>NC_142479.1:16725000-19225000 GCF_049115385.1 Moschus berezovskii
ATTTGATATTTATACAGGCTTCTTTATCAGAAGATTTCTCAGAGCCTTTAGGGTGCATAAGTACATTGAAATCTCTGAAGGAGGATATAATCTGCAACATTTCAAATTTAATTGACCACAGAATCCTTTCTGATGTAGCTCTCCCACAGCTAGTGTTCTGCAGCACACTCTTTGGCAAACAACGTCTAACTGCTTCAAGTCGGCCAGCCTTCTCTTTCAGGTTAAATCGTAAAGTCCCAAGAGTAGAGAAATAACGGACCCTTTTATAGCCCTAATAGCACCATCACAAGGCAGAAAATAGAGCATTTCAGTAAATATGTGTCAAGTGATAAAATTATTTTAATTATTTAATCAGCATATACTTTCTGTTTTCAGAGTGCCTTCTGTATGTTGGAGAGAAGGAAATGGCAACCCACTCCAGTATTCTTGCCTGGAGAATTCCATGGACAAGGGAGCCTCGTGGGCTACAGTCCATGGGATCGCAAAGAGTCGGACACAACTGGGCACACAGCACGCACACTGTATACTGGATATTATTCTAGGCACCAAGAAGACTAAATCTGGTAAATACAACCCCTGCCTTTGAGAAACATTCAGTGCAAGACTTCCCTGGTGGTCTAGGGGTTAAGAATTCATCTGCCAATGCAGGGGACATGGGTTCAATCCCTCGTCCGAGAAGATTCTACATGCTGCAGAGCAACTAAGCCCATAGACCACAGCTACCGAGCCCACAAGCTCTAGAGCCTGTGCTCCGCAACAAGGAAAGCCACTGTGATGAGAATCCTGTGCCCCGAGACTAGAGAAAGCCCAAGCGTAGCAAGGAGGGCCCAGCCATACATACATAATTGTTTCAAGAAAAGAAATATACCTGTCCAGTCCTTCTTAGAAAAGAAGAAAGGCATGTAAATACTTGCTAATTACTATGTCATGTTTACAAAATGTTGGGGTGATGTGAAGAAGGACATAATGGCCTCAAGCAAGGAGGCAGAGAATGGACAGGGAGGGTTGGAAAGGCTTCACTGAGAAGGTGACACATGAACTGAAGCTTGAGCACTGGAATTCTCCAGACAGGCAAAGGGTTAAAGGGTATTCCAGGAAAAAACAAGAGGCATGCCCAGAAGCACTGACATAAAAATAGCACATTGTGTTTGTCGGATGCCGAGATCTGTGTGTGGCTTTGTGTGAGTGCACGGGAGGCTGCCGCGGGGGCTGGAGAAGTGAAGTAGTGGAGGCAGGTCACAGGCCTGGTATCCTGACCATATTATAAGCTTTTAACTGTTCGGGAGGTAACGGGAGCAACGGATGGATTTTGGGGGTCCTCGAAAATGTTGAGGAAGTTATCAGGAACAAGAGAAAGACTGAAACCAGTAACCACATACTCCCTACTTGAGAACACAGCTGATAATGGCATAGCGTGGTGTCTGTATTTCTTCCTATTTGAGACAACCCCTGTGGTCTTAGTTTGATGATACTATATCAGGACAATTGTCATTTCCCTACTCCAGGTAGCCCCATTTGGAACAACATTGTCCCTCCAGTATGAGGAATTACTAATGAATATTTGACTATTTCAAAATAGAATAAGTGAAAGTTCCGGGAAACTGAATGATGACATTATTATAAACAGGTCTCATTTGGAAACCCCATGATATCTGAAAAGAATTACGTCAACAGCATCCTTGAAGATATTTCTGGTTTATTGTTTTTAATATGAGAGCATATAAGGAAGATACTTTGTTTGAAGCATGTTCTGTAATATAAGAAAAGGATTACAACTCCAGCTTGTAGTAACACCAGCAATTAATGAAATTGCTCTTTGGGGAGAACTCAACATATACTTTTAAACACATTAAAATTTTTACACGATCCTCTAAGGATTCTTCTAGAATAAGCAGCTCACTTGAAATCATAACTTGAGATAAGCCTCTAGGCTTTGAAATGATGCCACTATGTTCTTGCCTGTCTCCCTCAAGCCCCAAATATTAGCCCTCCCCACACTGCACCATTGTATTACCACACATGCTGTGGGTGGCCAAAGTCCACTGGACAGGTTTTCAGAGTAACATGACTTCACGGAGAATCTTCAATCCCATGCATAATAGAATAGGAGTTAAAACAGTCATCAGATGCCAGATGCCAAGAGTCCATAGCTCTTTTGCCATATTTGGTGATGCTGTGACAGCATCTGTCTTTCACAGGTACAGTGCAGGGAGAAGGAGGACCCGCTCCCAAAAATGAGAGAAGGAGATGAAGGAGCTATTAACCCAGGAAATCCTCCTAAATGAAATAACTGAGCCAAACAAGAAAACAATAAAAGCTCAGAATGACCTGGTTGTTTCCACAGAAGGCAACTGAATAAAGGACAAAGCCGCCAGCCAGTTCCCAGGGCTCTGGCTTGAGAACAGAAGCCGGACCATCTGCAGGCAAGCAGAGGTCAGGCTGCTGCTCACCTGAGAGAATCCTTGGCGGGGGGTGGGGGGGCAGGGCTGCTGTTAAAAATCAGCTCTTGGTCCTCAACCCCAGAGGTGCTGGTGGGACACAGGGATTTGGGGTCTTCTCAGCTCTGCAATAAAAGCACTCCTTTCCATCAAGCCAATGTCATCAGGTTCAGAGGTTCTACAACTCCCTAACCATTTCAAGTGGTAAGTAATTCAATATGCCTGTGGTTTTAGGGCAAACTACTCAAGACTTCAGTTCAGTTCAGTTCAGTTCAGTCGCTCAGTCATGACCGACTCTTTGCGACCCCATGAATCACAGCACGCCAGGCCTCCCTGTCCATCACCAACTCCTGGAAGTCACTCATACTCACGTCCATCGAGTCGGTGATGCCATCCAGCCACCTCATTCTCTATCGTCCCCTTCTCCTCCCGCCCCCAATCCCTCCCAGCATCAGAGTCTTTTCCAGTAGTCAACTCTTCGCATGAGGTGGCCAAAGTATTGGAGTTTCAGCTTTAGCATCAGTCCTTCCAATGAACACCCAGGATCGATCTCCTTCAGAATGGACTGGTTGGATCTCCTTGCAGTCCAAGGGACTCTCAAGAGTGTTCTCCAGCACCACAGTTCAAAAGCATCAATTCTTCGGCGATCAGCTTTCTTCACAGCTGAGCATTATTGATAATGACAGTTGAAATCTCAGGAGATAACTTAAAGAACCCACACCCACAGCTCAGTAGGGATGGAGAATGCCCCAGGCAATACTGAAACATCCTTTGCCCCCAAAGTGGGAATGCTACTTGTAAGCCTGAGATACACAGGTGGAACTAAACAGAAGGAAGTGCCATCTGCCCAAGGCCAAGGGAGCCCTGCCTGGGGAGGGATTCGTGGGTGCTAGATCACTTCAGTCATGTCTGACTCTTCGCGACCCCATGAACTGTAGCCCGCCAGGCTCCTCTGTCCATGGGATTTTCCAGGCAAGGGTCCTAGAGTGGTTGCCATGCCCTCATCCAGGGGATCTTCCTGACCCAGGGATCGAACCCGTGTCTCTTAAGACTGCTGCATTGGCACTTGCATTCTTAACCACTAGCGTCCCCTGGGAAGGTCCCAGGGAGGGATGCTCCTGTGCAAAGGCTCACGCCTTATTCCCTTGACATAGGGCTGAAAAACCTTCTGTTTGTACTTCAGACAGTTGAATGTCATTTTCTTTTCTGCTGAGGTTTTAGTGCTTCTACTATCCTAGTTTACTCTGTCTAGGAAAAATCACATGTGACCTAACACAGTGCCCTTGTTATGCGATGCCGTTCTCTCACCAATCAGACACGGGGTAAAGCACATTCTGGAGAGCTGTGTTGCTGCAGGACGGCCACCTGGCCCTCTCTTCTACAGCTCTCCTCTAGACCATAGAGCCCCCAGTGGAACAGGGATTGGAGATGCAGCTGTGGTCCCCAACCACAGGACCCAGTGAGCCTCAAATGCACCACAGTTTCTCTTTCCATGTAACTGACAGCCAGGCAATGCCAGAGCTTGTAGGGAGTAAGCCCAAAGGTGGCCGAGGGCAGATGGAAGCATAAACCCGCGAGGGAGCTCATAACATCAGAATGTCTTATGGGAGACAAGCACAGGCTATGTAAGTACAATGGGTGCTTCTAGCCCTTCAGCTTTACTTAGACTGGGCGGTGGCACAGTGGACAGTAAGGTGAAGAGAAATGAGAACGCAGCTCATGGAAGCCAGGAGGAAAAGAGAAGCGAAGAGAGCTGCCACCTGTGCAATGTGGTTGAAAGGTAAGTAACAGGAAATCCCTGGATCTGGCAACATGAAAAATATTGTTTTCCTTGACAAGTGCAGTCACAGGGGACAGACAAAGATAGGAGCCAGAGGAGAGTGAACTGAGAGGAGAATGTGTTGTGAGGAAGCGCAGAGACTTTAGAGCAGGGGTCTGCGGAAGGCCAGATGGTCGATATTTCAGACTCTGTGGGTCTTACAGTCTCTGACACAGCTACTCGACTCTGCCATTGGAGGGTGACAGTAGCTACAGTTACAAGCAAGTGTGCAATGCTGTATTTGAATAAAACTTTGCTCATAGATGACAAAGATTGAATTTCATATAATCTTCACACCACAAAATATTTCTCTTCTTGTGATTTTTTCCCAACCATTTACAAACAAGAAATCCTTAGCTCTTGAGCTGTACAAAAATGGTTGTCAGGGCAGATTTGGACTGTAGACCCATAGTATGCCAACTCCTATGATAAACGAATATTGGGAGGAGATTTTCTATGAATGGTGTTGAGTAGATGACAGGGAATCCATAGATCAGAAGGGAATGCAAGAGTAATAGGGAAGAACGAATATGACTCCGTGTCAGTTCCTTTTACCCTAACCTTTATATTCTATTGTTTTGGCTACAAGTTAATCACTGAAAGCATGCTGCCTATATCTTGAACTGTACAGGATAGCCCATGCTCAAGGCTCTGACCTTTAAGGGTGAAAACCTTTCCATTCATATGGAGATAAAGACCTGCAGGACAGAGAAGAACATTTCTCTTATTGGAGGTTTACAGGGATAGTGTTTCCTCACCTGTGTGGGCGCTGTAAGAACAAAGGATTCCAACACCGAGAAGTTTACACCAGCCAACCGTACCCTCTTCCCATTTTAGTATTAAAAAAACCTGAATCTGACACTAGTCCACCATCCTCTCAGTCTGCTGGCTTTCCAAATAAAGACACTGTTCCTTGCCCCAACAACTCATCTCTCGATTCATCAGCCTGTTGTGTGGGAAGCAGTATCAGACTGGACTCGGTGATACAGGCTCCATGCGGAAGGTGATTTTCTCGTATATTCTAATCTATTTTCAGCTTCTATCATAGGGCTTAGCATATAACAAGTGCATGATAAATATGTGCTATATAAATGAATTAATTTCAACCTAGGTCTGACTGTTAAGTCCATCTACTTTCTACACTATCCCACTGCCACACAGGCACGTGAATATCTTGAATTAGAACCTTCTAAATTCTCACCAGATAATAAAACAATAACCTGTATATGTTGTGTGCTGTGACCCCTTCACTCCTTCTATCTATCACACCTGTTTACCGAACAGGTTGCTTCCCTACTCGGCCTTTCTTAAAAACCCTGACATAGACATCTACTGGTGTGTTCAGACTTTAATCCTGAAAGTTTATTTGAGACTACATATACTGTTTTTGGAAAAGAGCCCTGCTTGAGTCAGGAAATTCCCCACCTAAATCTGATGTCAATTTTCTTTTGGTGAAGAATTCCTTTTCCGAAAAGAGGTATCTAGCTAAATAAGAAGGCTCAGCGAAGAAGAGATTAGAGAGATGAAGATGGATAGTAGGCAGACACACACACTACACACAAGTACATGTACACATATATACAGACACACACTGACATACACACACATATTTTTTCTTTGCTCTGTTATTTTCCTCCTTCTCTTTGGAGACCTGCTATCCTGTCTTTCTCACAAACAGCCTCTGAGCTGCTCTGCCTGATAAGCCTGTGAATGGGTAAGCACTTTCAGTCTTCTCCAGGGTCTCTGGCAGCTATGCTGGCTGAGGGAACAGATAACTCTGGGTTTGAGGAATGACAGAATGTTCCTTGATCCACTAGCTGACTTGCTAAGCTCTCTGCTACACACAGATCCAGGGTTTGTTTTTTCAAAGATCACTCGGGAAGACAGAGCCAGGCAGAGGCACTGTCAGCATAGAATTTCCACTACAAAAATGACTCAAGGAGCACACGCTCACGTTGCTTTTACCTCCTCTGAAGTCACATCACTTACAGTGTAAGCTACTTGGAAGGTAATCACACACTGGGCTGGGATATTAAAGCCTCTACCCACATTTTTAGTCTTATCATTCATTGCACACTCCTTTTGATTCCTCAGAGCTCATATTTGAGTCATACTGAATTTTCTGCCATTTTTCAACAACCCATTTTCCTCCACATCTTTTATGCCCTCATTTTGAAGCCTGCAGCATACCTCTCTCCCACCTCTCCCTGGCCCTTATCTCTTTCACTCCAAGTCCCACCCATCCTTCAAGCCTTTACTATAACTCTCTTTCTTCCAGGAAGTTTTCTCATGTGCCCATGTTGGCATTCACATCTCCAGGTCCTGCTATGCATTTCAGTTGATTTCCTCTTCTATTGCACCATATGTTTCCTACAGTAAATTTCAACAAACAGAGCATCAGTTCAGTTCAGTCACTCAGTCATGTGCAACTCTTTGCAACCCCATGGTCTGCAGCACGCCAGGCATCCCTGTCCATCACCAACTCCTGGACTTACTCAAACTCATGTCCATAGAGTCGGGGATGCCATCCAACCATCTCATTCTCTGTCGTCCCCTTCTCCTCCTGCCTTCAATCTTCTACCACATTAGGGTCTTTTCCAATGAGTCATTTCTTCACATCAGGTGGCCAAAGTATTGGAACTGTGGCATCATCATCAGTCCTTCCAATGAATATTCAGGACCAATTTCCTTTAGGATTGACTGGTTTGTTCTCCTTGCAGTCCAAGGGACTCTCAAGAGTCTTCGCCAATACCACAGTTCAAAAGCATCAATTCTTCAGTGCTCAGCTTTCTTTATGGTTCAACTGTCACATCCATACATGACTACTGGAAAAACCATAGCTTCAACTATACCAGACTGATCACTTGGATCACAGCCTTGTCTAACTCAAGGAAACTATGAGCCATGCCATGGAGAGCCACCCAAAATGGACAGGTCATGGTGGAGAGTTCTGACAAAACGTGGTCCACTGGAAAAGGGAATGGCAAACCACTTCAGCATTCTTGCCTTGAGAACCCCATGAACAGTATGAAAAGTTAGACAGACATAGTTCAAATCTTACCTCTGCCAATTACTCCCAAGGAATCTTAAGCAAAGTCAGTTAACCTCTCTGAGATTCTGTTTTCTCACTGATAAAATCCCTAAATGTTTCCAAGTTTGCTTGAGTAGCAAATGAGCTCCTGATATATGTGATAACACAGGACAGGTTTGTTCTTTCATTGCATCCATTCTGTGAAGAATGACTTTATCTACATGACTTCCGTAGTTGAGCCTATTCAAATATTTTTCATAAGGGATCTGGCCTGTTTTCTTGAGAGGAAGTTTAAACCCAAACACCTATAACTAACCTTTCAAGTTCAACAAAATTAGAATCAAAGCATTATAGAGTAGAAGCATCTGGTATCATTATCTATCTTCAAATAAATCAATGTCCATCACCTGGAAGCCATGGGTGTCTGCACATTGACCCAACCTGAAAGAATCACTGGCCATTGTCTACTGCTGTGTTCCAGGCTCTAAAAACTGCTTCACAAAAGGTTTTTTTCTCTACATCATACCCCTTCAATGTGCTGACTATACCCATGATTATGACAATACTTCCCTGGTTTGTGAACAAAGAGGAATTGTTGAAAGAAATAATTTAAAAGGCATTTTACCTTACATGAGTGTCCTTCTACATTATCATATTATCAAATCTTTGATATTTCTGATCACATCTTAATTCTCTTTTACCTTTACACATCTCTGTTCCAAGGGAGGATGATATTGAATCAAGTGTAGCTTCTCGGATTTTACAAAATGGAAAAATTAGAGTCATAATAGTGAGGACAATTGGCAATGTTGCCATTGATCTGCCTACCGTGGCCAAAAAACCCAGCAGCCTAGTCAGTGCAGTCCCTGCTCAAGGGGTAGGCTCCTGCTTGGACTGCAGTCATTCTCAAAGCATGCCTGTCCTCCACCACATTGAGCTGGAATGACATAAGAAATGATGTGCTTTAAGTAGGATGTTTTCAATTTGTCATCGAAGAAAAACAAGGGTAGGAGGAACAAGGCAGGAGTTGACAGTGCCACAGGTTAAAAACATGCTTTCAGAAAAGGAAATTTACCCAAGAAGATGATCAGCTTGAAAAAAAATCAAATCTCCTCAGGCAAAGCAAACTATACACTGGTAAAAGTCAGGTATTTCTCCCAAATCAGAGTTGTTGCAACCAGCTATTTGCTTTAAAGTGAGCCCTTAATATTTGTGATTATAGATCCTGGTTTCTGTCATGTAGGGAGACTACTAAAGGAAAAAAAAGCAGAAACATCATTTCCTATGACCTGTGCCTGGGACTATTAAATGGTGCTTGGCTATTTAAATATGCTGTTTATACTGAATTCAAAGTGCATTATCTTATATCTTGGTTGATGTTGAAACACTTAGCCAAGTGCTTAATGAACAGAAAAAAAATGCATATATATTGGGACTTACCAGCTAAGGTTTAAAAACAGGTAATGTCATAATGTCATCACTAGCTCTTAAGTTAACTCTTGATCATCCAGCACCATATAAGCACAGTCAGTGCTTAGTATCCACAGGGGACTGGTTCCAGGATCCCTAAAGGATAACAAATTCTGTGAATTTTCAAGTTCATTATATAAAATGGTATATTATTAATGCTTGCATATAATCTATGCACATGCTCCTGTACAATTTTAAACATATCTAGATTACCTCCAATACCTAATAAATATAAGTGAAAATTGCTCAGTTGTGTCCAACTCTTTGAGATCCTATGAACTGTACAGTCCATGGAATTCTCCAGGCCAGAACACTGGAGTGGGTAGCCATTCCCTTCTCCAGGGGATCTTCTCAACCCAGGGATCAAACCCAGGTCTCCTGCATTGCAGGTGGATTCTTTACCATCTGAGTCACAATAGTTGCCAGTGTGAAGAAAATTCAAGTTATACTTTTTGGAACTTCCTGGAACTTCTGTCCCAAATTTTTTAATAGTTTTTTATTTTGATGTGGAACATTTTTTAAAGTCTTTATTGAATCTGTTACAATATTGCTTATGTTTTCTGTTTTGGTCTTTTGGCTGCAAGGCATTTGGGATCTTAGCATCCTGATTAGGGATCAAACTCATACCCTCTGCATTTTGCAAGGTGAAGTCTTACCCACTGGACCACCAGGGAAGGCCCTCTCAACTATTTTTGATCCAGGGTTGGTTGAATTCACGATTATGGAGCCCAGGGATACAGAAGACCAACTGTAAGGCATAACATGTTCCTAAAGTGTAGAAGAACCATTGAATGGTGGAGAAGAAATACTAGGAATCTGCTTAGGTGGTATCCTGTAGGAAGTTTGGATCTTTTAATAAGATTAATAGTTTGACAGAAACCAACCCAATACTGTGAAACAATCATCCTTCAATTAAAAATAAATTTTGGTTTAAAAACTCAAGGCTAAGGGACTAAGAATTCTGTATCCAACTCCACTGTGGAGGGGGTCGGGGGTCTCCTAATACCAACAAGCAATGCTCTGACATCAGCTGGGTGTCCTACAATTCAGTTCAGATACCATCTACCTAGAGAGAGTGTCAGATCCCTCAGGCTGAGGGCTCGGTCCAACAGGACTGCTTCCCCTGCCAACTTAAAATTGATGTCTGTGATTCTGATCAACCAGCTATTGACAGAAGTTCTAACATCATTTCCTTGAGTTTGACTAATTCATTAGAATGACTCACAGGACTCATAGAAGCCTTTTACTTACTAGATCACTGGTCTACTATAAAAGAATATAACTCAGGAATAGGCTGACAGGGGCGATACACAGGGTAAGGCATGGGGAAGGGCTTAGCACTCCCACGCCTCCCCAGCCTGCACTCTCCCTGCCTTTCCATGTGTGCACCAACTTGAGAGCGTTCTGAACTCAGCGTTTTTGGGGTTTTATGGGGGCTTAATTACAAGGCACAACTGATTAAATCACTGGCCACTGGCATTTGATTCGACCTCTAACTCCTCTCTCCAGAGAGTGTGTGGAAGTGGGGCACACTAGAAATTTCAACACTAATCACTTGGTTGGGTCTCCTGGCAACCAGTCCCCTTGCTTGGATGGGTCTAAAAGTCATTAACAGAAGACACCTTTGTAGTTCTCCTTATCACAGTGAAATTTCCAGATTTTTAGAAGCTCTGTGTCAGACAGAGGGATGAAAACCATAAATATATATTACTTATGGTAAATCACAATGTCACAAGAGCAATCCAGAAGGTGGAGGACAAAAACACTAAAGGGCACTCCACGGTGGAGCATCTGAAATGGCAAATAAGCCCCAGCTTGCAGAGTGCCAAGGTGCTAGGCTAGTCCCCTTGCTGAGGAGGGGTCTAAAAGTCATTAACATGACAGAAGACACTTTTGTGGCTCTCATCACTTAATGAAATTTCAAGAATTTTAGGAGTTCTGTGCCAGAAAGATGGGATGAAAACCAAACATGTATTTCTTATTGTAAATCACAATATCACAGGGACAACCCAAAAGTTGGAATGACTACACAACTAAAGGGCACTCCATAGTGATACTCATGAAATGGCGAATAATTCCCAGCTTATAGAGTGCCAAGATGCTGGGCTAGGAACATAGAGGAAACTGACACCTGCTAGGGATGACTGTTCCTAAAAATAAGTCAACAAATTAATGAGCAAGATGCAAATCTAGGTCAGGACCTGTCAGATTCTTGATAAGGAGACATGTTAATAACTATAGCATGTCAGACCATGTAATATGGGTTTTATATACCATACATCAAGCTGTATATTGTCACCCTGCTTATTTAATTTATATGCAGAGTACATCATGCAAAATGTTGGGCTTGGATGAAGTACAAGCTGGAATCAAGATTGCCAGGAGAAATATCAACAACCTCAGATATGCAGATGACACCACCTTAAAGGCAGAAAGTGAAGAGGAACTAAAGAGCCTCTTGATAAAGATGAAAGATAAAAGTGAAAAGGATGACTTAAAACTCAACATTCAAAAAATTAAGATCATGGCATCCAGTCCCATCACTTCATGACAAATAATAGGTGGGAAAAGAATGGAAACAGTAACAGACTATTTTCTTGGGCTCCAAAATTATTGTGGACGGTGACTGCAGCTATGAAATTAGCTTGCTCCTTGGAAGGAAAGCTATGACAAACCTAGACAGTGTATTAAAAAGCAGAGACATTACTTTGCTGACAAAGGTCCATATAATCAAAGCTATGATTTTTCCAGTAGTCATGTATGGATGTGAGAGTTGGACCATAAAGAAGGCTGAGCACCAAAGAAATGATACTTTCAAGCTGTGTTGTTGGAGAAGACTCTTGAGAGTCCCTTGGATAGCAAAGAAATCAAATCAGTCAATCCTAAAGGAAATTGACCCTGAATATTCATTGGAAGGACTGATGCTAAAGCTGAAACTCCAATAATTTGGCCATACTGATGTGAAAAGCTGACTCGCTGGAAAAGACCCTGATGCTGGGAAAGATTGAGGACGAAAGGAGAAGGGAATGACAGAGG
This sequence comes from Moschus berezovskii, assembly GCF_049115385.1. Lineage (NCBI taxonomy): Eukaryota > Metazoa > Chordata > Mammalia > Artiodactyla > Moschidae > Moschus > Moschus berezovskii. The sequence goes on from NC_142479.1 coordinate 16,736,795, forward strand.
ATGAGACAGTTGGATGGCATCACTGACTCAATCAATGTGAGTCAGAGCAATCTCTGGGAGTCAGTGAAGGGCAGGGAAGCCTGGTGTGCTGTAGGGGGGTTGCAAGAGTTGGACACAACTGAGCGACTGAACAACACACCTCACGCAATTTAATCATCAAACTTCTGCAAGATAGGAATAATTTTCCCTACTTTGTAAACAAAAATGTTGAGGCCCCAAGAAATGAATGACCTTGACTCAGGTAACACAGCTTGTTAAGTGGCAAAGGTGGAATTTGAACTCCACATGTACAGTGCCTAAGCCTGGGTACTTACTGCCACAGAACCTAGACCCCCATAAGGTCAGAGACAAGGGAATTAAAGCCATCAGAAGGATCACTGAGGTCAAAGTAAAAAACAGAAGTAATGCATCTGCCAGTTGACTTTTAACTATTCTGCACAAGGACAGGAATTTAAAAGATAGGATCTGACATTTCTTCTGGATTGCCAATGCACTTGCTTTCACATGCTGCTTCACACTTCCTTTAAGTTGATCCCTATACCCTGTCTCCCTGAATTGATCCAGGGACCTTTCTAAATTCCCTTATCTAGAATGTTAATCACCACCCTGTAAGTTCTCTTAGTCTCAATGTACTTGGCAGGTCCTATAAATATATCCACTCTACCAACACTAGCTGGAAACTTCAGCACACAGATCAGCCTCTGACTCCACTGATGTCCTTTCACTTGCCAGTCCTCAGCTCCATCCCTCCCACCCTACTCCCGAAGTAGGGTTAACACCCAAGAAGGCAGTCACAGCTTCCTGAAAGAGTAGTAAAGCTGTGGGCTAAGCAAAAATTCCAGCTCTTATGATGATGAGTTCAAAGTTCCCAAAGAAGCCATAAATCAGACTTGTCAAGCACTCATACAGATTCTATTCTGTTCTAAAAAGAGCATGGACCCTTTACAAATATTCAGGCGTGAGTGGAAATTTACACCACTGGCCTGCAGGCCATCACTGAGAAAACATTTTCTCTCTGCCTGAAAAATACTGGCAACTCCTTTTTCTCAGGTTCTGCTTGTTGATTCAGTGGATGAACCACTACTTTTCTTTTCAGGATCAGCCTGTCAGCTACCTAGCTCTTTCAGATATTTCCTGAACTCCACATTTTGCTCAGAAAGTGCTTAATTGGTGCTTTAATGCCAGCTTAGTTCTCCCTCCATTATTCCCTGAACTCTGACAGCCCCATCACATTTCTTCCCTTTAATGTTTAATGCTATGATGACTGTTACTGATTAGGACTAAATTTTACTCTAGGATGCCTAGGGAATAGTCGTTTTTATTAAAAGTACAAGAAAAGGAAAGCCATTCTGAAAAATAGGAAAGATTTCTGTGATTTCCCTCTTGAGACTCATTGAGCAGAGAGCAGAGCTGGCTTGTGGTTATTATTTGATCAGCTAGAGCTAATCTGTGTTGATGCCTCCTGCCAAGTCCTGCCATTTGTGCATGATTTCTCATCTACTAATACATAATGTATAGATCTGGATATAGGCAAATCAATTATCCTGCTTCAGGGAAGCAAAGAACATTAGTGAAAGACTTTAGAAAAATTGGAGAAATGAAGACCCAGGAGTTTGTGTTTTGTAAGTGTGTGGGGAGTGTTCAGAGAGGTGGGAGGCAGAGAAAGGGGTCACAGAGTAAAAGGGAGGGAAAATAAGGGGCAAAGTTTTATCGCTTGAGGCCAAAATAACCTGGCTGTACTATGCAGAGGACATCTGAATGTAAAAACAAAGGTTCGAGAAAGACAAAGCCCAAATGATTCCAGGAATCATGGCTTCCTTGTGTTAAATTATCAGATTCAACAAGATATATATTTAACTCTATTGAGTCAAGCTAAGAATCGGCATGAACTCACACTAGAGAAATTATAAAAATAAACTGTTCTGGGGAAGATTGTCTCTGCCATGTTTGAATTCTTCAGTTCACAAGAAATCTGAAAATTGTTGGCACAGACACAATGTCTTAATATCTGTGGGGGGTTAGAAGATGTGAAATTGGAAGGGCTCAGAGGTACTCTTGAAGGCTGGCTGAACTTTACTGTGTGCTTGTGAAGATAGTTTAAATCCATCTCTCTCCAGAGATTAATTTTTTAAACTTTTGAGATATACACTATACCCTTTCTGTTATTTTCATGTAAAAATGCTATTCAGTTCAGTTCAGTTCAGTTCAGTCGCTCAGTCGTGTCCGACTCTCCGTGACCCCATGAATCACAGCACGCCAGGCCTCCCTGTCCATCGCTATTGGATGCTATTATTTTTCAGAAAAATGCAGATTTTCTAGGTGAACTCAATCTGGAATTTTATGATTTAAGACACTTGTAAGAAGCAGCTTTGTATACCACTAAGAATTCCAAAACTGGGTTCAGGACCCGATGTAGTAGGAACTTAAGAAGCATTTAAATAGAAAAATAGATGAGTGAGTGAATGAATAAAAGGTATCATATACATTCACTTGGAGCATCCTGGATGCATGTGGGTATTGGCAGATAATAACTTTAAAATGTTTTTAAATTATAAGAACATTTTAGATGATTATGACCTTTTTTCAGCACTTGGTAGTAAGTCCACCCTCTCTGAGTAAAGCAGAAACCAGATGAGAGCCTTATACTTATGAGGAGAAAAAAGAAAACATAGCTCCCCACTGTGGGCGCTTTTCCTTTGGGAAGTCACAACCCTTAGAGTTGACATAAGATTCAACTGCAACACACCATTAAGAAAATTCAAACTAAGCAAACATCAATAGATGGAACACGGTCTTAGACACTCAAAATGAAATTCCAGACAAGTGGGGGAAATTCTGAATTGTTCAGAGAATCCAAAAAGCCAAATTTACTCTTAAAAAAGGTTACAATTTGATGGCAGCCTGCAAAACTCAACATGTTAAACTTCTTTAAGACAGAATAATGTCATAATGTGAACACAAACGTAGAAATAAATTTTGATGCTACCACTAATAGCAGCCGTCATATACTGAATAGCCTGTGCTATGCACTTTATGTAACTCATTTCATTCAACACTTAAAACAGCCTGAAGCTGAGAGCTATTATGCACATCATCAAATCAGTGTGCAGGAGGTAAAGTTCTTTCCAGGGTGGCATAGTCAGGATGTGACAGAGTTGGGACTTGAACCCAAGTCCATCTAACGGCGCAACCTAGCTTTTGATCTCCAAGAACCACTGAATTGTTTCCAGAAAAATGAATACAGAAAATTAGAATTTTGTTAATTTTTACTAATTCTAACATGAGTTTAATATTGATGTGCCTATATGAAGGTCCTCTGCTAGGTACTGGAGATATGTAGGTGAATAAAGCATAGTCCTTGTCCTTTAAGAACTTATATTGAGCATAAGAAATAGACACAGATGCAACAAAGCATAACCCAGAAGTCCAAGTGCTGTACAGTGATACAGCTGAGGAAGTAACGGACTGTGTAGAGAAGAAATCAAAATAAATATTTTTTTGTAGAATAAATATGGATCTTCATAACTGGCATAACCAGCAATAAGATTAAGGACCGAGGAATTCCCTGGTGGTCCAGAGGTTAAGAATCCACCTGCCAATGTAGCAGACTTGAGTTCAATCCCTGCTCTGGGAAGATTCCACATGCCAAGGGGCAGCTAAGCCTGCGCATTATAACTGCTGCTGCTACTGCTAAGTCGCTTCAGTCGTGTCCGACTCTGCGCGACCCGATAGACGGCAGCCCACAGGCTCCTCTCTCCCTGGGACTACTGAAGCCCAAAAGCCCTAGAGCCCGTGCTCTGCAAGGAGAGAAACGACCAGAAAGAGAAGCCCACACACCACAAGTAGAGAGGAGCACCCACTTGCCACACGTGGAAAAAGCCTACACACAGCAACAAAGGCCCAGTGCAGCCAATAACAAATGAAAGAAAGAAAGAAAGTGACGTCGCTCAGTCGTGTCCGACTCTGTACGACCCCATGGACTGTAGCCCACCAGGCTCCTCCATCCATGGGATTTTCTAGGCAAGAGTACTGGAGTGGGGTGCCATTTCCTTCTCCAGGGGATCTTCCCAACCCAGTGATCGAACCCGGGTCTCCCGCATTGCTGGCAGACACTTTACCGTAAGACTGAGGTGAGCACAGTATGTTACACCCAATGAGCTAAGTTTCTGATTCTGTTATTGCGCTTTGTTTCTGCGCAGAGTTCTGTATAATTATGAAATATTTTATAAAATATACCATGTCAAAGATGAAGCTGTAGGAAAAGACTCCCTGAAAAACTGAAGCAGAAAAGCAAGAATATATTCAATAACACAATTATTAACTAACAATGAAATTTCACCCTTTTCACTTAAATAAATCAGCACTTCGCATACACAAGCTTTCTCCATTGTGCGTTGATTCTGCCTTTATTCAAAATTTCAAAAGAAAATGACTGTGGTTTTTCAACTTATCATTAAATGATAAGCTAATGTTCTTATCAGTTCAGTTCAGTTCAGTCGCTCAGTCGTGTCCGACTCTTTGTGACCCCATGAATCACAGCAAGCCAGGCCTCCTGTCCATCACCAACTCTTGGAGTTCACTCAAACTCATGTCCATAGAGTCGGTGATGCCATCCAGCCATCTCATTCTCTGTTGTCCCCTTCTCCTCCTGCCCCCAATCCCTCCCAGCATCAGAGTCATTTCCAGTGAGTCAACTCTTCGCATGAGGTGGCCAAAGTATTGGGGTTTCAGCCCCAGCATCAGTGCTTCCAATGAACACCCAGGACTGATCTCTTTAGAATGGACTGGTTGGATCTCCTTGCAGTCCAAGGGACTCTCAAGAGTCTTCTCCAACACCACAGTTCAAAAGCATCCATTCTTCGGCCATCAGCTTTCTTCACAGTCCAACTCTCACATCCATACATGACCACGGGAAAAACCATAGCCTTGACTAGACGGACCTTTTTTGGCAAAGTAATGTCTCTGCTTTTTAATATACTATCTAGGTTGGTCATAGCTGAGTAATAAAAAAAGAAATATAGATCAAAGAATATAAAATAACTTATTACAGTAAATAATATGTTCATGAGAGTGAAAGTGTTAGTTGCTCAGTCATATCCAACTCTTTGCTACCTCAAGGACTGTAGCCTGCCAGGCTCCTCTGTCCATGGGATTCTCTAGGCAAGAAAACTGGAGTGGGTTGCCATTCCCATCTCCAGGGGATCTTCTGGACCCAGGGATCAAGCCCGGGTCTCCTGCATTGCAGGCAGATTCTTCACCATCTGAGCCACCGGGGAAGCTCATGGTATGAAGCAAATAAAAGAACTCTAAGATACCTTTGTACCTAACGATGAGTCACATGCATAAAAATACAAAAAGGTGTGGGACTTCCTTTGTGGTGATAGGAACAGAGTAAAGGGACAAATTCCCCAGTGGCTCAGTGGTAAAGAGTCCATATCTAATGCAGGAGATGCAGGAGACACGGGTTCAATCCCTGGGTCGGGAAGATCCCCTGGAGGAAGGCAAGGCAACCCACTCCAGTACTCTTGCCTGGAGAATCCCATGGACAGAGGAGCCTGGCGGGCTAGGTCGCACAGAGTCGGACATGACTGAAGCGAGTAAGCACACATGCACAGGTGGTTAAACAATTAACTTCACTGGGGAGTAAGTAGAAAAAATATGGGAGACACCTGTAAGTTTACAATTATTCAAGAGAGTGAGCTTGCTTAACCACAAAACCAAGCAGGCTTACTTAGCAACAAAACCACGCAACAGAAGCATGAAACATGCTGAAAACAATAAAACAACAGTGGCATGAGACCCACATATTGTCCAGTGAGCCCAGTAAGTTAATGACCCCTAGGACATACTCTTTGCACACATACAAACAATAATTTATGGACCTATCTTGAACATGTAGGGACAAGAAAACTCCCCTGCTCAACTTGAAGGAGGCGCTGATGATAGAAGTATGAGATCTACTCAGCAAAGGCAAAGTTCTCCCCCGCCCTACTCTGACTATAAATCTGCAGCCCAGTAAGTTGCTGGGCACAGCGTCTCTTAGCCTTATAAGCATCCTATTCCAACAAAAGTGAGAGTGTTAGTCACTCAGTTGGCGTTGTCTGACTCTTTGAGACCCCATGGACTGTAGCCCATCAGGCCCCTCTGTCCATGGACTTCTGCAGGCAAGAGTACTGGAGTGGATTGCCAAGCCCTTCTCCAGGGGATCTTCCCAACTCTTGATAGAACCTGGATCTCCTGCATTGTAATAAATCCCTTCTTATCCATCATAGATTTGTCTTTCACTGAATTTAGCCTGCACTGAGACATTAAGGACTATGGTATTGGAGCACTTTGGAGCCCCCCCAAATTATCCCCCAAACCAAATGTTTCCAGAAGTCCAGTGGTTAAGACTCCATGCTTCCATTGCAGTGGTCATGAGTTCTATCCCTACCACATGCCACAAACCATGGCCAAAATGATAGAAAAAAAAAAAAAAAAACCTAAAGGTGGCTCTGTCAATGTGGAGAAATTCTCGTTAGGAAAAGACCACTGTGAACTAAAATAATACACTAGAAATATTTTGTATATATTTGTACTTAAAATGTCTTATTTTGAAGACATTTGCATAGCAAATTTTAGGAAAGTTTTGAGGTCGTGGAGAACTTATCTCTTGGTTTTGAAGAATTGTTGTCCTTATCAAAGAAAGTGAGGTAAAGATTTCTTAGATAGGAACAAAAAGCATAAAGTATCAAAGAAAAATATTGATTAAAAAAATCTGATTTCATCAGAATTAAATACTTCTCTGAAGACACTGCTAAGAAAATAAAAGGAAAATCTACAAAATGGGATAAAATATTTTTAAAATGCATGGTTGTTGTTGTTTAGTCATGCAGTCTTGTCCAATTCGTTGCATCCCCATGAACTGCAGTATGCCAGGCCTCCCTGTCCTTCACTATCTCTCTGAGCTTGCTCAAACTCATGTCCATTGAGTCAGTGATGCCATCCAACCATCTCATCTTCTGTCACCCCTGCTTTCCTCTTGCCTTCAATCTTTCCCAGCATCAGGGTCTTTTCCAAAGAGTTGACTCATCACATCAAGTGACCAGAGTATTGTAGTTTCAGCTTCAGCATCAGTCCTTCCAAAGAATATTCAGGATTGATTGATTTCCTTTAGGATGGACAGGTTTGTTCTCCTTGCAGTCCAAGGGACTCTCAAGAGTCTTTGCTAGCACCACAGTTCAAAATCAATTCTCCAGTGCTCATCCTTCTTTATGGTCCAGCTCTCACATCTGTACATGACTATTGGAAAAACCATATCTTTGACTATACAGACTTTTGTCAGCAAAGTACTGTCTTTGCTTTTTAAAATGCTGTCTAGGTTGATCATAGCTTTTCTTCCAATGCTACTGCTGCTGCTAAGTCGCTTCAGTCATGTCTGACTTTGCGACCCTGTAGACGGCAGTCCACCAGGGTCCTCTGTCCCTGCGATTCTCCAGGCAAGAATACTGGAGTGGATTGCCATTTCCTTCTTCATTCTTCCAAGGAGCAAGCATCTTTTAATTTCATGGCTTCCGTCACCGTCTGCAGTGATTTTGGAGCCAAAGAAAATAAAATCTGTCATTGTTTCACTTTTTACCCATCTATTTGCCATGAAGTGGTGAGACCAGATGCCATGATTTTTGTTTTTTGACTGTTGAGTTTTAAGCCAGTTTTTTCACTCTCTGCTTTCACCTTTATCAAGAGGTTCTTTAGTTCCTGTTTGCTTTAACTATTAGAGTGGTATCATCTGCATATCTGATATTTTTCCTGGCAATCTTAATTCCAGCTTGTGCATCATCCAAAATGCTTATCAGATAATAAATTGGTATCCAAAATATATAAAGAACTCATAACTCGGGGACTTCCCTGGTGGTCCAGTGGGGTTAAGATCACCACTCCCAATGCCAGGGGTCTGGGTTCAATCCCTGGTCAGGGAACTAGATCCCACATGCTGCAACAAAGAGCTTGCATGCTGCAGTTAAAAGACCCTGCATGCCACAACTAAGGATCCTCTATGCTGCAACAAAGATCTAAGATCCTGAGTGCCTCAACTAAGACCCAGTGGAGCCAAATAAATAAATACTTTTTAAAAAAAGAACTCTTACAACCCAATAATAAAAAACAAACAACACAATTAAAAATGGAAAAGATCTGAATAGACACTTCATCAAAGATATACCAGTTGCAGATAAGCACATGAAAAGACATTTAATATCTTGATTTTTGGAGTACTTAATAACTAATAACTTTATTAGTTGTTAGGAAAATGGAAATTAAAACCACAATGAGATATTTCTTCATACCTGTTCAGTTCAGTTCAGGCACTAAATTAAAATATCCGTGCATAATACTCAGTGAGGGTGTAGAGCAAAGGGGATTCTCACATATTGCTAATGAGAATGTAACATGGTCCACCACCTTGAAGAACAGCTTGGCAATTTCTAAAAAAGCTAAATATATACTTACCATATAACCCACCCATTACACTGCTAGGTAATTACCCAAGGGAAATAAACATATATGTTCACAGAAAGGCTTGTCATGAATATTTATAGCAGCTTTATTTGTAATAGCCAGAAACTGGACGGATTGAGGGAATGTCCATTACCTTTTGAATGAATCAACAATGTGTGGTATATCCATACACTTGAACATTACTTAGCAATAAAAAAGGAACAAGTATTGATACATGCAACAACAAGGAGGATGTGCAAGAGCTTTATGCTGAATGAAAATGTCAGATTAAAAGGTATAAGTAGTTGATTCCTTGTATATGACATTTCAGAAAAGGCAAAACCATAGTGAAAGAAACACATGGAGTAGTTACCAAGGCTTGGGTAAGTGGGGCTGAGGCGGGTGGATGTTGACTACAAAGAAGCAAGAAGGACATTTTGGGGGTGATGGAAATACTGTATATCTAGTGATGGTGGTTGTATTTAGTCAGTCAGTCATGTCCAACTCTTTGTGACCCCATGGACTGTAGCCCCCCAGACTCCTCTGTCCGTGGGGAATCTCCAAGCAACAATACTGGAGTGGGTTGCCATGCCCTCCTCCGGGGGATCTTTCCAACCCAAGGATCAAACCCAGGTCTCCTGCATTGAAGGCAGATTCTTTACCAACTGAGCTATTTATTCAACAGTAAAAACAAAATTGCTACCTGAATTTACTAATACAAGTTTTTCTATTTTAAAAAATGACCATGCACTATTGAACCTCAAAAATTCTTCATCTATAAAAGAATGTATATTAAACTGAACATAGGATTTTCTATTACACACTTAGAAGTTAAACATTTTTAGCTAATCTTTTGTCCTTTTTCAAAATCCTCAAGCTATACATTTCTCCTAAGGATTATAAAATATATCTGAGCCAAATAGACTTCACTGGTTACATTTCTGCTTTCTCACAATGAACAAAATACAGTAATTAATAGGAGCATCCTTTATGTAACTTTTAAGGATTATTTCAACTTGAGTGCATGACATGTTCCCTCTGGTCTGTAGCACACTCTCTAATGAGCAGTATTGAAAGAAAAATCACGCTTTCAAAGGCGAACTCGGTGAAGACCTGCTGCAATCGCAGGCTCAGGATGGCTGCCATCTGCGAGGTGATTCCAGCTCACCACGTGCGGTCTGAAACCAGCAATTGCCTCTGACTGAGAAAGAGTGTAACGCCACATTATAGTTTCTGAGCTTTCTGAAACACGGTATTTGGCCTGGCATGTGATAGATAGACTTCTCTCTCAGTTTGTTTTCATTTGTGTGGAATGTTTTCCAGGGAGGACTCTAGAGAAGGAAATGCAGAAGGTTGCTCTGAGCACTGGTGGAATGACCTGAGCATTTAATTTTTGGCCGAGAGCTCAGGAGAAGAACCGCAGCTGCTCTCCAGAGCAGCTGATGCTTAGCATGGCACTAGGTGACACATCCATACATCTTAATAAACCACCATCCATTAATCTGTTAGCAGCAACTCAAGGAAATACTCCAGTGGCACCAGCCAGGGTGTGTGTGTGCTAAAGGCTCACAAGATGGACTGGAAAAACTTAATGATAATCATTAAGGAAGCTTAATGATAATGTTTTCTCTCCCACCACAAAACTGAGAAGAATGCTTCAAAGTAAAGGAATCGCTGTTGGAAGAATCAGCTGGATATGGTGGGAACTGAAGGACAAGCTCAAGCAAGCCAGATACGCATTGAGGGTTTTGGTCCCTGCTGATATGTTGATACACAGAAATCAGTAGAAACAGCAGCTGCCTGCTCCTACAATATTATCAATAGAAAAAAAAAAATGGATGGAGAATTATAAGAAATATTACTTCATTGACTTCTAGCAGTCCAGTGGTTAAGACTCTGCACTTCCCCTCAGGGGAGTGAGGGTTCAATCCTGGTCGGGGAACTAAGATCCCACATGTCACATGGTGCAGCCAAAAAAAATTGTTTTTAATAAAACTTTAAAAATGTAAAATCATTACGCAAGCCAAAGGTTAGAGGAGATAGATAAAAGCCAGTTGACTAGCTTCTTTGAGGTCTAGAGTCAAACCAATTTGTTACATGCAATGGATGAGGTTAAGCGGACAAAGGCAATAGTGACACAGCAGCAGAACAGCAAATTTGGAAAACACAACAGTGGCCACAGGACTGGAAAAGGTTAGTTTTCATTCCAATCCCAAAAAAAAGACAATGACAAAGAATATTCAAACTACTGCACAATTGCATTCATCTCATACACTCATCATAATGCTCAAAATTCTCTACGCTAGGCTTCAACAATACATGAACTGAGAAATTCCAGGTGTTCAAGCTGGATTTAAAAAAGGCAGAAGAACCAGAGATCAAAATGCCAACATCTGTTGGATCATAGAAAAAGCAAGAGAATTCCAGAAAAACATCCACTTCTGCTTCATTGACTATGCTAAAACTTTTGACCGTGTGGATTACAACAAATTGTGGAAAATTCTTAAAGAGATAGGAAGACCAGACCACCTTAACTGCCTCCTAAGAAACCTGTATGCAGGTCAAGAAGTGACAGTTAGAACTGGACATGGAACAACGGACTGCTTATTTAAGTTATATGCAGGTTCATCATGCGAAATGGTGGGCTAGGTGAAGCACAAGCTGGAATGAAGATTGCCGGGAGAAATATCAATAACTTCAGATATGCAGATGACACCACCCTTACGGCAGAAAGCAAAGAAGAACTAAAGAGTCTCTTGATGAAAGTGAAAGAGGAATGAAAAACCTGGCTTAAAACTCAACATTCAGAAAACTAAGATCATGGCATCTGGTCCCATCAATTCACGGCAAATAGATGGGGAAACAATGGAAACTGTGACAGGCTTTATTTTGTAGGGCCCCAAAATCTCTGCAGATGGTGACTGCAGCCATGAAATTAAAAGACGCTTGCTCCTTGAAAGAACAGCTATGACCAACCTAGACAGCATATTAAAAAGCAGAGACATTACTTTGCCGACAAAGGTCCATCTAGTCAAAGTTACTGTTTTTCCTGTAGTCATGTATGGATGTGAGAGTTGGACCATAAAGAAAGCTGAGTGCCAAAGAATTAATGCTTTTGAACTGTGGTGCTGGAGTAGACTCTTGAGAGTCCCTTGGACTGCAAGGAGATTCAACCAGTCAATCCTAAAGGAAATCAGTCCTAAATATTCATTGGAAGGAGTGATGCTGAAGCTGAAACCCCAATACTTGCATCATCTGATGGGAAGAATTGACTCATTTTAAAAGACCCTGATGCTGGGAAAGATTGAAGGCGAGAGGAGAAGGGGACGACAGAGGATCAGATGGTTGGATGGAATCACCAACTTGATGGACATGAGCTTGTGCAAGCTCCAGGAGTTAATGATGGACAGGGAAGCCTGGCATGCTGCAGTGCATAGGGTCACAAAGATTTGGAGATGACTGAGCAACTGAACTAAACTGAATTGAGCAGAACACTGGACTTAGAATCAGAAGATTTACATTGGGATCTGTAGTCTGCCATTTGCTGACAAGTGACCTTTAACAAGTTACTGAAATAGTCTGTAATTAAGTGATGAATATGTAAGTGGTTGGCACTAGCAGACAGCAATTCCAATTTTGCTTGATTTGTTTACCTGTTGTGAAGACAGTTGGTGATGGACAGGGAGTCCTGGCGTGCTGTGATTCATGGGGTCGCGGAAAGTCGGACACGACTGAGCGACTGAACTGAACTGAACTGACTGTGGAGACTTCAATACATGTAGTTCAGCCTCACATAATGACCATTTCTTTTTAAATGTTTTATTGTAAAACAGTTTAGTGGCATAGAACTCATCAGTCAAGATGTCAATGTCTCTCTTGAGTAGGCCTACCAAGTGGGGTCACTCTCTTGGTTGACCAACTTAAATGCTTAATATACACTGTCTACACTTGTGTGTACTTACTACTAAATTACTTTGTAAGCATTCTTATGTCTGTTCATGTGACATACCCTGTCTCTTCAATTAGGATTATCGACTTATTGAGCCGTAAGTTATTTTAAGAAGAGTTTATCCAAACTCTTCATTGCACAAGTGGGAATATCAAGGCCCAAAGAAGTCCAGCAACTTGTTTCAAATCATACATCAATTGACGACAGAGTCATCATTAGGACCAAGTGTTCTTCACGCCCTAGACAATGCTTCCTTCCCCAATTTCTCAGCACAAACAACTCTTAAAATAAGCATTTGAGGACAAGAACCAATTTTACTGCTATTGTTGTTTATATCTAAAATTCGATATCCATTCATTTATAAAGATTAATCAAAATAGCAAAATTAATTCACAGTTAGGTAATTAAAAGCCTGTGTGTGATAACTCTGCACCAGAGGTACAAAGTGCTTTGGGATAAAAGAGAAAAAAGAGATGGATTTTTATCTAAACTTTGCTGCTGCTGCTGCTAAGTCACTTCAGTCGTGTCCGACTCTGTGTGACCCCATAGACGGAAGCCCACCAGGCTCCCCCGTCCCTGGGATTCTCCAGGCAAGAACACTGGAGTGGGTTGCCATTTCCTTCTCCAATGTGTGAAAGTGAAAAGAGAAAGTGAAGTCGCTCAGTCGTGTCCGACCCTTAGCGACCCCACGGACTGCAGCCTATCAGGCAAGAGTACTGGAGTGGCTTGCCATTGCCTTCTCCGTAAACTTTGCTAGTCTTCAAGAAAAACAGAGAACTGGGACTGTCTTACTGAAAGACAGAAAAGAACTGACGTCTAATTACAGAGGCTAGTTTGCTAGATACTAAGGAAATGGTCAGTGAAGAAGTAAAAGGAAAAATATTATATTTGGCTCCAATTACATCCCAGAGATAACTAATATTAAGTAATGTTTCACTTTTTAAATATTTTTTTAATTTTTGTTCTCTGTGTTTATGGAAAATAAAAAGGTTGGAAATCTAAAAGTAAGGAAATATATCTCTGATCATCTATTAAGCTATGATATGCCAACCTTTCCGAGAAGGCAATGGCAACCCACTCCAGTACTCTTGCCTGGAAAATCCCATGGGCAGAGGAGCCTGGTAGGCTTCAGTCCATGGGGTCGCTAAGAGTCAGACATGACTGAAGCGACTTAGCAACAGCAGCAGCAGCATGCCAACCTTTGTCATGATACTTGCTCATCCACCATGTCATCAAATCTTTGTCCAGCCTTCCTTGGCAATCTTCATTTCAGTGTTAAGTGGGAAATATTTTATCCTTGTATGATCATTTTATGAATACTAACTAACAATAGATTATGTTCTTTCCACAGTTATTAATTAGGAAACTATTGCCTGCAATAATCTTAACTGGGGGAAAAAAATGAATATTTTTTCACTTGAAGGATTTCTAAACATTGAGAGGCTATAAGAAGTAAGCATTCACATATAGTGGTTTCCAAATCCAACTGTACCTCTGAATCCTGGGGGAAGCTTTTTGAAAATGTAGATTCCCAGACCTCATTCCCTTGAGATTCTGATTCTGTTAATCCAACGTGCAGGTAAGAAGCTGCAGTGTGTAAAACATGCCCAGGTGATTTTAATGCACAGCCAGTTGTGGAAAGCACAAGATACAGGAATGGTGTGTTTTCATAACATAATTTGGCTATTAGAAAATTTCAGAAACATTATTTTCATTACAAGGACAAGTGTCAGTTATAAAAGGTTGCCAGGAACTCACGATGCCAGTAGGAAGGAAAAAGCTGTCATCCACCTGATATAATAAAACAGATTTTGCTGACCTATTGAAGCTACTATGTTTGAGAGACTTTGAGTTTTATTTTGCAATAAAAATAGATATAACCAGTCATAAAGAGAAGGTGTAAGAAATGCTCTGCTAATGAGGATGCGTGTGTGCATGCTCAGTTGCTTCAGTTGTGTTCGAGTCTTTGCGACCCCATGGACTATAGGCCGCCAGGCTCCTCTGTCCATGGGATTCTCCAGGCGAGAATCCTGGAGTGGGTTGCCATCCAAGGGATCTTCCTGACCCAGGGATTGAACCACAAGCTCCTGCATTGCAGGCAGATTCTTTACCACTGAGTCATGGGTAAGTAAGCCCTGCTAATGAGGTTACTGGTGGTTAAAGGAAAAGAAGCCATTTCACTTGAGACAATTAAATGTGGATCTCCTCAGTGACCTTTGGAATTATAGTTACATACTTTGCCTATAGAAATAGCCTCATTGTAGAAATTTTTCAGGAAAAATAATGTTTGATACCATTGAAACAGTTGTTTTGGTTTACATTTTTTAAAATAACATTATGTTTAAATAATGATGACATCCTTAGACTGTGGGCTGTATTTTTATGAAAGTGAAACCGAAAGTAAAGTTGCTCAGTCGTGGCTGACTCTTTGTGACCCCATGGACTGTAGCCTACCACGCTCCTCCCATCCATGGGATTTTCCAGGCAAGAGTACTGGAGTGGATTGCCATATCCTTCTCCGGGAGATCTTCCTGACCCAGGGATCGAACCCCAGGTCTCCCGCATTGTAAGCATATGCTTTACCATCTGAGCCACCAGGGAAGTACTTTTATGGGGAGAACTTTAAAAAGTATTAAAATGTTTATTAGATTTCCCTCAGGTGCCAGGCAGATCGAAGGCTGCTTCCAAATGGAAGGAAGCTGACCAGCTTGCTCCGATGTCTGTCTGCTTTCCTAGAATTGGGCTGGGGCAAAGCCAGTGGGAGGGACGCTTTTGCAGTGGGACACAGGGGCTTTTTTTGCACTCTGGCTCTCTTGGCATGGCTTTTTCTCTCGACAATGGGACAAAGTTCTGAAATTGGAAGTGGACTTTATGGGAGAACATTTTGGCCAGTCTCCATGCTTTGATTCTAGGCTCTTAATGGAGGCAACTGATGCTAAAGCTGAAACTGCAATACTTTGGCTACCTCATGCGACGAGTTGACTCACTGGAAAAGACTCTGATGCTGGGAAAGGTTGGGGGCGGGAGGAGAAGGGGACGACGGAGAATGAGATGGCTGGATGGCATCACCGACTCTGTGGACATGAGTTTGAGTGTACTCCGGGAGTTGGTGATGGACAGGGAGGCCTGGCGTGCTGTGGTTCATGGGGTCGCGGAGAGTCGGACACGACTGAGCGACTGAACTGAACTGAATGGAGGCAAAAAGGGAATTTTCTATCATCTTGCACTCTCTAGAGTTTTGTATTGAGGTCAGAGGGCAAACTGCTAAAAATAAGGCATCAATTTACCCTCTTTTGTCTCCATTTATTTCTCTCTTCCCAAGGGACTCTGCTGGAGTCTTTCCGGGTGACCCAGCCCAATATCAAACCAATTCCTTCTCCTTATAGGAACCTCACCTCACCCTCCTCACTCCAACAGAAAGTGCAAGTCCACATTGGGATCTGCACTTTCAACCTCAGTTGCTTTCCTTCTAAAAATGTGTTCCAGGTAGCTAAACATCTTCCTGGGTGTGCCTCTCAGTTCCAAGTAGTAACTTGTCTGTGACTCAGTCTCTGAAGAGTCTTCAAGACTTTCCATCCAGCGCCTGTCTATTCGTTTGCTATGACCAACCTACAACATCTGTTGACTCTTCCATGAATTAATAGGTCTGTAATTAAAATCCAACAGAGAGCTCAAAAATTAATTAGAACAGGAAACAGCTATATGAGCAGCATGAAACATGGCTTTCTATAAAGAAAAGACAAGCTTCTTGTAAAACAAGGGTATACCACAGGCCTCTGTCCATCTCCACACCCTCTGATCCCTGAACTGCCTTTTTCTGACCTATAACCTCATTGTGAAAGTGCCTGATAGAAGGTATCAATACATCGCCTTGACTGTCTGACTTGCTACTTAAAATCCAACCCAGGAAAGTCTATTTCTCTTGCTTAAAGAAAACTGGAAATTTAGAAGGATCAAAGATCTTGTTGCTCACACCTGAGTCTTCTTCCTCAGGTCTCCATGGCCTGTGTGTGGAGAGTTCAGTTTTCTGGAAGCTGCACTCATGGTAGAAAGCTGTAGAAGCAGGACAGAACAGCGGTTACATACTGGAATCAAAAGTACCTACTGCTTACTGTGAGCCCTAGGGCAAGTGAACAATATTCTGTGCTTCAGCGTATAGCACATGGCAAGTTTTCAAATCTTAGCTATGCTATTAATTCAGTTTAGTCCCTACCAGAATGATGACAGCAATATCTGTTTTCACTGCTCTTAAGAGGGAATGCTAAGAAATTCATATTAATAACTTCAGTGTACTCCTAGATATATAAGAAATAGTTTCCAAAAGTAGAAACAAAGTGAAAGAAAGGGACGTCTCTTAGTCGTGTCCGACTCTTTGCGACCCCATGGACTGTAGCCCACCAGTCTCCTCCATCCATGGAATTTTCCAGGCAAGAGCACTGGAGTGGGTTGCCATTTCCTTCTCCAGGGGATCTTCCCAACCTGTCCGCGTTGCGGGCAGACACTTTCCTGTCTGAGCCACCATGCAGTTTGGCGATTGGCTAAAATTTTTTAATAATAAATAAGAATAAATCAGAGAAATATCCTTCAGCATAGCTGTGAAAGGAGATACATTCACAAATCCAAGAACTCAGCCCTTCAAAAAAAAAAAAATCTTTCTACCCTGAATAGGTGTAAAATTGCACCTTCTTTCCCATACAATAGAAGAAAAGGACAAAAATTTCTTCCAAAATCTGTTATTTTAAGATTAGCAGTCAGAGAAGGGGACCATAAAACACTGTCAAAAATGACAAAGCTTGAATTAAATTCCAGGGGCTGTTAAGAGTGATGTGAAGGACTCATCTCTGGCCAGGGATAACTGACATGAAAGCATATTGATAAATAATGTAACCTTCCTTTAAATCTGTTCCCATGCAGCCCAAAATCCTTCACTGCACTCAGGTGAGAATATGAAACCTTTTCCCCGAGATCCTCAATAGAAGCAACAACTGGGATAGACTAGACTTGTCATAGAACAGTTTTCACCATCTGGAGCTCAATGCCTCACTGAACAGCCCGAAGGGCCTTGCTGTTCTTTGTCAAAGGCCCCAGAGAAAATGTCTGTGCCTTTTCAAGGGAAGCTTCACTTAGACACACTCAATCCATTCAAAGACTAGACACAAAGTCTAAGATGAATGATTAACAAAGAAAATCTCCTCACATAGTCAATATTCACTAATGAATATTTCATGTACGACTCTGACTCTCAACCTGCAGGCAGAGGAGAGTATTATGCTCTTCAGAACTATCAGAAATAGAGATTCTTGGCTGTTACCTGTAGCAACGGGTAATCAACTGTGAGGTTACATGTGGAATTAAGAACAACAGAAATCTCCCAGAAACCCAGGAATGGCTGGACTGAAGCTGGAATATGGTTTAAAAACTGTGAGTTTTTTCAGGACACACAATTTGGAAGATTCATCTGACAAACCTTATCAATGGTAATCCTCTCAGGTTCTCTACTGCTGATACTATTAACCCACTACTTCACTCTCTATTTGGATATCATTTTTCTACCTTTTGACCTTAGTTTACTAATAGCTTCTGACCACTCTGGGCTCCTGCTGTAGCTGATCCTACTAATGATTGCCCTAGCTAGCTAGCTAGCAAGCAATCTATCTAACAAGAGACACTGCTTGATACTAAGTCTCATACCAGGTCCTTACTAAGGCTGCTGACTACCTGGAGACTGGCTAATAGATTTGCTATCCTCACTTCAGTTCCTTCTCCTGATCCAATCAGCTAAAATGGTGGTGTCAAATGACTTAGAACTGAAATCTTCAAAGCATGGCCCACAGCCCAAATCTGGCCTGCCAGCTGTTTTTGTGCTTTGATTCGCTTATGTATTATCTATGGCTGCTCTTGCACTACAAGGGCAGGCAGAGTTTAGTAGTTGCCCACAAAGCCTGAAATATTTACTATCTGGCCTTTTACAGAAAGTGTCTGCTGATCCCTGATTTAGAACACAGCCAAGCAAGGAAGTGCTCTGAAAAGGGGGTTTATATCGGTTTTCTTAGGAAGGGCTCAGGAGTAGAGCAGGTATTCTGAGGCTAAAAGCCTCAGGAGAAAGTGTCAGAGTTGTCTTAAGAAGCATTTGGGTCTGTATGCATGTTACTGATCAAATAAATATGCATACGTTCAAATTATATAAATGACTTTTCTGAGGGTGAAATTTAAATAAATTCACTTAAAAGTGATATTGATCCCACACTATCTCTTTAATAACTTTTTTGACTATAAATCAGAATGGATTTCCAATCAAGTTGAGAACCTTTGATATGAAATATGAAAAGAGTACATGATCTGAAAAGCATTTCTGTTTAACTCTGGAAAGCAATTTGGTGTTTTTGTTATGTTTTTGTAAGGAACTTCGTAGGATATTCACCTTATAACATGAGGTTAAGGCTAACGATGAAATAATATCATGTCTATCATGAGGAATGCTGGGCTGGAAGAAGCACAAGCTGGAATCAAGATTGCTGGGAGAAATATCAATAACCTCAGATATGCAGATGACACCACCCTTATGGCAGAAAGTGAAGAGGAACTAAAAAGCCTCTTGATGAAAGTGAAAGAGGAGAGTGAAAAGGTTGGCTTGAAGCTCAACATTCAGAAAACAAAGATCATGGCATCTGGTCCAATCACTTCATGGGAAATAGATGGGGAAACAGTGGAAATCGTGTCAGACTTTATTTTTTCGGGCTCCAAAATCACTGTAGATGCTGATTGCAGCCAGGAAATTAAAAGACGCTTACTCCTTGGAAGGAAAGTTATGACCAACCTTGATAGTATATTAAAAAGCAGAGACATTACTTTGCCAACAAAGGTCCGTCTAGTCAAGGCTATGGTTTTTCCCATGGTCATGTATGGATGTGAGAGTTGGACTGTGAAGAAAGCTGATCGCCGAAGAATTGATGCTTTTGAACTGTGGTGTTGGAGAAGACTCTTGAGAGTCCCTTGGACTGCAAGGAGATCCAACCAGTCCATTCTAAGGGAGATCAATCCTGGGTGTTCATTGGAAGGACTGATGCTAAAGCTGAAACTGCAATACTTTGGCCACCTCATGCAACGAGTTGACTCACTGGAAAAGACTTTGATGCTGGGAAAGGTTGGGGGCGGGAGGAGAAGGGGACGACAGAGAATGAGATGGCTGGATGGCATCACCGACTCTGTGGACATGAGTTTGAATGAACTCTGGGAGTTGGTGATGGACAGGGAGGCCTGGCGTGCTGTGATTCATAGGGTCGCGGAGAGTCGACTGAGCGACTGAACTGAACTGAACTGAATATGTGTTTGTAGAATAATCAAGTGAATGTTGCCATAAGCTCTCATGGCTCAGTTAGCAAAGCTGTCCGACCTTTAACTGTAAAGGAATCTGGACACACCTTTGTTAAGTTCTATCCCCCCTCTAGAGATGAAAAAACTCTTAAAGTAGAAGTTCTCCTTATAAAGAAATCCAGGTGCAGATTTTGTGAGATCCAGACTTAACCAAGGCTTTGTCGGTCTCCTGGTCATTGCGGTATTTGTGGTGAGTACAGAATGGGAACAAACTTTGTATGGAAGGTTGGGTGCTAACACGGATTAAAGGTCTGGGCAGCCTAGGACAGGGTTAGAGCCAGACCGTTAATCCATGCCAGTACCCAACCTTCCATACAAAGTTTGTTCCCATTCTATACTCACCACTTAGACAGAATTGCAACTATCTTTTACTAGACAGTCTCTCTCAATAACTTGGAAGTTCATATTGCAGCACTGTATAATAAAATTCAATAATTAATGAATAAAATGATCTAATAAGGATATAAGATATATGGCTTTATCTTCTATTATCCCTGACCATCTACTCCAATTGCTAGACCCACCTTCAACCTCACATCTTCCCTAGTGTAGCCTCTCCAGGCAGCCTCTACTGTATTTCGAAGCTTGCACAATTGTAGGTATATATCTGCCATCCAGAGGTTCAAATCCCTCTGGCTTTTATGAAACCATCCCTTTCTGCAACCACCTCATTAGTGATACGTGTCAATCCCCAAACAACCATCTCCCTGCTAAAGAATATCAGGTTTTACTGCCAATGTGAGAACCCAGGGAGGAAAAGCAAGAGCAGCATCCATGTGACTCCCTGCAGAGCAGCGAGCCTTTAGCAGAAAAACACCCTGGAAAACAGAGCGCCTGCCCTTCCCGGAACCCTCCCCCGGCTGCCAGGAGTCATTCTGCCAGAATGCGGCAAGGCAGCTAGGCCTGCGGGAGAATCGGAAAAGTAAAACAAGGCTGCCCTCTCATGGTTACCAAGAAAATGAAATATTTTCTATTCTCCATACGCAGAAACCCAGGACATCCTATCAAAAATGTGAGTAGTACTTACACATTTTTAAAAGCGGATAATTTAAAGTACACTAAAGTGGGCTTCTAAGATAAGATAAAATAAATGATAGATTAAATAGTAAGTGAAAAAATGCATTCTCCATCGAAAAACCTGCTCTAGATACAATTACAGTCCTCATCAAGAATTCCTTGCTGGTTTCAGAATTTAAAGGCTGATGAACTAATCCTTAAAAACATGGAATTTCTTTCATAGGTGATTTTCCTTTTTTAGGTGATTTATTTTAGACTTTAGTTGCCTTACACAGCAGCAACGTGGGTTCCATTCATTTATTCACTCATTGAATATCTATAAATTATTTACTAAGGAATTTCAACAATTTTAAAATACTCTTTTTTTCATATTATATCATTTTTCATGTTTTATCACTTCTGATGCATTTGTAACCTATGGTGTGTTATAATTTGTCACCAGGCGGCCACAGATGTGGCTAGAGTTGTCACTCCCTGGACTCGGACAGTCTGCTTGCTGTTGTTTGTGGCTCATGAGACAACAGTAACCACTTCAGGTTTCAGCCATCCCATCCCTCCCCAAGTCTATTTGAGGACCATTTGGGAAGAAAAAAGACAATCTTCCTTGTTGCTTGAGAAACATTTCATTGATACTTTCTGGTAAGGTAAAGAAAGTACCACCAGCAAAACTTGCAAAATGGCTGTCAACAGTCTCGGACAAAATACTAGGAGGAAATAGGGGAGCAGTCTGAGGAATGCTGAATCACCAGTGCTCTTGACGGCACAAAGTATGACGTGGTGTGGAAAACACATCGACACACTGATATCTCTGAGTCAGGAATGAGCCAGAAAAGTTGAATTATGTATGGGGAAAATTTTTTGTTACAGTGTTTGCTTCCATTTTTCTGCTCATATATGAACAGGAGTCATATATGCAAAAAAATCCAGGACTATTATATCCTAAAAGATTATTTAAACAAATATAAATAAAAATTCTAAGTGACCAGGAAGCAGTAGGTCATAGTTTAATTGGAAACCTTTTATTTTATTAATAGTTCCTAAAATAATAGGGCATCTTACAACAGTCTAACCTTCAGTGAACCATGGAACGTACTAGCAACGCCACAGTCACTGAGCAACGTGGCGATGAACAAACAGACCTTCCTCCGCTCTCACAGAGCCAGATGAAGGGGAGATAACTATAAACACGCAAATGAATTTGAAATCGGACGATTTCAAATAGTGGTAAATGCTGTGAAGACAATAAAACAAAGTAATAGGATAAAGGGAGGCCGGGTCAGAGAGAGGCTTAGATCAGCACTGTACGGAAATGAGGAGGCAGAGGAGAGGACACCCTCTAGTCACAAGACACGAGAGGAGAAATGTGTTCAATAAGCAGGCAGAGGTCAACTGTGACAGACGGCATTAGCAGGAAAAGTAAGATGAATCGATAGGACTGTCCTTAGTACTGGCAAGACCAGGGGCTCCCCTGGTGGTCTAGTGGTTAAGACGCCATGCTTCCAATGCGAGAGTCATGGGTTCAATCCCTGGTCTGGGAACTAAGATCCCACGTTGTGGTGCAGCAGAAAAAGCAAAACAAAACAAAAAAATCTGTTGGATCTTAGTATTGGCAAGACCAGATCTTTCTGAGGGCACAGTGGTTAAGAATCCACCTGCCAGTGAAGGAGACATGGGTTTGATCCCTGATCTAGGAAGATTCCACATGCCTCGGGGCAACCAAGCCCACACTCTGCAACTACTGAGTCCACAGGCCACAGCTGCTGAAGCTAATGCGCTGAAAGCCTGTGCTCAACAGTAAGTGAAGCCACAGCAATGAGAAACACGAGCGCTGCAATTAGAGTAGCCCCACTTGCAGCAGCTAGAGAAGGTCCACACGCAGCATTGAAGACCCTGCACAGGCAAAAACAGCGAGCAGGAGGAAGGAATGGCAAACCGCTCCAGTATTCTTGCCTCGAGAACATCATGAACAGTAAGAAAAGGCAAAGAATAACAAATAAATAAATAAAATAAAATAAACATAAATAAAAGGGACCTTACAGCTAGATTAAAGTAGGTTGAAGGATGAAAGAGAGGTGAGGAGGTGGGTGAAATGCAGCAGGGCATTAAGAGGCTACTGCTACATGTCTTATTTGTAGGAAATAAGCTCCATTCAGCTTCCTTCAGAGAAGGCAATGGCAACCCACTCCAGTACTCTTGCCTGGAAAATCCCATGGACAGAGGAGCCTGGTAGGCTACAGTCCATGGGGTCTCGAAGAGTCGGACACGACTGAGTGACTTCATTTTCACGTCTCACTTTCATGCATTGGAGGAGGAAATGGCAACCCACTCAAGTGTTCTTGCCGGGAGAATCCCAGGGACGGCAGAGCCTAGTGGGCTGCTGTCGATGGGGTCGTACAGAGTCAGACACGACTGAATTGACTTAGCAGTAGCAGCAGCAGCCTCCTTGGGGTTCCCTGAGTTCCAGGGTGAGTGAAGTGAAGTCACTCAGTTGTGTCCGACTCTTTGTGACCCCACAGACTGTAGCCTACAGTCCTCTCCATCCATGGGATTTCCCAGGCAAGAGTACCAGAGTGGGTTGCCATTTCCTTCTCCAGGGGATCTTCCCGACCCAGGGATCGAACCCAGGTCTCCCGCATTACACGCAGATGCTTCACCTTCTGAGCCACTAGGGAAGCCTTGAGTTCCAAAGGGCAGCTTCAAACAGTTGCTTATCAGGGAAGGAAGAGAATGCAGAAACAAAGGAGGAGCAGTCGAGAAACAATGCAGCCTCTGGTCAGGGTCCTCACTCCACTTCAGGGAATGGGCATAGCGATCTTTGAGTTTTTCTGCAGGAATTAAGGCCCCCACCCAGGTAGAGGAGGGTAGCTTCTGACTGAACACCAGACTCCTGTAGCACCACCCTGTTACCTCACCACCAACCAATCCGAAGAAAGTCTGCACACAAGGGAAGATAACAGACTCTGACTTCCTCCCTCAATAGTTCTCCTTTTTTAACTTTCATTCAATCAGAGTCTTTGAAATTGGGTGTTTGGACGTGAGTCCACCATCTCCCCAGAATGCCGGTCTCCTTAATAAAGCAATAACCTCAGATACACAGATGACACCACCCTTATGGCAGAAAGCGAAGAACTGAAGAGCCTCTTGATGAAAGTGAAAGAGGAGAGTGAAAAAGCTGGCTTAAAACTCCACATTCAGAAAACTAAGATCATGGCATCCGGTCCCATCACTTCATGGCAAATAGATGGGGAAACAATGGAAACAGTGTCAGACTTTATTTTCTTGGGCTCCAAAATCACTGCAGATGGTGACTGCAGCCTTGAAATTAAAAGAAACATGCTCCTTGGAAGAAAATCTATGACAGCCTAGAGAGCGTATTAAAAACAGAGACATTACTTTGCCAACAAAGGTCTGTCTAGTTTAAGTTATGGTTTTATAGTAGTGATGTATGGATGTGAGAGCTGGACCATAAAGTGTTATGCCCTGAGTCCGGTCCCCGCTAACTGGTAGAATAAGACACTCACAGCAATGCAAAAGCAAGAATAGGGTTTATTTCTAGCTCAAGCTAGGGCTCCTGCCCCTCCCAGGGCAGTGGAATGCGGACAAGAGCCCCGAGCCCAGGTCACAGCGGTTTTTATAGTCTCAGATTGCATCAGTCAATTCAGTTCAGTCGCTCAGTCGTGTCTGACTCTCCACGACCCCATGAATCACAGCACGCCAGGCCTCCCTGTCCATCACGAACTCCCGGAGTACACTCAAACTCATGTCCACAGAGTCGGTGATGCCATCCAACTGTCTCATTCTCCATCGTCCCCTTCTCCTCCCGCCCCCAACCTTTCCCAGCATCAGAGTCTTTTCCAGTGAGTCAACTCGTCGCATGAGGTGGCCAAAGTATTGCAGTTTCAGCTTTAGCATCAGTCCCTCCAATGAACATCCAGGATTGATCTCCTTTAGAATGGACTGGTTGGATCTCCTTGCAGTATAAGGGACTCTCAAGAGTCTTCTCCAACACCACAGTTCAAAAGCATCCATTCTTCGGCGATCAGCCTTCTTCACAGTCCAACTCTCACATCCATACATGACCACGGGAAAAACCATTGCCTTGACTAGACGGACCTTGGTTGGCAAAGTAATGTCTCTGCTTTTTAATATACTATCAAGGTTGGTCATAACTTTCCTTCCAAGGAGCAAGCGTCTTTTAATTTCATGGCTGCAATCAGAATACATAAGCACCGATTTTTGTTCAAAAGATCAAGCTGGCAGAAGCTCATTGGCCAGTTCATGCACACGTGGAAGCTCATTGGCCAGTTTATGCACGCGCAGGGTTTTTTCTGGGGGATTTCCCTTTTTCTTCTGATTGGCCCAATTTTTGGCACCAGCGGGACTTTTCTAGGGAGGAGTTTCTTAATTTTGGCACTGGCAGGATTTTCTTAGGGAGGAGTCTCTATGAACTTAGCCTCCACCCTGTCTCCAGGAAATCGAAACTTAGGCCTAAGCAAGGTCTCAGGCCTATCATGGCTACTCAGATGTTAGGGCTCCTAACATCTCCCCCCTTTTCTGTTGTTCAAACGGAGGACGCTTCCTCCGTGGGTAGAGTTTGATATTGTTGTCTAAGTACTAACAACTGGACTGTGTTGATATATTCTTTGATGAATGTCACAAGTCTATTTAGGACACAGGAGCCGAATGATAGTATTAGTATCAACATGATGAGTGGTCCCAACAGGGTGGAGATTAGTTAGAGTGGTCAACCAAGGCGAGCTCTGAAACCATGACTCGAACCATCCCTGTTGGGCTTCTCGTTCTCTTTTTCGCTGGGCTAGTCCCTCTCTTACCTTGGCCATAGATTCTCTCACTACTCCTGTGTGATCTGCATAAAAGCAACATTCTTCCCCTAAGGCTGCACAAAGCCCTCCTTGTTGCAAGAAAATCAGGTCTAGTCCCCTTCTGTTTTGCAATACTACTTCGGATAGCGAGGTTAAGGACTTTTCTAAATGACTGATAGACTCCTCAATGCAGGTGAGATCTTCATCTACAGCGGCCTGCAGAGAAGTGAGTCCTTGGTTTTGCAGGGACAAAGAGGCTATACCTGTCCCTGCTCCTGCCAGCCCAAGGCTCATCACAGTGACCAACGTGATAGCACTGATTGGCTCTCGCTTTCATATTGACATTTCTCCGAGATGTTCGTTTTCCCCTCTACCCCAGTGGGAATACATGACTTCTTCAGAGTGATAGACAATTTTTGGCATAACTGTGACCAGAACACAGAACTCCTGATTCTGATTAAAAACCTTTGCATGCAAACAGGGGGTCAGCCCAGTATGGGAACAAATCCACCAGCCCCCTGCCTCTGGAATGATCCACTGGGTATCATTTAACTCTGTAATGTTGCCGATTTGAGCACAAAGAGGGGCCTTTTCGAGTGGGATAATATCCAAACAAAGTCCCTTTCCCCAGACTTCCCTCATGGTAAGACCGACCTTACGGTCTCCCCACTTGCATCATTCTGAGTAGTGAGACAGGGTGTAAGAAACATTGAGGCCTATTGCTTCTTAAAAAGGGGGGTAAAGATTATAGCAGAGCCAGCAAGAATGGGTTGCATTAGGGTCGGTATGGTTTAATGCCATAAAGGTGCCATTAATTAAGCCCCATAAGGGATCTGCGGCCTGCATGCTAGGGGAGTGGATTGTCTCTTCTGGTCTCTGAGTGGAGGAGTGGGTAGCCTCTTCTGTCCTTGGGTGAGGGGCGCCTGACGGGGAGACCCCTTCCGGGGTTGTGGTGTCATGGCCCTGGGGAGTGGCCTTAGACTTCTTTGGTGGGCTTTGACTTTTGACTAGATTCACCGATTCTATGGTTTGGAGGATGGTTAAGATACCCCCATAGTAGGGGCCATGCTATAGGGGTCTCATAGTGGTCTGGAGCCCCCAGCTAAGCCCTGAAGTCCACTGGAGTTTTCTGGCTGCCTCCTGGTTGAACATTACCTTGATTTGAGCATATTTGTGTTTCCCGTCTGGGCCTAGGGAGTGTGCAAACCAATTAGGGGCCCTTTTTATGAATGAGAAGTTAACCCCATCCCTGTTCCTGACATCCCACCTGTTTTTGCCGTCATTTGAGGTCACGCAGGACCAGGAACTACACCAATAATGTTGCATCCCCCTGCATTGCCTCCAGTTTCTCAGGTACCCCGGGCACGCCCAAAACCCGTTGACCTGCATAAGTCCCCCGGTCTCTGTTGAACCTTCTATGACATCTTTGAGGTTAAAATACAGGATTGGCCACCAAGTGCTGGGGGGTGGTTTTCGGTGGTCGAGTTGAGTATCTCGCCAGTCAGCCCATTTCGAAGTTTCCAGGTGATTTTGACCGGCTGATGTGGGTTCCCACTTGCTGTCCCGTAGCCGACAAAGGCGGTCATCAGTAGTAAGACCATAAGCCTTAGGGGGCTTCCCGTCATGTGATTTTTTAGCTTTAGGGGATTTGACGGGTGAAGACTGGACTTCCATTCTATCTGGGCTTTGTCTTGTTCTTCTGGAGTGGCAAGGTGTACGTGGTTGCAGTGTACCCAAGGTCCGATGCCATCAACCTTTAGAGCGGTGGGGGTGGTGAGAAGAACAAGATAAGGACCTTTCCATCTAGGTTCTAGGGTTTTTGCTTGGTGCCTTTTGACCCATACCCAGTTTCCCGGCCCGATGTCATGCGATGGGACCGTTTCCTGGTTTTGTCTTTCATGAATATCTCTAATTAGAGTCCATACTTGTTTATGTACCTTGCTCAGAGTTAAAACTGCTTCTTTGAACTCTTTTAGGCTCGGGAGTGGTTTATCTTTCCCCTCAAAGATGGGACATGCCAGCAGAGGGGCCCCATAGACAATCTCAAAGGGGGTCAGACCTATTCTATAGGGGGTGTTGCGTGCCCGGAAAAGGGCATAGGGAAGGAGAGTCACCCAGTCCCCGCCAGTCTCTATTGCCAATTTAGCCAAAGTTTCTTTTAGGGTCCGATTCATCGTTTCTACCTGGCCCGAGCTCTGGGGATTGTATTCACAGTGTAATTTCCATTCTATCCCTATAGCCGAAACCAATCCCTGAACAACTTTAGTCACAAAAGCAGGTCCATTATCAGAGCCAATAGAGGCCAGCAGCCCAAACCTAGGCACTATTTCCTCTAAAAGCTTTTTCGCTACCACCATGGCTGTTTCCCTCTTAGTGGGGTATGCCTCTACCCACCCAGAAAAGGTATCTACCATGACCAATAGATATCGATATCCATACTTGCCTGGTCTTACCTCAGTGAAATCTATCTCCCAGTGCTGTCCCGGTCTTATTTCCCGGTACCTCATGCCCGTGTGTTGTCCCTTTCTTTTCCCTGGTGCCATCATCTGACAAGCTTTGCAGGAATGAGTAATTTCTTGTATAATCGCTTTTTTCGAGGAAACTGAAGACGTGCTGTTTTGCAGGAGGGACGCGATGTTTTTCTCCCCCAAGTGGGTGGTTTGGTGCAGGTGTGAGCAGAGGTGCCGTCCCAGGTTGGAAGGAAGCAATAAGTTTCCAGCTGAATCTCGGTACCATCCATCTGGGTCTTCTGGGTTGGTGCCTTTGGCTTGGATCCATTCTCGGTCCGAAGGGGAGTACTCTGGGGTGGGTGGCAGGGCTCCCTTCCCTGGGTCCAGCAGTCCAGCAGTTAGGGCGCAGGCCTCATATCCTTCCGCAGCGGCCTTCCGTGCCGCCGC
This sequence comes from Moschus berezovskii, assembly GCF_049115385.1. Classification (NCBI taxonomy): domain Eukaryota; kingdom Metazoa; phylum Chordata; class Mammalia; order Artiodactyla; family Moschidae; genus Moschus; species Moschus berezovskii. Next base: position 16,765,330 of record NC_142479.1, read on the forward strand.
ATCTGTGGTGCCGTTACCTCGGGCCTCTATGTTTTCTCCCTTCTGATGTCCTGGAGTGTGGACTATGGCCCCCGCTCGAGGAAGGTGAATGGCGGCCAGGAGCCTACGAATCTCAGACAGGTTTTTAATTTCTTTTCCTTCTGCTGTCAAAAAGCCCCTCTCTCTATAGATGGGTCCTTGGATATGCACCGTACCAAAGGCATAACGGCTATCGGTATATATGGTGACTCTCCAGCCTTTAGCCATCTCGAGTGCCTGTGCCAGGGCGATCAATTCTGCCTTTTGAGCCGATGTCCCAGAGGGTAAGGTGTCTGCCCAAATCACATTTCCAGAAGCATCAACCACTGCCACACGGGCCCTTCTTTGCCCATCTGCCACATAGCTGCTCCCGTCCGTAAACCATACCAGATTGCCATCCCCCAGGGGTGTGTCTCTGAGGTCTCCCCGGAGCGCTGCAACATCAGCTAGTACTTTGGCACAGTCAGGCATCAGCCCTGGGGATTCAGGGGCTGGCAGTAGAGTGGCGGGGTTTAGGGAGCATGGGGTCTGGAAACGCAGCCGGGGAGTATCTAGTAGCAAGGCCTGATAGTGCGTTAGGCGGGTGTTGGTGATTCACTTACCCAGTGGTTGTTTGAGAGTCCCCTCAATGGCATGGGGAGTGTAGACCAGGAGGTTTTGTCCATATGTCAACTTGTCTGCATCATGGACAAGGAGCGCGGCTGCTGCGATGCTGCGGAGGAAGGGCGGCCAGCCCGCCGCCACAGGGTCCAGTCGTTTGGACAAGTAGGCCACAGGCCGCTTCCAGGGTCCCCACTGTTGGGTCAGGACTCCTTTTCCCACTCCCTGTTTCTCGTCTACAAACAACTGGAACAGCTTAGATGGGTCAGGGAGGGCGAGGGCTGGGGCCTCTAACAAGGCCTGCCAAAGCTCCTGGAAGGCCTTTCTTATCGGCTCAGTCCACACCCAGTCTTTGCTTTCCTTGCTGCCCTCATAGAGGGGCCGAGCTTTTTCGGCAAAACCCCCAATCCATAGTCTGCAGTACCCAATAGTCCCCAGAAATTCCCTCACTTGGTGGGGCGTGGTTGGTTCAGGAATCTGCAAGATAGTTTCTTTCATGGCTTGGGTCATCCATAGTCACCCCTGCTTAATCTTATACCCCAGGTAGGTGACCTCCTGCTGAGCAATCTGGGCCTTTTTGGAGCTGGCCCTATACCCTAATTCCCCCAAGGCGCAGAGGAGGTTTCTGGTGGTCTGCAGGCATGCTTTCTCGGTCTTGGCTGCCAATAAGAGGTCATCTATATATTGTAATAAAATGATATCTGGGTGTTCAGCCCAGTACTCACGCAAGTCCTCGCCTAAGGCCTCATTAAACAGTGTCGGTGAGTTCTTATATCCCTGCGGGAGGCGAGTCCAGGTTAACTGTCCAGTGGTTTGATTGTCTCCATCAGTCCATTTGAAGGCGAAGATTTCTTGACTCTGGGGTGCCAGGGGGAGGCTGAAAAAAGCATCTTTCAGGTCTAAGACTGTATACCAAACACAGTCTGGGGACAGGTCACTCAAGAGGGTGTAAGGGTTAGGGACTGTAGCGTGAATGTCATTTACCCTCTTGTTGACTTCGTGGAGGTCTTGGACCGGCCTATAGTCAGTTCCCCCCGGTTTTCTCACCGGCAATAAGGGAGTATTCCATTGCTACCGACACTGCCTGAGGATTCCTGCCTTCAGGAGTCTCTGGATATGGGGCGTGATTCCCCGCCAGGCCTCCTGACTTATAGGGTATTGTTTCACCCTCATGGGAGTGGCATTCGCCCTTAACTCAATGATGATGGGGGGTCTCTGTTTGGCTAATCCCACCCCAGCAGTCTCGGCCCATGCTGAAGGGTAGTGCTGAACCCAAGGTTGGACCGTAGGGCTGATATCTGGGGAGGGCATTGGCTGATACAACCTGTATTCATCTTTCAGAGCGAGCGACAAGACTTGGATTGGATGTCCCATCCCATCAGTGACAGAGATCCCTCCGGGGGCAAAACTAATCTGGGCGTTGACCTTAGACAACAAGTCTCTTCCTAACAGGGGTGCCGGGCATTCTGGTATAACTAAGTACGAGTGGGATACCCGCTTTTCTCCCAAGTCCACCTGTTGTTTAGTAGTCCATTGGTATTGCTTTGTCCCAATGGCCCCTTGTACCCAGCTGGTCTTTTTGGACAGGGGTCCTTCTCTTTGATTAAGGACCGAGTATTGGGCTCCAGTGTCTACCATAAAGCCGACCGGTTTCCCCTCCACTGCAATAGTTACCCAGGACTCGGGGAGGGGCACCGAGTCTTGACTCCCCTAGTCACTCTCTTCCCCAGTATATAGAATGTGAGTCGCCGGGGCAGATGTCTCCCTTTTGCCCAATCTCTCTTTTTGGCCTCTCCTGGGACATTCATTTTTCCAGTGTCCTTTTTCCTTGCAATAGGCACATTGATCTCTTTCTAGTTTTTCCTTTCCCTTTGGTCTGGCGTCCCTAATTTGCCGATTCTCCTGACCACCTTTGGCTCCCACAAAGAAAATGCAAGCTAACTCTTGCTGATTTCTACAATTTTCTTCCGCCCTGCTTTCCCTTTCTTCCCTCCTAATCCGTTCTTCCCTCTCCTCAGGGGTCTCTCTATTATTATATACCCTTTCTGCAGCCCTTAGCAACTCCTGAATCGTCTGCTCTCCCAATCTATTTTCTGCAATTTCCTCCTAATGTCTGGAGCCGCCTGATTCACAAAAGCTAGGATGATAGCCGCATGGGTCTCATCCGCCTGCAGGTCCATGGGGATATACTGCCTAAAGGCTTCCATCAGTCTTTCTAGAAATGCTGCCGGGCTCTCTGTAGGCTCCTGTCTTACCAAATTTACCTTAGCCAAATTCGTTGGTCTCCAGGCAGCTGCTTGGAGGCCTGCCATAAGAGTCTGGCGGTACACTTGGAGACGCTCCCTACCTTCCACGCGCTCAAAGTCCCACTGGGGCTGGGCCAATGGAAATCCCTCATCAATTAGGTTCGGCTGCATAGTGGGCCTCCACCTGGGACATGTTTCCGAGCTTCCGATAGAATCCGCTTCCGTTCTTCCGTGGTGAAGAGCACCTGTAACAGCTGCTGACAGTCATCCCAGGTGGGATTATTGGTGAAAAGGATAGATTCTAAGAGGTCAATAAGTCCCTGGGGTCTCTCCGAAAATGAGGGGGTCTGGGTTTTCCAATTGTATAAATCGCTGGTGGAAAAGGGCCAGTACTGATAGGTACGCTCCCCATCCTGGCGGGCTGGCCCCGCCCGAACAGGTAGCGCCCGAGCAGTGGAGGTGGGGGCCTCCTGATCCGAGCCGCCCGCTGGATCCGAAATTTCCCTCGTCATTCCGCGCGTCCCGAGGGCTGGACCCCCATCTCGGGGCCGGGCCGAAGGCTCATTGCCCCTCTTTGGCTCCCCAGATGATACTTGGTGTACCTGAGGGGGCAAAGGAGGGGGTACATAAGGGAGGGAAGCTCAGAATCTAGGTCAATCAGGTCAGGGTAGAGTGAAGAGTCTTGGAACACGGCGGGAGTCGGAGCTCAATTTCCACGGCTCTCAGTCTTCTTTTCCTCTGGAGCTTCCACGACCAAGACCTGTGGGACCTGTGTGGCTGGGGAAACAAAAGGTTTCATCCATGCTGGTGGGTTTTCCACCAGATCCTGCCAGACTAGGATATAAGGCATCTGGTCCGGGTGGCCAGAGGGGCCGGGTGCGAGAACCTTCCCCCTGACAGCCCGGATGGTGGGCAGGCTGAAGGTTCCTTCCTTCGGCCACCCGACATTAAAAGTGGGCCACTCCGAGGAGCAGAGCATCACCAGCTTACTCCTCTTTACCAGCAGAGACAAGTTTTGCGCCCTAGATTTAAAGTCAGAGAAATAATCCATCATGAGGGAGAGCGGGGTAGAGCTTCCTTGACCCATGACCACAGAATAGATTACGGGAAAGAAAAGACACAGGAGAGAGACAGAGACAATGCCGGCACACACAAAAACACGACTAACGGAGGACAGACAAACGTCGGCAGAAAACACACTACTAGGTCTCTGAGACCTCTGAGGCTTCCTGCAGTTTAAAGTAACCTTACCAAAGGGCGTCCACTGCCCACGAGATTCCGGATCGGGAGAGACCTCCTCTCTCCCACAGAGCCGGCTGCCTTCCAGCGCAAATGCTGGGCCTCGGCCTTACACTGGCTACAGCAATCAATTCACCCCTGATCAGACCTGGCACCTGGTGCTGTAATCAGCCTTCCTCTGGGCTGATGAACTCCTTCTGCCGGGAGAGCGTTATTCTCCCCAGTCAGAGGGATCCCGGACGAGCCCCCAAATGTTATGCCCTGAGTCTGGTCCCCCCTAACTGGTAGAATAAGATACTCACAGCAATGCAAAAGTAAGAATAGGGTTTATTTCTAGCTCAAGCTAGGGCTCCTGCCCCTCCCAGCACAGTGGAATGCGGACAAGAGCCCCGAGCCCAGGTCACAGCGGTTTTTATAGTCTCAGATTACATAAGCACCGATTTTTGTTCAAAAGATCAAGCTGGCAGAAGCTCATTGGCCAGTTCATGAGCACGCAGAAGCTCATTGGACAGTTTATGCACGTGCGGGGTTTTTTTCTGGGGGATTTCCCTTTTTCTTCTGATTGGCCCAATTTTTGGCACCAGCGGGACTTTTCTAGGGAGGAGTTTCTTAATTTTGGCACCGGCGGGATTTTCTTAGGGAGGAGTTCCTATGAACTTAGCCTCTACCCTGTCTCCAGGAAATCGAAACTTAGGCCTAAGCAAGGTCTCAGGCCTATCATGGCTACTCAGATGTTAGGGCTCCTAACAAAAGAAAGTTGAGTGCTGAAGAACTGATGCTTTAAACTGTGGTGTTGAAGACTCTTGAGAGTCCCTTGAACTGCAAGGAAATCAAACCAGTCAATCTTACAGGAAATCAGTCCTAAATATTCACTGGAAGGACTGATGCTGAAACTCCAATACTTTGGCCACCTGATGTGAAGAATTGACTCATTTGAAAAGACCCTGATGTTGGGAAAGGTTGAAGGCAGGAGGAGAAGGGGATGACAGAAAATGAGATGGTTGGATGACATCACCAGCTCGATGTACATGAGTCTGAGCAAGCTCCAGGAGTTGGTGATGGACAGGGAAGCCTGGCATGCTGAAGTCCATGGGATCGCAAAGAGTCAGACATGACTGAGTGACTGAACTGACTAACTGACTAAAACAAACTTTCTGTTCCCACCAGCACTTGTCTCTTGAGTATTGCCTTTCAGGCAGAGAACACCTGGGCCTGAGTTAATAATGTGGGGGAGCAATAATGAATCTCTTTGGGTAGGTGTGTTTTTAGAGGCTATCAGAAACTGTGTGGTGGGTCTTCCCTGCAGTGCAAGGTAGAATAACAAAAAGGTATGTCTTGCAGTTTGAAAGGGCAATATTAACTTTAGCAAACAGGCAATAAGTGAAAAAAAATCATACAAAACAACTTCGGATTATAATCAGCATCCTAAAGGGCATAACCAAAATGATGTTGGAGAAAGTAGGGAATAGAAGCCTACGTTTGGCTTTGGGCTTTAACAATTTTGAGCACCAGCAATATGCCAAGGCATTTGTTTCAAGTGTTCAAATGTCATGTCATTTAATCGTGAGACACACTAAAAATATGGAATTGGATCCCCTGTTATAGATAAGGAAACATGTTCTGAAAGAATGATTTGCCTGTCAAAGGTCACAGTTAGTGAATGGCAGCACTGGCATTTGAACCAAGTTTAACATCTAAATTAATGTTTTCTTTGCAGTCCATCTTCTCTCCCAAGGCTTTCCTGGAGAATAAATGTCCCCGGAGCATCCTCCTAGCCGGCTCTTTTCCCCACTCCAGCCTGAATGCTAGTTCTGAGTTGCTTGGGTGTTTTGATTCCCATTCCCACAAGACTTTTTCCAGTAAATTGATCAAGAAATCATATATAAATCACAGCATGCCAATAGAAACTGAATGTGTGACTGCTATAATACTGTGCTCAGTTGTTTCAGTCATGTCCGACTCTTTGTGTGACCCCATGGGCCGTAGCCCACCAGGCTCCTCTGTCCATGGGATTTTCCAGACAAGAAGTGGAGTGAGTTGCCATGCCCTCCTCCAGGGGATCTTCCAACCCAGGGATTGAACCCACATCTCTTGTGTTTCCTGCTCCTGCATTTCAGGAGGATTCTTTACTGCTGAGCTACCAGGCGGTTGCTAACAGGACACTATTTTCTCAGATATGTGACACTTGCATATTTAACTAGCGACTTTTAGAGAGACCTTGCCAAACCTCAAGAGTATTTTTCTAATAGTGGACATTTCAGTCCACCTAGTAGATAAACTAGCTAATATTTACTGAGCTTTAGTATATTCTGAGCACCGTTCTTAGTGCTATACATATATCATCTCATTTTTCAAAACAACCTTAAAAACTTGGAATTATTTTTATCAATTGAGATCTGTGATTTGAAACTAGGTGATCTAACTTGCAAATCTGAGCTAGATTTCCAACAGAACACACAGGAATTAAATTGCAAACTCCAAATAAGTGTGAACTGTTGAGGTCATGAAAGCCACCAAAAGCAAGTTGACTTAGATTATAAAAACATCCATTCCCTTGGTTTATTTTTCAGATAAAACTTTGGTTTGAAACCTTATTGGAATCCTTCGAGATGAAAAAATTTAGCTAACAACTGCTCTTTAGTCCCAGATATCAGTTCAGTTCAGTCACTCAGTTGTGTCCAACTGTTTGTGACCCCATGGACTGCAGCATGCCAGGCTTCTCTGTCCATCACCAACTCCTAGAGCGCACTCAAATTCATGTCCATCTAGTTGGTGATGCCATCTAGCCATCTCATCCTCTGTCATCCCCTTCTCCTCCTGCTTTCAATCTTTTCCAGCATGAGGGTCTTTTCCAATGAGTCAATTCTTCAGGTGACCAAAGTATTGGAGTTTCAGCATCAGCATCAGTCCTTCCAATGAATATTCAGGACTGATCTCCTTTAGGATGGACTGATTTGATCTCCTTGCAGTCCAAGGAACTCTCAAGAGTCTTCTCCAACACCACAGTTCAAAAGCATCAATTCTTTGGTGCTCAGCTTTCTTTATGGTGCAACTCTCACATCCATACATGTCTACTGGAAGAACCATAGCTTTGACTAGACAGACCTTTGTTGGTAAAGTAATGTCTCGAGACGCAGGAGACGCCCGGCTCCAGCGGCGCAGACGCGGGAGACGCCCGGCTCCGGCGCAACCGACCACGTGCAGAATCGTGGCTGAGATGAGCTACCCTGCGCCCAGGGTTAGGGCGGTGGCCGAGAGGAGCTGTACCACGTCCAGGAGGCGGTGGCTGCTTGGGCACCAGAGGGCCGAGAGGAGCTGATCTACATTCAAAGTAGGAGGGGAGGCCTTGAGGAGATACCCCTTGTCCAAGGTAAGGTACAGCGGCTGCGCCTTGCTGGAGCAGCTGGGAAGAGATACTCCACGACCAAGTGGAATATAAGAATCCAGTGTTCTGGGGAGGAAGGAACAAGATGGCGGAGGGATAAGATGGCAAGACCACTTTCTCCCCCACAAATTCATCAAAAGAACATTTGAACGCGGAGTAAAGTCCACAAAACAACTTCTGAATACTGGCAGAGGACATCAGGCTCCCAGAAAAGCAGCCCATTGTCTTCTAAAGGAGAGAGAAGACATCCAGCTCCACCCACCAGAACACCGACACATGCTTCCCTAACCAGGGAGCCTGGACAATCACCCATCCAACCCCACACACAGCAAAGAAACTACATAATAAAGAGAACTCCACAAACTGCAAGAAGAGGGAAAGGCCACCCCAAGCAAAGCAATATAAGCAAGATGAAGAGGCAGAGAAATACCCAGCAAGTAAAGGAACAAGATAATTGCCCACCAACACAAACAAAAGGAGAAGATATAGGGAATTTACCTGATAAAGAATTTCAAATTTTGATGGTGAAAATGATTCAAAATCTTGAAAGCAAAATGGAGTTACAGATAAATAACCTGGAGAAAAGGATTGAGAAGATGGAAGAAAGACTTAATAAGGACTTAGAAGAAATAAAAAAGAGTCAATATACAATGAATAATGCAATAGATGAGATCAGAAACACTCTGGAGGGAACAAACAGTAGAATAACAGAGGCAGAAGACAGGATAAGCGAACTAGAAGATAGAATTGTAGAAATAAATGAAACAGAGAGGAAAAAAGAAAAACAAATTAAAAGAAATGAGGACAATATTAGAGACCTCTGGGACAATGTTAAATGCTCCAACATTCGAATCATAGGAGTCCCAGAAGAGGACAAAAAGAAAGACCATGAGAGAATACTTGAGGAGATAATAGTTGAAAACTTCCCTAAAATGGGGAAAGAAATAATCACCCAAGTCCAAGAAACCCAGAGAGTCCCCAACAGGATAAACCCAAGGCGAAATACTCCAAGACACATATTAATCAAATTAACAAAGATCAAACACAAAGAACAAATATTAAAAGCAGCAAGGGAAAAGCAGCAAATAACACATAAGGGGATTCCCATAAGGATAACAGCTGATCTTTCAACAGAAACTCTTCAGGCCAGAAGGGAGTGGCAAGACATACTTAAAGTGATGAAAGAAAATACCCTACAGCCCAGATTACTATACCCAGCAAGGATCTCATTCAAATATGAAGGAGAAATCAAAAGGTTTACAGATAAGCAAAAGCTGAGGGAATTCAGCATCACCAAACCAGCTCTCCAACAAATGCTAAAGGATCTTCTATAGACAGCAAACACAGAAAAAGTGTATAAACTTGAACCCAAAGCAATAAAGAAAATGGCTACGGGATCGTACTCATCAATAATTACCTTAAACGTAAATGGGTTGAAATTTTCAAAAAGGCTAGGAAACAATTCTCATAGCCATCAATAGTTCAGTGTTGAGTTCATGAATAGTTTTTAAAGTTTGGGACAAACTGTAGTATTTGCTATTTGAAGTACTATTTGTAATTGGCATATTACGATGTAACATTGGTCTTCATTTCCAACTTAAAACGCCTAAAAATGCCTAACAGGTTTTTAGATTTGTGAATTTTAGTTGAAATGTATTTTACGATGTTACTAAACCTGCAGAAATATTGAAATATTTCAGAGAACTTATTCACTGTACATTTAATTTATTTTATTTATAAAAGTTATGAACTGTAAAAAGTTTTACTTGTTGGGTCAAATGCTTGTTGCTTCAAATGCTTGTTGCATTTGAAGTGCTAGTTACAAGAAAATCAAATACCTTCAATGTATAAATGCTATTAAGTTTTTAAAGGACTCTGGAGTATAAGTAAGTTTGTTTAAAGAAATTTAGTCTGTTCAACTTGGAAAAAAAAATAAATAAAATTGGATTATTTGATTAAAAAAAAAAGAAAGAAAAGAAAACCTAATATGTGTAGTAGTTGAAATAACTACCACCAGCAACTTGCCATGACTTTACAAAAAGATGGTATAGAACTGGACCAATTGTTTTCCCATAAAATAATGATCTATCCTCCAGCCTTGGATGATGAATGACAGCAATTAAGAACTAAGAATTGAAGGCATCTGTGTCACTATGACTTAGAAGAGACTGCAGATCACTTATGTCAACCTGACTTAGTTGTTAGTTCCTAAAATTTTGCCAAGAAAAAAATAAAACTATAAACCACTAAAAAAAAAAAAAAAAGTAATGTCTCTGCTTTTTAATATGCTATCTAGGTTGGTCACAGCTTTTCTTCCAAGGAGCATGTTTCTTTTAATTTCACAGCTGCAGTCACCATCTTCAGTGATTTTGGAGCCCATCCATCAGACCAGATAGCATGATCTTGGTTTTCTGAATGTTGAGCTTTTAGCCAACTTTTTCACTCTCCTCTTTCACTTTCATCAAGAGGCCCTTAATTCTTGTCACTTTCTGCCATAAGGGTGGTGTCTTCAGCATATGTGAAGTTATTGATATTTCTCCTGGAAATCTCTATTCCACTTGTGCTTCATCTAGCCCATCCTTTCTCATGATGTACTCTGCATATAAGTTAAATAAGCAGGATGACAATACACAGCCTTGACATACTCCTTTCCCTATTTGGAACCAGTCTGTTGTTCCATGTTCATGTCTAACTGTTGCTTCTTGACCTGCACACAGTGCCAGATGTCAGTGGCACTCCTTAATTATAAATATAAAGGAAGCTAATGAAAGCATTTTTGTGGCTTAAAGATCAACTGTGGTAGAAGAGTCAGTGTTTGAAATCATTTAACAAACTTCTGCTTAGCACTGCTGGACGAGAAGTGCTGGATTAGATGCTGCAGGTGTTACCAAACCAAACTTGAGACCACCCACGAGATGCACAGCAAAGCCAATCTACTGACACTGGGTTGTGGAAAGGCAAAGTACAGTGTTTTTTGCAGGGCACCAAACAAAGAAAAGAAAAAGAGCAGCTAGTGCTTAAAAGACCTGAACTCCTCAATGGCTTTCAGGGAAGGTCTTTTAAAAACAACTCACCTCATTTGAAGTGCAGGTTGCATCGTAAGCTTGTGAACTTTCTTCTTATTGGCTGGTGGTGAGGTAACAGGGCAATGTTTCAAGAACACCAGGAGGTTTCTTCCTCATCCTATTGGTTTGAACCAGTCTGGGATCTATCTGTTGTCAGCTGTAGTCACCACCTTCCATCTGGGTGTGTGTGTGTGGGGGGGTCTTAGTTTCTGTGGAACAATTCAAAGATACAGTTCAGAGTGTTGCGTATATCCCCCTTGAGGAGGAACTAGGACTCTGTTTTATTGCTGAATTGTTCTTTCAGCTATCATTACTTTTTGATTGACTGGTTTTCCTTTTTCATTTTCTACATCCCTTCACTTCTCTAATTGTTAGCTTCTTATCCCTGCTCTTTGGAACACAGAGAAGGCCTAGGAGACTGAAACTTTCTACAAACAAGAATGGGGGACATGAAAGGGGGTTTGTACCTGGGAGGGCCCTGCAGAGTCTTGCTCAGTTTCACAGGTACTTCCCAAGATCAATGAAGAAGCGATTGATTGGAACCTGGCTCTGGGTGCAGCATGATGAAACGGAAAAGGGCCTAAGCTTTGGAGTGAGACAAACTCAAATCCATCTCCCAATTCTGAGTGACTTTAGACAAGTTAGTTGTTAAAATGGGAACAATGATTCTTAATTTATAACTATTTTTAGTATTGGGGATACTGGAGCATGTTCTCAAGCATTTGACACAGTAGCAAATCAACCCTTGCTAGCTGCCATCTCTCTGTCTCTTCTTGCCCCCTCTCATCTTGGGTGTCTGAGCTCAGCTGAAAGCCCAAGAGCAGGAGGAGAGAAAAGACTGAGGTTGGAAGTTAATTTCCAGAATAAAAAGTTGCTAAGATTTAGATACTAAAAGATAACTGTGGAAAGGGTGTTCACTGGAGGGACTGATGCTAAAGCTGAAACTGCAATACTTTGGCCACCTCATGCGACGAGTTGACTCACTGGAAAAGACTCTGATGCTGGGAAAGGTTGGGGGCGGGAGGAGAAGGGGACGACGGAGAATGAGATGGCTGGATGGTATCACCGACTCTGTGGACATGAGTTTGAGTGTACTCCGGGAGTTGGTGATGGACAGGGAGGCCTGGCGTGCTGTGATTCATGGGGTCGCGGAGAGTCGGACACGACTGAGCGACTGAACTGAACTGAACTGAACTGATGTCTTTGAACATATAGCTTTCAAAAATAATGGGCAAGAATTATTGGGTAAAAACTTATTTTTAAAGATAATTAGTAGTAATATGTCTTTAGATGCAGAGGGTCTTGGTTATGCTTGAGAGAACCCAAGCTTCAGTCCAATTTCATCCCTAAAGAATATTAAGTCTTACAGTACTTAAGAACTGCTGGACTGAGCAATATTCACAGAGAAACAAAGGGCAAGGAGACAGAAAAAGGACGCAAAGTGAGGCTGGAGACAGATGGGTTCCAGGTTAGACATTTACAAGTGGCCTCTGTTTAAAACTAGCTTACATTACAACTGTTTGCATGTCATGTGGCACAGAGAAGTGGGCTTCGGGCTAGGTGCTTAGAACTGTTAGCATTTCCTGAGACAAGAGAAAGGTGGGTCCCAGTTAAGGCATTTACAGTCAGCTTCCTGTTTGCCCTCTGCAATGGAAACGACAACAGAAACAGGGTAAATAGACAGTGTTTTTCCCTTGTAAACACCTTTAAGGTAAAGTCTTACAAGGACAAAGAGGGGGCAAAACACTGTTTGAGTCAAGGATGAAGGATACTTCGCTCCCCCTCACCCCCTTTTTGGGACAAGGAGGACACTAGTCATGCACAGAAAGGCTCCTCATGGGTCAAAAGTCAGGGGATGACGTCAGGCCATAATGTGTCTTGCTTCTCCCCAAAGCCTTCACTTCAAGACCCATGTTGGCCGATGGGTATGTGTAAACCCAGGGTAGATTATGTGTGGGAAAAGACACCAGATAATTGACTAAAGGTAAACAAAGACCTGGAAAAACTGCCCTATTTAAATGACTTAATCACCACCATTCGGTACTCCTCCTCAGGGCCACCCACACCCTTTCTGTCTGGATGTGCGTATCTGCCTTGCTTCTGTCTAAACGATCTGCTTCTCTGTGTGCTCTCCCACTTGTTATGTTCTGTCTCTAATAAACTCTGTACCTGCCTTTACTGTTTCTGCCTCCATGATAAATGCATGTCTCACTGAGGGCAAAGATCTAGGGAAACAGAGCTTCTAGCCTCTAGCCTTTGCTGGTCTGGTTGCTAGGACGCCTGGTTTTCATCCAGGCTATTCAGGTTCAGCATGTCTAGGCTATTCCAGACCAGCATGGAATTAAGATTTCACTTCATGCCACTGCTCACTGTTGCCTTGCCAAGATCAAAAGGAATCTGAAACTGACTGAAGGGAAAAAATTGAGGATAATTTCAAGATTTTTATTTAGGAAGGCATGGCATTTCCAATCTGGTATTCAATGTATGGTACAAGCCCATCTGGGGACCTTTAAAAATCTTGATACCTTTGATGCATCCAGGTTCATTAAGTCAGAATCTCTGAGGGTGGGACCCAGGTATCATTATTCTTTACAGTAGCTCGTAGCTCAGTTGGTAAAGAATCTGATTGCAATGCAGGAGAAGCGGGTTTGATCCCTGGGTCAGCAAGATCTCCTGGAGAAAGAAATGGCAACCCATTCCAGTATTCTTGCCTGGAGAATCCCCATGAACAGAGGAGCCTGGCAGGTTACAGTCTATGGGGTCACAGGAGTCGGACATGACTTAGCCAAAAAGCCACCAGCACAGGTGATTCCAACATATCAATAACTACCTTCATCAAAACAAGAAAGTCAAGCAGAATTTTGAGATGGTGGAGAAAGTGGATGAGTATAATTCTAGCTCTCTTAACATCAGAGCTAGATGGGAAAATTCTTAAAGAGATGGGAATACCAGATGACATTACCTGCCTCCTGAGAAATCTCTATGCAGGTCAAGAAGCAACAGTTAGAACCAGACATTGAACAACAGACTGGTTCCATATTGGGTAAGGAGTACGTCAAGGCTATATAGTGTCCCCTTGCTTATTTAACTTATATGCAGAGTACATCACGCGAAATGCTAGACTGGATGAAACAGAGCTGGAATCAAGATTGCAGGGAGAAATATCACTAACCTCAGATATGCAGATGACACCACCCTTGTGGCAGAAGGTGAAGAGGAACTAAAGAGCCTCTTGATGAAAATAAAAGAGGAGAGTGAAAAAGTTGACTTAAAACTCATCATTCAAAAACAAAGATCATGGCATCCAGTTCCATCACTTCATGGCAAATAGATGGGGAAACAATGGAAACAGTGAGAGACTTTATTTTCTTGGGCCCCAAAATCACTGCAGATGGTGACTGCACCCATGAAATTAAAAGACTCTTGCTCCTTAGAAGAAAAGCTATGACCAACCTAGACTGCATATTAAAAAGCAGAGACATTATTTTCCTGACAAAGGTACGTCTAGTCAAAGCTATGGTTTTTCCAGTAGCCATGTATGGATGTGAGAGTTGGACCTTAAAGAAAGCTGAGTGCCAAAGAATTGATGCTTTTGAACTGTGGTGCTGGAGAAGACTCTTGCATGTCCCTTGGACTGCAAGGAGATCAAACCAGTCAGTTCTAAAGGAAATCAGTCCTGAATATTCATTGGAAGGACTGAATATTCATTGGAAGGAGCTGAAGCTCCAATATTTTGGCCACCTGATGCAAAGAACTGACTCATTGGAGAAGACCATGATGCTGGGTAAGACTGAAGGCAAAAGGAGAGGGAAGAAAAGGATGAGATGCTTGGATGGCATTATTGACTCAATGGACATGAGTTTGAACAAGCTCCGGATGGACAGCGAAGCCTGGTGTACTTCAGTCAATGGGGTCGCAATGAGTCAGACTAGACTCAGTGACTGAACTGCTTGATATCAGAGATCAAACAAGGCAGCTAGAGGGGAATTAAGGACTGGATTTCAGGAATAATAGAGCTCAAGATTTTGGAGAGCCATTCATGCATTCAGTGTACTTTCTGAGTTGGCCTAAAATTCAACATTCAAAAAAACTAACATCATGGTATCTGGTTCCATCACTTCATGGCAAATAGATGAGGAAAAAGTGGAAGCCGTGACAGATTTTATTTTCTTGGACTCCAAAATCACTGTGGACACTGACTGTAGCCAGAAAATTAGAAGACACTTGCTCTTTGGAAGAAAAGTTGTGACAAACCTAGACAGCGTATTAAAAAGCAGAGACAGACCTTTGCCAACAAACATCCGTCTAGTCAATGCTGTGGTCTTTCCAGTAGTCATGTAATGGATGTGAGAGCTGGATCATAAAGAAGGCTGAGCACTGAAGAATTGATGCTTTTGAACTGTGGTGTTGGAGAAGACTCTTGAGAGTCCCTTGGACTGCAAGGAGATCCAACCGGTTCATTCTAAAGGAGCTCAATCCTTGGTGTTCATTGGAAGGACTGATGTTAAAGCTGAAACTCCAATACTTTGACCACCTGATGTGAAGAATTGACTAACTGGAAAAGCCCCTAATGCTGGGAAAGATTGAAGGCAGGAGGAGAAGCGGGTAACAGAGGATGAGATGGTTGGATGACATCACCAACTCAATAGACATGAATTTGAGCAAACTCAGAAAGAAAATGAAGGACAGGGAAGCCTGGTGTGCTGCAGTTCATGGGTTCACAAAGAGTCAGACACAACTTAGCAACTGAACAACAACTACAAGGCCTTTAAAATGCCCGGATACCAAACCCCAAAAATAGAATTCTATTCACTTGAGGGGTTTATATCTAGGAGTGGGGAACATACTTCTAAACCAAGAAGCAGTACAGTGTTGTGAGCTCCAAGAAAGAAATCTGTAAGACAGGAAAGGAGGACTCAGTTCTCTTGGTCAGGAAAGGTTTCATGGAGAAGGGACAAGGAGAAGGAATCCTGAGGGAAATGGATAAAGAGGAAGAGGCAGGCTACAGAACTGTGGGAAGGCTAACAGGTTTAGTAGGTAGGGAGGAAGATGGAACCAGATGAAGCTCATGAGAAGTAGCAGCCAGAAAAAGGAGGATATGACAGGGAGTTGTCCTGAAAGGTGAGGGGGAAAGAAGGGCGGCTGGGATGGCATCACATAGCAGAGAGGGCAGAGGATGTGACTGTTAACTGGCTTAGATCTGACGATCAGACAGCTATGGAAACAACCATCAAATGGCGGTCCATACTGGGACAGCTAGCGGGGAGAGTGGAGGTGTTTGGAACTGAACCCATTAGATAGAGAGAAGGATAAAGAGCAGACTAGAGAAAATACTGTGGGGAGGGTTGGGGAAACACAACTCTTAATTTAAATATTAAAACAGAAAAAAGGTGCCTGTAGCAGAAGAGTTTGGGACTCTGGGGAAGGCTATTATGTTACAATCTCGTAGCTGGAGCAGAATGGCCTTGGGCCGGTCACTTCCCTTCTCTGGCTGTCCATGTTTTCATCTATAAGATGACAGGTTAGAGATTATGTTATTTATAAGGGCATGTCCAGATCTGACAACTTAAAAACTTTGGTGTTAAGAACAGAATCAATTGAGAGGGTGAAAAAGACTCTTAACTGCCTAAAACCTAATGATGGATCAGCTTTGTTTCCAGACATGTATTTGCCATGTTCAGTCATCTCATTCTCCAGGTACCATCCTCTAGAACCCATCTTTTAAAAGTAAGTGGTACTACTTACCGTCTAGGCTTTATCCATGACAGTACATAGAACAACATTTCCGCTTGTGGAATCAGAGAGTCCTTTACTAGCAAGGTGACTGTGGTTTTTCTAGTCTGTAAAACAGAGTAATAATAGTAATGATTTCATAGAGTTATTATGGAATTAAGTGAGAGAATGTATGCAATGTACTTAGAGCATGTATGCGTGCTCAGTTGCTCAGTCATGTCCAATTCTTTGTGACTCCAAGGACTGCAGCCAATCAGGCTCCTTTGTCCATGGAATTTTCCAGGCAAGAATACTGAAGTGGGCTGCCATTTCCTCCTCTAGGAGATCTTCCTGACCCAGGAAACAAACTTGCATCTCCTGCATTGGCAGGTGGCACCTACAATATTGTTCTAGTACAGATAATATAACTCAGTTGGCAAAGAATCCACTTGCAGTGCAGGAGACCTTGGTTCAATTCCTGTATGGGGAAGATCCACTGGAGAAGGGACAGGTTACCCACTCCAGTATTCTTGGGCTTTCCTTGTGGCTTAGCTGGTAAAGAATCCCCCTGTAATGTGGGTTTGATCCCTGGGTTGGAAAGATCCCCTGGAGAACGGAAAGGCTACCTAACTCCAGTATTCTGGCCTGGAGAATTCCATGGACTGTATAGTCCATGGTGTTGCAAAGAGTCAGACACAACTGAGCGACTTGCACTTTTTCACAGATAATATTAGCATTCTTGAACAAGTATAGAAACAGCAGCAGGACCCTGTGGCAGCCAAGTATATGACGACTCCTATTCCTGTCTTCTTCATGAGATCTCCCTTTGAACCAAACAGATCCTTTAAAATAAAATAAATGAGACATATTCAATGAGCAGATTCATGTAGTAACAAAAATACAGGCTTTAGAATCAAGCAGCCATGACTCAAACTCAGGTCAAACTATTTATTTTCTTTAGTCTCAGATTACATATTTGTAAAAATGAACTGCCTACTTCCTGCCTTCAGGCTTAGGAAGACTACAATAAAATAGATTGCCAGTTCCAGGCATTTAAGTGTATTTAAAATAAAGGTTATTTTCTTTGCTTCTACCTAGCATTATGACTTGTGTTTAGAAAGTGTCCTTAGAATTGAAATTGTGGTGAGATTTTGCTCCTGGTACCCAGAAATTTTATCTTTGTTTCTTTCTGGGAGTCTGACTCTTCTCTGACCTTGACTTAGCTGTGAATTCTATCCTACTCTCAGACCATATTAACATTGATAGGGTTGATTTTCACCCCTGGGGACTTGGTGGATCATGGAGAAAGTGGCAGAACACAGAAAGAAGGCTGCAACCATCACAACACCCTCCATGGGCACATGAGGAGGTAAAAGTTTTGGGTAGTGATCTCGGAGAGACAGTAGTGAATGGTGGCTTGAAGCAAGATCTTAGTTCCCTGCCCAGGAATTGAACCTTGGTAGCCCAGATGAAAACCAGGACTCCTACCCATTAGATCATCAAGGCTAGAGGCTAGAAGCAAATTTTCCCTGGCTCTTGCCCCATTGAAAAATGCATTTTTCAAGGACACAAAAACTTTAAAAAACAGGTACTGCTGCTGCTGCTAAGTCACTTCAGTCGTGTCCGACTCTGTGTGACCCCCACAGACGGAAGCCCACCAGGCTCCCCCGTCCCTGGGATTCTCCAGGCAAGAACACTGGAGTGGGTTGCCATTTCCTTCTCCAATGTGTGAAAGTGGAAAGTGAAAAGTGAAAGTGAAGTCGCTCAGTCGTGTCCGACCCTTAGCGACCCCACGGACTGCAGCCTACCAGGCTCCTCCATCCATGGGATTTTCTAGGCAATAGTACTGGAGTGGCTTGCCATTGCCTTCTCCGAAAAAACAGGTACAAAGTTTATTATTAGAGGCCAACACAATTGGGAGAGCACACCAAGAAAGTTTGTTTAATTGACAGAAGCAAGGCAAAGATTCACACCTGGAGAGCAAGGGTGTGGATGTCTTCTTAATGAGGAGCACAATAAAGAGGCAGTTAAATCACTTGTAGAAGGCAGTTCTTCTGCATCTTTGTTTCAGTTCAGTTCAGTTCAGTTGCTTAGTCATGTCCAACTCTTTGTGACCCCATGAATCACAGCACGCCAGGTCTCCCTGTCCATCACCAACTCCCGGAGTTCACTCAGACTCATGTCCATCGAGTCAGTGATGCCATCCAGCCATCTCATTCTCTGTCATCCCCTTCTCCTCCTGCCCCCAATCCTTCCCAGCATCAGAGTCTTTTCCAGTGAGTCAACTCCTCGCATGAGGTGGCCAAAGTATTGCAGTTTCAGCTTTAGCATCAGTCCTTCCAATGAACACCCAGGATTGATCTCCTTTAGAATGGACTGGTTGGATCTCCTTGCAGTCCAAGGGACTCTCAACAGTCTTCTCCAGCACCACAGTTCAAAAGCATCAATTCTTCGGCGATCAGCTTTCTTCACAGTCCAACTCTCACATCCATACATAACCACTGGAAAAACTATAGCCTTGACTAGATGGACCTTTGTTGGTAAAGTAATGTCTCTGCTTTTTGATATACTATCAAGGTTGGTCATAACTTTTCTTCCAAGGAGTAAGCGTCTTTTAATTTCATGGCTGCAATCAGCATCTGCAGTGATTTTGGAGCCCCCAAAAATAAAGTCTGACA
Source organism: Moschus berezovskii (assembly GCF_049115385.1). Classification (NCBI taxonomy): domain Eukaryota; kingdom Metazoa; phylum Chordata; class Mammalia; order Artiodactyla; family Moschidae; genus Moschus; species Moschus berezovskii. The sequence goes on from NC_142479.1 coordinate 16,784,273, forward strand.
CAGTTTCCACTATTTTCCCATCTATTTCCCATGAAGTGATGGGACCAGATGCCATGATCTTTGTTTTCTGAATCTTGAGCTTCAAGCCAACCTTTTCACTCTCCTCTTTGACTTTCGTCAAGAGGCTTTTTAGTTCCTCTTCACTTTCTGCCATAAAGGTGGTGTCATCTGCATATCTGAGGTTATTGATATTTCTCCCAGCAATCTTGATTCCAGCTTGTGCTTCTTCCAGCCCAGCGTTCCTCATGGTGTAACCTTTGGTCAATTATCTTGCTTCTTTTTCCACACCTGACCTGCCCTAGGACCCTTTCCACAAGCATGTGCAACCTTTTTCCAAGATGGATTACAGCCCAAAGGCCTACTGGGGGGGTCTTGGCATCACATATTATGGGATGGTAGCCCCTCCTTTTGACCCCTAAGGAGCCTTTCTCCACTTGTGCAGTGCTTCCCTTGCCCCAAGGATGGGAGCTCTTGATCTTCTGCTCAACAGGGTTTAGTCCCTCTTTGTCCCTGCTATAGCTGTTATCTTAAAGTTTCCACAGGGGACAAAGCCTGTCTACTTAGCCTGTTTCTGTTGACTGTAGCCCACCAGGCTCCTCTGTCCATGGGATTTTCCTGGCAGGAATACTGGAGTGGGTTGCCATTTCCTTCTCCAGGAGATCGTCCTGACCCAGGGATTGAACCCGGGTTTCCTGCATTGTAGGCAGACGCTTTACCCATTGAGCCACCAGGGAAGTCCTGTTATATATAGTTAAGCACATAAATCAAATATATATATTGATATATTTCAAATAAATATAATATTTATACTTCAAATATTTATATAGATTAGGCATATATATATATGTATATCTTCGTAGCTGTGCAGGCTTTTCTCTCTTTGTGGAGAACTGGGGCTACTCTCTGGGCTTCCCTGGTGACTCAGTGGTAAAGAATCGGCTGGCAACGCAGGAGACCCAGGTTCGACCCCTGGGTTGGGAGGAGCCCCTGGAAGAGGGCATGGCAATCCACTCCAGTACTCTTGCCTGAAGATTCCATGGACAGAGGAGCGTGGCGGGCTACAGTCCATAGGGTCGCACAGAGCCGGACACGACTGAAGCGACTAAGCAGCGGTGGCAGCAGCGGCGGCAGCAGCAGCAGCGGCAGCAGCAGCGGCAGCAGGGGCTACCCTCTAGTTGAGATGTGCGGGCTTCTCATTTTGCAAAGCATTGGCTCTAGGGCTCACGGACTTCAGTAGTTCTGGCACATGGGCTCAGCAGTTGCAGCTCCCAGACACTGGAGCACAACCTCAATAGTTGTGGTGCACGGACTTAGCTGCTGCGCAGCACGTGGGATTTTCCGGGATCAGGGATTGAACCCCCGTCTCCTGCATTGGCAGGTAGATTCTTTATCCCTGAGCCACCAAAGAAGCCCTGTTATTTCTATTTTGAAGTGCAAACAGAAGGCTGATTATAAATATCTAGCCTCGATCCCACGTGCCTTCTTCCTCAGAAAATGTAAACAGGAGGCTAGCAGTAAATGCCTCGGAGAAGGTAATGACACCCCACTCCAGTACTCTTGCCTGGAGAATCCCAGGGACGGGGGAGCCTGGTGGGCTTCTGTCTATGGGGTCACACAGAGTCAGACACGACTGAAGTGACTTAGCAACAGTAGCAGCATCAGTAAATGCCTAGCCTGGCGTCCTTCTATCTCCTGCCTCAGTAGTAATCATCAACCTGGTTCTGTTTACCCAGCCATAATGTCCTGAACATACTCCCTGGTGCCTCAATCCCATAGCACAAGGAAATTAAAAAAAAAAAAAAATTCTCGCATGAGAAGTAGCAGTTATGTTAAAAATCTGCTTGTTGATTCCTTCCTTGTTCTCATGCCCTGATGGAAGGCCATGACATCAACAGCAGTCTAACCTGAAACTGACTTTCTCTTTAAGGTTGCTTGACTGTAGGGTTCAGAGAGTGAAATGCTTTGTGCACTGTATTATATGAAAGAGATTAGGTTGGTGATGTCACAAGAGGTTTTCAACAGTGTCAGCAGAAGCTGTAGTGATGACTAAGGAATCTGACAAGTAGCACCATAGAAAGGAGTTCCCCTGGATATGCATGTGGAGAGTATTAGTCAGAGGCAGGAGACATTTACAACAAAAATGTTTCACTCTAGATTTTAGAATCCCAGGTATTAGCTCCCAAGGGTCAAGTAAAATCAGAAAAAAATTAGAGCAAAGAGCAAACACCCAAATGAGTTAGCCCCTTGGTGCACACTGGGATTGGTTTTGATTTATATGCTGACATATATGACTAGGAACATAAGGCAGATGTCCTCACCAGTTCCAGGACCAAAGAAGGGTTCGTAGAGCTGGGCCCAAGCGGACCGCAGGAAGTGAGACCTGGAGATGCAGGGAGCCCGTGTGGTACTAACTGCCATCACCTCGGAGACGCCCAGCCTCCAGCAGGCCCTGGCCTCGGCCTCGCGGGAGACTGTCGCCATAGCCAATTAGATGTTCTTCGAATGCCCCAGAAGAGGGAAAGGGCAAGCGGGAAGTGGTTGAAGAGCTCAAGCTCGGATTTACATTCCAAAGCAGTTCTCTGGCCGAACAGTCTGCCCGGGCAGAAGGAAAGCCCTTTCCTTTCCTCAGCCTCGCCGGAGGACAGTTCCCAGGAGAGCCCGGAGCTCGCTCGGCTGCGCCACGCGGTCCCTCAGGAAACGGGGGCGAGACGACGGCCAGCGCCTGGTTTGAGGCCAGTCCGCCCTGCTGACCCTCACCTGCAGCCTAAGGGCGAGGGACACGCCCTCGCTCCTGGATCTCGGGGCCGGGTCAATAAGCAGGGCGGGGTAAATATTTCCAGGCGCTCGATTCCCTCAGTGGCTAAACATTTGTTCTGTGGGTGCCAGACGCTGACCTGGCCGGGTTACGTGGCTAATGTTCACCGTGACCTGAGGCCTGTGTTAACTCTGCGTTTCCTTCTCTGCAAGGGGGCGCAGGAGGCGCCGAGAGGGGCAGCGCCCCGCCTCTCACGGGCCCCAGCGGCGGCCCCCGGGCCTTGAGGCCTGTTCCCTGGGCGCGGCTTGTGCGCGCGCGTCCGACCCCGCGGGGGGGACCCCACCCCACCCCGTCCCGCTCCCTCCAGGACCCCGCCCCGCCCCTCCAGGACCCCGCCCCGCCCTCCTGAGACCCCGCCCCGCCCCTCCAGGACCCCGCCCCGCCCACCTGAGACCCCCGCCCCGCCCCCTTCAGGACCCCCGCCCCGCCCCCTCCGCGCCCTCACCCCACGCCCCCGCCCCCTCCCCGGACCCCGCCCCGCCCCGCCGCGCCCCGCCCTCCTGAGACCCCGCCCCGCTCCCCGCCCCCTGACCCCGCCCCCTGGGGACCCCGCCCCGCCCAGCCCGGCGCCCCGCAGCGGCCGGGGGAGGAGCCGGGGCCGTGCGGGAGGAGTCGCGGGCGGCGGAGGCCGGGCGGGCTTGCAGCACGGCTATGGCGTTCGGCAGGAATCACCGGGACCCGTACGCGAACTCCCTGGGCCAGCTGATAGGTAAGGGGGGCCGCGCGCCCCGACTCCGTTCCCCGCCGCGCGGGACCCCGTGTGTCCCGGCTCGAGGAGCTCCCCGCCTCCCCGCAACTTTGCCGGGCCCGCGCCCGCCGGTGCGGCGACACCCCTGTCCCGGCCCGTCTCTCTCGAAGCCCGGCTGCGCACTGCTCCCCAGCGCCTTCCAGCGCGGGTGGGCGTGGGAGCGGCAGGTGGCCCGGGCGGCGGGGGCGGCGGGCCTGGCCCTCCGCGGGGGTGCCACCCTCTGGGGCAGGGCGAGCCTCTCCGAGAGCGAGCCGGGGTTGTGCCCGCTCTGCGAGGGGAAGGTTCCAGGAGGGTGAGTGCAGTGACCTCGCCGGCACAGGCAGGTGTCCAGACGCGTGCTCGCGGATTCCAGGCCGTTACAGCCCGAGCTCCTTTTTCGGGAGGAACAAAGAGAAGGGACGTGCCGAGCACAGGAGCGAAGGGAGGGGCGCCAGGCTCTCTCTCGGGGACACCAGGCGCCTCTGCGGGCCACCGAGGGCCACGCAGGTGCCTCCCCGACTCCTTTGGCTCTCCCGTGGGCGCGCCCCGGTCGACGTACGCGGAAGCCGGGGCCGGGCCCGGGGCTGCTCATCGACGCGGCTCCGTGCCTCCCTCGGGAATCGAGTGTGGCACCCGTGCCCGGAGGTGCCAAGCAGAGCGTGATCATGTCGGCGAACTTAGTGGGACGAGGAAATCAGGAGCGCCTGGTAGTTATAACAAGGAGGCTCAAATTTGGACAGTTTAGCCTGCAGCTTAGTTAACTGTTCTTTAAAAACGACACCCCACCCAACCTGAAGCTTGGTTCCCACAACTTTATGAGATAGTGTAACTTCCATTGAGGAGGAAATGCTTTCCAAACTGTTGCTGGCTTTTTCTCTGCCGGGTGTTAAAATAAACCCTGACCAGAAATGGAATCGCACTGCATCTTCGTAATCTTATTTATTCTTTGGTGGTGTGCACATTTACTGACTGCCAACTGTATGCCTGGACCTGAAGCAGGCACAGGCAAGACCTGGTCTCAGCCATCAAGGTATGGGGAAGATGCATACATATATGGGGAAGTGATAGAAGAGAAATGTAAAACACCCAAAAGTTATGAAAAGGGAGAACTTAACTGCCATGGCTTTTGAAGGATGAGTAGGAGATTTCTCGGAAGATGGGAAGGTGGAAGGAAGGAGCATGGAATGGGGAGCAAAGAAACTGGCTGAAAGAACCTTGTGACTAAACACAAGGTTGATAAGCTTTGTCCATTTTGAATGCCAAATGCAGATAGTGCTTTTCCTAGGTGGGGAGCAGGCTCGGCTTTGGAGTTCCGCCAGCCAAACCTTTATCCTCTTCTTAATCCTTTTAATTAATTTTTGCTCCTTTCCCTGTTGGTCCTCATGTTTTCACGCTCAGGAATATTCTCCTTTCCTTTTAGGAAAAATGTTAGGATCACTCAGGTTGAGTGTTCTGTGATACTCTTTACAGGTGGCATTCTGTATTCTTAAGGAGGCTGTCTGGACAGGGAAAATCTATTTGTTTAATGATGGGGCTCCAGGTACAGGAGCTTTCAAGTATGTCTGGTGCAGCGCTGGTTAATACAGGTGCTAGCAAGTGCACAGTTTCAGTAGATCTCTCTTTCTCAACACCACTCGGCCAAGGAGAATAAGTGACTTTTAAAAAAGCAAACAAAAACAACCTAGATTTGATGCTAGTTCTACCTTGCACTGACTGTAGCCTTGGGTAATTTCCTTAACCTTCTTGCACTTCTATGACAGTGGGTTAAATGAAATTGCATAAGATAAAATACTTAGCAGTATGCACTTCACCTTGTAGGTGGCTGTCCTTCTCTGAAAGACAGGCAGGCAGATGGAGATTTAGGTGGGCTATTCTGGCCCTGAAGGCTTTATTTAATAGGTCATTTATTACTGTGGCAACAGCAGCACTCTGAACCTGGATCTTGACTGATTCTTGAATTACTGGGAATTGCTAAAAAAAAAAAACTCTCTGCCTTTTGGTGATATAAACTTAATGGTGCTTGCTAGGGAACCCCAGGCAGATTGTTTCTGGAAAACCAGACATGTTTGGGGCTTCTCTGGTGCTTTTGACAGTGAAGAATCTCCCTGCAGTGCAGGAGACCCAGGTTCAATCCCTGGGCTGAGAAGATCCCTTGGAGAAAGGAATGGCAGCCCACTCCAGTATTCTTGCCTGGAGAATTGCACGGACAGAGGAACCTGAGAGTTGGACGTGACTGAGTGACTGACTAAAACTTTCACTTTTTTTTGAGACTTGTATTTTTCTGTTGTAGCTCAGACTCAACATAACTTTTTCTTTGCAGAAAAGGCTACGTTTGCTGGAGTGCAGACGGAAGACTGGGGCCAGTTCATGCACATCTGTGACATAATTAACACCACCCACGATGGGTGAGTTCAGAGTGTGGTTCATGTGTTTGTCTCTCATAAGAAGCGTCAGAACCATCATGTGTTTTCTCCTGCAAACTTGAATTTTCTCTTGATGACTTTGGTTTTCTTGTTGAAATAATGTTTCCATCACCTTTTGCGCACCCACTGCCTTTTGAAGACATGTCAGGTTGAAATATTAGAATGGCTGTTTTTTTCAGCATGTGGAATATTTGAGAATCCATTATAATTTTTCTCTTTGCTTTTTCCTTAATAATTTCAAATTTTGTCTCTGTGAGGCTCAAATCCCTTGTTCTTTAAGGAGAAGGGGAGATATTGTTTCCTTCTTTAGGAATTCTTCATGCTCTGATTGCCAATATTTTATGTTATTGTACTTGAAAAATATTGTGAAGAAGCTAGTGGGCACCTGGTGGTGAACTGTCTCTGAGCAGTTGTCATTACAACCAGGAAATAATCTAGCCGTTGTTTTCCTCTGCCTGTCACAAGACAATGTTTTTCTTCTGAATGCCAACTCATCGGTGTTTACGCTGAGTTCTTAAACAATATGGTATCTTTTGTTACACTTCTTAAACTTCAAGAAGTTGAAGTTTAAAAAACAAAATCATTAAGGCTATTTTTTTACTTAGTCTGAATTACAGCTTGTTGTAAGGGATAGAGTTCTCTTGATTTTCCTGTACATTTAAAGTAATCATGAACAGCTAAAGAGATTATCTTAGTTTATGTTGATGAATGCAGAGTTCCAAATAACAGCAAGGCGACACAAGAAAGACTTCCTCAGTGATCTGTGCAAAGAAATAGAGGAAAACACTGGAATGGGAAAAACTGGAGATCTCTTCAAGAAAATTAGAGATAAAAAGGGAACTTTTCATGCAAAGATGGGCACAATAAAGGACAGAAATGGTATGGACTTAACAGAAGCAGAAGAGGTGGCAAGAATACACAGAAGAATTATACAAAAAAATCTTCATGACCCAGATAATCACAATGGTGTGATCACTCACCTAGAGCCAGATATCCTGGAATGTGAAGTAGAGTGGGCCTTAGGAAGCATCACTATGAACAGAACTAGTAGAGGGAATGGCATTCCAGTTGAGCTATTTCAAGTCCTAAAAGATGATGCTGTGAAAGTGCTGCACTCAGTATGCCAGCAAATTTGGAAAACTCAGCAGTGGTCACAGGACTATAAAAGGTCAGTTTTCATTCCAATCCCAAAGAAAGGCAATGCCAAAAAATGTTCAAACTACTGTACAATTGCACTCATCTCACATGCTGGCAAAGTAATGCTCAAAATTCTCCAAGCCAGACTTCAACAATACATGAACGGTGAACTTCCCAGTTGTTCAAGCTGTATTTAGAAAAGGCATCAGAACCAGAGATAAAATTACCAACATCCCCTGGATCATTGAAAAAGCAAGAGAGTTCCAGAAAAACATCTACTTCTGCTTTATTGACTTTGCCAAAGCCTTTGACTGTGTGGATCACAACAAACTGTGGAAAATTCTTAAAGAAATGGGAATACCAGACCACCTGACCTGCTTCTTGGGAAACCTGTATGCAGGTCAGGAAGCAACAGTTAGAACAGGACATGGAACAATAGACTGCTTCCAAATAGCAAAAGGAGTACGTCAAGGCTGTATATTGTCACCCTGCTTATTTAACTTATATGCAGAGTACATCATGTGAAATGCCAGGCTAGATGAAGCACAAGTTAGAATCAAGATTGCCAGAAGAAATATCAATAACCTCAGATATGCAGATGATACCACCCTTATGACAGAAGACAAGAGGCAGAAAGAGCCTCTTGACGAAAGTGAAAGCCGAGAGTGAAAAAGTTGGCTTAAAACTCAACATTCAGAAAACTACCATTCTATCTAAAACTAAAACTTAACATTCATGGCATCTGGTCCCATCACTTCATGGCAAATAGATGGGGAAACAGTGGCAGACTTTATTTTTTGGGGCAGAATCACTGCAGATGGTGACCATAACCATGAAATTAAAAGTCGCGTGTTGCTTGGAAGAAAAGCTATGACCAACCTCGATAGCATATAGACATGAATTTGAATAAACTCCAGGAGTTAATGATGAACAGGGAAGCCTGGCATGCTGCAGTCCATGGGGTCGCAGAGAGTCGGACACAACTGAGTGACTGAACAGAACTGATGCTGATGAAGAACACATTGCACTTAATTATTGATTCTATCAAAGAAAGTGCTTAAAGCACCAACTAGTACTTTAAAGTATTTATAGTGGTTTCTCTAAATCTAGTAAGATTTCCCACATTTGGTTCCTCTGAACCTTTTCTTCACTTATAATACTGACTTCTTCATTGATAGTGGAGAAAGGGGATCTCAATGTAAAATTGTTTTACTTATTTATTTTTTCCTTTTTTATTTATATTTATTTATTTAGCCACATCAGGTCTTAGTTGTGGCATGTGGGATCTAGTCCTCTAACCAGGGATCAAACCTGGGCCCCTGCTTTGGAAGCTCACAGTCTCAGTCACTGGACTACCAGGGAATTCTCCCAATTTTTTTCTTTTAAAACAGTATCTTTATTCTTTTAAGCTTTTCCAAGAGTTTAATCTTAGATTTTATATGTGATCTTTTAGAAATATATCTATTATGAGTTACAATTGTAAGTATATGTAATGTTATATAATTATGTTATCATATAATAGAAATTCTACCATGCAAACATACAAAAGTAGAAGGTAATATGCAAAAAGGATTTGTATCTTTTTTAAGTTTTGAAGTGTAATTGGCATATAACACTGTATAAGTTTAAAGTGTACAGCAAATGACTTGACTTACATATATTACAAAACAATTTCCGCAATAAGTTAGCATCACAGTTACACCTCATCAAATTACACAAACAATTTTTTCCCTCGTGATGAGAATTTTTAGTATCTACTGTTTTCAGTTCAGTTGTGTCTGACTCTTTGCGACCCCATGAATCACAGCACGCCAGGCCTCCCTGTCCATCACCAACTCCCGGAGTTCACTCAAACTCATGTCCATCGAGTTGGTGATGCCATCCAGCCATCTCATTCTCTGTCGTCCCCGTCTCCTCCCACCCCCAATCCCTCCCAGCATCGGACTCTTTTCCAGTGAGTCAACTCATCGCATGAGGTGGCCAAAGTACTGGAGTTTCAGCTTTAGCATCAGTCCTTCCAATGAACACCCAGGATTGATCTCCTCCAGAATGGACTGGTTGGATCTCCTTGCAGTCCAAGGGACTCTCAAGAGTCTTCTCCAGCACCACAGTTCAAAAGCATCAGTTCTTCGACTACTGTCTTAATAGCTGTCAAATATATCATATAGCAGAATTAACTATAGTCATTATGTTGTACATTATGTCAGCATTACTTACTTAAACTGGTCATCTTGTAGTGAATTTGGACTGTCTACTTATACATAGTTCTTCCTTTTGTAACATAAAATTGTAGCATATCAATTAGTCCTAGTTAGTCCTAACTCCTCCTCCTATATCCCACTGTCTGTAGGGCGCTTGGGGCTTTCCAGGTGGTGCTAGTGGTAAAGAATTTGCCTCCCAATGCAGGAGACTCAAGAGATGCGGGTTTGATCCCTGAGTCAGGAAGATCCCCTAGAGGAGGAAATGGCACCCCACTCCAGTATTCTTGCCTGAATAATCCCATGGACAGAGGAGACTGGAAGGCTACAGTCCATGGGGTCGCAAAGAGTTGGACACGACTTAGTAACTCAACAAAAACAACAATAGGGTGCGTAGGAAATACTAATAATAAACATAGGTCACGTTTTTGGAAATTCATCTCATGTTAGGTGGTTCTGTGCATTGACATAGAAAGGGCCGCCGGTGTGAGTACATTTCACATGTAGTGCTTTCTAGGTAATGATCATCTGAATACTTTATTTGGTTTTCACAAGGAGGGAGGTGGCATTGTCTGCCTAGATGTATGAGGAAACGGTATAACAAGTTAAGTCATCTGCCCCACGTCACACGGCAGAACTAAGACCCTGGGTGTCTCCTGAGCCGTTCCTCTCTCCACGCTGCACAGTGCTTTTCAGAGACGGACTTGCTCTCTGCAGTGCCTGCTTTGTTGATTTTACTGTGTTTATTGTCGTAGACCAAAAGATGCAGTAAAAGCTTTGAAGAAAAGGATTTCCAAAAACTACAATCATAAAGAAATCCAACTCACCTTGTCAGTAAGTACTTTAATGTTAAATTGAGACCAAGATTGCCTAAGTTATAGTCAACATTTCTGATTTAGGGTCTAAAGGATACAAATACTCTGAGATAATGGTTGAGCAAAGAGTTAGGTACAGTATGGATTAAAATGATTCATTTACTGAGAATTACAGAATCAAGGGAATTTTGTTGTTTGTAAGAGCATTTAATTTGGTGGAAAATGAGTGTTCCTGGAAAATCATATTTTCCTGGTTAGGAGATGAGAACTTGTAATGAACAACTTGGGGGAACTTAGCCGATCAAGAAGTCTGTGTGTGTGGTACACGTGGGGAGACCTGAAGCTTGAAAACGCCCCCCTGTTAGCTCCCTGCCTTGCTTGCGCACCTCTGGAATTCTGAGGTGCTGGCCGCTCTCTAGGGTCCAGCCAAGTTCTGCTGCCTGATATAATTTTTAATTAAGTTCTTTGTTGATAGAAACAATTCTGTGCACCATGTTTCTTGGTATGGGTGTGGACATTTATTTGACGTGTTCCTGTTTTCCCCCAACCGGGGCTATGTGACCTTTGCAGTTGCTGGGTGAGTTGCCAGTTTCACCTTGGTACGTTTTGCAGACCCTGCCTGCTGCTTGAGAGTGAGCTGTGTGCTTTCTGGGGTCTTCTGAGTGCCTTTGCTGACCTCATCCTGGCCCCACGGTACGCTGGGCTGTGGCGCTCCTCTGCTGGCATCAGACTGCCCTTAGGAGGGTTGGGTATGGTTATCTAGAGGGCTGTGGAGCAGAGCTGAGCTTCGCCCCCCTTTCCTAGCTTCAGGGGGAAAAGAACTTAGTACCTCTTGCTTACCTGGAGAAGAAATGAAGTCTTAATGATACTGTCACTGAAGAAACCCTACAAGCTAGGGTCAGAATTCAGTTTTAGAGGGATTGTCTCCTCCACCTTTTTGGACCTTTCCCCTCTCCTTCACTGTGGTCGCTCCTCAGGGAGGTCACGGAGTAGAGGGAACCGGAGAGAGGAGTAAGGAGCTCCAGAGGAGATAGGAGGACAGTGGGTTGGTGATGGAAATACACCTTTGCCTGGTACTTTCCCTGGTAGCTCAGCTGGTAAAGAATCTGCCTGCAATGCAGGAAATGCTGATTTGATTTCCAGGTCAGAAAAATCTGCTGCAGAAGGGATAGGCTACCCACTCCAGTCTTCTTGAGCTTCCCTGGTGGCTCAGCTGGTAAAGAACCCGCCTGCAAAGCACGAGATCTGGGTTCAATCCCTTTGTTGGGAAGATCCCCTGGAGAAGGGAAAGGCTACACCCTCCAGGATTCTGGCCTGGAGACTCCCGTGGACTGAGGAGCCTGGCAGACGGTGGTCCATTGGGTCACAAAGAGTTGGACACGACTTTGCGACATTCACTTTCATTTTGGCTGATGCTCTCAACAGCCCTGTGAAGAAGTTGTACCCTACTTCTCAGATGAAGAAACTGATACTTCGTGAGGTTAAGTGATGTTTTTTTTTTTCCCTCCAAGTTTCAAGTAGCTTGGCAGGATTTCAGTGCAGGTCTCAGATTGTAAATTCCACGCCCTGGCCCCCTGCCACCTTGCTTCTCTGAACAAATCATGCCCCTTGGAAGAACAGTCACTGTGTTTCATTGGTGTCTTCAGCTTCTTTGTGGTGGAAGATTTAGGGTATCAGGTGTTGACTGACTGCGTGTCCTTCAGCCCCCATCCTCCTCTCCTAGCATCCAGGGAGGACTCAGGGAGTGATTGTGATTTGGGATAGAAAGGTATACAGCTGTGCCCTGAAATAGAGGACATCCCAGGGCTGCTGAAGGTTAGGAGAATTGACTGAGGAACCTAAGGGCAGAAGATGAATATACGCCGCTTTCCGAATTTCAGCGTGCGGTGTTTCACCTTCTGTATGATGCCTTTGTCTCTCTCTGTGTTACAGCCAGCTCACCTGATCTTTCTGTGGTGGCTTTCTGTCCCTGGTCCATGACTTCCTCCATCCAGCTTCCCTCCCTGGGGACGGATCAGGACTCTCCCCTGAGGAAGCTGAGCTGTCCCCAAGTGTGGTGTCTTATACCCCCTCTCCCTCTGAGTCCCCGCACTTTCTCTCCTGCAGGTCATCTGGTCGCTCGGGCCGCCCTCGCAGCCTGCTGTCTGCTCCCTGTTCCGCCTCTGGTGACTGTTGCATTCTCGCCTCCTGATTTCCGTGCCAGCACGTGAGAGCAAGTGCGTCTAAGACCTGTGCCAGAGTAAGGGCGAGAGGCCCAGGTGAGGAGCCGGAATAGCTCCTCACTGTCAGGGGCAGAGTTCATTAAGGTCCCTGCTTCTTGGACTTCTTTGAATTGGCCTTCGATTCTTGACAGCTTCATGCAGCTTTCCCTGAGCTCTTTGTTTAATGGCCCAGGCACCTCACCTCAGACTACTCACTACACTGGAGTGGTGTGTTTAATATTGTAGAACAGACTTTAATATAAACTTAAGCCAGACTTAATTATGAGAGAAATTAGTCACAGAAACAAATATCCAGTGTCTGTCAAAGGCAATTATTTGTTCACCAATAAACTCTTTAACAATGGATCCTCACATATTACATTTCCCTTTTATCACGGTGAAGTGATGAGAGCCTGTCAAAGTCGATTATAAATGTCCTTTGTATTATCTATCATTTAGGTTCTCCATGGACTTGTTAGCATTGATTCGGTCTTTGCTGGGATCTGACTAGACTCTGATTTCCTACTATCAGTTGGTGGTGCGGTTTTGTCAAGAAGCCTGTTGTTTTGTCTTATTTTAAAAACCATTTAGTTACCAGGCTTTATAACTCTTCCTATCAAGAGATGGGAATACCAGACCACCTTACCTGCCTCCAGAGAAATCTGTGTGCAGGTCAAGAAGCAACAGTTAGAATTAGACATGGAACAACAGACTGTTTCCAAATCGGGAAAGGAGCACGTCAAGGCTGTATATTGTCACCCTGCTTATTTAACTTACATAAAGAGTACGTCATACAAAATGTGGGGCTGGATGAAGCACAAGCTGGAATCAAGATTGCCGGGAGAAATATCAATAACCTCAGATACGCAGATAACATCACCCTTATGGCAGAAAGCGAAGTGGAACTAAAGAGCCTCTTGATGAAAGTGAAAGAGGAGAGTGAAAAAGCTGGCTTAAAACTCCACATTCAAAAAATGAAGATCATGGCATCCAGTTCCATCACTCCATGGCACATAGATGGGGAAACAGTGGAAACAGTGAGAGACTTTATTTTCTTGGGCTCCAAAATCACTGCAGATGGTGACCGCACCCATGAAATTAAAAGATGTTTGCTCCTTGGAAGGAAAGCTATGACCAACCTAGACAGCATATTCAAAAGCAGAGACATTACTTTGCCAACAAAAGTCCGTCTAGTCAAGGCTATGGTTTTTCCAGTGGTCACGTATGGATGTAAGAGTTAGACTATGAAGAAAGCTGATTGCCGAAGAATTGATGCTTTTGAACTGTGGTGCTGGAGAAGACTCTTGAGAGTCCCTTGGACTGCAAGGAGATCCAACCAGTCCATCCTAAAGGAGATCAGTCCTGGGTGTTCATTGGAAGGACTGATGCTAAAGCTGAAACTCCAATACTTTGGCCACCTCACACGAAGAGTTGACTCATTGGAAAAGACTCTTATGCTGGGAGGGATTGGGGGCAGGAGGAGAAGGGGACAACAGAGGGACAACAGATGGTTAGAGGGCATCATTGACTCAGTGGACATGGGTTTGGGTGGACTATGGGAGTTGGTGATGGTCAGGGACGCCCGGCGTGCTGCGGTTCATGAGGTCGCAAAGAGTCTGACACGACTGAGTGACTGAACTGAACTGATAACTCTTTTTTTTTTTTTTGCATACATATATCCCCTCCCTTTTGAAACTCCCTCCCATCTCCCTTCCCATCCCATCCCATCCCTCTAGGAGGATACAGAGCCCCTGTTTGAGTTTCCTGAGCCATACAGAAAATTCCCATTGGCTGTCTATTTTATATGTGGTGATGTAAGTGTCCATGTTACTCTCTCCATGTATCTCACCCTCTCCTCCCCTCTCCCCATGTCCACAAGTCTGTTCTCTATGTCTGTTTCTCCATTGCTGCCCTGCAAATAAATTCTTCAGTGCCATTTTTCTAGATTCCATATATGTGCATTAGAATACAGTATTTGTCTTTCTCTTTCTGACTCACTTCAGTCTGTATAATAGGTTTTAGGTTCATCCACCTCATTAGAGCAGACTCAGTTGTGTTCCTTTTTATGGCTGAGTAATATTCCATTGTGTATATGTACCACAACTTCTTTATCCATTCATCTGTCAATGGATATCTAGGTTGAACTGAACTGATAACTCTTAGCCAGAGTCTAGTCTTTACTTGAATGAGTCAGTTATGATAAGTCTCAGCAAGACACTATTATTGCAAAGAGGAAAGTGGTTGAATACGTTCCTGGCAATCAGTTAATTAGTTGAAGCCCCTGCTAGGTGTTGAGTTATGGGGACTTCAGAATTAGTGTAAAATGTCTTTATTCCTCTAGAAACTTACAAAGTAAGCTCATCCCCTAAAGTGGCCTTACCTTGGTATGGTTTTCACCTCTGGATGACCCCAAAGCCTGAGTTATTGTGCTTAGTTTAGAAATTTACCATGAGAAATAAAACTACCATGGAGCTTTTTTTCCCTAACATTTTTGAAAGGAATACTTATCTTGGCTCATCAGTATTTTCTTTCTTGATGGGAAATTATCTGTGTAAGCATACAATCACAGTACTTACCATTTATTAAGGTCCTGCTATGTGTCAGGCTCTTCATATACATCACTTTTCACTTAAGCCTTACAGCAGGTCTCTGGAGGTAGGTAGGCTCATTTTGCAATTGATGATCCTGAGGCTTAGTCAGGATAAGTGATTTGCCCAGCCGCGTGCAAAGGGACAACTGTGAAGCCGCAGATCAGCATACTCTGCAGTCTCTCATTTGTTTCCTCCTCCCGGGTTCCCTTCTCCGCCTCAGATTATGGTTTCTTGGTTCATAGGTTATGTGTGCTCAGTCGTGTCCAGCTCTTTGCAGCCCCATGGACTGTAGCCCACCAGGTTCCTCTCTCCATGGAGTTTTCCAGGCAAGAATAGTGGACTGGGTTGCCATTTCCTCCTTTAGGGTAATCTTCCCAACCCAGGAGTTGAACCCGCATCTCTTGTATCCCCTGCATCTCTTGCACTAGCAGCAGATTCTTTACCACTGTGCCACCTGGGTAGCTCCATATTCATAGGTTATATGAACACGTAAATTCCCCCAAAGCCCAATTCCAAAATGTGTAAAAAAAGGTATTTGATTTTTCCAATTCTAAGTTTTATTGTTTAGCTAAGTGGGCTGGGGTGTGAGAGGTACCGTGACATGAAGGAAGAGGTGATAGCATAGAAGTAATTGGTCCTGACACGCTAGATTCCAGTGCAAAAACACAAAGGGCATGGGTTATGATCTCCAGACGTTAACATTCTCAGCATTTCATATTGACTCTCTGATTTTTATAGGTAACCTCCTGGGAATGTTATCCATTAACATAAAATCTTGATACTCCAACAATAAAAAGTGGTTTGTGGAATATTTAGCATTTCTTTTACTGTTATGGAAGATGAGACTTGGAGGCAAAGTATTTTGCCTAAGACTGCTTAACTGGTTACGTGAAGTATTTCTGTAAATTCCCATTGAACTAGAGGCATTTTTCCTCTCAGTGTTTGACCTGATAAAAGCTCATCATAATAGTGTATCAAGCAAAAGGTCATTTGTTATTCAACTTGTCTTTCTCGAAACAACTTGTATTAAATAGATTCATCTTAATATGTTTTGGATTCTGATTTTATTTTCCTTTGGTTAAAGGTTCTCCCTATGTTTCACAAACTGCATGTACTCAGCTTCCGTGTTTTATGGTTGCTTTTTTAGCAGCGATGCCCTTATAACTATAGCTTTCATACCTTCTTCTTTTTGTTTTGCCATTAAGGTGACACAATACAGAGCATGGTGTAAAATCAATTTTCAGGACTCCTTTTCTACAGAGATTTTACCTATCCTGGTCATATTATGGTCTTTCTGATCTCTGAGAAGGTGGAAGCATGGACACTCGAGATTTCATTGTGCTTTTAGGTCACTGTCAGAAATCTGCTTTCTGCATGCAGTCCTTCAGTACCAGCTCATTCTTTCTTAGCCTGTCTTCTGTTCATGTTGCTGTATCGAAAATCTTTTTTTCAAGATGACTGATGACTCCACTAATCAACAAACCTGAGTTTTTCTCACTCCATATTCCTAACTGTTTGACACTCCATCGTCCTGAAAATCCTGCCCACTTTTGACTTTATGAGCATTATGTTCTGTTTGTTTTATGCCTCAGTTTCCGTTGGTTGCTCTTTGACTGCCTTTCTTGATCCTCCTTCCGGCCTCCCAGTTGAACCCCACTGTGCCTCCTCCTCTCTGCTCATGCTTGGCAGCCGCAGTTACTCCCTCTCCTAAACTGTATCTGTGCATGTGGAGCCCTCAGCCAGAAATCTCCGCTGGGATGTCTCTGTCCTTTTGTCTTAGCCATCTTGAGCTGCTCTAACAAGGTACCATCGGTTGGGTGGCTTAAGCAATAGACTTTTCTATTTCTCCCAGTCGGTGAGGCTCGAAAGTCCAAGGTCAGGGTGCTGGCAGGTCCAGTGTCTGAGGAGGGCCCGCCCTCTGACTTGTTGATGGCTGTCTTCTCGTCATATCCACCTTTCTAAGAAAGTGGGAGAAGAAGGGGATGACAGAGGACGAGATGGTTGGATGGCATCACTGACTCAATGGACATGAGTTTGAGCAAACTCTGGGAGATTGTGAAGGACAGGGAGGCCCGGCGTGCTGCAGTCCATGGGGTCACAAAGAGTCGGACCTGACTTAGGGACTGAACAGCAACAACAATCTCGTTCATGAAGACTCCAGCCTTGTGACCTAATTTCCTCCAAATACCATCATATTAGGGATTAGGAGGTTCACCATAGGAATTTGGGAGGGACACAGACATTCAGTCTGCAGCCCTTACAAACTCAAAATATGTAAGTTTCAACCCATCATTTTTACCTTAGGCTGGTCATACTGTCCCATCCACTTCCAGATTTCCATCCAAAGTGCTATCCCTCTCATGCAGAGTAACAGTCATTTAACTTTCAGCCTTTCCCTGTCAACAAATACCTAGTTGTTGGAAGTCCTTCCTTCATAATTCTCGTGTCTTCCCCTTCCTTATACCCTCATCATCCTAGTTTAGGCCTGTCTGCATCAGGCTCTACTAGGGGGTAGATCTCTCCATCATTTCAGGGTCTTTGCCTTCTCTCAAGTTCAGGATGGAGGTGTGATGGTGACAAACTAAGGACCCTCCAGTGGCTTTCTGGTGCCTTCTCAATAATGTCCAGATTCTTTACATTGCCACACAACTTTCTGCACAGTCTGGATGATGCCCCTCCAGACTTTATCCATCCAGTTCCCCAGGGTCTCCAGTTTGCCGATATTAAGAAGCCTCTACAAACCAGAAAACTTGTTTTCCTTCTCACAGCTCATACACTTCATCACCTGTACATAAATTTTTTTTACGATTTGCCTGTCTAGACTATTGCTTTATCTGCATTTATCCTTTTCTTGACCATTTTTTAAAGGCCAGCTTAGGACCACCTTTTTCCAAAAGTCTTAAACACCTGGCCCTAAATGGTCACATCTGCCTGTAAAGGTCTGTAGCTGGAGTAACCATGTAAGTTTTCATCCAGGCAAGGACGTTTTTGGAAGTGAAAGGAGATGATGTCATTAATGAAGCTGGGGCAATAGGAATTCACCAGGACTTTCCTGGAAGCATTAGGACAAATGTCACCTTGTCTAGAGCCAACATGCTTTGTCTGCACCTTGACATTACCACCTCACATTGTTACCGGTTCTCTTATAATTGTGTCCTGGCTCCCCAGCAGGACTGTCTACTAAGCAGTTACATTATGCCTTACATTTCTTCACATTCCCAGAACCGAACATTTTGCCATATATTTTAGTAGATAACCAAATTTTGTTTATTAATTAGAGTGCTGGTGGAAATCATCACTTAGCAATTTTTATGTTATATTTTGGAGGTGGTTTTGCCAAAGAGATAAAATGTTTGATTTTTCTCTTCAGCTTATTGACATGTGCATGCAGAACTGTGGTCCGAGTTTCCAGTCTCTGATTGTGAAGAAGGAATTTGTTAAAGATAGTCTAGTTAAGCTGCTGAATCCCAGATACACCTTGCCAATAGACATTCAGAATAGAATTTTGAATTTTATTAAGGTAAGTCTGTTATATACCTTATGGGATAGTGAATGTCTAAGATTAGAAGCTTAATTTCCTAACTCCCGGTTGGTTCAATGATCCTTTATAAGCCTGGGATTGAGCCTCAAAGTGTTTTTATTATTCTGTTTTCCATGTAATAATTTCTCGGCATTGGACACTGGCCTTTTTCTGAAGAATTTATAGTCTTTTCCATACTTGTCTCTCAGTTTCTGTTTTGTCTGTGTCAGATAGAAGAGATAGTGATGTATACATTTATTTTGCAGATGTGGAAACTATCTTCTGGGGTTGATAACTAACTGCCTACAGTTATTTGGCAAAAGATATACTGATGCTGTTTTAGAGTCTGTTAATTCTAGATTTAGTATAGCAAAAAACAATCAATAGTATCTATTCTAGAGTTTCACTAAATTGTTGAGGCATGGCAGTCTGATGATTAAAAATATTTTACATTATCCTAATCTCTAAAAATGAACGTGTTGGACTTTCCTGGTGGTCCAGTGGTTAAGATAACATGCTTCCAGCTCCTTCACTGCCGAGGGTATGGCTTCAGTCCCTGGTTGGGGAGCTAGGATCCCACCTACTGTGTGACACAGCCAAAAACAAGTAACCACCCCACCCCCCCCGCCGCACCTCCCCCAAAAAACAGCTGCAAAAAATGTACATTTTGTTTATGGCATTCAGAAGTAGCTTTCTCTTTCTGAGTAAGCTTCATAATTGTCAGTCTCTGATTTTTGGTCGTCACTTTCAGAATTGTGATTTGTTTTGCTATTCTTTTATCTCTGAAACTTTCCATCTCTTGAATTCAGACATGGTCGCAGGGTTTCCCAGGAGGTGTGGATGTCAGTGAAGTGAAAGACGTGTACCTGGACCTCCTTAAGAAAGGGGTTCAGTTTCCTTCATCAGATGCAGAGACTGAAACAGCCAGACAAGAGGTAGGAGGCCCTTTTTGACCTGTGTAGAGAAAGACAGTGAAGGGCTTAGGTCTTTTTTCATTGAAAGGAACAACTCTAGCTCCACCTAGCTTAAGCCAAAAGATGAATCTGTGATTTCATAGAATAAGCAGGCCACAAGAAGCCCGGTGTTAGCTGGATCTTTGGAACAACAGAGAACCAAGCTTCAAATGCCTTGTTTCTTGTCTGCTGCCCTTTGACAATCAGCTCATTCTCTCCTTCAGACCAGTTTTCTCCATGTGGTAGACAACACACCGGGCCTATTGTGCATGTGCCTGCTGAGTCACTTCAACCTGACTGCGCAGGGCTCCCCGGGTGGCGCTAATGATAGACAACATAGCTCCCACATTTTCATGTTGCAGCCTTAGCTTTTTCAGATTCAAAGCTCAAAATTTCAGAGAAAGGACTCACTGAACCAACCTGGGTCAGTTTTCCATTTCTGCACAAGTTAAGTGAGGTCATTGGAAGAATGTGATGGCTTCGTTTAGGTAGAGCAGAGTAGGGGCAGTTTTCAAGAGAAAAGATTGGTGCTAGACCGGCAAGGGTCTCAGTTAGTAGTCATGTAATAAATTTGTTTATTAATACTCAGCCCATAGAAGAGTCTCTTTATGTTCACATGTGTTTATTCTCAAGTCTGTAAATAACTTTCCAGGTTTTGAACTTATAACACTTTGAGAGACTGATTATAAGTCAACTCTTGGCTTCCTGTAATGTAATGTAAAAACATATTGTAAACACAGTAGTTCTTTCCATAATGTAAAAACAGTAGTTCTTCCCTTCTGTAGATTGGTGAGTCCTGCCTTGGTAGAAAAAGCAATTCATGTGTATACCAAAGTCTGACCTTTGTGAAGGCTTTGTCCCTATTGAGTGAGTCATCTGAATGGAAAAATGGGCTTGCAGTGGCCAAGTTAATTCAAATAATAATATTTTCATGTTTCATAGATGTCACCGAATCCACCACCATCTGTTCCTTCTGCACCAGCTCTTCCTTCTGTAGTTCCCAAGATCTCCACTATTACATTGGTCCCAGAACAGGTAACGATAGTGATGATTATATTTATTGATGACTTTTTCTAAGTTCTAAGCACTTTATGTATAGTTTGTTTATTCTTAGCAATGTTATCATAAGGCGGAGGTATCTTTTAGCCTCATTTTACAGAGAAGGGGACTGAAGTTTGTGTGTATGATGGTTCAGCTCTAAGTGGAATTAATCCCATGAATTCTGCCTGATTCTGAAAGCCTGAGCTTTAACAGTTGTGCTTGTCTAGTGGCTTATGTGGCTTTGTGGAGGCTTGGCTGTACGTGGGGTTTATATCAGCAGCTGATCCTGTTGCCCATATGCCATTTCAGGCAGCTCAGTGAATGGTAGTCTTATTACTGGTATTAATTGTGCCAATCGAATTACGTTTACTGCTTTGTCTATTATCTGTTTATCAAACGTTTAGACAAGCAATTATTAAATGAAGCTCATTTCTGTCCTGCTATAAGGGAACTATCATTTAAGACTTTGGACTTCCCTGGTGGTCCAGTGGTTAAGAATCTGCCTTCAAATGCAGAGGACGCAGGTTCCACCCCTGCTTGGAGAACTGAGATCACATCTGCCACAGGGCAGCTAACCCCGTACACTGCAAGGAAGCCCCAGTGTGGCCAAAGTTTTAAACAAAAGACCTTGTGTTACTATTATTCGGTATTGTATAGTAGTCCATGTGATTAATTCCTCTTGGAATTTAATCCAGGAAGGAAAAAAAAAACTGTGTTTCTCTCTTGATTCTTCCTTCTTTAATACCATGGGACTATAAAACATTCATTTTTTTCCTTCCCCATTGGTTTCCAGGAAATCCAGACTCACATTTGCCATTTTGTCCAGGTTCCTGATATGGTCATCTTTTCTTTTCTCCATCTTGGTTCTAATCTGACTTTTTCCCTTCATCAACTTTCCTAGAGCCTGTTTTTAAATATAATACAAGAGCTCTCAAGCCCTTTTAGAAGGTGACAGATGATACACTTGTAAAATAATTATATGTCCACTTATTATATATGACTTTGGAAGCACTGAATTGTACAGAAGCGTTTTCTCTGCAAGCAGGAAGCAGAGTCGTTCTCTGCGTCTCACTTGCTGGTTGTTCTGTTGCCGTCCACAGATTGGAAAACTGCACAGTGAGTTGGATATGGTGAAAATGAACGTGAGAGTCATGTCTGCCATACTGATGGAGAGCATGCCTGGGGCTGAGAATCGTGAAGACATGGAGCTTCTGCAGGTGCAGTATGATTTCAGGGACAGTTGGTTACAGTGTCTCTTATTCTTTAAACTTTGAGCCTGTGAGACGGAAGACGCCCTCACGATGACTAGTCCGTCCGCCCACGTCCTTCCTTGATGTTTTAAACTTAACAGGAAGATGCGCGGATGGCTTTATCAGAAAGGCAGTAGTAAGTTAGACATGGTATTTACCCTCTTGCAGTAAATAATTTAACATCGTTAGTCACTGATGGCCTTGCCATATACAGTTTCTGTTGGTCTGTAATTGTTTTAAATGTGTAATGTTGCCTCTGTATCTGTCTATTCAACAAACATAAAGAGTGACCACAATGTGGTAAAGGATATGGAAATGAGAAGCCTGTCCCTAGTCCTTAAGGGACGGGACTAGTAAGCAAGAGTGTTTTGTAAAATCAAGTCTTATAGTATTGCTGCTCTAATAGAAATGTATTTATCATACTGTAGGTTCCGGAGTGGGGGTCATGGAGAAAGGGGAGGGTTTCTTGAAAGGTTCAGAAAGAGGCATTGCTGAGGCTGGGACCGAGCGAGTGGACGGTGCATTTGGACCCGCGAGTGCGTGTGAAGGACCACCAGCAGTTCATTCTGACTGCGCTGCAGGCCCTCCCAGACGCTTTTCTGTCTCTACATCCGGACCATTTCTTCCCTCTGATAGGTTTGTTCTAATTATCTATTTTAAATTTTAGCACACACTTCTAACATAAGTTTAGAAGCAGAAGAAAAAAACATCAGTTTCTAAATCATTTTCTTCTGCAAAAGTGAAGAAGCTTGTCACGTTTCTGCTTTTCTCCGATTCCACTCCCCAGGTCTCGTACTTTTGCTGTTTTTCTTTAAGTCCTTTGATTGTGAGTAAGTGAAATTTTTCTTGGTTATCACTTGCTTGGGAAACAGTAAATGGTAAAAATGCCCTTTTCAACATTACCACTTTTATTTAACTGCTGTTTCCTTAAATCGTTACTAGCAGTAAACCTTGAGGGTTTACATGTCCAAAGATGTCTTTTGGCTGCTGTGTTAAGGTCTCACAGTTTTCTCTAAAAATAGTTACTATGCTTTGACAGATAAAAGGGGTTAATACAGAATTCTCGAAACAGAATTATTTTCCGTAAATACTTCAGAGACACTGCTGGCTTCATTATTTCTGTCTCCAGTGGTGCTGTTCAGAAGCATGGTGTTATGGATTCCTGCACCTTTGTTTTATAGTCTGTTTTCTCTGGTTGTATCTGTGACTTCTCGCTAATGCTTCTGAAATTTCACTGTACTGTGTACAGGGGTGTGTGTGCATATGTCTATTTCCCTTAACTTTAACCTGCTTAGCACTTGATAGGCCTTTTGCACTGTCAACTTATGTTTATTTTAGTTCGGGGAATTCTCAGCTCTTACTTCAGGTATTTCTTTTCTGGCATTCTTTCTATTTTCTTTGTATGCAACATTGTTTAGATGATGAGACTTTCAGTTCAATTTTTCTTATCCCATCTTTTATACGTTTTGATTCTTCCTTCTTTTGTGCTGTAGGTCTAGCAGAGCTTCTCCAGTTCACATATTACTTTTCTTAAACTTGAATATCGGTTCGTCTATTCAGCCCTGCTAATGAAAGTTTTATGTCAACAGTTTTTTAAATTTTATTTATTTTTTTAGCACCAAAAACATTTTGCATTGGGGTCCAGCCGATTAACAATGTCATGATAATTTCTGGTGAACAGTGAAGGGACTCAGCCATACACATGTGTGCATTCATTCTCCCCCAAATGCCCCTCCAGCCTGGCCCATAACATTGAGCAGAGTTCCCCGTGTTACACAGTAGGTCTTTTTAGGTTATCTGTTTTAAATATAGCAGTGTGTACGTGACCTTCCCAAAGTACTTATCTAAGCCTTCCCCCCGGCCACCATGGGTTCATTTTCTGTGTCTGTGAGTCTGTTTCTGTTTTGTAAGTAAGTTCATTTGTGTCGTTTCTTCTTAGATCCCACGTATAACAGATGTTATATGACAGTCCTCCTTCTCTGTCTGACTGACTTCAGTCAGTGTAACGTTCTCTGGGCCCGTCCGTGTTGCTGCAGATGGCCATATTTCGTTCTTTTTAATGGCCGTTAATATTCCATTGTGTACACCACATCTTCTTTATCCATTTGTCTCTCAGTGGACATTTAGGTCGTTTCCCTGTCTTGGCTATTGTAACCAGTGCTGCAGTGAACACTGGGTGCATGTCTCTTTTTGGGCCATGTTTTCCTCTGGGTATATGCCCAGGAGTGGGATTGCAGGGTCATACGGTACCTCCATTTTTAGTGTTTTAAGGAACCTCCATACTGTCCTCTTGTTGTTGCTGTTCAGTCTCAGTCCTGTCTAACTCTCTGTGACCCCGTGGACAGCAGCGCGCCAGGCCTCCCTGTCCTTCACCAATTCCCAGAGCTTGCCCAAACTCACGTTCATCGAGACGGTGATGCCATCCAGCCATCTCATCCTCTGTCACCCCCTTCTCCTCCTGCCTTCAGTCTTTTCCACCATCAGTATTTTTTCTAATGAGCTGGCTCTTCGCATGAGGTGGCCAAAGTATTGGAGTTTCAGCTTCAGCATCAGTCCTTCCAATGAACACTCAGGACTGATCTCTTCTAGAATGGACTGGTTGGATCTCCTTGTAGCCCAAGGGACTCCCAAGAGTCTTCTCCAACACCACAGTTCAAAAGCATCAATTCTTCGGTGCAAGCTTTCTTTATGGTCCAACTCTCACATCCGTACATGACTATGGGGAAAACCATAGCTTTGACTATGCAGACCTTTGTCAGCAAAGTAATGTCTCTGCTTTTTAGTATGCTGTCTAGGTTGGTCATAGATTTTTTTTCCGGTGAAGAAGCGTTCCCTTTCTCTCCACACCCTCTCCAGCATTTGTTGTTTGTTGATTTTTTGATGATAGCCATTCTTTGGTGTGAGGTGGTATCTCATTGTACTTTTGATTTGCATTTCTCTAATAACTAGCGATTTTGAGTATCTTTTCATGTGTCTTTTGGCCACCTGTCCGTACTCTTTAGAGAAATGTCTATTCAGATCTTCTGACCATTTTTTTGAGTGGGTTGTTTGTTTTGATGCTTGTCAAAAGCTGTTTGTAAATTTTGGAGACTAATCCCTTATCAGTCACATCATTTGCAAATATTTTCTCCCAATCTGTAGGTTGTCTTTTTGTTTTGTTTATTGTTTCCTTTGCCATGCAAAAATTTTGAGCGTGAATAGGTCCCATTTGTTTATTTTTGCTTTTATTCCATTATTCTAGGAGAGATGGATTTAAAAAGATGTTGCTGTGATATATGTCAGGGGGTATTCAGCCTATGTTTTTCTCTAGGAGTTGTAAAGTGACCAGTCCAACATTTAGGTGTATAATTCATTTTGAGCTTGTTTTTGTATATGGAGTTAAGGAATGATCTAATTTCATTTTTGACATATGGCTGTTTAGTTTTCCCAGCACCATTTGTTATTTCAACAGTTTTTTATTTTAAAAATTTATTTCATTATAGTAGTTCTTTGATGGGTGAGCTTTCCCCTTTTCTCTTTAAGGATAATTATTTGTAAAGGTGCTTTTCTATTTGCTGTGTGGATTCTCTTTCCTTGGGTGCAAGTTCTCTTGTTCATCACCTCTTTCATTTTATCCCTCAGATGTCTGGACAGATTAGAGATAGTTTAAAAGTAGTAGTTCGTTTTTGGCTGTACCGGATCCTCACTGTGGTGGCTTCTCTTGTTGGGGAGCACGGGTTCTAGGCGTGTGTGCTCAGTGGTTGTAGCACGTGGGCTTAGTTGCCCTGCAGCATGTTGGTCTTCCAGGACCAGTGATCAGGCCTGTGTCCCTGTGCTGGCAGGCAGGTCCTTAGCCATTGGACCGCCCGGGAAGTCTGTTCAGCTCATTTTGTGCGTGAGACCTCTGCCAGCCGGTCTGCATTGTCTGTGTCCCAGCTTGCTCGTGCTGAGGGGAAGTCACCATTGCTGCATCTTGTGCTTGGTACTGTTTCTGAATATTTCTGCGTTTGCTGCAGTTTTCAGACTATGTAGCATTAACATGGGGCTTCCCTGGTGGCTCAGTGGTAAAGAATCCGCCTGCCAATGTTGGAGACTCGGGTTTGATCCCTGGGTGAGGAACATCCCCTGGAGAAGGAAATGGCAGCCCACTGCAGTATTCTTGGCTGGGAAATCCCATAGACAGAGGGTCCTGGTGGGCTACAGTCCATGAGATCACAAAGAGTCAGACATGACTTAATGACTAAACAACAATAACAGCATCATTAGCATGGGGTGATTCTGGGTGGGATGTATTGGTAGGTGGTTTTCTGAGTTATATGCTGTTCAGTCACCCAGTTGTGTCTTTGCGACCCCATGGACTTTAGCATATAAGGCCTGTCTGTCCCTCACCATCTCCCGAAGTTTGCCCGTGTTCATGACCATTGCCTCGGTGATGCCATCTCATCCTCTGATGCCCTCTTCTCCTTCTGCCCTCAATCTTCCCAACTTCAGTCAGTTTGCTAATGAGTCAGCTGTTGGCATCAGATGACCAAAATACGGGAGTTTCAGCTTCAGCATCAGTCCTTCCAACAAGCATTCAAGGTTGATTTTCCTTAAGATTGGCTGGTTTGATCTCCTTGCTGTTCAGTATATACTTCCTGTTTTTTCTGGACGCTACCAGCAACCACAACAGTGTCTGTGGTCTCTGTCCCAAGCATTGCTGCCACTTGGACATAGATGTTCCTGCTTCTCTGTCTGGTCGCCTGTGGGGAGGAGGCTGGGTAGGGGTCGTCTGCCTTAGTTGTTTGTTAGCTGTGCCTAATTCCATCTTCTTGTGGCTTCCCCGGTCTGTTGTCACAGAGCATCTTTCATTTCCTTCTGTGTTCTGTGGTGTACTCATTGTGGGCAGTCTTGAGTGTCCTGGATTGTTTATTCTAACCCAGGGCCCACCATGCTGTGGCCAGTGGGTAAAGAAAAAATAACAGGTCATTTCTGAAGCTATATCTATGCAAGCCTGCCTGCAAAGAGCGCAGGAGAGTCAGATAGACCCCTCAAGGAGCCCCTGCCACCCCCACCCACCATCGATGGGTTTGAGTTTGTGGTATCCCTCTGGTGTGTAAAGGGTTTAAAACCACAGCTTGGGAGTATCTTCTTTATCCATTCATCTGCTGATGGACGCTAAGGTTGCATCCATGTCTTGGGTGTTATAAATAGTGCTGCTGTGAATATTGGTGTCTGCATTTCTTTTTGAATGAGAGCTCTCTCCTTTTCTGTATATATGCCCAGGAGAGGGACTGCTGGGTCATATGGTTACTCTATTTTTAGTTTCTTCAGGAACCTCCATACTGTTTTCTGTAGTGGCTGTGCCAGTTTACATTCCCATCAAATTTACATTCCCTTCACACCCTCCTCAGCATTTATTATTTATAGACTTTTGGTAATGGCCATTCCGACCAGTGTGAAATGAGACCTCATTGCCGTTTTGCTTTGCATTTCTCTAATAACTAGTGATGTTGAACATCTTTTTGTGTGCCTCTTGGCCAGATGTGTGTCTTTTGACTGAGATGTTCATTTTTTGTTGTTGTTGTTATTGAGTTGTATGAACTCACTATATTATTATATGTTTCTGAAATTAAGCCCTTGTGGATCACATCATTTGCAAATATTTTCTCCCAGTCTCTAGGTTTTCTTTTTGTATTGTTTGTGGTAGGGGATGACAGAGGATGAGGTGGTTGGATGGCATTACTGACTCGATGGACGTGAGTTTGAGCAGGCTCTGGGAGTTGGTGATAGACAGGTAGGCCTGGTGTGCTGCAGTCAATGGGTCACAAAGAGTCAGACACAACTGAGCGACTGAACTGAACTGCGGTTTTCTTGTCTGTGCAAAAGCTAATACGTTTGATTAGATACCATTTGTTTATTTTTGCTTTTATTTCTATTGCCTTGGGAGACTAACCTAAGAAAACACTGCTACAGTTTACATCAGAGAATATTTTGCTTATGTTCTTTTCTAGGAGCTTTATGGTGTCATGTCTTATGTTTAAGTTTTGAAGACATTTTGAGCTTATTTTTGTTTATGGTATGAGGGTGTGTTCTAACTTCATTGGTTTATGTGTGGCTGTCCAACTTTTCCAGCACCACTGGCCAAAGAGACAGTCTATTCTTACCTCCTCTGTCAAATATTACCGACCGTAGGTGTAGTGTGACTTACATAGGTGTAGGTGTGACTGTGGGTTTATTGCTGGACTCTATTCTGTTCCATTGATCTAGAAGTCTGTTTTTTGTGCCAGTGCCACACTGTTTTGATTACTGTAGCTCTGCAGTATTGTTTGAAGTCTGCCCAGGGTATGCCTCCAGCTTTGTTCTTTTTCCTCAGGAATGCTTTGGCAATTCTGTGTCTTTTGTGGTTCTATATAAATTTTAGGATTATTCTAATTTTGTAAAAAGTCATGGGTGATTTGATAGGGATAGCCTTAAATCTGTGGATTGCATTGAGTATTTTGGCCATTTTAACTGTATTAGTTCTTCTAATCCAAGAGCATCGGATATGTTTCCATTTCCTTGAATCATCTTCAGTTTTCTTTATCTTCAAATTTATGATGTTTGTTAGGCTTATTCCTAGGTTGTTTTTTTTTTTTTTTGATGAGACTTCAAATGGCTTTTTTTTTTAATTGTTGTTTTTTTACTTTCTGATATTTCATTTGTTAGTATAAAGAAATGCAACACATTTCCATGTATTAATAATGTATCCTGCTTACCTTGCTTGGAGAAGGCACTGGCGACCTACTCCAGTACTCTTACCTGGAAAATCCCATGGATAGAGGAGCCTGGTAGGCTGCAATCCATGGGGTCGCTAAGAGTTGGACATGACTTCACTTTCACTTTTCACTTTCATGCATTGGAGAAGGAAATGGCAACCCACTCCAGTGTTCCTGCCTGGAGAATCCCAGGGAAGGGGGAGCCTGGTGGACTGCCTTCTATGCGGTCGCACAGAGTCGGACACGACTGACCTGACTTGGCAGCAGCAGCAGCAGCTCACTTTTCTAAATTCATTTATCAGTTCTAATAGTTTATTTCTTGAGTATTCAGGGTTTTCTATGTGGAGTATCATGTCATCTGCATATAATGACAGTTTTACCTTTTCCCTTCTAATTTGGATACATTTTATTTCTTTTTTGTGTGTGTGTAATTGCTTTGACTCTGACTTCCCATACTGTGTTGAAGCAGTGGTGAGAGTGAGCATCCTGTCTTGTTCCAGGATTTATTGGGAGGGCTTCCCACTTTTCACCATTTAGTATCATGTTGGCTATGGATTTGTCATAAATGGCTTTTGTAATGTTGAGATATGTTCCTTCTCTACACACTTTGATAAGAGTTTTTATCATGAATGGATGTTGAATTTTATCAGATGCTTTTTCTGCATCTACTGAGACAATCACGTGGTTTCTGTCTTGTCTTATGTTGATGTGTATCACATTGATTTTGCATTTGTTAAACCATCCTTGTGACGCTGGGGTGAATCTGACTTGATCATGGTGTATGATTCTTTTTTATGTGTTGCTAGATTTGGCTGATGTTTTGTTGAGTGGTTTTGAATTAATTAACGTGTTTGTTTATTTGGCCAGGTTGGGTCTTAGTTGCGGCCCGCAGGATCTTTATTGCAGTACGAGGACTCTGCAGTTGTAGCCCACGGGCTCTGGAGCGTGAGCTCTGTGCTGGCATCACACAGGTTCTGGAGCGTCAGCTCCCTGCTGGCGTCACACGGGCTCTGGAGCATCAGCTCCGTGCTGGCGTCACACGGGCTCTGGAGCGTCAGCCCCGTGCTGCTGTCCCCTGGGCTCTGGTCATGCTGTGCTGGCTAGGGGCAGGCGGACTTTAGTCATTGTGGCACATGGCTCAGTTGCTCTGGGGAATGCGGGATCTTAGTTCCACCACTTGGGGTTGAACCCAAGTCACCTGGATGGCAAGGTGGATTCTTAACCACTGGACTACCAGGGTGAATAACCTGTTGAGTATTTTTTTTTCCATCTATTCAAAGCGTCTTTGTTTAACCTGTTATTTACAGACTTGTTGACCAAAGAATATCCATTTACTAAGTATCTCTTAATATCCTGTGTAACATCAGAGTGTAATATACATTGAAAAACAATCAATATTTTGGATCAGTGGCTTTAAGTGTATTATTTTTAAGATATTTTACTTAAGAATAGTACATCATTTTGGTAATGATTTTTGGGGTTCTTATAGCATATTAAAAAGCAGAGTCATTACTTTGCCAACAAAGATCCATCTAGTCAAGGCTATGGTTTTTCCAGTGGTCATGTATGGGTGTGAGAGTTGGACTGTGAAGAAAGCTGATCACCGAAGAATTGATGCTTTTGAACTGTGGTGTTGGAGAAGACTCTTGAGAGTCCCTTGGACTGCAAGGAGATCCAACCAGTCCATTCTAAAGGAGATCAGTCCTGGGTGTTCATTGGAAGGACTGATGCTAAAGCTGAAACTCCAATACTTTGACCACCTCATGCGAAGAGTTGACTCACTGGAAAAGACTCTGATGCTGGGAGGGATTGGGGGCAGGAGGAGAAGGGGATGACAGAGAATGAGATGGCTGGATGGCATCACCGACTCAATGGACGTGAGTTTGAGTGAACTCTGGGAGTTGGTGATGGACAGGGAGGCCTGGCGTGCTGTGATTCATGGGGTTGCAAAGAGTTGGACACGACTGAGCGACTGAACTGAGTCATGGGCAAGTCATTTATCATTAGACTTAGGTTCTGTCTATGTTAATCCTATGTATGAGATTCATGAGGAACCAGGGATCAAATTGCCAACATCTGTTGGATCATCAAAAAAGCAAGAGAGTTTGAGAAAAACATCTACTTCTGCTTTATTGACTATGCCAAACCCTTTGACTGGGTGGATCACAATATACTGTGGAAAATTCTGAAAGAGATGAGAATACCAGACCACCTTACCTGCCTCCTGAGAAATCTGTATGCAGTCAAGAAGCAACAGTTAGAACTGGACGTGGAACAACAGACTAGTTCCAAATCGGGAAAGGAGTACATCAAGGCTGTATATTGCCACCCTGCTTATTTAACTTATGTGTAAAATATATCATGCAAAATGCTGGGCTGGATGAAGCACAAGCTGGAATCAAAATCGCCTGAAGAAATATCAATAACCCCAGATATGCAGATGATACCACCCTTATGGCAGAAAGCAAAGAGGAACTAAAGAGCCTCTTATTGAATGTGAAAGAGGAGAGTGAAAAAGTTGGCTTAAAACTCAGCGTTCAGAAAACTAAGATCATGGCATCTGGTCCCATCACTTCATGGCAAATAGATGGGGAAACAATGGAAACAGTGAGAGACTGTTATTTTCTTGGGCTCCAAAATCATTGCTCATGGGCTCCAAAATCATTGCAGATGTGACTGCAGCCCAGACGCTTGCTCCTTGGAAGAAAAGCTATGACCAACCTAGAGCTAAACCTAGAGCTGTTGAAGAGCAGAGATATTACTTTGCCGACAAAGGTCCAGCTGGTCAAAGCTATGGTTTTCCCAGTAGTCATGTATGGATGTGAGAGTTGGACTCTAAAGAAAGCCGAGCACCAGAGAATTGATGCTTTTGAAATGTGGTGTTGGAGAAGACTCCTGAGAGTCCCTTGGACTGCAAGGAGATCCAACCAGTCCATTCTAAAGGAGATCAGTCCTGAATATTTGTTGAAAGGACTGATGTTGAAGCTGCAACTCCAATACTTTGGCCACCTGATGTGAAGAACTGACTCATTAGAAAAGACCCTGATGGTGGGAAAGATTGAGGGCAGGAGGAGAAGGGGATGACAGAGGATGAGATGGCTGGATGGCATCACCTACTCGATGGACATGAATTTGAACAAGCTCCAGGAGTTGGTGATAGACAGGGAGGCCTGGCATGCTGCAGTCTATGGGGTCGCAAAGAGTCAGACATGACTGAGCAACTAAACTGATAGGATGAGGAGATTAAAAAGAAAATCATTAGAGTTCCTGTGTAGTAATCCCTTTTTAAAAATCCAGAATTGAGGTGTGACTCATGATACTGAGCATGTTAAACTAAAATTTTTAAAATTGGTATCAAAATAGAAGGGTATGTAGCAGATAATATTTTTTAAGAAGGGACACAGCAATATTCCTAGTCCCATACGGTCTCCCCAGCTGTTCAGAGCTCTCAGATGTAGTGTTAGGGTTTTTCTCTCATGCTTTCGTCCATCTGTGGCTAGCAGGCCTTTCATAAGATGTCCACTGAAACATCCCATTCAAATATGTGAATCCCGTTTTATTTGCTGCCATCCTGGAGTGTACTAAATGCCTTTTTGTGTCCAGGTCTTTGGGTCCAGATGTTTCGTTGAATTTTGCTAGGATAATGCTGGTTTGTTGGTTGCTGTTTTGATGCCAGAGCTTAGGGCTGTGTGTTGCCTTGAATCATAAAGAGACTGGGCTGTAAACCAGCTTAGAACGCACTCATGGCCAATTCAATTCAAATGGTTCTGGCCGCGGTCAGTTTGTTTATGAAATGTATTGAACGTGCAAGTTTATTTCTCTCTCTTTGCTTTTTGGTAGCACCGCATAGAGACCTGGTGTGGGGAGTGCTTCTCTTAAATTCTTTTGACATAATCTAAATATCATCATAAAAGGAAACTGTTTCTCTACTCCCAGCACTTTGGATACTAGGTCTGAATTTTTTTCCCTCACATTAAGTAATTCTGGCACTGCTGCTGCTGCTGCTGCTGCGTTGCTTCAGTCATGTCCGACTCTGTGCGACCCCATAGATGGCAGCCCACCAGGCTCCACCGTCCCTGGGATTCTCCAGGCAAGAACACTGGAGTAGGTTGCCATTTCCTTCTCCAGTGATGAAAGTGAAAAGTGAAAGCAAAGCCACTCAGTCGTGTCCGACTCACAGCGACCCCGGGGACTGCAGCACCAGGTTCCTCCATCCATGGGATTTTCCAGGCAAGAGTACTGAAGTGGGGTGCCATTGCCTTCTCCGAATTCTGGCACTAGCCCCAGAAACAGCACAGACTCCACAGGTGAAGAGCTTAGTCATACAAGCTGTCCCCACTTAAGACGCCGATCACAAGTGGTGGGTCCTCAGCTTACCCACCCTTCTGCCCCGTTTTGGCTACAAATCAAATTGGGGGCCCCTGCAACCCCCTCCTTAGGTTTAGTAATTTGCTAGAATGGCTCACAGCCTCCAGGGAAACACTTTACTTACTATTATCATTTCATTACAAAGGATACAGACGAACAGCCAGATGATGTCTGAACTGAAAAATGTTCAACCTATAAGATTAGAATTGTGTTTTATTTGATGGACAAAACTGAGGGCCTAGGCCCAAGACACAGCTTGTCACAGGCTCTAAGGTACTACTCTGAAGAAGCCGGGAGGAGACCTATGTAAGAGTTTTTATAACAAAGACCAGGTAGCCAGAACATCAAAGTGTGTTAGTCGCTCAGTCGTGCCCGACTCTTTGTGACCCCATGGACTGCAGCCCACCAGGCTCCTCTGTGAGATTTTCCAGGCAAGGATACTGGAGTGTGTTGCCATTTCCTTCTCCAGGAACATCAAAAGGTTGCTGTTAGTTAAAGAAGACCAGGGCTTCCCTGGTGGTCCAGGGGTTAAGAATTCACCTGCCAATGCAGGGGACATGGGTTCGGTCCTGGTCCGGAAAGAGTCCACATGCTGCGGAGCAGCTAAACCTGTGCTCCACGGCCACTGAGCCCGCGTGGAGCCCGCGAGCCGCAGCCGCTGGCTGAGCCCACGTGATAGAGCCATGCTCCTCAGCAAGAGACACTGCAGTGAAAAGCCCGCACACAACAGCTCGAGAAAGGCCACGTGCACGGTGAAAGCCCAGCATAGCCATCAGTAAAGTAATTAATTGATTAACGAAAAGAGAAAGCTAAGCTTCTCAAGTTAAGAAAGGTAGTGCTTTTCTATGTATGGCAGGATGTAGGAGTTTGCTCTCTGAAATCACTCCTGGTTGTGTGAGGCCAGCGTCCCCTGCTCTGGGGTGGGGGTGGCTGCATAGGCCGACTGCTAGATGGCAGGCGTCCTGCTTCTAGCCTGGTTCCCTCAGGGCTCACTGTTGGGGAGGCTGTAATGTGATGGCTCACTGGCTCTGTGAAATGGACTGTTTCCTGCCATATCAATGAAAAGGAGGTCACAGCCTTCCGGGATTCTGGCCCTCCAGATGTGAATTTCTGAGCCCCGGAAGAACACTGCCTGCCATCCAACAGCCCTGCTGATGCTAACTGCCCTTGCTTCCTGTGATGAGCAAGGAATTAAGGATGTGAATAATAAAATCACATAATGCAGGCCCCAGATAGTGAGATGCAGATGAAAGGAACCATTTCAGTAAGCCCAGACTCCTGCTTCTTCCCATTTATAGAAAAGCGCTAAATTCCTTAACTTGAGATACCTGGTTTCCCTTCATTCACAGTAATCTTTTGATATTGAGACTACCTGCTCCTGCTGCAAACTTCTGTATAACCTGCCGCCTCCCCCACCCTCACCCCGCCTCCTGGAACAGTTCTCCTGGTCATTGGAGATGCTGTCTCCCAGACCTGAAGTCCCCAAAATTCCCAGCAGAGAAAGCGTAACCCTCAGCTTCCAGGTTGTGACCACTGTTTAAGCCGACAGCTGCAGCATCCTTTGTTTACGGTGGGGCAGGCAGCATTTTTCTCAGTGACCAAGAATACATGCAGGGAAGGGTCTGGAAGGTCCTAGACAGAGGGGCTCTTTCCCTGCGGAGTTGGGGTTCGCTGTCCTCCGAGCTCCGGGATGCATTCACCACCCAGAGGCTCTCTGAACCCAGTCGTTCAGGGTTTTATAGAGATTCCATTACAGAGGCGGTATTTATGCGGTCACTGACCGGGGCTGACTAAGGCAGCCCCGCCCCCTCCCGTCCTGGAGGTTGAGGGGGTGGTTTGCAAGTTTCAGCTCTCTGATCCCGGTCAGTTTCTCAGGCAGCGGCCACTGTCCGCCAAGAATCAGCTCGTTAGCATAAACTCCTGCTTGCTTGAAAGGGACTTACCAAGTGCAACAAAAGCTATTTCTCTCAAACTTACTACTCAGGAAATCCCAAGGCTTTCAGAAGCTCTGTGTTCGGAACTGGGGATGAAGATCAGATATATATTTCTTGTATCATAATATCCTGCCTCACTATGGTTGATCTAAAATAATATGATACAACTTATGGAAATAGAAGAAAGGAACCTGTCTTGGTTCAGGAATCTAAAAATGAAACTGGCAAAGATAAACTGTGGAGAAACAAAGTAATTTTTTTTAATTTGTACTTTTTCAGAGGTTTTCTCACAACTGTGTAAACGGTACAGATTAGTGAAGCCAGGGCCCCCAGACATCACTGACTCCCTGCCTGGCTTCCCCTGCTAAGCCCATGGGAGGCTTCCACAGGAGCCTGTGGGAGGGGACTCCTCAGAGTTGGGGTGGGGGCCGGATGAGAGGCATCGAGGGCCCTAGAGCAACGCAGGGCATACAGAGTGCATCTGTCCAGAAGTATTAAAAGGGTCTTTAGTCCACTGTGAGAGTTGGGAAATAGACACTTTTTTTTTTTCTCCCAAACTAGCTAATCAATCTTTTTTTTTTAGCTTGTTAAAATAATTCACCTCTTTCCCAAACCTCTTTGAAACAACAGACAAAATATTGTCAACTACAAATTGGCACTTGCCATGGACACCTGCCATCCACCTCTGCAAGGGTTAACTCATGTGCTGCTGTGGCTGCTGACCTTCAACACCCGCTGAAGGAGTTCAGGGCGGAAAGCAGAAATGAAGCACCCTGTGCCCCGGGAAACCAGCAGGACGGCTCTTTAGATTGTTAGATATTCTTAGGAGCTAAGTTTATGAGCACAATTCTTTTATCTGCTCATATCTAGAAAAGCACTAAAGTCCTTCATGGTGACTGACTCTTTCTTGTGACATAGAAGCTTCACGAGACCAGCAGAAACCTTACAAAAAATATGTGCTTCATTGCACATCCTTCCCCTTTACCAGCTGCTTCCATGTGGCTCATTCAGTGAAGAGTCCGCCTGTGATGCAGGATACCAGGGTTCAGTTGCTGAGTCGGGAAGATTCCCTGAGAAGGGACTGGCACGCCACTCCAGTATTCTTGCCAGGAGAATCCCATGGACAGAGGAGCCTGGTGGGCTACAGTCCATGGGGTCACAGAGAGTCAGACAGGACCAAGCGACTCACACTTTCCTTTCACATGCCCCTTTACCAAAGTCACATATATAGTATCCTTTCCCCCTGCATCTTTGAAACGGTTTCTCAGAGCCGTCTGAGGTGCTGTCGCTCTTTGCCCCAGATAAAACTTCACTCACAACTCTCACACTGCGCTTTTTTTTTTTAAGTTGACAGTAATGAAAAATAAATTCCAAGGATTACAGGGCCAGAAGAGAGAGAACAGTCACAGTCCAATGTGAAGGTGGGGTCAGCCGTCTGAGGTTCCCACAACCCCAGGAGGAAGACACCCTTCCCGTGGGACTTTGCTCAGAAAAGCTCTGGAGTAACCAGCAGCTCCCTCCACGAGTGGAGAACTTCCAGTGTCACTAATCAGGCCGGAGAAAAAGGACTTCAAGTGACTCATGGATTCTGAGAGAGCCTGAGAGATGATAATGCAGTCAGGCTGCTAGAATTCTCCCTCCAAAGCCGAGGCGTCTCCTTCTGTTTGCCACTCACTCCTTCAAGTGAGCTGCTTTTTCTGACTTTTTAACTTAACACTTCTGACAGCAAATGCGTGGGGTTTTTGCCCACACTGACCGATTCTCCAGTGCCAGCTGGGTGTCTTAAAATCAGTCAGTTGTTGGGACTTCTCTGGTGGTCCATTGGCTAAGACTGCTCCCGATGCAAGGGACTCAGTCCCTGTTTGGGGCACTCGATCCCCCATGCTGCAGCTCAGAGTTTGCATGCTGTAACAGGAAAAAAAAGATCCCACATGCCACAGTGCAGCTAAGGCCCAGAGCAGCCAAATAAATAAAAATAAATATTAAAAAAACTTAAAGTCAGTTCTGACACTAAGTACCCAGCATGCATGCTAAGTTGTTTCAGTCGTGTCCTGCTGTTTGGGAGCCTATGGACTGTAGCCCGCCAGGCTCCTCTGTCCACGGGGATTCTCCAGGCAGGGATACTGGAGTGCTTGCCATTTCCTTCTCCAGGGGATCTTCCTGAGCCAGGGATTGAATCCACATCTCTTACCTCTCCTGCATTGGTAGGTGGGTTCTTTACCACTAGTGCCACCTTGGATCCCCTAAGTACCCAGAGTTAGCATCAGATCCCACAAATTAAGGGCTTGGTCCCACAAGACCACCACACTTCAGATGCCCTTTGCAAGTTTGAGTCTCCTGTACTTCTGACCATCAGGCTGTAAACCAGGGGTTCCCACAGGACTCTGCTCAGGTTCGGTAATTTGCATGAATGGCTCACAGAATTTTAGGAAACTCGTACATATAGTTACTGGTTATTATAACGGATATTACAAATAATGCAGATGGAAAGCCGGGTGAGGAGATACAGAGAGTGAGGTCTAGGGCATTCCTAAACGTGAAGCTTGTGTCCCTGCAGTTGGAGGGCGCCGCCATCCCAGCACACGTGTATGTTAACCAGCGTGGACTCCCGCTGAATCCCACAGGTGATGGGTTTTTGTAGAGGTTTCATTAAGTAGGCATGATCAATTAGCTCTCATTTCCAGTGCCCCTTCCATACCCTGAGGATAGAGGTCAGGGCTAAAAGTTCCAGCCTTCTAATTGTGTTTGGTCTTTCTGGTGACCAGCCACCATCCAGAAGCCCATCAAGAGTTTACTTGTCAGAACAAAAGATGCTTCTGTCACCTGGGAAGTTCCAAGTGATTAAGGAGTTCTGTCAGGAATGGGGGTGGAGTCAGGTCAAAATATATATATTTATTTCATATATAGGTTGTAGCCACTCAGATGTTCCAGCTGCATGTGGGGGTCTTTGATCCATCTCTGCACCTTGTTCGGGCCTCAGGCTTGTCTCCTGCCTGTTGTGGGTGATTAGAGACATGCCTTTCAGACCCTTGTGCCTTTACTGCCTCCATATCTTTGGATCCTATTTGGATTTAGCCTTTGATGACTTCTCATGCTTTCTTCAAAGTTTAGGCATGCACATTAAAATATTTTTATATTGTATCCAATATTTTTAGGTATTTTGTTGTCAGGGATATTTTCAGGACAGAGTACAGTGCTGTGCAGGAAACCAAGAACTGTATAGCTTTTTTTTTTTCTTTAATTGAAGTAAAATTTACATAACATAAAATTAATCATTTTAAAGTTTGCAATTTAAATATGCAATTTAGGGAATTCCCTGGAGATCCAGCGATTAGGACTCCGTGCTTTCACTGCTGAGGGCTCAGATTTGATCTTTGTCAGGGAACTAAGATCCTATAAGCCATGTGGCATAGTTGAGAAATAAAAAATGTCCAATTTAGTGGCATTCATTCACAACCATTTCCTCTGTTTATTTTCTTTAACTTTTTATTTTGTGCTGCAGTATGGCCAATTAACAACGTTGTGATGGCAAAGGAACTCAGGCATCCATACACATGCATCCATTCTCCCCCAGGCTCCCCTGCCATCCAGGCTGCCACACGACATTAAGCAGAGTTCCCTGTGCTGATAGAGGAGGTCCTTGTTGGTTATCCATTTTAAATATAGCAGTGTGTACCTGTCCCTCCCAAACTCCCTAACTATCCCTTCCCCCCAATTTCCTCTATTTAGGTCCCAAACATTTCCACCATCCCCAAAGGAAGCCCTCTACCCATTGCGCAGGCTCTCCCGATTCCTGTCTGCCCAGTCCCAGGCAGCCACCGACCTGTTTCTGTTCCTCTGGACTTGGCTTTTTGGAGCATTTCATGTAAATGGAATTATGAAATATGATTCTTTCTCTTACTATAATGTTTTCAAGGTTCACCCATGTCATAGGATCAAATTTTATAGCCCACATGCCATTGTATGTGTATACTTTGGATATATTTTATGTATCTGTTAGTTGATGGACAGTTGACTTGTTCTGTCTTGGCTATTGTGACTAGTGCTGCTGCGGACATCCGCGTGTCAGTCTTTGTTTGAATACCTGTGCCCTTTTGAGTGTATAGCTAGGAGTAGTATGACGGGGTCATATGGAAACTCTTTGTTTAACTTTGTGAGGAACTGGTAAACTGTTTTCCCCAGTGGCTGCACCATTGAACATTCCCACCAGCAATGCAGAGCGTTGCAGGTTCGCCACTTTCGGCCAACACTTGTATTCAGTTTGTTTTTAGCCACTTTAGGTGTGAAGTGGTATCTTCTTATACTTTTGATTTGCATTTCCCTAATGACTGATGGTACCGAAAATCTCTATGTAACTTTTTAGAAGGTAAACCAGGTCATGTTGCTGGAAACCCTCCATTGGCTTCCCTTTACACTGGGAATAAAACCCAACCTCCTTCCTCTGGCCATAAAACCTTTCCCCATCTCCTCCTGCCTTTCCTTCCACAGCACAGGTACCCTCCTTGGTCTGGCCACCCTCCCGTTCCTCGGACACGCAGAGTTCATTCTTGCTGGGGAGCTGTTTCACCCTTGACTCTCATGCTTCCTGCGTCTTCTGACGGCCAGCTGTTTATCATCCTTCTAACTTAGCACATTACCTCCTCGGGGAGGCTTCCCTGGCCCCCAGTCAGCCACTTCCCAGGGGTGCCCGCATGTCATCCCTCCAGCCTGCTGATTTTTCCTGCATGTTTGTGCAGCCACCTTTGCCTGCTGGAGTGGATGCTCCACAGGCTCGCCTTGTTTACTACTCAAGTTATGCTCCCGAGCAGTGCTGAACCATGCAATCACTCAGCAGAGATATCTTTAATACATCCATGGGTTTTCCCTCAATTTTATGTGGTTTAAAATTAAAATTTTTGTCCTTGGTTTGAGTTAGAGATTTTACCTTCATTTATCTTTTTCAGTTCTATAGTTGGCTGGCTGAATGACTTTTATTAACAATTTATACCTTCTCCACTGATTGCAAACACCTCTGTGTCACATTCTATATTTCAGAGCAAGGCTCTCCAGAGAAAGTTCTCTTGATGTGATCTCTTTGTCTATCCCTGTGTTGCTACCGTAATATTTAAATTGCTCTGTTTTCGTCCTTTCTAGGGTTTATCAGTCAGACAGATGGCATGCTCCATTTGGGTAATTTGAAAAGAATTAAATTAAGGTACTATGTATTTAGCAAGATACCGCAGGGTTCAGAGAAACCACAGGAGCTAGCTTGCTACCCTGGGCTGTCAGCTGCTGTCTCTAGGCGTAAATAGGCAAGAGGGAACTTCCTCCAGAACCCAGTGGGAAGAGTCACACTAGGCAGGCAGCCGTGAGGGCAGTGGTGTCTGTGGCCGCAGGCCCGGTGATGACAAGGAGTCTGACCATACCCCCCTTCACTCTCCCGTCTCCTCCCCGTGGGTCCCGTCAACCGAGCCGTTCAGAAGCGAGATGGCCGGGGGCCAGGTGGCGTGTTCCCTCCGGGTGAGCCTCGGGGCACTCAGAAGGGCAACGTGTGGATGGTGGGTCAGGAAGGCAAAAAGCTGTGCAGCCCACAGGAGAAGTCTCCACTCACAAATGTCTTGACTCTTCTTATGCTTTACCAGCCATCATAGTCGTGTATGCAATCTGTTACCGTCAAAAGCAGCCTCTACTGGAAATCATTTCCTGGTTTGTCTGTTGGCACGTAACTTCTCGCAGCTGTTCTGTTTATTTGAAACGCGTTCCCTGCCCGTCATTCTGTCTGAAATCCAGTATACTTTCTTGGAATCCCCTATCTGTTCTTCCAATTTGTACGGAAGAGTTAGATCTTGAAGACCTGCTAATTCTCAGAGCTCCTTTCTTTTTGTTAGACTCCTAGACGATAGAACTATTTTGGTGAAAGACACATTTCCCAGCCACTCTGTTGCTCCGGGACTTCAAACTTCATACAGGGCAGAGACGGGACTTCTTTTAGTTTGCCAGAGTGGTGCGCTGAGGTTCTGAGGGTGCATCCAGTCTAATGAGCATTGTGATGAGTTAAAAGTATCTGTTCTGGTCACAGCAGTGAAACATCGTTGCATGTTCTGCCCTTGCATTGACTGTGAATCACCTTACTCTTACCTGTGAGTGGCTGAGGTCCCGTTTTGGTTTTTGCCTTGACCTGGTAAGACAGTGAAAGAAGACAATGTTTTAGTCTTCTGTAGAATAAAGTGAGCCCAGATTTTAAAAGCACAACTAGAATAACTTATTAGAGAAGGTTAAAATCATATGAATCTGAAATTTGGTCCTGTGAGAATAACTGGTAAAAAGTCGTCTACTCTGATGACTCTTACTATCTTTCCTGTTCAGAGGCGTGTAAGGTGTTAAGAGTGGACGGCCCTTTCAGTACCTTTGGGACCATCTCCCTTTCCTGTGCAGAGGAGGCCACATGTTCAGAAAGGGGGTGATTTGTCCGTGCGGTGGCAGCAGCGACAGGGCTGGAGTACAGACCTTATCCTCCTGCGGCTTCGTTTTGTCTGGCGTAGCGCTCCTTTCTCGCTGTGAGCCTGGCCTGACTCTGATACAGGCGGCTCATGGCGTCTGGGTTCTCTCGCTGTCTGGGTGGGAGGGCCTGGAGAGAGGGGGTGTGTGACGGCGGTAGTGCTCAACATCCTGTTTCCAGAGAAGGCTTGCAAGCAAACGCCTTTCTTCCCGTTATTACTTTCTCAAAGGATGTGTTCAGATACTTTACTTTTTTTTACGGAGTTGCCCTGTGTTGGTAGATGTGGGGCAGTTGCGTTTGAACTTGAAAGTGTGACAGAATCTTGTTCCTTAACTTCCAAGTGCTCTGTGGAAGAGTGGGTGCCATCTGGACGTCAGAAGAGGTGGCTCTAGGTGAGCTCCTTTTTTCACTCCCCAGACTTTTGAAATGGTTGTTACATTCCCTTTGGCTTAGCAGCCTGCCTTTGCTTTGATATGGCCCGAAGTGAGGCAATCCCAGGGCCCCCATGATGGGCACTTGCACCAGCAGCTGTGCCTCCGTGTTTGGACTCCCTCCCCTGGCTCCCCATATCCAGAGCCCTGTGAGAGCCTGCTGTGGGGGGCTTCTGACCCATCCTTTTGGTTCACGGGGCTTCATCTGCACCGTTTCCAGGTGGCTTGACTTTCTTCCGAGACAGACATCAGTTGCAAAGATCAGAGCCGGCTGGCTTTTGAAGAAGTTTTTCAGATTCTGCTTTGCAAACCTGCTGAGAAATGTGGTGTTCCTTTCATGTCTCCATTCCATCTGTCTCTTGAGAGGGCAAAGGGACGGTCTTCCCATGACCAGGGGCTATTGATGTTGGCTGCAAATTCATTTGAAATCAGTGTCTGCATTTTTGTCACAGGCATCTAACAGCCATTGTATTTCCTTGATCTTGACGTTGCTCTAGCAAGGCTGCCAGTGAGCAAGAAGAACCGCTCTGCACACTAATGCAGAAGAGTTCTCGTTCCTTGTGGGGCTGCAGCAAATGCTGTTCTTAGTTTTTCCCTTTGTTTAATACTGGGTCCTGGGTAATGGCACAGGTATTAAAGGAAAGTATTAGTTAGCTAGTTAAGCTGCTAGTGATACCTCCTTGGGTACCCATAATACATACGTTGACTGCCCTGTATGCCAGACAGAGTGTTGTTGTTTTTTTTTAATTTTTAATTGTTTGTTCATTGTTGGCTGAGCTGGGTCTTCGTTGCTTTGAAGCAGTTCAGCTGGCTCAGCTGGGTGTCTAGCTGCAGCAGTGGGGGGTTTGTTACTCCTCATCCCGGCACACGCGCTTCTCATGGAGGTGCCTTCCCCTGTTGTGGGTCACAGGCTCCGGGTGTGTGGGCTTCGATAGTCATGGCGCATGGGCTTAGAAGCTCCATGGCACATGGAACCTTCGTGGACTAGGGATCGTACCCATGTCACCTGTGTTGGCAGGCAGATTCTTGTCCACTATGCTGCCAGGGAAGTCCCACAGCAGGGTTTCAACCACATCATTTTCTATTACAGCAACTCTGCATGACAGTTGTTATCCTTTTCTTATAGATGAGGAAGTAAAGTGAGGCTAAATTCTAACCAGACCCCGGGTCAGGTGTGTAGACGTGAGAGGCCTTAGGCCCACTGAGTCAAAGGTCTTCTCGTTTGCTCTCCTCCACAGGACCATGCATGAGTCACACTCAGCCACCACCTGACTCTTTTACGAGGATATGGCCACAGCCATGTGTTTACATATTGTCCGTGGTTGCTTGTACCATGGCCGAGTTGGGTAGTTGCCACACAGACCATGTGGTCAGCAAAGCAAACACTATTTAGTATCTGAACCTTTAATAAAAAGTTCATCAACCGCTGCTGACAGTTACCACATCACTGGGAATGTGGCCAGTGTTTTTAGTTGTACAATGTGAGTATGAAAACCCAGTCTGGCATCTCTCTATTTCACTTTTTGTTTCCCTTTCCCTTCTCTCCAGTCTTAACATTTTTGTTAAGATTCTGTGGAGATGGGGTAGCCTTTACCTCTGAGTCTGAATGCCAGCTCGTAGTGGCTTGATTTATTTAGAGATTTCCTGTTGGAAATCTTGTGATAGATTGTTTGAGATGCTAAATGGTTTTGTAAAGTGTAAGTTTCTCAGCGGGTCTGTCTTTCTTGAGGGAAAAGATTGGATAATGTAATAAACAGTGCTACAATTTAGCCAGCTCTGCTGCTTTCATTTTGAAGGGGGAGTGTCCCAGTGTTTTTGCCTGATGCTCCTGTACTGTTGGGCTTCTCTGGCGGCTCAGACAGCGGTATACTGTTCCATGGACAGATTCTGGCCACGGTGGGTTTTAAGGACTATTAGTATCAGTTTTATGCTCCTCAGGCTTATTGAGGGTTTGCCTAAGAGAAATTAAGCTGTAAGATGAGCGTGCTCAGTCACTCATTCCCATCTGACTCTCTGTGACCCTGCGGCCTGTAGCCCGCCAGACTCCTCTGTCCTGGGATTTTCCAGACATGAATGCTGAGTGGATTGCCATTTCTTTCTCCAGGGGATCTTCCCAACCCAGAGATCAAACCCGTGTCTCCTGCACCTCCTTTATTGGCAGGCAGATTCTTTACCACTGAGCCACCTGGGAAGCCCCCGGTTTTAAGATAGCAGTTTTCAAATATCAGTGTACATGAGAAACACTGAGATGCTTATTAAAAAATGTGAATTCCCAAACTCTCAGTCTCGGCAGTTCTGAATCAGTAAGTCTGTGGCAGGTGCTTCTGATGCTCATGAGAAAAAGCTGGTTTGGGGAGTGGAATCTTGTGTAATAATGATTTCAGGCCATCTAAATAAAGATGGGATTGAAGACTAGTTTTTTAATCCAGGTTCAGTTTACCTTGGAATGTAATGTGTAACTATAAACTTTACATCTTTAAGTAAAACACAATAGGAAAATTGTATACTGTAAATGCATTTTAACTACTTCTTTCTTCCATTACCACAAATAACAATAGCACTTTATGTTTTATGTTGTGCTTTATAGTTATAGAGTCCCTCATTATATACATCTCATTTGATTCTTATGTCACCCCTTGAGGTAGATGTGTGTGGCAAGTAGTGTATTTTTCACTTATCAAGTAGGGAAACTGAGCCTTAGAAAGCAGCACAGCTAATAAGCCACAAACCTAGAACTCCTGTATACCAGTTCTAATTTCTAGTCCAGTGTTACAGCAGTGTATAATACATTATTGTCGGTATGATCCCTATTTTGATTTTTAGAGGAAAATACTGTTCTGATGTCCTTCTGATAGAGAAGGGATGAACTGTCCATGGTTAAATACTTTGGTAATCTCCCATAGGGGACTCATGAGGAAGCTGTCACAAC
Source organism: Moschus berezovskii (assembly GCF_049115385.1). Taxonomy (NCBI): domain Eukaryota; kingdom Metazoa; phylum Chordata; class Mammalia; order Artiodactyla; family Moschidae; genus Moschus; species Moschus berezovskii. The sequence goes on from NC_142479.1 coordinate 16,828,800, forward strand.
AGTATGAAAGGGAAAGGGAAAGGGTTAATCGCTCAGTCATATCCAGCTCCTTGCAACCTCATGGATTGTAGCTTCTCTGTCCATGGGATCCTTCAGGTAAGAATACTGGAGTGGGTTCCCATTCCCTTCTCCCGAGGATCTTCCTGACCGAGGGATTGAACCTGGGTCTCCTGTATTGCAGGGAGATTCTTTATCGTCTGAGCCACCAGGGAAGCCTTGCTTATAGTCGTTCAGAAGGGCAAATGAGTTGGTTTTTAGCATGGAAGAAGAAATCTCTCTCCTTCTTTGACAGAAACTTTATAAGACGGGTCGGGAGATGCAGGAGAGGATCATGGACCTGCTTGTGGTGGTGGAGAATGAAGACATCACTGCTGAGCTGATTCAAGTGAACGAGGATTTGAATAATGCCATCCTTGGGTGTGAGAGGTGAGCAGTGGGCACCCTCTCTGACCGTCCTCCAGGGCGGGGAGCACCTTCCGGTGCCCAGCGCTCTCAGAGTGCCTGCAGTGGGCGCTCAGAAAGATCAAGGGCACGTTTGGACGCAGGTGCCTGCCTCCCAAGGCAGGGAATTCTGGTCCTGCTCTTCCGGGACTGTGTGATACGGCTTGCGGGAATGAGCGTGACCTGGGCAGTGCGAGAGGCATTTTTGGGCAGTGTAAGCTGTGCTCACCTGCTGACCTGTGAACAGAGCCTGGATCTGAATCACCAGAAGTCTGCACTGCGCACATCATCGGCTCTCAGACAGACCCGTGGTACAAGCCGAGTGTGTTTTGAAAGTGAGGTTTACTCTAAGTTTGAGGTGGAGGACCACATGGAAATGGTAGCGAGAAGAGAAGAAGGTAGTCTGGACAAATCAGAGCAGTGAGGGTAATCTGTATTTGAACATGAACTTTTTTTTAAATTCCATTCAGAAGGGAATGAAGGCAAAAATTTTAAATACAGTCTTCCCTCCATATCTGTAGGGGATTGATTCCAGAAACCCATGGCCCCAGCAACACCAAAATTACAGATGCTGTAGTCCTTTATGTGAAATGGTGTAGTTTCTAAATGTAACCAATGCATAGGCTACATGTACACTTTAATGTACATCCTCCTGTACACTTTAAATCATCTCTGGATTACTTATATACCTAATAAATGTAAATGCTATGTAAATAGTTGTAAATACAATGTAAATGCTGTGTAAATAGTTGCTGGTGCGTGGCAAATTTAAGTATCATTTTTAGAACTTTCTGGGATTTTTTTTTTTTTTTTCTTTTTAAAATATTTTCAGTTTGAGGTTGGTTGAATCCTTGGATGTGGAATCCACAGATAAAGAACCTGTGGATACAGGTTTCTAACATTTTAGTTTTTTTCTAAACTTGTTTTATAGTCGTGATTATCTACAGAACATACCCTTTTGTTTCTCCCTTGATTTTCCTCACTGTATTTGTGTACCCTTTGTTCTTAAATGCTTTGGCTAAACCATTATTCTAATAGCTCCTTAACAGTCCATTCTTCTCTCATAGTTCACTTGTTAGGTGTTTAAGTTGTTTCCAAGTCATTTACGTATTCATCAAAGTAATAGTGTTATAATCTATTGTAATCTATAGTCAAGCCTATAGTCAGGAAAATACCTTCAATAATATATATATATATTTACACATACACACACACACAAACACTTGGAAAGTGGGATAGATGAACTGATTAGAGGTCTGTTTGCTGAGAATAACAGCCAGACCTGGGGCATGTCAGAAGGCAGGGAAGCTTCTGTGCGGAAGCCCCGTCTGAGCTGAGGACGATGGGGGAGGCGCTGGCGGCATCAGGAGCAGGCCTGGCGGGGGTGGGGGTGGGGGGCGGCGGCGCCGGGACCCGTCCCCAAGGAGGGGCAGGCAGGGCAGCTGCTTTGACTGAGGTGGCTTTCTCCTCAGTCTTTGGTAAAGTGCTGAATACAAACACAGCTTCAGGCAAGTCTCCTGGGCTCTTTCCAAACCTATCCCTAGGCCTTCCTGGGCCTCTAAAGACTGCTTCTAGATCTTCAATAGGGACTGTGCTGGCATTGGGTAGGACAGTTTTCCCTTATGTGGCTCCTACTCACTGAATTCCAGAGGTTTTCCTGTTTATTAAAGGGGATACTACTACCTGTTTGGAAAGGGCTTGTTTATTTTGTTTCTTTTTGAGAATTAGATGTGATAATGAAGATGAAAGCACCCAGCTGATGCTAGGTCGTTAATTTGTTAATTTCTTGTCCTCCTCCTCTTCTTGTCCCACTGAGTCTCCTAAATTATGGTCTGGACTTTCCCCCCGCTAATCATGCATGAACCAAGAGAATCGGGGAAGTAGACGCACAGCTGTGAAAGAAGTTTCCCCTGTGTCTCACCATCAGAGCGAGCAGCCGTCCTGTGCAGACGTGTCGGGGCGCCTGGAGGCAGACGTGAGCCGCGCGGCCGTGTTCTCCTCCCTCAGCAGCCTCTCTCGGTCCTCACCCCTCGTTTGCTTTGGTGCAAATCTTTCTAAATGGGAAGATGTCTAAGGAAAACCATACAGTTTTCAGTCAGGTGCCAACTCCTGGTTTTCATTTTGAAGAGTTCTAGTATTACTAACTATAAGACCACTTACTAAAAGCTTCCTCTGAGGAAGAATGTGTGTTTACTTGGTCTTGATGTTAGGAGGGTGGGTTATTTCTGTGAACAGCTTTTTCTGATTGAGCTTTGAACCAGGACCTTGTTTCTTCTTGGAGGCTTTGGAGGAGAATCATTTGCCTGCAGTGTGCAGTTGATGCCATTTTCCCTGGCTCCCGACCCTGTCCTCCATTTTCAAAGCTGGCGTTGTCTGACTGGGTCCTTCTCACGTTGCATCCCTCTTGCTTCCTTCTTCTGTCTCCCTGTCCACTTTTAAGGGCCTTTCTGATTACACTGGGCTTATCTAAACAGTCCAGGACAATCTCCCTGTTAAGGTCTGCTCACTAGCAACCTTCAGTCCATGTGCCCTCTGACCCGACATGCTCACTGTTCTATTGATTTACTGTGTGGATATCTTGGTGGGGGGATAATTCCACTTAGCAGCGTCTGCCCTCTGTTCCTTAAAGATTCACATCCATCCCACAGGCAAAATACACTCATCCTGCTCCAGAATCTCCAAAAGTTTCCACTTGTTACATCCAGGGAATAGTTGTGCAAATAAGGAAACAGAAATTTGTTACTCAAGGCTTGATTTGTGAGGGTTGGTCACACCTTGCACATAACTAGCTAGAACACAAGAAGCCAGTGCCACTAGTAGATGGACCAAAAGCCCGGTGTTAGAACAGGGAAAATCCTTAAATCTAAGCCATATTCTAATTCAATGTAAGCTTTTAGACTTTAAAGTGTTTAGGTTCATGGACTTGATGTGTCATAATAGTAATACTATGTGTTTCTAAAGCAGCTTTTAGTTTGCAAAGCATGTCCACCTTCATTCACCTCATTACCTATCTACCTGTATCCTGCTGTTTAAAATAGCTTTATGAGGAAATGGCTCAAACATTACTATTCTCTGTGAGTAGTTGGACAACTGAGGGCCGTATGTATGGTCTTATAACTACTCAGTAATAAAGCTAGTGCTTGTACTTTGGATTTCTGCCTTCAACTTCACTATTCTTTCAAACCTATTCTCTTATTGATTTGTTTCACTGCTCCTTCTTTACCCACAGTCAAGTAGGAACAGTGTAAAATTAAAACAAAGTTGTAAAAGGTCAATATTTTTGGGTGCCAAGCATCTTATAAAAATGAAGATTAAACAATGAAAATATGTTAACTATGTGAATTTTATGTAGAATAATAGTTGTGGATAATTTTGGCAAAATTGGAAACATTTGAGAATAAGGAGAATATTTAAGTATGTAATACATTCATAAGGTAAAGTATACAACCACTAAATGTTGTATTTCTGAATAACTAGAAAAATGATGTCAACATAATGGAATTATAATACTGAATTATGTAAATATAATTTCAACAAAGTTTAAAATAGATTAACTTAAAGAAGAAAAATAGTATAAGGAAATGCATAATGTTAATAGAGACCATAAAACTTGGTGATTGAATTACTAGTGTTTATAATATTTGTCCATTTTCTCATAGAACTGGGAAAAAGTTATTAAAGTACTTCATTGGGAATTGATTATGGATAAAGTTGATTATTGGTGAATATTTGCATATTAATAATTTGTTAAATATTACAGCATTTTCATATGTTTTCTTGTAAATACTTGCATTTTGTTAATTCAAACAGGTTTACTCGAAACCAACAAAGGATTTTAGAGCAAAATAAGAGCCAGAGGGAAGATGCCAATGTAAGTAAATAGAAATCTTATAAAATAAACAATGGAAAATTTTACGAATTGTATGGTAAGGAGCAAAACTTACCTAAAACAATTCTTGAAAACATATGCATTAACGATTTGGAATGTTTTAGTAGTGCAGAGTATTTGCCTAATGACTCACTGAGTTATTGATAAGAGCTCATAAGAAGATTCTCTAATTAAGCAGGGAAGCCATGTCAGTGGTGAGATGGGATTGCTCCTAATGTTGCCAATGGAACGGAGAATTCTCTCCCAGGATACCTCCAAAATAGATCTTCCTTTTTCCAAAGGAAAGTCTCTGGGGAGAAAGCCATGATAAACTGCCTGATGCAGTTTTTTCTAAATTGTGTTTTTGTTTGCTTTGTTTTCAGACTACCAGTGAACCTTCTGCCCCATCCTCAGATCTCCTTGACCTGAGTCCCAGCCTTCCAACACCTAGGACCACCCTGGGAGAAGTCAGCACCCAGAATGGTCAGCTTTCAGACTTAAGTAAATAAGCAGTGGGTCTTTTCAGACCAGTAGAAGAGCTTGATGTGAAACAGTTCTCCTTGGTTTCTTGATTAAATGCAACTTGAGAAGGACTGAAGTCAATTTGAGTATCAGAGAACTGCATCAGGAGATGTAATTACTTCTTGGCCAGTGGTTAGGTCATACCCAGTACAGGAATGGGATGTGTCTAGAGGAGGAGATCCTTGAAACCCATCCCACTGGCTTGGAATTTGCCTGGCCTACTTACAGAGCTTTAGGCAACATTTAGACATACTCTGAACCCATTCAATATTATCTTTGGGTTTCTCTGCCATACTCCAGCATCAGGTAAGGGAATATTTGATGCAGATAGAGAAAATCAGGAATTATGAGGCCTCATGAGGTGAAATGTAGAGGATGAATCACAGGCTTTTGAGTCAGAGAAGTCCAAGTTGAAATACACCAGTCCAGTTCTGTCACTTCTTAGCCACCCAACTCTTGAGACTTTCCTACTAAGAGAGTTTCTTTAACGGGTTTTTGTGAAAGTAAAGGATGATGTTGCACTGTAGGCTTAGGGTTACCTATTTGTCTAATTTATTTGTTACCTCCTATTATCTTTCCCAAAGAGTTTTGGTAAATTACAAAGTAAAATGGGGGCTTCCCTCGTAGCTCAGTTGGTAAAGAATCTGCCTGCAACGCAGGAGACCTGGGTTCGATCCCTGGAATGGAAATATCCACTGGAGAAGAAAATGGCAACCCACTCCGGTATTCTTACCTGGAGAATCCCACGGACAGAGGAGCCTGGCAGACTATAGTCCATGAGTTCGCAAGAGTCGGACACAACTTAGTGACTAAACTACCACCAAACATAGTGAAAAATCCTGAAATCCAGAATTTTCTGCCAAGTTAAAATGAGTTTGTTTGCCATTTATGTTAGCAAGATTTCTTAGAATCAAAATATTCAGTATTATTCAATTTGTGGTTTTCTTATAAGTTCTCCCATTTCTAAAATGTTGGCTGCTTGCTTAGACCAATGGGATGTTTGGAATCTATTATATTGAAGAGTTTTCAAGTTTTTATCAGTGTTTTCAGAGGGGGAGAAATAATTTTTCTCTTTGGGGTATTTCATGATTATGGGAACTTAAGAGTTTGGAGAGGTGAGAGCAGAACTCTGTGTATACCACAACTTTTAACTTTTATGCTTCACAGGAAAAGACATAAAATCCCTTCTATTCTGAGTCAGCCTGGGATTTTAGAAAACCCAATATAATAATGTTTGTTACCTTCACAGCATCCTCTTTTTATGGCAGGGAATTTCTCTCTTTCCAATTGCCATAAATGTTTTTTAATTTTTGTTTGAGGAAATACCATTATTTTATGGTGACAGAACTATCTCAATTTCTTTCATTTGATGATGGCGGTTTTTGTTGGTTTTTTTTTGGCAACCATGGAAAATCCAACAGAACTGATGGACAAAATGTTTTAAAGTTGAACAAGTACATTTTGTGTTCTAGATTTCAGCTCTCTGAGTCCAGTTGTACCAAACAACTTCAAACCAAGTCTTAATACACAGGTGGATCTGCTAGCCTTGGAAAATACAGAAACACCCCTGTAAGTATGTCAGTAATACTCCAGAACTAATTCAGTCTCATTCTCATTCCTCATATTTAAGAAAATACGACATAATAGAAAAGGTGGAGACTTAGGAATCTGACATAACTGATACAGAATTTCAGTACTGCTCCTGGTTGCTCAGACGGTAAAGAATCCACCTGCGATGCAGGAGACCCAGGTTCAATCCCTGGGTGAGGAAGATCCCTGGAGGAGGGCATGGTAACCCACTCCAGTATTCTTGCCTGGAGAATTCCATGGACAGAGAAGCCTGGCAGACTACAGTCCATGGGGTTGAAAAGAGTCAGGCATGACTGAGCAACTAACGCATTCATTTTCACTAGGGATCTGACATAACTAATTTAGACTTTCAGTACTATTTCTTAGTAGCTGTGTGACCTTGACTGATAAACTTAACCAGCATGAGCCTTCATTTTTCTTCCAAGAATCCTCTCTAGGATTCTTACAAAGATTCTGTGAAATGCTACATGTACCTCCTAGGATAGCAATCTGTACATAATAAGCATTCAATAAATCCTGTTTCTCTTTGGTTTTTTTTTTAGTGGTAATAGGTGGTAGGAAAAATGTATTGACAGTGAGGGGAACAGAAATGGCCACACAGAATCCAGAGCACTCGCTATGTGGGAGACATTTTGCTGAGCTGTTTTTATTTCATTTAATCTTTGCAATAGTTCTTGAATCAGTACTGTTATCATTATTCCCATTTTATAAGAAAAAAGCCTGAGATTTAGGGAATAGAATTTACCCAAGTTCATATACCAATTAACTAGCAGGTCTGGTGAACTGATAGTTTACCAAAAAAGAAATACAAACGGGCCTAAAGACATATTTTTGCTCAGTGATGCTCAGCCTTACTTACAGTTACAGAAGTATAAGTTAAAAGGCAATAAGGCTATGTTTTAACCTCGCAGACTGGCATAAGTCTGCATGTTTGTTAACATGCTTTGTTGACTGTGGAGAGACAAATACTATAACAAAATTGTGCAGTTCTTACTAGGGGCACATGGCAATTTCTGTTAAAATTATAAATGTATTTAAAATTATAAATGTATCTTTGGACTTGCAGTCTCATTTCTAGGTATTTATGCTCACTTATGCAAAATAAAGTCAATTGTTCTTGACATTTGTGTAATAGCTAATAACTGGAAACAACTCAAATACCCTTCAGTTTGGGGAATGGTTAAATAAACATCTACACAATATATTACGCTGCTGGGGAAGAAAAGTAGGCCCTCTATGTGAGGGACAACGACCAGTGTATTTATTATTAAGTGAGAAAAGCTACAAAGCAGTGTGTATATACTCTCTTACATTTGTTTAAGAAAGTGGGAAATATATATGCTAATATTTCCCTCTCTTTGCATAAAGAAATATAAGAAAAATGCAGAAGAACCTAAACAAAGCATGGTTACCTAAGGTTAAAAAAAGGCAGGATGGAGTAGATAACTGGCAAAATAATAAGCAGGAGTAAGATTTGCCTTCCATCAAGGTCTATATTCTTTTTTCCGTTTTAAATATATGTATTTCAGGTAATAGGCAATACCTCTCCATGTTTCAGATATCAAAGCAGTATAAAAAGATGTGCAAGGACAATACTCAATCTTATCCCACTCTTGTCCTGCCTGTTGCCTTCCCTTGGGTCATACCTGCTTCCACCCAGGGAACCCCTCTGTTAGTTTCTTATCTATCCTTCCAAAGGGTCTTTATGTAAATAGGAATATGAGTGATTGTTCTCTTTTATTAAGGCAGCATACTGTACGTACTATTTCAAAACTTTCTTTTGTTTTTCATTCAACAGCATATCTTGGCTGTATTTTTATGTCACTGGACTTAGATATTTTTTAGTTACTTTTCTGTGTTAAAAAGAAGAGGTGCAGAGGGAGGAGAAGAGAAAGGAGAATCAAACTAGGGAGAAAAAGAGGGGAAGGGGAGAAGGGAGAAAGGAAAGATTCACGTGCTGGGACATGGCTATCATTTGAACTTCCAAGTTGGGTCCGTACCTTAACTTGACGCCTTCTGGTGTTGACTTCTGTGGTACAAGTAATTGTTGAAATGTTGTAGGCAGAACTCCAGTGAAGCTGCTTAGTAAATCATGTGGTCTGAAGTAGCTGATTCTGTTTTCCTTTATCCTGAAAATCTTGGGAAAGATTGACCATATAAATGAAATCCCATTACAAAAAAAAAAATGTATAAGACCACACAAATATCAAATCCTAGCTAATAGCTGCTTGGTTTCATGGATCTCAAACTTCAAGGTGCATAAAAATCACTTACTGCTGCTGCTGCTAAGTCGCTTCAGTCATGTCCTGCTCTGTGCAACCCCATAGACGGCAGCCCACCAGGCTCTGCTGTCCCTGGGATTCTCCAGGCAAGAACACTGGAGTGGGTTGCCATTTCCTTCTCTAATGCATGAAAGTGAAAAGTGAAAGTGAAGTCGCTCAGTCGTGTCTGACTCTTAGCAACCCCATGGAGTGCAGCCCACCAGGCTCCTACACCCATGGGATGTTCCAGGCAAGAGTACTGGAGTGGGGTGCCATTGCCTTCTCTGAAAAATCATTGAGTAGCTATTAAAAAGTAAAATGGCTAGACCCCAGAAACTCTGAGTCAGTAGCAGGAATCTTTAGTTTTAAAAAGAGTCTCTGAGGAACCATAAAACAGTGATCAGCTGATCATTAGAAACTCTGTTATGATTGTCTACCCAAGATCCAGATATCAAAATAATTATAATAGTTCTTAGAATTCACTGGAATGAAAGAGAATGGGTGACATCTGTTTTGTTTTTTAGACGATGTCTTTTGAACATATTTTTTCTAATATTTGAAAACTTACCTGGGTGAAACTGTCACTAATCCGGTTTTTTTATAGTGTTGGAAATTGAAGCACTGAAGTTACCTAATTCATCAATCTGAGTTGAATCATGTGCGAAAGATTACTTGTGGAAAAAAGTGAAAGTCGCTCAGTCATGACCAACTCTTGGCAACCACATGGACTGTAGCCTGCCAGGCTCCCGTCCATGTAATTCTCCAGGCAAGAGTACTGGAGTGGGTTGCCATGCCCTTCTTCAGAGGATCTTCCTGACCCAGGGATCGAACCTGGTTCTCCCACATTGCAGGCAGATTCTTTACCTAAGCCACCTGGGAGCCCAAAGATTCCATATGAGAGGCACAGTCAGCTGTCAAAATATCTGGCAGTCTTAAGGTTTTCCCACCCCTCTTTTGTTTGCAGTGCAATTTATTACAGAACAAATGAGTGGTGGAATTTCTCATAATGGAAAGGATTCCTGGAAAGCAGTGATGATGACAGGATAAAGTCATAGCCTGCTTAGGATCGGGCAGCAGGCTGAGAATAAGAAATGCTCCCTGGTTCCTTAATCTGGTGCTCCTTGCAGGGCTCTGAGGCGGGCACCCCCAGCACTCACTGTGCTGGTGAGGAAACAAGACAGAAATAGCCGCTTGCCAAACAGAGGTTGTCCAACCAGCGCAGAAAGAGGATTCAGATTCAAGTGAATCTGATTTCGATACCTGCCCTCCCTCTATTTTTCTTTTCACTCTAGTTTTATTTTTACAATTTACATATGGTAAAATTGACCCTTTTTTTGTTTGTGCAGAACTCTTTGTTTTTTCTAACCATCCCCACAGTCTGAATATAGAATAGTTCATTATCCAAAAAAACTTCCTCATGCTAGTCACCCCCCACCCCCACCCTCAGCAGCCACCCATCTGTTCTCTGTCATTACAGTTGGTCTTTTTGACAATAGGGTCTGAATAGTCATATGGTATGTGATATTCCTGGAAAAGTTATGTAAAATTGTTTGCTTCGTGTATTTTGAAGCGCTTTCAGTGCCTTTGCATTCAGGATTGTTGTCTTCTTGGAGGATTGGCTCGATCATTATGTAATGTCCCTCTTTATCCCCTGCAGTTGTCTTTACCTTGATGTTTGCTTTGTAATCAAAGCCACTCTAGCTATCTTTTGATTATATTTGCATAGTATATCATTTTCTACCTTTTTACTTTTAACCATTTGAAGTGAGTGTCTTGCAGATAACTTCGGTTGGGTCATGCGTGTCTATATACTCTCTTAACATCTGTCTTTAACTGGTATGCTTAGACCGATTATATTTAACATGTCTGCATTAGGACCACCGTTGTGTGATTTGCTTTTCTGTTTGTTTCCTTTGCTTTTTTTTTTTTGGTTGTGTTTTGCTTTTTCTGTCTCCTCTTTCCTTCATACTCTGGGCTCTTTGGATGTTTTTAATATCCATTTTATTGTGATACTGTGTTTTTGTACAGTTTATATCTGGGGTGGGGAGGACTGGTTGCTTTAGGAACTGCAATTTTTTTAGTGTATTTAAAACCAGTATTTTCCCACTTGAAGTGAAATATAGAAACTGTATTATCATACAGCTCTCCCCTTTATCGGAGAAGGCAATGGCAAGCCACTCCAGTACTATTGCCTAGAAAATCCCATGGATGGAGGAGCCTGGTAGGCTGCAGTCCATGGGGTCGCTGAGGGTCGGACATGACTGAGCGACTTCACTTTTCACTTTCACACATTGGAGAAGGAAATGGCAACCCACTCCTGTGTTCTTGCCTGGAGAATCCCAGGGACGGGGGAGCCTGGTGGGCTTACGTCTGTGGGGTCACACAGAGTCAGACACGACTGAAGTGACTTAGCAGCAGCAGTAGCAGCTCCCCTTTATATGATAGTTATCATATATATTATGTATATATATGTTATAAAAGCCACTACCAGACAATGAAAAATTATTTTACAGTTTTTTCATAATAAGTTTTTACTTGCAGCCCTTAAATAAATTTTCAAGACTCAGGAAGAGTAGACTAGTCCGTCGCATTTACCTAATATTTGCCGTTCCTGTTGCTTTCCTTTCATTTTCCTCTTGTACAGTTTCTCTTGTCTCTGAAGAATTTGTTTTAGCATTATTTTAGAGAAGATCTGACGGCAATGAAGGTTTCTTAGTCTATTTCATGTGAGTATTTCATTTTCATTTTTGTTCCTGAAGGATACTCTCATTGGATGTAAGATTCTGGGCTGCCGGTTCTTTTCTTCCAGCAGTTTTTAAACACTGCTCCAGTGTCTTCTGGCCTAAATGGCTTCTAATGAGAAATCTAACATTCATTCAAAATTCTTGTTCCCATGTTGACTCCGTGTTACTTCTTTCTGTCTGTGCTTACAAGAACTTTTCTTTTTTTCTAATTTTAAACAGTTTGATTATGATATGTCCAAGTATGGCTGTCTTTGTTTTGCTGAGTGTATTTGTTTCCTGTGGCTATCATAAAAGCATTACCACAAACTGGGTAATGGAGCTCACCTTCTTAGAGTTCTGGAGACCAGAGGTCTGAAAGGAAGCAAGGCGTCTCCTCCCCGGACTCTTGCGTCATTCTTCCCCTCCTCCACACTCTGGGCTGCGTAGGCACTCCTTTGCTTCTGCGTCTTATGGCCGCACATTTTGCTTTCTTTCTGCCCCGTGTTTCTCAAGTCCCTCCCCAGACCCCCATTTTTCTGTTTTAAAGTGACGTATCGTTGGATTTAGTGCCCACTCAAACATCATCTCAGTATCCTTAATTATATCTGCAAAGACTCTCTTTCCAAATAACGTGACAGTCACAGATTCCAGAAATAAGGACCAGGACATAACTCTTTGGGAACCTCCATTCAGCTTATTACACTGAACTTCTTGAGTCTGTGGATTTTTCTGTCACCAGATTTGTGAAGTTTTCAGCCTTTATCTCTTCAAATATGCTTTTCAGCACTACATACTTCGCTCTCCCTCTGGGACTTTGGATGACCCCATTGGATCTGTTGTCGTCTCATAGACCCATAGGGTTGTGTTCATGGCTTTTCTCACTCGATTTCCTCTGTCATCTCCATTTTGCTGTTTAGCACGTGTTCATTCTGTATTTTTTAATTCTAAAATTACCATTTGACTCTTCTTTATTATCTTGTGTTTCTTTGCTGAGAACTATTGAATTTTTTTTCAAGTGTTCACAGTTTCTTGTTGAAGCATTTGTATAAAAGCTGCTTTAAAATTGGGAGATAATTTCATCATTTGTGTCCTCTATTAATAGGTATGAACCACTGCTGTCTTTTCTCTTACGAGTTTAAATTTTCTCAGTTCTTCATATGCATCGTGATTTGGGGTTGTATCTTGAGCATTTTTAATGATGTGAAACATTTGGTCTTACCTGAATCCTGTTGAGAACGTCGGTACTTTGATTTTAGCAGGCAGACAGCCTAGTGACGTTCATGCCGCAGGTTCAGCCTCCCTTCTGTGTGCTTTCGTTCTGATGTCAGTTGAGTTTTCAAAGCCGTTGCAGTGTTCCTGAGATGTGTCCCACACGTGTGCCACCCAGTTGTCACTGTAAGGTCTGGACAGCAGGCTGTGTGTTCATTTCTCAATGTCTTTAACCCACTCCAGTACTCTTGCCTGAAAATCCCACGGATGGAGGAGCATGGTAGGCTACAGTCCATGGGGTCGCAGAGTCGGACACGACTGAGCGACTTCACTTTCACTTGGCATTGATTGGGCTCAGCCGTGCATGCACAGATCAGGGTGTAAGACCAGGACTTCATAAACAACTTTGAGGTCGTTTTCCTGAATTCCTCTGTCTTTGTGGTTTCCCTGATTCTTTGCTTTCCTGGGATTCCCTTTTTGGTCTCTCCCATCAGAAAGCTGCAGGTTTACTGTGTCATGCATTTCCTTGACTATGCTTGTGTTGGGGGCCAAATGGCAGGACAGAAAGGATAAAAGAAACAAAGTTTTGCCTCATCCTCTTGGGATGATCACAGTTCCCCTCTTAGAGTGGAAGTTGCCTCTCAGAGGTTTAAGCCACTGGCGGTCCCCATTGCCTCTGCTGTCACTGTGGCCACCTTGGGATTGCCCGGGAGTTAGAGTGAGAGAACCAAGAAGCAGAAAGGGATGGGGCTTGCCCCGCACACTCTGGGGGCTATGGTTTCTCTTTCCTGCCTCTTGAGTGAGATTGAGCATCTTCTCCTGGAGCTCGCTGTGTCCTCACTGTCCAGCTGGGCTTTAGGCTGCACTGCATGCCAGTTCGGAAATACCCAGAGGGGCAGAACATGGTAAGTTCACCAACAATTCATTAATATTCCAAGTCTAGTCTTCTTTCCCGATTAGCCTTTACCTTGCAGTTCTCAGATATTTGCCCCATGCCTTCTGTCCAGATTTTATAGTTGCATTTGGCGAAAGAGACAGGGCAAGTGTGTTTACTCCAACTGCAAACTGTCCCCGCATCCTCACCTCTACTCTACCTTGCCTTTGATCCTTTAGAAGTGATGGGGTAGTGGCTGTTCTCACGGGAAGACTGAAGGCCCTGCTGTGACCGATAGATAGCATGCACCCGAGGGCCTCAGGCTGCTGCCACCAGCGCTTTGCCTTCGTTCTCTTTGGTGTTTGGGTGTTATGACCTGGTGGGCACCAACATCACTGGTAGTTGTTCTAAAATTAATACTTCTGTGCAGTCTGAAGGTGCATTTTGGGTATTGCTTTTAGACCAGGAAAGTCGTCTTTTTGCACTGTGTTCTCACTGTAGGGTAATCATGCTGTATTATCACACTATCCTAGGTTTGCCCAAAGGACCAGCCAAAACCTCGCCTCAAGTCATACATACGAGAGTGTAAGTAATGAAGGCCTTCCTGGGCAGTGCCCCCAGGGAGCAGATTATCATGCTAAAAGGGAGCTCCCAGTCCTTGATTTGCATGTTCTGCTCAAAATTTCTTCATAAGGTGTTAATGAAGCCCTTGTTAGGGCTTTTCCTTGTTGCTTCTTTAATCTTTTAAGATAAGTATAGTCTCACTTCCATTAGAAAGATAGGAAAGGATCAGAATTCCCTTGGAACTGTTTCTATGCTATCTTTGCTCTTTCCTCCCATCCTCTGATGGACTTCAGACAAGTTCTTATCTCAGCCACCTAGCGGGCTGAGCTCTTGTCAGGGTCACCGGAGACCTCCCGATGACGGACTAGTCCTGCAGTGCTCAGCGCTCATTCTGCCTGATCAGCCGCCGAAACCAGTCCCCTCCTCCCGTCTGCACACGTGCTTTTGGACACCGCTCCCTTCAGGCTGTCCCGCTGCTCTCTTCTGCACCCCTTTGCTGACCTCTTTCCTCTACCGGCCTCTCAGCGTTGGAGACCGCGGGAGTGAGGCCTCGGATTTCTCTGCCCACATTCTTTCCTCTCTGGTCTTTTGGTCTCGTGTCATGAAATACCACTCAGACTCTGAGCACTTGCAGCTTGTTTCCAGTCCATACCCCTTCCCCACGTGCAGAACTCACATTCCCACCTTCCACTTCACATCTCCCCTTGCTTTCTTTCAGCCTCAGCTGCCGATTTGCTCCTCCGCCGTCTTCCCCATTCTGTAAAGGACCACTGTTTCTGTTGCTCAGGTCAAAAACCTTGGGAAACTGTGCTTTACCTCTACCATTTTACCTCTGCCTTCAAAATATGTCTGTTATCCAGCCACTTCCTCCCACCTCCCCTTTATGTCCCAGTGCAAGCTACATCAGATAGGCACCGCAGTGGCCTCCCACAGGGCTGTTGTTCCAGCCTCCGCCTCCCTCTCCACCCACCCCCACCCCATCATACAATCTGTTCTCCAAACAGAAACCAGAGCAATCTTTTTTAAAAATAAACTTTATGTTACTCATTTGCTCTAAAGCCACTTGTGGTTTTCTGACTCCACTTTACTCGATAAAAGCCTGAGAAGCTGCTCTGACCTCTCCCATTGCCTCTCCGGCTGTACATCCGGCCCCCTCCCTTGGCTTACTCTGCTTCAGCTGCACTGGCTCTGTCTGCTTCAGAGCATATGACCCGTGTCCCCTCAGATAATTGCAGGACCCCCATCAGTCAGGGCTCTGTTCCATGTCCGCAGTGGTGAGGCATTCTCTTGACCAGGTCTGACAGATAACACTTTTTTGTACTTAATGGTTTTGCCTCTTTGAGGCCAAGGTTTTATATTTGGTGTGGGACAGGAGACTCTGGACTGAGCCATACATACCTGATTTGTTTTTTTAAGCAATGTATTTGTTTACATTTTATATGGGAATTAAGGTGCAGGGGGCATGAAACCAGACAGAAAAGCAGTAGGTTTTGTAAGGGAATATTACCTTAAAAACTAAAATAATAGCTAATCATTAGTAATTCTTACCTGATTGAGAATTGTGGTTCTTGGGATAGTGCCACTTGGAAGGCTAGGGATCAAAACCACAAGAGCTTAGAGTGTTTACTTGAATGTGTGCTCTGCTCTCTTCAGTTTCTGGAACATTCAAATTCCATGTTACTGCAGCCGGTCAGCCTACAGACCACTCCAGCAACACCACTGAACCAGAGACTGCCGCCTCTGCCCAGCAGTCACCCAGGTACTTAAGACCTTATCATCTGCACCAAATAGGGACACTTACAAGAATAGATGGGTCTGCTAGAGATTTATTGGTGACTAAAAACAGATATGCAGAGAGAAAAAATTAGAGTGCATTTGCACTTTTAAGCTACATGAGGTAAATTTAAGGCAGATTTCATTATGACCAACTGTTGTTGTGGTCATTTGTCACTAAGTCACGTCCGGCTCTACTTCACCATGGACTGTAGCCCGTCGGGTTCCTCTGTCCAGGGGATTTCCCAGGCAAGAATATTGGAGTGGGTTGCCATGCCCTTCTCCAGGGGATCTTTCCGATCCAGGCACATCTCCTGCATTGGCAAGTGGATTCTTGACTGCTGAGCCACAAGGGAAGCCCCGTGACTGATGTGAGGAGACTGTGGAAATACTTGTGTTGCACTGAATACTGTGTTCTGAGTGCTGAGGTAAATGAACCTTTAGTCCAAATCTGGGCGTCTGTAGACTTGCTGCACTGGGCAGCAGCACTGGGACACCAGTGTGCTTGTTTCTGGTTGTCAAGCTTTTGTTAGGGTCTTCTGTTTAAAGTCAAAGTCAGAGAGAGTATTAACTGTGTGTATCTCCTCGAAAAGTACAATGTGTGTTTCTTTTTGTTGCCTACAGCGATGACAAAGAATGATCTCCAGCCACCCAATTACTGTGAAGTAATGGAGTTTGATCCCTTAGCTCCTGCTGTCACCACAGAGTAAGTCATTTACAAAGTGATTATTTTTTTGTCTTGGTTCCCTTTGGTAGCAGAGCTCACAGGGTTTGGTTATCCATTTAACTTTGTTTAGGCCTTAGCAGAAATCAATGACCTTATATAAAAGTGATTTATGAGATTTTGTGGTGGTTGTTGCTCTTAATGTTGGTCTTGTCATTCCTGACCTTGTGACTTAAAAATAAAAACACTGGGGTTGCACACTGAGAAATAAGCAGAACCATCATGTGCATTAGTGTGTTCCTTATAGATGCCTTGGGAGAAAGTCAGATTCTCTCCAGCTCGAGAAGGGCACTGTTCACTGATTGATGACTGTTAAGCACCACATTGATGGGATATTTTAGTTGTTCTTTGACTAATGCCAGAAAAAACCTTGCATAAGAACTTATTTTTAATCTTCACTACCTATGGCAACAGTGTGCTTATTAATGTAAAAATTACTTTTTAACTTGGAATCCTTAATGCAATATTATTTTTTTATTTTATGTTGGTCAAGTGTATATAAATATTTATGGGATGGTAGCCTTATTAGTCGGAGAAGGCGATGGCACCCCACTCCAGTACTCTTGCCTGGAAAATCCCAGTGACAGGGGAGCCTGGTGGGCTCAGTACTCTTGCCTGGAAAATCCCAGTGACAGGGGAGCCTGGTGGGCTGCTGTCTATGGGGTCACACAGAGTCAGACACGACTGAAGCGACTTAGCAGTAGCAGCAGCAGCCTCATCAGTGGAGTAGGAAATGGCAACCCACTCCAGTATTCTTGCCTGGAGAATTCCATGGACAGAGGTGCCTGGCGAGCTACAGTCCATGGGGTCGCAGAATCACACACAACTGAGCATGCACACACAGGCTCATTAGGTTTAATATATTTTGACTAACAAAGTTACCTCCAAAATTGTTTAAAATGATTAAAGCATTTTTATAGAAATGATCATTTAGAAACTAGTAGCCTGTAGACTGTATCGTCTGCAACTGTGTTTTGTTTGACCTGTGTGAATTTTAAATATGCACATAAAAATTAATTGCCAAGTTAAAAGGTGGGATATTTCACTATCTGAACCTCTGCATGCTTTTTGATATGACGACAATGCCAGGCCTGCATTTTTACATGCTAGCAATAATTTGGGGCTGTGCTGTCTCAGTTCACCAGGCCCCCCACATACCTTCACTGATCTGCCTGACATGTGTAGGCCTTTGAGGTTTTGACCCTGACCCCCTGGTTCACACCCTCAGTGATGTTTTGGAATGATTTATAAGTAAATGAAGCGGGCCTGCAGAATCTGTCTCATCTTAAACAGGCAGCCACTATGCAGTCCCAGGCTTATTACGATAAGCTTAGGAGTTCATTAAATATTTTTTCCTAACAGGATTGTGAAACTTTCATTCTGCTTGATAAAGTATCACTGAATATGTTAGTGGTTTAAGGAATTCGAAACTGGTTAAATTAGGTATGCTGTCTCAAGAATGCATGTTTTTTTTTATCAGTTTCTCCAAGCAAATAGGAAGCAGATTATTATAATCTAGTTAATTATGAGATAGTTGTAAGCAGATATGGTGGTGCAGGAGATATTAAAGGTAAGAAATAGCAAGAAGCTGGAGAGGTGAAGTTTTGGAACTCCCTACCACTTTGAAAGCTCGTGATGCTTTCAGATCGTGGCGCCGGAGAAGACTTTTGAGAGTCCTTTGGACTGCAAGGAGATCAAACCAGTCAATTCTAAAGGAAATCAACCCTGAATATTCATTGGAAGGACTGATGCTGAAGCTGAAGCTCCAAAACTTTGGCCATCTGATGCAAAGAGCCGACTCACTGGAAAAGACCCTGATGGGAAAGATTGAGGACAGGAGAAGGCGGCAGGAGAGGATGAGATGGTTACATAGCATCACCAACTCAATGGATATGAACTTGAGCAAACTGTGGGAGATACTGGGGGACAGGGAAGCCTGGCACGCTGCAGTCCATGGGGTGACAAAGGGTCGGACATGACTTAAGGGCTGAAGAACCACCACCACCACTATAGTTACTATTTTCTGGGTTGTAGGGTGTCTCGGTCTCTTTAAACGTTCCATGAGATCCAGGGAATTTCTTCCTAAGGAAAAGCATAAAATCTTACATGAAAGTCCTGGGATTATCACATCACTGGTTGTCCATGAACCCCAGGTTAAGAATTTCTACTCCAGCAGAACACAGAGTATAGTACTACATACACAATTGATTCATTTGACAAATGCCTGAAAATTAACTATGTACAAGGGAAAATGATTGGTGCCTAATTTATCATGTTGAACCTAACGGAGGGCATATGTAATAAGGAGGCAGAAACTAAATCAGCAGGCAAACATGTATTTGCAGTTTGTGTTAATAGTATGAAAGATACTGACTTGACAATATATAATAGAAAGAACTGATTTAACTGGGGCTTAGAGAAAGCCTGAGAAGTGACATTCAAATTAAGACCTACAGTTTTTAGTGTAGTAACAAGTTTGGGATCAGTGTTGCAGGCCCAGGGGGAGAGAAATGGAAGTCAGGAGCAAAGAGAACAACACGGAACCTATTACCAGAAGTGGAAATCGCAGTTTGGAAACAAAAAGAAGGGAGTGCACGACTGCGATGAGCATCGCTGCAGACAGACAAGGACTCAACACTAGACAATGGACTAAGTAACAGAGCATCATGAGTGGTTCAGTAGCAGTTGACAGGGACAGAGGCAAATCTCAGTGCATTAAAAAGGGATGAAGTAGACAGTGCACAGGCAACTTACAAAGAAACTTAAACACGAAGGATTTGGGGAAAGTGGTGTGGCTGAAGCAATTAAGTAGACATGGGATAAAGGATTGTATGATTTTATAAAATGGGAAATGCTGAAACATCTGTGAATCCTGAGGGATAAGATTTAGTAGAGAATGAGAGGTTGGAAGATTCAGGGAGGGAGACTGAGTGAAGTGTTTAAGCAGCCAGGGGTCAATAGATAGGATCATAAAAGTAGATGATGGTGCAGATGAAAACAGACTTGAAGATTTGGTGATGGGAACATCAGGTTTCCATGTAAAGACATTTAATTTATTAAGATATGAGGTTTTTCCAACTGAGAAGAGGGGCGTCAGAGATTTGAGTAGCATGAAGGAGGTTGAAATACTTCTGTGGAAAATGAAAGACAAAACAGAAACATTAAAATTTCTGGACCAGGCTGGCACTTCTTGAAGTTAGCGATTATGTCTTCAAAGTGCTTTGATTTTTATGAGATTTTTTTTCTTAATCGTGTGTTGCTATATTGTGTATATTAATGCCATATTTGTAGGTATAGATATTTTCTATCTATAGACATATGTTAAGACAAATGAAGACGATATCAGAAAAACTACTATATACAAAGTACAAAGATGACAGTGGTTAAATAAGCTAGAATATTAATTTCTAATGTTTAAGCCAGGGAAAGCTGAACAATTTTAGGTTTTTTTTTTTTTTAAAGCAGAAAGCAAGCTGTCCAAATTTGAGCCACATTTCTCATTAAATTTTAAGACAGTTATATAAGATACATATTTGTAAGATGCACGGGAACAGCAGCATTAGGATCTAAAGTAGTTTTCATAATGTAAGCTTCAGGGCAGAGACCTTCGTTTTTATTTATTGATATAGCCTCAACACCTAAAATGGCACCAGATTTTTAAGATGATGGCAGTTAAAAGCCAAAATAGTACATTGGAATTGATCTGTAACCATAATTATCAATTTACCATGATGACTTATTTGTTTCAGAGCTATTTATGAAGACATTGATGTTTATCACCACAAAGGAGATCAGTCACAGTGACTGTTGAGGTAAAGACTTCAACTCACACACCTTACACTGCACATGATTTTAGTGTACCTGTCACTTTCTACATTTATTATTTACGTTTTGTAAGGGCCATCTCAGTCTGACACTTTGATGAGTGAAGTATTACACAAGTTCCTATGTCACTCAAATTGTAATGATCAATGAGATAGATTCTTTGTGACCATGTTAGCTAAAAATTATAAATCTTGGGAATGCAGAAACTGGTTTATGGTATAAAAATATTAATGCTAACGAAAACAGCTGATCAATAAAAAATTCTTAGCACTAGAATCAGATTTGTCTTCTATGTACAGTTAATACTTGCTGACTGGGACTGGTAGAACCCTTTATTGTTATCCTAGGTTGGTCTGGATTCTATTGCTTTACTAATCATTCCATTTATTTACTAATAAATGCACACAGCCACCAGTAACCTATTAACCATATTTATTCGCTTCACACTTCCCTCATGGAAGTAGTACATTCCCACCTTTCCTCTCCTTGACTGTGGCCGTCTAGTTACCAGGGACTGGGGAAAGAGAGGGAAGGATGGAGATAACTGACTCTTCTTTTTATTCCAGGTGGAGATGGACGACCAGTTCACTAGCAGCATTATGGGTACCAGTTTCCAAAAGGTGGACCCTGTCCAGCTTTGAGACCCAGAAGTTAAAACCTTCCAAAACATCAAAACCACAGTGGAACATTTTTCCTCTGCATTAATGAGATTTAAACAGAAGAGTCACAGTTCCAGAGTAACATATATGGTTCCTGACAGCAGCTTAAGCTTTATCGCAGAAGAACTTGGTTGTAACATATATTCCCTTAAAACTTAGGCAGAACAAAAATTCATGGTACTGAGGCCAACCAGGTTAAGTGTAGCACCTTATGTTTTCACAGGCCTTCCTACATTTGGAATCATCACAAGAGATGGGCTAAGAGTAGATGAAGACTGTTTCAGTACAAAATAATTGTTAATAAGTGAAAGCATGACATGGAAAACCTGTATTATTCAGGAAGAATACTTGAGTGCCTTTATTTAAGTAAAGTTGAATGTAAAAGTCAATTTGCACTTCTTTATAAATAACACTCTTATTTAGAATTATAAATGTGAAAGCTTTGATGACTGTAGTTCAACTGTATTTCATTCAGGTTTACCCTCAAGAGGTCACTGGATTCTACATTGGTTGCCTTTAAATACAATTCTTTATAACACTAAATGATTGTTTTTGTCTTTTTGGAAGGAAGTCTATTGGAAAACATTCAGGATAACTTGTACTTTCCTTTGTCATAAATTATAATGACAAATGAATTACTATTAAAACAGTTCAAGAATTTTTTTTTTTCCAGAAGAACTTCTGATGTTAGTATATCTTCACAATCCCACTTACAATTTAAAATCTGGGGACTTGGAATTATCACAAGAAATGCTGGAAGCCTACTAGATATACTTAGTGCATTTTATTTAAATTTCATGGTACCAGACTTTCAAAGTACTTATTTAGTACTCTGAATGTAAAACAGACCTAGATTTTAAAGGGAAAATACAGTCAGATTTGAAATCAAAATGTAGTCTTTGGGTAAGCTGTTAGGGCTCAATGATTACTCTTTCCTTTTGAACTTTTAAAATAGTGACTGTTTGTAATGAAAATAACCAACTATTTGAGAAATAATAATAAAAGTTTATTGCTACAAGTACGAAGTGCTGATAACCTAAAAGGGGAGCTGAATCATCAAGTTTCTGCCAACATATATGGTTTTGAACTATCATACATTCTAAGTAGGATAAATGAGTTGGGAAGAAAAGAACCATCAGTATGTAACATTTAAAACAGAAGGCTTCATATTAATTACTTCTCTGAGAAGACAAGGTACATGATTTTTTAAAAATCACAAATTTGAAGTAGGACTTAGTTGGTGATTTGAATTATAGCCTGGGACTGGCAACTTATGCCCTTCCTTTGCTTCAAAAAAAGTGTAAGAAAGAGTAATGAGATCAACATTCACCATTCTTGGATCTTCAGCAAATTCAGGATCAATGTAGAAAAATACTGGCATATCTACTTCCTCTTGTGGATTCAGCCTTTGTTCTTCAAAGCAGAAGCACTAAAAAGTTATAGAAAAGTATTCATTAATTAGTATTCTGCTACCTGGAATAGAAACTATGCTTCATTTATTGGCTTTCATAAGCATACTGTTAATTATAATCTTTAAATTCTATGATAGGATAACAGCATCTTTCATCTCTGATGGAGTTTTGCTTTTAAAGAGCGAGAATCAGCAAATTCTTCTAATCTTAAAAAAACTGATATCCATATAGTTTGGCTCTCAACCTCTGCATAATTATTATAAGCAATGAAAAAATAGTTTGATTAAAATGAACTTTCAAAAACTTGTATCTTTTAAAAAAAACACTGCGGTAAATTTAGTACCAAACAATCTCATGTACTTTTATCACATTCTGTAACATTTGCATTTAGTTACACCTGTATTTTATTGAAGTACTGTCCAGCTTCAAACGGTACAACATTGTATGTAGAAATCCCAATTACTGGTTTGTCAGTAGGATTCTTAGCTTTATAAAACGCCAGTGCTGTCTCTCCGGGCACTACCTGTTTTAAGGAAGATACATGTTATCAACACTTTAAATCTTACAAATCTGCATTCCGCACTAACTTAGTTATTCTTTTCATTTCAGACCATAATACCTAATCTAATTTTAAGAGTCAGCAAAATAAACTGTGAATGCTACCCAAGAACATTTGATCTTCAAATGTTACTTGCATGTCAGTGGAAAACCATTGCTCTATTACACATACATTACAGATTGTTCTCTTGTATGTCTGAAGTCTTCAAGTGATAATCTGCGGATGAAGTTATTTAAAATGTGTCCAAGAACAGCCAAGTCTAACTTCTTAACACTTATCCCTGAATATTATATAAACTGACTAAAGATTCTGTTTAGAAAAAGGCTTCCCTTCTCTGGTGACTCAGACAGTAAAGAATCCGCCTGCAATGCAGGAGACCTGGATTCGATCTGTGGGTTGGAAAGATCCCCTAGAGAAAGAAATGGCTACCCACTTTAGTATTCTTGCTTGGAGAATTCCATGGACAGAGCAGCGTGGCAGGCTACATACAGTCCACGGGGTTGCAAAGAGTTGGACATGACTGAGCGACTTTCACTTCACTTTTTAGAGAACGTTCAGTTCAGTTCAGTTCAGTCGCTCAGTCGTGTCCGACTCTCTGCGACCCCATGAATCACAGCACGCCAGGCCTCCCTGTCCAACACCAACTCCCGGAGTTCACTCAAACTCATGTCCATCGAGTTGGTGATGCCATGCAGCCATCTCATTCTCTGTCGTCCCCTTCTCCTCCCGCCCCCAATCCCTCCCAGCATCAGTCTTTTCCAGTAAGTCAACTCGTCGTATGAGGTGGCCAAAGTATTGGAGTTTCAGTTTTAGCATCAGTCCTTCCTATGAACACCCAGGATTGATCTCTAGAATGGACTGGTTGGATCTCCTTGCAGTCCAAGGGACTCTCAAGAGTCTTCTCCAGCACCACAGTTCAAAAGCATCAATTCTTCGGAGATCAGCTTTCTTCACAGTCCAACTCTCACATCCATACATGACCACGGGAAAAACTATAGCCTTGACTAGACGGACCCTGGTAGGCAAAGTAATGTCTCTGCTTTTTAATATGCTATCTAGGTTGGTCATAACTTTCCTTCCAAGGAGTAAGCGTCTTTTAATTTCATGGCTGCAATCAGCATCCGCAGCGATTTTGGAGCCCAGAAAAATAAAGTCTGACACTGCTTCCATGGTTTCCCCATCCATTTCCCATGAAGTGATGGGACCAGATGCCATGATCTTTGTTTTCTGAATGTTGAGCTTCAAGCCAACCTTTTCACTCTCCTCTTTCACTTTCATCAAGAGGCTTTTGAGTTCCTCTTCACTTTCTGCCATAAGGGTGGTGTCATCTGCATATCTGAGGTGATTGATATTTCTCCCAGCAATCTTGATTCCAGCTTGTGCTTCTTCCAGCCCAGCGTTCCTCATGATGTACTCTGCATAGAAGTTAAATAAGCAGGGTGATGATATACAACCTTGACTTACTCCTTTTCCTATTTGGAACCAGTCTGTTGTTCCATGTCCAGTTCTAACTGTTGCTTCCTGACCTGCATACAGGTTTCTCAAGAGGCAGGTCAGGTGGTCTGGGATTCCCATCTCTTTCAGAATGTTCCACAGTTTATTGTGATCCACACAGTCAAAAGCTTTGGCATAGTCAATGAAGCAGAAATATGTTTTTCTGGAACGTTACCAACCTTAAACTTATTTACAACCAGAGTAAATTATATTTAAAACCAAAGTAAAACTGACTAAATAGAAATTTTATTTAGCCAAAAAGCACTAACACTTTTCTCTTGAGAGAAAATAATGGATAAAATAAATCTCAAGCTTTAAAGTATTTGGACACTGACTACTGTCCAAAGGATGCTCTGTCACATGTACCAGATTAGCCACTAATACCTTGTATACTACTATGTGACTGGAATTAATACTCAGAACCACAATCTTTAACACTCTCAATCACTGAAGAGATTCAGTCAGGATTACTAACCTGGGAAAGCACTAACATTTATAGAGTTTTCCAATGAGAGTTACAATTAAACTTTTCTGGCTATTCCTCAATTCATGAGGTAATTTCAGTTAAATCCTCTAGGCAAGATCCTCTATGCAACTTTTAAGTTGCATAGTCTTTCTGAGCTAGAAAATAACTTTTTAGCATGATTACTTCAAAAATCCTTAATTTTAAGAGATAGGGATATTTTGATGTAAATCAGTAAACTACTTTCCAGTGTAATCAATGTTTTTCAACAGTTTCCTATATCATCTCTACCTGGGGTAAATAAGTTTAAGTGTTAGTCACTCAGTTGTGTCTGACTCTTTGAAACCCCAATGACTGTAGCCCGCCAGGCTCCTCTGTTCATGGGATTCTCCAGGCAAGAAAGAATACTGGAGGGGGTAGCCATTCCCTTATTTAGGGGATCTTCCCGACCCAGAGATCAAGCCCAGGTCTCCTGCATTGCAGACATATTTTTTTACTGTCTGATACACCAGGACAGCTGTTCCTACTCTCAAGACTGGTGACCAGAGAACTTTTTAGTGAACTCTTAATATGATTCTAATAAAAATAGGACATTTTCCACTGCTCCAAAGACTTTTACTAAGATGCCGTGTAACTTAAAAGAATATTTTGTTTCATTAGGTGTAATGCACTGTCAAAAAGTAATCTGTGGGAATAAAAGAATCACAGTAATGGAATCTGTCAGGATTTTGAAATTTAGATGAGTGTTTCCTACATTGTGAAACAGTAAGTGATGAAAGAATCAATCTTTAAATTGGATAAAGCAATCTTTCAAACATTGCTTTAAGTACTTACATATATTTCTGTTTGCTGAGGTCTAAAGTTCCACTGGAGACTTGCATGCACATCTGCATTAAAGGTGATTTTAATGATGCGATCCTTAACAGGCACCATGTTTTCAATCTGGTCTGATGCATGACCTGCTACTGCTGATCCTCCAAGTCCAGTAGTCTAGGAAAAGATAACAAGGCATAATATGCTAAACAAAAGTATAGTAGTTTTAAGTTCTGATGACCTATTTACTGGATGAAACGAAATTTTAAAAACAATAATCCAGTAGCAGCAAGGTTTACATACTATCACTGACCATTTCCTATGAACGTGCTAGTGATTTGACCACTTTTTGGGTGTCAAGGGTCTATGTATGTTAAAGTCATATTTTTCTGTTATCACCTGCTTATAAAAATGATCAAAAATGAATCATCTGAAAGAGAATGGACTCTCCGCTGATAACAGAGCTCTGAATTTTTAGCTGAACTTTTCATTAAATATCTTTCTCCTTATTGCTAGTATTTCATAACAACTTATGAATAGAAATAAAATATACCCACAATGCTGTCATTTCAATAAAACTAATTCCATTTTCCACATTCTTATCTGGTCCTTTTCTGTATCATAACTTTTAGTGTACAGATTAGTTTGTAAATTCACTTCTATAGGCTGCTTTCCTCAAGCATCGTTAAGTATTTTGCCATGTTGGTAAAATGTTTCTGTGAATGTTTTCTGTATTTTTTGGTACTGTACAGCTTTTACATAGGTATCTTCAGTTAATCAGAGAACCTGATCTCTTTGGCCAATCAATGGACTAATCATAAGGCATCAGGATAATCTGTATCTCACACTTCTTGCCTAACTTCACTGCTGTTACTTATTTCCTTATCAGAGATGCTTAAAAAAATCCTTACTTCCAGGGTCATCATTCTTCTGATGCTTGAGGTTGCCAGAATTCTGGTCTCCGGATAATTAATCTGTTACTATACTGAAAAAAAAATGCCAAATTTGAGGCTATGGAAGACTCCCAGCAAAATACAGTACTACTACCTTAGCTTGTTAAGTCAACCAGCTTCACTAAACTGCCATGCATTATGAAACTACATTATAACCCTACAAGACACATCAGAGGGCAAGCCTTTATTTACCCTTGTTTAATCAGAGGGCAAGCCTATTCTTCTGTTCAAGAAGGCTACGTTTTAAGATGTAACTTATTTCTGAAGAACCTGAGTCACTTAAATGTCTTCTTTCTGATAGTCTTTGAATACAGTCTTCAAATTAGTAGGTGTGATGATTTGCAAAATTAAACAAGAATAGAAAAAGGCCCTGAAAAGAAAATGTCCTGTGCGCCAGTCTAGTTCTGTCTCTAAGTAGCTCCAAAAACTAAATTTTACTTTCTTTGGGCTACACTTTCTATATTCATAAAATGAGCTTGGTGTATGAAGTGGTTTACATAATCCCTTATTTTTGGCTCTAAAGTTCTGTGATTCCAAAAATTAAAAGAGATGTTCTTTTGGAAATGTCATGACTGAACATCCAACTGGGATTTAAGTTTAGGATTTCAAACCACGATAGATTTTTACTTTACTGCCCTGCACTTTCACCCATGTGAATCAAATTTGTCATTCATTTCAGTTTGGGGCAGGGTTTCTCAATCCTGGCACTAATGACATTTTGGATAGGATAATTCTGTTTGTTTTTTTTTTTTGGTGGGGTGGGAGTTGGGTCTGTTCTCTGCAATGCTGGATGTTTAACAGCATCCCTTAACCTCTACCCACTAGGCAGCACCCTCCCCCTTCACCTCCCAGGTTGTGGCAACTAAAATGTCTTCAGATATTGTTAAATATTCCCTGGAAAATAAAATCACCCACCCACCTCCCCCTGTCCATGCCCCGTGGTTTGGGGAGATCTACACTAGATGTTTTGGATTCAGTTCTGTTTATGACTTCATCAATGGTAGTTTGGGGATTCATGCTTGGTCCAGGCTAGCTTGTGATGAACATTAACTCATATTCTACACTCATCCTCCAGCAATCAAGCCACTGCCCCTTCCCATATAAATGCTGATATATGAGACTAAAAAGTCCTTTAGATTCCAGTTTCATTATTATTGGTGATACCGATGTACAACAAAGTTTGGGGACCCGCTATTACTCACTCAGTGAATGAACTCTGATGCTGGGAAAGGTTGGGGGCGGGAGAAGGGGACGACAGAGAATGAGATGGCTGGATGGCATCACCGACTCTGTGGACATGAGTTTGAGTGAACTCCGGGAGTTGGTGATGGACAGGGAGGCCGTGATTCATGGGATCGCGGAGAGTCGGACACGACTGAGCGACTGAACTGAACTGAACCGAACTGAATGAACCCAAAGTGTAGCTCTCATTCATGGCACAGTTTTAAAACAGAAATTCCTGGACCTTACCCAGGTCTCCTAATCAGAATCTCTCGGGTGGGGAAGCCCTGACACGTTTAAGAAGCTCCATAGGTGACCTAATGCCCAGAGCAGCACAGAACTGTATAAGAACTTAGCGAAACACGCATATGTAACGGATGGAGTAGCCCTGTGCCTGCGGTTCTCAAACGTTAGTCTGCATCAAAATCTGCTAGGGAACTTACTAAACACACACAGATGGGCCCTGCCCCCAGAGTTCCTGATTACACAGTTCTGGAGTTTGAGCCAACATCTGTACTCAAGTTCCCCTCTCAGGTAATGATGCTGCTGCTGCTGGGAGGGTCTGCACTTTGAAAACCACTGCACTAGAGCTTCTGATCTAAAAGGGAGCCCGGAGGAAGTACATTACAGTTACATATTAACAAAGGGGAAAAGCCTCGAAGTCCTAAATCATCTATTCAGTTCAGTCGCTCAGTCGTGTCCGACTCTTTGCGACCCCATGAATCACAGCACGCCAGGCCTCCCTGTCCATCACCAACTCCCTGAGCTCACTCATTATACAAAGTCCTAAATCACAGTAGTTTGTACAGATAAAAAGCTACTCCCAGTTTAAGCAGAAGTAGCAAGCAAACTCCCGTTTCCAGAGTTAACCTTCGCACAGAACCTGTATGTTTCACAGAGGGAATGTATGAACATAAATTACATTTTAAAAGCAGGCAGGCGAGTGAGCGGCAGGAGACTGCTGAATACAGGAGTGCAGGTTTCGGGTGGTAGCTCTGAGAGTAGGGAATGTCGTTCGGCAGTGGGGTACGGGCAAGAACACAAGAGCTCGAGTTGGACCGGCAGCTCTGTCACTAGCTTGCTTGATGAACTTCAAGGCCCGTTTTCCTCTGGGAGGTAATTTCGGACCGTCCTCCCACCCGGCCTCGGAGCCTCGCGGTCTATGGAGCCGCCCGGGCCCTACGCCCCTCCAGAAGGGCCGCCCGGCGGGCCGCGCCAGCCCTACCTGGCAGTAGAGCCGGTAGAGGGGCACGGCGGCGTAGGACGCGCCCAGCATGCCCACCGCCGCCGCGGCCACGTAGGTGAGCACCGTCTTGTTCCGCCGCCGCCAGTCCTCCTCCTGCGAGCGCGTGTAGGGGTTCGTGCTCTTCGGCCGCCGAGCCGGCTGCTCCGCCGGGCTCGGGCGCCTCCATGTCCCGAGCCGCCTCAGCCCCTGCTCAGTACCCGCCGGCCCGCTGCTCCTCGGCCTGAGACATGGCTCTGACCTCTCGGCAGCCCGTGTTGGGCGCCCAAGGTGGCGCCAAGGCCACACGCAGAAAACGGCGTGTCTCCATGCAGGACGCCACAGCCCTCCCATGACGCCCGGAAAGCGCGTCCGCCTGTCAGCTGCAGGGGGCCGGATCTCGCGAGCCCTCCTCGGTCTCGCGAGCTCTGGGTTGAGCCCGCCGCTGCCTAGGCTACGGTTCTCCTCAGGTAGCCGCTTTTGCGGTCGGGCTACGGAGGCCGGGTGGCCGGGTAAGTTCGCGTTTTTGTTAATAACTGTTCCTCCCACTTTGCTTCCCTCCAGTATTTGTTTTAACTTACTTTCAGGAAAACGCGTCGCGCTCCTCCGCGTGCACTCCATCATCACATGGCTTGTGTCCCTGAAATTTCCAGCCCCCAGCAGGCTTTGTCTCGCCCTGGCGGCCGCCCGCGGCCGTGTCCCGCGCGGGCCCTTGGTGGCCGGTCCGCTATCAGTGTCCTGGCTTTGGGCTCAAGGATTACCTCTCCCGGGAAGCCTTCCTGTGTCAACCGCAGCCCGCGTGGACCCTCGCACACCTTTATTTTCTCATCTCCTGGGAATCGGCTTCTGTTGATCTCGTGTCCCTTAACCGCTTGCCCAGTGAAAATTAACCAGTTCTGGGGCGGGAGAGACGTCGTCAGACTGGTTTTTGAGAGGATGGTGACCGGGATGTGAGGATCATTTAAGGAGGGGCTGCAGGGAATGGACTGCTTATATTGAAAAATAAACGCACGGGGGATGTAACAGCTTTTTTCAGTTGTCCTACAGACCAAACTGGGGCGGACGGCATAGCCGATTTTGCCGTAATGAAAGGAAGCATCTTGCAAGGAACTATAAGAGATCAGATTCCGAGGTTACACAGGTCTAGATTCAAACCCGGGTCCTCACTTGTGTCGTTGGCCAGTTATTTTACCTCTAAAACTTAGCGGCCTTACTTGTAAAATAAAAATTGTAACAGTATATATGAAGATATGCATGTGAATTGATTTTCACAGTGTAAACATTTAGTAAACATTAGGCTTTATTGCTAATGTCCAGAGTAGTTATAATTATCCCTATTTTGTGGATGAGAAAACTGAAATCCTGAGAAGTTAAGTGACTTCAAATTATTCAACATTTTATTTATTGTACTATTGTGGGCCAGACTGTTCTACCTACTGGGGCTACAGCACAGAGAAAGTCAAAGAAGATCCGTTATAGAATGTGTCCTTTTACTGAAGGGACTCAGGAGAAAGGCAAGTAACAGATACACAAGAATTTCAGATAACAATCCGTACAGTGTGATTGAAAGTCAAGAGGAGGGGCACCAAAGAAAGGTCTGTTTGAGCCTAGTCCTGGGTGATGATAAGGAGCAACCTACCAATGACAATTCTAAGTCATGTAAAGGCGGGTAGGCAAGAAAGAGCTACTTACCATTGAAAAACAAAAAGGAGGCCAGTGTGTTCCTAGCATTGTGAGCAGGAAGAAAAGTGAAAAGAAATGGGTCAGAGCAGGTATACAGGGCCAGATAATAGAGCCTTTTTAGTCATGTCCAAGGTTTATATTTTTTTTAATTTATTTTTAACTGAAGTATCAAGGGTTTGTATTTTATTCTAAAAATAATATGAAGCTTACAAGTGAAATCTGATTCACATTTTTTAAAAGATACTGGTTTTGGAATGGAGAGTGGACTAAGGGGAAGGGAGCAAAAAAGAAAATACAACAGTTAGGAGGCTTGCAGTAAGTGATGATGGTCACCTTGAAAGAGTAATGGATTAACTTGTGGTCACAGGGCCAGGAAATTACAAACCAAAAAACAAAAAAGTTAAAAAGTTATCTTCTGACTCTTCTACTTTGGCACAAAAATTTCAAGATTCTTTTATTCTGAAAATTTATTCTTGTTATGAGAATGTTTGCCAGTTTTTTTTGTTTTAATCTGTAACTACCTTAGTTCTTACACTAGATTGTCATCTTTTTTAGGTTGAAACGTGTCATATTTTAAATTCCTTACAGCATAGACTCAAATCCCATGCAAATGTTAATGTCACTGAAAGCAACAAAGCATTCCCTTTGACCATTCTGTTTTTCCAGGCAACCCTTCAATGTATCAACAGGTAGCAGCATAAATTTGTCAATAATAATGTCTTTGATTTGGATTTTTGTTTATAATTAGTTGCAAATGAAATAACTCTTTTCCAAGGTACAATAATCTTGATAGCAGAAGAACAGTGTTGACTGCAGTTCTTAATGAACCTGAATATGCTTGTGATGTGGCATAAATCATTATGATAACTAATGCTAAGTAATGGCTTCTACCATTAATGAAATGGGGACACCTCAGGCAAGGCTAGTGCAGCCCTTTCCTGCAGATAGATATGTTTATTTCAAACTTAAAACATCAGGGACTGGACTGACATCTCAGACTTGGCACCTTTAATTTGTAATATCATTTTTTAGCAATAAATAATTGAATCTTATGAACCCTTTCTAGTTACCTATGATCATGTCCAATTTTACATAGAAGGTAAAATAGTAGGTTATTTTTCATACAAACCATTGGGGATGGGGTGACGGTTGAGTGAAATAGGTGAAGGTAGGAAAAGAAGGAAAAATGGAAAAAAAATGGTTTGATAGTCACAATGTTTTCTTATCTGGTTTTTTAGGCTTTCTGAAGATGCAAAGATTATAAAGATGTGTTGTTTTTAAAAATTGGTTTGTAATTACATTTTTTAGTATTTTTACTATGTGTTTAGTATGTTTACTGTGTTTATTATGTTTTACACTTAGTGCGCAATAGTGGCATGAAGTTCTTTCAGTTCAGTTCAGTTCAGTCGCTCAGTCGTGTCCGACTCTCCGCGACCCCATGAATCACAGAACGCCAGGCCTCCCTGTCCATCACCAACTCCCGGAGTACACTCAAACTCATGTCCACAGAGTCGGTGATGCCATCCAGCCATCTCATTCTCCGTCGTCCCCTTCTCCTCCCGCCCCCAACCTTTCCCAGCATCAGAGTCTTTTCCAGTGAGTCAACTCGTCGCATGAGGTGGCCAAAGTATTGGAGTTTCAGCTTTAGCATCAGTCCCTCCAATGAACATCCAGGATTGATCTCCTTTAGAATGGACTGGTTGGATCTCCTTGCAGTATAAGGGACTCTCAAGAGTCTTCTCCAACACCACAGTTCAAAAGCATCGATTCTTCGGCGATCAGCCTTCTTCACAGTCCAACTCTCACATCCATACATGACCACGGGAAAAACCATTGCCTTGACTAGACGGACCTTGGTTGGCAAAGTAATGTCTCTGCTTTTTAATATACTATCAAGGTTGGTCATAACTTTCCTTCCAAGGAGCAACCGTCTTTTAATTTCATGGCTGCAATCAGCATCTGCAGTGATTTTGGAGCCCAAAAAAACAAAGTCTGACACTGTTTCCACTGTTTTTCCATCTATTTCCCATGAAGTGATGGGACCAGATGCCATGATCTTTGTTTTCTGAATGTTGAGCTTCAAACCAACCTTTTCACTCTCCTCTTTCACTTTCATCAAGAGGCTTTTGAGTTCCTCCTCACTCTCTGCCATAAGGGTAGTGTCATCTGCATATCTGAGGTTATTGATATTTCTCCCAGCAATCTTGATTCCAGCTTGTGCTTCTTCCAGCCCAGCGTTCCTCATGATGTACTCTGCATGTAAGTTAAATAAGCAAGGTGACAATATACAACCTTGACGTACACCTTTTCCTATTTGGAACCAGTCTGTTGTTCCATGTCCAGTTCTAACTGTTGCTTCCTGACCTGCATACAGGTTTCTCAAGAGGCAGGTCAGGTGGTCTGGGATTCCCATCTCTTTCAGTAAGTCTTAATATCCAAGTTTCTAATTACCTGGCAGCTTCCTTTAAATAACATGTTTGAAAGGCTACTCCATTTAAAAGGTCTTGATAAGTTTATATGATTGACAGTTAAGGTGAAATGAAAACAGAAGTCATTTATCAGTAAAAGGAATTTTTTTTTTCGAGTAATGTTTTTCAAGATCAGTACCAGCCTCGTGGGTTTGTGAGCTGTGCAGTCAATCACACAGGGCCTTGCTCTTAAACGGGCCCCTTACTTAGTTGGACCGCGTACTTAGTTTAATGCTCCGCTGTCACTATCTTGAAATTGTTAATATTTTTTTTTTAACAAGGAGCTTTACATTTTCATTTTGTACTGTCCCCTTCCCCCAGATTGATTATATCTCAGATGGCCTGACTGACATTTTAACATAATTCAGGCTAGGGTTCAGTCAGCCTACCTAGAGTGAGCAGAAGTTAAACATAACAGATAAGGCAAAAAGCAAATGCAGGTCTTCTGAGAATAGTCAGATTGTATGAAATAAGATCAAGCAAAAATTCATATTCCTTACAATGACCCCTAAGATTCTAAGACCCTACCTGCTTCTCTGACTTCATTTTTCTCTCCCCGTCCACCATGATACCGCCACACTCTTTTTGTTCTGTAAACACTCCAGACTTTTTGCTGCGTTGATACTTGTTCTCCCCCTGGAACACTGGGTCCCTACTTTTCTCCTGGCTCACCTATTATGTGGATCTTAGCTGGAATTTAAATTAACTCTCCTCTGTCTAGTCACATATGATCTGTTACTTTTCAGTATCTGAAACTAGCTCTTGTTGTTTCCATTTTTATTATCTCCCAATGAAACATGTATATGCCATAAAAGCAGAGACCTTGGCATGTTAGGCATACTGTCATAAGCATTTAGCACAAGGGGTACATACGATTGCACTGCTTACCAAGCAGAGGGCAGTCAGTCTCAGGAAACTTGTGTGAGCAGTGAGCTGTTGGTCTAATGATCTCCTTTCAAGAAGCCTAGGACTGCTTCTTTGAAGCAATTATCTGTCGTTTCCCACTGGTTTGGGCTGTGGCTTGCATGTTACTATCCTTGCAACTCCAAGACAAATGAGTTTCATTGCTGATGGGCTTCATTCAGTTCAGTTCAGTCTCTCAGTTGTATCAAACTCTTTGCGATCCCATGGACTGCAGCGTGCCAGGCCTCCCTGTCCATCACCAACTCTCAGAGTTTAATCACACTCATGTCCATTGAGTCAGTGATGCCATCCAACAATCTCATCCTCTGTCGTCCCCTTTTCCTCCTGCCTTCATCAGGGTCTTCAGCTCTTCGCATCAGGTGGCCAAAAGATTGGAGTTTCAGCTTCAGCATCAGTCCTTGCAATGAATATTCAGGACTGATTTCCTTTAGGATGGATTGGTGGATCTCCTTTCAGTCTAAGGGACCCTCAAGAGTCTTCTCCAACACCACAGTTCAAAAGCATCAATTCTTCGGTGCTCAGCTTTCTTCACAGTCCACCTCACATCCATACATCACCACTGGAAAAACGATAGCCTTGACTAGATGGACCTTTGTTGGCAAGTAATATCTCTGCTTTTTAACATGCTATCTAGGTTGGCCATAACTTTCCTTCCAAGGAGCAAGCGTCTTTTAATTTCATGGCTGCAATCACCATCTGCAGTGATTTTGGAGCCCCCCAAAATAAAGTCTGACACTGTTTCCACTGTTTCCCCATCTATTTCCCATGAAGTGATGGGACAAGATGCCATGATCTTAGTTTTCTGAATGTTGAGCTTTAAGCCAACTTTTTCACTCTCCTCTTTCACTTTCATCAAGAGGCTTTTTAGTTCCTCTTCACTTTCTGCCATAAGGGTGATGTCATCTGCATATCTGAGGTTATTGATTTTTCTCCCAGCAATCTTGATTCCAGCTTGTGCTTCTTCCAGCCCAGTGTTTCTCATGATGTACTCTGCAGTCTTCTTAGTTGAACATAAAATCAAGAAATGCTCTGTATGTCCTGTCTGGAATCTGCTTACTTAATGTAGTTTATGAACCTGAAAGAACAATTTATGCCCTTGGAAAGGCTAACAGTGAGTGCTCTTTCCTAAGAAAAAGCCTCCTTCATCTCCTTTTTTTCTTTACTCTGACTCTAAAAACATAAGCATAAACTCTCACAGTCAATAATCGACTAAAGATCAACAGTCACTTGACTGAAATAATCTGGTGAGTCTTCAAAAATATTTAAATGTATATCACCTCAGTAGCTTCTGACGAAGTACCTTTCTCAAGTGCTTTTTAATTATTTATTTATTTATTTTTGTGGTTTTATTTTGTTTGTTTATTTACTTATGGCTACATTGGGTCTTCATTGTTGTGTGTGGGCTTTCTGTAGTTACGGCCAGTGAGGGCTACTCTAGTTGAGGCGTTCAGGCTTCTCGATGTGGTGCTTTCTCTTATTGCCTAGTGCAGGCTCTAGGTTGCAAGGGCTTCAGTAGTTCTGGTGCACAGGTTCCGTTGCCCCTCAGCACATGAGATCTTCTTGGACCAGGGATTACACCTGTGTCTTTTGCATTGGCAGGTGGATTCTTAACCATTGGACCACCAGGGAAGCCCTCTCAAGTGCTTTTTAAAATAATGAAGATGATGGTGATGAAGTAGGAGGCAAAAGAGGGGAGAGGGAAGAGACTGTTTGGATTTGGATTCAGTGTTAAACCAATAAATCTTTCCTCCACTGTTACAACATCTTGTCCTTTGTCTCTTTCCTTTTGGTTATCTTTTCACTTTAGGGGAACAATTAAAAGACTTTAGGGTTTGTTGGCAATATTGCTTGTTAAGAAATTTGAAGTAGGTATAAAAATTTATCGAGGTGGGGAAATTAGGTTCTTGCTCATAAAGCTCCTATGAGTCTATTCTAGAAGTGTTATTTTAGTCTTTGTAATGATAAATCAGTAAGTGTTTTTTTTTTAAATTATAGTACCATGCTATACTTTATTTTTTGAGTATATTCTTTTTTTTTTAATTGGAGAATGATTCCTTTACAATATTGTATTGGTTTCTGCCATACAACAATGCAAGTCTTCTAATTAATTAGTTGCCTATAAGTTGTATGTGTACATGTATTGAAGTGCTAAATAAGGTGCACTTGGATATAAATCCACATATTGCAGTTACACAGTTTTCAACTAAAATCTAACATATTAATTGTGCCTGTTATTCCTTCAACTGGTTTATTAGTAACGTTAACAAAAAGACATTTGGGGATTTCCTAGTTGTCCAGTGGTTAGGACTCCATTCTTTCACTGCTCTGGGTGAGGGTTCAATTTCTGGTCAAGCTATGAGGAGAAGCCAAAAGTTAAAAATAAAATAAAGACATTAAATCATGTGGTAGAATTTGGGGTGAAATAAATTGTTTTCTAAAAGGTACTTTTCTAGGCATTCCAAAACCAGTTTTTAACCTTTACAAAATAATAGGTGTTTTAAAATAATAGGTGTTTTACTAGGTTTTTAACAAATAAAACTTAATGTTTGGCATTAAGTGAATACCCCAAATCACTAAGAATTAAATAAATCAGAAATATGCTTCCCAGATGGCAACAGTGGTGAAGAATCGACTTCCCAGGTGATACTAGTTGTAAAGAAGCCGCCTGTCAATGCAGTAGACTTATAAGAGACATGGGTTCAATCCCTGGTTCATTCCAGTATTCTTGCATGGAGAATCCCGTGGACAGAGGAGCCTGGTGGACAGTCCATGTGGTCACAGAGAGTAGGACACAACTGAAGTGACTTAGCATGCACGCACGCTAATGCAGGAGATGTAAGAGATATGAGTTGATTCTTGGGTTGGGAAGATCCCCTGGAGGAGGGCATGGCCATCTACTCCAGTATTCTTGCCTGGAGAATCCCCTGGACAGAGGAGCTCAGCAGGCTACCTAAGGTCCATAGTGTCACAACAAGTCAGATATGACTGAAGCGACTTAGCAGCACACATATGTAGATAAGTTTAAAACACTGCAGAAGGTCACAAAAGAAGACTTGAACAAAAGGAAATGTATACCAAGTTTTTTGACAGGGAAATTCAACATCAAAAAGGTAGATACAAATACTTCTTCAATCAGTTTATGAATTTAACATGCGTGAGTGTATGCTAAGTTGCCTTAGTCATGTCCAACTCTTTGTGATCCTTTAGACGGTAATTCAGCAGGCTCCTCTGTCCATGGGATTCTGCAGGCAAGGTGACTGGAGTGAAGTGCGATGCCCTCCTCCAGGGGATCTTCCCGATTGAGGGATCGAACCCACATCTCTTAATGTCTCCTGCATTGGCAGGCAAATTCTTTACCCCTAATGTGATTCCCCAACAATTAGCGTTAAAAATAAAAGATGAGATTTAGATGTTAATGTATAAAAATCACCAAAAATATCCAGGGAGGCTTGATTGAAAAAGAGCAGTAAGGAGGGATTGGTCTTACCAGACATAAAAATATAATCTCCATCGTTAAAATAGCATGAAATGTGAATATGTAGACTAACAAATGGGCCAGAATAAAAAGTCAGTAGTAGACCTAAATGCTCATGAAATTTGATGTATGATAAAGATTTCATCTCAAATCATTGGGGAAACAATAGTTTATTTAATAAATGTGGTTAAGACAACTGAGTGATCTTTTGGGGAAAGAAAAGTTGGATCTATCTCTTATTCTATGAACTAGGTGGATTCCAAATGGGTGAAAGATTTTAGAATGAAACTATAAAAGTACTGAAAGAAAATGTGAGAGATTTTTGTGACTTTGGAGTTGGGAAGGGCTTACATTTGACTTAAACCAAAAATCATAAAAGAAAAGATAAATTTAGCCACAAACTTTTGCCTAAACAAAAAATATATCTGTAACTATGAATGAAATAACCTCAGATGTGCAGGTGACACCACCTAGATGGCAGAAAGCGAAGAAGAACTAAAGAGCCTCTTGATGAAAGTGAAAGAGGAGAGTGAAAAAGTTGACTTAAAACTCAACATTCAGAAAGCTAAGATCATGGCATCTGGTCACATCACTTCATGGGAAATAGATGGGGAAACAGTGGAAACAGTGTCAGACTTTATTTTGGGGGGCCCCAAAATCACTGTAGATGGTGACTGCAGCCGTAAAACTAAAAGACGCTTGCTCCTTGGAGGAAAAGCTATGACCAACCTAGACAGCGTATTAAAAAGCAGAGACGTTACTTTGCCAACAACTGTCCGTCTAGTCAAAGCAATGGTTTTTCCAGTAGTCATGTATGGATGTGAGTGTTGGACTGTAAAGAAAGCTGAGCTCCGAAGAACTGATGCTTTTGAACTGTGGTGTTGGAGAAGACTCTTGAGAGTTCCTTGGACTGCTAGAAGATCAAAACTGTCTATCTTAAAGGAAATCAGTCCTGAATATTTATTGGAAGTACTGATGCTGAAGCCGAAACTCCAATACTTTGGCCACCTGATGGCAAAGAGTTGACTCGTTAGAAAAGACTCTGATGCTGGGAAAGATTGAAAGTGGGAAGAGAAGGGAACGACCGAGGATGAGATGGTTGGATGGCATCACAGACTCAATGGATATGAGTGTAAATATGCTCTGGGAGTTGATGATACAGGGAAGCCTGGCATGCTGCAGTCCATGGGGTTGCAGAGTCTCACATGACTGAGTGACTGAACTGAACTGAAGGAAAAAAGGAGGAAGATATACTTGCAGTTCTTAGTGCAGACAGAGGGCTAATCTCCCTAGGATATAAGAACTAGAAACTCAACAAAGAAAAGCTAAGAATGAATAAAAAAACTGGCAAAAGGAATGTACAGTTTACATAAAAAATTCTGAAACAAGAAATGCTCAAGCCTCACTGAGGCTACATTAAGAAACCATTTTCATCAATATGATGTCAAATCCAAGATATATAGTATATTGGTGAGAATTTGCAGTAACAGGCAACTGCTGTTGATGGAGTGGTAAATAGTACAACTCTGATATAGGGTAGTTTGGCATTTCCTGTCAGATTAGCAGGTGTATAAACTGATTTTTCAAAATTTATCTTACAAATATATTTTTACAGGTGTAATATGAGCTATATATAAAGATTTTATTATAGCATGTTTATAATAGCAAAAATTTTCAAGCAATCTAAATATCTATCAAAATGGAATAAATAAATACAGTGATACATAAAGTAGAATACCATACAATTTTGAAAAACAGAATTAGTATGCCATGTAAAATATATGAAAAGAATTCCAAGTTATATGTTAAGTTAAAAAAGAAACAGGTTGTATAGTAGTGCATACAGAATGCCAGGCTAACACATACTCGACAGGACCTGTCCACGTCAAGAGTCTGTATGACCTATACCCTCTGGGATTTTACAGTGCACAGCCTAAACAGCTGAATGTTTTGTGCCTGATTGTAGCTACTTTCTGTGTCAAAACAAAATTTAAGGATTCAGAATATTTATTCATCTTTGTTTATTGTATTTAAAAGAACTAAAAAAGATTCATAATAAACTGAAATGGTAAATATCTAACTGCTTAGAAATGGTGTGGAGGTAAATAGGATGGATATATACATGCATGTGTGCATGCTGAGTTGCTTCAGACATGACCAGCTCTTTGCGACCCTGGACTATAGCCAACTGGGCTCCACTGTCCATGAGATTCTCCAGGCAAGAATACTGGAATGGGTTATCATGCCCTCCTCCAGGGAATCTTCTCGACCAGGGGACTGAATCCACATCTTACGTCTCCTCCTTTGGCAGGTGAGTTCTTTACCACTAGTGCCACCTGGGAAGCCCATATATTTAGATACATATGGCCTGGATAATTCCATCGGCAGAGGAGACTGGTAGGTTACAATCCATGGGGCTGCAAAGAGAGGCAACTGAGATTAAACACACACACACACACACATGCACATATTTCACCACTGCAATGTATTAACTTATTTAAATTTTAAAAATAAAAATATTTCATTATGATAATCAAGTTAACATTTACCATAATATCTGTTAGATGTGTTTGTCCCTTTTCCATTTGTTTTCTTTGGTTTTGGTCTAGTAAAAAGAACTAGTTTTAGAAAGTACTGAATGTCACATCTCAGAATATAAATTATTAAATCTGTTATTCAGATATGCATGGTAGGCAGATTTTTAATCTGTGAGATTTTTAATTATATGGAATGAAACTTAATGCAATTGTGGGAGTTATATATCAAAGAAAAACTCTATAATTTATTTTCCAAAATAGATCCATCTTCTGTTTTCCCTCAGCGTTCCACTTTCTCTGTTTTTGCTGACCTAACCTTTTCCAGTTATGAGTCACCAAACAAGAAAAACAAAATATTTTCTTTCAAAATATTATTGAAAGAATAGAGTGTTTTCTTTTTGTGTTATTCATTAATGCTGTGAAGTTGGGATGCTGGAGTGGAGATGTAACATTACACGAACCCCTATCAATTGAAGGCCTGCTTGCTTGTATAAATGACAGAACTGGAGGCAAGCAAAGCAGAGGGAAAGAAAAGGCATTTTTTTATTTTTAAGAATATGACAATGGATACCTTTTCATGTGGAGGCAAAAACAAAACAAAAAATAGCCTGCTGTTTGGATAGATAAGATTAAACCAATTTCATTATTGTAAAGAAGTTTAATTTAGGTTGGTGCAAATGTAATTGCAGTTTTTTCATTGTTGAAATTTGTCATTTGATATTGGAATACGTGAAGCACAAGCTGGAATCAAGATTTCTGGGAGAAATATCAATAAGCTCATATATGCAGGTAATACACTCTAATGGCAGAAAGTGAAGAGGAACTAAAGAGCCTCTTGATGAAAGTGAAAGAGGAGAGTGAAAAAGATGACTTAAAACTCAACATTCAGAAAACTAAGATCATGGCATCCAGTCCCATCACTTCATGGCAAATAGACAGGAAAAAATGAAAACAGTGACAGGCTTTATTTTCTTTGGCTCCGAAATCACTGTGGATGGTGACTGCAGCCTTGAAATTAAAGATGTTTCCTCCTTGGAAGAAAATTTTTTCTTTTCTCTGACAAACCTAGACAGCGTATGAAAAAGTAGAGACATGACTTTGCCAAAAAAGGTCCATCTAGTCAAAGCTATGGTTTTTCCAGTAGCCATGTACAAACGTGAAAGTTGGATCATAAAGAAGGCTGAGTGCTGAAGAATTGATGCTTTTGTATTTTGGTGTTGGAGAAGACTCTTGAGAGTCCCTTGGACAGCAAGGAGATCAAACCAGTCAATCCTAAAGGAAATCAACCCTGAATATTCACTGGAAGGACTGATACTGAAGCTGAAGCTCCAATACTTTGGCCACCTGATGCAAAGAGCCAACTCATTGGAAAAAAAAAACCCTGATGCTGGGAAAGATTGAGG
Organism: Moschus berezovskii; assembly: GCF_049115385.1. Lineage (NCBI taxonomy): Eukaryota > Metazoa > Chordata > Mammalia > Artiodactyla > Moschidae > Moschus > Moschus berezovskii. The sequence continues at coordinate 16,870,460 of NC_142479.1, forward strand.
GCAGGAGGAGGAGGGGGCGGCAGAGGAGGAAATGGTTGGATGGGATCATGGACTCAAAGGACATGAGTTTGAACAAACTCCAGGAGATGGTGAAGGACAGGGAAGTCCGGTATGCGCTAGTTCATGGGGTTACAAAGAGTCAGACATGACTGAGGTACTGAACAACAACAAATTGCAATACATTCTTAAGTAAATGTGGTTATGTTATACATCATTTTAATACACAATTCTTGCTTTATATTTTTTTGCCAGTGACATTTCTTGCTATTTATTATATATTTATTTTAGACTGTGGAAATAATGTTAGACAAAAGGAAATATGAGCAGTTTTCTTATTCAATTTTATAAATGTATCATAAGGCAGCAGCACCAACTCACAATGTCAACAACACATTTGGCCCAGGAACTGCTAACAAGTACAGTGCAGTGATGGTTCAAGAAGTTTTGCAAAGGACACAAGAACTTTGAAGACAAAAAGCATAGTGGCTGACCATTGAAAGTTGGCAGTGACCAACTGAGAGTCATCATTGAAGCTGATCCTCTTAACAGCTACACAAGAAATTGCCAAAGAAATTAACACTGATCATTCTAAGGTCGTTGTTGAAGCAAATCCATTTGAAGCAAATTGGAAAGGTGAAAAAACTTGATAAGTAGGTGACTCAGTGAGCTGACTGCAAATCAAAAAACTTGTCATATTGAACTGTCATCTTCCTTTTCCCTGTGCAACTACGATGAACCATTTTCCAATGGGATTGTGACTTGTAACGAAAAGTGAATAGTATACAACAACCGGCAGTGACCAGCTCAGTGGATGGACCGAGAAGCTCTAAAGCACTTCCCAAAGCCAGACTTGCACCAAACAAAAGTCAGGGCCACAGTTTGTTGGTCTGCTGCCTGTCCGATCCACTACAGCTTTCTGAATTCCCACGAAACCATTACATCTGAGATGTAAGCTCAGCAAATTGATGAAATGCACCAAAAACTGCAAGGCCTGCAGCAGCTTTAATTAATAGAAAGGGCCCAATTCTGCACAACACCACCCAACCACGCATTGCACAACCAACACTTCAAAAGTTGAACGAATTGGATTATAAAATTTCGCCTCATCTACCATATTCACCTGACCTCTCGCCAACTGATCACTTCTTCAAGCATCTCAATGTTTTGCAGGCAAAACTTTTCCACAACCAGCAGGATGCAGAAAATGCTTTCCAAGAGTTTATTGAATCCCACAGCATGAATTTTTAAACTACAGGAATAAACAAACTTGTTTCGCATTGGCAAAAATGGGTTGATTGTAATGGTTCCTGTTTTGATTAATAAATATGTGTTTGAGCCTAGTTATAATGATTTGAAATTCACAGTCCAAAACCGCAATTACTTTTGTACCAACCTAACATCATTTTCATAAAAGAGAAACAGCATATTACTACATTAACTAACACTCTTTTCCTACTTTGTTGGAGGATGACATTTTTCCACATTAATTAATTTTCCAGCATGCTATAGTGAAAAAAGCTTGTGTTTGAAGCCAGGTAGAACTGGATTCAAGTTCTGCTTTACAGCTATTAGCATTGTGGTCATAGACAAGTCACATAGTTTCTCCATTAAGTGATATATATATATTTTAATGTAAAATGGGTGCATAGTACCCGTCTTCTGGTGCTCCTCAGAGGGTAAAATGCTCTGGTAGTGTGCCTGGCTGTATTGATGTTGCGTGATGACTCCTCCATTTCCCCATCACCCAGTTTATACCACTGTCAGAGCACTCAGCACCCTCCTGATGTCTGTTCATTTGATTATCTCTAGGGATAAACTCTTTGCTTTTTTTTTACCTCCAGCATTTAAGACAATGTCAGGTATGTTAGGTGAATGAAATAATTTAAAAACTGAAATTTTCGTTTTAATACTTTAAAGTGGTAAAAAGTTTAAGTGATGCTATATGGAATCTGTTATAGAATTTAACAGTGACACATCCATTATGTTTGGATATGTTCCATGATGCAGGGACCCAGTGCTCTGTTAAGATAAATCATTACCAGATCTTACTTGCTTTGGTAACACTGAAGAGGTCTCAGTTTTTTCAGTTCAGTTCAGTCGCTCAGTCGTGTCCGACTCTCCGCGACCCCATGAATCATAGCACGCCAGGCCTCCCTGTCCATCACCAACTCCCAGAGTTCACTCAGACTCATGTCCACTGAGTCGGTGATGCCATCCAGCCATCTCATTCTCTGTCATCCCCTTCTCCTCCCGCCCCCAACCTTTCCCAGCATCAGAGTCTTTTCCAGTGAGTCAACTCGTCGCATGAGGTGGCCAAAGTATTGGAGTTTCAGCTTTAGCATCAGTCCTTCCAATGAACACCCAGGATTGATCTCCTTTAGAATGGACTGGTTGGATCTCCTTGCAGTCCAAGGGACTCTCAAGAGTCTTCTCCAGCACCACAGTTCAAAAGCATCAATTCTTTGGTGATCAGCTTTCTTCACAGTCCAACTCTCACATCCATACATGACCACTGGAAAAACCATAGCCTTGACTAGACGGACCTTGGTTGGCAAAGTAATGTCTCTGCTTTTTAATATACTATCAAGGTCAGTTTTTTACATCTCCCTTAATCCTCCTGGCAACGCTTTGACTAGGTGTTACTGTCCTTACCTTAATATGAAGCGATGCCAGGAAGTTAGGTAACTTTCTAAGACTGTATGGCTACCATATAGCAGTATTGCCATTTGAACTCAGCTTTTTTTTTTTTACTTAAATCTAATGTATTTTCCATGGTATTTAATAAAATAAATACATTTGAAATACTTAGCTCAGTGTGTGACACATGATACCAAATGGTAGTTGCTAATATTATTGTAATATCAAAACTTCATCACTGAAGGGTTGGGAATCTTCTCCAAACATGTATTAATAAAGCAGTCTCCAATGTATTTATAAAAACTTACTTTTAGAATTGAACTCTCTAGTACAGCTGTCTTAGTCTTGTGGACTGATGTAGCGGCTCTTGACTCTGGGTCATTACTCTGTCAAGCCCTGGGATTTTAAGCTCTTCCCTCAAGTTCCCCCTCCTTCCTCCGTGGGATACTGAGTAAACGTCCTGCTTCCTGGCCATTGGACTCTTGCTGCTGACAGCAGCGTTGCTTGGTGGCTTCCCTTTCCTGCTGTTGTTGATGTGCATGCTCCCACAGTTTCCGTTGCTTACTACCCCAGGGGCTGTGAAAGTTGAAGCAGGTTTTTAACACCAGTGTGTTAGGATCCCAGAAGGTAGTTGGAGCTTTCTTCAGAGCCTGTTTAATTTATTTTATTTATTTATTTTTTTTTAGGTAATTAATTTATTTTTTATTGGAGGCAAATTATTTTACAATATTATATTGGTTGGTTTTGCCATACATTGATATGAATTTGCCCCGGGTTTACATAAGTTCCCCCTCCTGAACCCCCCTCCCACCTCCCTCCTCCCTTTATCCTCCCTCTGGGCCATCCCCGCATGCCAGCCCCGAGCATCCTATAACATGCATTGACCCTGAACTAGTGATTCGTTTCACATATGACAACATACGTGTTTCAATGCCATTCTCCCAAATCATCCCACCCTCACCCTCTCCCATAGAGTCCCAAAGACTGTTCTATACATCTGTGTCTCTTTTGCTGTCTCGTATACAGGGTTATTATTTGCATCTTTCTAAATTCCATATATATGTGTTAGTATACTGTATTGGTGTTTATCTTTCTGGCTTACTTCACTCTGTATAATAGGCTCCAATTTCATCCACCTCATTAGAACTGATTCAAATGTATTCTTTTTAATGGCTGAATAATACTGCATTGTGTATATGTACCAAAGCTTTCTTATCCATTCGTCTGCAGATGGACATCTAGGTTGCTTCCATGTCCTGGCTATTATAAACAGTGCTGCAATGAACATTGGAGTACACGTGTCTCTTTCAATTCTGGTTTCCTCAGTGTGTATGCCCAGGAGTGCGATTGCTGGATCATATGGCAGTTCTATTTCCAATTTTTTGAGGAATCTCCACACTGTTCTCCATAGTGGCTGTACTAGTTTGCATTCCCACCAACAGTGTAAGAGGGTTCCTTTCTCTCCACATCCTCTCCAGCATTTATTGCATGTAGACTTTTGGATAGCAGCCATTCTGACTGGTGTGTAATGGTATCTCATTGTGGTTTTGATTTGCATCTCTCTGATTATGAGGGATGTTGAGCATTTTTTCATGTGTTTGTTAGCCATCTTTATGTCTTCTTTGGAGAAATGTCTGTTTAGTTCTTTGGCCCATTTTTTGATTGGGTCATTTATTTTTCTGGAATTGAGCTACAGGAGCTGCTTGTATAATTTGGAGATTAATCCTTTATCAGTTGCTTCATTTGCTATTATTTTCTCCCATTCTGAAGGCTGTCTTTTCACCTTACTTATAGTTTCCTTTGCTGTGCAGAAGCTTTTGATTTTAATTAGGTCCCATTTGTTTATTTTTGCTTTTATTTCCAATATTCTGGGAGGTGGGTCATGGAGGATCCTGCTGTGATTTATGTCGGAGAGTGTTTTGCCTACGTTCTCCTCTAGGAGTTTTATATTTTCTGGTCTTACATTTAGTTCTCTAATCCATTTTGAGTTTATTTTGGTGTATGGTGTTAGGAAGTGTTCTAGTTTCATTCTTTTACAAGTGGCTGACCAGTTTTCCCAGCACCACTTGTTAAAGAGACTGTCTTTTCTCCATTTTATATTCTTGCCTCCTTTGTCAAAGATGAGGTGTCCATAGATGCGTGGATTTATCTCTGGGCTTTCTATTTTGTTCCATTGATCTATATTTCTGTCTTTATGCCAGTACCATACTGTCTTGATGACTGTGGCTTTGTAGTAGAGCTTGAAGTCCGGCAGGTTAATTCCCCCAGTTCCATTTTTCTTCCTCAAGATTGCTTTGGCTATTCGAGGTTTTTTGTATTTCCATACAAATTGTGAGATTATTTGTTCTAGTTCTGTGAAAAATATCTTTGGTAGCTTGATAGGGATTGCATTGAATGTATAAATTCCTTTGGGTAGTATACTCATTTTTACAATATTTATTCTTCCAATCCATGAACATGGTATATTTCTCCATCTATTAGTGTCCTCTTTGATTGCTTTCAGTAGTGTTTTATAGTTTTCTATGTACAAGTCTTTTGTTTCCTTAGGTAGATATATTCCTAAGTATTTAATTCTTTTCGTTGAAACAGTGAATGGAATAGTTTCCTTAATTTCTCTTTCTATTTTCTCATTATTAGTGTATAGGAATGCAAGGGATTTCTGTGTGTTGATTTTATATCCTGCAACGTTACTGTAATCATTGATTAGCTCTAGTAGTTTTCTGGTAGAGTCTCTAGGGTTTTCTGTGTAGAGGATCATGTCATCAGCAAACAGTCAAAGTTTTACTTCTTCTTTTCCAATTTGTATTCCTTTTACGTCTTTTTCTGCTCTGATTGCTGTAGCCAAAACTTCCAGAACTATGTTGAATAGTAGTGGTGAGAGTGGGCACCCTTGTCTTGTTCCTGACTTTAGGGGAAATGCTTTCAGTTTTTCACCATTGAGGATAATGTTTGCTGTGGGTTTGTCATATATAGCTTTTATTATGTTGAGGTATATCCCTTCTATTCCCACTTTCTGGAGGGTTTTTATCATAAATGGATGTTGAATTTTGTCGAAGGCTTTCTCTGCATCTATTGAGATAATCATATGATTTTTATTTTTTAGTTTGTTAATGTGGTGGATTACGTTGATTGATTTGCGGATATTGAAGAATCCTTGCATTCCTGGGATAAAGCCCACTTGGTCATGATGTATGATCTTCTTAATATGCTGTTGGATTCTGATTGCTAGAATTTTGTTAAGGATTTTTGCATCTATGTTCATCAGTGATATTGGCCTGTAGTTTTCTTTTTTTGTGGGGTCTTTACCAGGTTTTGGGATTAGGGTGATGGTGGCCTCATAGAATGAGTTTGGAAGTTTCCCTTCCTCAGCAATATTCTGGAAGAGTTTGAGTAGAATAGGTGTTAGCTCTTCTCTAAATTTTTGGTAGAATTCAGCTGTGAAGCCATCTGGACCTGGGCTTTTGTTTGCTGGGAGATTTTTGATTACAGTTTCAATTTCCGTGCTTGTGATGGGTCTTTTCAGATTTTCTATTTCTTCCTGGTTCAGTTATGGAAAGTTGTATTTTTCTAGGAATTTGTCCATTTCTTCCAGGTTATTCATTTTATTGCTATATAATTCCTGATAGTATTCTCTAATTATCCTTTGTATTTCTGTGTTGTCAGTTGTGATCTCTCCATTTTCATTTCTAATTTTATTGATTTGGTTCTTCTCCCTTTGTTTCTTGATAAGTCTGGCTAGTGGTTTGTCAATTTTATTTACCTTCTCAAGGAACCAGCTTTTGGCTTTGTTGATTTTTGCTATAGTCTCTTTTGTTTCTTTTGCATTTATCTCTGCCCTAATTTTTACAATTTCTTTCCTTCTACTGACCCTGGGGTTCTTCATGTCTTCCTTTTCTAGTTTCTTTAGATGTAGATATAGGTTATTTAGTTGACTTTTTTCTTGTTTCTTGAGGTGTGCCTGTATTGCTATGAACTTCCCCCTTAGCACTGCTTTTACAGTGTCCCAGAGGTTTTGGGTTGTTGTGTTTTCATTTTCATTCATTTCTATGCATATTTTGATTTCTCTTTTGATTTCTTCTATGATTTGTTCATTGTTCAGCAGCGTGTTGTTCAGCCTCCATATGTTGGCATGTTTAATAGTTTTTCTCCCATAATTGAGATCTAATTTTACTGCATTGTGGTCAGAAAAGATGCATGGAATGATTTCAACTTTTTTGAATTTACCAAGGCTAGATTTATGGCCCAGGATGTGATCTATCCTGGAAAAGGTTCCATGTGCACTTGAGAAAAAGGTGAAATTCATTGTTTTGGGGTGAAATGTCCTATAGATATCAATTAGGTCTAACTGGTCTATTGTATCATTTAAAGATTGTGTTTCCTTGTTAATTTTCTGTTTAGTTGATCTATCCATAGATGTAAGTGGGGTATTAAAATCTCCCACTATTATTGCATTATTGTTAATTTCCCCTTTCATACTTGTTAGTAATTGTCTTACATATTGCAGTGCTCCTATGTTGGGTGCATAAATATTTAGAATTGTTATATCTTCATCATGGATTGATCCTTTGATCATTATGTAGTTTCCTTCTTTGTCTCTTTTCACAGCCTTTGTTTTAAAGTCTATTTTATCTGATATGAGTATTGCTACTCCTGCTTTCTTTTGGTCTCTATTTGCATGGAATAACTTTTTCCAGCCCTTCACTTTCAGTCTGTATGTGTCCCTCGTTTTGAGGTGGGTCTCTTGCAGACAACATATATGGGGGTCTTGTTTTTGTATCCATTCAGCCAGCCTTTGTCTTTTGGTTGGGGCATTCAACCCATTTACGTTTAAGGTAATTATTGATAAGTACGATCCCGTAGCCATTTTCTTTATTGCTTTGGGTTCGAGTTTATACACCCTTTCTGTGTTTCCTGTCTAAAAAAGATCCTTTAGCATTTGTTGGAGAGCTGGTTTGGTAATGCTGAATTCTCTCAGCTTTTGCTTGTCTGTAAAGCTTTTGATTTCTCCTTCATATTTGAATGAGATCCTTGCTGGGTACAGTAGTCTGGGCTGTAGGTTATTTTCTTTCATCACTTTAAGTATGTCTTGCCATTCCCTCCTGGCCTGAAGAGTTTCTGTTGAAAGATCAGCTGTTATCCTTATGGGAATCCCCTTGTGTGTTATTTGCTGTTTTTCCCTTGCTGCTTTTAATATTTGTTCTTTGTGTTTGATCTTTGTTAATTTGATTAATATGTGTCTAGGAGTATTTCGCCTTGAGTTTATCCTGTTGGGGACTCTCTGGGTTTCTTGGACTTGGGTGATTATTTCTTTCCCTATTTTAGGGAAGTTTTCAACTATTATCTCCTCAAGTATTCTTTCATGGTCTTTCTTTTTGTCTTCTTCTTCTGGGATTCCTATGATTCGAATGTTGGAGCGTTTAACATTGTCCCAGAGGTCTCTAATATTGTTCTCATTTCTTTTAATTTGTTTTTCTTTTTTCCTCTCTGTTTCATTTATTTCTACAATTCTATCTTCTAGCTCGCTTATCCTGTCTTCTGCCTCTGTTATTCTACTGTTTGTTCCCTCCAGAGTGTTTCTGATCTCATCTATTGTATTATTCATTGTATATTGACTCTTTTTTATTTCCTCTAAGTCCTTAATAAACCTTTCTTCCATCTTCTCAATCCTTTTCTCCAGGTTATTTATCTGTAACTCCATTTTGCTTTCAAGATTTTGAATCATTTTCACCACCAAAATTCGAAATTCTTTTTCATGTAGATTCCCTATATCTTCCTCTTTTGCTTGTGTTGGTGGGCATTTATCTTGTTCCTTTACTTGCTGGGTATTTCTCTGCTTCTTCATCTTGCTTATAATGCTTTGCTTGGGGTGGCCTTTCCCTCTTCTGGCCGTTTGTGGAGTTCTCTTTATTATGTAGTTTCCTTGCTGTGTGTGGGGTTGGACAGGTGACTTGTCCAGGTTCCCTGGTTATGGAAGCCTGTGTCGGTGTTCTGGTGGGTGGAGCTGGATTTCTTCTCTCTGGAGTGCAATGAAGTGTCCAGTAATGAGTTATGAGATGTCAGTGGGTTTGGAGTGACTTTGGGCAGCCTGTATATTGAAGCTCAGGGCTAGTTTCCTGTGTTACTGGAGAATTTGTGTGGTATGTCTTGCTCTGGAACTTGTTGACCCTTGGGTTTAGCGTAGGTATGGAGACGTTTGATGAGCTCCTATTGATTAGTGTTCCCTGGAGTCAGGACTTCTCTGGTGTTCTCAGGATTCGGGCTTAAGCCTCTTGCCTCTGGTTTTTGGTCTTATTCTTGGATTAGTCTCTAGACGTCTCTATCTGTCATTTCCAAGGTGGTTCCCTCTGTTTTAGCTTCTGTCTGCTGGTCTCTTCAGTGTCTAATTTCCGCCCTGATACTAGGGGGTGGGTGGACACTTTTTAAGGCTCAGTTGTTCAGTCCTGTTCTGGGAAGGGAGGAACGCTGCAGTCGATTATCTCTGGCGTCTGTGGGGAGTGCTCGCAGCGTCTCGGCCACACTGGGTTTGCCCCCGCTCACAGCACGTATGCTGTCCCAGTCTATACTGCACAGGCTCTAGGTTGCTCTGCCAGGAATGGTCTGAGGCCAGCACCGGGTTGTATGCACTTCCCAGGTCTGAGCGGCTCAAGTTCAGGTTCTCAGGTACTCCACAAAGGCGCAGACTTGGTTGGGCCTGCGTTTTGTGCCTTCCCCAGTCCGAGCAGCTCAGGGGACCAGGTGTTTGGCGAGCACGGTCTCTGCGACTTATCGCCTCCCCAGTCCCCGCCACTCAGTTTTCTGGGTGTACAACCGGCGCACCTTCTCAGGGGGATATCGACCAGCCCGAGCCCAAGAAGTCCTGATTAGCAACAAGCCTGTCTGCAGTTTGTATCAGATGCCTTTCTGGGGCCGCGGTTGCCCGCTCCGGCTCTGGCTGCGCTCCCTGCCTGTCTCGGCGGGGGATGGGGGATGGGCCAGCCGCAGCCGGCTCACTCTGCTCAGTCCTTTATTCTGTGAGCGGGGCTGGCCGAGTCATAGGTTAGAGCTTTCCGCCTTTTCGTGGGGAAGCTATCCCACAGTCTGCTTTGCTCTCCCCAGTTCTCTCAAATTGTTCTTGCGGCATTCAAGCCCAGTCCTCTCTCTAAGCAGTTCAGCCGGCTCCTCCCTGCCCAGCCCCCGCTGCTAATGGCGTATGCAGGCGTCTGCGCTGCTTCTCCGCTGGGAGTTACCGTTTGGCGGGTAATCTGTGGGTTTTAAAAAATCTTAAAAAAAAAAGAGGGTTATGTCGCCCTCTGAGCTTCCAAGGCTCGCCACAGATTCTCCAGTGAGAATGTTTCCTGGTGTTTGGAAACTTCTCTCTTTTTAAAGCCTCCCTTCCCGGGACGGAGCTCCGTCCTTACTTCTTTTGTCTCGCTTTTTATCTTTTATGTTTTTTCCTACCTCCTTTCGAAGACAATGGGCTGCTTTTCTGGGTGCCTGACGTCCTCTGCCAGCATTCAGAAGTTGTTTTGTGGACTTGACTTGCGTTCAAATGTTCTTGTGATGAATTTGTGGAGGAGAGAGTGGTCTCGCCATCCTATTCGTCCGCCATATTGTTCCTCCCCCAGAGCCTGTTTAATTTATTGATGGAAGAATCTAGGGTTTCTTTCACATAAATAGTTGGAGAAGAGATTTTAATTCTCTGCTTCAGTTTCTCTCTGCTTAGAACTATAAGTCCTGAGTCCTCAGCCTCTGTGGGATTCTGCAAGATAGGTTGATCCACAGCTCTAGCTGTTTTTGAGGTCAGAATTTTGCCATGAATCAGATATGGTGTCTGAGTTAATGGTTGCCCTTGGGCCTCTTAGAGGTGTAGCATTCCTGGGCTTCTTAGAGATGTAAATGCCACCTCGGTTTACCCCAGTACACCCTACAGATATTACCATTTTCTTTATGTGTGCTCAAACTTAAAAGCGTTACAAAGCCTTTCCCTAGCTTTCAGCTTCTTCAGTCCTCTTTTTACCAATTATCATCCTACTGTCTATTTTTTGTCTTCCAGAAATTTATTGAAATTTTTCATCTCATGGCTTTACTTTCAGTTTTTTCTTTAACATTATGAGTTTATACTGTTTGTAACCCTTTACTCTTGTATTAGTGGGCGCTTCGAGGAAAAGAAGACACATGCCTAAGTCACACCGACGTCCTTAACTGAAAATCAGATTTTTTTGTAAAAATTTAACTTTACTAAGGTATTTTTGATTTATAACAGATAGCACATATTTCTACTGAGACAGTTTGGTACATTTTGACATGTGTATTAAAACCATCACTACTACCTACTGTACCTATGAAGAAACTGATACTTGAAGAAGCCTGGAAGCTCAGATTGGAACCCAGGCTTATGTGATGTCAAGTTCCATGCTGTGGGCTCTGAAGTCTGAGTTCCATCTGGGAAAACAACAGTTGACTATTTCTCATTTGCATAGGGAAAGAACACATTCTCTGAATCTAGTTGCTGCTGCTGCTAAGTCACGTCAGTCTTGTCTGACTCTGTGTGACCCTATGGACAGCAGCCCATCACGCTCCTCTGTCCACGGGATTCTCTAGGCAAGAATACTGGAGTGGGTTGCCATTTCCTTCTCCACTGAGTCTAACTACTCGTTTCTTTAATAAGAGGGTTATGCTAAATGATCCTGATGTCTTTTTCAACTTCAAGTTTTTATACTTCATATATATTTCCTATGCCGAAGTGGTAAATCTCTGTTCAAATAGTTTTTTCAATTAAATGAAACTGTACTAGTCTCTGTAATTTTCAAGTGGAGCTATATAAGACATTATGAATAGTGTTCTTTTTCTTTTTATAGGAAAGCATTTAAGAAGCTCTTGGAGTGATATGAGTCAGAGTAATGTAGGATCTGCAGGAAGTCCCTCAAGATAGTTGGTGAGACAATATGAATTTTTTCAGAGTGTATTGTATAATTATTTTGCAGACGTTCTGACTATAAAATTCCTAGCTTTGTGCTCACAAGATGTTCTGCTCAGTCTTTTATTATTATGTGGTTTTTAAGCTTAGTAATGATGGAAGCTACAATAGTTATCTAAAACTTAAAACTGTGTTCTTCACTTCTAGAAAATGCAGATTTTTATATAATGATATAGTCCTGTAACTCCATCTAGCTATCTATCTATAGAACTGTCTCTACAGATATTATCAGCAATGACTAAAATGCCGTAGCCTAAAATATATAAAATACATCTATCATCTATACCCAGGCACATATTGTTTATATGCCAAGTATATATAATGTTTTTATGCAAAGCTGAAATAAAACTTGACTGTTCTAAGATATGACAATTTATTTTCTATTTCTTCAATTTTAGGAAAAAGAAGAATTTATAGACTCTTCATCAAGATCTTCATTTACGCAGCTGTTAAGTCCAAGGCTACGGTTGTGGTGAAACCATGAATAAAAATATATCTTCTATAGTATCATCCAGTCTACTTGAAAAGTAATTTCTAAATTAAATTTAATATGTTTTGAAGTATCATAGTTTAAAATATGTAGAATATTAATGAATGTTGGGGGAAAGTTTCATACAGCTAACTACCTGTGGTGTAAGATAGTGGTAATAAAAATGTTGATCAGTAATTACCTTTCATTGTAATCAAAGTATAGGGAAAATCCTGCAATCTTGTTGAGAATTATTTATAGAACTGGATTTTTAAAAATTTGATCTGATTTTTTCAATATCTAAAATATTTTATAATTCCAGTACAACTATAACATAATGTAAAATTAACGTTTGCTGAGTAACAAACAAGCTCTAATACCTTAAAACAAGCAAGCGTTTATTCTTTGTCATGATTTTGTGGACAGTTCCGGTCTGCACCGGATCCTGTAGGATGGCCTCACCTGCTGTGTTCTGGGGCCTTGTTTAGATGGTTGGATGGCTGAGGTCTCTTTCAGCCTGGTCTCCCCTCCTCCAGGCAGTGAGCCCAGGCTTTCTCACATGGTGCAGAGTGGTTCCCAGCAGCAAGCAGGAGTGGTTTTCAAATGTCTGTTTTCCTCACTTTTGCTTATGTACCATTGACTGAAGCAATGTATGTAACAAGTCCAAATTCAAGGTCTAGAGTTACAGACTTTACTTTTTAATGGAAGGAACGGTAAAGCCATGTTAACGGTAAAGCCATGTTCTTGAGGGCATCCAGACAGAGATGGGAAGAATTGGTGGCCATTTTGCAAACATGTAACACATATAACAAAGTATATTCAGAGAAGTCCTTCTTTCAGTCTTATCCTTCTTTCTGTGCCCTCTTTCTCCTATAAATAGCCATCTTTTTTCTTAATTCTTTTTCAGTGTTTCTTTTTGAATGAGCAAATACATACCCATATAAATATATATGCATGTCATGTATATGTCTGTATATATAATTATATTTTTTCTCAAAACGGTTATTTATTCTGTATAAAGTTCTGCTGGACATTAGACATTCTTCTACTCTTGCTTACATAGTAAACAAGTGTACACCAGTGTTGACTCAGGTTTTAAGGTCTTTCCTAGAGAATGGTGTCAGGTCAGTTAAACTCAATGTATCTTTCTCTGATACCTCCTCCTGGGAGCACTGGGAAGCTCCAGTCTCCTAGGGACATAAGCCAAGCCCAGCTGTGTGGTAGATGAAGAATTCTGTCCGCAGTGCTCTGTGCACTGGTTCTGAACAGCTTCGCTCTGTGACAGCACAGAGTTTTATTCAACTTCTTAAGGTGAAATAAAGCTAAGGAGAAAGAAGTATATTACTAAGGCAAGATGTCCCAAAACACCCAATATCCCAGGCTCCACTTGCCAGTGCATTCTTAACAAAAAGGTAGCGTATTATATATAGCGGTATTTTCTGTTGTTTTTTTAGAAATAATTTTATTTATTTATTTTTGGCTGTGCTTGGGCTTTTCTCATCTGCAGAGAACTGGGGTTGCTCTCCAGTGGTGGTGCACAGGCTTCTCACTGCTGTGGCGGGCTGCTCACTGCGGTGCATGGGCTACTCACTGTGGTGGGCTGCTCTTGGAGAGCAAGGCTCTGGAAAGCTCAGGCTTCAGTAGTTGTGGTTCCCAGACTCTAGAGTACAGGCTGGTTGGTTGTGGTGCACAAGCTTAGTTGCTCTGTGGCTTTTAAGATCCTCCTGGACCAGGCATTAAACCTGTGTCTCCTGCATTGGCGGATGGATTCTTTACCACTGAGTCACCAGGAAAGTGAAAGTGAAAGTCCCTCTGTCCTGTCTGACTCTTTGCTACCCCATGGACTATACAGTCCGTGGAATTCTCTAGGCCAGAATACTGGAGTGGGTAGCATTTCCCTTCTTCAGGAAATCTTCCCAACCCAGGGACCGAACCCAGGTCTCCTGCACTGCAAGTGTATTCTTTACCAGCTGAGCCACAAGGGAAGCCTAAGAATACTGGAGTGGGTAGCCTCTCCCTTCTCCAGCGGATCTTCCCAATCCAGGAATCAAACCAGAGTCTCCTGCAAGGTGGATTCTTTACCAATTGAGCTATCAGGGAAGCCCTGAGTCACCAGGGAAGTCCTAAATATATGATGTTTTGACCAGGCCTTTTGTAAACTAAAGTTATGTCCTGCTGGTCACTTCATATCAGTTTTATAAAGTTCTTCCTTCTAGCTTGTTGTAACTGTATAGTATTCTGTTCTTAATATATCAATATCATAGTTTATTTATCCAGTACCTTACTGATGGACATTTGAATTATTTGCAATTTTTGGTGATTACAAGTTATGCGAAATAACTAACCTAGTATACAAGTCATTTTATATTTGTCACCAAATTGTCTTTGGGAAAGGCTCCTAAAAATGAGATCGTTGGATTGGAGGGTAAATTGTTGTTGTTGTTTAGTTGATAAGTCATGTCTGACTTCTTTGCCGCCTCGTGGATGCAGGGTCCTCCGTCTATGGGATTTTCCAGACAAGAATTCTGGAGTGAGTTGCCGTTTCCTTCTCCAGGGGATTTTCCTGACCCAAGGATCAAACCCATGTCTCCTGCACTAGCAGGTGGACTCTACTACTGAGCCATCAGGAAAGCCCAGAGGGTGAATTAGAGATTACTAAATCCCCTCTTCAGAGGTTATACCATTTTTTATTACCACCAACAATGTGCAAGAGTACCTCTTTCCTAAAGCCTTGTCATATTTTGTCAAAGTTCTAAATTTACATTGATCTGATTAGATAAAAAGCAGTATTTCTGCCTGGATTTAGCTTGTAGATTCTCTTACTATGATTAAATTTGAGCAGCAGAACTATTTTTAATTGCAAAAACATTAAGTAATATAAATTCTTAACAAGGAGAGACTTTTTTAAAAAAAATTTATTTAGTTATTTGTTTGGCTGTGTTGAGCTTTAGTTGCATGATGTGGGATTTAGTTCCCTGACCAGGGATCAAATCCAGGCCCCCTTAATGGGAACACAGAGTCTTGACCACTGGACCACCAAGGAAGTCCCACAATGAGGGAATTTTAAAGTAAGGTCCTAGCAAGTAAATATACTGAATGAGGAATTCCCTAGGTTGGTAGTTGCCCAGTATGCTACTGGAGATCAGTGGAGAAATAACTTCAGAAAGAAGGGATGGAACCAAACCGAAACAAATACCCAGTTGTGGATGTGACTGGTGATAGAAGCAAGGTCCGATGCTGTAAAGAGCAATAGTGCATAGGAACCTGGGATGTTAGGTCCATGAATCAAGGCAAATTGGAAGTGGTCAAACAGGAGATGGCAAGAGTGAACGTCGACATTCTAGGAATCAGTGAACTAAAATGGACTGGAATGGGTGAATTTGACTCAGGTGACCATTATATCTACTACTGTGGGCAGGAATCCCTTAGAAGAAATGGAGTAGCCATCATGGTCAACAAAAGAGTCCGAAATGCAGTACTTGGATACAATCTTAAAAACGACAGAATGATTTCTGTTCATTTCCAAGGCAAAACAATTCAATATTACAGTAATCCAAGTCTATGCCCCAACCAGTAATGCTGAAAAAGCCAAAGTTGAACAGTTCTATGAAGACCTACAAGACCTTTTAGAACTAACACCCCAAAAAGATGTCCTTTTCATTATAGGGGACTGGAATGCAAAAGTAGGAAGTCAAGAAACACCTGGAGTAACAGGCAAATTTGGCCTTGGAGCACGAAATGAAGCAGGGCAAAGGCTAATAGAGTTTTGCCAAGAGAACGCACTGGTCATAGCAAACACCCTCTTCCAACAACACAAGAGAAGACTCTACACATGGACATCACCAGATGGTCAACACCGAAATCAGATTGATTATATTCCTAGCAGCCAAAGATGGAGCAGCTCTATACAGTCAGCAAAAACAAGACCAGGAGCTGACTGTGGCTCAGATCATGAACTCCTTATTGCCAAATTCAGACTTAAATTGAAGAAAGTAGGGAAAACCACAAGACCATTCAGATATGACCTAAATCAAATCCGTTATGATTATACAGTGGAAGTAAGAAATAGATTTAAGGGTCTAGATCTGATAGAGTGCCTGATGAAATATGGACGGAGGTTCGTGACATTGTACAGGAGACAGGGACCAAGACCATCCCCATGGAAAAGAAATGCAAAAAAGCAAAATGGCTGCCTGAGGAGGCCTTACAAATAGCTGTGAAAAGAAGAGAAGCGAAAAGCAAAGGAGAAAAGGAAAGATATAAGCATCTGAATGCAGAGTTCCAAAGAATAGCATGGAGAGATAAGAAAGCCTTCCTCAGCGAGCAATGCGAAGAAATGGAGGAAAACAACAGAATAGGAAAAACAAGAGATCTTTTCAAGAAAATTAGAGATATCGAGGGAACATTTCATGCAAAGATGGGCTTGATAAAGGACAGAAATGGTATGGACCTAACAGAAGCAGAAGATATTAAGAAGAGGTGGCAAGAAGAATACACAGAAGAACTATACAAAAAAGATCTTCACGACGAAGATAATCACGATGGCGTAATCACTCACCTGGAACCAGACATCTTGGAATGTGAAGTCAAGTGGGCCTTAGAGAGCATCATGACGAACAAAGCTAATGGAGCTGATGGAATTCCAATTGAGCTATTTCAAATCCTGAAAGATGATGCTGTGAAAGTGCTGCACTCAATATGCCAGCAAATTTGGAAAACTCAGCAATGGCCATAGGACTGGAAAAGGTCAGTCTTCATTCCAATCCCAAAGAAAGGCAATGCCAAAGAATGCTCAAACTACCTCACAGTTGCACTCATCTCACACGCTAGTAAAGTCATGCTCAAAATTCTCCAGCTAGGCTTCAGCAATATGTGAATTGTGAACTTCCAGATGTTCAAGCAGGTTTTGGAAAAGGCAGAGGCACTAGAGATCAAATTGCCAACATCCGCTGGATCATGGAGAAAGCAAGAGAGTTCCAGAAAAACATCTATTTCTGCTTCATTGACTATGCCAAAGCCTTTGACTGTGTGGATCACAATAAACTGTGGAAAATTCTGAAAGAGATGGGAATACCAGACCACCTGACCTGCCTCTTGAGAAACCTGTATGCAGGTCAGGAAGCAACAGTCAGAACTGGACATGGAACAACAGACTGGTTCCAAATAGGAAAAGGAGTAAGTCAAGGTTGTATATCATCACCCTGCTTATTTAACTTCTATGCAGAGTACATCATGAGGAACGCTGGGCTGGAAAAAGCACAAGCTGGAATGAAGATTGCTGGGAGAAATATCAATCACCTCAGATATGCAGATGACACCACCCTTATGGCAGAAAGTGAAGAGGAACTCAAAGGCCTCTTGATGAAAGTGGAAGAGGAGAGTGAAAAGTTTGGCTTGAAGCTCAACATTCAGAAAACGAAGATCATGGCATCTGGTCCCATCACTTCATGGGAAATAGATGGGGAAACAGTGGAAACAGTGTCAGACTTTATTGTTTTGGGCTCCAAAATCACTGTGGATGCTGATTGCAGCCATGAAATTAAAAGACACTTGCTCCTTGAAAGGAAAGTTATGACCAGCCTAGATAGCATATTAAAAAGCAGAGACATTACTTTGCCAACCAAGGTCCATCTAGTCAAGGCTATGGTTTTTCCCGTGGTCATGTATGGATGTGAGAGTTGGACTGTGAAGAAAGCTGATCGCCAAAGAATTGATCCTTTTGAACTGTGGTGCTAGAGAAGACTCTTGAGAGTCCCTTGGACTGCAGGGAGATCCAACCAGTCCATTCTGGAGGAGATCAATCCTGGGTGTTCATTGGAAGGACTGATGCTAAAGCTGAAACTGCAATACTTTGGCCACCTCATGCGACGTGTTGACTCACTGGAAAAGAGTCTGATGCTAGGTGGGATTGAGGGTAGGAGGAGGCGGGGATGACAGAGAATGAGATGGCTGGATGGCATCACCGACTCAATGGACATGACTTTGAGTGAACTCTGGGAGTTGTTGATGGACAGGGAGGCCTGGCGTGCTGTGGTTCATGGGGTCACAAAGAGTTGGATATGACTGAGCGACTGAACTGAATCATAGATACTCTGTGTTAATCATAGATACTCTGTGCTTGAGTTAGAAAAGGAGGAATACTTTACTGAAATAGTAATGTGTGCTGGAGATCGTGTGTATCCCCATTGAGAAGAATTCACATTTAGACAGTTTAAGAGGTTATTGGAGGTGCCTAATGAGACCTTTGTCCCCTTTCTCCTTCATCTCCCCAACTTCTAGGCTTCATCTCTTTATTTCCTTGCAGCCTAATCTCCTGTCAAGAAAGATTTTGAAATCTGACAGTAGAACATTTTCTGCCTTTTTTCCTAGCTAACTGACTATTACCCTAGTAACCACATAGGCTTTCTTACCCTAGAGTTGAATTCAGTGTAATACAACCATAACCGACATGCTCTAAGTGCCATATAAAAATCAAAATACTCAAAAATAGGGAGTTTTGTTTCTTTAAAGTTTTAATTTCTTTCATTATACTTTTTTATGATTTAACTTTTGAATACAAGTCTTCATATAGATATAGCTAGAATTTCTATGGCAGAAGTTAAATATAAAAATTTTTTAAAGCTGTAGCCTTATGTAAAATATGAACTAACTCTTTTTAGAGTTAGTTTCTGTGGTTTCTGTGATGGCACATTTGAAGACAGCTAGAAGTGCTATACTCAACAATGGCTTTAATGTACCAGTGAAGCATCGCGGTTGAGGTGCTCTTAGATCTTAGACCTTACTTAGATCATACTTTGGCTCTGGAGTGAGATAGACCGGGCTCACATTGCTATTCTCCAGCTTTGTAACTTTAGGCCAAGTCAACCTGCCCAGATTTGGGCAGGTTTTAAAAAAATGAGGGTAATAATATTAGGGATTTTATAGATATTAAGTAAATTGAATAGCATAATGTGTGAATATTGCTTAGCACAATACCCTCTACACCATAAGTAAGCCCTGAGCTTCATTTCATACTTAAGTTCTCTTGGACCAGTAAGAGTCTGTTCTGACCACTATTCAGAAACACAACTTGGGGTGGGGGGAGGGTGTACCTTTTGCAGAATTCTTTTTAACAGTTCCTTCTTTCCTAATAGCATCACTTTTATGTCCAGCAGAAATCACAGCTGGAGCATGTGCTTTGTTCCAGGAGAATACTCTTAAAGGATAAACTGAGGTTTTGTTTGTTTTATTTTTGAGATTCAAATGAAGGTTATATTTATTTTGCTTTAAATGGTCACAAGCGTGTCTTTTAAAACTCACTTGCCAGATTCATTAAAGTGTTTTGTTTTGGAATCCTAAAGTGTAGTAAAAAGTCAATTAAAAGCAAGTCTCTGCAGTTACCTTTAATAAATCTTTAAATTTGTTTAAATAATATTTTTAAAGTATTCTTCTACTCCAAAGAAATAAGCATTATTGCTTATTGTTTGGTTGTTTTACAGAAAAATTAGAATTAGGGCTAAGAAAATTCATTTGATTGCCTTTGTATGATCATACTTTTAAAAATGTCATTGCTAGTATGTACTGAGTATTTTGAATTATCTAGGGCTAAGAATTTAACAAATAGTTTAAAGAAAAAGTAGGAACCCATCTCTGGGCAGGGTCTCCCTGGTGGACCACCATCTCTAGCCTAATTTATGCATGCTAATTTACTTTATCTTAGGGATCCTGCCTTTCAGATGATTACAGTTACCAAGAAAACAGGCCTTGGTCTGAAGATCCTAGGAGGAATTAACCGGAATGAAGGTCCATTGGTATATATTCAGGAAATCATTCCTGGAGGAGACTGTTATAAGGTAAAAACGAAGATAAAATTACCCTTCACCTAAAAGACAAAACCACTCGTGATGAAGTTTGTTTCATCATCAGTCAATTTTTTATGTTAACTGAATGTCCACTATGACCATTTCTCAGTGAAAGACACAAAGAGTGGAAGTAGGCCTTTACACTCAAGGAGCTTTAACCTAACAAATGCATAAGAAATAAAAATGAATCAAATATGAAAATAGCAGATTTTAAGCTGTAACTAAGTGAAGTCGCTCAGTCGTGTCCGACTCTTTGCGACCTCATGGACTGTAGCCTATCAAGTTCCTCAGCCCATGGGATTTTCCAGGCAAGAATACTGGAGTGGGTTGCCATTTCCTTCTCCAGGTGACCTTCCCAACCCAGGGATTGAACCCGGGTCTCCCGCATTGTAGGCAGATGCTTTATCATCTGAGCCACAAGGGAAGTCCAAAGGTTATGTATTTTCAATTATATGCTGTTCAGTTTTTATCCTAAGCCTGTCTGAGAGAAATCATATCTGAAGACATGTTCTCTATTCACTACTCTGAGTTTGGGTTAAGTTAAATCAGTTAAACTGTGTTCATTTGGCCTCTCTTAAATGCAAAACAAAACTAGGCAAATAAAATCTACTCATTTTTGAATTTGCAGTAATTCTTGCTAAGTTTGTTGTCACTTACTAGTTGTCCATATGAGAAATTAAATTTAGAATTAAGGCTGCTGCTGCTGCTAAGTCACTTCAGTCATGTGCGACTCTGTGTGACCCCATAGACGGAAGCCCACCAGGCTCCCCCATCCCTGGGATTCTCCAGGCAAGAACACTGGAATGGATTGTCATTTCCTTCTCCAATGTGTGAAAGTGAAAAGTGAAAGTGAAGTCGCTCAGTCAGGTCCAACCCTTAGCGACCCTGCGAACTGCAGCCCACCAGGCTCCTCCATCCATGGGATTCTCTAGGCAAGAGTACTGGAGTGGCTTGCCATTGCCTTCTCCTAGAATTAAGGCTAGAAAATATCTTTTTTAGGAATGAGAAAGCTGTAATCTTCTTATCACTGTAAGAAATATGTAAATCATGAATTCTTTGCTCTTGTTGCTAGGAAGCTCAGATTCATATTTGAAGCATTTAGTTAACAAATTTGTTACTATATTTTCATGCTCATTTCTCTTGAATTTCATGTTATTTCTGTTTTGCTAATGTTATTCTATATTTCTTTTGTTGAAAATTTCCTCCAGTCCTTTTTGGAGAGATGTAGTATATAAAGAATTTAATAAAATATTCTATTAATATCAAGCTATTTAACATCAGAAAGGATCCTCTTACAAAGTTTGTTTATATTGTTGTTCTTATTCTGGTTGTTTTTGTTGAATAAATAGTCCTACCCTTACCCCCCAGTCCTATCCTGAACACTGTTTAGCAAACAATTTGTTTATTCAAGTGGATTTTTTTCCATGTTAGGGAAAAAAAAAGTCAATTGAACCAAAACTTTCAAAGCAATAGATTTAAATTTTATCAGGCTTGTGGAGATAATACGGTGTCTTCCTAATACACTTACCAAGCTCTAAGTGTTATACAATAAGTATAGGATATTGTCTCTGGAGTAGGAAATCACAGTCCACTCTAATATTCTTGCCTGGAGAATCCCATGGACAGAGGAGCCTGGCAGGCTGCAGTCCATGGGGTTGCAAAGCGTCAGTCAGACACGACTGAGCAACTGAGCATACAAACGTACAATAGGATATTATAATGATATAATTTTGGGCTACTGAATTTAATTTATTAACTAAATAAGAGCATATTTAAATGCTAAATTTAAGCAAATTCAAACAAAAGACAAAATTTTTCTTTTAAGAATTGAGATATATTACTTCAGTTTTAAAGCTAAAGGATGTGTGTATCAGTATGGCTAAGCTATTTCTTAGACTATACTTGAAGTAATGCAATAGATTATGGTACCTAACAAGTGATAAGAATTTACTTTTAAGACAAACATCAATTTGTGCTTTTTTTTCCCCCATGAAAAATATTTGTACATAAAGTAATAGTAGTGACTAGGTGCTGAGTGACTCATCTCCTGTCAGTAATCACTGAATAAGAAATTATACCTGTAATATACATTTTCTCTTGCTGATTTTCTGAGAATTCCGTTGTTTGAATGGGTATTAGAAAGTAAAATCATGTAATAAAGTATATTCTGTATTTACCACTAGAGAGCAGCATTGGGTTATTAATGTATTTTTATAGTATTTGGTTGTGTCCAAGAGAATAAAACTGCCAAAATAGAAAAGGGTATAGACAGAGAAGAATAAGTGAGTTTGTAATGCTTACAGTTGCTTTTATGTATTTCCTCAAGATGGAGAAGTACATACATCTTTTGCTCTGAAAAGACAAATTAATTCAATTTTATATAAAAATATTTTTAATGAATAATAGAATTTACTTTGTTCTAAATACTGTGTTCTTGCCCAAAATATCCCATGGACAAAGGAGCCTGGTGGGCTACAGTCTGTGGTGTTGCAAAGCGACTAAACAACAGCAGCAACAAATACTGTGTTAGGCTTGTTAATAATCTTCACAAAATTTCTGCATGTATATTCACAGAATAGGAAACAGAGGCTCATAGGTTAAGCTTATTAAGTTGGTACTCTGAGCAACCATTAATATTTTTTAAATGCATATGAGTGCTTTCACTTGCTGTAATTTTAACATTATATTGTTTCAGAGCTAATAATATAGCCAATCTCAAGCTTATAGATAGATTATATTTCATTTATATTTCCAAACTTTATAGATAGGGGGTTATTGGAATTAATTATCTTTATTTAATCATGGGTAGCTGCCCCTCCTCCCCGTCATACACACATAAAAATATTTTTCCTCTTGGAAGATATGAGATCGAATACTGGTTCAGTAACCAAAATGGTCATGTTTCTTTGAAAAAATGTATTCAGAGTTCAATCTTGAAACATCTTGAAATGTTTTTGCTGCTTCAAGTAGGAAAGAAGATTCTTGATTCTCCCAGCTCTAAGAGCTAGAGGTAGCCTATAGGTTGGGAACAACTATACTAGGTACTGAGTTAAGGGAAGGATTAAATATGGGAACTCCAAGGCTCTTTTCTCTCCACCAGCCAATTCCGTATCAGTTTGGAGTCCTCAGTGTTCAGTCTTAGAAATTTTGGGGGGTGGAACATTCTTTTGACCTTCATACACACATATCCAATGGCCTGATCCACATTTCCACTTGGATCTCTTCAAGGCATCTCACATGCAACTTGTCTGAGGCCAGATTTATGATAGTCATGTCATACCTTCATCTACCCATTTCTCCCCTAATAGACCTTCTGCCCGTGTTCCCAGTTCCTGTGAATGAGACAGGAACAGTTGCACAAAGTCAAAAGACTAGATCTCATCCTAACTACTTCCTCTCCCGTAACACCCATATCTAATCCATTAGTACTTACTGTTGACTGTCTCTAAACAGTTCTTGAACCCATCAGTCTTCTTGATCTTCACTGCCATTACCTTTGTTTAAGTTATCATCAGTTCATATCACACCTCACAAAGAGCTTTGTCTGCTCTTGTGTACCGCTCTTATCTCCCTCTCCACCTAGCCTGCTAATACTTACTTGGCTACAAGGCTCTGTGTAGGGTGACTTCTGCCCCTCACTTCTCTGACTCTCCATTCCTGTGCTTTCAGAGTAGCATTCTTTCAGTCCTTGGAAGGGGCCCAGTTCTTTTTCATCTTGTGTGCTGCTCCCTCTGACTATCACTTCCCCCATGACTTTTAAACATGAACCCAAAGACCACTTCCAAAGAGAGATACTCCCTGTGTTCCCCACCCCCACGCCACCGCCCAAGTCTGGGGCCAGGTTTTTCCTGTCTGTGCGCCTTTCCTTCCTATCACCTGTCTGCTTGTTTTTTGCCTTCATAATCACCAGTGTCATCTTGTGATCCTACGTCAATATCTGTGATTGTGTTTACCAGCTCTGCCTGAACTACAAATCTGAGAATGTTTCCTAAGTCCACAGATCTTATCTGGTTTTATTCACAATAATATCTTTAGTTCCTGGCATGGTACCTGACACATATTAATTACTAAATTAATAACCAATGGATGAGTAATTCTTTAGTCATGTTGGTGAGAATTACTGATTTGCCTGTTTACCATTCTACTGCCACCATCTGGGCTCCACACCAAAGTGCCTTTTCTTCCTAGCTCTTTGTGTCTAATTCTGAACAATACTTTTATTTTCTTCTTTCTCTGCTAATACTGTAAGGAGAGCAGGCAGGAATCAGACATTTTTCTTCAAAACAGATATATTTTATTTACCTGATTCTAGGGTACACACACACACATACAGTCAGCCCTCCATATCCTTAGGTTCCAAAGCTGTGGGCTCAACCAACCTCAAACTGAAAATATTCAAAAAAACAAATTCCAGAAAATTCCAAAATGCAAACTTAAATTTGCCATAAAGCAATTATTTACATAGCAATTACTTTGTATTAGGTATGATAAGTAATCTAGAGATGATTTAAAGTATACAGGGAGGGTCTGCATAGATTTCATGCAACTATTACAGCATTTCACATAAGGGACTGGAGCATCCATGGATTTTGGTATCCAACACCGAGAAGTGACTGTATGCATATGGATACACACCAATATTTATAAAACAGATATATAGATAAGTAACTACGTGTGTATGTACATGCACATGTATGCATGCTAAGTTGCTTCAGTCATGTCTGCCTCTTTGTGACCCCAGGGACTGCAGCCTGCCAGGCTCTTCTGTCCATGAAGACACAGGCACGAATATTGGAATGGGTTGCCATGCCCTGCTCCAGGGGATCTTCCCAATCCAGGGATCAACCTTGCATCTTTTATGTCTCCTGGATTGGCAGGCATGTTCTTTACCACTAGCACCACCTGAGAAGTTCCGTACATACACATAGGGGTTTGTGTGTGTACATATGTCTATATGTATACATTTTCTCTCTAGCATCTCTGAAATTGAAATGGGTCTACAGTAAATGTCATGGCGTAACTGGCAGCATATTTTTCAGCATTACATAAAATAATGGTGTACTTCATAATCAGTATTATGGATCTTGGATGTGATATATTCAGGATATTTTTTTTGGTCCAATCTTACAGATTAAGACAAAGATCATATAAATGGATACTAGTAGTCATTGCTCACAAAGGATTATAGCTGGACATATCTAACTTTGGAAAGAAATCTATTTTCAGGATTTGCTGAGTTTGTCTCTGGAGCTGGGACGAAGGCTTTTTGGATAGGTAGGACAAACGTCTCTAGATGACAAGGGGCAAAGAAACCAATCCTTTGGTGGGAGCTAAAGCAGTAGCAGCCAAGAGGATTCACATTACAGTGTCACACACTTTTCTCCTTTGCTGCTGTTATTTGTGTTAGAGCCACCTTAATTTTCTTCAGTGTTTCCTGGGCCTTTCTCATTTATTGTGGACCTGTTGTGTACTTGGCACCATGCTCAGGGAAATAACCATGAAAAGGGCATAGTTCTGGTCAGTTGAAAGAATGTGTGCTGCTAATTTGGGAGTCGCTGAAGTAATATAGTCTAATGGGGAAGAAAAAAATATGCAAACAAATAAGGACAGTATGGAGTAAGTACAGTGATATAGATAAGTGAAAGTGCTTTTGGAGCAAAGAGAAGGGGACAGTGAAGTAAATCTAGGGAGTTGGAGAAAACCTACAGCAGAGATAATGTTTGAATTTGGCAGTGAAGTTTAAATGAGAGTTCATCAGACAGAAGTGTCAAGGTGGATGGTGGCATTCTAGACAAGGATTAATATGTATAAGCACATTAAAGTTTGAAAGACCGTGGCAGGTTTGAAGAACATATTCTGAGAATAGGATGAAGAATTTATATGCTGAGGAGGGAAAGTGGATATGAGGCTAGAAAAAGTAGGTTGCATCTAGTTTGTTGTTCTGCTGCTGCTGCTAAGTCACTTCAGTCGTGTCCGACTCTGTGCGACCCGATAGACGGCAGCCCACCAGGCTCCACCGTCCCTGGGATTCTCCAGGCAAGAACACTGGAGTGGGTTGCCATTTCTTTCTCCAGTGCATGAAAGTGAAGTCGCTCAGTTGTGTCCAACTCTTCGTGACCCCATGGACAGGAGTCCACCAGGCTCCTCCATCCATGGGATTTTCCAGGCAAGAATACTGGACTGGGTTGCCATTGCCTTCTCCGAGTTTGTTGTTCTAGGTTTGGGAAATTCAGGAGTTTGAGCTTTTCACTCCAGTGGGCAGTCATCAAGTGTTCTTAATTTGAGGACTGGTAGTGAAAAGGTTGGCTTGAAGCTCAACATTCAGAAAACAAAGATCATGGCATCTGGTCCCATCACTTCATGGGAAATAGATGGAAAAACAGTGGAAACAGTGTCAGACTTTATTTTTTTGGGCTCCAAAATCACTGCAGATGCTGATTGCAGCCATGAAATTAAAAGACGCTTGCTCCTTGGAAGGAAAGTTATGACCAACCTTGATAGTATATTAAAAAGCAGAGACATTACTTTGCCAACCAAGGTCCGTCTAGTCAAGGCAATGGTTTTTCCCGTGGTCATGTATGGATGTGAGAGTTGGACTGTAAAGAAAGCTGATCGCCGAAGAATCGATGCTTTTGAAGTGTGGTGTTGGAGAAGACTCTTGAGAGTCCCTTGGACTGCAAGGAGATCCAACCAGTCCATTCTAAAGGAGATCAATCCTGGGTGTTCATTGGAAGGACTGATGCTAAAGCTGAAACTGCAATACTTTGGCCACCTCATGTGACGAGTTGACTCACTGGAAAAGACTCTGATGCTGGGAAAGGTTGGGGGCGGGAGGAGAAGGGGACGACGGAGAAAGAGATGGCTGGATGGCATCACCGACTCTGTGGACATGAGTTTGAGTGTACTCCGTGAGTTGGTGATGGACAGGGAGGCCTGGCGTGCTGTGATTCATGGGGTCGTGGAGAGTCGGACACGACTGAGCGACTGAACTGAACTGAGGATTAAATTTGCTATCACTGTGAAAATTGCCTTCAACAGATATGGGATTCTGATTCACCTCTCCGTAACACTTACAGTGTGTTAGGATTTTATATATGTTATTTAATTATCATAGCAACCTTGTGCAATAAGTACTTATTCCCCACCTCGCAGCTAAGAAAATGAGCCTAATGGAGATTAAATAAATTGCCTGCATTCATGTTAATAACTAGTATTGTGAGAGGATACCTCCATTGACACTTTATGAAATTATGGGAAAAGAATCTAAAAGCTCGCAGGAGCAATCTTTGTAGTGAGAAATACTGAGTTAGAGTCAGGCTGTGTAGATAGTTTCTGATGCTGTGGTAATACATTGTATGGAGAAATGTAATGGTCATTGAAATATGAAATGGACAGTGTTGGCAGTTTTCAACAGAAGTATTCAACAATACATTATTATTTCAGCATCTTTATAAATGTCAACGTGAAAGAATTCAGACTGAAGCTGGCTGTGTGAAAGTGCTTGGCACCTTGCCTGTCATGTTGTATAGTTGCTCAGTAAGTGCTGAATCAGAATCTAGACAGTGTGGAAGAGGCCTTGGCAAATCCCTGAAGTCACTATCTTCTCAGACACATTAATCAAGCTGGGGCAGAATTCACGGGCTTTGAATTGCCAGACTTTTACAGAAATAGCTTTGTTTTAGTTTGCAGGTTCTGACTTTTAAACCGGTTCAGAAATTCACATGATCAGCTAAGATCTTATTCTTGGAGGCAAAAGGAAAAAAAAAAAAAAAAACTGCTGCAAGTACTTTTTAGAAAGAAAAAAATATATATAAGCACCAGAAGCCACAGTCAGAGACTTTCTTCTCTTCTCTGACTCTTGTCTTCCTGGAAAATACTACTTCAATACATTGGTGTACCTTAATATTAATATAAGATGTGTTAAATTGCCTTCCTGAGAGCTTTTTTTCTCTGTATGGCTAATACCATGTGGCCAGAGACGAGATTGTGGGAGAAGGTAGGTCACCTCAACCCTGTTGCTGACTTCTGTTTTTTGAAGGCCTTTTCTCCATAACACTGACAACCACCTGTGGTTTCTATAAGATACACAGAGAGAGCACCGCGATTTAGAATTTAGTACTTTGTTTCTTGTGGATGAGATTGTGCACCTCCTGCATCCCCTTCCTTCACCTTCTCTCATTGTTTATGAACATCTTAGCTAGCAATCTGTGGAGCTCAAATTCGAATTCAGATCTATCTGGTCTCCATGCCTCGTACTCTTTTCTCTTCACCAGTCCACTGCCTCTGAAGGCTCCCGCCCAAATAGCAGACAGTGGAGTTGCCATCTGGCTTATAGTCATCATCATTGAATTTTCCCTTTTCAAGGAAGTTTAATAAAAACAAGGAACTGTTAATACTAAGAGTATTTAGACTAAAACAAAATAGCCAAATATTTACTGTCCACCACCCCAATTCTAAAAGAACTCTTTTCCCCTTGTCAGAGTCCTTTAAATACTTTGCTTCAGTGAAGCAGAACTTCCTTCATTGTTCCCTTTCTTTCCCTAAGTTATTGCCAGGCTTTGGGATATAAGTCAATAGTAGTTTAGTCATTAAATTTCAGTTATAATCTACCTTTTTAAGCTGACTCTAAGGAAGAATTTTTTGCAGATTCCAGATGAGATAGAGTTGCATTTAACAAAGACATTTATTTATTTTTAAGCTAGATTTTCAAAAATCACTATTGAACCCTACTTCCAATGAAAATTTTGGAATATAGAACCAAAATAAAATTCATCTGGTTAGAAACATTGTTGAGCTTAAATGTCATGAAGTGCAAGTCACTCAGTTATGTACAACTCTTTGCAATCCCAAGGACTATGCAGTCCTTGGAATTCTCCAGGCCAGAATACTGGAGTGGGTAGCCTTCCCTTCTCCAGGGGATCTTCCCAAACCAGGAATTGAACTGGGGTCTCCCTCATTGCAGGCAGATTCTTTACCAACTGAGCCACCAGGGAAGCCCTAAATGTCATGAGAGTTTGCTTTATTTTAATGGGATGGAAATTTTCTCTTCTTTTTAATAATGTAATATTTTATACATACAAAGAGATATTGGAGCAGATATCTAACTTATAAAGTGTAATAATGAAAGGAACACCTATGAATCCACTTAGACTTCACTGTTTGACTTAAGTAGAAAATATTACTATTAAGTCTTCCTATGTGTTTTCCTCCCATTCCGTTACCTTCTCCACCCTCCTTTTCTGAATTAAGTGCTCTGCGGAATTTTGTTTATTCTTTGGTAACTTAATTTTGTTTATTCTTTGGTAACTTTTACTAGCCTTATCTTTTTGCCTGTGGCAAAAAGGTTGTTTTGTTTCTTTGTTTGTTACCATTTCACTTTAACCTCGAGGAAATGACATCCTCTGTCTAATATTTAGCATATTAAATCGCATGTTCTTGTATGTAAGTTTCTAAGTATAGTCTGAATATAGTTGACTTAAATGCATATGTTACCAAAGTCTGTCATCAGACTTGGTTTTATAAAATATTACAAAATCAGCTCCTTCATTTTGCTGAACATGTAGCATCCATATGGTAGATACTTTCACCATGCTGCTTAGCCAGCATTCAGTTCAGTTCAATTCAGTCGCTCAGTCGTGTCTGACTCTTTGCAACCCCATGAATCACAGCATGCCAGGCCTCCCTGTCCATCACCAACTCCTGGAGTTCACTCAAACTCATGTCCACCGAGTCGGTCATGCCATCCAGCCATCTCATTCTCTGTTGTCCCCATCTCCTCCTGCCCCCATTCCCTCCCACCATCAGTCTTTTCCAGTGAGTCAACTCGACGCATGAGGTGGCCCAAGTATTGGAGTTTCAGCTTTAGCATAAGTCCTTCCAATGAACACCTAGGATTGATCTCCTCTAGAATAGACTGGTTGGATCTCCTTGCAGTCCAAGGGACTCTCAAGAGCCTTCTCCAGCACCACACTTCAAAAGCATCAATTCTTCGGTGATCAGCTTTCTTTACAGTCCAACTCTCACATCCATACATGACCACGGGAAAAACCATAGCCTTGACTAGACGGACCTTGGTTGACAAAGTAATGTCTCTGCTTTTTAATGTGCTATCTAGGTTGGTCATAACTTTCCTTCCAAGGAGTAAGCGTCTTTTAATTTCATGGCTGCAATCACCATCTGCAGTGATTTTGGAGCCCCAAAAAATAAAGTCTGACACCGTTTCCACTGTTTCCCCATCTATTTCCCTTGAAGTGATGGGACCAGATGATGCCATGATCTTTGTTTTCTGAATGTTGAGCTTCAAGCCAATCTTTTCACTCACCTCTTTTCACTTTCATCAAGAGACTTTTGAGTTCCTCTTCACTTTCTGCCATAAGGGTGGTGTCATCTGCATATCTGAGGTGATTGATATTTCTCCCAGCAATCTTGATTCCAGCTTGTGCTTCTTCCAGCCCAGAGTTCCTCATGATGTACTATGCATATAAGTTAAATAAGCAGGGTGACAATATACAACCTTGCCGTACTCCTTTTCCTATTTGGAACCAGTCTGTTGTTCCATGTCCAATTCTAACTGTTGCTTCCTGACCTGCATACAGGTTTCTCAAGAGGCAGGTCAGGTGGTCTGGTATTCCCATCTCTTTCAGAATTTTCCACAGTTTATTGTGATCCACACAGTCAAAGGCTTTGGCATAGTCAATGAAGCAGAAATAGATGTTTTTCTGGAACTCTCTTGCTTTCTCCATGATCCAGCGGATCTTGGCAATTTGAACTCTCGTTCCTCTGCCTTTTCTAAAACCTGCTTGAACATCTGGAAGCTCACGGTTCACATATTGCTGAAGCCTGGCTTGGAGAATTTTGAGCATGACTTTACTAGCGTGTGAGTGAGTGCAATTGTGCGGTAGTTTGAGCATTCTTTGTCATTGCCTTTCTTTGGGATTGGAATGAAGACTGACCTTTTGCAGTCCTGTGGCCACTGCTGAGTTTTCCAAATTTGCTTTACTATTGTGTTTTAGTTCCCATACATTGATCAAACGGAGGGAGGGGAAAAAAAATCACTTGTGAATATAGCAATTGTGTATGCTCAAACTTTGCTAGTTATATTTAATCACATTCTTATAAAATCCAAATTAGTTTTCAAATACGATATATTTTAAATCAAATTGACTCTGTGGTTTTATATTTCTATTTCAGAAGGGTCATAGGGTCATTATTCATTTAGATTATCATATCTTTTATTACACAGTATTAGAAATGACCTGTATATATTTGCCTTCCTGTATACTCACTGTTCAGTGTAAGAGATAATAATAAATACATTAAAAAATATATTGTTACTAAACAGTAAAATAACCATAAATCACCATTTCTATATATAATGCAGTTCATATCAAAGATTAGTTATCCAAGGATATAGCTTAGACGATAAGACTTTTTAAAAGCTATTTCCTTGAATTTACTTAAATACCCTCAAGGGTAAAAATGCTTTTTAACTTTATAAACTTTTTCCTAGTTGTAGAAATAATGCTTTCTGTATTTGTACTAATGATTGAGAAGCACCTTAGGAACTGAAAATAATGAGAATTCATTATTCATTTTCTGGTTTGAATTAAAAGACAAATGAAAATAAAGAAAACTTACCTAATGTAAGTTTGGTTACAAGTAGATCTTGTAACATTTATGCTTTATCTTATACAGTTAGGCTACTTTTAGGCAGGGGGACTTCCTAGGTGGCTTATTGGTAAAGAAACTGCCTGTCAAAGCAGGAGATGCAGGTTCAGTCCCTGGGTGAGTAAGATCCCCTGGAGGAGGAAATGGCAACCCACTCAGTATTCTTGAACAGAGGAGCCTGGTGGGCTACAATCCATGGGGTAGTAGGAGTCGGACACAACTGAGCACACACGCATATAGTTATTGGCAGAGATAGGTCCCGGAAAAGACAATGCCAGGCAGCCAGTTAGGATTGGTTGTTATTAGTAGGATGTCAATAGAATTCCTTATATAACCAAGTAGTCCTATGTCAGTCACAGGAGGGACAGCAGATCCAAATAAGACTATGTTTGACCATGAACAGAAATCTGAGTAGAATCAATATAGTTAAGATCATTACCTAAATTTTTAAAAATTCTAACTGTGAAATAACTCTTAATATTTGATGGGTTGAAAGATACTGGAATGCTCAGAAACTAAACTGAATGAGTCTTATATTGTGAAATCAGTTCAGTTTAGTTCAATCGCTCAGTCATGTCCGACTCTTTGCGACCCCATGAATCATAGCACGCCAGGCCTCCCTGTCCATCACCAACTCCTCGAGTCTACTCAAACTCATCTCCATTGAGTCAGTGATGCCATCCAGCCATCTAATTCTCTGTCGTCCCCTTCTCCTGCCCTCAATCCTTCCCAGCGTCAGGTTCTTTTCAGTGAGTCAACTCTTCGCATGAGGTGGCCAAAGTATTGGAGTTTCAGCTTCAGCATCAGTCCTTCCAATGAACACCCAGGACAGATCTCCTTTAGAATGGACTGGTTGGATCTCCTTGCAGTCCAAGGGACTCTCAAGAGTTTTCTCCAGCACCACACTTCAAAAGCATCAATTCTTCTGCGATCAGCTTTCTTTACAGTCCAACTCTCACATCCATACATGACCACGGGAAAAACCATAGCCTTGACTAGACGGACCTTTGTTGGCAAAGTAATGTCTCTGCTTTTTAATTTGCTATCTAGGTTGGTCATAACTTTCCTTCCAAGGAGCAAGCGTCTTTTAATTTCATGGCTGCAGTCACCATCTGCAGTGATTTTGGAGCCCAAAACAATAAAGTCTGACACTGTTTCCATTGTTTCCCCATCTATTTCCCATGAAGTGATGGGACCAGATGATGCCATGATCTTTGTTTTCTGAATTGAGCTTCAAGCCAACCTTTTCACTCTCCTCTTTCACTTTCATCAAGAGACTTTTGAGTTCCTCTTCTTTTTCTGCCATAAGGATGGTGTCATCTGCATATCTGATGTGATTGATATTTCTCCCAGCAATCTTGATTCCAGCTTGTGCTTCTTCCAGCCCAGCATTTCTCATTATGTACTCTGCATATAAGTTAAATAAGCAGGGTGACAATACTTGACATACTCCTTTTCCTATTTGGAACCAGTTTGTTGTTCCATGTCCAGTTCTAACTGTTGCTTCCTGACCTGCAGACAGGTTTCTCAAGAGGCAGGTCAGGTGGTCTGGTATTCCCATCTCTTTCAGAATTTTCCACAGTTTATTATGATCCACACAGTCAAAGGCTTTGGCATAGTCAATGAAGCAGAAATAGATGTTTTTCTGGAACATTCTTGCTTTTTTGATGATCCAGCAGATATTGGCAATTTGATCTCTGGTTCCTCTGCCTTTTCTAAAACCTGCTTGAACATCTGGAAGCTCACGGTTCACATATTGCTGAAGCCTGGCTTGGAGAATTTTGAGCATGACTTTACTAGCGTGTGAGTGAGTGCAATTGTGCGGTAGTTTGAGCATTCTTTGTCATTGCCTTTCTTTGGGATTGGAATGAAGACTGACCTCTTCCAGTCCTGTGGCCATTGCTGAGTTTTCCAAATTTGCTCGCATATTGAGTGCAGCACTTTCACAGCATCATCTTTCAGGATTTGAAATAGCTCAACTGGAATTCCATCACCTCCACTAGCTTTGTTCATAGTGCTTCTTTCTCAGGCCCACTTGACTTCACATTCCAGGATGTCTGGCTCTAGGTGAGTGATCACACTCTCGTGATTATCTGGGTCATGAAGATCTTTTTTGTACAGTTCTTCTGTGTATTCTTGCCACCTCTTCTTAATATCTTATATCCTAGAATTATTTAGCATACTTTATCACAGACAGACCTGTGTTTGTCTCATACAACTGACCGTTTAAAACAGGTTTCTTTTCCTAGTATATCAGGCCGTGTCTTCATATCTTCAGGGTTCCTTAACATGAAAGTTTATTCTAGAACTACGTGAACATTTCCATTTCATTCATGTATATTAGCAAATTGAAAGTCACTCAGTTGTGTCTGACTCTTGTGACCCCATGGAATATACAGGCCATGGAGTTCTCCCTTCCAGACTACAAGAGTGGGTAGACTTTCCCTTCTCCAGAGAATCTTCGCAACCCAGGAATTGAACCCAGGTCTCATACATTGCAGGCAGATTCTTTACCAGCTGAGACACAAGGGAAGCTCAAGATTACTGGAATAGGTAGCCTTTCCCTTCTCCAAGGGATCTTCCTGACCCAGGAATCAAACCGGGGTCTCCTGTATTACAGGCAGATTCTTTACGAACTATCAGGAAAATGTGTATATTACCAAACCAGACTTTAATAAAAACTTTTTACTGTTGAGCCTCTTTGTCTAAAATGTTCTTTTTACTCTTTTCTTTAAGTCATTCTTTACTAATACTGTGCTTTGGTTTAATTGTATCAAATTAATACACAGAAATCCCTTGCATTCCAATGCACTAGCAATGAGAAAACAGAAAGAGAAATTAGGGAAACAATCCCATTCACTATTAAGATGAAAAGAATAAAATACTTACGTATAAATTTACCTAAAGAAGCAAAAGGCCTATGTATAGAAAACTATAAAACACTGATGAAAGAAATCAAAGATGACCCAAATAGATGGAGAAATATACCATATTCATGGATTGGAAGAATCAATATAGTGAAAATGAGTATACTTCCCAAAGCAATCTACAGATTCAATGCAATCCCCATCAAAATACCAATGGTATTTTTCACAGAACTAGAACAAATAATTTCACAATTTGTATGGAAACACATAAAACCTCGAATAGCCAAAGCAATCTTGAGAAGGAAGAATGGAAATGGAGGAATCAACCTGTCTGACTTCAGACTATACTACAAAGCTACAGTCATCAAGACAGTATGGTACTGGCACAAAGACAGAAATACAGATCAATTGAACAAAATAGAAAGCCCAGAGATAAATCCACACACATATGGACACCTTATCTTTGACAAAGGAGGCAAAAATATACAATGGAGAAAAGACAATCTCTTTAACAACTGGTGCCGGGAAAACTGGTCAGCCATCTGTAAAACAATGAAACTAGAGCACTGTCTAACACCGTACAGAAAAATAAAATGGATTAAAGATCTAAATATAACACCAGAAACTATAAAACTCCTAGAAAAAAGCATAGGCAGAGCATTCTCTGACATAAATCACAACAAGATCCTCTAGATGCACCTCCAAGAGTAATGAAAATAAAAGCAAAAATGAACAAATGGACCTAATTAAACTTAAAAGCTTCACACAATGAAGGAAACTATGAGCAAGGTGAAAAGACAGCCTTCAGAATGGGAGAAAATAATAGCAAATGAAGCAGCTGACAGTTAATCCAAAAAACATACAAGCAGCTCAATACCAGAAAAATAAATGACCCAATCAAAAAATGGGCCAAAGAACTAAACAGATATTTCTCCAAAGAAGGCATACAGATGGCTAACAGACACATGAAAAGATGCTCAACATCACTCATTATCAGAGAGATGTAAATCAAAACCACAATGAGGTACCATCTCACGCTGGTCAGAATGGCTCCCATCAAAAAGTCTACAAACAATAAATACTAGAGAGGGTGTGGAGAAAAGGGAACCCACTTACTTACACTCTTGGTGGGAATGCAAACTAGTACATCCACTATGGAGAACAGTGTGGAGATTCCTTAAAAAGCTGAAAATAGAACTTCCAAACAACCCAGCAATCCCAGTGCTGGGCATACACACTGAGGAAACCAGAGTTGAAAGAGACACGTGTACCCCAGTGTTCATTGCAGCACTGTTTACAATAGCTAGGACATGGAAGCAACCTAGATGTCCATCGGCAGATGAATGGATAAGAAAGCTGTGGTACATATACACAATGGAATATCACTTATCTATTGAACACATTTGACTCAGTTCTAATGAGGTGGATGAAACTGGAGTCTATTTTACAGAGTGATGTAAGTCAGAACGAAAAACACCAATACAATATATTAATGCATATATATGGAATTTACAAAGATGGTAACGACAACTCTATATATGAGACAGCAAAAGACCACAGATATAAAGAATAGACTTTTCTTCTCTGCAGGAGAAGGCACGGGTGGGATGATTTGAGAGAATAGCATTGAAACATGTATATTACTGTATGTGAAATAGATGACCAGTGCAAGCTTGATGCATGAAGCAGGACACTCAAAGCTGGTGCACTGGGACAACCCAGAGGGATGGAGTGGGGAGGGAGGTGGAAAGAAGGTTCAGGACCGGGGGACACATGTACACCCATGGCTGATTCATGTCAATGTATGGCAAAAAATACCACAATATCATAAAGTAATCAGCCCCCAATTAAATAAATTAATTAAAATTTTAAAAATTGTGTCAATAATGTTTTTAAGAAACACCTTAATCAATTTCTTTACAAATATTCCTATTTTTGTTAGGATGGACGTTTGAAACCAGGAGATCAACTTGTCTCTATAAACAAGGAGTCCATGATTGGTGTATCATTTGAAGAAGCGAAAAGCATAATTACCAGAGCCAAGTTGAGGTAACTATTCTAACCATAAGATAGAATGAATCATTTAGCATGTCTCCCTAAAAATAGAAATTTAAGTTGTCCTACTACTTACTTTAGACCCAAAACAAGTCTTTTTTTGCTAATAGTTGAAATGTCAGCTTAGAAATCAATTGTACCGTATCCATAAAGTGATTTTTTTTTAATGCTAGGTCAGAATCTGCTTGGGAGATAGCATTCATAAGACAGAAATCTGACAGCAGCCATTTAGAAAATCCATCTTGTTCATCCCTTTTACAAGCTACAGGAGAATATGGACCTCAAGCCTCAAAATTTAGCCTTATTTCTTCTCCTCCTGAAATACTAATTCCAAAGACCTCATCCACTCCCAAATCTACAGATGCCCTTTTACCTTCTTTTAGGAGGAATCAGGTAATCTTGTATTTCTCTGTTTGTTTATGTTTTCCATAAACCTGTGTGTGTCATTATGTTTGTTGTATACATAATAGAACTATAATTTTGGTAATATAGTTAACCAGTTGGTGTTTCCTTGAAAGATCTTTTTTGTTTAAGATTTTTATGCTGTGCTATTAATAATTTTTCAGGTCAATGTATTCTATGTCAGAAAAGTCATAATCAGGAATGGCATCACAAAGATATGCTTAGATATCACTCAAAACTGTGATATGAAATGTTATATTTATTTTCAATTAGTCTCTCATATTATTCCATTCATTTTTTTTTTTTTTCTATTTTCTGCTTGACTGAAGACGAGCAATCTTCCTTTCTGTTCCTCAGCTCTTCTACACAGTGTAGGTAGATATTGTTCTCTCACATGCATATGCTGGAATATAATTCATCTTTGTTGTTCAGTCGCTAAGTCATGTCCGACTTTGTGACCCCCATGGACTGCAGCATATCAGGCTTCCCTGTCCTTCACTGTCTCCTGGAGTTTGCTCAAACTCATGTCCATTGAGTTGGCAGTGCCATCCAACCATCTCATCCTGTGTCACCCACTTCTCCTCCTGCCTTCAATCTTTTCCAGCATCAAGGTCTTTTCCAATGAATCACACAAAAGGGGGAGTTTCTACATGAAAATCAATATAGTTACAGTCATCCTTTGATGTCTGTAGATATCCAGGACAGCCTCCTCCCAAAGCCCCCACAGCAGATACACGAATCCAAGCATGCTAAAGTTTCTTGTATACAGTGGTGTTGTATTTGCATATAATCTATGCATACCCTCCCTATATACTTTATATCTCTAGATTACTCGTTTTAGCTAATACATTATAAATGCTATGTAAATAGTTGCTGGTGCTGCACATTCAAGTTTTGCTTTTTGGAGCTTTCTGGAATTTTTAAAAAATAGTTTCAGTTTGCTGTTGATTGAATCTGCAGATGCAGAACTGGCAGATACAAAGGGATGATTAATTACTAATCGCTACAGGCCACATCATGCGACGAGTTGACTCACTGGAAAAGACTCTGATGCTGGGAAAGGTTGGGGGCGGGAGGAGAAGGGGACGACGGAGAATGAGATGGCTGGATGGCATCACCGACTCTGTGGACATGAGTTTGAGTGTACTCCAGGAGTTGGTGATGGACAGGGAGGCCTGGCGTGCTGTGATTCATGGGGTCGCGGAGAGTCGGACACGACTGAGCGACTGAACTGAACTGAACAGTGCAGTTAATAATGAATTATAGAATAGAGCATATACTCTATAAAACAAACTTGAAACTCAAGTAGGCTTTTAGTCAGTGGGGTAAAATTCATCATAGGTGTCTTCAGTTTTGGGTCCATGCTAATCAGATATAGAGTTTAAGATTTTCTCTTAACCCTTATACTTTTTCATTTGGGGTTATAATACCTTTTCAGAGACATGGTACATAGCCTTATATGTAGAACTAAAAGCAGTTGTTACTTTAATTTTGAATTGCTTTGTTTGAAGGTGAATATACCAAAATTTTAAAGGTTTCATATTTTCAGGACTATTGCTTTAATCTCATTAATCATTTAATCTCACTAATCATTCTTTTTATTCTGGTCTTTGACCTACATTAGAAAATGACATTTCATATTCCTCATTTTCTTTCTTAGAAAAAAACTGGATACAAGAAAACAGAACAGATTCCAATTACTTCTTCAGACAACAGCCCTACAGATATGTCTAATACAGGTAAATGCACATTTAATTCCTTTTTCCTGTTTTTTTTTTTTCAATTACTCTCTCAATGAGGAGTGCATAATGTGACAATAGACTTTAAAGAAGAGTGCATTATTTCTTTTTTCTTCATTGAATAAAAGAGCAAAAGTAATCTATCATGCAGTGGTCTCTGTTAGATTATGACTTTTGTTGAAAATTTTCCTGAACAAAGGGTTGAAATTTTAAAA
Organism: Moschus berezovskii; assembly: GCF_049115385.1. NCBI lineage: Eukaryota > Metazoa > Chordata > Mammalia > Artiodactyla > Moschidae > Moschus > Moschus berezovskii. Next base: position 16,909,308 of record NC_142479.1, read on the forward strand.
AGATACCTTATCATAATAGTGTCTATGAAGCTGTAATAATCAATGGACTGTTGAAACCACATAATGAAAACTCTTCTTTAAATCAAGATTAGGTTTCCTTGCACTTTTAGTGAAACCCTGGTGAAGTATATTAAATGCACCTTTCAGAGAAATTGTAGAAGGGAGCATGGCTTAAGAAAAGAAATATGTTTTATTTTCCTTGGAAGAGATTATATAGGTATAAATTGGAAAACACTTGAGTATTATGAATTCAGTATTATTGGTTCTTAATTTTCATGAAATGACATTGACGTTTTTAAACAATAAAGGATTAATTGTGTAAGTTACCCATAAAAAAAGAATTTTTATCAATCAATAAAGTGTTTCCAGGCTCAAATATCAAGAACACAATCTTCCCCTTAAATTTTCTCCAAAACTTAAATGAGAAAACAAAGAAAAAAAACTATCCTTATAGAAAATTGTGTAGAAGAGTTAATTATATGTCTAAATTATTAAGAAAATTGTTACTTATATGTTTTAATCTTTAGTAGCATTGTATAGATTAAAACTGCAAAATAAGGGTTAGTAAGAATTTTATAGTGTCATAGTCTAGGTTACTTTAGCAAAATACCACAGACTGGGTAACTTATAAACAACAGACATTTATTTCTCACAGTTTTGGAAGCTAGAAGTCCAGGGTCATGGTGCCAGCATGGTCTGAGAGAAAGCCTTGTTGCAGTTCTCATTGTGTCCTCACATGGTAGAAAAGTCTAGGGGGCACTGTGGGGTCTCTTTTATAAGAACACTAATTCCATTCAGGAGGGCTCCACCTTTATGCTGTAAGCAATAGCCCCAGTTTCTAACACCATGATATTGAGGGTTAGGATTTCAGCATAGAGATTTTAGGAGGACACAACATTCAGACCATAGCACATAGCTCCTATACTTAACAGGAATTTATAGTGGATTCCATAGTGGTTTCCCTGACTTGGAGCAGTATTTACCAGTGCGTTAGGAGCAATTTTTAGCCATCAATTATATGCCTTTTTACTTAGTGGAATTTGTTGTCCTTTAGAAACTTATTTAGTATTATTTCCTTTACATAATTAATTTCCTTTCTCTTGATATACTGTTTTTATTTTAAATTGGGAACCCATGTGAGTAAAAGAAGATAGGTGAAAGAAGCAAACAGTGGTGCAGAGGCATTTATGCCACTTGTTTTTAATTTTGAAAACAACTGAACTACTTAATGTGTCTTTTAGCCATTTATTTATTCAGTGTTTACTGAGTATGTCATGTACATCATGGTTCGGTAAGAATTATAAACGAGCTAGAATATTTCTCATGAGATACTTAATAGTATATTGTCAAATAAAATATGAGGTTAAAAACCTTCATTATTCAGATTGGAAAGCATTGTATATATGTACGTTTGTTTATGTGTATGTGTGATTATTTTATTGGATAAGTACATGACTATTTGCCATGTTCTGTGTTGACTAGAGCAGGCGGTGAGTAGTTTTGGTACTTTAAGAAGTATACTGTCAGACTTCTCTTGTGCTCCAGTGGTTCACCTGCCAATGGGAGACACAGGTTCAATCCCTGGTCCGGGAAGATCCACATGCCACAGGGCTGTTCAGCCTGTGTGCCACAGCTACTGAGTCCACACACCAGAGCCCACGAGCCACAACTAGTGAGCCCACATTCCGTGACTACTGGAGCCCATGCGCCCTAGAGCGTGTACTCTGCAACAAGAGAAGCCGCACAGTGAGGAAGAAGCCTGTGCACCACAACCAGAGAGTAGACCCTGCTCGCCGCAGCTGCACAAAGCCTGTGTGCAGCAAGGAAGACCCAGCACAGCCAGAGATCGATCAGTAAATAAGTAGAAATATAAAGACTGTGAAAGAGTCGAACATAACTGAAGCAACCTAGCACACATGGCACACACACACACATACTGTCTTATTGATGAGTAACATACTTGCACAAGACATGTAAAGACATGAATAAAGTGGATTAAGAAAAGAAGTCGTAAGTGACCTGAGTGTGATACAGGGAAAATACAATGGTTAATTACCAGGCCCTGAATGCAAACTTAGAGATTCAGATCTCTGTTCCCAAATTATTAGCGGAATTAGTTTATATTGAAATAGTTTCCTCACGGGGTTCTTATGAGTATTAAGCAAGATTGTGTATATTAAGCAATTTGTAGTTGGTACAGAGAATATGCTCAGTACATTTTGCTATTATTAATTTTATAGAAACTGAAGTTTAGAATATAGCTCCGATAATGTTACAAGACATGTTTTTTGGAGAAGAAGTGAAAACTTCTGTCTTTCAATTCAACTTTACATCCTCCTTCTCTACCCCTGAAGCTAGTACATAGTTACTGATTTGTCACAAAATATCCAGGTGGTGTTTGTGGTAAAGAATCCACCTGCCAGTGCAGGAGACAGCAAGAGATGAGGGTTTGATCCTCGATCGAGAAGATCCCCTGAACTAGGAAATGTCAACCTGCTTCAGCATTTTTGTCTGGAAAACTCCATGGACAGAGGAGCCAGGTGGGCCACAAAGAGTCAGATGTGACTGAGTGACTGAACAAGATACGGAAATCAATAGGGAAAAATTTCTTGGCAAAAGTCAGACATCATCTATATCTTGAAAGAAGTGATAAACGTCAGTGGGTGGATGAAGACAAGAGATCATCTTAAGTGAATGAGGCAGCATCATCAAAAGCAAAAAACCAAGGATGAGCTACATGTCAGGTGATCCTCGGAGGCAACTCCAATGAGAGCAAGGAGATCCTCCAGTAATGAATAAACTGGGGCATTTACATCAGTGACTATAAGAAATGATGCTTAATTTTGTTGTAGAAAAATAATCGACTGAAAAATTTATTTGAGTGAGTAAGCCCTATGTAAATATTAAAATGCAATCAGAATGGGAAATTTTTCTGGAGTTGAAATGGAATTTACTTTAGGATGAACCATTTTCTTCCACAGGAATGTAGTAGACAAGATATTTCTGAGGGGAAAAAAACAAAGTCAACTCTAAATTCAGTAGGTAACTCACGTACATTGTGACTTGTTTTAAGTAGTTATTTATAAATTGTTCCCAAATTAGATCCTTAACTGTCACATCTAAACTCCTTCAGCCAGCTGGTATTTATTAATCTTAAAAATATATGAGTGTTAATATAATCTCAACAAAAATAAACCTAATGAAGCAAACCTACTCCTGTTCCCATCTCAAAAGCATTCTGAGGTGTAAAACTGGATGTAGTTAGTCGCTAAGTCATGTCTGACTCTTCGCAACCCCATGGACTGTAGCCCGCCAGACTCCTCTGTCCATGGGTTTCTCCAGTCAAGAATACTGGATTGTGTTGCCATGCCCTCCTCCAGGGTATCTTCCCAACATAAGGATCGAACCCAGGTCTCCCATATTGCAGGCAGATTCTTTACCGTCTCAGCCACCCGGGAAGCTCAAGAATACTGGAGTGGGTAACCTATCCCTTCTCCAAGGGATCTTCCCAACCTGGGAACTGAATCAGGGTCTCCTGCAGATTCTTTACCAGCTGAGCTACCAGGGAAGCCAGTTAAATTGGTTAGAATTTTTTAAATCCACTTTTTACTTGAGTATGCTTTTAGAAACTATTCTGTTATATAAATTTCATATTTCAGAATCCAGCTGTTTACTACTGACATAAGCTGAATAATGGGTGAGTTTATGAGGAAGCTAAAACCACACTAAAGACATTCTTGAGGAAGTCAGTAAAGAATTATTGCATGAAGAAAGACAACCATTACTTTACCACAGCAGAAGCCTTAATTCTACAGTAAGGCTTTTATAACTGAAAACAAGCTAGTGATGAGAAAAACATCCATGGGGAAGGGTCATAGTATTAACCAAATGGCATTGATTTTTGCACTCATAAAACATTTATTTCCTTTCTTCTAAAAAGAAGAAAAGGAAGAGAAGATCCAAGAGAAATAAGCCATATTTGAAAATTCTCAACTCCCCCACCACATGAATAAATAAGGCGCTCAAGGCTGAAACTGAAAGGGACACTGGAAGTTGAGGAAAACTGTCTGTGGTGGGTGCTTTCCGGATCAACCTACCATGAATTACAGCATGCACGAACGCATGCTGGATTTATGCCTCAGTTCAGTACAGTTTGGTCGCTCAGTCGTGTCCAACTCTTTGCAACCCCATGAATCACAGCATGCCAGGCCTCCCTGTCTATCACCAACTCCCGGAGTTCACTCAAACTCATGTCCACAGAGACGGTGATGCCATCCAGCCATCTCATTCTCTGTCATCCCCTTCTCCTCCCGCCCCCAATCCCTCCCAGCATCAGAGTCTTTTCTAGTGAGTCAGCTCGTCGCATGAGGTGGCCAAAGTATTGCAGTTTCAGCTTTAGCATCAGTCCTTCCAGTGAACACCCAGGATTGATCTCCTCTAGAATGGACTGGTTGGATCTCCTTGCAGTCCAAGCGACTCTCAAGAGTCTTCTCCAACACCACAGTTCAAAAGCATCAATTCTTTGGCACTTAGCTTTCTTTATAGTCCAATTCTCATATCCATACATGACCACTGGAAAAAACATAGCCTTGACTAGACGGACCTTTGTTGGCAAAGTAATATCTCTGCTTTTTAATATGCTGTCTAGGTTGGTCATAACTTTCCTTCCAAGGAGTAAGTGTCTTTTAATTTCATGGCTGCGATCAGCATCCACAGTGATTTTGGAGCCCAGAAAAATAAACTCAGCCACTGTTTCCATTGTTTCCCCATCTATTTGCCATGAAGTGATGGGACTGGATGCCATGATCTTTGTTTTCTGAATGTTGAGCTTCAAGCCAACCTTTTCACTCTCCTCTTTCACTGTCATCAAGAGGCTTTTTAGTTCCTCTTCACTTTCTGCCATAAGGGTGATGTCATCTGCATATCTGAGGTATTGATATTTCTCCCATCAGTCTTGATTCCAGCTTGTGCTTCTTCCAGCCCAGAGTTCCTCATGATGTACTCTGCATATAAGTTAAATAAGCAGGGTGACAATATACAACCTTGACGTACTTCTTTTCCTATTTGGAACCAGTCTGTTGTTCCATGTCCTAACTGTTCCAACTGTTGTTTCCTGACCTGCTTCTTCCTAAAGTTTTGGCTCAAAGATTTAGGGGATGCTTGGCTAGAAGAGAGATTTTGGTAAGCCACTGAGGGGTTAGTATAATTTTACATTAATCTCCTGTTTAATCTTTGTATGTATGTGTAACTGTTAACAGTACTTTATAGTTTACATGGGCTTCCCAGGTGGCAATAGTAGTGAAGAACCCACTTGCAAATGCAGATAGACTCAGGGATATGGATTTCATTCCTGGGTTGGGAAGATCCCCTGGAGGAGGGCACGGCAACCGACTCCAGTATTCTTGCTTGGAAAATCCCCATGGACAGAGGAGCCTGGCAGTTAACAGTCCATGGGGTCACAAAGAGTCAGACACGACTGAAGCAACTTAGCACACACGCACGCATAGTTTTCATAGTAGTTTTATAGGGTTTTTAATTTTATCATTACAGTTCCTGTAAAGTGATCTGTTTTAGTCCTCCTGGTTTACTGATGAGAAGACTGATGATGAAAGATATTGACACATTTAAACAATTGGTTTAAGGAGTTATAAGAGATTAGAATCCTACATGGTCACCTACTTACTGTATGATCTTATGCTATTTCTTTACCTTTTGGGGTCTTGGTCTCATCATCTCTAGTCAGAAATAATAATACCTGTGTCACTGTGGTTATTGTCAATTAATGCCCTTATGTACATAAAGTACTTAGTATACTGCCTGGCTAAAAGTAAGCATGGTGGTTTAGTTGCTAAGTCTTATCCAGCTCTTGCGATAATCTTCTCTTATATCCACAGTTGCACATAGGGAATGTTTATGCCTGGATGTAGGGAAACATAAGTGAAAACCCATGCCTTGGTTTGTGTCCCTGTCCTGCCCTCTCTTTTGTCTCCTCTACACCCCTTCCACGCACGCTTGGATTGAGTAATTCACACTCAGGGTTAGTCTCGATCTGAGCTCATTATTAAGTTAGCTTGGGCCCACCTTGTGTTAGTGTGCATTAATGGTCGGTCAGGAACCAGGCTAAAAAGTTATTGTCAAGACTCACATGTCCATACCCTGAAAATGAAAAATAAGGTTTGACTTATCTCCTACTTGGGTTTCCATACCACTTTACTCCATGCTGACCTTTTGTGCTACACTTCAAGTTTGGCAAAAAAAATTTCTCTTAAGAGGAAAAAGAATGTATTCATAATTTATTTTTAGCCCTTGGCCAACAATTAGGTATCACAGTAAAAAGGCATCTTTGTTGCCTTTGTCAAATTTGTAAAAATTCTATTATACTAAAATCAGTCTTTCTCAACCTTTGAATTCCATTTAAAGTTAAAAGTCAGTAACCGTTTTGTTTTTTTTATGATCTTGACACCTATAAGTTATATTCAAGATTTTACATAGAATGTTAAGGAAGTGTTAAAGGTTTAGAGGAAGACTATTTATTTTCATATGCACTTCTTATGTTCTTAGGAAAGAGAATGCAAATCATTTTGTACTTAGAGACAGATGCTCTGAGAAATTAAAAAAAAAATTAAAACACTGCATAAAAATGTGACATTTTAAAAAGTTTTTTCTCTTCCTCTTGTTTCTATGTAGAACTAGTAAAATACCATTTAAAAGTGTATTTAGAATGGTGACAATTTAGATACAAGGATTGACATGAATTGCATAAATCTGAGAAAATTTGGCATATTAAGGCAAATAATTTTTCAAATTCTAGTCCCTTGGGACAACTGGTTTTTACTCATAAAGCAAGGTTAGAACTTGTCTAAATAGTCAGGGTATACTGAGAAGGCGTTAGAGAATGGGTGAGAGGTGTATGACACTCGGCTCTTGAGAATCATTTATGCTCCTCAAAATATAGCCCTTCTGTAAAATAAGAAATAGGATTTTCAGTTCAAGAAGTTCTCAGACTAATCATACTTTATGTGCAACCTTGAAACAGTTTGTGAGTTTTTCCATAGTACCTTCAGAACTCATATAGCAAGCTACTTTTGCCAAAGGGAAATTATTATGACCTTTTTGAATTTCTAATATGATTTTACTAAGTTTGGAAGAAAAAAAGACTTTTCATTTTGCAATTAATAAGGCATTATGATGATAGGGTAAGTGGTGGGATGCATGTTTGTATTTTAAATTAATATTTCTGTGGGACTTAATGCATAATTGGCTACTCTTTTTAGACCACATCTTTTAAGGCTTAAGTGAAGCTAGTTTATATGATACATTTTAGATTTAAAGAACAAAAAATAATGAAAACAAAAGTAAAAGCTGCCGACTGATTAGCCAGAATTCTTTCTGAACAACAGGAGCCAAGAATACCTCCTGTCAAATGAAAAGTTCTATTCCAATTAAATTTCCAATTAACGTGTACCATGTTGTCTCTTAGATATTTCCCCTGCTTGGACTGATAACTATGGGCCACAAGGAAAGAAGATTTCCCTAAATCCTTCTGTTCGCGTTAAGGTAGAAAAACTGGAAATGGTAAATACTTGAAATTTTTTCATTTTTCTTCCATGAAACTATAGCAAGGAAGTATTGTCATTCTTTGTGAGGATAAAAGATTGGAGCCATTAGTTTCTTGAGTTATCCATTTGCAGTTAATTAAACTTGAAACCTGTAATGCCAATAAGTACAAGGAAGTAATACCCCATTACTCAGTTTTTTAAAAAGTGAAGGGAATCTAAATCCTAAACAACGAAATATAAACCTACTAGATAAAAAGAAAATGGTAGCAATGTACCCAGAAAATCATAACTTTATATTGAGAATTTATATTTATAAAAGAAACAAGATGATTGAAAAAGAAAAATTATAAGCAGAAAAAGATTTTAAAAATTTTCCTCTCAGGTTACCTGGGAGCTGACAGAAAAAATATATGAAGGTTTTGGGGTTGTTTGTTTGTTTTTTAAATATGAAAATGGATATAGTGCTAAAGGTTCACAGCCTCTACTTTCCTGTCAGTGTTTGTGGATGATGATTTTTTACATTTAGGAAGAGTATAAAAATGCATGGCTAGAGTTATGCATTACCATTCATGCACATATTCAGACCTTTGCATGGTCCTCTAATAATACCCTTATCAACACCAGTTTGAATCTTACTCATTGTTCAAATTCTGACTCATTTCCAACTCCTTTGTCCAGCTTCTTGCTAACATTTATAGTTTAGGCCAAAATTGCCATTTTTGCACATCTGGAAGGAAATGGCAACCCACTCCAGTGTTCTTGCCTGGAGAATCCCAGGGACGGGGGAGCCTGCTGGGCTTCCGTCTATGGGGTCACACAGAGTCGGACACGACTGAAGTGACTTAGCAGCAGCAGCAGCAGCAATGAACATCACTTTACAGTACCCTGAAATCTTCTGTGTTTTATCAGCGAGTGAACACTTGCCATCTCTTTGTACCACTACTTAAATCTGTACCACCACACAAATCTGATTTGTGCTTTATAAAGTTTTCTCATTAATTAGATACTTCATAAGTGTCCCTGTGTCTTCGAAATCCTGAGTATCTTTTTCTGTGTTTTACTGTCTTTTTGTGGCTGAAATGTAAGTTCTGGATAATGGCAAGTTTTACAATCAGTAACATTAACAACATCAAAAAGTAGAATGTTTGAGGTTTAAAACCATATCTATTAATATCTAAAAATAAATAACTGCTGTTTTTTAATGATATTGCTGTTATATACATTTTGGAATATCCGAGGTTTAATGCTAATCATTCCTCTGGATAAGGAGAAAATTATTCAGCTAATGACTTTACCTGGCAATGTTTATTCCTTGAATTAAGCTAGTTAAAATTTTCTAGCACATACTTTAAAAAAATGATTAATTCTCTTAGAGATACGAAAATCATCTAAATTTGTATTGATTCCGAGAACTGTGAGTTGCTTGCGTATTGAATCGGTATTCCACTTTTAGTCCTCCTTTTAGCCTAAGCAAATTGATTATTTTTGTAGCAAAATAAAATTAGTTTTATAGCCAAGGAAACCTACATTCTGTGTAAATTCAGCTTCCCTGCTTTTATTCCAGATATTTTCAGTGACTGTTTTTAGTAGAGCAGTCTTTGTTTTCAGAGTTTGAAACTAAATTTCATGCGATAAATATTTTTTTCTAAAATCCATTTTAGCTTCTTTCCACTCATGTTTTCTAAGTTACTCTTACCTTTTTGAATAGTTGCATATTAATATAGTAATATCTGTATCCGTTTAATTTGAAATAGATCCTTCTATTTTAGTTGCTACTTTTTAGACAGATTCTACTTTATTGTCCATTACATTTTTAATGTATTTCCTATTTACTGATAAATGTGTTCGAGTGTTTAAAATGTAATAAAATTCTATCTTTTTACTCTATTTCCTATAAGTATTTACATATGGTATCTAGGAAATTGGTAATATAAAATATTTCACAAGGAAAAGGTGTTGACTGGTTGTGTAGTTATTAAGTCATTAGCCAAAAAAACAGTACAATTTTTTTTTTCTGGGTTGCAGTTTATTTTAAGAAACAATATCCCAGTTATCTTATTTTCTTCCTTATCCATCATTTTTCTTAACAGAACAGCTTAACAAAAAATTGGGGGTGGGGGTACAATTTTTAAGAAAGGCAGAGAAGTTAGAATTTGATGAGGGAAATTATCTGTGAAATGTATGTTTCTGGGGCATTGTCTTCATGAACTCCATGTTTTAGTAGTCTAGGGAGGCAGTTTTATATCAGGATATACTGGAAAGTAATTTCTAACACTGAACTAATACTATGTGTCTCGTTTGATCCCATTGTTAAACTTACAAGTAGGTATGGTTAAACATAGAAATAGGGATATACTTTTTAGTTGGCTTGAAGGTGGAAACTTATTGCACCTCCTTGCTGTCTTTGTACCTGAGCAAAATGCTTTGGGTTACAGATGCCATTTCACTGATGTTTACTTTACTCTTGCCATTTCTATAACATTTGAAGAAATCTGTAGTGAGCAATGGTACCCAATGTCTGAATATAGTTAATGAGGTGTTCTTTGTTATTAGATTGGGAAGTACGTGACTAATATATTAAGTAGTGACAGTTTTTAAAGTCATCATTTTTTGGATATCAGAAAAAGTTAAGGACATTTATGTGTCTGACAAATTTGCATTTTTATTTACAGTTTAAAGATGACATTAGTTATTCAAGAAATTATTGGAACCTATTTTTAATCAAAGATAAATTACCTGCAATTTATTTTTCTAATTGAAGTATAGTTGATTTACAGTATTATATTAGCTTCAGGTATCTCGCATAGTAATTCAGCATTTTTGCATATAATAACATAATTATATGTTATTATAAAATGACTATAATTCCTTGTGCTGTACAGCAAATCTTTGTTGTTCATCTCTTTTATATACAGTAGCTTATATCTATTAATCCCATACGTGAGATTTGTCCCTAATTCCCCTCTTTGATAATCATAGATTTGTTTTCTATCCCTTTGAGTCTGTTTTGTATATGCATTTGTATTGTGTTTTAGATTCCACTTGTGATATATAATTCTTGTCTTTGACTTATTTCACTAAGCATATTCTCGAGGTCCATCCATGTTGCTGCAAATGGCAGAATTTCATTTTTTATGGCTGAGTAGTCACTCCAGTACTCTTGCCTGGAAAATCCCATGGACGGAGGAGCCTGGTAGGCTGCAGTCAATGAGGTCGCTAAGAGTCGGACACGACTGAGCGACTTCACTTTCACTTTTCACTTTCACGCATTGGAGAAGGAAATGGCAACCCACTCCAGTGTTCTTGCCTGGAGAATCCCAGGGACGGGGGAGCCTGGTGGGCTTCCGTCTACGGGGTCGCACAGAGTCGGACACGTCTGAAGCAACTTAGCAGCAGCAGCAGCAGTATTCCATTATGTATACACTCACACAAACACAAGCATGCACCCATCTTCTTAATCCAGTCATCTGCTGAGAGGCACTTGGGTTGCTTACTTGACATAGCTGTTATAAATAATGCTGTTCAGAACGTTAGGGTGAATGTATCTTTTTGAATTAGTGTTTTCATTTTTTTCCCAATAAATACCCAGGAGTAGAGTTGCAGAATCATATATGGTAGTTCTAATTTTAGTTTTTTGAGGAAGCTATTTACTATTTTCCAAAGTTTCAACACCTGTTTATACTGCTTTTAACAGTGTAAAATGGTTCCCTTTTGTCCATATCCTTGCAATGATTTGTAGGCTTTTTCAATGGTAGTCATTCTGACAAGAGTGAACTGATTATCTCTTTATTGTTTTGATTTACATTTTTCTTGTAATTAGTGCCGTTGAGCATCCTTCCATGTGCCTATTAGCTATCTGTATGTCTTCTTTGGAGAAATGGTTATTCAGGTTCTGTGTTCTTACCATTTTTTTATTGCATTGTCTTTTTTTTTTTTTTGATATTGAGTTTATGAATTTTTTATATGTTTAGGATATTAATCCCTTGTCTGTTGCATAGTTTACAAATATTTTTTCCCATTCCACTGGTTGTCTTTTCATTTTGTTTATGGTTTCCTTTGTTGGACAAAAGCTTTTAAATTAGGTTGCATTTGTTTATTTTGGCTTTTATTTCTTTTGCCTTAGGAGACTGATTCAAAAAAATATTCCTATAATTTATGTCAAAGAGTATTCAGCCTACGTTCTCTTCTAGGAGTTTTATGGTTTCTGTTCTTACATTATGTCTTTAAACCATTTTGAGTTTATTTTTGTATATGGTGTGACAGAATGTTCTAATCTCATAATTTTACATGTGACTTCAGTTTTTCCAGAACCACTTGTTGAAGAGATGATCTTTTCTCCATTGTGTGTTCTTACCTCTTTTGTTATAGGTGATTTGGCCATTTGGAGTCTTTCTTGTTTCTATATGAATTTTATGCCTGTTTATTCTAGTACAGTGAAAATGTCCTGATATTTTCATAGAGACTGAATTAAATCTGCAGATCTCTTATTCCACTTTATATCAACTTCAGTTTCCTTCATTGTTGTTTTATTAGTTTTCAGAGTATACATCTTTCACCGTAAGATTATTCCTAGGTATTTTATTCTTTCTGATATGGCTTTTAAAAGGCTCTTTCTGATATTTCATTATTAGTTTATAGACAAAACATAATTCTGTATATTAATCTTGTTTCCTACTACCTTGTTTAAATCATTTATTACTTCTAAAAGTTTCCTGTAGAGACTTTAGGGTTTTCTCTCTATAGAACAGATGACTCTCAGATGTCATGTGCAAATAGTGACAATTTTATGTTTTCACTTTCAATTTGGATACCTTTCATTTCTCTTTCTTGTCTTATTGCTGTGGTTAGAACTTCTAATATTTAAGAAGAAATGGTTACAGTGGGCATTCTTGTCACGTTCCTGAATTTAGCATGAAATGAACTGAACTGAACTGAATTTAGCTTTTCTTCAGTATTATCTTGGTGTGTGTTTGTTGCAAATGGCCTTTACTATGTTCAAATGTGTTCTTTCTATATCCACTTTGATGCAAATTTTAATCATGAATGGATGATGTATTTTGTCATGTGCTTTTTCTGCATCTTTCGAGGTGATCAAGTGATTTTTATCTTTACTTTTGTTAATGTAGTATATCCCATTGATTGATTTGCATACATTGAATCATCTTTGTGCCCCTGAAATGAATCCAGCTTAATCACGGTGTATAATCTTTTTTATGTATTACTGGATTTGGTTTGCTGATATTTTTTGACAATTTTGCATCTGTATTCATCAATGATATTGGCACATAATTAACTTTTTTGTGGCATCTTTGTCTGGTTTTGATATCACAGTAATGGTGGCCTTGTAGAATGAATTTGGGAGTGTTCTCTCCTGTTCAAATTTTTTGAAATAGTTCGAGAAGGATAGGTATAAGTTCCTTATATGTTTGGTAGAATTCCCCGGTGAAGCTGTTTGGTTGGTCCTGGACTTTTGTTTGCAGATTCTGTTATTTTCATTACAGGTTCTGTTTTACTTCTAGTGATTGTTCAGATTGTCTGTTGTCTTCTTGACTCAGTCTTAGCAGGTTGTGTGTTTCTAGAAATTTGTCTGTTTCTTCTGCTGCCGCTAAGTCGCTTCAGTCGTGTCCAACTCTGTGTGACCCCATAGACGGAAGCCCACCAGGCTCCCCCTTCCCTGGGATTCTCCAGGCAAGAACACTGGAGTGGGTTGCCACCTCCTTCTCCAATGTGTGAAAGTGAAAAGTGAAAGTGAAGTCGCTCAGTCGTGTCCGACCCTTAGTGACCCCACGGACTGCAGCCTACCAGGCTCCTCCACCCATGGGATTTTCTAGGCAAGAGTACTGGAGTGGCTTGCCATTGCCTTCTCCGGTCTGTCCGATTTATTGGCATATAACTGTTTATAGTATTCTCATGATTTTTTGTATTTCTGTGGTGTCAGTTATTATTTCACCTCTTTGATTTCTTAATTTGTTTATTTGGGTCCTCTTTTTTCTTCTTGGTGAGCCAAGATACACATTTGTCAATTTTATTTATCCTTTCAAAAAATCACCTCCTGAATTTATTCTTTCCTATTGTCTTTTTTATCTCTATTTTATTTCCTCTGTGATATTTATTATTTCCTTCCTTCTGCCGGCTTTGTCTTTGTTCTTTTGCTAATTCTTGTGGGTGGTAAGTTAGGTTGTTTATTTCTTGAGAAAGAACTGTATCACTGTGAACTTCCCTCTTAGAACTGTTTTTTTTTTTTTTTCTTTTATATCTCAAAGATTTTATAAAGTTATATTTTCATTTTTATTTGTCTTGAGGTATTTTCTAATTTCTCTTTGATTTCATCATTGACCCATTTTAATAGCATGTTGTTTAGTCTCCATGTGTTTATTCTTTTTGTATTTTTCTTTTTGTGGTTGATTCCTAGTTTAAGACCATTGTGGTCAGAAAAGATGCTTGATGTAATTTTTTAGATTTGTTCAGATTTGTTTTGTGTTGCGTATGTGATCTATCATGGAGAACATTTCATGCATACTTGCAAAGAATGCATATGCTTCCTTTGGGGGGAATGAAGTGTCCTGTAGGTATCAATTAAATCCAACTCTATTGTGTCATTAGGACCTTATTGATTTTCTGTTTGGACAATTTGTCCATTACTGTCAGCAGGATGTTAAAGTTCACTGTTATTGTACTATTGTCATTTTCCTCATTTGTCTCTTAATATTTGCATTATATACTTAGGTCCTCCTGTTATTAGGTGCATACTTTAATGAGTGTGATATCTTCTTATATCGATCCCTTTATTATTACATAATGTTCTTCTTTGTCTTTTGTAATAACCTTTCTTTTAAAGTCTGTTTTGTCTGAAACACATATTGTTACCACTTTCTTGTCATTTTCATTTTGCATGAAATAGCTATTTTCTATCCACTCGCTTTCAGTCTGTCTGTGTCTTTAACCCTGAAGTGATCCTCTTCTAGATAGTGTATTGAAGGATTTTGTATTTTTATCCAATCAGCCATCCTATGTCTTTTGATTGGAGTGTTTATTCTATTGACATTTACAGTAATTATTGATAGGCTCCAGGAGTTGGTGATGGACAGGGAAGCCTAGAATGTTGCAGCCTGTGCGGTTGCAAAGAGCTGGACAAAACTGAGCAACTGAACTGAACTGAAATTACTTACTGCCATCTTATTACTTATTTTTCTGTCGTTTTTGTAGCTCTTCTGTGTTTATTTCTTCTTTTTTTGCTTTTCCCATTGTGGTTTGATGATTTTCTTTAATAATTTGCTTGATTTCTTTTATTTTTATTTTTTGTGTATCTTTTGTAAGTTTTTGCTCTGTGGGTACCATAGGGTTCATGTATGTTGACCCAGGGTTATATCTACTTCATTTAAAATGAAAGGCATTTAAATTCAAATGTGTTTTGGAAGACCTACATTTTTTTCTCTCCTCCGCCGTATTTTGGTTTTGATCTCAGATTTTACATGTTAATGTTTATCCCTTAACTGTCTACAATAGAGTTGCTTTTATAGTTTTTTATCTTTTAATCCATATATTGGCTTATTTAAGTTATTTAAGTAAACTGTGATCCCTATTATATATCTATCTGTCTTTTCTAATGGGCTTTATCCTTTCCTATAAATGCTTACTTCCTTAGAAGCATCTTAGAAAAGATCCTTCAGCATTTTTTAATTTTAAGGGTAGATCTGGTATTATTGAATTCATTCAGTTTTTGCTTGTCTGAGAAATCATCTCTCCTTCTTTTCTACATGACAGTATGGCTAGGTAGAGTCTCCACATTTCAAATATACATGCCACTCCCTTCTTACCAGCAAAATTTCTACAAAATAATCAACTGTTAGCCTTATGGATGTTCCCTTGTATACGACTCTTTGTTTTTTTCTTGCTGCTTTTAGAACTGTCTCTTTAACTTTTACCATTTTAATTATGATATATCTAGATTCCACACCATGGCAGGATACGAATTCTATTCAAATTCTTATAGACTGTAAACCAGGAGACACTTTAGTATACCCAGGGATATAAAACAAGGTACAAAAATGTCATGGTCTAAAGGTATTGAAATCATAGAGTCTGAATTATGTTAGAAGTCAACATCAAAAGATGTTTGAAAATAACCCACATATTTTTAAGTGCAATATGACATTTACCAAGAGAGATCTTTGACTTAGCCATTGAAAGTCTCAATAAAGTTAAAAACTAAAGAAACACAGAGGGTGATTGCAGAGAAGAAAGCATGTAATGAGAAATTAATATCAAAGGTACTTTAAAAATCTCATGTATTTGGAAATTAAATGTCCACTTTTAAATGATGGGTGTATCTAAGAAGCCATAACAAGGAAAATTAGAAAATGTTTGTAACAGAATAAAAATGAGAAGAGAATTTGTCAGAATTTGTTGCATGCAGCTAGAGCTCCTCAGTGACTGGATTCAACGTGGAATCTTGAATAAGGTGTGAAAACAACGTGATTTGTTATTTTCTATCTAATATTTTAATAATTTTGAACTATGGACTGAGGTACGTAATATTGTACAGGAGACAGCGAACAAAAGCATCTCAAAGAAAAAGAAAAGCAAGAAGGCAAAGCATTCATCTGGGGAGGTTTTACAAATAGCTGAAGAAAGACAAGAAGTGAAAAGGGAGAAAGGGAAAAGTATATCCAACTAAACGAAAAAATAATAATAATAAGGGGAAAGACTGGAGATCTCTTCAGGAAAATTAGAAATATCAAGGCAACATTTTGCCCAAAGAGGGGCACAATAAAGGACAGAAATGGTAGAGACCTAGTAGACACTGAAGAGATCAAGAAGAGACAGTAAGAATATACGGAAGAGCTGAATGCACCAGATTGCTTCAATCCTGTGATCAGTCACCCAGAGCCAGACATTATGGAGAACGAAGTCAAGTGGGCCTTTGGAAGCACTGCTGTTAATAAAGCTAGTGGATGCAGTGGAATTCCAGTAGAACTATTCAGAACCCTAAAGGATGATGTCATCAAGGTGTTGCACTCAATATGTCAGCAAATCTGGAAGACCCAGTGCTGGCCACAGGACTGGAAAAGGTCAATCCTTATCCCAATTCCCAAGAGGGGTAGTATTAAAGAATGTGCTGAACATTAGACAGTTGCATTCATCTTCCATGCTAGTAAGGTCATGCTTAAAATCTTGTGTGCTAGGCTTCAGCATTTTGTGAGCCTAGATCTTCCAGGTGTCCAAGCTGGGTTTAAAAAAGGCAGAGGAACCAGAAATCAGATTGCCAACATTCACTGGATCATAGAGAAAGCAAGGGAATTCCAGGAAAACGTCTTACTTTTGTTTCACTGACTACACTAAAGCCCTTGACTGTGTGGATCATAAAAAACTGTGGAAAGCTCTTAAAGAGATGGGTATACCAGACTTATTGGTTTAAGATTGAGAAAGGAGTACAACAGGGCTGTCTGCTGTCACCCTGTTTATTTAACCTATACCTGAGCACATCATGAGAAATACCAGACTGCATGAGTTACAAGCTGGAATCAAGATAGGCGGGAGAAACATAAACCTCAGACATGCAGAAGATACCTCTCTAATGGCAGAAAGTAAAGAGGAGTTAAGGAACCTCTTGATGAGGGTGAAGGAAGAGAGTGAAAGAGCCAGCTTAAGACTAAATATTAAAAAAAAAAAAAAAAAACTGATCATGGCATCCAGCCCCATTATTTCATGGCAAATAGAAGGGGGAAAGGTGGAAGTAGTGACCAGTTTCCTCTTGGATTGTAAAATCATTGCAGATGGTGACTGTAGCCATGAAATCAGAACATGTTTGCTTCTTAGCAGGAAAACTATGACAAACCTAGACAGGATGTTGAAAAGTAAGACATTACTCGTCCAACATAGGTCTGTATCATCAAGGCAGTGGTCTTCCCAGTGGTCACGTACAGTTGTGAAAGCTGGACCATAAAGAAGGCGGAACACCAAAGAATTGATGCCTTTGAACTGTGGTGCTGGAGAGGACTCCTGAAAGTCCGTTGGACAGCAGGGAGATCAAACCAGTCAATTTTAAGGGAAATCAACCCTGAGTACTTGTTGGAGGAACTAATGCTGAAGCTGAAACTCCAGTATTTTGGTCATCTGATGCGAACAACCAACACATTGGAAAAGTCCCTGATGCTGGGAAAAACTGAGGGCAGGAGAAGAGGGCATCAGAGGATGAGGTGGCTGGATGGCATCACTGGTGCAGTGGACATGAATGTGGGTAAAGTTCAGGAGATGGTGAGATCTGGGAGGCCTGGCGTGCTACAGTCCATGGGGTCGCAAAGAGCTGGACATGATGACATAGAATAGAAAGCGCTGTATGTAGTTTAATTTTGGCAAAAAGGTACATTATTTATTTTTTTAAATATATAGATGCTATATTCATAGAAGAAGTCAGGAAAACTATATACCAGTTGACAAATAGTGTTTGTCTCTGGAGCAGTGGTTCTTAAGGTCAGGGATGCAGGTGTTTTGCCTCAAGGGGACATTTGGCAATGTCTCAGGACATTTTGGGTTTTTACAATTTGGAGAATGCAACCAAATTAGGACTCACTAAAAAAAAAAAAAAAAACACTTCCTAAAATGTTATATATGAAAATTTAAAATATACTTCTAAATAAATTATGTCAGAAACATTGCCAGTAAATATATAAAGGAATCTTACTTGTATCAATAGTTAGGAGAATACAAATGAGTAAACAACATACTGTTCCATAATCAACATCCTGAGAAAAAGTGTGATAACAACAAATAGTTCACTTTTTAAAAATTTAAATGGTGTCCAACTGGATTAATGTATTATTATTATCCATTCTCTGATTAATGAACTTTTTAGAGTTACTCCAGTCTGTTTTTTATAATGACATTTTACATGTCTCCTCATCATAGGATATATATACTGTCAACTTTGTTCAGTTCAGTTCAGTCACTCAGTCGCGTCCAACTCTTTGCGACGATGAATCACAGCATGCCAGGCCTCCCTGTCCATCACCAACTCCCAGAGTTCACTCAAACTCATGTCCATTGAGTCGGTGATGCCATCCAGCCATCTCATTCTCTGTCATCCCCTTCTCCTCCTGCCGCCAATCCCTCCCAGCATCAGAGTCTTTTCCAGTGAGTCAACCCGTCGCATGAGGTGGCCAAAGTATTGGAGTTTCAGCTTTAGCATCAGTCCTTCCAATGAACACCCAGGACTGATCTCCTTTAGAATGGACTAGTTGGATCTCCTTGCAGTCCAAGGGATTCTCAAGAGTCTTCTCCAACACCACAGTTCAAAAGCATCAATTCTTTTTAGATACTGTAAAATTGTTCTCCAAACTGGTTGTACCAATTTATGCACAATACTAGTATATAAGCACTTCTATTCTTCTACGTTCTTAATAACATTTACTGTTATCACACTTTAATTTTTGTCAATATGTTCAGTATTAAACTATAACACTGAGGTAAAAGATAAAAATAGTTTGTAAGGCTATCCTTTGTCTTATACTGTGTGAAATCATAAATATACAATAGTATGTGTTAGTAGGGAATAAATGTAATGGCCTCAAATCCTGGACAGGAAGGATACCTTAGCTTTAGGATAGTGGTTCCTGCTGAGAAACATTGGAGAAAGCTTTCATCCAAGTGTGTAATGTTTATTTCTTAAATCGGCAGATATCAATGAGTGTCTATTTGACAGCAGGTAAATAGGTGTTCTTTGTATCATTGTCTTTCCTTTTTTTTTCCTTTTTGCTGTATTTGGAATATTTTTTATGACTAAAGGAAAAGACTATCAAAAGTTAAGAATCATTATCCTGTAGGCAAGGCTATGACTGTGTAGGCAGGGCAGGCAGATGATGCTGACTTAAGCTCTAGAATCACTTTTGAGGAAATCTCCTGATGTTGTCCCTGCCTCTCGTGTCCTTGTCTCACTATGCTGAGCCATCTATACGTTGACCAGTTTATTTGCTGTGGGAGTCTGGCTGGCTGCAGTCCATGGGTTCGCAAAGAGTCGGACACGACTGAGTGAATAAGCACACATACCCTGTACACACCTTACTAAATTGCATATTACACTAATTACATTTATTTCTATGTTATTTTCACCATAGAGATGATGGTAGGCAGTGGCTGTATCTTGTTTGTATGTCCCTTTGCATAGTTTAGTGCATAACAAATAGTAACCTCTAAATAAATACTTGGGAAATGAAGTGATGGATGACTGAGCAGATTTCAAAGGAAGAAGCAATATATAAAGAGCAATTACTAGTATTAACTTTTATCCACATTTTTGTTTTGATGTTCTTGGCCAGAATCTAATAATAGGTCATCTTGTTATATTTTATGCATTAGTTTACAGTTATATTTTGCTATATATAACCTTTGAATATAAACCAACAGTGATTTCCATTAGAGTTTTTTTTATCTTAAACCAAAAAGAAACCTGAAAGAAGGTAATCCAGGGCTGGCATGGAGGTTCCTCATGCTTTAAGTATCTTTCTGCTCCACCATATTTATTGAGGTAGCTCATGAACCAAGATAACTACTTAAATTCCAGCAATCTTTTCTTTCTTACCCCATTTCTCTTCCTTCCTTCATACTTTTTTTTTTTCCTTCTTTCTTTTAATTAAGGCTAAAGGGAGAAGGAAAAGGAACAAGAAGCACCTACCCCTGCTTTTGAAAGACTTGCTGGAAGTTCCCTGCAAGTTTGCCTTCCATCTCTTTGACTAGTACATGGTCATATGGCCTCATCAAACTGAAAAGGAGGCTGGGAAATATCTTTTAGCTAAATGATGATGTTTTTACCTAGGAATTGTGGTTCTGTTACTAAGGAACAAGGAGAGACTGAACATTGAAATAGTAATACCGCTATCAGTCCCTGAAATTTTAACCAGCTATGGGTACTAAAAAGAGACAGTAGAGAGAAGTGGGTTCCAGAGAATGCTTTTTAGTTTATTATCTTTGTAAGCTTCCCTATAAATAAACCAAAAATTAGAATATTTTGTATTCGACCCAGTTCTTGGCAACCTTAATTTTGGTCTCAAGTACAAGATATCAAACAAAAGTCGACATTGTCAGATTTGTTAGGATTTCCTTGCTTTTTTCTTCTTCCTTGTCACATATTTTTAAAAACTAAGAAATAGTTTTAATTTGGTTCTAGGGGTATGCTTATAAATTTGACACTCGCTAAAGTGCTTTCCTTGGGGGAAAAAGTGAAGTGGTGGAAGATCAAGAAGCTAATTTTTATGGAAAATTAATCCATAAATAGTTATCAGACTTTTTTTGATCATGGTCACTGTTCCTGATATTGATTCTTTTCACTGGGTTGTAAAATAATGTGTAATGAAGTTTATTCTTTGGAGATTAGAAAAATTATTTCACATACATCCTTTCCATTCCAGGCTCTAAATTATCTTGGAATTCAGCCCACAAAAGAACAGCACCAAGCCCTGAGACAGCAACTACAAGTAGACCAAAAGGGGACAGTGTCTTTTGGAGGTAACATTAGGTTCATCATGTTGCATCATCACAGAAACTTGGTCAAAGAGTTGTTGTGGCCTACATTTATAAAGAGTGCCTCTTCTTTAGAAGGAAAGAAGGAAAAACAAAACCACATCTATTAATATGTCAAGTTCCTTAAATGGTGGGACTTCGTTGGTGGCTCACTGGTAAATAATCCACCTGCAAAGCAGGAGACGCGGGTTTGAACCTTGGGGTCATGAAGATCCCCTGGAGGAGGGCCTGGCAACCCACTCCAGTATTCTTGCCTGGAGAATCTCATAGACAGGAGAGCCTGGAGAGGTATATACAGTCCATGGTATCACAAAGAGTCATACACAACTGAAGTGACTGAGCATGCACATAACGCCTTAAACAGTATTCTAAAAACTCAGAATTATTGGCCTAACTGAGTCAGCAGAAAGGAGAACTTTCTTAGAATCTTTCAGCTTTAAAATATCATTCTATCATGTTATGTTCTGTTTTTAATTTGTTGCATAAATGCTTTCAACCAATATGATATAATAATATCATAGACTTTGCACTGTTGAAAATTTTGATGGTTTTTCGTTAACTGATAATATAAATAATTCTATATTTAATATAGCTTTTTTTCTTCTTTCTCTTAGGATAAATTCCCACAAGTGATTTAGACTTTTCAAATGTTTTAATTGTTTTTCAGAGACATTTTGCACACATATTTGTTCTGCCACTAGTAATGTTTGAATGTAACTGTTTTTTGTATCCTTGACAACATTAAGAATTTAATTATTTTTTTATAGAGTAGATGCAACATTGTATCATTCTAAAAGCATCAGCATTGCTAAAGAAAGAAATTTGGGGTTTGAAGTGATAAAAAAGATATATTTTATCCCCTCTCCTTTTGAAAATCATCACAAAATAATGAGAACAAGAAACAGAAATACATGTACAACCACAGTGTATAAGGACAGAAAGTAAATGAGAACAGTAAATGAATTAGTGAACAGAGGCAAGTAAAGCCCAAGTGTTTGAAAAGATAGGGGAATCACAGCAGAGAGCAAGCCGATTCCTGGAAAGGTTTAGGAATTGAAAGCATCGGGTACTTAAGGGTGGGTGTAGGCAGGACATTTAGAACAGAGTTGTTAGGAATCTGTGTAAGGAGCAATTTGGTATGCTTTTCCCTGCCCTCTCAAGCAATCCAGCAACTACCACTCCCTTACCCTTGAAGAGGAAAAGAAGTCTATCCTCTTGAGAAATTAAACCAGATTTATTCCGGACCTATAGTTGCCAGCAGCTAGGGAACTTAGGGGCATGTATGGTGAATTATCACTCACAACACACACTCAGATTGCTCAGTGATATTTGCAACCATATTTATACTCTATGGGTAAGCAGTTGTAGGAGTTTCTCCAAAGAACCTGAACAAGACATCAAAATAGTTGGCTACCTAATTGCTCTGTAATGAAACCCACTAGTTGACAAAGAGAGTTATGCACACAAAATTTCCAGTCAATGATTTAGTGCCTAATTTTTCTTGAATGTGATCTTAAAACCTGGAGTTAGCAGACATTTGAAGAAATCCTTCAACATAAATGTAAAGCCCCAAAGTGTCAGATAAATAGAAAAAGAGGAACTCAGGAAAAAGGGAATATTGCAAGAGCAAAGAGAAATTCAGGTAAACCATATATTAGAAATGATAAAACTGAGCTGTCTATGAAATAAGAGAAGGATATTGTAAAATAGGAACAATTAAAAAGATCATTGGAAACAATATATAATAGCCAAATTAAAAAAAAAATTGAAGATAGATGAACATGTCACACTCCATGTCTCAGGAAACTTATAGTTTGCTAGGTACGCATTCAGTTCAGTTCACTTCAGTTCAGTCGCTCAGTTGTGTCCAACTCTTTGCAACCCATGAATCACAGCACGCCAGGGCTCCCATTAGGCAGTGCTATATAACAATCAAGAGCATATGACTTTCAGTCAGACTTTAAATTAAATCTTGCTTTGCTACTTATTTGCCAAGTTAACTTATCTTAGCCCCAAATTGTCAAATGGAGAGGATTAGAGGGCCTAGCTCAGAAAATTCTGGAGATGAAATTACAAAGTGCGTTCCTAGCAGTTATAGAAACATTCATTGCTATTATTATTGTTACTGCTACTACTGTTGTTCTTATTATTAAGCCTATTTAAGTAAGTTAAATTTTAACCATTATAACACATAGCTTTAACTTCATGTAGAGAAAGGTTAAGTTGACTTAGATAAGGTTAAGTGCTGTATTCCTACTGAAATGTGTTCTGTTTTAGATTTTGTCCACGTTGCCAGAAACTTGTTTTGCTTGCAATTGGATGAAGCCAACGTTGCTGCACATGAAATTTCCAGCATATTAAATTCACAGGTAGAGTATGCCCTATAGAGTTGTCTTAATTGCACTTAAGTCATGTCTTAAATGGGCTTCCCTGTTAGCTCAGCTGGTAAAGAATGCGCCTGTAATGCAGGAGACCCAAGTTTGATTCCTAGGTTGGGAACATCCCCTTGAGAAGGGATAGGCTACCCACTCCAGTATTCTTGGGCCTCCTTGGTGGCTCAGACATTTAAGAATCCACCTGCAATGCAGGAGACCTGGGTTTGATCCCTAGATTGAGAAGATTCCCTGGAGAAGGGCATGGCATTTCACTCCAGTATTCTGGCCTGGAGAATCCCCATGGACAGAGGAGCCTTGTGGGCCACAGCCCATGGCGTCACAAAGAGTAGGACATGACTGAACAAGTAAGCACAGCACAGCATGTCTTAAGTGTTATGTGTCATATACATATGCTTTCTTATTTTTTAGAAAATAAGTTATGCAGATTAAACATGCTTCCTGGGTAAATATATGAAATACAGATAATTTAAAATCAAAAGTGAAATTTTGTCTTGATCTCCTTTATCCTCCTCTCTCACTATTCCATTATGATACTCCCATCTTTAAGTTTACTACAGAAAAGTACTTATATCTTAAGTGTTAACTCTAAAATATTATAGTCTGAACCATCCTTGTGTAATCATCAGCCACATCAAGAAATACAGGGTTAAAGAAACTCCTGGGACCCTGATGTCTCCACCCCCATGTTCCTTTCTAGTTTTCTAGTGCTAACCTTCCCCACCCCAAGTCAAGATAACAAGCTACTCTTTGACTCTCTAACAACATAGATCTGTTTTGGTATTTTTGTGCTTTATCTAAAAAGAAGTTGTGAAGTCAGTTAACTTTGTAAGTCATTTGTTCTATAAAACTTTGATATTTTTATTGTCAAATCTTTCAATCCTTTCCTTTATGGATATTTTATTTCGGTACATTATTAAGGAAGATCTTTTGATTTTATAGTATATATATATATATAAAATTTCTAGACAAACCACTCTGTTCCATTGATCTATTTCTTTCTCCCAGTACAGTATTATCTTAATTACTCTAGCTTAATAGATTTAGGTTGATTGTTATCTGTTAGGTCAAGTCTTTCCTTCTTTTGCTAGCTTCTTGATTTTTATCTAACTACATGATCTTTAGAATCATTGTGCTATGGTAATGAAAATTCAATTGGGACTTTCTGTTTTTAATTGGAATTTTATTGAATCTAGAGGATGGTTTGAGAGAAGTGAAATGGTTTATTTCTCCATTCATTTAGATCTTTGTTGAAGTTTTGGAAAGAGGAAATTATAACTTGCTTCACAGTGGTCTTGAATATTTCTTGTTAAGTCAAATAGGTACACTACAGTTTTTGATGCTATTGAAATTGGGACTTTTTTTACCGTTATATTTTCTAATTGATTAATAAAAATTAATTTTTGAATGGCTATTTTGTGTGATGCCACTTTACTGAACTCCCTCATTCCAGTTATTTTTAAGTTATTTATCTTGAGCTTTCTAGGTAGACATTTGAAGTTAATTACTTTTGTCTCTTTCACAATTTTTTACTTTTTCTGAATACTGTTGAATAACAGCTACAAAACTGAGCGAGAACCTAATTTCCATGATATTTGAGCCATTTAACATTTTTAATTTTTGTAAAGAAGCTAGCACTATCTTACTTAATGAGCAAGTTTTATAGTTGGCCATTGAACTACATAGGTTTGTACTGTACAGGTCCACTGAATCACAGGTTTTTTTTTTCCACTATTATATACTATAGTACTACATAATCCAAGATTGGTTAAATCATTGGGTGCAAAACCACAGATATGGAGGGCCTAGTGTAAAGTCATACTCAGATTTTCTACTATGTGGAGGATCGTTGTCCCTAACCCCTCACATTGTTCATGGATCAGCTGTTCATGGGTCATTCCAGTTCCTCTGAAGAAATTTAAATAATAGAAACTTTACCTGTTCCTTGAAGGCTTGAAAGTGTTTTCATATGCCAAGTGACTAGGGCCTAGATCTTTCGGGAGAGGGGATGTTTCCTATATAATGTCTTCCAAGGTGGCTTTATTCAAATGTTTGTTCTTTTCTTGGGTAATGTTGTTGATGTATATTTTCCTAGAAAAAATTTCCTTTCAAGATATTAAAATTTATAAAACATTAACATAGAATTTTTTCAGATTTTTAATCCTTATTTTTGATGATATTGCTTTTTATTTTATAGATGTACCGCACAATTTTTTTTTTTTTGGTTCTGTCACACAGCTTATGGGGTCTCAGTTCCCAAATTAGGAATCAAACCCAGGCCTCTGCAGTGAAAGCAATGAATCCTAACCACTAGACCAGCGGGGAACTCCCAACACAATTTTTACACAATACTAACACTCACAAGTTTGCTTTTATCTTTAAATGTTTGACTGTGGTGGGCCTTTGCTGCTGAGCATGGGCTTTCCCTAGTTGCAGTGAGCAGGGCTACTCTTTTTTGGGGTGCGTGTGCTTCTCATTGCAGAGCGCTGCCTCTAGGTGTATTGGCTTCAGGAGTTGCAGCATAAGGGCTCAGGAGTTGCGGCTGTTGGCTCAGTAGTTGTGGCACGCGGGCTTATGCCCCATGGCATGTGGGATCTTCCTAGACCAGGGCTTGAACCCATGTTCCCTGCATTGGCAGACAGATTCTTAACCACTGGACCAACAGGAAAGCCCCATATCCATAAGTTTTTATAGGTAATATTTTAATAATCTCTCAACAGTATATAACTTTTATGTTGTAGATATGTCTTTGACTCTTATTTTAAACTGTTTTAAACATTTTCTAGTGATATACTATAGTTTCCTTTTGGTTACTGCTTTCTAGTTTAATTTAGAGGGCCATATTCAGAGACATAGTCTATGTGGTATTAACCCTTTGACCATACATACACCCAGCATGCATTCAATTTTGTGGAATGTTTTCTGTTGTGTGAAAAACACATTTACAGTCGTTGGATGCAGTGTTTTCTTTGTGTCAGCTCAAAGGTCAAATCATGTGGTTCAAATTTTCTATTTTCTTTAAAAATTTTCTCTTTCATTACTTATGTGTTGTTTTGTTGTTTCCTTTTATTGTATTTTCTGTTACTGAGAGAGAGGTGTTTTAAAATTTCCTCCATTTGGCTCTGCTAATTTTTGCTTTGCATATCATGAGTCTTTATTATTATTTTTATTTTAGAATTGTCATATTCTGACAGGTTGTTGAATCTCTTCATCTTTAGAATGTTTCTTGCTTTAAAACTACTTTAGTCTAATTGTGTAGTGGTTGGTGATTTGGTCTGGTTTTCAATTATCATAAACATAGTTTTTAAAAGTTATAATTAAAATGTATTATTATATTAGTTTCAGGTGTATAATATAGAGAATGAGTTTTATACATTATGAAATGATAGCAACAATAAAACCAGTTACTACCCATCACAGTAAATTACAATGTTATTGACTATATTCTCTATGTATACATTATGTCCCTGTGACTTATTTATTTAATACATTTGGAACTTTGTATATCTTAATCCCCTTCAGCTATTTCACATCCATCCCCACCTGTCTCCCCTCTGGCAGCCACCTGTTTGCTTTCTGTATGTGTAGTCAGTTTCTGTTTTATTTTGTTCCTTTTGTTTGTTTTGTTTTTTAAGTTCGACATGTAAATGAAGTCATATGGTATTTATTTTTTTCTGAGTTATTTCACTTAACGTAATACCCTTCATGTTCATCCATGTTGCCACAAATAGCAAGATTCCTTCTTTTCATGGCTGAGTAATAATATATATATATATAAAACATTATATATATGCGTGTGTGTGTGTTTATATATATGTATATAAATACGTAACACATCTTTATTTGTTCATCCATTGACAGATGCTTAGATTGTTTCCATATCTTGGCTTTTGTAAATAGTACTATGACATAATAGGGGCACATATATCTTTTTAAAGTAGTGTTTTACTTTTCTTCAGATAAATACCCAGAAGCAGAATTACTGGGTTGTATGGTAGTTCTCTTTTCAGTGTTTAAAAACTTTATTTATTTTGGCTGTGCTGGATCCTTGTTGCTGCGTGCAGGCTTTCTCTAGTTGTGGTGAGAAGGGCCTACTCTGGTTGCAGTACCACGCTTCTCATTGTGGTGGCTTCTCCTGTTGCAGATCCTAGTGCTGGAGCACCCAGGCTTCCATAGCCGCAGTGCGTGAGATTCAGTAGTTGTGGCGCCCAGGCTCCAGAGCGTGCAGGCTTCTGTAGTTGTGGCACCTGCGCTCTAGAACTCAGGCTCAGAAGTTATAGTGCATGGGTTTAGTTGCCCTGTGGCATATAGAAGCTTCCTGTACTGGGGATTGAACCTGTGTCCCCTGAATTGGCAGGCAGACTGCCAACCACTGGACCACTAGGGAAGTCCTCTTTTCAGTTTTTTGAGGAAGCTCCATACTGATTTCCAAAGTGGTTGCCACAGTTTACAATCCCACTGACAGTGTGAGAGTTTTCCTTCACTTCACATCCTTACCAACACTTGTTGTTTATTGTCTTTTTGATAATAAGCATATGATATGTGTGAGGCGGTATCTCAGTGTGGTTTTAATTTACATTTCCTTGATGATAGTAATGTTTAGCACCTTTTCAAGTTCCTGACTGCTGTCAATATATCTCCTTTGGAAAATGTCTGTTCACATCCCCTGCTCATTTTTAATTGAGGTTTTTGTTCTTTGATAATGTGTTGTATCAGTTCTTTTTGTATTTTTAATATCAACCCCCTTATTGTATACATCATTTGCAAATAACATCTCTCATTCAATAGGTTGCATTTTCATTTCTTTCGTGTTTTCATTTGCTGTACAAAAGCTTTTTGGTTTGATTTATTCCCATTTGTTTATTTTTGCTTTTGTTGCCCTTGCTTGAAGAGTGATACCAAAAACAAACAAACAAACAAAAAAAAATGGTAAGGCTGATGTCAAAGAGTATACTGCCTATGTTTCTTTCTAGGAGATTTATAGTTTAAGTTTTTAAGTCTTAAATTCACTTTGTGTTTCTTTTTGTATATGGTGTAAGAAAATAGTCCAGTTCATTCTTTTGCATGTAGCTGTCCATTTTACCAGCACCACTTATTAAAGAGACTCTCTTTTCTCCACTGTGTATTCTTGCCTCTTATGTTGTAGATTAATTGACTCTATAAGTGTGGGTTTACTTCTGGGCTCTTGATTCTGTTCCATTGACCTATGTATCTGTTTTTGTGTCAGTACAAAACTGTTTTGATTACTGTAGCTTTATAGTCTATGTTCATGTTTTGGACTGTGAAACCTCCAACTTTGTAATTATTTTTCTCAAGATTGCTTTGAACAGACTGATCACTAGAAGGGAAATAGAATATGTAATTTTTAAAAAAAAAGCCTCCCTTACAAACAAAAGTCCAGAAGCAGATGGCTTCACAGGTGAATTCTACCAGAGATACCAATCCTTTTACCAATCCTGCTCAAACTCTTTCAAAAGACTGAAGAGAAAGGAACACTCCCAAAGACATTCTATGAAGTCATTACCCTGATATGAAAACCAGAAAAAATTACCACCAAAAAGAAAATTATAGGACAATATCTTTGATAAATGTAGATGCATAACATCTCAGCAAAATATTACCAAGCTGAATCCAACAGTACATAAGAAAGATCATATACCATGACCAAGTGGGATTCATTCCAAGTTCACAAGGATGGTTCAACGTGCACAAATCAATCAGTGTGATATACCACATCAAGAAAAGAAGTAAAAAACCACATGATCATCTCAACAGATGGAGAAAAAACATCTGACAAAATTCAGCACTCATTCATGATAAAAACCCTTACCAAACTGGATATAGAAGAAACATAGCGGGGGAGGATAGAAGATGGCAGAGGAATAGAACGGGGCGACCACTCTCTCCCCCACAAATTCAGCAAAAGAACATTTGAATGCTGAGTAAATTCCACAAAACAACTTCTGAATACCGGCAGAGGACATCAGGCACCCAGAAAAGCAGCCCATTGTCTTCTAAAGGGGGTAGGAAAGAGTATAAAAGATAAAAAGAGAGAAAAAAGAGGGAGGGACAGAGCTCAGTCCTGGGAAGGGAGGCTTAAAGAAAAAAAAAAAGAAGTTTCCAAACACCTGGAAATACTCACTGGCGAGTCTGTGGCCAGCCTTGGAACCGCAGAGGGCCACATAACTGGGAGAGAAAAGAAATAGATAACCCACAGACTAACTGCCCAGAGGAAACTCTCAGCGGGGAAGTGGCGCAACCACTGGCACTCCCCACTAGCAAGTAGGGGCTGGGCAGGGAGGCGTGGCGTCAGCACTTAGAGAGAGGACCAGGTCTGAACGCTCTGAGGGCGCTAACAGGAGATAGCGAAGCAGACTGTGCAGCTAAAAGGCAAAAAGGCGAAAAGCCCCAACCTAAGACTCAACCAGCCCTGCTCACAGAACAAAGGACTGAGTAGAGCCAGCCGGCTGCGGTCAGCCCATCCCCCATCCCCTGCCTGGACAGGCAAGGGAGGGCAGCCAGCACCAGAAGGGGCAACCGCAACCCCAGAGAGGCCTCCCATACCAAGCTTCAGGCAGGCTTCCTTGTTAACCAAGACTTCTTGGGTCTGGGCCAGTCGATATCCGCTGGAGAAGGTGCGCCGTTGTACACCCAGAAAACCGAGCGGCAGGGACCGGGGAGGCGATAAGTGGCAGCAACCGTGCTTGCCAAATGCCTGTGTCACCTGAGCTGCTCGGACTAGGGAAGGCGTTAAATGCAGGCCCAACCGAGTCTGCGCCTTTGTGGAGTACCCGAGGACCTGAACCTGAGCCGCTCAGACCTGGGAAGTGCATGCAACCCAGCGCCGGCCATGGACAGTTCCTGACAGAGCAACCTAGCCTGAACAGCATAAACAGGAGAAGCACACACGCTGTGACCGGGGCCAATCCCAGTGAGGCGAAGACACTGTGCACACTCCCCACAAACGCCAGGGATATTTGCTGGCAGTGTCCCTCCCTCCCCACAGCACGTGTGAACAGGTGAACCTATAAAAATGTACACCACCGCCCCCTTGTATCAGGGCAGGAATTAGACACGGAAGAGACCAGCAAACAGAAGAGCTTGAACAGAAAGAACTGCCTTGGATGTGACAGATGGAGAGGCCTTGAGCCTCCTGCAAGAATAAGACCGAAAACCAGAGGCAGAGGCTTAACTCCAAATCCTGAGAACACCAGAGATCTCCTGTTCCAGGGAACATTAACTGATAGGAGCTGATCAAATGCCTCCATACATACACTGAAACCAGGCACCACCCAAGGGTCAACAAGTTTCAGAGAAAGATGTACCACGCAAATTCACTGGCAACACAGGAGAATAGCCCTGAACTTCAGTATACAGGCTGCCCAAAGCCACTCCAAACCCACTGACATCTCAGACTCATTACTGGATACTTTATTGCACTCCAGAGAGAAGAAATCCAGCTCCACCCACCAGAACACCGATGCAAGCTTCCCTAACCAGGGAACCTTGACAAGCCACCCGTCCAAACCCACACACAGCGAGGAAACTACATAATTAAGAGAACTCCACCAACTGTCAGAAGATGGAAAGGCCACCCCAAGCACAACAATATAAGTAAGATGAAGAGGCAGAGAAATACCCAGCAACTAAAGGAACAGGATAAATGCCCACCAACACAAAAGAGGAAGATATAGGGAATCTACCTGATAAAGAATTTGGAATTTTAATAGTGAAAATGACTCAAAACCTAGAAAGCAAAATGGAGTTACAGATAAATAACTTGGAGAAAAGGATTGAGAAGATGCAAGAAAGTTTTAATAAGGATTTAGAGGAAATAAAAAAGAGTCAATATACACTGAATAATGCAATAGATGAGATCAGAAACACTCTGGAGGGAACAAACAGTAGAATAATGGAGGCAGAAGACAGGATAAGCGATCTAGAAGACAGAATTGTAGAAATAAATGAAACAGAGAGGGAAAAAGAAAAACAAATTAAAAGAAATGAGGACAATATTAGACACCTCTGGGACAATATTAAATGCCCCAACATTTGAAACATAGGAGTCCCAGAAGAGTTTCTTTGTGAAAGACCATGAGAGAATACTTGAGATAATAGTTGAAAACTTCCCTAAAATGGGGAAGGAAATAATCACCCAAGTCCAAGAAACCCAGAGAGTCCCAAACAGGATAAACCCAGGCGAAATACTCCAAGACACATATTAATCAAATTAACAAAGATCAAACACAAAGAACAAATATTAAAAGCAGCAAAGGAAAAGCAACAAATAACACACAAGGGGATTCCCTTAAGGATAACAGCTGATCTTTCAACAGAAACTCTTCAGGCCAGGAGGGAATGGCAAGACATACTAAAGTAATGAAATAAAGTAACCTACAGCCCAGATTACTATACCCAGCAAGGATCTCATTCAAATATGAAGGAGAAATCAAAAGCTTTACAGACAAGCAAAAGCTGAGAGAATTCAGCATCACCAAACCAGCTCTCCAACAAATACTAAAGGATCTTCTCTCGACAGGAGACACAGAAAGGATGTATTAACTCAAACCCAAAGCACTAAAGAAAATGGCAACGGGATCATACTTATCAATAATCACCTTAAATGTAAATGGGTTGAATGCCCCAACCAAAAGACAAAGGCTGGCTGAATGGATACAAAAACAAGACCCCCATATATATTGTCTACAAGAGACCCACCTCAAAACGAGGGACACATACAGGCTGAAAGTGAAGGGCTGGAAAAAAATATTCCACGCAAACAGAGACCAAAAGAAAGCAGGAGTAGCAATATTCATATCAGATAAAATAGACTTTAAAACAAAGGCTTTGAAAAGAGACAAAGAAGGAAACTACATAATGATCAAAGGATCAATCCAAGAAGAAGATATAACAATTCTAAATATTTATGCACCCAACATAGGAGCACCGCAATATGTAAGACCATTACTAACAAGTATGAAAGTGGAAATTAACAACAACACAATAATAGTGGGAGACTTTAATACCCCACTCACACCTATGGATAGATCAACTAAACAGAAAATTAACAAGGAAACACAAACTTTAAATGATACAATAGACCAGTTAAACCTAATAGATCTCTATAGGACATTTCACCCCAAAACAATGAATTTCACCTTTTTCTCAAGTGCACACGGAACCTTTTCCAGGATAGATCACATCCTGGGCCATATATCTAGCCTTGGTAAATTCAAAAAAATTGAAATCATTCCAAGCATCTTTTCTGACCACAATGCAGTAAGATTAGATCTCAATTACAGGAGAAAAACTATTAAAAATGCCAACATATGGAGGCTGAACAACACGCTGCTGAATAATGAACAAATCATAGAAGAAATCAAAAGAGAAATCAAAATATACATAGAAATGAATGAAAATGAAAACACAACAACCCAAAACCTCTGGGACACTGTAAAAGCAGTGCTAAGGGGAAAGTTCATAGCAATATAGGCATACCTCAAGAAACAAAAGTCAAAAACTAAATAACCTAACTCTACATCTAAAGAAACTAGAAAAGGAAGACATGAAGAACCCCAGGGTTAGTAGAAGGAAAGAACTCTTAAAATTAGGGCAGAGATGAATGCAAAAGAAACAAGAGAGACCATAGCAAAAATCAACAAAGCCAAAAGCTGGTTCTTTGAGAAGGTAAATAAAATTGACAAACCACTAGCCAGACTCATCAAGAAACAAAGGGAGAAGAACCAAATCAATAAAATTAGAAATGAAAATGGAGAGATCACAACCGACGACACAGAAATACAAAGGATTATTAGAGAATACTATCAGCAATTATATGGCAATAAAATGAATAACTTGGAAGAAATGGACAATTTCTTAGAAAAGTAAAACTTTCCAAAACTGAACCAGGAAGAAATAGAAAATCTGAACAGACCCATCACAAGCACGAAATTAGAGGCTGTAATTAGAAATCTTCCAGCAAACAAAAGCCCAGGTCCAGACTGCTTCACAGCTGAATTCTACCTAAAATTTAGAGAAGAGCTAACACCTATTCTACTCAAACTCTTCCAGAAATTTACTGAGGAAGGGAAACTTCCAAACTCATTCTATGAGGCCACCATCACCCTAATCCCAAAACCTGGTAAAGCCCCACAAGAAAAGAAAACTACAGGCCAATATCACTGATGAACATAGATGCAAAATCCTTAACAAAATTCTAAAAATCAGAATCCAACAACACATTAAGAAGATCATACATCATGACCAAGTGGGCTTTATCCCAGGAATGCAAGGATTCTTCAATATCCGCAAATCAATCAACGTAATCCACCACATTAACAAACTGAAAATAAAAATCATATGATTACCTCAATAGATGCAGAGAAAGCCTTCGACAAAATTCAACGTCCATTTATGATAAAAACTCTCCAGAAAGTGGGAATAGAAGGGACATACCTCAACATAATAAAAGCTGTATATGACAAACCCACAGCAAAAATTATCCTCAATGGTGAAAAACTGAAAGCATTTCCCCTAAAGTCAGGAACAAGACAAGGATGTCCACTCTCACCACTGCTATTCAACATAGTTCTGAAAGTTTTGGCTACAGCAATCAGAGCAGAAAAAGACATAAAAGGAATACGAATTGGAAAAGAAGAAGTAAAACTTTCACTATTCGCTAATGATATGATCCTCTACACAGAAAACCCTAAAGACTCTACCAGAAAACTATTAGAGCTAATCAATGAATACAGTAAGGTTGCAGGATATAAAATCAACACACAGAAATCCCTTGCATTCCTATACACTAATAATGAGAAAATAGAGAAATTAAGGAAACTATTCCATTCACTGTTGCAACGAAAAGAATTAAATACTTAGGAATATGTCTACCTAAGGAAACAAAAGACTTGTACATAGAAAACTATAAAACACTTGTGAAAGTAATCAAAGAGGACACTAATAGATGGAGAAATATACTGTGTTCGTGGATTGGAAGAATAAATATTGTAAAAATGAGTATACTACCCAAAGGAATTTATACATTCAATGCAATCCCTATCAAGCTACCAATGATATTTTTCACAGAACTAGAACAAATAATCTCACAATTTGTATGGAAATACAAAAAACCTCGAATAGCCAAAACAATCTTGAGGAAGAAGAATGGAACTGGGGGAATTAACCTGCCGGACTTCAGGCTCTACTACAAAGCCACAGTCATCAAGACTGTATGGTACTGGCATAAAGACAGAAACATAGATCAATGGAACAAAATAGAAAGCCCAAAGATAAACCCATGCACCTATGGACACCTTATCTTTGACAAAGGAGGCAAGAATATAAAATGGAGAAAAGACAATCTCTTCAACAAGTGGTGCTGGGAAAACTGGTCAGCCACTTGTAAAAAAATGAAACTAGATCACTTCCTAACACCATACACCAAAATAAATTCAAAATGGATTAAAGATCTAAATGTAAGACCAGAAACTATAAAACTCCTAGAGGAGAACATAGGCAAAACACTCTCCGACATCAATCACAGCAGGATCCTCCATGACCCACCTCCCATAATATTGGAAATAAAAGCAAAAATAAACAAATGGGACCTAATTAAAATCAAAAGCTTCTGCACAACAAAGGAAACTATAAGCAAGGTGAAAAGGCAGCCTTCAGAATGGGAGAAAATAATAGCAAATGAAACAACTGACAAAGAATTAATCTCCAAAATATACAAGCAGCTCCTGCAGCTCAATTCCAGAAAAATAAATGACCCAATCAAAAAATGGGCCAAAGAACTAAACAGACATTTCTCCAAAGAAGACATAAAGATGGCTAACAAACACATGAAAAAATGCTCAACATCCCTCATAATCAGAGAAATGCAAATCAAAACCACAATGAGATACCATTTCACACCAATCAGAATGGCTGCTATCCAAAAGTCTACATGCAATAAATGCTGGAGAGGGTGTGGAGAAAAGGGAACCCTCTTACACTGTTGGTGGGAATGCAAACTAGTACAGCCACTATGGAGAACACTGTGGAGATTCCTCAAAAAACTGGAAATAGAACTGCCATATGATCCAGCAATCGTACTCCTGGGCGTACACACCGAGGAAACCAGAATTGAAAGAAACACATGTATTCTAATGTTCATTGCAGCACTGTTTATAATAGCGAGGACATGGAAGCAACCTAGATGTCCATCTGCAGATGAATGGATAAGAAAGCTTTGGTACATATACACAATGGAGTATTTTTCAGCCCTCAGAAAGAATGCATTTGAGTCAGTTATAATGAGGTGGATGAAATTGGAGCCTATTATACAGAGTGAAGTAAGCCAGAAAGAAAAACACCAATACAGTATACTAACACATATATATGGAATTTAGAAAGATGATAACAATAACTCTGTATACGAGACAACAAAAGAGACACAGCTGTATAGAACAGTTTTTTGGACTCTGTGGGAGAGGGTGAGGGTGGGATGATTTGGGAGAATGGCATTGAAACATGTATATTATGTAAAATGAATCTCCAGTCCAGGTTCAGTGCACGAGACAGGATGCTCGCGGCTGGTGCACTGGGATAACCCAGAGGGATGGGATGGGGATGGAGGTGGGAGGGGGTTCAAGATGGGGAACACATCTACACCCGCGGCAGATTCATGTCAATGTATGGCAAAACCAACCTATATAATATTGTAAAGTAAAGCCTCCAATAAATAATGAATAAATAAAGAAGAAACATAGCTCAATGTAATAAAAGCTGTGACAAGTCGACAGCCAGTAGAATATTCAATGGTAAAAAGCTGAAGGCCTTATCACTAAAATCTAGGACAAGACAAGGATGGCAATTCTCACCACTTCTGTTCTACATAGTATTAGAAGTCCTAGCACAGCAATTAGATAAAAGATATCCAGATTGAAAGGAAAGAGATAAAGTTCTCATTATTTGCAGATGAATGATACTATATATAGAAAGCCCTAAAGACTCCCCACAAAAACTACTAGATCTGATAAATGAATTCAGCAAGGCAACAGGGTGCAAGATTAGCATTTAGAAATCGGTTGTATTTCTTTACACTAACAATGAAATATCAGAAAGGGAATGTAAAAAAGCAGTAACTTTTAAAATCATACCAAAAAAATGATGCTTAGAAATGAATCTGAACATGGAGGTGAAAAACTTATATAACTATAAACATTAATAAAGGTAATTTAAGATGATTCAAAGAAACGGAAAGATATTGTATGCTGTTGGATTGGAAGAATTAATATTATTAAAATGGTCATACTACTCAAAGCAATGTACAGATTTAACCTGATCCCCATCAAATTACCCATAATATTTTTCACAGAACTGGAAAAAAAAATCGTAAAATATGTCTGAAACTATAAAATTGCCATGAAACCCAGAATTGCCAAGCAATTCTGAGGAAAAAGAACAAAGCAGAAGGCGTAACCTCCCAGATAGATATAATAATCAAAACAGCATATATTGGCACAAAAACAGATACAAAGATCAATGGAACAGAATAGAGAGCCCAGAAATAAACCCATATACCTATGGTCAATTAATCTTTGACAAAGAAAGATAAAATATGATAGGATAAAAGACTTAAATATATGACAAGACACTGTGGAACTCCTGGAAGAGAACATTGGCAAAGTATGCTTTGACGTAAATTATACCACTGATTTTTTAAGTCAGCTTCCCAAGGCAGTAAAAATAAAAACAGAAATAAACAAGTTAGGACCTAGTCAAACTTACAAACTTTTGCACACCAAAGTAAACCATAAACAAAACAGACAATCTATGAAATGGGGGAAAATATTTGCAAACATTGCAACCAACAAGGGTTTAATTAATTTCCAAAACATAGTAATAGCTCATAAAACTCAACAACAACAAACAGATAATCCAATTAAAAATGGACAAAAGACCCAAATAGACATTTCTCCAAAGACATACAGTTGGCCACTAGGCACACGACAAGATGTTCAACATCATCCATATCCATTATTAGAGAAATGCAAATCAAACTACTACACCTCACATCAGTCAGAACAGCCATCATTAAAAAGTCTGTAAATAACAAATGCTAGAGAGGGTGTGGAGAAAAGGGAACTCCTGCACTGTTGGTGGAAATGTAAGTTGGTGTAACCACTATTTAAAACAGTATGGAAGTTCCTCAGAAAACTGAAAATAGAATTACCATATGATCCAGCAATCCTGCTGTTAGACATATTAGCCAAACAATACATGGATCTTCATAGCAGCACTATTTACAATGGCCAAGATACGGAAACAACATAATTGTCCATCAACAGATGAATGGACAAAGAAGATGTAGTACATATATACAATGGAATAATACTCAGCAATAAAAAAGGAAGTAATATTGTTTGCAGCAACATGGATGCACTTAGAGATTATCATACTAAGTGAAGTAACTCAGAAAGAGAAAGACAAATACCATATGGTATCACTTTTATGTATTAATAGAATCTAAAATATGACACAAATGAACCTATCTACAAAGTAGAAACAGACTCACAGGCATAGAGGACAGATTTGTGGTTGCCAAAGACTGGAGTCAGGGGAGGACTGGACTGAGATTTTGTGGTTTGTAGATGCAAACTATTATTCTCAGAATTTTATCATCTTTCCTGTCTCTTTTAACTCTCATTTCTCTTCCATATTGCCCTAGAATGTTACCCCGATATGTTGTAATATCAAGGTTAAAAATCTTTCCTTAGTTACCCTATTTTGCTACCCCCAAATTTAAATAAATTCAAATGTACTTGTTTTAACTTGCTATGTTCATAAACTCTTACATATTAAACTTTTCTTCTGAATTGGTTAATCATTATACTGTTGATACACAGTCAAAAAATTTAAGTTTTGTATATGAATTTTGATAAAAATTTTAAAGGTAGTATTTTAAATGTAAATTCATATTTCAATGGGTTGGAAGAATTATTTGCAATCCAGTTCTGTCATTTATCAGATTTCCATATATGCCTGGGCTTTTTAGACTCTATTCTACTAGTTGACTTGGCTTCATAAGTCTTGATATATTTTCCCACATTGTTGTTCTTTTCAAATACTACTTTAGCTGTCTTATCCATATAAATTTTAGTCAGAATCATGCTACTTTGAACTTATAGATTATTTTGGGAAAAACCAACATCTTTATAAGTTTAAACCTATCTGTGAACATGTTTTGGCCTCTTATTCATCTATATCTTCTCAATGGCATATAATAATACACTTGAGGTATTTTTTTCCAATACAAGCCTTATTAATCTCTGTTAGATTTATTTTCAGATACCTCACACTTTTTTGCCATTATAAACAGGGTTTTTTTTTTAAGACTTTATTTTAGAACAGGTTTGGGTTCACTGCAAAATTAAAGGGAACATTACAGAGAAATATCAATAACCTCAGATATGCAGATGACACCATCCTTATGGCAGAAACTGAAGAGGAACTGAAAAGCCTCTTGATGAAAGTGAAAGAGGAGAGTGAAAAGGTTGGCTTGAAGCTCAACATTCAGAAAACTAAGATCATGGCATCTGGTCCCATCACTTCATGGGAAATAGATGGAAAAACAGTGGAAACAGTGTCAGACTTTATTGTTTTGGGCTCCAAAATCACTGCGGATGCTGATTGCAGCCATGAAATTAAAAGACGCTTACTCCTTGGAAGGAAAGTTATGACCAACCTAGATAGCATATTAAAAAACAGAGACATTACTTTGCCAAGCAAGGTCCGTCTAGTCAAGGCAATGGTTTTTCCCGTGATCATGTATGGATGTGAGAGTTGGACTGTGAAGAAAGCTGATCGCCAAAGAATTGATGCTTTTGAACTGTGGTGCTGGAGAAGACTCTTGAAGGTCCCTTGGACTGCAAGGAGATCCAACCAGTCCATTCTAAAGGAGATCAATCCTGGGTGTTCATTGGAAGGACTGATGCTGAGGCTGAAACTGCAATACTTTGGCCACCTCATGCGACGAGTTGACTCACTGGAAAAGACTCTGATGCTGGGAAGGATTGGGGGCGGGAGGAGAAGGGGGCGACAGAGAATGAGGTGGCTGGATGGCATCACCAACTCTATGAACATGAGATTGAGTGAACTCCGGGAGTTGGTGATGGACAGGGAGGCCTGGCATGCAGTGATTCATGGGGTCACAAAGAGTCGGACATGACTGAGCGACTGAACTGAACTGAACTGAACAGATTTCCTCAATACCCCCACCTCTACACATGCTTAGCTTTGTCTGTTGTTGACCTTCTTCAGAGTGACACATTTGTCATAATTGATGAGCCTACATCGACACAGCATAATCGCCCAAAGTTTGTAGTTTGCATTATGGCCTACTCTTGGTGTATACATTCTGTGTAGGTTAGGACAAGTGTATAGAGGCATACATCAGTCATTATGGTATCATACAGAATATTTTTATTACAAAAAAATTCTCTGTGTACTGCATATCATGTCTCCACAGGCTTACCCGCCCCATCCAAATCCATCACAACCACTGTTTTATCCATAGTTTTGCCCTTTCCAGAATGTCGTATACTTAGAATCATACAATATATAGCCTTTTCAGATTGACTTCTTTCAGGCAATTATATGCATTTAATGTTTCTCCATGTCTTTTCATATCTCTTATCTGGATGGTTATTTATCCATTTACCTACTGAAGAACATCTCAATTGCTCCATGTTTGGATAGTTATGAATAAAACCTCTGTAAATGTCCATGTGCACATTTTTGTGTGGACCTAATTTTTCAACTTCTTTGCGTAAATACCAGGAAACGTAATCGATGGATCGTATGTTAAAAGGATGTTTAATTTTGCAAGAAACTGCCAGCTCTCTTCCAAAGTGGCTGTACTACTTTGTATTCTCACCAGTGATGAATGAGCATTCCCATTGCTGAGAATGAGAATTCCCAAAGACCTGGTGGTTTGGGAACTCAGTAAATCACCCAGTTCTCCCCAAACTGAGGCAATGATTTAGCAAAACTGATCCTCTAGCTTTTAGAGTAGGAAGACTGAAGCAGTAAGAGCACAGTTTCCTTCCTCTCATTTGGTGTTATGTTCTTACCTACTTAATGTGACAGCAGAACATTGTTTCCTAATTGCCAAACAGTATTAGAAGCTACCATACCCATTTTGATGAGGAAAGGCAGAGGGTTTGGGGGGCTTACATAAGCCAAGTAGGGAATGAGCTTGCAGAGCTTTCTTAGCAACTGCAAAGAAATACTTGGTCTCGAGATTAGTAATTTACTTCTTTTCTATCAATACCGATATGATTTTAGAGCAGATAAGAATGTATTCGGTATGTGGCATTTTGACAGCAAAAGCAAAGTGCTGATGGTAGTTGTACAAGGCCTCCATGCCAATAATCTCCTGTTTGTGGCTTCAGATCAAATGTTGTGCAAGAGTCACTATATCAGTTTACAAGAAGTCTTCTGTAGTATTCTGCTTGTCAACACACAGAGTCCCCATTAAACGCTGGCTTTCCATTTCTTTTTCACCTGAATCCACAAATCCATGATAAGAATCCATTTTTACTTCACCACACTCACATATGTAACTGAAACAAGTCTCAAAGCGTTACTTAGCCTCTTTTACATCCTTGTGTTCTTATTTAATCCTCAATTCCAGTCCAGTAAATATTAGGTCTTATAATTTGCTAATGAGTTATGCACCACCATTTGAAAATACTGTTAAAAATCACAGCTTGTCAAGTAGCTTACCAGAAACAAATTCTAAAAATATTTTTAGTATTATTCCCAAGTTTTTTGTTCTATTTTGTTTGTTTTAGTTAACACTATAGTGCCTTATATGAAATAGTATGTCACTTGATCTGAGGTCAGACTACTGACATTCTGTGAAGACGGGGAAATTCCAGTGTGCTTACCCCCTCAACCATGTCATCTTAAAGAAGAGAATCAGATTTTGTAATCCATCTGTTAAGAATGCTAGTTTTTTACCCATATGTTTCTTTGGTTTTTTGGCTTGTATTTTCCCTTATTTTTAAAAAATATTTTTACTGAAGCATAATGGATACAGTAATAAATAGAATCATACAATATGTACTGTTTTGTAACTAGCTTCATTTGCTGATCATTCTGTCTGACTCATAAGATTTCTTGAAATGCTGTCTTTTAAGAAGGAATTGCTGAGTCAGTGTAAGTCCTACTTTTGTTTAGTTGACAAAAAACTTTTTGGTTTTGGAATAATATGGCATTTAGAACCAAAAATATCATTATCTTCCTGTGATTCTAGTCATCACGGCTATATTAAAAATTCACACAGTGCTACAACTGCTACTGGCACAAGACTGCATCCAGAAAAGGCAAATGGAGCCCACATTTAGCAGTGGTGTAATCTTAGCACCAGCAGACGATGGTCTGTGATGCTATGATGGGTTTACCACAGCAATCACGTATCATAAATAGGTTATGCTAAAATCACAACTGGGGTCCTTGCTCAGTCAGTTAAGTGATTGTGTTTTAACAAGGGAAATAGAGTAGAATGGAAAACATTAAAGTGAACTGTGTATAATAAAAGTGATCATCTTTAACTGATAATTGGGTTATGATATAAATGATATTTCTCACTGTGTGTGGCAGTAAATACTTTATAGTCACTTCACTATATACTCATCTGTAAAAGATTCAGTTCAGTTCAGTTCAGTTCAGTCGCTCAGTCGTGTCCGACTCTCTGCGACCCCATGAATCACAGCACGCCAGGCCTCCCTGTCCATCAACTCCCAGAGTACACTCAAACTCATGTCCACAGCGTCGGTGATGCCATCCAGCCATCTCATTCTCCATCGTCCCCTACTCCTCCCGCCCCCAACCTTTCCCAGCATCAGAGTCTTTTCCAGTGAGTCAACTCGTCGCATGAGGTGGCCAAGTATTGCAGTTTAAGCTTTAGCATCAGTTCCTCCAATGAACATCCAGGACTGATCTTCTTTAGAATGGACTGGTTGGATCTCCTTGCAGTATAAGGGACTCTGAAGAGTCTTCTCCAACACCACAGTTCAAAAGCATCAATTCTTCGGTGATCAGCTTTCTTCACAGTCCAACTCTCACATCCATACATGACCACGGGAAAAACCATTGCCTTGACTAGACGGACCTTGGTTGGCAAAGTAATGTCTCTGCTTTTTAATATACTATCAAGGTTGGTCATAACTTTCCTTCCAAGGAGCAAGCGTCTTTTAATTTCATGGCTGCAGTCAGCATCCGCAGTGATTTTGGAG
This sequence comes from Moschus berezovskii, assembly GCF_049115385.1. Classification (NCBI taxonomy): domain Eukaryota; kingdom Metazoa; phylum Chordata; class Mammalia; order Artiodactyla; family Moschidae; genus Moschus; species Moschus berezovskii. The sequence continues at coordinate 16,952,064 of NC_142479.1, forward strand.
CCCAGAAAAATAAAGTCTGACACTGTTTCCACTGTTTTTCCATCTATTTCCCATGAAGTGATGGGACCAGATGCCATGATCTTTGTTTTCTGAATGTTGAGCTTCATGGAACAACAGACTGGTTCCAAATAGGAAAAGGTGTACGTCAAGGTTGTATATTGTCACCTTGCTTATTTAACTTATATGCAGAATACATCATGAGGAACACTGGGCTGGAAGAAGCACAAGCTGGAATCAAGATTGCTGGGAGAAATATCAATAACCTCAGATATGCAGATGACACTACCCTTATGGCAGAAAGTGAAGAGGAACTCAAAAACCTCTTGATGAAAGTGAAAGAGGAGAGTGAAAAGGTTGGCTTGAAGCTCAACATTCAGAAAACAAAGATCATGGCATCTGGTAAAAGATTACATGTATATTAAACAGCTACAGTGTGTGTAGCATTGTTAGTTGCTCCAGAACACGTTATAAGGTAAATAAAACTCAAGCCTGTCCCTCAAGGAATTTAGGATATAATGTGAGAAAATTCAGGTATACAAGTAAAGTTTAAAACTGCGTTGTGATAGGGCCATAATAATAATAGAACTTAGAGCACTCAGGGAAAATTCGTAATGGAGGTGGCATTTGAGTGAGTTTTCGTTTTTTGTTTTGGTGTTTTCTTGGCTATGCCATATGGCATGCTGGACAAGGGATCAAACTCAGGTCCCATATCATGGAGGCATGGAGTCCTAACCACTGGGCTGGCAAGGAATTCCCTTGAGTGAGTTTTGAATCATATAGGATTTTATCTGCTCAAGAGGTGATCAGAGTGATGAGTGTTAAATAAATGGGTATAATGTGATAGTAAGCAGAGAATAATCTACTTTTTAAAAGAGATAATTGAGCACATGCAGGACAATCCCATGGATGGAGGAGCCTGGTAGACCGCAGTCCATGGGGTCGCTAAGAGTTGGGCACAACTAAGCAACTTCACTTTCACTTTTCCCTTTCATGCATTGGAGAAAGAAATGGCAACCCACTCCAGTATTCTTGCCTGGAGAATCCTAGGGACAGAGAAGCCTAGTGGGCTGCCATCTATGGGGTCACACAGAGTCGGACACGACTGAAGCGACTTAGCAGCAGCAGCAGCAGGTCAGAAAAGAAAGGAAGAATAAATATTAAACTTAGACATTGACTAGATGCTGAAGCTGAAACTCCAATGCTTTAGCCACCTGATGCGAAGAACTGACTCATTTGAAAAGACCCTGACTCTGGAAAAGATTGAAGGCGGAAGGAGAAGGGGGCGACAGAGGATGAGATGGTTGGATGGCATCACCAACTCTGTGGACATGAGTTTGAGTGAACTCCGGGAGTTGGTGATGGACAGGGAGGCCTGGCGTGCTGTGATTCATGGGGTCGCGGAGAGTCGGACACGACTGAGCGACTGAACTGAACTGAACTGAACTGAATCTTAAATAGTGTTTGTCTTGGAAGGGGTTAAAGTGGTGGTTGGTAGTCTAGACAGGGGACCAAAGAAAGACTGCAAATATGGATGAATAAAGAAGTGAGAAGAATGGGAAAGGAACGGAGAGACAGGTCTAAGACATTGACCAAAGCAAGTATGCCGTCAGTGCGGCATGCATTTGAATGTCAGAGTGAAGGAGAATGAGTTAAAGATAACCCCAAAGTGTTTTATTAGGGTGAATAATGATACACTGGTTCTTTTACTAGGAAGAAGCAGTAAGAAGAAAAAGGTAGAGAAGATGATGGGCTGTGTTTTGGAAAGAGTAAGTTCATGATGCTGACAGGTACAAAGAACTGAAAGGCAGTAAGGAGCTATACATCATGAGAGGGATTTGAGAATTATGTGGAGGGTGATAGTTGTAATAGCATGGCAGTGAACGTTATCGCTCAGGGACAGTCTGTAAAGAAGGTGGCAGAAAAGGACAAACGTTGGGGAACCTCTCTTCTCCATTTAAGAAGCAGAAATGAAAGGAAGATTAGAAACAGCCTAAATATCCTGAGGGTAGATGAGATAGTAGAGTATCAAAAACCTAGGGAAGAGAAAGTGTCAAGGACAAATGGCTTGAGCAACACTATGTTTTAGAAAGTGGTTAATTGATGAGGGGCATATTTTTTTTAATAGCAGATTCTTTGATGACACTGCATGTAATTATTATTGAGATGTGGGGAGGGAGGAAAGATAAGTAAACCAGATTATAAGGAATAAAAGGATTAGGCAGGGAAATAAGTGAGTACACAGACATTTTAAGGAGAGAAGTGATTGGATGAGCTGGTTCATAATGGAAAGCTTTATCAATAAAATTGGACTGAAACAGAGGTGGTTCTTCTGTTCTGTTTAAGATGAATTGAGGTTTTGAATGTGGCCAGTGCAATAGTGGCTATCCAGAATGGCCCAAGTCAAATAACTTAAAAATGAGGATGATGGAGCAATAGTGAAGGGAGAATTGAGTTGAGGCCCGCTGAGCGCAGTGCTGTGACTTTCTGTAGGGTCTCATGATAGAGGTCAGGGGGCCCAGGGGTTGAAAATGGTATCATGAGAACCAGGTAAAAAAGGGGTGTAAGAAGGTAAACAAGATAAAGGGCAAGAGCTGGAGGTAGGTTGGAAAATAGGTATCTGTCTGGAGTCATTGATGTTAAATAGCAACAGTTTATCTCATTTGATGCTGCTTGTTTAGTTGAAGCATATTTGGAAAGTCACTGACCACGAAGGGGCTTTTGAAAGAATTCATAAGTAATATCTCTAGCCAGTTTTTGCTGCTTAGCCCTAAAATAACGACAGAGTTGTAAAACCTTTTGTAAGTCATAGTTTGTTCTATGAATGTTAGTGTAGTGTTCTGCCTCCCAGAATGATACCATGGATTCTTTCATTCATGATTTATGTTCATTTTAAACTCAATGATGACTATATGCCAAAAAAACCCAATCCATAATTTATCTTAGTAAATTTTTATAACTCTGTTATCTGGATTCTTATTTAAACTCTTAAATTCTGTTTATTTTTGTTTCTTAAGGTAATGAGGTAGAATAGGCAAATCTGAATGTTGAGTAGCTGTGTTTCCCACAATGTGCTCGGTAGACATTAGTCCCATGAGATGCTACAGAATAAAGGAGGGTTGTGTGTGTAATATGTTCAGAAAACTTGAGGAAAACAAGTCATTATGTTCCCATTTGGGATATTTAAAATGCTTAATAGCATATCAAAGCTACTAGAAGACCTGCAGGGAAGAAAGGTAATTTTTCCTAAATCTTATGTTTCTCTAACTTACCTGACCTGCAAGGACCACTACCACCATCAGTCACCATCACTCTGTTATGGTTTTATGCAAAACTAATATATTTTGTAACACACTTTGGGAATATTGCTACATTTGAGATTGTATTCAGAAATAATCTAAACAGTTTAAGCATGAATTCTGTGAGTACTTATGAAATAGAATAACAGAGACAGATGAATATGAGATCATATATATTATGGATAATGACCATAGATACACAAAAGCAAATGTGTCAGGGCAAAAGGAAGCAGTAACTTTAGGAAAAATATTTCTACCAAAACTTAAGGGATGACTTCTACTTCTGATATCCTAGGATTTAGAAAGCAAATCTGAGTTTATCATTTTCATACCACCATGATTTATTTTGAGCAGTTAGTAAAAATCTGAACTCTGTGGGAATCTTGGAATAGCCGCTTTTTGACTGTGAAAATACCCTAGGCATGTTAGTGAACTTTTGAGCCCTTTGCCTCATCTGTGAAATGGAGACAAGGTTTTAAAGATAATGGTAAGGATTTAATATTGAAAATATATAGTCCTTAGCAGTGTATCTGCACAAAATTCCCAGTCAATGGGTTATTATTAACTATTTGTATTATTTTTTCCTACTCTGCATTCAGCTCTCCTCTCTGAAGGGCCATTCATTTAAATCTCATATTTAGATAGCAGTCAGTTTCTCTATTCAGTCCTTTAAATTGTATTTTCTATACTTTATTTTTAGTTCTAACCTCCACATAGAAAAGAGATGTAATTAGACTTGGATTTTTATCTCTGATAAGATTGCCATTTTTTTTACCTTGTAATTGTCAGAGATCAAACTGGAAGTGAGAGAAATTGCCATCTCTGTTTCATTGCTGTTGTTTTTATCCACCTGTGCCTGAATTACTACTAATATCCTCAAGAAAGTTTCTGTGCAGGAGTCTTTTTAAGGCACTTTGGCTGATATGTTTTGTTTAGTTAAAACAAGTCACATAATTAATGTCCTTCACTGGGTTCAGGTAAACTGTCTTGGTTGATAATGTCCAGCATTTTGTTAGCTGTAGATACCATGTACTTGGAGTGGATATCTTTAGGGAACAGCTTATGTTGATAACTCATAAAGTCTTTCTTTTAAATTGAAGTATTGTTGGTATACCGTATTATGTTAGTTTCAGGTGTACAACATAGTGATTCAACTCCCTGTGCTATGCAGTATATTCTTGTTGCTTATCTAGTAATTTGTATCTGTTATCCCATATCCCTAATTTGGCTGTCTCTTCTTCTCTTTCCTTTTCAGTAACCATAGGTTTGTTTTCTATTGCTGTGAGTCTGTTTCTGCTTTATATATACATTCATTTGTATTATTTTTTAGATTTCACATGTAAGTGATATCATATATTATTTGCCTTTCTTCTGACTAGCTTATCTCACCAAGTATAATATTCTTATGTCCAAACACGTAGCTGCATATGGCTTTATTTTATTCATCTTTATGGCTGACTAATACTCCATTGGAGTTTCAACTTTAAGCATCAGTCCTTCCAATGAACACCCAGGATTGATCTCCTCTAGAATGGACTGGTTGGATCTCCTTGCAGTCCAAGGGACTCTCAAGAGTCTTCTCCAGCACCACAGTTCAAAAGCATCATTTCTTCGGCGATCAGCTTTCTTCACAGTCCAACTCTCACATCCATACATGACCACTGGAAAAACCATAGCCTTGACTAGACGGACCTTGCTTGGCAAAGTAATGTCTCTGCTTTTTAATATGCTAACTAGGTTGGTCATAACTTTCCTTCCAAGGAGTAAGCGTCTTTTAATTTCCTGGCTGCAGTCAGCATCTGCAGTGACTTTGGAGCCCAAAACAATAAAGTCTGACACTGTTTCCACTGTTTTTCCATCTATTTGCCATGAAGTGATGGGACCAGATGCCATGATGGATTGGGGGCAGGAGGAGAAGGGGACGACAGAGAATGAGATGGCTGGATGGCATCACCGACTCGATGGACATGAGTTTGAGCGAACTCCAGGAATTGGTGATAGACAGGGAGGCCTGGTGTGCTGTGATTCATGGGGTAGCAAAGAGTCGGACACGACTGAGCGACTGAACTTAACTGAACTGAACTGAATACTCCATTGCGTGTATGTGTTTTATATATATAAACACATACATATTGAAAGCATTTATAAACAAATACATTATAAACACAGTCTTAAAATTTGGATTTTAAGGAAAAATTGTTAAAATAAGAATTTAAAAATGAAAGTAATACATACAGAGTGTATATACCTCATAATTGTCTAAATTCTGTATTAGTAGCAAAAATAGAAGGTTAAACTTAAATGAATTGTTACCCCAGATTATTTAATATTCTCTTTTATCTAATGAAACAACTCCAAAATAAGAAACTGAATCTTGTTATTGGAATGCAAAAGCCTAAAACTAATCAAAAGAGGATTTTATGTTAGCTCTCATAATTAGTATCTAATGTATAACTTTTCTCTTGTATTTTAATATTGACAGTTTCTTCCCTGTGATTGCTTTGTTGCTGTTGTTCAGTTGCTCAGTCATGTCCAACTCTTTGTGGCCCCATGAACTGCATCACACCAGGCTTCCCTGTCCTTCACTGTCTCCCAGAGTTTGTTCAAACTCATGTCCATGAGTCCATGATGCCATCCAACCAACTCATCCTCTGTCACCCCCTTCTCCTCTTGTTCTCACTCTTTCCCAGCATCAAGGTCTTTTCCAGTGAGTCGTCTCTTAGCATCAGGTGGTCAGAGTGTTAGACCTTCAGCTTCAGCATCAATCCTTCCAATGAATATTCAGGACTGATTTCCTTTAGGATTGACTGGTTTGATCTCGGACTCTCTAGAGTCTTCAGTACCACAGTTCAAAAGCATCAATTTTTTGGCGCTCAACCTTCTTTATGGTCCAACTCTCACATCTGTACATGACTATTGGAAAAACAATAGGTTGACTAGACCCGACTTCTGTCGGCAAAATGATGTCTCTGCTGTGTAATATGCTGTGTAGGTTTGTCATAGATTTTCTTTCAAGGAACAAGTGTCTTTTAATTTCATGGCTTCAGTCACCATCTGCAGTGATTGTGGAGCCCAAGAAAGTAAAATCTGTCACTGTTTCCCCTTTTTCCTCATCTGTTTACCATAAAGTGATGGGACCAGCAAATTAGCAAAGCTCAGCAGTGGTCACAGGACTATGAAACGTCAGTTTTCATTCCAATCCCAAACAAAGAAAATGCCAAAAAATGCTCAAACTACCACACAATTGCACTCATCTCACACCCTAGTAAAGTAATGCTTAAAATTCTCCAAGCCAGTCTTTAGCAATACGTAAACTGTTAACTTCTAGATGTTCAAGCTGGTTTTAGAAAAGGCAGAGGAACCAGAGATCAAATTGCCAACATCCACTGGATCATCGAAAAAGTAAGAGAGTTCCAGAAAAACATTTATTTCTGCTTCATTGACCTATGCCAAAGCCTTTGACTGTGTGGATCACAACAAACTGTGGAAAATTCTGAAAGAGATGGGAATCCCAGACCACCTGACCTGCCTCTTGAGAAACCTGTATGCAGGTCAGGAAGCAACAGTCAGAACTGGACATGGAACAACAGACTGGTTCCAAATAGGAAAAGGAGTGCGTCAAGGTTGTATATTGTCACCCTGCTTATTTAACTTATATGCAGAGTACATCATGAGGAACTCTGGGCTGGAAGAAGCACAAGCTGGAATCAAGATTGCCGGGAGAAATATCAATAACCTTAGATATGCAGATGACACCACCCTTATGGCAGAAAGTGAAGAACTAAAGAGACTCTTGATGAAAGTGAAAGAGGAGAGTGAAAAAGTTGGCTTAAAGCTCAACATTCAGAAAACAAAGATCATGGCATCTGGTCCCATCACTTCATGGCAAATAGATGGGGAAACAGTGGACACAGTCGCTGACTTTATTTTTCTGGGCTCCAAAATCACTGCAGATCATGACTGAAGCCATGAACTTAAAAGACGCTTACTCCTTGGAAGGAAAGTTATGACCAACCTAGATAGCATATTAAAAAGCAGAAACACTACTTTGCCAACCAAGGTCCATCTAGTCAAGGCTATGGTTTTTCCTGTGGTCATGTATGGATGTGAGAGTTGGACTGTGAAGAAAGCTGATCGCCGAAGAATTGATGCTTTTGAACTGTGGTGGTGGAGAGGACTCTTGAGAGTCCCTTGGACTGCAAGGAGATCCAACCAGTCCATCCTAATGGAGGTCGGTCCTGGATGTTCATTGGAGAGACTGATGGTGAAACTGAAACTGTAATACTTTGGCCACCTGATGAGAAGAGCTGACTCATTTGAAAAGACCCTGATGCTGGGAAAGATTGAGGGCAAGAGGAGAAGGGGATGACAGAGGATGAGATGGTTGGATGTCATCACCGACTGGATGGACATGGGTTTGGGTGGACTCTGATAGTTGGTGATGGACAGGGAGGCCTGGCGTGCTGCAGATCGTGGGGTGGCAAAGAGTCGGACACGACTGAGCGACTGAAATGATGGCCATGATTTTCATTTTTTGAATGTTGAGTTTTAACCAAGCTTTTCACTCGTCTCTCACCCGCATTAAGAGGCTCTTTAGTTCTTCTTTGCTATTTGTCATTAGGGTGGTATATCTGCATAGCTGAGGTTATTGATAGTTCTCCTGATAGTCTTGATTCCAACTTGTGATTCATCCAGCCTGGCATTTTTCATCATGTATTCTGTATATATGTTAAATAAACAGTGTGGCCATATACAACCTTGACCTACTTCTTTCCCAATTTTGAACCAGCCCATTGTTCCATGTCCTGTTCTAACTCTTCCTTCTTATCTTGCATACAGATTTCTCAGGAGACAGGTGATTCCTTAGAAGCAGATGAAATGGAAAAGCTTAAGCATGAAAGAAATGACGCCTTGGAAGAAGTGAATATACTTAAGGTAATCTCTAATTTAACTTCCTTATATTTTCTTTTGTATGAAGAAAAGAAAGAAAATTATCTTGTGTTGAATTCTGGTGTATTGAGACATAGTTGTTCTGTTTTTTTTTTTTTAAACAATATCAATATCAAATCGCTTAGTATAGAATATTAATATCAAATTAATAAATATTTATTTCCTCAGCTGACCTTTAGAGAGTAAATTCTTTAGCTCATATACTCATTATTTATATTTCACAGTCAGTGATTTTTTCAGCTGACCTTTAGAGAGTAAATTTTTTAGCTCACATACTCATTATTTATATTTCACAGATTTGGTGTAAACAGTGTGGTTTGTAATCATACCTTGTAATCTGACTACTTCTAACCCCTTTTTTTCTCACACTGGTGGGAAGGATGAAGAGCCAATGAAGCAAGCCATGACAATTTTAGATCCTCAGATGTTCACTGGAAAATACATTTTCTCCTGTGTTCATGGGAATGCGTCAGGGACATCTTGTTTTGCTAACGTAATTTGAAATTAATGCATTGAGATTTAAAGGAAATAAAAATGCAGTGTATTTCCCAAATATACTGTAAGATTTTGGATCTTTATATGTTTTAATTTTGTGTTTAGAATATTAAATTTGGATGTTAATTTTTATGGAAAGCCACTATATTTTTCAGGTCTTCAAGAAAAGCAGTGTAACTACTTGTTTTCCACTAATTCATCCTAGGAATATATTTAAATTTTTTTCTGTTTAATTTTGGCTGTGCTGGGTCTGCATTGCTGCACAGACTTTCCTCTAATTGCCGAGGGCGGGGCTCCTCTCTAGTTGCAGTACAGGGTCTTTCTCTGTGGTGACTTAGACTCTTGCAGAGCATGGGCTCCAGGGCATGTGGGATTCAGTAGCTGCGGCACATGGGCCCAGCAGTTGTGGCGCCCAGGTTCTACAGCACAGGTTCCCCATGGCATGTAGGACTTTTCCTAGGTCACGTTTCAAAAGCCTGAGTCTCCTGCATTGGCAGGCAGATTCTTTACCGCTGACCCACTAGGAAAGCCCCAAATTATTTTTAATTAGTTTCTTAAATAAGTGAAATTCTATTATTTGTTTCACTTTTATTCAGGTAAAATCTTTACACCAAATTAAAAAAAAGACAGAAATTTCCTTGCTACCTTCGTTTTTAAATTCTGACCTCTAGAGGAAGCTATTGTTTAACATATCTTATTTACCCTTTCAGAGACTTTCTCTGTGTTCCCAAGCATATGCTAGAAAATATGTGTATATATGCTTCTTTAACTTCCACAGAATTGTTTCATATATTATATACTTTTTTGCAATTTGTCTTCTTTTTTTCTCTTTGTTATTAGCATTATGTCTTGGGTAACTTTTCAGGTTAATATATACAAATCTACCTAATTCTTTTCAGTGCCTCTCCTATCCTCCAAAGGTTCTGTTCTAGATAATTTAACCAGTTCCCTGTGATGAAATGAAAAAGATTTGAGAGCCTCAGAAAATACTGATGAACCATAAGATTCAATGACTTACACAGAGTAAATTATATAAAAATGCTATCTTACCAGTATAACCAACACTGCAGATGTTTTTTAAGAGAATAAGATAAAACTACTGTTCATTTATTATTAAAGCTAAATTTATATTTTTCATCTTAATTCTTGATCACGTCTGACTCTTTGTAGCTTGCCAAGCTCCTCTGTGGAATTCTCCAGGCAAGAACAAAGTAGGTTGCCATTCCCTACTCCAAGGGATCTTCCTGACCCAGGGATCAAACCCGGGTCTTCTGCATTGCAGACAGATTACTTACTGTCTGAGCTACCACAGAAGCCCCAATGTTTATCATTGTTGAATTTAGTGATATATTTTTGTTTTTTACTGGGATATCAGTGGTAATAATTAGAGTTATAATTTAAAGCTGTATTCATTTAACATTTAAACAAAGCTTTCCAGAGACACTATTGAGTAAATCAGGGTTTGTATTTAAAATTTACGAGATGTAACTGAACATATCCTACTGTGACAAAACCTGAAATCACAGGTAAAATATATTCTATGTAATTTACCTGAAAACCTATTTATTGGCTGAGAGCCATTTGTTTAAATACAGAAAAAACTACACAGCAATAACTGTTTTGTTTGAGATAATCTTTGTACTTTGAGTTTTTCTGCTTGTATTATACACACATATACACAAAAAGCAGAGGTTGTTAAATGAATTTCACAGAATGTGTAGATGTCTCTCATTACTTCCCATTATCCTGTGACATCTCTGTTTATCATGTCTGATTTGAGATACAAATAAAAATGGAACCAAGAAAATTTGATGCCAATGGCTAATTTTTATTCTACAAGAATGATTTTTAAAGGTTCCATGGGCTTTATTTAATTTAAAGCCTTTCTGCAAAGTTCACATTGCTACTGCTTTGCAAAGTTGAATGAAAATAGATATATTTTCCATTTACAGATGCAAAAAACTAGGACACAAAGAGTGAAGGTGACTTACCAGAGCATAAAAGCCCAGGAGCCAGAAGTTCTGTGGCAGATTCGTTAGATTGCTATATTAGATTCATCTTCATGTACCTTCATTTCATCTCTTAGACAAGAATGAGCTCAAGTATAGCAGAAAGTAGATTGCTTCTTGTAAACATTCCAGTGTTGCCATGAATGTTTACCACTCATTATAATCTTCTAGCAATTCCTCTGCTCAGGTTTATAAGTAAAATGGCTCTTAAAGTACTTACAGTTTCTCTGATTTAATCAGTAAAATGTGGGTTTATTTATGACATAACAAAATTGAACATTTTAGGGTGTTAGTCTCAATATCCTTAATTTTAAGTTCAAAGATTTTAATATTTGTCTGGGATGCCAGTGTTTTTCCATCTTAGTAACTATTATTTCATATTTTGATTACACTAGTTATATGTTCATTTTTATGGATAATCTTACAAAAATTAGCTAAATTGGGAGCATTATGGTCAACTCAGTTTCATAGTCCTCTTTCGTATGTACAGTAAGAGGGACTTCTAAGTTATAATAATCATGCTCTTCAATTTGCAAACTGTTTGACAGTGATAGCTGTTACCTAGCATTTAGTTGACATTTACACATTTTGATCCTGATTGACTTATTTTGGACCTCAGATTTTTAGGTTTTTTAAAAAGTGGCTAGTAAGGAGTTTCCTGGTGGCCTAGTAGTTAGGAGTCCAGACTTTCACTGCCGTAGCCTGAATTCAATTTCTGGTCAGGAAATGAAGATCCTTAATGCCGCCTGGCACAGGAAAAAATATGTGACTAATTATAGTAACAGAAAATATGTTTACATCCCAATTATACTATAAAGAGCTAATTACTTTTAAATGGTATGAATAAGGCAGAAAAGTGACTGGGACATTTGCAGATTCTAGAAACTGGATGTTTGAGGAGTATGTAAGCCTTGCAACAAAGACCTGAAAATCATGCTCATTGATACCATCTTAACAAGTTGTTAATTCAGTGGCTTTTTAATATAGGAAAAATTATTTGAATCGGAAAGGCAGAGGAAGCAATTGACAGAAGAACTCCAGAATGTGAAACAAGTAAGTGCATATGTTGTTTATATGTGTCTTGTGGATGTGTGTTTAGACCAGTGAGGTATAATTGCAGTGCATTGATGTGTATAATATCTGAGAGCCTACAGATATAGACAGTATAGCATAGTGTACTGCTGCTTTCAGAACTGGGTATCTATGGACTGAAACAATCAGTCTCATTACTTTTCTACTCTTTTTTCTTTCTCTTCTATTTTTCCTTTTTCTTTTCTTCTGTTACTCATATTCATTTTATTAAAAGTAAAAGCAAATCAAGGGAGGGAAAAAAAAAAACTTCCAAAGCAGAGCATTTTTTAATTTATTTTTTAGTAATAAAAAGTAAAAATTTATTTTCACCCTTTATCATTCTTCGAGGAATTTTAAGTAGCTTACAGCAAAACAAATGCAACAATATCATGAAATAGAGATATAAGTAACAAATAAAGTGTTAATAAGGGTAGAAAGGTAAGAGGACATTGCTATAGATCAGTGGCAGTCACCTGATTTTGAATCTCCCCAATATTATCCTCCCAGAAAACATAAAATTTACAGAGCACATAAAACCGTAAAGGAACCCACACCTTTTTTTTTTCTGGATACATCTTGCATGACTTCTGGGATCTAGTTCCTCGACTGGGAATTGAAACTGGGCCCACGGTAGTAAAAGCACTGAGGCCTAACCACTGGACTGCCAGAGAATTCCCAGGACCTGTACCTCAAATATGGCTATTGGATGGAGAGCACCAGAGCCTTCAAGGCACATATAAATAGCGTTTAAAAATTCCAGCAAACTGTTGCAACGTGCCTGCCACTGAAACTTGAGAGCAGGGGAGGCTTAAAAACTATGAAAAGAGTAAGGAGAACAGAGCAACTAGACAAAGTACTGCAAGTAAGATCACCTCCAGAAAGTGAAACATGCAACTATTAAAGACAAAATACTGAACAGTGGCCGGGATTTGGTGGTTCTCAGAACCTGAGGAAGTGTGTGCAACCAGAAGCAGCAGTGTTCTAGAATCATTGTTTGGAGAAAAGAATCAAATAAAGAGAGAAGGGGTGGTATCCCTTGGAGGCTAAGAAATAATGAGAAAAAAGGAAATAAGAGGGGGGAATTAAGGGTCTTGTAGAAATGAAAGAGAAACAAAACATACCAAGCCTCCTCCATCTACCCTCCACCATGACCACTAACAACGTGATCCATAAAAAGAAATTGCACAGAAGAGGGTGCTGTTGAACTAAGAACTCTTTCTGGGAAGAAAAAGGAATTGGGGAAAAAAAAAAAAAATCTGTCCCTGTCATTACAAAACAACTGTAAATATCAGACAATATGAATTAAAGCTTTCTTCCTGATGAAAATACCCCAAAACAATTCAACCTTAAAACTGTAACACAGAATAACTCAAAATAAGGAATTAAAAACAAAGACTTAGAAAATGACAAAAAACAGGGATAAATGAAATGAGAGTTGATAAAACCTAGGAAGGATAGAGAAGAAAAAGACAAAATGATACTAGAAATGAAAACTATATTACAGGTTTCCCAAGGAAGAATATAATCAAATGAAAAGGCATCAATGAAAACCAGAAAAATAAAAATGAAGTAAAGGATTTTCATGAGGAAGTAAATCAAAACAACTGAACAGCACTAATATTTTGAACTATAATCCAAGAAAATTTTTCAGAAGTAAAGGATGATCTGGAACTATTATTGGGTGGTGGGGTAAGGTCAGTTTAGGGTAAATCCTAGCAGGCTTTAAAGACAGAACCTGGAACTATTATTGGGTGGTGGGGAAAGGTCAGTTTAGGGTACATCCTAGCAGGCTTTAAAAACAGAGGGGAAATGCATGGTCCCTCCAAATGATAGGGTCAGATAATGTACAAAGGTGATAGAGTAAGACAAACATCAGCCTTCCTGATACAGCATACAAAGTAAGGTGTTTGTGGGGCGATATCTTCGTGAAACTAAAGGAAAGAATGTGTAAATCAAGAATATTGTATCCCACCAAGTTGACTTTTAGATATCAAGTCAACAGTTACAAATGTGCCAGTATTCAGGGAATAATATATGCATGTAGTATTCCTGAAGAATCTGGGAGAGGTGAGTTTTCCCCAGCCAAAAAATGACTGGGATAACTTTGGCAAGAATTTCCAAACAATGAGCATTTCCTATATGTTACTGTATAGCCAAGCCCAAAAAGAAAGATGCAATTTTGCAATTTTTTTTTTTTTTTAATGAGAGGATGAGGGAGAAAAAAAGGGGAAAACAGAATAAGATCATTCTGTAGTATAGCAGTCAGTGAATATCACTCCAGACTGACAGCAAACAATAAAAATATTAGGTAAAGACTGAGCAAATTTCGGAATTTTGTAGAATGAAAATACAGATCTTCCAATTAACAAAAGAAATCCTTTTTAAAAAAAAGCAAAAGGAACATCAAATATCGAAATGCAGTAAATATATACAACAATTTCAACAGAAGGCAGTATGACAGAATTGAAACTGAACACAACAGTAATCTGATATAAATGAGACAACTTAAATGGGTTTTCTTTGGAAAATATAGTTTACCAAAACTGGCCTCAGTAGAGGTAGAAGCTTAACCATACAAGGAATAAAGTTACCAAGAAGCCACCCTACAGAAAAGGACCAGGCTAAAATAGTTTCACAGGGGAATTTAACCAAAACTTTGGCAATTAATCCCAGAACTACATAAATGGATTCAGGTATTTTAAAAAAGAAAAAAGAGAAAGAAACAAAGAAAAATTCAAAATTCTTTCCTGGGAGGATGTATAACATTTGATGTCTAAACCTGACAAAAGTATCACAAAAAAAAAGAATGTAGTTAAAAAGCTGCAGACTGAAAAAAACGAGGGGCATATGAATTGGAAAAGAATAAATAAAACAGTGACATAATAGAAATCTTGAAAACCCTAAAGAATCAATGATAAAAATAACTCATTGGGAAATTCACATGCTAGCAAGAAATAAAATTAATATGCAGAACTCAGTTACATACACAGTCACATACACAAATTATAAGGAGAAGTTTTCGTAGTCTAGATGAAACCAAAAATTATGTGGAAAAATGGGTAAAAGACATGAACAGACCATTCACTGAAAAAGTATTAAAGGTCATATGAAACATATAAAAAGATTTTCAGTCTTTCCCATAAGAGAAATGTCAATTAAACCTATGTTGAGATAGGAGGACTTCCAGCTTCTAGTACTGAGCAAGGTGCAGAGAATGTTCTCCAACAGAAAACAGCTCTAAAACTGGTTTTGTTACACAGGTTGTAAGGAATTACCAAAGGAATTGGAACATGAACATGGACACCTGCTCCTCTGGGAAGAAGGGAACTATGTGAACTAGATTTCTTGATCCTATGGTTTTAAGCTTGGAGCTAGCAACAGTTTAATACCAGTGGAAACTGACCCCCACTTAGGGTCACTTGATGTTTGAAAATGTTGACAGACAATCTAATGAGGAAGCACTGCTTATCATCAGGGCTTCCCTGGTGGCTCAGTCAGTGAAGAATCCACCTGCAATGCGGGAGACCTGGGTTCGATCGCTGGGTTGGGAAGATCCCCTGGAGAAGAGAACAGCTACCCACTCTAGTATTCTGGCCTGGAGAATTCCATGGACTGTATAGTCCATGGGGTCACACGAGTCGGACATAACTGAGCGACTTTTTACTTTCAGTGCTTATTACAATACATGGTGCTAGAACAAGGGAATATTTTTGTTAGAAAAATCTAATCTTAACCCCTGCTGCTGCTGCTGCTAAGTCACTTCAGTCGTGTCCGACTCTGTGCAACCCCACAGACGGCAGCCCACTAGGCTTCCCCATCCCTGGGATTCTCTGGGCAAGAACACTGGAGTGGGTTGCTGTTTCCTTCTCCAATGTATAAAAGTGAAAGTGAAGTCGTTCAGTCGTGTCCTACGCTTATTGACCCCATGGACTGCAGCCTACCAGGCTCCTCCATCCACAGGATTTCCCAGGCAAGAGTACTGGAGTGCCACTGCCTTCTCCTAATCTCAACCCCTACTTCATATCATATCATATTCAAAAACTAACTCCAAATGGATTATAGATCTAAACATAAACTAAAATTTAAATTCAAAAGAAACTTTTGTGATGTTGGGTTAAGCAAGGTTATCAAGCCGTATCTCTAAAATGAGTAAATTTTGCTATATGTAAATTCTACCTCAACAAAGCTACTTTTAAAAAATATGCCAATACAATTTTTCTTCCATTAACAAAAATTCAAATGCTTGACAGTGCATTGTTGATGAGGCTGTTTTGAAAACAGGCGTTTCATACATGCTAATGGTAGTGCAAACAGCACACAGCTGCGAAGGAGAATTTGGCATTTCTAATAAATTGATGTGTACATTTACCATTCAGCCTGGCAACCTCACTTCTAGGAATTTACCCTGAAGATATACTAATAATATTGAAATACCTAGGCACAGTATTTTTTTGTGGTATTATATGTGATTAGAAAACATTAGAAACTGCCTTAAGTATAGATGATTGAATGAACTACAGTCCATACATGCAGTGGAGCACTCTGCTACTGCAGGAAATCTTAACTCAGTAGCACAGAGTGATTTCCAGGAGATGCTGTCAAATAAAAAAAAAAAAGTACAAAAGAGTATATATAGTATTATCCTTTATAAAAAAAAAAATAACCATACTGAAGAAAAATGAACGAATCAATTCAAGTAATTTACCAACATGGTATTTATGTTTGGTGTTTGACAGGTTGCAATAGAGTTAGAAAAAAATTGAAAACAAATCCCAAACGTTTTATAGTATGAGAAAAATTGAGTAGCATGTGTTGTTGTCTTGTTTCTGAGGTATAGCCAAAGCCATTCTGAAACAATTTTAAACAATTTAAACAATTTTAAGATGTAATAATGCATGCGTGCTTAGTGTCTTCAGAGTTTGACTCTTTGCGACCCCCATGGACTGTAACCCACTGGGCTCCTCTGTCCCTGGGATTCTACAGGCAAGAATACTAGAGTGGGTTGCCCTGCCCTCCTCCAGGGAATCTTTCCAATCCACGGATCAAACCCGTGACTCTTATATCTCCTGCATTGGCAGGCCAGTTCTTTACCACTAGCGCCACCTGGGAAGCCCAAAATGTAATATAGGTCTCCTGTACTACAAAATCAAAATGTTTTGATTGTTGTTGAAAGCCAGAATCTCAGTGAAAACACAAAGACATACAAAGTAGAATTTAAGAAGTCAAGAAAGAATCCTTTGAATGGACTAGATTTGGAGGTGTCATTGTGAATGCATTATTTCTAAAATATATATGTATCTATGTGAATATGAATATATAGGTGCCCATATATATGTATGTGTGTGCAGTTTATATGTGTGTGTGTGTGTGTGTATTCCTAGCTGTAACAGCTGAAAGAGCCAAGAATCACATATCCCAATAGCAGTGAGCACCTAGCATATCTAAGTGCCCAGAAACTATTCCCCACTAATAAGAATCCAGTCTTCTTGGTGAAATAACTGATTTCAAGACTGAGGGTGGATAAGTACAAAACGAGCTTGAAATATCTTATGCCAGAAAATAAGGAAATCCCCAAAATGATGGGAGCATGTCATAAGGAACTAGCTTGACACACCTTCCACTGACCAGTCTGAAAGTAGTTGAGCACCAAAATAATTAAATATAGTAATGCACTAACAAACCATTGAAAAAAAAGTGATTCATGATTCCATACCATTAGTAAAGAAGTGAATTAATTAATGGGGAGAGCTGAGGACTCTTGCTCATTAAAGACTGTTGAGTGCTGACTGGTAACAACAGTTATCAGAGTAGCTGCCAGATTTGGGAAGTCAGCATTTTGCATGTTTCAGTAATGACTGGATCAGACTAGAATCATAAAATGCTTAATCTAGGGGGAAATTTTTTATGACAAGCAGAATATTCACATATTTATATGGCTTTAAAGTGGCTGTCTATAAACTGCTTATTAATTACAAGGGGAAAATAGTAATTATATGATAGTGAAATCAGACAACTCCTAAACTGGTACAAAAAATGGATATCACCAGTGAAGAACAGATGGATATGTGTGACTTCAAATGTGAAACCTTGAAAGGACACACCGTCACTTATGTAGTATTATGGCTGAGAATGTATAAACCTCATCCTGGCCATGAGGAAGCATCAGTCAAGCCCCAATGAGGACAGTTTTATTTATTTTTAAAGGTGTATGTGTCTGTGTGTGTATAGGTGTTATGTTCTTTAGAAATGTGAATGCCATAAAAAAATAAAAGAAAGAAAAGAAAGAAAGAAGAACCAAAGAAAGAAAGGAAAGGACAAGGTAAAGAGGGAGGGAGGGAGAGGAAGAAAGAGAACGAAAGGAAAATGAAGAAAGGATGACGGGAGGTAAGGAAGGGGGAAGATTAAAGAGGGTCGAGAGACATGAGACTAAATAAAACACCTGATCCTAGACTCGGTCCTGCACTGGGATGGGGAAAACACTACCAAGCGTGTTATTGAGTCAGTTGACAAACTTGGAATACAGATGACAGATTAGATAATAATATTGGCTCAATGTTAAATTTCCTAAATCTGATAGCTGTACTATGGTTGTGTAAGAGAATATCCTTTTACTTAAGAAATACTGAAGTTTATAGGGATAAAGAACCCTTGAATAGTTAGAATATGTGTGTATATACAAACGTATATATGTGAGAGTTTGAGAGTCTGCAAAATCTTGGTAGCAGCAACCTCAAAATATCAGTGGCTTGCAAGAGTATGTTATTTCTCACTCATGAACGTGTTGGCAAAAGGGTGACTTTGTGAATTAGGTAAATCTGGGCAAAGGATGTAGAGATGTTCTTTGTACTATTCCTCCTCTTGCAAATCTTATGTACACTTGAAGTTATTTCCAAGTAAAAAGTCTGTAAAAGTCCTCTATTTTTTTACCAAAAAAATTTTGGCCCCCCACTTTATTAATCATTTTTGTGTTAGGTGCTATATCTGCATCAGTTTATATGGCCAGGCCTTTTACATTGTAGTGTATCTCTGCATCCTGCAAGTGGACATTTATAAGTGAAAAGTGAAGTGTTGATCGCTCAGTCATGTCCAAGTCTTTGCTATCCCATGGACTATAGTTTGCCAGGCTCCTCTTTCCATGGAATTCTCCAGGCAAGAACACTAAAGTGGGTAGCCATTCCCTTCTCCAGGGGATCTTCCCTACCCAAGGATCAAACCTGGGTCCTCCCACCTTGCAGGCAGATTCTTTGTCATCTGAGCCACGAGGGAATCCCGTTTACAAATAGTCTTTCTTAATTTTTACATATAAAATAAATTAGAGGGTGGGTTTTTTTCCTCCATTTAATTAAATTTTTCTTTTCTTCTGAATGCTTAAAACTTAAAAGTTTTGGCATATCAAGCATAGTTAATAAAGTAAGGTAATATGATAGCGTATGTGTGTGTATATATATATAAAATAGCACATAGTAATTATTTAATAAATATTAACTATTATGGTCATTATTAATAGAAGAAGAAATATTAGGTGCAGAGAAATAGGTGAAAATGATTTGTTTTAACAATTTCATTTAGAAGAATAAAACCTAGTTTTGACCGAGAGAATAAGGAGACTTTTTAGAGAAAAGGTGACACATGAACTTGACCACACATGTGAAGGGGAGAGCACTCCAGGCCGAGAGTGCAGCCTGAAAATCATGGTATGAAAGAAAAAGTCTTGAGAGTCAAAATCAGCTGACTTTATATGCTAATTTAACTATTATCTCTTAATGTTTTTGTGTCTAAAATGTGATGATAGCATCTGTTTATAATTTGTTCATAGGACTTGAGAGTTTAAGAGCCTAAAACTACCAGGAATATAATAAATTCCTAAAAAATAATAATTTCTATTTGTATTAGTTCATCCTCATCACCTTGTCATTATTAAAGGCTTGGGGACATAAGGAAAACATGAACAGATGAAAGCATTAGGAAATAACATTTGAGGGCTGTGGGGAAGTTTTTATGTTGGGACCAAAGCAGGCAGGCACTTGAATACCAGTCTAAGATTTTAGACAATGGATTGCCATTAAAGGCGTTTGACAAGAGAAGAAAGATCAACTTGTTCCATCTTCACACTCTACATCTAAGTTGTTGGCCCTCCTGTTTAAAACTGCAGCTTTACCACTTTTTATCACTTCCATCACTGGTCTAAGCCATCATCATCTCCTGTCTGTTGAAACTATAACTTCTACCAGATCACCCAGCTTTTACCCTTGCCCCACCCCCATACAATCTAATCTAAACACAGCAGCCAGAAATAGTCTTTTTTAAAACTTGTTAGAACCTGTATAACTTTTCATCTCAGAGTGAAAGCCCAAATCCTACAAAGCCTGCCCTCCCTGGTCTGCCATCCTACCCCCACCCCTGCACCCCTTTTCTTCAGTGACCCCATCACTTACGACTTTTCCCCCACCCGCTCCTTGCTCTCCAGCCCCTCTCCCTCCCTGCATCATTACCCCACTAATGCTCCAGCTCTCACGGTTGGTGGATAAGTTTTTTGGCATTCTTGATTGGTTTCTTGTGTATTATTTATTGTTAAACTTGTATCCTTTATCTGTATCCACCAACTAGAGGGTAAGCTTCATGAGGAGGGCAGCTGTCTTTCATGTGTTCTCTAATTTACCTTAGAACCATCACTGACATAGAGAAGGTATTCAGTAAATATCTGGTGAATGGATGGATGAAGAATGGTGAATGAAGAATATCTATACTTTAAGAAAGTTAACCTAAACAGCAGATTTGGAAATAATTGGGTATCAGATAAGAGGCTTTTATAAAAGTCTAGACCTGCACTTTCTAATAGAAATATATTGGAAACCAACTATGCCTTGTCAGTTTTCTAGTAATCACATTTTTTAAAAGCATGAAAAGAAACAGGTAAAATTATCTTAGATATATTTTTAGTCTAATATGTCTAAAATATGGTCATTTTAACATGAAAAACTATTAAAAATTCATTAGACATTTTTACATTCTTTTCTCGTACCGTGTTTTTGAAGTCCAATGTTACTTTACGCTTAAAGTGTAGCTTAATGCGTGCACTAAATTTTCATTGGAAATAACTGCTGTGATTTTGTTTAATAGCATTTATAGTTAAAAAGTAGATTCATATACCCAAATGTTCCAAATAAAGTTAAAAAGTTTGCAGTAACTGAAATGAATACCAAAAGTCGTTTTCTTTTAATATTTATGTCCATATTGGCAAAATTTTTTCATGTTTTTAGAAGATTCCAGCTTTAAAGCAAAATCACTTCAAAACTACATCTTTTCAAGTTAAGTATGTCACTAATTCTAATTACCATCAATTTCAAAGGAGTATTACATATACTGAAAACAACTGTAAATTTATGAATATCAGCTAGGCAGATGTCAAAATTTTTAAGGTTTTTGAGCCTAATCTACATATTATCAGTAATAAAATCTACATAATGATTTGTGTCAGATAATAGGTAAATCATTATTACTGACTTATGTATTTGAAAATTTTCAATATCAGTATAAATTCTTAAACTTGTCTAGCTTCACAAATAAGCTTTCTCCTTCCTTGTGCGTCAAATTTAGCTCATTCATGTACAGTGTGATATTGATAATAAAATATAAATCACACTTCCATTTTTTGTCTTTAATTGTTAAGTATTAGGCAACCAATCATTTCTTTTAAGAAAATCTTCAACTGGAGTTAAAAATACAGTAAGTCTTCATTAAGCTCTTCCACAACTCAGCCAAGTAGCACTGCTGCTGCTGCTGCTGCTAAGTCACTTCAGTCGTGTCCGACTCTGTGTGACCCCATAGATGGAAGCCCACCAGGCTCCCCCGTCCCTGGGAATCTCCAAGCAAGAACACTGGAGTAGGTTGCCATTTCGTTCTCCAATGTGTGAAAGTGAAAAGTGAAAGTGAAGTCGCTCAGTCGTGTCCGACCCTTAGCGACCCCACGGACTGCAGCCTACCAGGCTGCTCCATCCATGGGATTTTCTAGGCAAGAGTACTGGAGTGGCTTGCCATTGCCTTCTCTGCAAGCAGCACTAGCAAGGAGCATATGATCTTTAAAATCACTGTCTTTTAAACTAGTGACGAGTCATCAAATTTGCACATATACATTAAACAAGGTTAACAACTGTGTCCATGGTGTTTTTCATATGGTCAGCTTCAAGAAACTGAGACAGATTTTCAAAATAAATCCTACAATGGCATGAAACAATGAAGAAAGCAGCCTGTTGTTTGAAAATGCCAACAAATCAGAAATTTTGATCCAACATAGCTGGAACACCTTCTATTACAATAAAAAAAAAAAAAAACTTTTCAAACTTTTCTTCATTATCCAATTAAATGTCTAATGTGACACACGTAAAAGTTAAAATATCTATGCCGTAAGTCTGAATTTTTTAGGCTGTAGATTGACAACCTTATGTAAATTTGGAAGTCCTTTAAGACAATACCTCCCTTGGGAATTCCCTGGTGATCCAGTGGTTAAGACTTGTGTTTTCACTATGGGGACTCAAGTTTGATCCCTGTTCTAGGAAGATCCTGCAAGCTGTATAGAGCAGCCAGAAAAAGAGACGATACCTGCCAGAAGTATGCATTTAATATTATCTCATATCACATGGCTCATCTAAAGCTGAAGTAAAGTACTTGCAGTTTTTCAAATTTTGAATCATTTGATCATTGATATTGTTAGAAATGTCTTGTATTCTGTGAACATGTGTGAAGTATTTGAAGATCTTTTATTTTTATAAAATATTTATTCTATCAAGACCAAAATTACCACATTGATTTAGAAATGCTTTACTCTTTTATGCAAAAAAGCCAACCAGTCTGGTCAAAATTAACAAATGTTGAACGTTTACTTCTGATTTCAAGTGATTAATTTCATTAGTTCTTACTTAACTGTTAGGAGAAAACTTTTATTTATTTATTTTTATTTTTGGCTGCTCTGGGTCTTCATTGCAACGCTCCGGCGCTCTCTGGTTGCAGGAGCAGGGCTGGTCTTCCCTTCCTCGCGGGTGCTCTCATTGCCGTCTCTCCTCTTGTGGAGCACAGGCTCTAGGGCACCCTGGCTCTGTCGCTGCAACTGGCAGGCTCTAGAGCAGACTCACTGGCTGTGGTTCCTGGGCTTAGTTACTCCCTGGCATGTGGGATCTTCCCATACCAGGGATACAACCTGTAATCCCCACATTGGCTGGAAGATTCTTAACCACTGGACCACCAGGGAAGTTCAAGAGAAAACTGTTAAACTCATCACACATTTGCAAAAATTCTCTCAATTGCTCACTTTTCATATGGTTAAAAAAAGTTTATACAACAAGCAATTTTGTCAATTGCAATTGCATTCATCATAAAATTTTCAAAATATTTTCCTCTAGTTGTTTTTGTTTTTGTTTTTTTGCATTACTGGCTAATTCATCTTATTCTTCATCAGTATGTCTTCATTTTAAAAAAACTTCCTCCATACCTACTTCTTTAAGTATAAATAATTTAACTATAGTCTAATAAAAATAAATATTTTCATTTAATTACCCATCATGATTTATACAAGTATTACTATAGCTCATGCTGTCTACATAAAATAGTCAGATAAGAGCACTTATTGTGTAAAAAAAATTTTGAAATTAATTAATTCATTGACAGTGACCAGATTAGTTGTTTATGTATACAACTCAACTGCTTCACATCCCTGACACAAGCACTACAATTCAACACTAATGTCTTAAATGGTACAATGATAAAAGTGCAATATAATTCTACCAAAATAATAAATGTTTGTGTAATGGAAAAATATTTTATGCTTATTAAGCTTTTAAACTGAAATGCAAACTGATGAAAATTAAATGAAAAGTTCAGTTCTTCAGTCAACTCAGCTATATCTCAAGGGCTCAATAGCCACATATAGGTCGTGACTACCACACTGGACAGGGCAGATCCATAACTGCATCCCTGCTATTCAAAGAGTAGTCAAGGACCAACAGGGTCAGAACACCTGAAACTTAGAAATCCAGGGTCTCAAGTTTTACCCCAGACCTACTGAAATAATCTGCATTTAACAAGTCCTCGGGTGATCTGTAATGTACCTTAAAATTTGAGAAGTGCATGTCCAAATAACAACAGAGGATTTAATCGGGTAGTGGGCATAGAGTTATACTAAGTATACCAGGGCCATCTGTGTGAGAGATACCATGAGGGTAAAGTCATCCAGATAGCAGGGATAGCATGTGCAGTAATAATCAGAAAAAGCAATCAAGGCTTTGTAATTTGGTGATTGAAAGTCTGTAATAATGCAATTAACAAAACAGGAGAAATGAGATTGAGAGTTAAAATGTTTTAATTCATAATATAGATTAATGCATATTCTCTAGTTTTAGCAAAAATAATTTTAAAAATATTATATGTATGTGTCTATGTATACAAACACGTGTGTACATACTGAGACAACTATTCATTTCAGAAACAAGCACTTGCAATAAAAATATACCACCCAGAATCAATCCTAAAACTTTCAATTTTTTAAAATTAATTGACCTTCATACCATTTATCTTCTCTTATGTATGTGAAATGTTATTATTCTGTTTAAGGGGATTTCTGACTTACTGTTAATGAAAGAGTTTCTGTGTTTTCGAAAATACTACTCCACTTTTCTAAGGATTGATTTCTTTTTCTACAATTAGCATGTCTTTTAAAAATTATAAATAGAAAGTAATTTTTATTAACTCTTTTCTTAAAAACTTTTAAAAACCAGAAATTTGAATTGTATGAAATTTGGCAATGTTTCTTCCCCTCTTTTAAGTATCCTTTTGAAGATCTTAATGTGAAACCAGTACAGTACTAATAATTTCACCATATACAACCTTTAAATACATAAGTAATCTAATTGTTAAAACACCAGTAGATTGATTTTCAATTTATTTTACAATTCTGGTTTCCAGTTAGTTCCAAAGGTAAAGAAAACACAGTTTGATAACCTTGGCTTACTTAAAACTTTTGCTTGAATTATTGTGAGATCTGATTCTAAAAGCAGAGTCTTCCCTTTTTAAGGTACAATAGCTATTTAAATTATAGAAATTAGTTTACCTTTGTTTAGTGTAATAGCCCAGGAAGAAAGCATTGAAGAACTGAAGACAGGTAGAATGGGGAAAAGGGAGAGCAAGATAAGAGAGAAATAAAAGAATGAAAGAACAAGCTGTGAAAGGCTCCTTTTCTACTGGAAAAATCAGGCACCTTTGTATTTTTTTCAACCTGGGATGGCTACCAGAATACTGTTTTGTAAAGAACTGTTCATAGTATTCTCCAAAATCTAAGTATATTTTACGAGTTTTCATGCCTTATAGAATAATCCAACCTTCCTGTTTAAAATCGTGAACACAATTTCCCATGAAATTATGTGTACTGCTTGCTATTTTTTCTTCAAGTTCTAACAACTTTTAACAGGCATGGGCCATTTTTCTAGCAACTTCTTTTGATCACGAGCTTTCTAAAACTTAGTCTCACACAAGTTGTTTTTAAAGTTTCTTTCAGCATACTGCTATGACCTGAGGCAGCAAAGAATTGGTGAACAGTCCAAAGCCAAAATATTTAGCTTGTCTAAACCAGTCCTTGCCCTAAAGAAACAGAGGAAATTGTTCATTTGGCAACTTCTCCATGTTTAGATAAGCCTGGTTGTAGTTGACCTCACCTGTGCAAAGATTGGGTGGAACATCTGAGGAGGGTGTGAAGTCCTGAGGCTGAAACCTAAGGTTAGATCAGCACAGGATTCTCTGTGGACAGTTGAGCATGACCTTAGATACAGTTGGAGCAGCTGGCATCTGAGCTATCTTAGTTTATGGATTAAGCAGCAAAGGAAACTTTGAGAACAAATTAAATATATCTCTTCAAGGAACAACAATATGTGATTACTAAAGAATATTCACATTTTCACACTTGGGGAGATTTGTTAATTTTGTACATTTATTAAAGAAACAGTAAAGCCTCTAACTTTAAGAATTGATGTGAGTTCTTATACCCTTTTTATTCTTTAGTGATCTGAACTTTTTACAATAGTTCCATATGGAACTAGCAGATATTCCAAGATGTCAATCTCATCTTTAGAGGGAAAAAAAAAGTAAACTACATATATTTGTCAGTTTTTTTCTGTTCTGAAAGGGGACTGTAATAAAATGTTCTGTATTCCCATTTCAAATGGTCACTTGTAACCTCAGAATGTCAACCTGTATTTTCTAGCAAGGATCCCTCCTGCTACTCTTGTATAGTCTCAGCCACCTCCGTCCACACCCCATCTCTTAACACCTAGCAACCACTGATCAGTTCTCTATAACTTTGTCTTTCCAAGCATGTTACATAAACATTATCATATAGTATGTAATTGTTGAGGATTGGCTTTTTTCACTCAACATCATTCCCCTGGTCCCATGTAGGTTGTTTTATGTATTTATCAGTTGTTTCTTTTTATTCCTGAATGTGTATAAAACTGGTGAAATCTGATTAAGGTTGGTGAATTGTATCAATGAAATTTCCTGACTGTGATGTTCTACTATTTTAATGCAAGATATCACCATTGGACAAGACCGAGTGAAAAGTACAGGAAACCTCTCTGTTGTATTTCTTACAACTATAGGTAATCTGCTGCTGCTGCTGCTAAGTCACGTCAGTCGTGTCTAACTCTGTGCAACCCCATAGATGGCAGCCCACCAGGCTCCTCCGTCCCTGGGATTCTCCAGGCAAGAACACTGGAGTGGGTTGCCATTTCCTTCTCCAATGCATGAAAGTGAAAAGTGAAGTCGCTCAGTCGTGTCCGACTCTTAGCGATCCCATGGACTGCAGCCCACCAGGCTCCTCCGACCATGGGCGTTTCCAGGCAAGAGTACTGGAGTGGGTCGCCAGTGCCTTCTCCGTATGTAATCTGCAGTGACCTTAAAATGACTTTTAATAAGCAAAACAAGCCAAAAAGCATCCTCTTTGAGAAAAGAAATTATAAATCTACCATGATAGCCCAGATAACCCGGATGGTGTGATCACTCACCAGACATCCTGGAATACAAAGTCAAGTGGGCCTTAGGAAGCATGACTATGAACAAAGATAGTGGAGGTGATGGAATTCCAGCTGAGCTATTTCAAATCCTAGAAGATGATGCTATAAAAGTGCTGCACTCAATACGCCAGCAAATTTGAAAAAGTAAGCAGTGGCCAGGGACTGTAAAAGGTCAGTTCTCATTACAATCCCAAAGAAGGGCAATGCAAAAGAATGTTCAAACTACCACACAATTGCACTCATCTCACACACTAGTGAAGTAATGCTCAAAATTCTCCAAGCCAGGCTTCAACTGTACGTTAACCGTGAACTTCCAGATGTTCAAGCTGGATTTAGAAAAGGCAGAGGAACCAGAGATCAAATCACCAACATCCTCTGGATCATGGAAAAATCAAGAGAGTTCCAGAAAACCATCTACTGCCTAATTGGCTACGCTGAAAACTTTGTAGATCACAACAACTGTGGAAAATTCTTAAAGAGATGGGAATACCGGATCATCTGACCTGCCTCCTGAGAAATCTGTATGCAGGTCAGGAAGCAATAGTTAGAACTGGACGTGGAACAACAGACTGGTTCCAAATAGGGAAAAGAGTACATCAAGGCTGTATATTGTCATCCTGCTTATGTAACTTATAAGCAGAGTACATCATGCAAAATGCCAGGCTGGATGAAGCACAAGCTGGAATCAAGATTGCTGGGAGAAATATCAATAACCTCAGATATGCAGATGACACCACCCTAATGGCAGAAAGCAAAGAGGAACTAAAGAGCCTCTTGATGAAAGTGAAAGAGCAGAACAGAAAAGCTAGCTTAAAACTCAACATTCAAAAGACTTCAGATCATGGCATCTGGTTCTATCATTTCATGTCAAATAGATGGGGAAGCAGTGGAAACAGTGACAGACTTTCTTTTCTTGGGTTCCAAAATCACTGCAGATGATGACTGCAGCCATGAAATTAAACGACACTTGCTCCTTGGAAGAAAAGCTATGACCAACCTAGACAGCGTATTAAAAAGCAGAGACATTACTTTGCCAACAAAGGTCCGTCTTGTCAAAGCTATGGTTTTTCCAGTGGTCATGTATGGATGTAAGAGTTGGACTATAAAGAAAGCTGAGCACTGAAAAATGGATGCTTTTGAACTGTGGTGTTGGAGAAGACTCTTGAGAATCCCTTGGACTGCAAGGAGATCCACCAGTCAATCCTAAAGGAAATCAGTACTGAAATTCATTGGAAGGACTGCTGTCGAAGCTGAAGCTCCAATACTTTGGCCACCTGATGCAAAGAACTGACTCATTGGAAAAGACCCTGATGCTGAGAAAGATTGAAGGCGGGAGGAAAAGGGGATGACAGAGGATGAGATGGTTGGATGGTATCACCGACTCAATGTACATGGGTTTGGGTGGACTCCGGGAGCTGGTGATGGACAGGGGGGCCTGGAGTGCTGTGGTCCATGGGGTTACAAAGAGTCGGACACGACTGAGCGACTGAACTGAAAATTTTTAAAGTTAAAAGAAAATAGAGAACTCACAAAGAAAAAGAGATTTGACAACACATAACCACCTGTGTTTAAAAACTTTTAAAAAATTAGACAATTTGTATATAGAGGAAAACAAGTGAAATGAGATTGAGAGTTAAAATGTTTTAATTCATAGTATAAATTAATGCATATTTTCTAGTTTTATCAAAAATAATTTTCTAGTTTTAGCCACAGATTTGATAGAAATAAGGTTAATAACTAAAATGCAGAGATCTAATAAAATGATGCGGGAAAAGTGGTAAACAGTTATTAAGAACAGAAGTGAAGAAAAAGCAAGAGTGGGAAGGGGATGCACACGAAATGTAAGGTGCATGTATGGTCACAATAGATGTATCAGGACACCAACTGCCTTGGAAATGAAGAACTGTGATGCAGTTCACAATTTAATTTGAAACCCATGGTCATAGACAATATTTGGTATATCTAACATGGATGACAATGAATCAGAGTACATACAATATTTTCAAATAGGGTGATTTATTTACGTAGGGTTAGGCAAGACTAGAGAAGTCTTTTAATTCTAAAATAGTTCGTGAATAAATCATTTAACACAGTGTCATGAGTCCCATAACAAAGTAAGACATAATGAAAGTGTTTCTCACTTGTTAAACTGCCAAGATAGGAGTTTTATGGTATCAACTGCCTTATCACTACTTCCTCCTTGAGTAAAATTTACTAGTTTGTCAGCCAAGTTAACATCTATTGCTCTCACTTTGTGTTAAGAAACATAAAATGTTTGGCATCTGCACAAATGTTTGAAATATGCCCTAGAAAGGTGCTCTCCTAGTAACTGAGTTATGGAATGTTGCAAATTTATAATTGCTCGTTTTTGGTTAATAAGGAAAATTATAGGCAGCATACCTACTTTTGTGTACAATCATGCCTCTGACAACTCACCACCTCTAGGGCACTTATTCTGAAGGGCTTTCTAAAAAGTGATGATTTTGCTCTGTTTTTCATTTTTCTTACTAGATTGAGAGCTCCTTGAAGAGATTATGTCTAGCTTTCACTCTGCATTCACACAAAATGAGAATTAAATAAAAGAAACTTAAACATTTCCCTCGCCAAGTGGCCCTTATAAGTTACTGCAGGCAAGTGTGAAAAAACTGAGGAAAGAATGGTGAGTGTGGTCCCTGAATAGCCAGAAAAATAGTGGCTCATGGTACCGAAACCAGGATCCTAACATCAGTTCTGAGTAAGCCAACTGATACAGAAAATACTGTAATCAAACTGAACTGAAAGGTTTCCATGAACAACAGCACTTCCCTCTCAAGTTTCTCTTAACACTGAAAATTCTGGGAGTCTGTTTAATTTAACACAATTAAAATGATTCTACAGTATCTATAGGTAGTAAAATTTCTCTCAGACTTCTTAAAATAGTAAGAACTTTTCTACATTATAAAGAAACAATATCCGGGTATTTGGAATATATACCTTTGTTTAAAGCTTGTTTAAAAAGCTATATCCACCTTCAGTGAATCACTAGCTATGGCTGCCGTCTGCCAACTGGGCTGTTTTTGTGTTCCTTTTCCAAGCAAGCTGTCTTTAACTTAGGCAGTTTCTTGGGAAAACTCTAACACTGGACACAGGTCATTTTTTGATTCTCATTAAGGGAATTAAAGTTGAAAAATAAATCCAAAGTTTATTTAATATGTTTTTCCACTCAGATTGCTATCATTGTCAGTTCAGTCACTCAGTCGTGTCTGACTCTTTGTGACCACATGGACTGCAGCACACCCAGCTTTCCTGTCCATCACCAGCTCCTGGAGCTTGCTAAAACGCATGTCTATTGAGTCTCTTCATTTTCTGAATGTTGAGCTTTAAGCCAACTTTTTTACTCTCCTCTTTCACTTTCTTTGCTTTCTGCCATAAGGGTAGTGTCATCTGCATATCTGAGTATTGATATTTCTCCCGGCAATCTTGATTCCAGCTTGTGCTTCATCCAGCCCAGTGATTCTCATGAGATTATTGATATTTCTCACAAACAAAATTTGATAAAATTTTGATCCTAACTGAATTCTCTAAAGGTTAATTTGGAAGGAATACATTTCTATTCTTAAACCCCAAACTTCAGATGAATTTTAAATATTTGACAACTGGAAAAGTAGCCTCTGAGTGATACTAGGTTTCACTGAACAGGATTTAAATTCTGATTATTAAAGAAATTTCCAATACTATCTTCTTTTGGTACACTTGTAACCAGGACTAGAGAAGTAGGAAAACAGTTTTCTTTTATGTCAAATCTCACTAAACGAGAAAATACATGTTCAGGGTTAAGTATATTGTCAAAACATTGTTTTAACTAATTAATATTTATATTGTAAACAAAGTTCACAGGGTAAAATTTATTAGATAGATGTACTTGTGTGTCTGCCTTTGATTAGGGACTTCTGTTTATAAACAGAGATTAAACATTGTTTCTTTGATTTTCTTTGATGTTCAGAGGCAGAATTCAATTTTGCACCTTTTGGAGGATGAGGCAGCTGCAGGTAAAGAAGTTGACAGCTCTTGGGAGGGTTAATTAGAGCTAATTTTAATTTGATTGACCTGCTTTTTCTCCAGAAAGCTTAACCAAGTCTTCCTTTGCAAAGTGAGGATTTTTCTTTTTCATACAAACTAAAGAAAATCTTATTTGTTGGGCTTACAAATATCTATCATTTTTCACACTTACAAAGGAGTGTCACCACATGAATCATGGAATCAAGGATTTGGGTAGGATTGGACAGGACTTTAAAGATTATATAGTCCTTGAGAGCATGTATTCATTATATTAACTTATGATGGAAAATTATAAATTTTAGGGAAATATAAACTTAGTGTACATAATTTTTAAATCTATTTAATGACAAACCAAGAAATAAAATTGTCGAGAACAATAAAGTGTAGCTATCTGTCCTTTATCAACCTTGGAATTCATTCCACACGGTTGAGATGTAATTTCATTTACTTGATAAATACTATAAAAGGATTTTGTTTTAATTCATGTATAAAGAGAGCATGATGAAATGATTTGCTTTTCATTATGTGCTATTTTTCATAGCATGACTTATGGTTGTTATTGTAGTTATTTAAATGAAATATAATTCTACTAATATTGCTGTAAAATGGAAACCTTCTTTTGAAAGCTTTATACCTAATGAAATTCTATGAGGCAATTGTATATGAAAAGCAAAATAGTCATTTTCACTGTTCGTCAACTCAGTTACATGTCATATTTATGTTGAATGGAGGCCTGTTAATATTAAATAGGGTTTTACTCTCAGACAACTTGTGCTCTACTTTCGTCAGTCAAGATCTTTTGACATTAGAAAGTTTGGGAGGAAAATATTATTTTCATGACAGTTTAACAGAGCAGTAGGAAATGCTAAGTAGCCTGTGGAGTAATTACAGACAACAGATATTTTTAAGGATAAAAGGAGGGGAGGACTTTACTGGTGGCTCAGAGGTAAAGAATCTGCCTGCCAATGCATCAGATATGGGTTTGATCCCGCCCCAGGAAGTTTTCTCATGCCATGGAGCAACGAAGCCTGTGTGCCATAACTACTGAGCCTGTGCTCTGGAGCCCGGGAGCCACAACTACTGAGCCCACGTACCACAGCTTCTGAAGCCTGCACGCCCTAGACCCCGTGCTCCGCACCAAGAGAACCCACTGCACAAGGAGAGCCCGTGTGGCACAGCTGGGTAGCGGCCCTCTCTTGCTGCAACCAGAGAAAAACCCACTCCACAGCTAAGACCATTGTAAGCTAAAGTGGTCTGGGAAGATGAGAAAAGATAAAATCTAAAGTAGATTTTGAAGAATAGATGGAAGCTGGATGAAGGAAAAAAAGAGGGAAAATATATTCACCTAGTGGAAGGAATAATGTGCTCAAAAGTATCTTGGAAGTGAGAGAGTTTAGTCTGGGAAATTGGTTTAGTGAACGCACTTGGGTATGTTAATCCATAAGAGAGTCAGTGTGCTAAAACTGGAAAGACTGATTTGGAACAAATAGTGGAGAACCTGAAGTGTAGAGATTGAGAATATATTTAGTTCATTGGAAGGACTGATGCTAAAGCTGAAACTCCAATATTTTGGCCACTTCATGCGACGAGTTGACTCACTGGAAAAGACTGATGCTGGGAGGGATTGCAGGCAGGATGAGAAGGGGACGATCGAGAATGAGATGGCTGGATGGCATCACCGACTCGATGGACATGAGTTTGAGTGAACTCCAGGAGTTGGTGATGGACAGGGAGGCCTGGCGTGCTGTGATTCATGGGATCGCAAAGAGTCGGACACGACTGAGCGACTGAACTGAACTGAACCATGTACTTAGCAACATTTTATCTAGGTTTGTTTCCTAGGCAATATTTCAGGAAAATTGATCCTTCAGAAGTGTGCAGAGTACATGATAGTAAAGAACAGAGTATGCAGCATGCACCTGTGTGTGAAGTGTTAAAGACAAGAGTAATAGCTTGATGGTAAGACTCTGATCCTGGGAAAGGTTGGGGGCGGGAGGAGAAGGGGACGACAGAGAATGAGATGGCTGGATGGCATCACTGACTCTCTGGACATGAGTTTGAGTGAACTCCGGGAGTTGGTGATGGACAGGGAGGCCTGGCGTGCTGTGATTCATGGGGTCGCGGAGGGTCGGACACGACTGAGCGACTGAACTGAACTGAACTGAAGAATGGATAAAAAGAATGCTGCAAACACATCACCAGTGAAGAATTCACAGTGCCTGATAACTGCTTAGGTATGGAGGCGGGAGAGAGGGATGGATGTATACCCAGAGAAGGCACAGGAAAGGAAAGAACACACGTCAGAGACTTACAGAAAGTTCTGTGAATTCATTTTCTCCTCCGAGAATGTCATGGTTAAGGGATGAGTTGTAGATTCCTTTTGTGAACCACTAGCAAATTATTTGAGATCATCGCTTGAGAGCAACATTAAGCATATTTTAATAAAATCAATACCAAAGTTAAGGAAACTAAATATAGCTTGCTTTTAAACATTTTTCCTTCAACATCCCTCTTCCTGCAGTAACCCTTAGTCTTTTTCACAGGCTGTAATGGGACCAAGACCAAGAAGGGTTTTCCAATGAGTGGATGTAGGAAGCTGATAAGAGAAGTATTCTTTTGGGCTTGGTAGCATAAGTTACATTACACTCAAACATATATCTCTTGGAGGCCTCCTTTTTCTTCTGTCAGCAGTTGACATTTGAAAGATTTACTGATTAGCTTAAAAATTACAGAACTTCTCAGTTTAGTGATGTGGATGTGCTACCTAATTACAAATGAGCAACTGCAGTTAGGGCTTTTTCCTTCTACTTTGAGGAGCCGTTAAAACTCACAACTCGAGAAGGGAAGGTTTTACATAACTGTTGCTAACATTTAAAAAGACATGTGCACGTTTTACTTCCAAAGAACTACTTGAGTGCCTCAGTCATTTCATCCAGTCTAGCTCTCTCATCACATTGGTGATTATGTGTCTATTTGAAAACAATGAAGAGGAACAGGGGGAAAGCATACCAAGAGCTGTAGTTCTTTAACCCTTATTGTGAGAGTTGTTTTGAGCTTATAAAGTGGATGCGGTTATTTACCCTTATATAAATGAAAAAACTGAGTCTTGGAGAATTACAGAGCCAGAAAATGAAAAAAAAATCATATATCTAAGATTCTGAAGTATATCTAACGCCCATATTTTTTATTCAATATCATGTTGATGAAACAGTGGCAGATTTTATTTTCTTGGGCTCCAAAATCACTATGGACAGTGACTCCAGCAACAGAATTAAAGGATGCTTGCTTCTTGGAAGAAAAGCTATGACAAACCTAGCATAAGAAAAAGCAGAGACATCACTTTGCCAACAAAGATCTCTCTAGCCAAAGCAATGGTTTTTCTAGTAGTCATGTACAGATGTGAGAGTTGGACCATAAAGTAGCCTGTCAACTCATGGCACTGGATAAGACTCGAGAGTCCCTTGGACAGCAAGGAGATCAAAACAGTCAGTTCTAAAGGAAATCAACATAATATTCATTGGAAGCAGTGATGCTGAAGCTGAAGCTCCAGTACTCTAGCCACCTGATGCAAAGAGCTGAGTCACTGGAAAAGATCCTGATGCTGGAAATGATTGTGGGCCGGAGAAGACGCGGGCGACAGAGGTTGAGATGTTTGGATGGCATCACGGACTCAACGGACATGCATTTAGGTAAACTCTGAGAGTTGGTGATGGACATGGAAGTCTGGCATGCTGCGGTCCATGGGATCACAAAGAGTTGGACACCACTTAGTGACAGAGCAACAACCACAGTTCCTTAAAGGGAGAAAAGTGTTGTATGTGGAAAAACATGATATTTTGTCCTTTGAGCTTATGCTGCCCTTTGTCTGAGTTTATGCAGCCCTTTGTCTCAGCACAATCACGTAGCGAAGTTCTTGTAGCCTACAAAAATTTTCATTAGTGTGAAGTATACTTTCAAAGAATTTGTCTGATCTTCCCTGAAAGTTCATTGTGAAATTCTAAGGTGGAAAATCCTGATTTAACAACCAGACAGTATAAGTTGAAGTCATTTTCTCAATGTCACTAAAAAAATGTTAAGTCAGACACGCCTTCATAATTTAGGATTCCCTTTTAGTGCATTTCTTTGTACTGCTTAGTATTAAAATGCATAATGCTTTTGTTAATTTTTCTGATCTGCTATTACATCTTTGTTGTTCAGTTGCTAAGTTGTATCTGACTCTTTTGTGACCCCTTGAAGAGCAGCACAACAGGCTTCCCTGTCCTTCACCATCTCCCAAAATTTGCTCAAACTCATGTCCTTTGAGTCCATGATGCCATCCAACCA
Organism: Moschus berezovskii; assembly: GCF_049115385.1. Classification (NCBI taxonomy): domain Eukaryota; kingdom Metazoa; phylum Chordata; class Mammalia; order Artiodactyla; family Moschidae; genus Moschus; species Moschus berezovskii. Next base: position 16,987,299 of record NC_142479.1, read on the forward strand.
TCTCATCCTCTGTCACCTCCTTCTCCTGTCCTTAGTCTTTCCCAGTATCAGTATCTTTTCCAGTGAGTTGGCTCTTTGCATCAGGTGGCTAAAGTACTGAAGCTTCAGCTTCAGCATCAGTCCTTCCAATGAATATTCAGAGTTGATTTCTTTTAGGATTGACAGATTTGATCTCCTTGCTGTCCAGGGGACTCTCAAGAGTCTTCTCCAGCACCACAGTTTGAGTGCATTCATTCTTTGGCGCTCAGCCTTCTTTATGGTCCAGCTCTCACATCTGTACATGACTACTGGAAAAACCATAGCTTTGACAATATGGTCATTTGTTGGAAAAGTGATGTCCCTGCTTTTTCATATGCTGTCTAGGTTTGTCATAGTTTTTCTACTAAGGAACAAGCGTCTTAATTTTGTGGCTGTACTCACCATCCACAGTGATTTTGGAGTCAAAGAAAGTCAAACCTGTCAGTTTCCACTTTTTCCCCATCTATTGGCCATGAAGTGGTGGGACCGGGTGCCAGGATCTTAAGTTTTTTGAATGCTGAGTTTTAAGCCAGCTTTTTCACTCTCCTCTTTCACTTTCATCAAGAGACTCTTTAGTTCCTCTTTGCTTTCTTCCATTAGAGTGGTATCACTTGCATATCTGAGGTTGTTGATATTTCTCCCAGCAATCTTGTTTCCAGCTTGTGAGTTTTTCAGCCTCGCATTTCTCATGATGGTACTCTGCATATAAGTTAAGTAAGCAGGGTAACAATATACAGCCTTGACGTATTTCTTTCCCAGTTTTGAGCCAGTCCATTATTCCATGTCTAGCTCTTACTATTGTTGCTTCTTGCCCTGCCTCCTGGTTTCTTAGGAGACAAGTAAGGTGGTCTGATGTTCCCATTTCTTTAAGAATTTTCCACAGATTGTTGTGATCCACACAGTCAAAGGCTTTAGTGTAGTCAGTGAAGAATAGATGCTTGTTTGGAATTCCCTTGCTATTTTATGATCCATTGTTTTCTAACATTTAAACTGAATTAATCTGTACCTAACATAGAGTAAATCAATGAACTGGCCGCCACGTTTCCCCTGACTGGATTTCAGGCTCATGGTGAGGTACTAGGAAAATTCTGGCTCAATTATTACTGACATAGGAGGCTTTACAGTTATTAGAAAACAGCCCAGGAGGAAAAGAAAAAATGGATTTATGTGATCCTGTATTGCTAAATATGGCACACTGCTGCTATCTTTTCTTTACTACTTCCTCTAAGAGTCATCATTTCAATGCACTAATCTTTTAAACAGCCATTCAGTGGGAATTGGGCTAGAACTTTGCTAAGGGGTCACATTTACCAGCCTGACAGTTATACATTTACAAAAGAAATGGCATGAATTTATTCAGCATCAAAACCTCTGCATCTCTTACCACCCGACTGCATTTCACACCGTATTACCGTCAGTGCACTATAATGGCTATATAAATTCCATTCAGATTCTTCATTTAATTAACTAGTGTTCTTTGAACAAAAATAAAAGTGCTGTTTTTATAGAGGAATAAAGGCTGCATGAAGCAAATGTGAAGGAGACAAATCATCGAATTAGTTATTCTTCATTGCTGCTATGGTGAATTCTCTGCCCCTCCCTTTCTCTTCAGTGACAATATTATTTTTTTCCTAACCTGATTGAATGGAAAATGGGGAACAGTGTAGCAGCCTCAAGTGTGTTTGAGTGTGTTATAATGGCCACATCCTAAGCTCATGCAGGGCTGGGCACCGATGATGTTGTCATCTGCAAGTGATTTGGTTTTTTAGCATATTCTGTAGCCAAGACCGTGGACTTTGTAACTAGATGGCCTGGGTTCAAATCCCAGCTCTGCCACTTACTAAGTTTGTGATTCTGAGCAAATTACTTAACACAGTTTCCTGTCTATTAAATGTGGGTAAAAATGGACATCCCTCTCACAACTCTGGATAGATTATTTGAGGTGATCTATCCAAAACATGTAGAGCCCTGCTGACACATACTGGGCCGTTACCTCCCATTCTTGCAGTCTTTTGTGAAGTTGATCCTGGTGTGACCCTGGTAACCCTTGATCGCCTGGGCTGAACTGACTGATGTGTTAGTTAGATAGGCGTCCTTTTACCGCGTCTCTGTTCAGCACTCTCCAGTCGCTTTCCCTCTGGCTATAAGGAAAACTAAAGTCCTTACAGTGGCCTACAAAGGCTCTCAAGATCTGCCACTCCATGCCAGCACCATCCCTGCAGAGAGACCTGTGACCACTTTACCCCCATATCCTGCACCCCATTCTTCCTGTCCTCTCCTCCTGTCTACTTCGGCCACCCTGGCTTCCTTGCTGTTCTCTGAAGATGCAGAATGCTATCTTGATGCAGAATGCTATAGATGCACAATGCTATCTCAGGTCCTTTGCACAAACTGTTCTCTCTGCCCAGAAAGCTCCTTCTTTCAGAAATCTGCATGGCTCCATCCTTTCTGCTGTTCTCTAATTAAAAGTCTTCTAAGTGAGATCTTCATTGATTATCTCTAGTTTGCCATTTCCCCAAACTAGATTATAAATATTGGGGGACAAAAGGAGGACTTTGTATTGTGTTAGGTGCTCCATCTTCAGTACCTGAGACAGAAAGTGACACACAGTAAGTACTTAATAGTTATTGAGTGTATGAATGAAAAATTGACCCTTAAAATATGTCCTGTAGTAAAAATATTTCTAACCCTCCCCTAGGCTCAAACAAAAGCAAGTGTCCTGTAAAAGCTCGCAGAAAATTAAAATAGCCATAGTTGAATATTAGCCACAGCAATTGGAGCAGAAAGTTCCATTGCAGAGAAAAATAATTTCTGCATCAAGTAAAAAAAAAAAAAGAAGAAGGAAGGGTTTACATTATAGAAAGTGCAATATTAAATTATATTGGGGTCCTGGGAACGGTTATTGAGCCAGCACCAAGGCACATTTTTGAGAGTGCAAGTGCTTTGGGCCATACCATCCACTTCCTAAGGTGAAAAATACAGCGAGTGTATAGTTTTGTTTTTGTTTTTGTCATCTAGTGGTGGAGTAAAATGGTGATCAATGTTGGAGTCAGGTAAAGCTGGGTTTAAATTCTGGCACTGGTATCTGCCCTTGCATAGGTTACATTACCTCTCTGAGCCTCTGTTGATTATGTATAAAATGGTTTTAGTAATGCCTTTCCCTCAGTGTTGTTCTAAATGTGGTGAGCATTGCATCCTACAGAAATGGCTGTATATTTTGCTACTGAATCCTGCCTTTTGGCTTAAAATGGGGAGGTAGCTCTTAGACTGATGTCTAGGAATAAGATTTGGCTCCTGGGGCTTGGACCACCGAGAAGCCCGTAACACTATAAATCTTTCAGCAGGATCTGATGAAGCTGCAAAAACCTTCATAGAACATGAGCCCTACCACCTACTTGACTTTTGTAGAAGTCTGCTCTTTTTATCTTTTGAGCCAATTCTTATTCTATTTTCCACTTTCAGTTTTCTTCTGCTTCTCTTATTTTCAAAATTCTTTCCTAAATGTGTGAAGTTGGAGAGTCCATACTGAAAGTTATCCAAGAAACCAAGGAAAAGTAAGGTCACGCATGACCTTAATTAAATAACATGAATATTAGTTTTCAAATTGAGATGTGAAAAATATAAGTAATAGATTCATTTTTTGAATTTTAACTTCCAGAAAGAAGAAAATATTTTGTTTAAACCGCTGCTATTTTTACATTCCTTTCTACAATGACATTATTTTTTTTAATATTTAGGAAGCCAAAGCTGTGGTCGAAGAAACAAGAGCCCTGCGAAGTCGGCTTCATCTTGCCGAAGCCGCACAGAGACAGGCACAGGGAATGGAAATGGATTATGAGGAAGTGATCCGTCTGTTAGAGGCTGAGATTACAGAGCTGAAGGCTCAGCTTGGTGATTATTCCGACCAAAATAAAGTAAGCAAAACAGTTCTCTTTTCTAGTTACCATGGTTTCCTTGCCGTAGCCGTGTATCCTGTTTTCATTTTTTTTTTTTCATCTGCTCTTCTAAACTAGGTCAGTGTTTGTCTCCTGTTATTCAGTGGTAGGGATGATGTGTCGTGGTGGGGGTAATGTGAAGGTTATGAGCCTCTCTTTATCCAGATAGCTTTGGGATGGAAAAGTATGTGCCCCAAATTTATTTGGGTCACTGGTCAACATTGTACAACTCAGGCATCAAGTCCCATTACATTGGTTTCCTCCTTTTTCCCTAAACTTGCTAATTTGTCTTTTAATTCTGTTTTACTCTTCGTTTAGAGCACTTGAGGAAGTGTAAAAGTAAAATAATTTTTTGCCAAAGGCCCAAGTTCATTAAGAGAAAGAAACCTGAGTATGAATTTAGTAGCCTTCAATTTCAGTAGCACAATACTAAATGCTTTTCAGAAGGCAATGTGACCTTTCTTTTAATGTGAATTTTTTTATTATGTGATTTTGTAAAACATTATACATGCTATATTTATTGAATGGTCTTCAAAAACTGTAATAGACATATATACTTTTTTTTCACTGAAATACGGTAGAAAAATAAATTGAAATAGATATTTTATAACTTCCTAGAATTTATTTCTAACCATAATAAGTGTTTATGTCTCTAATCCAGTCATCTTTCAAGAGAACATAAAACAAATTTGAAAAATTTACATTTATTTATTTAAACATCAAAGAGTTAAGTATTTTAAATATACCAAGTAGAAATGAAACTAGTTTTAGAAAAGCAAGATGCAGAAGAAAATCTGAAATTTTCTTTGGTTATCTAAGAGATACATTTTTCACATCTGCCATTTAAACAAGTTCCAAAAGAAGGCTGATGTTCCTGTCACCCGTTGATAGTACCATAAGGCCAAGGGGGACCAATACTTTAGATGGCAGAAATACTAAGGAATGTTGCATATATTTATTATTCTTGACCCAGTGTTTATGTTCTGAAATCAGAGATATATGCTTATTTCATGTGAGTAACTTAACATGATTCTGAAAATATTGGTGGAATTATCAAAATATTAAAAGTACTTTTTAAATAATAACTTGATTTATTTTGGAGGGATAATCAAGTCTTTAAAAATACTTTCTTTTTAAATAATATAACATTTAAGGAATTCATATGAATTTATTCAATTTTTTAAAGCGTAGGTTATTTGCTATTCTCTATTTCAGCTCCTAGCTGAAAAACATTTTTGTCCTAAGTTTTGTGGTAATATAATTAATTCAGTTCTCTTTTTTAGCATAATGGTGTCTCATGTCATTCAGAGGAACAAAATTTTGTTAAGAGAACTAAATCCTAAACTAAGCCATTAGCCCATGTCTGAAAATAATCTTTTTTTTTCCCCCAAGAGATGTTAGACATGAACATCTCAACATTTTCCAAACCCAATACCAGTGGAGAAAGAGAAGGAAACTTTTTTTTAAATTGTTTGAGATTGCTTGAAGATATACTGACCAAAATATTACTGAATTCCGATTCAGATATTCATTTTTAAAACAGATTATTTTTATAATAATAAATATTTTTCTTACAAGTTTTCCCTTATATTATCTCTATGTTTAATTATCTCCCTTTTTATTTATTTTTTCCTTCAGCTTAAGAAATAAAAATTTACCAATACATTTGAAGACCCACAATGACCCTTTCCAATTTCATCCCATAAAACCACTTTCCTAGATTTACTCTTAACCATTTTCTTGATTATTTCACTACCTGTGTATATATATCCCTTAGTCTTCACTGGTGGCTCAGACAATAGGAATCCACCCACAATGCAGGAGACCTGGGTTTGATCCCTGGGTCAGGAAGATCCCCAGCAGAAGAGAATGGCTACCCACTCCAGTATTCTTGCCTGGGGAATCCCATGGACGAGGAGCCTGGTGGAATACAGTGCAAGGGGTTACAAAGAGTCTGACATAACTGAGCACTTAAGCATGCATGCACATGTCCCTTAAGAATGTATTGTTGAATTTTGCCTGTTTGCCAACTTTATATGAGTAGAAAACATATTGCTTTTATTATTCCGACTTGTGTTTTTTTCACTCAAAATTTTGTATTTGTGATTGATTTATTTGAAGTTTATAGCTAGTTCATGTCTTTTCATTACTTTTTTGCATTCCATTGAGTGGATATACTACAGTATATTTGTCCGTACTGTATTTGATGGACAGTACAACTGTTTCAGTTTTCTTCTTTTATAAACAATGTTGCTAAAAAGTTTTGTGTATATATCCTACTCCACATGTGTAGCAGTTCTCTTTTGTTCATACTAGAGTGGAATTCATAGGTTGAGTTATGATTGTATGATCAGCTTTACTGATTAAAATTAGGCAATGCCAATTATGTTTGAAAGTATTTAAACTGATCTTAACTCTGTGTTCAATGACATCAGGTGGTTAGCTTGAAATGAGCCATGGTGAAATTATTTACACCACGAAATTCTGTAAACCAGAGCTTTGACCCTTGTCCCAGATAGCCAGTTGAGCTAATATGCATTTATTAGACATTTGTGTTTTTATGTGAAATGTATCTTCTTATTTTTGATGTTGTAAAAATCTTCTCCTGAGTTTATGCTTGCGTTTGCACCCTAAGGTGAAATGAACAGCTGTTATTTTCATATAATCCAATTTATAGGTCTTTTCCTTCATGTGTCTTTCTAGAAGTCCCTCCATTCTCAAAAATGTTTTTATATTTGTCACTAAAAGTTTTTAAAATTTGATCCTTCTGTCATGGTTTTATGTCATTGTATGACATAGGGGTCCATTTCATTCTTTCTTTCTTTTTCTATATGAATGAAAACTACCCCAGCCTCTTTCATTCAAAAGCCTCTTTTACTCTAAATCTTGATCTGATGACCCTGTTTCTTTTTTATACATGTGTGGTGGCTACAAATCCTTTGATCTTTTATGTGTATTTTAGACTCAGATTATCAGTTCAGTTCAGTCGCTCAGTTGTGTCCGACTCTTTGCGACCCCATGAACCGCAGCACACCAGGCCTCCCTGTCCATTACCAACTCCCGGAGTCCACCCAAACCCACGTCCATCGAGTCGGTGATGCCATCCAATGATCTCATCCTCTGTCATCCCCTTCTCCTCCTGCCCTCAATCTTTCCCAGCATCAGGGTCTTTTCAAATGAGTCAGTTCTTCGCATCAGGTAGCCAAAGTATCGGAGTTTCAGCTTCAGCATCAGTCCTTCCAATGAATTTTCAGGACTGATTTCCTTTAGGATGGACTGGTTGGATCTCCTTGCAGTACAAGGGACTCTCAAGAGTCTTCTCCAACACCACAGTTCAAAAGCATCAATTCTTCATCACTGAACTTTCTTTATACTCCAACTCTCACATCCATACATGACCACTGGGAAAACCACAGCCTTGACTAGACGGACCTTTGTTGTCAAAGTAATGTCTCTGCTTTTTAGTATGCTGTCTAGGTTGGTCATAACTTTCCTTCCAAGGAGTAAGCGTCTTTTAATTTCATGGCTGAAATCACCATCTGCAGTGATTTTGGAGCCCAAAAAATAAAATCAGCCATGTTTCCACTGTTGCCCCAGCTATTTGCCATGAAGTGATGGGACTGGATGCCGTGATCTTAGTTTTCTGCATGTTGAGCTTTAAGCCAACTTTTTCACTGTCCTCTTTCACTTTCATCAAGAGGCTTTGTAGTTCTTCTTCACTTTCTGCCATAAGGGTGGTGTCATCTGCATATCTGAGGTTATTGATATTTCTCCTGGCAATCTTGATTCCCAGCGTTCCTCATGATGTACTCTGCATATAAGTTAAATAAGCGGGGTGACAATGTATAGCCTTGACGTACTCCTTTTCCTATTTGGAACCAATCTGTTGTTCCATGTCCAGTTCTAACTGTTGCATTCTGACTTGAATACAGGTTTCTCAAGAGGCAGGTCAGGTGGTCTGGTATGCCCATCTCAGATTATAAAATCCATCAAAAGAAATAAATACCAATGGAATTTTTACTGAAATGCATTAAATATATAGATTAATTTGGGGTGAAATTTGCATATTTATGATTGCATCTTGATTCATAGGAACAGAAAGGTTAATTGCATGTGGCCAGAGAATCTAGTCTATAGATAACAACTCCACAATTTATTGATGATTGCTTCTTGGCTTACTGTATGACCAATGTTTACAAATATTCAGAGTGAACTTGAAAAGAATTCTGCAATCATTTCATGCATTGTTTTATAGAGTGCATTAGATCAGTATCATTAATTGTGGGGTACAATTCTTCTCTAGTTATATTAATTTCTTTATTAGGGAATAAATTAAAATTTCCCTTGTGATTTCTTTTTTAAATTTTCTTTATATATTTTGAAGTAATGTTTTCAGTTGCCTACAAGCTTGGAATCACATTATTATCATCCTTTTATGAAAATGCTGTGACTCTTCACTCTAGCAATCTTCTTTCTCACTTAATGCTTATTTTTGATTGATTTTAAAATAGTTACACCAGCTTTATTTTAGTATTTACCTATGTAATTTTTTCCATTCTTTTACTTTCAACTTTTCAGTGTCCTTTCAGTTCAGTTCACTTCAGTCGCTCAGTTATGTCTGACTGTTTGTGACCCCACAGACTGCCGCACGCCAGGCCTCCCTGTCTATCATCCTCTCCCAGAGCATGTTCAAACTCATGTCCATCAAGTCAGTGATGCCATCCAACCATCTCATCCTCTGTCGTCCCCTTCTCCTCCCACCTTCAACCCTTCCCAGCATCAGAGTCTTTTCCAAGTCAGTTTTTCACATCAGGTGGCCAAAGTATTGGAAGTTCACCTTCAGCATCAGTCCTTCCAATGACTATTCAGGACTGATTTCCTTTAGGATGGACTGGTTGGATCTCCTTGCAGTCCAAGGGACTCTCAAGAGTCTTCTCCAACACCACAGTTCAAAACCATCAATTCTTTGGTGCTCAGCTTTCTTTATAGTCTAACTTTTAATCCATACATGACTACTGGAAAAGCCATAGCTTTGACTAGACAGACCTTTGTCGGCAAAGGAATGTCTCCGCTTTTTAATACCCTGTCTAGGTTGAGCATAAATTTTCTTCCAAGGAGCAAGCATCTTTTAACTTCATGGCTGCAGTCACCATCTGCAGTGATTTTGGGGCCCAAGAAAATAAAGTCTGTCACGGTTTCCATTGTTTCCCCATCTATTTGCCATGAAGTCATGGGCCCAGATGCGATGATCTTAGTTTTCTGAATGTTGAACTTTAAGCCAACATTTTTACTCTGCTCTTTCACTTTCATCAAGAGGCTTTTAGTTCTTCTTCGCTTTCTGCCATAAGGGTGTTGTCATCTGCATATCTGAGGTTATTGATATTTCTCCCGGAAATCTAAATTCCACTTGTGCTTCATCCAGCCCAACGTTTCTCATGATGTACTCTGCATATAAGTTAAATAAGCAGGGTGACAATATACAGCCTTGACGTACTCCTTTCCTGATTCAGAACCAGTCTGTCATTCCATGTCCAGTTCTAACTGTTGCTTCCTGACCTGCATACAGATTTCTCAGGAGGCAGGTCAGGCAGTCTGATATACCCATTTCTTAAAGAATTTTCCAGTTGATTTTGATCCACACAGTCAAAGCCTTCAGTGTAGTCAATAAAGCAGAAGCAGATGTTTTTCTTGAACTCTCTTGGTTTTTCGATGATCCAATGGATGTTGGCAATTTGATCTTTGTTTCCTCTGCCTTTTCTAAATCCAGCTTGAACATCTGGAAGTTCACAGTTTACATCCTGTTGAAGCCTGAATTGGAGAATTTTGAGCATGACTTTGCTAGCATGTGAGATGAGTGCAATTGTGTGGTAGTTTGAACATTCTTTGGCGTACCCTTTCTTTGGGATTGGAGTGAAAACTGACCTTTTTCCAGTCCGGTGGCCACTGCTGAGTTTTCCAAATTTGCTGGCATATTAAATGCAGCACTTTCACAGCATCATCTTTTATGATTTGAAATAGCTTAACTGAAATTTCATCACCTCCACTAGCTTTGTTCATAGTGATGCTTCCTAAGGCCCACTTGACTTCACATTCCACGATGCGTGGCTCTAGGTGAGTGATCACACCATTGTGATTATCTGGATTGTGAAAATCTTTTTTGTATAGTTCTTCTGTGTATTCTTGCCACCTCTTCTTAATATCTTCTGCTTCTGTTAGGTCCATACCATTTCTGTCCTTTTTTGAGCCCATCTTTGCATGAAATGTTCCCTTGGTGTCTCTAATTTTCTTGAAGAGATCGCTAGTCTTTCCCATTCTATTGTTTTCCTCTGTTTCTTTGCAATGATCGCTGAGGAAGGCTTTCTTATCTGTCCTTGCTATTCTTTGGAACTCTGCATTCAGATGCTTATATCTTTCCTCTTCTCCTTTGCTTTTCGCTTCTCTTCTTTTCACAGCTATTTGTAAGGCCTCCTCAGAGAGACATTTTGCATTTTTGCATTTCTTTTTCTTAGGATGATCTTGATCCCTGCCTCCTGTACAATGTCACGAACCTCCATGCATAGTTCTTCAGGCACCCTGTCTATCAGATATAATCCCTTGAATCTGTTTCTCACTTCCACAGTATAATCATAAAGGATTTGATTTAGGTCATATCTGAATGGTCTAGTGGTTTTCCCTACTTTCTTCAATTTAATCCTGAGTTTAACAATAAGGAGTTCATGATCTGAGCCACAGTCAGCTCCTGGTCTTGTTTTTGCTGACTGTATAGAGCTGCTCCATCTGTGGATGCAAAGAATATAATCAATCTGATTTCGGTGTTGACCGTCTGGTGATGTCCATGTGTAGAGTCCTCTCTTGTGTTGTTGGAAGAGGGTGTTTGTCATGACCAGAGCGTTCTCTTGGCAGAACTCTCTTAGTCCTTCTATGATCTGTTTCTTAGATTGGCTGCATCAGTTCCTTGTTGTGTCACGCAGAAGCTTTCATTGCGGTGCATGCACTCTGCAGTTGTGGCACACAGGCTCAGTAGTTACGGCACACGGGCTTCAGTAATTGCAGCATACAGGCTTTTAGTTGTGGAGCACGGGTTTAGTTACTCCATAGTATATGGGATCTTCCTTCTCCAAGGGATCAAACTTGCGCCTCCTGCATTGCAAGGCAGATTTTAACCAGTGGACCACCAGCGAAGTCCCTGTCCTTATATTTCAATTTTGTCTATGTTAAACAACAGGTAATTGGGTTTTTTTCCCATTTTACTAATTTTTGACCTTTTTAATTGGGAAGATCTTTCCATGTACATTCTTATTCACTAATGTACTTTGCTTAATTTCTGCCCTTTTATTTTCTGCGTTTTATTTGTCCCATGTTTTCTAGTTGTCATTTCTTACCTCCCTCTCACCCCCTTTTTTTTGGATTGTGTCAGATTTTTTCTGTGTTCCCCCACTCCCATTTAATTTATTTTACTATGCTGCTTTCACTTTCAGGTGACTCAGATGGTAAAGAATCCACCTGCAATATGGGAGACCTGGGTTCGATCCCTGGGTTGGGAAGATCCCCTGGAGAAGGGAATGGCTACCCACTCCAATATTCTGGCCTGGAGAATTCCATGAACAGAGGAGCCTGGCAGGCTGCAGTCCATGGGGTCTCAAAGAGTCGGACACCACTAAGCAACTTTCACTTTTATGCTGGTTTAGAAGTTAGAACTTGGTTTCTCATTTTAATGATTATCTTCTAATAGAAATATTAGCATTCTATTTTAACTTAAATTATAAAACTAATCACTATCTTTCAACTTCTAAATACTGTAGGAACTTTACCACAAATCTAATAGTCTCTTTCTATTTAATTTCTATTTTGTAAGTATTTTAGTTATTTCTTGACTTTTAACATCATAAATTAGTTATTATTACAATTTCTTTTGTGCTGTCAATCTTTGTTTAGATAGACCTCCATGTTTATCATTCTCTTTTTTCAACATTCTTTCACTTCAGACCTTCTTGCTTGAATTGCTTTCTTTTTTCTTGAAGTACAGCATTTAGAAATTCATCTTTCAGAGATAAGATCTGTTGTAATGAAGTTTATTTTTGTTTGTTTGGAAACATATTTATTAACTCTTGTTCTTGAAGCGTCGTTTTGCTACCCTTAGGGTGTTAAACTGGCACTGAGTTTCTTTAATGTTTTTGTTCCATGGTTGTGATACCAGATTTCAGTCTGTTATTTGTTTGCAGTGTGTTGTTTCTTTTTACGTGATTTTATCTTAAGTGGTCAGAAGTTTGACTATGGTCAGCCATGTATCGAGCTATCTTTATCTATATGCTTGAGATTCAAGGAATGAGCTTCCTGATCTGAGTAACAGTGTCTTTCACTGTTTCTGTAAAACCTTAAGCTGTTATCCTGACCTATTTCTCTTTCATTATTTCTTGTCTCTCCTATCTAATTTATATTGAATATATGTTAGATCTTCTGGTTATTTTTCCTTACCTCTTCTCTTTTGGTATTTTCCATTTTTATTTTTCTTCTCTATCATAAGAAGTTTATTTACCTCTGTCTTCCAGTTCACCCATTCTCTTTTCAACTTATCTTAATGTTTTGGATAGTAAACACATTAACTGAGTTTCTAATTATTACTGGCTTTTTTTTAATTGCAGGATACTTGCTTTACAATGCTGTGGTGGTCTCTGCCGTGCATTAGCACGAATCAGCCAGTTATGTATGTGGCCCTTCCCTCCTGAGCCTCCTTCCCCCACCTTCCCACCCCCTCGGTCTTCCCAGCGCACCAGCCTGGCACCCTGTGCTGTGCAGCGGGCGGCGCAGCTGACAGTGCACGCGCGTCAGTGCTGCTCGCCCGGCTCAGCCCGCCCCCGCCGTCCCCTGCTGTGCCCTCCAGGCAACTCTACGGCCGCTCCAGGTCTCCTCTCTAAATATGTTCTTTGGGACTATTTTTCTAGATTCCACATGCATACGTTAATATACGATATTTGTTTTTCTTTTTGTGACTTCAAACTGTGTAACAGGCTCCAGGTTCATCAACCTCACTACAGCTGACTCAAATTCATTCCTTTTATGACTGAGTAATATTCCATTGTATGTGTCTATATATATTTACATATATTTATATATATACATACATACATCTACTTTACCCGTTTTTCTGTTGATGGACATCTAGGTTGTTTCCATGTCCTGGCTATTGTAAATAGTGCTGCAGTTAGCATTGAGATGCATGTGTCTTTTTGAATTGTTTTCTCAGGATTTATGCTCAGTAGTGAGATTGGTGGTTTGTATGGTAATTTTATTCCTAGTTTGTTAAATCTCCATACTATTCTCCATAGTGGCTGCATCAATTTAAATTCCTGCCAACAGTGCAATAGGGTTCCCTTTTCTCCACATCCCTTCCAGTATTTATTGTTTGTAATTTTTTTGTTGATGGCCATTCTGATTAAAAGACGCTGCTTGCTCCTTGGAAGAAAAGCTATGACCAACCTAGACAGCATATTAAAAAGCAGAGACATTTTCCAACAAAGGTCTGTCCAGTCAAAGCTATGGTTTTTCCAGTAGTCATGTATGGATGTGAGAGTTGGACTGTGAAGAAAGCTGAGCACCAAATAATTGATGCTTTTGAACTGTGGTGTTGGAGAAGACTCTTGAGAGTCCCTTGGACTGCAAGGAGATCCAACCAGTCCATTCTAAAGGAAATCAGTCCTGAATATTCACTGGAAGGAGTGATGCTGAAACTGAAGCTCTAATACTTTGGCCACCTGATGCGCAGAGCTGACTCATTTGAAAAGATCCTGATGCTGGGAAAGATTGAGGGCAGGAGGAGAAGGGGAAGACAGAGGATGAGATGGTTGGATGGCATCACTGACTCGATGAACGTGAGATTGAGTAAGCGTCAGGAGTTGGTGCTGGACAGGGAAGCCTGGTATGCTACGGTCCATGGGGTCACAAAGAATCAGACACGACTGAGCAACTGAACTGATGATGATTCTGATTGGCGTGAAGTGATATTGTATTTTTGGTTTGCATTTCTATAATAAAGTGCAGTGTTGAGCATCTTTTCATGTGTTTATTGGCAATCTGTATTTCTTCTTTGGAGAAATGACTGCTTAGGCCTCTTGTCCGTTTTTTGATTGGGTTGTTTATTTTTCTAATATTGATCTATATGAGCTGCTTATATATTTTGGAGATTAATCCTTTGTCAGTAGCTTTGTTTGCATTTATTTTCTCCCATTCTAAGGCTTGTCTTTTAATCTTGTTTATTATTTCCTTTGCTGTGCAAAAGCTTTTAAGTTTAATTAGGTCCCATTTGTTTATTTTTGTTTTTATTTCCGTTACTCTAGGAGGTGAGTCAAAGAGGATCTTGCTGTGATTTATGTCAAAGAGTGAAAAATATGGAATGCTTCATAAATTTGTGTATCATTCTTGTGCAGTTCAGTTCAGTTCAGTCGCTCAGTTGTGTCCGACTCTCCGTGACCCCATGAATCACAGCACACCAGGCCTCCCTGTCCATCACCAACTCCCAGAGTTCACTCAAACTCATGTCCAGAGAGTCGGTGATGCCATCCAGCCATCTCATTCTCGGTTGTCCCCTTCTCCTCCCGCCCCCAACCTTTCCCAGCATCAGAGTCTTTTCCAGTTAGTCAACTCGTCGCACGAGGTGGCCAAAGTATTGCAGTTTCAGCTTTAGCATCAGTCCTTCCAATGAACACCCAGGACTGATCTCCTTTAGAATGGACTGGTTGGATCTCCTTGCAGTCCAAGGGACTCTCAAGAGTCTTCTCCAGCACCACAGTTCAAAAGCATCAATTCTTTGGCGATCAGCTTTCTTCACAGTCCAACTCTCACATCCATACATGACCACGGGAAAAACCATTGCCTTGACTAGATGGACCTTTGTTGGCAAAGTAATGTCTCTGCTTTTTAATATACTATCAAGGTTGGTCATAACTTTCCTTCCAAGGAGAAGGCGTCTTTTAATTTCATGGCCATACTAATCTCTGTATTGTTCCAATTTTAGTATATGTGCTGCCTAAGCACTGCATTTTTATTTCTAAGTTTGATTTTTTTACTCCATCTGAATCTATTTTGATAGTATCTTGTCTCTTTATTACACTTTAAATTCTTTCTTAGTTTTTAAAACATATTGAACATCAGTTCAGTTCAGTCCAGTCGCTCAGTTGTGTCCGATTCTTTGTGACCCCATGAACTTCAGCATGCCAGGCCTCCCTGTCCAGCACCAACTCCCGGAATTTACCCAGACTCATGTCCATTGAGTTGGTGATGCCATCCAACCATCTCATCCTCTGTCGTCCCCTTCTCCTTCTGCCTTCAGTCTTTCCCAACATCAGCGTCTTTTCAAATGAGTCAGCTCTTCGCATCAGGTGGCCAAAATATTGGAGTTTCATCTTCAGCATCAGTCCTTCCAATGAATATCCAGGACTGATTTCCTTTAGGAAGGACCGGATGGATCTCCTTGCAGTCCAAGGGACTCTCAAGAGTCTTCTCCAACAGCACGGTTCAAAAGCATCAGTTCTTCGGCACTCAGCTTTCTTTATAGTCCAACTCTAACTATATTCTGTATTCAGTCACTTTAGAATCTGCCGTCTCTGTAGGTCTGATCCTATAATTTGTTTCCTTCAGCTGACTTTTTATCCATAGTAGCTTATTTACTGAGGCCATGATCTTTTGATACATTAAATGTAGGAATTCTTTGATATCTGAATTTAGAAATTAACCCACTAAAGAAAGTTTGTGTTTGCTTTTACCAGTCAGGGACTAATTTAAACTAAAATTTCAGCTTATGAATGTATAGACCACATAAGTAATATGAATCCTGATCTCTAACCTGCGTGAGTGGCTCACTGGGTGAGTGGGGCACCATTCACCAGAACCAAAATCAAGAGGTTTGTTTCTCCCTAATTTACCCATTAAAGTTCTCCCGTTTGTGCCTGATGAAACCCCAAACTAGAGGCCACCAATAATCAGCAAATACCCTGAGATGAAGTTGTGCTCCACTGTACTCTCACCTCAGTGGGTTCAGGCAGCAATGCTGTTGCATGTCTACATGAAATTCCTTTACTGTTCATGGCATTCTTTTACTCCTCCGCCATCTCAGCTTCGAATTGGGTCATGCTACATTAAATATGTATGTGTATCTTCAACATGTTGGATTGTGCCACACTAACAGGGGTTTCTGTCAGCATCTGTTAAGCCATGTTATCCAAAAAAGCCACCATAAGCTAACTAAAATGTATTTTACTGTAATAATCAACAGAGTTATATGTGTGTGCTCAGTCACATCCAACTCTTTGCAGCCCCATGGACTGTGGCCTGCCGGGGTCCTCTGTCCATGAATTTTCCAGGCAAGAATACTGGAGTGGGTTGCCATTCCCTACTCCGGGGGATCTTCCAAAACAGGGATCAAACCCACGTCTCTTGCACCTCTTGTATTGGCAGGCAGATTCCTTACCCCTAGCCCCACATGGAAAGCCACTCTAGGGTCAGGATAGCTCTGTTCCTAAGGTGTGGTCTTACTGTGATCTCAACGGAGGACCCAGGGTGTTCAGTTAAGCTTCTCTTCTCTAACTGGTCAAACACCAATGACTTACAGCCAAATGTAAACTTCAGAACCTCTGTTTAGCTTACATTCCACCAGAGTGGGCCAGCCTTTTAATGCCTGGCTGTGCATATGCGTAGCTTAGAATCCTGCTAAAGACCAAGAGATACTTGGATATAGTTTTGCAGCTTTTATTTTGTGTAGCTTCCTCTTCTCTTCTACTATGCCCCACATGTTTAGCCACCTCTAAATTTCAATTTTTGTTTCCTCAGCTCAGTAAAACTTTATCTTCTTTTTAGACTCTCTTTCTCTATGCCATGTTTTGCAGCCTTTAGACAAAAGGCCAGTCATGGAGCTTAACTTTTGTGTTTTTAGTCTCTCCAGAATCCTGGTCTTTCACTGCCTGTTGTCCAAACACTGAAAGCAATTGATTCATATGCTTTTCCTGCTTTATTATTAACATTTTCTTATTGTGAAAAGACTAATAAAGTAGCAGTTACTCCTTCCTGTGTGGAAGGAGTAATATATAATCGATTTTACACTTTTCTTTGTGTGCCATTTATTAATGTAGTTCCCTTCAACTTCAAATTTGCTTCATTGCTTCCTCTGAAGAAACTGAATTGGGACCCTAACAGCTGGTACAATGTTAAGCTTTGTCAGTAAAATTATATGTAGCTTATATTATAAAATTTGCAGCTTCCCTGTGCAGTTTAACTTTTAAAAATATTACAATTAGTTAAGTGCCCCTCCAATCAAAAGATATATACAATAAGAGAGAATTCCTTTTGATATTTCTGTCCAGGAAAGTGTTCAGGAGTTAAGAAAGAGAATCACAGTACTGGACTGCCAATTGCGAAAATCAGAAATGGCTCGGAAAACTTTTGAGGCATCCACTGAAAAGCTTCTCCATTTTGTAGAGGTAAATTTTCCTGTTACATCACTTTATGTCCATTTTTAAGAAATGTGGAGACAACTGACATATAGATAAATGTCATGGTGTTTGTTGGCTAGTGAAACCTTCCCTGGGCTCAAAACAGCAATGCTGACTTCAGTTCACTTCAATCACTCAGTTGTGTCTGACTCTTTGTGACCCCATGGACAGCTGCACACCAGTCCTCCCTGTCCATAACCAACTTCTGGAGCTTACTGACACTCATATCCATCGAGTCGGTGATGTCATCCAACCATCTCATCCTCTGTTGTCCCCTTCTCCTCCTGCCTTCAGTCTTTCCCAGCCTCAGGGTCTTTTCCAGTGAGTCAGTTCTTCGAATCAGGTGGCCAAAGTATTGGAGTTTCAGCTTCAGCATCAGTCCTTCTAATGAATATTCAGGACTGATTTCCTTTAGGATGGACTGGTTTGATCTCCTTGCAGTCCAAGGGACTCTCAAGATTTTAAATTGCTTAGGTAATGAAAAGACTAGCTAACATACAGATTAAGAGAAATGATCCTTAATATATGCTATGTTTTAATGAAAACTTTCTTAAAACTTTTGATACTATGTAAACATTAGTTGATAAATACCCTTACAGAAATATGTCTATGTATTGTAATTCTGAGAATTTATGTTAATATAACTGATTTTTCTATATATAATAAAAATACCTTTCTAATAATATGGGTGGAGGGGTTATAAATATTATTTAAACAAGAAAAAACATTTTAAAGTGCTATCAAAGCTACATATTGCCTTTACTGTTTTTTTTTGTCTCTAGACTATTCGAGATGTGTTTTCTGATAATTCTGCACCCTTGTCAAGTTTAAGGTAAGAAAATTCAAGTGCTTTCCTCTGATACTTGTGACTAAAATGCTAAAATCGCCTATAGCCTTGAGATAGTCAAAGCAGTTTTTCCCTTTTATAAAGGATGCTACTAGCAATATACTTCTACTTCTAGCAACATGTGCTTGAGGACACATAGGAAAACTCCACCCTTTACTGTGAAAGTAGCAGTTCAGTAAACAAAGGTGATTCATTGTATTTTAGGCTTCCACATCGCATTTTTGAATTTAGAAAATCGCCTATGGTGGTATACCTTTTAACTGGTTTTACTGTAATATTTCTTCAAGTGAAATCTGATGTTTTTGTTGTTATCTGTTATCATCGGATTTCACTGCTTATGGTGCTGCTTTATGGGGCTTCCCTGGTGGCTCAGCTTTAAAGAATCCACCTGCCAGTGCAAAAGACTTGAGTTCAATCCCTGGGTCAGGAGGATCCCCTGGAGAAGGAAATAGCAACCGACTCCAGATTCTTGCCTGAGGAATCCTGTGGACAGAGGAGTCTGACAGGCTACAGTCCATGGGGTCACAAAAGAGTTGGACACAACTTAGTGTCTAAACAACAATAATAGCAACATGCTGCTTATGATGTAAGATAATTATTGAATTCTGTGATGATTATTTTCAGTAAAGATGTTAGAATACTCAGCAATTAATTCTCCTTTTATGGTTTAGACATGACCCCGACTTCTACCACCCAAGGTTTCATTGTGGCCTTGAATAATAATTCAAAAGTTTTGGTATGAAAAATGATCTTTTAAAAGCCAGAGTCTGCTCTTGCAGATTCATGGAACAAAGGTAACTTTAAAAAGCAATATTAATATATATATAACTGAATCACTTTGCTTTACACTTGGGAATTATTCAATATTGTAAATCAACTTTATACCAATTTTTTTTAAAAAAAAGCAACCTTAAGCAGCCTTTTACCACAGCTTGAAAGGTTAAACAGGAGTAAAATTTGGCTCAGTCTTTTTAATACACTGTATCTTCTGTAGTAGATATTGGCCTTGGTATTCTACACAGAAAGGCTCTGTATTTGAATTTGAGAATTAATGCTGTAGTTTTTCCTTATGAATTAATTCTGTCTTGCCTAGGAAGATGGATTATAAGTAATGATGCCTTTGTCGTCAGTTTAAAATTGTCTCTTTTCAAGTAAAAGTTTTAACATAATGGTAAAAGTAAAACCTTGCATTTAATTGCATGCATTTCAGGTGAAATTTGCATTTTTTAAAAGTGGTATAAATGCTCTAGGCTGTTTTAGATTTAGGGACAGCAAACGGAAGAGATAATTTAAGAGAGAATTACAGTAGCAAATTTAGTAGTAGAATTTATATTTAATATTACTAGAAATAGTAGTAAATGTCTATTCAATGAATTTATATTTAAGTGTTAAATTTAAATAAGACTAAATAAAAGGCTACATCATGTAATCCAAACAATGATTTAGGAGGAGCTGTCCTTCTATTCCTTCTCCTTATATAAAGGTCAACTTAATATTTTAAATATTCCTTTTTATTATATATTAAATAATTGAAAACAAGTATTGTTTTGTGAGTATCATTTCAGTTTATGACTATAAGAATGCAGCGTTCTCAGAAATCAGAAATTTTGTGCAATTTTATAACTAATAAGAATTCAGATTTAGCAAAGATAGATATTCTTCACTGTGTAATAAGTTCAGCTTTATTTTCTTGCCCTCATAGTGAAAGAAGAGCTCTGTTAGCTTCCCAGACGTCCCTCACGCCATTGGGAAAGAATGGACACATCCCAGCAACACTGGCACTGGAGTCTAAGGAACTTGTTAAATCTGTCCGTGCCATACTTGATATGGATTGTAAGTTTTCTATATGTTTTCACTCTTTTAAAAATCACTTATTTAGCAAAACAAAAGAAGAAAAATTCTCATTTGATCATTTACTCTTGTGAAATGTATCGGTTTGCCTATGGTGAAATTGATAGCTTATTGATAAAACCCTTAAAAGGTTTAATGCATCCAGTTGTAGGAGGAGAATATTTGTTTTAAGTGCTCAAAATGACTTCCAGCTAAAATCTCTTTGAAATGGTATAATAAATTCTAAAAATAAATCCACAACAGCACTGGAGACCTGGAAAGGAGGAATCAACCTTGAGGGATTTTTTAATAGTATAAAACAGATGGAATAAGATTGAAGGTAAGGCCCAACTGAGCAAAAGACCCTAGAACACAATAAAGATGAATGACAAGGCTGCTGAAACATTAAATATAACGGAAAAACCCGAGGATCACAACCAGAGAAAATTGGGAACAAACCCTGGGGCAGTCAGCAGGGTAATTAATTACAGGGCTACAGAAGAGCTGAAGCAGTTCCCTACTCTTCAGAGCTAAGGGAACACTCTCTCAAGGAGCTGCATGTTCTGTCCCTGGATGCCTCCAGTGCTCTCAGTGACCTCCCCGCTGACAGGGAGATCCTTGGGGAAAGCTTCAGTGTTAGACATTGCCATCCTTCCCTCTTCCTATCTCCAGGCACTTTTTTCTCCAACATGTGTTTGACCTTCCTTTTTATTGTTTGTTTTCTGTCTGTTTCCTTGGTGTCCATCTGTCTGCCAGTTGTCTTTGTACTGGCCTTCTTCATTCCACTATTCCTCTAATTTGTACTCATAATCCCTACGCTAGAGACCAGACACACACGCACACACACGTAGCAAAAGTCTATGTTAATATACCAATGAATTGCAGAAATTTACAAAAGAAAAAGTCTGTTTTAATCAAGTATTAAAATAGTAAGTAAATCGAATATTAAAGTAGTAAGTCATCTACTACCCAGGACTTTTTTCATCTACTACCCAGGACTTCAAAGTCCTGGGAGGTAGATGACTTGATTTAGTAATTAGGTAATATTCAAGACCCTTCCTTCAAAGTAACATTTAACTTTAAAACAATGCTGTAGAGGGTCGGAATCCATGCTTCTAAGTGTATCTGCTAAATTTTTGCAGTGAGCATTTTTTTTATAATTTTGATTAACCTATTACATTTTTTTAAATTAAATGTATTTTAGAAACCCTGTAAGAACTATTTATGTAAAGAAATTCTGTGTTTTTATGGGGGATGAAAATAACCACTACTAATGTATTATGTCTAAGATCAGAATTTTATGTCAGACGTTTAAGTGAGGGTGGCAACAGCAGAGAAACACCTGCACAGACATAGCCCTGTGGACATTGCAGTCATTCATTTTAATTATCTTGCTACCATTAACCTTTATATTTGTCAAACACGATTATTCAAAGAAATTTTTTGAAGTTCAGCAGAACTTTTTCGGAAGAAAAGTAAAGAATTACATCAATACCTTTTATCTGTTAATAAGATTATACCTACTCTGCTGTTTAAAACTAGTAAATAGTTTCTATGTTGTCTTCTTATTTAGAAATACAGTTGCTGATGTTTGCATATTTCCCAGCACTTTTGTAATTATATATAACTTATCTTTTAAGTGTGATAATTCAGATAAACTCAGCTCATTTTTCTTTCTCATTAAGCAGTAGCTTTTTCTATCTGTAATGCAAAGGAGAAAATCACTATCAGGAGGTAGATAATTCAGCTCCTCCGCTTCATTTCCTTTGACCTGGCTATCTGATTATTTCAAGTTACAGTTTGAAATTTTCATTTGGGTAATTATCTCCACTTTCTTGTTAATTTAAGTACACTCCAGGATGTTATACCATGGAATTTCCTTAGAAATTAAATTAAGATTTCTTAGGTCTTATAACTTAAAAGCAGTCTCTAAGGGATGTCTAGCCGACAGTTCCAAACCATTTTTGGATCTTGTACTCCATTAAAATTTGATGAAAGCCCTCTTCCCAGAAATGTGCGATTGGACACATTTTTTTCAACCATTATTAGAATGTTTATGAAACCCAACTTAAGAACTCCTGATGTAGGTTACAGGGAACACGAATACTTTCTAGAGCATTGCAAACATGGCCATCCATCTCTCCAAAAATACCTCTAGCAGTGGAGAAGTCTGTGAATCATGAGGCCAAGAGCTCAGTAGCACTTGGAGTCCGTGTAAGCAGTGTACCTCAGAACCTCGGCGTCTCCTCGAGGTGCCTCAAAGAGCCTCTCAGTCGGTCAGCCAACCTCAGTAGGCAAGTTACCTAAGCTCTGGGCTGTTTGCTCACGTGAAAGGCAGAGATCATAATGTCTCAAGGGGCAGGATCGAAGGATTACACAAGATACATGTCAAGGGCCTGATAGTATAAGATGTTCCATAAATGGATATTACTGCCACTGGTTCCACATTATTATTTAAAGTAATTAATTTAAATAATTAATACTTTTTCTTCATGGTAATTTTTAAGTAATTTTCTAAAGCTTCATCCAACTTGGATACATTTGAAAATGTGATAGATGAGAGCTTTTCTTAATATATAACATTTAATGTTATTATTGATTTTGAGTTAGAATGTCATCATCACAGGAAACTACGGTTACATGTCTGAATCAGCATCTTATCTTTCAGTTGTTTATTGCTAACTATAAGGAAACTTAGGTCGGCTCTGTTCTGTTCACCTTTAGTGAAACAGCATATAGACGTAATAAACATTTTCAATCAGTACTGGAACCCCGGGAGGTCTTTACATTGATCTCCATCAATATTTACATGATCAGTGTTGTGATGCTTTAGTGTAACCTTTATTTGAAATAACTACATCTTTTAAAGTGTAATTTTTCTTTGACATTTAGGTTAACAAAATTTTATAACGAAAGCAGGAAAAGGCAGTTCTAGTTAAGAAAAATGCACATTAAAGCAGTATCTGGCTGAGTATCCAATAGGAGGTCTTTTATAAAAAGAGAAGTTGTTGACTTCCTGGTAAAGCGACAGCGTAAGCACAGGCTTCTACCTTCCTTACCATGAAAATGGTAAACGGAATGTAAAAATAGGGGAGAATCTTCAAAAGCACTAGCTGCTGCTGCTACTGCTGCTACTAAGTCGCTTCAGTCGTGTCCGACTCTGTGCAACCCCATAGATGTCAGCCCACCAGGCTCCCCCGTCCCTGGGATTCTCCAGGCAAGAACACTGGAGTGGGTTGCCATTTCCTTCTCCAGTGCATGCAAGTGAAAACTGAAAGTGAAGTTGCCAGTCGTGTCCAACTCTTAGCGACCCCATGGACTGCAGCCCACCAGACTCCTCCGTCCATGGGATTTTCCAGGCAAGAGTACTGGAGTGGGGTGCCATTGCCTTCTCCAAAAACACTGTAACAGGTACAGGCAAATCCCAAACGTTTGTCAATATAGGACAAGTAAAACTACATAGAAGAGAAGAACGAAGGTCTGTCTTGTTACTCTCTCTGCTGAATAACAGTTGCAATTTTGGGAGTAACTGGAGGGAACCCTGGCCGGAGGACACTCCTTAATGCATTCTAACCTGAAGGGGTAATGAATATAGAGACTAGCTAGAGGTAGACAGACTCTTTTTACTCTAATATTTTGGTGAGTCTGTGTCATTTGGTGAAATCCTCAGGGTCTGTGTGGATTCTGTGTCAAGCAGAAGGTCAGTGGGGTTTGGTCCATTAGGCAGCCTAGATACACGTTGGACCTGACACACTCTGGGTCACACAAGAGATGTATGTAAAGAAATAAATGTAAAGGGAACCTGACACCACAGGCCACAATGCTCTGCACAACCATCTCTGGTCCTGGCTCGTGACTCACTCCCCTCAGCTCCCCTCAGTCGGCTGCAGTGCCCTTGTCCCTGCAGGGCAAGTGCACATGGGCCAGCCGCCAACCTGAGCTTAGAGCATAACTGCAGCAACAACTGGATGCGCGTCAGAGCAGCCAGGGGTCCACACCTTCTTGAAAAGGTCAAACACCAGTTCTGAGTAAAGAGCTCTCTACATTCAAGACTTGTATAAAGAGACACTCGTTCATTCAATTCATTCAAGTTCTTATAAACAAATATGTTTATGTATCAGTTCAGTTCAATCTCTCAGTCGTGTATGACTCTTTGCGACCCCATGGACTGCAGCACACCAGACCTCACTATCCATCACCAGCTCCCAGAGTTTACTCAAACTCATGTCCATCAAGTCAGTGATGCCATCCAACCATCTCATCCTCTGTCATCCCCTTTTCTGCCTGCCTGCAATCTTTCCCAGCATCAGGGTCTTTTCAAATGAGTCAACTCTTCACATGAGGTGGCCAAAGTATTGGAGTTTCAGCTTCAACATCAGTCCTTCCAATGAACACCTAACACTGATCTCCTTTAGAATGGACTGGTTGGATCTCCTTGCAGTCTAAGGGACTCTCAAGTGTTTTCTCTAATACCACAGTTCAAAAGCATCAATTCTTCAGTGATCAGCTTTCTTTATAGTCCAACTGTCACATCCATACATAATACTGGAAAAACAATAGCTTTGACTAGATGGACTTTTGTTGGTAAAGTAATGTCTCTGCTTTTTAATATGCTGTCTAGGTTGGTCATAGCTTTTCTTCTAAGGAGCAAGTGTCTTCTAATTTCATGGCTGCAGTCACCATCTGCAGTGAATTTGGAGCCCAAGAAATTAAAGTCTGTCATTATTTCCATTGTTTCCCCATCTATTTGCCATGAAGTGATTGGACCAGATGCCATGACCTTTGTTTTCTGAATGTTGAGCTTTAAGCCAACGTTTTCACTCTCCTCTTTTACTTTCATCAAGAGGCTCTTTAGTTCTTCTTCGCTTTCTGCCATAAGGGTGGTTCATCTGCACATCTGAGGTTACTGATATTTCTCCCGACAATCTTGATTCCAGCTGTCCTTCATTCAGCCCAGCATTTCTCATGATGTAGTCTGCATATAAGTTAAATAAGCAGAGTGACAGTATACAGTCTTGACGTACTTCTTTCCCGATTTGGAACCAGTCTGTTGTTCCATGTCCAGTTCTGACTGGTGCTTCTTGACCTGCATATAGATTTCTCAGGAGGCAGGTCAGGTGTTCTGGTATTTCCATCTCTTGAAGAATTTTCCACAGTTTGTTGTGATCCACACAGTCAAAGGCTTTGGCATAATCAATAAAGCAGAAGTAGGTGTTTTTCTGGAACTCTCTTGCTTTTTCAATGATCTGATGGATGTTGGCATTTTGATCTGTTTCCCCTACAGTCAGTCTCTCCCATCAGGAAGCTTCCATAAGCCTCTTAATCCTTCTCCATCAGAAGGCAGACAGAATGAAAACCACAATCACAGAAAGCTAATCAAACTGATTACATGAACCACAGCTTTGTCTGACTCAAAGAAACTATGAACCACGCCGTGTAGAGCCACCCAAGACAGACAGATCATGGTGGAGAGTTCTGACAAAATGGACTCCACTGGAAAAGGAAACGACAAACCACTTCAGTATTCTTGCCTTGAGAACCCCATGAACAGTTGAAAATTATGTATCTGTATACATAGAAATATTTGATTATGAAAAAGTCCACTGTCAAGAAAATAAGAGGTAGCTGTTGAGATTCAAGATGTTAGGGTGGTCTCATTCGAAAACCTCCCCATTCTGTTCCTACACTTAGAAATGATGTTTAAAATTGTGTGTGTTGAAAAGATAAAAACCAAGAAAGGAATGCCTCCCTGCACCAAAAAAGAGAAGGTAAAACTGTAATCATAACTGGAGTCTTAGGCTTCTGAGACCAGTAGGATTATTATGGGCAGATGGAGCAAAGTTGCAAACACCCCTGAGAACCCAAGTGATGCCAGAGCAAACAAAGCAAGGTACAACAACGTTTCTGTAGAAAAAAATACACTTCTTTTTTCAAGTCACTCACATATTAGGCTTTTTTTTTTTTTTTTTAGTCTTCTCAATTTAGGAGCCACCTGGGGCTGCCACCAATTGAAGTGGAAAGTAAATATTCTTATCCACTGTAGATGGGAATATAACTTCACACAACATTTTGGGAGTCAGTTTTGTAGTATATATTAAGACCTTTTAAAATGTCTATTTGAAAATTTTTTTTGAAGATAAAAATGTTTTAATGATCATATATTTTAACCCAATAATCCCACCTGTTGGTATTTTTGCAAAGAAAATAATGCGTGATGTGCATAAAAATGTGTATTCAAGTACTTTCATCACAGCAGAAATATGGATGTTTAACTGTTGAGTAATTATATAGTTTTTACTCAACCCATTGAAAATAAGGATGAATTTTCCCCTACCAAGCAGTGACCATCTAACAACACATATTTGTTTACATAAGACTCCTAACTCGATTTAAGTATTTCTGTCTGAAATTAGCAGTATTCTGACTTTTAAAATTAGAATGTCGGTAATGGCTGCTTTTTGTCTTTATATTCTGATGCTAACTAGAAGTTATTTAGACATGGGAAAAGGCTTTTTGAGAAAAAGGGATATGTGGTACTATAATATTTAAAGGCCTTCATACTTTTTCTTTTAAATCCAAAACTCACACTTGATATAACATCTTCATCTTCTCATTCTACTTATTCTAGGTCTCAAACTCTCATCTTTGCTTTCCTTATTTCCTTCAAAACATATTTTTATTAACCAACATGAATTTATCAAAGGAGAAGCAAAGTGTATATATACATATATATATATATGTATATATACACACACACCTTCTTTGGTGAAGATCAGCCATACTCTTTAGAATGGGCATTATGGTATTTACTTCCACCTAAAATAATCATACTATTAATATATCTTTCTTCTCCTAGAATTGGGGAAAATGTTTTATGTATAGCAAATAGGTTACATGATTCTGATGCCATTTGAGAGACAGTGTCACTTGTTTTTTAAGGCTGACCTATTCTCTCGTGACTTGGTTATTCAGAATCAGATAATAACCACTGTAAATATTCATGGTGTTTTACCATTGAAGGAATATAGTAAACTTACATATTCTCTTGTATTGTTGCAGAGTGGAAGTAGGTTACTGCTATAATGTTCCATTAAGAAAATATATCAAATTTAATGTTGGGTGATTTCTGGAAAATCAACTATGCTGGAGTTACTCAGTTTTGTTTTAAGAAGGCAAATTATTATTAGCCTCAAGAAAAATGTTATTTTTTTCCTAGTACAATTTCCCAAAATAAAAAAGTGAGAGAAAAATAGATCACTTAAGAGAAAGTAATAATTTAGATTCACTTAGATTTTTTTACTTCATTCTTTCATTAGCTATTTATTGGGTATCTTCAATGGGCACAACCCTGACCTAGGCCTTTGATAGCAGCATAAACAAAGTCCTTGCTCTCAAACTGTTTAAATAAACTGTAAGGGCAGAGATGGACAAACAAATGAGCAAATAGGTACATGACAATTCCAGATAGTGATGACTGTTAGGCATATAATAAGCCAGTTGTGTAAGGAAATGTAAGCATGTGGTAATGCTACTCCTTTTGAAGAGATGATATCTGAACTGAGACCCAGCCAGCAGGAAACCTGTATGGGAAGAGCTTTTTAGACTAAGTAAAAAAGCCTTGAGGTAGGAGCAATCTTGATGTATTTGAGAGAAATTTTTTAAAAAAATCCTGGGGTATCTGATATATATGAGAAAGCAAAAGAGTAGCCAGGAGGTAAGGGTGGAGAAGCAGAAAGGAGCCAGATCATATAGGACTTTGAACACCATAAAAGGAGTTTGGATTTTATTTTGAGTATCATGGGAGCCATTAATGGTTTTAAGCAGAAAGGAATAACATTATCTGGTCTACATTTAAAAAAAAAAATCACTCAGGCACTTTTTTGAAACTGGACTGTAAGAGTAACCAAGAGTGAAGAAAGCAGGAAGACTAGTTGGCTATTACACGGTTGACATAGGAGATGGCCGAAGCATGGGCTAGGTTTGCAGTGACAAGAAACAAATATCCGCTTCTGAGAACACCAGAGAACTCCTGACTCCAGGGAACATTAATCGATAGGAGCTCATCAAACGTCTCCATACCTACACTAAAACCAAGCACCACCCAAGGGTCAACAAGTTCCAGAGCAAGACATACCACGCAAATTCTCCAGCAACACAGGAAACTAGACCTGAGCTTCAATATACAGGCTGCCCAAAGTCACTCCAAACCCACTGACGTCTCATAACTCATTACTGGACACTTCACTGCACTCCATAGAGAAGAAATCCAGCTCCACCCACCAGAACACCGACACAAGCTTCCATAACCAGGGAACCTTGACAAGTCACCTGTCCAACCCCACACACAGCGAGGAAACTACATAATAAAGAGAACTCCACAAACAGCCAGAAGATGGAAAGGCCACCCCAAGCAAAGCATTATAAGCAAGATGAAGAGGCAGAGAAATACCCAGCAAGTAAAGGAACAAGACAAATGCCCACCAACGCAAACAAAAGAGGAAGATATAGGGAATCTACCTGATGAAGAATTTTGAATTTTGGTGGTGAAAATGATTCAAAATCTTGAAAGCAAAATGGAGTTACAGATAAATAACTTGGAGAAAAGGATTGAGAAGATGGAAGAAAGGTTTAATAAGGACTTAGAGGAAATAAGAAAGAGTCAATATACAATGAATAATGCAATAGATGAGATCAGAAACACTCTGGAGGGAACAAACAGTAGAATAACAGAGGCAGAAGACAGGATAAGCAAGCTAGAAGATAGAATTATAGAAATAAATGAAACAGAGAGGAAAAAAGAAAAACGAATTAAAAGAAATGAGAACAATATTAGAGACCTCTGGGACAATGTTAAACGCTCCAACATTTGAATCATAGGAGTCCCAGAAGAAGAAGACAAAAAGAAAGACCATGAGAGAATACTTGAGGAGATAATAGTTGAAAACTTCCCTAAAATAGGGAAAGAAATAATCACCCAAGTCCAAGAAACCCAGAGAGTCCCCAACAGGATAAACCCAAGGCGAAATACTCCAAGACACATATTAATCAAATTAACAAAGATCAAACACAAAGAACAAATATTAAAAGCAGCAAGGGAAAAGCAGCAAATAACACACAAGGGGATTCCCATAAGGATAACAGCTGATCTTTCAACAGAAACTCTTCAGGCCAGGAGGGAATGGCAAGACATACTTAAAGTGATAAAAGAAAATAACCTACAGCCCAGACTACTGTACCCAGCAAGGATCTCATTCAAATATGAAGGAGAAATCAAAAGCTTTACAGACAAGCAAAAGCTGAGAGAATTCAGCATCACCAAACCAGCTCTCCAACAAATACTAAAGGATCCTCTCTAGACAGGAAACACAGAAAGGGTGTATAAACTCGAACCCAAAGCAATAAAGAAAATGGCTAAGGGATCGTACTTATCAATAATTACCTTAAATGTAAATGGGTTGAATGCCCCAACCAAGAGACAAAGGCTGGCTGAATGGATACAAAAACAAGACCCCCATATATGTTGTCTACAAGAGACCCACCTCAAAACGAGGGACACATACAGACTGAAAGTGAAGGGCTGGAAAAAGATATTCCATGCAAATAGAGACCAAAAGAAAGCAGGAGTAGCAATACTCATATCAGATAAAATAGACTTTAAAACAAAGGCTGTGAAAAGAGACAAAGAAGGAAACTACATAATGATCAAAGGATCAATCCCAAGATGAAGATACAACAATTCTAAATATTTATGCACCCAACATAGGAGCACCGCAATATGTAAGACAGTTACTAACAAGTACGAAAGGGGAAATTAACAACAATGCAATTATAGTGGGAGATTTTAATACCCCACTTACATCTATGGATAGATCAACTAAACAGAAAATTAACAAGGAAACACAAACTTTAAATGATACAATAGACCAGTTAGACCTAATAGATATCTATAGGACGTTTCACCCCAAAACAATGAATTTCACCTTTTTCTCAAGTGCACACGGAACCTTTTCCAGGATAGATCACATCCTGGGCCATAAACCTAGCCTTGGTAAATTCAAAAAAATTGAAATCATTCCAAGCATCTTTTCTGACCACAATGCAGTAAGATTAGATCTCAATTATGGGAGAAAAACTATTAAAAATGCCAACATATGGAGGCTGAACAACACACTGCTGAATAATGAACAAATCATAGAAGAAATCAAAAGAGAAATCAAAATATGCATAGAAATGAATGAAAATGAAAACACGACAACCCAAAACCTCTGGGACACTGTAAAAGCAGTGCTAAGGGGGAAGTTCATAGCAATACAGGCACACCTCAAGAAACAAGAAAAAAGTCAACTAAATAACCTAACTCTACATCTAAAGCAACTAGAAAAGGAAGAAATGAAGAACCCCAGGGTCAGTAGAAGGAAAGATATCGTAAAAATTAGGGCAGAGATAAATGCAAAAGAAAAGAGACCATAGCAAAAATCAACAAAGACAAAAGCTGGTTCTTTGAGAAGGTAAACATAATTGACAAACCACTAGCCAGACTCATCAAGAAACAAAGGGAGAAAAACCAAATCAATAAAATTAGAAATGAAAATGGAGAGATCACAACCGACATCACAGAAATACAAAGGATTGTTAGAGAATACTATCAGCAATTATATGGCAATGAAATGAATAACCTGGAAGAAATGGACAAATTGAGAAGAGCTAACACCTATTCTACTCAAACTCTTCCAGAAAATTGCTGAGGAAGGGAAACTTCCAAACTCATTCTATGAGGCCACCATCACCCTAATCCCAAAACCTGGTAAAGACCCCCCAAAAAAAGAAAACTACAGGCCAATATCACTGATGAACATAGATGCAAAAATCCTTAACAAAATTCTAGCAATCAGAATCCAACAACATATTAAGAAGATCATACATCATGACCAAGTGGGCTTTATCCCAGGAATGCAAGGATTCTTCAATATCCGCAAATCAATCAATGTAATCCACCACATTAACAACTGAAAAATAAAAATCATATGATTATCTCAACAGATACAGAGAAAGCCTTCGACAAAATTCAACATCCATTTATGATAAAAACCCTCCAGAAAGTGGGAATAGAAGGGACATACCTCAACATAATAAAAGCTATATATGACAAACCCACAGCAAAAATTATCCTCAATGGTGAAAAACTGAAAGCATCTCCCCTAAAGTCAGGAACAAGACAAGGGTGCCCACTCTCACCACTACTATTCAACATAGTTCTGAAAGTTTTGGCCACAGCAATCAGAGCAGAAAAAGACATAAAAGGAATACAAATTGGAAAAGAAGAAGTAAAACTTTCACTGTTCGCTGATAACATGATCATCTACACAGAAAACCCTAAAGATTCTACCGGAAAACTACAGGAGCTAATCAATGATTACAGTAACGTTGCAGGATATAAAATCAACACACAGAAATCCCTTGCATTCCTATACGCTAATAATGAGAAAATAGAAGGAGAAATTAAGGAAACTATTCCATTCACTGTTGCAACGAAAAGAATTAAACACTTAGGAATATATCTACCTAAGGAAACAAAAGACTTGTACATAGAAAACTATAAAACACTACTGAAAGCAATCAAAGAGGACACTAATAGATGGAGAAATATACCATGTTCATGGATTGGAAGAATAAATATTGTAAAAATGAGTATACTACCCAAAGTCATTTATACATTCAATGCAATCCCTATCAAGCTACCAACAATATTTTTCACAGAACTACAACAAATAATCTCACAATTTGTATGGAAATACAAAAATCCTCGAATAGCCAAAGCAATCTTGAGAAAGAAGAATGGAACTGGGGGAATTAACCTGCCGGACTTCAGGCTCTACTACAAAGCCACAGTCATCAAGACAGTATGGTACTGGCATAAAGACAGAAATATAGATCAGTGAAACAAAATAGAAAGCCCAGAGTAAATCCACGCACCTATGGACACCTTATCTTTGACAAAGGAGGCAAGAATATAAAATGGAGAAAAGACAGTCTCTTTAACAAGTGGTGCTGGGAAAACTGATCAGCCACTTGTAAAAGAATGAAACTAGAACACTTCCTAACACCATACACAAAAATAAACTCAAAATGGATTAGATAGCTAAACGTAAGACCAGAAACTATAAAACTCCTAGAGGAGAACGTAGGCAAAACACTCTCCGACATAAATCACAGCAGGATCCTCCAAGACCCACCTCCCAGAATATTGGAAATAAAAGCAAAAATAAACAAATGGGACCTAATGAAAATCAAGAGCTTCTGCACAGCAAAGGAAACTATAAGTAAGGTGAAAAGACAGCCTTCAGAATGGGAGAAAATAATAGCAAATGAAGCAACTGATAAAGGATTAATCTCCAAAATATACAAGCAGCTCCTGCAGCTCAATTCCAGAAAAATAAATGACCCAATCAAAAAATGGGCCAAAGAACTAAACAGACATTTCTCCAAAGAAGACATAAAGATGGCTAACAAACACATGAAAAAATGCTCTACAGCCCTCATAATCAGAGAAATGCAAATCAAAACCACAATGAGATACCATTTCACACCAGTCAGAATGGCTGCTATCCAAAAGTCTACATGCAATACATGCTGGAGAGGTTGTGGAGAGAAGGGAACCCTCTTACACTGTTGGTGGGAATGCAAACTAATATAGCCACTATGGAGAACAGTGTGGAGATTCCTCAAAAAACTGGAAATAGAACTGCCCTATGATCCAGCAATCGCACTCCTGGGCATACACACCGAGGAAACCAGAATTGAAAGAGACACATGTACTCCAATGTTCATTGCAGCACTGTTTATAATAGCCAGGACATGGAAGCAACCTAGATGTCCATCTGCAGACGAATGGATAAGAAAGCTTTGGTACATATACACAATGCAGTATTACTCAGCCATTAAAAAGAATGCATTTGAATCCGTTCTAATGAAGTGGATGAAACTGGAACCTATTATACAGAGTGAAGTAAGCCAGAAAGAAAAACACCAATACAGTATCAGTTCAGTTCAGTTCAGTTCAGTCGCTCAGTCGTGTCCGACTCTGCGACCCCATGAATCACAGCACGCCAGGCCTCCCTATCCATCACCAACTCCCAGAGTTCACTCAAACTCATGTCCACAGAGTCAGTGATGCCATCCAGCCATCTCATTCTCGCTCGTCCCCTTCTCCTCCCGCCCCCAACCTTTCCCAGCATCAGAGTCTTTTCCAGTGAGTCAACTCGTCGCATGAGGTGGCCAAAGGTTGCAGTTTCAGCTTTAGCATCAGTCCTTCCAGTGAACACCCAGGATCGATCTCCCTTAGAATGGACTGGTTGGATCTCCTTGCAGTACAAGGGACTCTCAAGAGTAACGCATATATATGGAATTTAGAAAGATGCAAATGATAACCCTGTATACGAGACAGCAAAAGAGACACAGATGTATGGAACTGTCTTTGGGACTCTGGGGGAGAGGGTGAGGGTGGGATGATTTGGGAGAATGGCATTGAAACATGTATGTTGTCATATGTGAAAAAAATCACCAGTTCAGGGTCAATGCATCTTATAGGATGCTCGGGGCTGGTGTGTGGAGATGACCCAGAGGGAGGATAAAGGGAGGAGGGAGGTGGGAGGGAGGTTCAGGAGGGAGAACTCATGTACACCCGGGGCGAATTCATGTCAATGTATGGCAAAACCAACCAATATAATATTGTAAAATAATTTGCCTCCAATAAAAAATAAATAAATTAAAAATTAAAAAAAAAAGAGAAGTTGGTCAGTGTGTATAATTTTTTGGAACATTTGAAATTCCGTATTAATGTTTAAACTTGCTATTTGTTGAATGTTGGGTCAATAAGTAACCAGAAGTTCACAAGCCCAAAGCAGTTGCCTGTCATTATTTTGGAACTTAAACTACCTCATGTTTCCCTACTGCTCCTTCTGCACATTAATTAACTGTTGGGTATTTGCCCTTTTTGTTAAATAAATGTCTGAGAATTGAAGTCCTGAGATAATGTAATGATACCAAATCCATAGTTGTTGTTGTTTACTCGCTAAGTCATGTCCAAATCTTTGCAGCCCCATGGACTCTAACCCGCCAGGCTCCTCTGTCCATGGGATTTCCCAGGCAACAATACTGGAGCGGGTTGTCGTTTCTTTCTTCACTGGGTGTTGTTGAATCTATAGTAGCCACCAACCATTCTTGTTTGTTACATAGGAAACAAACATAGTATAGTTTGTCAGTCTTAAAAATCAGGATTCCTCTCTGTTTCCTGTATTCAGTATACATGAACAGATATTCAATAAATCAATCCCAGAGCTTTCACATGGTATTTGTCTTCTTAGACGATCATTTCCAGGACAGTATTTCAGATATATACTTTAATCACATATACTGCCAGCAGCTGTAGATATAAAGGCATGGCTAGACTGTAGCCTGCCAGTCTCTTCTGTCCATGAAATTCTCCAGACAAGAATACTGAAGTAGGTAGCCAATTCCCTTCTCCAGGGGACGTTCCTGACCCAGGGATCAAACCTGAGTCTCTTGTATTGCAGGCAGATTCTTTATGATTTGAGCCACCAGGGAAGACCAGACAAGCAAGACCTAATTTCTCCCACAATGCAGGAGTAAGTGGTCAATGGGATAACAGAATGCATGGTATATAGGATTTAATTAAGTAAATGTCTGTATACCTTAGCACTGACATGGTGAACAGACTAAACTTAAAATGATTTCCAACGCAAAAGCAGAAAAAATATAGGAATACTTCATAAATTACAGAAGACATAGATGGTAGAGTGTAGGGAATTAGCTCTTTTCAAAGAAACGAAGGTCTGTAATTCCTGGCACAATTAGAACTGACTATAATAACAGAATGTCTAAAGTGTAGTTCATGTTTCTATCCTATAACTGGACAAACAAAATGTAGATGATGGCAGAAAGAAATATTTTCCCTCAAGGCCAGAAAATGTCCTCATTCAAACTGAATGCATTCTTTTAGACTAATGGAATAGGTGTTCTCCAGAGTTTATATGAGGACAAAGTATTAACAGCTCATCCCAGGAAAGGCGGCAGCAGTAGTAGCATTTGTATGCAGTTAACAGCTTTAATAATTATTTAATATGATAAAATAGTTCAATTTAGATCCAGAAATTCCTTCCTTCAGCAACAGACTATTAATATTACTGTTACAGAAAAAATATTTTAAAATAATAATACCAAAGATATAGGAGGTTTTTGAAATTCTATCAGTTTTACAGTTTAAAAGAACTATTTTACATCCCTTTGTCCTCATGCCCAATCCTGTGAGATAGTCATTGTTATTTCTGCTTTAAAAGATATGAAAAGATTAAGGCTCAGAGAACTGAAATAATTTTCTTAAGCCACATACTTGGAAAGTACAATGCCAGAACCCTAACCTAGGCCTTCTACTAATATTAAGTCCTATGAGTCTCACAGAGGTGTAGTTAAGTCATTATATCACAATTAACTGGTGGATTTTTTTTCTCTTGAAAGTATGTAAAATAGCAGGGTGCCCTATATCCAGTATCATCCTAAGTAAGATAAAAATATGATAACCTCTTGGAGTCTTGGCTTTCTGTCTCTAAATTGGGGATGCAGTCTTCATAAGGTTGTTTCAAAGATTAAATGAACTAATCTGGAAGCACTTATTTAAATATAAAAAGTGTGTTAGTGTTACTGACTTAGTCATGTCGGACTCTTTGCCACCCCATGGACTGTAGCCCACCAGGCTCCTCTGTCCATGAGATCCTTCAGGCAAGAATACTAGAGTGGGTTGCCATTCCCTTCTCCAGGGGATCTTCCCAACCCAGGGATCCAACTCAGGTCTCCTGCTTTGCAGGCAGATTCTTTACTATCTGAGCCACCAGGGAAGCTCTTTAAATATAAAGTGCTTTAATATGTGATTATGGAGATTATGTTTTAGAGTCTATTTGTTAAATATTAATTAGAATCATTGACCAATTTTCATGATGTAACAAATATTTAGAATAAAGCAACAGATTACATTGATTCAGGAAGCTTTAATAATTTTCAGTCATGCATAAAAGAATATCTGACTCATTGATATAGTTATTTTCTCAGGTAAGAATGGGAGAGCATCTTTTTTCTTTTTCTTTTAATTAAAAACATCTGTATTGTTTGTTTGGTTTTTTTTTAGAGCAAACATTTGTTACTTCTAAAATTAAAGCATCCTTAACTACAATAAATGTTTAAGCACCATGGAAACCTCAGAGTAAAAATTGAAAGCTCTCTTTGGAACCATTTAGAAAATATTGTATAAAGAGGGAATAATAAATGTACCTAAGAAAAGAAACTTAAAATCTTTAAAAATATTTCTCAAAAATTTCTGACCTTCTGAACTCATCCAAACAAGTTTAATAATTAAATTAAAGTGATTAAATTTGGGGACTATACAATACTATTGGTGCTTCTCATTTCTTTTATAATAACCCCCAAATGCTAAAGAAACTTAAAGTCAGCATAGATACAGCACTTGAAGTGAGATGCCTACTTCTTAGACAAGATCTTAGGTAAATTCCTCAACTTCACTTTTGCTCCATTTATAAAATGGAAAGATGAGCATCATAGTTCATTACATTACAGGATAAAATGAAATAACATTGTGAAATTAGCTTTTACTTAGAAATTAGTTGTTTGCACCCTAAATGATATCTTTGTAGATTCATTCTTCCTAGTATAAGGCAGAATAGTATACTGAAGAGATCGTGTCTTGAATTCAAATTCCAGCTCTAAGACCTAATATTTGTGCAAAGAATTCCCAAAAGGGGTTCTGTAAGCTCTCTGAGTCTGTTTCTTCCCCCATGAAAATGGAGATATCATCACCTCATGAGGTTGTTGGGAGGATTGCAGATAATGTAACTGAAGTAACTAGCTGATTACAGTTAATGTTTATAAAGTGGCTCATATCTGGTAGGTACTCAGTATACATAATCATTATTATCATTGTCATTATAATCTTCATCATTCATTGTCATTATGTAAAAGAAGTTTGTCCTTGCAGCCTACTCTGATATGATCAACTGTTCTCTTCTTCCCTCTATTTGGAGGCGAGGGGAAGCTGGAAACCTTGGAAGGTGGTGAAAGATTTCTATTGATACAGATTTATGTAATTTATCATTAGTAAATCACTGAGAACATGTAAAAACAATGTGCCAAAACCTCTGAAAACAATTCAAAAGTAGCATTTCACTCTTTAACACAGCAGTACAATTTGAATAGGAAACCCAACTTCAACTCAGTTTTTTTCATGGATATAAAGCTTGAAATAATAAAGAAATTTATGTCTAACTAGTAGCTTCAAGGGCACTCAGATTGTATACAGCATTGTATATGGAAAGGGAGGTCTTGCTAACCTTGTATAGAAAATAGAAATACTGAAATTGCCCATGGATGGGTGTAACTAGTTCTCTGCAAGAGTTTGACAGACATTTCACCAATGTGAGAGAGAAGTAAGCTGTATAGAAATCTGGTGCAAGAGTGTTCCAGACAGCAATTGCAAAGACCTGAGGTAGGAGGGGGTCTTGTATATTTAAACAAGACAAAGAGGACATCTGGACAGAGGGGTCCGGCTCATTGCATCATCAGTCCTCAGCTGATTGTCTACTTCTCAGATAGGTCTTTCAAACTACCCATTTAATTTGAGCCTTCTGTCTCCCTCCAAGCTCTGTTCCACTCCCCTATTTTATTCTGTCCTTAGGACAGCAGACTATTTTTTTATTTTCTTATTAACTTTCTGTCTCTTTCATTAAAATATGAGATCCCATGAGAACAGGGATCTTGGATATCTTGTTCACTACAATTTAGGTAATGCCTAAAACAGTACCTGGCACATGGTAGTTGATCATGAGATAGTCGTATTTCATTATGATTCAGTTCAGTTCAGTCGCTCAGTCATGTCCGACTCTTTGTGACCCCGTAAATCACAGCACGCCAGGCCTCCCTGTCCATCACCAACTCCCAGAGTTCACTCAAACTCATGTCCATCGAGTTGGTGATGCCATCCAACCATCTCATTCTCTGTCATCCCCGTCTCCTCCCACCCCCAATACCTCCCAGCATCAGAGTCTTTTCCAGTGAGTCAACTCGTCGCATGAGGTGGCCAAAGTATTGGAGTTTCAGCTTCAGCTTCAGTCCTTCCAATGAACACCCAGGATTGATCTCCTCTAGAATGGACTGGTTGGATCTCCTTGCAGTCCAAGGGACTCTCAAGAGTCTTCTCCAGCACCACAGTTCAAAAGCATCAATTCTTCGGCAATCAGCTTTCTTCACAGTCCAGCTCTCACATCCATACATGACCACGGGAAAAACCATAGCCTTGACTAGACGGACCTTTGTTGGCAAAGTAATGTCTCTGCTTTTTAACATGCTATCTAGGTTGGTCATAAATTTCCTTCCAAGGAGTAAGCGTCTTTTAATTTCATGGCTGCAATCAGCATCTGCAGTGATTTTGGAGCCCAAAAAACTAAAGTCTGACACTGTTTCCACTGTTTCCCCATCTATTTCCCATGAAGTGATGGGACCAGATGCCATGATCTTTGTTTTCTGAATGTTGAGCTTCAAGCCAACCTTTTCACTCTCCTCTTTCACTTTCATCAAGAGGCTTTTGAGTTCCTCTTCACTTTCTGCCATAAGGGTGGTGTCATCTGCATATCTGAGGTGATTGATATTTCTCCCAGCAATCTTGATTCCAGCTTGTGCTTCTTCCAGCCCAGCGTTCCTCATGATGTACTCTGCATATAAGTTAAATAAGCAGGGTGACAATATACAACCTTGACGCACTCCTTTTCCTATTTGGAACCAGTCTGTTGTTCCATGTCCAGTTCTAACTGTTGCTTCCTGACCTGCATACAGGTTATTCAAGAGGCAGGTCAGGTGGTCTGGTATTCCCATCTCTTGAAGAATTTTCCGCAGTTTATTGTGATCCACACAGTCAAAAGCTTTGGCATAGTCAATGAAGCAGAAATAGATGGATTTCTGGAACTCTCTTGCTTTCTCCATGATCCAGCGGATATTGGCTATTTGATCTCTGGTTCCTCTGCCTTTTCTAAAACCTGCTTGAACATCTGGAAGTTCACGGTTCACATATTGCTGAAGCCTGGCTTGGAGAATTTTGAGCATGACTTTACTAGCGTGTGAGATGAGTGCAATTGTGTGGTAGTTTGAGCGTTCTTTGCAATTCCCTTTCTTTGGGATTGGAATGAAGACTGACCTTTTCCAGTGCTGTACTGTGGCCACTGCTGAGTTTTCCAAATTTGCTGGCATATTGAATGCAGCACTTTCATCTTTCAGGATTTGAAATAGCTCAACTGGAATTCCATCACCTCCACTAGCTTTGTTCGTAGTGATGCTTTCTAAGGCCCACTTGACTTCACATTCCAAGATGTCTGGCTCTAGGTGAGTGATCACGTTATCGTGACTATCTTGGTCATGAAGATCTTTTTTGTACAGTTCTTCTGTGTATTCTTGCCACCTCTTCTTAATATCTTCTGCTTCTGTTAGGTCCATACCATTTCTGTCCTTTATCGAGCCCATCTTTGCATGAAATGTTCCCTTGATATCTAATTTTCTTGAAGAGATCTCTAGTCTTTCCTATTCTGCTATTTTCCTCTATTTCTTTGCATTGATCACTGAGGAAGGCTTTCTTATCTCTCCTTGCTATTCTTTGGAACTCTGCATTCAGATGCTTATATCTTTCCTTTTCTCCTTTGCTTTTCGCTTCTCTTCTTTTCACAGCTATTTGTAAGGCCTCCTCAGACAGCCATTTTGCTTTTTTGCATTTCTTTTCCATGGAGATGGTCTTGGCCCCTGTCTCCTGTACAATGTCACGAACCTCTGTCCATATTTCATCAGGCACTCTATCTATCAGATCTAGTCCCTTAAATCTATTTCTGACTTCCACTGTATAATCATAAGGGATTTGATTTAGGTCATATCTGAATGGTCTAGTGGTTTTCCATACTTTCCTCAATTTAAGTCTGAATTTGGCAATAAGGAGTTCATGATCTGAGCCACAGTCAGCTCCTGGTCTTGTTTTTGCTATCAGTATAGAGCTTCTCCATCTTTGGCTGTGAAGATTATAATCAATCTGATTTTGGTGTTGACCATCTGGTGATGTCCATGTGTAGAGTCATGTCTTACGTTGTTGGAAGAGGGTGTTTGCTATGACCAGTGCGTTCTCTTGGCAAAACTCTTATTAGCCTTTGCCCTGCTTCATTCTGTGCTCCAAGGCCAAATTTGCCTGTTACTTCACGTGTTTCTTGACTTCCTACTTTTGCCTTCCAGTCCCCTATAATGAAAAGGACATCTTTTTGGGGTGTTAGTTCTAAAAGGTCTTATAGGTCTTCATAGAACCGTTCAACTTCAGCTTCTTCAGCGTTACTGGTTGGGGCATAGACTTGGATTACTGTAATATTGAATGGTTTACCTTGGAAACAAACAGAAATCATTCTGTCGTTTTTGAGATTGCATCCAAGTACTGCATTTCGGACTCTTCTGTTGACCATGATGGCTACTCCATTTCTTCTAAGGGATTCCTGCCCACAGTAGTAGATATAATGGTCATCTGATTTAAATTCACCCATTCCAGTCCATTTTAGTTCGCTGATTCCTAGAATGTCTACGTTCACTCTTGTCATCTCCTGTTTGACCACTTCCAATTTGCCTTGATTCAATGAATATATTAAATATATATGTTTCAACATCATTTACTTCAGTATGAACTTAAACGAATGAGGCCCCATTTCTGTTCACCAGAGGGCTGTTTTTAGCACTCAGTCTGCAGTGTTAGTGAGTACCCGTGGAAACCAGCACACTCACACAGTGTTGATAGATACTGCTCAGTGCAGCTCTTCTGGAGAGCAGATGTCTGTGTCTAGGAACCTAAAATGTACATGTTCCTGGACCCTTTAGTTTCATTTCTAGGATCTATTATGGAAATTAATTCCCATTCATATACATGAATCTAACACAAATATCCTTTGTATATGCAAATAGATGTCAGATAGTTCTTTCCACAAATATTCGTTGAGTAAACGTGTACCGGGCATTGAGAACAGAGACTGGGTCTCCGCACATTGAGGATGTTCCGGAGGCAGGTGAAACTTGAGGAGCCCCAGAATCACCTCTTCTATCTTGTACGTGTAGAACCTAGATGGGGTACCAAACAGCATCAGCTGAGACTTTCTGGCCAAAATAGTTCCATGAATGGCCACCCCTTTTGTTCAAAGCAAGAAATCCGATAGAAGGGGAAGAAGACTGTTGAAAGCTATGAACTGTGAACGGTGCATCATAAAAGGCAATAGAGACGAGAAAGAAAGAAACATTAGTAAACCTGTAAGAGTGGACCTCAATAGCCTAGGCAGAAAAAGTGTATGAATGTAAATTTCTCAAAGCAGATCATTAACTAGTGCATGCCAAGCTGCTGTAATACTGAAGCACTTCAACTGTTTTGTGTAATCTGGAATTGTAGCTCTTCTGAAAGTGTCTGGAGAGAATGTGATTAAGTTTGTATATATTTGGACACATATCACAGATTCCATGAAAGCAGTTTTGTTTTTATTTTAAATTTAGATAAAATGGATTTGTTCTCACGTTTAGAAACCCTCAGTGGATTGTGGGGTAAGAAATCCTAAAAGGAAAACTCTACTATAGACAATAACTTATAGTCTCAATAGGAAAGAAAAGGTTCAGTTCAGTTCAGTCACTCAGTCGTGTCCGACTCTCTGTGACCCCATGAATCACAGCACGCCAGGCCTCCCTGTCCATCACCAACTCCGGAGTTCACTCAAACTCATGTCCACAGAGTAGGTGATGCCATCCAGCCATCTCATTCTCTGTCGTCCCCTTCTCCTCCTGCCCCCAACCTTTTCCAACATCAGAGTCTTTTCCAGTGAGTCAGCTCATCTCATGAGGTGGCCAAAGTATTGCAGTTTCAGCTTTAGCATCAGTCCTTCCAGTGAACACCCAGGATTGATCTCCTTTAGAATGGACTGGTTGGATCTCCTTGCAGTCCAAGGGACTCTCAAGAGTCTTCTCCAACACCACAGTTCAAAAGCATCAATTCTTTGGCGATCAGCTTTCTTCACAGTCCAACTCTCACATCCATACATGACCACGGGAAAAACCATAACCTTGACTAGACGGACCTTGGTTGGCAAAGTAATGTCTCTGCTTTTTAATATACTATCAAGGTTGGTCATAACTTTCCTTCCAAGGAGTAAGCGTCTTTTAATTTCATGGCTGCAATCAGCATCTGCAGTGACTTTGGAGCCCAAAAAAATAAAGTCTGACACTGTTTCCACTATTTTTCCATCTATTTCCCATGAAATGATGGGACCAGATGCCATGATCTTTGTTTTCTGAATCTTGAGCTTCAAGCCAACCTTTTCACTCTCCTCTTTCACTTTCATCAAGAGGCTTTTTAGTTCCTCTTCACTTTCTGCCATAAGAGTAGTGTCATCTGCATATCTGAGGTTATTGATATTTCTCCCAGCAATCTTAATTCCAGCTTGTGCTTCTTCCAGCCCAGCGTTCCTCATGATGTACTCTGCATATAAGGTAAATAAGCAGGGTGACAATGTACAACCTTGACATACTCCTTTTCCTATTTGGAACCAGTCTGTTGTTCCATGTACATTTCTGACTGTTGCTTCCTGACCTGCATACAGGTTTCTCAAGAGGCAGGTCAGGTGGTCTGGTATTCCCGTCTCTTTCAGAATGTTCCACAGTTTATTGTGATCCACACAGTCAAAGGCTTTGGCATAGTCAGTGAAGCAGAAATAGATGTTTTTCTGGAACTCTTTTGCTTTCTCCATGATCCAGCGGATGTTGGCGATTTGATCTCTGGTGCCTCTGCCTTTTCTAAAACCTGCTTGAACATCTGAGAGTTCACGGTTCACATATTGCTGAAACCTGGCTTGGAGAATTTTGAGCATGACTTTACTAGCATGTGAGATGAGTGCAACTGTGCGGTAGTTTGAGCATTCTTTGGCATTGCCTTTCTTTGGGATTGGAATATACAATTAAATCAAGGGAAACCTCACAGATGTTTAAATGTTTAGATGTTTAAACAGATATACAACTATTGAAAAAAGAAACAACCTAGAACTAACAAGAACTCTTCAGAATAGTGACAGGAAAGTTAAAGGCAGGATTAACTCACATTTTTTAAAAAATTAAAGATGAAGCAAAATATATTGACGCAGTGACAAACAA
The DNA here is from genome assembly GCF_049115385.1 of Moschus berezovskii. Classification (NCBI taxonomy): domain Eukaryota; kingdom Metazoa; phylum Chordata; class Mammalia; order Artiodactyla; family Moschidae; genus Moschus; species Moschus berezovskii. Next base: position 17,030,684 of record NC_142479.1, read on the forward strand.
AAAGATTTGATGTGTTAAGTTAATGTGTCACTGACTCAATGGGCTTGAGTTAGAGCAAGCTCCCGGAGTTGGTGATGGACAGGGAAGCCTGCTGCTCTGCAGTCCAGGGGGTCACAAAGAGTTGGACACAACTGAGGGACTGAACTGAGCCATGGGGAAAGTCTGAGTGTGACTTTGGTAGGCAGATTCTTCGGTTGTCTCTATGGTCCCTGCTTTCCAGTGCTCATGCCTCTGTGGGATCCCCTCCCCTAGAGTATATCCAGGACCTCTGGTTTACTTGTACCAGCAGAATTCTGTAAAGATGATACATGATAATACTGCATATTAGTGGACACTTTGCTGTAGTCTCTCAATCCCTAGCTTCAAAGATGTAAACTACTATATTGGAAAACCCACACAGCAAGGAGCTGAGGGTAGTCTCAGGCCAACCACCAGGAAACTGAAGCCTTCAATCCTGTCAGTTCAGTTCAGTCATTCAACTGTGTCCAACTCTTTGTCTCCCCATGGGCTGCAGCATGCCAGGCTTCCCTGTCCACCACCAACTCCTGGGGCTTGCTCAAAATCATGTCCATTGTGTCGATGATGCCATCCAACTATCTCATCCTCTTTCGTCCCATCTTCTCCTGCCTTGAACCTTTCCCAGCAACAGGGTCTTTCGGAATGAATCAGTTCTTCGCATCAGGTAGCCAAAGTATTGGAGTTTCAGCTCCAGCATCAGTCCTTCCAATGAATATTCAGGACTGATTTCCTTTAGGATGGACTGGTTGGATATCCTTGCAGTCCAACAGACTCTCAAGAGTCTTCTCCAACACCACAGTTCAAAAGCATCAGTTCTTCAGCACTCAGCTTTCTTTATGGTCCAACTCTCACATCCGTACATGACTACTGGAAAAACCATAACTTTGACTAGATGAACCTTTGTCAGCAAAGTAATGTCTCTGCTTTTTAATATGCTGTGTAGGTTCATCATACCTTTTCATAGCTTTTCTTCTGAGGAGCAAGCATCTTAATTTCATGGCTGCAGTCACCATCTGCAGTGATTTTGGAGCCCAGGAAAATAAAGTCTCTCACTGTTTTTGTTTCCCCATCTATTTGCCATGAAGTGATGGGACCAGATGCCATGATTTTTGTGTTTTGAATATTGAATTTTAAGCCAGTTTTTCCACTCTCCTCTTTCACTTTCATCAAGGGGCTCTTTAATTCCTCTTCACTTTCTGCCATAAGGGTGGTGTCATTGCATATCTGAGTTTATTGATATTTCTCCCAGCAATCTTGATTCTAGCTTGTGCTTCATCCATCGCAGCATTTCGCATGATGTACTTTGCATATAAGTTAAATAAGCAGGGTGACAGTATACAACCTTGATGTTCTCTTTCCCAATTTGGAACCAGTCCACTGTTCCATGTCCCATTCTAACTGTTGCTTCTTGACCTGCATACAGATTTCTCAGGAGGCAGGTAAGGTGTTCTGGTATTCCGATCTCTTGAAGAATTTTCCACAGTTTGTTGTGATCCACACAAAGACTTTGGTGTAGTCAATAAAGCAGAAGTAGATGTTTTTCTGGAACTGTCTTGCTTTTTCTGTGATCCAGTATATGTTGGCAATTTGATCTCTGGTTCCTGTGCCTTTTCTAAATCCAGCTTAAACATCTGGAAGTTCTTGGTTCATGTACTTTTGAAGCCTCACTTGTAGAATTTTGAGCATTGCTTTGCTAGTGTGTGAAATAAGTACAATTGTGCAGTATTTTGAACATCCTTTGGCATTCACTTTCTTTGGGATTGGAATGAAAACTGACCTTTTCCAGTCCTGCGGCCACTGCTGAATTTTCCAAATTTGCTGGCATATTGGGTGCATCTAGTTTTAGGACTTTCACAGCATCATCTTTTAGGACTTGAAATAGCTCAACTGGAATTCCATCACCTCCACTAGCTTTGTTTGTAGTGATGCTTCCTAAGGCGCACCTGACTTCACAGTCCAGGATGTCTGAGTCTAGGTGAGTGATCACACCATTGTGGTTATCTGGGTCATTAAAATATTTTTGTGTGTAGTTCTGTGTATTCTTGCCACCTCTTCTTAATATCTTCTGCTTCTTTTAGGTCCATACCATTTCTGTCCTTTATTGAGCCCATCTTTGCCTGAAATGTTCCCTTGGTATCTCTAATTTTCTTGAAGAGATCTCTAGTCTTTCCCATTCTGTTGTTTTTCTCTATTTCTTTGCTGAGGAAGGCTTTCTTATCTCTCCTTGCTGTTGTGGAACTCTGCATTCAGATGGGTGTATCTTTCCTTTTCTCCTTTGCCTTTAGCTTCTTTTGTTTTCTCTGCTATTTGTAAGGCCTCCTTAGATAATTTTGCATTTCTTTTTCTTGGGGATGGTATTGATCCCTGTCTCCTGTACAGTGTCATGAACCTCCATCCATAGTTCTTCAGGCACTATGTCTATCAGATGTAATCCATTGAATCTATTTATCACTTCCACTGTATAATCCTAAGGGATTCAATTTAGGTAATACCTGAAAGGTCTAGTGGTTTTCCCTACTTTCTTCAATTTAAGTCTGAATTTGGCAATAAGGAGTTCATGATCTGAGCCACAGTCAGCTCTTGGTCTTGTTTTTCCTGACTGTATAGAGCTTCTCCATCTTCAGCTGCAAAAAATACGATCAATCTGATTTTGGTATTGACCATCTGGTGATGTCCATGTGTAGAGTCATGTCTTATGTTGTTGGAAGAGGGTGTTTGCTATGACCAGTGTGTTCTCTTGGCAAAACTCTGTTAGCCTTTGCCCTGCTTCATTTTGTACTCCAAGGCCAAACTTGCCTGTTACTCCAGGTATCTCTTGACTTCCTGCTTTTGCGTTCCAGTCTCCTATGATGAAAAGGACATATTTTTTTGGTGCTAGTTTTAGAAGATCTTGTAGGTCTTCAAAGAACCATTCAAATTCAGCTTATTCAGCATTAGTGCCTAGGGCATAGACTTGTATTACTGTGATATGGAATGGTTTGCCTTGTCAACGAACAGATCATTTCTGTCATTTTTGAGATGGCATCCAAGTACTGCATTTTGGACTCTTGTTGACTATAATGGCTACTTCATTTCTTCTAAGGGATTCTTGCCCACAATAGTAGGTATAATGGTCATCTGAGTTAAATTCACCCATTCCTCTCCATTTTAGTTCACTGATTCCTAAACTGTTGATGTTCACTCTTGCCATCTCCTGTTTGACCACTTCCAATTTACCTTGATTCATGAACCTAACATTCCAGGTTCCTATGCAGTATTGCTCTTTACAGCATCAGACTTTACTTCCAACACGAGTGACATCCACAACTGGGAGTTGTTTTCACCTTTATTCCGTCTCTTCATTCTTTCTGGAGTTATTTCTCCACTCTTCTCCAGTAGTATATTGGGCACCTACCAACCTGAGTTCAACCCGATAACCACAAGGAACTGAATTCTGTTAATAATACCAAAGCCTTCCCAGTTAAGCCTCAAATGTGACCACAGTCTTACCAGACCCTAAGCAGAGGACTCAGCTAAGCCTCACTCAGATTCCCAACCCGCAGAAACTGTGAGATTAAAAGTATATATATTATTCTAAGTTGCCAAGTATGCAGTAGTTTGTTTAACAGCAACAGAAAATTAATATCATATACTAGTGCCATTTGCTTCTACCTTCCTAGTTGAGAAAATGACTGTCAAAGCAGCAATGCTGGAATTTTCTCTGGAATAAAAATATTTCCTTCTATTAAAGTAAGAGATACAAGTTACATTTGTAGAGTTTTGAATCAACTTTCCTCATGGGGTGACTCTTCTGTCTCCCCTATTTGTTTAATTCTTTTCTATCCAATCGAAAGAAGTTCGAGGAGAACTGAAGGATGCCCCTTTACAACTGTAATGAAGACAGGAGCCTCCAGAAGCACACCGCTGCTCCATTAGAGGTGGTGTCGTGAATCTTCCCGAGAGAAACAGCTCTCCCTCCTCCCGGGGCGATATCTCATTCACATGTCACGTTCCCAGTACCGATCACAGTGCTTGACACATAGCTGATGCTCAGTGACTGATGCATATTCCTTGTTAACTTAACCTCACCTATAAATCCAGTGAGAAAGAAGAAAAGTCCCTATCCCTCCTTACTGTGGTCCTTTTCCTTCCTAGATATTTGGGAATGAAAAGGCGATCATGACACTCATTTGTGTATAGGAAAGCAAATGAGCACTGAGAGTCCAGAGATGAGTGAATTGCTCTTTGTTCATAAAAGGAATCTATAAAGCCTAACATGAATACCAATAATTCTATAATTCTTTTTTCCTTCTCAGTCTACAGAGTTGTGTTTAGTTTTCTTTTTAATTGAGGTATAATTGACATGTTTAATTTAATATGAGTCCTCTTCAGTGTTGATAAATGCCAAAAGCTTAATTGTCTGATTCCAAATGATACTGACATAATGGACTCATTTGTTATGTCTCCATTTTCTATCTTCACATCACATAAAAGTACAAGCCTTTTATAACCTGACAATAATTGGAATGCCTTTATCTTTTATTCACTTTATTGTTGGCTTCCCTCTTTGTAGACTTCTAGTGGAAACATAATTTTAACATTATTCATTCTTGTTTGGTACATTGAATGCCTGGTACATTGTACCTCATTACTAAGAATTTGTGAGTCCTTTATACATACTCTCATTAATTAATTCCTAGTTGCTTTTTTGGACATTACTGATGACAAATGCTCCAAGGTTTTGGTTTCATTTGTGTAACATGTAAGTATAAAATGAACAAAATATATATACTTCATTGCTTTTACTGTCCATATCAGAAGTATGGTAATTTTTAATCTAAAGAAGTGAAAGTATTTCAACTCATAATGTCATTATTTATGAATTAGGAAATTACATATCTGTTAAACTGAAGCCTATTTTTTTTTACAAGAAAGATGAATTGATTAATGTTCAGGGGCATGTGTATTGCCTAAGAACATGGTTAATTTTTTTTAATTTAATAAGCAATATATTATTTTTCCTCTGCAGTCTGTTCTCTCCTGGTCTTTAACACATAAATCATGCCACATCACTCTCCAAGTCAGAACTCTCCAATGACTTCCCATCACACTTAGAATAAGATCCAAACACCTTACCATGGTTTACAAGACCCTTCATCTCTGGCCCTGACTAGCTGTCTACTACCCTTCTCCTGCTTATGTTACATGAGTCTTTTTATAGTTCTTCAGACATGTCAAGCTCATTTCTACGCCAGTGCCTTTGCACTTGCTTTTCCAACTCCCGAGAATCCTTTCCATTTAGATCTTCACAAGACTTACTCCTTCATTTCGTTCAGGTTCGTGCTCTCATGTCTTCTTTTGAAAGAGGCTTTTCCTGGCCACTCTACTAAAATGCTGGCCCCCATCATCACTATCAGTCACTCATAATCCGTTTTTACCCATGTTTTTTTAGTAGCACTGCTTTGCCATCTGAAATTGTGTCTGCCCCTCAGCACATACACTTCAGGAAGGTAGGGTCCTCTCTTGTGTTGTTCACCACGGTAGCCCCTGAATCTGCTACAGCAGTTATTCAATATGTGTTAAGTAAATAACTAAATGAGTAGAATCCTAGAGGTACCCTGTGTAGAACTAAACAGCAGCTGAAGAGAGAAACAAGAAAGTAAAGTAAAAATAACATGAATTTTCACACCTGTATTATTGGAGGTTGGTAGAACCATTAAAAGTCACAAGGAACTCAGAAGGAAAGAGAGATTGGGAAAGAAGTAAGACCAGTTCGGTATCAGACATTAGAAATGCTGGTAGGCATCGAGAGGAAGATGGGAGAACAGGTCACGATGGAGATGCTATGTAAGGAATAATATTGTTTTCCTGATTGTTGAGGCCCTAAGGTTGCAGCGAAAGGATTTGACAGGAGAAGGAAAAGCCCTTCCATGACAAGCTCAGGAGAGGGTCCAGATGAGGGCAATCAGGCAGGACTTAAAGAAAGCTCCGGGAGAAGAGAGTTTCAAGAAGGGAGTGTTAAACAGTTCTAAATGCTGATAACAGGGGGGCAACATGTGAAAAATAGATTGGCTGTGGTGGTAAGTATTTGTGACCTTTAAGAGAGAAGCCTCAGTAGATTGGTGAGGGCAGGAATACATTTTACACCAACACTGTCTTGAATGTCAGTTTAATCTTTCCTCTGTGATTCATAAGGCATTTCAGCATCTCTAAGAACCTCTTGGTCATTTTGTAAATATCAATTATGTAACTGTAGTTTAAAAGGCGTTGAATTAAGGGGAAAAGGTATAGGAAATTGAAATGAATCTATACTGATCCTACAACATATGGTAGAAGTTACTTAATTTAAACCCATTCCCACCTGTACCCAGGTTTCTGTGACTTTCTAATGAGGGATGCAGTGTGCTCTGTTAGCTGTCAACAAAGTGTCAGTTTAGCGTGTGCAGTTTTTTACATTACAAAGTGCTAAGATCAAAGGGAAAATGTTAGTTAGGACAGCTTTGCCTGCTGACATAAAAATGTGTTAAACTTTTATTTTTGTTATTTTGAAAAGATCTGAAAAGAATGAATAAGCAGGAGAAATTGCTCATAATCCACCACCCAGGGGCCATCATTGTTTACATTTCCACTTTCAGTCTTTTATTCGGCTTTTTAAAACTTCTAACACTTTTGTGTCATTTCTTATATAATGGGAGAAGGAATATAGTAGCTAAAAGCAGGAACTTGAGAATCAGATTACTTGGGTTCAAATCCCATCTCTGCCTCTTATCAGCAACATGATCTTGAGTTTCATAAGCAGTCTGCACCTCAGTCTCTTCACCCATAAAGTGCAGGAACAAATAATTCTTTTTTAAGCCAATTTGTCCTGATACCTGGCATATAAAGCAGAGTTGATCCCATACTCTTTCCACCTTGCTTTCCACACTTACTTGTATTTTCCCCCTCCACTGTCACTCATTGCAAGACTTTTCATCACTTTCATTATTTTAGTTATCATTTTCTGATGTTTTGTACTTTTGTCCTTGGTTTTAAGGTGCAAATACTGTTTCCAAATAAAATCTAGTTTGGGAGCCACCTCTCCTGGATACTAAGCTAATATGAGAAACTGAGGAACCCAGTTGAGGATTATAGTTGTCTACAGCGGCCTTAAAGTTGCACTGCACCCCTATGTTAAAGTCAAATATGGCCTGACTGTCCTCTGAAATAAACTAATTAAAGCATTTGATTGTCTGTATCAGAGTTATTATTCTGAAGCCATTTACCATACAGTGATAATCAAATGACTGGATGGGCCGTTAACAGTAATAAGTCCCTCCAGGCACCACATCACCGTTGTGTTATGTGCAGACTGTTGTGACAGAAATGTTTCTAAGAGTAGGGTAAATGTGGACTATTTAAGTAATAGAGACTTCAAGGGAAAACAGTTTCTTCTTTTGTTTACTTTAGAAAAGTATTTGAATTTATTTCAAGGTTATCTTTAAATAAAGGGGAGGTTAAGAAAAATGGTCATGTTAGCCTTTTGATTAAAATAATTGGTCAAATAGCATCAAGGCAGAAGAACACAGATATAATAGATGTAACACCTCTCTCATGACTTCATGACTGAAAACAAAACTAAGCCCCTAGTTCTCCCAGTCAAACTCAATGGGTCATTTGGGTGTGACAATTATGGTCATATTTCCCAGAGCCAACCTTGATTTTGAGTGTTTTGGTACCCTTTCAATTACTCTCCTGTTTAGGACTCAGAAGAAAATAGTTGAAGTATCTATAATATTTTTTCTTTGTGAGCAAGGTTTTTATCAACCTTACTCTTTTCTGAAAACATATTAGTATGTTCTAGTAATGTAAGGTACATTGTTATCCAAAAGTGTATCTGTCTTTATTGATAAGGTTACTGACAAGGTTCTGTGAAATGCGTTACTATGCTATGGGTTGTAAAGTTATTATAAACAACAAAATGCTATTGTTTTGTTGCTTGAGATGATGGTGAATTGACTAACTTAAGGAAACAGGCAGCTGCAGGTTTTTCTAAGTATCTTGCAGTAAATCAACCTTCAAAGACTTCCTTAGGAAACAGATTGGCGCTTTTTAAAAATATAAATGCAATATATTAAACATACTTCTTAAATCATCTAGTTCTTTTTTCTAATCCAAAAATAAGAAAAATATATCAATTTGTAATATGACTTCCTAGAGATCTGAATAACAAAAAGCTTCGATGTTCTTAATCCAGCAGAGCTGTCAGTTTCCTAGTTCTTTTGTGTGTTTTGTTGTGTGTGCGTATGTTAGTCATTCAGTTGTGTTCAACTCTTTGTGACCCCATGAACTGTAGCCCACCAAGCTCCTCTGTCTGTGAGATTCCCCAAGCAAGAATACTGGAGTGAGTAGCCAAACATTCCCTTCTCCAGGGGATCTTCCCAACACAAGGATTGAACCCAGCTCTCTCGCATTGTAGGTGGATTCTTTACCAGCTGAACCACAAGGGAAGCCCTTACTGAAACATACACATTTATAAATGTATTTTTTAAATGCTTAAAGGAGATACTGCTATTTCCCAAAGACCTGATAGATGTACTCAAAATATTACTTTAGAATGTTTGCATTTAAGAGTATAATTTAAATATTTTATTGTCAATGTATTTTGTGGTATTTTATTGTTTCCAAAGGCCAGCGTACCTAAATGGCAGTACAGAGGTTGTGTTTACCATAATATCACATTCAGAAAACCATGAATGCAAGCCAGTCTATTGGAATGCACAGGCCAGCAAGTATGCTCTTTTCTATTTAGTCAACTTTTGTTTAAACATGGTTTACTTAATTTGAGTGGAAGTTAACAAAACACTGAGCTTTTATGATCTTGTCATAGCAGTGCTCTGTTATGTGACCTAGATTTCAAATCTCTGTAGTATTTCCTGTATAAAACTAGTGTAGTCCCTCTCTGTGCACCTACCACAATAATAAAATATGAGTCAGCTATGTAGAGACACTATCTGTGGAAGGCTTCTTTTTAATCAAAGCCTTTATTAACAAAAAAAAAAAGTACATAGTGCTATTTATATTCCAGATGCGCTAATAAGTTAGTTATAATTAAGAATCTTTCTAGGAGGAAATTTCTCAGGAGGTATTTAAAGATTCACTCCTTAAAATTTTTTTTAATAATATGCTTTTTGGTGTACATAAAGAATTTTCTTATTTCTTAGTCTGGTGTAACCTTGAAATTCTTAGTAGGCAGAAACTGTGACCTTTATTTGTACTGAACAAATATTTTTAATCTGTTCTCTTCAAAGAATTTTTCTTGTTATTGCAATCTACTATTATAATTTCATTTTTTTAAATGAGCATTTACACCCTGGAAACGCCTATTCAGTTCTGTCCTATGTGAAGTGACATTGGCACTAGGCTCAGCCCCTAGTGTAAAAAAGACTAGTTGTGAAATAACAGCCATTATGCTATAATATTACTGCTAGGAAACCAGATAAATTGATTGCACATGCATCACATGGTCAAGGCTTCCCAACGCTCCAGTCTTGACTGAATAGCACAGCAGATTTTAAATATTATGCATATCAAAGAAATATATGTCTATCTAAATTGGCTGCACTAATAGAATAGAATGATAGTTGCAGCTATATCTAAATAATATCAAACATCTGTATTACCAATGAAATACTGGCTCATCTAGACAGACATTTACATTTATGTGGGCAAAACAACTGAATGATTAATTGAATGATTAGAGCTTGTGTTTGAATTTTTACCGTAGTCCAAGAATATCACTGTACAGCATTCTCCTTTAGGCTCTGTTCTCTCCCTTAGTCACATCTCCACTTCTGTTCCTTCTTCCCCTCCTTTCCTTTCTTCAACAAATTCTGATTGAGAACCCACATTATATGTTGAGTGGGGATGTGAGACATAGCCTTACTGGAACCATATAGAAAGTAAATGGATAGTTTTTAAAGTTTAATTATATACTTACAAATTATGGTAAATGTCCTAAAGAACACGAACATAATATCATTTATTTATTCAGCAAGCATTTCTAAGGATCAGCTATGTGTCAGGCGTTTTGCTAGGTTCATAGTAGATAAGAACGAATGAAATAAAATGACCCCTGCCCTCATAGAGGAAACTGGGAGAGGAAAGAGTGGACTGTCTTTGTGGTTAGATTTAAGTAGAGACTTGAAAGACAACTAAGAGTCAACTGTCTTGAACAACCTGAGGAGAGAGCATTCTAGGCTGAGACAAAGAGCTGCCTACTCAGAGAAATGAAAGGAGACCAGGATAGGTTCATTTAGTTAAATGGGGACAGTAAGTAGGGTCAGCTTTTGAAAAATAAAACTTAAATTGTACATAATTTTCCTGTGAAGCATCTGGTGGAAATATTATTGGGAAATTGCGTATACTAGCCTAAGGTCGGAGAAGGCAATGGCAAGCCACTCCAGTACTATTGCCTAGAAAATCCCATGGATGGAGGAGCCTGGTAGGCTGCAGTCCGTGGGGTCGCTAAGGGTCGGACACGACTGCGCGACTTCACTTTCACTTTTCACTTTCCACTTTCACACATTGGAGAAGGAAATGGCAGCCCACTCCAGTGTTCTTGCCTGGAGAATCCCAGGGACGGGGGAGCCTGGTGGGCTTCCGTCTATGGGGTCGCACAGAGTCGGACACGACTGAAGTGACTTAGCAGCAGCAGCAGCAGCAGCCTAAGGTCAGAAGAAAGGCTGGACTGGAGAAATAAATGTGAGAGTCACAAGCATGTATAGGATTTTTAAAGTTATGAAAGTGGTAAGATCACCTGGGATGAGAATATGGTAGGGAAAAGAAGGGGATGCAAGACTGAACCCTAGGGAACATTTACAGGGCTACAGAGAAAGAAGAAACTGAACTAAAAAGGAATGATCTTTTAAAAATTTAGATGACATTTTTCATTTTCTAAATTTAGGTACAATACTATGTGTGTATAGTATTGTGGAAACCAGGAAAAACTGAAAGCTTTTAACCGCATATAATATTTTTTAACTTCAAATTTTATATTGGAGTATAGCCAGTTAACAATGTGGTAGTTTCAGGTGAGCAGCGAAGGGACTTACCCATATGCAAACACAGATCCATTCTCCCCTAAACCCCCCTCCCATCCAGGCTGCCACAAAGCATTGAACAGAGTTCCATGTGCTGTACAATAGATCCTTGTTTGCTAGCCATTTTAAATATAGCAGTATGCACATGAAGAACTATGGATGGAGGTTCATGACATTGTACAGGAGGCAGGGATCAAGACCATCCCCAAGAAAAAGAAATGTAAAAAGGCAAAATGGTTATCTGAGTAGGCCTTACAAATAGCTGTGAAAAGAAGAGAAGCCAAAAGCAAAGGAGAAAAGGAAAGATATACCTATTTGAATGCAGAATTTCAAAGAATAGCAAGGACAGATAAGAAAGTCTTCCTCGGTAATCAACGCAAAGAAACAGAGGAAAACAATAGAATGGGAAAGACTAGAGATCTCTTCAAGAAAATTAGAGATACCAAGGGAACATTTCATGCCAAGATGGGCAAAATAAAGGACAGAAACAGTATGGACCTAACAGAATCTGAAGATATTAAGAAGAGGTGGCAAGAATACACAGAAGAACTGTACAAAAAAGATCTTCATGACCCAGATAATCACGATGGTGTGATCACTCACTTAGAGCCAGACATCCTGGAATGCAAAGTCAAGTGGGCCTTAGGAAGCATGACTACAAACAAAGCTAGTGGAGGTGATGGAATTCCAGTTGAGCTATTTCAAGTCCTAAAAGATGATGCTGTGAAAGTGCTCCATTTAATATGCCAGCAAATTTGGAAAACTCAGCAGTGGTGACAGGACTGGAAAAGGTAAGTTTTCATTCCAATCCAAAAGAAAGGGAATACCAAAGAATGCTAAAACTAGCACACAATTGCACTCATCTCACACGCTAGTAAAGTAATGCTCAAAATTCTCCAAGTCAGGCTTCAACAGTACGTGAACCATGAACTTTCAGATGTTCAAGTTGAATTTAGAAAAGACACAGGAACCAGAGATCAAATTGCCAACATCCTCTGGATCATCGAAAAAGCAAGGGAGTTCCAGAAAAACATCTGCTTCTACTTTATTGACTAGGCCAAAGCCTTGACTGTGTGGATCACAACACACTGTGGAAAATTCTTCAAGAAATGGGAATACCAGGCCACCTGACCTGCCTCCTGAGAAATCTGTATGCAGGTCAGGAAACAACCGTTAGAACTGGACACTGAACAACAGACTGGTTCCAAATCAGGAAAGGAGTATGTCAAGGCTGTATATTGTCACCCTGCTTATTTAACTTATATGCAGAGTACACCATGTGAAATGCTGGGCTGGATGAAGCACAAGCTGGGATCAAGATTGCTGCTGTTGCTGCTGCTGCTAAGTCACTTCAGTCGTGTCCGACTCTGTGTGACCCCATAGACGGAACCCCACCAGGCTCCCCCATCCCTGGGATTCTCCAGGCAAGAACACTGGAGTGGGTTGCCATTTCCTTCTCCAGTGTGTGAAAGTGAAAAGTGAAAGTGAAGTCGCTCAGTCGTGTCCGACCCTTAGCGACCCCATGGACTGCAGCCTACCAGGCTGCTCCATCCATGGGATTTTCTAGGCAAGAGTACTGGAGTGGCTTGCCATTGCCTTCTCTGCAAGATTGCCAGGAAAATATCAATAACCTCAGATTCACAGATGGCACCACCCTTATGGCAGAAAGTGGAGAAGAACTAAAGAGCCTCTTGATGAAAGTGAAAAAGTTGGCTTAAAACTCAACGTTCAGAAAACTAAGATCATGGCATCTGGTCCCATCACTTCATGGCAAATAGGTGGGGAAACAGTGACAGACTTTTGGGGGCTCCAAAATCCCTGCAGATGGTGACTGCATCCATGAAATTAAAAGATGCTTGTTCCTTGGAAGAAAAGCTATGACCAACCTAGATGGCATATTAAAAAGCAGAAACATTACTTTGCCAATAAAGGTCTGTCTAGTCAAAGCTATTGTTTTTCTAGTAGTCATGTATGGATGTGAGAGTGGACCATAAAGAAAGCTGAGCGCCAGAGAATTGATGCTTTTGAGATGTGTTTTTGGAAAAGACTCTTGAGAGTCCCTTGGACTGCAAGGAGATCCAACCAGTCCATCCTAAAGGAAATCAGTCCTGAAAATTCATCGGAAGGACTGATGCTGAAGCTGAAACTCCAGTACTTTGGCCACCTGATGTGAAGAACTGCCTCATTTGAAAAGACCCTGATGCTGGGAAAGTTTGAAGGCTGGAGGATAAGGGGACGACAGAGGATTAGATGATTGGATGGCATCACCAACTCAATGGACATGAGTTTGAGCAAGCTCTGGGAGTTGATGACAGACAGGGAGGCCTGGCGTGCTGCAGTCCATGGGGTCACAAAGAGTCGGACACCACTGAGCGACTGAACTGAACTGTATATATATGACCATCCCAAATTCCCTAACTATCTCTTCCGCTCCAGCCACTGTAAGTTCCTTTGCTTTGTCTGTGAGTTTCTTTCTGTTTGTAAGTAAGTTCATTTGTTTCATTTCTTTTTAGATTCCCCATATAAGGGATATCATATGATACTTTTCCTTGTCTGTCTGACTTGCTCAGTATGACCCTCTCATCCATGTTGCTCCAAATGGTGCTATTTCATTCTTTTCAATGGCTGAGTAATACTTCATTGTGTATATGTACCACTTCTTTATCCATTCCTCTGTCAATGGACATGTAGGTTGCTTCCAAGAAAGCATATACTTGAGGTGATTATCCTGGTAGATAGATTTTTAAAAGTTATCCTCAGCAAATTGTAAAAGATTCCATAATCATTAATGTATATAATATGTTTTTCTGTTTTATATATTTATATATTTGTTTTACATTATATAGTGCTGTGCTCAGTAGCTCAGTTGTCTCTGACTCTGTGATCCCATGGATTGTAGCCTGCCAGGCTCCTCTGGCCATGGAGTTTTCCAGGTAGAATACTGAAGTGGGTTGCCCCTTCCTACCATAGGGCACCTTCCCAATTCAGAGACTGAACCCACATCTTTTGCATCTCCTGCATTGGCAGGAAGATTCTTTACCACCAACGCCACCTGGGAAACCCCATATTTTATAGTATATGATATATAATATATGTATATATATCTCTTTTATGTGTCTGTTACACAGCCACTTTATAGAATTGTAAGTATAGTTCTAAATATGGAAACTATATATTTTAAATAGTGTTTTATATGTATTTTATATATATATAAAAATTTTTTTTTTAGAATCACTTTCTCCAATGTAGAAACTATCTTAACCAATTTTAATAGGTCCCTCTCTAGTACTACCATGAACTTAAACTGCTACCAGTTAAAATGTATATCAGAGTTGATTGTTTCCAAAATGATTAATGCCAATTGTACTTGCTACTGTAAATTAATTGTAATTTTTGTAATTTGATGAAATGTGAATGTAGAAATAAAAAGTCGATTTTACGAAAACTAAGTTGAATGCTTTAGAGATTTGATAATGGTGAATTAATATTGTTATTGATTAGATGTAAGAAGGGCTTACCAGGGAGCTCAGTGGCATAAAGAATCTTTCTGCCAATGCAGGAGATGCAGGTTTAATCCCTGGGTCAGGAAGATTCCCTGGAGGAGGAAATGGCAACCCACTCCAGTATTCTTGCCTGGGAAATCCTATGGACAGAGGAGCCTGGCAGGCTATAGTCCATGGGGTCACAGAGAGTTGGCCACAACTTAGTGACTGAGCACACAGCACAGATGTAAGGGTCATTTGTAAAAGATTGAAGGAAAATTATAAAAGTCTAGAAGGATCCTTTTGCTCTTCAGTTGTTTCATAACTGTTCTTAATTCTCAATCTACTTTGAAGAACCTAAAACTGGAAATGATAGCTGATGCATTTTGAGTGTGGTTTCTATAAGAAAAACAACACAGAACCCTAATCAAAGGAGTGGTCAATAAAGAAAAGACTAGCCTAATAAAGATTGGCAACTGAATGTGTTATTTAATGTTTTGATTTAAAATAAATCAGTGTAAAATAATATATCCACAGATATATGATACCTTAACTAACGGATGGTTAGTCTTCTTCTGTAACCAATACAAAGGTAAACTTTAATTCAGCCTAAGTCCATTACCAAAATGCATTAACAAACTTATCATTGAATAAATGGAACCTTACAATAAAAGTTTACTCCTTTTCTTTCATGATTTTGATATTTAGATACTTCATACAAGGAAAATGACTCTTTGAATGTGTTGAATTTTCTAACCATATGTGTTTTTCTAAGCATATTGTGTTTTTACACCCAGCCTTTATTTCTTTGCTATAATAATCATGAAACAAAATGAAAATATTAGTCACTCAGTTGTATCTTTATGACCCCATGGATTGTAGCCCACCAGGCTCCTCTTTCCATTGAATTCTCCAGGCCAGAATACTGGAGTGGGTAGCCATTCCTTCTCCAGGGGATTGCCCCGACCCAGGGATCAAACATGGGTTTCCCGTATTGCAGGCAGATTCTTTACCATCTGAACCATCAGGGAAGCCTGTATAATAATCATATTGGTAACTTTTCATAATACAGTTACCTATTAATTTAAACCAACATTGTTACCTCACTTTTATTCTCAAATATAACCTCAATTAAGGTTAATAAAGTATACTTCTCAAGTAGAAAAGGATATAACTTATAAAAGTTCAACTCTTATTTTCTTAAAGTCTCTTTACAATTAGTTCCAAACCTTACTCAAAATACTTAGAAGACACACGGAATAATAATTTTTAATATTGCTACATGTTAAATATTGGTTCCTACTGTTCTATAAATTTAGCTGCAAGTATTTAATTATCAGTAATAATATTTTCGAATTAAAATTCCATATTTAATAGTCAAATTGTGAACAGTGTGGGATGGCAAGTGGTTAAACTCAGGAGGTAATAAAATAGAGTATAATAAAGGACAGTGATCCAGTGGGAGAAGTAGAGATGAAGACTCCCAGAATTTATAAATTAGGTTTTACTTTAACAAATATTTATTGATTTAGTTGGCTGCATCAGGTCTTAGTTGCAACATGCAGGATCTTCATTGTGTCACAGAGAAACTTCGCTTGCGGCACAAACTCTAATTGTGGCAGGTGGGCTCCAGTGTACATGGGCTTCAGTAGTTGCAGCATGTGGGCTTAGTTGCTACATGGCCTGTGCTATCTTAGTTCCTCAACCAGGATCAAACCCATATCCCCTGAATTGCAATGCAGATTCTTAACCGCTAGACCATCAGGCAAGTCTCCATAAATTATATCCTTGAAGTAGATTTGATTTATTGGATTTTTAAATACTGGCTTTTTGTTCATATGCACAAATGTCTAATAAGTACAATGTCTGTGATCCCTAGCTGTAAATAGTTACACATCATTCTGTTAGTTTTGTGTTGCTAACCAAGTAGCTTCCTTCCAGAGACATGTATGGTGCTTTGAGACGTGAGTATTATATAGCATCAGAAGTTAAGTCTCTGGGCTATCAGATAGAAGCACAACAAGAAGACGAACTTGGGCTCATTTGTGAAGAAGATCTTTGGACAATCAGACCTATCCTGTGTTTCCCATCACTACAGAGCCTGGAGAAATCATATAAGACTTGTAGATGTATTAGATGAAAATGAAACTGCTGAAACCCCTCTGTATGTCCACCACAGAACATGAGCTTTTTGTGCAGTCAGCAAAGATCGAGGGGAACCGGGGGCTGAAATACCATCCTTGCTGTGTTTGCCCACCTGTGTGAAATACCATCCTTGCTGTGTTTGAGGTGGAGCACTACATCTCCCAGAGGAAAAAATGCCATTGTATGATTTTTACAAGGCCACCAGCCTTCCAAGCTGCATCCCTGAGTTGCATCAACTCAGAGGAGCTGCTGTTTCCCAGCACTTGTACATTTCCAACCCATATGGGACCTTTTTTTCCTTTGTTCTTTTTAATGTCACCATGGGCTAGAAGGGGCCTTGTTCTTATTCATGTTAGTCTTGCCTTCCATTTCCTTCCCACCAACACTAAGCATCTAACTAAGCAAATGAAAGGAAATGAATTAAATATTCAACTCAGAAAATAAATTTTTTGGAACCAAATATGTTTGAGTAGGACTCAGTCCCCTCAAGGAACTAGCAGTATATGAAAGGAGGGGAACAAAATAACTATACAAATTATCCTAATGCTAAATTGAAGATATTAAGTATTTTATGAATGGTAAAAAGTGCCAGTAGCTCAAAAGAACAATGAGGGAAATTGTTTTAAAATCAGGGATGCATTTACAGGGAATGAAACCCTTAAGATTTGGCTCTGAGAAATTTTGAATGGCAGCAATGGAACCAAAAGGGAATTGTAGTGACTGGAAGTTAAAAGAAAAACTCATAATTTAAAAGCACTGAAAAAACATTGAGATACAAGATTGAAACAGATATCTCATTATTTATTCTACTATAAGCAATACAGTCTTGAGAAAATATTGCAACATGACTTTTTAACTATAGATTTAAGGTACTAGATCTGATAGATAGAGTGCCTGATGAACTCTGGACAGAGGTTCATGACATTGTACAGGATACAGGGACCAAGACCATCCCCATGGAAAAGAAATGCAAAAAAGCAAAATGGCTGCCTGAGGAGGCCTTACAAATAGCTGTGAAAAGAAGAGAAGCCAAAAGCAAAGGAGAAAAGGAAAGATATAAGCATCTGAATGCAGAGTTCCAAAGAATAGCAAGGAGAGATAAGAAAGCCTTCTTCAGCTATCAGTGCAAAGAAATAGAGGAAAACAACAGAATAGGAAAAACAAGAGATCTTTTCAAGAAAATTGAAGATATCAAGGGAACATTTCATGCAAAGATGGGCTCGATAAAGGCCAGAAATGGTATGGACCTAACAGAAGCAGAAGATATTAAGAAGAGGTGGCAAGAATACACAGAAGAACTGTACAAAAAAGATCTTCACAACCAAGATAATCACGATGGCGTGATCACTCACCTGGAGCCAGACATCTTGGAATGTGAAGTCAAGTGGGCCTTAGAGAGCATCATGACGAACAAAGCTAGTGGAGGTGATGGAATTCCAATTGAGCTATTTCAAATCCTGAAAGATGATGCTGTGAAAGTGCTGCACTCAATCGGCCAGCAAATTTGGAAAACTCAGCAGTGGCCACAGGACTGGAAAAGGTCAGTCTTCATTCCAATCCCAAAGAAAGGCAACGACAAAGAATGCACAAACTACCGCACAATTGCACTCATGTCACACGCTAGTAAAGTCATGCTCAAAATTCTCCAAGCCAGGCTTCAGCAGTATGTGAACCGTGAACTCCCAGATGTTCAAGCAGGTTTTAGAAAAGGCAGAGGCACCAGAGATCAAATTGCCAACATCCGCTGGATCATGGAGAAAGCAAGAGAGTTCCAGAAAAGCATCTATTTCTGCTTCATTGACTATGCCAAAGCCTTTGACAGTGTCGATCACAATAAACTGTGAAACATTCTTCAAGAGATGGGAGTACCAGACCACCTGACCTGCCTCTTGAGAAACCTGTATGCAGGTCAGGAAGCAACAGTTAGAACTGGACATGGAACAACAGACTGGTTCCAAATAGGAAAAGGAGTGCGTCAAGGTTGTATATTGTCACCCTGCTTATTTAACTTATATGCAGAGTACATCATGAGGGACACTGGGCTGGAAGAAGCACAAACTGGAATCAAGATTGCTGGGAGAAATATCAATCACCTCAGATATGCAGATGACACCACCCTTATGGCAGAAAGTGAAGAGGAACTCAAAAGCCTCTTGATGAAGGTGAAAGAGGAGAGTGAAAAGGTTGGCTTGAAGCTCAACATTCAGAAAACGAAGATCATGGCATCTGGTCCCATCACTTCATGGGAAATAGATGGGGAAACAGTGTCAGACTTTATTTTGGGGGCTCCAAAATCACTGCAGATGCTGATTGCAACCAGGAAATTAAAAGACGCTTACTCCTTGGAAGGAAAGTTATGACC
The DNA here is from genome assembly GCF_049115385.1 of Moschus berezovskii. Classification (NCBI taxonomy): domain Eukaryota; kingdom Metazoa; phylum Chordata; class Mammalia; order Artiodactyla; family Moschidae; genus Moschus; species Moschus berezovskii. Next base: position 17,049,748 of record NC_142479.1, read on the forward strand.
AACCTAGATAGCATGTTAAAAAGCAGAGACATTACTTTGCCAACCAAGGTCCGTCTAGTCAAGGCTATAGTTTTTCCCGTGGTCATGTATGGATGTGAGAGTTGGACTGTGAAGAAAGCTGATCGCCGAAGAATTGATGCTTTTGAACTGTGGTGCTGGAGAAGACTCTTGAGAGTCCCTTGGACTGCAAGAATATCCAACCAGTCCATTCTAAGGGAGATCTGTCCTGGGTGTTCATTGGAAGGACTGATGCTAAAGCTGAAACTCCAATACTTTGGCCACCTCATGTGACGAGTTGACTCACTGGAAAAGTCTCTGATGCTGGGAGGGATTGGGGGTGGGAGGAGACAGGGACGACAGAGAATGAGATGGCTGGATGGCATCACCTACTCTGTGGACATGAGTTTGAGTGAACTCAGGAGTTGGTGATGGATAGGGAAGCCTGGCGTGCTGTGATTCACGCGGTCGCAAAGAGTCAGACACGACTGAGCGACTGAACTGAACTGAACCTAAGGTCCCCAAGGGCTCAGGCACACTCAGTCTGACAAACCTTGCTATCTTCACTAACCTTAATCCACTCTTTTGTTGTTTTTTTGTTTTTGTCATCTATGGCAGACTGATTGTCCTACCAGGTGTGTCACAGCAGAAACTCTAAAGCCAGGTACTTGCTTTCTGAACCTCTTGCTTCTGAAGGTAGCCCATTCCTGGCCAATGACTTATGAACGAAAATCTGCTTAGGAACTTTTGTATAGCTTTTGATTAATGAATAAGGACAGATGGAGCTCGGACCACTTTATTTCCTTTCTTCCTGTCTTCAATATAGATGTGTCCATAGCTTTGGAGGCCTTGCAACTACAAGGTTGCAGTGGAGTAGAAATGTAGAACCTGAGACCTTGATGCTATTATTGGGCACACTCTAGGCTGCTTAATTCCTGTTTGTTTGTCCCCGTAGTTGGGTGTTCTGTCACTTTCACCTGAAAGCATTCCTACTAATGTGCAGCTTTTTTCCTGAATCCCCTCAGGCAATCTTGCTTTTACAAATCTGAAGATAATCTTGCTTCTTGGGATGTGAATACTCAACAAAATATTGTTGAACATTTACTGTGTACCAGAAAGTGATACAAAGATTTAAAACATAGCCAGTGCCCTCAAGGAACTCATGTTTGCCATGAAAGAGTGATAAGTGCTGTGACAGAAACTAGTACAAAGGACAGAAGTACCACAGAAGAGGAAGAAATGAATTCTGCCAAGGAAATGAGGGGAGGGTGCACAGAGGAAGTACCATTTAAGTTGGTTCCAGCTCGATGAGCTGAAGTTTACAAGGCAGAAAAGAAAGGAGAGTGTTAGTAATTTTAGGCGGAGTTAATAGCCTGTGCAAATGCAGTGAGGAGTTGAAAGAGCATGACATATATTGAGGAAAAGCAAAACGTTGAGAGTGGTTGGAACATTTGGGCATTTTTTTTTTAATGAAAGACTCTTTAAAAATGAAAATAGAATTAAACTCCATGAAGCTACTTGTGTAATTAATAGAATTAATGTATAATAAATTAATTTAAATTCTGTCTACTTCGAATTTATGAAAGCATGAGCTGGTCAGAAATTTCTCACTAGATTGTAAATTCATATATTTAGGTGTATGTGTTGGTATATGGCTTTCTAAGGAAATTAAAATATTAAGATTAGGAGGAGATTGCCTAAAGTAGAAGCAGCATTTAAACACATTTTAAGTACTTATTTTTGCTATAAATACTTAACATTTTTAGTTAAAGGTATTACAAACAATCATTAAAACACATCATTAAAGATCATTATCTCAAATCAAAGTGTAAATGAAAGTGGGAAAATAAATTTTCTTAATTAGAAAATCTCTTTGAGAGATTTCACTAGTTCTTCCTTTTTTCATTCAAATTTGAGAGTTTTTAATTCCTTGAGTTTGTTATCCATCTTCTTTTCTGTTATTAGTTAAAACAGATACATAATTTTATAAAGCTTTGCTGAAGCTCCAGTCCTAAAACCCAAGATTCCAACATAGTAGTTGGCAAATCTCCAACCTAAGGACTTTTTTTATCAGGATCCCCAAATATAACAGCTTTTCTTTTTGTTCAGTAATTTAGTATAGTTAAATAAAGGGGAAAGGAATACTTGGGGGCCTAAAGCTGGATATGTTGGTATAAAGCTAAGGGGAGATTTGCAGAATTGACATCTGATTTGCTGGGTATGGTTGTCTTTATCAGTCAAACCAAATCAGTATATAGAAATAAAAATTGACTGTTTATAATTGCAGGGTTTTTTATACTGAATTATCAGAAGTTATCATCATCACTGGTCAAATGAGAGATAACTCATATTTTTTAGCTTCTTATGATACTGATGATCTTTACCAAATGCTATTAGATTGAAAGATGCAAATAAGGAATATGTGTTCAGGCCTTTTTTTACATGGCACCTGTTTACGTGCTGTTGTAGAAAGTATGACTCTCTAAGGCATTTGCAGAATAGACTCTGATTCATTTTAATAGATAGATATAGATGCATTTAAAAAGAAGATAGGAAAAACAATAGGATAAATTGTCTCAGAAACAGTTTTTGCCCTCCCATCTCACAGAAGATTTACCTACAGTGATGGGTTTAGCACTCAAAAGAAATTTATTTTTGTTGTACTGATTGGCAGAGTTTACTTTTCAATGAGTTCAAGCTCTTTTAAAGAAGAGTATGAATTTACCTCAGTGTGGTCAATCTAACATCTGTCAAGTAAACTGATTTACCAGTGTGCAAAATTTGGCTCCATTTTTATAACTGTATTAGCTAACTCAGGCTGTCGTGACAAAATACTGCAGACTGAGTAACAGAAGCTTCTTTCTTACAGTTCTGGAGGCTAGAAAGTCTAAGGTCAAGGTACTGGGAACGTCGGTTTTATTCTGAGACCTCTTCTTCTGACTTGTAGGCAGCTACCATCTTCCTGTGTGCTCACATGATCTCTTCTTTATTCATACATGGGTAGGAAGAGAGGGGTCAGAATCTCTTTTTATGAGACAGTAGTTTTATCAGATCAAAGCCCCACCTCTATGACACCATTTGCCACTAATTACTTTCTTAGATGCCCCCATCACTATACACAACCACACTGGGGTTTGGGGCTTCAACATACGGATTTTGGGGGAACACACACACACTCAGTCCATAACAATAGCAAAACTGTTAAGCAGGCAGTAGTTAATAATTGAGAATTAATATACTGTTTACATTTGAAAGAGAAGTCTGAGTGCAACATTTTTTGCTCTGCACAGAAGTTGCATTATTACAGAGTAGCATACTGGATGATGTCTAGATCAGAAGTTAAATTACTGACCTTCCATCTAATTGACATATAATAATGGCAAAGCTTCTTAACCTATTTTGGCATCAGTCTCCAATTTATAGCATTAGACAACTGAATCAAGAATTTCTATAATCTCATTCTGCTCAAAAATTCTTTGATTCTGAGAGTTCTACTTTCAGTATGACTGAATAATCTCCTGACAGACTATCTTTCAAAACTCAATTATAAACCCTGGGAAAAACAGAAAAACAACCACTTGAAACCTCTAGAGAGTAAAATCAGGCAGATTCTGGGCAGTAGTCAAAAAGTGGAAGAAAGAACAAACGGGATAAGTTTCTTGTTTGTTCCACTTTCAGATTGAGGGCAGGACCCAGGGCTGGGACCAGCGTGAGGCAAGCAAAACCCTGTTCAGGGTAGCACTCACTCTTGAGTGCTGACTCTTCACTTACATGAATGAGCCCGAGGGTGAGTACTTTCCTAGATTTTGAACCGTGGACACCTTGCTTGCCTCACTGTACTCCAAGACCCAACAGGACCCATGAGGCAGTAAAACTCTGATAACCAATGACAGAGAACTAGAATATGAAGTTTCAGGCTAACTCTACTGATAGGAAGTGAGGGAAGAAAAGAGTAGAGAGGAGACAGCCAAGTACAGGGCCCCCGGATTCTGTGTATAAATTCCACTCGATTCTGTGACTGACTCCAGCCAAGCTCAGAGAAGATTGCAGCAGCCCAGCCAAGGAGGTATAGAAAGCTGAACTGAGATTTCAGTCATTGCCCAAAAGGTAGATAGAGCCTATAGTTTGAGTCTGACCAAGTAAATCTCCTGCAAAACTGAAAATATCAACACTCTTCAGAGTAATTATAATGGAATTTAGAGTTTCTACCATATAACATTCATAATGTCCAGAATATAAAACACAATTACTTAATGTAAAAAGAAACAGGAAAGTGTGACATTCTTAAGCAAAAAGACAAAGAGTAAAGACAGACTCCCAAAGGATCCAGGTGCTAGAAAAAGGATATGAAAGTGCTTTTTAAAACTATATTCAGTGAAGTAAAGGAAAATATATTCACAGTGAATGCAAAGATAGGATATCTCAGCAGATAAATAGAAATCCTTTATTAAACTATATGGAATCTCTAAAAGGAAAAAGCATAATGTTTCTAAAAATTATGGTAGTCTGGGGAATGGTGGTAGAAATCATCAGGAATGGTATCTTTCTGGGGTGATGGTAATGTTCTGTATATTGATGGTGTTTTGGATTACACAGGTGTAAGCATTTGTCAAAAATCAGTGAATGTGCACTTAAGGTTTGTGCATTGTATTGTATGTAAATTACATATCAAAGAAAAAATTCTAGATATACTTCCCAACTGAAAAAGTCCCTAAATCAGAGAATTGCCTACATCCTGACAAAGACACTCTGGCATATGACTGTTGTCTTTGAAATTCATTCAGAAGTGGTTATTGAATGAATATACTCCACAGTGGTGAGCATTCCAGGTAGAAAGAACAGTTTCTGAAGAACCATAGAAAGGAAGATGTCAATACTTGTAGGAGACTAGACAACAAATAAGATTACTAGGACATGAAAGTGAAAAAATAAGAGATTGAAACTATATTTAAAAAGTGTTTTTCCAATGAGGTTGTTTATATTGCTGCCTTGAGAGAGTTCCCTGTTATTTTTAATTTGAAAGGAATAATTTATATATAATAAAAATAAGTGTGCAATTCACTGAGTTTTGATAAATATATACAGTTATGTAATGCCATCACAAACACGTTAGAGAACATTTCCATCACCCCAGAGCATGGTCACGTGCCCCTGTGTGGTCAGTCCATTAGCCCTGGAGCCAGGCAGCCACTGATCTGCCCTCTGTCACTATAGTTTTGCCTTTTCAAAAATTTCATGTAAATAGTATATAGCATCTTCCACTTAGTATAGTGCTTTTGAGATTCATCTGTGGTGTGTTCCTCAATTGTATCAGTGTTGTTCAGCAGTATTGATTGATTGATTGATATTCCCCAATTTATCCAGTCACCTCTTGATGGGCATTTGAGTACTTTTCATTTGGGGCTATTATGAATAAAGCTTCAGTGAAGATTCAAGTATGTCTTTCTGTGGATATGTGTTTTGAAAAGATTTTAAACGCCACACTACATATATTTTACTTTTTTAAGTGGTAGTCAACTATTCTGTGAGCACTAATGTTCTTTGAAGAGGAGAAAAAGCAAAGTTCTTTTGAGTTTATAACTCTTTAATGTCATCAAGATTGAGTTTATCTGACTGCATGAAAGCTATTGTTTGAAATTTTTATCTGCTCTGCTAGTGTTTTTATTGCTTGTCTCTGCATCTTTTTAAAAATATATTTGATAAAAATGTAAACAAACCTTTTTAAAGGTGAATACCCAGAACAGGGACTTCCCAGGTGGCACTGGTAAAGAACCCGCCTGCCAGTTCAAGAGACATAAGAGACGCAGTTTGCTTCTTGGGTTGGGAAGACCCCTGGAGGGAGGGCATGGCAGCCCACTCCAGTATTTTTGCCATGGAGAGTCCCATGGACAGAGGAGCCTGGCGGGCTACAGTCCTTGGGGTCGCACAGAGTCGGACACGACTGACACAAGACTTAACGCACATGCACGCCACATGCAAACCTCCAAAAGAGGTTTTGTTTTTATGATTTTTAAAAAATTTATTTGAAAGTAATGTGAAATCCTTTAATAGATTTTCAAATAATCACATTTTTACAAATTTAAAGACAAGGATGTTAACAGCAAAATGCTGCATGATTAAGTACTAGTGATGCTTAGAGTTCCATTATTTGCCCTCTGGGTGGAAACATAAATGATCTTGATTTAATTTCATCTGCTCTGTGATAGTGTTTCTAAAATTGCATTCTGTTGGTCCTCTACTATCCTGTTGTCAAAATCCACAAGTAACAGTTGTGCAAATATTTGTGTGAAAATCCCCTGACGAGTACAAAGGCCTGAATAACAACAATAAAATTTCAAATATGTGCTGGATTCCCTGAAACATGAACCTTCATAGGAGTCACATTTCTGCAGTCAGTCAACAGCATTTCTTGAGTACCCGGGATGTATGTATGAGGCGCTGTTCTGAATCTGGTCGTTTACCAGTCCCTGAATGCTGCTGCTGCTGCTAAGTCACTTCAGTCGTGTCCGACTCTGTGTGACCCCATAGACGGAAGCCCACCAGGCTCCCCCGTCCCTGGGATTCTCCAGGCAAGAACACTGGAGTGGGTTGCCATTTCCTTCTCCAATGTGTGAAAGTGGAAAGTGAAAAGTGAAAGTGAAGTCGCTCAGTCGTGTCCGACCCTTAGCGACCCCACAGACTGCAGCCTACCAGGCTCCTCCATCCATGGGATTTTCTAGGCAATAGTACTGGAGTGGCTTGCCATTGCCTTCTCCGAGTCCCTGAATAGTAGTCACTAAACAAATGTGAGTAGAAAAAGTGTTGAGTGACGTTTCTAAGAGATCCAGGGCCTCAGTAGGTAAAGAGCCCGAGGTACTGCTGAGAATGTTCGGGAGACTACCCTCCTGGACAAGCATGAGGAGGAGATTTCGACCAGGGAGAGTTTGATGAGATTCCAAATAAGACTGACAGACAGAATCTGGAAATTTCAGTCCCCCGTCTCTAAGCTCACTTTTTCTGCCCAAGTTTACTGTGCCTAAATTTAAGGAGAACCCTTTTATGTTTCCTCTCCCTCTCCTTTTTTCTGTTTCTATTTTCCTAAATCAAGTTCGTCCACCTATCACTCTCAGTTGCCTGTTCAGTTCAGTCGCTCAGTCATGTCCGACTCTTTGCAACCCCATGAATCACAGCAAGCCAGGCCTCCCTGTCCATCACCAACTCCCGGAGTTCACTCAAACTCATGTCCATCAAGTCGGTGATGCCATCCAGCCATCTCATTCTCTGTCGTACCCTTCTCCTCCTGCCCCGAATCCTGCTCAGCATCAGAGTCTTTTCCAATGAGTCAACTCTTCACATGAACTGAATCATCTTTTGGACAAAACAGTATTTTCCATCTATTCTATTTGAATTTTGGAATTTTCTATTAGGACCAGGGAGATAAGAGATGGGTTCCACAGTGGTTAAACTGGAGCTGGCTAGTACCGGCTTATAAGAATTTTGTGAGCTAATTGTGAAACATAACCATTGTTAACAATTAAAAATTACAATAAATTTTCAATTTAAATATTTAAAAAAAAAAGAAAAATAAATACTCAGAACTTCAGTTCAGTTCATTTCAGTTCAGTCGCTCAATCATGTCCGAATCTTTCCAACCCCATGAATCACAGCACGCCAGGCCTCCCTGTCCAGCACCAACTCCTGGAGTTCACTCAAACTCATGTCCATCAACTCGGTGATGTCACCCAGCCATCTCATTCTCTGTCGTCCTCTTCTCCTGCACCCAATCGCTCCCAGCATCAGAGTCTTTTCCAGTGAGTCAACTCGTCACATGAGGTGGCCAAAGTATTGGAGTTTCAGCTTTAGCATCAGTCCTTCCAATGAACACCCAGGACTGATCTCCCTTAGAATGGACTGGTTGGATCTCCTTGCACTCCAAGGGACTCTCAAGAGTCTTCTCCAGCACCACAGTTCAAAAGCATCAATTCTTCGGTGATCAGCTTTCTTCACAGTCCAACTCTCACATCCATACATGACCACGGGAAAAACCATAGCCTTGACTAGACGGACCTTGGTTGGCAAAGTAATGTCTCTGCTTTTCAACATGCTGTATAGGTTGGTCATAACTTTCCTTCCAAGGAGTAAGCGTCTTCTAATTTCATGGCTGCAATCAGCATCTGCAGTGATTTTGGAACCCAGAAAAATAAAATCTGACACTGCTTCCATTGTTTCCCCATCTATTTCCCATGAAGTGATGGGACCAGATGCCATGATCTTTGTTTTCTGAATGTTGAGCTTCAAGCCAACCTTTTCACTCTCCTTTTTCACCTTCATCAAGAGGCTTTTGAGTTCCTCTTCACTTTCTGCCATAAGGGTGGCGTCATCTGCATATCTGAGGTGATTGATATTTCTCCCAGCAATCTTGATTCCAGCTTGTGCTTCTTCCAGCCCAGTGTTCTTCATGATGTACTCTGCATATAAGTTAAATAAGCAGGGTGACAATATACAACCTTGCCGTACTCCTTTTCCTATTTGGAACCAGTCTGTTGTTCCATGTCCAGTTCTAACTGTTGCTTCCTGACCTGCATACAGGTTTCTCAAGAGGCAGGTCAGGTGGTCTGGGATTCCCATCTCTTGAAGAATGTTCCACAGTTTATTGTGATCCACACAGTCAAAGGCTTTGGCATAGTCAATGAAGCAGAAATAGATGTTTTTCTGGAACTCTCTTGCTTTCTCCATGATCCAGCGGATGTTGGCAATTTGATCTCTGGTGCCTCTGCCTTTTCCAAAACCTGCTTGAACATCTGGAATTTCACGGTTCACATATTGCTGAAACCTGGCTTGGAGAATTTTGAGCATGACTTTACTGGCGTGTGAGATGAGTGCAATTGTGCAGTAGTTTGAGCATTCTTTGGCATTGCCTTTCTTTGGGATTGGAATGAAGACTGACCTTTTCCAGTCCTGTGGCCACTGCTGAGTTTTCCAAATTTGCTGGCATATTGAGTTCAGCACTTTCATAGCATCATCTTTCAGGATTTGAAATAGCTCAATTGGAATGTCATCACCTCTACTAGCTTTGTTCATAGTATGCTCCTAAGGCCCACTTGACTTCACATTCCAAGATGTCTGGCTCCAGGTGAGTGATCACGCCATCGTGATTATCTTGGTCGTGAAGATCTTTTTTGTACAGTCCTTCTGTGTATTCTTGCCACCTCTTCTTAATATCTTCTGCTTCTGTTAGGTCCATACCATTTCTCTCCTTTATCGAGCCCAGCTTTGCATGAAATGTTCCCTTGATATATCTAATTTTCTTGAAGAGATCTCTTGTCTTTCCTAATCTGTTGTTTTCCTCTGTTTCTTTGCATTGATCACTGAGGAAGGCTTTCTTATCTCTCCTTCCTATTCTTTGGAACTCTCCATTCAGATGCTTATATCTTTCCTTTTCTCCTTTGCTTTTTGCTTCTCTTCTTTTCACAGCTATTTGTTAGGCCTCCTCAGGCAGCCATTTTGCCTTTTTGCATTTCTTTTCCATGGGGATGGTCTTGGTCTCTGTCTCCTGTACAATGTCACGAACCTCCGTCTATAGTTCATCAGCCACTCTATCTATCAGATCTAGACCCTTAAGTCTATTTCTTACTTCCACTGTATAATCATAAGGGATTTGATTTAGGTCATATCTGAATGGTCTAGTGGTTTTCCGTACTTTCTTCAATTTAAGTCTGAATTTGGCAATAAGGAGTTCATGATCTGAGCCACAGTCAGCTCCTGGTCTTGTTTTTGCTAACTGTATAGAACTTCTCCATCTTTGGCTGCGAAGAATATAATCAATCTGATTTTGGTGTTGACCATCTGGTGATGTCCATGTGTAGAGTCTACTCTTGTGTTGTTGAAAGAGGGTGTTTGCTATGACCAGTGCGTTCTCTTGGCAAAACTCTATTAGCCTTTGCCCTGCTTCATTCCGTGCTCCAAGGCCAAATTTGCCCATTACTCCAAGTGTTTCTTGACTTCCTACTTTTGCATTCCAGTCCCCAATAATGAAAAGGACATCTTTTTTCGGTGTTAGTTCTGAAAGTTCTTGTAGGTCTTCATAGAACCGTTCAACTTCAGCTTCTTCAGCGTTACTGGTTAGGGCATAGACTTGGATTACTGTAATATTGAATGGTTTGCCTTGGAAACGAACAGAGATCATTCTGTCTTTTTTGAGATTGCATCCAAGTACTGCATTTCGGACTCTTTTGTTGACCATGATGGCTACTCCATTTCTTCTAAGGGATTCCTGCCCACAGTAGTAGATATAATGGTCATCTGAGTTAAATTCACCCATTCCAGTCCATTTTAGTTCACTGATTCCTAGAATGTCTTCGTTCACTCTTGCCATCTCCTGTTTGACCACTTCCAATTTGCCTTGATTCATGGACCTAACATTCCAGGTTCCTATGCAATGTTGCTCTCTACAGCATCGGACCTTGCTTCTATCACCAGTCATATCCACAACTGGGTATTGGTTTTGCTTTGGTTCCATCCCTACATTCCTTCTAGAGTTATTTCTCCACCTATCTCCAGTAGCATATTGGGCACCTACCAAGCTTTGTCGTTGAGGTTATTTATGTCTCTTATGTCTGGGAAACCTACATTGTAGGGTACTACTACTCATTTCTTCCCAACTCTATAGTTCATTGACATTACATAAGTAGCTTGAAATAAGTCATTGGTAGGAGTATTTACACCACAGAAATCAGTAAATACTGTAAATTAGGGCTCCTTCTGCCCCCAAAAGCTGGTTGTTATACATTTATCATCACACTGCTCAGTGAGTGTCAGATTGTCCCACTGGTTTCTGTTATTCTTTTACTAAATGTTAGCATGAGTGAAATAGAGATGATATGATTTCCTGTATTAAGAGAAGATTGTAAAAAAAATATCCGAGCATATTAGTAGAGATTTCCCCTGAAGATAAACACTTTTCCTGTATTAAATGTCCAGAATACTCTATGTCTCTAGAACGATAAAAGATGAAGATGGATCTATTATTTTTCATAGCCTGAGTAATAGCAGTCTCCTTTTGGATATCATTGCATAGTTATATATTCTTTGATAAGAGCCTCATGATAACCCTGTCATCTAGGCAAGATGACTGCTACTTTCACTGTCATACAGACTCCACAAGATTATTACTTTCCCATGGTTTTTCAGTATATAGCTGAGGAATATTACATATAGATTCATATTTTGTGACTGCAAAAGAAATGTCACTATGTGATGAATGTTGCGTTCTTTAGTGAAGCTTCATTAATTGTGAGTTAGAGATTCTCTCTCTTATCTCATAGCCACCTTTCCCCAACCTTTTTCCCTCTCCTTTCTCTTTTTCTCAAGATGGTGCATACGTGCTAAGTCACTTCAGTCATGTGCAACTCTTTGCAACCCTACAGACTGTAGCCTGCCATGGGATTCTCCAGGCAAGAACACTGGAGTGGGTTGCCGTGCTGTCCTCCAGGGGATCTTCCTGACCCAGGGATCGAACCCAGGTCTCGGGCCTTCTTCATTGGCAGGCAGGTTCTTTCCCAGTGCCATCTGGGAAGCCCTTTCTCAGATGCTAAAAGTCAAATGTGTTGGAGTTTTTATAACAACTACACTAGCAAATATGTTTTTGGATGGGTTTGGGTACCTGAGCTCGCTGAGACTGATGCTCCGGTCTGTGCTGTGTTTAGGATTCTCAGTCTCCATCGCCCTTCCCCATCCCAGCTCCCGCCGTCATCTGTGTGAGTCCACCACCTTTCCTCTCCAATTCATTTTGTCCCGTGCCCATTTTCCCCCAGATTACTGTGGTCTTCCACTCGCACCGCAGTCCTTGGCACCAACAGACAGTGGTTCAGACCCCTGACAGTGGTTCAGACCCCTGACTCTCCCACTCAAACCTCCCAGCTTTCCAGCTCAAAATCTCTTCAGTGAAATCTGCTTTCTCTGTCCTTCAGCTTCCACTGTTATTCTCACCTTCTTCTTCAGCTTGAAGTCTAGGGCCCTTTACGCCAATCATTCTTACACGTTCCCTCAGCTCACCTGGTGCTCTCTTCTTCCATCCCATCACTTAACAAGACTCTGGGCCTCAACAAGCTCAGTCTCTACCTTCTGCATAATATACCCATGTAATGAGCAACCCTGCAGTCACACAACCATAATTCACTGTATTCCACTAGATCTTTCAGGGTGTAGTTATCCTAAAGCTCAGCACTGTCTCTGGATCTGGTTCTGTTGGCGATTTTATCTTTTGGCAGTGGATCTTTTTATTTCCTCTTTCTTTTCTGTGTCTCATAATTTTGATTGTCATTCACTGAAGGTCCAACACTGTAGGGACTGAGGCAAGTGTTCTTTAAACTCACATATGGTTCTGAATCTTCTCTGTCAGGCCTTTGGTGTGGGAAGGGTTATTCACCCTCATTTGTAGGCAGGCTGGTTTTGCATTTTGTTTCTAGGCTGGTGTTAAGTTTGCCACAGGCTCCACATTCCTCCAGTGCTTGTCTGCTGTCCATCCTCTTGTGCTTCAGTGAGGTCTGGGGTGCTGGCGGTGGGGACCTCAGTATACCTGCTACCAACTCAGCGCAGATTTCCTGTCTGCTCTCTCGCCTTCCCTCAGAGCAGGCAGCTCGGTGCCAGGTGAGTGGTGGATGTGGGCAGTGGGGGCTGTGGGAGGGGCTCTTGGCTTTCCTACTGCAGTCTCTGGGTTTGAGGCAGGCCCTGTGCCTGAGTCTCAGGGGTAGGACTTTCTCAGCCTTCCTCTCCCTGCTTAGCGAGCTGCTAAGTGCTCAGGTGGGCTTCCTGCCCCCTCCTGTGGAGGTCAGACTGTGCTTCATTCGCATCAGTGCAGGACTCTGGATGTGGAAGGTCTCCTGCCCTCACCTCTCCAGTGACTTAGTGCAGGGTGAAGACATCAGGTTTTCGACCCACCCCACCCCCAGGACAAAGGCGGTTTCCTGCAGTCTGGGAGGGACTGGGGCTGGGACAGTTCCTTGCCCCGCCCCCAGGAGCAGATGAGCAGCCTGTGTCACACAAAGTCCTGTCCATGGTGTGCGAGTTGGAGTGACCCTTGCTTCTCCAGCTGCAGCAGCTATTACTTCATGTCAGAGGAGGACACAGGGCGTGGATGATTCGCCTGCTGCACCCTTCAACCTGTGCGGGTCCTGTGTGTACCCGCACCACCCAGAGACTCTCTGAGGCCTCCTGCCCACCCTCAGTATTTCTCATGAGAGAGAGCAGGCTGTCCTGTATCTAGGGCTCCGGGGACACCAAACTACCTTGCTAGCCGACAAGCAGGCTTGACAGGTTGATCACAGTTCTAGCTGTCTTCCTCTTGCCTACTTTTATGGCAGCGCTTCTTCCTGTGCTCTGCCAAGAGAGAATGAGTTCACATGGCCCATCTTCTCTCACAGGGGCTTACCACCCTTTGGAATCCAGGTCAGCTGAGGGTCACTCAGTGAGGAACCAGTCTCTGAGCTGTGCAGCTCTCCCCATGTAAGGTCAGAGCAACATTCTCTCGCAGCTCTCCTCATCTTAAGCAGCAGCAGATCTCCTGCTTCCCTTTTAAGAAACTTTCAAACAGTTTTCACATGGCCTGCAAACCTGCAAGGTCCTATTTGCCTGTCTCCCCACCCAGTCTCCTGTCACTCCCCTTCGCCCTCGCTCACCACCCTCCAGTAACAGCGCTCTCTCAGTCCCTCAGACATGCCGAGCTCATCCCCCTCCCAGAACCTTTGCACTTGCTGTCACTCTGCAGCCTAGAGCAGTCTTGCCCACATCTGTACCCAGGTGACTCCAGCAATTCCACAGATTCTTCCTTCCTCCTTCATCCCTCTCTCCAAACCGTGCATAAAACACTTCCTCGTTCTTCCTCACAGCTGGACAGTATCCCCATATCTGACATGTTGTCTTTAATCAGTCCCCAAGGGTGGTTATTTAGATTTTCAATCTTTTATTTTCATAATTATCTTGTACATAAAGGTTATCTGTAAGATAAATTCTTAGAACTACCAGATCATATGGAGCCAGTTCAGGGGTTTCCCTGGTGGGTCAGATGGTAAAGAATCTGCCTGCAATGCGGGAGACTCATGTTCAATTCCTGGGTCAGGAAGATCCCCTAGATACACTATGTGAATTCACTATTCACAGTGACAACCCACTCCTATATTCTTGCCTGGAGAATCCCATGGACAGAAGAATCTGATGGGCTACAGTCCATGGGGTCACAAAGAGTCAGATACGACTGAGCAGCTAGCACTTTTCAACCTAAGTGGTTAAGAGTTTGGGCTCTACTATCTGCCAGCTGTGTAACCTTGGGCCGGTGATGGAAGCTGTCAACGCCTGTTTCCTCATTTGTAAAATGAGGGTAATAAGGGTAAAATGAGGGTAACAATTAAAATTGTTGTGAGACGTGAGAAAGTCGGTACATGTGTAACAAGTGTCCAACATGTGGCCACTCCATTATTGTGAACTATTGTTATTGGCATTTAAAGTTTAGGTAGATCTTGACAAGGTTCTCCCATACATATGTTATCATATTTATACTCCCATCAGTATGAGAATATTGCCTCTTCATACCCTCAACACAATGTCTTATTAAACTACTTTCTACCCTTCGCTAACATGATGAATATGGCCTCGCATAATAGTTTAATTTGTATTTTTCTTGTGAAGAGTGAAATTAAGCTTATTTTCATATTTTAAGTATGTTTGTGTCTTGAATGTTCTACATGTTCTACAGACTCCTATTTGTCATTTCTTTTCTTTTACTGATTTGTAGAAGTTATTTATGTATTAAGGAGTTTAAGTTTTGTCTGTGCTATGAATTACTTTCAGAGTATTCAATACTTTTCTTTCCTAGTACTTATTTTTGATGATGTCTTTATTTATGATTACTTTTTTAATGTTCTATAAGACCAAGGTCCAAGTTTATTTGTTATTCATTATCTATCGAACACCAAGTAAAATGCTGAACATATAAAAATAATCAATTACAAAAAATGATCAATAAATATTTAATGAATGGGCCAAATATGACAAAGAGAACCTTAATACATAAGTAGACTGGGGAAATGGAAGGGAGCTATTTAGTATGGATGTCTGAGGAGTTTGGTTTTGGATACACAGAGTGTTAGGTGACAGCCAGTATTCTAAGCTGAATTTGCAGGAGACTCCTACTTTGGCAAAGTACTCATGAAGAGTACGCTGGAACAAATGATCTGTGATGGAAAGAATGCTATGTGAGGGTTCATAAACAAATACTTGCAGTCAGAAACAATAGTTGTCATAACAGTTTTAAAGCAAATATGAAAAGAAAGGAAAATAAGAGCATTATATATTTACAAGTATAAAGATGTGGGCAATGTAGAAAAATTTTAATGTCTTGGGTCTATTACTAATATAACAATTATCAAAAAGTATTTAGATGATGAAAACCTTTACTGTGGGAAAATTGAATCCATCATAGTTATACAAGCTTGTAGAAATCAAAAGTGCCCTTTCTCTATAAAGTAGGATATTCGGTTTATCAGTATATTGTGGTTTTTAATTTATAAATGGACAGTGATTGTGTTTTCCATCAATGAACTTACTGAAATATAGCCACTATCACTTTAATCCCCAAGTCTGTTTTTTCAGACTGTATTACCTGCATGAAAAAGAAGAAACCACCCTGTTTCCTAAAAGGAAATACTGTTTTTTCAGAACAGATAATTTATTCTAAAATATTATTTAATTCACAAGAATATCTTGATGGCTACAGTCATTGATAATCATTTTGACTTAAATAGATATGAACTGGTACCTTTAATAAATCTGTTGTGAAGTTATAGTCCTTGTAATAATTGTGAGAAAATAATCAGGCAGAAACTTTATTTAAATGGCATGGGGATGTGGTATCCCAATGTCAATCTCAAATTTCAAAGGATCCTATGGATTAAAAGATACTGTCTTTAAAATATGCATATTTTTTCTCCTCATTTAAAAAAAAAGACCTGTGAATTAAGATTAGAAATATGACTGTAACTGCACTTGAGAGACAAGTCATTTAAAGAAAAATCTTAGTCACATTAGAATGACTTTCTACTTTTAGCATGTCTTTGCCTTATTGATTAGCATTCCTGGCATTTCTGAACATTTTTGTCATAAAAGCATGGTTTTTGTGTATAGTCATCAGATTCTTCCCTTCAAGTGAGAGACTTGTCAATGAAGAATGAAGTGATCTGTATCAAAGATGCAGAAAGCGTAAAAAGATAAATCTATATGAGCAGCAGCAGCGGTTCATCACGATCTGTCTGACTGAATGCATGCTGGCCGTGAATACTAGCAGAGATGTATACAGTGTCACTTCAGGGGCTTTTAAGAAACCAGTCATTTGCTTATGATGAGTCCCCAGAAATGCTTATTTTCTGCTTAAAATAGAAGCATTTATTCATTAAGAAGTAAAAGAAACTCCTAGGTGGCCTGTGTTAATCTGTAGAGGAAATAATTATAGAATTTTGGGCCAAGGTCTTATTTTATACAACTTGTGTTAAAAGATTGGAGGTAAATATAAAATAAAGCTCGTTCTGTTTTTCTTGAACCAGAGGGATGGGATGGGGAGGGAGGTGGGAGGGGGGTTCATCTACACCCGGGGCGGACTCATGTCAGTGTATAGCAAAACCAATACAATAATGTAAAGTAATCAGCCTCCAATTAAAATAAATAAAACGTACTTAGAGCTGTTCTCAAAGAATACAAAGTAAATGGCGATCAAGTAAAGTTTTATTTCATTCATAGTTGCTCTTGCTGATTTTTGCTCTGCTGCTTGCTGAGACTTTGAAAGTGAAGTCAATGGTTTGTTGTTATAGCTTAATTACTTTCTAAAGAAGTAAGCTACCTGTGCCATGAGTCTGTCTTTGGTATGTTAATATAGTTTAGACCCTTCAAAGGAGACTTGATAAGTCAGTACCAAAGACTGATCCAAAAGGTCAATTACAACCCTTAATAGTAGTACTCAGGGGTGGAGCCAAGGGATGGAAACCCTGTGTTCTAAAGTAGTACCACTCTTGTATGAGCAGTAAACTCTTTGCATCCCCTTGGACTGTAGCCGACCAGGCTCCTGCATCCATGGAATTTTCCAGGCAAGAATACTGGAGCGAGTTGCCATTTCCTTCTCCTGGGGATCTTCCCAACCCAGAAAAAGATCAAATGTCTCTTGCACCTTTTCTATTGGCAGGCAGATTCTTTACCACTGACGGCACCTGGGAAGGCCGACCTACCCATAACTGAAATATAAGAGATGGGCTGCCTCAACCTGAACCTGTTCTGTTGGCATGATGAGGATAAAAATGTACTCATTTACAGAAATATGGTCAAATAATTGCTGCTTACTTCAATCTGCATTTCTTTACACCTGACTAATTATTCTCAACCCCATTACAGAAATGGAAGCTAAGTTTAGCAAATTATTTGGCCATTTATGTTTAGTGCACAAAATTCTTAATTAACTAAATAAAATACCACAATCCAAGGTAAGTCACTTTGCTAAGCTTTCAAACTTCATAAGGTATTTTGTCTTGTGCAGGAACTACTTGCAAACCCCTGCTGATCTGGCACTCATGTAGCAATTCCCTGTAGAACTGAGCAAAAGAATGTAAAGGGAGCAAATCAAAGAAACTTTGAGCCCATACAGATAAGCAGAGGCCATCTTGTCCATCCTTCTGCCTCCAGGCAAAAACCATCCGCTGCACCACAAGTTTTTGTGTGAATCCTGCTGACAAAAATGCTCACCACATGTAAATGACAAGTCATAATCCATTTAATGCAACTAAAGCAGATTGTTAATTGAAGACTTATTTATTGTGTTCTAAGATGCTGAATATGAAAGCTCATCTGAATTGTTTTAATTCCTCCTTTCTAGACAATTGTTTTATACAAGAAACATACTCAAATAATTGTAAAGCTGTGGGAATTCTGTGCCAAGGAATACAGTTATCTTTATCATCTTATTAACTGTATTTTTGGATTGGTTTCCTTTCACTGTAGGTCTACCTTACGGGTGGGAGGAAGCTTACACAGCAGATGGAATCAAGTACTTCATCAAGTAAGTACAAGCATCCCAACTAAGTAAGCAGTTTTCTTCACATCTGGAGAGAACCTGGAAGTTGCAGAATAATCAGTAAAGCCAAGAAACCCTCTTGGAGGTTACAAAAATTAGTAACAAGAAATGAAACTTCACCATTTTCATCTCATGTGATTTAAACGTTAATATCATTTAGGGAGGAGAAAACCTAATAATTAATTCAAGGGAAACATCAAAAAATTGGAACAAAACTGTCATTTAAACCTAAATGTTACTACCTGAATTCATTTCTGGCTAAAAGTATTAATATTTATGCAAAGTTAATATCTATTGAAAAATCTGTTTTGTGTCTTAAAACTTATTAACAGTAATACTAATACCAATCAACATTTTTCATGCTTTACAGTATACACAGTTCATTCATTCTGCAAAGATTCTTTGAGGATTTGCTGTGTGGAAGGCTATATTCCACACTGTAGTGAAATATATAGACTGTTTCTCTGATATTAGGGAATTTACTTAATAGGGAAGAAAAGCATTCAATATATAACTGAATAGATAAATGAGACAATATAAGAACAGATCCCATCTCAGTGGCTTCTCAGAACATCCTTCACATATAGATGAAGAAAATAAGTACTAGAGTAGTTGCCCAAAAATCCACAGCTAACTAAATCACCAAACCAGAAAAGAATCCAAGTCTTCTGCCGCCAGGATTCTTTCTGCTGTCACATTCTAGACTGTCACTAAATGTGTTTTCTAGCTGCTGGGCGGCTGTACTTCCACTGTGCTCTGGGTAACTCTTCTCATGTCAGAATTGGACTTAGGAGAACACAAAAGGGTCTCCCAACCAACTCTTCAGATCTCAAGAGACTTTCTGCATGGCCTTTTTTTAAGCAAATGATCCTTGATATGCACGTGGGGAGGAAAAGAGAGATGTGTCCTTGCTGCTCTTTCAAATATACAAGTATTTTTCTAAGCAATATCCACATTTTGAATTTTTAACTTCTGTGATTTTACACAGATTCCCACATCTCTCTTCATCTGTTTTCTCATCAAAAAATAAGGGGGATTTTATGTGCTTTGTAAAGCTGTTAAATGTTAAGCACCTACCATAAAATTTTTAACACAATAGATGCCTAATAAGACAGTCGTCATTAATTTACAATATGGAGAAAACATCATGGTGGAAAAAAGAACAGGAAAAATTGTATGACATTTAAAACATTGAAAATTCAAAAACTTAATTAAAAAACACTTAAGGAAAAGCTAGGGGTAAAGCTGGCAAAGTATTTTCTTGATTTATTTTTCTTTTGGTCTCTAGCAAAAAGTAATTAACAAAGCAAAGGTGTAGCTTATAACACATGAAGGAGAAAGGGATTTTGGGAGCAAAGAACTCAGGAATTCCATGTACAGATTACATTTAGGGTCACTTCCCAAATCGTAACTCTTCCAGAAGGAACATTTTGCTTCAATATGCTGTTTTAAGTATGTTTATTCCTGAAATACTTGAATCACTATTGTGTAGGGATGGCAAGAAAATGAAAAAACACATTCAAATTTATGTCAGTTGGTAAAGAATCTGCCTGCAATGCCGGAGACCCCTGTTTGACCTGGGTTGGAAAGATCCCCTAGAGAAGGGATAGGCTACCCACTCCAGTATTCTTGGGCTTCCCTGGTGGCTCAGCTGGTAGAGAATGCACCTGCAATATGGGAGACCTGTGTTTGATTCCTGGGTTGGGAAGACCCCCTGGAGAAGGGAAAGGAAAGGCTACCCACTCTGGTATTCTGGCCTGGAGAATGTCCATGGGGTCACAAAGAGTCGGACACGACTGAGCAAGTTTCACTTCACTTTTCTTTCTTCACTTTGTGACGCATAGGGGAGAAAATGTAGGGATGGGAGATGATGCTTAGCAACCAGGCATCTGTTAGGTGTTTTTGTTTTTGTTTTTTTATGCATTGTATCATGTAATCTTCCTAACAATGTGGAAAGTGGGCATTGCTCAGCTCTTAACAGCTCTTAGCAGGTATCCTGCTCTCAACCATGCCTATCTCCTAGAAGATCCCCAAAAGAAGTGCTCCATCAAAGGAAGACAAAGTAGCCTTCACTGTAAACCAGGGTTCTTAATTCAGAGGCCTTTGGAAAATGTCAGTAAAGGGGTCTGGACCCAGTGGGGAACTCCTTCACCCCAGCTGCGCCTTAGCCATCCGTCAGTGTCCTGACACGCAGCTAGCTGTGTCAGAGCCTGCCCAGTGCCTGTGAGGGAAGGGTACCAAGGGCACCGTCACCCACCACCAAAGAAAATGAGGGGGAGAGACATGAGTGTGAGAGGGTCAGAGTGAGTGTGCCCCGTCGCCTGGACCCAGAGGTTTAAGCCACTGTCCTTTGCAGGCTGGAACAGTAGCCTCAGGCTGGGCTTCTGCTGCAAAGGAGAATAGCATCCGAGGAAAGGAGGAAAGAGAAATAAGCAAGCCCTTTGACTGCCTTGAGATCTAGCTCAGTCTCTGTGAAGAAATAGAAAGAGACACTGCATTTGTGTCCACTCCAGTCATAGAAAACACATTCCTTAGGGAGTTCTCCTCTTTGACTTTAATCTTGACTCCTACCAAAAGCAGAAAAGAGATAAGATTTTTTAAAGCATAGTGGTGGGTATCCTTGTTTGTCTATTACAGTTGGTGGAAAAGAGGCTAAACTTGTCCAGGTCATGCAGTAGTAAAATTTCAGGGTCAAGATACAGATCCAGGGTTGTCTGAGTCCAAGCCATCCCCCCAAAACAGTGCCCATGCTGCACCTCTCCATCTCCTTATTTTAACATGGTATGTTTACATGTGTCCAGAAAAATTTTTAAACAGATCTTGATTAAGTTAGAATTCTATACTGTCTCATGGAGGAATGGGGTGCTTACCATCCAGCACCAACATTTATTTTAGTTTAACTATTCTTAATGGATGTCTTATTCTAAAAGTATTGCATGCCTCCCTACCTTCTTATACCAAGGCCAATGAACAAAATCATTATGAACATCAATCTTATACACAATTCAGTAAGTTCTGCAGAGGATTATTAAGAAGTAAAAGCTAGAATAGAGATGGAGCTGTCATTTCCCCCTGATCTCAACATGCCTGGTCACCTCCTTATCTCCATTCCCCTTTTTTATCCTCTACACACCTTATTTGAGGAAGACAGGATGCCAAATAATCAGACTAATTTGAATTGCTTGTAAGTAGTCCTTGAGTCCCGGAGAAGGCAATGGCAAGCCACTCCAGTACTCTTGCCTAGAAAATCCCATGGATGGAGGAGCCTGGTAGGCTGCAGTCCGTGGGGTCGCTAAGGGTTGGACTCGACTGAGCGACTTCACTTTCACTTTTCACTTTCACACATTGGAGAAGGAAATGGCAACCCACTCCAGTGTTCTTGCCTGGAGAATCCCAGGGACGGGGGAGCCTGGTGGGCTTCCGTCTATGGGGGTCACACAGAGTCGGACACGACTGAAGTGACTTAGCAGCAGCAGCAGCAGTCCTTGAGTCCGGGAAGGCAATGGCACCCCACTCCAGTACTCTTGCCTGGAAAATCCCATGGATGGAGGAGCCTGGTAGGCTGCAGTCCATGGAGTCACTAAGAGTCCTTTCCCTTTTCCCTTTCATGCATTGGGATAGGAAATGGCAACCCACTCCAGTATTCTTGCCTGGAGAATCCCAGGGACGGGGGGAGCCTGGTGGGCTGCCATCTATAGGGTTGCACAGAGTCGGACACGACTGATATGACTTAGCAGCAGCAGCAGCAGTCCTTGAGTGCCTTATAGCATAAAAGATGGCATAAAAGAATACATTTGCAATGCAGGAAACCTGAGTTTGATCCCTGGGTCAGGAAGATTCCCTGGAGGAGGAAATGGCAACCCACTCCAGTATTTTTGCCAGGATAATCTCATGGACAGAGGATCCTAGTGGGCTGCCATCCATGGAGTCACCAGAGTCTGACACAACTTAGTGACTAAACCACCACCAGTCCTGAAGTGTGAGTCTACAGGGGATTGTATGTGAATCAAGTGTGTAAGTTCTAATGCTGGTGCATTTGTTTGAGGAAGGCCATCTGGTGTAGGGAAAAGAAGAGCATGGGCTTTGGATTTGCAGCAAGTTGGGTTCAAATGCTGGTGGCTGCATAGAACTGCTGAACAACCTCGGCATGTGGGCTTAACTTCTTTGTGCTTTAATGTCTACATTTATAAAATGGAGAGACTATTAGCCCTTCAGGGAGTGAATTCCTCACAGAATAAATGAGTTTATGTATGTAGAGAGTGTATCATGACACCTGACCCAGAGCATACACTTGGAGCCAAGGTTAGGCCTCTTCACTCCCTCCTCACTGCCATCTCCATGTGGGTTTCATCTCAGCTCTTAGCTGCATTCAGATGGGTTGCTAAATAAGTAATGTCCAAATAAGCAAGCATCCTCTTTATGTCTTCCCTGAAACTATTCAGACTTTTGTTTTTTCATCTTTTTACTCTCCCAACCAAAATTTTGAGCCTGGATAGACGGTGTTAGCTTTTGAGTAGGAGTAGTTCATTTACCATGTGAATCATACTTTGCAGGTAAGAATAGCAAGTGATGAACTCAGGTCATTGCCTCTGTCACCTTACTTAAAAAGAACTGTGACTAAAATCACCTTTCCAGAACACTGGAGTGGATGATAGTCTGGGTACATACAGTCTCTTCCCTGAGATTGACACCTGTCAGTGTCTTCCCAGAAACTGAATGGTTCCATCTGGTAGAAGCCTAGCCTTGGGCAAAGGAATAACTGTCAGTGCTGTCCTGAGAACACCTAGATGAAGACGGTCCTCACTGAATATTCCGATCCACCCACATGTCCATTGCACATGCATTAAAACTTTGTAGTCAGTCATCTGCTTACATTCTGACACAAGAGAAGAAAGCATTTTACCTGGTGTAAACAAGTACAGTCAAAATGCTGGCATTGTTAGAGCCAGCGTTTCATGGAATTAGCTAACTTCTATATATGTATATACAAATATTTTTATTCACATATGCAAATAGGCAGAGCTTACTCACTTGCTATATATATCAGTGCATTCAAGGGAAATTTTTTTTGTTTTCTCATTAGAGAAAGAGTTGCAGCATTCTTCTATTCAATGACAAAATGCCGGTTATCTTGATGTTGCTGTAATGAAACTATCTAGTGAATCTGACTATCTTACCACCCAACTTCTTATCTTCCATTTGTAGTTATATACTATTACATATTTGCAATAGTTTCTGGACACGATTCCACTTTAAAAGTTCATATACTTTGCATGTTATAATTTAACAAAATTATTATAAGACCTATGTTTAATAGTAAAAAATGAACTTAAATATTACAAACTAGAATAGCTGCTACATTGCTTTCATTGAGCTCTTTTTTTTCTATTGAAAAAAAATAGAGATTCACTGGGATCAATAGCCTAGATTTCATGTATTAATTCTCCATTGCTGCTTAATAAATTCCCATAAATTTTGCAGCCTTAAACAGTAAACATTTATTTTCTTACCCAAGTTTCAGAGGGTCAAGAACCAGAAGTGCTTTTGCTAGATCATTCTGATTCTCTCTCTGTCTGGGTTTCTCATGAAGTTGTAATCAAGCTCTTAGCGAGGTCTGGGAATTGAAGAGTAGCTTAGTGGAGCTGGAATATTTCTTCCAAGCTCACATGAGAGGTTTTGGTTCCTCACCGTACCTGGACTTTTCTCCATTGATAGGGTCATAGGGCTGCACAAACATGGCAGCTGGCTTCCTCAGAGCAAGGGACAAGAGAAACAGTGAGAGAAGAGAAACACTAAAACAAAAGCTGCAGTGTCTTTTATAGCCAATCTCAGAAATGAGCAGCTTACTTTTCTGCCGTATGCTGCTGTTCACACAGACCATCCCCGGTACAATGTAGGAGGCAACTACATAAGAGTGTACATGCCGGAAGGTAAGGAGCTGTCCTAGAGGATGCCTACCACAGTGCTGTTTCACAATGTAGTGTGTGTAATATATTAATAATAACTGTAAGTCAAGTATGAGTCACTTTTAAAAACCAACTTGAAAAAATACCTACTTGAAAAAATCAGCAACAGTTAAGTTGTCCTGTTGCTGATTTTTTCAAGTAGGTATTTTTTCAAGTTGGTTTTTAAAAGTGACTCATACTTGACTTATAGTTCCTTTTTGTTGATACACCTTTATATTAGATCCTGAAATCTGAGATAGCACTCCACATATTATAAAACCTGTTCTCCATTACATAGGAGATATTAACTTCCAGCATTACCACTGCATATCAGTAAAACCTGAGCAGTCTGTGATTTCTGAATAAAACAGAAGTTTCTGTCTATAGCAGAGAAGGCAAATCGATTTCAACTCACTTTCTCAAGTGTCACTTATGAAGAATCCTGAGGCCACATTCAACCTCACTGACTTGTGTCTTGATTCATCAGCAGTGTCTGCTGTGGGTGATGCCAGAGGAAGAGGCGTGTGCCACATCTTGTGGTCTCTGGTCCTGCAGAGCATGTTGCCAACACAGGAACTCTGCGGGGTGAGCAGTAATAATGCAGACTGTAGGTTGGGATGGAAAGTTAAACAGTGATGCCTCCCAAAACAGGTTCAGTATATAAGAGCTTTGCCTTTATGACTTCAAAGGAAAGCTGATTTCCAATGGACATATTTTTCTCATATCTTTCCAGTCCAAGTTCATTAGCTACCCTAAATGATTGTCTGAATTTGGGTTGTTAAAGTGTCAGTCAGTCATGTCTAACTTTTTGTGATCCCGTGGACTGTAGCCCACCAGGCTCCTCAGTCCATGGGATTCTCCAGGCAGGAATGCTAGAGTGGGTAGACATTCCCTTCTCCAGGGGATCATCCCAACCCAGGGATCAAACCCAGGTCTCCTGCAATGCAGGCAGATTCTTTACCATCTGAGCCACCAGGGATGCCCAGCTTGGGGTAGAATATCCTATTGGGTTGTTTCCAGGCAGGAAAAAATGTAGATCATAACCTATATATGAATAAAATTTGTTATTGTCAGCCTGCTGTATTAATTAAAGGCTTATGTTACAGTCATCATCTCATTTATAAAATAATGCACATAGTGTCTGTGTTAGGTAATTCTAACATGACTAAAAAGTAGGGAGATTAGGGAAGGGAGGGTGGAGAGGAAGGGATGTTTTCTGGATTGGAAATAAAAAGCTACTACTTTTAAGTTTTCCTAAATCCTTGGCAGATGATTTTTTTAATTTATTTATTTTTAACTGAAGGATCATTGCTTTACAATATTGTGTTCGTTTTGCAAAGAGTCAGACACGACTGAGAGACTAAGCACAAACACACATACATTGACATGAAGCAGCCATAGGTATACATATGTCCCCTCCCTTTGGAACCTCTCTCCCACCCCTCTAGGCTGTCACGGAGCCCCAGTTTGAGGCCCCTGGGTCATACAGCAAATTCCCACTGGCTCTCCACT
Organism: Moschus berezovskii; assembly: GCF_049115385.1. Taxonomy (NCBI): domain Eukaryota; kingdom Metazoa; phylum Chordata; class Mammalia; order Artiodactyla; family Moschidae; genus Moschus; species Moschus berezovskii. The sequence continues at coordinate 17,075,287 of NC_142479.1, forward strand.
TTATGTACGGTAGTGTATACATTTCCATGATACTCTCTGTATTCGTCCCACCCACTCCGTCCGCCCATCCCATGTCCACACTCTGTTCTCTATGTCTGTTCTCCCTCGCTGCTTGGCAGATGATTTTAACTCCACGTTAGTAGATACTGTCAGGAGCCCTCCCTCTGAAGACCTCATTAATTTGGCTGCTTTGATTAATTTTGAATGAGTTAAGAAAAGCCCACAGACAGACCTCTAAAGTTTAAGTCTCACTTGATGAACTGTTAGGGCAATATCTATGCTCCTAATTTCAGCATCAGTAAGGAGCAATAGGGTAGGCTCCTCAATCCTGAGCATTTCATTATTAGTAAGACTATAATGAAGAAACCAGCAAAGGACTTGAGGGAGGGAATATGGAGCTTTTTAACGGTTTGTCTCCAAACACTTCTTAGCTAGGAATAAATTGTAAGGTATTGAAACCACGTTTGGATATACACATCTATGTGATAACTGGTTTAGAATATCCAGTAACTAGTACAGTTCCTGGTAGGTGTACGGACTGAATAAACATTAATATTTATCAAATGAATGAATACTGTCTTTAAGGAAGCAGTTTTTTGGGGAAAAATATGGGCCTTAGTATGAGAAAGAGCTGGTTTTGTTTTTTTGTTTTGCTGCATGTGTGGCTTGTGGGATCTTAGTTCCCCGATCAGGAATCAAACCTAATTCCTGGACCACCAGGGAATTTCCCAGACCTAGTATCTGTATCTAATGTTTATGGCACCATTTTTTAGTGTAAACTTGGTGTAATCGATATTATTTCAATTGTCTGTACTCCCATTTCTCATCAAAAAACAAAGATAGCAGTTTATCCAGTTTTGAGAGTTGAATAAAATAACTCACCTGCCACAAGGTGAGTGCATAACAGATATTGGTTTCCCCTACCTTCCCTTGTATTATTCTGCTGCTATTTGCCAGTGGAGGAGTTTTAAATGACAGCATTTGCACAGTTGCAAATAGAAACCAACAGCCAAAACCTACCCCATGCCCCTCCCCAGCCAGCCAGAGCTGTGTGACAGGAGCAGAGAGGTGGCGGTGCTCAGGAGCCTGAGACGCCTGCTCTGGGTGTTCTATAAATACGACACGGGGCGTAGCCACATGAAGCCCGGGATGAGCAACTGTCATTCAGACAGAAGGCCAGCCAGCTGTCCAAGGTTGCTCAGAATGCCAGAGCCCACTGAAATGAATAAAACATCCAGATCGAAACAGACAACATCAAGCTCTTTTTTTTCCCCCCCCATTTAACCAATGACAGGTATGACTGAGGCAGGAAGCATGTTTTTTTTAGCATTTTATCAGAAAGATATAAAAAAAAATCTTTACAGATTGTGTAAAGTACTTTGGAAATTCATTGCCTTTCTAGGGTTATACCTTTTTCTTGATTTATATTTTGTTTAATTGTTTTTAATTTTGGAAATTCTAAAAATACATAACAGTATGAAAAATAATAAACTATTATCCAGTACCCACTAACATTTTATTATATTTTCTTTTAGTATTTTTTAATTAAAAAATAGGACATTTTAGATCAAACTGAAATCCCCTTTGTTCTCCATTCTCTGTCTTATCCCATTCCTGGGGACAATTGCTGTTATGAATTCAAGATGTATTCTTAAAATATTTTTAATACTTTTTATGCACAGAGGATATACTAGTGTATTTTAAATGTACACGAGGGACAGTTTACCCTACATATTTTTTTGTATGTATCGTCTTACAAGTTGCTTTTCGCATTCAGTATTGATTTAACCATGAATATCTTGATTCGTGAATGAGCCTTGTTTTATATTATTTATGGTATTTGTAGGGTTATTTTAGATACTTTTGTTTAGCCAAATGTGTAATCTTCTCTGCCTCCAAGACCCTTTATTTAAATTGCTCAATAAATACCAACTTTTTTGTCACTTTCCCTTCCAAATTTGGACGCTGTATTAGTCTGCTAGGGCTTCCATAACAAAATACCACAGACTGGGTGGCTTAAACTGGGTGAGAACTTTTTTCTCACAGTTCTGGAGGCTAGAAGGCCAAGATCAAGATGCCATCGGGATTCACATCTTGCGAGGACCCTCTTCTGGGTGTAGACAACTGCCTTCTCACTGTGTCCTCACATGGCCTCTTCTCTGTGCATGGAAAGAAAGGTCTAGAGTGTCTTCCTTTTCTTACAAGGACACTAATCTCAATGGATCAGGCTCTCACCCCCATGATCTCACCTAATCTTAATTATCTCCACAAAGGCCACATTCTCCAACAGAACCACATTAGGGGTTAGGGCTGCAACATAGAGCTGGGAGGAGCGGAGGACCCAATTCATTCCATAACAGTTGCTTCTCCCTTAAATTACTTTCCATAGATCTCTAGTACCTTTTTCTTCAGCCAATAATCTCCAGTACAATATAGCATATAATCTTTCTTGCTGTATATTTGCTGAGTTTCATGCAAATTGCAAGAATTAATACACACCCAGTGCCCCTTCCCTCAAGACATGGTCTTCAGTGGGAGAAGTAGCTGATGGGGCGAGGGGGTGTGGTAAGTGGAATAATGGTTCCCCAGTAATATTAATGAGCTAATCCCCAGATTGTTAGAGTATATCAGGTTCCATGGCAAAGGGGCCTTAAAGCTGTAGGTGGAATTAAGATTGCTAATCAGCCGACTTTAAAATAAAGAGGTTATCCTGGATTATCCATGTGTGACCAAACTAATCACATGAGTCCTCAACAGTGGAAAAGATAGGTCGAAGGAAAGAGTCAAAGGAAAAGATATGACAACCAGGATATACTGTGTGGCTGACTTTGAAGATGGAGGCTGCAAGTCATGGAATGTGGGTGGCCTTTAAAAGCTGGAAAGGAAAGGAGATGGCTTCTGTCCTAAAATCTCCAGAAAGAAATTTAGCCTTGACAACACCTTGACTTGAGCTCGGTAAGAACCATGTTGGACTTCTGAGCTACAGAACCATTAGTCAGTAAGTTAGCATTTTTTTTTTTTTTTTTTGGCTTTCAGGAAAAGGTTTTTATTTTTTTTTTCTCATTTTATCATATCTGACTTTATTGCTTCACATATACTGTTGTTGTTGTTGTTTTTTAATACATTAAAGGTTTTTGACAAATGTGAGTTGAGAAACCCTATTGGTGCCTTTTTTTCTTTTTTTTTTTTTTACTTTATTATTTTATTTATTTATTTATTTTTAAGTCAAATAATCCAATTTTATTTTTTTTTTCAAGTTGAACAGACTAAATTTCTTTAAACAAACTTACTTATACTCCAAAGTCCTTTAAAAACTTAATAGCATTTATACATTGAAGGTATTTGATTTTCTTGTAACTAGCACTTCAAATGCAAAAAGCATTTGAAGCAACAAGCATTTGACCCAACAAGTAAAACTTTCTACAGTTCATAACTTTTATAAATAAAATAAATTAAATGTACAGTGAATAAGTTCTCTGAAATATTTCAATATTTCTGCAGGTTTAGTAACATCGTAAAATACATTTCAACTAAAATTCACAAATCTAAAAACCTGTTAGGCATTTTTAGGCGTTTTAAGTTGGAAATGAAGACCAATGTTACATCGTAATATGCCAATTACAAATAGTACTTCAAATAGCAAATACTAGTTTGTCCCAAACTTTAAAAACTATTCATGAACTCAACACTGAACTATTGATGGCTATGAGAATTGTTTCCTAGCCTTTTTGAAAATTTCAACCCATTTACGTTTAAGGTAATTATTGATAAGTACGATCCCGTAGCCATTTTCTTTATTGCTTTGGGTTCAAGTTTATACACTCTTTCTGTGTTTCCTGTCTATAGAAGATCCTTTAGCATTTGTTGGAGAGCTGGTTTGGTAATGCTGAATTCCCTCAGCTTTTGCTTGTCTGTAAAGCTTTTGATTTCTCCTTCATATTTGAATGAGATCCTTGCTGGGTATAGTAATCTGGGCTGTAGGGTATTTTCTTTCATCACTTTAAGTATGTCTTGCCACTCCCTTCTGGCCTGAAGAGTTTCTGTGGAAAGATCAGCTGTTATCCTTATGGGAATCCCCTTATGTGTTATTTGCTGCTTTTCCCTTGCTGCTTTTAATATTTGTTCTTTGTGTTTGATCTTTGTTAATTTGATTAATATGTGTCTTGGAGTATTTCGCCTTGGGTTTATCCTGTTGGGGACTCTCTGGGTTTCTTGGACTTGGGTGATTATTTCTTTCCCCATTTTAGGGAAGTTTTCAACTATTATCTCCTCAAGTATTCTCTCATGGTCTTTCTTTTTGTCTTCTTCTTCTGGGACTCCTATGATTCGAATGTTGGAGCGTTTAACATTGTCCCAGAGGTCTCTAATATTGTCCTCATTTCTTTTAATTCGTTTTTCTTTTTTCCTCTCTGTTTCATTTATTTTTACAATTCTATCTTCTAGTTCGCTTATCCTGTCTTCTGCCTCTGTTATTCTACTGTTTGTTCCCTCCAGAGTGTTTCTGATCTCATCTATTGCATTATTCATTGTATATTGACTCTTTTTTATTTCTTCTAAGTCCTTATTAAATCTTTCTTCCATCTTCTCAATCCTTTTCTCCAGGTTATTTATCTGTAACTCCATTTTGCTTTCAAGATTTTGAATCATTTTCACCATCAAAATTTGAAATTCTTTATCAGGTAAATTCCCTATATCTTCTCCTTTTGTTTGTGTTGGTGGGCAATTATCTTGTTCCTTTACTTGCTGGGTATTTCTCTGCCTCTTCATCTTGCTTATATTGCTTTGCTTGGGGTGGCCTTTCCCTCTTCTTGCAGTTTGTGGAGTTCTCTTTATTACGTAGTTTCTTCGCTGTGTGTGGGGTTGGACGGGTGATTGTCCGGGTTCCCTGGTTAGGGAAGCATGTGTCGGTGTTCTGGTGGGTGGAGCTGGATTTCTTCTCTCTCCTTTAGAAGACAATGGGCTGCTTTTCTGGGAGCCTGATGTCCTCTGCCAGTATTCAGAAGTTGTTTTGTGGACTTTACTCCGCGTTCAAATGTTCTTTTGATGAATTTGTGGGGGAGAAAGTGGTCTTGCCATCTTATCCCTCCCCCATCTTGTTCCTTCCTCCCCAGAACACTGGATTCTTATATTCCACTTGGTCGTGAGTATCTCTTCCCAGCTGCTCCAGCAAGGCGCAGCCGCTGTACCTTACCTTGGACGAGGGGTATCTCCTCAAGGCCGCCCCTCCTGCTTTGAATGTGGATCAGCTCCTCTCGGCCCTCCGGTGCCCAAGCAGCCACCGCCTCCTGAACGTGGTACAGCTCCTCTTGGCCACCGCCCTAACCCTGGGCGCAGGGTAGCTCATCTCAGCCACGATTTTGCACGTGGTCGGTTGCACCGGAGCCGGGCGTCTCTCGTGTCTGCGCCTGCGCCGCCAGAGCCCGGCGTCTCTCGCGTCTGTGCCTGCGCCACCTAAGTTAGCATTTTTTAAGCACTGTTTGCAGCCATGTGTTACTGCCCCAAGAGAAAGCTAATAGAGAAAGTTACAAGTGGAGGGGCGAGAGTGATGCTTATGATGGACCAACTACGTGTCAGGCATGAAACTAGGGAATTTATGTTTTCTCTATATTTATTCACACTGTTAAGACAGTTCTTATGTTTTCTAGATTGGGAAACTAATACTCAAAGTTTAAGTAAGTTTCCCTGGGACATACAAGTAATCTGAGTGCCTGTTTTTCAGTCACTCAGTCACGTCCGACTCTTTGTGGCCCCATGGACTGCAGCATGCCGGGCTTCCCAGTCCTTCACCATCTCCCGGACCTTGCTCAAACTCATGTCCATTGAATGAGTGACGCCATCCAACCATCTCGTCTTCTGTTGTCATGCCCTTGCTGTCTGGGCAATACGCGATTTCAGACCGGGTCTGCATGGTCTACTCGACTGCTGTGGGACCTTGGACAGGGCCCTGGAACTCTCTTAGCTTCAGTTGCTTCAGTTGCCACATGATGTGAAAAGTTTAAGTCTGCTTGGAAAGCAGGCATCACACGTAATTTTTGTTTATACTGAATGAAGTTTTTATGAATTTTGTGATAAATGCTTTTAAAATGCTTTAGAGATATAGTCTGTGATCACTGTCTGTTTAGTTCTTTGGCCCATTTTTTGATTGGGTCATTTATTTTTCTGGAATTGAGCTGCAGGAGTTGCTTATATATTTTTGAGATTAATTCTTTGTCAGTTGCTTCATTTGCTATTATTTTCTCCCATTCTGAAGGCTGTCTTTTCACCTTGCTTATAGTTTCCTTTGCTGTGCAGAAGCTTTTAATTTTAATTAGGTCCCATTTGTTTATTTTTGCTTGTATTTCCAATATTCTGGGAGGTGGAGAATCCTGCTGTGATTTGTGTCAGAGAGTGTTTTGCCTATGTTCTCCTCTAGGAGTTTTATAGTTTCTGGTCTTACATTTAGATCTTTAATCCATTTTGAGTTTATTTTTGTGTATGGTGTTAGGGAGTATTCTAGTTTCATTCTTTTACAAGTGGTAGACCAGTTTTCCCAGCACCACTTGTTAAAGAGACTGTCCTTTCTCCATTGAATATTCTTGCCTCCTTTGTCAAAGATAAGGTGTCCATAGGTGCGTGGATTTATCTCTGGGCTTTCTATTTTGTTCCCTTGATCTATATTTCTGTCTTTATGCCAGTACCATACTGTCTTGATGACTGTGGCTTTGTAGTAAAGCCTGAAGTCCAGCAGGTTGATTCCCCCAGTTCCATTCTTCTTTCTCAAGATTGCTTTGGCTATTCAAGGTTTTTGTATTTCCATACAAATTGTGAAATTATTTGTTCTAGCTCTGTGAAAAATACCGTTGGTAGCTTGATAGGGTTTGTATTGAATCTATAGATTACTTTGGGTAGTATACTCATTTTCACAATATTTATTCTTCCAATCCACGAACACAGTATATTTCTCCATCTATTAGTGTCCTCTTTGATTTCTTTCACCAGTGTTTTATAGTTTTCTATATATAGATCTTTTGTTCCTTTAGGTAGATATATTCCTAAGTATTTAATTCTTTTCATTGTAACAGTGAATGGAATTGCTTCCTTAATTTCTCTATTTTCTCATTATTAGTGTATAGGAATGCAAGGGATTTCTGTGTGTTGATTTTATATCCTGCACCTTTACTATATTTTTTAAGATTTGAAATTTGGTAATTAAAAAATACATTTAGTCAGAAGTTTATTAAACTTATTTTATTGGATAAATTAAATGAAAGCCTTACAACATGTATTATAATTCTTACCATTTTATTATAATAACATTAAAAATTAAAATAACTTCTATATTTCATCTACTTCTACTCATAAGTTGTAATTTAATATGGAAACTGGCAATGGTCTTGTAGACTTCTAATTAAATTTAGTTTCCATTAATCTATAGTCTGACAAAGTCTTTTAATTGCTGACATTTGTAGAGTAGCCTGAAAATATGTATTTGTTGCCTGGTTTTGTATTTTAGAAAGACAAGCTCTTTAGTTTATAAAAATTTGTACATATATTTACTGGGAAAGTAATAGTCACAGCCTCATCTTGAAATACTCTCTTGTAGTCCTTTAGAGTAAAACTAGGTCACATAAGGATGTAAGGGGAGCTGAGAAATGTAGTCTCTGCCTGGGAGCTTCCTCCTGGTGACAACTCTACAGTGTGGGACAGAGAACATAAACTTTGGCGGACACTGCCAAAGGGTACGTTAGAATGTACAAATACACCAGCTATAACAGTCTATAAAATTGCTTATTAGTATCTAATAATTCAGTGTCTAGGTACCAGTGTCAGTTGGATATGTTCTTAGAGGTCTTCTGGAATTTTTTATCATATCACCATCAAAAACTGCATCAGTTTTTGAAAGTTACCCAAAGCTGTCATCTGAGACCATAAAACAGCTTCTCTTTTTGAAAAATTTATTGTATCAGCTTTAGACTTGGGATGTTTTGGGGTATACAATAATTGACAGCAATCTAAGCCTGTGTGTATTTCTTGAAAAAATATAATTCATACTTTTCATACTTTTTCAGGGCTTTTCGGTATTCATTATTTATAAGTCTAGTGGAAAAGTAATTTTTCCAGTATTATGCATAAGTAATATATTACTGTAGCTTTAGATTCTTGTACATAATATAATACATAGTCCTAAAGATCTTTTAATTAATTGGATTTTTTAATTTTAAAATATATCTTATATATTTTTTATAGAGAATGCCATAAATGTAGAATAGAAATAAAACTTGTCTTCAGAACCATAGAGATTTGGGATCCTGCTAATATTTGATCAGAGCCTCACTGGATTTCCAAATGCCTACTTGCAAAATTCTCAAAGTATTCTGTGATATTTACAGAGTTCATTAATGAGAAATATTCATTTTGATTTTAGGGGTTTATTTCCAAACTTATGTAAGAGGGAACTCTTTATACTGTATATCAGTGGGAACAAACTGCTTGCAGTTTTCTCTTAAACATGTTTTGGAATGGATACTTTCTATTACTAATATGTAGTCATTCTCATCGGAGAAGGCAATGGCAAGCCACTCCAGTACTCTTGCCTGGAAAATCCCATGGATGGAGGAGCCTGGTAGGCTGCAGTCGGTGGGGTCGCTAACGGTCGGACACGACTGAGCGACTTCACTTTCACTTTTCACTTTCACACATTGGAGAAGGAAATGGCAACCCACTCCAGTGTTCTTGCCTGGAGAATCCCAGGGACGGGGGAGCCTGGTGGGCTTCTGTCTATGGGGTCACACAGAGTCAGACACGACTGAAGTGACTTAGCAGCAGTAGCAGCAGTCATTCTCATAAACAGTGTCTGACAAAATTACATGCTGCGTCACCAAGGTTTGGTGACTTTTTTATGTCTTTACTGACATGTTTCACTTTTTGTTCTTGCCTTTTGATTTGTTTTCAGTTGGGAATATTTTTTATTAACTTTTTAAAATTTTCATTACTACTTACAGTTTATGGCCAGCTCTTAAAATTTTTTCAGTGATTCCAAGATACTGGTGCCAGAAACATTTTGGATTAACATACTTATTTGTCTTTATTTTCAGATTCATACAAATATTGTATACATAATATCACTATGCCCTTCATAAAAAAATCATAATTACTTTGACTTATTCTTCTTCAGGTTTATCTTAAATAGATAAAATAATGCATGCAATGTTGTTAAACTCACAATGACATATGAATAGTATCATTTACAATGAAAGATGAACAAAAGAACCTCTTTCATTATCACAGACTATTATAAAAATGAATTTCTACAAAACTAGTGCACTTTTTTATCTTTAAACCACTTTTCTCTTAATAAGCTGTCCTAAGTTTTTATTTTGAAAGAAAGTATTTTGCATGCTAGGAGATAAGAAACATAAGGAGGGTAATTATAATGGGATTTAAATAATTCACTTGTATTTCTTTGCCAGTAAAATAAAGCATGTTCTCTTAGCAGTTTTTTAATAAGCTCTAAAATATGTCTTTCAAATTACTAATATTATAAAAGAAAACATACAACACTGTCATCTTCCTGATTCAAATATTACTGTTTCCAACAGTAGATTTGGCATTCATTCAGAGGCAAGTAGTATTAGGCTTTTTAGATTTTCAGATATATCTGAACTGCTGTTGATTACTCCCCAAATCAGGTCAGATGCACTCTCTGCAGGAAGAGTTGCCATAGGTACTGTATGTTCAAGTGGAAGATTTCGTGTTTCATAGTCAGCCTCATTTATTTTCCAGACCTCTAAATTTTTCATAGTAAGTAGCAGCATCTCACTTTGTGAACTATAGTGTCTTTATTAATTAAACAGAGTCAACAGGGCTGATTTATTCCCTCTCTTCTCAGTTGAATTACCAAGCACACAAATCAGAGAGGAAATATTTCTAATATGGAATGTTTGCCTAGCCTGTAAATCTGGGATTATCTCATCATACTGATTATGTCAAAGCTCTTTAGTCACCATGCTCACTAGGACATAAAATTGAATGGTACACACACAAATGGCCCCATTCCAGCATCACAGGAAGAATTCCAAGTTTTTCTTACAGTATTCAGAAAGCCCTAATTATTAAAAAAAAAAAAAATTTTAAGGAAGAAAATACAAACAACAACAACAAACATGATCTTTATTGAATACTTACTTTTTGCCAGGCACTTTTTGCATTTTAGAAGCATTGGTTCTGGATGTTTTTACAAAAAAGCCAGGTGTGAAATGTGTACTTGAAGCATAGATACTAACCCTCTGTGGCTTCAGTTTTATTTTTTCTATTGTATTTGCATGTTTGGTGCTAAGGATGTGTTTTCCAGTTGTGAACAGAGAAGTATATTGTGAACATAAGATAATCAATGTTTTATGGCATTATTTTGTGTTTGGAGAAAGATCAGATATTGATTTGTTGATATAAAGTACCTAATGAAGCTTACTGTCAAGGATGACTTTCTGGTGGACCTTTCTAATATTGATTGTTCAGAGTCTATAACTACATTTTCTTGAACGTTTTACTTTTCTTATTTTATGTTATTAATTCAGTGGAATGTCCATATGTGGGCAGCAATAATAATTCAAGCATGAGAATTTTTTAAGTCATCTAGGAAAGCATGCACCTGCACTCACCACGCGTGTAACTGTGCCTGGTTTTCTTCCTTTCCAACTTCCCCAGTTAGGAGGCACTGTAGGAGAGGAAGGATTCACAATAATTTATAAAGTCTCATCTTTGGACTAACCTATTACAAATGTGCTGATGAACAGTAAACACTCTAAGGTATTAAAATTAGCAAAACTATCCCATCAACTTTTCCTTTCAGTTTTAAACAGGTACTTTGCACAGGATGGTGTGTCCTCATTTCCCCTTGCAGTAGTATTCTAGCCCTCTGTGTTAACACTCACTGGTAATTCCTTAAAATCACTTTCAATTTAGGCAGCTTTCTGGCTTTAAAAAACCCTTGAAGTTAACCTGTGCAAAATCACATGCTTTGTAGGTTTAGCCTCCATAAGAAGAAACTGCTAAACCATTTTAAAGAGTTCATAGCAATATGGATTATTGCCAAGAGAATAATATTTCTTTGTGTCACTTAGCCACACTCTGAGGTTTTAGAACTATGAAAATATTGGCCTCGACACCTCCACCTTAATTCTTAAACAATTTAAGTACTTTTACTGTATCATGAAACTATAAGTGATCTTCTTCCATAGAAAGCTGCATTTTCAATATCTAAACAGAGGAATTGAACAATTTGTATTGGGGGATATAGATGGAATTTAGAATACAGGATTGAAAACAAAACAAATCCAGTAATAGCAGTGAGCCTGACCATTGGTATTAAGTCCATCATTTCAGTTATTGTCATCAACGGCCAATATAGTAAGTGATTGTTTGCAGTCAAGCCCAAATTGTGCCCAATGGCGCACTCGTCCCATGTGTGCTAACAGGGCATGGTAGTTTAAGTATCATTACAAACTCTTCATCTGCTCAGTCGTGCCCAACTCTTTGCGACCCCAGGGACTACAGCACGCCAGGCTTCCCTGGCCATCACCGACTCCCAGAACTTGCTGAAACTCATGTCCATCGAGTTAGTGATGCCATCCAACCATCTCATCCTATCATCCCCTTCTCTTCCTGCCTTCAATCTTGCCCAGCATCAGAGTCATTTCCAGTCAGTTCTTCTCATGATGTGGCCAAAGTATTTGAGTTTCAGCTTCAGCATCAGTCTTTCCACTGAATAGTCAGAATTTATTTCCTTTAGGCTTGACTGGTTTGATCTCCTTGCAGTCCAAGGGACTCTCAAGTCTTCTCCAGCACAGTTTGAAAGCATTAATTCTTCAGTGCTCAGCTTTCTTTCAGGTCCAACTTTCACATCCATACATACTACTGGAAAAACCATAGATTTGACTAGACAGACAATTGTAGCAAAGTAATATCTCTACTTTTTAATATGCTGTCTAGGTTGGTCATAGCTTTTCTTCCAAGGGGCAAATATCTTTTAATTTCATGGCTGCAGTCACCATCTGCAGTGATTTTGGAGCCCCAGAAAATAAAGTCTGTCACTGTTTCCATTGTTTCCCCATTTATTTGCCACAAACTGATAGGACCCGATGCCATGATCGTAGTTTTCTGAATGTTGAGCTTTAAGCCAACTTTCTCACTCTCTCCTCTTTCACTTTCATCAAGAAAGCCTCTTTGCTTTCTGCCATAAGGGTGGTGTCATTTGCATATCTGAGGATATTAATATTTCTCTCTGCAACCTTGATTCCAGCTTGTGTTTTATTCAGCCCAGCATTTCTCATGATGTACTCTGCATATAAGTTAAATAAGCCAAGTGACAATATATAGCCTTGATATACTCCTTTTCCTATTTGGAACCAGTCTGTTATTCCATGTCCAGTTCTAACTGTTGCTTCTTGACTTGCATACAGATTTCTCAGGAGGCAGGTAAGGTGTTCTGGTAGTCAATCTCTTGAAGAATTTTCCACAGTTTGTTGTGATTTACACAGTCAAAGGCTTTAGCTTAGTCAGTGAAGCAGATGTTTTTCTGAGACTCTCTTGCTTTTTTGATGATCCAGCAGATGTTGGCAATTTGATCTCTTGGTTCCTCTGCCTTTTCTAAAACCAGCTTGAACATCTGGAAGTTCACGGTTCATGTATTGCTGAAGCCTGGCTTGGAGAATTTTGAGCATGACTTGACTAGCGTGTGAGATGAGTGCAATTGTGCGGTTGTCTGAGCATTCTTTGCCATTGCCTTTCTTTGGGATTGGAATGCAAACTGACCTTTTCCAGTCCTGTGGCCACTGCTGAGTTTTCCACATCTGCTGGCATATTGAGTGCAGCACTTTAACAGCATCATCTTTCAGGATTTGAAATAGCTCAACTGGAATTCCATCACCTCCCTTAGCTTTGTTCGTAGTGATGCTTCCTAAGGCCCACTTGACTTCTCACTCCAGGATGTCTGACTCTAGGTGAGTGATCATACTATCGTGGTTATCTGGGTCGTAAAGATCTTTTTTGTATAGTTCTTCTGTGTATTCTTGCTACCTCTTCTTAATATCTTCTGCTTCTGTTAGGTCCATAGCATTTCTGCCCTTTATTGAGCCCATCTTTGCATGAAATTTTCCCCTGGTATCCATAATTTTCTTGAAGAAATTTCTAGTCTTTCCCATTCTATTGTTTACCTCTTTTTCCTTGCACTGATCACTGAGGAAGGCTTTCTTATCTGTCCTTGCTATTCTTTGGAACTTCATTCAGATAGATATATCTTCCCTTTTCTCCTTTGCCTTTCGCTTCTCTTCTTTTCTCAGCTATTTGTAAGGCCTCCTCAGACAGCCTTTTTGCATTTCTTCTTCTTTGGGATAGTTTTGATCACCGCCTCCTGTACAGTGTTAGGAACCTCTGTCCAAAGTTCTTCAGGCACTCTGTCTATCAGATATAAATCCCTTGAATCTATTTCTCACTTCCACTGTATAATCATAAGAGATTTGATTTAGCTCATACCTGAATGGTCTAGTCGTTTTCCCTACTTTCTTCAATTTCAGTCTGAATTTTGCAATAATGAGTTCATGATCTGAGCCACAGTTAGCTCCAGGTCTTGTTTTTGCTGACTGTATAGAGCTTCTAATTTTTGCTGAGTGTGTACAGTCTTCTCTATAGACTGTATAGAGCTTACTGAATGTATAGCGCTTTTGCTGACTGTACAGAGCTTTGCACTGGTCATAGCCAATATCCTCTTCCAACATCATAAGAGGTGACTCTACACATGGACATCATCAGATGGCCGATACCGAAATCAGGTTGATTATATTCTTTGCAGCTGAAGATGGAGAAGGTCTATACATAATGTGTACTTAAAAAGCCTTGTTAGACACTTTGGAAATATTATTCTGTAATATTTTAGGAAGTAGGAGATTCTTTCAAATCTACAATTTTATTTGATCTTCATAGGTGCCAGCCCTCAGGTGCACTTGGTCTAAGACATGATGCTGCTCTGAGGTTGAGTTTGGGTAGGATGGGACACAGGAAGTTGATCTAGGATGGATAGTGCGGCAGGGTAAACCAGGGCTAGAATGAGGATCTAAGGAGAAGAAACAAGTCAGCCTGTTCCAAAGGCTCTCTCTCCAGGACCACGGAGCTGGTCAGGTAGAGGTGGATTTAGGCGAGACATCCAGCTGAAGGCTGGGATTGGATACTGGTTCTAAGAAACACCATCCCTCAGTAGGGGCACACGCAGTGATGTCTGACCACCCCCTGAAAATGCACCGTGTCTTTGTACACCCTTCCTTACCTCTGCTTGTGTTCTTCCCTGAAATGCCTAGTTATTTGTTGTGAAAATATGTTAGGTACCATAGATTCAAAGTTAGGAAACCCAGTTCCTGCCCTCAATGAGCTTTACGTGCAGTGAGAAGGACTAAGAATAAATAGTCACTTGGACACGACTGAGCGACTGAACTGAACTGAACTGAACAGAATATAGTGTGAGCGATAAGGCCATTGAAACAGATTGGAGGAATCTTGAGGGGTATTTGACTTTTTAGAATTAGAGTTAGCTGGATAAACAAGATGGGAAGGAGTGCTGTACCAGAGAAGACAGTGTGGGGGCAGATAAAAAGCAAGGCGTTTCAAACCGTGGAGTGTGTACTTAATCCAGATAGCATTAGTTGGCACTGAATTTTTAGCAGGTGAGCAACAGTGTATGATTTGTCATTTAGAAAGATCTCTTGGCTAGAGTGGGGAATGAATTAAAAAACTAGAACAGAGGCAGAGAAACAAGCTGTTTCAGTGACCCCAGTCTATAGCATTGGAAAAGGAGAAGGAAAAGATTCCAGAGATGTTACTACAGCATGACAGTCACAGGACTTGCCAATGGGTGAGGAAGAATGAGTAGTTGAAGATGATGTATTCTCCTGCCTTGTTTTGTTATTGTTGTTTTTGTTTTGTTTTTTACCAAAAATAAAGAAATGGGTTTTGTTGAACCTTTTTAGGTTCTAACATATCTAAAGACTTGTAAAGAACTTTTAAAGTTCTTTTAACTTTTAAAGTAAAGAACTTGTAAAGAACTTTTAGGTTCTAACATATCTAAAGACTTGTAAAAACTATTGGATCCTGTTCCAGCTGCTTCGTAATTCAGGGGACTGCAGTAGGGTGGAAACAGTGTCACCTGGATCACTGCTTGCGTAGTGGGTAGAAGGGTAGTCTCTCCAGTCGTGATTGCGTCTTTTCTTGTTCTTCTTCCCAAGTCATGTAACACAGACTACATCCTGGATGCACCCCGTGATGAGCGCACTGAACTTGTCCTGCTCAGAGGAGAATGAAGAAGATTGTTCCAGAGAACCTCCCGACCAGAGGAACTGATGATTTTCTGTGGGAAGCTGCACTCCGTGGTCTTCCAGCGTCTCCATCTACGCAGATAACTCTGAGAGACAGCATCTAAATGAGGAGTAAAACACACACTAGTTAGTGAAGTTGTGAAATGGAGACTCTGGATTTAAGCTATTTTTGTAAAACTTTTGGATATAACTGTATACATTTGAAAATTGATTGCCACTATAGTAGTTCTTTAAGAATAATCTAGTCTTATTTTTTAATCATATGTAATTAGATTTTATAATATGTATAATTTTTCATATGTAATTAGATCTTTGTAATTTTATATTTAGTTGTTTATGGAATATCAGACAGTGGTTTTTATAATTAAGACTGAAAAATTATGTGAACATAGTAAAACATTTCATTTATTTGATAATTCACTAATCTTTTATATGCGTATCATAGGAAGGTGATTTAAGCAAGCTTTGGGGAGTTCTTATGGATCACATTTAGACAACTATCTCACAAGCCACTGGATCCAGCTTATATCTTGATGATGCTTTCTAATTTACAAAATGGTTTTCAGACCCTGTCTTATGTAAAGCGTACAACGTGACTTTGAGGCAGCTCCAGTGGGTATTTTATAGTTAGGAAAATAGCGTTCAGAGAAACGAAGCCCCTGTCCTGGAGCTGAGGCTCACACCATTGTCTTCCAGTTCCACACCCAGGCCCCTTTGCCCCGCACCCCGCTGTCCCTGCAGAGGCAGGTCGCCCGACACGAGGGGCCCTGGTGCTCTGTTGATACAGCTGAGCTTTACCGCTGTGCATCCCAGGAGCCACAGAGACTCAGGGGGCTCGTCTGCATTTAAACGTGGCTCCCACCGGTCCATGCCTCTTTATAAGCCCTTCCCCCACACACTCAACTGGCAGAGGCAGGGCTTTGTGATGCTGTTACAGACAGCTTCTTTTCAACAGCTCACATTTTTCTAAAGTAAAGTGACTGGCTCCCATCAGGGATTTGCCCAGCTTGGGTTATGCTTGCCAGAGAGGGGGTTTGAGAGGGGCCAATGAACAGAGAATAGAGGGGCATCCAGAATCTGTGTCGAAAGAAACATCCATCGGCCTCCAGACTGATTATGCTTTTGATCTCATTTTCATTTTATTGTAAGGAGAGTTTCTGGAAGGAACGAGCCGTTGACTTGCAGTGCTAAAGATTTTCTCTTCATTTAATGATTTAAACCTGGAGCTGGGAAATGAGGGTGGGGGAAGGAATGGAGTTGGGAAGAAGTCATTTTAAATGCTCTGGGCATTAAGTACCAACTGAATAATAAAAAGGGACTTATCCTTACCCAACATTGTTAGTATTGTTAGGTGATATACTTAGGAGGAAAGTCAGCAAGAATCATTAAACATCTTTTGATGAAAAAGACTCATTTTTCAAATGAGTTCTTATGTAGAATCTCAATACTTGTAATGGATTTTTTTTTTTATATTACTGTCTTACTTAAAAGATGGAGGCTTGGAGCTCAATTAAAACAGCAAACCTAAAACTCCTTAGGATATATACTGTCAGAATTATCTATTATAACCATTTTGTAGATGAGTAAACTGAGATTTTCAGAGTTCACACGGTAAGTCAAACTTAGACCTAGATCCTGAGTCTCCGAGTCTGCTACCCTTCATGTGGTATGTTATATAGACCTATGCTATAAATACCTGTGTGCATTATACTCACACATCCCTGAATATATGCAGGGTTTATAATTCTGTCTTGAATGATAACATAAGTCAAATCCAGGGTGATAGGTAGTCATTAGCCCTGAGAAAAATTTCAGAATGGCTGCAGAAGACCTGAGTTTCCCCTGACAGCTCTTTGAATATCGGGAAGCTGCAGGGAGACATGTTTTGAGAGAAGGCCCTGAGGGAGCTCTTTCCTTACGTCCCCTCGAGATGAGTAAGGTTTCAAACACCCCAAGTTACTTTTATACGTTAGTTTCTATAATCATGAAAGTACAGAGTATTTGGTGTTGCCAAATTAATGATACAATATGTCCCTCCCCTTCCTGGGAGTGTTTTTCTAATTAGTTTCTAGTGAGGAAAACACAGGAGATGCTGGAATCACTTGGCATCAAGGTTCTCAGGGCACATTTCACTGGCAGAGGCCTCATACGTTGACTTTGCTGTTTGGTGGCACTTTCCTCACTGACTCCTAATTGAACACCTAATGGAAAAGGCCTATAAAAATTGTAATATCAGGGACTTCCCTGGCAGTCCAGTGGTTAAGACTCTGAGCTCCCACTGCAGAGGGCACAGGTTTGATCCCTGGTCAGGGAACTAAGATCCCACACAGCACACAGGATACAGCCAAAAAATAATATCTAAAAATAATTTTTTTAAATAAAATTTAATATTACTCATTGAGCATATTGTGCCATATGTTTGTGATGGCAATTTGCATATATTATTTCATTTTCTTCTTAAAACAGCCCCATGAGGTCGAAATTATCTATGATCATCCCCTTTTTGTAAAAAAGTTTACAATTAGAGAGAATTGCTAGTCTTTGCTTCAGGGTCCACACAGCACCTAAGAGTGGAAGCTGGGTCTCAAGGCAGGTTTCCCAGGGCCTGTTCTGGTAAACCACTGCAGCCCCACTTAGAACCATTGTATGTGACACTGGAGGGTAGAGCTGGGATCCACGGGTCAGTTTTACAAAGAAACAGATTCCGGCTCAGTTTGATAAGAAGCTTTCTGGTAGTTAGAATGCATCAGGACAGAATTCCCCAGGAGAAAATGGAAGCTATGTCCCAGGAAGAGTTCCATCAGTCTGAACTCCTTGTTATGAGACCATTGCTGAGGAGGTTCAGGGTTCTCTGCCTGGACCACCTGAGCACTGTCTGAGATCTCCTCCTCCGTGTGACTCTGTGACCTCTAAACCAACAGATAAATGCCCCAAGAGACGCTCAAAGAGACATATGGCAAGGACTCATTAAAAATCCTTATTCAACACAGGTAGAACCCCCCAGTTAATTTGGAGTGAATTGACATTTGTATAAAATGGCAACCCACTCCAGTGTTCTTGCCTGGAGAATCCCAGGGATGGGGGAGCCTGGTGGGCTTCCGTCTATGGGGTCACACAGAGTCGGACACGACTGAAGTGACTTAGCAGCAGCAGCAGCAGCAGCAGCATCTTTCAATTCTTCTCCTTTGACTGACTGACTCAGATTTTAGGATTAAAAAAGCTCAATGTTCTTATGTGCTTCCACCTCACTTTACTGAAGAATGACCTGGCTTATTGACTGAGCACCACCAGCACCATGCCAAGCATGGTACGAGGCACTGTGGTGCAGTAGGGCAATGGCCAACCACTTCCTGGGGTCTGCTTACTGCTGGCTAAAATGTGGAACGCTTCTCGGGTAGTCAGAATTGAATAGCTTTTCTTTAATTTTGATTTTTAAAATTATCTATTTCCATTTTTAAAAAACCAAGTAGTAGGGAATTGAATGAAGTTAAAAAAAATCTCACTTTCTCAAGGTAGCCATCACTGATACTTCGATCGGTATTTTTACTGAAAGGAAGCTATACTGTTAAGTATCTTTGAATTAATATATTGTAGTTATTTTCACAGTGATACACAGATTAATGTTATAGTTCAAATGGCTCTATAAAATATCGCTACCCAGATAACTCCTAATTTCTGTAGCCAACAATCTATTGATGAATTTTTAGGCTAATTTAAGTTGTATTCTGATACTATACAGATCTAGATGATATAATTGCTCTTAATTTTATCATTTCAAGACATTAGAGACATCAGAGTTTATTAAAAGGTCGTGTGTACTATAAAATGGCAACCCACTCCAGTGTTCTGGAGAATCCCAGGGACGGGGGAGCCTGGTGGGCTTCCATCTATGGGGTCACACAGAGTCGGACACGACTGAAGTGACTTAGCAGTAGCAGCAGTACTATAAAATACAATCTACTCTGTCCATGAACCATCCCCCTCCCTTTCCTCTGAGCCAGATTAAAAGTTTTCTTTATGGTCCATTTTTTAAAATTTTTTAATTTTATTGAAGTATAGTCAATTTTCCTTTATGATTCTTATTGTTCTTGTGTTTGATTTTATGCTAGTGTTTATCGTGTTGTACAGGATTTATTTATTGTTCTCTTTTGATAGTTTGTGAGTTCTTGGGGGGGGGGGCTGTTTTTTATTCTCCTTGTCCTTAGAATTTATGCATGTGTTATGTCCTCCATGATTCTTTTTTTCTCCAGTTTTATTGAAATCTAATTGACATACAGTACATAAAAGTGTTTTTAAAAAGTCTTTTGTTACTAACAATGCCCCAGTGAACATTCTCATATTCATTAAATCCTTTTCCTCATGTATCTGCACACTCTTGTGCCAGTATGTCTATAGTGAGAATACATCCTGAAAGGAAATCACAGCCTTCCCTGGTGGTCCAGTGGTTAGGAATCTGCCAATGCAGGGAACATGAGTTCAGTCCCAGGTCCGAGAAGATTCCGCATGCCTCAGGACCACGAAGCCTGCACACCGCCTTTATTGAGCCCAATGGCAAGCCACTCCAGTACTCTTGCCTAGAAAATCCCATGGATGAAGGAGCCTGGTAGGCTGCAGTCCGTGGGGTCGCTAAGGGTCGGACACGACTGAGCAACTTCACTTTCACTTTTCACTTTCACACATTGGAGAAGGAAATGGCAACCCACTCCAGTGTTCTTGCCTGGAGAATCCCAGGGACGGGGGAGCCTGTTGGGCTTCCGTCTAAGGGGTCACACAGAGTCAGACACGACTGAAGTGACTCAGCAGCAGCAGCAGCAGCAGCTCCCCAGCAAGAGAAACTACCGCAGTGAGAAGCCCCACACCGCAACGAAGTGTGGCCCCCACTTGCTGCAACTGGAGAGACCATGTGCAGCAACAAAGACCCAGTACAGCCAAAAATTAAAACTAATTAATTTTTAAAAGTAAATCACTACATCAAAGTCATGTTCAGTTTAATTTTGATATACATCCACAAATTTTCCTGTGTAAAACTAGGACTTCCAGCCCTAATGTGTGAGAGCTTTTCTTCTATGTGTTATAGGACACTTGTTTTAGTCCAAAGATTGCCAATAACATTTCTGATTGTTTTTGTCCTTGGAAGAGTAATCTTCTTTCCATTATTGTATAAGGACCTGAATGTCTCCATCATGGGGTTTTAGCTGTCCCTTGGCAGCAGAGGCTGACTCGCTGTATGTGGGGGGAGTCTAGCAGTGACCAATTCACTGTGTGTCAAGCACATCATTACTGTCATCTTTTTACTTGCAAGTATTGGCCTTTCCTACTTTATATATAATGATGGTGAGGACCAACTTTTAAATGAGATAACTTAGGTGCGAGGCCTCGGTGAAGTGCAAAGCACAATACAAACGCACTTGGAGCCGTGGTTTCCCTGTCTGTGAGGGGATAGTC
This sequence comes from Moschus berezovskii, assembly GCF_049115385.1. Classification (NCBI taxonomy): domain Eukaryota; kingdom Metazoa; phylum Chordata; class Mammalia; order Artiodactyla; family Moschidae; genus Moschus; species Moschus berezovskii. The sequence goes on from NC_142479.1 coordinate 17,096,070, forward strand.
ATCCTCTGACGGTCCAGAAACCATTCAATCCAGCAGCCGCTTCCTGAGCACCTGTGACACACAGACAAGACGCAAGGGCTTGAAGACCCCACACCGGGTAGTTCTGACTCCCAGATCAAGAAGCTCATAGGCTGAAACCTTTGCCCTTTCCCTCCTTTCTTCTCAGAAACATGTTATCTGTCCTTAAAGGAGTAAGAAGTTAGGGATCTGGTTAGTAAGAACCCCTGAAGAGAGGCCCTTTGTCACTCTCTTAAATTTGAATAGTTCCAAAATAATATTAACACCCCTTGACTAGAAATGAAAGGAACATACTATATGAAGGGCCTCTCCAATAATAAATGCTAAGCAGCTGTAAAAATAAGGAGTCAAATGATACTTTCATAAAGTGTTTGCAAAATTAGAAAATATTATCCTTTTTCTGGGGTAAATGGACATTTTATTTTCTCTGCTAAGTAAAATACAACTCTTTCAAAAGTCAACAAACTTCAATTTTACAATATACAGAACAAAAAGAACTAAACTAACACAAAAACAACTTACATAGCATGTAAATTTTGAGAGGATGAAAAGAACTTTAAATAGAATACACCCATGAAAATTAACTTTAGAAATAAAATCGCAAGATGTTTTAACCACAGCTAACCACATATAATATCATTGGACCTGCATGATGACTATGTCAATTTTAAATGCAATTCTGTATTTGCTTCCTTCATATGACTTCTTACATTTTACTAATACTTCTTTTGTTAATTTTGCTTGAATTTCACTCTCAGGGTACGGGGTGGTCTGAGGGACAGTGCAATGAGATTAACAGTTCTGACCCCTCCTCATTCCTGTTTCCCCATCACCAAAATATTCTGTGTCATTTTACCCTGTTTATTTCTTTTACATTATTTATCAATTTGTAATGATATATTTGTTTATTATCTTTCTTAATAAAGAGAATAAGAATGAGAGTGAGTTCCATGATGGCAGGGATTTATCTGCCTCATTCACCATTGTAGGAAAGGTCTAGCACCGTGGAGGAGGAGCTAACACAGTGCCTGAACACAGTAGGTGTTCAATGCATCCTTGCCAAATTGAATATGTAATGAGCTGTCCATAAGACTTATTTCCCACTTTAACTCTCATGCCCTTGTTCATGTATCCACTTACACAATTACTGAATGCTACAGATGCCAAACACTGCAAAGTCCTAGAATTCCATTCAAAACAGATGTAGTCTTAACTCCCGTGTGATTTATATTCTATGAAAAGGACATTCAACTGAAATTAACCAAAGCTTTTTCCATTTATTTTCTTTATTCCCCTTCTTTATTCCATAGCTGAATTTCTAGGCTATTTAATGTCATTGCCTCAAGAAAGATATGTGACATCAGAAAGCAGAGGAACGCTTGCTGTTTTGAGTTTCAAAAGTCTGACTCCTTAGGGAACTGGAAAGGATTCATGATTTAGAACAAAGATTTGAAAGCACATATGATGCAAAAGAGCAAGGCTTTCCTACTCCCACTCTAGGATATAATTCTGGCTGTGGGAGAGGACAAATAACAAAACTGCTGGAGGGGCTCAGAGAAATGGGCTGGGCCCCACCTCCTGGACCGCCTTCCTGGGAGCAGTAAAACCTGGAGATATATGTTAGTGTTGAACAGAGGAAACCCACTCCTCACTGTGCCCCAGGATGGAAGTAATTGCAAGGTATGTACAGGCAGATAGAGCCTTGGACAACATCAGTGAGCTTCCTCCAGCCCAGTGTGATTCAAACTGAAAGATCAAATGGATTTCCATAAACCCCAAAGGATCACAGGAATAGGAAGACCCTCCCATGCCCCCACCAGACGTAAAAGAGGATTTTTTTTTTTTCATTTAATCCAGTTCATGAGGATTTTTTCCTTTGAAGCCTCTCAGTGAAACCCAGTTTGGGCAATGACATTACACCATCCAAACCCAGAGTGCCTGGCACTTAGTAAGTCTCCCGGAGTTTAGCAATGACTGAAGAATGGAGGGAACTACAAGGTGACTGAGATTATATCGGTTGAGATCACTTATACCCTGTTCCCTTCTTCCAGAGCAAAACCTCTAGATAACCACGACGGTATGATCACTCATGTAGAGCCAGACTCCTGGAGTGCAAAGAAGTCAAGTGGGCTGTAGGAAGCATCACTACAAACAAAGCTAATGGAGGTGATGGAATTCCAGCTGAGCTCTTTCAAATCTTAAAAGATGATGCTGTTAAAGTCCTGCTCTCAGTTCAGTTCAGTCACTCAGTCATGTCCAACTCTGCAACCCCATGACTGCAGCATGCCAGGCCTCCCTGTCCATCACCAACTCCTGGAGTCCACCCAAATCCATGTCCATTGAGTCAGTGATGCCATCTAATCATCTCATCCTCTGTCGTCCCCTTCTCCTCCCACCCTCAATCTTTCCCAGCATCAGGGCCTTTTCCACTGAGTCAGTTCACATCAGGTGGCCAAATATTGGAGCTTCAGCTTCAACGTCAGCTGCACACAATATGCAGCAAATCTGGAAAACTCAGCCGTGGCCATAGGACTGGAAAAGGTCAGTTTTCATTCCAATCCCAAAGAAAGGCAATGCCAAAAAATGTTCAAACTACCACAAATTGCACTCATCTCACAGGCTAGCAAAGTAATTCTCAACATACTCCAAGCCAGGCTTCAGCAGTACATGAACCGAGAACTTCCAGATGTTCAAGCTGGATTTAGAAAAGGCAGAGGAACCAGAGATCACATTGCCAAAATCTGCTGGATCATAGAATAAGCAAGAGAGTTCCAGAAAAACATCTACTCTGCTTCACTGACTATGCTAAAACCTTTGACTGAGTGAATCACAACAAACTGGAAAATCTTTAAAGAGGTGGGAATACCAGACCATCTCACCTGCCTCCTGAAAAACCTGTATGCAGGTCAAGAAGCAACAGTTAGAACTGGACATGGAACATCAGACTGGTTCCAAATTGGGAAAGGAGTACGTCAAGGCTGTATATTGTCACCCTGCTTATTTAACTTATATGCAGAGTACATCATGCAAAATGCCAGGCTGGATGAAGCATGAACTGGAATCAAGATTGCCGGAAGAAATATCAATAACCTCAGATATGCAGATGACACCACCCTTATGGCAGAAAGCAAAGAGGAATTAAAGAGCCCCTTGATGAAAGTGAAAGAGGAGTGTGGAAAAGCTGGCTTAAAATTCAATATTCAAAACACAGAAATCATGGCCTCTGGTCCCATCACTTAATGGCAAATAGTTGGAGAAATAATGGAAACAGTGACAGACTTTATTTTTTGGGCTCCAAAATCACTGCAGATGGTGACTGCAGCCGTGAAATTAAAAGACGCTTGTTCCTTGGAAGAAACATTTCCTGACCAACCTAGACAGTATAGTAAAAAGCAGAGACGTTACTTTGCCAACAAAGGCCCGTCTAGTCAAAGCTATGGTTTTTCCTGTAGTCATGTATGGATGTGAGAGTTGGACCATAAAGAAAGCTGAGGGCCAAAGAATTGATGCTTTTGAACTGTGGTGTTGGAGAAGACTTGAGAGTGTCTTGGACTGCAAGATCAAACCAGTCCATCCTAAAGGAAATCAGTCCTGAATATTCATTGGAAGGACTGATGCTGAAGCTGAAACTCCAATATTTTGGCCACCTGATGTGAAGATCTGGACTCACTGGAGAAGACCCTGATGCTGGGAAAGACTGAAGGCAGGAGAAGGGGACAAGAGAGGATGAGATGGGTGGATGGCATCACCGACTCAATGAACATGAGTTTGAGTAAGTTCCCGAGATGGTGAAGGACAGGGAAGCCTGGTGAGCTGCAGTCCATAGTGTTGCAAAGAGTCAAACACAACTGAGCAACTGAACAACAGCTGAGCAACACAACTGAGCTGGCCTGTCTGCCTCCTCACTCTCAGGTAAGAGCTGACTTGCTTGGTGACTTTCAGGTAAAGAAAAAGACGTGTACTATTTCTGAGCGTTTGTTAATATGTTCTCCTTTCTCTGATCCATGCAAACACTACCAATTAGTTTGGTCTTTCCTCTTTATTACCTGGATAATGGCCACGGAGACTATGTCTTTCTCCCTCTCTACCACACCTGTCTGCATCAACCTCCCCACCGCATTTCAGTCAGAATTCACTTTCTGAAACACACATTTGACTCTGTTGCTCCCTTGCTGGTCTTGAGTCCTCAGCACCTTCCATTATCTGCCCTTTCCTCTTTTTCTCCAGCCTCATTTCTCAGGCCCCACAGTCATTCAGACTGACTGTTTAGGGAACTTCCACCTCTCTGGCTCAGCAGATTCCTCCTCCTTTAGACGCCACTCGGCCCAGCTCTTTTCTGAAGGTGCTGACGTGCTCCATCCCCCTCCCACCGCCAGCAGGTGCCGCCTCTGCATTTGTTCACACCTGTCCAGCCCCTGTCGCCACTCGAGGGCAGTGAAGGAAGAACTCCCAATGCCAGAGGAGTTGCTGACCTGCTTGTCCAGGTACCCATTGGGACACTACAGTCATTCACTAATTTATTTCTGCCTAGCAAGCTGGGTTTCTGAAACTTCAAGGCTGAGATCTGACCCTGCCCTCTCTTTTGTGCTTCCTCTGAACGTGGTAACAAGCTCTCGTTAAAGCCAACTAGTCTTTCTCCGCAGCTGTCCCACTCAGCATCCCAGATAGGAGAACACATTAGGGAGAGCTGGGGGGATGGGAAGACAGAAGAGTGGCTCAGCCTGTTGTCGCTTACTTGTCCTTGTGGCAGGAGGGTGTTTTTACCTGGAACCCGGAGGCTGAGAGGGTTAGCTGAGAGGAGACGTGCTCTAAAACCCTACATCACTCCCCATCACTGCAAACCTCTTACTAAATCCTCTCTCACACTGTGTTTGCAATTAATTTTGGCGCGAAAGGGAGGCGTGTGTCTCTCCTACAGACTGAGTCCTTTAAGAGTCCATATATTACTCTTCATCCCTCTCGTTGGACATGGCACAGTAATGTTCAGTGAGTGTTTACAGAATACGTTTGAAAGTGAAGTATTGCTTTCACAAGCTCTTTCGCTGTTTCCTGTGTCTGGCAGGGAAAAACAAAGTGAAAAAGAAAATGAGATCGGAGTTTAGCACATCGCCATCAACTAGTTCTACTAAACTTGGAATGATGTGATGGATTTTGCTGAAGAAGTTGTGTATGCTACATAAGTTTGACCATAAAACTGACAGAGTAATTACAGAAGGATTGTTAAGCATATATACAAATTTTGTTGATTTTTGCACATTTACAAAAATCTTGCAGCCTTGCAAAAAGCCTTGATTTTTTCCACGATTTTGAAAAATATACCACAGGATGGTTTTGGTATGGAAGGGTAGGTAAAGCCCATAAGCAAAGTAACTGCTTTTCAATGCAATGGTGTTAAACTTCTGTTCCTACCAGTTAATTAATCATGTTGCTGAAGATTGATTTGGCACAAGAGTTATGTATTGCCACGGTACTCTGAAGGTGCAGAAATTATCCCATCTATAACTAAGCCTATTGGAATTGCTTGTGTGTGCTGTTTCGCAATAAAGAAATTCATCATTCATCAGCAAAGTGTGGGGTGAGAAAACAGGAAGACAAAACAGATTGGGTGGATATAAAGTTACCTTAGCATATAGACAGTTCAAGTGAGGCATTTCTTTGAAATGGAAAATGAAAAGATGTTTATGGGCAGATCCTATGAATATTTCCATATGCTGAGTAGTTTTGTCATTCAGGGCAGTAACCCATGCATTTAATCTAATACCAGCTTTTCATTTTTGTGTAGTGATTATATATAGTTCTCTGTGCGTGTTAGTTGCTCAGCCGTTTCTGACTCTGTGATTCTCCATACTGTAGGTCTACAGTGTTGTAGGTCTTCTGTCCATGGGATTTTTCAGACCAGAATTCTGGAGTGGATTGCCATTTCCTTCTACAGGGGAGCTTCCCAACCCAGGGATCGAACCCAGGTCTCCTGTGTCTCTTGCATTGCAGGCAGATTCTTTACCCACTGAGCCATCAGGGAAGCCAATATAGTTCTGTGATCACCATTAAAAAATAAAAAGCTGGCACAAAATTAAATGCAATGATTACTTCTCTGAGTAATGTATAAACATATGTATATACACATGTATATATATAATGGATAACTGTATAAACATACATTTATATGTGTATATGTACACACATATACACACTTTAGAAGAATAAGAAATATTTAATAGACTAAAGTCTACTGAATTTTAAGAATATGATGAAATGGTGGCCTATCACTCACAAATATAACCTTTAATATGACTCATATAAGGTGAAAAGTCTATGAAGTTATCTTGGGTTTTCCAACGTTGCTAAGATTGTTCATTGATTATATTCTTTCTGTCTCTGAGTATCATATTCTTGATTAGTATTCAGTTCAGTTCAGTTCGATCACTCCAGTCATGTCTGACTCTTTGCAACCCCATGGACATGATTAGTATTTAGTTGGCCAAAAAGTTTGTTCAAGTTTTTCTATAAAATGTTATGGAAAACCCAAACAAACTTTTTGGCCAACCAAGTATTTCACCAAATTTAAGACTCTTATCACTCTTCCCTGGTGGGCCAGTGGTTAAGAATCTGCCTGCAATGCAGGGGACATGGGTTCAATCTCGGGTGTGGGAGGATTCCACATACCATAAGGCAACCAAGCCGGTGTGCCACAGCTGCTGAGCCCGCAACGAGCAGCCCACTTGCAGCAACGAAGACCCAACACAACCAAAAATAAATAAATGAATATAAAGCCAAAGAAGCAGGATTTTAAAAAGCACCATCAATTATAAGACACACCACTATTTTATGTAAAACCAAAAATGATAAAAAGAATCTAAAATATGACATGGTAGTTTGAATTTTGTCTTACAGCTTTTTAAGTAAATCTAAGAGCTATTTTAACATAGGGTTTATCATGTGTATATATAAAGGAAAATTAAATACAAGTAAATTATGATATTCCTAAAACTTCTGTATATTCAGAGTGGAACGCTTCTGAATCTCTCTTTTAAATCAGTTTTCATCCACATTTTTCCCAATAACATCCTATCTGCTGCCATCAAAGTGAAGCTTTTCTTAAAGGACTGTTTTACTACTGTCCCTAGGAGTTTCTTCCTGGGCTTTAACATCTGTTCTGAAGTTTGATGCTGGTACTTTTTTGATCTTTTCAAAGGGGTTTAATAGAAGAGCTTTTAGACTAATCAGGGTTTATATTCCTTCCTCAAATTGTCCTTAAGTGCTTTATCTCCTGAAAAGTAAAGGAGTAACAGTCCATTCACATCTCAAGAAAAACAGCCAAGTTCATGCATGCACGGGCAAAGGCAACTGTATTGGTTGCCTTTGGCAGCGTTGGTGGCACAGGGGTGAGTCCAGCTGCTTTCCTGGCCAACAGCACATGCAAGATATCATAGGGTGTAAGACACACCTTGTAGTGTGTTCAGTTCCCCTGAGGTGAGAAAATTTTTGAATTAGGAGGGAAAAGATAGGAAATAGAAAAATAAGACTAACACAAAGGGAGGAGGGAAAAGCCCACACAGGGGTATGATGTCAAGCAAAATCCATCAGTCAGAGGGTGTGGAGAGAGGATGGCATTTTGGCTCAGTCCCACAAGGGAGCTCCGGAGACAGTGTAAGTCCTACCCATGTCTGTTGTCCAAGCTGAGGCTCCTCCCACCCCACTGTCATTGATTAAGCATAGGAAGCCTGGCAGGAAGATGTGAATCTCTAGGTCCTTCGACCTCTGCGTAGACAAGGTGGGCTCCACAGCCCCATGACAAAGAGAAGCTGGTGCCGGGTGTGGGGAGTAAGAGCACACAGAGCTCATGTCCATGAGAGTGGTAGACGGAGCTGAGAGCACTGACCGTGTCTGTCACACATCCCGAGTTCAAACACTTAAATCTGAAAAGCGTGTGTCTTAGAGCTGATGGGACAGAGGGTCAGATTTCCTTCTTCCTGACTCATCGCATAGTAACCTTAAAATTGAGTTAAAGATGAAATGTCTTAACAAAGGAAAACAGAATGGCCTTTCTAAAATAGCATTTAATTCAATCAAAGGTACTTTAAAGGCTATTTCTAAAAATCCTAACAGAAAATACTTGGAAGAGATCAAGCAATTCATGCCCCTCCATTGACAGGAATTGAATGCCTAAACTATCTAGGACAGATTAACTCTATTATCTACTCTGTGAAGTCAATCCTTAAGCCTGTGGACAATTCAAATTCCTTCAATAACCCATACCAGTGCCTTTTTTCCTGCCAATTTCAAAAAAATTAGAAACAAGCTTCCCCCTTCTGTGATATGAGGTTTCCCAAGAATCATTGATGAGTTACCTAAGATATGATTTTAAAAAAGAAAACATTTTAAACCCACAATAATACTCTATGTTGGTTGCATCAGTAGCCTTAGATATTTTGGGGGCATTGGTAAATCACTATAAGCTTTCTGGAAAGCAGTCTTGGAACACCTATCAAAAACCTTAAAAATATTTAAACGTTTTGACCCTACAGTTCTAGTGCTGTGAATTTATTCTCACATGCGCGCATGCTAAGTCATGTTAGTGTGTCTGACTCTGTGTAACTCTGTGGACCATAGCTCGCCAGGCTGCACTATCCATGGGGTTCTCCAGGCAAAAATGCTGGAGTGGGTTGCCATGTCCTCCTCTAGAGCATCTTCCCAACCCAGGAATCGAACCTGAGTTTCTCTTTTTAAAATTTATTTATTTTTTTAATTGAAAGATAATTGCTGTACAGAATTGTGTGGGTTTCTGCCAAACATGAACATGAATCAGCCATAGGAATACATATGCCGCCTCCCTCTTGAGCCTCCCTCCCACCTCCTTCCCCATCCTACCCCTCTAGGTTGTTACAAAGCCCTGGTTTGAGTTTCCTGAGCCATACAGCAAATTCCTATTGGCTGTCTATTTTATGGTAACATAAGTTTCCATGTTACTCCCTCCATATATTCCAATTTCTCCTTCCTTCGCCTCCCACCCCTTGCCCCCGTGTCCATAACTCTGTGTCTCCATTGCTGCCCAGCAAATAATTTCATCAGTACCATCTTTCTAGATTCCATATATATGTGTTAGTATATATTTGTTTTTCTCTTTCTGACTCACTTCACTCTGTATAATAGGCTCTAGGTTCATCCACATCATTAGAAATGACTCAAATGTGTTCCTTCTTCTGACTGAGTAGTACTCCACTGTATTTGTGTACCACAGCTTCTTTATGTCAGTGGGCATCAAGGTTGCTTCCCCGTTCTAGCTATTGTATATAGTCCTGCAGTGAACATCGGGATACATGTGTCTTTTTCAGTGTTGGTTTCCTCAGGCTATATGCCTAGTGGGACTGCAGGGTCATGTGATGTGAACCCGTGTCTCTTACGTTTCCTGCCTTGGCAGGTGGGTTCTTTACCACAAGAGCCACCTGGGAAGTTTATCCTCACAAGTGACTACAACTTTAGATTTTAAGAAAACATACTAAAAAGGTTTTCTGAAGCACTATTTAAAATAAAAAAGTCCTCTATAAGCCTTGGACTTCCCTTGTGGTCCACTGGTTAAGAATCTGCCTGCCAGTGCAGGGGACGTGGGTTTGACTCCTGGTCTGGTAGGGTTCCACATGCTGTGGAGCAGCGAAGCCCATGGGCCTTAACTACTGAAGCCCACACACTCTAGAGCCCATGCTCCATCACAAGAGAAGCCACCTCAAGAAGAAGCCCTCACACCACAATGAAGAGTAGTCCCTGCTCCCTACAGGTAAAGACAGCCTGCTCAGCAACAAAGACCCAACATGGCTAATAAATAAATGAAATATTGCAGTAATCTATAGGCCTCAAACCAGGAGAATATCTAAGTAATATATATCTAACGTGATGGAAAATACTTAATAATATTTAAAGACCCGGGGAAAATATCACACTATAACACTGTGGAAATAAAAGAAAACAGGTGTCTGTTTACAGTATGATATCAACTGTATTTTATATATGAATACTATAGAAGAGCTTGAAGAAAATATTAGATGAAATTATCAGTATTTTTTTATTTGTTATATTTTCCTACATTTTAAAAATTCTCTATGGTAAGAAATTTATAAGAAAAAATAAGTGATAGTAATTTTACATATGGAAAGAAGTATATGTGAGCTGATGATAGTTTTTGTTTCCCCGTTATTTCCTAGGAGAGTTTTGCTTTGGAACTCTGTATACAATCTGGTAAAAGTTTTTAATGCTATAACATAAGGGCTGAAAAGAGGAATGATTGGGCTGTGGGCATGAATGAGACCTGGTCTGTATTCTCAATACTTAAGTTGATTATTGTGGAAACAAAAAAATACTTGCATTTAATATTTCTGTCTATACCTCTTGTGTGGCCAGATTCATTGCCTTTAACTCTTATTCAGAATTTTTCTCTTGCTAGAAAAATAAGATTGTCACAGATGTGATATTCCCTTTTTCATCCTCTAGTTGGATGGTACCATAAAGACTGAGGCTTTCACTGCTATTGTGGATGGCAATTTAAATACTCCTGAACAATATAGTTGAGAAAACATCCTGCAGGTCACCCAAGTTTTCCGTCTATATCTTGCCTTTTTCAAAGATCCTGGACCTATTTTCTCTCCACTGAAAACATTTATGCAGTAAAAATAGCAGGGGATTTTAGCAAAGTTGATGGGTCATTAGGTTTTTCACATTAATTCGTCACACCTAAAGCCAGGTCTGAAGTATTCCTCCTTTGGACACAGTGGCTGGTGCTGAACTCTGCCCTGAACTAGGTGAGCCTCTGAATAATGTCTTCTCAGGAAGCACAGAGATGGGAATATCAGACCACCTTACCTGCCTCCTGAGAAAACTGTATGGCGGTCAAGAAACAACAGTTAGAACCAGACATAAAACAACTAATTGGCTCAAACTTGGGAAAGAGGTACATTAAGCCTACATATTGACACCCTGCTTATTTAACTTACAGCACAGTACAGCACATGAAATGCCAGGCTGGATGAAGCTCAAGCTAGATTTAAGATTGCCAGGAGAAATATCAATAACCTCAGATATGCAGATGACACCACCCTTATGGCAAAAAGCAAAGAAGAACTAAAGAGCCTCTTGATGAAGGTGAAAGAGGAGAGTGAAAAAACTGGCTTAAAATTCAACATTCAAAAAGCTAAGATGATGACATCCAGTCCAATCACTTCATGGCAAATAGATGGGGGAAACAATGGAAACAGTGACAGATTTTATTTTCTTGGACTCCAAAATCACTGGAAATGACTGCAGCCATGAAGTTAAAAGATGGTTGCTCCTTGGAAGAAAAACCATGAAAACCTAGACAGTTATTATAAAGCAGAGACATCACTTTGCTGACAAAGTCTGTCTAGTCAAAGCTATGGTTTTTCCAGTAGTCATGTATGGATGTGAGAGTTGGACTGTGATGAAAGCTGATCACCGAAGAATTGATGCTTTTGAACTGTGGTGCTGGAGAAGACTCTTGAGAGTCCCTTGGACTGCAAGGAGATCCAACCAGTCCATTCTAAAGGAGATCAATCCTGGGTGTTCATTGGAAGGACTGATGCTAAAACTGAAACTCCAATACTTTGGCCACCTGATGGGAAGAACTGACTCCTTGGAATAGACTTGAAAAAGACCTTGAAAAAGATGCTGACAGAAGTTGAAAGTGTGAGGAGAAGGGGGCGACAGAGGATGTGCTGTTTGAATAGCATCACTGACACAAAGGACAAGAGTTTGAGCAAACTCCAGGAGACAGTGGACAGAGAAACCTGGAATGCTGTAGCCCGTGGAGTTGCAAAGAATCGGAGACAACTTAGTGAGCCAACAACAATAATAGGAAGCACAAAAATCTTAGATCCCTCTAGTCAACCATCTTTCAAATGAAAGAAGCCTTTTTTTTTTTTAATTGGAGGCAAATTACCTTACATTAATATATTTGTTGGTTTTGCCATACATTGACATGAATCTGCCCCGGGTGTACATGTGTTCTCTTTCTTGAACCCCCCTCCCACCTCCCTCTTCCCCATATCCTCCCTCCATGTCATCCCCGTGCACCAGCCCCAAGCATCCTGTATCATGTGTCGAACCTGGACTGGTCACTTATGATAATATACATGCTACAATGCCGTTCTCCCCAATCATCCCACCTTCACCCTCTCCCAGAGTCCCAGAGACTGTTCTATATGCCTATGTCTCTTTTGCAGTCTCGTATACAGGGTTCAGGTTACCATCTTTCTAAATTCCATATATATGCATTAGTATACTGTATTGATGGTTTTCTTTCTGGCTTACTTCACTCTGTACAATTGGCTCCAATTTCATCCACCTCATTAAAACTGATTCAAATGCATTCTTTTTGATGGCTGAAAAATACTCCATTGTGTAAATGTACCAGAGCTTTCTTATCCATTCATCTGCAGATGGACATCTAGGTTGCTTCCACGTCCTGGCTATTATAAACACTTCCTAACACCATACACCAAAATAAACTCAAAATGGATTAGAGAGCTAAATGTAAGACCAGATACTATAAAACTCCTAGAGGAGAACGTAGGCAAAACACTCTCTGACATAAATCACAGCAGGATCCTCCAAGACCCACCTCCCAGAATATTGGAAATAAAAGCAAAAATAAACAAATGGGACCTAATTAAAGTCAAAAGCTTCTGCACAGCAAAGGAAACTCTAAGCAAGGTGAAAAGACAGCCTGCAGAATGGGAGAAAATAATAGCAAATGAAGCAACTGATAAAGGATTAATCTCCAAAATATACAAGCAGCTCTTGCAGCTCAGTTCCAGAAAACTAAGTGACCCAATCAAAAAATGGGCCAAAGAACTAAACAGACATTTCTCCAAAGAAGACATAAAGATGGCTAACAAACACATGAAAAAATGCTCAACATCCCTCATAATCAGAGAAATGCAAATCAAAACCACAATGAGATACCATTTCACACCAGTCAGAATGGCTGCTATCCAAAAGTCTACATGCAATAAATGCTGGAGAGAGTGTGGAGAAAAGGGAACCCTCTTACACTGTTGGTGGGAATGCAAACTAGTACAGCCACTATGGAGAACAGTGTGGAGATTCCTCAAAAAACTGGAAATAGAACTGCCATATGATCCAGCAATCGCACTCTTGGGCATACACACCGAGGAAACCAGAATTGAAAGAGACACATGTACTCCAATGTTCACTGCAGCACTGTTTATAATGAAAGAAGCCTTTTAAAGCATCACAGTAATAGCTACCTGAGTGCCTGATGTCATTGTTGGTCATTCTCTGTAGAAGTGCGTTCTTGTCTTATTGAGATCAGAAGTCAGCTCTCCTGGAGGCACACTGCAGCCTCTTTCCTTGTGATGTGAGCTCACTAGACAAACCACCATTGCAGGTAGCAGTAAGAACAAGCCTTCCAGGGGTCTTTTGGATGATGATCAGGAAAGTCACCCAAAGGAGATGTTCAGGTAAAATCATCTGGAGAGATTTTAAAAATCACAAAGCTTAGTCAGACTCCAGGCCAGTTAAAAATAATCTCTGGGAGTAGGACCGAGGTACCTGTGCTTTAAAGGTCTTTGTGATTACAATGTGTAGCCAAGGTTAAGAATCATTTCCCTAGACTATCTTGGAGTCCAGGTAACTAAAACTTCCCAAGAAGCAGGCTACTGAAAACAAAAGTTATAGTCTTGTGCATATATTCTTACAAAATTGAAACCGCAACCTCAACAAAGCTTACAATCAGATATGCACACACATACTCTCCAATTGCGTGACTTCCTTTGATAACACTTCCCCATTTTGCACATTTGAAGACTGCCCCTAAATCCTGTTTATTTTTTTTAAATGTCAACAATAACACCACAACTCACATTTTTACAGAATTTACAATTTAAAGTTTGTATCTCATGATAACCGGGTAAAGCAGTCAGGGAAAGCATTCTTTCTGTTTTGCATGTGAGAAAATTGAGGCTCAGATAAGCTATGTGAATTTCTCAAGCCATATTACAGTTACCAACTGTAACCGTATTCACAACTTCTCTGGGACTTTCCCGGTTTTAAAAGTAGAGCTCCCACATCTCAGAAGCCCTCTCAGCCCTTGGCCAGCCAGGGTGGTTGGTCACTCTGCACCTACAGCAAGAGGTTGAGATGGGTCCCAGGTATCTGTTCTGAAGGACTGTAGAGCTTGTGTAAGCCAGACCCTCCTTTTTCAGGGAGAAGAAAATACCTGGGTGAGTCTCCAGAACACGTGCTGGATCTCCTTCCACTCTGAGATTGATGTAGCGGGACTGCCGGAGTGAGAAGAAAGGAAAGTGATGGGTCTCCACCCCCAGTTGTTTTGATAGAACATTCCCTAGGACTTGAAATTCCCAGACCACAGAGCAGAAAGTTGTGTCAGGTTTGTCTCTGTTTCTGTTTTGTTATTGTTGGGTTATTATAATTTTGGTTTAATATTTTTAAAATAATCATACAGAAAACTGAATTTCTTGGGGGGTGTGAAGATTCTATGAATTTTTAATGCAGCATGCATAGACACATTTGACCACCACCTTAATGAAGAAATAGAGCAGTTTTATCACCCCACAGGCTCCCTTCTACCATCCTTGTACGACATACTCAGTCCATCCCCAGATTCTGGCAGTCACTGTTCTATTCTGCATAACTATAGTTTTGTATTTTTGAGAATATGTAAATAATCATAGCGTGTGTAAACTCCTGAGACTGGCTTCTTTTACTCAGCATGCCTCTGAGATTTCATCCAGGTCACTGGATGTACCAAGTTTGTTCATTTTCGTTACTGAGGAGTATTCCATTACATGGGTGGACCCCAGCTTGTTCCTCCAGTCACCTACTGAAACACATAGGGTTGTTTCCAGGTTTTGGTGATTATGAATTGAGGAGTTACAAACATTCATGTCTTAGTGTTTGTTTTTCAACTGTGCTTTAAAAAATGCCACATAGTATAAAATTTGTGTGCTGGCTTTCATATAAACATGTGTTCACTCCTCTAGGGGAAATACATGGAGGCAAGAATGCTTGAGCTTGTGTTGTGTTCGTTTTTTTATTGCTGCTGTAACAAATCACCACAAACTTTGTAGATTAAACAATACAGATTTATTATCATCTCACCGTTCCATAGGTCAGAGGCCTAAAATGGGTCTTAGCAGGCTGTATGCAAGCTTTTAGCAGGCTGCATTCCTTTCTGGAAGCTCTAGAAAGGAACCCACTTTCTTGCTCATTCAGTTACTGACAGAAGTCAGTTCGTGAACTAAGAACACTCCTTCTTCGGCTCATGGTTCCCTTGCTGCACCCTCAAAGCCATTCACATCACATCCTATCTGACCCAGCAGAGAAAGATTCTCTGCTTTTAAGGACTCAGGTGGTTGGAATAGGTTCAGTTCAGTTCAGTTTAGTCACGCAGTTGTGTCTGACTCTTTGTGACCCCAGGGACTACAGCACACCAAACTTCTCACTCAAACTCGTGTCCATCTAGTTGGTGATGCCATCCAACCATCTCATCCTCTGTTGTCCCCTTCTCCTCCCGCCTTCAATCTTTCCCAGCATCAGAGTCAATGATCCTTCTAATGATTCAGTTCTTCACATCAGGTGGCCAAAATATTGCAGTTTCAGCATCAGTCCTTCCAATGAATATTCAGGACTGATTTCCTTTAGGATGGACTCGTTGGATCTCCTTGCAGTCCAAGGGACTCTCAGAAGTCTTCTCCAACACCCAGATAACCCAAGATAATGTCACCATTTCAAAGTCCATACCCTGGGGAGTGGCTGAGATGGCAGTATAGGAAGACAGCTCACTTCCTCCCACAGACACATCAAAATTAGAACTATTTATGTAGCAGTTTATTGATGAGGAAGAACTAGAAGATTTTCAGGAAAGACCTTCTACAGCTGAAGACACAAAGAAGGAAACACAAACACATGGGAAGAGGGGTGGAGATGCGGAGTAGTCGAGACCATACCCGTTGGGCAAGCCGCAGGTGAGGGGTGATTATGACTGCAGAGGCTCCCCCTGAGAAGCAAGGGGCTGAAGTCCCACATTGGGCTCCCCAGCCCAGGGACCCTGACCACACATTCAGCTTTGATGCCTACCGGTGACCCAGAGCGCTGTGAGAGTCAGAGGCTTTACCCGACACAAAGTCTCACATACTCCAGGACCTGAAAGGGGTGTAGGTCAGGCTCACCTGCTGATCCTGGAGAGCCTCCCAAGAGGCAGAAGGCAACCAGCGTTCACCCTGGGACATCGACACCGATGGGAATCATTTTGGAGACCTTGTCCCACCACATGGACACTGGTGTTGGCGAGCGCCATTCTGGACTCCTCCCTTTAGCTTATTAGGTCTGAGACCCAGACCCTCCCACTAGACTGTGGGCACCAATTGGGACACCTCAGGCCAAGCAACTCGCTGGACAAATGACACAGCCCCACCAACCAGCACTCCTGCTGTCTTAAGGCTCCCTGAGCCCATGGCTGCCCCAGATCTGGCCTTGTTGACCAGAGGGCCCAGAAACCTGTGCTCTCTCACTGTGTCCTGAACGCCCCATGCTTGCAGCAAGAGACTGGGACTGTCTCTGCCCAGCAGTGGGCTGGCAGTAGCCCTCGGACCAACCTCACCCACCAGTGGGTAGGCACCAGCCCTAGAAACCTCTAGCCCCCAGCTCTACCCACTGGGGGCTGAAAACACCAACTCTGGGGCCCTTGAGTCCTGCAGCCCTAGACCCAGGGCCTGGTTCCACCCGCCACAGAGCAGGAGCTCACCCCAGGACTTGGCCTCACCCACCAGCAGGTAGACACCAGTCCCAGGGCCACCACATCCCCACATCCTGATGGGTGGGACCCAGCCCACCCAACAGCAAGCCAGCACTAGCCCCAAGACCCCTTTGGCCCCAGCCCCATCCACCAGCAGTTTGAGACACTTTGGAATCCTTCGTCACTCCAGAGTCCATCCCCACTTACCAGCAGATGCACACTGGTTTTAGGACACCCCAGACTCCACAGCCAGCCATGTCAGGAACTGGTCCCACTCACTTTCAGATCAACACTAGATCCAGGACCCCTAGCCCCACAATCACCCACTTCAGGACTCTGTCCACCAGAGGACCATCACTAGTCCCAGAAATTCCTGGAACCTAAAGTCAGCAGCTTGAGGCCCAATCCCACCCACCAGTGGCCAGAAGCTTTCACACAAGGCAGGTCATAGCAAGCAACCAGACTGGGGACCAGCCACACCTACTAGACCACCCAGAGTAGTCAGCCCATCACAACAGAAGGACCCATACAGCCCCACAAAATGCACCCCTAGAGCATGTATCTCTGCTGACCAGAGTAGGAATGCATATGATGTCTCCTACAAAAGACCATTTCTCCAAAGTTGGGAAATGCAATCAACCTCTCAAGTACATAGATATAAAAACAGCAAATTAAGCAACCAGAAGCAACAGAGAAATATGTAAATGAAGAAATAAGATAAAACCCTAGAATGAGAACTAAGTGAAGTGGAGTTAGGCATTCTACCTGATAAAGTATTCTAGGTAATGACCATGAAGATATTCAAAGTAACTCACAAGAAGTTTGGATGAACAGAGTGAGAAGATAGAATTTTTTAACAAAGATTTAGAAAATATAAAGAAGAATCAGAGATAAGGAATACAATAATTGCAATGAAAAATCCACTAGAAGCAACAGACAGTGGATTAGATGATACAGAGGAACAGATGAGTGAGCTGGAAGATAGAGTAATGGAAGTCACTGAAAAGTGAAGTCGCTCAGTCGTGTCCGCCTCTTTGCCACCCAATGGACTGTAGCCCACAAGGCTCCTCCGTCCATGGGATTTTCCAGGCAAGGGTACTGGAGTGGGTTGCCATTTCCTTTTCCAGGGGATCTTCCTGACCCAGGGATCGAACCAAGGTCTCACGCATTGCGGGCAGACACTTTACCATCTGAGCCACAGGAAGTCACTGAAGTGGAACAGAAAAAAATAATAAAAAGAAATGAAGATGATTTAAGAGACCAACATTGAGCATACTAACAGTCAGAGTACAGGGGTCCAAAAAGGAGAAGGGAGAGTGCAGGGGGAAGAGAACATATTTGGAGACTTAATAGCTGAAAACTTCCCTAACCTGAGAAAGGAAACAGACATCCTGGTCCAAAAACCACAGAGAGTACCAAATAGGATCAACTCAAAAAGGACCATACCAAGACACACAGTAATTAAAATAGCAAAAATTAAAGATAGAGTGATAAAAACAGTAAAAAAAAAAAAAGCAACAAGTTATGTTTAAGGAATCTACATTCTCAAGTAATGACAATAAAAACAAAACTAAACAAGTGAAACCTAATTAAACATAAAATCTGCACAGTAAAGGACACAATAAAAAAGTAAAAGACAGCACGCAGAATGGGAGAAAGTATTTGCAAATTACATGACTGATAGAAGATTAATTTCAATATATATAAAAAGCTCATAAAACTCAAACAACCTAATCAATAAATGGACAGCAGATATAAATACACATTTCTTCAAAGAAGACATACAGATGACCAAAAAGCACATGAAAATGTGTTCAGCATCACTAATTATCAGAAAAATGCAAATCAAAACTATTAACACAATGAAGTACCACATCACACAAATCAGAATGGCTATCATCAAAAAGGTATACAAAAATACATGCTGGAGAAGGTGTAAAGAAAAGGGAATCCTCCTACAATTCTCATGGGACTGTAAGTGGGTAGAGCCATTATATAGAACAGTATGGAGTTTTCTTTAAAAAACTAAAAATAGAGCTATATAATATAGCAACCCCACTCCAGGGCATATACCCAGAGAAAACCATGTTCACTGCATCTCTGTTCACAGTGCAACCTAAATGTTCATCAACAGAAGAATGAATAAAAAAGATGTGGTATATGTATGCAGTGGAATACTACTCAGCCATAAAAACAAAATAATGCCATTAATAACAACATGAATGGACCTAGAGACTATCACACTAGGTGAGGTAAGTCAAACAAAACAAAAAAATACAAACATCATACAGTACACTCGTATCAGTCAGTTCAGTTCAATCGCTCAGTCGTGTCCAACTCTTTGCGACCCCATGAATCACAGCACGCCAGGCCTCCCTGTCCATCACCAACTCCCGCAGTTCACTCAGACTCATGTCCATCGAGTCGGTGATGCCACCCAGCCATCTCATTCTCTGTCGTCCCCTTCTCCTCCTGCCCCCAACCCCTCCCAGTATCAGAGTCTTTTCCAGTGAGTCAACTCGTCGCATGAGGTGGCCAAAGTATTGGAGTATGGAATCTAATTTTTTAAAAGTGATACAAATGAACTTATTTACAAAACAGAAACAGACTTGCAGATAATGAAAGCAAAATTATAATTCAGTTCAGTTGCTCAGTCGTGTCTGACTCTCTGTGACCCCATGGACAGAGGCACGCCAGGCTTCCCTGTCCATCACCAGCTCCTGGAGCTTACTCAAATTCATGCCCATGGAGTCAATGATGCCAACCAACCATCTCATCCTCTGTCGTCACCTTCTCCTCCTGCCTTCAATCTTTCCCAGCATCAGGGACTTTTCAAATGAGTCAGTTCTTTGCATCAGATGGGCAAGGTGTTAGAGTTTCAGTATCAGTCCTTCCAATGAATATATAGGACTGATTTTCTTTAGGATGGACTGGTTGGATCTCCTTGCTGTCCAGGGGACTCTCAAGAGTCTTCTCCAGTACCACAGTTCAAAAGCATCAATTCTTCGGTGCTCAGCTTTCTTTATAGTCCAACTTTCACATGCATACATGACCACTGGCAAAACCATAGCTTTGACTAGACTGACCTTTGTTGGCAAAGTAAGGTGTCTGCTTTTTAATATGCTGTCTGGGTTGGTCATAACTTTTCTTCCAAGGAGCGTGTGTCTTTTAATTTCATGGCTACAGTCAACATATGCAGTGATTTTGGAGCCCAAAAAAATAAAAGTCTGTAACAGTTTACACTGTTTCCCCATCTATTTGCCATGAAGTGATGGGACCAGGTTCCGTGTAGTCCAAAGGACTCTTAAGAGTCTTCTCCAGCACCACAGTTCCACAGCATCAGTTCTTCCACGCTCAACCTTCTTTATGGTGCAACTCTCACATCCATACACAACTACTGGTAAAAACCATAGCCTTAACTCTACGGACCTTTGTCAGTAAAATGATGTCTCTGCTTTTTAATTTGCTGTCTAGCTTTGCCATAGCTTTTCTTCCAAAGAAAAAATGTCTTTTAATTTTATGGCTGTAGTCACCATCTGCAGTGATTTTGGAGCCCAAGAAAATAAAATCTGCCACTGTTTCCATTTTTTCCCCCATTTGCCTTTTAAGTGATGGGACTGTTGCCATGATCTTCATTTTTTGAATGTTGAGTTTTAAGCCAGCTTTTTCACTTTCCTTTTTCACCCTCATCAAGAGGTCCTATAATTCCTCTTTGCTTTCTGCCATTAGGATGCTATCATCTGCATATCTGAGGTTGTTGATATCTCTCCTGACAATCTTGATTCCAGCTTGTGTGTGATTCATCCAGCCAAGAATTTCACATGATGTACTCTGCATGTAAGTGAAATAAGCAGGGTGACAATATACAATCTTGACATACGCCTTTCTCAATTTTAAACCAGTCCATTGTTTCACATCTGGTTCTAATTGTTGCTTCTTGACCTTCATACACATCTTTTGGGAGACAGGTAAGGTGTTCTGGTATTCCCACTTATTTAAGAATTTTCCAACAGGCCTTCAGATAGTTAGATCTTTTCAGAAAAAGGTTTTATGAGTTCCAATTCTTGCATCTTCTCATACCTAGAAAAACACTGACGTCATTAATGGTGAAATCTGCTTTGGCTATTAAAAAAAATTTTTTTTACAATTAAAAGTCAAAATAGAGTAGCTATGGTTTAGACATCCTGGGAAATAACTATTTCCCAGATATTCTGAAAAATTATATTATGGGTGTGATTTCAGATTAGACACTGTGACCTAATGTAGAACTTAATGCTCCTGTAATGCATTTTTGCTTCTGTACTTTGCTTGCTGTTCATAAAACCAAAGTTACTCCATTTTAAGATAAGGTTGTTTTTAAGTAAAGATTCCTAAAATTGTTTTTGAAAAAATAAAAAAAAGAATTTTCCAGTTTGTTGTGATCCACACAGTCCAAAGCTTTAGTGTTATAAATGAAGCAGAAGTAGATGTTTTTTCTGGAATTCTATTGCTTTTTCTATGATCCTATGGATGTTGACAATTTGATCTTTGGTTCCTCTGCCTTTATAAATCCAGCTGATGTATCGGAAGCTCTTGTTTCACATGCTGTTGAAGCCTAGCTTGAAGGATTTTGAGCATAACCTTGCTAGCCTGTGAAATGAGTGCAATTGTAGGGTAGTTTAAACACTCTTTGGCATTGACCTTCTTTGTGATTGAAATGAAAACTGACCTTTACCAGTCTTGTGGCATTTTTATACACTAACAATGAAATATCAGAGAAATTAAGGAAAAGTACCATTTACAGTTGCATCAGAAAGAATTTACTACCTGGAAATAAATCTAACTAAGGAGGCAAAAGACCTGTACTCAGAAAACTATTAAGACACTAATGAAAGAAATTGAAAATGACACAAAGAGATGAAAAGATATACCATGTTCATGGATTAAAAGAATTAATATTGTTGAAATGACCATACTACGTCCAGGCAACCTACAGATTCAATGCAATCCTTATCAAAATACCAATGGTATTTTTCACAGAACTAGGACAAATATCTCTAAAATTCGTATGGAAATACAAGAGACCCAGAATAGCCAAACAGTCTTGGGGGGAAAAAATGAATGAAGCTAGAGGTATCATGCTTCCTGATTTTAAATTCTACTACAGAGCTCCTACAACCAAAACACTGTGGTACTGGCACAAAAACAGACACATAGATCAATGGAACACAATTGAGAGCCCAGAAATGAACCTCCACTTATGTGGGCAATTAATCTGTCCCTATATTCCATTAAGAGATACAACTTTTGCTCTATTAAAACTGTTATAAGATTACAGTATCTTAAAGGGAAACCCTGATGCCTAACCTCATGACATCTACAACTTCTTTCACATGAGTGTCCCTTCTAACAAATGTTTAATTGTGTTTGTGGCCTTCACAAGGAACCATTGGGGGAGGTCAGATGATAGGAAGTAAAAATGAACTAGAAGGAATTTTTTGTGTATTGAAGAACCACTCTTAAGCAGGGGTGAGAGACTTTCCTTACCACTGAATTAAATAGATATATAGATAACAAATCTTCTTAGAACAATATGACTTCTGAGATATATCACACCTGGTGATGCTCATAGATGAATCACTGAAAATTAAGCAGAGGGAGGAAATTATATTGCTAACCTTCTGAAATTCTTATCTACATCTGTACAATAAGGCAGCAATCTGGAACTGTCTTGAGAATTACCTCCAAGAATCTAAAGTTGCTAGAAACCATTGCAGAGAATTTGAAAATCCTAATCTTACCTGTACCAAGTAGAGTACTTTGTCAGAAACCTGGCAGGAAATAGAAACCGCCACAGATGGTCCAAATGAAGATGTTACTTATAGAGACATGGTGAGGGTTCAGGGAGGAAGCAGCTGATGGTGAAGCACCCAGAAACTAAAAGTAGTTAGAAGCCATTTCTACTTCTAGGGCTAAGGGGTAGAGGAAGATGTAAGGTTGCATAGACTGGGCACTGGGTGACGGAGGAGAAGGTTCCTTGCTGGAGGGATGCAGCTGCTCTCAGAACATGGTTTCAAAGCAAGAAGGGGCAGAAAGGACTGTCCTTACCTTGCTCTCCTCCCACGCTGCCTTCTCCTGAGGTTACGTCCCACTGCCAGGATGAAGTCAGCTCAAAATACCCATCAGAAGAGCTGAGGGCTCCTTTTCTTCCTGGGGCTGAAAGAGCAGGTGGAGGATAACCAGCATAGGGAGTCAGCCAGGCACTCCTGATCTGTGTGCAAGAAAAGATCTGCTATCTGAGAAATTTCATCAGAAGGCATAAACGGACTCACTCCTTGACGGGTGATTCCTGCTGGTCTTCTAGGTACACCAGTGCTGCCCATCAATGAGATGCACACGCTCCTCACGTGCACAGAGCTTACCGCCCGGGGAGAGGCAGTCCGATAGGCCCACCTGAGGGTGTGACAGCGGCCCAGAGGAGAGGCAGCTGACCTAGTGTACGAGATCAGGGAGAGGACCTCCTGGCGGCCCAGGGGTTAAGCATCCACCTGCCAATGCAGGGGACACGGGTTTGATCCCTGGTCTGGAACGATGCCACGTGCTGCAGGGCAACTGAGCCTGTAGGCACAACTACTGAGCCCTGAGTGCAGCTCCTGGAGCCACGCCACACAGGAGGAGCCACTGCCGGGAGAAGCCCGCCCACCACAGCCGAGCGCAGCCCTCCTTCGCTGCGACTAGAGGAAGCCTCCAGGCAGCAGCGGACACTCAGAGCAGCCAAAAGTCAATGAATTAATTAAAAGAGAGACAGATCAGGGAGAGCTTCTTGGAGGACGTTATGCCTAAACAGAGATGTCAGTAGTGAGTAAATAGAGAGGGCCTCCCGGTAGGAGTGGAGGGGTGGGATGGCAGAGACGTGAGAAGGAGGATGATACAGTGGGATTCAGAACAGCCAGAGCAGTCTGGGGAGTAGGTGGTGAGAACGGCCTGGGGGAAGTTTAGAGAGGTGGGCAGGGCCAGGTATCGAAAGACCCTGTAAGCATGCTAAGAATTAGGGCATTATTCTAAGAATAAGGGTGAGCAATGGAAAGATTATAAGCAAGGCAATGGTGTAATCAGATATTTCTCAAGGCTCTCCAAGGTGTGAAGGAACAAGATGGGCAAGGAACAAGAGGGGAAGGAGTTTCACAGACCGGCCCCTTCTCTGTCAGACCCTCTCAACAACGCTGAGCTTCAGTTTCCTCACCCACACAACGAAAGTAATCAGCCTCGCCCAGTTGACCTCCCTGATTGGGGCGAGAATCAGAGGGACATGAACAGGCTCTGGCAACTATAAAGCGCAGTTAGAACTCCCACTAGTGCTGTGAGGAAAAGAGAATGTGGCTGAGATTGTTATAAACATATCCCAAGGAAGTCTGCGTGGTCCTCTGACCCATGTCCCAAAGACCAGAGAGGAAACAGGATGAAGCAGGCCCGCAAAGAGTGAGCCTGCCATGGATTCTGAAATGGAGACCCCATTGCCTGCTCCCCCCAGCCCCATCGTGTGGCTCATGATCGTTGTCCCATAAATATGAATTGATGAATGGCTGAGTGGGGCTTTGTTTTGCTTGTTTTCGTTTTTGCAAACTCTCTTATGACCACAGAGGGAAATCTAAATTAATGCCATATGCCTGTAAAAATGCCTCTGACATCTTTTATTGTAATGGAAGATGACAATAGTTATCAGAGCAGAAGGAACATGCTTGAGTGAAAGTAAATACCAAACACCTTTTGGGAAACAGAGCACCTCCTGATGACCTTTGCAGATGTTCAGCTTCCTGAAGCACAGCACCCTGGAGTCTCCTGTCAGTCTAACCAGGATTTCCTCCTGTTTCCAGGAGTGTGCCTCCTCCCTTTTCCTGGGTTGCACATAATTTTAAATGTCACGGTAATCACATTTTTCCCCAGGATAACATGAAATATCATTGGAGCTTAATGGAGATGAACAAATGATTAAATTCAGATGTTACTGATATATTACATTGGAGAAATTACATCTATTTCACAAGCTGTAAATCCTCTGAACTTTGTAGCACAATAAGTAATAAAACCACAAAAGCTACTGTTTCTGATTTTGCGCTGCCCTTTCTATGCTACCCAAGTAATTCACACCTATCACCCCAGTCCTTCAGGGCAGGCATTATTATCTCCATTCAACACAAGTGCAGATGAACTCACTGACCTACTCAAAATCACTTGACTTGTGGATGCATGAATGTCCCCCCTCGTAAGCTCTATGGCCTTGGCAGAGTTCCTTTTCTGCTCTAAGCCTCATCTGTGGAACAGAAATAATAAAACACTGAATTCATTAAGATGTAGAGGATCATATTAAATGAGATGCAGTGTGCACCACTTTAGCTCAGTGCCTGCTACACAGTAATCACTTACTGCATTAGTCAGGGTTCCCCACAGAAACAGAACCAATGATATATATTAAATCATGTGATATTATTAATGCAAATTTATAAATCAGATAATATTATATAATAAAATTTATTACATATCTTATTATAAGGGATTGGCTTTATGCAATTATGGAGGCTGAGAAGTCCCACCATTTACAGTCTAAAGATTCAGGACAGCCATAAGTATCGATCCAGTGTGAGTCCAAAGGCCTGAGAACCAGGAGAGCCAAGTTCCCCTCTGAGTGCAAGAGAAAAACCCATGAATAGGCTAGAAAACTGGTAAAGAGAGGGAATTCTTTCTTATCAACCTTTTATACTATTCAGATCTTCAATGGATCGGTTGAGCCCACCCACGTTGTAAAGGTCAATCTGTTTTACTCAGTCTACCAATTCAAATGCTAATCATACCTAGAAATAAACCACCACAGACAAGCCCAGAAACAATGTCTAAACAAGTATCTGACTACTCTGTGGTCCAGTCAAGCTGACACATAACATTAACCGTCGCACTTCTGTTAGCAATGTTATTGCTATTGTTATTACTGCAGATTTGGCAGTCTGTGTCTAGCCACTGTTTTACTTCGCCTCAAAACCAAAATAAGCCACTAGTATAATGATGATAAAATCAAAAGCCACATACAATTTTTCCTTCCCTCAGGGAATTTTTTGACATCTCGCATATTTAATTCATGGCAAAGATTCTAACCACCGGGGCTGTTTTCCCTAAAACTCTTGGGAAAAGGTGGGAAGTCATATTAGTGATTCAGAAATAGGAGAATGCCACATATTGAACCCTAGAGCAGTAAGGGGAAATAAAAGGCCTAATTAACAGCTTGCCAACCTTCTAGGCTAAGGCTGTGAGTGTAGATAACCAAGTAAGGAAAAGTTTAAACCATGAATTAAAAGAAGGCACATCCTTGGGCTGAGGCATCTCATTAGATGCTCCTGTATCACACTAAATAAGAAGGAAAAAATTAGTTTAAACCTGAAGGCAAGCACACAACGTGTGTGTGTGTGCACTTAGTCACTCAGTGATGTCTGACGCTTTGTGGCCCCATGGACTGTAGCCCGCTAAGCTCCTCTGTCCATGGAATTTTCCAGGCAAGAATACTGGAGTGGTTTGCCATTTCCTCCTCTAGGGGATCTTCCCGACCCATGGATTAAACGTGTGTCTCTTGCGCTTCCTGCATTGCAGGCAGATTCTTTACCACTGCACCACCTGGGAAGCCCATATATATGTGTATATGTGTATATATGCAAATCCATTGTGGACAATATCCTATGGCCTTTTCCTGCACCCATACCTGTGTTTTACTTGCTGAGGGGCCCATTACCTACACACCACCTTCATGTCTGATGGTCAGGTCAAAAGTTCTGAACTTGAAATGCAGCCCTGCCATGTTCTAGCCATGTTCAGTTCAGTTCAGTCACTCAGTCATATCCGACTCTTTGCGACCCCATGAATCACAGCACACCAGGCCTCCCTGTCCATCACCAACTCCCGGAGTTCACTCAAACTCATGTCCATCGAGTCGGTGATGCCATCCAGCCATCTCATTCTCTGTCGTCCCCGTCTCCTCCCACCCCCAATCCCTCACAGCATCAGAGTCTTTTACAGTAAGTCAACTCGTCTCATGAGGTGGCCAAAGTATTGCAGTTTCAGCTTCAGCATCAGTCCTTCCAGTGAACACCCAGGATTGATCTCCTTTAGAATGGACTGGTTGGATCTCCTTGCAGTCCAAGGGACTCTGAAGAGTCTTCTCCAATACCACAGTTCAAAAGCATCAATTCTTCGGCGATCAGCTTTCTTCACAGTCCAACTCTCACATCCATACATGACCACGGGAAAAACCATAGCCTTGACTAGACGGACCTTTGTTGGCAAAGTAATGTCTTTGCTTTTTAATATGCTGTCTAGGTTGGTCATAACTTTCCTTCCAAGGAGTAAGCGTCTTTTAATTTCATGGCTGCAATCAGCATCTGCAGTGATTTTGGAGCACCTTGAGGCCTGGCATGCTGTGATTCATGGGGCCGCGGAGAGTCAGACACAACTGAGCGACTGAACTGAACTGAACTGAGCCAAATATTCATCTCTGAGCTTCAGAGGTCCCTCCACTGTCATAAACTCCCAAGAGCCCATTGGAAGGTTAAGGAAAGTGCTTAGTGTGTCTGGCACTTAACAATTCAGTTCAGTTCAGTCGCTCAGTCGTGTCCAACTCTCTGCGACCCCATGAATCACAGCACACCAGGCCTCCCTGTCCATCACCAACTCCCGGAGTACACTCAAACTCATGTCCACAGAGTCGGTGATGCCATCCAGCCATCTCATTCTCCGTCGTCCCCTTCTCCTCCCGCCCCCAACCGTTCCCAGCATCAGAGTCTTTTCCAGTGAGTCAACTCGCCGCATGAGGTGGCCAAAGTATTGCAGTTTCAGCTTCAGCATCAGTCCTTCCAATGAACACCCAGGATTGATCTCCTTTAGAATGGACTGGTTGGATCTCCTTGCAGTATAAGGGACTCTCAAGAGTCTTCTCCAACACCACAGTTCAAAAGCATCGATTCTTTGGCGATCAGCTTTCTTCACAGTCCAACTCTCACATCCACACATGACCACGGGAAAAACCATTGCCTTGACTAGACGGACCTTGGTTGGCAAAGTAATGTCTCTGCTTTTTAATATACTATCAAGGTTGGTCATAACTTTCCTTTCAAGGAGCAAGCGTCTTTTCATTTCCTGGCTGCAATCAGCATCTGCAGTGATTTTGGAGCCCAAAAAAATAAAGTCTGACACTGTTTCCACTGTTTTCCCATCTATTTCCCATGAAGTGATGGGACCAGATGCCATGATCTTTGTTTTCTGAATGTTGAGCTTCAAGCCAACCTTTTAACTCTCCTCTTTCACTTTCATCAAGAGGCTTTTGAGTTCCTCTTCACTTTCTGCTGTAAGGGTAGTGTCATCTGCATATCTGAGGTTATTGATATTTCTCCCGGCAATCTTGATTCCAGCTTGTGCTTCTTCCAGCCCAGTGTTCCTCATGATGTACTCTGCATAGAAGTTAAATAAGCAAGGTGACAATATACAACCTTGACGTACACATTTTCCTATTTGGAACCAGTCTGTTGTTCCATGTACAGTTCTGACTGTTGCTTCCTGACCTGCATACAGGTTTCTCAAGAGGCAGGTCAGGTGGTCTGGGATTCCCATCTCTTGAAGAATGTTCCGCAGTTTATTGTGATCCACACAGTCAAAGGCTTTGGCATAGTCAATGAAGCAGAAATAGATGTTTTTCTGGAACTCTCTTGCTTTCTCCATGATCCAGCGGATGTTGGCAATTTGATCTCTGGTGCCTCTGCCTTTTCTAAAACCTGCTTGACTATCTGGGAGTTCACAGTTCACATATTGCTGAAGCCTGGCTTGGAGAATTTTGAGCATGACTTTACTAGCATGTGAGATGAGTGCAATTGTGCGGTAGTTTGAGCATTCTTTGGCATTGCCTTTCTTTGGGATTGGAATGAAGACTGACCTCTTCCAGTCCTGTGGCCACTGCTGAGTTTTCCAAATCTGCTGGCATATTGAGTGCAGCACTTTCACAGCATCATCTTTCAAGACTTGAAATAGCTCAACTGGAATTCCATCACCTCCACTAGCTTTGTTCGTAGTGATGCTTTCTAACAGTTCAGTTCAGTTCAGTCGCTCAGTCGTGCCCGACTCTCCGCGACCCCATGAATCACAGCATGCGAGGCCTCCCTGTCCAACACCAACTCCCGGAGTACACTCAAACTCATGTCCACAGAGTCGGTGATGCCATCCAGCCATCTCATTCTCCGTCGTCCCCTTCTCCTCCCGCCCCCAACCGTTCCCAGCATCAGAGTCTTTTCCAGTGAGTCAACTCGTCGCATGAGGTGGCCAAAGTATTGCAGTTTCAGCTTCAGCATCAGTCCTTCCAATGAACACCCAGGATTGATCTCCTTTAGAATGGACTGGTTGGATCTCCTTGCAGTATAAGGGACTCTCAAGAGTCTTCTCCAACACCACAGTTCAAAAGCATCGATTCTTCGGCGATCAGCTTTCTTCACAGTCCAACTCTCACATCCATACATGACCACGGGAAAAACCATTGCCTTGACTAGACGGACCTTGGTTGGCAAAGTAATGTCTCTGCTTTTTAATATACTATCAAGGTTGGTCATAACTTTCCTTCCAAGGAGGAAGCGTCTTTTAATTTCCTGGCTGCAATCAGCATCTGCAGTGATTTTGGAGCCCAAAAAAATAAAGTCTGACACTGTTTCCACTGTTTTCCCATCTATTTCCCATGAAGTGATGGGACCAGATGCCATGATCTTTGTTTTCTGAATGTTGAGCTTCAAGCCAACCTTTTAACTCTTCTCTTTCACTTTCATCAAGAGGCTTTTGAGTTCCTCTTCACTTTCTGCTGTAAGGGTAGTGTCATCTGCATATCTGAGGTTATTGATATTTCTCCCGGCAATCTTGATTCCAGCTTGTGCTTCTTCCAGCCCAGCGTTCCTCATGATGTACTCTGCATAGAAGTTAAATAAGCAAGGTGACAATATACAACCTTGACGTACACCTTTTCCTATTTGGAACCAGTCTGTTGTTCCATGTCCAGTTCTGACTGTTGCTTCCTGACCTGCATACAGGTTTCTCAAGAGGCAGGTCAGGTGGTCTGGGATTCCCATCTCTTGAAGAATGTTCCACAGTTTATTGTGATCCACACAGTCAAAGGCTTTGGCATAGTCAATGAAGCAGAAATAGATGTTTTTCTGGAACTCTCTTGCTTTCTCCATGATCCAGCGGATGTTGGCAATTTGATCTCTGGTGCCTCTGCCTTTTCTAAAACCTGCTTGAACATCTGGGAGTTCACGGTTTACATACTGCTGAAGCCTGGCTTGGAGAATCTTGAGCATGACTTTACTAGCGTGTGAGATGAGTGCAATTGTGAGGTAGTTTGAGCATTCTTTGGCATTGCCTTTCTTTGGGATTGGAATGAAGACTGAACCTCCATAAATGTGAGCTTCCTTGCCACTCTCCATCTCCCACCTCAGTAAGGGGGAAAGTAAGCTTTTCTTGAATTACTATTATTTTTAAATGACTGAAAGGTAGTATTCATTCTTCTCTGTTTAAGGAAATATCTAGAAATGAAAGAAACATCAATTCCACTGGTTATTCTACTGAGCCCTCTTAAGGGTCACAGGTGAGGAACACGTGGGTAAGAGTCCCACCCTACCCAACCTTCCATTTCCACTAGAGTTCATTTTACTTTGTGTGTATCCTGCTTCCATTTAAGACTTCATTTTAACAAAGATTCCTCAGAGGACAATCGCAAACCCCTGCTGCTGCTGCTGCTGCTGCTGCTAAGTCACTTCAGTCGTGTCCACCTTTGTGCGATCCCATAGACAGCAGCCCACCAGGCTCCCCCATCCCTGGGATTCTCCCGTCAAGAACACTGGAATGGGTTGCCATTTCCTTCTCCAATGCATGAAAGGGAAAAGTGAAAGTGAAGTCGCTCAGTTGTGTCCGACTCTTAGTGACGCCATGGACTGCAGCTGTTCTGTTTCTGTTCCGTCGCTCAGTCGTGTCCGACTCTTTGCGACCCCGTGGACTGTAGCCTACCAGGGTTCTCCGTCTATGGGATTCTCCAGGCAAGAATACTGGAGTGGGTTACCGTTTCCTTCTCCAGGGGGTCTTCCCGACCCAGGGATCGAACCCGGGTTTCCCGCATTGGAGGCAGACGCTTTAACCTCTAAGCCACCAGGGACTGCAGCTAGTCTGTTGCAAATTCATTTTAGAGATAAGGAAACAGAAACTTTGAACCATATGAGACACAGTCTTAGAACACAGATTCTTGGACTCCTGGGTCACTGTGCTGTCATTTTAAGCTATAACACCTCACCATGACTGATGTGGGAA
This sequence comes from Moschus berezovskii, assembly GCF_049115385.1. Lineage (NCBI taxonomy): Eukaryota > Metazoa > Chordata > Mammalia > Artiodactyla > Moschidae > Moschus > Moschus berezovskii. The sequence goes on from NC_142479.1 coordinate 17,127,220, forward strand.
TGGTTATATGGTGTAGAAAGATAGCCTCCATTCTCACAGGGCCCACATTTACACTGAGGGGAGTGTCCCAGGAAAAAACTCCGGATAGGAGACAGAAGCTTTAGTTCTAGCCTTGAGCCATGATGGACGCCCCATACAGCCTACGGAAGTCCAAACTAAACCCCTTTCTAGGTTTCTATTCCAAGACTCCACCCTATAACATGTCAGCTACACAGAATAAGCTATGTTTTGCTGCTGCTCCTGCTGCTGCTAAGTCACTTCAGTCGTGTCCGACTCTGTGTGACCCCATCGATGGAAGCCCACCAGGCTCCCCCGTCCCTGGGATTCTCCAGGCAAGAACACTGGAGTGGGTTGCCATTTCCTTCTCCAATGTGTGAAAGTGAAAAGGGAAAGTGAAGTCGCTCAGTCGTGTCCGACCCTTAGCGACCCCATGGACTACAGCCTACCAGGCTCCTCCATCCATGGGATTTTCTAGGCAATAGTACTGGAGTGGCTTGCCATTGAGGCTGAGTTCATTCCATCTCACTGAAGATTGCGGGGGGTGGAAGGGGAGGTGAGGTGCAGCCCCGCTGAGCTCACAGCCCCACAGGCATCTGTCTGTTAACCTTCCCTTTGTCTCCCCTCACCTCCTCCATCTATGATTGCCACAGAAAATGCCAAATTCTTATCGTTTCCTGTAGTTATTCATTTTTCTCCCCTCCTTGATTGTCCAAATCTATCAAGTATTTAACAGATTTGAAAGTCTTCGTGCTTTTACTAACCACATCTTTTAGAATATAGTTGTTGTTAGATACAAAAAAATTTATGCAAAACCTGAAATTAAATTATATTCTGAGAAATATAAAATGAGAACTTAGAGCAGTGTTTCTGAATTTTTCCTACTTAAATTTCACCTTCTCTTTGGAGGGCTCTCATAATTCTTTTTGCCACTGTCTTTCCCAGGTACTGGAGGATGTTCCATTTACCTCAAAATCCACTGCACAAGCTTGGACCTAATTCCTCTCTTTGGTTCCCTTAGGCAGCACAGAGAAAGGGCAATTTCATTTTAGGCTAATTTAATTAAATAGTTTCCAAAATGGTAAGCTAAGAAGCCATCATGAATGAGACCAGTGCTTTTCTAAGAGTCATAGGAGAGCTTGTTTCCTCTCTCTCTTTCTACCATGTAAGGATTCAAGGAGAAATTTGCCATCTGCGACCCAAAAGAGGACTCTCATCAGAACCCAAGTATGCTGGCACCATGATCTCGGACTTCTAGCTTCCATAAATGTGAGAAATATGTTTCTGTTTTTGATGAGCCACCCAGTTTTTTTTTTTATACAGCCCAAATTAAATATGACATCACCAAAACACTAATAAAAATATAACTATCAAGCAAACAGAAGAGGGAAACGAAGTGATGAAAAACTTCAAACGTTACAAATTCTTTTATATTCTTGTCTTCTTACAAGAAACAAGAAATATAGGAGTATACGTTGGTTGACATAAGCAGAAGGCTAACAGTGAAATCAGAGATCCAAACCAAATATATAAGGAATAAATTTTGCATAAATTGGACCTGACTTTCCAATTAAAGACAAAGATGCCAGGCTTTATAATAAAGCTCAGCTATCAACTACTCACAATAATAATCTAAAATATGGAGATATTATAAAAGTATATAAAAGTAAAAGAATGAAAAAGATATACTATGCAAAGAATAACTGTAAAAAGCTAGTGTTGCTAAATTGATATCAGAAAAATGCGTTTTGTCAAAGTATCACAAAGAAAAAAAATTAATTTTATAATTTAAAGATCTTTTATTTACTAGATGTTGTTGTTCACTCACTAAATTGTGTCTGACTCTTTGAGACCCCGTGGGCTGCAGCACACCACTCTTCCCTGTCCTTCCCTGTCTCCCAGAGTTTGCTCAGATTTTTGTTTACTGAGTCAGTGATGCTATCTGTCCATCTCAACCTCTGCTGCCCTATTCTCCTTTTGCCATCAGTCTCTCCCAGCATCAGGGTCTTTTCCAACAAGTCGACTCTTCACATGAGGTGGCCAATTATTGGAGCTTCAACTTCAGTATCAGTCCTTCCAGTGAATACTCAGGGTTGATTTCCTTTCAGATGGACTGGTTTGATCTCTTTGCAGTCCAAGGGACTCTCAAGAGTCTTCTCCAACACCACAGTTCAAAGGCATCAATTTTTCAGAGCTCAGTCTTCTTTATAGTCCAACTCTCACATCCATAATGACTACTAGAAAAACTATAGCCTTGACTAGATGGATCTTTGTCAGCAAAGTGATGTCTTTGCTTTTTAATACACTGTCTAATTTTGCCATAGCTTTTCTTCCAAGGAGCAAGTGTCTATTAATTTCATGGCTGAAGTCTGTCTGCAGTGATTTTGAAAACCAGAAAGTAAAATCTGTTTCCCCTTCTCCTTGCCATGAAATGATGAGACTGGATGTGATGATCTTTGTTTTTTGAATGTTGAGTTTTAAACCAGCTTTTTTACTCTCCTTTTTCACTTTCATCAAGAGACTCTTCACTTTCTGCCACTAGAGGGGTATCATCTGCATATATGAGGTTGTTGATATTTCTCCCAGCAATCTTGATTCCAGTTTGTGATTCATCCAGCCCAGCATTTCACATGGTGTACTCTGCATATAAGTCAAATAAACAGGGTGACAATATACAGTTTTGTCATACTCCTTTCCCAATTTTAAACCAGTCAGTTGTTCCATGTAAAGTTCTAACTGTTGCTTCTTGACTCGCATACAGGTTTCTCAGGTAGATATGGCAATTGTACGTTTATATGTACAAAGTATAATCAATCTGATTTCGGTGTTGACCATCTGGTGATGTCCATGTGTACAGTCTTCTCTTGTGTTATTGGAAGAGGGTGTTTGCTATGACCAGGGCATTCTCTTGGCAAAACTCTATTAGCCTTTGCCCTGCTTCATTCTGTACCCCAAGGCCAAATTTGCCTGTTACTCCAGGTGTTTCTTGACTTCCTACTTTTGCATTCCAGTCCCCTATAATGAAAAGGACATCTCCTTTGGGTGTTAGTTCTAAAAGGTCTTGTAAGTCTTCAAAGAACTGTTCAACTTTGCTTCTTCAGTGTTACTAGTTGGGGCATAGGCCTGGATTACTGTAATATTGAATGGTTTGCCTTGAAAACGAACAGAGATCATTCTGTCATTTTTGAGATTGCATCCAAGTACTGTATTTTGGACTCTTTTGTTGACCATGATGGCTACTCCATTTCTTCTAAGGGATTCCTGCCCACAGTAGTAGATATAATGGTCATTTGAGTTAAATTCACCCATTCCAGTCCATTTTAGTTCACTGATTCCTAGAATGTCGATGTTCACTCTTGCCATCTCCTGTTTGACCACTTCCAATTTGCCTTGATTCATGAACCTAACATTCCAGGTTCCTACGCACTATTACTCTTTACAGCATCAGACCTTGCTTCTATCACCAGTCACATCCACAGCTGGATATTGTTTTTGCCTTGGCTCCATCCCTTCATTCATTCTGGATTTATTTCTCCACTGATCTCCAGTAGCATTTTGGGCACCTACCAACCTGGGGAGTTCCTCATTCAGTATCCTATCATTTTACCTTTTCATACTGTTCATGGGGTTCTCAAGGCAAGAATACTGAAGTGGTTTGCCATTCCCTTCTCCAGTGGACCACATTCTGTCAGACCTCTCCACCATGACCCATCCGTCTTGGGTGTCCCCACATGGCATGGGTTAGTTTCATTGAGTTAGACAAGGCTGTGGTCCGTGTGATCAGATTGACTAGTTTTCTGTGATTATGATTTCAGTGTGTCTGCCCTCTGATGTCCTCTCGCAACACCTACCATCTTACTTGGGTTTCTCTTACCTTGGTCGTGGGGTATCTTTTCACGGCTGCTCCAGCAAAGCACAGCTGCTGCTCCTTACCTTGGATGAGGGGAATCTCCTCACAGCCTCCCCTCCTGACCTTGAACGTGGAGTAGCTCCTCTCGGCCCTCCTGTGCCTGCACAGCCGCCGCTACTTGGACATGGGGTAGCTCCTCTCGGCGGCCGCCCCTGACCTCAGACATGCATATTAAAAAGCAGAGACATTACTTTGCCAACAAGGTCCGTCTAGTCAAGGCTGTGGTTTTTCTAGTGGTCATGTATGGATGTGAGAGTTGGACTGTGAAGAAAGCTGAGCACCGAAGAATTGATGCTTTTGAACTGTGGTGTTGGAAAAGACTCTTGAGAGCCCCTTGGACTACAAGGTGATCCAACCAGCCCATCCTAAAGAAGATCAGTCCTGGGTGTTCATTGGAAGGACTGATGGTAAAGCTGAAACTTCAATACTTTGGTCACCTCATGAGAAGAGTTGACTCATTGGAAAAGACTCTGATGCTGGGAGGGATTGGGGGCGGGAGGAGAAGGGGACAACAGAGAATGAGATGGCTGGATGGCATCACCGACTCGATGGAGGTGAGTTTGAGTGAACTCTGGTAGTTGGTGATGGACAGGGAGGCCTGGCGTGCTCTGATTCATGGGGTCGCAAAGAGTTGGACACGACTGAGTGACTGAACTGAACTGATGTACCAAGTAACATAGGCCAAAATACACAAAACAATAACTGATAGAAGAGGAGAAATAGACAAATCCAGTATCTTAGTGGAGGTTTTATCATACTTCTTTCAGTAATTGTATATGTAGTAAAAAACAATCAATGAAGATAAAGATAATCTGAACAACACACTGGTAAATGTAACCTAATTGCCATGTATGAATATTCTATTTAACAAGTGTAGCATACACATTTTTTCCATATACATATGAAATAATTATAAAACTTAACTTTATCCTTGATCAAAAACAAGTCTCAACCAATGTCAAAGGACTAAAATCATACAGAATATATTTTTAAATATAGTACTTAATTAAGCTAAGAATCAAGAACACCAAAATTATAAATTTTCATGTGTTTGAAAACTAAGAAATAGCCTTCTAAATAATACATTATTCAAAGGAGGAAAAATCAAAATTGAAAATTATAAAATATTTTTGATGGAAGATCTAAAATTAAAGCAAACTGTACAAAAACACTTGTAGCATACATATTACAGGAAGTGACTACTTTTATTGTATGCATTCTAAAAGAAGAAAGACTAACAAGTGGTGAACTAAGTAATCACCTCAACAATTTTGCAACAGAAAAGCAAATTATAAGCAAAGAAAATGGAATAAAGAAGAAAAATAGTAGAAGCAGAAGTTAAGGAAAGAGAACAAATTTACAATAGAGAGCAATAAAGACCAAAGAAGCTTTTGGTAGATTAATGAAAATAATAATTCAGTTCAGTTCAGTTCAGTCGCTCAGTCGTGTCCGACTCTTTGTGACCCCATGAATCACAGCACGCCAGGCCTCCCTGTCCATTACCAACTCCCAGAGTTCACTCAAACTCATGTCCATCGAGTCTGTGATGCCATCCAGCCATCTCATTCTCTGTCGTCCCCTTCTCCTCCCACCCCCAATCGCTCCTAGCATCAGACTCTTTTCCAGTGAGTCAACTCGTCGCATGAGGTGGACAAAGTATTGGAGTTTCAGCTTTACCATCAGTCCTTCCAATGAACACCCAGGATTGATCTCCTCCAGAATGGACTGGTTGGATCTCCTTGCAGTCCAAGGGACTCTGAAGAGTCTTCTCCAACACCACAGTTCAAAAGCATCAATTCTTCGGTGATAAGCTTTCTTCACAGTCCAGTTCTCACATCCATACATGACCACGGGAATAACCGTAGTCTTGACTAGACGGACCTTGGTTGGCAAATAATGTCTGTGCTTTTTAACATGCTATCTAGGTTGGTCATAACTTTCCTTCCAAGGAGTAAGCGTCTTTTAATTGCCTGGCTGAAATCAGCATCTGCAGTGAATTTCGGACTCTTTTGTTGACCATGATGGCTACTCCATTTCTTCTAAGGGATTCCTGCCCACAGTAGTAGATATAATGGTCATCTGAGTTAAATTCACCCATTCCAGTCCATTTTAGTTCACTGATTCCTAAAATGTCGACGTTCACTCTTGTCATCTCCTGTTTGACTACTTCCAGTTTGCCTTGATTCATGGACCTAACATTCCAGGTTCCTATCCAATATTGCTCTTTACAGCATCAGACCTTGCTTCTATCACCAGTTACATCCACAACTGGGTATTTGTTTTGCTTTGGCTCCATCCCTTCATTCTTTCTGGAGTTATTTCTCCACTGATCTCCAGTAGCATACTGGGCACCTACCGACCTGGGGAATTCCTCATTTAGTATCCTACACGAGAGACTGTGAGAGATGCCGGCTCTGGCGGCACAGACGCTAGAGACGCCGGCTTAATTAGCAAGGTTAATTAAGAAAAAAGAGAAGAAGAACCAACATTAGGTAAGAAAAAAGGAAAGTTATTAAAGATCTTATAGATGTTAAAAGATAGCAAGTGAATACTATAAGCAATTTTAGGTCATTTTAAAATTTGATAGAAACAAAAAGCACTTTCATTAAAAAAATGCAATTTGTAAAACTAACACAAGAAAAAATAGAATATCTGAATCATCTTATAACATCAAATAAATTTAATCTATAATCTTAAACTCTCCACAAAGAAAACCCAGTACCAAATAGTTTCACCAGTGTATTCTAGAACATTTATGGAAGACATAGCCAACTAAATACAAACTGTTTCAGAGAATAAAAAGGAACACTCTCAAACTTGCTTATGAGATCAGCAAAATCTTTATGCCAAATTCTGACAAGAACATTACAGGAAGTGAAAATTACAAGATGATTTCAGTCATGAAGATGCAAGAGGTATAAACTATGTTAGCAAACAAAATCTAACAATGTTGAAAAGGTTAATACATTTTAACCAAAAAAGATCTAGTCCAAGAAAGCAAGACTGATTTCACAACTGTCAAAAAATGAAACAATTAACTCACTATATTAACAAAATAAAGGCTGATTATCATATTGTCCTCTCAGTACAGAAAAAGCATTTAACAGAAGTCATCTCTGTTTTATGATTTAAGAATTTCATAGCCATCTCAAAATAGAAACTTTCTTGATATTATACAGGATATCTATTTTAAAAATCCACACAAAAACCATACTTAGGGGTTAAATATCCTATGGTACACCATCACTTTCAGGATGAGTCCAGACTGTTTTGTGGTCTGCTGGCTCCACACATGAAACCTGGGTCCCAGCCATGGACAACCATTTGCAGCTTCTCAAACTGAAAAGTGATATAGGCCGACCTCATTTCACAAATTTCCTATTAAACAGAGATCCTACTGCCATTATAAAATTGCTTGTCTACAAGTGTCTCTCAAATTCTTGCTGACATGAAAACAAATGAATTTTTGGATAAAAATATGAATTAACCAAGCAGTTTGGAATAAATGACTGAGTACTGAATACCATGAGGCTTTCAGGATTAAAAACAGTATGTGGAAAGAAAAGCTCTAGCTGTATTTCAAGCTAACATGAAAAGAGTCTTTAAGAATTAATAGCTGGACTATATAGTAATACGTCTAACACTAATCAAATTAGAAGAAACTTAGGTGGTTTAGTACGTGTAGTATTATAAAAGAATAAGTAATCAGGAAATAAGTGTGTGCATGCTCAGTTGTGTCCAACTCTGCAATCCCATGGACTATGGCCCACCAGGCTCTTCTGTCCATTGGATTTTCCCAGCAAGAATACTGGAATAGGTTGCCATTTCCTTCTCCAAAGGAAGGAAGTATTGGACTCCATATGGGAAAATCACGCAGTGCCCCAGATCCTAAGGACACATGATGTTTAGATCAAAAGAACACAGAAGTGTGAGGAGTTGAATTTCGGAATTAAAAAATTGAACTTAAAAAAAATGACCTGGAGAAGAGATAAAATGACAGAATCATTTTATCTATGTTGTATGCTGGTCTTTGGAGGCTGACAAATCTAGGGAGAAATTAAAAAGTTCCTTGTGAGCTTCTGCCAACCAATTAACCTCCCTGAGGGCCAGTTGCCATGAACGTTAAATGGCAAATGGGTATACTTTCATATGAGTCCACCCCCCACTAAAAGTTCTCCATTCATTCCTCTGGCCCCGCTTCAAAGCTTCATCTTCATTTTCACAAGTGACAAAGAGCAAGACAAGATTCTCCATGATTCTCTCAAGATATCCATTTAGCTCATTCCTCAAATCAAAAGGGACAAAACAAACCCCAAAAGGTAATCACTCCAATGAGCCTCAGAGGCTGTGGAGCTAAGAAATGCACTGTTGGCTAGAGCTGTCTCATGCAGATAGAGTATTTTGCAAATCTTTTCCAGACCTCTGCTGAAGCTTCTCTTCAGAATGTATTGCCTTCATAAGTATGTTGAATGGCCAACTTGCCTGCCAACTAGTTGTGCACAAAAGTCATAGGATGATTTGCAGAAGAAGAGCAGAGAGTTTTGTGCATCAGCAAAAACCTTGTGCAGAAGATGACTTATTACTTTAGAAGTGATCAAGCTTCAGAAGGAACCAAGAGAACTCTATTATGCACTTATGAACGTGGACAGCCAAGTAGGTGCTGAATGGCTCTTCCCGTGGTTCTTGCCAAAAAGGCTGATGTGCTGTGTTGCCTATTATATTGGCTTTTTTCTTTCTTTTTTTTAACTCCAGGGCTCTATGGAATCCATTCTTAGAATGCCAAAGATTATTACAAGTCCCAGAACTTGTGAGCCAACCTAAACCTGACTGGTCTCAGAGATGGATGACATGCCATCTGAAAGCTGGCCCTGTTCCTCTCTGAATGGAGCAGGAGATGAGGCACACCATTGATGAAGCTCCCTCCCAACGTTATGAGGCTCTAATGAAAACATATTTGAGTTCCCTCCAGGGGAGGCTGCCAAGAACCTGAAGGAGGGGATGAAGGATCTAGAGAAAGGGGATGACTGAGGGAGACAAGCTCTAGCCCTCCAGACATGTCAATTCCCTGTTGCATGGGGACCTGAAGAGAATGAAGGGCTTCCCAGATGGCCCTAGTGGGAAAGAGCTCGCCTGACAATGCAAGAGACATAAGAGAGGCTGGTTTGATTCCTGGATCGAGAAGACACCCTGGAGGAGAGTATGGCAACCCACTCCAGTATCCTTGCCTGGAAAATCCCATGGACAGAGGAGCCTGGTGGACTGCATTTCACGGGGTCACAAAGAGTCGAACACGACTAAAGCGACTTAACGTGCACATACACATGCAGAGAGAATGAAAGCACTCAAAGAAAGAAACCTTTCACGATTATCTTTAGGGCATGCAGACAGAAGAATTACAGAGTACTGATCTTTGCTCAGATAGCCCAGAAGGATTAAATCCTAGCAACCTGGGTATTAAGTGTGCCAGATGCTCTGCTGAGCTGTACGTGCATTATCTCATTTAATCTTCATGATTTGCCTGCAACAGGGACTCTTATCTGTTCCATTTTAAACAGAGAGAAGTGAGGCTTAACGGGGCTATGCAACGAGCCCCACACCCAGTCGCAGTGAGCACTGAACTCGTACTGAATACTGCCTCTCCACTGAAAATAATCTATGGCAAAAACAACCCTAAGCACTTCAGTTCAGTTCAGTCACTCAGTCGTGTCCGACTCTTTGTAACCCCATGAATCACAGCACGCCAGGCATCCCTGTCCATCACCAACTCCTAGAATTCACTCAGACTCATGTCCATCGAGTAGGTGATGCCATCCAGCCATCTCATTCTCTGTTGTCCCCTTCTCCTTCCACCCCCAATCCCTCCCAGCATCAGAGTCTTTTCCAGTGAGCCAACTCTTCGCATGAGATGACCAAAGTATTGGAGTTTCAGCTTTACCATCAGTCCTTCCAGTGAACACCCAGGATTGATCTTCTTTAGAATGGACTGGTTGGATCTCCTTGCAGTCCAAGGGACTCTCAAGAGTCTTCTCCAACACCACAGTTCAAAAGCATCAATTCTTCGGTGATCAGCTTTCTTCACAGTCCAACTCTCACATCCATACATGACCACGGGAAAAACCATAGCCTTGACTAGACCTTGGTTGGCAAAGTAATGTCTCTGCTTTTTAATATGCTATCTAGGTTGGTCATAACTTTCCTTCCAAGGAGTAAGCATCTTTTAATTTCATGGCTGCAATCAGCATCCGCAGTGATTTTGGAGCCCAAAAAATAAAGTCTGACACTGTTTCCACTGTGTCATCTATTTCCCATGAAGTGATGGGACCAGATGCCATGATCTTAGTTTTCTGAATGTTGAACTTTAAGCCAACTTTTTCACTCTCCTCTTTCACTTTCATCAAGAGGTTTTTAGTTCCTCTTCACTTTTTGCCACAAGGATGGTGTCATCTGCAAATCTGAGGTTATTGAAATTTCTCCTGGCAATCTTGATTCCAGCTTGTGCTTCTTCCAGCCCAGCATTCCTCATGATGTACTCTGCATATAAGTTAAATAAGCAGGGTGAAAATATACAACCTTGACGTACTCCTTTTCCTATTTGGAACCAGTCTGTTGTTCCATGTCCAGTTCTAACTGTTGCTTCCTGATGAACTATGGACAGAGAGAGGTTCGTGACATTGTACAGGAGACAGGAATCAAGACCATCCCCATGGAAAAGAAATGCAAAAAAGCAAAATGGCTGTCTGAGGAGGCCTTACAAATAGCTGTGAAAAGAAGAGAAGCGAAAAGCAAAGATAAAAAGGAAAGATATATGCATCTGAATGCAGAGTTCCAAAGAATAACAAGGAGAGATAAGAAAGCCTTCCTCAGTGATCATGCAAAGAAATAGAGGGAAACAACAGAATAGGAAAAACAAGAGATCTCTTCAAGAAAATTAGAGATACCAAGGGAACATTTCATGCAAAGATGGGCTCGATAAAGGACAGAAATGGTATGGACCTAACATACCATTAAGAAGACATTAAGAAGAGGTGACAAGAATACACAGAACAACTGTCCAAAAATATCTTCATGACCAAGATAATCACGATTGTGTGATCACTGACCTAGAGCCAGACATCCTGGAATGTGAAGTCAAGTGGGCCTTAGAAAGCATCACTATGAACAAAGCAAGTGGAGGTGATGGAATTCCAGTTGAGCTATTACAAATCCTGAAAGATGATGCTGTGAAAGTGTGCACTCAATATGTCAGCATATTTGGAAAACTCAGCAGTGGCCACAGGGCTGGAAAAGGTCAGTCTTCATTCCAATCCCAAAGAAAGGCAATGCCAAAGAATACTCAAACTACCACACAATTGTACTCATCTCACACGCTAGTAAAGTCATGCTCAAAATTCTCCAAGCCAGGCTTCAGCAATACGTGAACCGTGAACTTCCAGATGTTCAAACTGGTTTTAGAAAAGGCAGAGGCACCAGAGATCAAATTGCATCCGCTGGATCATGGAAAAAGCAAGAGTTCCAGAAAAATATCTATTTCTGCTTTATTGACTATGCCAAAGCCTTTGACTGTGTGGATCACAATAAACTGTGGAAAATTCTTAAAGAGATGGGAATACCAGACCACCTGACCTGCCTCTTGAGAAACAAAGCACTTAGCACACCATTTAAATGGAGAGGGCCCTGTGAGGCCCTCCTGGGTACACATTCTTTCCATGTCCCCCCACTTCTTGTTTGTAAGAAATAGGCTTCATTCCCTGAGTTCCAAAGGGTAAATTCAAGCAGCTCTTTACCAGGGAAGGGAGGGAATGCAGAAACAAGGGAGGAACAGTCAAGGAACAATAGAGCAGAATTGGGCAGGGCCCTGGTTCCTCCTCAGAGAACAGACATAGCAATATCTTCGAGTTCTTCAGCAGGAACTAAGGCTGGTACTGAGGTGAAGTGATGTGAAAGTCGCTCAGTCGTGTCTGACTCTTTGTGACCCCAAGGACTATACAGTCCATGGAATTCTCCAGGCCAGAATACTGGAGTGGGTAGCCTTTCCCTTCTCCAGGGAATCTTCCCAACCCAGGGAACAAAACAAGGTCTTCTGCATTGCAAGCAGGTACTGAGGTACAAGATGGTAGCTCCAAGCTAAGTACATGATTCCTGGAACACTGCCCTGTTACCTCACCACCAACCAATCAGAAGAAAGTCAGCACACAGTGGAAGATAAGGAACACTCTGATTCCCTCCTAGAATGACTGTCCCTTTAAAAACTGTGATGGTTGATCGGAATCTTTGGAGTTGGTTGTTGACATGAATCCACCTTCTCTCCAGATTGCCAGCCTTCTGAATAAAGCAACCTTTCTTTTCCAGTCAACACTTAGCTCTCAAGTATTGGCTTTCAAGCAGCAAACAGCTGAATCTGACTTCAGCAACACCATAACTATCCAATAAATAGTTATTAATGAAATAATTAATTAACTAATGCTATTATTAGATTTTCCGGGAGAAACATCAATAACCTCAGATTTGCAGAAGACACCACCCTTATGGCAGAAAGCGAAGAACTAAAGAGCCCCTTGATGAAATTGAAAGAGGAGAGTGAAAAAGCTGGCTTAAAAGCTAAGATCATGGCATCCAGTCCCATCACTTCATGACAAATAGATGGGGGAACAATGGAAATAGTGACAGACTTTATTTTCTTGGGCTCCAAAATCACTGCAAATGGTGACTGCAGCCATGAAATTAAAAGACTCTTGCTCCTTGGAAGAAAAACTATGACCAACCTAGACAGCATATTGAAAAGCAGAGACATTACTTTGCCAACAAAGGTCCATCTTGTCAAAGCGATGGTTTTTCCTCTAGTCATGTATGGATGTGAGAGTTAGACCATAAAGGAAACTGAAGAATCAATGCTTTTGAACTGTGGTGTTGGAGAAGACTCTTGGGAGTCCCCTGGGCTGCAGGGAGATCCAACCAGTCCATCCTAAAGGAAATCAGTCCTGATATTCATTGGAAGGACTGATGCTGAAGCTGAAACTCCAATACTTTAGCCACCTCATGTGAAGAACTGACTCATTAGAAAAGACCCTGATGCTGGGAAAGGTTGAAGGCAGAAGAAGGGGACGACAGAGGATGAGATGGTTGGATGGCATCACCGACTCGATGACATGAGTTTGAGCAAATTCCGGGAGTTGGTGATGAACAGGGAAACCTGGCGTGCTGCAGTCCATGAGGTTGCAAAGAGTTGGACACGATTGAGTGATGTCTTTGTAATAAAGATTCCCTGATGGCTCAGATGGTAAGGTCTCCACTTGCCATGCAGGAGACTGGTTCGATCCCTGGGTTGGGAAGAGCCCCTGGCGGAGGGTATGGCAACCCACTCTATTATTCTTGCCTGGAGAATCCCCCTGGACAGAGGAGCCTGGCGGGCTGCAGTCCATGGGATAGCAGAGTTGGACATGACTGAGCAACTAAGCACAGCACATTACAAAGTCTGCACTGGATTAACACAGACCTGGCACCAGTCTCCGGTGTGTCTTTGTGAAAATTACTTGACTTCTCTGGGTCACATTTTCCTCATCTAAAAAGAGAAGTTTAGACTAGATGCTGTCTTGGTTATACGATATGATTAATGAGTCATATGATGTGCCAACATTTACATCCAGTAGGCTGCAGTCCGTGGGGTCGCTAAGGGTCGGACACGACTGAGCGACTTCACTTTCACTTTTCACTTGCACACATTGGAGAAGGAAATGGCAACCCACTCCAGTGTTCTTGCCTGGAGAATCCCAGGAACGGGGGAGCCTGGTGGGTTTCCATCTATGGGGTCACACAGAGTCGGACACGACTGAAGTGACTTAGCAGCAGCAGCAGTGTAAACCAGAACCCTCAATGTAACTTTAACCCAAGTCTCTTCAGCTTTATGAAATTGCTTCTCTTTCCCAAGAGAAAAAAAAATGCATGGGGACTGGAAAACACACACATCTTTCTAGAGCACCCTGTGGCTTGGTTTCAGAGGGCACTGCCATTAACTAAAGGGTCCTTTGTCATAGCTGTCACTTCATTCTCAGTGACCAGATTGTCCCAATTGTCTCAGTCAAGATTTTAAAGAACCCCATGAAGTGTTTCTCTCTTTGCTCAACCCAGTGGCTCTTTCCTGGCTATTGAAATGCAGGGTTTTTTCTACCAAAATGACAACACAAGGGCTGGAAAAACCTATTTGAATGTGCTCAGAGCAAGACTATGACCTTGAATATTTTTAGCAGCTGCTTTACTTTACTTTAAAATTCCTTTTTTTGTGTGGTTGTTAAGGCAGTAAACAATATTGCATGGACAGAATTTATTGGAGGAAAAAGTTGATTGTTTTTATATTTGTCCTTCGGCATCCTGACCTTACTATACCACATCCTTTTCTCAGCTACCACTTGTCTACTTCTAGACGTGTTCATTCTTCTCCTCTATCCAGTCTCCATCAAGGTCTCCTCCTCCAGAAAGCCTTTCTTAAGTCTGTCAGGTAGACATGGACATTTTTTTTTTTAGTAATAAATTACACCTGAGGCCAGGGCATATGATGTCTCCCTTTGGCATTCTCACCTAGTAAAGTACCTAATGTAAGGTTGGCGTCCACACAGTCAGGTAAGTACAGTCAGCTCTCCCTCTATATTTGTTGGGTCCACATTCATGATTCAAAAAGCCATTTATTTAAAATATTTGGAATAAAAAGTTCTAGAATGTTCCACAAAGTAAAACTTCAATTTGCTTCATACTGGTAACTATTTACAAAGCATTTTCATTGTATTTGCAACTATTTACATAGCATTTACATTGTATTAGGTATTATAAGTAATCTATAAATTCATTTAAATCTAAAAAAATCTCATAATATTTATGAGAGTAAGTGAATAGTTCATGTGCAGCTACCATGCCATTTTGCATAAGGAACTTGAGTGGATTTGTGTGCCCACATGGTGTCCTAGAATCAACCCCTTGTGGATATTAAAGGACTACTGTTCAGTTGAGCCTTGAACAATGTAGGAGGTTGGGGTGCCAACCCTCCATGTAGTCAAAAATCTGCATATACCTATACTCAATTCTCTGTTTCCACAGTTGGCAAGCCAAGAAATCATCCAGCTGCAGGGTGTAGTAATTACTGTTGAAAAAAATTCACATTCAAGTGAATCTATGCAGTTCAAACCTGTGTTGTTCAAGGGCCAGCTGTTATTTGGTGAATGGATCTTGAAAGGATACTTCAAAAAATCAATTAAAATAGTAAGTAATAGATTAAACAAAATGCAATTACAAGAATATGTGTTATGAGCATATGATGTGAACATGTGTTAAGAATATGATAATGCTTATGAATGGGTCTACAACTAAGCAATAATTATGCTGCTGATCATTTTTCCTTTTTATAGCCTTTATGAACTATGTGACTTGAATAGACCTGGTGTAAGTAGAAACCAAGGACAGATCATTTATCTGGGAGAGAGGAAGATGCAGGTCTTAAAAATCCAAATACATTTACATCAGAGCTTACTCTAAACTTAAACCCCATTCCTATCACTGGATGAAAGGATCACCAACAAGCATCTATGAGAAGCAGGCTGACCGTCACTGCCCTAGATCTAAAAGTTACAGGTCCCAGCTAGAAGGAGAAAGCTTAATGTGGAAGAGTGATGGTTGAGTTATGAAGTGGTTCTGAAAATAAATTTAAACAAGGAATTAAATTCAGAATCTCTCTCTTCTCAAATATTGATGAGATCTGTAGCCCCTATTCAGAGAAAGCTGCTACCTTGAGGCAGTTCTATGTAGGCAGCCTGATTCGGCACAAGACTGATTGTAAATTTAGCTCTATAACCTTGGTCATACCACTTACCCTCTGAGCATTATTTTTGTCAGTAGAGATAATACAACTTATCATTACATGTTGTTGAAAGTAGGCATTTAATAAATATTACTTTCCTTCTCTCCAGGTAATTGGAGAGAAGGTATTTGGCCACTAGAGAAAAAGAACTGAGAGGGAAACTTCCTCAACTGGGAAGTATTTGCCCAAATTTCCAGCTGGGTAACATGCACTGTTGAAATAAGCTGATTGTAAAAAGGATCATAAAAAGTGGGAATCCTCAAAAATTGGCATCTATATCAAATCACTCACTTTAATTCCATAGATATTTTGTTGAATACCTACTATGTGACAAATATTGTTCTGAGCCCTGAGGATATGGAGAGGATAAGAGAGGCAATCCTTGCTGTGAGAGGTCTCATAAGCTATCAGGAAAGATACTTGTTCAAGAGGTACACACACACGAGGGACTTTCCTGGCAGTCCACTGGTTAAGACTCCTCTTCCAGTTCAGGGGGTTTGGGTTCGATCCCTGGTTGGGGAACTAAGATCCCACATGCTGCACAGCACAACCCCAAAATACATTAAATTTGAAAAAAAAAATAGAGGTACATGTGTGATAAGCCTTTTGAAAGGGTGGTAGGGGAGCATAGTGTTAAACACTCAGTCATGTCCAGTTCTTTGTGATCCCATGGACCGTAGCCTGCCAGGGAATTCTCCAGGCAAGAATACTGGTGTGGGTTGCCATTCCCTTCTCTAGGAGATCTTTCCAAGCCAGGGATTGAACCCAGGTCTCCTGCACTGTAGGCAGGCAAATTCTTTACTGTGTGAGCCACCAGGGGAGCACAGGGTCTAGTCTAAACCATCAAGCTTATCTAAAACTCCCATTGATACTGAGAGTAAATCAATGAATAAAGACAAATTGGTAGATTTTTTATTTTCCTCCACCACTCAAATTACCTAGGTATTTCTTGCTTTCCTACTATGTGCTAAACCCCAAGGAGACAGAAATAAAAAAGAAGCTGTGAACAGTCTCTGCTCCCTCAAACCTCAAAAGCTATCAGAGAGAAAACAAAATAAATGGCAGAGATGCCAACTGAATCAAAGGCTTTGGAAACATAGGGGGGAATGTTGGATCTGATCCCAATGGGAGATTAAAAGCCCACCAAGAAGGAGATCCAGCATTGGGCTTTGGATGGCAATTTCCATTCTACCCCCTGAGCTTTTATACCATAAGGATAAGTGATGCCTGCCATGCCAGCTGGTATTGTTAACAGCTTGAGGCATTAATGTAATACAGTGATGCCCTCGGAAAATAAATAGAGCTGATAAAGAAATTAACGTGTCCAAAAACAAATGCATCATCTGCTGACTTGTTCACATCTCCTTCACACAGGGTGAAGTTTACTCAGGGCTAGAAAGAGAGACCGCAGAAGTGACATTGGACCCCCGAGTGATAGCCATGGGTGTCAGTGTTTCCTCCCCAGCCTCGTGTGCTCAGTAACGGAAAAGCTTACTTTTGGGGGGCCCTTTGCAGGTTTCAAAATACCTTTACATTCAGATTGTATTGGTTCTGCCCAACAAGTCCTGAAAACAAAGAATGGGGTGTGTCATTCCCACTATACAGATGTGGAAGCTGAGACTCAGAAGAAGCCGTTTCTAGAGTCACATGCTGGAAAGGGGTGAAGGGAATGTCAGCAGCCAAGGCTTCTGATTTTCCCTTTCCTGACCTTTGGACATTCTCAGGCTGTTCTCAAACTATGATGCGCACGTGAGCCACCTGGGAGTCACAAATGCAGAGCTGGAGCCATAATGTGGGCGCGGCTTGAGATTCGATATTTCCAGCTGACTTCATGCTGCTGCTGCTGGAGAAAGGCACTCTTCACAAGAAACGATAGTCATAGCTGTGCTTCCCAGAAGTTATTTCAAATGGTTATGACAGTGGGTGATCCTTCTTACTTTTTCAAAATACCAAGTAGCAGTCCCTCAGCAACTTTTAGCTGTGTCAGCTTTTTCCCGTTGATGTTCGTGGGTCATGGGAAGACTTCTGTTGAAGTACATCCATCTCACTTCTCACCCTTGTCTGGGTCTCTTCTAGTCTCTTGCTGGGTCTGTCTCAGTCTCTGACTCGGACTATATAGTACCCTCTCTCTCTTGCTTGACCATCAATCCATATTCTTGAATTACAGTAACAAGTAATGGCTCACATCTCCATTGTGTCCTGCTGTCTAAACAAAGGCTAACTCACTCTGCTGCCTTTCAGAACAGTGTTGTCATTGAGGCTGTTCAGTCACCCAGTCATGTCTGCTCTTTGCAACCCCATGGGCTGCAGCATGCCAGGCCTCCCTGTCCCTCACCAAGTTTGTGTCCATTGCCTTGGTGAGGCCATCCAGCCATCTCATCCTCTGATGCCCTCTTCTCCTTCTGCCCTCAATCCTTCCAGCATCAGAGACTTTTCCAGTGAGTTGGCTGTTCATATCAGATGACCAAAATACTGGAACTTCAGCTTCAGCATCAGTCTTTCCAATGAGTATTCAGGATTGATTTCCCTTAAGATTGACATAGAAAGTATTGACATAAGAAAATATTCAATATAACTGACAATGACAATCATCCTCATAATTAATCAATCAATACCTGTTCACTAACTGCTCCAAGGTACTCAGATATACTGTGCTTCAAAATGACCTGCCTAGAGATAAGACACAATATGGTTTAGGACAAGGATAACATGGCATCAGGAATAAGATAAGGGGATACTTAGAGTAAGTCAAACTGTGTGCTTGGAAGTAAGAATAGAAAGAAAACATGTTCAATGCTGTAAAATATGGGGAAAAGTGTAAGACGTAGTTATTTCTCTCTGTGCTGTGCTAAGTCACTTCAGTTGTGTCTGTCTCTTTGAGACCCTACGGACCATAGCCCACCAGGCTCCTTTGTCCAGGGGATTCTCTAGGCAAGAATACTGGAGTGGGTTGCTGTTCCCTCCTCCAGGGGATCTTCCCAACCCAGGAATTGAGCCTCAGTCTCATGTCTAACCTGCATTGGCAGATGGGTTATTTACCACTAGCACTACCTGGGAAGCCCTATTTCTTTCTGAGATGCTTTAAATATAGTTGTGGAATTGATGATGAGAATAATTACACTCATTTTTACTGATGGTTCAGTTTAGTTCAGTTGCTCAGTCATGTCCGACTCTTTGCGACCCCATGGACTGCAGCACACCAGGCCTCCCTATCCATCACCAGCGTGATGGTAGAGGATAGTTATTAGTATATTTGTTCAGTTTTGCAGTCCAGCATTGTGTGACAAAGCAGAGAGGGGCCACGTTTCCCTCCTTGGTCACCATCTGATGAGGCTCCCAGGTGACCTTGGTTTCATCTGGTAAAGGGTGACCATGTGACCTCAGCCAAGGGAATCAAAGACTCTCTCCCTAGAATTTGAATTTTGAGCAGAGTGACAAGAAAGTAGTTTGAGCTGACACCCTGGATGGCAGTGCCCCAAGAATTCCCCACCAGTTCTTGCGAGAGTTTCTTTATCTCCTGTCCTCTGACGCTCATTCATCAGCTCTTCTTTTTATTATGTGAGCAATCCCATGGCCTTCCAATAGTTGCCTGGTCTATGTAGGTTGGCCAGAGAGTTGTTTAAATCAAAGAATTCTAATTCAAAACCACCTATATTTGGTTAGGTTCTGTGTTGTGTGCTTTTATGCATGTTTACTTTAGTCATCTCCAAAATCAAGACTTCGGTGCCGTTGAGTCTGATAGGCATATTCTGTCTTTGTCTGAGTTCTGAATGGAGAAAAAGCAAAGGTCCCAAACATATCATCTTTATTACTGATAGAGCATATATTTTCAGATGAATAGATTTTCTGATACTATAGCCCAGAAGTTAAAAAAACTCACACAGGTGCCCTGTGTCAGAGCAGACCTCCTATTGCAGAGGCAGCCTTCTACAGAATATCTGTCATGAAGCAACAGAGAAGGAAGATTCCTCATGTGGTCACTCACTCTCAAGAGAAAGGAACGGAGGAGCCAAGAATGATCACTTTGTTCTTCCTGAATTTACCAGTCAGGTCAGTTACTCCACTCTACTTGTTCTCTTTACGTTGCAATAAGTAAAAGGGAAGAAAGGCATTGCTGCTGCTAAGTCGCTTCAGTCGTGTCTGACTCTGCGACCCCATAGACGGCAGCCCACCAGACTCCCCCATCCCTGGGACTCTCCAGGCAAGAACACTGGAGTGGGTTGCCATTTCCTTCTCCAATGCATGAAAGTGAAAAGTGAAAGTGAAGTCGCTCAGTCGTATCCGACTCTTCGCAACCCCATGGACTGCAGCCTACCAGGCTCCTCCATACATGGGAGTTTCCAGGCAAGAGTACTGGAGTGGGGTGCCATTGCCTTCTCCGAGGAAAGGCATTAGGGCTTTTATAACAATTTAGCTCCTTCTGCAAGGAAGGAAATACCTGGAGAAGGGGAGAATCATCCTTCCCAAGAGCAGTTAGCTCCCATGTTGTTAATCCTAACTCTTTCCAGGAATTTGCTAGACGTTGTGTATGAATTGGGTTATTTCATCCTCAAAATCACTCTCCTAAGTATCTACTCAAAGCATGCTCATCTTACAGATGAAGATACTCGGGTTTCGAGAGATTAGCGAACTTCCCAGGAGACCCAGATAGTGTGGGGTAAAGCCAGGCTTCAACCCCAAACAGTGTGGAGCCGACCTTATGTCTCATATCCCTGTCCCAGAAGAGCCTGTTCAAGGAGAAAACTGACACCATGAAGAGTGAGCCCGCTGAGCTCTAACTGGTGGAGCCCGACTGCAAACCCGCAGTCAGATCTGACAGCGCACAGCGCGTGCTCAGCCGTTATATGAATGCGCAAAATAGTCAGATAAGTGTGAGTACCAAGAGGCACTCACAAAAGAGAAACATGAATTTAGTCTGCAGCACTCGCACAAACAGGGCTTCCCTGACAGCTCAGATGGTGAAGAATCTGCCTGCAGTGCAGGAGACCCTGGTTCAATTCCTGGCTCGGGAAGATCCCCTGGAGAAGGGAACGGTTACTCTCTCCAGTGTTCTGGCCTGGAGAAGTCCGTGGGGTCGCAAAGAGTCAGACATGACTGAGCGACTTGCACTTTGCTCTCACGCAAACTACATAGATGGCTGGTGTTAGGAACTGGATACTAAAAAGTAGGTGGGATGTATTTTGCATAAGGAAATGGCAACCTGCTTCAGTGTTCTTGCCTGAAAATGCCCATGGACAGAGGAACGTGGCAGGCTACAGTCCACAATGTCACAAAGAGCTGGACACGACTAAACACACACATGCACACGGGATATATTTTGAGGAAGGCATTTCAGTCTGAGACCAGCATGAATCCTAGGTGGCTGGGTAAAAGTGAGCTTAGAAAATGCTGCATCCGTGACGAAGATGAAGAAAGAGAGACCTAGGAGGTGGGGTGAGCAGAGGAGGGAGCGCTAAGAGCATTAGATCAAAGGACCGTGTGTGAGGGGATCAAAAAGATAGCTGAGGAAATCAAGTAGACGAAATCCCAATTACAGGATTTTAAACCAGGCACACAAGTTTAGGGTATAAGATCCTTGAGCACAGTTTCCGAGAACAACCTGCCACACAAACCAGTCAGTGATTCTCATCATGGAGAGGACGAGACAGAACTGAAGAAAACTTGCGAGTCCCTAGTGGGGCCCTCAATCCAAAAGGAAGGTGGTGAGAGACTGAACAAGGCACTAAACCCCCTGGAGAGGTAAGGAAACCCACGGAAAGAGGTGGGAACTGAGAGACACCTGCAATTTGGTGGTAGGAATGACCCAGGGAGGCATCGGAGGGGAAAAGTGAAAATTTATATCGGTTTATAAACTAAAGAATTTGAAAATATCATTCGAAAAAACTGGAGAAATAAAAATTTGGCTTCGGAAATCTGGTCTTTTGTTCCTGGGCCACTGTTGTCACCTCAACCAAGACCTGAGCTCAGGAAAGGGCCTTATTAATCCCACCAAGGCTTGTATGACAGGCCAGGACAGAGACAACAGCACTGTCAGGGGAAAAGAAAAACTACTGACCTTTGAGATGAAAGATTTGTTTAATTACCCCAGTTAGAGAAATGCAGGCGGAAGCAGCCAGCAGAGAGGAATCTGACGGGAAAGGAGGACTCGCTATGCTTGGGAGCCGGTGTCCTATCAGCGCTTCACCTCGCGGCTCCCCTGGCGCCCTAGGGCCCTTCTCAGCACTGACATGCTTGCCCACATCCAACCCAACAGCAGCCCTGCAAGGCTGATATTCTAGTCCTCATTCGAGAGACGAGCAGTGAGGCACAGAGAGGCTGCACAACTTGCCCCGGGTCGCAGCGTTAAGAAGGGGCAGAGCTGGGTCTGAACCAGCAAGATGGCTTTTAGAGGATTAGTTCTCATGACAAAAATGAGAAGTTGGGGCAATATGAGCAAACCATCATATCAACACTTCTGAAACTTTTTAACTAGTACAATTCTTATTTGTTTATTCCTAGTTAAATCTTCCCCGGGAGATGGGCAGATAGATGGTAGACAGACAGACAGATAGATAGGAAGAAAAGAACTGAACTATTCCAGGGCTTCCTGATAGCTCAGCTGGTAAAGAATCTGCCTGCAATGCAGCAGACCCCAGTTCGATCTCTGGGTTGGGAAGATCCCCTGGAGAAGGGAAAGGCTACCCAGTCTAGTATTCTGGCCTGGAGAATTCTCCAGGGGGAGAATAGTCCATGGGGTTGCAAAGAGTTGGACACGACTGAGCTACTTTCACTTTCATTCCAGGTCAAAGGAGCACAGTGAGAGTCAGGAATCTGGAGCCTCTCTTGTCCCGTTGCTTCCATGGACATTAGGCTGTCCATGGAAACGCAATCAGAACACAACTGCAGTGCGAAGCAGCTCATTCCTTTCACCTATTACTCTTCTAGGTGTTAAAGAATGTACACAAGGAAAATCAGAGATTGAAGTATCAGCTTTATTGATGGGACTCCACAGATGGGAATACCAGACCACCTAATCTGCCTCCTGAGAAATCTGTATGCAGGTCAAGAATCAACAGTTATAACTGGACAAGGAACAACACACTGTTCCAAACTGGGAAAGGAGTACGTCAAGGCTGTATATTGTCACCCTGCTTATTTAACCTATATGCAGAGTACATCGTGTGAAATGCTGGACTGGGTGAAGCACAAGATGGAATCAAGATTGCCAGGAGAAATATCAATAACCTCAGATATGCAGATGACACCACCCTTATGGCAGAAAGTAAAGAAGAACTAAAGAGCCTCTTGATGAAAGTGAAAGAGGAGAGTGAAAAAGTTGGCTTAAAACTCAGCATTCAGAAAACTAAGATCATGGCATCCAATCCCATCACTTCATGGCAAATAGATGGGGGAACAATGGAAACAGTGACAGACTTTATTTTCTTGGGCTCCAAAGTCACTGCAGATGGTGACTCTAGCCATGAAATTAAAAGACGCTTGCTCCTTGGAAGGAAAGTTATGACCAACTGCTTTTTAATATGAGCATATTAAAAAGCAGAGATATTACGTTACCAACAAAGGTCCATCTTGTCAAAGCTATGGTTTTTCCAGTGGTCATGTATGGATGTGAGAGTTGGACTGTGATGAAAGCTGAGCACCAAAGAACAGATGCTTTTGAACTGTGGTGTTGGAGAAGACTCTTGAGAGTCCCTTGGACTGCAAGGAGATCCAACCAGTGCATCCTAAAGGAGATCAGTCCTGAATATTCGTTGGAAGGACTGATGCTGAAGCTGAAACTCTAATACTTTGGCCACCTGATGTGAAGAACTGACTCATTGGAAAAGATCCTGATGCTGGGAAAGATTGAGGGCAGGAGGAGAAGGGGATGACAGAAGATGAGATGGTTGGATGGCATCACGGACTCAATGGACTTGAGTTTGAGCAAGCGCCAGGAGTAGCTGATGCACTGCAGGCGTGCTGCAGTCCAGGGGGTTGCAATGAGTTGGAAATGACTGTGCAACTGAACTGATGGAGACAGGAAGTTTAGCTGTACAAGAAACCTGTGTAGTGGAGAAATGTCAAACTTTCCCCCTTTACTCTGCCTTCCACGTAGCTGGTAGAGATAGGTAGAAGCAGGGTGATGTGCACAACTCTACGGGCACCTGAATGATGTCCTAAAGTGGAAGAGTAAGGGCATGTTCATAATATGCAATGGTCTGTACAGTTCAAGTGTTAACCAACAAAAGCGGGACCTGGATATTAAATGGTCATACCTTTAAACCAACCAGGAGGGGGAAATGGCTGAGAATAGTTACAATCTAGTGGAAAGCACAGGAGAAGAGCATTTTTGACATACTACCTTCTGGGTCAACAGTCAGTCTGTACAGTGGTGATTGGTCCAATAAGCAAAGTCCAAATTTGTCTGTGGGCTTCCTGGTGGCTTAGATGGTAAAGAATCTGCCTCCAATGAGGGAGACTGGGGTTCGATCCCTGGGTCAAGAAGGTCCCTGGAGAAGGGAACGACACCCCACTCCAGTATCCTTGCATGGAGAATTCCATGGCCAGAGAAGCTTGGCAGGCTATAGTCCACGGGGTTGCAAAGAGTCAGACACGACTGAACCTAGCAAACATACAGATTGGTCAGTACTCATCTGATGACCTATGCAGAAAGAGTATCTTAGATGGGACTACTGAGCTGAGGGGTGTTCCGAACATCTGTCTTTATATGCAGAAAGAGTATCTTAGATGGGACTACTGAGCTGAGGGGTGTTCCGAACATCTGTCTTTAAAGAGTTCAAGCATCCAGACCTCGTTAAGTTCCAAAACAGAAGCCTCTTCACTCCTGTGAAGACTTCCCTGCTTACTCTAAATTGTTTCCCTTCTATATAAGCCCTCTATACAGCATGTATCTCATTTGTGATACTCCTCTTTGTCAGATTGGATGCCTTATTCGTCCTTGGATCCCAATGGTTCTCATTTAGTGGCAATTTTTGATTGTCACAAGTTGGTCTGGGCTGGTGGAGGGGGAGGGCATCTAGCAGAGGCCAAAGATGCTGTTAAACTTCCTACAGTGCACAGGACAGCCACCACCCCCTCAACTACACAAATGTCCCGTGTGGCCAAATTGTCAACAATACCAAGGTTGAGAAATCTTTCTATATCCCTAGTGCTTCACACATGGTTGCTGCTGCTGCTGCTGCTGCTGCGTCACTTCAGTCGTGTCCGACTCTGTGTGACCCCATAGAAGGAAGCCCACCAGGCTCCCCCATCCCTGGGATTCTCCAGGCAAGAACACTGGAGTGGGTTGCCATTTCCTTCTCCAATGTGTGAAAGTGAAAAGTGAAAGTGAAGTCGCTCAGTCGTGTCTGACCCTTAGCGACCCCACGGACTGCAGCCCACCAGGCTCCTCCATCCACGGGATTTTCTAGGCAATAGGGGAACAATAAATGTCTACTCAGTGAAGAAATAGATGAATGGATGGTTTGTATTTTTTTTAAGTAGCTCATCACTTACTTGAAACCCCTATTAAGAGTTGGCCTGTGGATGTTGTAGTTGGTTGTTTTTGGATGAATGGTCGGTCATGGTGACCTGCATTTTGTAAGATGGTACATGACTCATCTGCTTCCTCCTTCTCTTCAACAGTGCTCCATTGCCTATAGATCAAAATGTTTGTGCCTACGGATGGCATGCGAGGCCCTCTATGATCAGTCCCTGCCTACCATGTACCATTCCCCATCGCATATCCCGTACTCCAGCCAACTCCACTAAATTATACTCAGCTCACATACATACATTGCTGTTTAGAGTTTTCATGGCTTCATTCAACATCTTCTCCTTGCCTAGAATTTGCTATACAAGCCTATACCAAAGCTACTAGTTGAGCTTCCATTCACCTACTTTAACTTTTCTATTTTATTTTTATGTGTGGCTGATCCTTGAAGCAGGGGTTAGAACTGCCCAAGTTCACTTATATATGAATTTTTTCCCAATAAATACACAGTTGTCCCTAAGCACCTGCAGGGAATTGGTTCCAGGACCCTCCTCGAATACCAAGATCTGAGGATGTTCAAATCCCATAGACTTCTGTATCTGCAAAATTTGTATATGTGTTTTAAATTTGTACTTGCAGCTGGCTGAATCCTTGGATGGGGAATTTACCAATAAGAAAGATGATTATATTCCCTTATTCACATTACAGAATTTATCAGGAATTCTTTTGTGATTTTCCTTGTGTCCCCTGCTCCCATATAGGATTTTTATGACATTATACTACATCAATGTGTTTGCACATATGTTCTTCTCATCTAAACTGTGAACTCCTTTGAGATATAGATCTCCCCAGCACCTATCTCCATTCCTGGCAAATAAGAGGTAGTTGTTGTTCAGTTGCTAAGTCATGTCTGACTCTTTGTGACCCCATGGACTGCAGCATACCAGGGTTCCCTGTCCTTCAACATCTCCCAGAATTTGCTCAAACTCATGTCCATTGAGTTGATGACGCCATCCAACCATCTCATCCTCTATTTTCCCTTTCTCCTCCTGCCCTAAATCTTCCTCACCATCAGGGTCTTTTCCAATGAGTCAGTTCCTTGCATCAGGTAGCCAAAGTATTGGAGTTTCAGCTTCAGCATCACTCCTTCCGATGAGTTTTCAGGGTTGATTTCCCTTTAGGATCAAGTAGTTGATCTCCTTGCAATCCAAGGGACTCTCAAGAGTCTTCTCTAACACCACATTCAAAAGCATCAATTCTTTGTTACTCAGCTTTCTTTATGGCCCAACTCTCACATCCATACATGACTATTGGAAAAACCATAGCTGTGACTATACGGACCTTTGTTGGCAAAGTGATGTCTCTACTTTTTAATATGTTGTCTAGGTTTGTCATAGCTTTTCTTCCAAGGAGCAAGAGTCTTTTAATTTTGTGGATGCAGTCACCATCTGCAGTGATTTTGGAGTGCAAGAAAATAAAATCTGTCACTACTTCCACTTTTCCCCCTTCTATTTGCCATGAAGTGATGAAACCGGATGCCAAGATCTTTGTGTTTGACTGTGGAGTTTTAAGTCAGCTTTTTCACTCTTCTCTTTCACTCTCATCAAGAAGCTCTTTAGTTCCATTTCACTTTCTGCCATTAGAGTGGTATCATCTGCATATCTGAGATTATTGATACTTCTCTCGGCAAACTTGTTTCCAGCTTGTGATTCATCCAGCCTGCCTTTTGGCATGATGTACTCTGTATACATCTGTATACAAGTTAAATAAGCGGGGTGACAATATACAGCTTTGACACACTGCTTTCCCAATTTGGAACCAGTCCATTGTTTCATTTCCAGCTCTAACTGTTGCTTCTTGACTTGCATAAAGGTTTCTCAGGAGGCAGGTAATATATTCCCATCTCTTTAAAAATTTTCACAGTTTGCTGTGATCCACACAGTCAAAGGGTTTAGCATAGTGAAGTAGAAGTAGATATTTTTCTGGAATTCCCTTGTTTTTTCTATGATCCAACAGATGTTGGCAGTTTTAACTCTGGTTCCCTTGCCTTTCCTAAATCTACCTTGTACATCTGGAAACTCTTGGTTCACACACTGTTGAAGCCTAGCTTGAAGGATTTTGAGCATTACCTTGCTAACTTGTGAAATGAGCGCAACTGTACAGTAGTTTGAACCTTCTTTGGCATTGCTCTTCTTTGAGATTGGAATGAAAACTGACCTTTTCCAGTCCTGTGGCCACTGCTGAGTTTTCCAAATTTGCTGGCATATTGAGTGCAGCACTTTCACAGCGTCATCTTTTAGGATTTGAAATAGCTCAACTGGAATTCCATCACCTCCACTAGCTTTGTTCATAGTGATGCTTCCTAAGGCCCACTTGACTTCACACTCCAGGATGTCTGGGTCTAGGTGAGTGACAACACCATCATGGTTATCTGGGTCATCAAGATCTTTTTTTGTACGGTTCTTCTGTGTATTCTTTCCATATCTTCTTAATCTTTTCTGCTTCTCTTCGGTCCATACCATTTCTGTCCTTATTGAGCCCATCTTCGCATGAAATATCTCCTTGTTATCTCCAGTTTTCTTTAAGAGCTCTCTAGTCTTTCCCATTCTATTGTTTTTTTCTATTTCTTTGCATTGCGTTAAGAAGGCTTTCTTATCTCTCCCTGCTATTCTCTGGAACTCTGCTTTCAGTTGGATTTGTCTTTCCCTTTTCCCCTTGACTTTCATGTCTCTTCTTTTCTCAGCTGTTTGTAAGACCTCCTCAGACAACCACTTTGCCTTCCTACATTTCTTGTCTGGGATGGTTTTGGTCACTACTTCCTGTAGAATGTTACATACTTCTGTCCATAATTCTTCAGGTACTTTGTCTACCAGATCTGATCCTTTGAATCTATTCATCACCTCCACTGTATAATCATAAGTGATTTTATTTAGGTCATACCTGAGTGATCTAGTAATTTTCCCTACTTTCTTTGATTTAAGCATGAATTTTGCAATGAAGAGCTCATGATCTGAGCCACAGACTGCTCTCGGTCTTGTCTTTGCTGACTGTGTAGAGCTTCTTCGTCTTCGGCTGTTAAGAATACACTCAATCTGATTTCAGTTGGTGATGTCACATGTAGAGTTGTCTCTTGTATTGTTGGGAAAACTCAGTAGTTGTTTGATGGATGAATGGATTCATGAATAAAGAATGTTCTACAAATAGTCCTGTCACTAGATTAGATTTAATGATAATCCTTTGATGTTTAAGACCTAAACCCATAGGTCTGGACAAATCAGTTGGATCTGCACATTGACATATAAATAGCCAAGTAGTAAAAAGGTTATGTTGAAGGATATGCGTTATTTTAGCATGTTTGGAATAAATCCAGTCAACAAATCTCTTATTGACCATTCTTGATATAAGACACCAGATCCTAGGACTTCTCTGGCTAAGACTAATGGCCAAGACTCCATTCTCCCAATGCAGAGGGCCCATTTGGAGACTCCATTCTCTAAGTGCAAATCCCTGGTCAGGGAACTAGATCCCACATGCTACAACTAAGAGTCTGCATGCTGCCAGTGAAAGATCCCACACGCCGCAACTGATATCCAGTGAAGATAAATAAATTAATTAATTTTTTAAAGCTATAATAATAATTACTAATAAGCCAGATCCTTAGACCTAGGATGGCAAACTGAGATGCTATGGATATATTAAATTTGCCTGCATATAAAAATCATCTGGAAAACTATTGAAACATTAAACAGATACCTCAGCCCTAACCAATTAAATCAAAATCGCTTGGGGCATTGAGAGGGCAGGCATGACTTAAAACACTGAACTCACAAGCATTTTAATAAGACTGAAAACTTCAGCAGCCCTGCACAGAGAGAGGCACTCCAAAGATTTCAGTAGCTGTAAGAAACTACGGTTCCCCTGAAAATGAAAGTGACCAATGGAAAATTTCTATTTTACATAGAATGAGAGGGAGAATTAATTGCTGTTTCACACTGTGGGAACCAAGCCCATCATTTCCACCAGGGACTCTACAGTGGAAAAGTTGACCTAATTTCTTTTAGAAATTCAGGCTACAATATTGAAGAGCATTCCCACGAGGATCACAGGTCAGCCAGATTTGGGGATGCCAGACACTTTGATTTCCTCCCACTTTGATTTCCTCCCATTTCCTCCCGCACGGGAACTATACCATGCGTATGTGGTATGACTGATGATGGACACAGCATTGAGCTCATGACATAGCTCTTAAACTAGTTTCAAGTGTTATTTTGATGAGGGATTCTTAGCTAAGGGTGTACATCAAAATCACCAGAGAAGAATTTTGAAATAAAAATCTCGGGAGATAGAATCCATTTTGTTTGCTTATTGTCAATTTCTTGGGTGATTTCCAGGGTTGTCTCCTGTTTACATATAAATACTTTAAATGAACCAGCATCTGGTATAAAACTGATACATCAGCTTATCAAACTTAAAAGCAAAAAGAAGACCAGCATCACCTTCTGAATGTACTGAATTCCTGCTTTTTCAATGAAGGTATATTTATTCCTAAATAAAAAGTATTACTTAGAGACCAAGTGGCATACAACTTCATCCAGGACATGAACTGCAAGTAGGCGATATTCTGTTAATAATGCTAGCATCTGTTCTGCATTTTCAGCTGGAAAGCAAGTATTTCCCATCTAACTCCACTGATTCACTCACTGGAGTACTGTAAATGTTAGGACAGATTCTCTCTTTCCATGCCAATGAACTCGGTTGGCCTCTTACAATTACTAAAATTAATTTACAGAAATATGTAATAAAAATCTTTCAAGGAAAAAAAGACTGAGATACTTGTGGATTGGAGCATGGGCACATTCTACTAACATCACATCTATGCCAATGGCCATTTGCCATGCTGTTTTAGGTCTACATCTGCTGCTGGTTAGCAAAAATTCCATTCACAGCTGTCCAGATGAATCAAATGTCCAATTAGCATTTCTTGCTCAGTGACAGGATTCTGCCCAGAACAAAAATTTTGAAATGGAAAGCAAAAAAAAAAGAGAGAACGTTTGATTCGTATTCTTGCTGAAAACAGTATTTTGTGAATTCTTGAATGCCTTCTTAGGGGAAAAAAATTATAGAAAGCTAACAAAATCCGCTAACAATGTTTTTTTTTCCTTAAAAACAGTTAAGTTCAAAGCATTTCAGTTGATCATATGCATGCCTTCCTGATGAAAAGCCTCAGCCTGTTCCTTTCTGTTCCTCAGCTCCGAAACACCATCAACATCCTAAATTTGCCATCCACTGCAAATGGAAGATGGTTCCACTAACAAATCTGTCATTCATTTTCAGTTTAAACTGAAAGGTTTAAACTAAGGTGACAGGAAAATGAACTCAGCTCAGTTTTCAGATCTCCCTTAATGGTGGTAACTAGCCCAGTTTTCAGATTTCCCTATATGTTCAAGTATGCTAAGGTACTCAGCAAAATACACAGAATTTTAACTCAAAAAAACTCAAGAGTAGAATAGCTCAAGAAGTTCTTTGTGTTCCCCAACTGCTTAAAGCCTTTTCAATGGTTTTTCAGCTTCACATAGAATAAAATTACCAAGGCCCAGCATGATCAGTCTCCACTCTCGACCTGTGGCTCTCTCCCCTCAGCCCACATACCCCAGATACACTGGCCTAATTTCAGTTCTGCATCTCAGTCAGCCAACATCTTCTCTACCCCAGGGCCTTTGCACGCGCCATTTCTCCTGAACACTTTTCCTTTCTCTCTGTCTTCTACAACTCTACTTTCTCTGATAATCCTTGATTATATGTCTAGCTCCACCTTCCTATTGTTGTAAATCCTTTCTAATTTCCTTCTTTGTTTCTTGTTCCACTAATCACAGTTTACAATTTATTTTTTCTGTGTACACTTTTTTTTTTTTTGGCTTTTGTCTCTGAGCGGAAGGAAGTCTGTAGAAAGGCAGAGCTTAAGTTAACTTTTGTTCATCATACTATCTCCACTGCCCAGCGGAGTGCCTTTTACTTACTAGCATCTCAATAAATTCCAGAGCCCTATGAAAATAAATGAGTGAATGCATGAATGCATGAGTGTTAATTAATATTTTAAGTGACATGTGACCAAACTGTACTATACAATGGGACAGACATCTTTCTTTTCTCTGTCCAGCTAGTGAAACTAAGAAAGTCTTCCTAAATAAGGACCTTTATCTGTAATAAGGAAGTGAAAATTTTCAAAGTAACTTAAATTCCATATTAATAACTGCTGTTTGTAGAGCACTTTATAGCTCACAAGGCTTCCTTGTACTTTTACCACTATTAGCTTTCCTATGTTATAGAAAAAAAACGCTAAGTACAGAGTACCTTCTTAGTTGCCCAAGATTACAAATAAATAAAGGACAGAAATGGGACTCAATTCCAGGTCAATAGATATTTAATTTACCGGTCTTTCCTCCCTAATCCCTACCTACCTCATTAGTTTCTCTGTCTTGCAATCAGGTTACTTATGCCAAAGTCTGGAGACTATTTTCAGAAGAATCTACCCTGAAGGAGAAATACAGCTTGATCTCAAATTTGATTGAATGTACTGCTAAATTAACTTGCTGGAGAAAATTCATTTTCTAGGAGTGGCTTCTGCATGCATTTTAAACAATTAACAAACACAGTGCATATGTTAAAAAATAAAACCGAACCATAAAAACTGGACATTGGAAGAGACCGAGTAAACAGAGGCCACCCTGTCCCTAAGCTATGGGGTGTCCACTGCTGTGCATTTAAAGGATAGTCATAGGCAGAAGACTTATCCATATTTTTTTCTTTCTGGAGACAGTTATACATGTGCTTTGCGTAAGTAAAGTACCCCTTACTCAGAATTGTCCCATTCACTCATTTTCCCATGCCAATGTTGGTTTTTGTGACAAGCTTCACCATTAACACTGAAGCCCAGATGTTTCAATAGCAGCGTGTGAGCTGTGGCTGCAGAAATAGGCTTCCCCTTCACGGTCACACTGATGTTCAAAGCAGTAATTACAAGAGCGATTTATTAAGTCAATTAAGCTTTGTTTTTTTAATACAATGATTGTGCTGTTTTATTTAAATAATAAGTGTTCACATAGAAATCATTTTCTTATTATTGTTTTATCCAAACTAAAAATCAAAGTTAAGGAGGGAAGATAGGGAAGAGGAGGGAAAGGAAGAGGGAAAATGTGAGGATGGGAGGGGGTAGGAGAGGAGAGCAGAAGGGTTATGTTCCAGAATGCCAATGTCTTATGTTATTAATGAAAATAAACTTAAAGATCCAATTTCTTTTTCAATATTAAGATGCTTTGTAATTATAGCATTTCTCATTTCCATCAACTTCCAATTCCCTTCGCAGCATGCCTGGGAAATCTGAACATATTCTGGGTAAGAAGAAGTCTAATCAAGATACAACTGCTAAGGTCACAGTGAAGGAAATGTTCACAGTTAAAGACAGGGAAGACCGAGATAAGTAGCACTGGGAGATCTGCTCTGTATTTGCTTCCTCAGCAGTTTTCCTTCTCTTTCAAAATTTTGAGCAGAGAGGCAGCTGCAAGGCTGAGCATGCATAAACACAGTTGACTGCTGTCTCCAATACAACTTGCAGCATATTTCATCTGAAGCATTTCATAACATTCAGAATTATTATGCTACAGAATAGTTAGCATAAATGGTAAACAATTCACATTAAGGGTGGAATTACACTTACATTGTTAAATCAAGATGTTTTCTTTTTTCTCTTGTTCTTTAGTCTTCAGTATCATTTGTATTTGTATCAATAATTTACATTTAATT
Source organism: Moschus berezovskii (assembly GCF_049115385.1). Classification (NCBI taxonomy): domain Eukaryota; kingdom Metazoa; phylum Chordata; class Mammalia; order Artiodactyla; family Moschidae; genus Moschus; species Moschus berezovskii. Next base: position 17,160,238 of record NC_142479.1, read on the forward strand.
CATTCAAAATAATCAAGACACCCAGATACAGACATGCACACACACACACACAGTGGCAGAGTCAGTTCAAAAGCTAAGACACCCAGTGCTTCAGACCCAAATCCTCTTCACGATGACTCAAGTCCTGCTCCTCTCCCCCCAACTCAGCCCTTTTCACAGTCTGCCTTTGAGGTCCTTCAATCTTGGGAATACCTGATCTATATATACACAATTAGATAGCATCAGTTCAGTTCAGTTGCTCAGTCACGTCTGACTCTTTGCGACCCCGTGAATCACAACACGCCAGGCCTCCCTGTCCATCACCAACTACCAGAGTTCACTCAAACTCATGTCCATTGAGTCGGTGATGCCATCCAGCCATCTCATTCTCTGTCGTCCCCTTCTCCTCCTGCCCCCAACCCCTCCCAGCATCAGAGTCTTTTCCAGTGAGTCAACTCTTCACATGATGTGGCCAAATAATAAAGCAGAGACATTACTTTGCCAGCAAAGGTCCATCTAGTCAAAGCTATGGTTTCTCCACTAGTCATATATGGATGTGACAGTTGGACTATAAAGAAAGCTGAGCACCAAAGAATTGATGCTTTTGAACTGTGGTGTTGGAGAAGACTCTTGAGAGTCCCTTGGACTGCAAGGAAATCCAACCAGTCCATCCTAAAGGAAATCAGTCCTGATTATCTATTGGAAGGACTGATGTTGAAGCAGAAACTCCCAATACTTTGGCCACCTGATGCGAAGATCTGACTCATTTGAAAAGACCCTGATGCTGGGAAAGGTTGAAGGTGGGAGGAGAAGGGGACGACAGAGGATGAGATGGTTGAATGGCGTCACGGACTCAACAGACATGAATTTGGGTAAACTCTGGGAGTTGGTGATGGACAGGGATGCCTGGTGTGCTGTGGTCCATGGGGTCGCAAAGAGTCAGACACCACTGAGCAACTGAATTGAACTGAACTGATATAGACAATTCTCACCTTCAGGCCCAGATACTTGAGAGTCCAAGGGAAAAACAAAGGAAATCTAAATACGTATTGAGTATAAGAAGTCATGGCAGGTGTTTATCTATGGATGATTTGATTTAAATCTTTAAAGAGTCTAGCCAGTCTGATACTGTACATACTTTTATAAACACAATAACATCCATTTCTGGAAAACAATAAATAAACCATAGGTAAAAACTTCTTTCCAGTGAGTTGGCTTAGCTGGGACACTGTGATTCTGGACCTTCTGGAACTTATATTTCCTAGCTACAGGAAGGAGTTCCTCTGCTGTGGTTGCGAATAAGGCAGAAAGGCCAGTGGGCATGCTTTCCCTTCTGTATGCTTTCGCATGTGTTGTTCTCTACATCGAGAACACCTCTTTCGCTTTTCCATCCAGAAAGAATAATATAGGTGATTCCCATCTCATTTCAGATATCAGCTCCTGCAGGAACTCTGTCCTCCTTCCCCATGTTGAGTGACATGTCCCTGCTCTGTACTCTCTAAGCATCTTTTATTTACACCTATAATTGAAATTCGGAGAAGGCAATGGCAAGCCACTCCAGTACTCTTGTCTAGAAAATCCCATGGACGGAGTCCATGGGGTCGCTACAAGTCAGACATGACTGAGCGACTTCACTTTCCCTTTTCACTTTCACACATTGGAGAAGGAAATGGCAACCCACTCCAGTGTTCTTGCCTGGAGAATCCCAGGGACGGGGGAGCCTGATGGGCTGCCGTCTATGGGGTCACACAGAGTCGGACACGACTGAAGTGACTTAGCAGCAGCAGCAGCATAATTGAAATTATCAACAGCACTGCAATTACTGTTTTTCCCATCCTCTACAGAGTGAGCATATCCTGGTTATCATTGCATTCACATCATTTGGGAAAGTAACATGTATTTGGTAGTAAATATTCGGTGAAATCGAAAACAGTTTCTCAAACTCTGAAAGCTGTTGAGAATTATCTGTCGCAAAGAAATAAAGGTAAATTTACTCTTAAATTTCAGAAGCTCTAAATTTTCCTAAATTCTTAGGGGTAAAGTTAGAACCAGTGAAAATTATAGGTAGATTTTCTTAGCACAATATAAGAAAAGAATTTTTATCAATCACATGGTTTCAATATTTTCTGTATGTCTATGGTTTTATCAGTTTTACTATGTTCTGCATATTTTCATTTTCTTTGTTACTTATTATCCTTGGAGTTTATGGCACTTCTTGAAAATATAAGTTATAATTTATTTTTGGTCATTTTTGGAAAATCTCAGTCAATATCCTTTCAGATATGCTTCTACCTCCTTTTCTCCTTCCTTCACTGCTAGGGCTACAACTACATACAAATATGATAGACCTTCTCACTGTGTTCCCCTGTCCTCCTGTTTTTAATGCTATTCTTTCCTTGATTGGGAGAAGGGCACAGCAACCCACCCCAGCATTCTTGCCTGAAGAATCCCTTGGACAGAAGTCCACAGGGTCGCAAACAGTTGGACACTACTGAGTGACTAACACACTTTCTTTGTATTATTCCAGATATTTTCTTCTGACCTGTATTCCAATTCACTATTTTCTCTTTAGCTGTGACTAACATGATGCTAAACCATTTAGTTCTTAATTTTAGTTACCGTATTTTTCATTTCCACAGTTTTTATTTTCTTTTTCACAGTCTCCTGACCTCTGCTGTAATTCTCCATTTTGTTACCCAGTTTCTTGAACATATTAACCATAGTTAATTTAAAGTCCACACCTGATAATTCCAACATCTAGATCTGTGAATTTATTTCTATTTTCTGTTTTTTTTAATCTAAAAGTTTGTTAATTATTATATCTTTCCATGACTGGTTATTTTTTGTCAAATTCTAAATATTGTGTATGAAAAAGTACAGAGATAATTCAAGACTATAAAAGATGTTGCCCTCTACAGAAAATATTTTATTTGCTTGTGACAGCTGTTACAATAGAGGTGATTCACTTCAATCACCTTAATCTATTATAGCTCAGTTTCAGTCTTTGTGAGAGCTAGGGTTAGTCTATTTCTGGCTTCATCTGCTTTGTAAGTATAGCCCTTCAAGAATTGCAGCTGGAAGCCTTGGGTATTTGTTTACAAAGGTTCCCTCTTCCCTGGTGGGCTCTGTACTCACTTTGGCAGGGCTCCCTTCCTATGAATCAAAGGAAAACTCTCGTTAACACCTCACCCTCTCAGTCACCACCTGATACCAACTGACTATGGACTTCATCTCCTCTGAGTTCTTACCCTCTCCAGTACTTGCTGCTTCAGTAGCGCTTTCAAAACCTTCAAAAAGATTATACATGTGTACACTTTATATATATATATAAAAGTCTTCCAACATGTCTATATATACTTCTACATCTATATTTCTTGCTATCTTGGTAGTTTTCCAGTACCTTCAAATATCTTTTTAAAAAATATACATTGTCCAGCCTATGTAATAGTTCTTAACAGGACAACTTGTAATCTACCACTGCCCGAAACAAAATCCTACTATAGGGACTTCCCTGGTGGTATGGTGGATAAGAATCTGCTTGCTAATGCAGGGGACACAAGTCTGATCCCAGGTTGGTAAGATTCCACATGCCTTGGAGCAACTAGGCCCCCATGCCACAACTACTGAACCCCGGGCACCTGAGAGCCCGTGAGCCGCAATACTGAGCCTGTGTGCCCAGAGCCTCTGCTCCACACAAGAGAGGCCACCGCAGTGAGAAGCCTGAGACCCGCAACTAGAGTGGAGCCCAGTTTACTGCAACTAGAGGAAGTCACACGCAGCAGTGAAGACCTAGTGTAACCGAAATAATCATAAATAAAATTTTTAAGTTAGATGTAGAAAAAAATTCTACTATAAGATTTTATATGAAGCTGGAATTCAGTTCAGTTCATTTCAGCTCAGTCTCTCAGTCATGTCCAACTCTTTGCGACCCCATGGACTGCAGCACACCAGGCTTCCCTGTCCTTCACCAGCTCCTGGAGTTTACTCAAATTCATGTCCGTTGAGTTGATGGTACCATCCAACCATCTCATCCTCTGTCGTCCCCTTCTCCTCCTGCCCTCAATCTTTCCAGCATCAGGGTCTTTTCCAGTGAGTCTGTTCTTAGCGTCAGGTGGCCAATATTGGAGCTTCAGCTTCAGCATCAGTCTTTGCAATGAATAGTCAGGACTGATTTCCTTTAGGATTGATGGATTTGATCTCCTTGCAGTCCAAGGGACTCTCAAGAATCTTCTCCAACAACACAGCTCAAAAGCATCAATTCTTTGGCGCTCATCTTTCTTTATAGTCCAACTCCCACATTCATACATGACTACTGGAAAAGCCATAGCTTGGACTATATGGACCTTCTTGGCAAAGTAATTTCTCTCCTTTTTAATATGCTGTTTAGTTTTGTCATAGCTTTACTTTCAAGGAGCAAGCATCTTTTAATTTCATGGCTACAATCACCATCTGCAGTGACTTTGGAGCTGGAAAAAAAAAAGTCTCTCACTGTTGCCATTGTTTCCCCATCTATTTGCCATGAAGTGATGGGTTTGGATGCCATCATCTTCATTTTTTGAATGTTGAGTTTTAAGCCAGTTTTTTCACTATCCTCTTTCACTTTCATCAAGAAGCTCTTTAGATCCTCTTCGCTTTCTGCCGTAAGGGTAGTGTCATCTGTGTAACTGAGGTTATTGATGTTTCTCCCGGCAATCTTGATTCCAGATTGAACTTCATCCAGCCCAGCGTTTCTCATGATGTACTCTGCATATAGGTTAAATAAGCAGGGTGACAATACACAGCCTTGACGTACTCCTTTCCTGATTTGGAACCAGTCTGTTCCATGTCCGGTTCTAACTGTTGCTTCTTGACCTGCATACAGTTTCTTAGGAGGCAGATCAGGTGGTCTGGTATTCCCATCTCTTTCAGAATTTTCACAGTTTATTATGATCCACACAGTCAAAGGTTTTGTCATAGTCAATAAAGCAAAAGTAGATGTTTCTCTGGAACTCTTGCTTTTTTGATGATCCGATGGATATTGTCAATTTGATCTCTGGTTTCTCTTATGAATCCAGCTTGAACATCTGGAAGTTCATGGTTCACTTATTGCTGAAGCCTGGCTTGGAGAATTTTGAGCACTACTTTGCTAGTGTGTGAGATGAGTGCAATTGTGTGGTAGTTTCAACATTCTTTGGCCTTGCCTTTGTTTGGGATTGGAATAAAAACTGACCTTTTCCAGTCCTGTGGCCACTGCTGAGTTTTCCAAATTTAGTGGCATATTGACTGCAGTATTTTCACAGCATTATCTTTTAGGATTTGAAATAGCTGAACTGGAATTCCATCACCTTCACTAGCTTTGTTCATAGTGATGCTTCCTAAGGCCCACTTGACTTCACATTCCAGGATATCTGGCTCTATGTGGGTGATCACACCATCATGATTATCTGGGTCATGAAGATGTTTTTTGTATAGGCCTTCTGTGTATTCTTGCCACCTCTTCTTAATCTCTTCTGCTTCTGTTAGGTCCATACCATTTCTGTCCTTTATTGAGCCCATCTTTGCATGAAATGTTCCCTTGGTATCTCTAATTTTCATGAAGAGATCCCTAGTCTTTCCCACTGTAACGTTTTCCTCTATTTCTTTGCACTGATCGCTGAGGAAGGCTTTCTTATCTCTCTTTGCTGTTCTTTGAACTCTGCATTCAGATAGGTATATCTTTCCTTTTCTCCTTTGGCTTTCACTTCTCTTCTTTTCTCGGCTATTTGTAAGGCCTCCTAAGACAACCATTTTGCCTTTTTGCATTTGCTTTTCTTGGAGATGGTCTTGATCACTGCCTCCTGTACAATGTCACAAACCTCCATCCATAACTCTTCAGGTATTCTTCTATCAGATCTAATCCCTTGAATCTATTTCTCACTTCCACTATATAATCATAAGGAATTTGATTTAGGTCATACCTGAATGATCTAGTGGTTTTCCCTTTCTTCAGTTTCAGTCTGAATTTGGCAATAAGGAGTTCATGATCTGAGCCACAGTCAGCTCTTGTTTTTGCTGACTGTATAGAGCTTCTCCATCTTTGCTGCAAAGAATATAATCAACCTGATTTTAGTATTGACCATCTGGTGATGTCCATGTGTAGAGTCTTCTGTTGTGTCAGAAGAAGGTGTTTGCTGTGACCAGTGTGTTCTCTTGGAAAAACTCTGTTAGCCTTTGCCTTGCTTCATTTGGTACTCCAAGGCCAAACTTGCCTGTTACTCCAGGTATTTCTTGACGTCCTACTTTTGCATTCCAGTTCCTATGATGAAGAGAACATCTTTTTATGGTGAGGTTGGAGTTATGACTGGATAAACCTTAAACTTTATCTGAAGGAGTAAATGCAAGAGAATAGCTAAGAAAAAAATTTTTTAATTACAAGGAATTTGTCTTTATACCATAAAGTTTTAGTAATAAATCTGTATGATGCTGAGACAAGAATAGCAACGGATCCATATAACAAAAAACAATATAGAACCTTTGGTTGTACTGCCATGGAAGATGGCAGAGTAGAAGGACGTGTGCTCATCTTCTGCAGGAACACCAAAATTGCAGCTGTTTGCTAAACAACCATCGACAGGAGGACATTGGAACCCACACACACAAAAAAAGATAGCCCACATCTAAGGATAAAGGAGAAGCTGCAACAAGATGGTAGGAGGGGTGCAATAACATTAAAATCAAACCCCATACCCATCAGAGACTCTTGAAGGGCACAAACAAAACCATGTGTGCCCCAGGATCCCGGGAAAGGAGCAGTGACCCCAACAAGAGACTGAGCCAGACCTGCCTATGAGTGTCTGAAGGTCTCCTGTAGAGGTGTGGGTCAGCAGTGACTTACCATGGGGACAGGGGCCCCGGCAGTAGCAGTCCTGGGAGCCACAGAACTTGGCATTAGTCCTCCTGAAGGAGGTCGCCATTAGCCCTACATGGAGCCTGTAGCCCTGCCATAGAACCAACCAACTGGTGGACAACCCAGAAACTGCAGAACAATTATACCAGACAGGTTCTTGCACTGTTGCAAAAGTTCTAGGCCCCACGATGGACTTTCCAACCCACGGATCCAGCAAAGAGACTGGGAATCCCCAGGAATCTGACTTTGAAGGTCAGCAGGATTTGATTAGAGAACTTCCTCAGAACTGTGGAAACAGAGACTCTTGGTGGACACAAACCAAACCTTGTATGCACCTAGACCGAGGGGAACAGATCAGTGACCCCACAGATATGAGCCAGACATTTATTTACTGTTCCCTAAATATTGTGTCTGTCTAGGAGGAGTTTCACCTCATAGAAAATCAGTGCCGGATGAATTGACGATCCAAAGTTTCAAACAATCATAATAGTGAAGTAGAGAAATCCTTCTTAGGTTACCACACAAAGGAAAAAACAACAAATTGTCCACATTGAACAAAATTTTATAAGGCAAACAAAAACATATCATAAACAGGGTTAAAATTAAACAGGTAACAAACAGGTAAGCAACAAGCTGGGAAAGGCATAAATGTCAGATATTTATGTAGACAGAGAGACAGAAACGGAGAGAGGCAGACAGAGAAACAATTTTAATACAAACCAATAAAAAGATTAAAACTATTCAAGGTGAATAGACAATCTACATTATTTTTTCAAAAGTCTATTTGAAGATGTCCAACTTCACTACACTAGAAAAAATATGAAAAACAAAATAATCAGAGATAGTTTTTTTAGCTTTCAAATTAATATATACATTCTTGGCAAGAGTGTGAGGCAATAGGAACTCATATATTTTTAGTGGGAAGAAAAATTGATGCAATTTTTGTAGAGGACAATTTGGCAATATTTATCAAACTGTAAAATATGCCTATCATTTCACTTCTCAGAGTCTGTCCTACAGAAATATTGGCACTTGGGTGAAAGGAAGTATACTCAAGCACCATTTCTAATCGTGTAAAACTTGGACACTATCTAAATGTCCCCTACGTAAAGGAATGGTTAATTAAATTTTGTGCTTAAGTTAAATAGCATACTGTAAATCTATTAAGTATAAGCACTTCTATACTTATCATATTATATATTTGTTAGTGAGAAAAGCAAATTATAAAAAAAATTAGTATCGTTTGCTTTAAAACTTCTACTTCTGTGACTATCACGTATATTTTATGTGTGGTAACTGTGTGCATGCGTACATAGCTTATCAAATGAGCTGAATTCAATAAACAGCAGAAAATGGCCATGCGTTTGTTTCCATGTATCCCCACCCTTAGTTGTACGATACTACAACAAGCAGACCCCATAACCTATTTTCTAATAACTTGAAGGTACTAAAACATATTCCAGTCTAAACCAAAACTTCAATTTCACATCCAATTATAAACCTCTCGCCTCTTCCTCAGTCAGTTCAGTTCAGTCCAGTCGCTCAGTCGTGTCTGACTCTCTGCGACCCCATGAATCACAGCATGCCAGGCCTGCCTGTCCATCACCAACTCCCGGAGTTCACTCAAACTCATGTCCATCGAGTTGGTGATGCCATCCAGCCATCTCATTCTCTGTCGTCCCCATCTCCTCCCACCCCCAATCCCTCCCAGCATCAGACTCTTTTCCAGTGAGTCAACTCTTCACATGAGGTGGCCAGAGTATTGGAGTTTCAGCTTTAGCATCAGTCCTTCCAGTGAACACCCAGGATTGATCTCCTTTAGAATGGACTGGTTGGATCTCCTTGCAGTCCAAAGGACTCTGAAGAGTATTCTCCAACACCACAGTTCAAAAGCATCAATTCTTCGGCTATCAGCTTTCTTCACAGTCCAACTCTCACATCCATACATGACCACGGGAAAAACCACAGCCTTGACTAGACGGACCTTTGTTGGCAAAGTAATGTCTCTGCTTTTTAATATACTATCTAGGTTGGTCATAACTTTCCTTCCAAGGAGTAAGTGTCTTTTAATTTCATGGCTGTAATCAGCATCCACAGTGATTTTGGAGCCCAAAACAATAAAGTCTGACACTGTTTCCACTGTTTCCCCATCTATTTCCCATGAAGTGATGGGACCAGATGCCATGATCAGAGGCTTAACTGTGGTGGTGTTTAGGGATGGTGTTGAGGTTGACCAGTGGTGGTGTTTATCCTCTTTCTCTTTCTTTTTCCCCATCCTTGCTGATGACTTCAACAGTGTCAAGTCTTAAATGGAAAGAGTCTGATGTCTTGGGCTTCCCTGGTGGCTCAGATGGTAAAGAATCTGCCTGCAATGTGGGAGACCTAGGTTCAATCCCTGGGTTGGGGAGATCCCCTGGAGAAGGGAATGGCAACCCACTCCAGTATCCTTACCTGGAGAATCTCATGGATAGAGGATCCTGGTGGGCTACAGTCCCTGGGGTCACAAAGAGTCAGACACAACTGAGCTACTTCGCTTTCTTCCTTTCCCTCAGGCATAAGCCATCTGCATAGGGAGCCCCCTTACTGGGTCTGAAACAGAGAAGAAAAGTTAAAGACCTTCAAATTCCTTTCAAATAATGATATTCCAAATTAATTTCTAGATGCTTTACATAGACTATTACCGATGACACTGCTGGTCTCATTTTGCTTTGTTTTAGTAAATCCTGGGTGAGTGTGTATCCTGCCTCGCTTTAGAATATGAGTCACTGGGACTCTCCCAGTGGTTCAGTGATTAGGAATCCACCTGCCAATTCAGGGGACATGGGTTCAATACCCGGTCTGGGATGATCCCACATGCTGCAAAGCAACTAAGCCCATGAGTCACAACTACCAAGCCAGCACGCCAGAGCCCATGCTCTGCAACAAGAGGAGCCACTGCGATGAGAAGCCCGCACAGCGAAACCAGAAAGTAGCCCATTCACCACGGCTAGAGGAAGCCCACTTGCAGCAATAAAGACCCGGTGAAAAGTGAAAGTGAAGTCGCTCAGTCATGTCCGACTCTTTGCGACCCCGTGGACTGTAGCCTACCAGGCTCCTCCGTCCGTGGGATTCTCCAGGCAAGAGTAGTGGAGTGGATTGCCATTTCCTTCTCCAGGGATCTTCCCAACCCAGGGATCGAACCCGGGTCTCCCGCATTGGAGGCAGATGCTTTAACCTCTGAGCCACCAGTGCAGCGAAATATAAATACGCGAATATTTTTAAAAGAAGAATATGGGTCACTTATCACCTATTATCTTCAGTTTTAGTGAAAACTCAAAACAATAGGAAATATTCCATTTAACACCCTGTCACATCTGCACTCCCCCCCCCCCAATTTCATACACACAGATATATGTGTACACATCTGTTTTATTACAGGGGGAAAACAAATAGGAGACCCACAAACCTTGAACATTGGGGCCTCCACAGTGGAATGAGGGACAGTGTGAGGGTGACTTCATTTTTCACTCTATATTTCTCTATTGTTGAATTTGCTTACAACAAGCATGTAATTCCGTTGTAATTAAGAAAAACTAAAATAGTAACGACAGTAGTAATAATAAAACAATGATAATAGCTATCATTTTTAAGTCTCAAAGTACAGGCTTTGTGCTTGATGCTTTACTCACATTATCTATTTTAATCCTCTTCACCACCCCATAATACTGCCCACTTGATGGATGAGGTTCCTTTGGGCGACTTGGCCAATATTTTCAACTGTGCTGGGCTCGGAAGCTAATCTAGTCTGCCTCCAGAAATCCTCAACAGTTCTGGTATATTCTAATCTAGCAGGTAGCAGGGTAACAGGCAGTGCACCGCTCAGCGCTGGTTGATTGCAGGCTGAGTATTCTGCCGCTTCCTCTGTAGCACCTAGCGCAGTGTCTTCGGTGTTATAGATGTATGTTAAGTGCTCAGCAGGGCTTCCCTGGTGGCTCAAATGGCAAAGAATCCACCTGCAATGCAGGAGACCTGCCTTTGATCACTGGGTGGAGAAGATCCCCTGGAGAAAGGAATGGTTACCTACTCCAGTACTCTTGCCTGGAGAATCCCCTGGACAGAGGAGCCTGGTGGGCTATAGTCCATGGGGTTGTGAAGAGTTGGATATGACTGAGTAACTTAGCATGCACGCAGATGCTCAGCAAATGCTTGCTGAATGGATTGAGAGGTCATAAAATTTATCATCCAAACTGGGACACTTCTCATAGTGAAAGTGAGTCTACTTGCAGCTACATAGGCTCAGCTCGTGAAAAATCAGGATTGTTCTGGGAAAAAAGGGCTGTTTTCCTCTAATCCTTTTGATGGAAGGAAGGAAAGAAAGAGGGAGGGAAGGGAACAGGAGAGCAGAGAAAGGGAAGAACACATCCATGGTGATTTACTGTACTGCAAATTTCTGTATAGTACATAAAACTTTCTCACAATTAATGATATGAAGCTGGAAAATAGACCTTAGAGAAGTAGTGTGTCTGTGTAAAAGAGTTTATTACTTTAGTGACTTCAAGTTATATTATAAAAGAGGAGGGATGGAGAGCTATAAGGAAATACGGGAAGTCTGAAAATTTTGAAGGAAAATAATTCCATTTATTTTCAGTCCTTGAAGACAAATAGTGTCTGTGTGAGGAGACACAATGATACATCAAAGAACAAAGGACCTGGAAACTGAGTTCTTTCCAACAGTTTAGGTAGAGAAGTTTAGGTCTCTGAGGGGCTGAGCTGGAAGTTGCTGGGAGGGGACACGAAGGCTTTCATGTCCAGGACCAGCTGGGGCTCATCCAGTTCTGACCACTCAGCTGAAAGGACAAAGGGCCTGAGGTGGGGAATAAGAGGCCTGGGCAAGTGGTTTAAGCTTCTCTGAGTCTCACTTTCCTCATCTGCTCACTCAGGATAAAATTTACCTCACCACATGAAGTGAAAATTCAGTTAAACACAGAAGGTGTGCATCCTCCTAGCCAGGACCTCTGACTGAGCAGCCTGGGACCTGTGTTCCACGTGTCTGTGCTCCTTCACATCTGCTGCTGATACTTTGGACCATGTATCTTTCCAGGTGTGGTAAAGAATCCACCTGCCTTCGCAGGAGATGCAAGAGATGACGTGGGTTCAATCCCTGGGTCGGGAAGGTCCCCTGGAGAAGGAAATGGCAACCGACTCCAGTACTCTTGCCTGAAAAATTCAGTGGACGGAGGAGCCTGGCGGGCTATAGTCCATAGGGTGCAGAGAGTCAGTCATGGCTGAGCATGCATGCAGATAGACTGAATATTTGTGTCCCCTACCCCAAATTCATATGCTGGAATACTAACCCCCAACGTGATGGTGTTAGGAGGTGGACCTGGGGGAAGTGAACAGGTCATGAGAGTGGAAGCCTCATGGGATTAGTGCCTTTGCAAAAGAGGCTGCACAGGTCTTGCGCCTTTGTGGGATTATGGTGAAATGACAGGCATCTGTCTATGGGGAAGCAGGACTCCTCATACACCCCTCGTGCTGGATCTGCCCTTGCCGTGATCTTGGACTTCCCAGTCTCCAGAGATAAATGTTTGCTGTTTACAAGCCACCTAGTATCCTTTGTTGTAGCAGCCCAAATGAACTAAGACAAAGCACATCACATTTGTGTTGCCTTGCAGGACGTGTCATGCATTGAACCGACAACTGCGGCTGGCTGAGAACACGGGTCTCCATCTGTCTCACTGATCAATGAACCCAGGGAAGGCAAGACAAGGCTCGAGCAGGAATGCTGGGAGAAGATGCAAGGAGCCGTAGGAACTGCAGACAAGCTGTATTCGCTCATGGCCGATGCAGCAGCAAGGCAGACATGCTTTATTCTCTAATGGCTGACGCTGACCCTAATGCAGCCACAAGGGCTTTTCAGGTGGTGCTTATATAGGTATACAAACCAAAGGTGGCACATGGCCAAACGAGTACATCATGATGCATGTGTTCATTGCTATAAATGATCTTAGCTCTTATATAACCATGCAAAGTCATTGTTTATAGAACATGGGGGCGAGAGAGCCTGACCACTGCCATCTTGGTTAATTGCTATTTCCCTGCATTCCACCCCTCCAGGGTCTCTGGCCTCACAATCTACACCCAGTCAACCTTCTGTTATACCCTCTTGGTGAGTAACACTGGCCTTGGACCAACATCCCACAGCAAGAGTATAGGCTACAGCAACAAACTACTAGGGCACAAGTTATACTCCCAATACATAGCAAAACCCAATGCCAGGTACTGAATAGGTGATTCACACACAAGGAGGCTAGGCACTCATCACCCAGAGTACAACCTGGAACTCATATTGCAGCCCTTGCCTCCATGGGGCTAGGAGAGTGACCCACCATATTTACCTTCCATGGCCAAGCCCAGTCTACCGTCTGTCCTTGTGAAATCTCAGTTGGAGTGGGCAGCAGGATATTGCCGTGGGGATCCATATCCAGGCTCTAACACAGATGCAATGGCATGATGCAGGAGAGCCTCCACAGGGGAACTCCACCCCTGGAAGGGTTTCTCATTAAGGACCCACAAGACCCCCATAGGTGTCCAGCCCGTCTTTCAAAGAGGGGATTTTTACAGCATTCACAGCCCATCCACGTGATTTCAAATACTTTATAAGCTCTGGTGCACACTGTTCTAAATCTGCAAGACAATCAGAGGTTAGTGACACATCATCAATATAGTGGAACAATTTCACTTATGTTGGGCTCTTCCATCTCACCAAGTCTTCTGCAGGAGGAAGACGTATATATTATCGGGCTGTGCAGGTACCCTAGGGGCGGGACCTGGAACATCCACTGGGTCCCTCCCAAGTGAATGCAAATTGATCTCAGCTCTCATCGGCTATAGCTGTAGAGACAGAAACATTAGCTAAGGCCACCACATGGTGATAAGTGCCCAAGGCTGGGGTCAGTAGGTCGATCAAGTCATGAACTGATGGCATGGCAGCATGCACAGGTGGCACCAGCTTATTCAGCTCTTTGCAGTCCACAGTCCTTCACCATGAGCCACCAGGCTTCCAAACAGGCCACACAGGGAGTTAAATGGGCTCTGAGGGGGCCATACAAGGCCCACTTTCACCAGCTCAGCAATGCTGGTGCCCGTGTCTCCAAGGGTGACTGGTAGATGATACTGTCTCACAGCTCTTACCCTCCAAGGCACTAGCAGTAACTGAGGGGGATGCCTTGTGTATTCCCTCACAACGGGCTTCACTACATGCAACTGGGGATGAAACTCCCCTGCAGAGGTTTGCAACATTAGGCCTTGCGGAACATCTATCCCCAGAATGTCTTCCGGGATCGGGGATACATGCACAGTACACCTAGGCACAGGGAGTCATCAAATTTCCATGGGTAAGGACACAGGCTTACTATTTGGCTGCCATAGCCACCAATTTGTGCACTAGGATGGGGGAACTGCTCCGGCTTGCTGTAAATAAGGCTGCATTCGGCACCGGTGTCAACCTTAGCCATCACTCTGTACACTAGCCTGTGACAGTGAATTACAAGCTCTACATGTGGCCTCTGGTCTGTGCTTGAGCTCATTAGGTGGGCACCTTGGCCTGAGCCCTATTCAAAGTGGAAAAGGGCATGCCAAGGAACAGCCTTGGGTGTCATGTAATCTTCTAACTGAGCTACCCGATTCTCTTGCTGTGGGTGCTTCTCACACTTGATAAACTGCTTCTCCGGTCTCAGTTGACTCTACAGCTCTAGAAGCATGGCACTGGGCCGTTCTCATCACTTTTATTTCTGTCAGCTCCCTGTGCCAACAGCTTGGCCCAGATTTGCATTCATGTCAACTGGATAGGGCCTTTACCAGCTCAGCTCCCTTTCAGAGTCTTCACACTTCTAATCCCCTGTGCCTGCCACCATCCTGCTACTTCTTCCAAGCTTGCCTCTATTGAGGTCACCTCATAGACGGGAGGGCCCACAAAAGGTGCAAGAATGGCAGTTGATGACATGAAGGAAGTAGATAGAGCATTGTTCAAAATGTTGTCTTGCCTGCTGTCTGTAAAACGCTTGTCATCTGGGCCTCAAGTGTTCAAGTTAAACATAAACTGTTTCATGCCCAGTTCTCTCAAAACTTGGGTCAACTCAGCAAAGGTATGCCACTTACTCACAATGTCCAGGAGCTCACACGGTACACTTGACAGCATTAATCCACTCCATCAGGGTGTGTGTTTGGTTAGCAGCCCTGAAGGGTCATGTGTCACCTGGTGGTCTAGTTGCTAAGTTGTGTCCGACTCTTGGGACCCTATGGAGTGTAGCCCGCCAAGGTCCCCTGTCTGTGGGATTCTCCAGGCAGGAATACTGGAGTGGGTTTCCATTTCCTTCTCCAGGGGATCTTCCTGACCCAGGGATGGAACCTGGGTCTCATGCACTGGAAGCAGATTCTTTACCAGCTGAGCTACCAGGGAATTCCTAGGGTTCTGAAATCTTGGTCTCAATGAGTGTTTACAGATGCCAATCATTCTGTCTCATCCCCAGAACAAACAATACCATCCACCCCTGTGTCCCAGAGTTGCTAGGACAAGCTGCCAAGGGTTTCCCTTGCTTCTGCCCAAATTGCTTGCACAAGTCAACCAACTGCGCTTAGGTATATGGTTGATGATAAGCAGTGTACACAATTGGGGGCCCTTAGAGGATGCCCCCCTCCCGGGCCATAGGCTCATGTTTCACCTTCTGCTGGATGATGGGCCTTGAAAAGTGCAGACCCACAGTCTCATCATGTTCATCATCACCCTCCCTTATCACCTCACTGTCAAAGGCACTGGGTTTGGCAACAAGAACACGAATCTCTTGCTCCAGCATATGTATACATGGTTCTAACTCTTTCTCCTGTCTGTGTGATTCACGCACCTGCACAGCATCATGCAGGGCACAATCCATTTTAGCCTTCAGGGCAGTCAGGAAAATCCACCCCACTGTCCCAGAAGCACTAGACACTGTTTTGTCCAGCAAACAGGAACTCACCAGTTGTAACGCCTTTTCAAGGCTATCCGATGACCATTTCACTGCCTCCCAGTCTTCCACTGGGGCCCACACAGAGAGGACCGTGACCACCAGGTACCACGTAGTACGTATGCAGTGGCCACTGGCTTCCTCCATCCATTGGAACCTCAGTCTCCTCTTCCTGCCAGCAATCCTGACGGCTACACCAATTGTCTAACTGATCACTGAACTCAGGTGGGGCAAGGCAAGAGCGGGGAAGCTGGAAGAAGACATGGGGAGCCATAGGAACTGCAGACACCTTTTACTCGCTGATGGCTGATGCAGCACCTAGGCAGACATGGACACAGCAGTAAACGATTCCCAGGTGGTGCTTATGTAGGTATACAAAACAAAGTTGGCACGTGGCCAAGTGAGTACACATGATGTGCGTGTACATTGCTATGAATGACCTCAGCTGTTACATAACCATGTGAAGTCATGGTTTACAGAGCATCGGGTGAGAGCGAGAGGACATGGACACGAGAGCCTGACCATCACCATCTTGGCTAATTGCTATTTCCCTATACCATTTATGCCCATCTTCCAAGAGGATGCCCACTGTGAGGGTCATTGACTTTTCATTGACTTGACTTGAATGTGGGATTCAAGGAATTCTCAAGAGGCAGGCTGGCCATATAAGGTCTAACACCCCTGGTGGTGAGTAGGTCCATAAAACAAGTGAGGGTAAGCGTGTGTGTGTGTGTGTGTGTTTGTGTATTTGTCTGTGTGTGTAGTGAGAATAAAGAAGTGAGTTGAAAAGGGCAGAGGTCACGGATGGACCACAGAGTATCTTGCAAGCATCCTGAACCCCTGCATCTGGAATATCCACTTGTTCTAAACATTCAGGGAGAAGAAAGCTGAATCACTGACATCCTATATAAGTCTAAATTTTCTAATGGCATTTTACATCATTAAAGTTTAATGAGAAAAGCCTGAGCAGGGGAGCAGTCTGGCTTATTAAGCTCATTTTTTGGTCTATTTTTCATTTTATAAAGAAATTAAGATTCAAAGCCTGCACAACAAAGAAGCATTCACTCCCCTTTGTGAAGTAATATGTTTGTTTTCTTTACTTTAAACTGGGCTTAAATTAGGCCTCAGAAGGAGGGAATTCATTAAAATCCTGATCTGTGATGTTGGCAAGTTGCCATCTGAAAAGCCTGCATTACTTCCTTTGATAGGGTTCAGAGGAGAAATAAAAAATGTCAAAAATAAGATTATGGTTTTACTTGGTGTGCCAATTTATTATGTTTCCATCAGACTGCAAAATCACAAAATTAGAAAGATAAAGATGAAAATGATTAATTCTTGATAGGTAGATTTTTTCTCCACTTAGAATACACATAGACCTTGTATGCATTATGTATGTTTTCTTCTACCATTTTTCTGTGAAGAGACACAAATGAAAATCCATGAACATGCATGTATGTGGTAAAGCTGACATCATACCTCACACATAAATTGTATCCTGCTCTTTTCCACTTAATCCTATATTATTATCATTGCTTCTGACCAAATATTATTTGATAACAAAATTTAAGTATTTTCATAGATAAGGCATAAATTCTTATTAATTGAAGAGGCTCCTATCATTATCTGTAGGGACCCTTTCCAGTTTACCATCATTGTCAGTAATGTATGAGAACTAACCGTGTTTAAATATAAACTTGGAATCAGATATCTCTTTAGATTCTTAAAAATGGAATTTTTATATTCAGAGAAGTGCTCATTTTGAAGCTTACAGGATACTTCTTATAAAATATCTTCCCATGAAACTGGGTAGGGAGACAAATATCCACCCCCCAGCTTTCAGCATTATTAAATCATGTCAATTTACGAGTGTCCTTTGCACATTTTCATACAAGTGTCAATATTTGTATAATACAAATTTTTAAATTTTAAATTTAAGACTATTAGACTTTCATTTTGTTTGTTTGCAAATGGATTTTCCAATTTGTCATACACTTTTTAACTTTGTTTTTGGTGACTCACATTTTTAGGTAGCCAGATATACAAACTTTTTCTAAAGACCTCTTCCTTTGCTTTTATGCTTTAAATTCTTTTCTATTTCTAGTTAGTTTCAGTTCAGTTCAGTTGCTCAGTCGTGTCCGACTCTCCGCGACCCCATGAATCACAGCACTCCAGGCCTCCCTGTCCATCACCAGCTCCCAGAGCTCACTCAAACTCATGTACATCGAGTCAGTGATGCCATCCAGCCATCTCATTCTCTGTCGTCCCCTTCTCCTCCTGCCCCCAATCCCTCCCAGCATAAGAGTCTTTTCCAGTGAGTCAACTCTTCCCATGAGGTGGCCAAAGTATTGGAGTTTCAGCTTTACCATCAGTCCTTCCAATGAACACCCAGGACTGATCTCCTTTAGAATGGACTGGTTGGATCTCCTTGCAGTCCAAGGGACTCTCAAGAGTCTTCTCCAACACCAAAGTTCAAAAGCATCAATTCTTCAGTGCTCAGCTTTCTAACAGTCCAACTCTCACATCCATACATGACCACTGGAAAAACCATAGCCTTGACTAGACGGACCTTTGCTGGCAAAGTAATGTCTCTCCTTTTTAATATGCTATCTAGGTTGGTCATAACTTTCCTTCCAAAGAGTAAGTGTCTTTTAATTTCATGGCTGCAATCAGCATCTGCAATGATTTTGCAGCCACAAAAAATAAAGTCTGACACTGTTTCCACTGTTTCTCCTTCTATTTCCCATGAAGTGATGGGACCAGATGCCATGATCTTCGTTTTCTGAATGTTGAGCTTCAAGCCAACTTTAACACTCTCCTCTTTCACTTTCATCACGAGGCTTTTTAGTTCCTCTTCACTTTCTGCCATAAGCGAGGTGTCATCTGCATATCTGAGGTTATTGATATTTCTCCCGGCAATCTTGATTCCAGTTTGTGCTTCTTCCAGCCCAGCGTTCCTCATGAGGTACTCTACATAGAAGTTAAATGAGCAGGGTGACAATATACAGCCTTGACGTACTCCTTTTCCTATTTGGAACCAGTCTGTTGTTTCATGTCCAGTTCTAACTGTTGCTTCCTGACCTGCATACAGGTTTCTCAAGAGGCAGGTCAAGTGGTCTGGTATTCTCATCTCTTTCAGAATTTTCCACAGTTTATTGTGATCCACACAGTCAAAGGCTTTGGTATAGTCAATGAAGCAGAAATAGATTTCTCTGGAACTCTCTTGCTTTTTCCATGATCCAGCGGATGTTGGCAATTTGATCTCTGGTGCCTCTGCCTTTTCCAAAACCTGCTTGAGCATCTGGGAGTTCACAGTTCACATATTGCTGAAGCCTGGCTTGGAGAATTTTAAGCATGACTTTACTAACATGTTAGATGAGTGCAATTGTATGATAGTTTGAGCATTCTTTGGCATTGCCTTTCTTTGGGATTGGAATGAAGACTGACCTTTTTCAGTCCCGTGGCCACTGCTGAGTTTTCCAACTTTGCTGACATATTGAGTGCAGCACTTTCACAGCATCATCTTTCAGGATTTGAAATAGCTCAACTGCAATTCCATCACTTCCACTAGCTTTGTTTGTAGTGATACTTCCTAAGGCCCACTTGACTTCACATTCCAAGATGTCTGGCTCTAGGTGAGTGATCACACCATCGTGATTATCTTGGTCATGAAGATCTTTTTTGTACAGTTCTTCTGTGTATTCTTACCACCTCTTCTTAATATCTTCTGCTTCTGTTAGGTCCATATCATTTCTGTCCTTTATCAAGCACATCTTTACATGAAATATTCCCTTGGTATCTCTAATTTTCTTGAAGAGATCTCTTGTCTTTCCTATTCTGTTGTTTTCCTTTATTTCTTTGCATTGATCACTGAGGAAGGCTTTCTTATCTCTCCTTGCTATTCTTTGGAACTCTGCATTCAGATGCTTATATCTTTCCTTTTCTCCTTGTTTTTTGCTTCTCTTCTTTTCACAGCTATTTGTGAGGCCTCCTCAGACAGCCATTTTGCTTTTTTGCATTTCTTTTCCATGGGGATGGTCTTGGTCCCTGTCTCCTGTACAATGTCACGAACCTCCATCCATAGTTCATCAGGCACTCTATCTATCAGATACAGTCCCTTAAATCTATTTCTCACTTCCACTGTATAATCATAAGGGATTTGATTTAGGTCATATCTGAATAGTCTAGTGGTTTTCCCTACTTTTTCAATTTAAGTCTGATTTTGGCAATAAGGAGTTCATGATCTGAGCCACAGTCAGCTCCTGGTCTTGTTTTTGCTAACTGTATAGCGCTTCTCCATCTTTGGCTGCAAAGAATATAATCAATCCGATTTTGGTGTTGACCATCTGGTGATGACCATGTGTAGAGTCTTCTCTTGTGTTGTTGAAAGAGGGTGTTTGCTATGACCAGTGCGTTCTCTTGGTAAAACTCTATTAGCCTTTGCCCTGCTTCATTCCCTGCTCCATGGCCAAATTTGCCAGTTACTCCAGGTGTTTCTTGACTTCCTACTTTTGCATTCCAGTCCCCTATGATGAAAAGGACATCTTTTTTGGGTGTTAGTTCTAAAAGGTCTTGTAGGTCTTCATAGAACCATTCAACTTCGGCTTCTTCAGCGTTACTGGTTGGGGCATAGGTTTGGATTACTGTAATATTGAATGGTTTGCCTTGGAAATGAACAGAGATCATTCTGTCGTTTTTGAGATTGCATCCAAGTACTTGATTCATGGGGTCGCGGAGAGTCGGACACGACTGAGTGACTGAACTGAACTGCATTTCGGACTCTTTCGTTGACCATGATGGCTACTCCATTTCTTCTGAGGGATTCCTGCCCACAGTAGTAGATATAATGGTCATCTGAGTTAAATTCACCAATTCCAGTCCATTTTAGTTCACTGATTCCTAGAATGTCTACGTTCACTCTTGCCATCTCCTGTTCGACCACTTCCAATTTGCCTTGATTCATGGACCTAACATTCCAGGTTCCTATGCACTATTGCTCTTTACAGCATCGGACCTTGCTTCTATCACCAGTCACATCCACAACTGGGTATTGTTTTTGCTTTGGCTCCATCCCTTCCTTCTTTCTGGAGTTATTTCTCCACCGATCTCCAGTAGCATATTGGGCACCTACCAACCTGGGGAGTTTCTCATTCAGTATCCTATCATTTTGCCTTTTCATACTGTTCATGGAGTTCTCAACGCAAGTATACTGAAGTGGTTTGCCATTCCCTTCTCCAGTGGACCACATTCTGTCAGACCTTTCCACCATGACCCGCCTGTCTTGGGTGGCCCCACACGGCATGGCTTAGTTTCATTGAGTTAGACAGGGCTGTGGTCCATGTGATCAGATCAACTAGTTTTCTGATTATGATTTCACTGTGTCTGCCCTCTGATGCCCTCTCGCAATACCTACCGTCTTATTTGGGTTTCTCTTACCTTGGACGAGGGGTATCTCCTCACGGCCACCCCTCCTGACCTTGAACATGGAATAGCTCCTCCCGGCCCTCCCCCGCATAGCCGCCGCCACTTGGATGTGGATTTGCTCCTCTCGGCCGCTGCCCTGACCTCGGGCATGGGGTATTTCTCAGTAAATTTCTAAGATTGATACCATCCACTTTTACTTATGCTTGTGTACATGCTAAGTCGCTTCAGTTCTGTCCAACTCTTTGTGACCCCAGAGACTGTAGCCTCCCAGGCTCCTCTATCCGTGGGATTATCCAGGCAAGAACACTGGAGTGGGGTGCCATTCCCTGCTCCAGGGGATCTTCCTGATCCAGGGATGGAACCCGCATCTCCTGCATCCCTTTCATTGCAGAGAAGCCCCCTTACTTATGCTTATTCCCAGGTATTTCACCTGTTGTGTTTTTTTTTTTAAGACGTTTCACTACATTTTTAATTATCATTTGTTAAAATGGCAAAAGCCCTAGAATGATAGATGTCAATTACATCTATATACCGAAATGAGATGACCTTCACCTTCAAGGACCAGCAGAGGAGGCTATGAAAATCGGTTTTACAATCCTTGTCTTTTTACCTTCTCAAACATCACAGAGTTAAATGCAGAGGTGAGGAGAATTTGGAAATGGAGACTTTTTAAAAGAGAGAACAGCCTGAAATCTGCGTCCCATTCCACACCCCCTTTCTCTGACACAACACCTATGCACCCATGGGGAAAGGTGTAGGATGCTTTCCTATCTACACACATCCAGTGAAAGCGGATGCATCGGGGGCACTCACAGAACTGGTTGAGAGTGCCTGGAACTGGCGGCTTGATGGTATGGCATCTGAGTCATGCTGCTAAATCTAAAGGAAAGAGAGCCTGAAGCGGCTTCAGACAGAACATAGAGAGCAATAGTGGAATAAAACTGTGCCCACCTGAGTCTCCTAGAGGCCAGATAGGATCAGGAGCTACCTGATGGCACAAGAAGACTTGATCAGCAAGAGGCAGGAAGTGGGCAGCCAAGGGAAGAGTAGGGATGACCATCTAGATGTCCATCCTCCTTCATGCCAGGACAAGGCAGGCATGAAGACCTCAGTGGTAGCGGCTTTGCCAAGAAGCCACAAAGTGCTCCAAAGAAAGCCTCCTTTAAGTACCTGAGACCAGAGAGTGACAATGCGCAATATGAACTGAGTAAGACATTCTGCCCTCTTGCCTCTCCTCCTTTCCTCCCACCCCTACCCCCTACCCTTCTTGACTCTGGGAGGTCAGAACTGGTATCAGCAAGTAGAGTGGTGGAATGGAAATACACCAAAAGCTAGAAAATAGGAGAAGCTTTAACTTAATGGGAGCTTGGACTTTAGATTGGAACGAGAATGCCTGAGGATTAAAGTGACTTGAAGGCATTAATTATCTCAGAGAGGCCAGAACATCCCAGCTTTTACCCTCGATTTTATCCAAGAGAGTAGGAAAGAATAAGCCCTCCAAAATCAGTATGCAGGAGCAGTGGTAAGAACAGCAGCAAGTTGTTTTCTGTTGTATCCTTCAAATTCTGACATTCAACATGACAGTTATGTTGGTTCAAATTACAATATTATTTTAATAATAAGCATGAAAAAAATTATGAAGTGAGTCAAGCAAATTAGGAAAGTGACATTCAGTTATTTATCTTATGGAGTTTATATAGCAGCAGATATGTTTTTAAGTGTGCAAAGATCAAACCAGTAAACCATGGGGACAGACCGTCCAGACCATCAAGACCATTACTCTGTCTGTAGACCAAGTCACAACTAAATCAGGCTTCCCTGGTGGCTCAGTGGTAAAGAACCCACCTGCCAATGCAGAAGATGTAAGAGACATGGATTTGATCCCTGGGTTGGGAAGATCCCCTGGAGGACGGCATGGCTGCCCACTCGTGCATTCTTGCCTGTCCAAGTGAATCAAATGGACAGAGGAGCCTGGTGGGCTACAGTCCATAGGGCGGCAAGGAGTCAGACACGACTGAGCAACTGAGCACGCGTGCAAGCACAACTAGATCATCTGTGTCAGATGCAAATTTCCTCTATTAAGAAACTTGTAATGGATATTAAATAAAATCAAACAATTTCTGAGGAAGCCTTTTGCTACCCTATGTAAATAGTGGATATTAATTTTCAGGCCATAAAACTTATGGACACAAAGAGCATACCTTTGTAAAAATTTTCTGTAACTCATCCAGAGTCTTCATTCTGTCTGATGTAGAGTATATAATCTATTCAATCCAGATAAGCTGTAGAGTAAGACTTAATTATTCTACCCCTAATGTGGCATTGAAAGCGAAGTTGCTCAGTCGTGTCCGACTCTTTGAAACCCCACAGATTGTAGCCTAACAGGCTCCTCCGTCCATGGGATTTTCCAGTCAAGAGTACTGGACTGGGTTGCCATTTCCTTCTCCAGGGGATCTTTCGGACCCAGGGATTGAACCCAGGTCTCCCACACTGCAGGCAGAGCCTGGTAGGCTACAGTACATGGGGTCGCAAAGAGTCAGACATGACTGAGCAACTTCATTTCACTTTAATGTGGCACTGAGCTTTGAGAGGAGCTTTGGTGGGATGGGGTGTCTGGTCTGCAGCATTCCTCCTGTATCTGACAGAGCTTGCTGGGATATAAAGCACCTTGTGTATACTCTGTCATTACTTGGGTCCCTTCTGTGTCTTCCAGCATATGTTCCATTCTGCCTTGCCCCTGGCTGAGGGTCACAGAGGTCATTCTCCTCATTCTATGACCAAGCTCTTTTGGGTGAGTCATCCTCTGTCAGCCATTCGGCATGGTTCTTAGGGGCATATGGAAATTTTGACCATTATGCCATGCTTCTCGGGGGTCATAAGAGCCACTGGGTTGGAGGGATGCCATCTCAAGCCCTCTTTGCCTAGACCTGCCCTGTCCCCATGTAAGGAGTATAGCCATTCTCCAAAGCAGATGTGAAAGACTTCTCTACGGCACCACCCTGCCTCACTCTCGTCTGAGAAGCAGCACACAGGTCTTTCCTCCTGTGGATATTGCCCTCCCTCTCGGCTGTGTCCTGTCTTTCTCAGGCTTATTCAGGGCAGGGGGAAGGGGCCAGGCCCATCTCTTCTATGAACTGGCAGCTAAGCTTCCTCATTCTTCTCTGAAGCGCCTCCTTAGGCAGGCTGTCATCTTTTTCGATACAAAGCTATGCATGGGTGCATGCTAAGTTGCTTCAGTGGTGTCTGACTCTTGTTGACCCCATGGACTGTAGCCTACCAGGCTCCTTCTGTCCATGGGATTCTCCAGGCAAGAGTACTGGAGTGGGTGGCTATGCCCTCTTCCAGGGGATCTTCCTGACCCAGGGATTGAACCTGCGTCTCTCACATGTCTCCTGCATTGGCAGGTGTGTTCTTTACCACTAGCGCCACCTGGGAAGCCATAGAAGGCATAGAGGGAACTCTACACCTGGCTCTGTCAGAGGTTTAGCCTGGCAACAAGCAAAAAACCCACCGACAACTTTATCTTTTATAAATAAAGGGCCTTGGATTTCAAGACTAATGCCTCTGCTCTGAGTTTCAAGAGTCTGTTTGAAATTTTAAAAAGGAAAGAAAAAAAGACTTTGCCCCTATTCTAGTTTCTTTGTGTCTCCTCTCTGAGTAATTAATGCTGCTAAGTGAAAGTAGAGAAGGTCATGGTGTGAAGGAAGGAACCAAACGTTACTTAATATTTCTGCATTTTAATCGGTAACACACGTGGTTTTCATCTCCAGTTATCTGACAAGTCACCACACGAACACCCACTTTCTCTTCCCTCCGAGCCAACAAGGAGGAAGCCAGTTAGTTTCCTGAGCCTACGGGTGGGAAAAGAGACTCAACAGCAGACATATACATGCCCATTAATCACCCAAAAGTGCACTTCGAAGCCAGTTGGATCGATGGAGGTCAGCTGAGAGAGATTCTAGCAGATCTGTGCTCTCCTACATCAGAAGTACCCCTGGAAACAAAGGGTAGAAATAAAAACAATCATATCCAAGGGGATTATTACTGAGCTCAGGATCAGTTTTAAGCATTCAGAAAATTGTTTACATGCAGTTTTAATTTTATGCAGTTGACAATGTGAAATGAATGACAAAGAAACCTATCCACCTACATCCTATATATTGGACAATTAATACATTTTAACTTTGTAACAAACATAACCAGATTAATATGCCTCTACTTTGGCCACCTCATGAGACGAGTTGACTCACTGGAAAAGACTCTGATGCTGGGAGGGATTGGGGGCAGGAGGAGAAGGGGACGACAGAGAATGAGATGGCTGGATGGCATCACCGACTCAATGGACATGAGTTTGAGTGAACTCCAGGAGTTGGTGATAGACAGGGAGACCTAGCGTGCTGTGATTCATGGGGTCGCAAAGAGTCGGACACGACTGAGTGACTGAACTGAACTGAACTGAACTGAACCTGAAATGACTCTGGAGTTGTCAGAAAAGAGGACTGGAGTGCAAGGTCCCACCTCTATTTAGTAATCAATTTGCAGGGCCTTAATTAAATTCTCCTCTGAGCCTCGAGAAAATAAGGTGAGACTGGAAGGTATAACTTGAACCAAATTCTCTAACAGCCACAATAATAAGTAGGGAGAAATAATATTAAGATCTTTTCAAAATAAAAGGAAAATGGAGTTCTTTCCTATCATACATTCTCTGTTAAAAGGACTAACTAACATGTGAGAAAGAATTGGATTTCCTTGGGGTTTTTGTTCCACAAAACAGAATTACACTTCAGTTTCAAGGAAGTCATGAATCGGGGAGAAGGTAAGAGGAGAGAGGCCAAGCCCCCACTAAGTGTACAAGTGAAAATGCGCAGTGGCTTGAAAATACATTCTAGTAGAACATCAGCCCCTGAATTCTCTGGTCTCCTGCCTTCCCCTGGAAGGTGCTGAGAGAGGTAGGATTTATTCATCTGCTCCTTGCCATTACCTTGCCCTTCTGCTATGTTGTTAGGTGAGTCCAGGTTTCCCTGTGGTGGCCTTGACCATCAGATATTCTTTGCTGTCTCTGCTGCGTTCCTAACCTCAGACTCTAGTGGCCTAGCTTAGCCTTTCCACTGCCAGTGAAATGGGGAAGGTTCTTTCTTCAGCAATAACACAACTTCTTTGCGGGAAACCCCAGAAGGTAGCTTGGCTCCCACCATTTTCATTCATTCATTCAACACATACTCAACAAATGTTTAACCCTCAGCTAGAGTGCCAGGCACTGGGGCTGGCACTCAGGGCACAGTGGAGAGCAAGTCAGTGCGATGGTCACTGATTTGTGGAGCACAGCATCTAACATCACACTTTGCTTCCTTCTCTAGTAAACTCCAGGAAACCTCCTCAGTGCTGAGGAACATGGTGGTGGCACTTTCCAGGCTGGTGCTCAAAAGCACTGGTTCCCACCAGTAGTTGCCCAGCATCTCAGCATCTTACTTCTCCACCTTGGAACAAACTTTCTGCTCATGTAGGCACTTCCCCCGACCCTGTCTTCCACTCACATTTCTCAAATGTTTCAATGACCACATCACAGAAATCAACACTCCATTCTATTCTTGCCATTTTTCCCAAGATGGGTAAAGGGCTACAATGAGCATGGAATTTCATCAGCCCTAGTGGGCCTCAGCTATACTGATTACATGGGAGAGGATATGAAAGAGTTGTTGCTCTTCAGTCGCTAAGTCGTGTCTGGCTCTTTGTGACCCCACGAACCGCAGCACTCCAGGCTCCCCTGTCCTCCACCCTCTCCCAGAGTTTGCTCACATTGAGTTGGTGATGCTGTTTAACCAGCTCAACCCTTTCTCCTTTTGCTTTCAAACTTTTCCAGAATCAGGGCCTTTTCCAGTGAATTAGCTCTTCACATCAGAGGGCCAAAGAATTGGAGCTTCAGCATCAGTCCTTTCAATGAATAATCGGGGTTGATTTCCTTTAGGATTGACTGGTTTGATCTCCTTATGTGCCAAGAGACTCTCAAGAGTCTTCTCCAGCACCACAATTCAAAAGCATCAATTCTTCAGTGCTCAGCCATCTTTATGATCCAATTCTCACATCCATACATGACTACTGGAGAAACCATAGCTTTGACTATATGGACCTTGCGTCAAATGATGTCTTTGCTTTTACGCACTATCTAGGTTTGTCATAGCTTTCCTTCCAAGGAGCAAGTGTCTTTTAATTTCATGGCTGCAGTCACTGTCCCCAGTGATTTTGGAACCTAAGAAAATGATATCTGTCACTGCTTCCATTTCCCCCCATACTTCTACATGAAGGAGTATCCAACCTTAAGACTTGAATGTTCATATTATAAAAAACTAGGCAATGGACAGTTGAAATTCTTGGTTGAAATACTAAATAGAGGATGCATTTTGTACAATTTGAACACTTTTCCTCATAGCTGAATGGTAAGGAATCCATTAGCATTCTTAGAAAAGAGTGACACAGTTAGTTTTGTACTTCGGATCATGCAATTTATTTATTATCTAGGGAGCTTTGAAGGTGAGGATGTTTAGACAGAATTGGGATGAACTATAGTGACTCTTCAACTTAAAGAGAAAAGGTATCCAACTGATCTCTTTACCTTTTTCTCTTCAGGGTAGTGCTTTTATCCTTCCCTAAAATCCTGCACTGCAGGGACAACCAGCATTCCCTTTCTTCTTAAAGGGCTGGCCGGTCAAAAAATAGTTTGATAGTCAGAGCTGCAATTTTACCTAGGCCATAGTTGCAGACTCTGCTCATGCTGAAAAGGAATCTGTGGTTCTGAGCATCATTCTCTGAGATGAGGAGACTGGGGTGTCTGGTTTCAAGAAGGTAAGAAGGGGAGGAAGTTGAGGAAGAACGTGGTTTTCAATCACTGGTCAACTAGTCCATATTACAGACCACCTTGCCACCAATTGAGGCCCTGATGACAAATACCTCTGAATTGAGGTCAGAAGTAAGGCTCATTCTGGACGTCCCTGGTGGTCCAGAGTTTAAGAGCCCACCTGTCAATTCCGGGGTTCAACCCCTGATCCAAGATCTGAGAACCGAGATCCCAGATGCCGTGGAGCAAATAAGTCTGCGCGCCACAACTGCTGACCTCATGCTCTAGAGCCCATGCCTTGCAACAAGGGAAGCCACCACGGCGAAAAGCCTGCACAGCACAAGGAGAGCAGCCCTGCTGGCCACAAGTAGGGAAAGCCCCCGAGCAGCAGCAAAGACACCATGCACGCAATCAAGGCCCCGCGCAGCCAAAGGCAAGTCAGGCTCATTTCTCTGATCTGTACCAAAAGCAGTCCTTTTACATATTATGAGCTGTAGGTGTTCTGGCTGGAGGAGCACGTGCATAGATCTGGGGAGGAACTGCGAAAGAAACTGCAGTGTTAGCAGGCAAGGCGTGAACAATTACACCACTGTGCACATGTAATCCCCGGGCTGTCATTCACTCACTTACTCCCATTAGGAGGGTGGGCCCATGACGTCAGTAAGACTGACTGAATATGGACCAACAAAATCATGTTATCCCAGAGGAGTAGCAGCTGCAAAGAAGACATCCTGGCAAAGACCAAAATGAGAGAGCAGGATTGACAGCCTTGAATGCACAAGGTACACCTAGAAAGTATCCTGATTTTCTCCAGTGGCTTTATTGACTAAAGGCAGAATCATCTAAGTGCCAGAAATGATGGAATGCATCTGAGAAGTCTAGCATTTTGTCAACAAAATCGATGCAGAAATATGATGTGGGAATTTTTCCTGGACAAAGGGAAAAGGCAAGTTGGCCCCAACCTAATCAAGATTAACCTATTTATAGGAAGACTATGGCAAGGGAGTCAGACACGAGTGACATGACTTAGCAGCAGCAGCAGCGTGGCAAGAGAAGAAGGTTGGTTAGCCAGACAAGTGTAGAAAAATGGGGGTCAGAGGGACAAAATTTGACTTCACATGCTCAGTACCCAGCAGAGAGAGACTGTAAGCGTGGAAGACTTGCCCCTGCATTTATTTCAAGAGGCCACAGAGGGCATTGGTCAGGGTCTCTGGAGTCAGAATAACCTAGGTCACACACCAGGACCCTAGCTTATCCACAGACCCACTTCACTGCTGTCTTGTTCATTCGTTCATCGTGTCTGTTTTTGACTGTGCTGGGTCTTTGTTGCTGTGCGCAGGCTTTCTCTAGCTGTGGCGCATGGACTCAGGAGTTGTGGCGCCCGTATTTTGTTGCATGGAGGTTCCTCCCAGACCAGGAATTGAAGCCATGTCCCCTGCACTGGCAGGAGGATTCTTAACCACTGGGCCACGAACTAAGAGACATGCCCTCAATTGCTATCTTCAACAAAATACTGAGTCTTGATTTTTTAAAATGTAGAACTGAGGTAATATTAATCGTTCTTCATTGACCCTTCTTCCTGGTCACACAACGAGACTACGTTTCCCAAACTCTCCTGAAGTTTAAGGAGTGGTTGTGTGTCCAGTCTGTACCCAGGGGAATATGAGCAGAAGTGGTGTGCAACTCCTCCAGGCCCAATCCATTAAAAAGTTCCTGTATTCAACCTTCTATTTTCAGTCTTAGCCTTCTTCCTGACCATATGACAGAGGCTCCAATACTTTGGAGACCTAAATGACTCTGTGGAGCACAGCACCCTTACCAATCTGGAACACTTCAGACTATTTATAGAAGAAAAAATTAAATTCTATGGGGGTAAACTATTATTCCTTTGGGGACTTATTTGTTACAGTAGTTAGTCACCTTAACACATTATTAATTGTTTGGTTGTATAAAAAGAGATATTGTTGTTCAGTCACTCAGTCATATCCAACTCTTTGTGACCCCATGAACTACAGCATACTAGTTTTACCTGTCCTTCACTATCTCCCAGAGTTTGCTTAAACTCCGTTGAGTTGGTGATGCCATCCAACCATCTCATCCTCTATCACCTGCTTCTCCTCCTACCCTCAATCTTTCCCAGCATCAGGGTCTTTTCCAGTGAATTGACTCTTCATATCAGGCGGCCAAACTACTGGAGCGTCAGCTTCAGCATCAGTCCTTCCAATAATATTCAGGGTTGATTTCCTTTGGGATTGACTGGTTTGATCTCCTTGCAGTCCAAGGGACTCTCAACAGACTTCTCCAGCACCACAGTTCAAAAGCATCAATTCTTCTGTGCTTAGCCTTCTTTATGGTCCAACTCTCACATCTGTATATGATTACTGGAAAAATTATAGCTTTGACTATATAGACCTTTGTTGGCAAAGTGATGTCTCTGCTTTTTAATACATTGTCTAGGTTTGTCATAGATGAGTCCATGTAAAATCTGTAGGATGGTACCATGTACATAGAAAGTGCTTAAAATTTATAGCTATTGTTTTTCTCCTGAGCTAGACCGGACGTTTTTGAGGCTGGTGCAGGATGGGATGCAAAATTGATGTTAGACTCAACTTTTAGTTTTTTATTTGCCAAGTTAGCCAAAAAGCACTACACAGGTATAACTAAGATGACGAGTAAATGCCAGCATGACTGAGCAGATTTCCAGAACCTCCCTTGTTTTCCATGTGATGCTTGGGGTTGGCTCAACCACCTGCACAGAGCAAGGAAGCTGTCAAATCAGAGCAGCCGGAGCCTCACACTCAGTGTATTCATACCCTTTAGCGTGGGGTTAGGAGGTGAAGATGACAGAAGGCCTGTCTCAGATCATTTCTCTAAGATGCCATTTGAGTTTAGGTTTATACTTTTGTTGAACCAGATAATATTCTTACATCCATATTCCATTTCTTATCATTCCTCTGGGTCTACCAGAGGTTTCGGTGCAACACAGCAGGCTATAACCTACCACACTCTACCATCCTTCTTCCTTCATACAAATGCCTTGATTTCCAAACTAACATCTAACATTCCAAACTAACATTCCAGTTAGCTTTCCCACACTCTACAACTGAAAACTAAAGCCTAGGGATGAGGACACAAGCATTGACCACAGAAGAGGAAATCCATATTACTAATGCATGCGTGTGTGCCAAGTCACTTTAGTTGTGTCTGACTCTATGTGACCCCATGGACTGTAGCCCACCAGGCTCCTCTGTCCATGGGATTCTCCAGGCAAGAATACTGGAGTGGGTTACCATGCCCTCCTCCAGGGGATCTTCCTGATCCAGGAATCGAACACAAGTCACCCAAATTGAAGGCAGATTCTTTACTGTCTGAGCCACCAAGGAATGCATATATAAGTCAATTATTTATCTACCAGCCACACTCCAATCACTCCATACCCTCCATCCTGCATTATCTTATCATGGCACTTACAACTATCTGAAATTTCATTTCCTATCTATTTGCTTACTTTTTATCTGCCTCTTCCCACAGATATAAGCTTATGAGGATGGAGACCATCCTGTTTGCTGCTATTTGCCAGCATTCAAAACAGTGCCATTCACAAAGGAAATACAAAGAGGCATACTTTTTTTTCAAATAAAAACATGAATATGTTGAATTAATGGGTGTTTGTCATTAGTTGGTTTTCCAGAATCTCCTCATTTACAGGGTACAGATGAGAGAGTTTCTAAACAAAAAAAAAGCTAACTACTGTTGCCCTGACCAGATCTGGTACCAAGATTAGATTACTTTGTGGGTACTTGTTTGGGTATCCAGACAGCTGGAATCTTTAGGTAAAGTGACTCTGTGATGTCTGTAGTCACGAAGTTGTGACTGACTCTTTGTGATCCCATAGGCTGTAGTCCAACAAGGTTCTGCTGTTCATGAAATTTCCCAGGCAAGAAAACTGGAGTGGTTTGCATTTTCTTCTCCAGAAATTGAACACATGTCTCCTGCACTGACAGGCAGATTCTTTACCACTGAGCCAACCAGGGGAGCCCACAACCACAAAGCATTTGGGAATGGTAATTTGTGCATTACATCTGTGGGGATGAATCTAGCTTTCATCTGTCTGTGCTCATTCACTTCAGTCATGTCCAACTCTTTGTGACTCTATAGACTCTAGCCCTCCAGACTCCTCTGTTCATGGGATTCTTTCAGGCAAGAATACTGGAGTGGGTTGCCATTTCCTCCGCCAGCGGATCTTTCCCAACCGGGGATCAAACTCATGTATCCTGCATTGGCAGTTGGATTCCCTACCACTGAGCCACTGGGGAAGCCTTAATCTAGCTTATTGTCACTCGATTATATTGCAATTCACTATGCTTTTGAACTGTGGTGTTGGAGAAGACTCTTGATGAGAGTCCCTTGGATTGCAAGGAGATCCAACCAGTCCATCCTAAAAGGAAATCAGTCCTGAATATTCATTGGAGGGACTGATGCTGAAGCTGAAACTCCAAACTTTGGCCACCTGATGGGAAGAACTGACTCATTTGAAAAGCCCCTGATGCTGGGAAAGATTGAAGGAGTGAGGAGAAGGGGATGACAGAGGATGAGATGGTTGGATGGCATCACTGATGCGATGGACATGAGCTTGAATAAACTCTGGGAGTTGGTGATGGACACGGAGGCCTGGTGTGCGGTCCATGGGGTCGCAAAGAGTTGGACATGATTGAGTGACTGAACTGAACTTACTGATTCCCTGTTCTGGTGTCAGGAATAGATGAGAGTCCTTGGGATTACTTAGCCAAGAGGAGAAAATACTGAGATGAGATATAATCTGCTCACTAAAGCAAGTCTTTTCACATTTATCTCAGGTCATTGTTGGTTAGGGTCATTAAGCTGGTGGATCTGGAGGAAGGTTCTACACTACAGGAGTTTGTGGGGTCCCTCAGGTTATTCTCATAGACAATAAGGGAAAGGGCGGGTGAATTGGCGTATAGTGGAATGACCATCCTTGAAGGGTGCAGGAAGGGTCTTTGGTGATAGATTTTAATAGATTTGGTATGAGTACCCACAAAGCACACTGTGAATCACAAGGCATACCCAGGAGTAAGAAGTAACACATGGGTGAGAGAATCAGGTCCCATAAACATCTTATTGAACTGTAACAATGAGCATAATATAGCACGACTGGATTTAACAGAGAAAGAGCAAGCCATGCACCTGGGCTCTACAAGGCAATCACACATCCGACCCAGCTGAGTGCTTTTAAATCATCTAAGCCACACCCTTTTCTTACTGTTCATGGGGTTCTCAAGGCAAGAGAGAAAGAAACTGAAGCTGAAACTCCAGTACTTTGGCCACCTGATGCGCAGAACCGATTCATTGGAAAAGACCCGGATGCTGGGAAAGACTTAAGGCAGGAGGAGAAGGGGACGACAGAGGATGAGATGGTTGGATGGCATCACCGACTCGATGGACATGGGTTTGGGTGGACTCCAGGAGTTGGTGAAGGACAGGGAAGCCTGGCGTGCTGCGGTTCATGGGGTCGCAAAGAGTCGGACACGACTGAGCGACTGAACTGAACTGAAGCCACACCCGCGCTGCACAACTGATATCCTGGAAAACCCAGTCCCTGGCACCTTACAGAGGTCGAGTCTAGAGCCCTAGTGCCCACGGTCACAGCTAATTCATTTCTTGACCCAGTCTGTTGCCTCAGCTCCTGCCCTCTGACCCCACTCCTTGGCTCTGGCCACAGGCTCCCCTCTGCTGCTGTGGGGCCATTTCCCCACTTTGACCTCTTCTGGTTTACACTTAAGCTTCTTTGAGTCCAGTCTACAGGACCCACACCAGCACCTTCTCTGAGAATAGAGAGCTTAAGGACAGAATGCTCAAAGCATTGACCCATCTTGGCACCCATGAAAACAAACACCCATGGAGAAGACAGTTACTTGTGTGTGTGTGTGTGTGTGTGTGTAATCTTCATTCTTTTTCTTTCACTGTATACAAATGTATTTATAAAATTCATTCACACTTTATTTCCACCTTTTTGTACTTTACAACGTATTAAGATGTTTTGACCATGAAAATATTCTTCTATGACAGGTTCATTGAAGAATGCATGTCAGAATTTTTAAAAAGTATAGAGTTTTTTATTTCTAAACTTTAAGAAAATATCATGCTTATTCCTTGCTAATTTCAGTTTTTTTGAAGGGAAACATAGATGATCAAAACTGGTTCAGAAGGATGTACACTTAGCTGGGTCTCTAGCTTTCAGCTCTCTGAATGATGACCCTTGTCCACCTGGTCACACATCCATAGTGGGTCATGCAATTATCTTGTTTGTGTGTTCTGTCAAAAACAATCAGGTATTTCGAAAAGCATTTCATTACCTCCAAAATTTCCTTGATTATGACTTAATCTTTTAAGAACTGAAATGCACCAGAATCTAGCTGCGGCTGCATTCAAAGGCTCCACTAAAGCCTCCCACCCTCAGCCCTTTCCTACCAGCTCTGCAGAGAGAGGAGGTGTCTCCGTTTGCCATACTCCATGCTCTGCGAGTTTTGTCAGGTGGCTTGGGGGAGGGCCAGAGAATCATAAACACGTTCTCAAACTGGTGACTCCTGGTAATTTCAGGCTGGTTTCCAAGCTGTTTCCTGAGGTAGGACAGAGGATGAAGTTCTTAGTGATGGCCACCGACACACACCCTTCCGGACTCATTACTGGGCCCTGCAGACTGTCTCTGCTTCTCCCTCTGGGAAGGAACCAGAGGTGAGCTCTGATGTCACTTGGAGTCTTTCTATACTCTCAGTTCAGTTCAGTTCAGTTGCTCAGTCGTGTCCGACTCTTTGCGACCCCATGAATCACAGAACGCCAGGCCTCCCTATCCATCACCAACTCCCGGAGTTCACTAAAACTCATGTCCATCGAGTCAGTGATGCCATCCAGCTATCTCATTCTCTGTCGTCCCCTTCTCCTCCCACCCCCAATCCTTCCCAGCATCAGAGTCTTTTCCAGTGAGTCAACTCGTCACATGAGGTGGCCAAAGTATTGGAGTTTCAGCTTTAGCATCAGTCCTTTCAATGAACACCCAGGACTGATCTCCTTTAGAATGGACTGGTTCTATATTCTGCTGCTGCTGCTGCTAAGTCACTTCAGTCGTGTCCGACTCTGTGTGACCCCATAGACGGAAGCCCACCAGGCTCCCCTGTCCCTGGGATTCTCCAGGCAAGAACGCTGGAGTGGGTTGCCATTTCCTTCTCCAATGTGTGAAAGTGAAAAGTAAAAGTAAAGTCGCTCAGCCGTGTTCGACCCTTAGCGACCCCATGGACTGCAGCCTACCAGGCTCCTCCGTCCAGGCAAGAGTACTGGAGTGGCTTGCCATTGCCTTCTATACTCTGCTGCTGCTGCTGCTAAGTCACTTCAGTCATGTCCGACTCTGTGCGACCCCATAGACGGCAGCCTACCAGGCTCCCCTGTCCCTGGGATTCTCCAGGCAAGAACACTGGAGTGGATTGCCATTTCCTTCTCCAATGTGTGAAAGTGAAAAGTGAAAGTGAAGTCGCTCAGTCATGTCCGACTCATAGCGATCCCATGGACTGCAGCCTACCAGGCTCCTCCGTCCATGGGATTTTCCAGGCAAGAGTACTGGAGTGGCTTGCCATTGCCTTCTATACTCTAGCTGATCCCAATTTGCTCTCATGAGGAGCAAAACCAAACCTCCCAAAGCTACCCATGTCAGCTATGGCCCACTTCATCTTCCTGGCAACAAGGCCCCTGAGGACCTTCCCTCAGGTTCTGGGAAGAATGTGAGAGAGCACAAAACCACCTTTCAGGGCACGCACCCACGACTACAGAACCCACATCCCCACTCAGACCCGGAGGACTGCCACTGCACCTGCCTGCTGCTGTGGTCTCTGGATGGAGCCTGTTCCCAGCTCCTGAGGCCTTCCAGACTTCAGTGCAGGCTCATAGCAAGCCTGCCCCACGAAACATCCACGAGTCCCCCTCAAAAGCATCCAGGTCGCTTGGCACCCGTGGCCTTAGCTCATGGCTTCTCTCTGGCCGCCTCGTGTTAGGCTGCTCAGCACAGAGGTCCCCACTCCCCCACAGGCGCTCATTACCCTAAAAGCTGCCTGAGTTCCTGATGCCCTGAATGAAGCTGCTTACTTCTGTTTCTTCTGGGACACATCAAAAGCGATTCTTCTTTCCAAACACGCTGCCACCTCCCAACTCTGGCTCCCAGGAGCCCCTGGATGAGTTCTCTCTTAGAATCGGGGAGAGGCCTCTGGGTTCCTTCCCAGCGCACGCCCACACTGCGCACACCAGCTAATGCCACCTTAGCCTGTGGGTGAGGAAGCCACTGACAGTAGCTCTTTCTGGGCCCTCCACACCCCCTCCCGGGGTAAAAACATCAGGGACCCCCTTCAGTCACTCTGGGGAGAAGACCGAGACCTCCGCGGGCGTGTACCTCCCAGGAGGAAGTTGGGACTGTGGTACCTACAGTGGCCCACAAGCTAAAACCTCAGGCTCTCATCAAAGTCTTTTCTGACTCTGATCTCTTGAAGGGCCACTTCTCTTCCAGATTTCTTCTCTGTAAAGATAAAATCAGTGCCTCCCAAGCGTCTCCAGCTTCAAACCCTAATATGAAAACAAAAACAAATAAAATACAGACAGACGTGTCCTGACTGAAATAGAAAGGGATGTGGCTTCATCTCTCTTGCTTGATTTCTCTTTCCCTGGTTTCCTCTCCGCCCGGCAGCTGGCCCCATGAGAGCTCCTGGGAACCACAGGACAGCTTGAAACCACTGCATAGACGGTCACTGAGGACCCCTCTCCATCTGAGTTTCTGATCTATAGCTTGGACAGCAGCAACAGCCCGATATGGAGGGGAGTTGAGGGCAGCAAAACTCGTTACTGAGAAGAACCTGAGATCTACCTGGGAACGTGGTCACTGTGTGTGCACACGTGTCACATACCAAAGTGCCAGGCCACAGCAGTGTGCAACTGCTTAGAAGCAGGGCTGTATTTTATCAACCTTGGCATTCTCACCACTTGGCGTGCGGTTGTACCAAAGCTGCCATCTCTCTATCACATTGGAGGACTTAGTAATTTTGAGTTGCTCTCCACGCCTCCTCTGAGAGAGCATTAAGTTCTACACTGCTTTGTGTCTAAACTGCTAATAGTTGGTTGTGCATCGGTCTTGTCACTCTGCTGTAGGATACCCGAGGGCATGGATCATATCCTATTCATCTCTGCCCACAACCAGGCACAGAAGACAGAAGGAGCCGAGGGTGAGAAGGCAGGAGAGTCAACCTGAAGGAGTTTATGAAGCAGCCGACGAGCCAGCAGTAGGAAGTTTGCGTGGGTAGAGGCTGATCCGTTTTAGCTGTGGTGGGGTTAGAACACCGGGCCGGACTCTGGCGGGCA
The DNA here is from genome assembly GCF_049115385.1 of Moschus berezovskii. Classification (NCBI taxonomy): domain Eukaryota; kingdom Metazoa; phylum Chordata; class Mammalia; order Artiodactyla; family Moschidae; genus Moschus; species Moschus berezovskii. The sequence continues at coordinate 17,197,730 of NC_142479.1, forward strand.
AGAGGAAGGCCCCCAAGGGCAGGATAGTACTGAACTCCTAGGTGCGGGTTCTGCACTGGTGGTGACCAGCAGGGTAATTCTCTGTGCCTCACCTCATCCTTTGCCAGCTTGAGTGGATATTACTCGCCTCAGAGGGCTCTTTTGAGAATGAGCAACGTAAGGTGTGTAAAGGAGCTAGCATGGTGCTGGGCACCTAATACGTTCTCAAACATTAACTATGATGCCATTATTTTTGTGTGCAATTCATAAAACACTTTCCCAAATCAGCCCCAATTTCTCAGAAATATTTAGTAGGTTGGGGGCTCTGAAAATAGCTATGAAAGCTATGAAACTCTCAATAAACTACTAATAAATAGTTGGGCAAGGTCTTAGCTGGAGCAGCTGGAGCAAAATACCATAGACTGGGTTATAAACAACAGGAATTATAAACAGCAGAAATTTATTGCTTAGCGTTCTGGAGACCGAAAGTTCGGACTTAAGGTGACAGCATGACTGCCTTTGGTGAAAGTCCCTGTCCTGTTCATAGCCCATGCGTTTTTGCTGGGCCCTCATGTGCTGGCCAGGACCAGGGTGCTCTCTGGGGCCTCTCTTCTGGAGCACTAATGCCATTCAGGAGAGTCCCATCCTCATGACCTACACACTTCCCAAAGACACAACTCCCGATAAAATCATCTTTGGGGAATAGGATCTCAACATATGAATTTTGGGGGGATACAAACATTCAGACTGTAACAGGGAAGATGTACAGGCATAAAAAGAGAAACACACCCAGAGATACACAGACATGCCTGATGCTTTGCTTCTGGGTCTGTCACACACATACACACAAACACACACACACTCCCTTTGCCAGATGTCCCCTGGATAAAATTCTGCAAACAATATGTCACAACAAACACTCTTGGTTCTGCCCTTCCAGGGATGATCGTTGAGTAAACACGGAGAAAGGCATTCTCATCACAATTTCTGTTGAGAAGACTGTGGTTCCTTGGGATGAGGAAAGCCTATGATAAAATGTTGGGCATTAATTGAAAAAGTAACTAGTTTTACTGGAGAGAATGGAGTACAAGAAACAATTTATTCAGGCCGTTAAATGTACCTCCCTTGTTCTGTGACACACTGACTCCATCCTTTACAAAGCAAAAGTGGGTATACATGTGAAATCTCTAGTGGGGTCACTGCTCCTTTCTCCTGAGTCTTGGTGTGCACAAGGTTTGGTTTGTGCCCTCCAAGGGTCTGTTTCTCCAGTCCTGTGTAAGTTCTGGCAGCTCTATGGTGGGGTTAATGGCGATCTCCTTCAAGAGGGCTTATGCCATACCCAAATCTGCTGCACCCAGAGCCCCTGTCCCTGAGGCAGGCCACTGCTGACCCATACCTCCACAGGAGACACACAAACACTCAAAGGCAGGTCTGGCTCAGTCTCTGTAGAGTCTTCTGGTGTGCACAAGGTTTTGTTTGAGCCCTCCGAGCATCTCTGGAGGGTATGGGGTTTGATTCTAAATGCGACTTTGCCCCTCCTACCGTCTTGCTGGGACTTCTCCTTTGCCCTTGGAAGTGGGGTATACTTTTTTGGTGGAATCCAGCATTTTCCTGTTGACGGTTGCTCAGCAGCGAGTTGTAATTTTGGAGTTCTCACAGAAGATGAGTGCACGCCCTTCTACTCCACCATCTCCTTCAGCAGAAAGGTCTGACCCAGACTTGCCTGTGAATGTGCAGGAGTCTCTGGTGGAGGCGTGGTTCAGCGGTGGCGTGGGTCAGCGCCAGGGGCACCGAGTGTGGCAGTGAAGGTGCGGGACCTTTTGAAGGAGGTCCCCATTATCTTCATCGCCCCCACCATAGTCTGGCCTCAGGTTAAACAACAGGGAGGGAACACAGCACCACCCATCAACAAAAAATTGGCTTAAAGATTTACTGAGCACGGCCCTGCCCATCAGAACAAGACCCAGTTCCCCCTAGTCAGGCTGTCCCATCAGGAAGCTTCCACAAACCTCTTCTCCTTCTCCATCAGAGGGAAGACAGAAGGAAAACCACAGTCACAGAAAACTAATCAAACTGATCACATGGACCACAGCCTTGTCTAATTCAATGAAACCATGAGCCATGCCGTGTAGGGCCACCCAAGATGGACGGGTCATGGTAGAGAGTTCTGACAAAACGTGGTCCACTTGAGAAGGGAATAGCAAACCACTTCAGTATTCTTGCCTTGAGAACCCAAAGAACAGTATGAAAAGGCAAAAAAGATAGGACACTGAAAGATGAACTCCCCATGTTGGTAGGTGCCCAATACGCTACAGGAGAACAGTGGAGAAGTAACTCCAGAAATAATGAAGAGATGGAGCCAAAGCAAAAACAACACCCAGTTGTGGATGTGACTGGTGATGGAAGTAAAGTCCAATGCTGTAAAGGACAATATTGCTTAGGAACCTGGGATGTTAGGTCCATGAATCAAGGTAAATTGTAAATGGTCAAACAGGAGATGGCAAGAGTGAATATTGACATTTAAGGAATCAGTGAACTAAAATGGATTGGAATGGGTGAATTTAACTTAGATGACCATTATATCTACTACTGTGGGCAACAGTCCCTTAGAAGAAATGGAGTAGCCATCATAGTCAACAAGAGTCTGAAATGCAGTACTTCGGTACAATCTCAAAAACAACAGAATGATTTCTGTTCATTTCCAAGGCAAACCATTCAATATCACGATAATCCAAGTCTATGCCCTGATCAGTAATGCTAAAGAAGTTGAAGTTTAATGGTTCTATGAAGACCTAAAAGACCTTCTAGAACTAACACCCCAAAAAGATGTCCTTTTCATTATAAGGGATTGGAATGCAAAAGTAGGAAGTCAAGAGATACCTGGAGTAACAGGCAAATTTGGCCTTGGAGTACAAAATGAAACAGGGCAAAGGCTAACAGAGTTTTGCCAAGAGAAAGCACTGGTCATAGCAAACACTATCTTCCAACAACACAAGTTGGGACTCTACACATGGACATCAGCAGATGGTCAATACCGAAATCAGATTGATTATATTCTTTGCAGCCAAAGATGGAGAAGGTCTATACAGTCAGCAAAAATAAGACTGGGAGCTGACTGTGGCTCAGATCATGAATTCCTTATTGCCAGATTCGGACTGAAATTGAAGAAAGTATGGAAAACCACTAGACCATTCAGGTAGGACATAATTCAAATCCCTTACAATTAACAGTGGAAGTGACAAGTAGATTCAAGGGATTAGATCTGATGGATAGAGTGCCTGAAGAACTGTGGATGGATGTTCATGACATTGTACAGGAAGCAGGGATCAAGACCATCCCCAAGAAAAAGAAATGCAAAAAAGGAAAAATGGTTGTCTGAGGAGGCCTAAATGGTTGCCTGAGGAAGCCTTACAAATAGCTGAGAAAAGAAGAGAAGCAAAAGGCAAAGGAGAAAAGGAAAGATATATCCATCTGAATGCAGAGTTCCAAAGAATAGCAAGGAGAGATAAGAAAGTCTTCCTCAGTGATCAGTGCAAAGAAATAGAGAAAAGCAATAGAATGGGAAGGACTAGCGATCTCTTCAAGAAAATTAGAGATAGCAAGGAAACATTTCATGAAAGAATGGGTGCAATAAAAGACAGAAATGGTATGGACCTAACAGAAGCAGAAAATATTAAGAGGTGGCAAGAATACACAGAAGACCTATACAAAAAATATCTTCATGACCTAGATAACTACGATGGTGTGATCACTCACCTAGAGCCAGACATCCTGGAATGTGAAGTCAAGTGGGCCTTAGGAAGCATCACTACAAACAAAGCTAGAGGAGGTGATGGAATTCCAGTTGAGTTATTTCAAATCCTAAAAGATGATGCTGTGAAAGTGTTGCACTCAATATGCCAGCAAATTTGGAAAACTCAGCAGTGGCCACAAGACTGGAAAAGGTCAGTTTTCATTCCAATCCCAAAGAAAGGCAATGCCAAAGAATACTCAAACTACTGCACAATTGCACTCGTCTCACATGCTAGCAAATTAATGCTCAAAATCCTCCAAGCCAAGCTTCAACAGTACGTGAACTGTGAACTTCCAGATGTTCAAACTGGTTTTAGAAAAGGTAGAGGAATCAGAGATCAAATTGCCAGCATCTGTTGGATCATGGAGAAAGCAAGAGAGTTCCAGAAAAACATCTATTTCTGCTTTATTGACTATGCCAAAGCCTTTGACTGTGTTGATCACAATAAACTGTGGAAAATTCTTCAAGAGATGGGAATATTAGACCACCTTACCCGCCTCCTGAGAAATCTGTATGCAGGTAAGGAAGCAACAGTTAGAACCGGACATTGAACAACAGACTGGTTTCAAATCAGGAAAGGAGTACGTCCAGGGTGCATATGGTCACCCTGCTTATTTAACTTATATGCAGAGTACATTATGAGAAATGCCAGGCTGGATGAAGCACAAGCTGGAATCAAGATTTCTGGGAGAAATATTAATAACCACAGATATGCAGATGACACCACACTTATGGCAGAAAGCAAAGAAGAACTAAAGAGCCTCTTGATGAAAGTGAAAGAGGAGAGTGAAAAAGTTGGCTCAGAACTCAACATTAAGAAAACTAAGATCTTGGCACCTGGTCCCATCACTTCATGGCACACAGATGTGCAAACAGTAGAAACAGTGAGAGACTTTATTTTGGGGGGCTCCAAAACCTCTGCAGATGGTGACTGCAGCCATGAAATTAAAAAATGCTTGCTCCTTTGAAGAAAAGCTATAACCAACATAGACAGCTTATTAAAAAGCAGAGATATTGATCTATATTTCTGTCTTTGTCCAGTACCATACTGTCTCGATGACTGTAGCTTCGTTGTATAGTCTGAAGCCAGGCAGGTTGATTCCTCCAGTTCCATTCTTCTTTCTCTAGATTGCTTTGGCTATTTGATGTTTTTTGTATTTCCATACAAATTATGAAATTACTTGTTTTAGTTCTGTGAAAAATACCATTGGTAGCTTGATAGGGATTGCATTGAATCTATAGATTGCTTTTGGTCATATACTCATTTTCACTATATTGATTCTTCTGATCCATGAACATGGTATATTTCCCTAGATTAATGGAACAAAATAGAAAGCCCGGAGATAAATCCATGCACCTATGGACACTTTATCTTTGACAAAGGAGGCAAGAATATACAATAGAGGAAAGACAATTTCTTTAACAAGTGGTGCTGGGAAAACTGCTCAACCACTTTAAAAAAATGAAACTAGAACACTTTCTAACACCATACACAAAAATAAACTCAAAATGGATTAAAGATCTAAATATAGGACCATAAACTATAAAACTCCTAGAGGAAAACATAGGCAAAACACTCTCTGAAAAATCACAGGAGGATCCTCTATGACCCACCTCCCAGAGTAATGGAAATAAAAGCAAAAATAAACAAATGGGACCTAATTAAACTTAAAAACTTTTGCACAATGAAGGAAACTATAAGCAAGGTGAAAAGACAGCCTTCAGAATGGGTGAAATGAATAGCAAATGAAGCAACTGACAAATAATTAATCTCAAAAATATACAAGCAGCTCATGTAGCTCAATTCCAGAAAAATAAATGACCCAATCAAAAAAATGGGCCAAGAACTAAACAGATATTTCTCCAAAGAAAACACACAGATGGCTAACAAACACATGAAAAGATGTTCAACATCACTCATTATCAGAGAAATGCAAATCAAAACCACAATGAGGTACCATCTCATTCCAGACAGAATGGTTGCTATCCAAAAGTCTACAAACAAATGCTGGAGAGGATGTGGAGAAAAGGGAACCCTCTTACACTGTTGGTGGGAATGCAAACTAGTACAACCACTATGGAGAACAGTGTGAAGATTCCTTAAAAAAAAACTGAATAGAACTGCCATACAACCAAGGAAACCAGAATTGAAACCATCAATTCTTTGGTGCTCAGCTTTCTTTATAGTCCAACTCTCACATCTCACAACTCTCACGTGTACCCCAATGTTCCTTGCAGCATTGTTTACAATAGCTAGGACATGGAAGCAACCTAGATGTCCATCAGCAGACGAATGGATAAGAAAGTTGTGGTACATATACACAATGGAGTATTACTCAGCTATTAAAAAGAATGCATTTGAATCAGTTCTAATGAGGTGGATGAAACTGAAGCCTGTTATACAGAGTGGAGTAAGCCAGAAAGAAAAACATCAATACAGTATATTAATGCACATATATGGAATTTAGAAAGATGGTAATGACAACCCTATATGCAAGACAGCAAAAGAGACACAGATGTAAAAAACAGAATTTTGAACTTCGTGGGAGAAGGCGAGGGTGGGATGATTTGTGAGAATAGCATTGAAACATGTATATTATCATATGTGAAATAGATCACCAGTCCGGGTTTGATGCATGAGACAGGGTGCTCAGGGCTAGAGCACTGGGATGACCCAGACGGATGGGATGGGGAGGGAGGTGGGAGGGGGGTTCAGGATGAGGAACACATGTACACCCGTGGCTGATTCATGTTGGTGTATGGTGAAAGCCACTACAATATCGTAAAGTAAGTAGCCTCCAATTAAAATAAATTAATTAATTTTAAAAAAAAGCAGAGACATTACTTTGCAAACAAAGGTCCATCTAGTCAAAGCTATGGTTTTTCCAGTAGTCAAGTATTGATGTGAGAGTTGGACTATAAAGAAAGCTGAGCACCAAAGAATTGATGCTTTTGAACTGTGTTGTTGGAGAAGACTCTTGAGAGTCCCTTGGATTACAAGGAGATCAAACCAGTCCATCCTAAAGGAAGTCAGTCCTGAGTGTTCATTGGAAGGACTGATACTGAAGCTGAGGCTCCAATACTTTGGCCACCTGATGCGACGAACTGACTCACTGGAAAAGACCCTGATGCTGGGAAGGATTGAAGGTGGGAGGAGAAGGGGATGAGAGAGGATGAGATGGTTGGATGGCGTCACCGACTCAATGGACATGAGTTTGAGTAAACTCTGGGAGTTGGTGATGGACAGGGAAGCCTGGTGTGCTGCAGTCCCTGGGGTCGCAAAGAATCAGATATGACTGCATGATTGAACTGAACTGATGTGAAATCTATACATCCCACTTCATAGACCAGGTTTGTAAAATAAGTTCACTTTTCTGCTAATAATAAAATCTATGACTCTAAGGTTACGCTTACTGTTGAGAGACTCTTTCTCCCTGCCATGCAATTGCTTCTTTCTGTGATTCCAGGTTATTGGGAGAATTAAATAAGTTATTACAGGAAAAATGTTTACACTAGGGTCCAGCTCAATTCTAACAGAATAACTCACTCAATAAATATTCTTAATTATTATTCCCACCGTCCATATCATTCCCAGTATTTCAGTTTGTCCAGTGGGGCTTCCCAGGTGGTTCTAATGGTAAAAAGACTGCCTGCCAATACAGCAGATGTAAGAGATTCAGGTTCAACCCCTTGGTAGGGAAGATCCCCTGGGGCAGGAAATGACAACCCACTCCAGTATTCTTGCCTGGAGAATCCCGTGGACAGAGGAACCTGGTGGGATGCAGTTCATGGAGTCACAAAGAGTCGGACACAACTGAAGCAACTTAGCACACATTGGAGTCTGAATTTGGGAAGCAAGCTAGAGGCAAAGGATATCATGGATGCAATGGTTGTTGACACTGCTGACAAGTGTACAGGTTTCCTGGTCTTCCTGGCACCAGCTAGAAGTGGACTCACTCAGCTACCTATGGTTGGGTAAGGCCACATGACTAGTTCTGGCCACTGGGTTGTGAATGGAAGCAACACATGTTCACCTCCACGATGGAGCTTTAATTGCTGATGCAGAACCTGCCAGAAGACCAGCAATGTTGCAGATGAGGGCTGCTCCTTCTGTCCCCGTCCTCAGCTGAGAACAGTGATGAGATGGAACAGAATTCCTGCCAGCCTGTAATAGCTGTATAGCATGAGCAAGAAATGTCTTCACTCTTTTTGCCACTAGGGTTTGGGTTTGTTTATTTTTGTGACTCACTCTAGCCCAACACCAGGAACTCGACTAACTCAACACGAGCTATTGCATGGCAAGTGCATCTCCAAAGGAGGCCGTGGCTTATTGAAAATTCAAAAAGGTTTTTTGCCAGTGGCTCTTTCTGCCACAGCATTTCTCAGAGCCAGGGCATGGTGGGAGGTATTTCTGGGAAAATATGGGAGAAGGGAAAATAAGGTTCCTCCTTCCAGCATTTTGCTCAACTATGAGCTCTCAATGTTGTGGTCATTCCTCGCTAACATTAACTCAGTAATAAGTTGGTTCAGCCCTAAACACATGCTTCATCCTCACCTTGACAAATGCCCTGTCCCCAACCAAGTCATCTCTCCATCACTGTGATATTTTGGTATCCTTTTTCACCTAGTGGTTTCAGTCAGCACCATCTAAATCATCAGAAATTTTCAGACATGTTAAACATCAAAAAGGAAAGTAAAAGGGAGTTTCCAGCCCTTTCAAAACTTAGCTCCTTATGCTGATGCTGCTGCTAAGTCGCTTCAGTCGTCCAACTCTGTGCAACCCCATAGACGGCAGCCCACCAGGCTCCCCCGACCCTGGGATTCTCCTGGCAAGAACTCTGGAGTGGGTTGCCATTTCCTTCTCCAATGCATGAAAGTGAAAAGTGAAAGTGAAGTCGCTCAGTCATGTCCAACTCATAGCGACCCCATGGACTGCAGCCTACCAGGCTCCTCCGCCCATGGGATTTTCCAGGCAAGAGTACTGGAGTGGGGTGCCATTGCCTTCTCCAGCTCCTTATGCAAATATGCTCAAACCTACCGTCTAATCTTTAAGCTCTCTACACTGAAAGAATAGATGTCTTTGTCACACTTCAAATGTCTCCCAATTCCCACATATCAGACATCTGGTTCTTTCACCTGGCTTTCCATAGCATCATAGCGCTGGGCTGCTGCTGCTGCTGCTGCGTCACTTCAGTCGTGTCCGACTCTGTGTGACCCCATAGAAGGAAGCCCACTAGGCTCCCCCATCCCTGGGATTCTCCAGGCAAGAACACTGGAGTGGGTTGCCATTTCCTTCTCCAATGTGTGAAAGTGAAAAGTGAAAGTGAAGTCACTGTCGTGTCTGACCCTTAGCAACCCCACGGACTGCAGCCTACCAGGCTCCTCCATCCATGGGATTTTCTAGGCAATAGTACTGGAGTGGCTTGCCATTGCCTTCTCCGATAGCGCTGGGCAGAAACCTTTATTGACCACTTCTCAGGATCTCTGCAATTTCCTGTTTTCAGGGCATTTTCACATATAACATACATGGTGAAGACATAGCATGGCACAAACACAGAGGATACAATTGGAATCATTCCTGACTGCTCCCTCTCCTTCCCCTATACCTAGCCAAGTGATGGTGAGATATCTTTCATCCTGCTTCCCAGGAAAGGATGATAGGAGGGGGGGACTGGGCACAGGAAGTGCATGGACCTGCTGTGGGGTGACTGTAATCGGCTGTCCTGTCACTGAGCACACGTGAAACACCCTTGGGCACTCTCTGGTGTAACTGGATGAGACTTGGAGAGGATGAGCAGGTGGGAGCAGGAGCCAGGGCAATTTTAATAATTACTGTGCATCTATATCCACAAGGGCTATACACCTGGGACACCTCGTTTCTTACACGCCATCACCTCTCACTCCTCTCCAATGCAACTCTCCCTGTGCCAATAAATTTGGTCACTAATCTTGAGAATACTGGATTCATTTGTACTCCTTTGCTCATATGGCGTTCAACCGTCTATATAGCTCTTCCCTTGTCCTCTGTTTATTTGACCTAACCTAAGCAATCCTTCAAGGCCCTCTTCTGTTTCTTAACTCTTTAAACTAAGCTCTGCCTACATGGTCTCTCTCTGCCATATTGCATTATCATCCATTTATGCACTTAATTGCATGCCATCTCATCATTATTTTAATAGTTTCCAAGTGTCTGGTTTGCCTAACTTAACTACATTTCCTTTGAGCTTGGGGGTAATGAATGAATGTCCTCCATTTTTCTACAAGAGCCCCTGTGCTTCCATATATAGTAGTAGTCTAATATTTATTGTATGTGTGGATGAGGAAATAGCACATACATGTGGTATGTGTGTGTGTGCTTAGTTGCTGAGTCATGTCCAACTCTTGGCCAGTCTCCTCTTTCCATGGGATTTCCCCTGCAAGAATACTGGGGTGGGTTGCCATTCATTTCTCCAGGGGATCTTCCTGACCCAGGGATCAAACACACGTCTCCTGTGTCTCCTGCATTGGCAGGCAGATTCTTTACCACTGAGCCACCTGGGAAATCCTATAGTATTTGTATACTTCTTTTATATGGTTCTGCCAAAATGACATCACTTAATCTCTCACCATAACTTTGTTTTTGTAGTAGTGGAGACAGATTTTCTCTGATGTAGTACACCCTCATTGGGAAGATGTACATTTTGGGAAAAACTGCAAATTCTCTGGCTGCATCATTTGGGTTAAACCAAGATCTATCATTCAACCCACACCTGAAAAGGGGACCAATAATAACAATTCAGTTCAGTTCAGTCATCAGTCGTGTCTGACTCTTTGTGACCCCATGAATCACAGCACGCCAGGCCTCCCTGTCCATCACCAACTCCCAGAGTTCACTCAAACTCATGTCCATCGAGTCAGTGACGCCATCCAGCCATCTCATTCTCTGTCGTCCCCGCCTCCTCCCACCCCCAATCCCTCCCAGCATCAGACTCTTTTCCAGTGAGTCAACTCGTCGTGGCCAAAGTATTGCAGTTTCAGCTTTAGCATCAGTCCTTCCAATGAACACCCAGGATTGATCTCCTTCAGAATGGACTGGTTGGATCTCCTTGCAGTCCAAGGGACTCTCAAGAGTCTTCTCCAGCATCACAGTTCAAAAACATCAATTCTTCGGCGGTCAGCTTTCTTCACAGTCCAACTCTCACATCCATACATGACCACGGAAAAAACCATAGCCTTGACTAGATGGACTTTTGTTGGCAAAGTAATGTCTCTGCTTTTTAATATACTGTCAAGGTTGGTCATAACTTTCCTTCCAAGGAGTAAGCGTCTTTTAGTTTCGTGGCTGCAATCAGCATCTGCAGTGATTTTGGAGCCCAAAAAAATAAAATCTGACACTGTTTCCACTGTTTCCCCATCTATTTCCCATGAAGTGATGGGAGCAGATGTTCAAGCAGATTTCCAGATGTTCAAGCAGGTTTTAGAAAAGGCAGAGGAACCAGAGATCAAATAGCCAACATCCGATGGATCATGGAGAATGCAAGAGAGTTCCAGAAAAACATCTATTTCTGTTTCATTGACTATGCCAAAGCTTTTGACTGCGTGGATCACAATAAACTGTGGAACATTCTGAAAGAGATGGGAATCCCAGACCACCTGACCTACCTCTTGAGAAACCTGTATGCAGGTCAGGAAGCAACAGTTAGAACTGGACATGGAACAACAGACTGGTTCCAAATAGGAAAAGGAGTACGTCAAGGTTGTATATTGTCACCCTGCTTATTTAACTTCTATGCAGAGTACATCATGAGGAACGCTGGGCTGAAAGAAGCACAACCTGGAATCAAGATTGCCGGGAGAAATATCAATAATCTCAGATATGCAGATGACACCACACTTATGGCAGAAAGTGAAGAGGAACTCAAAGGACTCTTGATGAAAGTGAAAGAGGAGAGTGAAAAGTTTGGCTTGAAGCTCAACATTCAGAAAACGAAGATCATGGCATCTGGTCCCATCACTTCATGGGAAATAGATGGGGAATCAGTAGAATAATAACAATAGTAGTAATAAAAATGATGTGGGGGCACTGTGTTTGCCTCCTCAAGATCCACATGTAGTATGTTTGCTTGTTCTCTCTAGCTCCCCTCAAAGCAGGTGGATAATGGATTAAGCCAAATGAATGAAAATAATCCCGTCTCCAGCTACAGTTGTTGGTTCAGATGTGCGCACTTGTCCCAACTCAGGCCAATAAGTAAGGGGAAGGTGTTTGCTTGCTGACTCTGAAAAAGACATATTTTCACTAAGTGAGACCTCCCCAAAGCTTTAGATGAAACTGCCATCATGGGAAGCATGGCAGACAGATGGAAAGAAACTAGTTACTGGTGATATTGTTTAGCTGCTGAATCAAACTGTCCCTGAAGTCCATCCTGTCCTGGACTTGAGTAAAATGAGCTACCTGTTCAAGGTCAACTCAATCCACTTAAAGCTGGATTTTCTGTTACTTGCAACCCAATATAACTGGTATACCTATAAAGACAATAATAGTTCATCACAAACTCACAGAGTAATTGGGAGGGTAGAAGTTAATCACAGATGCAAAACTGCTGCATCGGCTTTACCATGCAAATATTTGTTACTGACAGTTGCTGGGTTAAGATTTCTTCCTTTAAGACATAGAACATGGAGAGGATTTTAAAGGTGTAGCAGTCTTGTGGGTGTGTGTTGGGGGGGCGCATCTTGGGCATTAAAATTTTTTCTCAACAGAGATTTCAGAAAGCTTGAAACATTAAAACACAAGCTGAACGGGATAAAAAGTGCAGCAGATACTGCATATGACAAATTTCTAGAAGGAAATGATTTATATAAAATCTGGTGCATAGCACAAAGTAAGTGCTAAATAACTCTTTTCAATTTTAATAAAAATAAATTAATCACACAAGGTACAACATCAGTTACCAAAGTTAGTGCGGAGTCAGACTCTTTTCTTCCCGGGTCCCCTCAATCATCTGATATACCTTCCTTCGCATTTCTTTTGTGTATTTCCAGAGCCAGTCTAGAGGCTCCAGCAGCATCCCAAACACACTGCTGTGCTCCATTTTATTTTTTTAGATTCCATAATGTAACCTGGAGGTCACTCCGTCTATAGGGCTGTCCATTTCTTTTTAAACACTGTTGCTGCTGCTGCTAAGTCGCTTCAGTCGTGTCCGACTCTGTGCGACCCCATAGACGGCAGCCCACCAGGCTCCGCCGTCCATGGGATTCTCCAGGCAAGAACACTTGACTGGGTTGCCATTTCCTTCTCCAATGCATGCAAGTGAAAAGTGAAAGTGAAGTCGCTCAGTCGTGTCTGACTCTTCCTGATCCCATGGACTGCAGCCTAACAGGCTCCTCCGCCCATGGGATTTTCCAGGCAAGAGTACTGGAGTGGGGTGCCATTGCCTTCTCCTTTAAACACTGCAGAGAATTGCAAACACTGCCTAAACGCAGTTTCTTTCCCTGACTGTGACTTTAGAGCGTTTCCCACCCGTTCGCGGATGGATGTCACACAGTGATGTCATGATTATCCTTCTAGGGAGATACTGCACAGAACTGAGAGCGCATCTGCAGGATGCAGTCTGAGCAGTGGAACTGCTGATTCAAAGGGCTCGTGTACAGTAACTTTATTTTCATTTCTGAATTCACCAATGCTAAATTCGATGTTCTTGGGCCGCCCCCGGGGGCACCTCAGCAGCTCTCTGAGCCGTGGATAGACTCTGGGGTGGTGACTGAGGAATCCGCAGCTGGCGCTGAACTGGGCCGCACGGCCCGGCACCCCTCACGCGCTCCGGGCCCGGCCGGCCGCCCCGCCGGGGCCCGGAGGAGCGGCACGTGCGAGTCCACGTGAGGCTGCCGGGGCGCGCAGAGCGCAAGTGCGCCTGCGCGGGCGGCGGGAAAAGTAGGTCAGACTGCCGCGTCACGTGACCCGCTCCCCTCAGCTCCCCGGCGCCTCCCGCCCGGGCGCAGCGGGCAGGCGCTCCGCAGTCAACGTGAGCGGCGGGCGCGGCCCGCGAGCGCCCGGCGCCCGCGAGGATTCGCCGGTTCTCGTCCCTACCGGGCGCTCCGCTCCGAAGTCGGGCGGGTGAAAGGAGCGCCGCGCGGAGCCTCCCGGCGCGGAGTAGGAGCGAACCGCCCAGGGCGACGGCCACGCTTCGCTGACTGGGGCGCGGCTCGTTGAGGCGCCGCCGGCTGCGGGGAGGGGGCGCGTGGCCGCCCCACGTCGGCCGGACTCCACGGAGCCTTCGCGGTGCCTGTGTGTTAAGGGAGCTTCAGACACTCCGGGAAACGGACTGTGTCCAGGGAATTTTCCCAGCCCAGGGATCGAACCCGGGTCTCCGGCACTGCGGGCGGATTCTTCACCGCCTGAGCCACCAGGGAAACCTGAGGAAACGGGAGAGTGACTGGTTCCAGGGCGTTTGCAGGAATGCTCCCCAGGCCCCGTTTATAATCTGCACCCCCGCCCCCCGAGATACCTCACTGCGAGGATTTTAGGCACATTTCTCACCTTCCACAGGAGACTTTAGAGGTGATGGGTGCCCATGGGGCTGGCTGTGTGTGAGGCAGCTCTGAATCAACTGAAGCCTGGGTTTTGTGTATTAGGAAAAACTATTTCTTGTCTCCACCCTTTCTGATTTTAAACTTTTCGCACAAAGACGGGCTCCGCCTAAGTGGGTTGCCAACCAGTGGAAGAGACCGACACAGTCAGTGGACCACACCGCAGTGGGCTGTAAATCCTTCGATAGACGTGTGCCCAGGTGTCCCATAAGCACAAAGGAGGAGGGGCACCCAAGCGCAGGTGTGGGTACCCTGAGTCTTGACGGCTAAGTGGGAGTTAGCTGGCAGAAAAGTAAGGCAGAGAGGGTGGGTAAGTGTTCCAAACAAAAGGAGCTACTAATAGTTACATAATGTTTCCCTCACAGAGTTCTTCACTGTAATTGCTTTAGCCATGCGTGTAGTTGGAATGTATGTAGTTTCCATTTATGTTATTCTAAACCAGTCTTTAATGAACATCATTATGCACAATGCTTTCCCCATTTCACTTTTAAATAAATCCCAGGAAAAGGATGGGTACATAGAAGTCACAAATATTTTGTAAGTTTTGTAAAGCACTGTCAAATTGTTTTCCAAAAAGTTATTTTAAATTTGTATCAAGGTAGCATTTAAATATTTAGCATTGAGGCAGTGAGTTGCCCTTTAATTATTTCAAATCAACAGTCTGATGAGATTAATGTTTTATTTACCAAAATGCCATATATGCATTTCTTATTTTCATGACCCATGATAAAATTCTGATTGAATTCAAGTCTGAAAAATGGAAAATATCAGATCAGTGCATTTCATCCTTACAGGGAACCAGGTAGTGTGTGTGTGTGTGTGTGTGTGTGTGTGTGTTGGGAGCGGGGGTTGAGGGACAGAAAATAGGAGTGAGGGAACCAGGTAGTGTGTGTGTGTGTGTGTGTGTGTTGGGAGCGGGGGTTGAGGGACAGAAAATAGGAGTGAGGGAACCAGGTAGTGTGTGTGTGTGTGTGTTGGGAGCGGGGGTTGAGGGACAGAAAATAGGAGTGAGAGAAACTAATTCGGCACTAATGTCCAATATTTGTCTCTGATTACTTTCTTGCTGTGAATCAAGAGGAACAGAGAAGTTAGCTCCACACAGGTCAGAACAAGCCAGGAAAGTTCCACACCTTGCAGCAAATGTCAGAACAGCAGCGGAATCAAAGGGGTCCAGAGTTTGACCCAAAAGGCCGCTATAAAGTAGAGGAAGCCTGATCACGTGTTGGGAAGGAAATTCCAGAAACCTGCGTGCTTCCCAGCTAAGTCTCTGTTGGTATCTGTACCTACAAGAAGAAAACAGTACTGTGATGCTCAAAAGGACATTTGAGGGGGAAGTAATTTAGGTAATAGGGACTATGAAAGCAGAACATACCTTCCTTTTTGCCTGTATTAAGCTAGATGGTTAAGGAAAGCAGAAGAATGGTACAGTGTAGATTTTGCAGACACAAAGCTATAGTTCACATTGTATTTTTCCCTAATATCTATTCTGCACATTGGGTAATGACCATATACTTTGGGGGGAGGGACTTACCTCCCGGCAGCCTCTGGGGCTGGCCTTGATTGAATTAACAAATTAGAGTAGTCCCATTGCATTTTTATGAAAATTAAAAGAGTTAATTCAGCAAAAGCACTTAGAAGGGTGACTGCCACATGGTAAGTGCTCAGTGAACATTTGTTGTTGATACTGTTGTTATGATTAGTGTAACAATGACTGTTCAATCAGAGAAAGCCTGAACTTGTTTCAGTGGTTACTTGATGACTTTCTTTCTTCTAAGAAGGAGGTAAAGAAGATGTGTAACAACTGGTGCCATTTTTCCACCTTGAGGGGAGCCAAGCCAAGCCAACCCCACACCTGATAAGAAAGGAGGGGCAGAGGAGGCCACACCCTGATCAAACTGCACCTGAAGCCTGAACTACCTCTTGATAGTTCAGTGGTTTGAGACAAACTCATCCCATTTGTAACTTCAGTCACTGAAGTTATTGTTCAGTTGCTAAGTGATGGTCCATTCTTTGTGACCCCATGGACTACAGCACTTCAGCCTCCTCTGTCCTCCACTATCTCCTGGAGTTTGCTCAGATTCATGTTGATTGAATTGGTGATGTTATCTAGCCATCTTATCCTCTGCCACCCTGCTTCTCCTTTGCCTTCAATCTTTCCCAGCATCAGGGTCTTTTTATCAGGTGGCCAAAGTATTGGAGCTTCAGCAGCAGTTCTTCCAGTGAATATTCAGGGTTGATTTCCTTCAGGATTGACTGGTTTGGTCTCCTTGCAGTTCAAGGGACTTTCAAGAGTATGCTCTAGCACCGCAATTCAAAAGCATCAATTCTTCAGTGCTCAGTTTTCTTTATTGTCCAAATCTCACATCCATACGTGACTGTTGGAAAAACCATAGCTTTGACTATGTGATGTCTCTGCTTTTTAATATACTGTCTAGGCTGGTCATAGCTTTCCTTCCAAGGAGCAAGCATCTATTAATTTCATGGCTACAGGCACCATTCACGGTGATTTTGGCACCCAAGAAAATAAAATGTCAGTGCTTCCACTTTCCCCCTTCTATTTGCCATGAAGCAATGTGGACCAGATACCATGATCCTAGTTTGTTTGTTTTTTTGTAATGTTGCATTTAAGGCAACTTTTTCACTCTCTTCTTTCACCGTCATCAAGAGGCTCTTTGGTTTCTCTTCACTTTCTGCCATTAGAGAGGTATCATCTTGAACGTCTGGAAGTTCTCGGTTCATGTATTATTGAAGTCTCACTTCAAGGATTTTGAGCATGACTTTGCTAGCTTGTGAAATGGGTGCAATTGTGCAGAAGTTTGAACACTCTTTGGCACGGCCCTTCTTTGGGATTGGAATGGAAACTGACCTTTTCTAGTCCTGTGGCTACTGCTGAGTTTTCCAAATTTGCTGACAAATTGAGTGCAGTGCTTTAATAACATCATCTTTTAGGATTTGAAACAATTCAGTTGGAATTCAGACACTTCCACTAGCTTTATTCATAGTAATGCTTCCTAAGGCCCACTTGACTTCACACTCCAGGATGTCTGGCTCTAGGTGGGTGACCACACCATCGTAGTTATCTGGGTCATTAAGACCTTACTTGTACAGTTTTGTGTATTCTTGCCACCTCTTCTTAATCTCTTCTGCTTCTGTTAGGTCCTTACCATTTCTGTCCTTTCTTTTGCCCATCTTTGCATCAAAGGTTCCCCTGATATCTCCACTTTTCTTGAAGAGATTTCTAGTCTTTCCCATTCTACTGTTTTTCTCTATTTCTTCACATTGTTCATTTAAGAAGGTTTTCTTATCTCTCCTTGCTCTTCTCTGGAACTCTGAATTCAATTGGGTATATCTTTCTCTTTCTCCCTGACCTTTCATTTCTCTTCTTTTCTCAGCTCCTCAGACAACCACTTTGCCTTCTTGCATTTCTTTTTCTTTGCAATGGCTTTGGTCACTGCCTCCTGTACAATATTATGAACCTCTGTCCATAGTTCTTCAGGCATTCTGTCTACCAAACCTAATTCCTTAAATCTATTTGTCACCTTCAGTGTATACTAATAAGCCATTTGATTTAGGTCATTCCTGAATGGTCTAATGGTTTTCTCTACTTTCTTCAATGTAAGCCTGAAGTTTGCAATAAAGAACTCATGACCTGAGCCACAGTCAGATCCACGTCTTCTTTTTACTAACTGTATAGAACTCCTCCATCTTTGACTGCAAAGAACATAATCTAATTTCAGTATTGACCATTGGAGTTAGGTTCTCTGTTATTTGCCAACAACAACAGGTAACAAACGTGCTTGTCTTAAGAATGAGACGATACTCCCATATTTGAACATCTGCCCATGTTTATTTCATTATATGATTCTTTTACTTTTCCCCCTAGAGCGAGGAAAAGGGGGAGGGAAGAAGAATTGTTCACAGTGGAAGCCCGCATATCAGGGAAATATTTTGTTATTGCTTCTCAGTGTACCATCCCAGGAAGGCAGGCTCCAGCCCAAGGGTTCTGAACCAAGGATGCATATCAGAATCACCTGTGACCGTTTTTACACATGCCCAGGACTCTGCTCCTCAATATTTTGAATCAGTGATTCTGGAGAAGGGCATGGGTCTGTGAAAAGAACTACAGGTATAATGCATCACACCACTAGCTCTGAACTGATGTTTGAGCCAAACCTTTCCTCGGAACCATTCCTGGGTCCTTTTGGCCAACGATGCTAAAACACCTTGAAGCCTATGGATATAATCCAGAAAAACTGCATACATATATCTTATCTGCAGTTAAGAAGGACAATTTTTTTTCCAAAGTTACATATTAAGAATTTTAGTTGGTTGAGTGGGGAGAAAGCATCCAAATAACAAATTTTTACCTACTTTGCCATTCTAAATGCAGTTAGCTTTTCTGAAACTAGGAGTAATGTTTTGCTGCAGTGCTGATGTACTCCAAACAACAACAAAACTTTGCATATCGTTTGCGGTAGATGCAGAGCAGTATTTGGTATCAGTGTTCTTTGTTAAATCACTGAGGTATATTTTGGAATTACAGCACTAAAATAACAACAGGCTTGATTCTGTCAACTCCCTTGGAGGGTTTGTGTAAGGAAATTGTATTTGCCTGCTGAACTGTAAATTAAACAGGTTCTTCCACTGCTTCAGCCTTGCTTCTCTGTGGCTGCATATGGAATTTGTTCTCACTGAACTTCAGTAAAGAGCACCCAAAGAGAAAAAAAGAGGAAACTTTACTCAATGCATTGAAAAGCAAAGAATTTCCTGCTTTCCCCAGAAATCCAGCTTTTGGAGCAGTGAAATAAGCAGATATTTTGAAGTCAAACAAAACTGTTTCAAACCCCAGCTCCTTCCAGCCACAACGAGTTTACATGTGTAACTACTTGTTACTTCACCTTCTGAGCTACAATGATTTGACTCTGTGCATAGCAAGTCACACTCATGTGGCCGGGTGGTTGGCTGTGAGTATCAGAGTAAAGATAATGTATGTAAAGTGCTTGGAGTGTGATGGGTACCCTCAACTGAGTCCTAGCATCATCATTATTATTTTCTTAGAAAGAAAAAAAATGCAAATAAGCAAGGATTTATTTTTTCTTCAAAGCTTCCACTTAATGAGAGGAATTCAAAGGAATGAAAATAAATTTGGAAATCTCCAACTTGCCTCTTGATAACCACAGATGCTAACTCTACAGTGGCTGCTTCTTTATAGATGTGTACAAGTACGAAGGTATATAAGCACAAAATGTGTACACGTACTAAGATATATGTGACAAGGGAGCAAAAAGGAGCCTTTAAACTTCCTTTGATCTGCCCATTAGCTGTGAATTGGTAGTTCCACTTGAAATAGAGTGAAAGCTCAAACTCCATGGAGTTGAGGCACAATCTTTTTCAATATGGGGAAAGTGGATTCAAATAGAATATGTAGTATTTATAAGATCTCAGATTCTTATAGAACCTGAGATTACTAACTACAAAGCAGGTGGCTGTAAACTATACTTCAGTTGTTAAGAGTAAAACGAAGAAGAAACTGAGCCCTTTAAAAAATTAACCTTTTTTTTTTTTAATTAACCTGTTAAAGTTCTGAACTAGCTTGTGTCAAATTTTTCTATCAACCTGAGTTTCCACGGAAGTGGAAGCAGAAAGGAAGGAAGGGTTGTGATACTAAAATCAGACATTCAAAACCAAGGGGAAGTATAACTACCCCAAAGTATGCATGTGTGCATGCTCAGTCACTTCAATGGTGTCTGACTCTTCGCCACCCCATGGACAGCAGCCTTCCAGGCTCCTCTGTCCATGGGATTCTCCAGGCAAGAATGCTGGAGGAGGTTGTCATGCCCTTCTCTAGGGGATCTTCCTGAACCAGGGATCGAACTCAGGTCTCCTGCATTACATGCAAGATTCTTTACCCTGTGAGCCACTAGGGAACTCCACCCCAAAATATAACTGTCAGAAATGTTTTCATACCAAATAACATAACACAAAAAAGTAAAACATGACTAATGTTGTTGAAATAAGCATCAATAGTTTACCCTGGATATAGAGAATACGCATCGTTTTTAAGCACTGAAACATTTATAAAAGTAACTACAAACACTTGACAAATTGTCAGATATAGACATAGTATTAGCATTGGTCAACACTAAAGGAGTTTGGAGTGACAGGCATTCTGTGTTCTTTTATATTATTTGAATAAGCCAACGTTTTTATAAGAAAACAATAGGATTATTTTAATTTAAAAAGAATACCTAATAATTCCTGGATGCTCACTGTTTTGCGGGTATAGATGTAGCCTGTGTCCTGACACTTCATTCCATCCTCACAGGGATACCAGAAGTAGTATGGCAAACACCGATGGCATCAACCTTCCCCGTGTATGTTTTCTCTACTTTATCCATAATAATAAAAGTTTTAGGTAGACATGTACCACACAGCTAAAGACAAGTTTTCTCAGCCTCCCTGGCTGCTAGGTGGCCAGCTGATTGGATATGAGGAGAGACTAGTACGACCTCTGTCCCGCCTCCTTCTTTTGACCATTCCTGCTGCTAGAATACAGACAGTGGACATGGTGGGAAGCCATATTCAACCAAGACTAAGAGGGCCTCCTGCAGGGCAGGGGGAGTAACAAGAGAGAGAGAAATCTGGGTTCCTGATGCCAGCGAGCTCCAGACCAGCCTTGAACTGTTTGCATTCAGGCTGCTATAAGAGGGAGAAGTAAACCTCTGCCTGTATTTCTGGCTGTGCTGGGTCTTTGTTGCTGTGCATGGGCTTTCTCTAGTTGCAGCACGCAGGGGCTTCTTTTGTTGCAGAGTGTAGGCTCTAGAGCACACAGGCTTCAGCAGTTGTGGCTCCCAGGCTCCAGAGCACAGTCTCAGTAACTGCCCTCAGGCTTAGTTGCTCAGAGACATGTGGGATCTTCCCGGACCAGGGATCAAGCCTGTATCCCCTTCGTTGGCAGGTGGGTTCCCAACCACTGGATCACCAGGGGAGTCCATAAACCTCTATCTTATTTAAACCACTATTAAGTTGGTATCTGTTAAAGATACCAAATCAATATTGTGTTATTATCTTATATTGTGTAGATTTTCATTTGAGAATTGTAACTTTTACATTATGTTTTATAACCACAATTATTTAAAAATTCATTTTATGCTTCATGTATTTCAGTGTTCACCAGTAATCCTTATGTGCCTCAACACCATCTCTTTCATAAGTATCTTAGTCTTAATCATGCCCAGTGGCCCTAGTGGTATCTTTTCATTACAAAAAGAAGAAATGAGTGATATATTCCCAGAGGTCTTCATATTTGAATGGCAATTTTTAAAAATTGAAATATAGTTGATTTACAATATGGTGTTAATTTCAGGGGTACAGCATAGTGATTTAATATTTTTGCAGCTTATACTTCAGGCTATTAGAAGATAATGGATATAATTCTCTGTGCGACACAGTATATCCTTGTTGTTCATATATTTAATATATAGTAGTGAATCCCATGCTGCTAATTTATCTCTCCCCCCTCCGCTTTCTCCTTTGGTAACCATAAGTTTGTATTTTATGTCTGTGAGTCTGTTTATGTACATTCATTTGTTTTATTTTTTAGATTTCACATAGAAGTGATATTATATATTATTTGTCTTTCTCTGACTTATTTTACTAAGTATAATATTCTCTAGGTCCATCCACATTGCTGCAAATGGTAGTATTTCATTCTCATTTATGGCTGAGTAATATTCACTTATATATACATATATATACACATATCATATCTTCTTAATCATCTGTTGATGGGAACTTGGGTTGCCTCCATGTCTTGCCTATTGCAAATAGTGCTTCAGTGAACACTGAGGTGTCTGTATCTCTTCAAATTACTGTTCTCATTTTTTTTCTGAATATAATAATCTGGAGTGGAATTGCTGGATCACATTGCTGGTAGTTTTGTATTAAGTTGTTTAAGCTCTAAACTGTTTTTCATAGTGGTTGCACCAGGTTACATTCCCACCAAGAGCGTACAAGTGTTCCCTTTACATCCTCTCCAACATATTGTTTATAGACTTTTTTTATGATAGCCATTCTGACTGGTGAGGTGAGTGCATTCTCCCTGCAATTTTGATTTGCATTTCTCTAATAATTAGTGTTGTTGAGCATCGTTTTGTGTTCCTGTTAGCCATCTGTGTGTCTTCTTTGGGCAAATGTCTATTTAAGGCTCCTGCCCATTCCTCACCCCCTTTTATAATTGAATTGTTTGTTTCTTTGCTATTGAGTTTTATGAGCTGTTTGTATATTTTGGATAGTAACCCCTTGTCAGTCACACAATTTCCAATTATTTTCTCCCATTCTGTAGATTGTCTTTCTGCTTTGTTGATGGTTTCCTTTGCTGTGCAAAGGATTTTAAGTTTAATTAAATCCCACTTGTTTAGTTTTGCTTTTGCTTCTTTTGCCTTGGGAGGCTAATCCAAGAGAATATATCCACAGTTTATGTCTAAAAATGTTCATCTATGTTCTCTTCCAGAATTTTATGGTTTCGTGTCTTCCATTTAGGTCTTTAAGCCATTTTGAGTTTATTTATTTATTGTGGTACAAGGGAATGTTCTAATCTCATGCTTTGACATGCGGTTGTCTAGCTTTCCCAGCACTTGTTTTTTTTCTCTGTCATATATTTTTGCCTCCTTTGTTGTGGATTAATTGACCATTGGTGGGTGGGTTTATTTCTAGGCTCTCTATTCTGTTCCATCATTTTGTCATGCCTATTTTCTGCCAGGATGACATTCTTTTGATTATTGTAGCTTTGTGGTATAGTCTGAGCTCTGGGAAGATTATACCTCTAGCTTTGTTCTTTTCTCTCAGGATTACTGTGGCAATTCAGGGTCATCTGTGGTTCCATATAAATTTTAGGATTATTTTGTTTTAGTTCTATGGAAAATGTCCTGGGTATTTTGATAGGGGTTGCATTAAATCTGTAGACTGCTTTGGGTAGTATAGCCATTCTAATAATATTGATTCTTCTAATCCAAGAACCTGAGATATCTTTCCATTTCTTTGAATCATCTTCAGTTTCCTTCATCAGTGTTTTATAGTTTTCAGCATATAAGTCTTTTACTTCCTTGGTTAAATTTGTTTCTCAGTATTTTAAATGTTCTGATGCAATTTTAAATGGGATTTTTTTTTTACTTTCACTTTCTATTTCTTTATTAGTGTGCAGAAAAGTATAACAGATTTTTGCGTATTAACTTTGTATCCTATAACCTTGCTGAATTCTGTTATTAGTTCTAATAGTTTTGGGGTGGAGAATGGCAGCTTGTTTATTTTAGAATCCTTTCTTTTTGACTGTATTGTCTGTCATGTGGGATCTTAGTTCCATGACTGTGTCGCCTGCACTGGGAGCACAGAGTCTTAACCATTAGCTGCCAGGGAAGTCCCGTGTTTTAGAATTCTTGAGTCATTTTCCTTCCCTCTTAGGTCTCTGGGGATTGCTTTTTGTTGTTATTTTTGTTACCTTCTGGGCTGAAGTTTGCTTTAAGATCAGCCTGATCATTTCTTCATTTGGAATAACCTGATTTCTGCTGGGGCAGTTTTGGATTGTAAACTTTAGACTAACAACTACACAAAGATTATGTGATAGCAGTAGTCAATATTAATCATTTTAAAAAATACTATAGACTCTTTATTGTGTAGTACTTTGGTTTCCATCTTTCCATTTTCTTGCTATATTAACTTTTCTTTTTATTCTTTTATCTTCAGATATGCCAACTGTCTAAACTCATTCATCCATTCAACAAATAATAAATGAATGTTGGTCACCATTCTTAATATTACTATGTGCCAGGCATTGTTCTAGATGCCAACAGTAGAGTAATGAACAGGACAGACAAAGTTTCCACTCCATGGAGCATACCTTTTAGCGGAAGGAAGCAGAAAATAATTAAAGAGAAAACTAAGGAAGATCCTTTCAGGTGGAGATATGTTTTAGGAAGAAAAACCAGGATGATCTAACAGCGTGACTGCCAGGAAGCAGTAGATTAAGGACAACTTCAGTGTTTGAGCTGAGCCCTGAATGACCTGAAGAAGTCATTCATCCACGATCCTCAGTTCCGCTTTCTTTGTCTCGTGAAAGCCCAGTACAGGACTTCTGAAAGTGGATTCCAAAACATATCTCAAATCAGATCACTTCTCACCACCTCAGCTCTACTACTCTAGACCAGGTCATCTCTCTTCCTCCACTGTCTCTCTGCGTCCACTCTTGTGCACACTCTCTGGAAGCTGCTTTCCTTCACCATCCATGCAACTTCTAAAGAATCAGTCAGATTGGGTCACAACCTTGCACAAATCCCTACAGTGACTTTCTATGACAGAGTTATTTTCAACCAGAGAGCATTTATTTCTTCTCCTTTTGCTAACAGAATCACCTAATTTTAGCTAGGAGGCTTCCCTGGTGGCTCAGTGGTAACAAATCCACCAGCAAATGCAGGAGACACAAGTTCAGTCCCTGAGTTGGGAAGATCCCCTGAAGAAGGAAGTGGCAATGCACTGCAGTATTCTTGCCTGGGAAATTCCATGGACAGAGGAGTCTGGTGGGGCTTCAGTCCATGGGTTCGCAAGAGTCGGACACAATTTAGTGACTAAGCAATTTTAGCTAGGCACATTTCCCAGCTCCCTTTGCAGCCAGTTTTGGTTACGTGACCAAATTCTGGTCAACAGGATGTGAATAGAATTGATGGGAACAATTCTAGATTGTGCCCTTAAGAAGAAAAGAGTTATCAGGACTTCCCTGGTGGTCGAGTGGTTAAGAATCCATCTGCCAATGCAGCAAACATGGGCTCACTCCGTTTCAGGAAGACACCATATGCTGCTGGGCAACTAAGCCTGTATGCCACAACTTCTGGGTCCAAGCTCAGGTCCTAGATCTCATGAGCCTCAAATATTGAAGCCTGCGGGCCCTAGAGTCTATGCCTGCTCAGCAACTGGAGAAGGCACCGCAGTGAGAAGCCAGTGAAACACAACTAGAGATTAGCCCTTGCTCACCGAAACTAGAGCAAGCCCACACACAGAGACAAAGACCCAGTGTGGCCAAAAACAAAGGAATAAACATTTTAAAAGATGAAAATAGCTGTCCTTTCCTTCTCCTTTCCCCTGGTTCCCATGGGGACCATGTGGTGGTGACCTGCCTTCCACTGTAGATGGTGCAAACTATGGGAGATGGTAGGAGAACGAGAGCAAAGGTGGTTCCTGCCACTGTGGAGGCCCTGGGGTTGCTTACTTTCAGACTGAAGAGGGAGAGAGAAATAAGCTTCCGTGTTACTAAAACCATTGCTATTTAGGGCTGTGAGCAGAAATGATGTGTGGTACTTCTGGGTCATGTCTTAAAAGAATAGATCACCTTGCCTTTCCCTGATTTTGCTGTCTAGGGTACAAACACAGTGACAGCAGAGGGAGCAGCCATCAGGGGTTCAGAAGTGGAAGCAGCATCCTGAGCATAGTACAGCCACTGCCTGACCCTAGGCTGGTATGTGAGAGAGAAACACCTTCTGACCTGTAGGAACCTCTGTACTGTTGGGGGCCTCTTTGTTACAGCATCATAGATTCTACCTAGCTGATACATTTCTGTTTGCACTTAAATTGGAAGTCCTTAATAAGAAGACAGTATGTCTACCTCATAGGGAGGCCAACACCTAGCACAGTGTTTGGAACAAAGGATGTACTAAAAATAGCAGAGCCCTGTCCCTCCCCCCACTTCACTCAGCACATCATTTTGATGCCTGGAAACCCTAAGGTAACGTGACTATGTTTTAATGGGAAACTAAATACTGGTAATTAGAAAATGTTGTTCGTAAGAGGATCACATCACTGCATATGTTTGCCAGGAAATGTCTTGCTATATTTTTGACATTAAAAAGGTTCCAGTTCTTTGGGAAAGTGAGGCATTGTTGATTTCATGCCTTATAACTGTCACAGATAGCTCTTTATCCAATCTAAGCCTCAATTTTCTCACACTTCTTAGAGTGCCTGCAGGAGTGAATTCATTAGACATTCAGTGGCAGAAGCTTGACGTGTTAGCCCTGTGTGGTGGTACCAGTTCTTTTCTCGCACAGTTAAGGCCTGTGAATGTCAGCCCACTGCCAGGGCATTAATTAAATTTGGCAACAATCAGTGCTGACTAGAAAATCCACGAAATAGTGAAGAGAGGCCTCATCTTGCTCAGCCTCCTCCAGCGGCTGCCACTACAGGGAGAAAAAGGCAGCCAATGGGATTTCTACCAAATACCAAGAATATCGGTGCTTAACACACATTGTTTCCCTCATTCCTCATGAGGCCCCCTTAAAATCATCATTATGATAACCATTTTATTTTTTAAATTTTTAAAAAATTAATTTTTTTGGCCGCACTGGGTCTTTGCTGCTGCTGGTGAGTTCTCCCTAGTTGTGGTGAGTGGGGGCTACTCTTTGTTAATAGCGGTGCAGTGACTTCTCTTTTGCCGAGCACAAGCTCTGGGTGACTGGGCTTCAGTAGCTGCAGCAGGTGGGCTCAGTAGTTGTGGCGCTCCAGCTTAGTTGCTCTGTGGTATGTGGAATCCTCCTGGACCAGGGATCAAATGCGTGTCCTCTGCATCGGCCCACAGCTTCCCATGCACTGTGCTACAGGGGAGTCTGATCCCTGTTTTACTGATGAGAAAACCGAGACTTAGGAGACTTGGCTATTTGTTCACAAATCCTGAACAAGGAAGTTAGGAAGTCAGATTCTCTTGTGTTTGTTAAAAACTCATACTCCCTCTACCCGCAGACCTTGCCCCTATCCCAGGCTTCTGACGGTGTGATGAGATGCCAGGGAAAGGCGTTCTCAGGCCTGGGGCACTCTGAGCTCAGTGTCCTCATGTGAAAACAAGGGCGCTGGGGTTAAGCTAGATGAACTCAGACTCTTGTGGGAAGAAACCTGTGAAACCCGCAACTGGTGTAGGCATGACACAAAGTGCTTTCCAATCCGCACGTCGGAATGAGGTCTACAGGCCTGTTCCTTGTAGCCACACATACCCTTGGGCTACAGCGTCCCCCAAGTGCCAAGAAAGCCAAGGACCTATGGCTTTGTTTACTAAATGTATATTGAGCACCTTCTAGGAGCCTGACCTTGTGCCCAGGTCACACTGGTCAAAAAGATGTGTGATTCCTGGCCTCACAGAGCTTATACTTTAGCAGGGGGTGCAAGCCAGAAACAAAGAATTACACATTTAAAAGGTATTTAGAAAGAAGCAAATAAGGCTTTGAGGAAAAAAAGAGTAACTTGACTTTAGAGAGGGTGGGGGTGAGAGGCAGAACTGGAAGGTTAGGCTTTGACTGACTGGTCCAGGCAGAGCTCCAGGCAGCGGGAGCAGCGTGTGTAAAGGCTGAAAGCTGGAAAGAACGAACCAGGCTCAAGGACCTGAGGCTTGAGTAAGTGAGGCTAGAAATAGAACCAGGCTCCAGATATGCAAGGCAGAGACTGAGAGCTGTGGTAAGGAGCTTAGATTTTAGCTGAAGTGCAACAGAAAAGCCAGAGAAGGATTTTAAACAGGGAAGAAAAGTGATCCAATACCCTCACCTTTTAAAATCCTCACGCCTTTTGGGGATAAATTTATTGAAGTATAACAAGTTCAGAAAAGTCCACATATTGAAAGTGTTCAGCTCAATACATTTTAACAATGTGAAGATCTCTATTTAAACAGCACCCAGATCAAGAAACAGAGCATTACTGCAAGTCCCGAACCTCCCCTGATGTCCTATCCCATTCATGTATCCACCACTGACTCTCGCTAAAGACGGCTCCTGGCAGCTTGCGAGTGATGAGGGTCAAATTTTCAGGAGTCTATGAAATGGTTGTTAAACACAGCAACTCTCAAAAATTTATATAAATTTCTAATTAGATACATTGTATTAAAAGAAAAGGTTAGAAATTTTAGAAATTAATGTATAGTAACAGAAAGTAGATCAGTGTGACCTGGAGATGGAGGGGACAGGGAGGGAAGGAGGAAAGGGACACACAGGGGAACCAGGAAATTTGGAGGTTGGTAGATGTGTTCATTATCTTGATTGTGGTGACAGTTTTGTGTGTATATACCGAAATCAAAACTTGGTGTGTACTGTAAATCATGTGTAATTTACTATATGTCAGTAATACTTCAACAGCACTGTCAAAAAGAAAGGTGCCTGGAATGTAGCTTGCTAAATATTTGTTGAGAAGCTGGATAGAGTCAGAGAGACTAGGAGGGTTCAAGAGAGAGTAACAGCAATGGAGAACGTAGCATCTACATATGTATACTACCATGTGTGGAATAGATAGCTGGTGAGCTGGTATCAAGACTGCAGGGAGAAATATCAATAACCTCAGACATGCAGATGACACCACCCTTATGGCAGAAAGTGAAGAAGAACTAAAGAGCCTCCTGATGAAAGTAAAAGAGGAGAGTGCAAAAGTTGGCTTAAACCTCAACATTTGGAAAACTAAGATCATGGCATCCGGTCCCATCAGTTCAGTTCAGTTCAGTTCAGTCGCTCAGTCATGTCCGACTCTTTGTGACCCCATGAATCACAGCATGCCAGGCCTCCCTGTCCATCACCAAATCCCAGAGTTCACTTAAACTCATGTCCATCGAGTCTGTGATGCCATCCAGCCATCTCATTCTCTGTCTTCCCCTTCTCCTCCCGCCCCAATCCCTCCCAGCATCAGAGGCTTTTCCAGTGAGTCAACTCATCGCATGAGGTGGCCAAAGTATTGCAGTTTCAGCTTTAGCATCAGTCCTTCTAATGAACACCCGGGATTGATCTCCTTTAGAATGGACTGGTTGGATCTCTTTGCAGTCCAAGGGACTCTCAAGAGTCTTCTCCAACACCACAGTTCAAAAGCATCAATTCTTTGGCGATCAGCTTTCTTCACAGTCCAACTCTCACATCCATACATGACCACTGGAAAAACCATAGCCTTGACTAGACGGACCTTTGTTGGCAAAGTAATATCTCTGCTTTTTAATATGCTATCTAGGTTGGCATTAACTTTCCTTCCAAGGAGTAAGCGTCTTTTAATTTCATGGCTGCAATCAGCATCCACAGTGATTTTGGAGCCCAAAAAAATAAAGTCTGACACTGTTTCCACTGTTTCCCCATCTATTTGCCATGAAGTGATGGGACACAGTGACTGCAGCCATGAAATTAAAAGACACTTGCACCTTGGAAGGAAAGTTATGACCAACCTAGACAGCATATTAAAAAGCAGAGACATTACTCTGCCAACAAAGGTCCGTCTAGTCAAGGCTATGGCTTTTCCAGTGGTCATGTATGGATGTGAGAGTTGGACTATAAACAAAGCTGAGAGCCGAAGAATTGATTCTTTTGAACTGTGGTGTTCGAGAAGACTCTTGAGAGTCCCTTGGACTGCAAGGAGATCCAACCAGTCCATTCTAAGGGAGATCAGTCCTGGGTGTTCCTTGGAAAGACTGATGTTGAAGCTGAAACTCCAATACTTTGGCCACCTGATGAGAAGAACTGACTCATTAGAAAAGACCCTGATGCTGGGAAAGATTGAGGGCAGGAGGAGAAGGGGACGACAGAGGATGAGATGGCTGGATGGCATCACCGACTCAATGGTCATGGGTTTGGGTGAACTCCAGGAGTTGATGATGAACAGGGAGGCCTGGCGTGCTGAGGTCCATGGGGTTGCAAAGAGTTGGACACGACTGAGTGACTGAACCGAGTTGAACTGAGCTGGTGTTGCTGTGTAACACAGGGAGCCCAGCCTGGCACTCTGTGATGACCTGGTGGGGTGGGGGAGGGGAGGGAGACTCAAGAGGGAGGTAACTATGGCTGATCCACAATTGTTGTATGGCAGAAACCAATACAACATTGTAAAGCAATTTTCCTTCAATTAATAAATTTTAAAAAAAGGAAAAACAAGCATGGTGCAAATTGAGAGGGCAGTTGGACATCTGAAGTCATTTCAATCGTGTATCTTAGAAGGCATTAGTTGTTAAAAATTTGCATGTGAGTGAGGGTACAGATCATTTGGAACATGGAAAAAGGTAATGAATACTCAAAATTCTCTACTTCCTGTGCATTCTACTACATTTTATTAGTATTTATGCTCTTGAGGTTATTTACATCTATCCGTCCAGTGGAAATTCCATATAATGTTGTGCTACAATACAGCTTCTCCCAACTCTGCATTAAATGGCATTGTTTTCAGTTCAGTTCAGTTCAGTCTCTCAGTCGTTTCCGACTCTCCGCGACCCCATGAATCACAGCACGCCAGGCCTCCCTGTCCATCACCAACTCCCAGAGTTCACTCAAACCCATATTCACAGAGTCGGTGAAGCCAACCAGCCATCTCATTCTCTGTCGTCCCCTTCTCCTCCCGCCCCCAACCTTTCCCAGCATCAGAGTCTTTTCCAGTGA
This sequence comes from Moschus berezovskii, assembly GCF_049115385.1. Taxonomy (NCBI): domain Eukaryota; kingdom Metazoa; phylum Chordata; class Mammalia; order Artiodactyla; family Moschidae; genus Moschus; species Moschus berezovskii. The sequence goes on from NC_142479.1 coordinate 17,228,480, forward strand.
GTCAACTCGTCGCATGAGGTGGCCAAAGTGTTGCAGTTTCAGCTTTAGCATCAGTCCTTCCAATGAACACCTAGGATTGATCTCCTTTAGAATGGACTGGTTGGATCTCCTTGCAGTATAAGGGACTCTCAAGGGTCTTCTCCAACACCACAGTTCAAAAGCATCGATTCTTCGGCGATCAGCTTTCTTCACAGTCCAACTCTCACATCCATACATGACCACTGGAAAAACCATAGCCTTGACTAGACGGACCTTTGTTGGCAAAGTAATGTCTCTGCTTTTTAATATACTGTCAAGGTTGGTCATAACTTTCCTTCCAAGGCATTGTTTTAGCAATTTGCAATTGGCTGAGATAGGAGTTTTTACACCCAGGAAAACAGTCAATACTGGCTTCTAGACCCATAGAAACTTTATACATAGTGCATACTCTTATGGATCTGGTCTGTTTGCCTTCTTCCATATTGCATTTCGTTGCATAGAGTGGATTCACTGAGAGGAAAATCAATAGCAAGGGTATAGGGATGGGAGAGGTGGACACCAGTAAAGAGGCACTTTTGGCCAGATTTTGCTTTTAGGATGCTATCAAGGGGGAGGCAGAGCTTTGGGATGAAACACACTGTAGTTGGCCCTGATCCCAACATCAAGAAAAGTCACAGCTCCTGGAAATGTTGGGGGAAGAGCTAGGATTGGGGATTGCATGAAAAGTAAAATGTACACACACACATACACATCTGAAGACGGAACAACCAGCTACAGGATTTGTAGAAAATTCTTGGAATATTAGGTGTACAGGAAATAAATACAGTAAAAGAGACGAGGTTCTTGTAGACAAAGCAGATTGCAGCCATGAAGACTCCCACACTTCTGCTGATAAAGCAGGGGTTACTGTAGATCCTTGGTTTCAAGGAGTTCTTTAGTTTGAAACGGGATGAGGAAGGTAACCAATATTCAAAAAGAGGAGGAGGAATCTTATCTCAGTGGTAAAACTGTACTAATAAGACAGAGAGAGGAGAAAACCAGGGTAAGGATTACGGAGAGGAAGGGCTGATTTTTATCACAGTTCAATATACAAAGGTCTGAAAGAGCTGAAAGAAAAGGAAATACTGCCATTCTTTTGTGTGCCTTTGTGTGTTTGTTCATTCATTCATGCATTTAATATCTATGTTTCCAGCAGAAGGCTCAGTGCGTTTGGTGAAGAGGCAGTGTCTGAGCTTGGAACTTTGCTTTTAGAGCTAAACTTTTATTTTGACTGGAGAGGAAAAGACCAGACATTCAATAGAGGAGAGAGAAAAGGAGACGAGGGAAGAGGAAGAGAGGGGAGGAGAGAGGAGGAAGTGATTAGAAACGGAGCAGGGAAGCCAACCCTTCTGCTGTTTCCTCCCCCTCCCTTTCTTCCACCATGGCAAATGCCCGGTGAAGTCACTCAGTCGTGTCTGACTCTCTGCGATACCACGGACTGTAGCCCACCAGGCTCCTCAGTCCATGGAATTTTCCAGGCAAGAATACTGGAGTGGGCTGCCATTTCCTTCTCCAGGGGATCTTCCCGACCCAGGGATCGAATCCGGGTCTCCCGCATTGCACGCAGACGCTTTACCGTCTGAGCCACCAGGGAAGCCCCAGGGGGAGAACATTCCCTTTTATTTCTAATTTTTTCAACTTACTAGTGTTCTAGTATAGAACTTTCTAGATATCACGAAGACTAGGACAAAGATAAGCTCTAAAACTGATCCAGGACCTAGGGTAGCATTTTTACAGTATAATCCCAGAAATACTGATTTATGGTATTAAATAAATCAGCCTAACTTTCTGCAGTGGGTTGAATCTGATCCCATCAAGAAGATATGTCAAGGAACTTCCCAGGTGGTCCAGTGGTTAAGAGTCTGCCTGCTAATGCAGGGGACATGGGTTCGATCCCCAGTCTGGGAAGATTCCACATGACTCAAGGCAACCAAGCGCATGTGCCACAACTACTGAGCCTACACTCTAGAGCTTGTGCTCTGCAACAAGAGCCGCCACTGCAATGAGAAACCCACACATCGCAACTAGAGAGTAGCCCCTGCCCACCACAGCTAGAGAAAGCCCACACACAGCAATGAAGACCCAGTGCGGCCAAAACTAAAAAAAAGGAAGATATGTCCAAGTCCTAACCTCCCAGTACCTGTGAATGTGACCTTATTTGGAAATAGCATCTTTGCAGATGAAATTAATTTAAGAATCTCCAGGTAAAATGCTCCTGTATTTAGGATGCATTCCAAAACGAATGACTGGTGTCCTTATAAGATAAATAAGAGGGATATTTCAGACCCACATCAAAGGCCAAGGCCATATGGCGGCAAAGGCAGAGACTGAAGCAATGTAGCCACAGCCAAAGAATGTCTGGAGCCCCCAGCAGTGGAAAGAGGCCAGGGGAGATTCTCCCTGAAGTGCCTTTGCAGGGACCCTGATCTACCAATATCTTCAGTTTAGGCCTCCAGAACTGTGAGAGAAAAGTTCCTTTCATCTTCAGATACCACATTTGCGGTGATTTGTTAGGGAAGCCCTAGGAAACTAATTGGGCCGCGCTAAGTCACTTCATTCGTGTCCGAGTCTTTGCGACCCTACGAACCATAACCCACCAGGCTCCTCAAGAATACTGAGGTGGGGCAGACGCGAGAGACGCCCGGCTCAGGCGGCGCAGCCGACCACGTGCAGAGTCGTGGCTGAGAGGAGCTGCCCCGCGCCCAGGGTTGGGGCGGTGGCCGAGAGGAGCTGTACCACGTCCAGGAGGCGGTGGCTGCTTGGGCACCGGAGGGCCGAGAGGAGCTGATCCACATTCAAAGCAGGAGGGGCGGCCTTGAGGAGATACCCCTCGTCCAAGGTAAGGTACAGCGGCTGCACCTTGCTGGAGCAGCTGGGAAGAGATACTCCACGACCAAGTGGAATATAAGAATCCAGTGTTCTGGGGAGGAAGGAACAAGATGGCGGAGGGATAAGATGGCGAGACCACTTTCTCCCCCACAAATTCATCAAAAGAACATTTGAACGCGGAGTAAAGTCCACAAAACAACTTCTGAATACTGGCAGAGGACATCAGGCTCCCAGAAAAGCAGCCCATTGTCTTCTAAAAGAGTGAGAAGAAATCCAGCTCCACCCACCAGAACACCGACACATGCTTCCCTAACCAGGGAACCCGGACAAGTCACCCGTCCAACCCCACACACAGCGAAGAAACTACATAATAAAGAGAACTCCACAAACTGCAAGAAGAGGGAAAAGCTACCCCAGGCAAAGCAATATAAGCAAGATGAAGAGGCAGAGAAATACCCAGCAAGTAAAGGAACAAGATAATTGCCCACCAACACAAACAAAAGAAGAAGATATAGGGAATTTACCTGATAAAGAATTTCAAATTTTGATGGTGAAAATGATTCAAAAATCTTGAAAGCAAAATGGAGTTACAGATAAATAACCTGGAGAAAAGGATTGAGAAGATGGAAGAAAGATTTAATAAGGACTTAGAAGAAATAAAAAAGAGTCAATATACAATGAATAATGCAATAGATGAGATCAGAAACACTCTGGAGGGAACAAACAGTAGAATAACAGAGGCAGAAGACAGGATAAGCGAACTAGAAGATAGAATTGTAGAAATAAATGAAACAGAGAGGAAAAAAGAAAAACGAATTAAAAGAAATGAGGACAATATTAGAGACCTCTGGGACAATGTTAAACGCTCCAACATTCGAATCATAGGAGTCCCAGAAGAAGAAGACAAAAAGAAAGACCATGAGAGAATACTTGAGGAGATAATAGTTGAAAACTTCCCTAAAATAGGGAAAGAAATAATCACCCAAGTCCAAGAAACCCAGAGAGTCCCCAACAGGATAAACCCAAGGCAAAATACTCCAAGACACATATTAATCAAATTAACAAAGATCAAACACAAAGAACAAATATTAAAAGCAGCAAGGGAAAAGCAGCAAATAACACATAAGGGGATTCCCATGAGGATAACAGCTGATCTTTCAACAGAAACTCTTCAGGCCAGAAGGGAGTGGCAAGACATACTTAAAGTGATGAAAGAAAATACCCTACAGCCCAGATTACTATACCCAGCAAGGATCTCATTCAAATATGAAGGAGAAATCAAAAGCTTTACAGACAAGCAAAAGCTGAGGGAATTCAGCATTACCAAACCAGCTCTCCAACAAATGCTAAAGGATCTTCTATAGACAGGAAACACAGAAAGAGTGTATAAACTTGAACCCAAAGCAATAAAGAAAATGGCTACGGGATTGTACTAATCAATAATTACCTTAAACGTAAATGGGTTGAAATTTTCAAAAAGGCTAGGAAACAATTCTCATAGCCATCAATAGTTCAGTGTTGAGTTCATGAATAGTTTTTAAAGTTTGGGACAAACTGTAGTATTTGCTATTTGAAGTACTATTTGTAATTGGCATATTACGATGTAACATTGGTCTTCATTTCCAACTTAAAACGCCTAAAAATGCCTAACGGGTTTTTAGATTTGTGAATTTTAGTTGAAATGTATTTTACGATGTTACTAAACCTGCAGAAATATTGAAATACTTCAGAGAACTTATTCACTGTACATTTAATTTATTTTATTTATAAAAGTTATGAACTGTAGAAAGTTTTACTTGTTGGGTCAAATGCTTGTTGCATTTGAAGTGCTAGTTACAAGAAAATCAAATACCTTCAATGTATAAATGCTATTAAGTTTTTAAAGGACTCTGGAGTATAAGTAAGTTTGTTTAAAGAAATTTAGTTTGTTCAACTTGAATCAGCTCTGTCAAACATTAATTAGAAGCCTCATTTAAAATAAATAAATAAATAAATAAATAATGGTGGTGGGAGGGAGGGTTGGGAAGCTGGCTGGAGGTGGAGGTGGTGAAGTTTATAAATCTAATTAAAAATGAAGTTGCATTTCCATTTTCCAAAACCACCCATCCACCAGCGTACTGTGTCACTAGACATTATGTACGATTTTACTTTGCGACAGAAACCATTACATTTAAAAATTCATTACAGCAAGGTTAGTTAGACACATGATGGATGCAGCTTTAATCCTGCCATATATTATTACAGTTAAAATGTAAATGATGAAAAATATTTTGTGCTTATCGGCATTTATGTGGAAATGTGTTTTACAGTGATATATGGTGTTATATTTCTATTATTGTGATGAAAAAGAAAGCAATACAAAAAGACGAAGTGTTTATTAAAACATGAAAAAAAAAAAGAAAGAAATGGTTTTGCAGCACTGAAGAGATTATAGAAAGTAAATAAGCTAAATCAGACCTGTTTTATGTAGTAATTTTATAGTTTATTTTAATTATTTCAGTTGTAAAATATTGTTATACTGTTAATTAGTTCTGATTGCTCATATTAAACTATTGAAATGCAAAAAAAATAAATAAATAAATTTTGAAAAAAAAAAGAATACTGAGGTGGGTTGCCATGCCCTCCTCCAGGGGATCTTCCCGACCCAGGGAGTGAACCCGTGTCTCTTACCTCTCCTGCATTGGCAGGCGGGTTCTTTACCCACTAGCTCCACCTGGGAAGCCCTAGGAAACGATCTACCTTGATGCAAACACAGTGCAAATAACAAATAAACAACAACAATGGAATAAACAACAATGAAAACAATGGAATAAACAACAATGAAAACTCGGCAGCCAGTCCAGAAATCTACTCTAATGAACCCCTCTAAATGTTGGTATATAAGGCTTGACAACTGCAGATAAAAAACAAGAGTGTGGCTTCTGTCTTTTGGAATGGAAGTGGCCCAATATTTCAAGATTTTTTTTTTTTTTTAATGAAATAGGAAATCCCAAAGGCTGCCTTCCACTTTCTCAGCACAGAAGCCAGGATTATCGGGCAGAGGCATGAGATGCCCAGATTAGTTATTGGAGACGTATAATTACTTAAGCCCTGACTGAGTAGCAACTGGAGCCACAAGCCTGGAGACCTGGTAACTGGTCTCACTGGACAGGAAACCTCTCTGATTGTGCAAAAACTAATGAGGAAGGAGAGCTGCACAGTCAAGGGCTGGTGTCGGTAAACAGAAACCGAGCTGGAGAGGTAATGGAGAATCTGGGAAGCTTGATAACAAACACAGCTAACACTCAGGTGTGGATAAGAGCTGACGGGTCGAGGCGGAAGGACCGAGCTGTTGAGCTCTGTAAGCGATATTTTCCACGCCTCTGAAGGGAGGCAAGTAGGAACAGTTGAAATGTGAGTTGAGAAAACAATGGTTAGGCAAACTAATCAGCAGCTTTGGATGACCCAGGCAAATGACTCTAGATATTGGTGTTGCCCCCATAAAATCTACATATTTATGCTTTCAAATCAGTATGTGGTGCATACAGTGTTAGGTATGGTGACGAATACCAAGAGAAAAGAACCACACTCGAGGAGCAGAGGGGAAGACGGACATGAAGCCAAGAGTTTCTGGGACACAACAGAGGATGAAGTGTTTTCGAGGGCATCAGGGAGATTTCAACAAGGAATGGCAGCTGTGCTGAGCCCAGAAGGCCGAGACAGGCATTCCTGAGAGCTGTGAGAGCAGGACTCCTCGTGGTCACCCAACTCACACTCTGGGCCAGGCTCTAGCCCTAGTCCTTCCTATGTATTAACGCAGTTGACCCTCCCCTGTGAAGCGGGTACAAGTGCTACCCTCATCTTAGGGCTGGGGAAACTGAAACTCTAAGAAGCTGAGGGACTTGCCACACATCATCCAACTGAGAGACAGTGGCCAGGTTTTGAGCTCCCGGGTCTTGTTCCTGAGCCGCCCGCTCCCTGCTGCCCTGCTAGGGGAGCTGGAATACAGGTGGGGGGCCAGGGCCAGGGCTAGAAGGAGCCTGCAGGCTGCTGCCCAACTGGGGCAGGGTGTCTGCTACTGGAGAAGGGTGGGTTTCACTCTGCAGGCAACGTGGGGATATGAGGGCTCATAGTGAAAGGAAAGAAAACAAATCCCGATTCGACTTTTGGAACCTAAGTTTGGAGGAACACTACTTTGGGAAGGCGGGAAGTAAAGACGGAAAGTTCAGGGACAGCAGTGGGTAAGGAGGCTCCCCTTGAGGGAGAGCTGCAGCAAGCCTTAACCAAGGCAGCGGCAGTGAGGACGGAAGGGTCGGTTCTGTAGCTTCCAACTTGCTGACCCAGCAAACTGGTGCCAGTGGGGAGGTGGGGAGAGGAAATGCAGCCATGGACGGGTTGGTTCATTTGAGAGTAGGATGAAAGAGGAGTATTATTTAGAGTTATTTTGCAAAGAGGACTAGACTCTCAAATATTTGGAAAATTACTGAGTTTGGTGGCATCTAAGCTTACTTGGTTGAACAAGATAATTGTGCCAGCCAGGTCATATTGTTTCTGTTTTCTTCATATTATGGTGGTTTGACATTTGACATCTTAAAAGCGTTCCTACCCCTTTTGGGGCTAGACAATTTTTTTTTTTTTTTAATTGATTTGGTTGTGCTGGGTCTCGGCAGCCTGCAGGATCTAGTTCCCTGATCAGGGATCAAACCTGGGCCCCTGCACTGGGAGGACAGAGTCTTAACCACTGGACCATCAGGGGAGTTCTTACAGAAAGCAAAGGACTCAGCTGGGAGCATACTCTTGAAATACAAATGAACCAACCCAGAGCCTCCAACCCATACCTCCTCTACTTGGCCTGAACACCCTCAGGGGGATATTACTTTGCCTTAATTACCCTGGGTACTCCGCAAATAGGACCACCCTTATAGCCTGCAGCTGATATTATTGAACTAACCAGCTGAAGACTGTGGACCCTTCCCCACCTCGCCTTTCCGGCAGAAGTTAAAGGCTGCCCAGGTTCTCCCTCACTCCTGCCCCTCAGCCTCCTGACCAACACTAGTGCTTCCCCATATGGCCCTGCATGGGGGTGCCGTGCCTCCTGTTTCTAGGACCTGTGAGTACATTAAACTTGTTTTCACAAGCCTCTCCTTGTTCTTGTCGTCTCTTGAGGCCACGCTTGACTGCTCATCACCTGAAAAAGCACAAAACACAGGCAAAATCACCAACTCTGTCACCAAAAGAAGCTTTCCATAGCCACAGACCCTGTTACCCTTGAGGGGAGAGATGGAAGAATACGGTTACCTCATTGCAAATCCATCTCTTCTCATGGAAGACAGTTCTGGGCAGAGATAGGATGCAATCCCCATATACTGAAAGCAGTTTATTAGACTGTCAACTTTAATCTGGATAAAACAATTAAGCTCCAAAGGTCTTGGGTTTAACTTGTCTATTATTTGGTATTTAGTTAGCATTTATGTGCGCAAGTTGAACCCAACATTTGGAAACCAGGGGACAACTCTCTGACAGGAAATTGGTAAGAACTGAAACCTAAAGAAGGAGGTTGAGATGACCCAATCCATTGTCTATAAATGTGTGGGGAGGAGGCCTAGGAGCCGCCAAAGACCAAGCAAGGCCCTCTGCGAGCGTGGCAGTGGGGGCATGTAGGGGAGTGGGTCAGTACTTTGATAGAACAAGGTTTCTCAGCCTTAGCACTGCTGTCATCCTTGAACCAGACTGTTCCTTGTGGGGCCGTCCTTTGCTCTGTAGAACCTGATCAGCAGCCCTGGCCCCAACCCTCCAGAGGCCAGAAGCAGCCCCATCTCCAACCCAGATTTGGGAGGAGGAGAAATATTTCCAGACATTTCCAGATGTGCTGAGGGGAGGGAGCAAAATCCTCCCTATTTGCAAACCCCAGAAAGAGACTTAGATTAGATTCCAGTTTTTGCTACTCATTAGCTGTGTGGCCTCAGCCTGTTAGTTAGCCTCTCAAACTTCAATATCCTCATTCCTAAAAAGAAAGCAGTGAGCATATGTGATTTTGTCTGCCAAGACCTCCTAGTTCAGTTCAGTTCAGTCTCTCAGTCATGTCCGACTCTGCAAACCCATGAACTGCAGCACACCAGGTATCCCTATCCATCACCAACTCCCAGAGCTTACTCAAACTCATGTCCATTGAGTTGGTGATGACATCCAACCATCTCATCCTCTGTTGTCCCCTTCACCTCCCACCTTCAATCTTTCCCAGCATCAGGGTCTTTTCCAGTGAGTCATTTCTTCATATCAGGTTGCCAAAGTATTGGAGTTTCAGCTTCAACATCAGTCTTTCCAATGGATATTCAGGACTGATTTCCTTTAGGATGGACTAGCTGTCGAAGGGACTCTCTCAAGAGTCTTCTCCAACACCACAGTTTAAAAGCATAAATTTTTTGGTGCTCAGATTTCTTTATAGTCCAACTTTCACATCCATGTATGACTAATAGAAAAACTATAGTTTTGACTAGATGGACCTTTGTTGGCAAAGTAATGTCTCTGCTTTTTAATATGCTATCTAGGTTGGCCATAGCTTTCCTTCCAAGGAGCAAGTATCTTTTAATTTCATGGATGCAGTCACCATCTGCAGTGATTTTGGAGCCCCCCAAAATAAGGTCTCTCACTGTTTCCCCATCTATTTGCCATGAAGTGATGGGATCAGAAGTCATGATCTTAGTTTTCTGAATGTTGAGTTTTAAGCCAGCTTTTTCACTCTCCTCTTTCACTTTCATCAAGAGGCTCTTTAGTTCTTCTTCACTTTCTGCCATAATGGTGGTGCCTTCTGCATACCTGAGGTTATTGATATTTCTCCCAGCAATCTTGATTCCAGCTTGTGCTTCTTCCAGCCCAGAACCCCCTACTCTTGTGACTTCCTCTTCCTTGCACTCCAACCATTTGGTCCCAGTTGCGGTGGTCACATTCCTATCAACTGCAGGACACCATTGCCCACTCCCAGAATGGGCAGCTGATCTAAGCTGGGCCCATTTGAGCCTGTCTACAAAACCAAGAAAGAGAGTTAGTCTATCTCTGGTGGAGGAAAGTCAAATATATGAAACTCCTAAATGACTGGAAGCCACACAGTGCATGGAAGAGGCCAATTTGCAGAGAGAGAATCCAGAGACAATGCTAGAAGGCAAAGTGAAGCCAACCCAAACTCCCCATATTCGCCTCAGCCAGTGTGGCTTTGGCTTATGACATCTGAAGAATTTTCATCAATAAAAAGGTATCAGAAGCAGAGAAATACCCAGCAAGTAAAGGAACAAGATAAATGCCCACCAACACAAACAAAAGAGGAAGATATAGGGAATCTACATGAAAAAGAATTTCGAATTTTGGTGGTGAAAATGAATCAAAATCTTGAAAGCAAAATGGAGTTACAGATAAATAATCTGGAGACAAGGACTGAGAAGATGGGAGAAAGGTTTAATAAGGACTTAGAGGAAATAAAAAAGAGTCAATATACAATGAATAATACAATAGATGAGATCAGAAACACTCTGGAGGGAACAAACAGTAGAATAACAGAGGCAGAAGACAGGATAAGCGAGCTAGAAGACAGAATTGTAGAAATAAATGAAACAGAGAGGAAAAAAGAAAAACGAATTAAAAGAAATGAGAACAATATTAGAGACCTCCGGGACAATGTTAAACGCTACAACATTCGAATCATAGGAATCCCAGAAGAAGAAGACAAAAAGAAAGACCATGAGAGAATACTTGAGGAGATAATAGTTGAAAACTTCCCTAAAATAGGGAAAGAAATAATCACCCAAGTCCAAGAAACCCAGAGAGTCCCCAACAGGATAAACCCAAGGCGAAATACTCCAAGACACATATTAATCAAATTAACAAAGATCAAACACAAAGAACAAATATTAAAAGCAGCAAGGGAAAAACAGCAAATAACACACAAGGGGATTCCCATAAGGATAACAGCTGATCTTTCAACAGAAACTCTTCAGGCCAGGAGGGAATGGCAAGACATACTTAAAGTGATGAAAGAAAATAACCTACAGCCCAGACTACTGTACCCAGCAAGGATCTCATTCAAATATGAAGGAGAAATCAAAAGCTTTACAGACAAGCAAAAGCTGAGAGAATTCAGCATTACCAAACCAGCTCTCCAACAAAAGCTAAAGGATCTTTTCTAGAGAGGAAACACAGAAAGGGTGTATAAACTCGAACCCAAAGCAATAAAGAAAATGGCTACGGGATCGTACTTATCAATAATTACCTTAAACGTAAATGGGTTGAATGCCCCAACCAAAAGACAAAGGCTGGCTGAATGGATACAAAAACAAGACCCCCATATATGTTGTCTGCAAGAGACCCACCTCAAAACGAGGGACACATACAGACTGAAAGTGAAGGGCTGGAAAAAGATATTCCATGCAAATAGAGACCAAAAGAAAGCAGGAGTAGCAATACTCATATCAGATAAAATAGATTTTAAAACAAAGGCTGTGAAAAGAGACAAAGAAGGAAACTACATAATGATCAAAGGATCAATCCAAGATGAAGATATAACAATTATAAATATTTATGCACCCAACATAGGAGCACCACAATATGTAAGACAATTACTAACAAGTATGAAAGGGGAAATTAACAATAATGCAATAATAGTGGGAGATTTTAATACCCCACTTACATCTATGGATAGATCAACTAAACAGAAAATTAACAAGGAAACACAATCTTTAAATGATACAATAGACCAGTTAGACCTAATTGATATCTATAGGACATTTCACCCCAAAACAATGAATTTCACCTTTTTCTCAAGTGCACACGGAACCTTTTCCATGATAGATCACATCCTGGGCCATAAATCTAGCCTTGGTAAATTCAAAAAAGTTGAAATCATTCCATGCATCTTTTCTGACCACAATGCAGTAAAATTAGATCTCAATTATGGGAGAAAAACTATTAAACATGCCAACATATGGAGGCTGAACAACACACTGCTGAATAATGAACAAATCATAGAAGAAATCAAAAGAGAAATCAAAATATGCATAGAAATGAATGAAAATGAAAACACAACAACCCAAAACCTCTGGGACACTGTAAAAGCAGTGCTAAGGGGGAAGTTCATAGCAATACAGGCACACCTCAAGAAACAAGAAAAAAGTCAACTAAGAGAGAAGGAAATGGCAACCCACTCCAGTGTTCTTGCCTGGAGAATCCCAGGGACAGGGGAGCCTGGTGGGCTGCCATCTATGGGGTCACACAGAGTCGGACACGACTGAAGTGACTTAGCAGCAGCAGCAGCAGCAAATAACCTAACTCTACATCTAAAGCAACTAGAAAAGGAAGAAATGAAGAACTCCAGGATCAGTAGAAGGAAAGAAATTGTAAAAATTAGGGCAGAGATGAATGCAAAAGAAACAAAAGAGACTATAGCAAAAATTAACAAAGCCAAAAGCTGGTTCTTTGAGAAGGTAAATAAAATTGACAAACCACTAGCCAGACTTATCAAGAAACAAAGGGAGAAGAACCAAATCAATAAAATTAGAAATGAAAATGGAGAGATCACAACTGACAACACAGAAATACAAAGGATTATTAGAGAATACTATCAGGAATTATATGGCAATAAAATGAATAACCTGGAAGAAATGGACAAATTCCTAGAAAAATACAACTTTCCAAAACTGAACCAGGAAGAAATAGAAAATCTGAACAGACCCGTCACAAGCACGGAAATTGAAACTGTAATCAAAAATCTCCCAGCAAACAAAAGCCCAGGTCCAGACGGCTTCACAGCTGAATTCTACCAAAAATTTAGAGAAGAGCTAACACCTATTCTACTCAAACTCTTCCAGAAAATTGCTGAGGAAGGGAAACTTCCAAACTCATTCTATGAGGCCACCATCACCTAATCCCAAAACCTGGTAAAGACCCCACAAAAAAAGAAAACTACAGGCCAATATCACTGATGAACATAGATGCAAAAATCCTTAACAAAATTCTAGCAATCAGAATCCAACAGCATATTAAGAAGATCATACATCATGACCAAGTGGGCTTTATCCCAGGAATGCAAGGATTCTTCAATATCCGCAAATCAGTCAACGTAATACACCACATTAATAAACTGAAAAATAAAAATCATATGATTATCTCAATAGATGCAGAGAAAGCCTTCGACAAAATTCAACATCCATTTATGATAAAAACCCTCCAGAAAGTGGGAATAGAAGGGACATACCTCAACATAATAAAAGCTATATATGACAAACCCACAGCAAACATTATCCTCAATGGTGAAAAACTGAAAGCATTTCCCCTAAAGTCAGGAACAAGACAAGGGTGCCCACTCTCACCACTACTATTCAACTTAGTTCTGGAAGTTTTGGCTACAGCAATCAGAGCAGAAAAAGACATAAAAGGAATACAAATTGGAAAAGAAGAAGTAAAACTTTCACTGTTCGCTGATGACATGATCCTCTACACAGAAAACCCTAGAGACTCTACCAGAAAACTACTAGAGCTAATCAATGATTACAGTAATGTTGCAGGATATAAAATCAACACACAGAAATCCCTTGCATTCCTATACACTAATAATGAGAAAATAGAAAGAGAAATTAAGGAAACTATTCCATTCACTGTTGCAACGAAAAGAATTAAATACTTAGGAATATATCTACCTAAGGAAACAAAAGACTTGTACATAGAAAACTATAAAACACTACTGAAAGCAATCAAAGAGGACACTAATAGATGGAGAAATATACCATGTTCATGGATTGGAAGAATAAATATTGTAAAAGTGAGTATACTACCCAAAATAATTTATACATTCAATGCAATCCCTATCAAGCTACCAAAGATATTTTTCACAGAACTAGAACAAATAATCTCACAATTTGTATGGAAATACAAAAAACCTCGAATAGCCAAAGCAATCTTGAGGAAGAAAAATGGAACTGGGGGAATTAACCTGCCGGACTTCAGGCTCTACTACAAAGCCACAGTCATCAAGACAGTATGGTACTGGCATAAAGACAGAAATATAGATCAATGGAACAAAATAGAAAGCCCAGAGATAAATCCACGCACCTATGGACACCTCATCTTTGACAAAGGAGGCAAGAATATAAAATGGAGAAAAGACAGTCTCTTTAACAAGTGGTGCTGGGAAAACTGGTCAGCCACTTGTAAAAGAATGAAACTAGAACACTTCCTAACACCATACACCAAAATAAACTCAAAATGGATTAGAGAACTAAATGTAAGACCAGAAAATATAAAACTCCTAGAGGAGAACGTAGGCAAAACACTCTCCGACATAAATCACAGCAGGATCCTCCATGACCCACCTCCCAGAATATTGGAAATAAAAGCAAAAATAAACAAATGGGACCTAATTAAAATCAAAAGCTTCTGCACAGCAAAGGAAACTATAAGTAAGGTGAAAAGACAGCCTTCAGAATGGGAGAAAATAATAGCAAATGAAGCAACTGATAAAGGATTAATCTCCAAATTATACAAGCAGCTCCTGTAGCTCAATTCCAGAAAAATAAATGACCCAATCAAAAAATGGGCCAAAGAACTAAACAGACATTTCTCCAAAGAAGACATAAAGATGGCTAACAAACACATGAAAAAATGCTCAACATCCCTCATAATCAGAGAGATGCAAATCAAAACCACAATGAGATACCATTACACACCAGTCAGAATGGCTACTATCCAAAAGTCTACATGCAATAAATGCTGGAGAGGATGTGGAGAGAAAGGAACCCTCTTACACTGTTGGTGGGAATGCAAACTAGTACAGCCACTATGGAGAACAGTGTGGAGATTCCTCAAAAAATTGGAAATAGAACTGCCATATGATCCAGCAATCGCACTCCTGGGCATACACACCGAGGAAACCAGAATTGAAAGAGACACGTGTACTCCAATGTTCATTGCAGCACTGTTTATAATAGCCAGGACATGGAAGCAACCTAGATGTCCATCTGCAGACGAATGGATAAGAAAGCTTTGGTACATATACACAATGGAGTATTATTCAGCCATTAAAAAGAATACATTTGAATCAGTTCTAATGAGGTGGATGAAATTGGAGCCTATTATACAGAGTGAAGTAAGCCAGAAAGATAAACACCAATACAGTATACTAACACATATATATGGAATTTAGAAAGATGCAAATAATAACCCTGTATACGAGACAGCAAAAGAGACACAGATGTATAGAACAGTCTTTGGGACTCTATGGGAGAGGGTGAGGGTGGGATGATTTGGGAGAATGGCATTGAAACACGTATGTTGTCATATGTGAAACGAATCACTAGTTCAGGGTCAATGCATGTTATAGGATGCTCGGGGCTGGCATCCGGGGATGGCCCAGAGGGAGGATAAAGGGAGGAGGGAGGTGGGAGGGGGGTTCAGGAGGGGGAACTTATGTAAACCCGGGGCAAATTCATATCAATGTATGGCAAAACCAACCAATATAATATTGTAAAATAATTTGCCTCCAATAAAAAATAAATTAAAAAAAAAAAAAAAGGTATCAGTGCCTGTCTCCTAGTGTTGTCTTGAAGATGGTCTGTGATGATGCAAAGTACTGAGCACAGAGCCTGGCCTGGTCCATGCCCTAAATACAGTCATTGCCACGGTTAATATCATTGGTATCATTCTTCTTCTTGTGAGCTTGGCATTCCAGAAACTGAACAGCCTGTAGCTCCAACTGTGCTATTCTATGCCTGTGTACCTTACACCTGGCATACCTCTCCCACTCCTCACCTCCCTCATCTACTCCTATTCTACCTACAAAACCTTCCTGAGGCCACTCTCTGAAGCCCTTCAGTAAGAGGCAGTCACTTCCCTCTTCACACTCCATTTGCCTCTCTCAATTGCACACTGATGTACATATCTAGCTAAGGGACTGTCTTCCCAGCTGACTGCAGGAAACCCCATATTTCTATTTCTCTTCTTAGCTTGAATCCTCAGCATCTAGGACAGTGCTGGGTCCCAAAGTCCTTCATCCAGCAGCATTCTGTGCCTTGAAAAGAGGACCTGCGGAAACAGAAAGGCAGGCCTTCTCAGTCCTCATGTTCCCTGCCTGACAAAAAAAGCACTAACAGATGGGAAACAGTGTGCTTGGAGCCTAGTAAAATTAGTGTCCAAAAAGCCAGGAAGGTTGCCTCCAGCTCTGAGCAAAGACCAGCAGATTCGAAGCCTGTGAGACATAATGAGCTGGAATAAAGTGTGCCTAGAATGTGTCTGCCCGTGCGTGAGAAGACCTAATGCCACCTCCAGCCAAGTAAGGCCCTTTCTCCCGCCTTTCCCTCCCAGGCTCTGAGCCCCTGTGATGGACATAACCACATCCTCACAGTTATGCAATGGGAGGGAAGTCTCAGCAAGATCGTGTGCACCCAGCTGGCACTGCCTGGTGTCATTAAGGCCATGCAACTAACTTGCCTGGCTCTAAATCCATGCTCAGCAAGGATGCTCCCGTGGAGAGTGTCCCTATGGGGCAGGAAACACACTATTCAGCTGATACGAATTTTTAAGTATTGTTAGAAGTTCAACACACCTGGCATGCCCAGTGCTTCTTTACAGAAGAAAGCTGTGCCAAGTTGATCTGGCCACACATGGCTTGGGCCACATGTTTGAGTAAAACCAGCTACCTTGGCCTCTAGTAATTGAATCGATTACCAATGTCCCAACAAAGACACCCACTTAAAGGCATCGGTTTGGCCACTTGTTATGAGATGGCCCGTGTGAAACTCCGCCCAGTGAAAAATCTGTATATAGAAAATGGTGGTGAGGTCTGTGGATCACATTTTGTCTTGGAGTGAAGATGCAATGAACAGAGGGAACCTACATTCCTGTGTGATGAGATGCCCTTGTTCCTAACACATGCCCTTGAGCCTAACACGCAGCTTGGAAATTATATTTTAGAGTGTGGTTAATGGTCAATTTTGCTGAGGCTGACCGAGCCTGGATTCTAGAAAACTGAAGGCTAGATTCTGAGTCATGGCAAGTCCTTGCCTCTGTAGCTCAAACATCTCTAACTTCAGTTATACTGACTAGATTTGAAATAATTTTCACGTGCTAATTAACACCCTATATAAGGATTTCCCTATAGCTCAGATGGTAAGGAATCTGCCTGTAATGCAGGAGACCCGGGTTCAGTCCCTGGGTCAGGAAGATCCCCTAGAGAAGGAAATGACAATCCCTCCAGTATTCGTGCTTGGAGAATTCCACAGACAGAGGAGCCTGGTGGGCTACAGTCTATAGGGTCACAAAGAGTAGGACATGACTAAATGACTAATACACAATTAACACCCAGATTTCTATTCCTCACCCTTCAGTAAGATACAGGAAATGGACATCTTTTCCCGACTCTGGTGGAAAGGCTATTCGGAATCTGCTTTATTGGATTCTTTCTTTGAACTTCAAACTCATAAGTCTTTTGGAGTCTAGAAGCAACAGAAGGTGGCTACCCTGGGGAAAGCGAGAAAAGTGTGAAAAAAGAAAAGGACACACACAGACAAAGAAAAGGACACATGTATTTGGATTAAAAGGAGCATCTAATATCATGGGCCAAATAAACAGATATGTAGATCCACAAGTGGAACATCCCTGCAAAGGAACAGAAAAACAGAAAATGCAAAAGTGCCCCAGATAACAAGGTCTCACATTTGTTTCAGTCAGTCAGTCAGTTCAGTTGCTCAGTCGTGTCCGACTCTTTGCGACCTCATGGACTACAGCACACCAGGCCTCCCCGTCCATCACCAACTCCCGGAGTCCACCCAAACCCATGTCCATCGAGTCGGTGATGCCATACAATCATCTCCTCCTCTGTCGCCCCCTTTTCCTCCTGCCTTCAATCTTTCCCAGCATCAGGGTCTTTTCAAATGAGTCAGCTCTTCACATCAGGTGGCCAAAGTATTGGAGTTTCAGCTTCAGCATCAGTCCTTCCAAAGAATATTCAAGACTGATTTCCTTTAGGATGTACTGATTGGATCTCCTTGCAGTCCAAGGGAATCTCAAGAATCTTCTTTAACACCACGGTTCAAAAGTATTAATTCTTCCCCGCTCAGCTTTCTTTATTATAGTCCAACTCTCACATCCATGCATGACTACTGGAAAAACCATAGCTTTGACTAGATGGATGTTTGTTGGCAAAGTAATGTCTCTGCTTTTTAATATGCTGTCTAGGTTGGCCATAGCTTTTCTTCCAAGGAGAAGCATCTTTTAATTTCATGGGTGCAGTCACCATCTGCAGTGATTTTGTAGCCCAAAAAATAAAGTCTGTCACTATTTCCATTGTTTCCCCATCTATTTGCCATGAAGTGATGGGACGGGATGCCTTGATCTTAGTCTTCTGAATGTTGAGTTTTAAGCCAACTTTCACTCTCCTCTTTCACTTTCATCAAGAGGCTCTTTAGTTCTTCTTTGCTTTCTGCCATAAGGGTGGTGGAATCTGCATATCTGAGGTTATTGATATTTCTCCCAGGAATCTTGTGCTTCATCCAGCCTGGCATTTCTCATGATGTACTCTGAATATAAGTTAAATAAGCAGGGTGACAATACACAGCCCTTCCAAGCACCTTCACATGCGTTTTCATTTAATCCTCCTAGTGATTCTGTGAGCTTTAGTTTTTATTTCACACAAAGAAAATGGAGATCAGAGAGGTTATCCAAGGTCACAGGGCAGAGGAAGAATTTGAACCAGAGGGAAGCCCAGTGAGTTTACTGGACGGATGACCGTCATTCATTTACTGCATGGAGGTTCAGAGCACATATTTTGAAGTCAAGCAGAGCTGTTTTCAACTCACAGGTTTTCCATGTCCCAGCTAGGCATAGGACCATGGCAAGTCACTATCTTCTCTGAGCTTTACTGTTCTCATATGTAAAATGGGGGTGACAGTGCTCCACACCCTATGCTGATGTTACAAGTAAAAAATGAGATAATATATTAAGTGTCTAATGCTGTGCCAGAACACAGTTAAGCACACAATAAATGTGACTTTTCCTCCTTCGTGTTGTTCTAATTACTATTTTAGTAGGAGATACGGAGGAATGTTTCGCCCCAAACTCTGTACTTATCCTACTGTAACACACTACATTAATTTTTTTCTCTCCCTTTTCAACATACTGTATATCTGTTCTTTCCTTCTCATCAACACAATTTTTCTTTGCTTTCCTCTGGATTTTAGTAAATCACACCTACCTGGCTTACCACATCTACCGCTTTTTTTGTTTGTTTGTTTTAGAAATTAATATTAAGGAATTAAAGACAGTGTAAACAAAATCCCATGTATTTGAAAATTAAACATCCATTTATCAATGATGGGTGTATCTAAGATGGCTTACCACCTCTTACAGGTATCTGTCTGTCCTACTCCTTATCATTTCATTTAGTAAGCACCCCCAGAACCCAGATCTAGGGTAGGAAGCTCAGTGCTGGTCCTTCACATGAGTCATCCTTTGGAGAAGAGCTTAGCCTGCTAAACACGTGTTTGCTTTTGCTTTGCATGTTCCTGCACCAAGTGAATGGATTTGAGGGTCTCTAGTAGTTAAGCTCGGAGAAGGCAATGGCACCCCACTCCAGTACTCTTGCCTGGAAAACCCCATGGATGGAGGAGCCTGGTGGGCTGCCATCTATGGGGTCGCTAAGACTCGGACACGACTGAGGGCCTTCACTTTCACTTTTCACTTTCATGCATTGGAGAAGGAAATAGCAACCCATTCCAGTGTTCTTGCCTGGAGAATCCCAGGGACGGGGGAGCCTGGAGGGCTGCCGTCTATGGGGTCGCACAGAGTCGGACACGACTGACGTGACTTAGCAGCAGCAGTAGTTAAGCTAATTAAATATAATTTTCCCTTCTTTGATGTTTTAGCTGGGATAGAGGTTTCAGGAAGGAGAGAGGGAGAGCTGGGTGAGGCGTATCCAGCTCAACTCCCATGTGATGTCTTTTACTTCTGAATTAATTCCCTGGATAAAGTGCCCTTTCTGGCAACAAGATAAACAGGTTCATCTAGAGGTTTGGCTCGCTGGCACATAAAACCTTTTATAACCCCAGTGGCTGCTTCTCAGCACCCCAGGCTCCCAGCCACTGGTAGGGTACAGTGGCAGGCATTGTGTGCTCAGTAAGCTTTCACACCCACTGGGAACCTGAAACACAGATGCTGCTTACCCTGCAAAGATCTCTCTGCAGAACTGCAGGGCAGTGCCAAGGTGGCAGCATCAAATCTGCCCCCACTAGGCTGCAAGAAAGACTTCCTCACTCAGTCTCACCCAAGTTCTGAAATGATAGGCCAGGTGCAAACCACCAGCTGGACAGAAGGCTGATTCCCACACCGTCTGTGATGACAACTTTTAAGAAGTTGTCTGAGAAACCTTTCTTACGGTCATTTCTATTTTTAGGACAGTTCCATACTCCAGGAGTCTCTGCTATCCTTCCCTACTTGAAGAGACAACTAAAGAGTTTCCATTGACCTGTTAAATGTTCTCCTTATAGAATTTATTTGTTTGGATGTATGCAACAGAGGTTTAGCTTTGACCTTTTTATACCCCAGGCACATGCAGGTTAGGACAGAAGGGCTGAAAATATTCTCATTTGTAACAAAAAGGATTCAATAGACTTGATTATTTACTCAGATAAAAAGCAAATTAGCCATGCCTCTGCCTCTAGGCTCTTATTTACCTTAACATGGACAGCTTTGTAGAAGGTCTTGTAACAAACCAAATGAACCATCCAAAGTGAGCCATTCATTTTAGCCTTGAACTTGGATGAACTTTGTTCTGCTGCTTGATATGAATCAGAGCCCAGGAAACTTAGAAATAGCATTATTCTGTTCTTGGAAATAAACCATCCATTTTCCCTTGGGGATCAAAGATTTTGATCACTCACAAATATAGTCAAATAATTTTCAATAAATGTACCAAAGCCATTCAACGGGGAAGTAAAAAGTTCTTTCCAATAGTTGCTGCTAGAACAATCGAATATTCCCAAGAGAAAAAAAAAAACAGAGCCTCAACTTCTATCTCAGTGCTATCCACAAAATGGAATTTGAGATGGGCCATTGACTTAAAAGGAGATGCTTAAACTGTAAAAGCTTTAGAAGAAAACATCTCCAAAACTCAGGATTCTTAGTTCACCAAAAGTAATAGCCATGAAAAAATTCTTAATAAATTGAACTTCAATCATTAAAGTTCCGTGAGTCCATGAGTTTTTGCTCATGGAAAGGCAATGTTAAGAAAATTAATAGGAAAGCCACAGAGTGGACGGAAACACATATATCTGCCAAAGGACCTGTGATCCAAAGTGTATAAAGAACTCCTAAAATTCAATAATAAAGACAAACAACCCAATTTTAAATTGGGCAAGGAACTTGGGCAATTTGCACAGAAAAATATACAAATGATTGATATGCACATGAAAAAGTGCTTAACATTGTCAACATGAAAATTCAAATTAAAAGCACAATGAGACATTCACCCACTTTAATGGCTAAATATTTTAAAATTGACAGAGGTAAATATCCATAAGAATTCAGAGCAATCAGGATTCTCAACTGCTGCTGGAAATGCAGAATAAGTCACCTACTTCAGGAAGTTGTTTGGCAGTTTCCCCAGGGACGGGGAAGCCTGGTGGGCTGCCGTCTATAGGGTCACACAGAGTCAGACATGACTGAAGTGACTGAGCAGCAGCAACATAAAGTAAAACATGTATCCTTCCAATGAAACCAATTGCACTCCTATTTGTTTATCCAAAAGAAATGAAAACACATTCACAAGTTGTCAATTTCCTTTCTCCATATCTTGACCAATGTCATTCCTTTCTGAAATTCCCTTTTTCCTACCTGCATCCCTGATTTCCACATGTACAAATACTATGTATTCTTTTTATTTATTTATTTTTGATGTGGACCATTTTTAATGTTGGGCTTTCCTGGTGGCTCAACTGGTAAAGATCCCTAGGTTGGAAAGGTCCTCTGGAGAAGGGCATGGCAGCCTACTCCAGTATTCTTGCCTGGAGAATCCCATGGACAGAGGAGCCTGGTGGGCTACAGTCCATGGGGTCGCAAAGAGTTGGTTACAAATGAGCGACAAAGCACAGCACAGCATATTTTTAAAGTCTTTACTGAATTTGTTACGATATTGCTTCTGTTTCACGGTTTTGGTTTTTTCTGCCACAAGGCATGTGGAATCTTAGCTCCCTGATTAGGGATTGAACCCACACCTCCTTGATCACCAGGGAAGTCCCCAAACACTATGCATTCTTAATGTCTTGTTTTGAGAAAGCTTGCTGGTTCCCTTCCTTTATCTTTATTCTCCAGACCTCTCTTGTACTGTTTCTGTGTTTCTCATGTGTGTGTGTGCTAAGTTGCTTCAGTCGTGTCTGACTCTTTCTGACCCTATGGACCATAAACTACCAGGCTCCTCTGTCCATGGGATTCTTCAGGCAAGAATACTGGAGTGGGTTACCATGCCCTCCTCAAGGAGATTTTCCCAACCCAGGAATCAAAGCCACATCTCTTATGTCTCCTGCATTGGTAGGTGGATTCTTTACCAGTGGCGCCACCTGGGAAGCCCGTGTCTCTCACAGACCATCACTTTTCATATTGGTTACATATGGCATATCAGCAGCCAGTCTCTAAGCTCCCATCTGACCTGATCCCTTTTGGCTGACATCTTCGCCCAGCACCCAGCGCTTTACACAAGTTGTTTTGGACTAGCACTGAATGAATGCCTGAGTGGACATATATTCACCCAACGACATGCTGGACTTATGGTCAGAAGACCTTGATATAATGATGTTTGATAAACTCTCTAATCTTATTTGCCTTTATGTAAGATAAAATAACTGTGGTAGACTCTTACTCTGGGGACCTCCTAATGAACTATGCCACCCAGCTTCCACCCCTCTGTATAGTCCCTCCTCACACTGACTTGAGATTTGACTACATGTCTGACTTTGACCAGTGGAACATAAGCAAGCAAAATCTTAACAAGTGCTGCAGACTGAGGCTTATCTTAGATGGCTGGCTCTTGGCAGCCCTGAGCTGTCATGTAAGAAGTCAGACTACATGACTGGAGACACCACACAAAGGCCACGTGAAAGCAGAAAAGCCTTAGCTCTTCATGTAGAGGAAGAGAAGGCTGGCCATTTCAGTGTCCCAGCTGAGTCTAATCCAGATTGAAGGAGGAGGAGAAGAAATAAAATGGCTGTTCTTTGAGGCCAGTAGATTTTTGAGTGATTGTTTGGAGATGTCATCTCTATCTACCCATTTTTGCTCCTTTAAAACTATATTGTAATGTGCATATATGCCAGGCTCTAAGCTAAACTGTTTTGAGGGTTAGAACTATGTCTTATTCATCTTTTCCTCCTCAGTTCTGGTATAGGTCCCTGGCATACAGCTGGTGCTCGATACATATCTGTGACGTTAGCTTAAAGCCTGATGTTTCTGGAATTTGGTTGAAGTCTGAAACACTCTAGCACTGTCTCACTTATCTTTCCTCATCATTTTCAAATGAGGAAAAATGTAGCGGTCACTTGATCATGTGCCCAATGAGGAGCAATCTGCGGCTCAGAGAGGGAAAGGCACTCACCAGAAGCCACCCTGCCAAGGAATCCCTCCACCTGGTCTCCTGTCTTCCAAATGCCATCGGGGGCTCCAGGGAAGGGCCACCAAGAATTTCCACCCGCAGAGGTAGTCTTTAAAAAAAAAAAAAAAACTTTTTATTTTGTGTTGGGGAATAGCTGATTAACAATGTTGTGATCGTTTCAGGTGACTAGTGAAGGGACTTGGCTATACACATAGGTGTATCCATTCTCAAGCAAACTCCCCTCCCGTCCAGGCTGCCACATGACACTGAGCAGAGTTCCCTGTGCGGTATAGGAGGTCCTTGTTGTTTATCCATTTTAAATATAGCAATCACTGCCCACTCTTGGCCAGAGGTAGTGTTTACAAAGGCCTTTCTGTCTTATTGCAAGACTGTATTAATTTGTGCCCCTTCACTCTTGCAGACCTTTCTGGAGATGACGGTACCCTAATCTTATAGAGGAGATAGGTGAAGGGAGGGTGAGGAAGACCCAAATGCCTGTGTGTTGGAGGGGGGGCTCCCCAGGCCTGGATGCCAGTGCTACCAGCCAAGCCATACCTGGCTGCACGCAGTGCTCAGCGATCACCACTGCCTGGAGGCAAACTGGTTAAGCACGAACCTGCAGTTGCTGTGGTGGCCTTGAACAGTTATATTACTTTGGGGAAAAGTTTACAAAATCATTTTAAATACCATGCAGAGTTTGTAACCCAGGCACAGTTATCTGCGTTGTTTTAGAGCAAATAATTTCTGGAATACCCTTAGGTGTGGGACTCTCTTGCCCTCTCAACTTTAGACCAGAGTGTATCCCTACTAACATTGCCTTGAAAGCTCTGGAAACAGTTCGCAGCGCTCCTCTGTGGTCCCCTCTCTGGTTTTTATGTCTCATTTGAAATTCTAGCAAGTCCTTATTTTTCTGTGGTTGTGGGAGCGGGGCAAGAGAAAGGGCGCTAAACTTGTCTGGGGCCGGGGTAAATATTTAGAAGAGTATCCTCGATAGGATCCTAAACATCCTAAAGCAGTCATTGCCCAACTTGGCTGCTCCCTAATCACTCTGGGAGTGATTTTTCAAACGCCCTAAATTATCCCCAGGTGGAAAACTAAAGAGATAAATTTCTCATTCGTCTTCTTACTGTGAAAAAGTTCGCTCCTCAGCGCAGGCCCACAACCCCATGGGGACCAGGCGTCCTGACGCCCTTCGCCACCCACCAGCACAAGGCTCCGAAAAGTCGGCGCGCGCGGCGACGCTACACTTGCGGCGGGGGCGGAGCCTCTGCGGGGGCGGGGCCCTGCGGGGCGGGGCCTCAGTGGGCGGAGCCGCGGGCCCCTCCCCCGAACGCCGCTGGGCGCGCGGGGCGGGCGCTGACGTCACTCCCGGCCGGTAGCGGCACATGGGCTGCCGGCTGCGCTGGGCCGGGCGCTGCGGGGCCGCGGGCGCGGTGGGCAGCGGCCGCGGCGCGGGAGGGGCGGGGCGGGGCGCGCGGCCTGGCGCTCGCGCTCGCGCCGGGGCGGTGCGGGCTCTCCGCCTTCTGCAGCGCTCTGCATGTTTTTCCTTTCTTTTTCGCAATTTTGAGCGTTGTGCATGACGAGGGGTTCGAGGCAGGTGAGAGCATCCCGCCCGCCGCGGAGCAGCCCGCGGGCACTCGGCGCGCTCCCCGGGGGTCGTCTGCGCTGGGAGCCCGAAAGTTCTTTTGGTTTTGTGTTTTTACCCTGGTGTATTTATAAAGACATAAGTAATTTTTTTTTTCTTTTTCTTCTCTGTCTCCACCGCCTTGAAAGCTAGTACTTTTGGCAAAGGACGGAGGAAAAAGCTCAGCA
Source organism: Moschus berezovskii (assembly GCF_049115385.1). Classification (NCBI taxonomy): domain Eukaryota; kingdom Metazoa; phylum Chordata; class Mammalia; order Artiodactyla; family Moschidae; genus Moschus; species Moschus berezovskii. The sequence goes on from NC_142479.1 coordinate 17,253,729, forward strand.
ACATTTTGGGGGGAGGTTGGAGTTTTTTGTTTGTTTTTTTTTTTTAAGAAAAAAAAAATTGAGTGCATCGCGATGGAGAAAATGTCCCGACCGCTTCCCCTGAACCCCACCTTTATCCCGCCTCCCTACGGCGTGCTCAGGTCCTTGCTGGAGAACCCGCTGAAGCTCCCCCTTCATCACGAAGACGGTGAGCGCTGCCCTGCTGGCTGCCCGGCTGGGGGCCCCCCTCCCGGGCCGGGCATCCCCGGAGCATCCCCCGCTCCCCCACTCCTGGCACCCCGGCTCCGCTTGAATGAAATTGAGGCGCTCACCTATCGCCCCACCCCTCCTCCACCCCAAAAGGGAGGGGACGTTTCTGTCGAGGGGACAGTCCGTGCTGCTAGTTGAGCACCGGGGCCCCGGCCGGGCCTTGCGGGACCTCTCGGCGGCGCAGGTGGGAGACAGAAGTTGACAGGTCGGCGTCCCCGAGGTCGAGGTGCATCCACAAGCGGAGCGAAAGCGCCGGGGCGAGGGGCCCCCGGCGCGCCCGGGAGTGAACCCCAAGCGGGCAGGGGCTTGAGTCAGGGGTCGCGCCGCGGAGCCGGGGTATTTGCGATCGTGCGGATCACAGCTCATAGTTTTAGCATTTGGAGCTCCCGAGGCGACAGCGGAGACGCCCGTTGTCCCGGGCTGGGTGCTTCAGACCGGGAGATGGGGGTTGGGGTGGGCTGGGGGAGTGGTCCCGGGGCGGGGTGCCGCGCACGCCTTCCCGCGCGGCCCCCTTCGCCGCGCACTTCCCGGGTAGGTGGGGAGAGGCGGGCAGGCTCACGTGTAACCGCACCGGAGCCTCCTCTGGCCTGAGCCCTTTCTGGGTAAGTCCCAAACCTTCCCCGGGCAACCCTGGCTGGGGCAGGCCCGGAAGGGTCCTGCGTGGAGGCGCCGGATCCAGTTGGTGCCGCCAGGGATTTGTCGTTTGGGCTGGCGGGTTTCCTGCCATAGGTATCCCAGGAGCAAATGTGAAATGTGAGGTGAACCTTGCGGCTCAAGAGTGTAAAGTCCTAAAAGATCCTTTGGCTGCAAGCAGCCGGGGCATATTCGCATTTTTCTTTCCTAGGACAACCTGTTGGATTGCAAGAGCTGAGGGGTTTGGTTCCCAGTCTGCAGAACAGAGCTTCCCTCTTAAATCCCCTTTAGGGAGGGGCACTTGGGAGGAAGGTGCTGCCTGCAGTCTTTTGCGTCTGTGGGAGTTTTGAAGTCAGATTCTTGGGAGATGAGACTATAGAGGATTAGAAGGGATGGCATGGAGGCTGTGTTTCTGTGAGGAAGAAAGTCAGAAGCCAAATTCCTTAATCACAGATTTCACCCGCACTTGAGGACTAGTAGACTTGTCCAAATCCGGAGCGCTGGTTAAAGACCTAACGGCTTGAGGGATACTTGAGGTAGAACATAGCTGTACCTCTCCATCACAAGTGCTCAGAGGAACCACCTTTCTGGTAACTGTGCTTTTGACAGGTTCCATACACGTATAATTTTTGAGTTCGATCATACCTAAGTGTTTGGGGAAGAGGAGGAAGAAAACACTTTTGTATTTTAAACCACACCAAAACAAGAAACTCCTTTTGTAAAATACTGTGTACGCCAGTGGCTTTAGAAGCAAACATGTGGGCTAGGAAGTTCTCAGCTTTCCTCTCTGCAATGTGATACATTGGTTAAGCTCCCATAAGCCTCAGAGACTCCGTTTCTTCATTGTGAATGGAAGTTGTCACTATTTGCAAGTTTATTATGAGATTTTTTTGGGGAGAAACATAAAAGAACCAGCTATGTTAGTAGGTGCTCAATGCATGGTATCAAAGAAGGGCAGAGAGTCCCTGCTTTACCAAAATTAGCATTACTAATGCACTGGCTTTCTAAATCTGAATGCCCTCATATTGTCACTGAAATGAATTTCCTGGAAGATAATCATGCCTAGTTATTGGCTCTTTTCTTAAAAATCATAGCAGTTGTATGTAATTGCAGGTGTTATTTTCCCACTGTACATTTAAATGATTATTTGTCTCCTTAAATAATGCACTGAGGGCTGTGCTGTCTTGTTTATATCCTAGATCAGTCTCTAGCCCTGTCCCGAGGACTAGTGCTTTCTTTCCAAAGTAAATAGGAAGATGTCGAAAAACAGGCAGAGATCCATGTCCTGCCTGAACTTTTAACTCTAGATCCACAAGAAACAGCAGCCAGAGAACAGCCCCGGTATGTGTGGAAAGTAGTTTTGTAGCAGAAGCCAAGGAGGAGTGATAAAAAAAAAAGTGAGACTTTTTCACTGTCTTTTTTAAACTCCAATATTTTCCCTTGTTTTGCAGCATACAGTAAGGATAAAGACAAGGAGAAGAAGCTGGATGATGAGAGTAATAGCCCGACGGTCCCCCAGTCAGCATTCTTGGGGCCCACGTTATGGGACAAAACCCTTCCCTATGACGGAGACACCTTCCAGTTGGAGTACATGGACCTGGAGGAGTTTTTGTCGGAAAATGGCATTCCCCCCAGCCCATCTCAGCATGACCACAGCCCCCACCCTCCGGGGCTGCAGCCGACCTCCTCAGCGGCCCCTTCCGTCATGGACCTCAGCAGTCGGGCCTCCGCACCCATTCACCCTGGCATCCCACCCCCAAACTGTGTGCAGAGCCCCATGCGACCAGGTAAACTCCCAGATGGTTGTGCCTTCCCCTGGGGAGGAGGGGAGCGAAGTGGGAGGACGGAGCTGACGTGAATGTCTCGATCCTCAGGGGTGCTCCTCAGGGGTGCGTCTGAAAAGGGGAGCCTTGGATTTCAGCCACAGTAGTGGTTGTCCCATTTCAGCGAGCGCATCACCTAGAGAGTCTGCTAAAGGCTGACTCTATGGAACCTACCCCCAGAAATTCTGACGTTTCAGGTCTGGCTGAGGCCTAGAATATGCATTTTTATCCAGCCCTAGCGGGGATTCTAATGCAGCTGATCCAAGGACTGCAGTTTGAGGAATGCCAACCTGCCGTTAATGATTTGGATAATTTAGGCCCCTGACTCAGCTCGGTCTCTTTTCCTCCTTCCCCAAGTACACAGATAACAGGGCCTTGCTGAGTGATTCGGGTGGACTGCCTGTGTCATGCTGTGGTTTACCTGTATCCATTGTTTTCCGGCCTGAAGGGACAGATGTGAGTGGGGCGTGGGGGCAGGCATGCTTCCATCCGTTTCACCTTGTGTTGTCGGCTGAGAAACCGAGTCTTGGAGTAGCTCTCACCTTAAGTGTGACTTTGCCTTCTTCAGGATCAGAGCCTGTCTTTCTCTTCACTGTTCCTACCAAGTTGTTCTTTTTTTTTTTTTCTTTTTCATCTGTTCACCACACGTAATCCACTTTTATCAAAACCTACAAGGCTGACTTTAAATGGTGTTGAAATATTGCACAAAAACGTTACCTGAAATGACCGCTACTTCAAAACCCACCTGCCAACACTCAGATGTAAACACAAGTGAGGGCGCTCTGTCTCCATGTCTGTAGCCCCCTGTCGTACAAAACACACAGGAAGAAAGGCCGTTTCATGTGCGCAGGTAACCGGGAACAAAGGTGCAGCGGACAAATCATCGGGAAGGTCACCGAGCCAGGGGCCTTAGCTGCGGGGAGGCCAGAAAGCAGGACGGTGGGAGACTTGGGCCGGAGATCATTCCCAAACTCTGTGTCCTCAGCTCGTGTAGAATTTCTCATGTAAAATGAAAGGAAATGGTGCAGAAGGGGAAGATAATGCCCCTGTCTCGGAACGTTAGTGTTGGAGTTAAAGCTCTCCCAGCCAGGCTGTCTGTGCGGCCCCTTCTTCGAAACCCACTTTGAATGATAGCTTCCAGGGTGCTGCCTGGAACAGCATGAAGTCTTAGCCCCTGCCCCCCGCCGGGGGCCACAGAAGCTTACGGAGACACTCCATTCATGTGAGCCTGAGCCCCTGTTACTTAGGACATGCAGGGGCCTTCTCCCAGGAGCAGAGTACAAAATAAATAACAGTCAGAGCAAGAAGAGAGTCAGGAGGAAGGGCCCAGAGGCCCGGTGAGAAGGCTTAGCTGTGCCTCTATCATCTGCTCTGCAGAATGAGATGGACAACTTCGCAGCAGTGGGACTTTACAAAGTCCTGCAGCCTTTCTGGGCCTCAGTTTCCCTTTTGTGCAGGAGGGTATCATTTCTATTTGATTGGGTCATTGTGAAAATTAGAGATGATGTGTCTAAGGGATCAGATGACTAGCACTAGATATTTCTTAATGAGAGCAGTTATGATCATTATTCTGTTTGTGTCAGCTTCCATCATTTCTTCCAATGCATGTGTTCTGAAATACCTTCATAGGGTAACTCGGTACTGTGTATAACCCTTTTTCCTGTAGAGAAGTGTCAGGAGATTTTGATCCATAGTTTTGGCTTGCAGTGTTGTAAGACTAACACTTACACTCGGTGGACAAGATATTTCTCAGCCTTCTGTTCATGTAGAGGATGTGTGCCATGTTAAAAATACTGCATTTTTACCCCCAAAAAGCATGCTGATTATCGGGTCCCCACCCTTGAGTTCCTACTGAAAAATCAAGAATTGGGATTTTGGAGCTTTAAAGTCATTTGAATCAATGTTGATCAATGACTTTCAGAAACTTGTGATGCCCTCCCCAGAATTGCAGTCCATAACAAAGGACTCCTGCTTTCAGTGGCCGTCATCTTGTTACGTTGTGGAGTCAAAGACGCTCTGATCAAAGGGGACACTGGGACCTAGAAATAAGCTCTTCACTTATATGTCTTTTTTCATAATGAAAGCACAGTTCATACATAATACTCTTCAGTTCATTTAAACTCACTGATATTCCTGACAAAAAAAAAGGAAAAGAAGTTAGAGCTCTTCTTAAAATACTCAGTGCAGATAAAATAACACTGCTGTTCTTACAAAGGTGATAATGCAAAGTAAAATTCTAGGGAATGTGGAATTGATGGATGGTGTATCACAAGCAAACCTGAAAAAAGAGAAAGTCCTTCATTATTCTGTGTAATCACAGTGGTGACCCGAATAGAAATACCAAGTAAACCTTGAGGAAAGCAAATCCTGAGAAGGGAAGAGCACAGAGGTGGCTGTGAACGTTCTGGGAACTGTAGAATCTCAGTCTGCAGCAAGATTCCTCCGGTCAGTCTTTGCTGTAGGGGCTGCCCTGTGCTTTGTGGGATGTTAAGGGCATCCCTGCCCTCAGTTCTGTAGAAGCCAGTAAACCCTCCCCACCCCAACCTGTGACCAGCAGAAATGTCTTGGGTTACTGCCAAATGTCCCCAGAGGGCAAAATCACCCCTTCCCTCTTCCCACCCCCAGCCCGCCCCAGAACTACTGATCTCAACTTGCGATTTGAACGGCCACATCTGGGCTTAATTCAGGATCCTGTCACACACGTGGATGCTTTATACCTCCTGTAATGCATTATGGCAAAACTTTTGAAGCAGTCAGGAGACCTTAAATTGCCAAGAAGAAATATAACATTAATAAGAGCATAGTTATCCACTTTTAGTTAATAAAACTAAGACATCAGGCTAATCAGGAGACAATCGCAAAGCAGTTTTGTTGAACGTTTGTTTTCTAACTCTCTGCTCAGCGTGCATCTTTTGAGTTACGCTCGGTAGCATTGTACCATTGGTGCTGACTGTGTGGCTGACGGGAAGTGAAAGAGATGACAGATCATGCATTTCTAGGTTTACCCCTTGTGTCTTGGAATGACAAGGCGAGTGTTCCTGTGAATTCTCTTACTGTTTACCCTGACTGCCCTCCAAGCCCTCTCCTATTTCATACACCCATCATTACTACTCTGTTTACCTGTCTGCTTAAAGAGTGAATTAAATATCTGAATACAGTTTTCCTTGGAGAAATAACCCAGGGATCCGTTGAAGCCTTCTCTGGCAGTGGGGGTTATTGCTGTGCTTTCTGGGCTGACATCTTAATCAGGAGGAGTGGTCGTTCCCAGATGCTGTAGGCATTGGCAGGGGCTTCTTAGGCATTTGAGGTGCAGCTTCCTGGACGTCCCTGAGTCCGCAGGGATGGCAGGAGTCGTCCTGACCACTTCGATGTTTGCATGTCAGATGCTATCAGAGGTGGTGCCCGGGAGTGCTTTCCTGGAGGTACGTGCTGCATACTGGAAAAAAGAAGAATCAGTTTGCCCTGAGAATTGAGTGATTGCTTTAAGGACAGCAGTCCCTTTAGGGAAAGTCATCTATAGCAGACAAAGGCAGAGTTATTTTTAAATCACATGCTTGTAAAGCCAGAATTGAAATTGTTTCCTCTGGTGGTTTTTCTTTGAATAGCTTGGAGGTGTCCTACCACCATTAGACCCATATTCAGCTGAGGATTAGGAAACCTCTCTTTCCAGTTCTGAGCATGGTCTGGGTTGTGGTGAAGGCTGGTTATGGAGTAAAGTGAGAACCCTTCTGTGTTGGTGGGGTGTGTGGGAAGAGGAGGGAAGACCCCACTGGAGCCTGGCAGGATGGAATTAGCATTGTGTGTGCTCTGTTCCTCCTCTTGTAATGAGCTTCTGAAGTGGAAGGGAGGTACTGCCACGGGATCCGAATTGTGATGTCGGGGAGTTCTGTGCTGGGGGCCATGAGATTACAAGGGGTCCTGCTGAAGCAACCGAGTTCTTTGGGCTTTTCTGATGCCGTGAGACGAAGCTTCGATTTCTCTCTGCCCTTAGGGAGTGCAGTTCATGTACCTTCCCGTCCCGCATGCTGGTCACGTCTGCAGGTTGGGAGCGCTCTGAGGTGAGGTGCACTGTGCCCCACGTGTCTTGGGGGTGCTTCCCATTCATCGGGATCAAGGAGGCCTTGAGGGGCGAGCGTCAGCTTTGTCCTCGAAGCAGGCAGACTGTTTTTGGTTTCAGTTTCTTGTACGAGTTCATCTTCTCCACCACACCCGGCAGAGGCCAGACTTGCCCTGCTGTCTTGACTTTGCTGTCTGTAACATACCCGGGACTGCACACGCTCTGGCAGGAGGTGTTTCTTGACAGGGGTGCACGGTGAGGGTGACTCGGTGCTTAAGAGCATCAGCTCTGGGCCCAGTGACTTGGGTTCGCAACCTGGACGTACGCTGGCTTGATGTGTAACTTTGGGTCCATTTCCTGACCTCTTTAAGCCTTGGTTTTCCCAGTGGGAGAATGGACACTGGACATAGTCCCCCTCCCATGGGGTGTTAGCAGGCTGTGTGACACACGCCTCCTCAGAGCTTGGAGCTGGAGGGATGTTGTGGCTTGCCAGCAGGGAAAGGAATGGCTTATTCCCAACCCCATTCTCCATTTAGGGATTTGTTTCATCCAGCGCCCTTCCCTCTGCAAAACTAGGACGTGCGGTGTTTTGTGGTCCCCCCCAGCGGGCCCTCTACCCTGGAGGCTGCTTGACTTTTCGGCCTCATTCTGGATTAGAACAAGCCACTTCCTTGACATTACCCCAGCAGTTTCTGGGTTCACACCTCCATGTCCTCCAGTGTAGACACGGCCGCTTGCCACGTGAGCCCCGGCGACCCTGGGCGACCCTGGCCGCCTGCCCGCACGGCTGTGTGCCCCGGGCACGTGGCTGTGCCCCGCAGAGCTCTCCCGGCCCTGGGTGGCGAGCTGGCCGCCTGCCACCCTCCCGCCCCCACCCTCGCTTCCCTTCCCAGGCACGCCACCGCGAGTGCAGCGAGCGATCGTAATCCTGACCCTGGCACGAGAAGGCTGAGCTCCGGAGGGCCGTTCCCGTGCCAGGGAAGCCTGCTCTGCACCACGTCCTAGCCAGACCCCAAGTGCCCAGCTGCCCAGAGGCGCTGTCTTCTCTGTGGTGCTGCGGTGGGCAGGCTTCCTGCAGGCGACTCCTGCCAAGGAGCTTGGCAGAGGCTTTTCAGTTCAGCCTGGTGTCTACCAGACGAGAAAAATAGCAGTATAAAGGCAGAACTAGGTAGAGCAGAAGAACAGGGTGGGGGAGGTAGGAAGGAGGGGGCCGATAACATCCCGGTGCCGAGAGCCAGAGGGTGAGAGACAACAGTGATTTATTGGGTTTCGCAGAAGCCTCCCCGCCAACCAGCACTAATCACTTGTACCCAGGAATCATTTTTTATGTGTCAGCAGTGAAGATGGAGGGAAGCAGGAGGGTGGCAGGGGAAGCATTAAGACTGAAAAAGCTTTGGAAGGGAATAAACGAGAGAGGGACGGGGAGATGCAGGGCCTGCATTTGGTTCTGTAATGGGAAGGGCCGAAAATATTGGTGCCAGGTCATATTCCACTCTATTATACTGTTTGGTGTTCCCCCAGCACCTGTCTTAACCTGAAACCACTCAACCACTGTTTTGGAATAAACTGAAATGTGCTTCCGACCTAGGTGCTTGCTGGCTCACCGTTTAGATGTCCATCAGGGTGACCTGTGTTTGATATGCGGGTCATCCAAGCAATATGTCACTCTTGTAGGGCGCAGGACCCCACAAACAAACACACCTGGTGTAAATGCCATCCCTGCCACGCTCGCCCATGCTCTTGGACACGTCCTTTAAATGGTGTGAGCTTTGCATTTCCCATCCGGAACTTCGGAGAGATCCCTGGACCTGCCTCCTAGGTTGTTGAAGGATTGCTGGAGAATACTTGGCAGAGTGATGAGCCCGCAGCAAGCGCCCAGTCACAGCTGCTCTGAGGGCTTCCTCATTTCCGTCTGGCCTCATCTCTCATAGGAGGACCTCATCTCTCGTTGGGTTCCTGGGGAGTGTCCACACGTCTCCCTTCCTGGCCAGTTAAGGCCTCTGGATTTGGCACTTCTCCTTGCTTCTCTGCCGAGTCTTGCTCACCCCCTTCTTCACCTCTGAGTTTTAATTAACCTTGGATCACTAACTGTAGCCTTTATTCAGTCCTCCTTGCTCACGAGATTAAAAAAAAATCAGACAAGCAAAATGTAGCCCAAAGAAGTCCTTGAGTAGGGGATTTCTCCGTGACGTATATGGCTAGTAAATCAATCAGGCAGTCAGTTGATATAACTGTTGTGAATTTTTACTAATAGGCAAGAATCCCACTTGAAGGAAATACAGTGACCTCAGCGGTAAAGAAACCATACAGGCAAATTGGGGCGCCGGGAAAAGGAGGAAAGTAGTCCATCCTCCGGCTTACAAGCAGAGCTTTCCAAAAGCATTCCAGAATAATTCTTCCTCCCCTGCCAGAGGTCCGTTAATGGAGAAAACTTGACTCTTTCCACACATTTATCTTCTTATCTGCGAAGTAACACCTTTGTTGGGTTGATGTGAGGTTTCTGATGTCCACGAAGGCCAGCATAGCACCTCCCATAGTAAGCCAACCCTGACCGCGATCAGTCCCGGCACTTGCCTCTTGTCAACAGTAGGAAGACCAGGAGGCAACAGCAGAAGCTGTCAGAGCTGGGGGCGCGTGGGTGACCCCCAGCAATAGCATCAGCTGTGGGTTTGTGCTTCCCCCTGGGGAAGACAGACAAGGGTATGATCGGGCTGCCGGTCTCAAGGAGATGGGAGTTCAGTATGGAAGACGGAGCATTTAGGTAAAACAATGAGTGACCGAACAAGCTAGCATGTTTCAGGCCAAATGCTGAGTCCATGGAGGCCTCCAGTATCTACTCAAAGAGGAGGGTGAAAGAGCCCAAAAATGAGTAAAACCTCTGAAAATTAATGCAGGGACAGTGCTGTCAGTCACCACTAGGTCTCAGGGAAGCAGCCGCTGCCTGGGGTGGGAGGGCCTGGGGGTGATGCTTCTTGGGGAGTCATGCCTTCCCAGGTCTCGTGGGTGACGGAGGAGCCGGGATGGAGAGTAGCAATGGTGCGGTGGAGCGTGGAGGCGGGAACGCCTGTGGGTGTCCAGGGAGCAGGGTGTCGATCCAGTTCGGCTGGTGCAGAAAACTCACATGAAGGAGGCAGGAACATGAGTCTGCAGAGGCAGGTGCCAGCCAGGCTGGCAGCTTCGTGAATGCCAGGCTCCTGAGCTTGAACTTGGTCCAGGAGGCAGTGGGGAGCCATTGAAGGTTTCTGAGCAGGGAAGTGGCATGTGGATGTTTCCGCTTGGGTTCAAGGTTGGATTTGAAACATTTTTAGATACTTCACAACACTTTCCTCTGGCAAACTGGGACTTCCTTATTTTTGTTGTTTGGAAAATAAACACTCTTCCTTGAACATCAAACAGCTTTTCAAAACACAATGTTCTAATGATCTAGAGAAAGTAATTAAAAAACACAGGGTTTAAGTTTCACTTATAAAGCCCATAATTTTGGTGATTGGGGGAAACCCTCTTTGGCAAGAAAAGAGTTTGAGGGATGTGAACGGTTCAGAATTTAAAAGTCCAAAAGCAGGCCAGATCTCACAGAAGCAGAAAAATAGAGTTTAATAAACCCAGTCCATTAACATTCATGACTTTAAAATGCCTCTATATTATAAAACTTACTGGGTTTGCAGACAAATATGTTAAACCTCTTTCTATGTGTGTAGGTTTTTGTTTGTGCCTTTGTGTGTGTGTACATGTGATTGTAAGAGAGAGGGGGAGAAAAGGCTCCAGTGATACAGATAGTACTTGATTATGAGGGTTACCTGCAGCAGTAATATCAGGCTAAAACACTTAGGCAAGTGTTTGGCCAGCTTAGTAATTTTACTCCTGAGAAACAAAGGAATCCTTATTACAGTTGTGTATTCTTGAGTCCTGACCTTGTGTTTCTGGCTCCCTTCTTTTCTGAAAACCGGAATTAACTGCGTGTCATGCAGAGATTGGGTAGCTGGGGGTGGGATGGGGGTTGTGCTGAATTGCTGCTGGAGGAAAAGGACTTTGTGGGAGCAGACAGGTTCTGGGGGAAAGGGGGCTGCTGAACGGCACCTGCATGAAGTAGCTTGCTCAGGTACCCCTGAAGTGTTCTCTGAGATCAAGCCAAGATTACAGAAAGCAGGAGGAGTTGCCATAACCCAAATCAGTTCACTTAAGAAAAAAAAAAGTCAGCGTGTGCAATTTCACCTCCAGCTATGTACAGTAGACAATAACAGGAGTGTTGGCAGAATCAAGCATCTGTTGGGGAAAAACTATACAGTACTTGTTTCTGTTAAATTGGCTTCTGGTGGATACACACTCCATGACTTAATATGAAAATTCCAAAAATGTTTTCCTTCCTTTCTGACTTTAACAGGTATTGTCACTGTCACAAGTTCCTAACCATCCAGCTCATAATGGCAATCCAGTCTCATTGTCTGTCCTGAAAAATGGCAGTTCCATTGTCAGACAGATCTCCTAAAAGTTTTGTTTTTAGAAGTTTAATCTAGGATTTTTTTCTTTTTCATTAATGAATTTTGGAAGAATGCTTTGGAATTTGGGGTCTTGTAATAAGAGACGACTTGTGGCTAATTAAGCCCCTTTCTGTCTCAAATCTTGCCCGGGAGACCCTAGATTCCTAAAAACAATGAGCGCATGCTGCTGCAGAAAGATGCTCCAGGGAGCTGCAACACTAAATCATCTGTGACAAAATGTTCTCTTAGACAGTGGGATTGCATAAATGGATCAGCAGAAATAAGTGCCTTGGCAGAAGCTTCTTGAGTGGGAAACAGCAGTGCTTTCTTCTGTAATTGGCTCTGGGTAACAGTCTGCTGGGAGGTCCTTGCTGGGGAACCCACGCACGGGCCATGGAGTAGAGAAGGAAAGCTTCACTGCCGCTCTGTAAGCGTTTTCACACTTAATGGAAAGAGTTAAGTGAGACTGGCCATTCAGGCCCAGTAAAATGCCTCCTGAATTGAACGGGCAGAGTGAAGGTTTGTTTGGGGAGGGATGCCACCAGGCCCTGGCCAATGGGAATCAAGGCTGTAAACCAGATGAACAAGATCATCTAGATAGGCAGTAATCAGATTACCCAGAACAGATACTTCAATACCCCAAGACAGGAAGAGTTCTTCTAAGGAGAGTGGCAAAAAGTCAAACTCTGTCTGCCCAAAGGATTGATCAGAAGACTTAGTTCAGTTTAGAATGGATTTATTGTGCTGAGGGCTTAGTTAGTATCACGGAAGGAGATTATGGAGGCTTTCACTCGAGAGAACTTTTAAAATAGGATGGAGATCTCATATCCACTTCGAATAACATTACTTTTAGAGGCCAAATGCCACTGAAAGATTTATAGAAGAAAGAGTAAATAATATAAAATGTAAATATAGAAATAAAGCCTTGGTAGAGTTTCTGAGGATAGGAAAAGGAAAATTTGGAGAATTGACTTCATAGGAATTTGGTAGAATTCATTTCATCACAATTGATTTTTTTTTTATTAATATGTTTTCCAGGGGTATGTTTTTTTCCCTCATAGAATCTAAAGTATGTTTATTTCAAATGACCAGTAACACCTGAATGATTTTTAAAATGATATTTATATTCAGGTCAAAAATATATTTAGCATTGTAAATGAAATTAACCCAGACATATCAGGTCTCCTAGTGATATTTAATTATTCGATTCCTTAGACGTTTAAAGGTAAGAGATAGGAAGTTTCAGTATTACAAAAATGAAGTATAAAGAAGCAATTTGAGTTTCCTTACATTCTACATATTTCTCTTTTAACCGTCAAGCTTACTTGGCAATGACATTGCATTGATTCACATTTTGTGATCATTTGATCTTGCATTGATCAAACTGAAATCTGTATTTTTGTGTTCTCTGTGAAGATATTACCAAACACATTAATTGTGCAAATAAAATTTTAGAAGGCACATTGAACTTATTTGAGTACTGAACAGGCTTTAAAGGCCTTCTCTGTGTATGTACCTTGATGTTCTTAACCACAGCACGTATCAGCAAGGAGAAACGGAATTTCCCTCATTCAGCCGCGTCAGTAATTCAGATTAGTGTGACCACCAAGTGGTAGCATTCGTCTCTGTCTGGCCTCCCCCAGCTTGTCCCAATCTACTAAAGTCTCATTTTTTAAGCTTACATTTTCATAGGAGTGCATGGAACCAAAAGAGCATTTTTGTTCGTTTTCATCCCATCAGAGAGGATGTCATACAAGGGTGGAGTCTTCCCCGAGGATTTTCCTCATGAACTAACTCACCAGCTGCTGGAACAGACTCCTCTCCTTCCCTTCCCCTCACTGATGGGCAGCACGGTGTGGTTACAATTCCCGTCTTGGTTTAGATCTTAGAGCCACGACGGACCGCTCTCCAACTCTTCTGCCTTCGTCTTCCCCTCTGTACGTGGGGATGGCGAATACCCGCTTCAGCCCCAGCGGATCCCTGGAGTAAACGAGGTGCCCCGTGGAAACCGCGGTCAGTCTGAAGGGTCGCCGTCACCACTTTCACTTGCTCTGCGATGACGGGTTTTCCTTTTCCCACTTCTCTCGCCGTCTGTGGACCCCCCGTGGTAACGGGTTTTGTGCTGCAGCGATCATGGCCAGCATGGTCGCTGTAGCCACGCTCTCTGCCGCTGGTCGGGAGAGAAGGGTGCCGGAGAGGCCGAGCTGGGCCTGAGCCCAGCGAGAGCACGCCAAGCCCCGCGCCCCGACAGCCCTGCCTGTGGTTCTGCAGCAGTGAACGCGGCCCTCCGCTCCGTCTCCAGCCCACTAGCCATCCTCTGACGCTGTGCCTGGACCACCTGGAGAGACTAACGGGGGACATGGGACAGTTCATTTCTCTTCGTGCTCTCAAGCTTTTCAGTGTGTTACAGGGTTGGGGACTGGGCTTCCTCTTTCTCCTTTCTGGTGACACCTCTGGGTCATGGACTGGAAGACTGGCAGCGGGGTGCGGAGCGGAGGACGTGGGACCATGGGCTTCCGTGGTAAAACCCCCAGCCTTCTGCTCCCCCGCTGCACATCGCAAACATTTTCTTAACCCTCCCTGCAGGATAAAAACATGGCAGAGGGTGCCTCCAGAGCGGGCAGATAGAGCCTTCTGTCAGAGTAGAATGGAGGCAAAGGAAACAAGTAACTGATTTGGAAGAAATTTGTGAAAATAGTTTTTACACAAAGGGGGAAACTGGAAGTTGATTAACTTAAGACTCAGGATTAACCTGATGTGACTTTCAGCTGGATTAGAGACCAGGCCATTTGGCATGGGTCTTCATACAGTACAGAGTGTACTGTACACATTGGCGTGACAGGACAACCCTTTTCAAGGTGCAACAGTCCTCTCCTAAGGATGGCACAGTACATCAGCATCAAACTGGGCAAGACTGCCCTCTTAGGAGGGGAGTCTGATTTCAGGGAAAGCTTCCTCTGCCTGCTTTCATATCCAACCACACACCTCTGAGCTTTTATAAAAGACTAGACACCATGCTTCTAAGTTGAAATGTACTAAATGCTATGAAATCATGGCCGTACTCATTATGTGTTCAGGCCAGGATGGTGCTGAGCATTTAGTGTAAGGGGTTGTAGGAAATCAAGTCACATTAGAAATGAAATTGGTTTCTGGAATTTACTCTGCTCCCAGGAGCATTGGCTCTTGTGGATCCATTGCCAAAGCATGTTTTCTCTTTTCTTCATCCGTCTTTCCATTCTGATTACAAGCTGCTTAAAAATAAATGTAGGCCTATCTCAGTAGCCAAAAACCATGCAGATCAAGATTAAATAATTTTAAGGCAGAAATAACAAGCTTTGATTAAGAAGTTCAGGAAAACGGTCCTAATAGCATCAGCACATTCTTTTTGGATCCTTTAGACATTAAATTAAATTGGAGCCCGAGAAGCTATGACAGCCTGGGCAGATCACTTAAGCTCTGAGCCCTGTTTTCTTATCTGGAACATTGCAGTCTTATTTCATAGGAATGCTGTGAGGGTTAAATGACAGCAAATAGGCTAATTAGTGAGCAGATATGGAGAGTTGTCCTTCAGTAAGTGTTAACTCAGAGTGAGAATCTGATATTTAAACACCACTTTCTAGAATGTATTGGACTTGTAGTTCAGAGTTCTGGAGGCTCACTGTTAGATTTCTGAGTTGCTGGGCTGAGTCTTTGCAAGCCTCCTGATGCTTCTTTAGATACACTAACAGATCTAGTCTCTGGTCTCAGCTGTGCCAAGACCACACTCTCTTGGTTTATCAGCCTCTCTTGGTTTTACCTCTTCATTTGTAAGATGGGAATAATCTATGTTTTTCTAACTTACAAATAAATATAAGATCAGTCAGTCAGTTCAGTTGCTCAGTTGTGTCCGACTCTCCGCGACCCCATGAATCACAGCATGCCAGGCCTCCCTGTCCATCACCAACTCCCGGAGTTCACTCAAACTCCTGTCCACAGAGTCGGTGATACCATCCAGCCATCTCATTCTCGGTCATCCCCTTCTCCTCCTACCCCCAACCTTTCCCAGCATCAGAGTCTTTTCCAGTGAGTCAACTCGTCGCATGAGGTGGCCAAAGTATTGCAGTTTTGGCTTTAGCATCAGTCCTTCCAATGAACACCCAGGATCGATCTCCCTTAGAATGGACTGGTTGGATCTCCTTGCAGTCCAAGGGACTCTCAAGAGTCTTTTCCAACACCACAGTTCAAAAGCATCAATTCTTCGGCGATCAGCTGTCTTCACAGTCCAACTCTCACATCCATACATGACCACGGGAAAAACCATAGCCTTGACTAGACGGACCTTGGTTGGCAAAGTAATGTCTCTGCTTTTTAATATATTATCAAGGTTGGTCATAACTTTCTTTCCAAGGAGTAAGCGTCTTTTAATTTCCTGGCTGCAATCAGTATCTGCAGTGATCTTGGAGCCCAAAAAAATAAAGTCTGACTCTGTTTCCACTGTTTTTCCATCTATTTCCCATGAAGTGATGGGACCAGATGCCATGATCTTTGTTTTCTGAACGTTGAGCTTCAAGCCAACCTTTTCACTCTCCTCTTTCACTTTCATCAAGAGGCTTTTCAGTTCCAATTGGAAAACTGATCAAATTAAATTCAAGTCGAAGTATAAGTTCTGCGAGTGTTATTGTTTCCATTGGGCTTTAAGTGGCAAAGGGGAGAATCAGTTCAGTCGCTCAGTCGTGACCGACTCTTTGCGACCCCATGAATCACAGCACGCCAGGGAGAATACATAGTAATAATTGCAGGGCAGGCCATTTACAAAACACTGAGTTTGGAATTAGCTAATCTAGGTTCCGGCTTCCCAGGTGGTACTCGTGGTAAAGAAGCCACCTGCCAATACAGGAGACATAAGAGACACAGGTTCAGTCCCTGAGTTGGGAAGATCCCCTGGAGAAGGGCATGGCAACCCACTCCAGTATTCTTGCCTGGAGAACCCCATGGACAGAGGAGCCTGGCGGGCTAGGCCGTGGGGTCGTGGAGAGTCAGACACGACTGGAACAAGTTGGCGCACACACACTCACAACCCAGGTTCCGGGGCCTGGTTGCACCGATCTGTGGTGTGTCTCTGGACAGGTCACGGAATCTCTGAAGGCCTCAGATTTCTTATCTTTCAAACATGGGTGCTATTTTAAGCTCCATGACCCTATATTATGAGGCTATTATGAACTGAAAGACTAATATTCAACTTTTGGTGCATAAAATGTAAATTTTCTTGGGGTGATGGTACCACTCCTAAGCTGGTCAGTAGAATGAGAGTCTGATGTTCTGCCACTCATAAAGGATGACAGTGTTCAAAGAGTGAAACTGAAAAGCGAAAGATATTTGACACCATTGGGCGAGGGGAGGCAGCAGCATTAAAGCTCATTACTTCCTAAAACTTGGTCTTCATCCCATTCTGAATAGGAGCTACTGACTTCTCTCTGGTGTTCAGCATTCGAGAGTAACCCTGAAAGCAAGTTTTCTGGCTGAAATCACTGCTCCAAGGGTTAGAGTTTTTTTTTAAGTGGTATTTTATTAGCCAGAGAAATGATTTTTTAAAAAGAGAAGCAGGAAAACCCCAAGGCCCACAGCTAGCTCTGATGGAACTTCTCTGGAAGGCCGTGGCCCGCTGTGCCCTGGCCTGCCCCTCTGGGTGGCCGGGTTTCGGATTGAAGGAACTTCACACGCAGCTGGTTTCACCCCAGCCGCTTCTGACGGATTAGGAGGTGCCTGGAATGTCTTGAAAGACTGAAACTTGGTCTGGGCTCAGTGGAAAGAGCTCTGTGATGGAGTAGGGACATCTGCCCTGAGCGGAGGTAGGACCTTATTTGTGCCAGGTCTTTGCTGTCCCAACTGAGCGGACTGGGAGGATCCTCCGGGACTTGTCCCTCCGGTGGGAAGAAGGGCGAGGACTCGGGCCAGTGCTGTTCCCGGCGTGCTGGGAAGGTGCTTTCCAAATCCCTGGCAGGCACTGGTCCGCTCTCAGCAGGAGGCTTCCTCCGTTTAGTGTCACAGGATGGAAGAAGGGAAATCTGTTGATTCTGTACCATGGTCACAGGACTGGCATCGAAAGAAGCCATCGTTCCAGCGGTCGCCATCAGATTCCAGTGGAAACTTCAGCGTGCAGACCAGGGCTCTTGCTGCCCCGCAGAGGCAGCCACGCACCACGGAGCCGGGTGAACTGCTCGGTGGAAACCCGGCCCTCGGAAGGACCGGGAGGCTGGGCCCTTGGGACACTGCACACTGTGATTCTTGATGTTTAAAACGGAAGTTCTGTTACCTGAAAGAGCATTGGAGAATTTACCAACCTGTGTAGGTTTGAGGATGGCCCTCAGGTATCCATGTTAGCAATTCTGAAGTTTACTTCTCTTCCCCTTTGGAATGTGCTGGTCGATTTTGTGCTCTTGATACGCTTTCCTAGCGATGTTCAGACTCTTCAGATTTTCCTTTTTGTAAAGCACACTCAGGGGGAGAGTAAAGTGGTGTTTGCAGCTCCCCCAGTGTGCTTCCCACAGCCAAATGTCTTGGAGACCTCCTGACTTCCTAACTTTAAATCCATCAGCCACACTATGCATGCTTGTGTGTGCGTGCTAAGTCACTTCAGTCGCATCTGACTCTTTGTGACCCTATGGAGCCCACCAGGCTTCTCCGTCCATGGGATTCTCCAGGCAAGAATACTGGAGTGGGTTGGCCATGACCTCCTCCAGGGGACCTTCCCTACCCAGGGATCAAACCTGCGTCTCTTGTGTCTCCTGCATTGGCAGGCAGGTTCTTTACCACTAGCGCCACCTGGGACCACAGGCTCGACCACCTTGACCACACTAAAGGATTAATAATAACTGCAACTTATTGAGCACTTCTGGGTGCTCCTAGGAGCCAGGGTCGCTGTGCAACAAGGGTCAGTGCAGGAGTGAATGGGGCCACGCATGAAGTGGGCTCGAAGTTGAACATTGTCTTTGGAGAAGCAACGGGTTCACTGAACGTGGACCTGACTTCTTCCGCTACTGTGGTTTCCTGCCGTTTCCAGTGACTGCACTTGGGCTGTGCATACGATTAACTTTCAATTATCCTGAGGCCGATTAACCAGTTTGCAGATTAACCAAGGTGAAGGCTCACCTGGGCCTGGGAGGTGCTCATCAATTCAGCTGCCCCAGAATTAGCCGGTTCTGGTTGACTGCATACCCTGAGGGCTGGGCTGCTGCAGGGGAGGGGAGCTAAGCACCAGTGTCTTCTAGGACCTTCCACTCCTTTCAACCAGAGGAGCCCACAGGCCTGGCAAGTCCTGCAACCTCCAGCACATCCCCTGAGACATTCGGAAGCTCCTGGGGCCCCAGGGCTCTTCCTGTGTCCCTGGTAGCTTCCAAGTTGGGGAGATCAAGTTGGCTAGAGGGCACAGTACCTTTGACAGTCCTGGAGAGGAAGTGATCTAGTGTGTTGAAAGAGGCTCAGTGAGCAGGGGCCCTAATCCCCACTTTCCTCCCCATGAACTCCCCACCCATGGCTCCCCTGAACGTGTAGGTTCGCAGGCTTGAGTCCATGGGCAGTGGCTACCTCCTGTGGTCAAAGGAGGCCAAGGCCACAGTGGCAGTGAAGCAGGAGTGGCCCACAAAAGCAAGGCGTGTGCCAGCCTGGAGCATACACAGTCTAACCCCAGAGCCAACCTCCTGCCATCCTGGGAGTGATTTCAGTCTTGGGGGAGGAGCCTTGAGTCCAGGGTAAACTCCACATCCTGAGAAAGTGCCCGTGAAGGACTTTGGTCTCTGGCCGGTCAAGGAAGAGCAAGCCTTTGCTCAGGACATGCTCGCTGTGCCTCTGTGGATTATCTGATGTTTAAGCAGCTTTCGCGCAGGCGCCTGGCAGGGCCTCTCACCTCTGACTCGGGGCTCATCCCGCACCTGCCTGGCCTGGCCACCCTGCGTGGTGCAGTCGAGGTTGCCGACCGCTGCAGCCCTCCTCAGCCTGGCCCGTGGGTTTCCTCGGGTCCTTCCCTTTGGCTCACGTTTTCCCAGAGCTGCCTGTGTGTACAGTCTAGATATCACATTTTATTAACACAAAGAAATCTGCTCCGGCTGCCTGGCTCTCGCAGTCACATGGAGAGAAATGTGCTCCTTCGCTTCGCCAGCCCGCAGCTCTGTGCAGAACCCAGCCGTGGGCTGGGCACCGCGCCAAGCTTACATTTCACTTTGGAACACACTTTCGCATCACTCCTTGGCAGAACATCCACGGCGGCGTCTATTTGGGGAGTGAGTTAGAGAAGTGTTATTTCCCTCTTATGAGTGTCGAGAGATAGGACCTTTAAAGCATGTTTGACTGGTCCCCATCCCTGTTGTCTTCAGGGGGCCCAGGTAATACGGTGATCCAGCAAAGCATGGCAGTGGTGGGTGGGAGAAGCCCCCTCCCAGGTTCCCCTGTTTCCTAAGTCAGTAAACATAGCCAGGACTGCCTGGGACAGAGAAACTCAGGCCAAGGTAATAACATCAAAACCAAAGTCCTGGAACTCTTGAGTAAACTAGTGACCCTCCCAGATAAAACAACTTTGTTGTCCAAATCTTCCTTTCCAAAGATCTAAGACTTTTCAAATGCTGGTCCAAGGCCAGCCATTGAAAGAAAGAGCTTCAGCAAGCCTCCTGGAATGGCAAACACTGTTAAAATAAACAAACGAACCTCTTCCATTCAGTTTTCCCCTTACGGGTCTATTTTTATTTCTGCCCCTCTCCCCTGATACTTAACATTTTGTAGTCCCCTCCCTTCTGCATCCCTGCTCCCATCCTCACCTCGCTTTTCTCTGGGACCGAGGTCATTGTTTCACCTTCAGTAACACAAATATCTAATTTCAAAAGGAGGAGTTGAGGGAAAGGAGCGGTGTGACCTCTTCTTTTTGGTGTTGGCGCATACACCACTCCTACAGGTGGATACCTAAGCCTGACTTGGGTCTGAAAAGAACTTTGGTTCTGGAATTCTAAACCCTGATTAGAAAAGATCAGAGTGGTTAGAACAGAGATTCATTGGAATCATACTGACCTCTCTTTTCTCAATGAAATTGACCCCTCTTGAAACGAACAAAAAATTGAAAATAACTCTTTTTTTCCACGTTGTGCCAGCGCATACATCCTTTGGGGGTTTCCCAAGTGCCAAGTCTTATTCTGACCCTAGTGTCGACTACCTTGGAATGCTGCTTTTCCTGTCAGCCCCATCTAGCCAAAGAGCAACTAATAAAGATATAATGAAACTTTTTGTCCACAAGATGCATAGGGCAGCTGCTGCTTCATAGAACAGGATGCCACGAACCCCTCCCCCCATGAGAAGGGTGCCCAGAATCTCAGGGACCAAGATGCAGGCTCTCCTGCCAGGCATCTGGAGAAGTTCCTCCTTACTCTGCAGAAGGGAGGGGGCAGAAACCCATGCCACCTGTCTCCAAAATCTGAAGGTAATTAGCTTTAAAAATAATGCCAAGTTCTCATGGTAGAGGCCTCAGCACAGTTGGGGGTGGAAAGAGGGCTACTTCACAGAGTAAAACTGTTGCAATCACATTAGTCATTTCAGGTGAGGTCAGACAAGGTTATTGGAGAGATGAAAGTTGCCCTGCAGTTTCAAAGAGGTCTCCTGAAAGCATTGAGAAATGGTTGAAGTTCAGAATCTTTGTTCCCCTTCCCCTTATGAGCAAGACAGGTTTTTGTTGCTTTTTTTTGTCTCTTTTTTCCTGTTTGATGGGCATAAGCTCTCGTGGACGATGGGGATGGTCTGATCTGCAGTCTGGCAGGTGTGTTGTGTGGGTCACCTGCTTTCTACGTTGGCCATGGTGAATGTGTAAGCTCTTGGCTCGCTGCCATCTGCCACCCAGCAAGATGGCACCTCGAGGCGGCTACCCTCTGCCCTCGCTTGGGGGAGGGTTCAGGGAATGTAACTTCGTGATATAATTAACTGACGCAACGCACACTGCTTTCCTTACTGCTTTGAATGGCAGGACACTTACCACTCAGAATTGACTGTGTTGGGACTACTTTGAAAATCAGCAGATTAAGTGGCTGGGCCTGAGTTTGACCTATTCTCATGCCAGTGTGGGTCCTTCAGTCCCGTGAGAGTTTTGCATAAAACAGGTGGTGGTGTGTTGAACCCATGTTCCCCAGAGCACTTGTGTGGACTCTACCCCTGCTTGAGGGGTCTCAGAGACGGGGATCAGGCGTTTATCTCAGGCACGAAGCCCATGCTTTGCACCGTGGTTGCTGTACGCGCTTCCCCAGTCAGCATTTGTTGAATGATCGAGATCGCAAAGACGTTACTTTCACCTTAAATGGTTTTCCAGGAGCACTTGTGCTCACTTCAATATCTTCGGCGACGCTGGCAGAATTTGGTTCAAAATGGCGAGTCTGTACAGAAGGTCCAGGGGATGTGATGAGCTCCCTTAGGGCAGCGCTGAGTCGGAGTGGTTTTGGAGGAGGGACCGTGCATACAGACCCCTGTGGACGGTGATGGGGTCAGGGCTCACCTCAGGGCTCCAGTGACCTGCTCTTTGGGCTGTTTTCTGACAGGTTGTTGAATAGCCAAGGATAAGAGGTTACAAACAAAGGTGGGTACTCAGCCCTGACTTTCCATGCCCAAGTGGCAAGCCAGCAACTCCAGCCTGTACCATGTCCCCATACCACCTGTAAGAGTCGTGAAACTCATCTAACAGGTACTTAATTGGAGCTTTAACTGGGCAAGTAAGACATCCCATGTTGGATTGGGGGAAGGGAGGAATGGAGAGGAATGCCAGTTTTTTGCAAAACACCAACTTATAGTTCTTTGGTTAGCAGATGCAGAGGCCTCTCCAGTGACACATTAGGATGTAACTTCCTTGAGCATAGGGTTTGTTGGTTTAAGGAAGGGTGCTCTGTCCTCACCAGCCAGTGGCTGGAGCCTCTGAGATAGACAGGGCCTTGCTGGAGGGAGGGGACTTTGGGGGCCGACCCTGTGCTAAGGATGCGCTGGGGGCTGGAGCTGCCCTTCTGGCCCCCTGCCCCTGCCATGGCAGGTCAAGAATTAGGTTGGGTTTTGGCTGGATCTGTGATGTCCTCAGCAGTCTCTGAGCAGAGTTCATTCTAAGCCCCTTGCCTGCTGTGTGCCCACACAGCGCAGTGTGAAGCTTCTGGCGGCCCCTGGAGGTGTGGGACCCTCCCCCGTGTGCTGCCGCTGTTCAGTCTGCCATGTCTCAGTTTAGTAGAATGTTGGGGAAAAGAACCTCCCTCCTACTAGGGTGAGGTCGCAGAGGTCTCTGGAAAGAACAGAGTGGAAAATTATTCAAACAACTGAGGCATTTGAAAAATTATTTTGAGAAAGGTTTAAAATATTGTAAAAATTACATAGCAAGCACCCTTCTTCCATTATCCAGGGTGAATTAACGACTTGGCATATTTACCATGTATGCTCACATATAAATGTATGTATTCGTTTATGAACTTAAACGTTACAGATCAAGTTGTGATTTGGGGGAACTTTTTTAAAAAGAGCCATGTATAAATTCATAAGGCGGAACATTAATAATTCTGACTCTGCTTTCTCAGGTGCAAATCTGTCCTGGCCCTTTGGGTCTGCCGTATTAATAAATAAGCCTGGCTTGAGTCTGGTTAGGAAGGCCAGGCTGGCTCATGGGAACGCTGTGTTCCACTCAGTTAGCCTTTGTCAGAGGGGGGCAGGCGGCTAGTTGGCACAGAGTCCTGGGTGTCTCTCTTTGGAATGGAAGGGGAGTATCCCTTCACTTCAGGGGAAACTGCACCAGAGCCATCTTCTTCCCTTCGTGCTGAATAAAAACAGACAAATGCACAGAGCAGACATTCAGAGAAGAGCGTGGTACAACCCAAAGCCGCGTGGTGAGCTGTGATGCCAGCTCACCCCAGGGCACCTGGCATCACAGGGGAGGCCCGTTAGGTGAGGCAGCCGGACCGGTCCCCCTCGGGCCTTCTTTCTTGACCGCTGAAATCCTGAGAGTCAGGCAGTCTGCAGTGCGCACCAGTTTTTCTCTGAATACAGAGCTTCCTTCAAACAGATGGGTAAAAAGGAACAGTGTGATTAACAGCTAATCCTTCTCCAGTGTTTACTGTGGCCTGGGCTACAAGCTCGACTGAGTGGTTTTACATGTACCATTAAAACTCAAAGCAAGTCCTGGGCGCTGCTATTATTGGTACTAGGTGGGTACTATTATTATGGTCTTTGCACAGAGGAGAAAACCAAGGGCCGGAGAATGAGCAGACGGCCGACGGAGTCCGGTCAGTGGGCAGCCGGGGTGGTGCGGGCACCCCGAGGGCTGGCTGCGGCACCCGTGTGCGGGCCCACCGCTCCTGTTTCCCCGCAGGAGATGCTCTGCCCTCTTGGAAGGTGGAGAACTCCCGGGACCTCGGCACCCCTGTGTGGATGGCGTGACAGTGTCAGGCGTCCTGGGGAACTGGGTGAGATGCGAGTGAAAGGGCCCCCAAACCAGGCCACGCGTGTGTCCGTGGCGGCGCTGAGATCTCACCGCCCGGCCTGGGGAGGCCAGCTATCAGAGCGCAGGCTTCCCTTTCGAATCATAGCAGATATGGCCGAAAAATGGCTTCTGTGCTGGTACAGCTCTCACAGCCACAGCGCCTTCCAGTCCGATCTTATAAGTGAACCTCTGTGAAACGGTAAACAGCCATGCGGGAAGAGCCAGGGACAATCTAGGGGGCTTGGGAGCGCGCAGTGCCTCTGTGCCGAGCTCATGGCGTGGTCCGCGGCGGGCGGAGGGCCGCAGTCGGCCCCCAGGGCCCAGGCTGTGCTGATCTGCCCGGTGCAGCAGGGAGGCCTATGGATCCGGGAACGCCGGTCCTCCGTGCTGAGATTTCCGTCTTCAGCCCTCCCGAGAGGACGTGCCGGGTGGCAGCTCTGCACCCCGCTGTCAGCGGGTGGGTGAAGGGAGTGCGCGCCTTCACGTGCTTTTCAGAGCCATGCTTACCGAGAGCTCCTTGCAGACTCAAAACGTGGGGGACGGGTGTTCGCAGAGTCATGTAGGTGAGGCGGCTCAGAGCGTGGAGCCGGCACTTGGTAAATATTAGTTCCCTTCCCCTTCCTGTGTGTGAGGCAAGTTGTACAAGTGAAGCATCAGCAGTTCAGATGCAAAAATAGAGCTCCATGTGAGGATGTGGCCTCTTTTCCCTGCGTGTGGACCAGATGTCAGGCTGCCTGGTGAGGACTCCAGGAATGTGACAGCTTCCTTCTTCGGGGCTTCATTGCTTCTCCCCATATGGAGGAGCCTCCCTCTCGATGCACTTCTTGGATCTGAAAAACAAGAATGAAAAAGAGGG
The DNA here is from genome assembly GCF_049115385.1 of Moschus berezovskii. Taxonomy (NCBI): domain Eukaryota; kingdom Metazoa; phylum Chordata; class Mammalia; order Artiodactyla; family Moschidae; genus Moschus; species Moschus berezovskii. The sequence goes on from NC_142479.1 coordinate 17,278,276, forward strand.
TGGTATAAAAGTCTCAGGAATGAACTTTCTGTATTCTCCTTCTTAAAAAAGCGTATGCACATGTGTTCTTTGGCTCTTACCTTCAGGTTTGATACCTGGTCACCACATCATTATCACTGTTACTTAACAGGATAAAAATTAACGGAGGACCACAGCAAATGAACCTTTGTTTTCAGGGCATTTATCCTTTTCCTTACCTGACATTTACTGAGGGCCAGCTATCAGGCTTCGAACTAGATGTTGGGAATTCAGAGATCAGGAGGATGTTATTTCTTGAACTTGAGAAGTTTATGAACTACAAAGAGATAGATAAATGTGACTAAAGTATTAAGGGTATGGGTTTTCTCTGGCGGTCCAGTGATTAAGATGCTATACTTCCACTTCCCTGGTGGTTCAGATGGTAAAGAATCTGCCTGCAATGTAGGAGACCTGGGTTCAATCCCTGGGTTGGGAAGAAGCCCTGGAGGAGGGTATGGCAACCCACTCTAGTATTCTTGCCTGGAGAATTCCATGGACAGAGGAGCCTGGCGTCTACAGTCCATGGGGTCTCACAGAGTCAGACACAACCTAGTGACGAAGCACACTTTCACTGCAAGGGGCGCAAGTTCAGTCCCTAGTTGGGGAACTAAGATCTTACAAGCCACATGCCATGGCCAAAAATAGAGGGAAAAAAAAGTACCACTTGCAAAGAAATGAAAGTTGTAAAGAAAGAAAATAGAAAATTTAGAAAAAAGGTGTTAAGGGTATGGACAAAGTGAAGTCAGGAAGGCAAGAGTGGTCAGCTCTGAATGGGGTGCAGAGAAACGATCAGAAATGAACTGTGTCTTAAAGAATGAGCACAAATTATTCAATGTGAAGTACATATTTAAGTGACTCATTGAGTTTTTCTTGACTGATATTAATTTCCATTAAATATGCCCAAGAATTAATTCAGATCAAAGCGTTAAGGGACATGAGACTAAAATTTTAAAGTGAGGGGGAAAAGAATAAAAAGAATGTATATGTGATGAATACCCAGGGAAACGAGGCTTTGCTGTGTGGTGAGGGGCCCGGGGTCTGCACAGCAGGGCAGCTAAGGCACATGTCTCAAACGTGGCACGTTTAAAGAAGTTGGGAGGTTAGAGGCGGCGTAACTGATGGAATTTGACAGTTGCTGTGGCAACACACCCACTTTCAGAAAAGCATTTGGTGGGAGGGCAGGAAGACGCATGGTATTGCCCTGGGCTGCCTTACGCCCCACACTGCCTGTTCTGGCCAAAGGTGAGGCTGGATTGAGAAGGAGAAATGCCCCACGTGGCTGGCTCTGGAATAAGATGAGGAGATGAGTAAACCAGAGCAGACAGCAGGGGACCGTGCGAGCAGGAGGGGGAGTTCTGAGCAAGCCCACTCCCTTCAGGAAAACATCTCCCAAGCACTGTATTGAATATATTGAATGACCCATGGATTTCTGTGAAAAAATGTTTATGGCACAAATGTGTGTAAATCTCTATGGAAGCAGCAGCAAAGAATGCTGTTGGCATAAGTGACAGAGTCCTGAGAGGAGCAAAAAGACTTTGGTTGATGAAAAATTGGTTTTGAAAGGTTTTGGCCCAAGAGCTGGGTGATTGTCTCTGCGGCGCCACCTTCTGGTCCGTCAGAGGTATGACATGGTGTGAATCTGTTTGGGTGGTGGGTTTCCTTGCAGACTTCGCTGTGTAGCTACTTACCTCCATGTGGGCTGTATTTTCCAGACCGTTGGTTCAGGACTCAGCAACACAACATCAACAACAAATTGGTTCTCGACCTTGGCCTCATATGGGACTCTCCGGGGGAGCTTTTTGAAAAAAGTTACTTAAAATAATTTAATTACAAAAGAAATGTATCAGACAGTTCAGTCGCTCAGCATGTCCGACTCTTTGCAGCCACATGGACTGCAGCATGCCAGCTTCCCTGTCCATCACCAACTCCTGGAGCCTGCTCAAACTCATGTCCATTGAGTCTTTGATGCCTTCCAACCATCTCATCCTCTGTTGTCCGCTTTTCCTCCCACCTTCAGTCTTTCCCAGTATCAGGGTCTTTTCGAATGAGTCAGCTCTGCACATCAGGTGGCCAAAGTATTGCAGTTTCAGCTTCAGCATCAGTTCTTCCAATGAATATTCAGGACTGATTTCCTTTAGGATGGACTGGTTGGATCTCCTTGCAGTGCAAGGGATTCTCAAGAGTCTTTTTCAACACCACAGTTCAAAAGCATCAGTTCTTCAGCACTCAGCTTTCTTTATCGTCCAACTCTCACATCCACACATGACTACTGGGAAAACCATAGCTTTGACTAAACAGACCTTCGTTGGCAAAGCAATGTCTCTGCTTTTTAATATGCTGTCCAGATTAATCATAGTTTCTCTTCCAAGGAGCAAGCGTCTTTTAATTTCATGGCTTTGGTCACGATCTTCAGTGATTTTGGAGCCCACCAAAATTAAAGTCTGTCACTGTTTCCATTGTTTCCCCATCTATTTGCCATGAAGTGATGGGACTGGAGGCCATGGTCTTAATTTTTTTGAATGTTGAGAAGTAATATATGACCAGTATAAAATACAACTTGAGTTCCTATATCTCATTCCCTGATTTAACAGTCAGCAGTTCCTTGGATACTCTTCCAGACATTTTCTTTGTGTGTATAAATACATTTGTACATATATTTATATAGAGATTGATTGTGTAGAGAAGTATGGAAATATGTGTATATGCATACACTATGCAAAGAATATATACTATACATAATGTTATGCAACTTGCCTTTTTTGCTTAATGTTTTTTGGATATCCTTCCATATAAATATATACAGCTCTCCTGGCTGCATGGAATTCCATTGTCTGGATGTGCTGTAATTTATGTAACAGCTACCTGTAGCTTGTTTTCATCCTTGTTTGCCATTCTCCATACATTCAGCATATTTAAAGTGTAAGTCCCTAGATGTGAAATTACTGGATCAAAGTGTGTAGGCCCTAAAAGAATTGTACTGGATCATACTCCTGTCAAACGTGGGTGTGAAGGCTATTTCTTCTTTCATTAAAAAAAAAAAAATCAATAAAACAAAGCAAAAATAGAGAGTTCCAGGCCCCATTTCCAGAGCTTCTGACTGAGGTGGGAGAGGTACTGAACATCTATATACTTTAAAGCTCTGCAGGTGAATCTGGGCCATAACCAGGGTTGGGAGCTATGACCTCAGACAGAGGGGGTAAAATTAGGAGCCATGCTCCTAGGTGGTGATGCCTCGGTTATGCCCTTTCAGATCCAAATAGCAAGGTTTCCCTTACGGTGGCCAGCTGGGGGGTAATTCTTTACTGCGTGGCCTCAGATTCCATTAGAAGAGGCAGAGTTTGTGGATATGAAAGTCAATACCTTGTTCTCTGACTTCAGTATGAAGAGCCCCTGGCCTGGCCCCCTTTGGGGAGTTAACGGTGTCTCCTTTCTTCTGCTTAGTTAGCTTCAGGAGATAGAGAGAAAATGGACATCTCTTCTTCAGAGAGCCCGTTGTAAGCATTCTCCGTCTCGGGGAATGACTCCTCCTGCGCAGCCTGTGTCGGAGGAAAGTCACCGCCTTCATTACTTTCTGTCGCTCTCACTGTGTCCGTTGAGGCTGTGCTCTGCCATCCCCTTCCATGTGTCTGTCCACCGAGCTGTGCCATGAGCAGCGTCCGTGCCCGCTGGCATCGGGACATCACGTCTTGCTTCTCGCCTCCCGCCCGCTGGAGAACCTCCGTCTTCTGTCTGACACGTCTGCCCTTTCCCTTTTGAGGACACACTCCTGTCCCCGCCCATCCATTGTTTGCCCACGTGTCTTTTCAGTTGGTTTCTTTCCCTCACTCCCGTGTTTAGGTAAGAACTGCCTTTCGTTAGCTAAGGAGTTTGGATCAATATTAGGCAATCTGAGTTGATTGGGGGGCAGGTTGCACACTGGAATCACAAAGGTCACGAAGGCGCTGGGCCACCCTGAGTCCACCGAGAGGTCACAGACTGTGCCGGGCCCCCTGTCCCGCGCACGGTCCTGGCAGGCCCTGGCCTGAAGCTCGAGAAGGTGCGTCCCAACACGAGGACCCACACGAGTGTTTGATGCTGACTTAGTCCTCGTTTCTGTTTACCCAAGAGGCACGCAGACCTCACCTCGTGCCTGGGGAATAGAAAGGCAGATTTTTGTCCCATATAGATTTTTCTACATGAGGCAGGAGCCAGATGGGTTTAGCTTGGCTAATCTTAGTGCAAGCTGGAAAATTCCAATTTTTCCGAAACAACACATTTCTAAGAAATTGTCTGGTTTAGAATATTATGCTAGTATATGTAAGGGAACCACATGACTCTGGGCTGACTTATAGCAAGGCTTATAAATATGTATGAAAACATACCTGCATCTCCCTTGTCCCCCACCAGCATGATGGTGGCAAGGACTGGATTCAGTTAAGCCCCTCCATTTTTATTGCTTGTCAAAACCAGTGTTTGTTTGGCAAATATTCACTTCTGTGGGACTTAAATTTATTTGAGAAAACCTGAGTGTCTGCCTTTCCCAAGTCTCAGCTTGCATGACGCATGCTCAGTGAATGTTGATTTAGGTTTTACATCGCTGGAAACAGTGTGTGTTGCTCTTTAGTCTTCCCTTTTCCTCTGCCCAAATAACCGAGACCAAGCTATCACTTCTTTAAAATGCAGTTCCTCCCATGATACCTTATCACCAAGGTGTGTGCCCATCAGATGGCAGTACCCATGCCAGGAGCGCCTACATGAAGCAGAATGCCCGCAGCTGCTGCAGAGGCTGGCAGTGCCCGCCTCACCCCGGATGAAACCCTGGGTGGGGTTGGGAGGACACACAGTCCGTTTTGTTCAGGTACTAGCTGACTACGTGGGGTTAAGCTGATTTCCACCTCCCGGAGAATCTATATCCCTGAGTTAGCAGAACCCCACCCCACACCCCTACTGCGACTCCTGTTGCCTAGCAACACTTATTTAGTAACCTTTCAGAATTATCATTAATACTGAGGAAGAGAACCTCCCTGCTCTGTGTTATATACACAGCCTGCGCACTGCAGACTTCTCTGTTGTGGGCTGGAGGGGTATCTACGGGCATTTTTTATCTGTCATCCTCTGTCCAACATACACTCTCCAGACCAAGAGAGAATCAACAGATGTCACGGGGACTTTAGGGGACATCAAGGCAGTGGATGCAAAGGGACCACTCTGGGCTGGTCGCTCAACATCCCTCAGAGAGAGCTCCCCCAGAGGATGTGGAGCAGACACGGACTCCGCCGCGTGGGGTCCAGGGGAGGGCTGCTTGGCGGGAATTGTTGGCCACGGCCTGTGGCGTTCCTGTTGTAGCTGGGCAGGTGTCGGTGGTGGCAGGAGTGTAGAGAGGTTAGGGCTTTGGAACTGACCCGAGTCTGAATGTAAGCTCTTGCACCTCACTGGTTGCTCGACCTGGAGCCAGTTACCAAGCTGTAATGTGGCGAACCCTCGCTCAGCCCGCAACACCAGCCTGTTCAGGAATCAGTCCACTTCCTGCCTTTCTGTCCTCTCCAAGAACTGTCCACAGAATGCTCTTCAGCTCCCATCCCTGGAATATCAAGATTCCCCACAGCCTTTTCTCTGATTTTCTTCTTGCCCTGTACTATCTCCCAGGGGATCGCAAGGCTGTGAAATCCACATCTCTAGTTACGATTGTGCTTCTGAGGCCTGGACTCTTGCCTAAAGCTGGGGTCCATGTCCTCCAGGGTCTCCATCTGGAGCCCAGAGGTGCCCTGGACTTGGTGGAGCCACAGACTCTGACTTTTCCTCCGAAAGTGCTCAGGGCACCGCCTTCCAGGTCTCGGTGAGTTTTATCACCTCCTTTCTGGCTGTCCACGCTGGAACCTGCAAGTTAACCCTGCTCTGTCCTGCGCTGCTCACAGATTGACGGAGCCTCATACTGATCCTACATCATCAGTGACTCTTAAATCCAGCCTGCCCTCTCCCAGCATTGGGGCAGTCGCTCAGCCCGTCCTGCCTCCCCTCCGATGTCTCCTCTGCTGCTGCCATGGTGTTACCTCATCACTTGCTCACCAGCCCCTTGAGGATGAGGTCTGACCACTGAGGGCCCCTCTCTGTCTGGTCTCAGCTCTTCCTTCCCCTCTCCTCGACCTCTAAGCTCCAACTACCCCCTGCTTTCAGTTCCCTGCCTGATCCAGGAGTTCTCGAACATCTTCACGGCCTCACAGATTCTGTCCCCTCTGCCTCCATCACCCCTTATCCCTTTACTTGTCCAGCCGATGTCGAGAATCCTCCAAGATGCCAACTCCCTCTGAGAAGCCTTTCCTGATGCCCCTGCACTCCCTCTGTGGATCTGGCTTAGTGATCGACCTTTAGCCTCCACCCTGTGGTTCCCTGGGCAGAGCTCTCCTGTAGCACTTAGCACCTGCACTGTGAACACCTGGGTGCTTACAGTTTCCACCTCCAGACTGTGTGCTGGGTTTTATTTATGTATTTTCACAGCTTGGCTTCCCTGGTGGCTCAGATGGGAAAGAATCTGCCTGAAATGCAGGAGACTCCGGTTTGATCCCTGGGTCAGGAAGATCCCCTGGAGAAGGGAAAGGCAACCCACTCCAGTATTCTTGCCTGGGAAATCCCATGAACAGAGGAGTCTGGTGGGCTACAGTCCATGAAGTCACAAAGAGCCCAACACCACTGAGCAACTCACACTCACACAACAAAAGTAAATACACAAAGAATTAGAAAACTGACAGCTCTGCTGGATTAAGAACATCCAAACTTTTGGTGCTTTGCTGGTGGCTCAGACAGTAAAGAATCTGCCTGCAATGCAGGAGACCCGAGTTCAGTCCCTGGGTTGGGAAGATTCCCTGGAGAAGGAAATGGCAACCCACTGCAGGATTCTGGCCTGGAGAATCCCACGGACAGAGGAGCCTGGTGGGTCCATGGGATCACAAAGAGTCAGACACAACTGAGCAACTAACACACACAGGCTCAGAACTTAGCCCATAGTAGGTCTTAGTAAGTGTTTATGAAATCAATGTTTTAGTCAAAAAGCCTTTGTTTTACTTTATTATTATTTTTTTAAAAATATTTATTTGGCTGCATCAGGCCTTACTTGCGGCACACAGGATCTGGTTTCCTGATCGGGAATCAAATGCAGGCCCCCTGCACTGGGAGCAGAGTCTTAGCCACTGGATGGCCAGGGAAGTCCCAACAAGCCTTTGCTTCTTCTGTGCAAGGCATTGGCAAGGCCTTTACCTGAGAAGATTTCCAGTGTAGTTCTAGAACAGATATTTGCTTAAAAGCTATAGAGTCACTTAACCTGAGAAGCGTCCAGGCCAGCATATGCTTGCATGCGCTGTGATACAGATATTAACCGTGAGGCATGTTGGGCGTTGTCACCAACACTGGGACAGTCAGTGGGAGGAAGGCTTGACTTAGACCCTGAGGGGCGGTCGGGCAGGTAGAGGTGGAGATGGTGAGAAGCAAGAGCATCTGGAACAGGGCTGACCAGCGTGGCTGGACCGAGAGCAGAGCAGGGCTGAGGGTATCCTCTACCTCCGGACAAAGCTTGGACCAGGCGGCGGAGCGAGGCCGCTGGCGGCCTTGATCGGGGCAGAGGTGCTGTTTGAAGAGTCGCTGGGTGGCATGCGCAGGACAGGCCTGCAGGGGGCAGGGGGCCCAGCGAGGAGGGCGCTGCATCGGCCCAGGTCCTTAGCAATGGCCTGCCCCACCTCTGATGGATCTGAACATCAGCCTCCCGGAGACTTCAGGATGGTTTATTGCTCGAGCTGGAATGACCTTTGCTGTCATCCTGAACTTGCATCCCAGTATATAACCGGTGCTCAAACCAGAGCCCAGGGGGTCTCCCCCACAGTCCACGTCACTGGTCCCGTCTCTGGATTACAGTCCTTCTGCACAAGACGGGATAGAAGAAGGGATAGGAGACGGCAGCATACAGGCCTTGTGAGACCCCGGGGAGAGGGGCTGGTGGTCCCTGCGAGCTTGGACCGTGAGTTCGGTTCCCAGTGACGGTGAGTGACAGGCCACGAGTGGCTGCGCCTGGACCAGCACAGGACTCTGAACTCTGGGCAGAGAATTTCAGAGCGTGCTGGCCGGGCGCCCAGGCAGGAGGCCTTAGAAAAGCTTATTTACTTTTGGGTGCTCAGCTTGGAGACTCGCACAGGAAAGAATTTGTGTGGATCTCCTTGAGAAGCCGCAGAGCCGCAGCCACACCTGAATCCTATTCATGTTCATCCGGAAACTCAGGCTTTCAAACAATTCTGTTTCTCTTCCTATGTTTGTTTGGACGGGTTGAGGGGCTGGGAGAGGAGGAAGGGTGTCGCTCGGGGGAGTGTGGGCCATTTGTTTGCAGCCGGTTCCGGGGTTCACCGTGGACGTCAGCAAACCCCATGCTTACCTCGTCCCCTGCTTCACTCTCTCCCCCGAATCCAAACAAAAAACTCACATGGCCCAAAGCAGAATAGTCAGTTTAATAACTTGCCCTGGCAGCACTTGGAAAACTGCAGGTTTCAAACGACTAGACCTGCAGATTTTCACCAACTCGGACAATTAAAGAGGCTCCAGGGACCTCAGCGGTGCTGACGCCAGGGGTGCGTGTTGTCATTAAAAACGGAGAGAGCCTCCGCTAAGAGCCTCCAGGCCTGGAGAGCTCGCTTCTCTGCTTGATGAGAAGGCAGCCCCACCCCAGTGGGACCGCGGTAAACTGCTCAGTGGCTCAGGCTCTCCGCAGGTCCCGTGTGCCCTCGGGGCTCTGCAGGGCTGTCAGGAGGGCAGGGTGAGGCCATCGACACTCTGGGTGCACTTGAACCAGGTCCAGAGGCAGCGCGTGTTGCCAGGCAGGAGCCCCTCTGGTGTCTGCCCCTCCTCGGAAACCGACATCACCACGTGCCCGTGCAGGGGGCAGAGGGGGGACTGCAGTCCCAGCTTCATCCTCTGCAGATGCCTCTTGTCGCTTGTCCTCTGTCCCGTGGAGCTGCAGAAAGGCTTGACGCGGCCATTCTAGATGAGAGCACCCGCTCCCCGGGCGGCCTGGGGAGGATTGCAGCCACGCAGTTCTCAGAAGGCGTGTCTGCCATGCAGAGCATTCGGAGGATGGGCAAGCAGGCAGTTGGTGGGATTCAACCTTGCACTTCCCAGGTCTTCACCCGCCATACCTTTCCTGCAAGTGTAGAGGAACCAAGAGGCCTGCTCTTCCGCAGCCGTGTGCCATGACTTGGGATGAGTGGGCAGAGACAGGAGAGTGTGCAGGGGGGACCGGGCACTCTGTTTCCCATCCGTGGCCCTTCCGACTCACCTGTGGTCGATGGGGGTAGGGTCAGTGTTGCCAGACCTGGAATCTGGCCTGCGCCCACAGGCTTTGGTCTGTGGGGCTGTGAGTACACTTCCGGCCACCTTATTAATCCCCTGCCCCCAGTGGTGGCATGAGCGCAGCGGGGAGAGACTCTGGCCCTGGGGATAGAGGAGCTGGAGGGGGCTCCGTTACTTTGTCTCGGAAACAACCGTGGGGTGCCCAGACCCGCAGCTGCAGCTTCGGTGCTGCCACATGGCACTGAGTGCCAACGGGGGAGGCTCTGAGCCCCTCAGCTCTCAGTCGGCTCAAGGAGGCAGGTTTCTTGCTGACTCCACTGGCAGGATTTGCGCTGATCCACACCCTTGGAATGAGAGGCCTTGCTAATCCAGCCCTGGCCTCTGCCAAATCAGGAGCTGCCAGATCAAGTCAGGGCCATTTTGGGTACTGGAGCGCAATCCCAGAGCTGCGTGGTTGTCCTGGACGCGGGGGTCACACTTGGTGACGTCCAGCAGGCTTTGCTCAGGCGGCAGCCGGCAGGCAGTGTGTGCTGGAGGGCAGGGTAGTGCAGACACTGCCACGTGGCAGCCCCACACTGGGCCCAGCACAGCCAGCCCCAGGGGACTGATGAGTGAGCAGGACTCTGCGTGGTGGAGTGGCTGGCCCCGGTCACAGAGCTCTTTAGGGGCAAGTGCACCGTGAGTCCAAGTCCATCTGTGCTTTCAGACGAGCCCGGCGGTCTCCACAGGGTGGGTCAGAGGGCCGGACGGAGGCTGGAGAGGGAACCTGAACGGTGTTTCCCCTGTCTGTGCCCAAACACAGACCCAGAGCACTGATCACTTGGGTGTAGATGTAAAACATGCTCCCCCGTGACGTGACCTTTGCAGCCACAGGCCATAACAGAACAGACGAGGCCTGGTCTCCAGCCGTCCAGAAGCTCTTTAAAGACGCCTGCATGACATGTAGCGTTGCCAGGAGCCCCGGCCCTCTGAGCCATTAGTTGATTTGTCGTTGAAGGCGTGTCCTTGGCATGAGCGGCCGTTCAGGATGACCGAGGTGGTGGAGGCGGTGGGGGGAGGAGGATGGGACTGCTGGCTGCCCTCATTCCTGGGGCTCTCATCCATGCCTGGGGGCATCCATGCCCCCTTGGGGAGTCGTCCACACCCAGGAGTATGGCACGCCCTAGGAGACTGAGCCCCACCAGTCTCCCTCCAGCTTTCCGGCTGCATGACTGTGTGTGTGTGTTGGGGGCGGTGGTGTGGATTTCACCTCTGACCTTCCTCTTCCTAATCCATAAATTGTGGGGCAGGCTCATGGGTCAGTGGAAAGTTGCCCAGGAGGCCCAGGTCCTGACACTGAGCTCTCAGTTGGAGAGTACAAAATCCCTTGCTTTCCTTTAAGGCTTTTATGTGCTTAAGAGCTTGGACTTTAGAATCAGAAGAGTTGGGAGGTGAGATTCTGTTTCATCTACCAGTTGGGCAATGTTGGTTCATTATTTGGCATTTCTGAGTGGGTGAGTGAGTGATAGTTGCTCAGTTACTCTTTACAACCCCCTGGACTGTAGCCTGCCAGGCTCCTCTGTCTGTGGAATTCTCCAGGCGAGAGTACTGGAGTGGGGTGCCATTCCCTTCTCCAGCATTTCTGAGCTTGTCTTAAACTGTCTGGAAAATGGAAATACTAATGATTCCAACTTATACAGATATCTTGAGGATTAAGTGAGGTGGTTCGTGGGGGGTGCCCCTCCTGCCCACTGACCTTTGTTCCTAACAGTGGCTCCTCGGTGGGCGGGGCCCGTCCGCCGCCCGCAGGGCAGCGTTTCACTGGCTGTCTCAGTGGCCGGGAGCAGGCAGACCCTTCCTATGCTCACACATAATGGGTTGGGTTGGCTTCTCAGTGCTGTGCTTTACCCGTATTTCTGTGGACAGCCCGTGACTGTGGAGAGAGTGTTAGGAAAGAGCTGCTTTGCTCAAAGGGATCTTTATAGGGGCCCTTTCAGTATATTTGTCCTGCAATCATGGACAGCACTTACTGGGCACCGTGTCTGAATTTGGCACAAGGGAAGTGCGTGTGTGTGTGTGTGTGTAAAACAGAGACAGAGGGATTTGTTTTTGCCTCAAAGTTAGTGTATCAGCCAAATAAGGCTCAGGGCACTGGAAAAGTGTCAAATGTTATGACAGATTCACAGCTGCTGGAGTTGAAAAGGACTCTTTCGAATCTAATGTTTGGTTAAGCCTTTTCTTTCTCCTCCTCTTCTTCCTTTTCTGGGGGCTTCTTCTCTTTGCAAAGTGAAACAAAATCTGACTTTAAAAGCTCATCTTTATTTCTGTCTTTGAGAGTAAAAGAGGCTCGTTATAGATGATTGGTAAAATATAATAAAAAGAAAACATAGTCCCCCAAACAGTCCTCGTTATGAACCAGGGGTATTTATTTCTGGTTGTTCAGTGGTTAGTATTAAACGCTCCTCCATGCAGGCTCCTTCTAGAACCTGGGGATACAGCAGCAAAGAAGACAAGGTCCCCATCCCCTGGTGCTTATGGAGGGTGTTTGTGGAGGGAGGTCTCTGACCAAGTCAAGCAAATACAAAAGATAATTTGGGGTGGAGATAAATTTTGCAAAGGACATGAAATAGGGTGGTTTGTAGTTGGGGCAGAGGAAAGTCAGAGGGTGAGAGGACATGGAATTTGCACCGGCGACTAACGGATACAGAAGGGCCAGGCAGGCAGTGCAGCAAAGAATGTTTAGGTTAAAGAATCCTGAGACCCAGATCTGGGGGTCCTGCTTGGGGCAGGTATGTGAGGAGTGAAGGGAAGGCCACATGGCTAGGCCTGTGGGGTGCGGAACCTTGAGTGGCACTGCAAAGACTCTGGAGGGTTTCAGGTGGGAGGGTGACCAGCATAGGTCTGTATTATTTTTTTTTTGTTTATTTTTGACTGCACCACGTGGCATGTGGGATTGTAGTTCCCCAATCAGGGGCTGAAACCACGCTCCCTGCAGTGGCAATTCGAAGTCTTAACCACTGGACCACTGCGGAAGTCCAGGTCCATTTTTAGAATGTTTTCCAGGCTGTGTGGAGAGTCCATTGTGCGGACTCAAACGGAAGGAGGGGGAGCAGTTAGGAGGATGAGAGAGATGCCTCCCAGGTGCCTAAGTGGTAAAGACTCCGCCTGCCGAGCAGGAGATGCAGGTTTGATCCCTGGTTGGAATGATCCTCTGGAGAAGGAAATGGCAACCCACTTGCCTGGGAAATCCCATGGACCAAGGAAGCTGGTAGGCTATAGTCCATGGGGTCGCAGAGAACTGAACATGACTGACCATGCACTCACACACACACACAGATGCTCAGTGAGGAAACCACAAAGCTTAGACAAGGAAGCATAGTCTTTTTATTCAATTTTTTAACAGTATCTGGGGTCATAGTATTTGTTTATCTATCTATATTTTTGGCTGTGCCAAGCAACTTGCAGAATCTGAGTTTCCCAGCCAGGGATCGAACCTGAAGTGGAAGTGCAGAGTCCTAACCACTAGACTACCAGGGAATTCCTCATACTCTGGATATCTGATATTTATGTTTATATGGAGACCACTGACTATTTCCCAGACACTGTGAATTATGTTAAGCACTTTATTTATCAGTTCAGTTCAGTCACTCAGTTGTGTCCAACTCTTTGCGACCCTATGGATTGCAGCACGCCAGGCTTACCTGTCCATTACCAACTCCTGGAGTTTACACACACTCATGTCCATCATGGCATCGTTGGTGATGCCATCCAGCCATCTCATCCTCTCCCTTCTCCTCCTGCCCTCACTCTTTCCCAGCATCAGGGTCTTTTCAAATGAGTCAGTTCTTCACATCAGGTGGACAAAGTATTGGAGTTTCAGCTTCAACATCAGTCCTTCCAATGAACACTCAGGACTGATCTCCTTTAGAATGGACTGGTTGGATCTCCTTGCAGTCCAAGGGACTCTCAAGAGTCTTCTCCAGCACCACACTTCAAAAGCATCAATTCTTTGGTGCTCAGCTTTCTTTATGGTCCAACTCTCACATCCACACATGACCACTGGAAAAACCATAGCTTTGACTAGATGGACCTTTGTTGGTAAAGTAATATCTCTGCTTTTTAATATGCTGTCTATATTGGTCATAGCTTTTCTTCCAAGGAGCAAGCATCTTTGAATTTCATGGGTGCACTACTATCTGCAGTGATTTTGGAGACCCAAAAAATAAAGTCTGTCACTGTTTCCACTGTTTCTGCATCTATTTATCATGAAGTGATGGGACCAGATGCCATGATCTTAGTTTTCTGAATGTTAAATTTTAAGCCAGCTTTTTCACTCTCCTCTTTCACCCTCATCAAGAGGCTCTTTAGTTCTTCTTCGCTTTCTGCCATAAGGGTGGTGTCATCTGCATATCTGAGGTTATTGATATTTCCCTCAGCAATCTTGATTCCAGCTTGTGCTTCATCCAGCCCGGCATTTCACATGATGTACTCTGCATATAAGTTAAATAAGCAGGGTGACAACATACAGCCTTGACGTACTCCTTTCCCAATTAAGCAAATGAAAGAGCTCAGCTGTAATTCTAGCACCTCCAATAGCTTTGTTTGTAATAATGCTTCCTATTGCCCACTTGACTTCGCATTCCCGGATGTCTGGCTCTAGGTGAGTGATCACACCATTGTGGATATCTGGGTTATGAAGATCTTTTTTGTATAGTTCTTCTGTGTATTCTTGCCACCTCTTCTTAATATCTTCTGCTTCTGTTAGGTCCATACCATTTCTGTCCTTTATTGTGCCCATCTTTGGAAGAAATGTTCTCTTGGTATCTCTAATTATCTTGAAGATATCTCTAGTCTGTCCCATTCTGTTGTTGTTCTCTATTTCTTTACCCTGATCACTGAGGGAGGCTTTGTTATCTCTCCTTGCTATTCTTTAGAACTCTGCTTTCAAATGGGTATATCTTTCCTTTTCTCCTTTGTCTTTCGCTTCTCTTCTTTTCTCAGCTATTTGTAAGGCCTCCTCAGGCAACCATTTTGCCTTTCTTTTTCACATTCGTTTCTCACACAGCCCTATGAGACAGGCATGGTAATCTTCATCTATAGATGTACAGACTTAAACTCAGAGAGGTAGATTTTTAAAAAGGAAAAAAATTCACCATAGTTTCTGTCCTTACTATAGAACTTACTAGGAAGTGGGGACAATTTCTTTCTGGTCCTTTACTCAAACACCAAAGTTTATAACATATAGGTAGCAGAACGAGAAATCAAACCCGAGTCTGACTCACTAGACGGCTTAACCACTACTCAGTACATTATAAAACCTTGTTGTAATCTTAATGTTATTGTATAAGCATCTCCCCAAGTACAACAGCTCAGCCTGTAGATCAGTCCGGTTGCCACGACAGTGTTTACCAAACACTCACAAATGCTCAGTAGCATTCACAGATGAAGGTTTATTGTTCCCTTGTCTGAAAGGGCTGTGAGTTGGTCAGGTGGCTCAGCTGATTTTGGCTGGACTTGCACGTCTGGGGAGCAGGTGACCTGGGCTGGCCTGGGCTTGCCTGCCCCCATCCCCCTCCAACCCCACCCTACATTGCAGGCTTGAGGGGCAGCATGACTGGTGGGGACTGATGTGCTGCAGAGAAGCAGCAGGACATGCAAGCCCTCTTTAGGCCCAGCCTTGGAGCTGACACTGTTACTTCTGTCACTTTCTGTCGGCCAGTGCTCGTCACAGGGCCAGCCCAGATGCGAAGGCTGGGGAAACAGACTCAGCCTGGAACTGCAGGGTCGCATGTAACAGAACGCGGGGAGAGGGAGAGGCGAGACCTCTGGCCTTTAGCACACAGCTGTCTTTGCAGAGTGCTAGTTAGACTGGCCAAGAGGTTCCTGCCATTGGAATAGAGACCTCAGGGCCCAGAGTCAGCCTCAGGGTCCAGAAAGCCCATGTCCTTAGGATGTGCTTGTAGGGCCTTTATTTAATCTCTGTACCTAAAGTGGTCACTCATTATGGGCCCTCGAATGTTACTGGAGTCTTATAAGTTAATTGGTTCCCTGTAACATAAGGATTCTCAGAAGCAGGGTGTTTTGCAGTGAAGTGAGCCCTGATGATGGTTTTCTTCTGAAAGCAATGAGTGCAAAGACAGTGAAAGTGCTATTTCACACTCAAATTATGACTGTGTGGGGTCAAAGAGGTTGCTAGATTCTTATTAAGTATGTAAGAATAAGAAACATCCTATCTTCAATTACACTATTTGGAGGTTTAGGCATACCTACTCTGTGACAAAAGCAGAGGCCAATTTTTGGTTTCAAGATAACGTTTAATCTCTGTCCAGATTTAAGCCCTTTGTTCCACCCTTTCCACCAGAAATCCTCCTTGGCTTTCCTAGAAATGACTTTCACTGAGATGCTTTTAGAAAAAAGAAAACTATGTCCCAGCACACTGCAGAGTCTACACCATGGGGTTGATCCTGTCCACCCCAGGTCCTTCAGAGAAAGCCTTGGAAAAATACCAAGCTCAGACTTAACAAATACAGAAAAGAAAAACAAAATATATGATCATCTCAACAGATACTAAAAACGCATTTGAGGAAATTTGTTATCATACATAATTTTTGATTAAAGAAACAACAGTAACTCAGTGCAGTAGGGCTGGGAAGGTTGGAACTGTTTTAGCTTCTCAAAAGGTTATCTCCTAGGGGTCTAGGAAAAAACTTTAAGGATGTAAGGCATTAAAAGTTATTTTCATTAAAGTCTGGGACAGACTTTAGTCTCATCCCTTTTACTCATTTTTTTTTTTTTTTTGCAGAGCCTAGCCAATGCAGTGAGTTTTTTTTTTTTTTAAGCAGGAATTATAAACACTGAGGCAGCAACTGTCTCTAGAGGCCGAAAAGATTATGTACCTTGAAAACTCTCTTAGAGCTATTAGAACTAATAAGGGTTGTCCCCAAACTAACCTTTGGTTTCATTCAATCTTCATTCAAAATCACATTAATAATTTAAAATATAATTTAATGTATCCTGAAATTCCTATTTCTATGAGTATAAGAATACTGAAGAAAATCTTCCGAAAAGAACAATAAATATCAAATATCAAATATTCAAATATCAAATCTTACTAATAACATTATATTAAGCCATTTGGAAAGTATTATGGAAAGGCCCTTGCTTGTATGTTATACAAAAATAAATCATAGGTGACTCAAAATCCTAAAATATAGTTATATTATAGAGTAATATATGTGTGTGTATATACCCACACACATCTGTCCACATATATAGCATATATATATACATGTATACATATGTGCCTATAGTATGATTTGGGAACAGAGAAGATATGAAATTAGAAGCCATAAAGAAGAAAATTTTAAGATATTATTACTATATTATAGTGCAAGATCTTGCCAACAGTGCAAAACTCTAAGCAGTTAGAAAGCAAATAGTCTGGGAGAAAATATTTTCTACAGAGAAAACAGATGAAATGATTATATCCATTGTTGATATGAAATCCATTCTATAAAGAGTGCTTACAAATGAATAAGCAACAAAATCCACTTAAAAAGGAGCAAAAAATAAGAAAAGGGTAGTATACAGGAGAAGAAATAAATACCCAATAGACACATGAGTTGTTCAGTCTCACTACTAAAAAGGAAATGTAAATTAAACAATAGTGATGTTTGTGTAATCAGATTGGCAACATTTTAAAAATTATCATTTAATTTGTACAAAAATGCACTTTCAGAAATGTTGGTGCAAGTATAAATAGATAAGACTTAGCAATGCTTTTAGAAATTTAAAAATACTTGCCTTTTGTAAGAGCAATCTCACTTTTGGAAATCTCTTCTATAAAAACACTCACATACCTAAAAATGCATCAGTTGGGAAATGATTAGGTAAATTGTCATATCCAAATTTTGGGAACTACTCACCCTTTAAAAAGAACAAAGTAGTTGTTTGTACTAACATGGGTAATTGCATATGGTATTCTGGTATATAGAAAGAGCAATTTAAGACGCAGGGGTAGTAGGATTGAGAGGTTCACACTAAACAGTTAAAGGTATCCTTTGGGAAGAGCAAGATGGATTGAGGGCAAGGGAGACACATTTCTGCATTTGTTGAAATTTTGCAATGAACATCTATGGTAATTTTAAAAATTAATGTAATATTCATTCTTAATTTGAAAATTCTTATTAAGAAAATTTTGCAAATCCACAAAAAGTAGGATAAAATAATAAAGATCCTCCTCCCTGTTACTCAGGGATACTGTTGACATTTAGGAATAAAGGGGGAAACAAACGTGTCCAACAGAGTTAATGCAGTCGAAAATATAGACAAACAAGATGATGCAAGGGTATCTTGGGAGAAGGGAGACCTGGGTGTTTCTCAGGTCCTTTGCTGGGTGCTCTGCGATGCTGGGAAGCCACTGAAAGCCATTGACTCTCTGCGGTCCAGTTAGGTTTTCTCCGTGCTTCAGGTAGGGCTGACCTACTTCCATTGGAAGAAAGGGCTGAAGAGAAAGAATGCAGATAAAGGTTCTGCCTCATGTGAAGTGTTATTGTTAGAATGTCCATGAATGAATGTCAGCACCCAGCATTTCTGAGGGCCACCATTAAATGAGCAATATTCTTTGTAGAAGCAGAACTCTGAAGTAGGCACCCTGGGAGAAGTGGGTGGGGATAAAATAGAGAAAAGATGAAAGATCATGGTCGGTAGGGGAGGAGTGTGTGTGTGTGTGTAAAGCTTAACGTGTATAAAGAAATAATGTTTAAATACAACATAAGTACTTGCACTAACTTTGAGCAATTAGATGATAGGAGATGGTATTTATGCCTGTGTGTGTGTGTGTGTGTGTGTGTATCGGGGGAGGAGGGCATTGGGTAGCTTTATTAAGTTCAAAGAGAGTTCCTAAAGGGAAAATAAAATACCAGTTTGAGTCAGACACGGTTCATTTTCTCAGTCAATGTCGAGAGGCACAAGATCAAATCTGGCTTGACACCATCCAGTGCAGATCTCAGCAGCCACTAGAGCTGGAACCAAGCAGAGCTTGGCTAATGAGGATCTCCATCCTCTGCCAGTGCCTGGGGGCCCATCCCTTCCTCTCTGGCAAGCAGGATACAAAGAGAGCTCAAAGCAGAGTGAGGACCAAAAGGTCACCCAGAACATTCATTCTGCAAGCTCCCCACCAGGGCTTTCTGAAAAACAGACAAGTGTGGTTTCACAGTTTAGCCAGAAAGCGAGCCAACAGCTTTGCCCTTCAGCCCAGGGTAGGTTCTAATGGCACCTACAGGATGTTTCACGTGACATCCGGCCTTCAGCAGTGAAGGCAGAGGAGGACCCGGGCCAGACCCAGCTGAGACATATCCTCTCGTGTATTCTTTGGGCATGAAAGGGGTGACTGTAAAATCCAGGTGAAACTGGAAGTTAGGATTCGGAGCTCCCCACATAAACATGCAGTCTGTTACCAAGTTCACGTTCACCAGTAAGACACTTTCCAAAACGCAGTCAACTTGTTGCTCTGAGGACCTTTGTGCATTTTGGCAGCCTGTTCACAGATGCCTCAGGTGGAAATCAGAGCATCTCAACTGTGTCTTTTCCATTTTGCTTGGTGTTTCCGGAGGGCACGTGTGGGTTAGGGTGCAGCCTGCTGTCTCATCTCCCGTGTCCAGTCCTGTCCCCTTCAGCTCACTCCTCACACTTTCCAAACCTCAGCTCCGCTTGTCGCTTCCGTGCTCAGAACCCCTCAGTGACATTCAAGGCCTCTTGAACATCCCTACTGGCCACCTTCCTGACCACATCTCTTGCACTTCTGCCTCGCTCGGTCTCCTGCTCTGACAGAGCCACCTAAGACTGCTCGTGGTTCCTTCAAAACCTGACCCTCTGTCTTGTGTCTGTCCCTGGATCACCTCTGTGGCTCATTTCTCTTGTGTAGAGGTGCAGCTACGCCGAGCATCCTCTCTGGGAAGTGTCCCCTGGCCGGCTTAATGTTGTGTGTTGGTCCTCCGCTCTCTGCAAGCACGTGTGGTTTCCTTTCACCCCTTCTATATCTCACTGGCTGGTTTTAACCTGATTCCCTGACTCACTTGGAAAAAACCTTAAAGGTAAAAAAACAGAGTACCTGCCACATAGTTGGTGCTTTGGGATTATGTTATAGGAAGGGATGAACGCGTGTATTTTTTAATTTAGCTTGTGAGTATGTGTACGTGGGTCTTTGTTTCCTCCTATCTGACACGAGTAAATTGTTCAGCCTGCTGTGCCTCAGGAGGGATGTTGGGGTCACATTTAAGCGAGCTTAAGACCCTTCGCCTCATCCTGAGCGTCATCAAGTGGACGGCAGTCCATAGCCCACTCCTGGGCTTCCATAGAGTGTTCACGAACTAAAGCTCCCATGTCATTCCAGGCCAGCTGCTGCCAGCCAACCGCAATACTCCAAGCCCCATCGACCCCGACACCATCCAGGTGCCAGTGGGCTACGAGCCGGACCCGGCCGACCTCGCCCTCTCCAGTATCCCCGGCCAGGAGATGTTTGACCCTCGCAAACGCAAGTTCTCTGAGGAAGAGCTGAAGCCACAGCCCATGATTAAGAAAGCGCGCAAAGTCTTCATCCCGGACGACCTGAAGGTAAACAAGAACTGGTGACTAGGCTGTGGGCAAGTGGAGAGTGGGGTCGAGAGGCAGACTGAAAGGGTGAGCCCAGGAAAAGCACACAAGCTCGTGAACAAAGACTGGTAATTGTCGGCCCCATTTTTCAGCATGCGACAAGGCTGGTTGCTTCCTCTCTGGGTGTCTTCTGTACTATGCCATTCATATCTTGCCAATGCACAGAAATAAGGAAAAGCAATAAAATGAAGTGCTTTGCAGCCCATGAAGGAAGCAAGCCCACTGCTATCTGCAAGGAAACCCGTAAAAGCCTAGTAAAGTCAAATCTGGATCTTTCAAGGTTGGAAAGGAAAAAAAAAATTATTGGGAAGGGTACCTAGACCTCAGAGTTTTCAAGGGTTTACCTTTCCTTTGAGTTTAATGCTAATTAACTGCTGCCATTTCTCTGGAGGCCTCAGGGAGTAACAGCCAGAGACAGGACCTCTCTCCACATTGCCAACTTTGGATGCCCAGGTGGGACTTTGTTAAGGAAGCTGGGGGGTTTCCTGACACTATTTATAAGTAATGTTCACTCTGCGTCTCATGTGGTGATCACTTGGGTATCTCAACAAAGGTTAATTTCAGGTTGGTTTTTCTCTACTTTGTTGAAGGGACACATTATTTATAAAGGAAAATAGATTTACCTTAGGAAATCAAATAGAACTTAAAATTAATCCGACACATTTATGATACCTTAGGAAGAGAATTCTTTCTAAAATTATGCCATGCCTACTGATACCAAAATAGAACCATTTTTGATTAGCCATTGCTTAGAACTGTCTGTGTTTATGCTGCTTTCTAATCATATGAACAATAGAGATGTGATTGTATACATTCAAGGCACTGGAAGCAGGCATAATTAGGTCTCTTCCAACTTCTCAAACCTAAACATGGTTCACAGGAAGAGAACTCCTGTTGGGAAAATAGGGCGTTTGGGACATGATTCTGGAACCACTTTAGACCATTTATGCCTGCTTTTCAGACCTAAAGAGCACTGGAAGAAAACATATCTGCAGATTTGTCACTGCTGTCATCCAGCACCTGAGATTACCTGTGGTGATGCAGAATCATAAAATGTCTGAGGTGAAGGGGACCTCAGAGGCTCATTAGATCAAAGTGGTCACTGCACCACTGAGGAAATGGAGATGAAAGCGAAGGTGAGCCCTGGTAGTTAGTACAAGACCCAGCCGGGTCCCCAAGTCTACTAGCTTCCAGAAACGCCACTGTGGTATGTGGCCCTGACAGGACATAGACCTCTAATAACGGTCACCCTGAGACTCCGAGGAGGAAAGTGCACATTTCACACCGGCTCGCTCATCTGCTTGTGTGGACAGGAGGCTAGGAAATGAAGGTACCTCAGGAGAGAGAAGAGCTCAGAAATTGGCTGTTACTGTGAGGTCAGCGGGTGATGCCCTTGGTCCTTAAGACCTGATCCCAAACCTCCAAGGCCTGTGGTGGTACCCCTTCTCCATCCCCCTGAAAACACAGCTTCTTCAATTTCCCAGGGCCTTGTTCTCCCGACTCCCTGGCCCCCATGTGCAAGTTCTGATACAGCCTAAGTTAGTCCCTTTTTCAAATCATCTTGGAAACCACACTTCTGGGAACACTGATGAGAGTGGTAGATTTCCTGATTTACCAAAGGCGTGGATCTGGTGCTTACTAACATAGACAACGTCCATCAGAACTGGAGGGTTCACTGTTAATGTGCCATAGACCCTCTCACCCCATGGAGTCTGAGGCTCTCTTAGCTCCTCCCAGCTTCTCTCCAGCCAGCTGACCTGGCCTCTCTCCTCTTCCTCCAGCTCCCTACGCCCTTTTCCCAAGGGCAAGCAACAAATCCTGCCCCAAGGTTTCCAAAGGATAGGCTCCTAAGAAGAATTCTTCACCCATTATTAAGATCATGTTTTTCATGTTGTTATATATTATTATGAAATGTATAGTAAGCTGGGAGTGTTTTATAAATAAGAGAACAGTACTAGCTTGGAAAAGGCAGACAGACAGTGCCTGCACTGACTTTGTCTCACACATCCTGTCTGCTGGGCAGTGTTGGCTGAGGGTAAAAGGCAAGGATGGGGCAGACCACTGACCTTACAATTTGCTTGCAGACTTGCCCTCAAACCATGTGACCTCTTCCAATGCCAAATGCCCCTTGGAATCCTGGGGCAGAGTAAGAAATGACCTCACTCATTCTGGGTGGTGCTAACTGCCGGTATTAGCATTGCTAGGATTGAGGAATTTACTAGTGCAATGTGTTGAAAAAAAGGGGTTGCAAAACCCACCTAGTGGCACCATAAATGGAAGAAGACTTAAATTTCTTAGTGCTTCTAGGAGGGTTTTCCCTTTTTTGGCAGAGAGAGCAGTGATGGGGGGAAAAAAGGGACTGTTTTCAAGTTGATCACAATCAAACATCGCTCAGGCTAAGAAGGCCTAGTTCAGTTCAGTTCAGTCACTCAGTCGTGCCCGACTCTTTGCGACCCCATGAGTCACAGCACGCCAGGCCTCCCTGTCCATCATCAGCTCCTGGAGTTCACTCAAACTCATGTCCATCAAGTCAGTGATACCATCCAGCCATCTCATTCTCTGTTGTCCCCATCTCCTCCTGCCCCCAATCCCTCCCAGCATCAGAGTCTTTTCCAGTGAGTCAACTCGTCGCATGAGGTGGCCAAAGTATTGGAGTTTTAACTTTACCATCAGTCCTTCCAGTGAACACCCAGGACTGATCTCCTTTAGAATGGACTGGTTGGATCACCTTGCAGTCCAAGGGACTCTCAAGAGTCTTCTCCAACATCACAGTTCAAAAGCATCAATTCTTTGGCGATCAGCTTTCTTCACAGTCCAACTCTCGCATCCATACATGACCACTGGAAAAACCACAGCCTTGACTAGACGGACCTTTGTTGGCAAAGTAATGTCTCTGCTTTTTAATATGCTGTCTAGGTTGGTTATAACTTTCCTTCCAAGGAGTAAGCGTTTTTTAATTTCATGGCTGCAGTCATCATATGTGGACAACGCTTTAGTAAAAACGCGCCCTTGTTTGCGCAGGTGAGTGAGGACTGCCCTAGGGAGCGAGCGCAGGCCTGAGGTGGCTGTACAGCCCTTGACAGACATTGCCAGGTCGCCTTTGAGCAATACTCTACAGGAGTTTGAGTGAACTCCGGGAGTTGGTGATGGACAGGGAGGCCTGGCGTGCTGTGATTCCTGGGGTCGCGGAGAGTCGGACACAACTGAGCGCCTGAACTGAACTGAACTGAACTACCAGCTTATCTCGGAAAGCACACGCGCTCAGGGAAGGAAGGGGTTGAACAAAGAGAAGGAATTCGGCCTGCCCTTTGGGGTGCAGGGCCTGAGCCCCACTTGGCAGGCTTGCGCTCTGCCGGCGGGAGAGGCGGCCCACGGCGGGCCGGGCTGGGCCGGGGAGGGAGGCCGGGCGGCCGCGCTCTGACGCCTCGTGTGTCTCCCGGCAGGACGACAAGTACTGGGCACGGCGCCGGAAGAACAACATGGCGGCCAAGCGCTCGCGCGATGCGCGGCGCCTCAAGGAGAACCAGATCGCCATCCGCGCGTCCTTCCTGGAGAAGGAGAACTCAGCGCTGCGCCAGGAGGTGGCCGACCTGCGCAAGGAGCTGGGCAAGTGCAAGAACATCCTGGCCAAGTACGAGGCCCGGCACGGGCCCCTGTAGTCGGGCGGCGGCCCGGACAGGCCTTCCCCGCAGCGACCGACCTTTCTGACATCAGCACTTTACCAGACGCAGCAACACGACGGACTCACGTTTTGGGGGGGGTGTGTGTGTGTGTCTATGCCCCTGTGTGGTCAGTGGGGGGGGTGTGTGTGTGTGTGCTCCTGTGTGGTCAGTGGGGGGTGTGTGTGTGTTTGTGCTCCTGTGTGGTCAGGTGTGGTGTGTGTGTGTCTGTGCTCCTGTGTGGTCAGCGGGTGTGTGTGTGTGTGTCTACGCCCCTGTGTGGTCAGCGGGTGTGTGTGTGTGTGTCTCTGCGCCTGTGTGGTCAGCGGGTGTGTGTGCGCATGCGTGCGTCCCTTTGCGCCCGCCATTTTGAAACGAAAGGTGCCATGTTTTTACTGGACTGAGGAGACCGCGCGGGTTTCCTGCTCCCCGCCCCCTCACCCCACTCCCGCCCTTTCCGTGTGGCTTCCTGTGTGCTCCCGCCCACTCTTCCAGGACCTTCTGCTCGGGTTCACTAAGAAGGGCCCTGCTGAAATAGTAGATCTCGGTTTTTCAAGACCACAGGCTCTTGTTTGTTTAATCTGTACGTTACCATGCTAATAAGGTGCACAGAGTAATTTAGCACTACACTGCAGCTCCGTTCAGTTATAGGTTGCTTTCCTCACTTTTTACGTTTTGGTGATAATCGTCTTCAAATTTAAAGTGCTGTTTAGATTTACTAGCTCCCATATTTACTTACTGCTCTCTACTAAGTTTCCTTTTAACTCTACCAACTCCAGCGAGTAAGAGTACTCTTATAGAACACAGAGTGTGTTTTTGCACTGTCTGTACCTAAAGCAATAATCCTATTGTACGCTAGAGCATGCTGCCTGAGTATTACTAGTGGAAGTAGGATATTTTCCCTACCTGAGAATTTCACTGTCTTTTAAAAAGCAAAAATTACAGTAATGTATTTGAGCATGCCCAGAACATCCCCAGGACCGGGAAGCAGAAGGAAACGCCAGGTCTAAGAACAAGGGGTTAACTTATCAGTGTACAGCCAAAAAATGCATCTTGGAACAGCTTTTGACATTGATGTGTTTGCTTTTGTTTTCTTTTTCCATGCCCCCAGCCCCCAGTTTTCTAGTTAACTTTTTCCACATCCCTCTTGATATTCAATACAATTCAATTACTTAAGATTTAGTTTTCCCCATTTTTTTGGTAATGTATATATTTTTGTGAATTATACCTTGTTGTTTTACAAATCAGTTAAGTTAATAAGTTGATGTTTTGTAAAACTCCTTTTTCTTGGTGGGGTCACATTTGAATGCTTCATAAATTAATGATTCTAGAGCTTATGTTTCTTATTCTGTTTTCTTTTGAAAAGTATGTGCTCTTATTAAGTGGACTTCTGAAAAATGAATGTAAAAGACACTGGTGTATCTCCAAAGGGGATGGTGTTGTCACAAACTGTGGTTAATCCAATCAATTTAAGTGTTTACTGTAGACCAAAAGGAGAGATTATTAAATTGTTTAATGTTTATACAGAGTAATTATAGGAAGTTCTTTTTGTACAGTATTTTTCAGATATAAATACTGACAATGTATTTTGGAAGACATATATTATATATAGCAAAGAGAAAAGGAAAAGTATTCCATGTTTTAAAATTATATAGCAAAGATATATATTCATCAATGTTGTACAGAGAAGTGCTTGGGGGTTTTTGAAGTCTTAAATATTTTAATTTTGTCACTGACACATCAGCATGTTTTCTGCTTTAAATTAAAATTTTACAACAGTATCGAAGCTTGCTGTGACGAATTCTGCTCTAAAATATCTAAGGAGTTTTCTTATTTCCTATTAGGTCTCAGAAAGAAAACCCAAAACCACAAAATGGATGTTAGTCAAATATTTATTGGATGATACAGTGATTTTTAGGAAAAGCATCTGCCACAGAAATGTTCACTTCAAAATTATGAGTTCCTGAAAATGAATATCACTGCAAGCATACCCCAAAATTCTATTCTCCTCAATGGGCACGTGCAGCTTATACAACATAAGGTTAATACCGGTGCTATGTGTATGATTTATAATTTGGTGGCTGTCTTGACTTTAAAGGTGATTGTTCTTTTGTTTCACTAACTTGTGTTAAGAGATTCTGCTGTTGTTGTAAAGAAACATTTTCTGCAAGATTAAAATACCCTTTTATCAGTGGGATTTTCTAGTTTCCTGTGTCCAGAGTATGTGATTCTTGAATGACCTTTCATGATTCTTTAATGGTGATCTCCTTGTCAATCTGTTAGCAATGCTTCTCTCCTGCTGTCATGGTCTTGGGGAATCTGAGTAGTGGAATACTCCTACAGATATCCCATTTTGTCTGAAGCTACAGATTATGGGAGATGGACGCATATTGGAGCTGAAATAACCTTATTCGGGTAAATAACTAATAAACAAAACCTCTATCAAACTTAAGCAGAACTGAATTAGTGGTATTCAGAGACACAAGTAAACATGGAGTTGGCCTTTTTATAGGTAAAGAGACTAATTGCAGCAGAATTGTTAAATAGTTCAACATTTAGGAAGAAAGCTGGAGAAGTATTGAAGGATTGTACTGAAGACAATCCAAATTCATTGAAGTTTAAAATGGTAACTGAAAAAACTGTATTTTTCTGAAATTAGGTTGCTTCTATCCAATGAGCATCACAGATGTTTTTTGCAGAAGAAATTTAAAGATCATAATAAAACTTATTCTTTGGCTTGCCAGGGGAGGTTTCAGAAACCTACCTCGTTTTAAAATTTTTAAAGCTTTGGTGTCTGTACAGGTGCCTTATATGTAGGTCATTGTCACCACACACAAGCACTCAACCCCTGAACTCACTGCCTTCTGTCCAGGGCAGTCAGCTAGTAAATAAAGCAGTCCTGCTAGATGACATGAGAAGGCATGGCCCAATTTGGAATGACTTGGATCATCCAGGGTCAGATGAGTTCCACAGACTGCAGCTATTAAAAGAGTCCTGTTGTCATTTTTCACCTTTTCATCATAAGCGTCTTTCAGAGATTAATTACTTGGCCATTAAAAATGAATCCAAATCATATTATGCCAGCATCATTTAGACATGATTTGGAATGAGCGGCCTAGGACTTCCTGACAAGGTCACATCCTCCTTTTGATTGGACTTGCAAAGAAAGGCGAAAATTGGTCAGCCTATCGTTCTGCTTGTGCCACCTGGAGGACATAGGTAGGGAATGGGAGGGCTGTAAGTGATCACTTCCTCCTCTTGAGAAAATGCATGCTTTTGACCATTCCAAAACCCACAGTGACCAGGATAGTGACAGGCCTTTCGTCTTCACATATGACAGGCCGCTGTGAAACCATCATTTGATGCAGAAGGACCGTTTGCTTGATGAGCATGCAGATGGAATTCTAGCACTGGGTGGAGAGGAAGTAGTGCTAGAAAGCCCAGAGGTTCCTTCCAACTTACTGGTTTTGTGAGGGAACTCAATTCTAAATGTGTGTTTGAAAGGTCTTGCATCTGTTTGCAGAAGAGTCAATAAGAATTTTAAGTAGAGTCACTCCCACCCCCACCCCCACCCCCATCCCAAATTAAAACAAAGGTCATTCTGTAAAATGCAAAGGAGTTTGCCTTCCTTCTTCCTGAGTTCAGTTCAGTTCAGTCGCTCAGTCGTGTCCGACTCTTTGCGACCCCATGAATCGCAGCACGCCAGGTCTCCCTGTCCATCACCAACTCCCCTTCTTCCTAATGTTCCTTTTAGGAAAACTTAGTGTTAATCAGAGCAGTTCCAGAAGGTGGTAGACACCTGCTGTCAGTCTGCCAGCTTCCTGCTAAGGGCTCCTAGGCCCCCACTGGGGAGGCTAAGATCTCCTCTAGGTTTTCTCTACAATTAATGTCATTTTTTAAATGACCAAAGCCATGTTTTTAATCTTGATGCATTGGATTTGGCAACTAAAGGCAGTACATTTTGCTGAGGGCTAAGTGTATGTAGAGGAGTGTGTGTGTGTCTGTGTGTCTGTGTGTGTGAGTAGTTAAGGCATAAAATCTTTCATGTGGAGCACCTTACCAAACGTAACAATAATCACTGTTATCCTTTTGGCAACACCACAAAGATTGCATCTGTTAAACAAGTACAAGTTCACTTGAGGTCAGTGTGTTTGTACACCATGGTTTTGGTTGCTGTTTATGCTGTTAAGTCCAAAACTTTGTCTGTTATTCTTAATGTTTAATAAAATTTGAATTGTTCCTGTCTTTCATGTATTTTTGTTGACAGTCTGCTGGAAATCGGATTCTGTTCCCAATTCTATCACCAAGAAGCCATTGACAGATCAGTTACATAGATGATAAAGTAATAATATGATTAGTGAGAAATTAACATTTATTGGGTACTTACATGTCAGACCCAGTGCTAAACACTTGCAAGGAATATTTAATCCCACATTAATCTCAAGAGGTAGGGACAATTGTTATCTCTGTTTGCAGAAGAGAAGATAGAAGTTTGGAAAAGTTACGTAGCTGGTAGAAGTGACAGAAATGAGTTCTGGTTCATTAGATGGGCATCATTTAGAGTGGTGTTTCCCAAAAAACCAATCCAAAGGCTATTCTCTGGTCATATGTATGAGAATCATCTGGAAACATATTACTAGACTACAGACTCTGATTCTGAATCAGTACATCTGAGATAGAGCCTGGAAATCTGAACTGCTTAAAGACTCCCAGCTAACTTGCATGTGTGGCCAAGTAACTGGAGCCCAAGGATTTACAGACTTGACCTTCATCTGAGTTCATGACTTTGGGGGAATCCATGTAGAAGCTTCAAAACTTCTGTAATTACCTGGAATTGCATGCGACTTTTTGTACATAAACATTTTTCTGTAGAGGGGATCCATGGCTTCCCACCCTACACAGTAATCTATGATGCAAGATGGAATAAAAATCCCTGATTTACCAGAGAGGTGATGTAGTGTGGTGGTTCCCAGTCCAGGCAACCCATTAGAGTCACCTGGGAAGCTCAGAACACTGCTGCTGTGTGGGCCACAGCCTCAGCCAAGGAGCTCAGCATCTCTGGCAGAAGAGAAAGGGCTCCAGTGAGGAGCCCAGTGATTCAGATCTGTCACTTAGCAGGTGTGTGACCTTGAACAGCCACTGAGCATTTTTAATCTCCTCCTCTGTGAGATGAAGTTCCACTCTCTATCCCTGGGGGTCGTGGGGAGAACTAATTACATAACAAATGCATAGTCTGGCTCATCGTCAGCCCTCAATAAATAACTGCCATGGGGACCCGGGGAGTCGAATGTTTGCGTGGAGCACTTTTTCCAGTTCAGTATTTCAGACCATTTGTTCCCCCAAAGAAGGCAGAAAACAATTCTGTGCAGAAGAAGGGGCAGGTGGCTGGTAGCGAGGGAAATGTTGACACCCCAGCATGGGTGTGGTTTGCATTCGAACACCCCTAATAGATCCGAGCTTTGGCCAAGCTTGGGGGACATCCATCAGGTGGCCCCTTCCAGTTTAAGCAGTCACAATTTAGAGTTAGCTCTGTTTCACCATCAGATCGCTTTCCCTTCCTCAGAGGAATAGGTGCAATGACCTTCAGATTCTCTTGAGTAGGTGATTCTGTGTTTTCGCATTTTCAGATCTTAGATGGAATGACTGCTTCTCCACGCCTGGAGAGACTTTTGAGTCTCAGATGGCAGGAACTGATGAGAAGCCCCACTGCGGATGCCCCCGTCACTCATAGTCACTCAGTCCCCGGGCCAGTCCCATGCTGCCCTGGGGGTGGCTTTTCCACTCACATTAACACACCATCAGCCCCCAAGCCCTTTCTCTTGAGCATAGGAATTCCATTCCTTTGAAAATCACTGGCTTAGAAGTCTCTTTGGGCGTCTTTAGCTGGGATCTGGGTCGAAATTATGGAAATTTTGCCTTTGTGGTTGGGAGATGGCCCCTTGGTAAGAAAGGTAAGGGAACTATTGAAGGAGAAAGTCCCAAGTGAGGAAAGTGGTGAGCGTCTTCTGCTCCTATGGGCTTTGAGTCAGTGAAGGCTTGGGTGCAAAGACCCCTCTCTGACTGTTCATTGTGCAAAGCCTGGCACAATAGGAAAAGCCAAAAGTTACTGAGTCCTAAGCCTTGTACCTGCCACATCTCACTTAATTCTTATGCTATGAAATTGCTACCAATATTTTTCCTGTCTTACAGGGAAAGAAACAGGTTCATGGAAATGAAGGAAGCAGAATGTAAACCCAGACAGGAAGTCTGATTCCAGAGTTTGTGTTCCGTGCTGCTCTCCTCCATGACTTAAACGAGGGGCTCAGCAAAGGCAAAGGCGGTTGCTGTGATTAGGAGGGTGAGCCCAGGGCAGGCAAACCTGGTCTTATGTCCCCCTCTGTTATTTACTGGGTGACCACAGAAAATCCACCAAAGCGCCCTGAGTTTTATCTGAAAAACGGATGTACTATACTCTCCTTATAGGGTTGTTGTAGGATTAAGTGAGAACATGCATTTAAAACACTTGGATCAATGTGCAGAGTATAACAGGAATTCAACGAATATTTGCTTTTTGTGGTAATAATAGCAATTATTAATAAGTATTGCTTGATTTGATTTCACTGTCAATGTGCTACAATGGAGTCAGACGGTACGTTGTGTATTTTAGTGGGCGCATTTTTATTTTGTAAATCCTTGACTGTGTTTAGGTGGCATCCCTTTTTTGGATGAGTAAATGGGGGAGCTGTGATCACTTTATGGGCCTAGCTGTGTTTCCAAGATTGATCTTATAAAATCCATGAGGCATCACCAATTTTAAGTCAACTCTGTTGCCTCTGATATTGTTGAGATCCTGGAGATCTTTCCTTTAACGAATGTACTAAGTGGTGCTGAAAGGCTGACCCTTGCAGTGTGAGGGCAGGCTCAGGCTCACAGAGATGAGAAGTCATGAGTGGCTCTCAAGGGTCTTTCATTCGCTTCTGCCTTCAGGCCTGCCCCAGTCTCCGCACTGTACATCTACATTCATATATCCATCTGTATACCTCTATCAATCCTTGTTAGCTCCTGCTAATCACATGGAGAGATAGGCTGGGGCCCCCATGGTCTATGACGAGAGTGAGAAATATGTCAGCAGCTTACTAAACCCATTGCTTTCTCAGGATTTCCCTGGCAATCCAGTGGTTAAGAATCTGCCTTGCAATCCTGGGAACGTGGGTTCAACCCCTGGCTGGGGAACTAAGATGCCCCATGCCACAGAGCAGCTAAGCCTATGCGCCACAACTCTGAGTCCACAGGCCCTAGAGCCTGAGCCATGGCTAGAGAGAAGCCCACACGCCACGTGGATCCCATGGGTCCTGCATGTCACAATAGGACTTGATGCAGCCACAAAACCCCATTGCTTTTCTAGACATTCACCGAGACCACCTTTTCCAGCCCCTCTTGCACTTCGTGTGTCCAGACAACTAGATTCTGGCCCATGGAATATAAGCGGGAGTGAGCCAGGCATTGCTTCGCAACTGGCCCACAAATATCTCCTTTCTCTTCTTCTGGCTCCAGCAGATGCCTCGAGAAGATGCAGACTCCAAGAGGAAGGGACTGAGGTCTCTGAATCACTGGACTGTCACATGAGGGACAAAAACCCTACTCTGGACTAAACCTTTGAGATCCTGGGGTTGGTTGTTACAGGGGTCAGTCCGCCCTAACTTGAGAACCTTCTTCTGCAGTTCCATGTCCTTACTTGAGGTCTTCGCATCTTTGCCAGTCTCCTTCCCAGGCTGGGGAGGGGGACTGGCTCCTTGGAACCCAGCTCGTCACCTCTCACATACAGGACTTTGTGGTCTACCTGTTTCCTGGACAGACCTCCCACCCTGTTTTGGCTCAACCTGTTGGGCTGTACCTTCAGCATATCACTGCCTTCCTGTGGCCTCAGTTTTTCCTGGATTGAACAGTATCCACAGCTGTCCAGCCTCCCTCAGGAGGAGCAGGTCAGCTTTTCCCTCCCTCCAGGTCAGCTTTTCCAGCCTCATCCCCGCCCCTAGCCTAGACTCTTTCCCTGGCTCCTTGGCCGTGCCTCCCTCCCCGACCCCAGACATTCAGATACTTCCCTAGAAATGAGGCCTAACGTTTCTCAGAGCACTGATCGTCCCAGTTTTTGACTCACATACTCCCTAAAATTCTTTGTAAACCATGAACCCACATTGCACATTATAAAGCTAATATCTAAAATTTTTCATCACAAGTATGTGGTACCATGCTGTGCTATGTCGCTTCAGTCGTGTCCGACTCTGTGACCCCATGGACTGTAGCCCACCAGGCTCCTCTGTCCATGGGATTCTCCAGGCAAAAATACTGGAGTGGGTTTCCATGTCCTTCTTCAGAGGATCTTCCTGACCCAGGGATCGAACCTGCAACTCTTCATTCTCCTGCATTGGCAGGCAAGTTCTTTACCACTAGCACCACCTGGGAAGCCCCATCACAAGTATTTATAGTTGCAAATAGAGCAATAGCTGCTCTAAATATCAGCATTTTAATAAAGTACAGCATACCTCTTCTTAAAGTAGCCAATGAGTTACAAAACCCCAAGTGACTGGATGCCTGCCAATATTCACTAGAAAAATGCAGCTGGAATTTGTACGTCATTTCTTTTTCCCTTGAAATCATTATTTTAATGGTATTGTCCCTTACTGAATTTGTTTCTAATGTATATATTTGGGGGCTTATAAGTCTTGTATTGATCCTCCATATTTTTCATCTGTAAAACCATATCTATAGACAGATTATTTTTATTTTCTGTGAAAATAAGCCCCCCCATTTAAAAAATTTCTTTACGTGTGATTTACTTTTATTACCATTTACCATTATGCAATTGATCAAAACCTCACTTATATGTTACATTTTTGGAATTTTTTTGGACTTTGTTTTTATTACATATATATAATAAAATTCTTGCCTGGAGAATGCCATGGACAGAGGAGCCTGGTGGGCTACAGTCCATAGTCTCACAGAGTTGGACACAACTGAAGCGACTTAGCACACACACACACACACACACACACATATATGGCTCCTTGAATTTGAAGATTATGCTAGCTCAAAGCAGGGTGTTGGAGTGAGATGAATGGGGATAGGGAGCAGGAAGTTCATTTGGGCAAGTCTTAAATTTTTTAAGGGTTTAGGATGATGCTTGAGTTGTCTTCAAATGAATATACATTCACAGAGATAGAATGGCAGCTTTTCCTGGAACTTTCTCTGGGTACTTCTTCATCTTTTGGACTATACCTCAAAGTCCATAAACAGAAGTGGTCACAAGCTTCCCTCCCTCCCTCTCCGTTGTGGGGGCAGGATGGCCTCCAGGTCTGGAAGAGCTCTATAGGGAGGGTGGCGATTGAGCTGAGTGAAGGAAAGCAAGTTTGTCAGGAGACAATGCACAGGGATATTCCAGGTAGCAGCACAGTAGGAAGAGAAACCAGAACCCTTCCAGATGATTCAGTTCAGTTCAGTTCAGTCGCTCAGTCATGTCTGACTCTTTGCGACCCCATGAATCACAGCACGCCAGGCCTCCCTGTCCATAACCAACTCCCAGAGTTCACTCAAACTCATGTCCATTGAGTTGGTGATGCCATCCAGCCATTTCATTCTCTGTCATCCCCTTCTCCTTCTGTCCCTAATCACTCCCAGCATTTTCCAGTGAGTCAACTCTTCGCATGAGGTGGCCCAAGTATTGGAGTTTCAGATGATTCAGTTCAGTTCAGTTCAGTTCAGTCGCTCAGTCATGTCCGACTCTTTGCGACCCCATGAATCACAGCACGCCAGGCCTCAAGGATCATAAAACCAAGAAATACAAACAGGAAGCAGAGCAAAAACATTTTTATGTGTTGAAAGTGAAAGTGAAGTCGCTCAGTCGTGTCCGACTCTATGCAACCCCATGGACTAGAGCCTGGCAAGCTCCTCCACCCGTGGGATTTTCCAGGCAAGAATACTGGATTGGGTTGCCATTTTTTTCTCCAGGGGATCTTCCTGACCCAGGGGTCAAACTTGTGTCTCCCTCATTGCAGGCAGACTCTTTACTGTCTGAGCCACCAGGGAGTCCCTCCTAGGGGTGACGGCATTGTTGGATCCTAGGGTCTGAGGGGCAACGTGATGGGAAACGAGGTGTGGCAAGGCTGTGAAAGTCCTTTCACGTCACTCCAAGGCCTTTGGACTTCATCCTAATCAGGAGAATGACACAAGCAGACTCCTTCTTAGAAAAGATTATTAGCCTGGCAGCTATATGGAATAAGGGTTGCAAAGAATTAGGAAGGCTGAGGAAGGTTCTCATGTTCAGTTCAGTGGCTCAGTCGTGTTCGACTCTTTGCGACCCCATGGACCGCAGCATGCCAGGCCTCCCTGTCCATCACCAACTCCCAGAGTCTACCCAAACCCATGTCCATTGAGTCACTGATGCCATCCAACCATCTCATCCTCTGTCATTCCCTTCTCCTCCCACCCTCCATCTTTCCCAGCATCAGGGTCTTTTCCAATGAGTCAGCTCTGCATCAGGTGGCCAAAGTATTGGAGCTTCAGCTTCAGCCTCAGTCCTTCCAATGAACACCCAGGACTGATTTCCTTTAGGATGGACTGGTTGGATCTCCTTGCAATCCAAGGGACTCTCAAGAGTCTTCTCCAACAACACACTTCAAAAGCATCAATTCTTTGGTGCTCAGCCTTCTTTATAGTCCAACTCTCACATCCATACATGACCACTGGTAAAACCATAGCCTTGACTAGACGGACCTTTGTTGACAAAGTAATGTCTCTGCTTTTTAATATGCTGTCCAGGTTGGTCAAAACTTTCCTTCCAAGGAGTAAGTGTCTAATTTCATGGCTGCAGTCACCATCTGAATAGAGTTCTAGGGATGTGATGGGTAGATGGATTCAGAGCCTGGTCCACGGGGTTTGGTAGGAGGACCACTCCAAGGTTTCACTTCCGTGACTTCTGGTGATCAGTGATTCACAGCCAGCGGTGCAGAGAGGGAACGTCTGGGGAATTTGGAAAGAAACCCGTGCTTCACCCCCCGGAGACACGCAGCCTGTGGTGTGGAAGCCCAGCCTGCTTCCCTCGAGAACTCTCCTAGCTGTGTCTCCTCTGTGCATCCTTGGCTGACCAGCACTGATTCTCTGAACTCCCTGAGAGAGGTGTGGATGATCCCTGACTGGCAACTTTGGCAAGCTTCAAAGAGTGAGGGAGGCTGGAGGCCACTTCTGTGAAAGTGTTTTAAAAGATGAAGAGGTGCCCCAAAGGAAAACATTACAAAAAATGTCATCAGTCTATCTCTGTGAATGTTTATTTGCTTGGTGACAAATAAAACATCCTAACTTGATATCATTCACCTTTCACTTAAAGAAGCCAAGGCTCAGACTTCCCTGGTGGTCCAGTGGCTAAGACTCCTGAGCTTCCAATGCAGGAAGCCCGGGTTTGATCCCTAGTCAAGGAACCAACCAGATCCCACGAGCTGCAACTAAAGTCTCCGGTGGCCACAACAGATGGAAGATCCCATAGGCTGCAACCAAGACCTGGTGCAGCCAAAATGAGCAGATATTAAAAAAGAAGAAAGAAACCAAGGCTCAGAGTTCTGGAATCAGAACCTCTGGGGCAGAGCTTACACCCAGGAAAAGGTGATGCCAGGATTTTGCACCAGGCTTTTGGGCTCCCAAGCCCTCTGCTGTCCAGACGTGCCGATCCTCGCCCCTCCCCACCACCCTACACAATCCAAGCAGGGCTGGAGTGTTTATACCTTGTGAGCCTGCACTTAACCCACAGCTGCCTGAGCTAGGATGAACACCTAACCCCAGAGAAGCCACTTCCTTGAGTCAGCTGGGCATCTGGCCTAAAACAGAGGCTCTTAAACCTTGCTGTTCATCTGAATCACCTGAGAGAACTTTTAAACATATCCTGATTCCCAGGCCATACTTCAAACCAGTTGTTACCGGAATATCTGCTGGGGTTGGTGGAACCCAGACATCACTATTTTAAAAAATTTCCCAGGTGATTCCAATTGCAGCTTGTGGATTAGCACACTAAGGCTTTGAAGTTGAATTACCCTTGATTTCAAACCCTGTCTCTGATATCCATTTCTTTAATAAACAAATATGCATTAAGCATTCATGATGGAGAAGCTCTTTTAGGCTAGTAACACTGTACTTAATTTTTCTGAGCTTCAGAGTCATTTAATGCCATCTTAATATTGTTTGCATTAAGCAACATATATAAAGCACCTAGCAACTTGAAATGTTAGACATTCAACAAGTATTAGTTCCTCTCTCACTCTTTCCAACTCCTCCTTTCCTTGACCTTCCTGGAGGTAAATAAGAAACTTCAGGAAGGAGGAGCCCAGGGTTGGAGTCCTCATTCTGGCCTTTGAAATTCAAGAGTAACACAGGACAAAAAAACAAGGAGGCCTTGTCGCACTTTTGCCCCTTAAGCTAGATTTACTTGTAAGATTCCTATTCTAGCATACTCTATGTTAGTCACTCAGTTGTGTCTGACTCTTTGTGAGCCCATGGACTGTAGCCCTCCAGGCTCCTCTGTCCATGGAATTTTCCAGGCAAGGATACTGGAGTGGGTTGCCATGTCCTTCTCCAGGGGATCTTCCCAACCCAGGGATCGAACCCATGTCTAACATACTATAGGAGAGCAAATGGATTAAAAAATCTTGGAGGGCTTTCCCTGGTGGTCAAATGGTTAAGAATCTGCCTTCCAATGCAGAGAACTTGGGTTCGATCCCTGGTTGAGGTATTAAGATCCCACACGCCCTGGAGCAACTACTGAGCCCACATACATAATTAGAGATCCCCTGCATGATACAAAACTAAGACCAGATGCAGCCAAATAAATAATTTTTTAAAAAAGAAAAAGGAGTCTTGGAGAATCTTTCATCCTGATTCTAAGATGAGAAATCAAACATTTGCTGGTGGAGACTGGATTCCATCCTAGGCTTGCAAACTTCCGGTGTAATGCTCATTCTGAAACATCAAAAACACAGGAGCAGGGACCTGTGGGGCTCCTGGGCATAGAAGCCTTTCTGTGTCCCCCATTTCTTGTTTGTAGGGTATAGACTCCAGTCCCGATGACTTTCCCTGAGTTCTAAACGGAAGGTTCCAACAGCTACTAATCAGGGAAAGGAGGAGATGCAGAGAGGAGGAAGCAGCAGAAGGAAACAACAGTGCAGCTTGGGCCTTACTCCACCTCAAGGGATACACAGAGCAATGCCTTTGAGCTCTTGACAGAACTAAAACCCCCAACAGAAGACGGTACCATTTTTCATTCCAGACTGAAGAACCAGAGAAGCTCATCAAGACTAGGAGACCATCTGAGACCAGATAAGTGAGTGCAGGCCTTGCACACACTTCAATCCTTATCAGAAATCCTGCCCCTGCACCACTGTTATAACACTCACCAAATTCCCCTGGGTTGGGGCACACAGTTTTTAAGGGGCACAAGCCTCCTGGTTCCCCTTTGCCTGGCAAAAGGGTAAATATTCTTTTCTACTTTAGTCAGAACTCTTGTCTCTGAGATTCCATTCTGCCCCAGTGCACAGAGGCTGTTTTCAGCATCAGAGCCATCATCGCATCTTTTTCACTCCAGTATAAACTGGTAGCGGAGCAGCATGGAATTCTGAACCCCAAGATCAGCACTGATTTCTGAAAGCATCCCCAAATCATCATGGAAAACCAGAATGTTTGGTTTACTAACACGGCTGCACCCCACTCCCCAAACAAATGGCAGCCCCTAAGCTACTTCTTCCTAGAAAGTCTGAAGCCATCCCCGAAAATGAGTCCCAGGAGTGAAAGAATCTGAGATCTGTGCCCTGCAGTGTGGACCCATAGGCCCCAGTCAGATGGGAATTGCGCAGCTTTCCGGGGTTGTAGGTGGCTTCCAGCGTGACTCACAAGGTTCAGCCAGAAGCCAGGTTTCTGCTCCAATTCTGTCCTTTCCCTGGGCAGCCTCCTGTGACTTGAGAACCGGGTGAAAGGAGGGAGTGAGAAGGGCGGGTCTCCTCGTGCACCTCTCACACGGGAAGACACACTCAGGGAAGGAGTGTGTGCAGCGCTGCCCTGGGTGCAGGCCCCCGACGTGTCTGAACACCACCGCGCTGTGGAAGGACGCCTCACCCGCGTCTCACTGGCCCTGTCAGCAACCCGGGGAAGGGCCCAAGAAACAGGGCTGGCGGCAGCACGCCTGCTCCAAGGCCAGCGAGGAGCTGCGCGGTGACTCCGACTTCCCTGCGCTCCCTGAGTGGGTGTGCGGACCCCAGCCCAGCCTGACCTTCCTCAGTGCCCTGCGAACGCACCCCGACCTCCTCAGCTGTAATTAATGACCTGTGAATCAATTGTAAGAGATGCTTCTGACAGGGTGAGGACTCCCCACCCACCGCCTCTGGGGTCCGATTAAGATCTGAAGCCAGAAACCAGGGCTGGTTGATTTCCTTTGAGATGGGACTGCCTTTCCTAAACGTGCGTCTTCCCACCTCGATCCTACTGCTTGCCCTCTCCCTGACTTTTCTGCTCACAGCTGAAGGCCGGAGCAGGGCCCTTTGATGGGCTTCTCCGACAGCACAGGGCCCCTCCCCGTCTCGGGCGCACAGCGTCCTCCCGGGCCGCCTGCAGAACGCGGGTCCCCCTTCCTGCAGGCGCCCTGCCGCCTCCCTGGAACTACAGAGGCAGGCAGACGCGCACAGAGACCTCATGAAAAGGTACCTTAAAAGACCAAAGGGCCTTTCTTTCTTTTGACAGAAGATGAATCTCAGAAATAGAAGTGATTTTAGAAGGCGATGGGGGCGGGTGAGCGGAAAGGGGGAGCTGGGGTCTGCGCGTCTGCGCCCGGGGCCCTTCCCCTGCTGCGGCCCCGAGGGCTCTCCTCCCCTCCCTCGCTGACCCTCTGCCCTCCCCACTCCCTCCCTCCGTCTCTGCCGCGTTTCTCCCTTCCCACCCCCTTCTCTCCTCCCCCCTGATGTGCTGGGTCGAGAGGGGACGTGAATGAGCGGAGGGGATGGCTACGGGGAAGCAGGGACAGAGACTCAAGGCCCCCAGCAGACGGATGGCACGGGGAACGCCCGGACTCCCCGACGCCCCTTTGCGACCCCGTAGACCCCGCAGCTGGTGCCCCGGAGCCAGACCCGTCTGCCGCAGCCTTGCTCAGAGAGCCTCCCCAAGGCGCTTTCAGGAAGGTCTGGGTCAGAGGATGACTTTGAGACGTTTCCTGGGGTAAGTTCTTTGTGGCCTAGAGAAGGAAAGCGACTTTCCGAATGTCACACGCAGTTGAAGACAATTAGGATGATCCCCCCAGCCCAGGCCAGGCTCTGTTCCAAAGAGCACTCTGTCTCCTCTTGGGTTGTTTCCCTGAAAGGACGGCGAAATGGAGGCACTGGCTCCTAGGCCTTAGCAGAGTCTTCAAGTACCGAATGCTATTCATTCTTCAGGACACGTGGAAATGCCATTTTTTCTGTGAAATCTCCTCTTGAGAGAGTCAGTTCTTAGGCAGGTTGTTAAGAAGTCCGGGAGTCCCAGAGGAGAGAGGGGTCTGGGGTTCTCCAGGAGGAGGAAAGGACAAACCTTTCCCCCCCGCCTCTATATTCGTTAGTCTTAGTCACATAAAACAGTGTTTTTCTTTAAGCCCAGAACTGATGATTACACAAAAAACAATTCAGTTTAAACCCTATACTAGGGATTATATAACAACAATGTATCCTGCTTGAGGACGGTTTCTCCTTCCTGAAAACCTTCCGACTAATCCTGATATTTTAGAATGTAAATTATGGGAATGGGTCTGGTGGGATCTTTCTATTCTAGTGGGTCTTTCTAGGATCTTTCTGGTAGGATCTGTATTTCTAAGTTCTAATCCTGTTGTCCTGAAACATAAATTCTGGGAATGGGTCTGGTAAAATTTTCACAAACTTGAGACATTCTTTTTATTTATTGTAATAACTAATTAAAAAGCACATAATTCCCTGGCTAAAGACCAGCAAGGGGGCATTCTCCGTCCCCTTCTGATGTCTATGTTGGTAGTTACCTCTGTCCCTTCTCACTGTGATAAACTTCTGCCACACGGAGAGCCCTGACTGGTCAAGCCTGGTCCCTGGTCCCGAAGCTAAATCCTCTTTGGAGATCACGAATCCGACATCCTTCACTGTAAGCTACCACTCTGATCTCCTGGTTAGATGCAGTTACTCCCTCCCCTGAACCTCACCCCTTTTCCAATGCAAGCTCTCCACCTGTCCCTCTCGTGTGATGGCTAACTTCCTACAGTCTGTAAAACAGCCCCCCCACAAAGACACCAGCATCTTTGAGGGCACAGACTGTGTGTTATGGATGGAAAACCAAACATAACCCTAACTAATAAATGTGTCATTTTTATTCTTTCATTTGTTTCTATATTTGCATATTTTTATATCCAACCAGTCCATTCTAAAGGAGATCAGTCCTGGGTGTTCATTGGAAGGACTGATGCTGAAGCTGAAACTCCAATACTTTGGCCACCTCATGCGAAGAGTTGAGTCACTGGAAAAGACTCTGATGCTGGGAGGGATTGGGGATGGGAGGAGAAGGGGATGACAGAGAATGAGGTGGCTGGATGGCATCACCGACTCAATGGAGGTGAGTTTGAGTGAACTCCGGGAGTTGGTGATGGACAGGGAGGCCTGGCGTGCTATGATTCATGGGGTCGCAAAGAGTCGGACATGACTGAGCGACTGAACTGAACTGAACTGATGCCAAAAGTGAAAAAGGTGGGGGCGGAATCTTGTGGTGGAACACTGATTCCTTGAAACCTGACTGACCACATAGACCTTTCCGTAACAACATAAATATGGAACTTACCTCCTCTAGGAAGTGTTCACCCAGAGCTGGTGGGGCCAGAAGGCAGGACAGGTCAGCCCAGGGTGTGGGCAGTAAGGGGCTTCATTGTCAGAAGTGATTTTTTAAATTATAATATCAATGTTCTGTTAATCAGCCATTTTCTCTTTTTGTGGAAGAAAAATTTTCCAAGTTTTAACCAAATATAATTAAATTAAGTGGACTTTCTGTTAAAGGTATTTTAGTGAAAATTTTCAACAGTGGAGACTTTGGAAAGCTTTTAGAATAAATCCTGAAGAGAAACAGGACACAGAGAGTTTTGTAATTTCTGGAATTTACTGAAAAATGGGCTGTCTTCTGTATCTTAGCTGAACTTACTCTTAGGTAGGTATGAAAATTTCTACTTGTACACCTGTTTCTTTATGTGAAAGAAAATTTCAAAATTAAGACTAATAAAAAATTCTTTGATCAACTATGAGTGAAGATAGCTTGACAAATCTGACTGCATTGTCTATCAAATAGGAATACCAAAGACTAATTTTGACAGAGAAGACTAATCTTAACTAAAATCATTGACAAATTTGTAGAACTCAAGGCATGAATATAGAATCTGTAATATCATTATTCATTATTTCAACATATCAATATTCAGGTATAGTTTTTCCTTTGAAAGAAAATACATTCATATAATTTAAAAGTATTAATACTCTTCCTTTTTCACTACATGTATATTTATCTTTTATTACCAACATGATTATGTATATGACATAAAAAATTCAGTTTTCTGGTTGTCATTATTTGTTTTAATTTGATGATCACTGAAAGTAATCATGTACAGAGGAAAGGAAGTTAAAAATGATCTGTTCTGAGTACGCCCCAAGCATCAGCCTGCCCAGGGTGCACACAGTTTCTTGTTGATCTGACAAAGCCTTTGACTTATCCGTTTGACACAGCATTTTAGAAATGAAGCTCCAATGGGGTTATGTCTCTGGGGAAATTAAGGTTTATCCATTGTGTCTTTCTTATTAAGTGGTAATCACCTTGGCTGTGGGTGCTTAGTCCATTTTCACAAGTATGAAAGGAGAGATACAATTTCCCCCCTTGGACTCAATTCCCCATAACACATATGTAAGAGGGTTGCTCCATCTTGGCACCAGACATTTGGAGCCAAGTCATTCTTTACTGAGACTGTTCTCTGCAGCACAATATGTTCACCAGCATCCTGGCCTCTACCCCTGGGTAGAGTGTGACAACCAAAATTGTCTCTAGAAATGGTCCCAGCTGAGAACCACTATATTAGAGATTCAGCAGCTTGTTTTCACATGGGCCTGGAAGAAGCCTTCTTCTAGGATGGTGAACTTGAACAAGGCTCTGATCATCACTGAGCCTCTGTTTTCTGCATCTATAAAGTTGGAATAAAGCATCTACTTTGATTTGCCATCAAGTTCAAAATGATAATGTATGTGAAGATGACTCAGAAACTCTAAATCTATTTGTGGATTTGTAAAGCAATTATTGTAGAGAGGTCAAAATTTCTACACTGCAATTCAGTTGTGCAAAAAAAAAAAAATGTAGCTCTAAAAAGTATAATTGATTTCATAAATTTATTTGAGTCCCCAAAAAACTTAATTGGCCAATTAAAAGTAATTTCTTCTTTTCCAATTTTAAAACGGGTTCTTTCATTCAACTTGACAAATTCAGGTTAAAAATTCAATCAATTTAGGGCTTTCCTGATGGTCCAGTGGTTAACACTCTGTCCTTCCATTGCAGGGGGCGCAGGTTCCCCTGGTTGGGGAACTAACGTCTCATATGCCAT
Source organism: Moschus berezovskii (assembly GCF_049115385.1). Taxonomy (NCBI): domain Eukaryota; kingdom Metazoa; phylum Chordata; class Mammalia; order Artiodactyla; family Moschidae; genus Moschus; species Moschus berezovskii. The sequence continues at coordinate 17,320,510 of NC_142479.1, forward strand.
GCTGCATGGTCAAAAAAAAAAAGAGAAAATAATTCAGTCAATTCAAAATACAAAGGTCCAGGGAAGTTTCTCTCAAGATATCTCTCAACCTTTCTCTCTTTCTTCGGGCTGTGTCTGGGTAGAGGCCGTGAGGTAGGAGAGATGGGCCCCTGGGATGAACAGCTGGAGCTTGTCAAGTAGGGTACATTGGATCTTTGTTTTCCCTAGACTCTTCAAGGATAAACTCAATGGCAGGAGCTGAGCTCTGGTGGAATAAAAAGATAAGATGACCACATCTATGACTCCTGAGGTCAAGGAGCCCTCCCCAACTGCACATGCATAGGAAGACTTCTCAGAGGTCAAAAGGGGCGGGGGACGCTGTTTCATAATAGGTACTGTGAAGCTACCATAGGCCTCTTCCCAAGAATCTATCTTGGCAAAAAGATGTGCACAGATATAGGGGAGGGCCCTGGGACAGAACAGGTGTGGGAAAAGAAACAGGGTAACTGGCCAGATGAGGACAAAGACCCTGAGGAACTGTCCCTATATAAGTGACCCAACCGCCTCTTTACTGTACTTCTCCTCCCTGGGAAGGACGCCCACACTCTTTCTCTCCAGGTATGTATTCCTGTTTGTTTCTGTCCAAATAAACTATTTCTATTTGAGCTCCCACATGTGTTGTGCTATGCCAATAATAATACTCACTGCCCAACAACCACTGACCGGAGAATGTTGGATCCCACCAAGAAAAGATACCCCACATCCAAGGGCAAAGGAGAAGTCCATTAAGATGGTAGGAAGGGCGTTGTTTAGATTCAAAGCCCATAATTGCCAGAGATGCTCAGAGGGCTCCAACAAGACCTGTGTGCCCCAGGACCCAGGGGCCCCAGAGGGCCAGAGCCAGGCATGCTTTGTATCTGAGCGTCTCATGCGGAGACAGTCAGCAGTGGCCTGCATGGGGACAGGGCCTCTGGCTGCAGCCGACCTGGGAGGCATGGTCTATGGCCTGAGTCCTCGCCATTAGCCCCACCATAGAGTCACTGAGCAGATCACCCGCAAACTGGAGAAAAATTATACCAAAGATATTCTCACACTGTTACAAAAATTCTAGGATGCACAATAGATTTTCCAACCTGGGGATCTGGCAAAGAGACTGAGAACCTGCAGGGAATTTGACTTTGGAGGCCAGTGGGATTTAATTACAGAACTGCCACAGGATTGGGGAAACAGACTCTTGGAGGGCACAAACAAAACCTCGTCTGTACCAGGACCAGGGGAAAGGAGCAGTGACCCCACAAGAGACTGAACCAGAGTTTCCTGTGAGTATCCAGGAGTGTCCGGCAGAGGCATGGGTTGACAGTGGCCTGCTGTGGGGTCAGGAACGCTGATAGCAACAGTCCTGGGAGAAACAGTGGCTGACTGGTATAAGTCCTTTTGGAGGAGGTTGCCATTACCTTATCCCTACCATAGTTTGGCCTTAGGCCAAGCAACATTGAAGGAACACAGTTCTGACCATCAACAGGAAACTGGATTAAAGATTTACTGAGCATGGCCCCACCCATCAGAACAAGACCCAGATTCCCCCACAACCAGTCCCTCCCGTCAGGAAGCTTCCACAGCCTCTTATCCTTATCCATCAGAGGGCAGACAGAATGAAAAATGCAATCACAGAAAACTAACCAAACTGATCACATGGTTTACAGCCTTGTCTAACTCAATAAAACTATGAGCCATGCCATGTAGAGCCACCCAAGATGGATGGGTCATGGTGGAGTGTTCATGGTCCATTAGAGAAGGGAATGGCAAACCACTTCAGTATTCTTGCCTTGAGAACACCATGGACAGTAGAAAAGGCAAAAAAATATGACACTGAAAGATGAATTCCCCAGGTCGGTAGGTGCCCAATATGCTACTGGAGAAGAGTGGAGAAATAACTCCAGAAAGAATGAAGAGACGAAGCCAAAGAGAAAACTGCACCAAGCTGTGGATGTGACTGGTGATGGAAGTAAAGTGAGATGCTATAAAGAGCAATATTGCATAGGAACCTGGAAAGTTAGGTCCAAGAATCAAGGTAAATTGGAAGTGGTCTAACAGGAGATGGCAAGAGTGAACATTGACATTTTAGGAATCAGTGAACTAAAATGGACTGGAATGGGAGAATTTAACTCAGGTGACCATTATATCTACTACTGTGGGCAGGAATCCCTTAGAAGAAATGGAGTAGCCATCATAGCCAACAAAAGAGTCCAAAATGCAGTACTTGGATGCAATCTCAAAAACGACAGAATGATCTCTGTTCATTTCCAAGGCAAACCATTCAGTATCACAGTCATGCAAGTCTATGTATGCCCCAACCAGTAATGCTGAAGAAGCTAAAGTTGAATGGTCCTATGAAGACCTACAAGACCTTCTAGATCTAACACCCAAAAAGATGTCCTTTTCATCATAGGGGACTGGAATGCAAAAGTAGGAAGTCCAGAGATACCTGGAGTGACAGAGTACAAAATGAAACAGGGCAAAGGCTACCAGGGTTTTGTCAAGAGAACACACGGGTCATAGTAAACACCCTCTTCCAACAACACAAGAGACAACTCTACACATGGACATCAGCAAATGGTCAATACTGAAATCAGATTAATTACATTCTTTGCAGCTAAAGATGGAGAAATTCTATACAGTCAGCAAAAACAAGACCGGGAGCTGACTGTGGCCCAGATCATGAACTCCTTATTGCCAAATTCAGACTTAAATTGAAGAAATTTAATAAAACCACTAGACCATTCAGGTATGACCTAAATCAAATCCCTTATGATTATAAAGTGGAAGTGACAAATAGATTCAAGGGATTAGATCTGATAGACAGAATGCCTGAAGAACTATGGACAGAGGTTTGTGACATCGTATAGGAAGTGGTGATCAAAACCGTCCCCAAGAAAAAGAAATGCAAAATGGCAAAATGGTTGTCTGAGGAGGCCTTACAAATAGCTGAGAAAAGAAGAGAAATGAAAGGTAAGGACAAAAGAAAGATATACCCATCTGAATGCAGAGCTCCAAAGAATAGCAAGGAAGAGATAAGAAAGCCTTCCTCAGTGATCAATGCAAAGAAACAGAGGAAAACAATAGAATGGGAAAGACTAGAGATCTCTTCAAGAAAATTAGAAATACCAAGGGAACATTTCATGCAGAGATGCACACAATAAAGGACAGAAATAGTGTGGACCTAACAGAAGCAGAAGATATTAAGAAGAGGTGGCAAGAATACACAGAGGAACTGTACAAAAAAGATCTTCATGACCCAGATAACCACAATGGTGTGTTCACTCACCTAGAGCCAGACATCCTGGAGTGTGAAGTCGAGTGGGCCTTAGGAAGCATCACTATGAACAAAGCTAGTGGAGGTGATGGAATTACAGCTGAGCTACTCAAATCCTAAAAGTTGATATTAAAGTGTTGCACTCAGTATGCCAGCAAATTTGGAAAACTCAGCAGTGGCCACAGGACTGGAAAAGGTCAGTTTTCATTCCAATTCCAAAGAAAGGCAGTGCCAAACAATGTGCAAACTACCACACAATTGCCCTCATCTCTTATGCTAGAAAAGTAATACTCAAAATTCTCCAAGAGAGGCTTCAACAGTACGTGAACTGAGGACTTCCAGATGTTCAAGCTGGATTTAGAAAAGGCAGAGGAACCAGAGATCAAATTGCCAACATCTGTTGGATCATAGAAAAAGCAGAAAAACATCTACTTCTTTATTGATTATGCTAAAGCCTTTGACTGTGTGGATCACAACAAACTGGAAAATTCTTCAAGAGATGGGAATACCAGACCACATTACCTACCTCCTGAGAAACATGTATGCAGGTCAAGAAACAACAGTTAGAACCAGACATGGAGCAATGGACTGGCTCCAAATTGGTAAAGGAGTGCATCAAGGCTGTATATTGTCACCCTGCTTATTTAACGGATATGCAGAGAACACCATGAGAAATGCCAGGCTGGATGAATCACAAACTGGAATCAGTATTGCCCCTGGTGGTCTAGTAGTTAAGAATCCTGGTTTTCACCCAGGTTTAATTTCTGGGCAGGGAACTAAGATCTTGCTTCAAACCACTGCTCACTGCTCTGTCTCCAAGATCAGTAGAAGTTAAAAGTCTGTGGTAGCAGGAGGTAGTCACAGTTCCATGTGCTAGTCATAGGTATGTGCTGACCCATGAGCCATTCTTGTCTGGTTCCTGGGTATCTACCTTGGTAGGGAATCCTACCTTGTCCTTTGGAGCTTTGTTGGGGCCTCCACCTTGGCATTCAGAGGTGAGTCCCTGCTCCCTGAAGCCGTCTTATCTACCACCCTGTTCTATTTTGATTATTTATTTCAGCCTCTGCATCCCCTAGGGGGTCCAGGAACTCTCAGATGTGGACCCTGCATCAAACTGGAGTCTGCAGGTCTCCACAAGTTGGACCTCTTGGAAACCCTCCTGAGCCCTGGTTCTGGTTACCCCAGGGGCCAGGCTTACAGGAACTCTGGGCCCACCTGGGCTAAGGTGTTTGCATTTCCCCCGGGGGTGAGTCATCCTATTTCCCTAACTGGGTGTTTCTAACCCCTGCTAAATGTCTTTGGTTCCATCCTACCCTCAACAACCGAGGTGTGACCTGGAGCTGAGGAGCAGAAACACCCACACCTCATACTCCCTGCCCTGTTTTCTCTCTCTCTAAGCTCCCTTCTCAGACTTGCAAGTGCATTTCCTCCCCTTCCTTCTGGGTGTGGCGTTCCCTTAACATCCTGTCGTCTTTCTTTGCTATTCCATAGCTTTCCTCTCCATCTCAGGGGCCATATGGCCAAAGGGATTTTGGGAAAGAAACATATTTATCAATAATGAAAATACATTGAGATGTATTTCAAAAATATTACAGTGAGGGCTTAGGGCTTGGTGGTGGGAAAGAGGAGTCCTCTGAACATGAAAAGCATGCTCCAAACTGTCTTCACCCTTCAGTTTCCTGTTTGCTCCCATGGAGACAAACTCCTGCCCTGGCAAAGCAAAACCTGTCCTCAGAGAGAATGTCTCTTAAACCTTTCACTCCTCCTTGTCTTTGTAAACTTTCCTTTCTTCTCATCCTCCTTGTTTTTCCGTCGTCATCTCCTCTCTATCTGGATTTGGTTTCCTGTATCGTTCGCTCTTGGGAGCTGTCCCCTGGAAAGAGGTCCCTGGGTTAGCAGAGGGAGGTCTGCTTGCTTTCTCCTCTTTGCTGAGGAAGCCAGCCTGATCCAGCTGCTCTGGCAACCAGTTTTCCAAGGAGAGCTGCCAAGCACGTGGAGCCTCAGCACAGGGAGCTGGGACAGCATCTCCTGATGGAAAAGTCATTCTAGTGGCTTCCTTCAGAACCACCTAGAAGGGCCAAGGCAGACCCCAGAGTTACTCACCAGCCTGAGGTGCTCAGCAAGCAATCCCCAGTGGCTCCATCAACAGCTCCCTTTGAATTTCAAAGGGAATTCATATCCTACAACCTATTCAGGGCCAGTGTTGCATTCTCGATCCACTCCAAACACACTACATGCACGTGCATGCGTGTGCGTGCACACGCACACACACACACAATGCACACACATGGACACATCTCCCCTCCAGCTCTGCTGAAAAGCCTGGATTAATATAATGAAACTTCTTCTGCCTCATGAACTAAAATAACTCTGGCATCCCCTTCTGGATGGATTTTAATTAGGAAAGACACAGCATTTAAATTATGCTTATTACTTGCAGTTGCTTGTACAGGCTGTGGGCTTAGGAAAAGGCAATGGAAGTCATGTGAGCTGGAGTTTTTAATGGGATGGCTCTGGAAGGGGAAAAACAGACCAAGAGCATTTAAAATCTTTTCTTCCCTTGTAGTCAGCCTGGCTGAGAAAAGAAGTCCAGGTTCTGATATCACCATCATCATCACTAATATTCCTTGAGTGCCTCCTCCATGCCAGAATCCCAGCTAATAAGTATTTCATATGCATTATCTTATTTAGTCAAAAGAATTAGAATTTGACCAACAGAACTTATTAGAGGCCATTTTCAGGGGAGACCAGGGACAAACAAAGGAATCAGAGATTCCTTTCCTCCCTGGAGCTGCCAGGTGCCTGTCACAGTATCTACTAAGAGTTCATGTGTGATGAATCAGTGCAGCAATAAATACGTGACTGAACGCAGATGTGCTCAGGGCGAATCAGATGCAGAAGAACCGTGTGTGGGAATAGAGTTTATCACTCCCTGGGGCTGAGGCCTGGCCACAGACCTTGTTTTTATGTAGACCAGACAAGTGGTGCATGATTCCGTTAACTCCTCAGTGGATGGATAATGTGATGGTGGGGTTTAAAATTTGGAAGAACGGAGAGAATTTCTCTCCCCTGCCTCTTTCACCAGAAGGTCTATTGGTATCTCACAGGGGATAAACTTCCAGGCCACAATTATGATTTTAGACAAATTGTTAATCTCACTTGATCCATTTCCTCAACTCGGAAGTGGCTGTCTGTGATGGTAACATCTGCCTTGGGGAGTTTTCTGAAGGTAATGAAAGATTAGATGTGTCACTGAGGAATGGAGGCACCAATATTTTAAATGGTTTTACCATAATTACTTATTCAATCACCCTACAAATATTTCATTATCTATTATGCATCCCCTATTATAGATGCCTCTTCCTTTTTTCTTTCATTCTTCATGTACAAATGTGACAATTGGACCATAAAGAATACTGAGCACCTAAGAACTGATGCTTTTGAACTGTGGTGTTGAAGACTCTTGAGAGTCCCTTGGACTACAAGGAGGTCCAACCAGTCCATCCTACAGGAAATCAGCCCTGAATATTCATTGGAAGGACTGATGTTGAAGTTGAAGCTCCAATATTTTGACCACCTGATGCAAAGAGCCAACTCATTGGTAAAGACCCTGATGCTGGGAAAGATTAAGGGTAGGAGGAGAAGGGGACAACAGAGGATGAGATGGTTGGATGGCATCACCTACTTAATGGATATGAGTCTGAAGAAACTCCAGGAGATGGTGAAGGACAGGGAAGACTGGTGAGCTGCAGTTCATGGGGTTGCAAACAGTCGGTCATGACTTAGCGACTCAGCAACAACCATTTTATATGCTGGGGGCACAACAGTATATGGGACAGACAAGACTCATTAGTGGGGCAGGGGAGACAGACAATGAACAAATAAAGTAGGTAATTTCAGAGTACAACAAATATGAGAATAACAGAAAACAGTGAAAAGGCTGTGATGGAGTAGGGTAGGGAAATTTTGTCGAAATCCTCAGGGAAGAGCTCTAACAAAAATTGCCTGTTAAGCCGGGATCTGAATCAGAAGAGGAAGAAACCAATGTATATATGCCTGACTCCTTCACTGTTCACCTGAAACCATCACAACATTGTTAATCAGCTATACCCCAATACAAAATAAGATAAATTTTAAAATAAAGAGGAGGAAGAAACCATGTGACTGGTGAAGAGCAATTCAGCCAACAAAAACAGCACATGCAAAGGCCCTGAGGCAGAAAAGACATTACAGCAATGCTGAGACAGGAGGTCAGTGAGCTTGGTGAGTAAGAAGCAGGGATTCCAGGAGAGAGCTAGACAGGTAGACAGATGCCAGATCATGGGAGGCCTGGGTGGAGACTTTGGATTTTATTCTAAGTGCAGTGAAAATATTTGGAAAATTTTAGTAGAGGAGTAGAGTGTTCTGATGGAGAAGGAAATGGCAACCCACTCCAGTGTTCTTGCCTGGAGAATCCCAGGGACGGGGGAGCCTGGTGGGCTTCCGTCTATGGGGTCACACAGAGTCGGACACGACTGAAGTGACGCAGCAGCAGCAGCAGCAGAGTGTTCTGATTTGCATTTTAAAAGATCCCTCTGGCTGCCACATGGAGAATGAATTAGAACAAGACATATGTGGAAGTTAAGGGGAATAGTCAAGGGCAGAGGTGATGGTAGCAGGACTGGGGGGCACAACACGATGGAAAAGCTTGGATCCAGGCAGTAAGGGAACTGAGGCTAGAGCCCGGCCTGCTACAGCACCTGCCCCTCTGGCCCACTGTGTGCCAATAGAAACATTCCTGCTTCTTTTGTTTTAAGCAGATTTCCCATTTAACAGATTCCTGCAGAGCCAGGAGGTCCCTGGGAACTGCTAAGGTCTACACCTGAGGGAGATCTACGTGCCAATGTAATATGCATTGCTAAGCGTCTCCATCTCCGCAGTTCACCCTTCTACAGTGCTGGACTTGAAAGGGCTGGGACGCCCTGGGAAGGGCAGGAAAACAGGGGCGAATGGGATCTTGAGGCTCCTCAGAGTATGGGGCTTCTCATGCAGAAAGCACAGGTCTGAGGTTACAACCTGTTCCCATATAAGGGCAGCTAGCTTGCTGGCAGCACAAGGAGAGAGACCGTGGAGTGGGTGTTGGGGGGACAGCAGTGGGCAACCCTGGCCTCTGGTGCTGGCTGGGAGCATGCCTTTCAGTGAAGGGCTCTTCTTTTTCAGCACTTCATGTCCTCCGGAGGTGAGGAAGAACGGCTGCAACATGCTGGGGGGCCTTGTCTCTCAGTGCCCTGGGTTAAATGGCACTCTGAGTTTTAGACATCGTAATTCTTTGTTCCTCGCTCCTTCTCCCTCATGGGAGAGTAGTCTTTCTGAAAATATCTTATTGACTTCTGCATCCTTGGACCGTAGGGAAGGAACTGGTAGGCAACCAGCAAAAACTGCTGAAGAGTTAATCCTGGAAGCACCGAGCTGTCATTGTCTTAAGCTGGATGGAAAGAATTTGTAAATCTTAAGTCCAGGGATTCTCAGCCATTGTCGGTCACAGACTCTTTTGAGAAAACAATGACATCCATGGACCCTTCCCTCCCCAAATTTATGTATAAAAAAATTTTAATATGCATTTTTCTAAACAGATGGGGAATATGGAGGACCAGAAAACAGAAATGACTTATCCAAAGCCACCAAACTTTTCTGTGACTTGCCTACCCACTGCTCTCTGCCACACGTGGACTCTGTCACTGATGTCACGTGGAGGGTACAAAGATAACGATAGGAACCATTCCAAGAACTGGCCCTGGGGAGAGTTCTCAGGCAGCAGAGATAGGCTGCCTGGGGCTGCCTCATCACCTGGGCCTGGCCCGGGCAGGCCAGAGGAGCCCAGAGGGTATCAGAGTCCGGAAAACGAGTGACTGCTCAGTTGTCTCTGAAAGCAAGGCAACTATACCAGGTGTGTGTTCAGGAACCCAAACCTAAACCCCGGATGAGCTCGTTTCAGCCTCCAGGCACACACCTAGGAGCCTCCCAGCTCCACCCTCGCCTACAGGCTCATTTAAGAGGGGGTCGCCGAGCACAGCGGGGCTGGGATGCCCCTCGGAGCCTGCCCCCTGCGTGGCTGAAGCGGGGAAACACACGTCTGCCTGGCGAACCCCCGACTCCTGCTTCCTGAGACGGAAGGAGAAACAGCACGTGCTGGAAGCAGTGAAGCCGGAGGAGAAACAGCGGGGACGTCGGAAGACGGAGAAGGGACGGCTTCCCTCTCTGGGGCTTTACAGCCTAAAAGCGCTGGCTTAAGGCCACGTCACCCCAGCACTGGTTGTAATGACTAAGGAGTCCTGGAGGGGAAAAAATAAAGGAAGGTTCTCAGTAACCATCCTGACCATCTTCTCCCTTCAAGAGCCATAAGGCTGGGTTCTTAGGAAAATAGAACAAAACACTCAAGGAAAAAAAAAAGAAAGACAGCTAGCTTCCCTCTGAGGACGGTCATTGAGCACCAGAGGTCCGGCAAGGCAGGACCCCACTCCGAAGCCGCCGTGTGGACGAGCCCGCCCCGGCCTCCGGGCTGCACGCCCTGTGCCTTCCCGCCGACGGCGCCTCGGCCCGCGCAGGGCCTGCGGGCGAGGAGGCACCAGGCTGCCGCCCTCCGCTCGCGGCCGGGCTCCCCCGCCTCACCCTGCGTCAGCCCGCCCGGCTTCTGACAAACCCCATTCGGTCTTGTTCAGCTCAGATGTTACCCTTTCCATGTTGCTTTTATTCTTGAACCCACTCTTTCCTCTGCGGAAGATGAGGACGCCTAACATTTATGTGCCTATTGTGTAGCCACCATGTGCGACATACAGTCTCTTAAGTCTCAGATCTAGGAATAGCCGGGCTTCTTCAGAACTCCTCTGCGTTTAGCTTGGCGCTCTGAGTCATAACTAACCATATTTCCTTTCTTTACCGCTTTGGATGCTGAGAATCTTAAAGCTGAGTTTGTGCCCCCATCTCTAGCAATTATATAGACTCTTAAGATGGGATACAAAATTCTAAACGTGTCTTGTGCTTTACCTATCCTTTATTTTAAAATGTATTATGAAAGAAAAGGTTTTATGTTCATTTTTATTTTGAGTAGGTAAATTCAAATCCTATCTGAAACGGGTCATGATACAAATAAAAAGTTAGAAGTATTATATATACCTTTTTGTGTGTGTGTGTGTGATTTGCATGATAATCTTGCAAGTTGCAGGGCAAGTGGAACTCAAAGAATTTACATCACTTATTCAAGATAAGAGCTAGGTGTCAAATCAACATCTGACTGATTTCAGAGTTCAAGCCTTTGACAGTCAAAATTGCCTATACAGGCAGGCTTGCTTATTTTGTACCAGGCTTTGTGCTGCTTATCCTAAGAATATTATCTCATTTATCCTGACAACCATCCTACAAAACAGCCACAATAATTACAAACATTTAGGAGATGAAGAAGTTGAGGCTCAGAGAGATCAAATATTTGTCCGAGTGTTCTCAGCATGCTAAGATTCAAATCCAAATGCCTGAACTTTGAATCTCTTCACTCTTTTCAGGTTCTTTAACTTACAATAGAGATAAACATATAAAAAGGGCTTCCCAGGTGGAGCTAGTGGTAAAGAACCTGTCTGCCAATGCAGGAGACACAAGAGCCGCAGATTCGATCCCTGTGTCGGGAAGATCCCCTGGAGGAGGGCTTGGCAACCCTCCTGCCTAGAGAATCCCATGGACAGAGGAGCCTGGAGGGCTACAGTCCATAAGGTCACAAAGAGTCGGAGACAACTGAAGCGACTTAGCACGCACGCAAACATATAAAACGCCAGACTCCTAATTGTTTGACTTATTTGGAATGCCCAACTGCCTGATTAAATCACAAAGGCTTATCCGCTGACAAATCCTAGTGGAGAAATGGGTGTCTGGTTAGAAGTAGGTATTTCTGAGTTTCACAGTTCTTCATGGAGCAGATGGATCAGAAACACAAAGTCTGTGTGCAATACTGGATTTTAAATATCAGCCTGAGCACTGACAGAGGAAGATACCTCGCACCCAAGGGGTGGAAATGAAAGCCTTTGGAAAGGGCAGTGCTGCTCACAGGCGCCATCTGGCAGTAGAGGTGAGAAATTGCTCCCAGAAAGAAACCCACACACAAAATGGAATTCCCCAAAGTATGAAGTAGTCATGTATGGACCTGAGAGTTGCACCAGAAAGAAGGCTGAGCGCTGAAGAATTGATGCTTTTGAGCTGTGGTGTTGGAAAAGACTCTGGAGAGAGATCCAACCAGTCCATCCTAGAGGAAATCAATCCGGAATATTCATTGGAAGGACTGATGCTGAAGCTGAGACTCCAATACTTAGGCCACCTGATGGGATGAACCGACTCATTGGAAAAGACCCTGATGCTGGGAAAGATTGAAGGCGGGAGGAGAAGGGGCGACAGAGCATGAGATGGCTGGATGGCATCACCAACTCACTGGACATGAGTTTGAGCAAACACTGGGACACAGTGAAGGACAGGGAGGCCTGGTGTGCTGCAATCCACGGGGTCGCAAAGAGACACACCTGAGTGACTGAACAACAGCAAAGTATAATGCACTGGTCCTCTTGTGTTTTGAGTGCATAATGTACATACTTTTCTATGTACATAATGTACATAGTTTCTACATACCTATCCTTAGGGAGATATGATTACCTTTATTTTATAAATGAGAATTTTGAAACTCAAAGATACGAAGTATCTTGCCTTAAGAAGCTTGACCACAGTGTGCAGAGCCTCCCTCAACCTCTATTTCCGCTGGACCAGGCAAACTCTCAGAAGTTCCTCAGGCCTCCTGCCTTCTCCAATCCTCAGCTGGAATCACAGGTGGTCTACACTCCACCTTTAGCCGTTTGTCCAGGCAGGAACCACATTAGCAGGAGGATCACTACAGTTGCCTGATTCACGGCACAGAACTCCTGCCCCGGGGACTATGTCAGGCGCTCCACCCTGAATTGTAGGGCGTTGTTACCCCATGCTGCTCAGTTAGCTGGGCTTTATTATCCCATGCAACTCTCAATAGCTCCCCTCCCAGGGATTGGGCAATGCTGGATTCTCCTCTCTTTGTCCACTAATCGTTGACGAGGTGCTCTCAGGATTACAGAGAAAAAGAAAAAAATGTATCCTCACCCTCCCCTCTCTCCTCCTTCTATTCTGAACTCCACCACAGCCCTGAGTGAGGCTGGGAACTCTGGTCTCGTTGACCCCCACGACACCACCCTGGGAGCTGTTGAGCAGCAGCCCAGGCTAGGCTGCACGGGAACCAGCCTCTGCAGTGAGGCAGCTTCCCCACACCACCCCTCTCGACCCCCCCTCACCCGGGAACTGCTGAAGCTGCAGATGAATTCTTCCTCGTCATTGTCCTTTGGAAAATATGTGCAGAGATTAAAAAAAGGCTAGAAACTTGAGGGCAGACCTATGCTGCCTCAATTTTCAAAAAGAGACAGTGATGGCTCCTTGATATTTCACTAAGTATAGCATTCTTTAGAAACAAAGGATGTGTAAACAGTAAATAGTGAAGCATGAGAGCCAGAAATGCTTGTTATGAATAAATCGTATAAAATTAGCCACCTTACCTTTTGAGAAAAAAGTTGTCTTACTGGTAGATTTTGTCATGCCAGTGGCACAGTTTGGAAACATAAGGATTCCAAAAATTTTAATGGAGGACAAGTCCCCCTGAAAGGGTACCCAGTGAAATACAAAAAGGCTGGTCTGTGCTATGACTCGGCCAGTGAATTAAACGAAACCAAGAAGCATGCTTACTGATGCAGGATTCACGGTTATTTGACATGTTGGAAAAATAACAATAAAGAAAAATGGAATTTAATTAGTGACAATGAAAAGTCTCAGGCCTCCTTAAAAACAACTAAAGGAAGATGTTTCTGGCTACTACAGGAAGGAGTAGCCAGCAGCTCATGACAAAAGAGCGAGGATTTTGACCACCACAAGCCAAGTGTAAGTGAGACTGTGATGCCATTGCTTAGAAAGTCCTGCAGTCAGGCTTCCAGTTTGCATAATGGCAGAGTGGAAACTTGCGAAAATCTGCTCTTCCACAAAGCAGTGAGAACACTGAATCAGTGTTTTTGGAACTATGGAAATGAACAAAAGTCTTGCAACAATCCAAGGAATATTTATTCGGGAAAAATGTCTGGCTCTCATCAAAAACACTGTGCTTTGTGCATTTAAACTTGTCCTATTCCTGCTTCCCTCATATTTATATGAATATATCTGTATATGTTTCCCTGGAGGAGGAAATGTCAACCCACTGCAGTATTCTTGCCTGGAGAATTCCATGGACAGAGGAGCCTGGCGGGCTACAGTCCATGGGATCACAAAGAGTCGGACAAGACTGAGCAACTCTCAGTCATATGTATATATGTCTATATATATATATATATACATGTATATAATCTTAGCAATGCCCCTGGTACATAACCACCACTGAATAAATATTAGCTTAAAGGTAATGCTTCCTTCTTCCCCTTCCTGTCGTTGTTCTGCCTCCAAATACGTATGCATATCTGTATACGCATATACACAGTATATCATACCACACATAGCATATATGTATATACACAGTACATCCACAGTATAGTAGTTTTGCCTCCGTATATGATCAGTTGCTAGATCCCCTTCATTTTTCTTTCCTAATTTTCACAGGAGCTAGAAAATCCTGGCAGAAGTAGTGGCCTCCTAGTCCATGCTAGGGCTCCCATGCACAGAGCTGGGGCAGGCTAGGTTGTCTCTGGGAAGTGAGACAAATGTGAATTATAACTTAGGACAAGAAGCAAGATTAACGCTAAAGTGTGGCTCAGCCCCTGAGCCTGTGCTGGTGTAAGATGAAGGCCGGAACACGAGGGAGCAGGAGAAGTGGGAGAAGCAGGAAGAGGGTGAGGGGCCCAGGTGGCAGGGGGCTCAGGAAGGCTGCGGGAAGTGCCCCTCTGCCCCCCTCCGCATCCTCGCAGGCATCCTTCACCCTGAATCTCCACCCACTCACTGTGCTCTCTGGACCACTGAAGGGGCTGGCAAATTGTGCTACCCAGAGGTACACCCCAGGTTCTCCCAACATTTAATTTTAAAAATTGTGGCCAGTTTACCATTTGGGGGCTGCAAGGAGGTAAGAAAGAGGCATAGTAGCTGAAGACCTGCGTCCCACACTCTCTTAAATACTGGAGTTTCTCTTAAAATTTAGCTTTGTTAAGAGTTTTCACTGCAACAGTGTTTGGCTTCCCATTGGTCTACTGCAACATTGCCTGGGCTCTGACTTTTGCCACTTTGTTTCCCTGCACTCTGCTCTAAATAAATCATGCTAAGTGCTTCTTCATTAAGGTACCTACTTCCTGCTCCAGAATACCTGCCGACTTTTTATTATTCTCTGAACAAATCAAATCCCCAGCTGAGCCCCTGGGCCCTCTTCAATTAGAATGACAGGAATGGGGTAATACCTGATGCTATTTAGAACCCTTAGTGCTTGGCAGGCACTCAATACGTAAATACCAACTTATGATATTTGATTGTAGCTCAAGGGAACTTTGCATCCTCCCAACTTCTAGAGTATGACTTTGCACACAGGGCCTTCACAGCATACTTCCTTATACACAGCTCAGTTTCTAGATATATATACATATGACTGAGAGTTGCTCAGTCTTGTCCGACTCTGTGATCCCATGGACTGTAGCCCGCCAGGCTCCTCTGTCCATGGAATTCTCCAGGCAAGAATACTGCAGTGGGTTGACATTTCCTCCTCCAGGGAAGCAACTGGGCAGTGTTTAGAAAGATTCTGAATTTCTACTTCTGCAGAAAATGATGTGATAATGTTTAGAAAGTGCCTTCAACTTTCGTCTTCTGTTGTCTGGAAAAACACCTACTTCTGGCCGGTCCTCGATGGAACTGTTGGGATGACCTAACTGAATCCCTGGAGTGGCTCATCACTACACCTGGCTCTTGGTGCCCCCTTGTGGCGATCTGTGGCCATGCAGCGCTCAACCAGAGAAGGGAGAGCTATCCTTTAGTGAGTGTTGAACTCTGAGAAGAATATCAGGGAGAATTAGCTCCTTTATCCTCACCGCGCTTCCCTGAGGTTGCTGCCTTGGTTTCATAACTTATTCTAAGTACCATACCTAACAAGCGGCAGAATAGAAACTTGGACCCAAGCTGTTAGACCAGGGCTTGTGCTCCTGAGAGCTATGCTAACATTCCAAGAGACATTAGAGGAGGCATATAAGGATGAATTAAGAGATAGACTTTCTGGAATAATGGAGTAGAAAGCTTGGCAGGCTTTTCCCCAAGCAAAACTGAACTGAGGATATTGTTTAAAACAGTCATCACTGAAAGCCTCTGGAAAGATGTCCTAAGTGGATATAGAAAAAGAGAAACATTTGTTCAAGAAAATCTAAAGTATCTCAATTAAAACTGTGAAAATCTGTGGTGTGTGAACCCCACTCTGTTCCACTGCCCTCCCCACTAGCTCCAAGTTTTGGAAGTTCTCCCAGGGCACGTGCAGCCAAACGCTCCATTTCTCCTGAGACCTGGGTCTGGGGCTGCGGTTTGACCCCAGAAGAGGCAGGAGGCTGCTGTTTCTCAGCCTCCAGCCCCATTTTGCAGAAGTTGCATTCCAGAGAGTCACGCCAAGAGGTCTCCTTCTCCTCATCCAGCCCCACCTCTGGGGCAGACGCTCTTCCCCAGGCAAGTTAAGGGTCCCAGGGCCCTGGTTGCCCACACTTGCAGGGCAGAGATGATACGGGTGTCCACACCGCCTCCCTCAGAACACACTTGTTAGACAAGGACATCACTTTGGGAAGAGAGGGTCTCTGGCCCAGCTTCAGGGCGCTGGTACCACTCAACTGAACCTAGCGGGAAAGGCAGGCCACAAGAAGGAACAGCTCCACAGTTCTGAGTTTATTTGAAATAAAGAGTGGAGAGCTTCCTGCCTAAAAACATTGCTGAAAATACCAGTGATCTTCATGGCGAACAACGGGAGAGACTGTTATCTGCGGGGTAGAGGCAAAAGGGTGTACCAGCCAGAAGCCTAACCGAGAAAAACAGGGAGAGAGAAGCCCAGCAGAGCACCGCCTCGGGGACCATCAGAGCAGGCCGAGGACAGAGCGTCAGCGGGACACGGAGAGGAGACGTCCGGCAGCGGTGAGTGTGGGGGCGGCCGGAGGGGAGGTCCGCACGTGGAAAGGAGACCTGGAGAGCGACTGCTCCTCTGAGCTAAGCAGGAGGCGTGGGGAGAAGCGGGCGGAGCTCAGGGGGCGTAGTGTCACTAGTTTGTAAGGTGTTTAAAGTGGGGGCTCTTCCATCCTCTGTGTGTGGACGGGATTGTGTGTGACCCAGGTAAGAAGGGGCAATTCATGACGTGTGATGTAGAAGGGGTGTGGCCTTGGAGTGAGGAAGCCCGGCACATGGAGAGCTCGGCCTTCCAGAGGAAGACGCGCAGGACGAGGAGGCGGCCTGCTCTCCTGGACCAGACAGGAAAGACGCTGGATGCAGACACAGGACGATGTCCCGTGGTCAAGGAGAGACGGGCGCACTTCCACGTGATGCCCTGGATTTTAACCAGGAAAACATGGAGATAAGCTGGGGAAATCTGAGGACTGAACAAAAGGGGTGGGGTCAAGCTGGCCGAGAGAGCACGCGTGGGAATCGCCGACAGCACAGCGTACCCAGCTGGGAGTCAGTTACTCAGCTCTTCATTGAAAGTGACAACTGGCTTCATTTGGTGGCTTTCTGTGGCTATTCCTGGAAAAGTGGGTCTACAGAAACTGCTCCACCTGTGAGGTGTGTGTGATGAGAGGAAAGGAGGGTAAGAGAGACAGTGGCGGGGGGAGTGATGGAGCGATCCATGAACCGTAAGTGAGGGAGACTGAAGTGATATCAAGAAAAGGCAGATGAACAAAAGAAAAAGTAGGTCAGTTCAGTCGTTCAGTCGTCTCTGACTCTTTGGGACCCCATGGACTGCAGCACGCCAGGCCTGCCTGTCCATCACTGACTCCCGGAGTTCACTCAAACTCATGTCCATCCAGTCAGTGATGCCATCCAACCATCTCATTCTCTGTTGTCCCCTTCTCCTTCTGCCCTCAATCTTTCCCAGAATAAGGGCCTTTTCAAATGAGTCAGTTCTTCCCATCAGGTGGCCAAAGTATTGGAGCTTCAGCATCAGTCCTTCCAATGAATATTCCGGACTGATTTCTTTTAGGATGGACTGGTTGCACCTCCTTGCAGTCCAAGGGACTCTCAAGAGTCTTCTCCAGCACCACAGTTCAAAAGCATCAAATCTTCAGTGCTCAGCTTTCTTTATGGTCCAACTCTCACATCCATACATGGCTAATGGAAAAACCATACCCTTGACTAGATGGACTTTTGTTGGCAAAGTAATATCTCTGCTTTTTAATATGCTGTCTAAGTTGGTCATAACTTTCCTTCCAAGGAACAAGAGCCTTTTTTTAATTTCATGGCTGCAGTCACCATCTGCAGTGATTTTGGAGCCCCAGAAAATAAAGTGTCACTGTTTCCATTGTTTCCCCATCCATTTGCCCTGAAGTGATGGGACCAGATGCCATGATTTTTGTTGTTTGAATGTTGAGTTTTAAGCCAACATTTTCACTCTCCTCTTTCACCAAGAGGCTTTTTAGTTCCTCTTCACTTTCTGCCATAAGGGTGGTGTCATCTGCATATCTGAGGTTATTGATATTCTCCCGGCAATCTTGATTCCAGCTTGTGCTTCATCCAGCACAGCATGATGTACTCTGCATGTAAGTTAAATAAGTAGGGTGATAATATACAGCCTTGATGTACACCTTGTCTAACTCAATGAAACTATGAGCCATGCTGTGTAGGGCCACCCAAAATGGACGGATGGGTCCTGGTGGAGAGTTTTGACAAAACGTGGTCCACTGGAGAAGGGAATGGCAAACCACTTCAGTATTCTTGCCTTGAGAACTCCATGAACAGTATGAAAAGGCAAAACATAAGTAGTTGGAAGAATAGATTGGAGGTCTCCAAGAGGCTGAAGAATTCCTGGCAAGAGAGGAAGATGTGGTCCATAAATCAGATCATCAGGTACTTGGAGACAAAGTCTGCGGTAGAAGCTCAGGCCCCCAGGCTGCCGCGCTGCTAAGGAAGGTCGGCGAGTGGATGGGCGGGGCGCTGGGCGAGCCGCTTGCCCGCCTGCTGAAGTCCCGACTTCCCGGAGCTGAGTCCCTGGACAAGGAGACGAAGCCCGCGGATCACGCGCTAGAGTCTGGAAGTAACATGACCACAGAGCAGGAGGAAAGAAGGCAACAGAGGGCAGCTCGAGCCCCAAAGGAGCGGGGTTTGCTATTGCTGTTGTATGTTTGTTGTTGTTTGCTTAACACCAAGGTAGAGGAATAACTGTTGGAAGCAGCAAGGACCCACACGGAGGACCGTTCTCCCATCAGACACCGAGCTGCGGGAGAGTAAGGGGCACTCACTGCCTGGGGTCCCAACTCTGGCCGAGGTGAGGGGGTTCTCAGAGGAGTGTCTGAGGATGGGTGAGTCTGCTGAGCACTCCGTGGAAGTTCTTGGTGGCAGAGTTAAGGGTTGGAGGGAGAGGAGGAATTAAGGGTTAGCTGGATGGGGCGGGGGCAGTGTAAAGACGGGCTTTTATTTTTCTAAACAGCACTAACTTTGCTGATTGTTTGGTAGATGACTTCAGTTCAGTTCAGTTCAGTCGCTCAGTCGTGTCCAACTCTTTGCGACCCCATGAATCACAACACGCCAGACCTCCCTGTCCATCACCAACTCCCGGAGTTCACTCAAACTCATGTCCATCGAGTCGGTGATGCCATCCAGCCACCTCATTCTCTGTCGTCCCCGTCTCCTCTCACTCCCAATCCCTCCCAGCATCAGAGTCTTTTCCAGTGAGTCAACTCGTCGCATGAGGTGGCCAAAGTATTGGAGTTTCAGCTTTAGCATCACTCCTTCCAATGAACTTACTATTACATAATTTGTTAATGACATACGTTTGTGGTCAGTTACCTCTGACTCTTTGTGACCCCATGGACTGTAGCCTGCCAGGCTCCACTGTCCATGGAATTCTCCAGACAAGAATACTGGAGTGGGCTGCCATTTCCTCCTACAGGGGATCTTGCCCACCCAGGGACTGAATC
Source organism: Moschus berezovskii (assembly GCF_049115385.1). Taxonomy (NCBI): domain Eukaryota; kingdom Metazoa; phylum Chordata; class Mammalia; order Artiodactyla; family Moschidae; genus Moschus; species Moschus berezovskii. The sequence continues at coordinate 17,339,944 of NC_142479.1, forward strand.
CGTGTCTCCTCCATTGGCAGGAGGATTCTTTACCTCTGAGCTGCCTGGGAAGCCAGCAACATTTATATGTATATAAAAGTTATCTCCTCCTACTCAAAAAACTGACTACAGAAAATTCCATTGGCCTCCAACTTTATTTCATTTTTCTAGCATTTTTAATGGCTTCCTCTGCTCTTTTAGACATTATGGGCCCTCGATGGTAGTTGTAGTTTTGACTCGATTCAGCTCATTTGGAAAGCAAACCATTAGGAAGCACATTTGAGCTTTGTTTTGTGAAAGAAGCAAAAAAAAAAAAAAAAAAACCCTACAGTATCTATTTCATGAGCACATCAGGCCCTGGGGAGAGGTGAGAATCCTCTGGAAAGAAAAGGACAGCAGGAGTAGGAGAGAGCTCAAGCGAGCCCCACAGTTCAACTTTACTCTTTCCAGACCACATCTCAGTCAGAGCAGCTGGACTAGATAAGGCTCTCTGGTTAAGATGCTGAGATTGCTATTCAGATGAAAGGTAATGTGAGGAGGACTTTCTCTCTCAGGTTGAGAAGTGTTTTCTTTAGGGAAAAATAGCAGGCAAAACAAAACAAGGGCTGAGGCTTTCAAAGAAAACGAGAACAGGAGAGGACGATGGAGAAAATGGTTTAAATGTCCCAAAGAAAGGCTGTGCTTGTCTGCACAGGTCAGGTCTGCCTGACAGTCAAGTCAGAACTGTGTCCAGCCATCTGCGGCTCTGAATGCATAACAAATCCCTTGCCATGGTCCAGCTTTTGATTGCCTCAGCAATGGCATTGTTTGTGACCAAAGAGACCCAGCTACTCTACTTGCTAAGAAACGCTTAGAGCCATTCACTGAGGCCTTATTTAAAGATGTTACATTGATAAATTAAATGGAATAATATATCCAGCTTGCCTTGCACATAGAAAGGCTGCTTTTTTTCCACTTCAGTTATTATACAAACACAGTGAAACAATGGACAACACACATTGCTCCAAAGAATTGCTTTTCCCTCTGAATTTTAAAATTGCAATAACTGTAATACTGAAACCATTATTGCTCTTGTTGACTATAAATCAGTCTCTTGGCATTGGCTGGAATTCTGTGTGAAGTGAGTCTTTTCTTGGCCTCTCCCCAACAGGCTTGGTGATGCAGCCTGGTCTAGAAAGTGGTGTTACAGCAATTGTGGTAATCCCCATCTGGATTGAGATGCTCCTGCATGTCAGTTAGGGGCTGTACTGGGCAGACGTTCTCCCCATTTCCCCAGCATCTCTGTGAGTGACGTAGCAGCATCCTGATCTAATGGATGAAGAAACTGAAGCTTATGAGAGTCTTGGCCAAGACTGTTTTATTAATGATGAAATTCATAAGTAAAAGGTTTTATTTAATACCTGCGATGTCAGTGGTGAAGCATAGCTAACCCTTGATTAGAATCTTCTGAAGAATTTTCAACTCTTTTCAAACTATTTTTTAAGCTTGGGTCACTGATCCAACACCAAAGGCGTACCATTGAAGATGGCAGGTGGGGATTCTTGCCCATCTTACCCTTCTCTTTTTGGCAGTGCCAGGTCTTTATGCTGCACTGGGATTTTCCTAGCTGTGGCTAACGGGGGCTTCCCTTGTTTGCGGCACGTGGGGTTCTCATCACCGTGGCTTCTCTTGCGGAGGAGCACCGGCTGCAGGTGTATGAGTTCAGTAGTGATGGCTCGAGGGCTCTGAAGGGCACAGGCTCAGTAGCTTGGGCTCAGTGTTGCTCGGACTCAGTCGCTCAGAGGCATATGGGATCTTCCTGGATCCCAGACCAGGGATCAAACCCATGTCCACTGCATTGGCAGGCAGATTCTTAACCATTGGACCACCGGAGAAGTCCAGGAGGCAGATTTTAAAAAATTATTTATTTGTTTTGGTTATGCTGGGTCTTTGTTGCTGCGTGCAAGCTTCTTCTAGTTGGTGTGGGTGGGGGCTCCCACCAGAAGCCTGGTGGTCATGGGCTTCTCATAGGGGTGGCTTTTCTTGTAGTGAAGCGTAGGCTCCAGGAGCACGGGCTTCAGTGGTTGCATTGTGTGGGTTCAGTAGCTGTGGCTCGCAGGTGCTAGGGCGAGGGCTCAGTTGTTGTGGCAAAAGGCTTTAGTTGCTCCTGTCAAGTGGGATCTTCCTGGACCAGGGCTCAAACCCGTGTTCCCTGCATTGGCAGGCAGATTGCTATCCACTGCACCACCAGGGAAGTCCATATTTTCTCTTTCTTGAACACTGATGATTTTGATCAAAACATAGCTCCAACTATAGGGGTCTGCCCTTGGGTTTTCCCTTCTCCTTTGCCACTGTCTCTGGGCAACCTCACTTATGTTTAGGGCTTTAACTGCCAACTCCATTCTGATGACTTCCAAGTCTTTAATTGCAGTTCAGTCTCTTTCCTGAGTTCCAACCATTTAGTCTTATACAACTTTACTTTTGTTGGTTAACATATACATTTTACACTTAGCAACAGATGTAAACTCTGACATCTGAAACATCCATCAGAAAAGAATGTCCCTGAGGCACTTACACAAGAGGATATCAATACACATTCACACAGTGACATTTCAGACAGATAAGTGCCCTTATAGCAGGGCACCAAATAGGAAAAATGGAAAGCACGAGCAGAGCACACGCGACATAAGATGAAATACACATGTAGAAACTGACCATCATTTGACGCCAACCCATTTATATCCAGCTCCTCATGAGATGTCTCCTCCCGGGTACTCCTAAGGGACCTCACACTCGATATACCCCAAACTGAACCCACACCGTTCTCCCAAAAAAGCATCCCCTCTTCCAGTTTCCATATACCCAGACAGTCATGGCTGAAACCAGCAGGTCACAGAATCCTCCCACTCCTTCTGTCTCTCTTCCTGTATCCTGTTGGTGACCCAGTCCTGCAGAGGAGAGATTCTTGGAATAAGGTCTCCAGACCACCTGCAGCAACTCTGTCTGGAAATAAGTGAGAAATAACGATGCTTGGACTCCATCCTTGTTCAGTATCTTTGGGGCTGGGACCAGCAATCTGTGGTGTAACAAGCCGTCCATGTGGTCCTGGTGATGCTCTAAACTGACCTTGTTTACTAGCTCTCTAATTACTCCATTCCTAAAGCTCCTAAGTCAGGTCCTCCTCTTCTCGCACCTGAATGAGTACAATCATTTCTCCAGCCTTAGACCCTATGAGCGTCCTACCCTTTCTTGCCAGCATGCTCCCTCCAAATGAAAATTTGATCATGTCTCTACTACATATATTCAGTTCAGTTCAGTTCAGTTCAGTCGCTCAGTCGTGTCCGACTCTTAGCGACCCCATGAACCACAGCACGCCAGGCCTCCCTGTCCATCACCAATTCCCGGAGTTCACTCAAACTCATGTCCATCGAGTCGGTGATGCCATCCAGCCACCTCATTCTCTGTCGTCCCCGTCTCCTCCCACCCCCAATCGCTCCCAGCATCAGACTCTTTTCCAGTGAGTCAACTCGTCGCATGAGGTGGCCAAAGTATTGGAGCTTCAGCTTCAGCATAAGTCCTTCCAATGAACACCCAGGATTGATCTCCTCTAGAATGGACTGGTTGGATCTCCTTGCAGTCCAAGGGACTCTCAAGAGTCATCTCCAGCACCACAGTTCAAAAGCATCAATTCTTCGGCAATCAGCCTTCCTCACAGTCCAACTCTCACATCCATACATGACCACGGGAAAAACCATAGCCTTGACTAGACGGACCTTGGTTGGCAAGGTAATGTCCCTGCTCTTTAATATGCTATCCAGGCTGGTCATAACTTTCCTTCCAAGGAGCAAGCGTCTTTTAATTTCATGGCTGCAATCAGCATACGCAGTGATTTTGGAGCCCAAAAAAATAAAGTCTGACACGGTTTCCACTGTTTCCCCATCTATTTCCCAAGAAGTGATGGGACCAGATGCCATGATCTTTGTTTTCTGAATGTTGAGCTTCAAGCCAACCATTTCACTCTCCTCTTTCACTTTCATCAAGAAGCCCCTGAGTTCCTCTTCACTTTCTGCCATAAGGGTGGTATCATCTGCATATCTGAGGTTATTGATATTTCTTCCGGCAATCTTGATTCCAGCTTGTGCTTCCTCCAGCCCAGTGTTCCTCATGATGTACTCTGCATATAAATTAAATAAGCAGGGTGACAATATACAACCTTGACATACACCTTTTCCTATTTGGAACCAGTCTGTTGTTCCATGTCCAGTTCTAACTGTTGCTTCCTAACCTGCATACAGGTTTCTCAAGAGGCAGGTCAGGTGGTCTGGGATTCCCATCTCTTTCAGAATGTTCCACAGTTTATTGTGATCCACACAGTCAAAGGCCTTGGCATAGTCAATGAAGCAGAAATAGATGTTTTTCTGGAACTCTCTTGCTTTCTCCATAATCCAGCGGATGTTGGCAATGTGATCTCTGGTGCCTCTGCCTTTTCTAAAACCTGCTTGAACATCTGGAAGTTCACGATTCACACATATTAGGTTGGTGCAAAAGTAATTGCATTTTGCAATGTTCCAAATAGAAAAAGGAGTACGTCAAGGCTGTATATTGTCACCCTGCTTATTTAACTTATATGCAGAGTACATCATGAGAAACTCTGGGCTGGAAGAAGCACAAGCTGGAATCAAGATTGCTGGGAGAAATATCAATAACCTCAGATATGCAGTTGACACTACCCTTATGGCAGAAAGTGAAGAAGAACTAAAGAGCCTCTTGATAAAAGTTAAAGAGGAGAGTGAAAAAGTTGGCTTAAAACTCAACATTCAGAAAACTAAGATCATGGCATCTGGTCCCATCACTTCATGACAAATAGATGGGGAAACAGTGGAAACAGTGGCTGACTTTATTTTTCTGGGCTCCAAAATCACTGCAGATGGTGATTGCAGCCATGAAATTAAAAGATGCTTACTCTAGACAGCATATTAAAAAGCAGAGACATTACTTTGCCAACCAAGGTCCGTCTAGTCAAGGCTATGGTTTTTCCAGTGGTCATGTATGGATGTGAGAGTTGGACTATAAAGAAAGCTGAGTGCCGAAGAATTGATGCTTTTAAAGTGTGGTGTTGAAGAAGACTCTTGAGAGTCCCGTGGACTGCAAGGAGATCCAACCAGTCCATCCTAAAGGAGATCAGTCCTGAGTGTTCATTGGAAAGACTGATGTTGAAGCTGAAACTCCAATACTTTGGCCACCTGATGTGAAGAGCTGAGTCATTTGAAAAGATCCTGACACCGGGAAAGATGGAGGGCAGGAGGAGAAGGGGACGACAGAGGATGAGATGATTGGATGGCATCACCGACTCAATGAATATGTGTTTGGGTGGACTCTGGGAGTTGGTGATGGACAGGGAGGCCTGATGTGCTGCGGTTCATGGGGTCACAAAGAGTTGGACACAATTGAGTGACTGAACTGAACTGAACTGAATGTTGAACTTTGCCATTTGATATTGGAATACATTCATAGATAAATGTGGTTATGCTATACATCATTTTAATGCACATTTTTCCCTTTTTGTTTTTGCCAATGACTTATTATTTGCTGTGTATTTTATATTTACTTTAGATTATGGAAGTGATGTTAGACAAAAAGCAAATTTGAGTAATTTTTTTATTTGAGTTCAAAATGGATTGTAAAGCAGTAGAGACAGCTTGCAACATCAGTAACACATTTGGCCCAGGAACTGCTAATGAATGTACAGTGCAGTCGTGGTTCAAGAAGCTTTGCAAAGAAGACAGGAGCCTTGAAGATGAGGGTGTGGTAGCTGGCCACTGGAAGTTGACAATGACCAACTGAGAGCCATCATTGAAACTGATCCTCTTGCAACTACACGAGAAGTTGCTGAAGAACTCAACATCGACTGTTTTATGGTCATTTGACATTTGAAGCAAATTGGAAAGGTGAAAAGACTCGATAAGTGGGTGCCTCATGAGCTGACCGAAAGTAAAAAAAAATCATCGTTTTGAAGTGTTGTCTTCTCTTTTTCTATGCAACAATTGTGAACAATTCCTCAAATGGATTGTGACATGCGATGAAAAGTGAATTTTATACAACAACTAGTAGCTTCATAGACTATGCCAAGGCCTTTGACTGTGTGGATCACAATAAACTGTGGAACATTCTGAAAGAGAAGGGAATACCAGACCACCTGAGCTGCCTCTTGAGAAACCTGTATGCAGGTCAGGAAGCAACAGTTAGAACTAGACATGGAACAACAGACTGGTTCCAAATAGGAAAAGGAGTATGTCAAGGTTGTATATTGTCACCCTGCTTATTTACCTTATATGCAGAGTACATCATGAGGAACGCTGGGCTGGAAGAAGCACAAGCTGGAATCAAGATTGCCGGGAGAAATATCAATAACCTCAGATATGCAGATGACACCACCCTTATGGCAGAAAGTGAAGAGGAACTCAAAGGCCTCTTGATGAAAGTGAAAGAGGAGAGTGAAAAGGTTGGCTTGAAGCTCAACATTCAGAAAACGAAGATCATGGCATCTGGTCCCATCACTTCATGGGAAATAGATGGGGAAACAGTGGAAACCATGTCAGACTTTATTTTTGGGGACTCCAAAATCACTGCAGATGCTGACTGCAGCCATGAAATTAAAAGACGCTTTACTCCTTGGAAGGAAAGTTATGACCAGCCTAGATAGCATATTAAAAAGCAGAGACATTACTTTGCCAACCAAGGTCCATCTAGTCAAGGCTATGGTTTTTCCCGTGGTCATGTATGGATGTAAGAGTTGGTCTGTGAAGAAAGCTGATTGCCGAAGAATTGATGCTTTTGAACTGTGGTGCTGGAGAAGACTCTTGAGAGTCCCTTGGACTGCAAGGAGATCCAACCAGTCCATTCTAAAGGAGATCAATCCTGGATGTTCATTGGAAGGACTTATTCTAAAGCTGAAACTCCAATACTTTGGCCACCTCATGCGACGAGTTGACTCACTGGAAAAGACTCTGATTCTGGGAGCGATTGGGGGTGGGAGGAGACGGGGACGACAGAGAATGAGGTGGCTGGATGGCATCACCGACTTGATGGACATGAGTTTGAGTGAACTCCGGGAGTTGGTGCTGGACAGGGAGGCCTGGTGTGCTGTGGTTCATGGGGTCGCTAAGAGTTGGACATGACTGAGCGACTGAACTGAACTGAAGTGATGACCAGCTCAGTGGCTGGACTGAGAAAAAGCTCCAAAGCACTTCCCAAAGCCAAACTTGCACCACAAAAAGGTCATGGCCACTCTTTGATGGTCTGCTGCCCATCTGATCCACTATAGCTTTCTGAATCCTGGCGAAAACATTACATGTGAGAAGTATGCTCAGCAAACCAATGAGATGCAATGAAAACTGCAATGCCTGCAGCCGGCACTGGTCAACAGAAAGGGCCCAATTCTTTTGCAGGACAACACCCAACCGTATGTCACACAGCCAACACTTCAAAAGTTGAACAAATTGGGGTATGAAGTTTTGCCTCATCTGCCATTTTCACCTGACCTCTTGCCAACTGACTACCACTTCTTCAAGCATCCAAAAAATTTTTGCAGGAAAAATGCTTCCACAACCAATAGGAGGCAGAAAATGCTTTCCAAGAGTTGGTCAAACTGTGCAGCACAGACTTTCACACTACAGAAGTAAGCAAACATTTCTCATTGGCAAAAATGTATTGATTGTAATGGTTCCTATTTTGATTAATAAAGATGTGTTTGAGTCTAGTTATAATGATTTAAAATTAGTGATCCAAAACTGCAATTACATTTGCACCAACCTAGTAACTTTCTTCAAAGTTTCTTCAGTGCCTAAGGGGCACTCTTCCCAAGAAAATATAATGCAGGCTCATAGAATTACTTAATGTGGCTACTAGAAAATTTTTTAAGTTGAAAAAAGAAACTGGTTCCCTAGTGATGCAGTGGATGAGAATCCACCTCCCAATGCAGAGGATGTGGGCTCACCCAGTCCCTGGTCCAGGAAGATCCCACCTCCCTCGGAGCAACTGAGCCCGTGTGCCACAGCTACTGAGCCCACGCGCCTCTAGGCGTCTGTGTTCCACAAGGGAAGGCCCTGCAATGAGCCACAGGGAAGAGTAGCTCCCAACTAAAGGAAGCCCTTATGCGTCAGTGAAGACCCAGTGCAACTAAAACTAATTAATTAAAAAAGAAAAGAAAGAAACCGAAAGATCCCACATGCCACAAGTAATGATCCTGAGTGCCGCAACTAAGATCTAGCACAGCCAAATAAATAAGTAAATATTCTAAAAATAAACAAATTTAAATCATAATTATTAAAATCCTATATATCTAAATATTATTTCAACATGCAGTTAATATAACTATTAATAAGGTACTTTACTTTTTTTTCCAAGTCATTGAAATATGGTATATATCTTCACGCTTACTGTGTATCTCATTTCAGATGTTTTCATGGAAAATATTCGGTTTATATTTAAGATTTCATAAAATTTGCAAGTTGAAAGAGTTGAAAGAGTAGATGTACTTATCCAAGGTGCTCCAAATATACTTAAGGGTTTTTCGGTAGCTGAATTGAATACCACTTTTAAAATTTAAATGAATTTCTCAGTCAAGCTGCCAGATTTCAAAAGCTCTCTAGTTGCATGTGGCACTGCTGCCAGCCGTCAGCGTGGCTTGGAGAGCGAGTCTGACCTTCAGCCCCTCGGGACCTGCTTCCTCCCTGGTCTCAGTGTCCCCCCCCAACCCCCGCCCTGCTTCCCTGAATGGTTCATCACAAGGAAGTGCGTTGCCTGAGATACTTCATGTCTCAGGAAGTATCTCAGATACTTCGTGCCTCAGGACCTCCCCCATGACACCTCCTTCCCCTCGGTTCTCTCTCTCATCTCCTTCTTGATGCGATAAAACCCACTTATTTTTTAAAGTCAGCCCAAGAGACACCTCCTCCATCAAGCCTCCATCTCTGCTCCCCAGGACTGACCAATCCTTCTCTGAGCTGAACTGTGTATCAACTTCTAAGACTCATGTAAATACTGAATTTTATTTACTTGCTCATATTTCTTTTTTTTAATTAAAAAATTTTTATTTTATACTGGCGTCTAGTTGAGTAACAATGTTGTGTTAGTTTTGGGCATACAACAAAATGATTCAGTTATACATATACATGTATACATGTCTCTTGTTGCTAGTTAATAAACTCCTGAAATCTTGTTATTCATCTGTTTTTATCCGCAGCACCTAGAACACCACCCCAGTGAACACACGAGTAATACTCACGCTTCTTGTTATCACACACTCTCCTCCACGGACCCGAAGGGCAGTGGTTCACTGTCACTGAAGAGTTAGTAAAAATTGTAGCTATGTGAGGCGATGGATCTGTGAGTTAACATGATTGTATTAGTCCGTTCACAGTGTATACGTGTATCAGAACATCACACTGTACATCTTAAATCATGTTGTACAACCTAAATATATACACGTTTTTAAAGTATAAAGTATATACATATATTTTATTGAAGTATAGTCAGCTTACAACGTTTCAGATGCACAGCAAGGTGACTCAGTTATACAAATGCATATATATTATTTTTGAAACTATTTTCCATCATAGGTTGTGACAAGGTGTTGACTCTGGTTCTCTATGCTATATGGTAAACCTTTGTTGCTTGCTGCATATTTATTTTTTAATTAGAAATCTAGCATTCTATTCACACTAAGTCAAAAAAACAGAATCAAAATGTCATTATTTTTTTAATTAGGCAAAAATTCATAAGTTTTCTAAAATATATATATTGTACTTATTTTTATATATGTATACATAAGCTTTTCTACTACACTTGATAAAGGCTTGAAGGAGAAGATTAAAAACAAAGAAGAGATGGAGAAACTGGAGAATATAAACTAAATGAAATCAGAGCACCGAATATAAAATAGAAAAAGTGAAACAAACTAGATTAAAGTAAAAGATCATCATATAGTCCAATTGTTTTTAAACATGACTGCTCAGTAGAAGCATATCTGGAGCTCTGGAGGAAAAAAGCAATACCTGAGCATTTGTATTTTTCAAAAAATTTAAAGATAATTCTGATATGCACCTGGATTTTAAAAAGCAATTACAGGTTTTTCTATTATATCCTAATTTTGGTGATATAGAGTTCTACTATTTTTCTGTTGACCAGTTGTGATACAGTGGTATTAAGTGAGTAATAATAGTAATAATCACAATAGTAAAAGAAGTTTGTCAGTTTTCACAATCAATAGTCAGACAAAGAATAAATGATAATTACAATTGCAAGCCATAATGGGAACATTATTAATTTAACAATATGAAATAATTACATGGATTACATACAATTTGTGGGGGGCGTCAAGCAGAGTGATGTGATAGTGGAAATGCATACATGCACATGTTTTCATCCACCCAGCCAGTCTGTGTCTTTTGGTTGGTGCATTTAATCCATTTACATTTAAAGTAATTATCAATATTGCACAGGAACCTGGAATGTTAGGTCCATGAATCAAGGATAAATTAGAAGTGGTCAAACAGGAGATGGCAAGAGTGAATGTACACATTCTAGGAATCAGTGAACTAAAATGGACTGGAATGGGTGAATTTAACTCAGATGACCATTATATCTGCTACTGTGGGCAGGAATCCCTTAGAAGAAATGGAGTAGCCATCATGGTCAACAGAAGAGTCCGAAATGCAGTACTTGGATGCAATCTCAAAAACGACAGAATGATCTCTATTCGTTTCCAAGGCAAACCATTCAATATTACAGTAATCCAAGCCTATGCCCCAACCAGTAACGCTGAAGAAGCCCGAGTTGAACGGTTCTATGAAGACCTACAAGACCTTTTAGAACTAACACCCAAAAAAGATGTCCTTTTCATCATAGGGGACTGGAATGCAAAAGTAGGAAGTCAAGAAACACCTGGAGTAACAGGCAAATTTGGCCTTGGAGCATGGAATGAAGCAGGGCAAAGGCTAATAAAGTTTTGCTAAGAGAACGCACTGGTCATAGCAAACACCCTCTTCCAACAACGCAAGAGAAGACTCTACACATGGACATCACCAGATGGTCAACACCGAAATCAGATGGATTATATTCTTTGCAGCCAAAGATGGAGAAGCTCTATACAGTTAGCAAAAACAAGACCAGGAGCTGACTGTAGCTCAGATCATGAACTCCTTATTGCCAAATTCAGACTTAAATTGAAGAAAGTACGGAAAACCACTAGACCATTCAGATATGACCTAAATCAAATCCCTTATGATTATACAGTGGAAGTGAGAAATAGATTTAAGGGACTAGATCTGATAGAGTGCCTGATGAACTTTGGACAGAGGTTCGTGACATTGTACAGGAGACAGGGACCAAGACCATCACCATGGAAAAGAAATGCAAAAAAGCAAAATGGCTGTCTGAGGAGGCCTAACAAATAGCTATGAAAAGAAGAGAAGCGAAAAGCAAAGGAGAAAAGGAAAGATATAAGCATCTGAATGCAGAGTTCCAAAGAATAGCAAGGAGAGATAAGAAAGCCTTCTTCAGCGATCAATGCAAAGAAATAGAGGAAAACAACAGAATAGGAAAGACAAGAGATCTCTTCAAGAAAATTAGAGATACCAAGGGAACATTTCGTGCAAAGATGGGCTCAATAAAGGACAGAAATGGTATGGACCTAACAGAAGCAGAAGATATTAAGAAGAGGTGGCAAGAATACACAGAAGAACTGTACAAAAAAGATCTTCATGACCAAGATAATCACAATGGTGTGATCACTCACCTAGAGCCAGACATCTTGGAATGTGAAGTCAAGTGGGCCTTAGAAAGCATCACTAGGAACAAAGCTAATGGAGGTGATGGAATTCCAGTTGAGCTATTTCAAATCCTGAAAGATGATGCTCTGAAAGTGCTGCACTCAATATGCCAGCAAATTTGGAAAACTCAGCAGTGGCCACAGGACTGGAAAAGGTCAGTCTTCATTCCAATCCCAAAGAAAGGCAATGCCAAAGAATGCTCAAACTACCGCACAACTGCACTCATCTCACACGCTAGTAAAGTCATGCTCAAAATTCTCCAAGCCAGGCTTCAGCTATATGTGAACTGTGAACTCCCAGATGTTCAAGCAGGTTTTAGAAAAGGGAGAGGAACCAGAAATCAAATTGCCAACATCTGCTGGATCATGGAGAAAGCAAGAGAGAGTTCCAGAAAAACATCTATTTCTACTTCATTGACTATGCCAAAGCCTTTGACTGTGTGGATCACAAGAAACTGTGGAACATTCTGAAAGAGATGGGAATCCCAGACCACCTGACCTGCCTCTTGAGAAACCTGTATGCAGGTCAGGAAGCAACAGTGAGAACTGGACATGGAACAACAGACTGGTTCCAAATAGGAAAAGGAGTATGTCAAGGTTGTATATTGTCACCCTGCTTATTTACCTTATATGCAGAGTACATCATGAGGAACGCTGGGCTGGAAGAAGCACAAGCTGGAATCAAGATTGCTGGGAGAAATATCAATAACCTCAGATATGCAGATGATACCACCCTTATGGCAGAAAGTGAAGAGGAACTCAAAAGCCTCTTGATGAAAGTGAAAGAGGAGAGTGAAAGGTTGGCTTGAAGCTCAACATTCAGAAAACAAAGATCATGGCATCTGGTCCCATCACTTCTTGGGAAATAGATGGGGAAACAGTGGAAACAGTGTCAGACTTTATTTTTGGGAGCTCCAAAATCATTGCAGATGCTGATTGCAGCCATGAAATTAAAAGACGCTTAGTCCTTGGAAGGAAAGTTATGACCAACCTATACAGCATGTTGAAAAGCAGAGACATTACTTTGCCAAACAAGGTCCGTCTAGTCAAGGCTATGGTTTTTCCAGTGGTCATGTATGGAAGTGAGAGTTGGACTGTGAAGAAAGCTGATCACTGAAGAATTGATGTTTTTGAACTGTGGTGCTGGAGAAGACTCTTGAGAGTCCCTTGGACTGCAAGGAGATCCAACCAGTCCGTTCTAAAGGAGATGAGTCCTGGGTGTTCATTGGAAGGACGATGCTAAAGCTGAAGCTCCAATACTTTGGCCACCTCATGCGAAGAGTTGACTCACTGGAAAAGACTCTGATGCTGGGAGGGATTGGGGGTGGGAGGAAATGGGGATGACAGAGAATGAGATGGATGGATGGCATCACCAACTAGATGGACATGAGTTTGGGTAAACTCCGGGAGTTGGTGATGGACAGGGAGGCCTGGTGTGCTATGATTCATGGGGTCGCAAAGAGTTGGACACGACTGAGCAACTGAACTGAACTGAATGATGCTATTACCTTTTTCTTAATTGTTTTGGGTTTGTTTTCTTTACGTCTTTTCCTTCTGTTGTGTTTCCTGTGTAGAGAAGTTCCTTTAACATTTGTTGTAAAGCTGGTTTGGTGGTGCCGAATCATCTTAATGTTTGCTTGTCTGGAAAACTTTTGATTTCTCCATCAAATCTGAAGGAGAGTTTTGCTAGGTAGAGTATTTTTGGTAGTATGTTCTTCCCTTTCATCACTTCAAATACATCATGCCATTCCCTTCTGGCTTGTGGCGTTTCTGTTGAGAAATCAGCTGATAACCTGATGGGGTTCCCTTGTATGTTATTTGTTGTTTTCCTTTTTTGCTTTTAATAGTTTATCTTTAATTTTTGTCAGTTTGGTTACTATGTGTCTTCGTGTGTTCCTCCTGGGACTCTCTGTGACTCTCTGTGCTTCCTGGACTTGATTTATTTCCTTTCCCATGTTCAGGAAGTTTTCAGCTATTATCTCTTCAAATATTTTCTCAGGTCCTTTCTCTCTTTCTCCTTCATGGACCCCTATAATATGAGTGTTGGCATGTTTAAAGTTGTTCCAGCGGTCTGTTAGGTTGTCTTCACTTCTTTTCATTCTTTTTTTCTTCTGTGGCAGTGATTTACACCAGTTTTTCATCCAGGTCATTTATCCGTTCTTCTGCCTCAGTTATTCTGCTATTGATTCCGTCTAGTGTATTATTCATCTGTTTGTTCTTTAATTCTTCTAGGTCTTTGGTAAATATTTTTTGTATCTGCTCAATCTTTGCCTCCATTCTTTTCCAGAGATCCTGGATCATTTTCACTATCATTAATCTGAATTATTTTTCTGGAAGGTTGCCTATCTCCACTGTATTTAGTTGTTTTTCTGGGACTTTACCTTGTCCCTTCATCTGGGACATAACTTGCTGCTTTTGCATCGTGATTAACTTTCTGTAGTATATTTTTTGTTTTAGCTGCTGTGAGACAGTGCTTTTTCTTGCTTCTTCTGTCTGCCCTCTGATGCATGAAGCTGAGGCTTGTGTAAGCTTCTTGATGGGAGGGACTGGTGGTGGGAAAAACTCGATCTTGCTCTGGTGGGCAGGGCTTTGCTCCTTTGCTTTAATCCAAATATCCGTTGATGAGTGTGGTTGCACTTCCTCTCTGGTAGTTGTTTGGCCTCAGGCGACCCAACCCTGGGGTCTTTGGGCGCTATGGTAGGGTTAATGGCGACCTCCAAGAGGGTTTATGACAAGGCAGACCTTCGAGTGTCCCCTTCCCCGTGGGGCCCCTGCTGGCCCACGCCTCCACAGGAGGCCCTCCAACACTAGCCGGAAGTTTAGGTTCAGTTTCCCGTGGGTCACTGCCCCTCCCCGCTGGGTCTTAGTGCATGCACGGCTCTGTTTGTGCCTTCCAAGACTGGAGTGGCTGCTTCCCTCGGTCCTCTGGAAGGCCTATAATCAGATCCCACTGGCCCTCAAGGCCCGGTTCTCTGGGGATTCCCAGTCCCTCTGTTGGATACCCAGGCTGGGAAGCCTGAAGTGCGTTCAGAACCTTCACAAGAGTGCTAGAACTCCTTTGATATTACTGTTCTCCAGTCTGTGGGTCACCCACCCGGCAGGTATGGGACTAGATTTGATTGTGCCCGCGTCACTCCTACTGTCTCACTGCAGCTTCTTTGTCTTGGGGGGTGGGGTATCTTTTTTTTTTATGGTCCTCCACCAATGGTTGTTCAACAGCTAGTTGCAATTTTGGTGCTCTTGCAGGAGATGAGCGGACGTTCTTCTCCTCCACCATCTTGCTACAATTCTCATTTGAAAAATCCTACTTCCATAAAACTGGAAAGGAAAATAAATAAAAATTTGAAAACAAACAAACAAAAAGTATTGGCACTCTTGCAATTGTCATGTTATGGCAATGTTTCTAAAGCTGAAGGACAAGAGATGGGCTTTCTGCCTTGCCATTTGTTCTTTCTCCAAAGGTGATAGGCACACTACTGAGTGTTCCCTTCACAACGGAATTAGCAACAGAAGACTGTAAGCTCTGGTGACTCTCTTTCTCTGGTTTTCCTGGACTCAGTGCTTTAACTTCTCTGAATCTTGGTGTCCTCCTCGGTAAAATGGATGATGAGTACATGGTCAGTCACTTCAGTCATATCTGACTCTTCAGTCACTTCAGTCATATCAGACCCTATGGACTGTAGCCCGCCAGGCTCCTCTGTCTGTGGGATTCTCCACGCAAAAATACTGGAGTGGGCTGCCATGCCCTCCTCCGGGGGATCTTCCCAAACCTGCATCTCCTGCATTGCAGGACGATTCTTTACTCCCTGAGTCACCTGGGAAGCCCTAAAATGGATGATAACCATCTGTAAAATGGTGATAACCTAAGGCACTAAAGAATGTAAAATGTGCCATAAACGGGAGTTAAGCAAACGTAAGGTCCTGTTATCATTCACTCTCAGAAGGTCACTGACAAAGATGAGAAGAGAGGAAACGCCTCCTCTATTCAGGAGGCTGTCTGCCTGCGGAGGCAGGTGAGAAGTGAGGTGCGTGGATGAGGCGTGGATGAAGTCACGGCTGTCTCATCCTGCTGCTTCATCACATTATGTCTCTAGAGGGAGGAGGTACCACTTTTCACTCTCATTGGTTCTAGGGTGTTACCCAATCCTATGTCTGTCTTTTTCCCCTCCAAACCTTCTTTTACTGTCCTGAGATCTTTCTATATACAGGCTGCTACATAAAAGATTTCTGAAGTTCAAGGTAGGACTGAAAAGCAAGAATAACACTGTTAAATTATTGGGTGTTAAGATCGTGACTGTGGCTCAGATCATGAACTCCTTATTGCCAAATTCAGACTTAAATTGAAGAAAGTAGGGAAAACCACTAGACCATTCAGATATGACCTAAATCAAATCCCTTATGATTATACAGTGGAAGTGAGAAATAGATTTAAGGGACTAGATCTGATAGATAGAGTGCCTGATGAAATATGGACGGAGGTTCGTGACATTGTACAGAGACAGGGACCAAGACCATCCCCATGGAAAAGAAATGCAAAAAAGCAAAATGGCTGTCTGAGGAGGCCTTACAAATAGCTGTGAAAAAAAGAGAAGCGAAAAGCAAAGGAGAAAAGGAAAGATATAAGCATCTGAATGCAGAGTTCCAAAGAATAGCTAGGAGAGATAAGAAAGCCTTCCTCAGTGATCAATGCAAAGAAATAGAGAAAAACAACAGAATAGGAAAAACAAGAGATCTCTTCAAGAAAAGAGATTCCAAGGGAACATTTCATGCAAAGATGGGCTCGATAAAGGACAGAAATGGTATAGACTTAACAGAAGCAGAAGATATTAAGAAGAGGTGGCAAGAATACACAGAAGAACTGTACAAAAAAGATCGTCACGACCAAGATAGTCACAATAACGTGATCACTGACCTAGAGCCAGACATCTTGGAATGTGAAGTCAAGTGGGCCTTAGAAAGCATCACTAGGAACAAAGCTAGTGGAGATGATGGAATTCCAGTTGAGCTATTTCAAATCCTGAAAGATGATGCTGTGAAAGTGCTGCACTCAATATGCCAGCAAATTTGGAAAACTCAGCAGTGGCCACAGGACTGGAAAAGGTCAGTCTTCATTCCAATCCCAAAGAAAGGCAATGCCAAAGAATGCTCAAACTACCGCACAACTGCACTCATCTCACACGCTAGTAAAGTCATGCTCAAAATTCTCCAAGCCAGGCTTCAGCTATATGTGAACTGTGAACTCCCAGATGTTCAAGCAGGTTTTTGAAAAGGGAGAGGAACCAGAGATCAAATTGCCAACATCTGCTGGATCATGGAGAAAGCAAGAGAGTTCCAGAAAAACATCTATTTCTGCTTCATTGACTATGCCAAAGCCTTTGACTGTGTGGATCACAATAAACTGTGGAACATTCTTCAAGAGAAGGGAATACCAGACCACCTGACCTGCCTCTTGAGAGACCTGTATGCAGGTCAGGAAGCAACAGTCAGAACTGTACATGGAACAACAGACTGGTTCCAAATAGGAAAAGGAGTACGTCAAGGCTGTATATTGTCACCTTGCTTATTTAACTTATATGCAGAGTACATCATGAGGAACGCTGGGCTGGAAGAAGCACAAGCTGGAATCAAGATTGCTGGGAGAAATATCAATAACCTCAGATAAGCAGATGACACCACCCTTATGGCAGAAAGTGAAGAGGAACTCAAAAGCCTCTTGATGAAAGTGAAAGAGGAGAGTGAAAAGGTTGGCTTGAAGCTCAACATTCAGAAAACAAAGATCACGGCATCTGGTCCCATCACTTCATGGGAAATAGATGGAAAAACAGTGGAAACAGTGTCAGACTATTTTTGGGGGCTCCGAAATCATTGCAGATGCTGATTGCAGCCATGAAATTAAAAGACGCTTACTCCTTGGAAGGAAAGTTATGACCAACCTATACAGCATGTTGAAAAGCAGAGACATTACTTTGCCAACCAAGGTCCGTCTAGTCAAGGCTATGGTTTTTCCAGTGGTCATGTATGGATGTGAGAGTTGGACTGTGAAGAAAGCTGATCGCCGAAGAATTGATGCTTTTGAACTGTGGTGCTGGAGAAGACTCTTGAGAGTCCCTTGGACTGCAAGGAGATCCAACCAGTCCATTCTAAAGGAGATGAGTCCTGGGTGTTCATTGGAAGGACTGATGCTAAAGCTGAAACTCCAATACTTCGGCCACCTCATGCGAAGAGTTGACTCACTGGAAAAGCCTCTGATGCTGGGAGGGATTGGGGGCAGGAGGAGAAGGGGATGACAGAGAATGAGGTGGCTGAATGGCATCACCGACTCTGTGGACATGAGTTTGAGTGAACTCCGGGAGTTGGTGATAGACAGGGAGGACTGGCGTGCTGTGATTCTTGGGGTTGTGGAGAGTCGGACACGACTGAGCGATTGAACTGAACTGAACTGAACTGAAGATCGTGTAAGCTATAATGATTTAGCTCAGGATACTTGCTGAGCTGGGGACTTCCCTGGTGGCTCAGCAGTAAAGAATCCACCTGCCAGTGCAGAAAATGCGGGTTTGATCCCTGGGTCAGGAAGATTCCTGGGGAAGGAACTGGCAACCCACTCCAGTATTCTTGCCTGGGAAATCCCATGACAGAGGAGCCTGGTGGGCCACAGTCCATGGGGTCACAAAGAGTTGGACACAGCTTAGCAACTCAACAACAAAATGACAATGACAGCTTGCTGAGCTGGTTTTCCTCTGCCCGCCTTCACCTCCCAAGGGGAAGAACGTGACAGGTTTGCAAGGAAAATAAGACAGCAGGTGGTGAGTGTACCCGAAAAGGGGTACTCCTCCCCAGAGTCAGCTTCAAAGTGGGTGGGATGGGTGGCCCTGGAAGACTTGAGTTCCAGCAGTTAGGGGCCCCACCCTAGGCCTGCGCCCCAGTGGCTCCTTACACACCTGTGGATTTAGAGCAGGAGGGAGATATCATAATGCCAGAGGCTGAGAGCAGAGAAAGTCCAAAGCAGCCAGTGGCTCAGTTTCCTAAGCTCCAGGGAGCCTTCCTAAGGAGACACTCACATTTCCTGGTGTGTCCAAAAACGAGCATGAGCGAACTGGTAGACCTGATGGTGTCTGCGTCATGATGGGGGAGCTGGTCCGCCAGCCACACTGCAGGTTAGGCAGAGGAGAGGTCAGGCAGAGGTGAGCACAGTGCTGACAGGTGTCCCCCCCCCACCAAGGTGCTGTCTGATGCCTCCCTCACCTCTAATGCCCACTCACCGTGTGATGCTCAGAACTCAGATGCAGTCCTTGCACCTGCTTGGAAGGAAAAGTAGAAGACATGGAATTAACTGGGACAGCCTGGAACTGGCTTGGCTAAGAATTCAGTCAGAAGTGGGTAAGGCAGGGAATGGAGACTTTTATAGAGATGAAGTCAAATTACACAAAATAAAGTAGGGATGCAATTAGAAAAAGCCTGTGCACAGCAATAAAGACCAAGTGCAACCAAAAATTAAATGTGTGTGTTAGTCTTTCAGTCATGTCCCACTCTGCGACCCCATGGACTGTAGCCCACCAGGCTCCGCTGTCCTTGGGATTTCCCAGGCAAGAATACAGGAGTGGGGTGCCGTTTCCTTCTCCAGGGCATTTTCCCAACCCAGGGATCGAACCTGGGCCTCCTGCACTGAAGACAGATTCTTTACTCTCTGAGCTACCAGGGAAGCACCAAAACATAAATAAATAAAAATTAAAAAAATAAGTAGGGGAAAATAACCAATTTACCCTGTAGAAGAATTCCAGATAATTGATGTCAATATTCTGCCCTCAAGAGGGGCAGCCAGCTCCCCGCTCCCTAGTGTGGGCTGTGCATGTATGGTGACTTCTCATTTTGGACGTGCCATGCAGCATGTAGAATCCTAGCTCCCTGACCGGAGATCAAACCCAGGGCCCTGGGTTCTAGGAGTGCCCTAGAGTGCAGAGTCTTAACCACTGGATCACCAGAGAAGTCCTGGCATGGTGTCTTTCTTCCCAAGAGTGCAGGGTGGAAAAAGAGGGAAAAGGGTGACAGTGGAGAAAGCCAACAAGCAATGGATCAGCCAGGTGGACCCAGGCCAGTGTCAGCAGTGGTAGGTCGTGTTGATAGTAGGTGCTCCTGGTACGACATGATGAGAATGGCACTTTGCATCTGCCGATTTCCCTCTCAAGATCCATAACCCTGTCTTACCATGTGATAAACATCAGACGCATCCCAGGCGAGGAACATTCTATGGCTACCTGATTTATCCTCCTCAAAACCGTCAAGGTCGTGACAAACAAGGGAAGTCTGAGAAGCTCACAGCTGCGAGGAGCCTGAGGAGACACGATGACTCGGTGTATCTTGGATGGGATCCTGGACCAGATGAAGGGCATTAGACAAAAACTAGGGGAGTCTGGACCAAGTATAGACTTAGTTAATCATGATTAAGCAATTTTGATTCATTAATTATGGCTAATATGCCATTCTAGTGGAAAATGTTACTAACAGGGAAAGCTGGGTGAGGAGGTATATGGGAACTCAATACTATTGTCACGTTTTGCAAATCTCAAATGATTCTAAATTTAAAGGTCTATGGGAAAGATATGAATCTTTAAAAAAAAAGATTAATTGGGACTTCCCTGGTGGTCTGGTGGTTAATACTCTGTGCTTCCACTGCAGAGGGCACAGATTTGATGCCTGCCCATGAACGTTCCACCGTTCATGGTACAATGCGGCCAAATAAATAAACATATCAACTGCACAGTGAAAAACACTGCTGTGCATTTATTGCTGGCGTTATCAGGGTAGGGGTGAGAGGAAGGCACTATACAAGAATTTATCCTATTTTCCCATGAGTCAAGTGGGAGTCAGTCAGTTTTGGTTGAAGTAACACAGTAAAGAGCTCTTATATTCCCATCACAAATATGTGGTCCCTCCAGTGCCTGGCTGATTCTGGATGAACACGTTTTCTGCACCATCATCTCCACAATCTTTGCTCTCTGAGGTTAATAACTCTGTTAGCAGCTCTCTGGTTGTTCCTTGAGCCATCTACATCAGCTAGCTTCTTTTCAGAATCCAGATAAGAGTGGGGGATTGGAAGTCAGAGTACCTTTGAGTGTCACCTGATCGCCATGCTCTTTGACTTGACCTTTCTCATTCCTTACTTCTTTAGCCATGAACTGATGACAGTGATGGTCCCGGGGTAGTACAAGCTTAAATGGTGGAAGGTGTGTGAAAGCATTCTGTGACCTAGAAAGGGCTGTGATACTTTATTTTAGAACATGCTTCTCTTCTGGTAGACTAGGACTTCCTGTGTCTCGTTCCCTTCTAAGCAGTGCTCTGGCTTATTCACTCAATTCAGCTCCACAGACATTTGTCAAGGATCATTAACATGTCAGGCACACGAAGTGCCTCACCTGGATAATGACGTTCCCGAAAAAGTAAGAAGTGGAGAAACTCAGATCTGTCAGAATCTCCATGGCTTGGAATGTGTTGCATGTGGTTGGATGGACAAGCTGCTTGGGTGGGGATTATAACCCACAAGAGGCATCCGTGAGTCCTGATGCCTTTGGTTGCTGGACATTGAAAACCTGAATCAAAATGGCCTAGATAAGCTGTTGGCTCACCTAACTGGGAGGTCCAGTGTTAGGAGGTCTTCAGGGTTCCATGATACAGTGGTTTAACCACGGCATCAAGGGTACAGTTTTTCCTTTTTCTGTTATCTGTGTGATGGCTTCATCCTGTAACTAGCTCCTTTCAGGGTATGGGATGGCTGCCAGCAGCAAGTAGAGTTCTTAGCTTCCTTGTTTGTGATAAGGCAGGATGGGGAGAGCACACACATCTCGTGACCTTGACCGTCCTATCTTAATTAGCCACCCCCACCTCCTGTCTCTTTCTCTAATCTCTCTGCATTCTTCCTTTCACAGTTCGGACTATTATTTATTTTGCTATTTTGCTTATTATTTGTTTATATGTTTACTCATTTATAGTCAGCTCCCTCTCTGGAATATCAGCTTCACGGAGTCATGGATTTCATCTTGTTCACACTGGTCCTTGACCCACCTTCTAAGCAGAGTGGGGATCCTCCTTGACCTACAAGAGAGAGGCTGAGCCTGCAGCGGGGGGGTCTCCCTTTCCTGCCTCCTTCCTAAGTCCACAGTGCTTCTTGCCTTGGTCCTGACCACTTGGTGGACGTCAGGATGTTACTGGAATTAAGATGATCACAGGTGCCACTTTGAAGAGGTCTTTCCAAATAAAGCATCTTGGTTGGTTTAGTCTGGTTAGAAAAACAGAACTGTTGACCAGAGAAGTCTGGGAAAGCTGGGAAGACAAGGTTGATGGACAAATTGTCCCTAAAGTGAGAAGGGCAGCAAAGTCAAACGGGTAAAAAACAAAGTGGCATATGATGAACAGTTTAGGACCAAGTCAGAGCAGAGGGTAGGCCATGGTAGGGCTTCTCTCCCACAAACCTCCATCTACATTCCTGAGCATATTAATTGCACTTTTGCATGGCGATGCTCCAAGGGTCCTATGAAAGATTAATAATAGTTCTTCACAGTTCAAGAGCATTTCAAAACTTATAAGACATATTCCCAGACATTATCTCACTTCATTGTCACAGCCATTCTGTGCGGTTGGCTTGATCACTCCTCTTTTGCAAGCAAAGAAACCAAACCTCAGAGCGACTTTCCAAAAGCCGCAAAGTTCAGAAGAGGAAAAAACTGGGTACAGACATTTTCCTTCAAGTCTTGAGTTCATGCTGCCTCAGTGCAGTTGAAGAAAAATGGGCTGATGATTTCCTAATGAAAACACATCCTTAGGCTTAGGCTTTTTTATTTTGCATTATTTATCATTCCATTTAGAATTGAGTTGCTCTGTGCTTTTATATGGGCTTCCCTGGTGGCTCAGAGGTTAAACTGTCTGCCTGCAATGTGGGAGACCTGGGTTCGATACAGAGGTCGGGAAGATCCCCTGGAGAAGGAAATGGCAACCCACTCCAGTACTCTTGCCTGGAACAGAAAAGTTTAAAAAATTAAAAGGATTAGATTGAGTGCCTTGGCCAGCCCCCAGCAGAGAGAACCAAGGGAAGGTTAGGCCCCAAGGAAGTCAGGTGCTGAAGGGTTTGGGCTTCAGTGCTTTAAGATCTGACTTTAAAAAAGAAACGAGAAAAGAACATTTGGGAATAAGAAATAAGAAAAATCACGTGCATGCACAAGCAGCTAAAAAATAAACCACACAATGGGATGAGTTGTTCTCTCCGGGTTTTATATTCTCTTGCCAGATCATTTAATTATGTTTCTATTCTTTTTTTCCCAAATTTAATTCTCCCCCAGACTTAAATAAGGAGCAGCTGATGCTTCATAGAAGACTTTGTGCCTTTCAGGAGGTGTTATTTGCAGGTCCTGGCTTGATGTCCATTTCACTGTGTGATCTTGGGTTATTATTTCCCTCCTAAGAGGTTCACTTTCTTTGACTGTAACATAGAAATAATACTGTTTACCACCAAATGACCTCCCAGGAAAACTGAAAAAGAAGGCAGGGTGATAACCATGAAGGCACTTGGAAATTTTCAAAGTAGAATTTCTTAAACTGGGAGATGTTATTATTAGAGTATTCCTAGGACTCACCTGAGTTTGTGGGTTACTACAGTTCAGGACTCTGGCAGCCCCTGATGCCCTGGAATTAAAGTTGAAAGAATTTAAGTGGTCAACCTGCCTGGGATCTCAGAGTTTCTGAAGCTGGATGTCTTCTGGCTGATTTGGTTGGTTGGACACAGATTTCACTCCAGGAGGTATTATTGATTTGCACAGATGATTCAGGAAGCAGAGTGTCCTGAGAAAGAGATGTGGTCAGTCCTTGATTTTTCATGCTAAGGGGCAGATCATAATCTCAAAGAACAGGTCATCTCAAGGAGTGGGATTATTTATCTATTGGCAATACCTTGGCATTCAGGATCTTAGTTCCTTGAGT
The DNA here is from genome assembly GCF_049115385.1 of Moschus berezovskii. Taxonomy (NCBI): domain Eukaryota; kingdom Metazoa; phylum Chordata; class Mammalia; order Artiodactyla; family Moschidae; genus Moschus; species Moschus berezovskii. Next base: position 17,363,696 of record NC_142479.1, read on the forward strand.
ATGGATCAAACCCACGCCCCTTGCATTGGAAGTCTTAATCACTGGACCACCAGGAAAGTTCCAAGGAGTGGGATCATTTTAATTCAACATTACAATAATACAATTTTTTTTTTAACCTCCTTAACTTTGTTGGTCAGGCTTGACTTTGTAAAATGGAAGAGGGTTGACCAAGATAGATTTTGGGTGGAGGGAGTAAGGTCATGTGGGGTTACTAAGCCTGGCTCAAGACTCATCTTTCTTTGCTTTCACTTTCAAAGGCTTCAGGACAGGTGATGTTGGCTTATCTTGTAACAGGAGGGAAAGGGGAAGGGCAAAACTTTTGGAAGAATGACACAGTCCCAGGACACAACATAAAGTGATTAGAATCAAATGGGTCCAAGATGGCAGACAGGTTGACTTTGATTAGACCTTGATCCTCAGTCAGCAAGCTAAATACACACCCAGAGGTGCCATGATAGTTTCAAGGCACTGTCAAAAGACCAAGGAGTGGCCCAATTCCTGGAAATCTCCATCCCATCTCCAAAATAGATGGAATAATCCTCCCATTCATTCAGTTCAGTCCTGTCCGACTCTTTGCGACCCCATGAATCACAGCACACCAGGCCTCCCTGTCCATCACCAACTCCCGAAGTGCATCCAAACTCATTTCCATCGAGTCGGCGATGCCATCCAGCCATCTCATTCTCTGTCATCCCCTCCTCCTCCTGCCCCCTATCCTTCGCAGCATCAGGGTCTTTTCCAATGAGTTAACTCTTCGCATGAGGTGGCCGAAGTATTGGAGTTTCAGCTTCACCATCAGTCCTTCCAATGAACACCCAGAACTGGTCTCCTTTAGGATGGGCTGGTTGTATCTCCTTGCAGTCCAAGGGACTCTCAAGAGTCTTCTGCAGCACCATAGTTCAAAAGCATCAATTCTTCGGCAATCAGCTTTCTTCACAGTCCAACTCTCACATCTATACATGACCACAGGAAAAACCATAGCCTTGACTAGATGGACCTTTGTTGGCAAAGTAATGTCTCTGCTTTTTAATATTCTGTCTAGGTTGGTCATAACTTTCCTTCCAAGGAGTAAGCGTCTTTTAATTTCCTGGCTGCAATCAGCATCCACAGTGATTTTGGAGCCCAAAACAATAAAGGCTGACACTGTCCCACTCATTGGGACATGAAATTGCCCAGCCTGTAAAAACTAGCCATGCCGCATTTCACACCTCACACACTGTCAGTGATTGCCCGCAGTCTGTCTGTGGAGTGTGCTTCTCTCTGAATCGGAATATGAACATTTCTTACCTATCACTTTGTCTCTCACTGAATTCTTTCTGTGATGAGATGTCAAGGATCTGAGCTTCATTAGGTCCTGAAACTGTGTACCATGGGTTTTGGCTGGGTTTGAGTCCCAGACACATGGGTTCAAGTCCCAAGCAGGGTTTTGACCAGGTTTGAGTCCCAGCCACATGGGTTTGAGTCCCAAACTGGGTTTTGGCTGGGTTTGAGTCCAGCATATGGGTTCCAATCTGTGGTAAATGGTTTCAATCTGACAGCCTGGTTTCTAAGTTTCTTCTCAAGAAGATGTTGTTTCAACAAATGCTCCCTTCAGTGCCATTGACCATCAATACTTCATTTAATCATTCATTCATTTACTTGTTCAATGTATGCTCCAAGTAGCTCCTATGTGTTGAGTACTTCTTAAGGATCAGGTGTACAAAGGTTAGAAACCTCCCTTTACCTTGAGGTCTGTTGTGGGAAACAGATGAGTCCCATATGGTGTGATTAATAGCTGTCATAGTGGAATGCCTTTGATGACTGTGAAGGAGGAATCCTTTCTAAACCCAGCAGAGACAGTAAAGACTTCCAGGAGGAGTTAACACTTGGACTTGAAGCCTCAGTAGGAATTTTTCATGTGGATGGATAAAAGTGATGGTGGGATAAGGGAAAGCATTCCACAGGCATGATACAGCAGTGGTATATTGAGGAACAGCTTATTCTGATTGGCTGGAGGGTACCTGTGGATTTGCAGTAGAGGAGTCCAGGTAAGTAGGTGTCAGATCCAGCACCAGGCTTATCCTGAAGGACATGGGGAACCACTTCCGGGAGTCAAGTCATTCTCATTTTAGAAAGAATGCTCTGGCAAGACAGTATAGACTAGCGACATGTGAGATTGAAGGAATGGGGTGGAGGCCCTGTTGGGAGCTTTTGAAACAGGAGGGAAGGGGACAGGGCATGTCTGTAAAAGAATGACATAGCCCGAGGATGTGACATAAACTGATTAGAACCAGACCAGATCCAAGATGGTGGACGCGTCTACTTCTACTAGGCCTTGAGCCTCAGTGTATGCTCATTGTAAAACATCAGCTCATTGTAACAAGCTAAATGACACACTCATGGGCACCATGGCAGTTCCAAGGCTGACCATAAAGACAAAAAGTGGTGATGGCCCAGTTCCTGGAAGTCTCTGCCCCTTTCCTGTGATTCAGATGGTAAAGAATTGCCTTTGATGAAGAAGACCCAGGTTTGATCCCTGAGGTGGGAAGATCCCCTGGAGGAGGGCATGGCAACGCTCTCCAGTATTCTTGCTCGGAGAATTCCATGGACAGAGGAGCCTGGCAGGCTACAGTCCGTGGGGTCACAAAGAGTTTGGTATGACTGAGCGGCTAACACTTTCCCCCAAATAGTGGGAATAACCCTCCCACTCTTTAACCTATGAAATTACCCAGCCTATAAAAACTGACAACCCCCACACTCTCATTTTCTGAGATGGCCCACACTCTGTCTGTGGAGTGTGTTTCACTCCAAATAAATCCACTCCTTACCTATCACTTTCTCTCACTGGATTCTTTCTGTGATGACAGATCAAGAACCTGAGCTTCATTAAGTTCCAAGACTGGGTGTGACCTCAGTTAAAGGACTGTGGGTTCAAGCCCCAGTGTGGGTTTTGGCTGGATTCGAGTCCTAGCCTGTGGGTTCAAGTCCCAGTCAGAGGTTCACAGCTTCAGTTTCATGGTAAACGAGCTGAGAATGGATAAAGGCCTCCACTCAGCGGGTGTGCATGGAGGAGGGGAGAGTGGGGAGAGAGATCTGAGCGGAGGGCGTGAGACTCAGGAGCTGGTGGAAGGTGAGGGACAGATGTGAGGCAGGGGAGTCTAGACTGACTCTCCGGTTCCTGGCTTGGGTGACTGTGATGACCAGCCTGCTGGCTTACACAGGAAACACAGGGGGAGAATCAGGCTTGGGAGGAAGTTGATTTATTTTGCTTTGAAAAGACTGAGGTGAGTATGGGACATCCATGTGGAAAAAGCCAGTATGCAAGACACGAGAGTCTTTGGGGCTAGAGACCCTCACCGTGGGCATCAGTGAGGTCTCCCAGGATGAGTAGGAAGGGAGAGGAAGCAGGAGGGCCACAGAGGACCCCAGGTATCTGATGGCTGTTCAGTCGCTAAACTGTGTCCAACTCTTTGTGACCCCATGGACTGCAGCACGCTAGGCTCCTCTCTGGTCCACTATCTACCGGAGTTTGCTCTAATTCAGGTCCTTGGAGTTGGTGATGCCATCTAACCATCTCCTCAGGAAACTGTTGTTTTAGGTGAAGTAGAGCAGGACAATCCAGGAGAGAAGACTAAGAGAAGTCAGAAACGCAGTGGGGAACCGGGACGCAGCGTGTTAAGGAGGCCGGGGCAGATTTCAGAAGAGACAGTGGACAGAGCTGTCAGGTTCCTAGGGAGAGTAAGTCTGATAAAAGCCCAAAATAAGGGGCCTGGTTGGTAGAGCAAGGCCTGTAACATAACTGACGGGCTTGAGGAGCAGCCTTAGCGAGGAGGAGGGCTGCCCTTCACTGACGGGGGAGATGGAAAGAGCTGGGAAGGAGAGTCTCCTTGATCTAGTTCCTCAGGTCAGTTCAGTCCAGTCATTCAACCGTGTCCGACTCTGCGACCCCATGGAGTGCAGCACGCCAGGCCGCCCTGTCCATCACCAACTCCCTCAGTTTACTCAAACCCTGTCCATCAAGTCAGTGACGTCATCCAACCATCTCATCCTCTGTCGTCCCCTTCTCCTCCCGACTTCAATCTTTCCCAGCATCAGGGTCTTTTCCAGTGAGTCAGCTCTTACTATCAGGTGGCCAAAATACTGGAGTTTCAGCTTCAGCATCAGAATTTCCAATGAAAATTCAGGACTGATTTCTTTTAGGATGCACTGGTTGAATCTCCTTGCAGTCCAAGGGACTCTCAAGAGTCTTCTCCAACACCACAGTTCAAAAGCATCAATTCTTTGGCGCTCAGCTTTCTTTATGGTCCAACTTTCACATCCATACATGACTACTGGAAAAACCATAGCCTTGACTAGATGGACCTTTGTTGGTAAAGTAATGTCTCTGCTTTTTAATATGCTGTCTAGGTTGATCATAGTTTTTCTTCCATGGAGCAAGTATCTTTTGATTTCATGGCTGCAGTCACCATATGTAGTGATTTTGGAGACCCCAAAATACTGTTTCCACTGTTTCCCTATCTATTTGCCAGGAAGTGATGGGACTGGATGCCATGATCTCAGTTTTCTGAATGTTGAGTTTTAAGTCAACTTTTTCACTCTCCTCTTTCACTTTCCTCAAGAGGCTCTTTAGTTTTTCTTTGCTTTCTGCCATAGGCGTGGTTTTCCTAGCCAGGAGCTAATCCACACTCTCCAGGTCACCACTGATGAGGAAGAACTGTTGGGAATGGAATTCAGTGCCTCCAGATTGTCAAGTCCTGTGTTAGACATTTCATGCAAATAATCTCACCATAGCCCAGGAGGGGAGAGCATAATCTCCCCTTTCAAACAGAGGACATCAAGGCTTAGTCACTTATTCCTTTCTTTTCCACTGTCCAGGTCACAGGCTCCAAAGCAGATCTGTGAAGAGCTAGCCTTTTATCTCTCACTGGCTCAAGTTCCTAAAGCTGATAAGGAAAAAAGATAGTCTTGGGCCAGACACAGGGTAAATTTCCACCACTGAGGCCACCACAGAAGCAAGTTAAACCAATGGGCAGAAGACAGATAAGACACTGCACAAAGCAGCTTTCTTTTTCAGGAGCAAAGATCAGCTAGGGAGGGGTGGAGGTGGGAGCAGGTAGGGGAGAAAGTCTGCAAATCTCCCTCATAAACAATCAGTTCAAGGCTGCTTGCGAGGAAATACATGGGCCCACTTTTTATTTCTAAGATTGGTGCTCATTTTTAAATTAATACTTTTACAGTGTTTGACTGTCTTCTGAGATTGGTTTTATTGCTAAAATCTGCATTTTAAAGATAAACCAAAACCTGGGGTCTTGCACATGTGCTTTTCTGCTATTTAGGAGTCCAGCTGCAGTTCATTATTGAGAGCAGGGCCCTGGGATCTCTCTAATTACACCACCAAACATGTGCCCACGGACCTTACAGTGGCTTCCAAAGCCCTATATATCCGCCATTAAGTTCCCCTTTTAAAGGAAAAACAGTCCATGACACTTGTTAAAGATGAGTAGGCGGACGCTTTCAGAGGCTCCTGCAATGGTGTTTTGGAGGAAGGGCCACTGAGCTCAATACAAGGACCAGGGGGAAGTCACAGTCAAGGAACGGGGCCGGGGGCAGGAGTGGGGTGGTCAGTGGGTGGAAAATGACCGAGCAGGCCAGGGTTGTAAGATACCAGTGCCGGGGTATGAGGAATTTCATTAGCTCCCAAGGGTGAGGATTTTCCCTTTAACTGCCCAGCAGGATTCTTACTAAGACTGGACTAAACAGGCCAAGGACAGAGCCCGCGGTCAGGGACTTGTCAGAAAGGGAAATCGGGAGGCTGACTCGAGCTCTGTCAAAGGAGACAGGCTCTATCAGCCTCCCTGACTTCGTTGCTGAGAGTGCTCCCCGCCTGCTCACAGGGCTCCTCCCGGCCCTCTGTGTGCTTGCGCGGCCCCTCCCCAGGAAGGCCTTTCGCAGCGGGAATCGACCCGCACACCCGCTGCTTCTCTCCTGAGTGCTTTCCTCCATGGCACCGTCTGCCACGCTGTTTACTTGTACATTTTGTTTATAGTCCCTTTCTCCCCCAGGAGAATGTCAGTCCCATGAGGCAGCAATTCACTGTCGCCCCAGTACCTGGAACGGCATCTGGCATGTTGGAGGGGCTCACGCTTTGTTGAATGCATTGGATGCCTGGATGATGACGGTCTCCATAATACCTTCAGATCTTGATTATCTAAGTCCACAGCAAAGGATGACAGTCCCCAGTGTCAGAAGACCCTTCTGACCAACTCATAGTTTACTTTTACCAGGTGTTATTTCAACTTTTATACAATAACCCAAGAATTACCTCAGATGTTGGTTAGTCACTCAGTTGTGTTCGATTGTTTGTGACCCCATGGACAGCAGCACGCCAGGCTTCCCTGTCCTTCAGCATCTCCTGGAGTTTGCTCAGACTCATGTCCATCAGTCGCTGATGCCTTCCAACCATCTCATACTCTGTCGTCCCCTTCTCCTCCTGTCTTCAATCTTTCCCAGCATCAGGATCTTTTCTAATGAGTCAGCTCTTTGCATCAGGTGGCCGAAGTATTGGAGCTTCAGGTCAGATAAACCATGGAATATTTGCCACCCATAAGAATTCTAAGGTGCTATGTGCTTAGGAGGGGTTGAAAACGGGAAAAGGAAACCCAGAAATATTGGAACAAAGAAACCCATCTAGGAGTTTGCTGCAGAACACTTCACATGCATACAGGGTCGTCTTCCTCAATCGCCAGAGAAACAGATGAGTGCCCCACCCTCCTTTTGTCAAATTTTGGCTCTCTGTGCACCAATGACAAACAGAAGTACAAAGCCGCAGTTATGGAGAAGGAAAGAGTGGCTTTATTTCTTTGCCAGGCAAAGGGGGAACACAGTAGTATAGCACCTCAAGAATTGTGCCCCTCTCCTGGTGAATTGTTGTTGTTTAGTCACGGATTTGTGTCTGTGTGTCTGACTCTTTTGCGACCCCATGGACTGCAGCCTCGCAGGCTTCTCTGTCCATGAGATTTCCCAGGCAAGAATACTGGAGTTAGTTGCCATTTCGTTCTCCAGAGGATCTTCCCAACCCAGGGATCAAACCCACTTTGGCAGGCAGATTCATTACCACTGAGCCACCATGGAAGCCCGAATAGAAAGAGATTATCTATTAGGCAGGTGTATGTGATAAGGATCAAGGCAGTAATGGTCTACTTCTGTCTTCTGCAAGTTTCGGAAGGGTGGAGTTGCTGACAACATTAGGGTGTGTGCAGGGTCCGAGGTGGTCCAGTCTCCTAATCTTGATCGGTCCCTTCAATCCTGTGGTTTTGTGGCTGCTCCTCCCTTGATTAACAACTGTTTGAATCTGCTCTTTGGAACTCAGAGAAGGTCATGGAGGCTGGAGTCTTGCCTATAAGAAATGGTGACCAAAAAGGCACTCCCAAAAGTGCCTGGGAGTCCCACAGCACTCTGCTCAGCATCACCTCCTCTCTCTTCTCCCGAGAGGTTGTGTACAGCAGGCCCTTAGTAGGCAATCACACAAGCTGCTACCACTATCTGCCGTCAGCATCATCTTCCCTCCAGAGGCCCCACGTGGCGTTTCTCAGGAGCACCCGTGCTGTTTAGGAAACCTGTTCGCTGCCACGCGCCCCTGCTCATTCTTTCCCTGTGCCCAGACTATCATCTCTCCCCTACCCTGTCTCTACCCATGGCATCCTTATTTCTCATCTCCCTAGTAAGTCCCCCTACACCCTGCAAGTCTCAGCTGAAACTGCCTCTATGGGGAGGACTTCGGACTCCCCTGGGCAGGGTTAATCACTCCTCCTCCAGTAATAGCAGCCAATACAAACACTGTGATTAGGTTGTATTATAATTACTAATTGGTTCCCAAGTCCTCTCCCCAGGAGAACACGGGGGCCTGGAGGGCACAGACTCAACTTACTGTCAGCGCCAAAGGAAACGTCTCAGCCAGGCAGGTGTCTCTCACTCCTCACCCTTGCCTGGGAGGCTGGGGAAAGCCTGCTTCAAAAGCGCCTGACACAATTCTGAGCTTCTGGAGTGCAGGGAGGCTCACGCCCTCTCAGGGGTCACACCTCTGAGAGCAGACTTCACACAGGCTTTCTTTAAGGCGTGCTCTTCCAAAGCAACAGCTGATTTTCAGACAGAGGATTCGAATCTGGCCTAGCAGATGGAAATCTATTGCCCCGAACTAGGCAGCTGTTGAAAAGCTAGTTAAAGCAGCCACTTCCTACTTGTCTGCTCACACTGTCATGTTCGCTGGTCACTGTCATTTGGAAAGTGTCAGAAAACAGGTTAGCAAAACTCTACTAAGGCCTTGGAACCAGATAAAGGAGTGGAGCCAGGGGATCATCTGGCCTGAGTGACAGGCAGGAGTTTTGTCTTTTTATAGCATCCGCAGTAGGAGATCAGTCTCTAGCACAGATTTGATACCCATGAAACAGTTGATAGTGGCTCAGACATGAGTTGGACCATAAAGAAGGCTGAGCGCTGAAGAACTGATGCTTTTGAAGTGTGGTGTTGGAGAATACTGTTGGGAGTCTCTTGGACTGCAAGGAGATCCAACCAGTCCATCCTAAAGGAGATCAGTCCTGGGTGTTCATTGAAAGGACTGATACTGAAGCTGAAACTGCAATACTTTGGCCACCTCATGGGAAGAGCTGACTCATTTGAAAAGACCCTGATGCTGGGAAAGATTGAGGGCACGAGGAGAAGGGGATGACACAGGATGAGATGGTTGGATGGCATCACCGACTCAGTGGACATGAGTTCGAGTAGGCTCCAGGAGATGGTGAAGGACAGGAAAGTCTGGTGTGCTGCAGTCCCTGGGGTCACAAAGAGTCAGACGCAATTGAGTGACTGAACAACAACCAAAAAGAATCTGCCTGCAATGCAGGAGACCCGGGTTTGCTCCCTGGGTCGCGAATATCCCTGGGAGAAGGGAATGGTTACCTGCTCCAGCTGGACACAACTGAGTGACTAACACTTTCACTTTCAAACATTTGATGGATGAACGTGCAACTGCAGGGGGAAAGAGACAAGATGGAGGAGACAGTGTATATTGTAGTTGACAGTCGTTCTTCATTTTTTAGAAGTCCCTAAGTTATTTATCCGTGGCTGCCCTAGGCCCTGGTCGCTGCTTGAGGGCTCTCTCTCTGTGGCAAGCCAGGGTGCCCTCTGGCTGTGCTGTGGCGGCTCCTCCCTGGGGCGGCTGCTCTTGTGCGGCCCAGGCTATAGGGCACGGGGCTCAGTAGCTCATGAGCTTACTTGCCCTGCGGCTTGGGGGACCTTCCTGGACCAAGGACTGAACCCATGTCCTCTGCACTGGCAGGCGGATTCTTAACCACTGAACCACCAGGGAAGTTCCTAGAACTGACTCTTTAACAAGCCATCAAAGGTGGGTCTGGTAGATGAGCCTCCAAAGTGGCACGTGTAGCCGTAGGCGGGGACCACATTGCTGCCCAGGAGTGGCCCAGTCAACCGGGGGCCTTCGGGTTGACTAAGTGGAGGGTGCATGTTCCCCTCTGGGCACAGAAGGAGAACTGTCTGGCTTTCCTTGCCCACCCTTTGTTCACATAGGGCTCTGGATCTGTTTCAAGAAATATTGAATGTTTAAAGAACATTGGTAACAGAGGGCACAAAACCACCAGAAAGCCAGGGGTGACCACCTGCCTCAGTTTAGCTTCAGCTGCAGTCCCATGAACTTTTAAGAGCTAAAAACTGCAGGAGACTTTTTAAGAGCACTGCTAACTGTTCCTTCAGGTTGCTTCTGCTTGAAAATCTCTGCAGGTGGGCGATAATAATTTTAAAAGCTCAGCCATATGGGGAGGAAGCTAGCATTTGTCTAGTGCCAGTCATATTCCAGAATGCATGAACTAGGCACTTCTGGGGTATCATCTTATCCTGCGGCTGCACCACGAGGGAGGTCCTGGACCCCTTCTGCAGGTGGGCATGGAGGCTCCGAGGTCATGAGGGATTTACTGAAGCTCATCTTCACTGGCCAGTCTGTCCCAGGCTGGCTGATCCATGCCAACTCAATACACAGCTTGCAGATGAGATCAGAAAACGCTCATGATTTAAAAGAACCAAATCTTTTTGATGGATAGTATTTCCTGACCTTTTCGGTGGCTGACATTGTTTGGGTGTCGTAAGTTTGATCTGGCACGGAATAGCAGGGGGAGGCTGCAACCTCTCCCAGGTGGAGCTGAAAGCGTGTTTCCCAAGGCCCTCCGAAGCCTGGCCAGTTGTTTTGCCTTGGCTTCCGAGTGCAGGGAAAGTCTGAGGGACAGTAAATTGTGTAGGAGAACGAGAGAGCTGTTGTGTTGGACAGGCTCCTGATGGGGATAGTTTAGACTCGCTTTGCAAGCGGCTAGACTGCACAGTGGCACTGCTTCTTGGAAAAATCACCCTGCTGATACATCACAGGGAAGCATGTAGGAGGAAGAGGCGCAGAATGTAAGAGGTTGGCACTGTCTGTTCCAACTAGCAAAAGCAGCAGAAAGACGCGAATGCAGTCATTGTAACCTTGTTAAACTAAAAACATTTCTCAGGTCCTCTTGGGAAACTTTATTTTGCTTCCCAAGGAAGGAAGTGAATCAATCGGCTTCTTCGAGGTCAGTTTCATTTGGAAATTTTCCTCTTTCACTTTCCATCTAATTGGCACACGAGAAGAGTAGACATAACCTAAAAATGTCAAGCAAAAATCTGGAGGTTTGGAATGAGTCTCATTTTTAAAAGGTCTTCCTTTGGGCTTCCCTAGTAGCTCAGTTGGTAAAGGATTCACCTGCAGTGCAGGAGACCCCGGTTTGATCCCTGGGTTGGGAAGATCCCCTGGAGAAGGGAAAGGCTGCCCACTCTAGTATTCTCGCCTGGAGAATTCCATGGACTGTATAGTCCATGGGATGTAAAAGAGTCAGACACGACAGAGCGACTTTCACTTTGGGTAAACCCATTAATAAAACTTTGACCCAGGGATTGCACTCTTGAGAATGAAAACACTAAGACTCCAGGATCCCTGGATTTAATCTGTCTCTGATACTTATCTTGAGCAAGGAAACTCATTTATCTGTGCTGGTTTTCTAATCTGTAAAATGGAGATAATAGAATTATCTACACATAAGGATTTTTGTAAAGAGTGAGATAGCCAGTGTAACTACCACAGTACCAGTCCCCCAGACATAGGAAGTTCTCAATTGTTTCTTATTATTATCTCAAAGAATCAGTCACAAACAGGGACAAAACTTTATGCAAAGCTGTTCATACAGCACTGTTCACAGTGATGAAAAATCTGAACTAAAAACCCCCAATTAGGTGACTGACTAAACAAAACAGACTGCATGTCTGGTCTGGAAAGATTATGGAGCCGTTAAAAATTTTGTCTATGAAATCTATATAATAATTTTTTAAAATGTTTATAATAAGCAGGAAAAAGCAGTTACGTAATTGCATATGTGGCATATTTACAACTGTACAAAACAAAGACCAAACTCCTTCAATAGCGGGGAAAGAATGGCAGGAAATACATGATAATGCATTAGGATGAGTGGACTCATTCTAATTGAGTGCAGTCTGCACTGAGGCTCATGGTTGCAGAACCGAGTGTTATTTCTGTTTATTATTACATGCAGAGAAGAGGACCAGAGGGATGCAGGACAGGCAGAACAGCTCTCCAGACTTTTATAAATTTTGTCTCAGCTGGAGGGTAATTGCTTTACAGTGTCGTGTCAGTTTCTGCTGTGCGACGTGCATCAGCCAAAGGTGTACACGTGTCCCCTCCCTCTGGAAGCTGCCTCCCCTCTAGGTCGTCACAGAGCACCGAGCTCCTGTGTTGTACAGCAGCTTCCTGCTGGCTGGCTGTTCTCCACACGGTAATGTCTATGTCTCAGCGCTATTCTCTCAATTTGACCCGCCCTCTCCCTGCCCTGCTGCAAGTTCGCTCTCCATGTTCGCACCTCCGCCCCTGCCCCACAAACAGGTTCATCAGCACCACTTTTCCAAATTCCATATATATGTGTTAGTATACAATATTTCCCTCTGACTTACTGTACTCTGTATAATAGTTTCTAGGTTCATCCACTTCAGTTCAACCGACTCAAATTTATTCCTTTCTATGGCTGAGTAGTATCCCAGTGTCTATATGCACCACAACTTCCTATTCATTCATCTGTTGATGGGCAACGAGGTTGCTTCCATGACCTGGCTATTGTAAACAGTGCTGTGCGTGTGTCTTTTAAATGATGGGTAGTTGGTCCTCTGAACCCTTCAGTAATCTAGTTTGGGTTTTCCCTTATTTAGGACACACTGTCTCATGTTTCCACGCCAGTTTCTCATCAGCTTTTATTGTTGTCGCTATGAATGTTCTAGCAGACCCTTGGTCAGGGAAGCCAGCGAGGCCAAGGACTGGCGTCAAGACAGTCGGTTAGAGCTGCATTGGCTTTCAGGGACCAGATCCAAGTGTGTCCTAAAAACACTTGACGTTCAGTCTTTCTCTTGCACGACACCATCTTCCAACCTGTCCCTCCCTTTCCACTGTCATCCCAGGCCCTCTTTCCAGTTCTGCTGTGAGGGTGGCGCTGTGCTGCGGATGGAGCTGGGTGAGACTCAGCTCCTGCCTGCAGAGGGGCGGTCCCGGCCACAGAGGGAGCAGACAGACAAACTCTCCCCCCGGCAAAGGATGCGGCCAAAAAGGGGCGGCGGTGCCGAGGCCCAACGGGGGTGGGGAGGGGTGTGTGCATGGGGCTGGAGCCTGGGGGCACTGGTGGAGGTCTGGCCCCAGCAGATGTTCCCACGGCAGGGTACTGGCTGGGGGTTAAGGCCTTCTTCGTCAGTTTTGTTCAGTCGCTCATTTGTGTCCAGCTCTTTGTGACCCCACGGACAGCAGCACGCCAGGCCTCCCTGTCCTTTACTCTCTCCCGGGGCTTGCTCAAACTCATGTCCACCGAGTCGGTGATACCATCCAACCATCTCATCCTCTGTCGCCCCCTTCTCCTGCCTTCAGTCTTTCCAAGCATCAGGGTCTTTTCCAACGAGTCAGCTCTTCACATCAGGTGGCCAAAGTATTATAGTATCAGCTTCAGCATCAGTCCTTCCAATGAATGTTCAGGGTTGACTTCCTTTAGGATGGACTGGTTGGATCTCCTTGCAGTCCAAGGGACTCTCAAGAGTCTTCCTCAACACCACAGTTCAGAAGCATCAATTCACATGAAGACAGCCTGAGCTGTACAGACCCACATAGCTGTCAGTTGCAGTCCTGAAGCAGGGGAGAGACATCCTCATTCTTTCAGGGGGATGACACTGGTAAGCGTGGAGGATCAGCTTGTCTGTTGAGCGTGACCAGTGGTGGGTACACAAGGAAGTGGCTACAATAGTCTGAGAATCGCTATCTAGGGCTTTGTAGGGAGCTGCAGTGGGAAATGCGGTGAGGAACCAGATCAGGGAGAGGGGCCTGCAGTGGAGGTGACAGCTCTGGCTGCCTGGTTGAATCTGGGGGGTGGGGGGCAGTCAGAGAAATCAAGGATGTAGATGGCTACAGCCATGCCATCAACCAGGATAGGACACTCAGTTCAGAGAAATGGCTTTGGTGAGGGAATGAAGATAATGACCTCAGCTTGGGACCAGGTGAGGAAACTGTGCTGGAGGTGGGGAAGAGGCAGTTGATTAGAGAGGTCTGGCCTTCAGAAATCAGTTTAGGCTGGAGGTACTGATAAGGATTGATGCTTTCAAACTGTGGTGCTAGAGAAAACTCTAGAGTCCCTTGGACAGCAAGGCTATCCAACCAGTCCATCCTAAATGAGATCAGTCCTGGGTGTTCATTGGAAGGACTGATGCTGAAGCTGAAACTGCAATACTTTGGCCACCTGATGGGAAGAGCTGACTATTTGAAAAGACCCTGATGCTGGGAGGGATTGGGGGCGGGAGGAGAAGGGGACGACAGAGAATGAGATGGCTGGATGGCATCACCAACTCGATGGACATGAGTTTGAGCAAGCTCCGGGAGGGAGTAAAGGACAGGGAGGCCTGGTGTGCAGCTGTCCATGGGGTCACAAAGAGCTGGACACAAATGAACAACTGAACAAAACTGACAAAGGAGATACACAGAGTGAGCAGATGCTCCAGGAAGAGACGAGGTTACCCTGGTGGACTAGACAACAGCATTCTAAATAAAACCTCAAGACACCCAATCTTCAAAAGATTTGACAGAGGTTTGCCTGAGAGTTTATTGAGGTTCTAAATTGTGTGAAAATTGTTTTCTTTTCAATGTGCATGCCTGACGAATTTTCAGTTCAAGTTTTTGATCCATTTGTTCTTGCTTACTCTGACAATGCTGTGATGCAAAGTGAACAGGAGGCTTCAGAACTGGAGAGAACCTGGGTTCCTGTCCCAGCTCCCTGAATGAGCATGAGGCAGGCTAACCTGCCTGTTTCCTACCCTGCAGAAGACGGAGAATGAAATCCAACACTCGCAGAGTTGTTCCTCACTTACAGTATGTGTCTGCTTAGTAACAAAAAAGCGTGTAAGCTCAATCTTACAGGATATTATATAAACTAAAGCAAAAGGCTTCTCTGGGTAAGATCAGATCAGATCAGATCAGTCGCTCAGTCGTGTCCGACTCTCCGCGACCCCATGAATCACAGCACACCAGGCCTCCCTGTCCACCACCAACTCCCGGAGTACACTCAAACTCATGTCCACAGAGTCGGTGATGCCATCCAGCCATCTCATTCTCGGTCGTCCCCTTCTCCTCCCACCCCCAACCTTTCCCAGCATCAGAGTCTTTTACAGTGAGTCAACTCATCGCATGAGGTGGCCAAAGTATTGCAGTTTCAGCTTTAGCATCAGTCCCTCCAATGAACATCCAGGATCGATCTCCTTTAGAATGGACTGGTTGGATCTCCTTGCAGTATAAGGGACTCTCAAGAGTCTTCTCCAACACCACAGTTCAAAAGCATCGATTCTTTGGCGATCAGCCTTCTTCACAGTCCAACTCTCACATCCATACATGACCACGGGAAAAACCATTGCCTTGACTAGACGGCCCTTGGTAAAGAGTCTCTGGGTAAAGATACCCATTGTCTCTGGGTAAAGATACATCATTTATAAAATTTATAATCCTTAGCCCAGACTAGCATATTTTAAGCTGAAAATGTGGTTTGATTTTAATGTTTGCACTGGTTCTGGCAATTCAATTATTAAAAAGTGGACTAGAAAATTCTAGATGACAGGGTATGTTTGTTTTTCTCCCTATCCTGACTTTTCAAAAAAAAATAAAGAGAAAAAAAGGCTAGCATACAAATTACATATGCTAGATGAGCTCAGGCGTTCAAAAATGCATTATCATTGTCACAGTCATCTAATTTAGAGACAGTGGAACAAGTCCAAGTAACAATTTTATTTTAGTCTACAGCACATTTTTTTACATACATTTTAGTGGTTTTGACAGTGGTACTTTTGAGCAGACTGCAAATGAATCCACAAAAGTTAATATACTTAAAATTAAATATACACAAAAAGACAAGAGGCATCCAGATGTTCAGAATCATGCAGAAGGGATGGTCTGGTTGGTGTTTTCACCGGATACCTTGCCTATTTGGGGTTGCAGAGTCGAACATGACTGAGTGACTATCACTTTCGCATATTTAAGAATTCATCAGCAAAAGGCAGTTCCTCTGTTCTTCATTCCCATATAATTTACCAAAGTCAGAGTTCTAAACATACACACACACAAAATAAACCCTCCTTTAAGGCTACATCAGTACAAAATTTAAATGAACTGAATTCAATATACTCAATTCAATATACTGTCAAACTAACAATTCCAGTGATCATACCCAATCACTAGAAAACAGGCAATATCAGCACCGGATCTAAATGCAAGGTTATTTATTAAAACACCAACAGGCGATTAACCAAAAAGCAACTAATATGTTAATCTTAATATAAGACATTGAAGGAAAACCAAAAACAATATATTAAATATCACTCCACTGAGCCAGGCTATAACTGATGGACAACAGACACATGAGTTTGTCAAACAGTGCTTTAAATACTTTTCTATGATAAAAAGTGTATCAGGAGACGCAAAGGAAAGGTAGAAATGTGAATTTATGCATTTAGTTCCACAACTTAAAATGACTATCAAACCAATAATATAAAGCTAAGTGACAGTAACTTAACCACTGGGCACCAGACAGGCATGACCACTATTCACTGTATTCATAACGCTCTTCAGCAGTGTTCAGTGGATGGCCAAGCCAGCAATCCTGTCATAATACAGACTGGATACTCATCCTCTTTGGGAAAAGACCCTGAAGAAGACATGGAAAAGGCATAGAGAAAAAGTTCAATCTTTTGAAAAAGTTAGTGATATCAAAATGCTTTTCTATCGCTGGGAAATCAAACTAGGTCAAATATGTGGCCCAAAGCAGCAGGGAATTCAGAGTCAGAGGTTGGCAGGAAAGTTTTGGAAAACTCGCAGTTTTTAAAAATTGGCAATTTCTCCATGCTTCATAAAACTATCAGAGAAGAGGTATAATGTTTGTTCATTTGTGGAATGTTGAGATTGCTGCAAAAATTCACATGAATGAAGAACCGCACAGACGTGCTTCCATGAAGTATTTTTTAAAAATTTACAAAAAACTGAAGTTTCTATTTAAAAAATAACCACGTATGCCAAGATGAAACATGGTAGAAAGTAGTGTAAGTTCTGTCAATGATTCTTTACACAGCTAATGGGAAAGTGATAGAAATCATTTTCTTTTAAAAAGGAAGTTTCGTTATTGCACTGACTTTTACAATCTGACCTAGTAATTTAGAAAAATCATGTAGTAAAATCTGTAAAATTAAAATACAAAATTCTGGTTTGTAAACATCAGTTGGCCAAGTCTCTCCAGAGTCCTTCATGATAGTGGAATGGAATGAATAATTAATTCACTACCTTATTTACTTGCTGTGAGGGGAAAATTCTAGAACACAGCTTTCATACTTTCACAGTAATTATATTCAAAATATATAAAGAAAGTCAGTGCAGTTGTCTCTTCCTCCTCTGTGCAATTTTCAGCTCTTATCCCACTCCTAAGTGCCATAACTGAAATAACACTGGTTTGGAGACCTAGTACAGTTGGTCATAAATGTCGCATAAAGTCTGTAGGACTTCGGTAAAGATACTTCCAAATGGCATAGTAATGCACTGCAGCTGCCGTGGCCACAAACAGGTGCCAGATGGCATGGGCAAATGGAATGATGCCATCGCTCTTGAAGAACACAACTCCGAGGCAATAAATTAAGCCCCCGCAGGCAAGTTCGTGAAGTCCATCCGTGTTGTTCTGTCAACAGAGGAAAAAAAAATGAAAAGATTTTGATGTTACTCTGATATGACAGCTAAAACCATCCCTGAAATGCCCCCTAAGTCTCCTGATTTTCCAGACAACGAAGCAGCTCTGCACAGACAGAATCCTTATCTGTAAACGTGAACTACACTTAAATCGACCTGGATTACCCTCTGAATTGTCCGTCTGGATCTCACCAAGCAATCAGGTTATAGGTTCCGTGGCAAAAGCAGCATCTTCTGTTCATCTATGGCGTGTTTAAGCAGACTGCAATCGCATCTAAAATGAACGGTCATTCATTTAATAAAGTACAGTCCTTGGTTTTCATCTTTCTCTTGAGGAGCCTTCTTACCTACCCAGGTACACTCAAGCCGCTCTGCTTATAATCCGTATCTCCAGCACGGTTTTCACTCCCTTTGTCTTCAACTCTGTTCTACACTAATCGCTTTTCTCAGACTCCTCCTCTGTTTCTGTGAGCTTGTGGCTTCCTCACAGCTGACATAGCCAGAAGGAAAATCATTGCTGGGAGTGACCTCTGAGATCCTGTAGCACAATACAGTTCCTAACGTTCTAGATGCTCGAGGCCTTTTTGTCTTTGTGCCAGGGAGTTTTTTAGCTCAGCAGGAAATTAACAGTCAGGTGTGCTTTAGCACAGAAAGGAGATTTTATAAACTACTCTTGGTTTTCAAAGCCCTTGACTCATCTACAAGATGAGACCGGGCTGTGTGAATGGCAGGCGAAGAGAACAGAGGCAGGGCTCAGATGCTGATGGACGAACTCGCTAGGGTTTCTGGAGACCAGAACAGGGAGGTCTCAGGGTGAGTGGGACCCTACGGCAGATTGTGGCCAGGCCTTGGAAGGGACAGCGGTGTGGGTGCTCCGGAGGCCTGGGCCCTGCAGCTGTGGCCTTGGGAGCCTTGGAGCAGGGCCCCGTGCAAGTCCAGCAGGGGACTGGGCAGCCCCGGTGCGCGGGCTGCCTGGGTCGTGGCGAGGGCTACGGCCGCACTGGACGCAGCCAGGCGTGAGGACCCAGGCCGGGGGCAAGGGCCAGCCCCATC
Organism: Moschus berezovskii; assembly: GCF_049115385.1. Lineage (NCBI taxonomy): Eukaryota > Metazoa > Chordata > Mammalia > Artiodactyla > Moschidae > Moschus > Moschus berezovskii. The sequence continues at coordinate 17,382,060 of NC_142479.1, forward strand.
TTCGGAATTCACATGCGCACTGTGGTGGTCTGCAGGGTCAAACAATGAGGAAGGAGACTTCTCAGACTGCTCCTTAACCTTTGTAAGACGGGACATCAGTCAGATTTCATTTTCTTTAAAAAGTTAAAACATAGCAAAACAAAACACCAGACACACTTATTATTTCTTAGAGGTTATAAAGCAATTAATATCCATTAGTAATACAAAATTCCTTGTGTACGTGTATTAAGGACATTTTCCTTAGAGAGGGTCAGGTTTTCCTAAGGGAGGGTTAGGATTCTTACAGGAGCATCTGACCCCCCAGTGAAGAGTCACTCATTAAACACAGCCTCCTTATTTTAGAGATGAAGAGACTAAAGTCAGAGAGATAAGTACTGCTTTATCAACTTTCAAAGAATCAGAACATCAGTTCAGTTTAGTTCAGTTGCGTCCGACTCTTTGCGACCCCATGAATCACAGCACGCCAGGCCTCCCTGTCCATCACCAACTCCCAGAGTTCACTCAAACTCACCTCCATCGAGTCGGTGATGCCATCCAGCCATCTCATTCTCTGTCATCCCCTTCTCCTCCTGCCCCCAATCCCTCCCAGCATCAGAGTCTTTTCCAGTGAGTCAACTCTTCACATGAGGTGGCCAAAGTATTGGAGCTTCAGCTTTAGCATCAGTCCTTCCAATGAACACCCAGGATTGATTTCCCCCAGAATGGACTGGTTGGATCTCCTTGAAGTCCAAGGAACTCTCAAGAGTCTTCTCCAACACCACAGTTCAGAAGCATCAATTCTTCGGTGATCAGCTTTCTTCACAGTCCAACTCTCACATCCATACATGACCACTGGAAAAACCATAGCCTTGACTAGACAGACCTTGGTTGGCAAAGTAATGTCTCTGCTTTTTAATATGCTATTGAGGTTGGTCATAACTTTCCTTCCAAGGAGTAAGCGTCTTTTAATTTCATGGCTGCAATCAGCATCCGCAATAATTTTGGAGCCCCAAAAAATAAAGTCTGACACTGTCTCCACTGTTTCCCCATCTATTTCCCAGGAAGTGATGGGACCAGATGCCATGATCTTCGTTTTCTGAATGTTGGGCTTTAAGCGAACTTTTTTACTCTCCTCTTTCACTTTCATCAAGTGGCTCTCTTATTTCCTCTTCACTTTCTGCCATAAGGGTGGTGTCATCTGCATATCTGAGGTTATTGATATTTCTCCCGGCAATCTTGATTCCAGCTTGTGCTTCTTCCAGCCCAGCGTTCCTCATGATGTACTCTGCATATAAGTTAAATAAGCAGGGTGACAATATACAGCCTTGACATACTCCTTTTCCTATTTGGAACCAGTCTGTTGTTCCATGTCCAGTTCTAACTGTTGCTTCCTGACCTGCATACACGTTTCTCAAGAACATGAGGTGAGGTGAGGTGAAGTCGCTCAGTCGTGTCCGATTCTTTGCGATCCCATGGACTGTAGCCTACCAGGCTCCTCTGTCCGTGGGATTTTCCAGGTAAGAGTACTGGAGTGGGTTCCCATTTCCTTCTCCAGAGGATCTTTCCAACCCAGGGATCGAACCCGGGTCTCCCGCACTGTAGACACAGACACGGTACCATCTGAGCCACCAGGGAATTTAATCTTAAAACCAGATTATGTCTGCTTCATTATCAACGCCATTACTGTGTTTCTATGTCCCTATTAAATGTTTGAAACATTCATTTAATCTTCACAGCCCTAAATTAGGTATTTTTATCTCAACTCCACAGATGAGAAACCTGGAACACACAGAGGATAAATAATTTACCCATGGCCACGGAGCTTTTAAGCACCAGAATCAGGATCTGAATCAAGACCAAGGTGTTTTGTTTCCTGAAGTTACATTCCCTTTTTTGGGAGGGAGGGAGGTCTTTTAAAGATTGACAATTCATTTATATAGTGTACTGCATAGATATTAAGTAGACTGTAAGGATTTGTGAAAAGCACACTTCTATGTAACTCATATCACCCCTATCAAGATATACAAATATCCTAACACTCCAGAAAGTTCTTTGGTGCCCCTTCCCAATCCTAGACAATTCTGTTCCACTAACTAAGGCAACCACTGTTCTTGTTGCTATTACCACAGACTAAGCCTCTCCATTCTAGAACCTCACATAAATGGAATTATACTGTATGTACAGTTTTGAGTCTGGCTTCTTTTTTGCTCAATATAATATTTTTGGTGCTAGTGATAAAGAATTCGCCTGCCAATGTGGGAGATGTAAGAGATGAGGGTTTGATCCCTGGGTCAGGAAGATCCCCTGGACGAGAAAACAGCAACCCACTCCAGTATTCTCACCTGGAAAATCTCATGGACAGAGGAGCCTGGCGGGCTACAGTCCATGGGGTTGCAGAGTAAGACACGACTGAGCGACTTAGCACGCAAGCACGCACACGTATGCATGCAGGTGCTAACGTCATTCATTCCTATTACTTAGCATTTCATTATTAAAAAATAATTTGTTTATCCTTTCCATTTGGGGGCTATCATGAATAAAATTTAATAGTTGAAGTGTTTACAAGTCCTTTTGTAGATAAATGTTTTCATTTTTGCTGAACTATAAATGTGTGCTTAATTTTATAATAAACTGCTAAGCAAATTACCAAAGTGGCTACATTTTATATTTTCCAAAACAGTGAACTGAGGTTTCAGTTATTTCACATCCTTGTTGGTATTTGCTGGTGTCAGCCTTTTTAATTTAACTATTCAGTATGGTGTGGTGGTAAGCTTTTAATTTTCATTTCCCTGATTTTCAAGATGACTGGTGACATTGAGCAGTTTTTCAAGGGTTTACTGGATACTTGTAACACTTTCTCCTTTTATTACGATTTAGAGTGCTGCAGTGTTGGATACACATCTTTTGTCAGATACATATAGAGAAAGCAAATAATTTCTCCCAGCCTGAGGCATGACTATTCAAGTTCATTGATCTTTTCTTCTGCAGTATCCCATCTGTTGTTAAATTCCTCCAATACATTTTTTTTTTCAACATATAGTTTTCAGACCTAGAATTTTCACTGGGTCTTCTTGCTTATCTAGCAATATTTGTTTAGATAATGGATGCCAAGAGTACAGATTTTGTTGTTTTTCTTGAAAGAACGTTGAATTTGTTCTGCCCTTTATTTATGAGAGGATCAATTTTATCCTTTGAGGTTTCTGGGCTTTGTTATGGGAGTGCCACAGCTTTATCTAAGATGTGATCTTGCTAGGGTCAATGGAATACTTGTTTTGCTCTGCGTGGTCTCTCCATTCTGGCTGGTTGGAACTCTTCTGGTGTCTCCAGTACTGGACTCATTCAGGAACATCCACTTACTTCGCAGACTTTCAATAGCTATCTTCAGCCAGGGTATGCAGCGTCTTGACCAGCACAAATGCAGCTTAGTATTTGGGCAAGGGCACAAGGAAATCCCTTTGTAGATTTCTGGAGACTCTTCTCTGTGAAGCTCCCTTGTCTTCGGGACCCTGCCCCAGCCTGGGGAGCTGAATTGCTGGTTTGTTTCCTCCACCGAGATGGCTGCTCCTGGACTCCACTTTCTTTCACTGTAGTTTGGAAAGTGTTCCAAACAGGGAGAAAACCTCAGTGCATTTGAAACTCATCTTTTGGTTTCTCTCTCAAGAATCATAGTCCTATATGTCTGCGTCCAATGCCAAAAAATTGTTGTTCATGCACTTTACACATTTTTATAGCTCTGTGTGGTAGAAGGGTAATTCTGACACCCGTTATTCTGACTGCAACACCAAAGGTTTGGGTCTTTATCGTCTGTCCTGTTCCTGTTCCTTCTGACCTGGTCTCTGCTCACCGCTTTCGTCACAGAACTTTTGTCACCTGCACGGTCACAGCCCTCACACGCCTGTGCACGTTCGGACGCTCCTGCTCCCCACGTCCTCTTCACGCTGGGTCCACCTCCATGCCACTGGCACCACTCTTCTGTCCCTTGGCTCCTATCTGTCCTTCTGAATCAGCACAAACAGCATTTCCTCAGGTACTTCTATCAGGTCCTCCCAGAGTAGGCTGCACTTTCCCCAAAGCCTTATAAAACTTCATGGCCGCTTCTTATTTTATACGAATTGTATTTTTCTGCTTGATTCTAAGTTCTATCAGGGCAAGGGTGGGGATTTTCCTGTTTGATTAATAGGAACAGTAGTCACCTGTTATTGTACCACTTGAAAATGTCCATGAAAGATTTACACTAGTAAAAATACTGGATAAACTTGTTTTTGCGATACCCAGAGGGAATTTACTTGAAGCTTCACTCTAATGATTAGTAACCCCTCACACAGACCTTGCTCTGGGTATCTCAGTCGCCTTCCAGGCAGATTTTCTCACTTCTGTCTCGCACCTCCCTCCTCTCACCATTCCCCGATGCCTTTACCAACTAAACTACATATATTTTTGGTGCAAGGTAAATTACTAAAGCCATTACAAATCTTGTATCTCAGAGAACATACCTCGTTACAATCTCATAAAACACACCCTTTGAAAAAACACAAGCAAACATCAATCCTAAATCTTTTACAGGTATTTTTGTGACCAGGGCAGGAACTATGCTCAGCAAAAGTCTTACAAAGTGCCTGTGAGCTCAAGAGTGAAATTACAGGTATATTTCTGACCCTTGCAGGCTAAGAAGAGAGTTCAACTAAACAAACCACGACCTCCTTAATTAATACAGTAGCCGGAGCCCCAGAATGCAGAGTAGACTGCAAACACATAAGCTAAAAGCACAGGTTAGCGGTGGGCGGGACTGTGAGGTCGTTACGTTACTGTTCCAAACTGACAAATACGGATGGATTTCTCAACACTGATTAGTCTGACCGGGAGCACAAAACATGCATGCAACTGACTCCTGCAGGGAATGCCACACTATCACTCATTAAAGTCCTCAAAGGAAAATTTAAAGCAAAGTTAAAAAAAAAAAGCACTTTCCTGGGAAAGAGAAATAACACGACTGAAAAGCAAGTGAAAGGAAATGTAAGAGTCAAAGGGTTCAAGAAATATCCAATAAAATGTTGAGCCAATTGACCTTCTGAAGTCCTTCCAATGTTTACATTTTAAGAAGCCATTAATTTAACTGTGAAGGAAATGGCAACCTACTCCAGTATCCTTGCTTGGAAAATCTCATGGAGAGAAGAGCCTGGTGGGCCGCAGTCCATGGGGTTGCAGAGTCAGACACGACTGGGTGACTAACACTTAACACTTACAACAGCCAAGACATGGAAGTAACCTAAATGTCCATCAACAGAGGAATGGATAAAGCAGATGTGGTCCATACATACAACGGAATGCTAGTCCACTATAATTGAGTAATATTTTTAATATTACAAGCCATTAAAAAGAATGAAGTGATGCCATTCGCAGCAACGTGGATGGACCTGGAGATTGCCATACTGAGTGCAGTAAGTAAGAGGAGAAGTACTGTATGACATCCTTTACATATGCAATCTAAAAAGAAATGAAACAAATGAACGTACGCACAAAATAGATACAGACCCCAGAGACTCAGAAAAGGAAGTTATGGTTACCAGGAGGGGAGGATGGCCGGAAGGGACAGTGAGGGAGTCTGGACTGACATGCATATACTGCTATATTTAAAATGGACAACCAAAACGCCCTACTGTACAGCACAAGGCACGCTGCTCAATGTCATGTGGCAGCCTGGATGGGAGGAGAGTTTGGGGGAGGATGGATACATGTGTCTGCAGAGGCGCTTTGCTGTGCACCTGAAACTATCACAGCATTGTTAATTAACTACACTCCAAGATAAAATAAAAAGATTTTTAAAAATTAAAAAATTTACCCTTGTCCATGGATTTAGGTTTAAGACACTAAGTAACTTAAAAAATTCCCACCTTCACATTACCTCACACCTCTTTGGGTAAAGGGTGGGAGTGGGGCGAATAGAAAGGTTATCCCAAAAAACAAACACAGCAGATTACCATATGGAAGGAGACACTTAGATATATAGCTTTTCTAAACTATAGACAGCAAGTAGTGCAAGTTGTGGCACTTTGTAATTTATATATTTTTTGAGTCTCTAAATTAATAGGCATGTTATAACTTCAGAAATAAAAGCTATAGATTGTATCTATAGACATATTAAAACTCACAGTGATTGGAAAGAAAGTAAGGTGAAATAACTAAATTATGAAGAAAACTTCTTACCATTGATGTTACCACCAAGGCAGGAGAAAAACCCATTGTGAGATAGAAAAAGAGCTCAATCACCTTATACCTGCAGAAGAGAAATGTGTTAATATAATTTATCTATTCCTACAACACTTAAACCATTTCCTTACCATTTTTTTCTTTTTTCTTTTGAAAAACAAAAGTAAACTCTTAATGAAAGGTATTTCATTTCAAATGAAATGTATTTTCGCTACAGGAGACCATTAAGCCTCTAACTGAAATACTGTAGTTGAGTAACAAAAAACTAATATTTCTTTCAGGATTGTTGTTGTTTAGTCATTATATCCTATCTGACCCTTCTGTGACCCCATGGACTCTAGCCCTCCTGGCTCCTCTGTCCATGGGATTCTCCAGGCAGGAATACTGGAGTGCGTTGCCATTTCCTTCTCCAGGGGATCCTCCTGACCCAGGGATTGAATCTGCATCTCCTGCATTGGCAGGTGGATTCTTTACCACTAAGCCACCAGGGAAGCCCTTTGAGGATTGATAAAACATCAGATTCTACATGCTACATGGAAAATGTTCTTTGCCAAAAGTTATCATTGATTCCAATTAACCATGCACTTTCCCTTTCTAATCCCAGTGTTTGCCTTCACCATCATTCCAATTCGTCACTATAAGACACTGAAATTATGAAGCTGCACAAAGAATAGCTTGGCACCTCCTCTATCAGTGGCAAAGGGATGGGAGCCTTAAAGAACTAAGGGAATGTGCTTCTGATTGTCTATTTCGTATCTGCACAAACTCTTAATTTGTAAGGCTCGTCACCTTAGATGCAGATTATTTGAAAATGCTAAAAAAAACACCGTACTGAAATTCAAGTTATATTTATGCCTAGTCAAACTACACTAAGTTCCTCGAAGGCAAGGACAAAAATATATTTACGTTTGGATATGCAGGGCCTAAAACAGTATGTGGCACCATTTAGGTTTTCCCTAATACCTGCCAACCCGAATGGCCAAGGATGACTCGTATCTCGTTCTTAGTGTTTTGCACTCAAAGTCCACCAGGAAGTAATCCTATCAGGGAACTGGGGAAGAATGTGGGTTTGGTTTGCATCAGAAGGCCTGAAATAGGAGAAAAAATGGTTGTCTTACTTTACTTCCTATTTTATCCAAGGGTATAAATTAGGGGTTTGAGTCTGAGAAGCAAACTGTTCCCTTGGATATATATATATATATAAAATGCATAACACCACTCAGAATTGCTAATTATGGTCAAAAATGCACTTAAGTGAATTTCAAAGTTAGAGAGAAGTTAGCTAAAACTACCATTTTCTTCTGAAAAGAGAAAACAATTTATTACTTTGTGACAAGCACACGTTATATTCAATTCTGAGGGCCATTCTGCCAAAAACAATAGATAAAGAATTTAATAAACTGTATCCAAATAAATGATTTCATGGTTGTGAGTTTCTCAAGTTCAGGCATATGAAATGATGAAAAGAGCCATGGGATAGGAACTAGGGCACCTGGGTCCTAATTCCAGATGTGTCACTGATTTCATGCATGTACTAAATGTCCTCAGTTTTCAAGCATGAAGCACAAATAGATGACTTGAAAGTCTCCTCTAGAACTAAGATGCTAAATTTCAATAAGCTTTCTTTTTATATTTCTTCACACACTAGGACCTATGAATAACAGGTTGAAACAATGTGTTCCATGGTGAGGATACTGAGTTTGTATACCCTTCCAAACATCCCCCTTCCCAGGAGTCCTAAGTTGGAACAGCCTCTGGGTTCCTAACTAGGTTAAGTGTTATGCTGGGGGCTTAATATCGATTATCTTCAACCTTCCTAGAAGCTTAGAAAAGCAGTTATTTTTCTCATGTAGCTGTAAGTCACAGAGGATCAGGCTAGTTTGCAGATAGGACTAGTCTGGCTGAGGATGTGAAGTGAAGTCTGACTCATTTCAGAGTCGGGACTGAACTGCCACTGCTACTCTGTCCTTCGGCTCCTCCATGTGTTACACAGGTACCGTTCATCTGTCTGCAGCAATCTGTCCGCCAACGATAAACAGCAAATGGCTCTGAAGATTTGTTAAAATAATATATATTCTGTTTATGTATTTCTACTATTTATTGAAGTGCAAATATAAAGTAAATCATACTGTAATGCAGATAAAATTTAGGAAGTTAATTTTAAAGGTATTAAATGTAAATTATTTTCTCTTACTTTTCATGGTAGAGAAATACATAAATGGTTCCTCCAGCTGCCATGAGCCAGATAAACCAACGCATATGAGATGCCAGGGGTCCAAGTTCACGGAGATTTAACCTAAAAATGTAAACATGACAACAGAGAACAGAAGTGATAAATGAAGGGAATTCACACAACCTGTGTCTTCCTCTAGTCCTGAAAACTGAGAGAGAAGGTACGAGGGTAAGACCAGAAAGAAAAATCACTCAACATGTGGTGGAGGTATTTGGGCAACTGGGGTAAAATTAATAACTTAAACATAAAATTGTTGTTCAACCTTTAAGACTTAGAATCAGTTCCAGTGTGGTTTAAAAACAGAACCAGCTGAAAGGAGACATGTAGAGCTGAGCCCCAGCACACTGTGATACCAACTTTCCTGATTAGGCGGGCTGCTGCAAAGGCCACTCGCGTTCTCATTCCTGACCGCGTACTTGAGAGCAGACTGTTTACAAAAATTACTGAGAACAAGACCCTCAACCGGATCACACACACACACAATAGATACCTAATACACAGACCAAGTATCTCTGCCAAGAGAAAACATCAGGAGAATTAGCCCAACATACGTCATGTAAGATATTTTGTTAGAATTTAACCATGGACTCCTGTGAAGCCTGAATTTAAAATGCTACAAATTCAGCTGTACTAAATTCTGATTAAAAATAGATATGGGGAAAAAATGTTATTCTGAATGATTACTACAAAATTAATATTTCCAAATGGAAAAGGTACCATCTGCATATTAAAGACTTACATGTGAACAAACTGTTTACTGTAATATTTGTTTCCTCAGTCTACATTTAAAATTTTTATTTACTTATTTTAAATTGAAGTATACTTCACAAAAGCCTCCAAGTATTCTCGCTCCAACATGATGGAGACCTATAATTTAGTAACAGGTACTGGGAAGAGACAGCACTTACTTTTTACTACAACACATAATTAGGTTTCTTTTGCATGATGGATGCTACATTAGTCAGAATCCAGAGACCGGCTGTTTGTAATGACTATAGTAGTTGATGGCAAAATATGAATTTCCGAGTGGTTAAAACTGGACCACATCGTGGTAGAGGAAAATTAATTTTTCTTTAATTGTGGATTCAAAACAGCAAAAGACTCTATCTTGTCTATACCAAAAAGACAGAAAAGAACCAGGACACTGAACTGAATACTAGGCATTTTATATAGCTAACTAATTAGGCTAGCTCCCTTATTCATATAGCTGAAGAAATGAGAGATGCACTCCATATATAGTAGCTACTGTGCTGTGAAGACAAGCAGGATAAATTTCAAAAGTTAGCTTGTTTTCTTTATATATATATTTATAGCATTTCCATTTAAACGATTAGATGTCCAAGTATTCTGAATAGCAGAAGCGCAGAGAAAGAATATGGAAGGCAAAGGTAATATATTTCCAAAGTGAGCACGCTACACACAACTTTGCAGCACTTCTCTCAAACATTCCAGTGCAGATATGTATTCTGAATGTCAGCAACCTTCTTTCCTTAAAATCTGCAACCCGACTCAAGCAAATCAAAATGGGAAAGGAAAAAAAAAAACATGTACGTATGTTTTTTAGGGGTGAGGGGCAGGGACAGGAAGACAGGAGGGAAGAAGGACTGAGAATTCTCATTAAAAAAATGCTGTCTTCAGAAACAGAAAAACTGTATCTTACCATGGAGCGTAAGACGCAGCAATGAAGAAATAGATGACCATTCTATCGCACATGTGAAAGCAGTGCTCCACTGTCCTGGGGGGGGAAACACATCAGACAAAGTTTTCAGAAAATTTTAAGACTGGAAGTAGGAGTTATCACTCCGCTATGCCACGACTGCCACTCTTGTTTTTAGTTCTCATGGCATACATAAATGGGCTTTTAAAGTCACATGGCCTTTTTTTTTAAATAAGATGAAGCCACAAATAAAAGCTTTATTATTAAGATTACACATACCAAAGATCCTCTCCATGTAAGAACCCCACAACAATCAGAAACTCTGAAACTTAAAAAATAACAAGCAAAATCTGTGCTTTCTGATGTTTTCCATTTCTTTTAGATCCTATCCTGAGGGCAGACCACCTCTCAACCCTATCATGGTGCAGGGCACAAATCTGTAAGGGCTCAGTAAAATACTCCCTAAAGTCACAGTCTTTTTAGAATGTCTCTGAAGCAGCCTTTACTCCAAGTACCTTAATGCAGACAATAAGTTGCAATAAAGCAAATTTAGAAACTAATTTAGGAAAAGCAACAACACAAACAAGGGGGAAAAAAGGTATCTGCTGTCAAGAGGGTAGCCACCTGTGCTTCTAAGCAAGTCTTCTCCTGCAAGTGAAGGGTCAGGAAGTGTACAACGTCTGGCTCCCTGAGCTCTATTCACAGAGCGGATAAGCCAGGATCTGCCCTTCACTGAGGGAACGTAGAAAGTTCAAATGCACTGCACTGTCTTTAATCCACTTTCAGCCCAAGGGGTGGATACGACGGCTTGGGGGTTCACCAGCGTTAGACTTGCCTCCCCACACACACTGCGGCGGCCAGGGCAGACCGCGGGTGTTCAGCCAGTCAGTGCTGGTCACTGCATTACTGTTCTCAAGGCTGACTGCCTTTCAGAATTGCCCGGGGAAGCTATAATACAGTCACAAACTCCAGTCCAGAAGATCCTGACTTAACAGGGCTAGAGGATGAAGCAGAAGGTGGAGGGAAGAGGGGAATCTCTTTTTTTAGCTGCTTGGACGACTGTGATTCTGAGCCAGTTTTGGCCTTTCTAATTCTGCTTTCCAGATGGTGGCAGCACCCAAAGTCAAGCTGCAGCATGTTCAAAACCCACCTCCCAGGGAGGGCCCTGCCGGCCCAGGGCTGAGACTCCATGCTGGCAGCGCGCGGGGCCCAGGCGTGAGCCCTGGTGTGGGAACTAGACCCCACCTGCCATAACTAAGATTTCATCTGCAGCAACTAACACCTGGTGCAGCCAGAAAAATAATAAACAAATAAAATATTTAAAAAAAGTGAAATCCCACCACCCACCTCTCTGACACTCACCTCCTCACAGATAAAACAGAAATAACATCTCTATCAGAGTATGATGAGCATTAAATGAGATGATGTAGCCACGTGATTAGCACAGCACCCAGCACATAGTAGGTACTTAACCAATGCTCATTGCCTTTTCTCTTTTACTTAAATTAAGGATATACTGGGATATTTTTAAGAATTAATGCAATTAAAGTAATTAAAAAAAAGAATTAATGCAGAGAAAAATTCCACCCATAGCTTACGATTCTAGTGGTGCTATTGCAAGGTTCAAGAGAGACTGGTTTCTCTTACACCTTCTTCTCAGGCCTTGGCAGGGAAGCCCTGAATACTGAAGCAGGTACCTACAACTCTTTACTGATTCAGAAATCTAGACAGCAAAGCCAAATCAGACAAGGCAATCACAGGCACTGTGCTATGCCAAAAAGATAATAAGGTGCCCTGGCCTCTATGACAGTGCATCCTGAAGATCCAGGACAGGCACTGTGGAGGCTTGTTCCGAGTATGTCCCAGGGCTCCTTCATGACTCAACGCTGGGGTTTTATTTTAAGCTCAGGGAACTGTCAGCTTCTGGGTGAAGGTAGCAGACTACAAACTATAAGCAATAATATGAAGGGTGTGGTGGAAGTAAACCTCAGGGCCGGAGTCAGAGGACCTGGGACGATCAGATTCTGCTGGTATCAACGACTTGGGCAAGTCAGGCCACTTCACTGGGTCTCAGTTTCCCCAGGTGAAATGATGGGGTTTAGATTAGATGTTCCTTAAGGATCCTTCTGGTTCTAAAACTCTGATCTTTAAATGTGAGGAAACTAGTAACCATCTCATGACTAGCAGAATCCCAAATCCTGCTTTTAAATAAAGTGTATCTTTTTAATGTTAGATTGTCCAAATAGCTTGAGATTTCTTTGAACATTCTATAAAACCAAAAATTACCTTCTAATATTACACTAAATCACTTTGCTGCTGCTAAGTCACTTCAGTCGTGTCCGACTCTGTGTGACCCCATAGACGGAAGCCCACCAGGCTCCCCCGTCCCTGGGATTCTCCAGGCAAGAACACTGGAGTGGGTTGCCGTTTCCTTCTCCAATGTGTGAAAGTGAAAAGTGAAAGTGAAGTCGCTCAGTCGTGTCCGACCCTTAGCGACCCCAAGGACTGCAGCCTACCAGGCTCCTCCATCCATGGGATTTTCTAGGCAAGAGTACTGGAGTGGCTTGCCATTGACTTCTCCGACACTAAATCACTTTAGGTCTGTTCTAAACCCTCCTTTCTGAGGAGAAACTTTGCCCTTTGGGGGTATGCAGAATCTATCTCATAAGCAACTAAATCGTGTGCTCTTTGTATCCCCCCAACTAACCCTTCACTCAAAGGGTGAGAGCTTTGATGTCCTTCTCGTTGGGAGGCGAGGGACCACAGTGTTGTTTGGAAAGCATTTAATAGCTAATAAGTAGCAACGTACGTGTGTTTTGTTTGAGTAGATACACCGGACCTAATTCTGAAAGCTGAACTTCGCAGAACAGTAACCCGAGCTGTAATATACCTGCAGTAGAGCGGCAGTGACTGTAATTTTCAGTCGCTCTCACATGCATCATCTCATTCACCTATCACACCAGCCCGCCGGTCGGGCATTACCAACTAGTGATGAGGAAACTGAGGCTACACGAGGCTAGGTTGCAGGGCTGGGACTCAAAACCCAACTGATGAGTCCAAGTCCAGGGTACTGCCCACCGCCCCGCAGCTGATTCCACACCATCAGTCCCAGGGAAGCAACGCGAGTTTGTTTGCTTGTTGGCTGGCTGGGTTTTATTTTGGCTGTGCAGCAAGGCTTGCAGGATCCCTGATGAGGGACTGAACCTAGGGCTCCAGCAGTGAGGGTGCAGAGTCCTAAGCAGTGAACTTCCAGGAATTCCCAGCAATGTGGTTTTGTTTGTTTTCTGAACACAGACACGCTTTTTAAACATACACATGGGGGTCCTCAAATTCCTTCCAGTCCACAGAAACTTTCCTGAGCAATGGGACAGCTGAGTCTACCAGGAAGGAAAATGTCCACTCTCCGCCTCACCTGCCCAAAGCATGCCGGCACGACAGGCCAACATGAACCAGTGACTCTGTGTGACCTGTTGAGACAGCGGCCAGTCACGGTACCTTAAGTGGCTCTTTTTCCACGCGACGATGTGAAATACTGTGGAGACGATGAAGAGGGCACAGAGGCCCATCCCGTAAATCCAAGCTGTTACCTTTTCCCAGCAGTCGTCAGAGAGCCGGTGAAGGAGGGCGCTGCCCACAATGGCCGGGACAATGAGGAACTGAGAGAAAGGGAAAGAAAAATAAATATTCAGTAAAACACTGAATTGAGAACTGTTAAAAATACCCAGGTTTACCAGGGACAACTTTAGGAAGTTGTCTTTGAAGCAACTTTAAAACAAACATTTCCTTTCCCGGATAATTGGAACAAGAACCAGATGAAGCTGACGTTTTGCCGCGCTGAGAACAGGTACTGTGTTTAGGGCCCGGAACCTGTGCCCGCCAGTGGGGAGGGACACAGGCAGGCAGCAAAGTTACTCAACAGTTGCAAAACAAACATCCTCTATCCTAATTTCGCTACCAAGCATGTACCCAGATTTCCCAGGGATGACTTGATCTTTAGATATCCTTTCATGTTTCCCCAAAGTGCTACCGAAACCCCAAATTTCAGCAAAGGGTAAGTAAATGAATCAAATCAGTGAGTACAATGCACATACCACACTCAAACCATCTGTCCAATCATAGGTCCTCATTTCTAGTCGGGTGTCTACACTCCACCAGCCTGGGGACTACTGTAGAATGAAAGAGTCTCTGGGTTATCTCATTGTTTGAGATTTATTCACCTATTTGGCTGTGCCAGATCCTGGTTGCAGCATGGGAGATCTAGTTTCCCAACCAGGGACTGAACCCAGGCACCCTGCACTGGGGGGATGGCACCTCAGACATGGGTTCTGAGAACTTTTCACCAGAAAAGTTCCCAGGTTATTCCATTTTGAATAACACCTTTCAAGTAGACAAAGGTAATCCACTCCTACCCAGTCAAATAATTTTTAGAGACTAGAATCTTAAGAGGGAATTTTGCTTTTGCACCATATTTTACACTACATATGGACAGAAAGTGCAAAGTCTAGTCATAACAATATGACTAATAAACATTTTATAATAATAGAAATCATCAGAAGAAATAAACTACTTTATTAGATACCAGAATAAACATACCTGGCAAAGAATGCAAACTTTAGAAATCTCATCTATTTTTGTCTCCAACACCTACGTTTTCTCTCTTGCAACAGAATATTAAATCCTCCGGATGGGATCAGCACTGAATTTCAAGGCTGATTACAATGGCCCAGAACAAAATGTGAAAATTAAGGACAACAAAGTAAGTTTTTCATTAAAAAAAATTTATTTTGAGATTATGTCCTATTTTTTTATGTTAAAGTATCTTCCTGTTAATGAAAATTAGATGGAAGTTTTTTGTTTTGTCATTTTTAGAAATTTTAATGCTCTCTGAAATCCAAAAATCAGGGATACAGTTTAGTAAGATGACATTTTCTGTTCTAAAAAATCAATGTGTATGTTTTGTCAGCTTTTCCTTAACTTTGGTTTATATAAGTGTTCCTGATGACCATCCAGGAGAGATAAACTAAAGGATTATTCAGGTCTATTTCAAGAAAATATTATTCTTAAAGGTGACCTGTGCATCTCAACAGCCAAACAATTATATTTAAATGATCAGCATTATGCTAAATAATAAGCACTTCACTGGTTGCTTTTATAGGTCAGTATTTTGAAAACTATCAGGACACTATTTTTCTAACTTTTATCAGTACTTTGCAGTTGGTAAATGGATAAAATGATGGCTATATACTGGAACAATAAGTGAAAGAAAAGGCCATGTAAGCTGTTATTCAAACTGCTATATTCCTTACATCCTAATCCTGATGTAGACTTAAATATATACACACACACACTTATTTTCTTAAGGGCCTGTGGACAATTATCTTAAGAAATAACTTTACTTTTAGCTCTGTTAAATTCATTAGACATTTAGTTAAGAATAAAAATGGAAACAACCCAAATGTCTATCAAAAGATGAATATTATCAAAAGATGAAGGTGGGATATGTATAAACATGTACACATACACACATACACACACACACGTAACAGACTATTAGTCCTAAAAAAAACGAAATATTGCCAATTTGCAGCAATATGGAGGGACCTAGAGATTATCATACTAAGTGAAGTAAGTCAAAGAAATATATGACTTATATGTGAAATCTAAAAAATAAAATCAATGAATCTATATACAAAGTAGAAACAGACTGATGGACATAGAAAACAAACACGACAACTAAAGGGGAAGGGGAGTGGGGATAAATTAGCACTGTGGGATTAACAAATACACACCGCGAGACAAAACAGAAAAGCTCAAAGACTTACTGTATAGAAGAGGGAACTATATTCAATATCTTATAATAAACTATAATGAAAAAGCTGGCTTAAAACTCAACAGTCAAAAAATTAATATCATGGCATCTGGTCCCATCACTTCATGGCAAATAGAAGGAAAAAAAGTGGAAACAGGGACAGATTTTATTTTCTTGGGCTCAAAATCACTGTGGACAGTGACTGCAGTCATGAAATTTTAAGACACTTGTGCCTTGGAAAGAAAGCTATGACAAACCTAGACAGTGTATTAAAAGACAGAGACATCACTTTGCCGACAAAGGTCCTGTAGTCAAGGCCATGGTTTTTCCAGTGGTCATGTACAAGTGTGAGAGCTGGACCATAAAGAAGGCTGAGCACTGAAAAATAGATGCTTTCAAAATGTGGTGCTGGGTAAGACTAATTTATAGAGTCCCTTCTATTGTAAGGAGATCAAACTAGTCCATCATTAAAGAAATCAATCCTGAATATTCATTGGAAGGACTGATGCTGAAGCTGAAGCTCCAGTACCCTGGCTACCTGATGCGAAGAGCTGACTCACTGAAAAAGACCCTGATGCTGGGAAGACTGAAGGGAAAAGAAGAGCGGCAGAGGATGAGATGGTTGGATGGCATCACTGACTCAATGGACATGAATTTGAGCAAACTCTGGGAGACAGTGAAAGACAGGGAAACCTGGTGTGCTACAGTCCATGGGGTCACAAAGAGTCAGACACGACTTAGTGACTGAGCAACAACAAATGAAAACTAATCAGAAAAATGTGTACATAGATCTATGTATATATAAATAAAACTATATCACTTTACAGTACCGTTGAAACTGACATAATATTTTAAATAAACTACAGTTCAATTAAAAAAAAGAAAAAAAGATGGATATCTAGAAAGTACAGCTATCAATCAAATTAGGCTATGCATTCTTTAAGTTTGGACTCTAAACATTTTGACCCTCTGGTGTTGTGAAGCTCAATTCGCAAAGTGTGTGTCATTAATGCAAAGACAGGGGTCAGCTCAAGTCTAGAGAATTTCACCAAATCCTTCCTGCCCTGAGAATCTTAGCCACAGGTCCAGGGAGACTGTCCACTAGTGAGGTCACTCCAAATTTCATTACTGAAGAAGCCCTTTAACGGAATCCACAGCAAGCATGTACAAAGTAGGTAGAAACTCTTTTCTAAAGAAAAAATATTCAGCAAGATGTCAGCATTTTAATTATTTAAATAAGTATCTTCTGAGCACCTAAAGAAAAAGGACAGTGATAAATGATAATAACACTTCAATACCACAAATAATATTTGAATTCTATTATTATAATACTAGGGCATGGAAACCTACTCCAGTATTCTTGCTTGGAGAATTCCATGGACAGAGGAGCCTGATGGGCTACAGTCCATGGAGTCTCAAAGAGTCGGACACAACCGAGCGACTAACACTTTCACTTTACTTCACCATAATACATAGAACCGATACTTTAGTAAGTTTGATTTCTGCTAAGTAATGACCAGACAGCATTGTTCTATTAGATTACAAGGGAATCTACCAAAAACTAGTTTTTTTCAGGTTTATTTGGCGTCACGTTCCTTTATAGAAAACACTGACTATTCTTTGGAGAAGGGGCTTAAAGAAATGAAAAGGCACTTGAATTCAAGCAAGTTTTATTCCAATAACATTTATATGTAACCTACATATTATACTAACACTGTCTAAAATAACTGAATTAGTCTGTTTTAAACACTCTTCACTAAAAGGATAAATTGATCTCTCTCTCTTCTCTTCAGACTATATACCAGCCACCATTTTCCCCTCAAAAAATTTTACTAGATGCAACTTTCAAAGGGAATAATGAAATCACAGATAAAAGGAAGCGTATAATGACACAAGAAAATGCCAATAACGTGAAATTAATAGGGAAACTATGAAAATATACACACAAACACAAACACTGGGTTTCCCTGTGGCTCAGATGGTAAAGCATCTGCCTGCAATGCAGGAGACCTGAGTTCAGTCCCTGGGTCAGAAAGATCCCCTGGAGAAGGAAAAGGCAACCCACACCAGTATTCTTGCCTAGAGAATCCCATGGACGGAGGAGCCTGGCGGGCTACAGTCCATGGGGTCACAAAGAGTCGGACACGACTGAGCAACTTCACTTTCTAGGTAGTTTTGCTTTTCTTATGTATTCCTCAGTATTTTCCATTTTTCTTAAAATGAACATGCTTTGCTTTTAGAAGGAAGAAAAAATTGAATTCAGGAATTTAAACTTTTCTTTTACAGTATGGACTAACATTTGCTCTGAGAAGCAATGATAACCGTGGGGATGGGAAGGATGTGGCTACCTGTTTTAGGGGATCGCTGAGCAGCGGGGAAATCTCTCAGCAAACGGTGAACTCTTCTTGCTAAATGAACTTAGCTGATTGTCTTGAAAAGGTAATTCATTTCATTCCAGGGGTGACAGTCTTCATAAATAATTTCCTTTGGTTTTTCTTATAACTAAACACTTATTTTCTTTCAAAGAAGATCTTATCTGAGAAAGCAAATTCAGGATCAACAGAGCTGACTGTAGGTCAAAGTATATGACAGGCTCACAGTTTCTGGTGACATGACCTAGTACTGATACGAGGTCAGGAAAGGTCACAGGGATGGGTGAACTGGATTGACGGGGCTGAGGTTAACAGAGATGACCGCCCCTTCTCCCCACCAAAGTGCTTGGGAAGCATGGAAAAGGCAGAAAGCTCATACTCACTGCATGCGTGTAACAATTAGCAGCGTGTTCGTAACAAGTCGGCTTGTAGCGGCCATTGGCGGGGGCCCGGTGGTTCATGAAACTGTGGAAACAAAGACATCTCATAAGAAAAGCTCAGAGTGTGTAAAGAACGATGGGAAATCTTGTCAGAGGCTGCCTGGTCTATTCTAACTGAAGAGGTGACTGCTGGAAATGCCTAGTTACTGGAACAAAACCAAAGCCACAAAGCTGGTATAAACTGAACCAAAGCCTTTGTCTAAAGTGCATGTCCTCGTTAACTGGATTCAGTATTCTTTCAGTTCATTCAAAAAAACCTTCTACCAACCAAAAGCAAACAAAACTCATATATATCCCCTTCAACAGGTACTCTTCAACTGGGATAGTTAAAAAAAAAAAAATTAAAAAGGGCACAACCAAATCTGAAATTGAAAAAAAATATCAAGGTCATTTTCCTAAACTTTACAAATACCAGTCACCACTATTTAATGTGAATTCAATGTGTTTGAAAGTTCCTATTTTGTCTCTCTAAATGTATAAAGCGTTATACATGTAGATCATTAAATGCTCCACCCCATTATTAGCAGGGCAGCCAAACTAGTTTCCCTGTATTTCATTACCTGTTCCGGCACCAGAGAGCTTAAATAAATGATACTTGGCTGCCTCCAGGCCACTTGAAACAAGAGGTTCATTTTCACCTGCATTCTTCCTTAACTGAAAGAGTTTGCTTCAAAATCTAAATGTGTGACCAGCGCCTGGCACACTGGCCATAACATTCATGTATGCGCGTGCTCAGTCGTGTCTCTCTGTGACCCCATGCACTGTAGCCCCCCAGGCTCCTCTGTCCATGGAATTTTCCAGGCAAGAATACTAGGGCAGGTTGCCAGGATCTTCCCGACCCAGGGATTGAACCCACATCTCTTGCGTCTCCTGTACTGGCAGGCAAATTGTCCATCACTGAGCCACCTGGGAAGCCCCAAAGTGCACCTGTACCTAAACACCAACATTCGGTATGAGTATGGTCTATGCCATACATATAGACATATGTCCATGCCCCGTTCCCTCTCTGGGCTAATTTTGCGGCCACCAGCAGACCAGTGAAAAGCACCAGTACCACTGGGCATGAAAGAGAAACAGCTGCCTTCTGTTTCAGTGTGTGGGTGAAGACCCCCCAGCCATGTTTCACCAAGGAGTCTCGTTTAGTCTGTGTTCTTTGGAAGGAGTCAGATATAAACTCAGGAAGATAAAAAGGCAGCTGTCTGAAAGACACAGATGCAGAGAACACAGCGGTTAAGAAAGCCCTGCTGGCATTCGGGTCTGAGCATTCAAGCAGCATTCCTGGGCTTGGGGCCTGCAAGATGTCAACAGGCTTTGCACAATAATGTAGGTTTTTGCTTGAGTTAGTTTAAGGGGGTGTGGGGAGGAGGAGGAGACTTTGTTACTCGTCACTAATGAGTTCTGACTAGTCATGTCTTACCAATTAACACGATGGAAAAACGGTACCAGGCTAAACCAAATGGCACAGACAGGTTGCCAAAAACTGACTAAAATACATGGTCAAGCAATTCCAAACAGTGTCCAGTTTATGAACAAAAGAGAAGCCAACATTTTCTCCTTGAATTAAAGAAGGGCCTGGTATCCCTAGAGCAAATGAGTAAAGATCAAGTGGCAGTCCCTGCCAACCCAACATAGAAAGTTCGAGTGGAAGATCCCTTAGGGAATGGATTTGGCACTGTGAAGATACCTTCCCTGGAAAACCAATGGGCAGCTACCTAACTAACATGCAAAAGATACACATACTGAATGGGATTCATCACATGGCTTGGAAACTGTTAGAGAGAAACGTACTGTCAACAGCTTCAGAATTATTCCAAGATATTCTGACACATAGATAAATCTTTTCTCCCCTGACAATCCTTTAAATAATTTCACTAATTTCCTAAGGGACGAGAGTGTTGCTATACGGCAGTTATTACTAAAAAGGAAAATAATTACACTCTTGGGAAGGAGGTTTTAAAGTGTCCCCCGCATTCAAGGGCCTACCAGATTATCAGCCTGAGACACATCGACAGGGCTATAAGCAGCATACCCCATTAGGAGTTGTAAAGGGTGAAGAGTAAGGCTCCAGGGTGGCTGAGGGTAGCTTAAACTGCGAGCACTCTGTGCAGGCATGCTCAGGAGGGTTTGTCCACCCACTAAAAGCCTGCAGGCTAAAATAGCAATTTATATCTCTGGCAGCCCAATCTAAAAATAGTTAGGCTATAACACAGACACAGGGATAGACTTTAAAAGCAAGGAAGCTGAGTGGCCATGTGTGTAACATGTTTGTGCCCACCTGGAATCACTCAGGTTAAAAATAAACTCAGAAGTTGCAGAGAAAAATATCCCGCCCATGTGTCAAGGTAGTTTCTCTTTAAGGGCAGGGTCAAGATTCTGGCAATAAGGAAAGGGAACAGCAAGTATGCCAGGCACCGTCTGGGGCCCCGTGGGATGGCACATGGTTCCGCCGGGAAATTTACATTTTTCCATTTCTCTCTGATACAATCATGCCTCCCATTGCCTCCTGAAGAAATCATTATGAAGAAATTAGTCACCCAACACCTACATGAAAAGCAGATGTAAAATGCAAATACCCTCCACACACTGAGGTTATTCTCTTCCCCCCAAAAAGAATGAGGAAGGTTCTCAAGAGTTATGGGAAACAGCACCCACTTAAGCAAGACACCTCCACTTAAAGCAAAGCCGTCCTGATGGTCATCCAATGCTAGAAAACATTGTAACACTGGGTGTACTGCCCACGCCGCAACAACAGAAGCCCCCCAACCAAGTGTCACAACTAGAGAAAGCCCACGCGTGCGTGCTAAGTCACTTCAGTTGTCCGGACTCTGCGACTCTATAGACGGTAGCCCGCCAGGCTCCTCTGTCCGTGGGACTCTCCAGGCAAGAATACTGGAGTGGGTCGCCACACCCTCCCCTCCAGGGGATCTTCCTGACCAGAGACTGCAGCCGGGTCTCTTAGGCTTCCTGCACTGGTAGGTGGGTTCTTTACCAGCAGTGTCTCACGGGAAGCCCGGAGGAAGCCCCTGTGCCCCAAGAAAAACCCAAACGCTACAGCGAAGATACAGCATGGCCTCCCCACCGCCCCCCAAATTTTCAGCCCAAAACAGTGCCTTCTGAAGGTAAATCCGCAACACACCACCAGATCTCAGGGCCTGAGATCAAATCTCAGAAGTTGTTCTTGATTCCTCTGTGTTTCCCCATACTCCAAATGCAAGTACTGTTTGTGCTATCTTCAAAATATATTCCAAAACAGTCCCAGTCTCTACAGTCTCAAAGTTACTACCTTAAATCAAGATATCGACTCCTCTGGTCTGTAAACACAGGCTCTGGTCTCCCTGCCCGCCTGCACATGGACTCTCTTCTTTACCCAGCAGCCACGAGTCTGTTAACACCAGATCACGTCACATGCTGCTGCTGCTAAGTCACTTCAGTCGTGTCCGACTCTGTGTGACCCCATAGACGGAAGCCCACCAGGCTCCCTCGTCCCTGGGATTCTCCAGGCAAGAACACTGGAGTGGGTTGCCATTTCCTTCTCCAATGTGTGAAAGTGAAAAGTGAAAGTGAAGTCGCTCAGTCGTGTCCGACCCTTAGCGACCCCATGGACTGCAGCCTCCCAGGCTCCTCCATCCATGGGATTTTCTAAGCAAGAGTACTGGAGTGGCTTGCCATTGCCTTCTCCCCGTCACACGCTAAGCCGAGCTTAAAACCTGTCTGGCTTCCCTAAGTGCTTCGGAATAGGGCCTCCTCTGCAGGCCACGAGCCGGGGGGCTCCCTTCCTCTCTCTCTCCCCCTCCAGCCAATCACAACCTTTCTGCTCCTCCAACCAACCAGGTCTGATCTGACTCAGAGCATCTGTGTTTGCTGTTTACTTCTGCCCAGAACATTCTCCTGCAGTGTGTCCAGCTCTTCTCTCACCTGTCAAACTCAGCTCAACCATCCCACCTAAAGTATCAATTCAGCAGAGCCCTTATCATGGTTAGTAAGAATTGGACTTTTTTGAACTTATTTTTTATCTTTCCCCACTGTAAAGTGAATTCCATGAAGGCTGCCTTGTCTACCTTTTCATTTCCAGTCCCAAACACAAAGTCCAGCTGATTGTTGGAGCTTAATAAATAAGTGTTGAATGAGAATAAAAAGACATTTTGCCTGCTGCTGAAGCATTTCATTATCCTAACAGAGAGATCCTGTCGTCGTTAGTTTCACTGGGGATTTCTGTATGCAACAAAAACAGGCGGTCTTAGAGCCAAGAGAATCCTCAATCTTGTGAAAACAAAACGGACAAAGGGCAAGACCATGAACACTTCAAGGGCACCTACAGCATCATTCAATGGGGCAACAGAACTGATCCCTACATAGAACCCTACTATTAATATTAGCTGTCTTGTATGAATGAGCATGATATTCAGGAAAAAGTGTCTGCGGCCAGAGGTGGTGATAGTGGTGGCGGACACTTAATTACTAAATAAGGGAAATGGCACATATAAGGAAACAACTCCAGTGTTCTTCAGGGTTCACTGAATTGGTGTATGATGCGATGCTCTGAGAACTTGGAACAAAAAGAGGCAACAGGCAGCACCAGAACACTTCCTAATGCTTTAGAATAAGACGCCTTACCACACACTCAATTTGAAACTAACCAGTGGTCACGAGGCTGGAGCTAAGGAAAGCAGTATCCTTCTCCATGGATTTCTGGTTGCCAGGCTGGAGAAACGAGCACACACCAACAGGACACTTTAGAAGCTCCGGGTCCCAGGCCTCTGCGCTATCACACAGATGTGTGTGTGGGCAGGGAGACAGAGGTAAATGGCTGCATGGCTGGTGGAAAGGGTCACGAACCCTTCTGTCTGCCCCGTTCTAGCCATGTGATGTTGGCAGGCTCTCTCTTACTCTCTAAGGCTCTTCTATTAAATGGGTAGAAAGTTTGCCTTTCAGCGTTAGTTAGGGATGAGCTGAGTTATCCACAAATACCCAGCTACTGCCTGGCACCGACAGTATTCTAATCAGTCAGAGATGCTGTCAAAGGCAGAGAATGACTGTGCAGTGTGGGGGTGGAATCAAATGTGAAAGGGATACAGCACAAAAGATAAAAGGTGTCCCAGTGGGATTTTTCACATCCTAAGATTTTTGAGGGAGAAGGCACCCCACCCCAGTAGATTTTTGAGAAGCCATGCCTGCATAAAGCCCTCTACTTACTACACCGGGTTAGGCGTCCTTACAGCTCTTCTCCACATACGGCAGAGCTCTGGAAGTTGATCCAAAGCCACAGTGACCGCCAAGTTTCCATTATGAACAAACCAGCAGGGTGTTCAGGATTTCTTATAATTTAGACATAGCCACAAAGGATGGCCCAATGAAATGTTTTTGCTGCAGTCAAATGCTCTTCAATGGAGTCCTGGTGAATCTATCAGAAGTAACACGTGGGCTCAAAGATAAGTGTGTTCCTCTTTCTAGTTCCTCTGTCATTCACAACCTGTAACTATCCTAAATGCTCACAAGATGGATAACAAACACAGCTTTTAAGAGGTGCAGAACAGTACTCTCAATATGTTGTACAGACCACAACATATTACTTATTTGCAAACTTTATTTCTAAGTTCAAATTGATTTATAGAAATACCTTTCCAAACAAGAAATTATGGGATCATTCATTCTGCAAAGAAAATCAGGGTAGGTCTCGATGTCACCAAGAAAATAACTGTTAAATATCCACTGACATTGTGCAGTTGCTGCGGAAATTATAATGTCTATGCTATACCAAATGAAAATGCCTGTATTTTAAATTTTTAAATGAATGGAGTAGAGCGCAAAATCACATTACAACTGTGATAATAAGGACTGGATAGATTAGTGTCCAGCAAAAAAGAAGAGTTCAATCAGCTGAGATGGTAGAATCTTAAATAAAGATGTGTTTGTTTTTCATTTCTCTTAATACTGCTAATGTTTGCGCAACAAACGAGAACATAAGTTCCTTTTATTCCTTTTTTTTTCTGGAGAAGAACTGAAAGGATAGAAAAGAAATAGAACTCTTTAACAAAAACCGGTAAATGCACAGAAGACTGCCACTGTTCCCGGAAAACAGGAAGAGCACAGACGTGCAGAGAAGTAAAACCGAATCAAACCACACAGACAGGGTTTTGCCAACCACTGCTGAACCTGGTTACATCCTCTCTTAAGCCCCTCCAGCCCTCATGGCTGACTTCACGTTCTAAAGCCAGAACATCACGGTTCCTTTTTGCCTTTGGAAGAACTGATATGATGTTCCCATTAGGCGAACGTTGCCAGGCATTCAACACCCTGAGTGATAAGCAATGTTCAAAAGTTAATCCAAATCTTCACCCTGAACACCCAACTCTCCCTGTGCAAATGTCACTCTGGAGAAGGAATGAAACCAGCAGAACAGGTGAGAGGGTTTCTAGGGAGTAAAGCATTGGAAAGAAAAAAAAAAAAAGCATACTTCAAAATCTTGTAATAAAAAGCAATGCCTAAAAACTCAACAAAAACCTTGGGAGATTTCATGCATTTTTTTTTTTTCAAATTTCACTGCACACTAAGCTAGCCTGCTCAGGATGAAGGCCTGGGAGTGGGTATGCCTGCCTGATTCAGACAAAGGGATGGAGTTACACAAACACAGAAGTGAACTTTCACCCACTTACACGAAGGAGAATTAGGGGGAAATAAAAAAAGCGCAGAGCTTCCTCTCGAATTATGGCCAGCCTCCATTCATTGCTAGATGGCAGAAACCTGGAGTCAGGATTAAGGCCACGGTGTCTCCCCAGGCTGGTGTTAGCACCGGTTCTCCAGGCAAAGAGCAGCCGGCCAGCCTTCCGGGGGGCCTCCTCGGTTCCTCCTTTCCTAACCCAGGCGCCTCAACTGCAGGTCTCACCGCCCAGAAGCTAACCTGCCCCGGCGCGGTGCCCCAAAATAGCACACGCTGGGGCTCCAAGCCCGAGAACCCCGCAGGCAAGGCTAAACCGGCGGAGCCTGACTCAGTTTCCCCCACCGCCACGGCCGTTCAAAGACAAAGCGCTGGAAAGCCCCAGCACCCCGGCTGGGCAACCTGGCTCGGGTCCGGGCGCCTCGGGGGCCCCCCAAGCCCGGTCAGGAGCGCAGGCCAAGGCTGGGGTCGGAAGACCCGGGGCCGGTGCCTGCGGCCGGCGTTCAGGTCCCCGGAGCAAGCGAGAGGCTGTCCCTGCAGGGCGAAGCCGAGCGGGCAACCGACGTCCCGGGGAGGGCAACCGGGGTCCGAGGGCTGGGGACTGCAGCCCGCAGCGAGCAGCGGGGGCCCGGGCCGGCGCGAGACCCGCTCCCGGAGCAGGGGCGTCCGGGGACGGCGGGGCGGGGAGCCCCGGGAGCACGAGGAGGACCGGGAGGGGCGCCGGGCCCCACTCGGGCAGAGGCGGGTCCGGGACCCGGTGCCGGCGCGGGCGGCGGGCCCGGGGCGCTGCCCTCTCACCGCTGGAATCGACTCTGGAACCGCATCGATGCTCCTGCTCCTCCGCGGGGGCCGCGAGCTCCGTCTCGTCAGCGCCGGCGGCCGGGCGCGCGGCCCGCAGGAGCTGGGGCGGCTCCAGGGGCCGCCGCGGGCCCGGCGGACCGCTGGACCGGGCAGCGCAGACGGGGCCGGGCCGGGGGTCGGGACCGGGCCAGAGCCAGACCGGGCGCCTGGGGGCGGGAGGGCGGCCCTTAAACGGCCCGGCCGCCTCCCGCAGCCTCCCGCTGCCCGGCCCAGCCGCCCCCGGCCGGGAGGCCCCGCCCCGCCCGGTACCCCGCCCCCCACCGCCCGCGCCCCGCCCCGCCCGCCTGCGTGATCCCGCGGCCGGGGGCCAATCAGCGCGCGAGCGGAGCCGCGGCCGGGCTGCCATTCATTCCCGCGGGGCCAGGCGGGGGGCGGGGCGAGGTGAGGGGCGGGGCCTCCGGGCGGGGCCTCCCGGCGGGGCGGGAGCCAGACGGCGGCTCGCGCCTCGAGGGGTGGAGCTGGAGCGAGAAGGTAGAAGAGCCCGATGACAGGAAGAAAAATGGTAAAGGAGGATGTGAGGCACGCTCTTGAAAGCGACTGTGATGGAAACAGCAACAAACAAGGACCTCTGTCTGTGTTCGAGTCCTGACTCTGTGTCTTTCGTTCTTCAGCATTCGTTTCTTCATCCCTCCGTTCATCCCTCCGTTCATTTTCAAGGTCAGCTACCCCGAGGCTGTTATGCGAGGTTCTGGGGTAGATTTTTAAAATCTTTCCTCGCCTGTCATGTAGGGATGCTTACAGGTAGTCCTTTCATTTATTTGCTTAATCCAAGCAACTTCTAAATAAACCAAAAAGTAGATTTGAATCAGGGTCCTGTGGGAAAAATCTAAACTCAGAGGGCTTCCTGTAAGAGGTTCAAAGAATACTTAATAAATGACTTTAAAATTTTTTTTAAATTTTGAAGTAGAGTTCTTGGGATGAACTAAGCTATGTACAACTTTTAATCATCTTCAAAGCCCTCAATGATAATTTGTTTTTCAATTTTTATATATTTATTTATTTAGTGCTGCGTCTTCATTGCTGTGCAGGCTTTCTCTCGTTGCCCTGAGTGGGGGGCTACGCTCTAGTTGTGGTGTGAGAATTTCTCATGTTGGGGAGCGTGGGCTCTAGGGTACACGGGCTTCAGTAGTTTCTGCCCGTGGGCTCAGTACTTGTGGCGCCTGGGCTTAATTGCTCTGTGACATATGGGAACTGACACAAATCAGGGATGGAACCCGTACATCTTGCATTGACAAGCGAATTCTTACCACTGAACCACC
Organism: Moschus berezovskii; assembly: GCF_049115385.1. Taxonomy (NCBI): domain Eukaryota; kingdom Metazoa; phylum Chordata; class Mammalia; order Artiodactyla; family Moschidae; genus Moschus; species Moschus berezovskii. The sequence goes on from NC_142479.1 coordinate 17,409,532, forward strand.
AGGGAAGCCCCTGGTTTTATTTTTTCTTTTTTAATTTTAATCTTTTTTTTTTCAGCTGCGTCACATGGCCTGTGGGATTCTTGTTCCCCAACCTGGGATCAAACCTGTGCCCCTGCAGTGGAAGCCAGGAGTCCCAAACCACCCGACCTCTAGGGAAGTCCCAAATGGCTGATTTCTTGATTCCTTCCCTAGATATGGCTCCCTCCAGGTATCCTGTCCACACCATCACTGACACCCCAAACTTCAGGCTCTCAAGGGGACAGTAGATAGGTCAGCCTACTAGAAGTGTTTAGTCGACATGCAGTGGGAACATTAGAAAACTGAGAAGTAGTTGACCCAAAATTCTGCTTTCCTTTCCTTTAGCACCTTCCAAGTTGGCTGGATCTAGAAGGGTGCTTTCCATGGTTATGTCATCAATATCCCAGGAGATAAGCATTATCTTACTCATTTCACAGATAAGGAGGCTAAGAAGTTTAGAATCTTGTCAAAAGCTTTGTCTGACATTAAAGCCTCAGATGTTTCAGCCCCAAACTGCCTCTCCCTAGGTTGTAAAGTAGTATATTTCTTTAATTTTTTTTTCTAAAAGTCAGAAAAATGAGCATGGATTGAAGGTTTGCTAAACTGCTCTGTCCAGCCACTGGGTTAAATGAATTGGTGGGGGAGGGAAAGGTCACAAGGGAAATAACTGATAAAAACATAAAAAAATAACGATATGAAGTAACATAGGAAAGACTGAAAAAACAATGAACCAGCAGATGCTAGGTCACATCCTAGCAATGGTTTAGGAATGTGCAAGAGACTGAGACGCTAAGTGTGGTGAGACTAATTAGGGAATGGGACACATGAGAGAAGGAAGTCTGGAGACGCAGTTTTAAAGAGATGATGGGCATGACTTGGCACACATCCTTTGGTAAAGTACAATAGCTTGGAAAACAGGAGACATAGTCAGTATGGGGAAAACTTGTGATGGCCACCTAGGTTTAGAAACATCATTATGAATGGCATTTACCAAGGTGGAGAGAAAATGAGATAAAAATCAGGTCAAATCAGAATAAAATATCTTGTATAGTGGTCTCTCCCACAGAAATATTGTAGGAATATAATACACAGGAATATTAACAAACTAAAAATGGCTTGTGTAAACAATATGATCACAAATTAAAATCAACCTCATTCGTGGTGACTCTCCCAAGTGAAAGCAATTCTCGAAAGATAAAAATAAAAACCATGAAAGAGTTTAGGATTATTTACATAACCCCCTGCCCCTCCTCCCTTTTTTACTGAGGTGTCCATTTTAATATTTGTTGTTGTTTTCATCTTTTTGAGGAGAAATCGTGAGTATGTTTTCAGAAAAGAGGTACTAGATTCGACTTAGAGATTAGCGTTTTGAAGTGGAAGAAAATGGAGTTTTTCATATTAGCAGGATGTGACATTTTTGTTGAGCTCAGAAATATACTAGTTCTTCTTTCTGCAAAACAGCAGACAATTATTTGCATAGCCTCTGCCTGGAAAAAAGGATTTGCGAAGGAGCAGATGCCAGCTGCAGAGGAATCTCTTGTGAGAACACCTGCCCTGCTTGCTGAGGGCCACAGAATTCCTGACCGGATGCTCACCATACTAGGAAGCACCTGGAACCCAGTCCTTCAGCTGCCATCATCCAATCAGAAAGTAGCAGCTCTGCTGCACACTGTGGCCCCAGATGACCAAAGAGGTTACCTGAACTCCTGATTGCAAATCTTATTCTATGACTGACTTTCAGTGTCTTTCTTTACAAATATGACAATGTAAAGCAGTTATTAAAATGTAAATGTTCCCATCCTTTTTTCCCTTTCCTGAAGACAGGAATGCTATCTTAGTCTTAGTTCTTAGTGTTTTGCTCACATCTCCTTATTGTCTTCGTCCCTACTCCAACCTGCATATGTTGAAATCCTAATGCTTAGTGTGATGGTATTAGTGGGGTGATGGGAGGAGGGGTGAGAGGTGATTAGGTCAACCACCACCCTTATGAATGAGTTTAATACTCTCATAAAAGAGCCGTGAGAGAGATCTCTGGTCCCCTTTCATCATATGAAGACCCAAGTCAGCAGTCTTCAACCCAGAAGAGGGTTTTCATCAGACCCTGATCATTCTGGCAGTCTTATCTTGGACCTCTAGATTCCAGAACCACAAAAAATAAATGTCTGTGGTTTATAAGCCATCCAGTCTTTATTTTTATTTTTAATAGCCCAAGTAGACTAAAACTTGACCTTCAAGGAATACCTGTCTCTTTCATGTCCAGTTCCTAGACTTTCACAATGAAAACAGCTGGAGAAAACAATGGGAAGAAAGATCTAGAGAGAAAAAAGAGACCTTGACAGAGAGGCTATATTGGTTTACAAGACAGAAATGAGTGAGAGAAAAACTTTACATAATCTGGGGGATATTGACCTTTATTGACCCTTTTGCCTTCAGTCAAAGCTTGGACTCTCTTGACCTAACTCTCAATTCTGTGCTGAATTTCCCTCTGCTGAAGGCGTGAATATGAATATATGAACATGTACTCTTAGCTTAAAACTTCCCCAATTTTGCTGTTCTTGGAAACACCGCTTTGGGAAAGATCCACAGTATTTCCCTTGCTTGCTGTAAGTAATCAATCCTTCCTTCTCCTGCTCTTTGGCTTGACTGTGTCTTTTGGCCCCACACCAAGGTGAACTCAATTTTCCAATAAAAAGTTTTGGCCTGGATGGGATATCTCACTTAACCTCTTTAGCTTCCTCCAGCTCCGAATAGGCTGTGCAGTGGGCTGTGGTAGCTCACCTGGGTGAGTCTGTCTGTGCTACTGGGGGACTGTGGGGAAGGGTATAGGAGAATCCTTCTTGGCACCTACCTGATTGCCAAGTCTGTGCACAGCGGACACTGTGGACATCTTGATTCAAGGAGCAGCTTTGGAGAGGTGGGTGACGTTTATTCTACATTAGTTTCAAAGCTCTGTCCCCATCTCAAGGTGGGAGAAGGAAAGATTCAGGAACTGAATAAGTTACCAGATTTGCTCTGGTTGTCTTGGAGAGTCTGAGGGATCTGAGAGGCTGTAAGACATCCCTGCCCTCCGAGTCCTGGAAGCTGATCAAGGATGCCTGATTGTGAAACCCTTCAATGAGACAATCTGTGTTTCTCTTGGTTTAGGCCCTCATTAGGGGGTTCTGGTAACTTAAATTATTTCTAAAGGAGTGCCAGCTTGGTATACCTGAACAACCTGAATATACACTTAAATATCTTTTTTAACTTTTTATTTTGTATTGAAGTATAGTCAGTTATGGAAAATTTAACTGTGGAAAATTCTGAAAGAGATGGGAATACCAGACCACCTGACCTGCCTCGTGAGAAATCTGCGTGCAGGTTAGGAAGCAGTTAGAACTGGACATGGAACAACATACTGGTTCCAAATAGGAAAAGGAGTACGTCAAGATTGTATATTGTCACCCTGCTTATTTAACTTCTATGCAGAGTACATCATGGGAAATGCTTGTCTGGATGAAGCATAAGTTGGAATCAAGATTGCCAGGAGAAATATCAATAACATCAGATATGCTGATGACACCACCCTTATGGCAGAAAGTAAAGAACTAAAGACCCTCTTGATGAAAGTGAAAGAGGAGAGTGAAAAAGTTGACTTGAAACTCAGCATTCAGAAAACTAAGATCATGGCATCTGGTCCCATCACTTGATGGGAAATAGATGGGGAAACAGTGGAAACAGTGTCAGACTTTATTTTTTGGGCTCCAAAATCATTGCGGATGCTGATTGCAGCCATGAAATTAAAAGACGCTTGCTCCTTGGAAGAAAAGCTATGGCCAACCTAGACTGCATATTAAAAAGCAGAGACATTACTTTGCCAACAAAGGTCCACCTAGTCAAAGGTATGGTTTTTCCATTAGTCATGTATTGATGTGAGAGTTGGACTATAAAGAAAGCTGAGTGCCAAAGAATTGATGTTTTTGAACTGTGGTGTTGGAGAAGACTCTTGAGAGTCCCTTGAACTGCAAGGAGATTCAACCAGTACATCCTAAAAGAAATTAGTCCGGAATTTTCACTGGAAGGACTGATGCTGAAGCTCAGACTCTAATACTTTGGTCACCTGATGTGAAGAGCTGACTCATTTGAAAAGACCCTGATGCTGGGAAAGATTGAAAGCAGGAGGAGAACGGGACAACGGAGGAGGAGGTTGTTGGATGGCATCATCGACTCAATGGATATGAGTTTGAGTAGACTCTGGAAGTTGGTGATGGGCAGGGAAGCCTGGCATGCTGCAGTCCATGGGGTCCCAAAGAGTCGGACACGACTGAGTGAGTGAGTTGAACTGATAGCCAATTATGGAGAAGGAAATGGCAACCCACACCATTATTCTTGACTGAAGAATCCCATGGACAGAGGAATCTGGTGGGCTACAGTCCATGGGGTCTCAAAGAGTCAGACACAACTGGAGCGACTAATACACACATAGTCAGTTAACAATGCTATGATAGTTTCTAGTGCTTTGTTCTCCTAGCGAACACGTTTTATGCTGTACTTTACTAACTCTACGGTGTGCTTATGTGAATGAATGAAACACCCTGCGCAAAGCAAGTGAGGAACCCTGCTCTGTGTTTCCGCGGTGACCTCATATGGCTTATGGCAGAAACCTGTTGGGGGTTTATACCGACCTGCCAATGCCAAGAGGCACCTAACGCCTCCTTCGGGGACCGACCAGAAATGGGCAAAGCGTGTGGACTGAATTCTCCTTTCTTGGTCAAACTTTTCAGTCTCTTTGACAATTTCATAACTCCTTGGAAATTAGAAGTACGAACCTAATCTGTTGCATCATAGACTTTCAAGGGACTTGTGATCTATGCTGTGTGCTGTTACTTAGATCCCAAACTTGGATTGGTAGTCAGGAAGCACCTAGCCTCGCTAGGAATCGAAAGTTTTGAAGTTAGATGGAGCTCTAGCTATAAGAGCATCTCTGAGGTTAAAGGTTACACAGATTGGAACCACAATGGGTTGTTTTTTCCTTTGGTAACGCTGACTCTTAGTGGACCAGAGGAGGCTCTTATACTGGTGTGGTGAAACTTGGAAAGAATATCTCAGTTTTATGTCCGTATCGATCTTATTGTGGTCAGAAATATACTCAGGGGCATGCACAGGCACTCAGGTGACAAATGTTTCCCCCAGCAGTCTTAGCCTGGGAGGCATTCTGGAAGGTTACTCTGATCGCACCCCAGGTGGCATCAGAGGCAAGCAAGGTTTTAATAGTGAGGAGCTGAACGTCAGTCAGGGATGCCATCAGGTCTACCCCTGATGCATCTCCACCCCGTCTTGGTGGTAGAGCCGGGAGGTACGAGTATGTCGCCTGCGTCGGTAAGGGACAGACTAAGTCCAACCAGGAAAGAAAAGCTTTGGTGTAGTCTGTCTACACCCCCATCTAGAGCAGGGAGGGATGCCTCCGGTAGAAAGAGGGTGGTGGTCGCTTGTTTTCTCTCTTACAGATGGGAGCTAACAGTTCCAGCCTCACTCCTTTGAACTGTATCCTGAAAAACTGGGATAGATTTGATCCCCAGGGCTTAAATAAGACACACCTGGTCTCCCTATGTGATACTGTATGGCCGCGGTACCCACGGGAGGACGGTGAACGGTGGCCAGTTGGAGGGTCTCTTAACACTGTTTTACAATTAGACCGGTTCTGTAGAAAACAAGGGAAATGGGTAGAAGTAGCATATGTGTTGGAGAAGGAAATGAAAACCCACTCCAGTGTTCTTGCCTGGAGAATCCCAGGGACGGGGGATCCTGGTGGGCTGCTGTCTATGGGGTCGCACAGAGTCGGACACGACTGAAGCGACTTAGCAGCAGCAGCAGCAGCAGCATCTGTGTTGGAGAAGGAAATGGCAACCCACTCCAGTGTTCTTGCCTGGAGAATCCCAGGGACAGGGGAGCCTGGTGGGCTGCTGTCTATGGGGTCGCACAGAGTCAGACACGACTGAAGCAACTTAGCAGCAGCAGCGTATGTGTTGGAGAAGGAAATGGCAACCCACTCCAGTATCCTTGCCTGGAAAATCCCATGGACGGAGGAGCCTGGTGGGCTGCAGTCCATGGGGTCGCAAAGAGTCGGGCACGACTGAGCGACTAACACTATGATAGTTTCAGGTGAATAGTGAGGACTTAAATTATTAATTGAAAGAGATTATTACTAACTGTCTAAATAAGGAAATTTTCATTGGGCTAAGAGTGGCTTAATCTGTGTCTCCACGAACCCCTACCATAGACTTCTTGGAGTTGAAGACAAATCCTCAACCAGGATCTGAGGATATGGGATATGAGATATTTTCTCCTCAGACAGCAAATTAGGGTACATTCTGAGTCACTGGAAACTGTATAGCTATATCCCAATGACAAAAACCAATTTTTTCTTTTTTCTTTTTAGTAATACTGTCTGGCCACAATACCAACTAGGTGACTAACAGAAATGGCCAGAGGGTGGCTCATTAAATTATAACACCATCTTTCAACTTGAACTGCTTGTAAAAGGAAAGGAATAAAAACCCCTCCACCTTTTTCGAGAAGATTAGAGGGTGATTTAGGCAATACCCCGCCCTGGACCCTGAGGATCCAAGAAGTGCAGTAGTAATAAACACGTAGGTCATATCTCAGAATGTTCCAGGTATAATATTAGCTGCAAATTTCAAGATATTGCAGCTAACACTCCCATCTCCCAACTAGTTGCACTGATCTTTAGAGTTTTAAAAAAGTGGGATATGATGGAAGAAGAAAATGAAGACAAAAAGTGGACCACTCCAAGTATGGGTAGTTATTCCTGCCCCCAACATGGGACATGAAGATCTCCAGCAAGGCTGACACCTAGTCAATGAGCTTACTGAGAAAGAGGGATATTGGTAAAGGGGATACTCCAACTGTTCCTAGAGAGGGAAGGCCTGCCAACAGCCTTCCTTTTAGCTCCTAGTAGCCAAAGAGGAGAAGGCAATGGCACCCCACTCCAGTTCTCTTGCCTGGAGAATCCCACGGGCGGAGGAGCCTGGTAGGCTACAGTCCATGGGGTCGCTAAGAGTCGGACATCACTGAGCGACTTCACTTTCATGTTGGAGAAGGAAATGGCACCCCACTCCAGTTCTCTTGCCTGGAGAATCCCACGGGCAGAGGAGCCTGGTAGGCTGCAGTCCATCGGGTCGCTAAGAGTCGGACACCACTGAGCGACTTCACTTTCACTTTTCACTTTCATGTTGGAGAAGGAAATGGCAACCCACTCCAGTGTTCTTGCCTGGAGAATCCCAGGGACGGAGGAGCCTGGTGGGCTGCCGTCTATGGGGTCACACAGAGTCGGACATGACTGAAGCGACTTAGCAGCAGCAGCAGCCAAAGAAGAGAGCTGGTGGGCTCTGGGGGTTCTCCAACTGTGTCTTCAAAGCATCATCTCAATCTTTCCTGAGGAGCCCTGTTTTACGTTAGAAATAAGGGAAGAACCAATTGAATTTTTGTTAGATACCGGATACATTCTTCGTGTTGACAACTCCAAGGTGTTCCGCCCTCCAAGAGGGAATACAGAGTCAAATGAGTCTCAGGAAAGAAAGATGCTAGGAAATCTGACCCTGGAAATGCCGAGATGGGGCTCCTTTGACATTCTAAAACTGGTTTTGCTACTCTGGCTTTCTAGGAGGCTTCTCAGGTGGTGCTAGTGGTAAAGAGCACTCCTGCCAATGCAGGAGAAATAGAAGACGCAGGTTCGATCCCTGGGTCAGGAAGATCCCATGGAGGAGGGCATGGCAACCCACTCCAGTGTTTTGTAAATGGTTAGGACTGGCTAAGATTAGACTGAATTTAATTAACTAAATACATTTTGTTATTCAGAGTAGGCTGATGCAAGACTGAGGTTTGGATTTTTCTCTTCTGGGAAAACAAAGTTTTCTTAGAATGTTAAGTTGCTGATAATAGTTTGTAAGTTTCTTTGTCTTTTGCGAGATCTGATTGGAACTTTCTGTATTTGCCAATGAGATCTTTTATTGTCATTTTGGTTAAGTGAATGAGTATTTCACAGTGACCTGTAACGGTAAAGGGTCTGCCTACAATGTGGGAAACCCAGGTTCGTTTCCTGGGTCAGAAGGATCCCCTGGAGAAGGAAATGGCAACCCATTCCAGTACTCTTGCCTGGAAAATCCCATGGACCGAGGATCCTGGTAGGCTACAGTCCACGGGGTCGCAAAGAGTCGGACACGACTGAGTGACTTAACTTTAACTTTTGCAATTTTTTGATATTTTTTGCAAACTTCCCAAATATCAAATGCTAATTAAAGTTCTTTTGATCAGCTAACTTTGGGATGCTTAAGAGAAACCCTGGGGAATCTCGGAGAGAGACTAAATTAACTAGGTTTATTTGGTATGTTAAACTATGTGAAAAGTGTTGGTCGTGCAGTCGTGTCTGACTCTTTGCGACCCATTGACTGTAGCCCACCAGGCTACTCTGTCCGTGGAATTCTCCAGGCAAGAATCCTGGAGTGCGTAGCCATTCCTTTCTCCAGAAATTATGTGGGAAGCATTGTAAAATGAGCAATGATAAGCCTTCTCAGGTTATACTGTATGGGTTCAGTTCAGTTCAGTCGCTCAGTCGTGTCCAACTCTCCGCGACCCCATGAATCACAGCACGCCAGGCCTCCCTGTCCATCACCAACTCCCGGAGTTCACTCAAACTCACGTCCACAGAGTCGGTGATGCCATCCAGCCATCTAATTCTCGGTTGTCCCCTTCTCCTCCCGCCCCCAACCCTTCCAAGCATCAGAGTCTTTTCCAGTGAGTCAACTTGTCACATGAGGTGGCCAAAGTATTGTAAGGGTTATTAATATGGGTTTTCTAAAAATTATATGAAATTCCTAAAAATATGATATGTCCTGATAAAATATAGTTTTATCAATCATAATTCTAGCTATTATAACCAAGTTTGTCAATTGATTGTGATCAAATGTTTAATCATGCCTTTAAAGTCTCTTGCTATTCATAGACAGCTTTTGTTTAACTCCAATGTTTTTGCAGCACTGTTTTGTCTTCAAGAAGATTCACAGGAAGGACTTTTTGACAATTACTTGTTTCTGATAAATTTCAGATCATACTGCTGAACTGGGTAATAAATTAAAGAATCTTAATGTAAACCCTGAACTGAACTGAACTGAACTGAATGTAAACCCCAATGGCTTCATAAAACTATTAATAGAAAGGATTAGTTACCTTATGAAAAGTTTCAGCACAGTTAACTTAAAAGAGCCTACATGGTCCACGAGCCAGACTTAATTTTGCAAGCAAATTAGTTTTAATTTGGCTATAGTTAGTAGAAATGAGGATGATTTTAGAAAGAAAAAGATTATGTTTCAGTGGATATTACATTCTAGTTTTGTTAACTAAGGTCTGTATTTACTGCCTAAAACTCACTTTCTAGATAGTTCCTTGCTGCTTTGTTATAGTACTGTAAAGTTTAATTGAATTATTAAAGTGACCCTTATCAGAAGGGCCTCTGCATTGGACTGGTCTATATAAAGGCTGCTGACCCCAGAGGACATCTGCACCATGGTGGAAAAGACTGCAGCAGTGATAGACAACTGACCTGGGAATCTGGACCAGGACCAAGACCCCTCCTACTCATTTAATTGAGCCGTTTACCAAATATTTGTCTCATTATCAACACTGGAATTTCCCTCAATGTTTAGGATGGAAAGGAAATTCTCTAGTGAAATTGTCACAGAATGTAACTACTCATGGTATTATGGCTTGCTTTAAGTCTACTGCTAAAAGCACGTGTACAAAATTTCTGTGACAGTTCGGTATAATTGATAACATGTACAGTCTATAACATTTTCCCCCATTAACATAACTCTAAGCTTGTTCACTGGGTCTGATTAGTTTTCCCCAAATGTGGATGACTAGGCAAATATATGAAAAAAAAGGAGGCCTTGCATCAGTGGACATGATGGAGTCATGGCAGGCAGCAAGCACCTTTGCATATAGGGACAAATATTTTGATCTATCAAAATATTTGCAATCAAAAGATAGAAATTTTCCAACTGAGGAGGTTATTGTGACCAGCACATGATTTAAATCAAACTTGATGCTGACTAGAGTGGTCTGTTTTGTGACCTATAAACATGCATTGTACATCTGCTTTGGCTGTTGAGGAGGGGAATGCATTTAGAAATAAAAAAAATAGAGGACATTGTCACTCACATAGAGGCCTTAAGGAATTTTACCCTGCAAGTCTTAAAAGATAGTAATCAGGATGCCAATCTGCTGAACTCAATGTTTCTATGATTTAAAAAAAAAAAAAATGCTCCCATGAAAACACATGGCCCTTGATATTTTAACAGTCTCTCAAGAAAGAACTTATGGTATTATATAATACATACCAAATGCTACCTTTTTGTATGTGATGAGACTTCTACTATGATTCAACTGATGATATATATAAAAAATCAAATCTCATCTCTGAATTATTCCCTTCCTGTATTTAGTTGCTCTGTTGTGTCTGACTCTTTGTGACCTCATGGACTGTAGCTCAACAGGCTCCTCTGTCCATGAAATTTTCCAGGCAAGAATACTGGAGTGGCTTGCCATTTCCTCCTCCAGGAGATCCTTCCAATGCAGGGATCAAACCCTGGACTCCTGCATTGCAGGCAGATTCTTTACCATCTGAGCTATCTGGGAAACCCCTTCCTAGTTTAGGGGAAATATTAGAAAACTAGTTTGATTTAGGGCAGTCCTGGCTCACATCTTTACATTGCAAAGTTTCTGTTAATTTTCTCTCTTGCTGTGCCTCTCCTATACATGCTCAATAATCCTATTCAAGGGAGGTTCAAATGCTACTTCAGTTCAGTCACTCAGTTGTGTCCGACCCTTTGTGACCCCATGAACCACAGAATGCCAGGCCTCCCTGTCCATCACCAACTCCCGGAGTTCACTCAAACTCATGTCCATTGAGTCGGTGATGCCATCCGACCATCTCATCCTCTGTTGTCCCCTTCTCCTCCTGCCCTCAATCTTTGCCTGCATCAGGGTCTTTTCAAATTAGTCAGCTCTTTGCATCAGGTGGCCAAAGTATTGGAGTATCAGCTTCAGCATCAGTCATTCCAGTGAACACCCAGGGCTGATCTCCTTTAGGATGGACTGGTTGGATCTCCTTGCAGTCCAAGGGATTCTCAAGAGTCTTCTCCAACACCACAGTTCAAAAGCATCAATTCTTCGGTGCTCAGCTTTCTTTATAGTCCCAACTCTCACATCCATACATGACTACTGGAAAAACCATAGCCTTGACTAGATGGACCTTTGTTGGCAAAGTAATGTCTCTGCTTCTTAATATGCTGTCTAGGTCAGTCATAATTTTCCTTCCAAGGAGTAAGCGTCTTTTAATTTCATGGCTACTTCATGAATGCTACTTTAGTGGACTCCGATACTTATCTAGCTTGAGCAGCAAGAGTTTCACTCATCTAACTAGGGATACTACAACACCTATTCTCAGCGGAAAGCAGTTACAGAAGACTGACCTTAGGCCCTGTACTGCTTGAAATTGAAGAGTGAAGTATCTCAAGGGGTGATTTTGTAAGCAGATAGGGTACAGGGTCTTTTGGCTTGATACCCACCAAGAGGTAAACTTGATTTGAGGGTAACAGAGCACAGCATATGCAAAAGCATGATATGTTTCAAGAGCTGCAATTCCACATGCTTTAGGTCAAAGGCATTTGTGGAGAATTGTCATAGATGAAGATGGAGTCATAAGAAGGGTTCAGATTAAACAAAGGACTGATACGCTAAGCTAAGGAGATTTGGTGTTTTTCCTGAAAGCAGCAGAGACCTGTTGAAAAACTTTAAACACACAAATGAAGTGATCAGTTATATACGATGAAATTTGTTTGGCGAACTGGAGGGGTGTGGACAAGATTGTTGGTTGTCTATATCAGTTCTATCCAGTGTAACTTTCAATGATGATAGAAATGTTCTATATCTATGCTGTCCAATATCATGGTATATAGCCACTTACACTACTGAGCACTTGAAATGTGGCTAGTGCATCTGAAAAACTGAATTTTGTTGATACTTAATTTTACGAAATTTAAATGTAAATGGCCACACTTGGTTAGTGGCTACCATATTGGGCATCACTATTATATATCATTTCCTTTTTTGTCTGTCCTAAGAGAGACCCAGTTTTTTAGCTGGGTGCATGGTTGCACAAAATAAAGATGCTTTATAGCTAAGTGTGGGCCATATGACTACATTCTGGGTAATGAGATAAGTGAGCTGAAATGCAGTTGCTGGATGATGGATGAAGGACTTCCCCTGCACCCAGGTCCCTTTCTCCACAGGCTAAACTGCACTGTAGGGGAGTATGCGGCAGAGCAGGGCAGAAAGATAGAAGGAACTGGGCCCCCATGGTCCAGAGCTGTCATGACAGCCAGACTTGTGAGCAACAGAGAAATAAAGTTATGTCTTGTTTATACCACTCTTATTCTGGTCTTCTCTCACATGCAAGCTGTTCTAATGGATACTGAGAATAAAGCTGGAAATGGAGTGAGCAGGTGAAATATGATTAGAATAATCCAGCCAAGAAGTGATGCAGGTCAGAAGTAGAGTAAAGCCATTGGAAGGCAAAGAAAGGAGCTCATCCGAGAAGGATAAAAGGGCTCTTTATACAAAGCCTGAATCTGTGAAAACTCAAGGAGGAATAGTTCCATCCATGACTGCTTCTGTGAGCATCAAGTTAAACTCACAATTCAGTACCATTTAAAAATAGAAATCTAATGAGTAACGAGAAACAAAAATAGAACATCTGTTCTTCTCCACACTCAGCTCAGGTTGGTAGCAAAACAGATAAAATTAAATCAATGTTGCACCCTTACCTATTCAGAAACTGGAGAAATCTTTATATTTGGAATAAGTTACTGAAAGCTAACTTACAGAACAAATCCTAGAATCATTTAGATATCTGTCTTTTGAGCCTATAGATCACCAGCTCCATGTCAACAAAAACTGATGGCAAGTGTTAAAAGATGTCTTAATGAAAAAATAAGATGAATTTAAAATGCAGCATGTCCATTGCTTGCCAACAGTTTCTTAAGACAATGATATTTTAAGCAAATTAAGCAAGTTTTCTATTCTCTTTTTTACACTAAACCTTTGCATCAAAAGCTGTTTCTTCACATTGTAAAAAATTCTGGTTGAATACACTTTGATTAGGAAAGATCTTATAGTATTTTGAGTGAAAAAAGGAACTGTCACCCTTACTATGCAGGTCAGGCCTCCAGGCCCCAAATTATTTTTAATCATATAGACTAACTGTGTTTTATGAACAAGATGCCACAAAAGCCCTCAACAAACCAAAACTGACCAGCTGGATCAAGATAGTGGGCCAGGTAGGCTAATCATCACCACTCATTGCCTTGATTTATGTCTCTGTTTGTTTCAAGAGTACTTGGTATTTGGCAGAGTTGCTTTGCAGCTATACTTTGAGAGATACATGCTTTGAGAGATATACAATAGTCAACGGCTTCACTGGCTCTGGTTTGACCACAGGAATGAGCCTGTTCAGGTGAAACCTGGAGGTGCTTGAAACTTGCCTTTGCTTCACTGCCATGCTAAGATATGCACCCAAAGGGGTAGATTTGGGCTCTGCTGGGCACAATTTGTGCCATGTGCAAGGGAGTCTGAGGGCCTGCATGTGCCATCTGTTTCTGGAAATCCCTGTCCTCCCCAGTTTCTGATGATGCACCTGCCTCTTGTCCCTTGTAAGTTCCCTGCCTTCCTCCCTTCGGAATCATGAGCACTTCTACATTCTCTGGCCACTGAGTAAAAGTCTGTCTGGCTTGTGCCAAACGCAGTTTTGTTACTGACAGTGTGAATGTAAGCAGGAAATATTCCCTGACTGAGGCAGATAACTTTGGTTCAGATATGTTTGGGGGTGTTTTTCTGAAAGCTATTCCTCCTTCTGTTTTGGGGCGCAGGGGGTGCTGTTCTGAGAGACTTGTGGGACTTTAGTTCCCCAACCAGGGACTGAACCTGAGCCCTCTGAATTGAGCACACAGAGTCTAACCACTGGACTGCCAAGAAATTCCCCTAAAAGCTATTCCTTTGAAATGGAATCAAGGGCCTATGTCTCCCAGTTTTTGGTGGGAGGATAGATTCCTTGTTTAGTAACTTCCAGCAACCCAACACAGAAAGCTGATCGCCGAAGAATTGATGCCTTTGAACTCTGGTGCTGGAGAAGACTCTTGAGAGTCCCTTGGACTGCAAGGAGACCCAATCAGTCCATTCTAAAGGAAGTCAATCCTGGGTGTTCATTGGAAGGACTGATGCTAAAGCTGAAACTCCAATATTTTGGCCACCTCATGCAATGAGTTGACTCACTGGAAAAGATTCTGATGCTGGGAAGGATTGGGGGCGGGAGGAAAAGGGGATGACAGAAAATGAGATGGCTGGATGGCATCACTGACTCGATGGACATGAGTTTGAGTGAACTCCGGGAGTTGGTGATGGTCAGGGAGGCCTGGCGTGTTGTGATTCACGGGGTCGCAAAGAGTCAGACACGACTGAGCAACTGAACTGAACTGAACCAGCCTTTTGTAATTTCTCACTTCCTCTACTTGAGTCTCCAACTAACCCCCTCAGCTTCCCTTTAAACACCCAACCCTGCACAGATAGCTCTGCACAGAACAGAATGGAATTCAACTCTTTCCCTTACTCTCAGTAGTTAGTGGCTCAGCTGGTAAAGAATTTGCCTGCAGTTCGGGAGACCTGGGTTCGAGCCCTGGGTTGGGGAGATCCCCTGGAGAAGGGAAAGGCTACCCACTCCAGCATTCTGGCCTGGAGAACTCCCTGGACTGTATAGTCCATGGGGTTGCAGAGAGTCGGACACGACTGAGCGACTTTCCCTTCACTTCACTGTCAGTACTTACTGAATAAAGTATTTTCATCACTTTAGTGTCTAACTCTGTCTCTCTTCGACAAAGGTCCACTCATCTAGAAATTCTGTGATGTTGGCTTTATCATTATTTTGAAGAGGATTCTTCTAAAGATGAAGTCACTCACTGAATATCACGTTTGTTGTTCATTAATATCTGAGTCATAGTCTTATGTAATTATAGAGCTGCAGGAAACTTTGGGGTTCATCTTCTTCAGACTTCTCATTTTATAGAAGCTACTGAGGACTGGAGAATTTAAATGGTATCTGTAAATAAGAATCAGAATGGGGTAGGATTGCCAGATTTACCAAATAAAAATATAGGACACCCAGTTCAATTTGAATTTTAGTTCACAACAAATAATTTTTTAGTATAAATTCATCCCATGAAGTATTGGTTATATCAGCTGAAAAAATAAATGCGCAACTTAAAGTTCAGAATTATGCTTTATTTGGTGGACATATTGAGGACTTAGACCTGAGAGACAGCCACTCTGACATTTCTGAGGGGCTGCTCTGAACAGGGAAGGGAGGAACAAGGTTATATAGGAGTTTTTGCAAACAAAAGATAGTCAGAACATCAAAAGATTATTGCTCATTAAAGAAAAAACAGACATCTCAAATGGATGAATTTAGCTCTTTTCTTTGTTTTGGGAGATGCAAGTGTCTGGGCTCATTGAAATCATTTCTTTGATGTGCACCTAGCTACCTAGGGCCAGTATCCTGTTTTTCTTTATCCTGAATCCTCTCAGGGTGATAGTCAGGATGGCTGCAGGGACTGATGGCTCGGTGACTACAACATCCTTTCTCTACTTGTATGGCAGGAAACATTTTCCATCCACCCTTGTTTATTCATTATTTATCTGAAATTTAAATTTAACTTAACTGAGAGTCCTGTGTTTCACCTGCCTGCCCACCTCAGAGTTACTATGTCTCAAGATCTTCCCTACTCCCTGACTTAATAAAGCAAGCATCCACTATCTCATGGCTTCCCCCATGGCTCCACAGATAGAGAATCTGCAATGCAGGAGATGCAGGAAACATGGGTTTGATCCCTGGGTCAGGAAGATCCCTGGAGAAGAACATGGCAACCCACTCCAGTATTCTTGCCTGAAAAATAACAGCACAGAGGAGCCTGGCGGGCTATAGTCCATGGGGTCACACAGAGTCAGACATGACTGAGCGACTAAGCATGCCATTATCTCATAATTTATTTACAGGAAATCCAGATTATGTCTGCTTGAATTGCAAAAGAGAAATTTCTCTATAATTTATGAGTTTTGTAGTTTTGATGAGATGGTAAACATTTCTGAAGTTGGGAAAACCCCACAAAATAATATTTCATTTATAAACAAACCTACCAAAGAATTTAACCTAGATTTTAAATCCCTCTGCCTTCTATCACAAGATACAATTGATGTTACTTATATCAGAGAATCACACAATTGGCTGGACTCTCAAGATAGTATCTATCTGACCCATCTCTTTGTTGTGAAGTAAATTTCTTCCCAGTCAGTTAAGGGTTCCCTGGACAGGAATCACAACTCTTGCTGGGGGTCGGGAGAAGGCCGTCTAGGCCCAACTTGGCAGAATAGCAAAGGTTCAGTGAGGCAGAGAAGTGGGAAGACTCATGCCAAGGCTGGGGAGAACCGGCCCAGGAGGGTGTTTCCACTCATACGTAAACAGAGCAGAGGGAAAATGGATGTCTTACTGGTGGAGACTGGTGCTTCCAGTGTTGACTCATTGGTGAGAACAAAGGAATGTGTTTTCTGGCAACACCTGTGACCTTGTAAACAGAGGCAGGGGTAAGGGACTGCAGTGGTGATGGCGTTACCCTTTTCTTACTGACCGGTCCAGCACCACTAATAAAAGCTGTAGTTCTCCAACAAACCCTAAGGAATGCTGTACTTAAAAAAGCGGTCCATGTTTCCGTAGCCTCGTCACCTTCTTTGTTAACTTGGTTGCACTGCAGCAACAGCTCTTGGTTGGAGGCAGGACAAATGTTTTGTTATTGGCCATCCCCTCCCTGACCTCCATTTTATGAATGAAACTGTTGAGGTTCAAGCACATCAGGATCAGTAGAAGGTCACACAGTTAATAAGATGGCTGAGCTAGGACTCCAGCAGGGTCCTGGATTCTGAGTAAGGAATCCCTTTCTGAGCAGGAGGGTCTGCAGAGTTGGAGCAGGGCTGGGTTGTGGACCATGAAATGAGTGTGACCTTTGAGTCTACAGGCTGAACATGCCACATGGAAACATGGGCTTGGAACAAATGCACATGGGTTCTTTTCATTGCAAAGAAGCCCAATGATTTAGTTCATACCAAGGTCAGTTTATCATAAGCAGTTGTGTTTCAAAACCCTGTGGCAGGAAACATAATATCGCCCAGCCCCTGGGAAGTTCACAGCTGACAGGAGCTGAGGCCCTTTTGCTGCTGTATAATCTTGTATTTGCATCTCTCTTTGACCCTGCTTCTGTTGTTGTTTTGTTTTCCTCTGTAGACTGGCTTCCTCCACCTAATCCTTGACTTGTCTCTGACTTTCAAATGGTTGTCTCCTCTCTCAGTCTTCAGGACGGTTCATCCTGCCCTGTGCTGGAGAAACAAATATTTCAACGCAGAGATTAAGGGCACAGACGCTAGAGACAGATGGCTGGACTCTAGCTAATGATTTATCACTTAACTTCTGTGTTCCCTTTCCTCATCTATTAAATGGAGCTAATAACAGCCTCAACTTCAAAGGTATTGTGAGGAGTAAATAAGGTAATGTCCTTAAATACTGTGAATAGTCATGACATATAGTACATGCTCAATAAATACAGCTGTGTATATTATTACAGCAACTCTGGAATTTACAGCTCTTGGTTAAATATTCCAAATCCCAATCTGACATTCTCCCTGGGAGAGCAGTTAGCTGAGCCTTATCTCTTGAGGTTTTGGGTTTCTATGAAACTGGCTTTCAGTGAACTGACTGCCCTGATCCAATTAACTCAGGCTAGAAGATGAACTCTGACAGAACAACACAATTGACTCAATTTCACCAGGGGCTCTGAATGCTGGGGCCAGTTCTTTCAGAAGAGGGTGTGAGTGTGGCTAGCTCCTGATGTATGCAAGAATTTGTTTTCAGACATTGAATTTTAGTAAGTGGCTGCACCCCCTGGGTTATAGGCATCTACTTTTTGTTTTGCCATTTGGGCTACATCGTATTCATGGGGTTCTCAATGGGCCATAAAGAGGGCTGAGCACCTAAGAATTGATGCTTTTGAATTGTGGTGCCAGATAAGACTCTTGAGAGTCCCTTGGACAGCAAGGAGATCAGATCAGTCTATCCTAAAGGAAGTTAACCCTGAATATTCATTGGAAGGACTGATACTGAAGCTGAAACTCCAATGCTTTGGCCACCTGATGCGAAGAGCTGACTCTTTGGAAAAGGCCTTGATGCTGGGAGAGATTGAGGGCAAGAGGAGAAGGGGACGACAGAGGATGAGATGGTTGGATGGCATCACCGACTCGATGGACATGAGTTTGAGCAAGTTCCAGGAGGTAGTGAAGGACAGAGAGGCCTGGTGTCCTGCAGTTCATGCGGTGGCAAAAAATCAGACACCACTTAGCAACTGAACAACAATTTGGGCTACATGAGGAATTCTCCCCCATCTTCACCCGTATGCTTTCTTACATCCCAGAGATTCATGGACCCAGCCCACATCTGTCAAATGCCTACAGCGTGTCAGGAACCATAGTCTGCACTGTGCAGGTGGCAGTGCTGGGGTCAGCTCAGAGGACGGAATGTAAAGATGAATAAGGAGCAATTTCTGTCTTTCAAGGTACTTAAACCTGGTGGGTTTCATAAAAGTAACTCTAAACCAAGGGAGTGTATGATTAATATGGTGTGCCTCCATAGGCATGAAGTGTTGACTCCACAGAAAGGGATAAATACATTCCGTCCATCTGCTGTGATTATAGAGAAAGTCTTCATGGAGAAAGTCATTTGGCCTGGACAGTGAACGGTGATGGTAGCTTATGGTAAACGATGTCAGATTCGTGATCTCCAAAGAAGAAGATTTAGCTTCGGTGCTAGGGACCAGGCTTGATCATCCAAGAGTTTTTGTGTAGCAGAGTTTTATTAAAGTATAAAGACAGGGAAAGCTTCTGACATGGACATCAGAAGGGGGATGGAGAGTGCCCTGGCCTTATCAAGGTCTTATATACTTTTACCAGACCCACTCCCACAACATACTTCTTAAATAACAAGGTTAGAACTAACAATAGAAAAGTCTTACCAGACCCTCTCCCACATAAGAGAACATGATTAGTATCAGCTCAGTTCAGTTCAGTTCAGTCGCTCAGTCGTGTCCGACTTTTTGCGACCCCATGAATCACAGCACGCCAGGCCTTAACTTGTTGTTATATAATCCTTAGTACAGAGTTTAAGATGAGTTGTTTTGCTGTGTGATCATTAGCTCTGGGCTTAAAATGATATGGCTTAAAGAATATATAGTAACTAATAACTTAAAGAAAATAGTTCTGGGCTTAAGTAAAAGTCTTCTGTGACTAAGACTAAGGAATGTTTATCCTTTTCTCCTCCTTGAGAGCCCTGGACCTCTTTCTCCTTCTCAAGGGCTCCAGACTCCTTATTAACCTATCTAAGAATCAGCTCTCTCAGTGGGAAGATACTGACCAATTAAGGTGAGTAAAAACTATATTACACACAAGTTTAGTTAATATCATGAATGAGTTTTTAGAGGTAAGAAAGGACAGAGCCCACTCAGTTCAGTTCAGTTCAGTCACTCAGTCGTGTTTGACTCTTTGTGACCCCATGAATCACAGCACGCCAGGCCTCCCTGTCCATCACCAACTCCCGGAGTTCACTCAAACACGTCCATTGAGTCAGCGGTGCCATCCAGCCATCTCATTCTCTGTCGGCCCCTTCTCCTCCTGCCGTCAGAGTCTTTTCCAATGAGTCAACTCTTTGCATGAGGTGGCCAAAAGGTCCCAGTTAATGGTTTGGCTTGGTTCTACTATAGGTTATTTTCTTAATGAGGAAGAATGTCTCATGTGTGTAGAAACATTGGCATCAGATCATAATGGACCTTGATGCCAAGCAAAAGAGTTGGTGCTTAATTTTAAAAAGCAAGTTGAATCTATTAAAGTAATAAAATCAGTTCAGTTCAATTGCTCACTCATGTCTTTGCAACCCCATGGACTGCAGCACACCAGGCTTCCCTGTCCATCACCAACTCCCAGAGCTTACTTGGACTCATGTCCATCAAGTCAGTGATGCCATCCAACCATCCTCTGCCATTCATCTCATCCTCTGTCGTCCCCTTCTCCTCCTGCCTTCAATCTTTCCCAACATCAGGGTCTTTTCCAATTAGTCATTTCATTGCATCAGGTGGCCAAAGTGTTTCAGCTTCAGCATCAGTCCTTCCAAAGAATATTCAGGACTGATTTCCTTTAGGATGGACTGGCTGGATCTCCTTGCAGTCCAAGGGACTCTCAAGAGTTTTCTCCAACACCACAGTTCAAAAGCATCAATTCTTCAACACTCAACTTTCTTTATGGTCCAACTCTCACATCCATACATGACCACTGAAGAAAACATAGCTTTGACTAGATGGACCTTTGTTGGCAAAGTAATGTCTCTGCTTTTTAATATGCTGTCTAGGTTGGTCATAGCTTTTCTTCCAGGGAGCAAGCATCTTTTAATTTCATGACTGCAATTACCATCTGCAGTGATTTTGGAGCCCCCAAAATAAAGTCTCTTACTGATTCCAGTGTTTCCCCATCTATTTGCCATGAAGTGATGGGACCGGATGCCATGAGCTTAATTTTTTGAATGTTGAGTTTTAAGTCAGCTTTTTCACTCTCCTCTTTCACTCTCATCAAGAGGCTCTTCAGTTTTTTTTCCACTTTCTGCCAGAAGGATGGTGTCATCTGCGTATCTGAGGTTATTGATATTTCTCCCAGCAATCTTGATTCCAGCTTGTGCTTTACCCAGTCTAGTATTTTGCATGATGTACTCTGCATATAAGTTAAATAAGCAGAGTGACAATATACAGCCTTGATGTACACTTAACTTTGCCTTCCAGGATGTCTGGCTATAGGTGAGTGATTACACCATCGTGGTTATCTGGGTCGTGAAGATCTTTTTTGTATAGTTCTTCTGTGTATTCTTGCCACCTCTTCTTAATATCTTCTGCTTCTGTCAGGTCCATACTATTTCTGTCTTTTATCGAGCCCATCTTTGCATGAAATGTTCCCTTGGTATCTCTAATTTTCTTGAAAAGATCTCTAGTCTTTCCCATTCTGTTATTTTCCTCTATTTCTTCACATTGATCACTGAGGAAGGCTTTCTTATCTCTCCTTGCTATTCCTTGGAACTCTGCATTAAAATGGGTATATCTTTCCTTTTCTCCTTTGCCTTTAGTTTCTCTTCTTTGCTCAGCTATTGTAATAAAGTAATAAAATACCTACTGTCTAATTTTGCTTTTGCTTTATGTTCTTATTTTGTTGGCTGCATGTATTGTAGAAGTATGTCCACTTAA
This sequence comes from Moschus berezovskii, assembly GCF_049115385.1. Lineage (NCBI taxonomy): Eukaryota > Metazoa > Chordata > Mammalia > Artiodactyla > Moschidae > Moschus > Moschus berezovskii. The sequence continues at coordinate 17,431,026 of NC_142479.1, forward strand.
GTGTATCTTTCTCTCAGTCCCTGAAAGGCAGGGATTATGTAATAATTAATGTAGCCTGAGTACTCGCTCACCTTTGTGTCTGCCAGGTGCTAATCTAAGCACTTGAGCTGTATTATGTCCTCCTGCTAACCCTGTAAGACTGGTACCATTATCCTCATTTTACTGATGGTGACGTTGGCACTGAGCAGGAAGCCATCTATTTGCCTGGAAACTGGTAAAGCTGATATGTGAACGCGGGCACATGGCTGTGTCACACTGCACCTTGCTAGCAATTAAATCCTTTTGCAGCAACAGCTAATCTAGACCAAGCAACAATTCTGGCCTTCAAGGAAAATAATTCCATGCACAAGGTGATGCTGTTGACAATCATAAAGATACAGGATGGAGGAGGCCTCATTACCTATGACCTGATTATCCATGCATGGCCTTTCTCTGCATCTGAGAAATAAAAATTGTAGCCTCGACCCAGACTTGGGCTGTGGAAGAAGATCCCTGCCTCAATCAAAGACCAGACAGCAATTCTCTAAAGGACTCCAAGCCCTGAATAATTTATGTAGTGACTCATTCTTCCTCTTAAAGGAAGCTTTTACTTTCAAACCAAAAGAACAAACAGAAGCACAGGTGTTTTCTTAGAATCACCAAGTATCAGAAGGAGTTTTAACTACTGCTAGTTCCATGTCCCCGCTCCAAGTTCAGTTCTTGGATTTCCCTCTACCACAGCACCATCTGTCTCAGCAGTTCAAAGCCCTTGTTTTGTGTGAGATACACCACCTCTGCTAATGAGGTAAGAGTTGGTGTTCAGATTAGTCGCTCAGTCGTGTCCAACTCTACACGACCCCATAGACTGAATACAGCATGCCAGGCTTCCCTGTCTGTCACCAACTCCCAGATCTTGCTCAAACTCATGTCCATCAAGTCAGTGATGACACCCAACCATCTCATCCTCTGTCGTCCCCTTTTCCTGCCTTCACTCTTTCCCAGCATCAAGAGCTGGTGGGTTGTGTGCAATTCCTGGCACCCGCTTTGTGCCACGCCTTTTATTCCACTCAAAGAGAATACATAATGCAAGTAGTTAAGAGGGATGCTGTTACAGAGACAGACTTGATTTTATTCTAAAGTATGCAATTTTAAAGTCATTCGTTTGCAAAAGTTGGCAGTTTAACTCTTAATAGCCAAAATTACTGGTAACTCTTAATAGCCAAAACTACTGATAACACCCTGCTTGGCTGTTCTTGATATATAGGTTTTGTGCATGAAAAGTGCTGATGTCACCAGTGGTTGGAATCATCCAGAGATGGGGAGTTTGCAATTTCCAATGGGAGCCAATGACAACTTTGGGCAGTTTTACTGTCAGCAGATTCTTCCTTTTATTCAGTTGAAAAATTTCTCTAACTGCAGTGGGCCCTTTACAGCACTGGGGAATCCCTTTGTCCCTGGCTCTGCCTACTCTCCTAGTGTTCTGAGAAGCAGTTCTGAATTTTCACAATTCTCTTCACATCCTCCATCCCACTTGTATTTCCACACTCAACAGATGGCCTTCCCTGGGACCTTCTAACTTCTCAGGAAGTGTCTGCTGGGTGAATATCTCTTCCTCTACCAAACAGTTGATATGCTGCTGCTGATGCTAAGTCACTTCAGTCGTGTCCAACTCTGTGTGACCCCATGGACGGAAGCCCACCAGGCTCCCCCGTCCCTGGGATTCTCCAGGCAAGAACACTGGAGTGGGTTGCCACCTCCTTCTCCAATGTGTGAAAGTGAAGTCGCTCAGTCGTGTCCGACCCTTAGCGACCCCACAGACTGCAGCCTACCAGGCTCCTCCATCCATGGGATTTTCTAGGCAAGAGTACTGGAGTGGCTTGCCGTTGCCTTCTCCAAACAGTTGACATGAATGCCCCAAATTCCAGACTCTGTCCTACCAATGATTTTTAATTTTAGCAGTATATGGGAATCACCTGGGAGCTTTAAATAAAGATGCTCGGACCAATGAAACCAGAACTTCAGAGGGTAAAGGTGGGAACCAGATTTTGGTATCATTCCTCTTGGGCACTGGTATTTTTAAAGCTCTCCAGGTGATTCTGAGATAGGAAGGGGGGTAGGGCACTACTTTCAAATGAATGGCATAGCTCTTGAGGGCACTATCTAAACTAGTTAGAACCAACTAGGTCCAAGATGGTGAAAGATTCAACTTCCTGTAAATCTTAAGCCTCATTGTACTCATTATAATATTGATCCATTAGCTAAATGAAACACTCACAGGGGCCATGACAGTTTTGAGGCTAGCCATTGAAGACCAAAAAGTGGTTGGTGGCTCAATTCTTGGAAATTCCCACCCCTTCTCCAACATAGTTGGAATAATCCACCCACTGGATTATTCAATGAACCGTTGAAATTGCCCAGCCCATGTAAACCAGATACCCCATATTTGGGGGCCACTCTCACTTTCTGGGGTGGAAAGCATTCTGTCTGTGGAATGTGTATCTCTCTAAATAAACCTGCTTTCACTTTGCTATGGCTAACTCTTAAATTCTTTCCTTCATGAAGCCAAGGATCCTCACTTGGTGGCCTGTCCCACAAACCTGCCTGAGACCTGGGCCATGACCATCCTCTCATGCCCTGTTTTTCTTGCAGTAATTCCAGGGTGCATCCATGGTTGAGAACTTCTGGTCTAAACTCAATCCCTGCTGTTCAAAACATGGTCCTAGATCATCACCATCATCACCACATGAAAGCTGGTTAAAAATGTTGAATCTCGGTTTAGGCAGACGCGAGAGACGCCCGGCTCCCGGCGGCACAGATGCGAGAGACGCCCGGCTCCCGGCGCAACCGACCACGTGCAGAATCGTGGCTGAGAGGAGCTACCCCGCACCCAGGGTTAGGGCGGTGGCCGAGAGGAGCTGTACCACGTCCAGGAGGTGGTGGCTGCTTGGGCACCGGAGGGCCGAGAGGAGCTGATCCACATTCAAAGCAGGAGGGGCGGCCTTGAGGAGATACCCCTCGTCCAAGGTAAGGTACAGCGGCTGCACCTTGCTGGAGCAGCTGGGAAGAGATACTCCACGACCAAGTGGAATATAAGAATCCAGTGTTCTGGGGAGGAAGGAACAAGATGGCGGAGGGATAAGACGGCGAGACGACTTTCTTCCCCACAAATTCATCAAAAGAACATTTGAATGCGGAGTAAAGTCCACAAAACAACTTCTGAATACTGGCAGAGGACATCAGGCTCCCAGAAAAGCAGCCATTGTCTTCTAAAGGAAAGAGAAGAAATCAAGCTCCACCCACCAGAACACTGACACATGCCTCCCTAACCAGGGAACCCGGACAAGTCACCCGTCCAACCCCACACACAGCGAAGAAACTACATAATAAAGAGAACTCCACAGACTGCAAGAAGAGGGAAAGGCCACCCCAAGCAAAGCAATATAAGCAAGATGAAGAGGCAGAGAAATACCCAGCAAGTAAAGGAACAAGATAATTGTCCACCAACACAAACAAAAGAAGAAGATACAGGGAATCTACCTGATAAAGAATTTCAAATTTTGATGGTGAAAATGATTCAAAATCTTGAAAGCAAAATGGAGTTACAGATAAATAACCTGGAGAAAAGGATTGAGAAGATGGAAGAAAGATTTAATAAGGACTTAGAAGAAATAAAAAAGAGTCAATATACAATGAATAATGCAATAGATGAGATCAGAAACACTCTGGAGGGAACAAACAATAGAATAACAGAGGCAGAAGACAGGATTAGCGAACTAGAAGATAAAATTGTAGAAATAAATGAAACAGAGAGGAAAAAAGAAAAACGAATTAAAAGAAATGAGGACAATATTAGAGACCTCTGGGACAATGTTAAACGCTCCAACATTCGAATCATAGGAGTCCCAGAAGAAGAAGACAAAAAGAAAGACCATGAGAGAATACTTGAGGAGATAATAGTTGAAAACTTCCCTAAAATAGGGAAAGAAATAATCACCCAAGTCCAAGAAACCCAGAGAGTCCCCAACAGGATAAACCCAAGGCGAAATACTCCAAGACACATATTAATCAAATTAACAAAGATCAAACACAAAGAACAAATATTAAAAGCAGCAAGGGAAAAGCAGCAAATAACACATAAGGGGATTCCCATAAGGATAACAGCTGATCTTTCAACAGAAACTCTTCAGGCCAGAAGGGAGTGGCAAGACATACTTAAAGTGATGAAAGAAAATACCCTACAGCCCAGGTTACTATACCCAGCAAGGATCTCATTCAAATATGAAGGAGAAATCAAAAGCTTTACAGACAAGCAAAAGCTGAGGGAATTCAGCATCACCAACCAGCTCTCCAACAAATGCTAAAGGATCTTCTATAGACAGGAAACACAGAAAGAGTGTATAAACTTGAACCCAAAGTAATAAAGAAAATGGCTACGGGATCGTACTTATCAATAATTACCTTAAACGTAAATGGGTTGAAATTTTCAAAAAGGCTAGGAAACAATTCTCATAGCCATCAATAGTTCAGTGTTGAGTTCATGAATAGTTTTTAAAGTTTGGGACAAACTGTAGTATTTGCTATTTGAAGTACTATTTGTAATTGGCATATTACGATGTAACATTGGTCTTCATTTCCAACTTAAAACGCCTAAAAATGCCTAACAGGTTTTTAGATTTGTGAATTTTAGTTGAAATGTATTTTACGATGTTACTAAACCTGCAGAAATATTGAAATATTTCAGAGAACTTATTCACTGTACATTTAATTTATTTTATTTATAAAAGTTATGAACTGTAGAAAGTTTTACTTGTTGGGTCAAATGCTTGTTGCTTCAAATGCTTGTTGCATTTGAAGTGCTAGTTACAAGAAAATCAAATACCTTCAATGTATAAATGCTATTAAGTTTTTAAAGGACTCTGGAGTATAAGTAAGTTTGTTTAAAGAAATTTAGTCTATTCAACCTGAATCAGCTCTGTCAAACATTAATTAAAAGCCTCATTTTAAAAAAATAAATAAATAAATAATGGTGGTGGGAGGGAGGGTTGGGAAGCTGGCTGGAGGTGGAGGTGGTGAAGTTTATAAATCTAATTAAAAATGAAGTTGCATTTCCATTTTCCAAATCCACCCATCCACCAGCGTACTGTGTCACTAGACATTATGTACGATTTTACTTTGCGACAGAAACCATTACATTTAAAAATTCATTACAGCAAGGTGAGTTAGACACATGATGGATGCAGCTTTAATTCTGCCATATATTATTACAGTTAAAATGTAAATGATGAAAAATATTTTGTGCTTATCAGCATTTATGTGGAAATGTGTTTTACAGTGATATATGATGTTATATTTCTATTATTGTGATGAAAAAAAAAAGCAATACAAAAAGACGAAGTGTTTATTAAAACATGAAAAAAAAAAGAAATAAATGGTTTTGCAGCACTGAAGAGATTATAGAAAGTACATAAGCTAGATCAGACCTGTTTTATGTAGTAATTTTATAGTTTATTTTAATTATTTCAGTTGTAAAATATTGTTATACTGTTAATTAGTTCTGATTGTTCATATTAAACTATTGTAATGCAAATAAATAAATAAATAAATAAAATTAAAAAAAACAAACCAAAAAAAAATGTTGAATCTCAGGCCTCACCTACTGAAAAAGAACCTGCATTTTACCAAGACACCCTGAGGTTTCTATGCACTTTAAAATTCGAGAAGCAGTGGTCTAGACACTCTAGAGCAGGATTCAGTGAACTGAAATCCTTAGGTCAAATCCCACTCACTGCTTTCTTTGTAAATAAAGTTTTATTAACAAGCTTCTGTCATTACTTTACACTGTTTATGGTTGTTTTTTTGCTGCAGTGCAGAGCTGAGTGCGAATACCATAAAGCCGACAAAGCCTAACATGTTAACTGTCCTGCCGTTTACAAAAAAAGTTTGCCAATCACTGCTTTAGAAGATGCAGCGGTTAAGTCCAACCAAGAAAGCATTTGTCAGAGCGTGGGTGGAGGGCAGGGCAAGTGTCCCTGCCCTTATGTTGGTGATGCCCATTGTGAAGACAGGGCTTCTGGTACATAGGCCGTTTATATGTACTTACCAGGGCCATCCTGCCAAATAAGCCTGCTTATTTAAAAAAAAAATTTTTTTTTCAAGAATTTTATTTATTTTTAATTTCAGCTATGCTGAGTCTCTGTTGCGGGGCAGGCTTTTCTCCAGTTGTGGTGAGTGGGGCCTAACCTCTAGTTGCGGTGCAGGGGGGCTTCTCATTGCCATGGCTTCTCTTGTTGGGAGCACAGCTCTAGGCATGTGGGCTCAGCAGACACGACTCCCAGGCTCCAGAGCACAGGCTCGGTAGTTGGGGTGCTCAGGCTTAGTTGCTCTAAAGCATGTGGGATCTTCCCAGACTGGGGATCAAACCTGTGTCTCCTGTGTTGTCAGGCAGACTCTTTACCACTTAGTCGCTCGGGGAGCCCAAGCCTGTTTATTGCTAACAGAATTAATTCTGGATCTACTCTCCAGAGAAACAGATGGGCTGGCACTGATGTGCTTTCAGACTCATGCTCAGACATAAGCAGACATTTTGTGTCATTTAAACGATGTTGCAGAATCATTTGACTAATGCAATATTGCAAAGTCTCTACCAGAAAACCAGGGCTGCATGAATCAGGAAGATGAGGCTTGTGCCCGACAATCCAGATGATCTCTTTCACTCTACTTCCCCCACCACTTGATGTCAGCTTGATTATATCTTTTTACAAATGTGTTTGTTTCACGTTCATTAACCGCTGGCCTCCAGTGAGAAAGCCAGAATTTACTTGATTTGCCCAGGAAAGAGGCCCTTGAGCTGACCTGCTTTATGAGCCACTTTGGCAGCTAGCACAGATTGGGAAGGTGTCCATCTTTCCTCTGTAATCATAGAACAGAGAGAAGCTAATTAGCCTGTGGCGATAGGACCTTGCTCCAGTGGACACAACATAGTATTGCTTCTCGAACTCAAACATACTAGAAATCACCTCCCCAGCTTGTTAAACTGCAATTTCTGATTCAGTAATTCTGCACCTGGGCCTGGGAATCAGCATTATCTAGCAGGGTTCAAGGTGAAGTTGATGATCCTGGGATCATGCCTTGAAAATAAGAGTCAGGGTGAAGGTTGCCAAAGCGTGGCCTGTGGCCTCAAGTGGCCTGCAGCCTGTTTCCAAAAATGAAGTTTTATTGCAGTCCAGCCATCTCCTTTATCTGGCATCTTGTCTGTGGCTGCTTTCACGCTACAACAACAGAGCTGAGCAGTCCCGACAGAGGTTATCCAGGGCTTCCCCAGTGGCTCAGCAGCAAAGAATCTGCCTGTAGTGCAAGAGACACAGCAGACTCGGGTTTGATCCCTGGGTTGGGAAGATCCCCTGGAGAAGGAAAGAGCAATGCATTCCAGTGTTCTTGAGGAGGATTGTGGGCTACAGTCCGTGGGGTCGAAAGAGTCGGACACTGAGCTGCTGAGCACGCATGCACACCTGACCTGTCACACCTGACAGAGAAAGTCTACAGTGTCGATTCTCCAACAGTGGGCCAAGGGCGACCTGCATCAGCATCATTTGGAGAGCTGGTTCCAGATATTGGTTCCCAGCGTCATGCCAAGTTGCCTCCGAAGACAGTCTGGGATGAACCTGATAGGCCTCGCGGTTGTCAAGCTGCCCGGGTGCCACTGATGGGCCACCCTGTGCAAGCCCGCGGCCTGCGGGAACCTGCCAGAGACAGCTGCGGGGGACGTCGGCCCGGCATGGGAGGCTGTTCTTTGGGGAACACCTACTTCATTAGATGCATAAACCTGGCTCTTGCTGAGGCTCTTGGAGCCCTGCTGTCTCTCTTTCCTGCCATCCAAGTCCTGATGGAAGGTGGACTCTTAGAATCACAGTGGCGTTGGCTAGGTCCTCAGGAGGCTGACTCTGAAGTGGAAATTTGTGTGCTGGAGCTTTATTAGGGAGTGGTCTTGCATTAACACCTGAGGAAGAGAGAGAAGGGGGACGGAAGGGGAAGGGGAGAGACAAGCGGGCCTGGGGGAGGGCGAGAAGGCGGGCTGCAGGGTGGTCTTAGCCGCGCCCGCAGCCAGCCCACGGGAAGCTCTGAAGCCCAGACGGCCCTCCCAAAGAGGGCGAGAGGGTCAGAGCTCGGTGTTTGCAGCCGCTTCCCAGCTGCCCTAAGAAGGGGGCATGTCATTGCCTTGCTTCTTCAGCCAAGACCATTCCTAAAGAGGGCTGAGAGTCGAGGGCTGTCTCCCAGCAACCCTCAGAAGCAGGAGAAATAATTCCTGCCTTTATTCTGAAAGGGGCATCTGGAAAGTGCCTCACAGCCTCCACTCCACAAAGGGTCATTTTTATAAATGGCAACTGCCATTCACCAGACTCCGCAGGTGCCAAGAAATGCCTTCATTTATTTCATTCTCAGAGGACCATTCAGTTCAGTTCAGTCGCTCAGTCGTGTCCGACTCTCCGTGACCCCATGAATCACAGCACGCCAGGCCTCCCTGTCCATCACCAACTCCTGGAGTTCACCCAAACTCATGTCCAAAGAGTTGGTGATGCCATCCAGCCATCTCATTCTCTGTCGTCCCCTTCTCCTCTTGCCCCCAACCTTTCTCAGCATCAGAGTCTTTTCCAGCGAGTCAACTCTTCACATGAGGTGGCCAAAGTATTGCAGTTTCAGCTTTAGCATCAGTCCTTCCAATGAACACCCAGGACTGATCTCCTTTAGAATGGACTGGTTGGATCTCCTTGCAGTACAAGGGACTCTCAAGATCTTCTCCAGCACCACAGTTCAAAAGCATCAATTCTTTGGCGATCAGCTTTCTTCACAGTCCAACTCTCACATCCATACATGACCACGGGAAAAACCATAGCCTTGACTAGACGGACCTTTGTTGGCAAAGTAATGTCTCTGCTTTTTAATATACTCCCAGATGTTCAAGCAGGTTTTAGAAAAGGCAGAGGCACAGAGATCAAATTGCCAACATCTGCTGGATCATGGAGAAAGCAAGAGAGTTCCAGAAAAACATCTATTTCTGCTTCATTGACTATGCCAAAGCCTTTGACTGTGTGGATCACAATAAACTGTGGAACATTCTTCAAGAGATGGGAATACCAAACCACCTGACCTGCCTCTTGAGAAACCTGTATGCAGGTCAGGAAGCAACAGTCAGAAATGTACATGGAACAACCGACTGGTTCCAAATAGGAAAAGGAGTACGTCAAGGCTGTATATTGTCACCTTGCTTATTTAACTTATATGCAGAGTACATCATGAGGAACGCTGGGCTGGAAGAAGCACAAGCTGGAATCAAGATTGCCGGGAGAAAGATCAATAACCTCAGATATGCAGATGACACCACCCTTATGGCAGAAAGTGAAGAGGAACTAAAAGGCCTCTTGATGAAAGTGAAAGAGGAGAGTGAAAAGGTTGGCTTGAAGCTCAACATTCAGAAAACAAAGATCATGGCATCTGGTCCCATCCCTTCATGGGAAATAGATGGGGAAACAGTGGAAACAGTGTCAGACTTTATTTTTTGGGGCTCCAAAATCACTGCGGATGCTGATTGCAGCCAGGAAATTAAAAGACGTTTACTCTTTGGAAGGAAAGTTATGACCAACCTTGATAGTATTAAAAAGCAGAGGACCATTCAGTTCAGTTCAGTTGCTCAGTCGTGTCCGACTCTCCGCGACCCCATGAATCATAGCACACCAGGCTTCCCTGTCCATCACCAACCCCCGGAGTTCACTCAAACTCATGTCCACAGAGTCAGTGATGCCATCCAGCCATCTCATTCTCTGTTGTCCCCTTATCCTCCCGCCCCCAACCTTTCCTAGCATCAGAGTCTTTTCCAGTGAGTCAACTCGAGAGGACCATTAGGAGGCTGGAATTATGAGTTTCCTTTTAAAGATGGCAGGACAGAGCTTCCAAGAGGTTACGTACATTCCCCAGGGCCCCACAGCAAGTGAATGATCAGATAGTGATTCCAATCTAGACTTGCTAACACCAAAAGTCACAACGATTTTCCATTAAACCTGCATTTCCCAGTTTGTATTCTTCAGAACATATTGTTGATAAGTGTTGTATGAAATAGAAAAAAGACTATGTGGTCAAATAGCTTTTGGAAGAGCTTCAAGGTGGCTCAGCTGGTAAAGAATCCACCTGCAATGCAGGAGACCCTGGTTAGATTCCTGGGTAGGGAAGATCCCCTGGAAGAGGGACAGGCTACCCACTCTTGGGGTTCCCTGGTGGCTCAGACAGTAAAGAATCCACCTGCAATTTGGGAGACCTGGGTTTGAAACCTGGGTTGGGAAGATCCCCTGGAGGAGGGCATGGCAACCCACTCTAGTACTCTTGCCTGGAGAAGCCCCATGGACAGAGGAGCCTGGCGGGCTGCAGTCCATGGGGTCGCAGAGTCAGACACGACTGAGAGGTGAAGCACATCATAGCTTTTGGAAATCTTTAGTTAAACATAACAGGTTTCTTTCTCAGAACCTTTAACATGTCAATGTGAAGCATGAATCTGAGAATCAGCAACATGCAATATTTCCCAACCTTATTTAAAAGAGAAGCTGTTTGGTAGCAGAATGTGCATGGGCCACCTTTGGGGGCAGGATGCATTGCCCTAAACCGTCTCCTTTCAAAGCTTCCTTCTATGGGGAGATGGAAGGATTTGTCCTGAAAGCAGGCAGCCGGTTACCTCCGCCCTCCCTTCCCTTGTCAAGAGAGCCTTTCACAGGGCTCTCTTACAGAAGGAATGGAATGTCGAGTTTATACTTTGTTGCCTTTGGTCCTGATTTAGAAACATTGGGGCTGGGAGTCCTGGGCAGAGGGAGGGAGGTCAGCCTCCCAGCAAGGATGGCAGAGTGAAAGTGGGGCAAGGCCTTTGCACGGTTCCACCCGAGCCTGTCACCCAGCTTGGGACTCCCCCAAATTCCTGTGGCTCTGGGTTTATAGCTACATCTTGTAGTTGACAATATACTGCACATATCTTTAAAGCTAACAATGGCAACAGACAATAGAGGCAACTTTAAATTCGTTCCAGAAGAAGTTTGAAATACCTCCATTTCATACTCCATATTTAGTGTTTGTGTGAAACAAAGGCGAAAAATCAATCACGATACAAAGTTACTCTTACGAAAAACCTTTTCCTGAGTAAGAAAATGATGAGGGAGTGCTGGAAGTGGGGGCTGGAGCTGGGGCCCAGGTGCTGGCGGCCACAGAATGGATGGAAGGTGGATGGGTGGGGGTTTCGGGCGCCGTCATCTGCTTTGCAGCTTACTTTGAGAGTTCCAGTTGAGACGTGGGGGTAACTGCAGACCTGCATACAACTTGTAGTAATCAACCCCATTTGAGGGTGCAATTAGAGGATTAGAATCCGAATCACCTCTAACTACTTGGAGTTGTTGGCCTCTGTCATGCTCCCTGCCCTTAAGATGGAAAGGCTCTTTGGCTGGACGGTTTTGGAGACCGAACCGATTTGAGCAGAATTCTTGTGGTCTCATTTTCCCATCTGACCTTCCTGGCCTGTGGGTAATTTAAGGTGTACGTGGTGCATCTCCTACTATTGGGGACAAGAAGTTGAGGAAGTGAGGAAGGTTGCAACTGAGCTTTGTGCTTCAGACCATTTCTCTTCTGAGAGGCAGGCTTGCAATTTAAAGTCCCCACCGCGCGCCCACGTTTGAACCTTGAATCTTTTGGCTCAGATCACAAGGAGTTGCTACACTTAGTCACCAGATAAACAGACTGGTGGGGTAGAAAAAGGGGACGGGGAGTGGTTGCTGAAGACACTTTTGAAACAGAACCATAAAATGTTAAAGGGAAGGATTTGCTCAGGTCTGAGAAACTTTGTTTAAAAAATTCCATAATTGAACAAAATAGAACAGATCGGTTGTGAAACTGACTATTCTAAGGTCAGGTTACAACAGACTAAGTTGGAAAGAATCTTTCACTTTTTTGGCCAAACTCTTCATTTCCCAAGAGAAGGGCCCAGAAAGGTAGAATTCTGTTTCCCACGTCCAAGCCCCACGGCTGTTAATTGTGGAGGTAGGGTGCTGACTGCTTCCCCTTCTCACTATCAAAAAGGAACGAGTCGACACCTAAATTAAAAACTGAACAATATTGTGGCAGGATTGAGGTGGTTTTATTATATATAACTTCCTAAGAGATTGAGCTTTAGTGCTATCAGTAGCTGCATTAATGAATATTTAAGGGGTAAAAATGGAAGACATGAATTTCCTGAGTCAGAAGAGCACTAAATAATCCGGAATTCAGGTGGCTTTCATTTGAAGCTTGCATCATATCTGTTTCTGGCATTTACTGTAAGTGGAATAATTCACCATCAGGAGTTGGTCTTGAGATGGCCCCATGCTTTTAGCTTGAGAGATCTGTACTGTAAATTGAATATGTTCCTCATCACTAAAATGAGAAGAATATTACAACCTATCTCAAAGAGCTGTTATGGTAATTAAATAAACTGTGAATATAAAGACCATTGCCTGCCGCATAGAACACAGTCAGTAAACATTAGCTATATTTTGTTGTTCTAATTTTGATTTTTTAAAATAAATTCTAATTTGGAAAAAAGTTCTAATAGTTACAAAAGTTGAGAGAATAGTACGATGATCACCCAGATATCCAACATCCAGTTTTAACAGTTAAATTTGCTTTCTCTTCTTGTAGGCACATGTGTGTGACTGTGTTATTTTTTGTTTTTTTGCTAAGCGTCTCGAAAACAATTATTAAACATTGTGACACTTTAGCCTTGCATACCTCAGGATGTGTGCCCTAAAAACTAAGAATGATTTATTTCATACTAATCATTATAATAACAAGAACATGATAGTAGTTCCCTAATAACTAATTTCCAGCCTGTAATCAGATGTTCTTAATTGCCCATTTTATAGCTTCTTTTGAACCACTGAAGGTTTATATGATCTATCATGCCTTTCTAGTTCTTTAATTTCCCCTAAAACTGAATCTAGACCAGTGGCCCCCACTTGTTCCCATTGGAATTGATATTTTGCAGAAAGAAGGCCAATTGGTCTTGAGGAATGTCTTACTTTCTGTCATTATACAGTTGTGGTGTGATTTAACTTATTTCTCTGTCTTGAATATTCCCTGTAAGTTGGAGACAAGGTCTAGAGGCCTCCCGATATTCAGGATAAATATTTGGGGAAGAATACAGTGATTCACATGGGTATGTTGGCCCTTCACACTGTGTCACTTCTGTAGGCACAGCATGTCAGCTATTATTCTTACCAAGGAGGGGTGGAGTCCTTCAGCCTTCCTCAGTGGTCCTTTGAGTCACGTGTCCCGGACACGGTACCAAAAGGTAGAGCTAATATCTGTGTGCTGTGTGACAGCAGCTGTGGGATGAGGGACCAAATCCATGGCCACCACCACCAGAACCGACGGTTGCCATGAAAGACTGGACTCCTCAGAGTCACCCGATGGCTGTCACATAGAGTGTCTCCTGTGAGGTTTGGGGTTACGTCTCCAAACTTTAATTCAACTAATTAAAAAGTTCCAAATACTGTCATTGGCCAGATATCGGGCCAAATACCTGGGGTGGGAGATGAATCTGAGCATAAGAGTTACAGTCTAGTGACTTCTCACAATTCCTTCAATATTGGCTAAAGGGAAGGGCTAATTTTACTCTCATTAAGGCCATTATTTGTAGGTTTTAGGAGCCCAGTGAATTCTTTAATTATTCTCAAAGTTCAAGCAGAGCTGAACCAGGGGATAACACAGCAGATGAGGCCATTGATGGAGCAGACTTTGGAGGATGTGGTTAGACAGTATTCAATGAATGATGAGCTAACAGTCTTTCTACTCTCCCAGTCATCATCTGGAAAACAGCCTCAGGTCAGGAAATCAGCTTGGAGTAGACATGGAAAGCTAATGTTTACTCTGTAGCAACTGCTGCTTTGTCTGGAAATTAGTGTTATTACTATCTACTGATTTTTTTCTCCCCATAATAATTATCACATGTCAGTTAAATGGGTTCAAACTCTGGCTCCCCCTCTAATGGTTGTGTGATTTGGGACGATGAACCTCATAGTTTCCATAACCATTGTTTTCAGATGTAGTAAAACATACATATCATAAGTTTTGCAGTTTTAACCATTTTAGAGTGTAGAGTCTGGTAGCCTTAAGTGCGTTGACGATGCTGTGCAACAGTCACCGCTCCCTGTTTCCAGAGCTCTTTCATCATCCTGAATAGAAAGTCTGTACCCACCAAACCACAGCTCCTGCTCTCCCTTCCCCTAGAAATTCTAACTTCTGTGTATTTGTCTGTGTTAGGTGCCTCATGTCAGTGAAATCATATGTGTGCTTTTGTGTCTGATTCATTTCACTTAGCATAATGTCTTAATGTTTTTCTTATTGAAGTGTGGTTGATGTAAAATGTTATAGAAATTATAGGTGTTCGATATGGTGATTCATACTTTTAAGGCTTATATTCACTTATAGTTATTATAAAATATTGGCCATATTCCCCATGTGGTATAATGTATCCTTGTAGCTTATTTTATACATAATCGTTTGTACCTCTTAATCTCCTACCCCTATACTTCCCCTTCCCCTTCCCTCTTTCCACTGAGAACCACTCATTTGTTTCCTGTATCTGTGAGTCTCGAGCATAATAATGCCTTAATGTCTTACCTATGTTGTACCATATACCAGAATTTCCTTCCTTTGTAAGACTGAATAAAATTCCAGTGTATATATAGAACAGATTTTGTTTATCCTTTCATCCCATCATGGATATTTGTATTATCTCCATATCTTTTAAAGGGGACAATAATATACATTTCACAGGGCTGTGAAAATAACCAGGAAAAGGCCTGGGACATAGTGGGTGCTCAGTTAGTTTTCTTCCTTTCTCCCTGGTGCAAAGTTCATGTATTTCCTCTCCCACTTAAGTAAAGAAATGTGATGAGAAGGACAGGATAATTCTTTTCCATTTCCTGTGCCTTTCTCATCCCCTGTTACAGTTCCTCTAATCTATTGCTTAGCTCTTTAAATTATTTATGGGAGGAAGTTTTCCTGAGGTACCCTTTTCCTGAGTTGTGGGAGGTGGAATGGAGGGGGCGGGATGAGTGTGGAAGACAGAAGCAGGCATCAAGCTGGCTGTCGGTTCCTGGACTGAAGAATACTTGTTAGCTGAAGGATCTGCTGACTTTTTCCAAAACAGCAATAGAGCTCATGAGAGAGATAGAGATCTTTGAAACTCGACCCTCCGTATTGCAGAAGCCTCAAGTGTTTAGATCTGGGTCAGCAGCACTGGAAAATGAAGATTTTTATCTCACTTTGATCCTTTTCTTCTTTCTAGGGCAGTAGAGAAGGGCAAAAGGCTATGTTTTCCTTCTGTAACTGAGAGGAGACATAGGTTTCAAAGGATTCTGAGAAAGAACATATTTAATTTTTAATTTGAAGAGGTTCAGAGCATGCCTCCCTTTATAATAGGCCACTCTGACATAGGATTATTTTGAGCCAAAGGCAATTGAGAAAAAGCAGACACAAGAAAAGCTCCCTGCCTTCCCCGTTGCTACTCGGAAGGGCAGGATGATTGTTAATCACTGAAGACAGCTCTGGACTCTTATCAGCCGGAGATGGCACCAGGGGAGTCTAGGAAACAAACTTTGCTAACCAGCCCTCATTTTCCATTGGTTTTCCCCATGTATTTACCTTCTCACAGTTTGCTGCCTGTAAAAACTTGAAGGGCCTCTTCCTTGGTCTTGTCATGTCTCTACAAATTTGTTGTTATTTTGCTAAGATGCTGTAACAAACCTAAGTTCTAACCTCCCTTTTGAGCTATTTATCACTGAATCCTCTTATCTGTATGCACGATACATATGTTAACAAACTTCTGTTTCACTGCTGTTAGTCTGTCGGCCCATCTAAATTGCAAGGACAATCAACCTGGGCCTCGGTGGAATAAATGTTGTTTGTTTGTTTTTCTTTCCCTACAAATTCTTCTTGTGGAATATAAGTAGTATGAATTTCTAGAAACCAGTCACATTAAGCTTTTCTCTCTCTCTTTTTTGACGTGGATCATTTTTCAAAGTCTTTATTGAATTTGTTACAATATTGCTTCTGTTTTATGTTTTGGTTTTTTGGCCACGAGGCACGTGGGATCTTGGCTCCCTGACCAGGGATTGAGCGCACAGCCCCTTCATTGGAAGGTGAAGTCTTAACCACTGGAGCCAGGGAAATCCCTACCCTAGTTTACTGAACAAAATAAATCATCTGCAAAAGTCCACATTTTAATATTGCTAACAAGTTACATGCATCCCATCTCACAGTGGATCATATATCACAACAACACCAGGGGGTATGGTGAGTCTAAAAGGCCTACCTGTCTGACGTAGGTGCAGCAGGCTAAGACGTACCCTTCTGAGCAGCTCGCGGTCTGCCATGCCTGCAATCAGATGAAGCCTCAAGCTCCTCAACAGACAGACAATCTCCCCCAGGCAATCGAGACAGACAAGTCAGATGACACGCAACCACCAATGCTGCTCTGCAGTGTTAGCCTTTGAGGGCTGGACCACAGCTCTGGTCACTGAGGTTCTAGGAGAAAATCTGGCAGGTGCCAGCATTCCTTGGCTTGTGACCACATCATTCCAACATTCAGTGGCCAGTAGCTTCAAATCTCTCTCTGCTCCATCCTCTCCTAGCCTTCCCTTCCGGGAGCTAGGCTTCTCTCTTTAGAAACCAATGCCCAGACAGCCAGAGAGACTTGCCCGCCAGAGTCACAAAACAGACTGGTGGGGAGCAGCTGGGAAGAGATACTCCACGACCAAGTGGAATATAAGAATCCAGTGTTCTGGGGAGGAAGGAACAAGATGGCGGAGGGATAAGACGGCGAGACCACTTTCTCCCCCACAAATTCATCAAAAGAACATTTGAACGCGGAGTAAAGTCCACAAAACAACTTCTGAATACTGGCAGAGGACATCAGGCTCCCAGAAAAGCAGCCCATTGTCTTCTAAAAGAGTGAGAAGAAATCCAGCTCCACCCACCAGAACACCGACACATACTTCCCTAACCAGGGAACCCGGACAAGTCACCCGTCCAACCCCACACACAGCGAAGAAACTACATAATAAAGAGAACTCCACAAACTGCAAGAAGAGGGAAAGGCCACCCCAAGCAAAGCAATATAAGCAAGATGAAGAGGCAGAGAAATACCCAACAAGTAAAGGAACAAGATAATTGCCCACCAACACAATCAAAAGAAGATGATATAGGGAATTTACCTGATAAAGAATTTCGAATTTTGATGGTGAATATGATTCAAAATCTTGAAAGCAAAATAGAGTTACAGATAAATAACCTGGAGAAAAGGATTGAGAAGATGGAAGAAAGATTTAATAAGGACTTAGAAGAAATAAAAAAGAGTCAATATACAATGAATAATGCAATAGATGAGATCAGAAACACTCTGGAGGGAACAAACAGTAGAATAACAGAGGCAGAAGACAGGATAAGCGAACTAGAAGATAAAATTGTAGAAATAAATGAAACAGAGAGGAAAAAAGAAAAACGAATTAAAAGAAATGAGGACAATATTAGAGACCTCTGGGACAATGTTAAACGCTCCAACATTCGAATCATAGGAGTCCCAGAAGAAGAAGACAAAAAGAAAGACCATGAGAGAATACTTGAGGAGATAATAGTTGAAAACTTCCCTAAAATAGGGAAAGAAATAATCACCCAAGTCCAAGAAACCCAGAGAGTCCCCAACAGGATAAACCCAAGGCGAAATACTCCAAGACACATATTAATCAAATTAACAAAGATCAAACACAAAGAACAAATATTAAAAGCAGCAAGGGAAAAGCAGCAAATAACACATAAGGGGATTCCCATAAAGATAACAGCTGATCTTTCCACAGAAACTCTTCAGGCCAGAAGGGAGTGGCAAGACATACTTAAAGTGATGAAAGAAAATACCCTACAGCCCAGATTACTATACCCAGCAAGGATCTCATTCAAATATGAAGGAGAAATCAAAAGCTTTACAGACAAGCAAAAGCTGAGGGAATTCAGCATCACCAAACCAGCTCTCCAACAAATGCTAAAGGATCTTCTATAGACAGGAAACACAGAAAGAGTGTATAAACTTGAACCCAAAGCAATAAAGAAAATGGCTACGGGATCGTACTTATCAATAATTACCTTAAACGTAAATGGGTTGAAATTTTCAAAAAGGCTAGGAATCAATTCTCATAGCCATCAATAGTTCAGTGTTGAGTTCATGAATAGTTTTTAAAGTTTGGGACAAACTGTAGTATTTGCTATTTGAAGTACTATTTGTAATTGGCATATTACGATGTAACATTGGTCTTCATTTCCAACTTAAAACGCCTAAAAATGCCTAACAGGTTTTTAGATTTGTGAATTTTAGTTGAAATGTATTTTACGATGTTACTAAACCTGCAGAAATATTGAAATATTTCAGAGAACTTATTCACTGTACATTTCAGTTCAGTTCAGTTCAGTTCAGTCGCTCAGTCGTGTCCGACTCTCCGCGACCCCATGAATCACAGCACGCCAGGCCTCCCTGTCCATCACCAACTCCCGGAGTTCACTCAAACTCATGTCCACAGAATCGGTGATGCCATCCAGCCATCTCATTCTCCGTCGTCCCCTTCTCCTCCCGCCCCCAACCTTTCCCAGCATCAGAGTCTTTTCCAGGGAGTCAACTCGTCGCATGAGGTGGCCAAAGTATTGCAGTTTCAGCTTTAGCATCAGTCCCTCCAATGAACATCCAGGATTGATCTCCTCTAGAATGGACTGGTTGGATCTCCTTGCAGTATAAGGGACTCTCAAGAGTCTTCTCCAACACCACAGTTCAAAAGCATCGATTCTTCGGCGATCAGCCTTCTTCACAGTCCAACTCTCACATCCATACATGACCACGGGAAAAACCATTGCCTTGACTAGACGGACCTTGGTTGGCAAAGTAATGTCTCTGCTTTTTAATATACTATCAAGGTTGGTCATAACTTTCCTTCCAAGGAGCAAGCGTCTTTTAATTTCATGGCTGCAATCAGCATCTGCAGTGATTTTGGAGCCCAAAAAAACAAAGTCTGACACTGTTTCCACTGTTTTTCCATCTATTTCCCATGAAGTGATGGGACCAGATGCCATGGTCTTTGTTTTCTGAATGTTGAGCTTCAAGCCAACCTTTTCACTCTCCTCTTTCACTTTCATCAAGAGGCTTTTGAGTTCCTCTTCACTTTCTGCCATAAGGGTAGTGTCATCTGCATATCTGAGGTTATTGATCTTTCTCCCAGCAATCTTGATTCCAGCTTGTGCTTCTTCCAGCCCAGCGTTCCTCATGATGTACTCTGCATATAAGTTAAACAAGCAAGGTGACAATATACAACCTTGACGTACACCTTTTCCTATTTGGAACCAGTCTGTTGTTCCATGTCCAGTTCTAACAGTTGCTTCCTGACCTGCATACAGGTTTCTCAAGAGGCAGGTCAGGTGGTCTGGGATTCCCATCTCTTTCAGAATGTTCCACAGTTTATTGTGATCCACACAGTCAAAGGCTTTGGCATAGTCAATGAAGCAGAAATAGATGTTTTTCTGAAACTCTCTTGCTTTCTCCATGATCCAGCGGATGTTGGCAATTTGATCTCTGGTGCCTCTGCTTTTTCTAAAACCTGCTTGAACATCTGGGAGTTCACGGTTTATATATTGCTGAAGCCTGGCTTGGAGAATTTTGAGCATGACTTTACTAGCGTGTGAGATGAGTGCAATTGTGCGGTAGCTTGAGCATTCTTTGGCATTGCCTTTCTTTGGGATTGGAATGAAGACTGACCTCTTCCAGTCCTGTGGCCACTGCTGAGTTTTCCAAATCTGCTGGCATATTGAGTGCAGCACTTTCACAGCATCATCTTTCAAGACTTGAAATAGCTCAACTGGAATTCCATCACCTCCACTAGCTTTGTTCGTAGTGATGCTTTCTAAGGCCCACTTGACTTCACATTCCAAGATGTCTGGCTCTAGGTCAGTGATCACGTTATCGTGACTATCTTGGTCGTGAAGATCTTTTTTGTACAGTTCTTCTGTGTATTCCTGCCACCTCTTTTTAATATCTTCTGCTTCTGTTAGGTCCATACCATTTCTGTCCTTTATTGAGCCCATCTTTGCATGAAATGTTCCCTTGGAATCTCTAATTTTCTTGAAGAGATCTCTTGTTTTTCCTATTCTGTTGTTTTCCTCTATTTCTTTGCATTGATCACTGAGGAAGGCTTTCTTATCTCTCCTTGCTATTCTTTGGAACTCTGCATTCAGATGCTTATATCTTTCCTTTTCTCCTTTGCTTTTCGCCTCTCTTCTTTTCACAGCTATTTGTAAGGCCTCCTCAGACAGCCATTTCGCTCTTTTGCATTTCTTTTCCATGGGGATGGTCTTGGTCCCTGTCTCCTGTACAATGTCACGAACCTCCGTCCAGAGTTCATCAGGCACTCTATCAATCAGATCTAGTCCCTTAAATCTATTTCTCACTTCCACTGTATAATCATAAGGGATTTGACTGAGGTCATATCTGAATGGTCTAGTGGTTTTCCCTACTTTCTTCAGTTTAAGTCTGAACTTCGCAATAAGGAGTTCATGATCTGAGCCACAGTCAGCTCCTGGTCTTGTTTTCGCTAACTGTATACAGCTTCTCCATCTTTGGTTGCAAAGAATATAATCAATCTGATTTTGGTGTTGACCATCTGGTGATGTCCATGTGTAGAGTCTTCTCTTGTGTTGTTGGAAGAGGGTGTTTGCTATGACCAGTGCATTCTCTTGACAAAACTCTATTAGCCTTTGCCCTGCTTCATTCCGTGCTCCAAGGCCAAATTTGCCTGTTACTCCAGGTGTTTCTTGACTTCCTACTTTTGCATTCCAGTCCCCTATAATGAAAAGGACATCTTTTTTGGGTGTTAGTTCTAAAAGGTCATGTAGGTCTTCATAGAACCGATTAACTTCGGCTTCTTCAGCATTACTGGTTGGGGCATAGGCCTGGATTACTGTAATATTGAATGGTTTGCCTTGGAAACGAACAGAAATCATCCTGTCATTTTTAAGATTGCATCCAAGTACTGCATTTCGGACTCTTTTGTTGACCATGATGGCTACTCCATTTCTTCTAAGGGATTCCTGCCCACAGTAGTAGATATAATGGTCGTCTGAGTTAAATTCACCCATTCCAGTCCATTTTAATTCACTGATTCCTAGAATGTCAACGTTCACTCTGGCCATCTCCTGTTTGACCACTTCCAATTTGCCTTGATTCATGGACCTAACATTCCAGGTTCCTATGCAATACTGCTCTTTACAGCACCGGACCTTGCTTCTATCACTGGTCACATCCACAACTGGGTATTGGTTTTGCTTTTGCTCCATCCCTTTATTCCTTCTATAGTTATTTCTCCACTGAACTCCAGTAGCATACTGGGCACCTACTGACCTGGGGAATTCCTCATTCAGTATCCTATCATTTTGCCCTTTGTTACTGTTCATGGGGTTCTCAAGGCAAGTATACTGAAGTGGTTTGCCATTCCCTTCTCCAGTGGACCACATTCGGCTGTGGTCCATGTGATCAGATTGGCTAGTTTCCTGTGATTATGATATCAGTCTGTCCGCCCTCTGGTGCCCCCTAGCAATACCTACCGTCTTATTTAATTTATTTTATTTATAAAAGTTATGAACTGTAGAAAGTTTTACTTGTAGGGTCAAATGCTTGTTGCATTTGAAGTGCTAGTTACAAGAAAATCAAATACCTTCAATGTATAAATGCTATTAAGTTTTTAAAGGACTCTGGAGTATAAGTAAGTTTGTTTAAAGAAATTTAGTCTGTTCAACTTGAAAAAAACAAAACAAAACAAAAAAACAGACTGGTGAAGAGGAGGGACTAAAATCCAAATCTCTCATGCCTAGCTGAGCACATTCTTTTGGTGCTTTACAAATTAGCTGATGTCTGGTTGACTCTCTAGTTTTTGAGTTGTAAGTGAAGTGCCCAGGGTATGCATACTGAAGGGTTTCTTTAAGTTTCTGTTTGGGAGCAGTATCTATTGAAGAGCTATCTACGCTATGCAAAGTCTTTTACTGAGCACTATAATTGAGAGAAGAAAGACATAAAAGTCATCATGTAATGGGAATCCTGGAAAGGAAGAGTGATTACCCTGAAAATGGTGTGGGGACATTTGGAGTGAGGTGGTAATTGATACCTGTGGTGGGCTTGGGGATGGTTTCACATTACAGATGAAGCGAGTGAGGCCCTGGGAAGTGAGTGCCTTGCCCACACTCTCACAGCTGCTTACTTCGAGCCCAGGCGTGGAACCCAGGTCTTTTGATCCCTGGATTTTACTCTTTGCTTTCTGCTTAGAACCTAGTGAGAGGGAACTTGCAATTAAGTTAGGAAACAGAGGTTCACAGCCACAGAAAGACAGGATGGGCAGAGCACAGATAAAGGGCTGAAGCATGAGTTGAGTCCAGATGGTAACTGGGGAGTTCCATAGGCACTCCACCTGGACACATTTCTTTCTTTTTTTTTTCTGTTTACCTACTGTCTTTATAAGTAAAGTTTTATCAAGACATAGCTATGCTCATTCATTTGCATGGCATCTACGGCCAATTTTATACTTCAATAGCAAAACTGAGTAATTGCAGCAGAGGCTACATATGACTTCTGTCGTTGTTGAGTTGCTCAGTCATGTCCGACTCTTTGAGACCCCATGAACTGTAGCCTGTCAGGCTCCTCTGTCCACGGAATTTCCCAGGCAAGAATACTGGAGTCGGTTGCCATTTCCTCCTCCAGGAAGTCTTCCGAATGCAGGGATGGAAACTGCGTCTCCTGCACTGGCAGGCGGATTCTTTACCGCTGAGCCGCTGGGGAAGCATGTGTGACTAGCCAAGCCCAAATATTTGCTCTCTGTCTCTAGAAAAGATCCCAATTTTAGATCTATGGTTCACAAACACAGGTCAGAAATCCATACCTTGTAGGCCACATCAGATCGAAAGAGAAACATAAAATAAGTTGACATAAAATAGCCAAATTATATATGTGTGTACTTTTTCAGAATACATTTCTCATAGTTCACTCTCTTTTCCCCGTCTCTCTTGGTAGCACCTCGCTACTTAAAGGCCCCCAGGGGCTTCTTATCACCCTTAGACTGAGATCCAAATTCCTGATTGTTGCCACCAGGCCTTATGTGATCCAGTCCCCGCCTCTTCCCCAACCTCATTTTTCACCACTGTCTTCATCCCTCACTGTCCTCCAACACCACCAACTTGGTCAGACCTGAGCAGCCCAAGATCTTCCTGCCTTTGGGCCTTTGCACTTGCTCTCTTGTTTGTCGAGAATGTTTTCCTTTTGGCTCTTCCTGTGGCTGACTCATTTCTGCCTTCAAGTCTCAGCTCAAATAGCTCCCCAAAGAGTCCTTAAATTGGGTTCTAGCTATTTCCTTCTTATGGTTCTTACCACATACTGATGCTGTCTTGTTCACTGCTTTGTTTTCTTCTCTTGCCACTAAAATAAAAATGCTCTGAAAAGGGCCTTGAGAAATATGTATTTTCCAGGCACCTGGAAGAGTGCCAGACACATAGTAGCTATTTGACAAATACTTGTTGAATGAAGGAATTTACCAGCTTCCCTAAACTAAGTTGCCTGAGGAATTACTATTTATTCCTACAAAGAAGATTTGAGAGTTTTTTTTTTTTTAATCCTCTGAGACACTGATAGAGCTTCTCAAAGGCTCTGAGAAGTTCCAAAGTAAACACTTAAGAAAACTCAGCAGTCCCCGGGTGTATTTTTCCACATATCCTTTTGTCAAGGAATTTGCATGAATATCCCTTAGTATAGGTGCTCCACAGAACATAGTCTGGGAACCTCTGGTATAGAAATCCTGCTACATTCTGTTAAACTACCAGTTTGTTTGAAAACAGCTGTCTCCTCTAGACTACACACACATGTGTGTAAACACAGTGTTGTCTATAGAAAGAGCTGAGCAAAGCTGGCGGCGGAGCTGGGTTATAATGGTGATGCCGGAAGAAAACTCGCAGGATGGAGAAATAGGAGATTCTCAGGTCGGCTCATGAATCCCCGGCTTGAATGGAGGAAAGTGAGTAGGAGGTGTTCTCAGCTTCCATGACCCGGACAAACCACGCAGTGGCTATGAAGCCACAGAAAGCCCCAGCTCTTCTACTTCAAGTGCTCCCCTCCCACAGTGACTGTCCTGTGCTGGAGAACGGGCTTTGCCGTCACTCAGTGTATGTCCTGAGTGACCCGAGAGGCACCTGTGAATGTTTAACTTTGCTTTCTAATAAGAAAAATGATTCTGTCAGTCATTGCTGCATACTTTTTCAGTTCAGTTCAGTATATTTTTGTTTATCACCCAGTGAAAGCAAAGCTATTAGTTCTTCTGTCCATGGGAATCTCCAGGCAAAAATACTGGAGTGGGTTGCCATGCTCTCCTCCAGGGGATCTTCCCTACCCAGGGATTGAACCCACATCTCTCATGTATCCTGCGTTGACAGGTGGGTTCTTTACCAGTAGCACCATCGTGGAAGCCCAGGTCATGGTTAGTAATATCAAATATCCTCTTTTTCTAGCTGGCCCAACCTGAAGTTCAGAGAAGAAAAGTGTGATGCTCAGCGATCTACCACAGGTGAAGGCTGGGGTAGGAGTCTGTGTTCCCACGTGGTCACCTACCCTCTTCTCTGAAACACATCACCAGGGCAGTTCCTCAGAATACGAGGCCACGCAACATGGTTTCCAAGCATATAGGTCTCTCTTGTTTTCCACTCTCCTCCTTTCCTTTCACCCTCAAGTGAAAATGCAAAGCATATACATTATCCTCCACATCTCTTGGCAAGTTCAGCACGAATCCAACTGAAGATTCTTGCTCTGGGGCTGATAATGGTGCTCCCCAGGTGGGTTTGTCTTTTAAACTTTTATTGAAGTTTATCATATATACTACAATGGTCACATATGTACACCAAATTAATCTTTAGAAGCTGGATATACCCTTACAGCCAGCACTGAGAACAAGAGACGGAATATGATAGGTTTCCTGGGAGCCCCCATCACTCCCTTCTTCCCCTGCAGGTGTGGAGACATACTCTACAGTGTATTAATCCAGTCTACTGTTAATGACTGGTCCCAAGGTTCCAATACTTTGGCCACCTGATGCGAAGAGTTGACTCATTAGACAAGAGCCTGATGCTGGGAAAGATAGCACGTGGGAGGAGAACGGGATGACAGAGGATGAGATGGTTGGATGGTGTCACTGCCTCAATGGACATGAGTTTGAGCAAGCTCCGGGAGATGGTAAAGGACAGGGAAGTCTGGCGTGCTGCAGTCCACGGGGTCACAGAGTCTGACATGACTGAGTGACTGAACAACTGAACAGCAACAGGTTTTAATAGTAATTTCCACACATGCTCAGAATAGTTGATCAAGACTATTTAAGCATGGCAGTGGTGTGGATCTTCATTGGGTGACATTTGAAATAATCTACACTTATGTCCTACTCAATGGACATGAGTTTAAACAAACTCAGGGAGATGGTGAAGGACAGGGAAGCCTAGCTTGCTGCAGTCCCTGGGGTCGCAGAGTCATACACAACTTAGCGGCTGAATAGCAGCAACAACAACAGCAGCAGTATTGTCCCTTTTGAGGGCAATAGCAGAACCTTGGTTTTCTAAGAAGGATCTACCAGCATGGCATTGTGGGAATTTGCCTTCTGGTGTGACCCCCGTTAGTTCCCTGTTGAAAAACTTGTCAGGCTGGAAGGACCTCAGGGCAAGTTAGAGTCAAGCCTACTTCCTCTTCTCTCTCATTACTAGCTGATCACTCAGTCTCATCTGGTCAGCTGTGGAATTTTTGACAAAACCAGAAGTAGTTTTTTTAGACAGTGGGTTTTGAATGTGTGTTTGGTAGGAATCTTCATATTAAAAAAAAAAACAAAAAATTGTTAAATAGGTAAGCTAAAAGATAAATGAAACCCCTACATAAATTATCCCAGACAAAACAAGTCTTCAAAATAAGATAGGGAAGGAGGGGAAAGGGAAGTGTGTGTGACATTTGGATGTGCATTACAAAAGAGAAGAAACTGGCCCAGGAGGCCCAAAACCGTCCTGGCGAGGTTAACTCCCTCAGTCAAAAACAATCACACCTGAGGGATTGCCATCTGTTAAAAAAATAACACCTGTATTGCTTTGTTTTTAAAATGACCACTTGTTATCCCAATAAAAATTTTTAAGAAATGATCACTTATTTTTCTGAACGCAGAAAACATAGAAAAACAGAGCAAGAATTTTTGAAAGCTAATTTCACACATGGGGGTTATCATTATTAACTTTTTGATGAATATCCTTTTAGTTTACAGATCTATTCACATGTCTTTTTATAAGAATAGTATACTTCTCTGCAACTTTCTTTATTTCTCTAAATGTGTGTCATGGGCTTCCTATGCAAATAAGGCACACAGGCAAGTTAAAAATCTCTGGATTCTCATTTGAGAAAAACACAATAGGGAAGGTAAAATAGTCAAAACAAATGTAAAAAATTCAAAATATGTCACAGGCATTTTCCCCACTAACAACGCTTCTACAGTACAATGATCATATTTTTTTTCCATCTTGAGAAGGTGCCATAATTTATTTAACATCCTCTATGTGTGTGTGTGCAGGAATACACAGAAGAACTGTACAAAAAAGATCTTCACGACCACGATAGTCACGATAACGTGATCACTGACCTAGAGCCAGACATCTTGGAATGTGAAGTCAAGTGGGCCTTAGAAAGCATCACTAGGAACAAAGCTAGTGGAGGTGATGGAATTCCAGTTGAGCTATTTCAAGTCTTGAAAGATGATGCTGTGAAAGTGCTGCACTCAATATGCCAGCAGATTTGGAAAACTCAGCAGTGGCCACAGGACTGGAAGAGGTCAGTCTTCATTCCAATCCCAAAGAAAGGGAATGCCAAAGAATGCTCAAACTACCGCACAATTGCACTCATCTCACACGCTAGTAAAGTCATGCTCAAAATTCTCCAAGCCAGGCTTCAGCAGTATGTAAACTGTGAACTCCCAGATGTTCAAGCAGGTTTTAGAAAAGGCAGAGGCACCAGAGATCAAATTGCCAACATCCGCTGGATCATGGAGAAAGCAAGAGAGTTTCAGAAAAACATCTATTTCTGCTTCATTGACTATGCCAAAGCCTTTGACTGTGTGGATCACAATAAACTGTGGAACATTCTGAAAGAGATGGGAATCCCAGACCACCTGACCTGCCTCTTGAGAAACCTGTATGCAGGTCAGGAAGCAACAGTTAGAACCAGTCATGGAACAACAGACTGGTTCCAAATAGGAAAAGGTGTACGTCAAGGTTGTATATTGTCACCTTGCTTATTTAACTTATATGCAGAGTACATCATGAGGAACGCTGGGCTGGAAGAAGCACAAGCTGGAATCAAGATTGCTGGGAGAAATATCAATAACCTCAGATATGCAGATGACACTACCCTTATGGCAGAAAGTGAAGAGGAACTCAAAAGCCTCTTGATGAAAGTGAAAGAGGAGAGTGAAAAGGTTGGCTTGAAGCTCAACATTCAGAAAACAAAAATCATGGCATCTGGTCCCATCACTTCATGGGAAATAGATGGAAAAACAGTGGAAACAGTGTCAGACTTTGTTTTTTTGGGCTCCAAAATCACTGCAGATGCTGATTGCAGCCATGAAATTAAAAGACGCTTGCTCCTTGGAAGGAAAGTTATGACCAACCTTGATAGTATATTGAAAAGCAGAGACATTACTTTGCCGACCAAGGTCCGTCTAGTCAAGGCAATGGTTTTTCCCGTGGTCATGTATGGATGTGAGAGTTGGACTGTGAAGAAAGCTGATCGCCGAAGAATCGATGCTTTTGAACTGTGGTGTTGGAGAAGACTCTTGAGAGTCCCTTATACTGCAAGGAGATCCAACCAGTCCATTCTAAAGGAGATCAATCCTGGATGTTCATTGGAGGGACTGATGCTAAAGCTGAAACTCCAATACTTTGGCCACCTCATGAGACGAGTTGACTCACTGGAAAAGACTCTGATGCTGGGAAAGGTTGGGGGCGGGAGGAGAAGGGGACGACGGAGAATGAGATGGCTGGATGGCATCACCGATTCTGTGGACATGGGTTTGAGTGTACTCCGGGAGTTGGTGATGGACAGGGAGGCCTGGCGTGCTGTGATTCATGGGGTCGCGGAGAGTCGGACACGACTGAGCGACTGAACTGAACTGAACTGAACTGATGTGTAGAGACTGCTGCTGCGTCACTTCAGTCGTGTCCGACTCTGTGCGACCCCATAGACGGCAGCCAACCAGGCTCCCCCATCCCTGGAATTCTCCAGGCAAGAGCACTGAAGTGGGTTGCCATTTCCTTTTCCAATGCATCAAAGTGAAAAGTGAAAGTGAAGTCGCTCAGTCATATCGGACTCTTAGCGAACCCATGGACTGCAGCCCACCAGGCTCCTCCATCCATGGGATTTTCCAGGCAAGAGTACTGGAGTGGGGTGCCATTGCTTTCTCCGATGTGTAAAGACTAGACAGTTTCTAATTATTCATAAGTAGAACAAACACTCCAGTGGATAGTTTTGGAAATCTCTGGGAGTGTTCATTGTTGTTTACTTAGAATAAATCCCTAGACGAGGTATGCTGCTGCTGCTGCTGCTAAGTCACTTCAATCATGTCCGACTCTGTTGGACCCCATAGACGGCAGCCCACCAGGCTCCCCCATCTCTGGGATTCTCCAGGCAAGAACACTAGAGTGGGTTTCCATTTCCTTCTCCAGTGCATGAAAGTGAAAAGTGAAAGTGAAGTCGCTCAGTTGTGTCTGACTCTTAGTGACCCCATGGACTGCAGCCTACCAGGCTCCTCCGTCCATGGGATTTTCCAGGCAAGAGTACCGGAGTGGGTTGTCATTGCCTTTTCCGAGAAGAGGTATTGCCCATTCCAAAGCTATCACTCAAGACATTTTGATACTGCTTTCCAAATTGCCTTCTAGAGAAATTGTACAGTTTAAAGAAGGCTGAGAGCCGAAGAATTGATGCTTTCTAACTGTGGTGCTGGAGAAGACTCTTGAGAGTCCCTTGAACTGCAAGGAGATCAAACCAGTCAATCCTAAAGTAAATCAACTAAATCAATCCTGAAGTAATTCAATCCTTGTATATTAATTAGAAGGACTGATGCTGAAGCTGAAGCTCCAATATTTTGGCAATCTGATGGGAAGAATTGACTCATTGGAAAAGACCCTGATGCTGGGAAAGATTGAGGGCAGGAGGAGAAGGGGACGACAGAGGATGAGACGGTTGGATGGCATCACTGATTCAATGGACATGAATTTGAGCAAACTCTGGGAGATGCTGAAGGACAGGTAAGCTTGACATGCTGCAGTCCATGGGGTCTCAAAAAGTTGGATGTGACTGAGCAACTGAACAACAACAAAATAGTCCCACCAGCAACTTGTATGAGTGTTTACTAGTGCTGAGAAAGTGTGAGCATCCAAAGAAGTGTCTGGAAATGTGACAGGGGATATATGGTACTTGGTGGATTTTTTAACTTGAGTTGTACATGATGTATCTGTTCTCTTTCTGCTTCTGACACCTTTCGCAATAGGGCCAGTGCCTATTTTTCCAATCCTGCCTCCTATTCTTCTGCAAACACACACACACACAGATTCATGTGTTCCTAAATTTACTTTTCCAGTTTTTCTTTTCCCCAGATGACATTCATGCTCCATCTACTCTCACCTTAGCCTTACCAATAGTATGTCTCAAAATCTATCATTGGAGACTATTTCAAAGGTCACATCCCTCATCAGGTCTTTTCTGACACTCTAAAACAAATGCAATCTTTCCCATTTTTTCTGCAGTTCTTTCCTGTTACTTATCTCACTTTATCTGAGTCATAGCCATAGTTAGTTCCAGAATGAGAGATGTGGCCCATGTCCTAGCGCTACCTGGCAGTTGGGGCAAGTCACTTTCCCTTGTGGCATCTCAGTTTTCTCATTGGTAAACTGAAGACTAATTAAGGCTGGATGGCTTTAAAGTAGATTTCATGTTTAACAATTTAAAATTCAATCTTTATCTATGACTTATCTCTTGACTTGGGACTTCCCAGGTGGTAAAGAATCTGTCTGACAATACAGGAGACCTGAGTTCGATCCCCAGGTCAGGAAGATCCCCTGGAGGAGGAAATGGCAAACCACTGCAGTATGCTTGCCTGGAAAATCCCATGGACAGAGAAGCCTGGTGGGCTACAGTCTATGCGGTCATGAAGAGTCTGACACAACTATGTGATTGAGCATGCATGCATCCCATGACTAAGACAGAAATCCTTAAATATCCTGAAGCCACTGGTGCCTTTGAGAATCTGATGAAAGTTTTTGAGCCCTGTTTTTCCCCCAGTGGATTTAGAAGTATGAATATTTAATAACAATATGTTTATAAAAGCATCACTTGAAGCCCATGTAAGGCAAGGTTAAGAACTACAGCTCTTTTTTAAAAAAAAATTATTTATTTTGGTTTCCAGAGTTCTCAAGAATTTTCCACAGTTTATTGTGATCTGCATAGTCCAAGGCATTGCTGTAGTCAATAAAGCAGAAGTAGAAGATTTTTTGGAATTCTCTTGCTTTTTCGATGATCCAACGGATGTCTGCAATTTGATCTCTGGTTCCTCTTCTTTTTATAAATCCAGCTTGAACATCTAGAAGCTTATGGTTCACATGCTACTGAAGCCTGGCTTGGAGAATTCTGAGCATTACTTTGCTAGCTTGTGAGATGAGTGCAATTGTGCAACAGTTTGAACATTCTTTGGCATTGCCTTTCTTTGGGATTGGAATGAAAGCTAACCTTTTCCAGTCCTGTGGCCACTGCTGAGTTTTCCAAATTTGCTGGCATACTGAGTGCATCACTTTCACAGCATCATCTTTCAGGATTGGAAATAGCTCAACTGGAATTCCATCACCTCCACTAGCTTTCTTCGTAGTGATGCTTCCTAAGGCCCACTTGATTTCACATTCTAGGATGTCTGGCTCTAGGTGAATGATCACACCATCGTGGTTATCTGGATCATGATGATCTTTTCTGCGTGGTTCTTCTGTGTATTCTTGCCACCTCTTCTTAATATCTTCTGCTTCTGTTAGGTCCATACCATTCCTGATCTGATCTTCCTTGATCTCTTGATTTCCTAGGAAATCTGTATGCAGATCAAGAAGCAACAGTTAGAACTGGACATGGAACAACAGACTGGTTCCAAATAGGGAAAGGAGTACGTCAAGGTTGTATATTGTCACCCTGCTTATTTAACTTACATTTAGAGTATATCATGTGAAATGTTAGGCTGGATGAAGCACAAACTGGAAACAAGATTGCTGGGAGAAGTATCAATAATCTCAGATATACAGATGACACCACCCTTATGGCAGAAAGCGAAGAAGAACTGAAGAGCCTCTTGACGAAAGTGAAAGTGGAGAGTGAAAATGTTGGCTTAAAGTTTAACATTCAGAAAACTGAGATCATGGCATCCAGTCCCATCATTTCATGGCAAATAGATGGGGAGAAAATGGAAACAGTGACAGACTTTATTTTCTTAGGCTCCAAAATCACTGCAGATGGTGACTGCAGCCATGAAATTAAAAGGCTTTTGCTCCTTAGAAGAAAAGGTATGACCAACCTTGACAGCATATTAAAAAGCAGACACATTACTTTGCCAACAAAGGACCTTCTAGTCAAAGATACGGTATTTCTAGTAGTCATGTATGGATGTGAGAGTTGAACCATAAAGAAAGCTGAGTAACAAAGAATTGATGCTTTTGAACTGTGAAGTTGGAGAATACTCTTGAGGGTCCCTTGGACTGCAAGGAGATCCAACCAGTCCATCCTAAAGGAAATCAGTCCTCAGTATTCCTTGGAAGGACTGATGCTGAAGCTGAAACTCCAATACTTTGGCCACCTGATGCAAAGAGCTGACTCATTTGAAAAGACCCTGATGCTGGGAAAGATTGAAGGCGGGAGGAGAAGGGGACAACAGAGGATGAGATGGTTGGATGGCATCACCGACTCGATGGACATGAATTTGAGCAATCTTTGGGAGATGGTGATGAACGTGGAAGCCTGGTGTGCTGCAGTCCATGGGGTCACAAAGAGTCGGACCTGACTGAGTGACTTAGCTGACTGCCTGGGTCTTAGCTGCAGCACATGGGAGTTCACTGAGGCATGTGGGCTCTCTAGTTGTGGCCTGTGGACTAGCTGGCCCCGTAGCATGAGTTTCTAGACCAGGGTCAAACCTTGCATCCCTGCATTGAAAGGTGGATTCTTAACCACGAGACCACCAGGCAAGTTCCAACTGTGGCTCTTTAAGTCTGTTTTTTAAATTTTTGTTTCTCTGTTGAATAGAGTAGGAAAGGTCAATAAATATTTTTTTGCAATGAATCATTTATACAGTAAGGTAGTGAGACTAAAACATAATGCTTTGAATTTACTCTGAGATTTAAGGAGAAATTTCATTACTTTTTAGTTATCTTGGTGTTAAAACTCCACCCATATCAACATATTAAATAAGGAAAATTGAGAGGCTTTCAGAATACATTCAGCATAGACCACGACCTTTAGTCTTTCAGACACTCTTAAACCTCAGGCATTTTGATGTTCTTACATAATAGTTTGCAATTTCAGATTTCCTATCCGAGGATTGCAGATCAGCAAGCAATTATAATGTAGTGGTATTTCTCTAACACAAGAACACCGATTTTTAAAAGATTAGTTCATGGGCAGGAATAGATTGGGAGAGGATAAACCAGGCATTTTTCACATAAGTCTGCATTACTAGAAAATACAAAATTGCTCTCCAAATGAAGAACAGTGTTTACACAGGCTTACATTAAAAGCAAAATCCTGTTGACAGCTCTCAAGTTCTTTATCAGGATCTATCACAAAGGGAAAACATTTGTAAATGCCATTAACCCACAAGCAGATCTTGAGAGTCATGGGAATGGAGAGTTGGGATTCGCATGCTGTCTGAACTGATTTACACTCTTGTATATCCTCCCTGTTTTTAGACTGTTTCCTATTTGTTCCTCCTTCCTACTTCATATTAAATGGAAAATAATGCAATATAAGGGCTTCCCCCATAGCTCAGTCAGTTAAGAATCAATCTGCAATGCAGGAGACCTGGGTTCAATTCCTGGGACAGGAAGATCCCCTGGAGAAGAGAATGGCGACCCACTCCAGTACTCTTGCCTGGAGAATCCCATAGCCTGGCAGGCTACAGTCCATGGGGTTGCAAGAGTCGGACACAACTTAGTGAATAAATCATCATCACCAGTGCAATATAAAGTGTTTAGTCAGTCTGGGGGGGCTTTAGTCATTACTTTGAACTTGGATTTTTCTTCTTGGTGTAATTCAGTGCTAGAACTGAGAACAGTGACTTGATCCTGTGTTCAGGGGTTCTGTTACTTTCTCTAATTTCACCTCTATCTAAGCAAACAAACAGACCTGCCCTCTGACCCACCATGCATGTCAGGAACTCAATATTTCTTTTGATGATGCAGGCCTATTGTGATGACACGTATTTACACAGAATAAGAATGTGAGAGCACAGTACTGATGATTCTGGACTTCAGTCATCTGTGTTGCTCTGCCATCTCTAGGTCATCCAGCTTGGACTCATCTCTGCCACTCATTGGACTGCCAATGGCAGTCACTGGAGCCAGTTTTCTGCAGCTCAGTCCTAGATTTCTTTTGTTCAAACTTGCCTGTCTGAAGAAAATGCAAAACCCATCTGGTAGATGCACAATATATGTGACTTAAGTGTATAGGAGCCCTAGTTAAGGGGCAAAAAGTTGGCTAAAGTGCCCTCATCTCAGAGAAGCAGTCCCTAGTCTCAAGATGTGGTTGGGCCCTCCAGGTAGAAACTCTCATAATACTTAGTTCTTTACAATTTTGAGATTATTACCATCATATTTATATAGCTAATTATGGACATAGTTGTTTTCTGTATTTCTTCATAAGGAACTGTGTCTTATTTTTTTTTTTATATATTCAGTACATTTAGAACGTTTTTTATTTTGGTTGCATTGGGTCTTCATTGCTGTGTGCGAGCTTCTCCAGCTGTGGCGAGAGGCTTAGTTGCCCTGAGTCATGTGGGATCTTATTAATAGTTCCTTGACCAGGGATCAAACCCACATTCCCCATATTGGAAGGTGAATTCTTAAGCACTGGACCATCAGGGATATCCCAGAACTGTGTCTTTTTTTTAAAAAAAAAAACAAATACATTTCTCCATATCTAGAGTTTAACAAAGTAGATGCTCAAAAATATTTCTTGAATAATAATTATTATTGCTACCACTACTAGTAATGTTATTATGACTATCATTTCTAAAAATAGTAGTAGCAAGTATTGTAGAGTTATTTACAGTTTACAAAGTGCTGTACATTAACTCATCACTGATAGAACTTAAAAACAGCGCTGAGTGATAAGGGAACATTTCAAGCTCTATATCATAACACCCCTTACTTACATTTAAAACACATGAATACAAAAATCAGCACCTTATAGATTTTAAAGATCTTCACACACCTAAGCACATACGATAAGCATATTAGAGAGGAAGAGAGTTTGGGGAGAGAATAGCAATGGTGTAGAGAGTAAATTGAGAGATATAATACAATTAAGAAGGAGTGAGTCCTCACACAGACTAATGGTGACAGGAAACTGAGGACTGAGAAACCCAATTATCTCAGCTCTGACCTAAGACCAAGGAGAGAGAGATTTGTCTGTATTAGATTTTGGGAAAACCTAAAGTAATTATTTGTATGATATTTTGAGTACATTCAATTTCTCAAATACCTAATTCTTGACTCAACATCCCCTTCTTCCTCAAAACCAACATCCTATTCCTCTTCCTTCTCTTTCTCTTTTCTTTTGCTTACATGCTCTCAAAATATTTTCATCAAAAAGAAATAATTATCCATCAGCAACATAGATGAATTACAATGCATCATGCTAAGTGAAAAAAAGCCAGATTCAAAAGGCTCTCTATTGTATGATTCTGTTCATATAACATTCTGCAAAAGGTAAAATTATAGGAACAGAAACAGGGCAATGGCTGCCAGAGGCTGAAGGTGGGGAAAAAGGATTGACTGTAAAGATAAAACCTTTGAGAATGATGGAGGCATTCTGCCTCTTGATTATGGTGGAAGTTATGTAGCTATGTTAGTTGGTTAGGGGTTCTATGATAAAATATCACAGATGAGGTGGTTTAAGCACATAACTTCCATGAGTATCCAGAAAAATACAACTTGTGCATTTTTATGACCTATTTCTTTAATGAGGAAAAAATCCCTAGACGTCTCCCTCACAGTAGTAGTCCTGAATGAGTTAAGAGTGTCCGTGAAATCCTATTGTTTTTGATTCTGTAATATGATTAATAGAACACTTCAGGGCAGAGAGTGCCTGCGGAGGAAAGCTGCAAATGTGGGCTGCGTTAGGAACCCACTGGGAGAATGGTCTGAGGGAGCAGACAGAAAAGGCTGCAGAGAGCCTCCGGTAGGGGCCAAATCCCCACTTTTCAGGGTAAAGTAGAACTAACCCTCCTCTAGCCCCCTTGTCTGGGGTTAGTTGAGATCAAATTCGAAATAACCGAGGACAGATTTGAGGGCAAGCATGTTGATGCTGTGGAAAGCGTATGGCCTTAAGCTGAACCTTGGACTTAGAAGGATATGCTTGGGTTTCCATAGTGGCTTCTCCACTTATTATCTTGGAAAGTTATTTAACTTCTCTGGATCTTTATATCCTTATCTGGAAAATGAGTGAATGAGAGCCAGCATTCAGAGTTGTCCTGAAGATTCGAAATAAAGGAGGTAAAACCCTGGCCTGGGGAGTTCTGTAGGGACTCAACAATTTACAGCATTTGCTATGCATTGTGATTTGAAGAGCAGAATTCAGGACAGGTCAGGTCCAGGGATAGAGCACTTGACCTATGGAATCACCGGCTTCTGATGTGGTCTAACACTCTAGAGAGTGTCTTTGGAGGCCAGTTGCTGTGTCTAAGTAATGATGGAAGACTTGTTTTTCTCTTCTAGAACCCCAGAGCTCCTTTCTGGATCTCTCTGTTAAGAGTCTTTCCCTTATGATGACAAATTTAGTACCCAAACAGCTGCAGTTTTATTTGCATTCACCCAGGAGCATTTGATCTCTAAGTCAAAAGGAAAAGATCTTTCTTCTGCCTTAATGGGGGCTTCCAAGGATCCCCTCAGGCTTGACACTAGTGCACTTATGGGGTCAACACACATCATAGGGGAGTGTCGATTGGTAAGTCTGCTGGTTGGGTGTTGGGAGGTGTTCTGCCTTAGAAAATAAGAAGCCTGGGCTATTGAGCTGTTTTTGTTTATCTGTATTTTTCCTTTAAGGAGATGATTTGAAGTAAATAATTGTTCTTCTTTGGGTTTCATTTTCTTACTGTATGAAGGGAGAATGTTGAATTAAATGACTTTTACAGTCCTTTCCAGTTAAAGATATTCTAATATTCTATAGTTTGAAACTGAAGAAGGATCTTAATTGGTTGATTTCTACTGAAATGGCCAAAAAGTTCTTTCGAGTTTTTCCATAAAATATTATAGAAAAACCTGAATGAATATTTTAGCTAACCCAATGCAAAGCTTGACAGCATCCACTCTATGTGGAGGCCTGGGCTGTATTCCGGGCAGACAGGGAGGAACAAGCCAGGCCAGCCCACTCCCAGCCTGAGCTTGTATCTCTGTCACAATGCTTCATGTCTGGGGTCAATTTCTGTTTAACGTTTTTATCAATGACTTCTAAGGCATGTTCATTCCATTTGTGGGAAGTTCTGAGTTGGGAGTATTGACATGGTAGAATCTGATTCTTGAAGTATCAGGCTCAACAACAAAAGTAAGCACTTTTAAAATTTAGGAAGATGGACCAAAACTCACAAGATAAACATATAAGGTACAATTAAGTACAGATAGAGAGAAAATCTTCAACTAAGGTTTAAAATAAATCAAATTTGCAGGTACAGGATAAGACATATTGGGTGATAGCTTTAAGCATCTGATACACTTTCTGCTCAGCCTCCAAAGGTTAAAGAGTCACAAAGTAACATTAGTCACAGAGTTGGAGAAGGATTGAGTCTCCCTAAGATTGGGTGTTCATTGGAAGGACTGATGCTAAAGCTGAAACTCCAATACTTTGGCCACCTCATGAGAAGAGTTGACTCACTGGAAAAGACTCTGATGCTGGGAAGGATTGGGGGCAGGAGGAGAAGGGGACGACAGAGAATGAGATGGCTGGATGGTATCACCGACTCAATGGACCTGAGTTTGAGTGAACTCCGGGAGTTGGTGATGGACAGGGAGGCCTGGTGTGCTGTGACTCATGGGGTTGCAAAGAGTCGGACATGACTGAGTGACTGAACTGAACTGAACTGAAGATCTCTGTGCTTGATAGTTTTATAACACCAGTGAGGTGTCCGGGCACCAGTTCTATCATCTCTTCTACTCCCATCCCCTTTCTTTTCTTTGCTCCTTTGATAGCAGGGTATGCCTTATCTAACACTGTATCCACACCTGCATTTCTGGTCCATAGTTCTTTGATTTACTTATAACAGGCAACTTTTTTTTTTTTCCCCAGAGAAAATTCAACCCTCCAGCCCAGGGGGCAGGGGCACTGAGAAACGGAATGAGGGCCTCACTCCAAGCCCTCCCTAGATGCAGTAGGTGGGGAGAGGAATCCCATTATAGGCAATTAATGCAATAGAAATAATGCCTGATTTTACAATAGTCCATGTGGTCTTTGATATCAGTGAATCGTGTGATAGAACTGCCAGGAAATACTAAGATCATCTTGGCCTGTATTAACAGAAGTTTGCAGTGGGCAGTAAGAGAACTCTGTATTCTGTGCTAGGCAGACACGTTCACAAACATTGCACCCCATTCTGGATATCACATTTAATGAGAGACATTAAAATTGGAGACTGTCCAAAGAATAATGAACAAGTTGGTGGCTGCATATCAGTTCAGGCCATCCACTTTGCAATCAGACAGACCTACTCAGGTCCAAGCTCTGAAACCTACTGTGTGGCTTTGGGCAAGTTATTTAATCTCTCATAACCTCAGTTTCTTCGTGCAGGCAGTGGAACTAATTAACGGTACCTGTCTCATTGAGCTATGGCAAGAACGATGAGGATGATGATAAACTATGATCTATATTTGGAGGAATTAGAATTGTTTAGCCAGAAAATTGAAGACTTGATGGGGAAAGGATGAGGGAAGTGAACAGGAGGTGAGATCTATTTTGAGACATTTGAACAACTGCTATTAGGAAGAGTTATTAGATTTATTTTGGGTGATTCTCATGACAGAATTAGGTCAAATAGTAGGATTTGCAGAGAAGAAGATGATACTGTCTTAAACATATGGCAGAAATTTTTAACAAATAGCACTGTTAAAAAATGCAATTCAAGATCATAGCAGAATGTTCAGGCAGTGCTGACTTCCATGCCTTAGAACGGTACAGAGGGGAGTCCTATATTGAGTGAGTGAGTTTGGGCTTTTAGGTTCTCAAACTTGCCTGTGTCTCAGAATCATCTGGAATCAGGGTTTAGGAATCTCTAAGTACTTCAGGTGTTTCTGATAAAGTCAGTGCCTGCGCAGGCAATTTAGACCCTTTGGACTGGAGGATGGGTCCCTTTGCACCTACATTAGACGGTGATGGGATTCTGGTGGCAAGGTCCTAGGAGCAAGGAGACAGGAAGATTAAAAAAAAATGTGTCAAACATACTTTGGAGTATTGGGGTCGAATGGATGTTTCATGTAGACGGGTGGTTGGAATCTGGTTGGAGTGAAGTTAGGGCCAGTGTGTGGAGAGCTTTAGGTGTGAGGTATAGAAGCTTGAGGTTGTATCAGGCAGGGTTCCATGAGAAATGTGACACAAAGGAATTTGCAAAAATCCCTCATTATGGAAGGAGGGAGAAAGGCAATTCCAGATGCTGTATTTCATTCCTCTTGGAGTTCACCATCTTGGAACCTATAGCTTGACTCATCAGTTTCTATTTTCTTCATTTCTGAGCTACCATCAGTTGGACAATGTGTGGTGATAGATCTGTGATACATTTTTAATGCATCTTTGCGTCCCTAGTATGTGGAAAGAAAGTGAGGACTTTCACATAGGTAGTTCTTCAAGGTAGTAGAGGAAGCACCCACAGGTCTGCTCAAGTGAAAAGCAATAGTCTCGAGATCACAGTCTTGATAATGTCAGAGGTGCCAATGGCTGGAAGCCAAAGTTCAGGGATTTCCTTAAGGGGCAAGTTCTTCTGCCTACATCCAAGCCACTGAATTCTGTAATGTAAGCACTTTTGTTTTAATCTCAAGGCAATTCTCAAGTTAATTAGATGCAATCATTAGCTCTCCTGCATGAGAATGCACAGTTACAGAAGCGGGAAATGAGGTCATCAGGGAGCTGCCCTTAGGTGTTCTGAGACAGCGAAGGGAGGAACTGCAGCTGACCACACTGACCAATTTAAGTCTCAGAAAACAAAAACCTACAACGAAAACCTACTCCCCAGTCCTCAGGAGCCAAAGAAGTGCAACATATAAGACAGATGCTGTACTTTCACAGTGTTCCTTCTTATATCTGCCTGCCTCCTGCAGCAGCGTCCCTGACGATGGTTCAGCGGGCAGAAAGAACAGTGGGGCTTGTCAGAAGCTCTGCATTTAAGGGCGTGCTTGCCTTTATCAGCTGTGGGATTTGGGGCCAGCCAGTTCCATCACCTGTTGCAGATAGAGATACCAATCTTTTAGGGTGTTGGGAGCCTTGTGGGTGAAGCACCTATGACCATACATAGAGTTTGACAAATGCAGATTGAGTTCATGCTGGTCTCCGCCGTAGTTTGGCTTTCTGACTGAGCTAGCATGGGATTTGCATGGCCCTACCTTTGTGCCTTCAAGAAGATACTACTATTTTCCAGGATCGTCTTCACTATTCTAGCAATGTTCCTAGCTACATGTCTAAATTTGCATGCTTTCAGGGAGCATTGTAAGAGGGTGTATAAGGGTTTGGGAGTTCTATTTGTTTTTTAGGGCTGCTGTAACAAAGTACCAAAACCTGGATGGCTTGAAACAACAGACGTTTATTGTTTCATATTTCTAGCTGCTCGAAGTCTGACATTAAGGTGCCACCTGACGGTGCTCTCTATGATGGCTCTAGGACACGATCTCTTCTTACCTCTTTTATCTTCTGGGGTTTGCTATTAGCCCTTGCCATTCTCTGGCTGTAGACATATCATTTCAGCCACGTGGCTGTCTGCTCTCTCTGGGTCTCCATATCATCTTCCCTTTGTGTTGTCTTCCTCTGGTTTCAAAGTTTCCCTTCTTATAAGGATAT
Source organism: Moschus berezovskii (assembly GCF_049115385.1). Taxonomy (NCBI): domain Eukaryota; kingdom Metazoa; phylum Chordata; class Mammalia; order Artiodactyla; family Moschidae; genus Moschus; species Moschus berezovskii. The sequence continues at coordinate 17,471,476 of NC_142479.1, forward strand.
TAGTCATGTTGGATTAGGGACCACTCTAATGAGGTTATTTTAACTTGATTACCTGTATAAAAATCCTATTTCTATATAAGCTGAGATAGTGGGGATTCGGACCTTAACATAACTTTTGGGAGGCATGCAATTCAACCTGTGATAGGAGCCATGGATACCTGTGTTCAAACCTTGGTCCTGCCATCTATTAGATATGATCTTGGTCGAGTTATTTATCCCACTAAGTCTTGTTTCCTCATCTGTGAAATCAGGACTATATTATTAACCACCTCATGAGGTTGTTTTGCTGCTGCTGCTGCTAAGTCGCTTCAGTCGTGTCCCAAATAGAAAAGCGCTTTTCAAGCATATTTCTTAGCATGGAATTCCTTTTTCAAGTAGATGCTTACAAAGAAGGCTAATATATAAAACATATTTCAGCCATAAAAAAAGTTGAGCACCAAAGCTGGAGAATACTCTTGAGAATCCCTTGGACTGCAAGGAGATCCAACCAATCCATTCTAGAGGAGATCAATCCTGGGTGTTCATTGAAAGGACTGATGCTAAAGCTGAAACTCCAATACTTTGGCCACCTCATGCGACGAGTTGACTCACTGGAAAAGACTCTGATGCTGGGAGGGATTGGGGGCAGGAGGAGATGGGGACGACAGAGAATGAGATGGCTGGATGGCATCACTGACTCAATGGAGGTGAGTTTGAGTGAACTCCGGGAGTTGGTGATGCACAGGGAGGCCTGGCGTGCTGTGATTCATGGGGTCACAAAGAGTTGGACACGACTGAGCGACTGAACTGAACTGAAAAAGAAATTACCTATTTTTTTATTGAAGGATAATTGCTTTATAGAATTTTGTTGTTTTCTATCAAACCTCAACATGAGTCAGCCATAGGTATACATGTATCCCCTGCCTTTTGAACCTCCCTCCCATATCCCTCCCCATCCTACTCCTCTAGGTTGATACGGAGCCCCATTAGAGTTTCCTGAGCCGTACAGCAAATTCTTGTTGGCTATCTATTTACATATGGTAATGTAAGTTTCCATGTATTCTTTCCATATATCTCACCCTCTCCTCATGTCAGTAAGTCTATTCTCTATGTCTGTTTCTCCATTGCTGCCCTTTCAATAAATTCTTCAGTACCACTTTTCTAGATTCTGTATATATGCGTTAGAATACGATATTTATCTTTCTCTTTCTGACTTACTTCACTCTGTATAAGAGGTTCTAGGTTCATCCACCTCATCAGAACTGACTCAAATGTGTTCCATTTTATGGCTGAGTAATATTCCATGTGTACGTGTACCACAACTTCTTTATCCATGCATCTGTCACTGGACATCTAGGTTGCTTCCATGTTCTAGCTATTGTAAATAGTGCTGCAACGAACAATGGGATACATGTGTCTTTTTCAATTTTGGTTTCCTCAGGGTATATGCCTAGGAGTGGGTCATATGGTAGTTTTATTCCTAGTTTTTAAAGGAATCTCAATATAGTCTTCCATAGAGGCTGTATCAATTTACATTCCCACCAACAATGCGAGAGTGTTCCCTTTTCTGCACACCCTCTCCAGCATTTGTTGTTTGCAGACTTTTTGATGATGGCCATTCTCACCGTTGTGAGTTGATATCTCATTGTAGTTTTGATTTGCATTTCTCTGATAAGGAGTGATGTTGAGCAACTTTTCATGTGTTTGCTAGCCATCTGTATGTCTTCTTTAGGGAAATGTCTGTTTAGATCTTTTCCCCATTTTTGATTGGGTTGTTTGTTTTTCTAGTATTGAGTTGTATGAGCTGTTTGTATGTTTTGGAAATTAATCCTTTGTAAATTGTTTCATTTGCTACTATTTTCTCCCATTCAGAAGGTTATCTTTTCACCTTGTTTGTAGTTTCCTTTGCTGTGCAAAAGCTTTTAAGTTTAATCAGGTCCCACTTGTTTGCTTTTGTTTTTATTTCCATTAGTCTAGGAGGTGGGTCATAGAGGATCTTGCTTTGATTTATGTCACTGAGTGTTCTGCCTATGTTTTCCTCTAAGAGTTTGATAGTTTCTGGTCTTACATTTAGGTCTTTAATCCATTCAGTTTATCTTTGTGCATGGTGTTAGGAAGTGTCCTAATTTCATTCTTTTACATGTAACTGTCTGGTCTTCCCAGCACCATTTATTGACGAGGCTGAACTGATGCTTTTGAATTGTGGTGTTGGGGAATACTCTTGGGAGTCTCTTGAACTGAAAGGAGATAAAACCAGTCAATCCTAAAGGAAATCAACCCTGAATATTCTTTGGAAGGACTGATGCTGAAGCTCAAATACTTTGGCCACCTGATGGAAAGTACTAACTCATTAGAAAAGACCCTGATGCTGGGAAAGATTGAAGGCAGGAAGAGAAGGGGACGACAGAGGATGAGATGGTTGGATGGCATCACCGACTCGATGGACATCAGTTTGAGCAAGTTCCAGAAGTTGGTGACAGACGGAAGCCTGGTTTGCTGCAGTCCATGAGGTTGCACATGACTGAGCGACTGAACTGAATTGATTCTGCTTGAAATGGGTTAGTTGAGAAGACCATCATGTCTGATGCATTTGCCTTATTCTTTTGCAGTGTCTTTTAAGACAGCTTTTTGGAAGTACTCAGCCACCTTGAAAGTTCAAAAACCATTGGGTTAAATATTCATTGGTGAGGATGTTACTTTCACCAAGAGTACATACTGGAATAGGTGTTTTTGTGCATATCACCTCATTTAAAGTTACGATGGGAATACTAATAACCCTATTTATTATAGAATGAAACTAAGGCTGAGAAGTAATTTGTCCAATTTGTACAGCTAGAAAGAGGCAAAACTGTGTTCAAAATCAGCATAGCAAGTGTAGGGTCTTGCTCCCAGCCAATAGGCTACATTGGCACACAACCAGATTTGTGCCGGAATGTGATCTGTATACACATCTAGATGTTGCAAGGATCCGAATGCCTGCCTGTGGTTCTAAGCAATGCTATGGAGAAGGTCAGTTCTGTTCATATGCCTTCGGGTGTTGTATGGATACAGAATCCTGTGGGAACACTGTCTGGAAGCTTTGTCTATGCATCAGAAGACCAGGAAGTCTCTGTTCCCTGAAGTTAGTGCAGGATCTGCAATTGACTCAATGTCTAGGAGTAATGTGGGGACCCTGCTATTCCACTGGGAACAGAGAGTGCCTCTCTTTGGGGAAATGGAGCAGGTTAGAATTCAGAAGAAATCACAGAGAAGGAGGCTGCCCACTGGTCTGCAGGCCCTGGAGGACTGGCCTGTGGGCTTCCTTTTTACTATAGAAAGGTTCCATTTTCCTTCCCAGACTCAAGATCAGATAAAGTCATTGGGGGAAGGGTTGAAAGCAGCATCCTCACCAATGAACATTTAACCCTGTGGTTCTTTGACTTCCAAGGTGGCTGAGTACTTCCACAAAGGTGTCCTAAGAGACACTGCAAAGGAATAAGGTACATGCACCAGCAGGTGGGCCTTCAACCCCATCATATACTTTGAGTTCCTAGCTGAATCACTGACATAATTTTTACTGTAAGCCTTACCCTCGACCTTTTGACCCTTCTTTCAAAAACATGATCATTGCTGAAAACTTCTTGACTTTTCCTGTGAGGCAGGGCCTGGCTAGTGGGAATGTCCTATAGTAACCTCATCACCGTGTCCAACTGAGCACAGCAAGCAGAGGGAGAACAGAAAGAAACTGGGCGGGATCTCGGGCCTGCCTAGACTGTCTGTTGTTTTGGCATCAGCACGGGTGAAGGGGCTGAGAAGTACACAGTGAGCTGCACAGGAAAGGCAGGGGCAGGAAGAAGGATGTGCTGGGAAAAGAACAATGACCTGAAGACTATCTACAGCCCAGCCTGAGAGCTAAATGTTTGGGAACACAAAGGCAGTTTGGGTTTCTCATAAAATCAAAACCCACTGGAATAATGGTATTGTTGCTCTTATGGAGTTGGATTTAAGGGGGAAAATCTCTCCCAAACTTCTGGTCTCAATCCTAGATCTGCTAAAATAGACTCAATAATGGGACCTGAGCATCCGTATTTTTAATAAACTTTTCAGGTGTTTCTGCTTAGCTTGCTCTTTAAATGGATTTTTGGGATGCATAACTCACAACTTTTGGTTAAATCCCCCCAATCCATGTGGTTTAGAAGCACAGAGGTGCAAGATTTCCTTTGATTTCTAATAATAATTATGTGGGTAGCATTTCATAGTAGTTGAAAGAACTCTGGTTTGGGAGCTGGAGACCTCAGGTCTAATCATCATTTTCTTTCAATTTCCAGCGATAATTTGCACTAACCACTTAACTGCTGTTTCTTAGAGATAATGGTTGCTCCTGGCACTACCTTATAATCATCACAGAGTTTGTGTAATAGCAGGGGCATATCTCTTATATGCAATGTTACAAAATTTCTTCTCACTTAGATTTTTCAATACTTCTCAATTTCTTTAGGCAAATTATAGACTGTAGCATTTCACATATCTTGAACTTAGCTTGTCACACGATCGCAATAAATGACTGTAAGGGAAAAGCACATTTACGTGTGCACATGCATACAGGCATCCATTTTCTTTCTCTGTCTCTGTTTCCCTCTCCCTCTCTCTCACACACCCCTTTAATTAAACGGCCAGACCAGATGGCACTAAGTCTCAAGATACTTTACATGCGGGTAATCCTCTTAGACCCTTACTCAGAGCTTATTTACTCTTACTCTATGTGTAATTCTAACAGAGCTTGGTGATCTGGCCACTAAGCCTCGTGTAGAATAGAAGCAGCGAACAGAACAAGCGTGGGATGAGATAGGTGGGGATGCTGAGACCATCAAAATCTGAGTGTTGTATGCGCACAAGAAAAAAAAAAAAAAAATGATAACAAAGCAATTTGGAGCCACTGAGTTTAGCCACATAATTCCTTGTGCCTCCATGGAGCCTGGCAATGCTGTGATACAGCACAGTCTGATCCTTTCTGTTTCTGAGGCTGACTCTGATCATAAAGGTGGCTAAATTAAGTTCTGTATTTTAGGCTTGAGAAACACGAACATGGGTATTCTAGCTAAGAAAGATGTATATCTAAAATGTTAAAAGCCTCCAGAGAAGATTTGGTTTCTGAGAATCATTGAAATCACCTAGTTTTAGAACTGAAAAGTGTCATAATCATAATAAAATTATAACTTATTAAGTAATGTTTTGACAACAATCTTCACAGTTGAGCTGACTGACCAGATATGACGTACTGTCGCCTGATAGTAGAAGTTGGTGGGCTAGACAGAGGAAGTCTTTTTGCCCTCTTTAGATGAATCTTAAGATCCTCGCCAAAAGTATAGAAAAGGAAGTTAGAAGTAAAGAATTTAAAAAGTGCTACATGAGCAGCACATGTCCAGACATCCTTCCTACTTCTTCCCTTTGAGAACCCTGTATTCCCTAGCACACCTACATACCGTCTGCTCCATCCTGGCCACCCCTGTGTGTGTGCGTGCTCAGGCGCTCACTCATTCTGACTGTGACTCCGTGGACTCTAGCCTGCTGGGATCCTCTGTCTATGGGATTTCTCAGGCAAGAATACCGGAGCAGGTTGCCATTTCCTACTCGGATCCCTAGGTTGGATCTTCTGATTCCTAGGTAGGATTTTCCAGACCTAGGGATCAAATCTGAATCTCTCCCATCTCTCGCACTGGCAGGCAGATTCTTTACCACTTAGCTACCTGGGAAGCCCCTGTCCACCTACCCACCCAAGCACAAATCTATTTCTATTCCTTAGTCTAGCTCAGCGTCACCTCCTCCAAGATGCTGTCTGGAATTTTCAGTTGAAACTGATCTCTCCTTCTCTGAATTTCCATGGTATGTTACTAATCTCTCTCATTGTACATTTCAATTTCTATATTGTAGCACTTTGTTTTTAAATTATGGCTTCTTCCTCTTAAGAAGTTGTAAATTGCTTGAGGACAGAATCTGGATTTGGTTCATTTCCCTGTCTCCCAAAGTGCTTGGCATCGTGTTTCACAAATATGAGGCATTTGATAAATGCTTATCGAGTAAATAAATGAATGAATCAAGCCAGCCAGATATCTGTCATTTGCATTTGTCAATGCTACATTGCTGTCTTACAGAAATAAATCAGGGACTCTAGGGGAAACATGAATTTACAGACAGAGGTATTAATATGGAAAATTAGTACACTGATTCTTTTTCCTGTAGGGAAGTAACAGCTTTCCCTTTTCTTAAAGTATGGGCTGAGTGGTGGTCTCTCTCAGGTGAAGAGAAAGTCATTGATTATCATCATATTGTGGCCTTGTACTTATGGCTGCAGCTTTAAAGTACTCTTGCTAGACACTCTGTGATCTCTTGGCTGTTAACAAAAGCAGTCTAATAATACCTTATACTTGCATAACAAAGAGTTTTCAAAGTGCTTTAATAAACATAATTTCTTTTGGCTGTTATGACAAAGCGTAATGGCAGGTAGGACAGATGTTACTATCCTTAATTTTCAGATGATGACTCTGAATCTCAGTGAACTAATATAAATCACAGAAGAGAAGCTACATGAGAAGTACCACAACTAGTGCCTTTCTTGCCAGCTGATCAGTCTGGCACCTAAGCCAGTAGAACACACAGCAACAACTGATCCAAATCTTTCTTGTTTGGTTCAGCCCAAGTGTTCCTCTGCATCTGTGAACACCCACAGTAAGCACTGCTTGTGCCACTCATTTTGCATTTCCTAACTTATATTGCTAGTGCTTTTTGTTGTTTCATAGAGGTGATATGACAGTTAATTTTATGTGTCCACTTGACTACGTAGGCCATGGTGCCCGGGTATTTGGTCAAACATTAAAGTCTATTGCTGTGAAGGTATGCGTTTTTAGATGACATCAATATTTAAGTCAGTTGGCTTGGTGTAGAACATATTGACTCCCATAACGTAGGTAAGATTCATCTAATCAGTTGATAGCCTTAAGAGAAGAAGAGGTTTCCCTAAGAGAGGATCTTACCTCCAGAAGCCTTAAACTTGAGTTGTAACATTGGCTCATTTCTGTCTCTTCAGTCAGCCTTCCTGCTCTGCAAATTTTAAACTTGCCAGGCCCACAACTGTGTGAGGAAACTCCTTAGAGTAAATCTCTTTCTCTCTCTACATACATACATATGCAGTTATATACACACACACACATTCACTAGTTCTATTTCTCTGGAGAACCCTAATACTGACAATTCCTAATTTATGAAGATAATTCGTTTTATAAATATGTTTAGATTTAACAAAGAAGAACTCAATGAATTCATAATGACACAAACATTTAAAAAAATGAAACAGATATCTTCCCATCTGAAAGCAAACAAACAAAAAACTTCAACAACAACAACAAAAATGCCCCAAAACTCTGGGCAGTATTGGAAGAGTTTCATCTCCTCACTCTGAAAATCGATCATCACAAGGAAAGGGTTCAGTGTTTATTCTGTCCTTCCTATATAAACCGTACTGAAAGTAACCCATCCCTAACCAATGAAGGATATTCTTCTTTTTATTTTTCTCTTCTTGACTTAAATTTTTAATTTTTATTTTGTATTGAAGTATAGCTGATTGTCAATGTTATGTTAGTTTCAGGTGAACAGTGAACGGACTCAGCTGTACATATATATGTATTCATTCTCCCCCAAACTTGCCTCCCATCAAGACTGCCATGTAACATTGAACAGAGTTCCATGTGCTATACAGTAGGTCCTTGTTGGTTGAGATATACTTCTTTGCAAAACAATTCTAGTTAATACATGTGGAAGGAGTGATGGAGCTAGAATTATTTCTAACTCCTAACTCATGACTCTATTTCTTTTCATTGATAGCTGAGGAAGGCTTTATCTCTCCTTGCTATTCTTTGGAACTCTGCATTCAAATACTTATATCTTTCCTTTTCTCCTTTGCTTTTCTCTTCTCTTCTTTTCACAGCTATTTGTAAGGCCTCCTCAGGCAGCCATTTTGCTTTTTTGCATTTCTTTTTCTTGGGGATGGTCTTGATCCCTGTCTCCTGTACAATGTCACAAACCTCCGTCCAGAGTTCATCAGGCACTCTATCTATTAGATCTAGTCCCTTGAATCTATTTGTCACTTCCACTGTATAATCATAAGGGATTTGATTTAGGTCATACCTGAATGGTCTAGTGGTTTTCCCCATTTTCTTTAATTTAAGTTTGAATTTGGCAATAAGGAGTTCATGATCTGAGTCACAGTCAGCTCCTGGTCTTGTTTTTGCTAACTGTATAGAGCTTCTCCATCTTTGGCTGCAAAGAATGTAATCAATCTGATTTCGGTGTTGACCATCTGGTGATGTCCATTTGTAGAGTCTTCTCTTGTGTGGTTGGAAGAGGGTGTTTGCTATGACGAGTTCTCTTGGCAAAACTCTATTAGCCTTTGCCCTGCTTCATTCCATGCTCCAAGGCCAAATTTGCCTGTTACTCCAGGTGTTTCTTGACTCCCTACTTTTACATTCCAGTCCCCTATAATGAAAAGGACATCTTTTTTGGGTGTTAGTTCTAAAAGGTCTTATAGGTCTTCATAGAACCGTTCAACTTCAGCTTCTTCAGCGTTACTGGTTGGGGCATAGGTATTGAATGATATTCAATATATTGATACAGATATTCAATGATATTGAATGGTTTGCCTTGAAAATGAACAGAGATCATTCTGTCGTTTTTGAGATTGCATTTCAGACTCTTTTTTTGACTATGATGGCTACTCCATTTCTTCTAAGGACAGGGAACAACAGAATGGTTCCAAATAGGAAAAGGAGTACATCAAGGCTGTATATTGTCACCCTGCTTATTTAACTTATATGCAGAGTACATCATGAGAAACACTGGGATGGAAGAAGCACAATCTGGAATCAAGATTGCTGGGAGAAATATCAATAACCTCAGATATGCAGATGACACCACCCTTATGGCAGAAAGTGAAGAGGAACTAAAAAGCCTCTTGATGAAAGTGAAAGAAGAGAGTGAAAAAGTTGGCTTAAAGCTCAACATTTGGAAAACTAAGATCATGGCATCTGGTCCCATCACTTCCTGGGAAATAGATGGGGAAACAGTGGAAACAGTGGCTGATTTTATTTTTCTGGGTTCCAAAATCACTGCAGATGGTGACTGAAGCCATGAAATTAAAAGATGCTTACTCCTTGGAAGGAAAGTTATGACCAACCTAGACAGAATATTAAGAAGCAGAGACATTACTTTGCCAACAAAGGTCCGTCTAGTCAAGGCTATGGTTTTTCCAGCAGTCACGTATGGATGTGAGAGTTGGACTATAAAGAAAGCTGAGCTCTGAAGAACTGATGCTTTTGAACTGTGTGTTGGAGAAGACTCTTGAGAGTCCCTTGGACTGCAAGAAGATCCAACCAGTCCATCCTAAAGGAGATCAGTCCTGGCTGTTCATTGGAAGGACTGATGCTAAAGCTGAAACTCCAATACTTTGGCCACCTGATGTGAAGAGCTGACTAATTTGAAAAGACCCTGATGCTGGGAAAGATTGAGGGCAGGAGGAGAAGGGGATGATAGAGGATGAGATGATTGGATGGCATCACCGACTTAATGGATATGAGTTTGGGTGAACTCCGGGAGTTGGTGATGGACAGGGAGGCCTGGTGTGCTGTGGTTCACGGAGTCGCAAAGAGTCGGACACGACTGAGTGATTGAACTGAACTGAACGCATGACTTAGTGGCTGAACAATGCAATCATTCAGGCAATAATCAGCAATGAATGAAACCATGAGACGAAAGGTCGATGGAGAAATTTACAATGGCTTGACCATGTGGACACCACTTGAATCCACTCATCAATTTGCTTATCACTAAAAGTGGGACAACCAGACATTGTATATCTCTTGATATGAGGCAATATATAGCAATCAGAACCTTCAATGAAGAACTCTTGCCAAAAAAGTTTTGCCTGAACAAGCCTTTGACTAATTTCATTGTATAGGAAATACAGCAGCTAGAAGAACAAAAAAGTAAATAATGAAACAAGTGAATTAACTCCAAGTGGGTCAGTCAGTTCAGTCGCTCAGTCGTGTCCGACTCTCCGCGACCCCATGAATCACAGCATGCCAGGCCTCCCTGTCCATCACCAACTCCCGGAGTTCACTCAAACTCATGTCCACAGAGTCGGTGATGCCATCCAGCCATCTCATTCTCTGTCGTCCCCTTCTCCTCCCGCCCCCAACCTTTCCTAGCATCAGAGTCTTTTCCAGTGAGTCAACTCGTCGCATGAGGTGGCCAAGTGGTTAGGGGGACCAAAAACAGAAGGGTGTTATTCATAATTATGCTGGGACAAAAGACATAAACTGTACCAGGCAAAGCTGGAAGAATGACCATCATAAAAACTGAGTTTTCTGATTGCAATGACATGGCCCAATTTTGCTCACCTATTTCCTTCTTTTGGTGTTCAAATAACACTCAAAAGTCTGTCTCCTGAGTCAGACAAAGATACAAGTTCTACGTCTCCTGAGTCTGCAGTGAAAACTGCAAAAACATGCCCACTTGACCCTTGGAGGCTGGAAGAACTTGCATCTCATCTGGCCACCAGGCAGAGTCCCCATGCCAGTCTGTGGGCATGGGGCTGCGTTATGAAATGCTCACACAATGCCCTTCTGTCCATGGGCCTCCAAAAGAGTTGGACACAGCTTAGCAACTGAAGAACTACAATGACTGAGCTTCATTGGAGTAAAATGGAAAAATGCATCTAAATACAAAGAAGAAAATTTTCACAATTTCCCAGGTGCAAAACTAATATTAGGTTGCTGCAAAAGTAGTAATAGTTTTGCATTGTTGAATTTTGCTGGTTGATATTGAAATACATTCTTAAATAAATGTGGTTATGCATCATTTTAATGCACAATTCTTGCTTTATATGTATATTTTTGTTGATGACTTTTTACTTTCTATTTATTTTATATTTATCTTAGATAGGGAAATATTAGAAAGCAAATTTGAGTGGTTTTCTCATTCCAGTTCAAAATGGGTCAAAAAGAAGTGGAGACGACTCGCAACATCAACAACACATTTGGCCCAGGAAATACTAACGAATATGCAGTGCAGTGGTGATTCAAGAAGTTTTGCAAAAGAGATGAGAGCCTTGAAGATGGGGGGGGGGTGGCAGGCCATAGGAACTTGATAATGACCAAATGAGAGGATCACTGAAGATGATCCTCTCACAACTTCATGAGAAGTTGCTGAGGAACTCAACATTGACCATTCTAAAAGTGGATTTTATTCGACAACTGACAATGGCTAGCTCAGTGGCTGGACTGAGAAGAAGCTTCGACGCACTTCCCATTCTTCTTTCTCAAGACTGCTTTGGCTATTTGGGGTCTTTTGTGTTTCCATAAGAATTGGTGGAGACACCTGACAGAATGTGGTCCACTGGAGAAGGGAATGGGAAACCACTTCAGTATTCTTGCCTTGAGAACCCCATGAACAGTATGAAAAGACAGGACACTGAAAGATGAACTCCCCAGGTCAGTAGGTGCCCAATATGCTACTGGAGATCACTGGAGAAATAACTCTAGAAAGAATGAAGAGACGGAGCCAAAGCAAAAACAACACCCAGTTGTGGATGTGACTGGTGATGGAAGCAAGGTCCAATGCTGTAAAGAGCAATACTGCATAGGAACCTGGAATGTTAGGTCCATGAATCAAGGCAAATTGGAAGTGGTCAAACAGGAGATGGCAAGAGTGAATATTGACATTTTAGGAATCAGTGAACTAAAATGGACTGGAATGGGTGAATTTAACTCAGATGACCATTATGGAGTGGGTTGCTATTTCCTTTTCCAGGGGAATCTTCCTGACCCAGGGACTGAACCCAGGTCTCCTGCATTTCAGGCAGACGCTTTACTGTCTGAGCCACCAGGGAAGCCCGTAAATCAATGAGATGCACTGAAAACTACAATGCCTGCAGCCAGCAATGATCAATAGAAAGGGCTCAGTTATTCTCCACGACAGAACCTGACTGCATGTCGCACAACCAATGCTTCAAAAGTTGAACGAATTGGGCTACAAAGTTTTGCCTCATCTGTCACATTCACCTCAACTCTCATCAACTGACTACCACTTCTTCAAGCATCTCGACAACTTTTAGCAGGAAAAATGCTTCCACGCCAGCAGTAGGCAGAAAATGCTTTCCAGGATCTCACAACACAGATTTTTACCCTACGGGAGTAAACAAATATTTCTCATTGGAAAAATTGTAATGGTTACTACTTTGATTAATAAAAATGTGTTTGAGCCTAGTTATAATGATTTAAAATTCATGGTCCAAAACCACACACAGTTACCTTTGCATCAAACTAATAATACTTAAGTACATGTGATTTTAGGCAGATATATGTATAATTTTTGTACCGTAATGGAACCATATTGTATATGCTATTTGGAAATTTGCTTTTATGCACTTAATATTATATCATTAATATATTACCATGTCAATAAATTCACTGCTACAATGAATGCCTACTATTCCATTGTAACGATGCACCATAATTTGTTAAACCATTTCTGCTTTTAAACATTTAGCTTGTTGCCAACATTTTGCTCCTTATTCATCTTTGTTATATATTTACTCAAATGTTTCCCTAGAAGAAATTTATGAAAGTGGAACTGCTGGGTTAAGATGCTCTCAAATTTTAAAGGTTTTTGGCATATGTATCTGGTCAAGTTGTCCTACAAACAGTTTGTATATATGTATACGCTCAGCAAGAGCATGTGAGCACTTGCCCGCCCTCCCTGCAACATCATCATAACAGCTAAGGTTTATCGAGCTCTTAGTATGTGCCTGACAATGTTCTAAGCATTTTATTCATAGCAATTCACTTAATTGTCAAAATTTCTGTGTGGTAATTACTAGAATTATTCAAAACGTATGATTATACATAATTGTATTTTAAAAACAGAAGTGTGTATGGGACTTCTCTGGTGATCCACAAGTTAACAATCAGCCTGCCAACCCAAGGGACATGGGTTTGATCCCTTGTCTGGGAATGAAGATCTCACATGCTTCAGGCTAACTAAGCCTGAGGTCCGTAAATTCTTAGCCTGGACGCCCTGGAAGCCGTGCTCCACAACAGGAGGAGCCACCGCAACAGGAAGCCCAGGCAACCGAAACCAGAGAGTAGCCCCCAATCCCTGCAATCAGAGGAAAAAACAGGCCCGGAATGGCAACAAGGAGCCTGTGTGCTACAAGGAAGAACCAGCAGAGCGAACAAACGAACAAAAACCCCAAACTGAACAAAATACCAAAAACGATTAAAAAAAAACACAACAAACCAAAACCCAGAAGTGTGTGAGTAAAAGCAAGGAAATAAAAAGCTATTTCCCCTTCTTAAAATCCCACTCAATTGAATAACCACCGTTAAAAGTTTGTGTGTATTTGTCTAGGTATTTTCTAAGCATACGAAACATGTGTAAGCATACTACTTTGTTTTTTAAACACAGAAGAGATCATGCTACATATACAACCAAACTCCTCTGCCATCAGCACTTTCCTCCTAATGATATATGATGGCCACTTTCCCATGGCAGTTCCCACAGCACGACATTCTATTGTACGAATGTGCCATATTGGCTCATGTCTCTCATCTGTCTGACCAGGCTGTGAATTCTATTATCTATAGCACAACTTTTTGTCACTTAGCAAGATTTTAGCTCACAGAAAGTGAGCAATGGATGGAAAAACTGTAGAGTGTGTATTTTTCTCTGAAAATCCAGGTATATGAAATGGAATAGCCCAATCCGAGAATCGTCACCTTAAGCAAGTTACTAAACTCTTTAAAGTTATTTTAAAGTTAATGCCTTTAGCAACTGGTTGTATTTGGTTGTGTATTTTTTGTGACTCATAACATCTTTGAAGTTTACCAATCAGTTGCACCATCCAAAGCATCTCAGAAGATTGGAAAATCACTAGAAAGGCACTTGGGAGGCCTGGGTTTTGGTACTGAACGTGCCATGTGATCTTGAGCAGGGCACTTTTCCTTTCTGCTTCTCTGTACTGTTGCACTAGGGTTTGGGACTGGACCCCTGAGATTCTATGATTTACAAGTCAGAGCACTACCCACCTCTGTGAGCCATGCAGTAAGAATAGGCATGACGGCTCACGTTCCCTGAAGAGTCATGTTACCTCTTGGTATGTACACTTGACTTTTATTAGGAAGGAAAAGTACAGAAAGGAGAGCATATGACACAGTCTTAGAATGAGAGTGAGAAGTAAGCCACATCTGCCGTACGGCTTCCCGGAAGCAGAGCCAGAGAAAACCAGCCTGTGTTATTCACTCTCTCCTACTTCAGGCACCTTCCAAACAGCTTTGCAACAATTTGAAATGCTGTTAAGAGGAAGACACTCAGCAGGGTCATATGTAAATTCACTTATTTTATTTTATTTAGAACGCAAATACAAATATACACCTTATACATACACACCCTCTGATTACTAATATGAAAAATACACACAAAAGTGGCAGAAAATGCAGCAAAATAGTATAGTGATTATCTCTGTGTTGTGGGTGATTCCTATTTTATTTTCTACACTTTGCTCAAATTTTCCCTAAAGGATAGATAGTCCTTTTGCAGTTGGAAAAATGCAATCAGCAATGCACAAATACTAGTAAAAAAAAAAAACCACAAGCATACAATTACACTAAATACTACTGGAGATCACTTCACTTTAGTTCAGTTCAGTTCAGTCGCTCAGTCGTGTCCGACTTTTTGCGACCCCATGAATCACAGCACGCCAGGCCTCCCTGTCCATCACCAACTCCTGGAGTTCACTCAATCTCATGTCCATTGAGTCGGTGATGCCATCCAGCCATCTCATTCTCTGTCGTCCCTGTCTCCTCCCACCCCCAATCCCTCCTAGCATCAGACTCTTTTCCAGTGAGTCAACTCATCGCATGAGGTGGCCAAAGTATTGCAGTTTCAGCTTTAGCATCAGTCCTTCCAGTGAACACCCAGGATTGATCTCCTTTAGAATGGACTGGTTGGATCTCCTTGCAGTCCAAGGGACTCTCAAGAGTCTTCTCCAGCACCACAGTTCAAAAGCATCAATTCTTTGGCGATCAGCTTTCTTCACAGTCCAACTCTCACATCCATACATGACCACGGGAAAAACCATAGCCTTGACTAGACGGACCTTTGTTGGCAAAGTAATGTCTCTGCTTTTTAATATGCTATTGAGGTTGGTCATAACTTTCCTTCCAAGGAGTAAGCGTCTTTTAATTTCCTGGCTGCAATCAGCATCTGCAGTGATTTTGGAGCCCGAAAAAATAAAGTCTGACACTGTTTCCACTGTTTCCCCATCTATTTCCCATGAAGTGATGGGACCAGATGCCATGATCACTTAGGGTAGTTGAAATCATCATTATCTTTCTTTTCTGTTTCCAGAGTTTTTAAGCTTACCTTAACAAACAGGTATTAATTTGAGAAGGAAAAACAATCCCACTAGGGCTGTTGACTACACCAAATTCATTCTCTCCCTTTTCTTTTCTAAAGAAATTCTGATTTGGTGGGGGTGGGGGGAGAATATCAATGTACCCGCAAAAACCTCAACTTCCAGACTCCTTTGCACATTGGGGAGACATTAGGTTAAGTTCTAGCCAATGGAATATGAGTAGAAGTTGCTGAGTGGGCCTCTTAGCTTATTTGACTGGGATCATGAGCATGATGCCACTTTGCCCTTCCCCTCTTATTCCTCTCTCTCTTTGCCGGGAACTCAGATGAAAGGTTTGGCAATGCAGTGGCCGTATTTTAATAAGAAGACAACCTCAGAGTTAGAAATCATGAAGTAAAGCTGGTGGGGAAAAATAAAGGTACCTGGGCCCTTGAGGGTATCTTGGAGTCATTGTACTTGGTTGAACCATCTCCCTCCCAACTTCAAGATGCAGGAGAGGTAACAGTCTTCATTATGTCTCGACCACTGTGTTGTGTGTCATTGTTAGTCCTAGCTGAGCACAATTTCTAACTAATACATCCACTTAAGAAAAAACATTTTAATTCCTAACCACTGCGACTATCTGAAAACGAGTTTTTAGGGGGAAGGCAGTTGAATTCACTTAGGATGGAAATAAAAGGCAATGTTCTACTAAAAATTAAGGATTGTCTCCGAGGCTCCAATAAATCTAATCTGTTTCACATTGTCAGTGTTTCACGCTTGGCAGTAAGTTCATTATTTTTACATTTGGGGACAATAAGTTTGTTAATATATCCCAGCAACTAGGAAATCAATGCATCACCATATGCCTAAACTGAGACCATTCGTCACAGTTTATGCTCCTTCCAAAGAGTGAAAAACAGACCTTTACTTGAAGAAGCACCAACGTGGGGGTAGTTACTTGAAATGTCAGATGGAAAACATGTTCGAAAATGGGGTGTGTACACGACTCCTGTGAAAGAAAAGGACTCAGCCCTCCATTAAGCCTCCTTTGTGGCTCCCTGACCAACAACAATGCCCCAACCAAAGGCAAATTTTCAGGACAAATCCTCCTATCTGTAGTTGTTTCATTCTAAAATGCCAGGAGAGAGGAAAGGTCAGGAGAAAGGAGAGATGTGGGGTCAAAAAAGCCAGAGTTGGAAGGACCTTGGGTGGCCGTTAATTAACTTCAGTGCTTTCTTCTCTAGATGAGCAAGTGGGGCCTGAAGCCTCCCAGGAAGTGAGTGGCTGGGTTAGAACTGGAAGCCAGGTCAGCAGCATTTCTGGTGAATTTAAAGTTCTTGCTTAGACACAAAAGAATTTAGAGAATAAAGTGATAGATAAAAAGTGGATTTAGTTAGAAATACACTCCACAGAGTGTGGGCCATCTTGGAAGGCAAGAAAGGCTTGAAAGATGGTGTGGTTAGTTTCTACAGGCTGCGTAATTTCATAGGCTAATAAGTGAGAGGATTATTCTGATTATTTTGGGGAAGGAGCTAGGATTTCCAGAAATTGGGCCCCTGCCCACTTTTTGACTTTTTATGATTAGCCTCAGAACTGTCACAGTCCTGGTGGGCATGTCACTTAGCATATGCCAACTTATTAAATGGAGAAGGAAATGGCAACCCACTCTAGTACCTGGAAAATCCCATGGACGGAGGAGCCTGATAGGCTACAGTCCATGGGGTCGCAAAGAGTCGGACACAACTGAGCGACTTCACTCACTTAATGTATTAAATGAATATCTGATGATGCTCAAGGTCTACTGGAGTCAAGCCTTCTGCCATCTTGGACCCAGTTGGTTCTAACCAGCCTTTGTCGTGTCCTATGGCTATATCATTCTTTCAAAGGGTGTAGCCTGCTCCCTTTACTCTTATTTCAGCAGCAGAGTCGACATGTGGCAGAAAAAAGTCCAAGAGAACTTTCTGTCATTTTCCTGTGGTTCAGTAGAGGCATCTCCGTAGAGGAGAAATCAGAGGGAAAGAGGAAGTTGGGTGGTTTGGTGGTGCCGGAAATGGATGGAGAGGTGGAGGGACTCATCTCCACTGCTCTGGTTGCCCAGCCTCTTTGCCACGTGCCTGTTGGGGAGTGGAGGGCAGCGGCCCAGCATCATCCCAGCTGCTTCACTCATTACAGGATTACTTACTGCGTGGGGACATCAGAGCAGCCCAGCCACCTCCCTTCTGCGTCTGGGGCTTTGTTTCCATGGGATAGTTATTCCTATTCTACAATTGAAGTAAAAAGTCTCCCTTTCTCCAATAGAATGAATATCTCCTGATGTGTTTGGTCCTTTCCTGGGCGCTGGAGGAACTGAGATGGGCACACTGGACTCTTTTGTTGGAGATGTTTAAGATCCAGCCATGAATGAGAATTCAAAGTAAAGGAATAGGATTTACAAAGTAGAAGAACTTGCCTTTGCATATTAAAAAAAAAAAAAAAAACAACTCATCAAGGAATTTGCCAAAGCAGCCTTAGCTGTACAAAGATCTAGTCCAAACTTGAAAACTACTGTTCATTATTAAAAAAAAAATTTTTTTCCTAGATCAAGTTCTTAGACAAGTTTCCCAACCCCAATCATCCAGAGCAAAACCTAGAGTTAGGTGGGGAGAGATTGGAGGCAGATTATTCCCCTTACATATAGATAAAATCTGGGAGCAATGTGGTGGAATGGTGTGGAGCAGTGGTCTCCGAGGCAAAGTGAATAAGAAAATTTGTAATGCAATAAAATGTGCAAATACATATGTGTATGTATAAAGTATAGTACGTATATATAAAGTATAACTAGCTACAAATCTAGACTTACTTAAATAGGTATTTTAAATCAATTTATACTTATTTAAATATACACACAGAGGTGAATAATAATTTTTTTTTACTGAAAGGAACACAGGCTCAGAGGTGCTTGGAGGTCACTGGTTTGGAGAATGGGCTTTAGAGTCTTAGCTGCCCAAAATGCATAAGATTGGGAAAAGGTCAGTACCTCTTAGACTTACTAAGAGGTAACTTATATGAAGAGGCAGACAATATATGCAAAGTATTTAGGAGTTTTTCCAGCTACTTGGAAAGATTTGTGAGGACGGAACTTGCAACCGTTGTGTGCTTAATGTATTTCCTGGGCTTGGCACAAGGCTCGTAAAAAGTAGGTCAAATATTTGTCAAATAAATGAGTGATCAATAACCATAATATACACAATTGCTTCCGTGTTAGCTGTCACTGTGCTCGTGTCTGTGCTGCCCCAGCAATGACGTTGGAATACATGGAAGTGACAATGGCATTGCGATTGAGATTACCTTTCAGTTCAGTTCAGTTCAGTTCAGTCACTCAGTCGTGTCCGAATCTCTGCGACCCCATGAATCACAGCACGCCAGGCCTCCCTGTCCATCACCAACTCCCGGAGTTCACTCAAACTCATGTCCACAGAGTCGGTGATGCCATCCAGCCATCTCATTCTCTGTCGTCCCCTTCTCCTCCCGCCCCCAACCTTTCTTAGCATCAGAGTCTTTTCCAGTGAGTCAACTCGTCGCATGAGGTGGCCAAAGTATTGGAGTTTCAGCTTTAGCATCAGTCCTTCCAATGAACACCCAGGATTGATCTTTAGAATGGACTGGTTGGATCTCCTTGTAGTCCAAGGGACTCTCAAGAGTCTTCTCCAACACCACAGTTCAAAAGCATCAATTCTTCGGCGATCAGCTTTCTTCACAGTCCAACTCTCACATCCATACCTTTAATTCACCCCAAATTTAAAAATAGGTAAATCATTCACAAACTTAGGTAACTAATTTTAGTTAACAAATGACTTGTGGACACCTCATGACTGATGGTGATTCATAAATATGCTATCACTGTGATCACCAAACTTACTATATCCTGTGATCTAATCTGATTGGATTCTTTCATGAGACATGCTTATACAAATCACCATATAAACAGTGCTTTAAAAAAAGAAGTAAAGCTCAGAAAGGACAAATGAGAGAAAACGGTGGTAAAGTATAAGAACAGAAGAGATTTAGGTTAAATTAGGGGAGACTTTCTTGTTGTTTAAGAAACCGATTGTTTCTTTAACTGGACCTTCTGGTTTTCCTCCTGATTATGTGTCTAATGACTGTTACATAGAAATTCTTCTCCAAAATTCTGTTGTAATATTAGTTTTTCTCCCTTCCTTAATGGCAAACAACTTGTCACAGGTAAATTTCCATGGTAAGAATGTCCTTATCAATTCTGATAAACGGTTCAGACTCCAAATTCCACTGCCACGTTTCCCCTGCCGTCCTGTTGGCCAATTCTAAGCCTCCCCATGGAGTGACAGGCTTTTCTCTCCCTGGTCTCCTTTATCCTCACCAAGTCCATATTTTTCTAGTCTCTCATAAGCCTTGCACAGCTTTCAATCTTAGATCACAGTGAGACCCCCAAGCTATAGATGCACCTAACAGAGAACCAGCAGATCCTATCACATGCCTGGTGTTTAATTTAATAGCAGTTATGGCAAGCCACTCCAGTACTCTTGCCTGAAAAATCCCATGGATGGAGGAGCCTGGTGGGCTGCAGTCCATGGGGTTGCTAGGGGTCGGACACGACTGAGCGACTTCACTTTCACTTTTCACTTTCACACATTGGAGAAGGAAGTGGCAACCCACTCCAGTGTTCTTGCCTGGAGAATCCCAGGGACGGGGGAGCCTGGTGGGCTTCCGTCTATGGGGTCACACAGAGTCGGACACAACTGAAGTGACTTAGCAGCAGCAGCAGCAGCAGCAGCAAGTACTGAGAAGCTTTGAACGAAAAATAAGTATGTGCAGACAATTTCCCACTATCTTGGGAGGATGTGAAATAGCTGAGATCTTTCTTAATCTTAGTGTCATAAACCCTTATCTGGAACAGTGACAGCCCCGAAAGGTCAAAGTCGAGATGAACTGTTACAGCAGGGGAAGGCACTGTTCTCAGGGAGGATGAAATAATGAGAAAAGGCGTCCCTGGTGCTCTTGAGCAACGCTGGACTGTGTCCCCTAGTTTTCAGTGGCTTTTGCCCTCATCAAGAGGACTGTCTTACTGGTGTTCCCTGAAAGTAAAGGCCATGAAAGACTTACTGCAAAAGTGTGTGGTCTGTATACCCAGGATGCTCTGCTGCTCTGCATAGACTCTGAGCTGCTGTGAAGCTATAGGCAAACTAGGGGCTGAGTCAGGGTCCCAGGGCTCCGTGCATCCCATTCTATCCCCTAAAGGTTCAGACAAGACAATCTGAAATTCCCTTGTCCCTAAACTAAGAATAATGGGTTCCTCCTCCTACAAATTTTCTGGCAGTGAGAACAGTGAGCATCTGGCACTCACTCAGTGGCTTTTGAAGTAGCGATGGCCTAGTTGGAGGGACGTGGGTTCTTTAGGGCTGGTTCTGAGGGCTAGTTCTTGGTTTCTTTCCTTCCTTCAGCCTGGTAGGTTTGCCCCTGGGCTCAATACTATCTTTTCTTTGTGACTGGTCCTTCCAGTTTATAGAAGTGAGGGTTCCTTACTCTTAGGCCTCTCAGTTAGCCTTTACATTCTATGAAGCAAACCACAGCACGTCTTCTTTCTAAAGACATTTCTCCTGTACTCTACTCTCCTTAAAATCACAGCAAATGACTACTCTGTGTAGGTCGATTTCCCAGGTAACTGTGATAAAACTTGGACGTCTAGCTTCTGCCCAAGGCCCTAACTCAGCATGGTATCATAGCCAAAAGAATCATGTCACTAACCCCAAAGGATCCATTATGTGTTGCAAACATTATCTTTAGAGACTATATTCGTTTACTAAACCTATCCTAACAACTTACCACAAACCAAGTGGCTCCAAATTTGGCTCAAATGGTAAAGAATCTGTCTGCAATGCAGGAGACCCAAGTTCAATCCCTGGGTTGGGAAGATCCCCTGGAGAGGGGAATGGCAACCCACTCCAGTATTCTTCCTTGGAGAATCCCATGGACAGAGGAACCTGGTGGGCTACTCCCCATGGGTTCACAAAGAGTCAGGTGTGACTGAGTGACTAACACTTTCAAGTGGCTTAAACAACAGGAATTTATTGTCTCACAGTTCTGGAGGCAAGAAGTCTGAGATCAAGATGTTGGCAGGATCATGTTCGCTTCAAAGGCATGGGGTAGGATCTGTTCTGGACCTCTCTCTTACCTCTGGTGTATATGTTAATAACCCAGTCGTGTCTGACTGTTTGCAACCCCATGGACTGTAGTCCGCCAGGCTCCTCTGTCCATGGAATTCTCCAAGCAAGAATCCTGGAGTGAGTAGCTATTTCTTTCTCTGGGGGATCTTCCTGACCCAGAGATTGAAGCCGGGTCTCCTGCATTGTAGGCAGGTTCTTTACTGTCTAAGCTCCTTGACAAGTGGTAGAACAGTCTTCACAGACATTCTCCTTATGTGTATGTCTGTGTCCAGATTCCCCCTTTTCAGAAGGACACCAGTCATGTTGGATTAGGGGTCTACTTGGCTCCACTATGATCTCCTCTTATCTAATTACACCAGCACTGATGCTGTTAAGAAAACAGGATCACATTCTGCAGTACTGGGGGTAAAGACTTGTCACAGACACTTTCTCCTATTTCCAAATTCCTGCTGTGTGTGGCCGGAGAAGGCAATGGCAAGCCACTCCAGTACTCTTGCCTAGAAAATCCCATGGATGGAGGAGCCTGGTAGGCTGCAGTCCGTGGGGTCGCTAAGGGTCGGACACGGCTGAGCGACTTCACTTTTACTTTTCACTTTCACACATTGGAAAAGGAAATGGCAACCCACTCCGGTGTTCTTGCCTGGAGAATCCCAGGGACGGGGGAGCCTGGTGGGCTTCCGTCTATGGGGTCGCACAGAGTCGGACACGACTGAAGTGACTTAGCAGCAGCAGCTCTGTGTGGCAGCTCTCCAACCCCATCCTGCTTCTCCTTGAAGCTCCGCCTCGGAGTGACGAGGCTCCCACCCAATTTCACCTTCTCAGTTGGTATTATAATAACAGTGGCTTTCATTGTGTTGAAATCCTACCATATGCCAGATATCTTATGGATATCACACTAAACATCACCAACATTAACATTATATTTAATGGCTTCCCTGATAGCTCAGTTGGTAGAGAATCCACCTGCATTGCAGGAGACTCCACTTTGCTTCCTGGGATGGGAAAATCCATTGGAGAAGGGATAGCCTACCCATTCCAGTATTCTTGGGCTTCCCTTGTGGCTCAGCTGGTAAAGAATCCGCCTGCAATGTGGGAGACCTGGGTTAGATCCCTGGGTTGGGAAGATCCCCTGGAGAAGGGAAAGGCTACCCACTCTAGTATTCTGGCCTGGAGAATTCCCTGGACTGTATAGTTCATGGGGTTGCAAAGAGTTGGCCACGACTGAGTGACTTTCCCTTCACTTCATTGTGTTGAAATCCTACCATATGCCAGATATTTTATGTATATCATTCTAAAGCTCACCAACATTAGCATGGTTGAGCTGGGAAAGGTTTCGGCAGTGACAGCAGGTAGTGACAGAAGGCTCTGAGCTTGGCATTTCTGGTACAGAGCTCTGCCTTAGGCCACTCCATCTCAGTGTCTTTCGGAACATCAGAAAATAATGTTCTGGCCCAATTATTGTAATTTATTTTTTCTTTGCTGGAAACCGCAGTCATCCTATTCAGAAGAGAAAATGTGAAAAACCATTAGACTGTTTAACAAATTTTAGTGAACAGCCTCCCAGGTATGTGATTCTAGTATGGGAGAGAGGAAAGGAAGAACAAACACGGGTTTACCACTGTTTTTGGATGGCTGAAAACACATCGAGAGCAGAGGCGACACCCCGAGAACTGAGCTCAGATGCTGCCTCCCACACAGACCAGCTTGTGGCCTTGCATGAGTTCTAGTGTTTTCCTGAGCCTCCATTTTCTTATCTTTACCCTTAACTGTGTCTGCTCGCAGGGGAGGGAGAGGATTACATGAGATGTGAATAAAAGTATCTGTTATGAAGTAGATTCCTGATAAACCGCCATTCTCTTCCTCCTTTCCTTCGCCTTGAAAGTGTTTTGTGTCCTTCTCATGGCTGTCATCCAGATAAAGCCAAAATACTGCATTTGCTTTTATAAAAATTGTGCATGATGGGAGAATAATGTTAAAATTAAAAGAAAGTGAAATAAGGGAGCCTTAATTCCAAAATGAAGCAAAAATAAGGCTGTAGAATTTGACTATAAAAGGAACTCCTTGGTTCTAGCTGGCATCCATTTCACCAGGCTTTAAGACATTAGTTACCATTTCATAACTGTGCAACTAAAAATTCCACTGGGAATTAAAACTTCATTTAAGAAATAAGAAATAAATCATAAAGTTTTAAAATACAAACAGGTAAGAGATCATGCTTACATGAAAGACGACTGGAGGACAAATAAGGGAGGGAACAATGGGATCTTTGTGTCTGTCCTGAAGCCAAGTGTTTTTGGGGAAATCTTCCTTCTGGGCTAGTTTCCTCATTGGTAAAATTCTTAAAGATACTTCTTGTAAGGTTCTAAGTGTGCATTGCCATACAGCAAAGATTGTTTTAAAAGCTGAAAAGCTTGCTCCTTTTGGAGCACACAACTCCAAATGAACCACAAATCAAATGAAACGAAGACTTGGAAAAAGCTTCATACCCTTTATTCCAACCTTCACCTTACGGTGTCTTTAGTTTCCTCCTCTCCTTCTTTTTTCTCTCCTCTGACTTTATTTTTATTCCCTTTGCTATTGTAGTTGTTACTTTAACTATTTGGTTTTCTGATCTTCTCCTTCTTTCTCTTAGAATTTATTTTTCTTTCCTTCTGTCTGTTAATTTTTTCTCTTCAACCGACCATAATATGGAATTGAAATATAATTGAAAGTTATGATTACAATTATTATTTTTGTCATCAGTTTTTTGTGGCCCATGGGCTTTTTTCTTCACTGATGTACTTTTGTCTCCACTAATTAATATGCATATCCCCGTGATGGGGACATAAACAAGGTTAGTCCAGGTGAAGTTCACACAGTGAAAGGGCCTGTGAATTTACTCTCTTTTCCCATTCATTTTATATTTTTACTATTAAAGATGATTTTTGACTATAAAAGAAAAAAGTTCTTCTGAAAGATTTTCAATATAATTTTCAAATCACACATTTAAAAGAAAATAAGATTTTATGATAAAATACAAAGAAAATTTAAAAAATATGAAAATGAAATTACTGGGGTTTTCTTTATCCAAAGGCCCATTGCTGAAGCTAACAGGGCAGACTGGGACAGTATCTCCTCTTTAAGCTTTCTATAAGTTAAAATGAAATTTAATTTCTCATTTTTTCCTCCCAAGTTTTGGAAGCCATCCAACTATCACAATCCGTGAACTTTCTAATCTCTGTCTGTACCACCTGTTCTGTCTAAAATGCCATCTCCTGTCCTACTGAGAAGGCCCCAGCACACTTTTGTCCTCCTAAAAAATGGTTGCTTAATAACTTTCAAGACAAATCATCTTGTCTTTGAATCCTGAGTCTAAGAAGATATTGTCTACTTAACACTGTTCAAATGTTTCCTGAACCCCTTCTGTGTGCTAGGCACCCGTGACTCCTCAGACTCCTGAGCTCTGGGCAGACTCCTAGTAGAGGCTTGGCAGTGCTTTCCTGTCCTTCATCCTCTGAGTCATGCCTGACTCCTCCTTTTCCTTTTAGGCAGCAAAGACCAGAGTGGGGGTCACAGCACACTCGTTTCTTTGTATTTCCGACAGGGCCTGACTAGAAGAAGGGGTTTAGTAAATCAACAAGTGAACATGTAAGTTGCTCTGAGCTCAGAGAAGGGAGAGTTAATAAAAACACATATATACAATGGAGATGTTAATTAAAAATTGTGGAAATAAACGAATGAGTAGGAAAATAAATTTATGGTTAATAGCAACAAAGAAAGGGGACAAGAAGATAGCAAGTAGTGCTGGGGGTATTGAAACACCAAGCCATAGACCCTGATAACTTTTGCAGAGTCCTCAGTAACTTTGCGTTGGGCCAGGTCAGACTTGCTGCTGCTGCTAAGTCGCTTCAGTCGTGTCTGACTCTGTGCGACCCCATAGACGGTAGTCCACCGGGCTCCCCCGTCCCTGGGATTTCACAGGCAAGAACACTGGAGTGGGTTGCCATTTCCTTCCCCAGTGCATGAAAGTGAAAAGTGAAAGTGAAGTAGCTCAGACATGTCCGACTCTTAGTGACCCCATGGACTGCAGACTATCAGGCTCCTCTGTCCATGGGATGTTCCAGACAAGAGTACTGGAGTGGGGTGCCATTGCCTTCTCCGGGTCAGACTTGAGGACTGAAGATTAAACATCTTGATGAGAGGGGTGAAAGGGAATAATGCTAACATTCATCAAAGCAGCTCACCCTATGTCCCAAGCATCGTCTCCAGTGTTTTCAGTGAATAAACTTGTTTAGATAACCCTAACAACCTGGAAGTCTGACCGCTACCTCTGAGGCACAAACAAATGGCTCTGGTCGTACAGCTAGTAAGTGGAGGAGGCAGGGTCTGAATCAACTTTATGGTTAATCACCACATTCTTCAATTACCGTGTTCATTTTATTGACCCACAGTGAGAAGTAGAATATGAAGAGCTGGTATTTATAGAAATAGTTATAATCTTAAGTCTGGGAAAGCTCAATGGTTGCCTTGAAAAGAGAAGATATGCAAAGTATGTGATAGAGTTGAGCTAGTTCCATTTCTCATCACACACACACACACACACACACACACACACACACACACACTATTGTATTCTCTTCTTTAAATCCTTACTCAAACATTAGTATCTCCTAGAAGTTGCAAAGACAGCTTCATCAGGAATGTGCCTGTAACCAGCTTTGACTAAACAATAGTGTTGCTAAGATTTTGTACCTGGAGGCCTTGACCAAAGGCCTGTGGGCTTCTTACCTTAAATAGTTGCTTTATCCACAAGGAGGATGATGAGAAAGCAGAAGGGAAGGCAGAGCTCCCACTTGCATAGGCCAGCAAGATGTGGGGACCCTCTTGTCCACAGCGTCTGGTGTTCTCTCCCAGTATCCCCCAGACAGCCTCACACCACGGTGCTTTTCTTCCCCAGTGGGGCGGGATTCCCAAAGTGGAGGCTGGACCTCCGTGCCCAGGGGGCCCCCGGGGAGCCTTGCTGCATCACCACTAGGCGGATGGAGGGCTGGGCATCCAGGGAGGCCTCGGGCGCGTCCTCCTTACTGGGGTCCTTGCCTCGGCAGTCATAGAGCACGCAGGAGATGAGGAAAACCAGGAGCAAGATGACGTAGCTGGCGACTAGGATGATCAGGTTCAAGGTGACAGGGTCGATCTCCAAGTAGAACTCCATCACATGGTGCACGGTTGGGAAGTGGGTTTAGAGCGGGCAGTGGGGCCAGTTGAGGGTTCTGGGAGCAAACCCTAGCTCGATGGAATAGCTACACTGGCTCTGGAATAAAAATACATTAATCCCTACTGCTCCAGGAGACTTCACAGATTAAAGCTGCCTGGTTTAATAACTTAAGCTCTTCTGCTAATACTACAGCCACCAAAGCACAGACACTGTCTTTCATCTCTTCACCTACACAGAGAGAGAAAGAGAAAAAGAGTTCATATGCTGCCCAGGAGTGGTGTGTAAGCAGGAGGCCCATTCAATGTCCACACAGTTTTGGTGAGCTCAAGAAAGTCAGTTCAGTCACTCAGTCATGTCTTTGCATGACTCTTTGCGACCCCATGGACTGCAGCACGCCTGGCCTCCCTGTCCATCACCAACTCCCACAGCCTGCTCAAACTAATGTCCACTGAGTGAGTGATGCCCTCCAACCATCTCATCTCGTCTCCTTCTCCTCCTGCCTTCAATCTTTCCCAGCATCAGGGTCTTTTCCAATGAGTCAGTTCTTCACATCAAGTGGCCAAAGTATTGGAGTTTCAGCTTCAACATCAGTCCTTTCAATGAACACCCAGGACTGATCTCCTTTAGCATGGACTGGTTGGATCTCCTTGCAGTCCAAGGGACTCTCAAGAGTCTTCTCCAACACCACAGTTCAAAAGCATCAATTCTTTGGCGCTCAACTTTCTTCACAGTCCAACTCTCACATCCATACGTGACCACGGGAAAAACCACAGCCTTGACTAGACGGACCCTTGTTGGCAAAGTAATGTCTCTGCTTTTTAATATGCTGTCTAGGTTGGTCATAGCTTTTCTTCTAAGGAGCAAGCATCTTTTAATTTCATGGCTGCAGTCAGCATCTGCAGTGAATTTTGGAGCCCAAAAAAATGAAGTCTGTCACTGTTTCTATTGTTTCTCCATCTATTTGCCATGAAGTGATGGGACCGGATGCTATGAACTTAGTTTTCTGAATGTTGAGGTTTAAGCCAACTTTTTCACTCTCCTCTTTCACTTTCATCAAGAGACTCTAATTCCTCTTCACTTTCTGCCATAAGGGTGGTGTCATCTACATCTCTGAGGTTATTGATATTTCTCCTGGCAATCTTGATTCCAGCTTGTGCTTCATCCAGCCCGGCGTTCCTCGTGATGTACTCTGCAGATAAGTTAAATAAGCAGGGTGACAGTATACAGCCTTGACGTACTCCTTTCCCAATTTGGAACCAGTCCGTTGTTCCATGTCTCGCTCTAACTGTTGCAGAAGTAAGTACATACTGTTAAAACTTGGGTTGTTCTGTAAAAATTTTGAAGTATGGTCATCTTTAATATAAGAGAGGCTTATTAATTTTATTTTCAAAGTGAAAATATAGTTTATTTACAATATTATATTAGTTTCAAGCTGCACAACATACTGATTCAATATTTTTATAGCTCATACTGTTTAAAGTTTTATAAAATATTGGTTATATTTCCTGTGCTATTTATCTTATTCATTTTATACATAATAATTTGTACCTCTTAATCCCCTACTCCTGCCTTGCTCCTCACTGCTTTCCTCTCCCCACTGGTAACCACAGGTTTGTTCTCTATATTTGTGAGTTTGCTTCTGTTTTATTTGCTTCATTTTTTTAGATTCCACATATAAGTGATAATATTATTTGTCTTTCTCTGTCTGACTTACTTCACTAAGCAAAATACCCCCTCCCCCCCCCCCCCCGCAGGTCCATCCAATTGTCAATGTTGCAAATGACAAAATTTCATTCTTTTTATGGCTGACTAATATATGTATTAGTCAGTCACATCTTTATCCATTTATCTGTTGACTGACAGACACTTAAGTTTTGTCCTGGCTATTATAAATAATGCTGCTGTAAACACTGGGGTGCATATATCTTTTCAAATGTTTTCATTTTCTTCAGATACATACCCAGGAGTGGAATTGTTGGATCATATGGTAGTTTTATTTTTAATGGGGTTTTTTTTTTTTTTTTGGTTGAACCTCCATACTCTCTTCCATAATGGCTGTGCCAGTTTAAAATTCCCACCAACCGTGCACAAGGGTTCCCTTTTCTCCACATCCTTGCTAACATCTGTTATTTTTGGTCTTTTTGACACTAGCCATTCTGAGGTGTCAGGGGCAGTCTCACTGTGGTGTTGCTTTGGGGTTTTCCTGGTGATCAACCGTGTTGAGCATCTTTTCATGTGCTTGTTGGTCATCTGTATGTCTTCTTTGGAAAAGTGTTTATTCAAGTCTTCTGCCCATTTTTAAATCAGGTGGTTTGGTTTTCTTATATTGAGTTGTATGAGCCATTTATATATTTTGGATATGAACTCCTTATTTGACCTATCTTTTGTAAATATTTTCTCTCATTCAGCAGGCTGTCTTTTTCATTTTGTTGATGGTTTCCTTTACTGTGGAAAAACTTTTAAGTTTAATTAGACTCCGTTTTGTTTATCTTTCCTTTTGTTTCCTTTTCTAGCTAAGGGATATTTTAATGCCAAGTATCCATCTTTGGAATGATTTGAGTCTTGAGAATGGATGTTTTTATTTAATAAAACGACCATACTCGGCCCTTGAGGTTTTCACTCTTTTTGCCTTTGTTGGTGGTTTTCATTCATTAATTAAAAAATGAATTAAAGCTTCTAGTATGTTCTAGGTACTGTGCTAAGCAATAATAAGACAGAAGTATTTAGTCTAGCAGGGGAGACAGACATTAAACAAATAATTGCAGAAGTCCCCATTTAAGAACGGTGGGAATTAGTTTATGAAAGACAAGGAGAGGGTGGTAGGAGAGTGTGTCCCAAGGTGAGTGTGAGAAAGATTCCATGAGAAAGAGACATTTAACCTATGACCTGAAAGAAAGGCAAAATTTAGCTGGGTTAGGACAGGGAGGGAAGATTCTTCAAGCCACAGAGAAGAGCATGCATGAAAGTTCTGAGCAGAAAAAAGCCTGGAAAATTAGAGGAATGGAAACAAGGGCAGCTTAACTGTCGTACAGAGAAAGAATGGGGAGCGTAATGAGAGAGAGTGGCGGGGGTCAGAATGCAAAGGGACGTGTGTGCCCTGCTCAGGGTTTTAGAGTGGGTGCCAGAGCGACGGGTACCCCTGGATCAGCTGATACAGGGGAGGGAGGGGCCGGCTGGACCCCAAAGGGCTCCCTTTAGTCACTGTGTGCATGCAGGAAAATAAGCAAAATGACAAGATCAGATAAAAATACAGGTATCCCTTGACTCACAATCATCTTCCTGCCTTAGTGTGGCGTGTGTGCTAGTTGGGCCTGACTCTTTCCCACCCCACGGTCTGCAGCCCACCAGGCCCCTCTGTCTGTGGCCTCAGTGCTAGCCTGTCCCAATAGCCCTTCAGAGGAGAGACTGAATAGACTCCCAATAGACGTCACAGGCGTGGGACCTGGGCAGTTGCACAGACCCCCTGCTCAGAAAAACTCCACACTTAGTTTAGTGCTTTGCTGTCTCCATCTTCAAATTTTTAATAATTTTTTTATTGTGTGTTGGGCTCACAAATTATGTATCTTGCTTGGTCTCATATATAGTTTTGGCCGGACAAGGCCATTTCTCCAAGAGCTAATGGGACTCTTTTGATGCTGCTGGTTAAAGGTCAAAGGTCCTGGAGATCTTCTGTCTTATCATCGCAGTTAAGCTTTAATGTCCTAGCAGCTTCAGTCTATTCCTTCATTCTCAGCCTATCTGGGAATGGGAGGGCTCAGGGTTGCTATAGAAAAGCATTGTTATTGATCTGGAGACCTTTCTCAAATAAAATATTTCATGAATCTGTGGTTCTGGATGAGGCTGTGGAATTTTACTGAAGGAGATAAGTGGTTCTCAAACACTGCAGGTGTAGAGCCACCCTAACCGTCATCAGCTGAGCTTCTTAGGAATACAGAGTCCCAGATCAGTGCCAGATCTATTGAATTAAATCTTTGGGGCTGGAATCTGTGAATCTGCGTCAGTAACAGTCTTCATGGACAATTTTGATCTGTGCCCAGGATGGAGAATCAGGGCTACAGACATGTGAAAGAAGAATGTGCAGAAAATGGGCCACCAGAGTAGTTGTTGGCCACTGAGATGCCAGAGGAGGCGTACAGCACAGACATCACACTGTCCAAACTCTGAGTCAAAGAGGCTCGGACAGTTCATTTTGTCAAGGGAAAGCCCTTTTCCTGGTGGTAATTCCCATCTACCAAGCTCACAGGAGACTGATGTTCAAAACAGAATACCAGTTTATTCAGTTACAGTGAAAAGTACACCTGTCACAAAGTTGGGAGGTCTTGTGCTGAAATGAGATGAAGTTCATTTATAATAGAAAGTTTCTTGCTGAGCACAGAATCTCAGCAAGTAGGGTTGTCTGGTGCTTCTGTAAGTCACATCGGTGATCCCAGACCACAGGAAGGCTATTTAAAAGCAAGTATATACCAGGTAGTTACTTAGTTTTGTCCACACTGAACTCTAGATTCCTAACTTCTACAGTAAACCTACCTCCACACAGCACAGGCTCTTCTACATAATACTATTTGGAGTTTTTCTTTTTTTTTTGATAACTTTAAACAAATGATACAAAAGATTGCTAAAATTGAGAAGTACATGCAGTTTGTGAGACTGAGCCTACTCTTTGCTACACCATGGATCATAGCCTGCAAGGCTCCTCTGTCCATGAAATTCTTCATGCCAGAATACTGGAGTGGGTTGCCATTCCCTTCTCAAAGGGATTTGCCAGCCCAAGGATCGAACCCAGGTCTCCCGCATTGCAGGAGGATTCTTAACCACCCGAGCCACCAGGGAAGCCCATATACAGTTTAGTCCACATTAAATTAAACTGAAATGCATGTAGCAGGTCTGCCACATGTAGTGGAGTTTCCAAGTCAGCTCCACATTTCTCTGTGCGACAGTGATGGCCAGCAGTCACGGCGGCTGATCCGGTCTGGCCACCTCTCTTACACTGTCTCAGTTTCACCGATTCTCTTGTGATGTCCCAGAATATTTTGTTCAAGGCTCTTGTCTTTGGATCAGTATCTTATTGCTATCTCCAGATAGCACTTTTGCTTTTGTATCTACCGGTGCCCAGAAGGTCATTTCAAATCCATCCTTATGAAAGTTTTGCTTCCTTACAATGTGTTCCGTGCAATGCTGGCTACCTGGTTTGTTCACCCCAGGGATTGGATGCCTTATTCCTACTGCAGCCCAACATCTCCAAAGCATCGTCCCGTCATGCCTGATCGTTAAAGAACTTTCCTTTTGTGCCATCTAGTGGCCAAAGCAGAGACTGCTAAATAAAGGAAAAACTTTGCAATGTCAAGCTGGAAGGACTTTCTATCAGCAGTAGAGGGTGACAGAGCCACAGTTCAGAACAACCCCTTAAGGTAGTCAGGACATAGTTGTTCTTTCACTCATTTACAAACATGTATTGTGCACTTACCCTTTGGCAGCCTGCTTGACTCTGTGATGAATGCAGAAGCTGGAGGGAGAATGCTGGTGAGCAGGGAGAACATCAGCTGCATCTTAGGAATGAAGAAACTGAAGCTCACAGAAGCAATGGAGTTCAAATTAGCTCATTCTTGTTTCCTTTCTCCCTCTCACCCTTTTGCCCCTCTTTACTCCTGCCGAAATATAAATCAATTATCTACATAGAATACCCTATGCTGTGTGTTCTGGAGTATTCAAAACCCAATCAGATAGATTTTCCCTGGGCTCCAGGTTATGTACAAACTTTGACTTAGCAGCAGCAGCAGCATTCATAATCTAGACCATTCTGTCTGCTGACCTAGAACATCACCTAATAAT
Organism: Moschus berezovskii; assembly: GCF_049115385.1. NCBI lineage: Eukaryota > Metazoa > Chordata > Mammalia > Artiodactyla > Moschidae > Moschus > Moschus berezovskii. Next base: position 17,504,081 of record NC_142479.1, read on the forward strand.
GCCAGACAAATGTGTTCCATTTAAGTTTGGGGGAGAATGGATACATGTATACATATGGTTAAGTCCCTTTGCTGTTCACCGGAAACTATCACAGTATTGTTAATGGGCTATAACCCAATACAAAATAAAAGTTTAAAAATGTGTGTTCCATGTAAATGCATTTCCAGGCAGCTAGTGTTTATTTCCTTTTTAAAAAAATTTATTTTGGCTGTGCTGGGTCTTTGTTGCAGCATGAGAGAGATCTTTGGTTGTGGCCTGTGAACTCTTGGTTGCAGCTTATGGGATCTAGTTTCCTGACCGAGGATCAAATACAGGTCCCCTACCTTGGGAACATGAAGTCTTAGCCACTGGACCACCAGAGAAGTCCTAGAATTTATTTCTTAAAACTCCAAAATATTTTTGTATTTTAACTATGCTGGATAGGAGTTTAACTCCGATATTTACACTGCCTTGCTTCTTTAATAAAATACAGGATTCCAAAAGCCTTGCATGCAAGCTAAGTTGCTTCAGTCATGTTTGACTCTTTGCTACCTTATGGACTGTAGCCTGTCAGGCTCCTCTGTCCATGGGATTCTTGAGGCAAGAATACTGGAGTGGGTTGCCATGCCCTCCTTCAGGGGATTTCCTGATAGGGATTGAACCTGTGTCTCTTATGTTTCCTGCACTGAAGGCAGGTTCTTTACCACTAGTGACACTTAGGAAGTGTAGTTCCAATTTTTAATAACTTCAGAAGTAAAAAAGTCACAAACTTACAAAACAGTCATTGGATGTCTAATTATTTTACAGTTGAGGACAGTGAAGCTCAGGGAAGTGATTTGCCTTAGAGCCAAACAGATGGTAAAGGATAGAATCAAGACTTAAAGCCTAGTTTTGAATTCTAATCTAGCACTTTTTCACTGGAGTTATTGACTAGGTAGAGAGGAAAATGAAAGAGGTCTAGCTGTATTAGACGCTAGAAAAGCAAGAATGGCAATTATCATACAAGCCAAATGATAGCTACCTATATTTTCAAAAGTCTGCTTGACCTAAACATTTTCCCTGAGAGATCGTAACTCTACCTCAAAACCACGGCCCCTCTCAACTTTCCAGTCAGAATCTGCTACCTACTGGGAAAACACTGCCACAAATTATCACAGCAAATTTTCAATATTTTCCCCCCTCAGTTCAGCTCAGTTCAGGTCAGTCGCTCAGTTGTGTCCGACTCTTTGTGATCCCATGGACTGCAGCATTCCAGGCTGCCCTGTCCATCGCCAACTCCTGGAGCTTGCTCAAATGCATGCCCATTGAGTCAGTGATGTCATCCAACCATCTCATCCTCTATCATCCCCTTCTCCTCCTGCCTTCAATGTTTCCCAGCATCAGGGTCTTTTCCAATAAATCAGTTTTTCTCATCAGGTGATCAAAGTATCCGAGTTTCAGCTTCAGTATCAGTCCTTCCAATGAATATTCAGGACTGATTTCCTTTAGGATGGACTGGTTGGATCTCCTTGCAGTTCAAGGGACTCTCAAAAGTCTTCTCCAACAACACAGTTCAAAAGCATCAATTCTTCGGAACTCAGCTTTGTTTATAGTCCAACTCTCACATCCATACTTGACTACTGGAAAAACCATAGCTTTGACTAGATGGACTTTTGTTGGCAAAGTAATGACTCTGTTTTTTAATATGCTGTCTAGGTTGGTCATAGCTTTTCTTCCAAGGAGGAAGAATCTTTTAATTTCATGGCTGCAATCACCATCTGCAGTGATTTTTGGAGCCCAAGGAAATAAAGTCTGTCACTGTTTCCATTCCCATGAAGTGATGGGACCAAATGCCATGATCTTAGTTTTCTGAATGTTGAGTTTTAAGCCAACTTTTTCACTCTCCTCTTTCACTTTCATCAAGAGGTTCTTTAGTTCCTCTTCCGTTTCTGCCATAAGGGTGGTGTCATCTGCATATGTGAGGTTATTGATATTTCTCCCGAAATCTTGATTCCAGCTTGGGCTTCATCCAGCCTGGCATTTCTCATGATGTACCCTGCATAGAAGTTAAATACACAGGGTGACAATATACAACCTTGATGTACTCCTTACCTAATTTGAAACCAGTCTGTCGTTCCATGTCTGATTCTTCTGTTACTTTTTGACCTGCATACAGATTTCTCAGGAGGCAGGTCAGATGGTCTGGTATTCCCATCTCTTTAAGAATTTTCCATAGTTTGTTGTGATCTACATAGTCAAAGGCTTTGGTGTAATCAATAAAGCAGAAGTAGATTTTTTTTTCTGGAATTCTCTTGCTTTTACTATGATCCAACAAATGTTGGCAATTTGATCTCTGATTCCTCTGCCTTTTCTAAATCCAGCTTGAACATCTGGAAGTTCATGGTTCATGTACTGTTGAAGCCTGGCGTGCAGAATTTTGAACATTACTTTGTTAACCTGTGAGATGAGTGCAATTGTGCGGTAGTTTGAACATTTTTTGGCATTGCCTTTCTGTGGGATTGGAATGAAAACTGATCTTTTCCAGTCCTGTGGCCGCTGCTGAGTTTTCCAAAATTGCTGGCATATTGAGTGTAGCACTTTCACAGCAACATCTTTTAGGATTTGAAATAGCTCAACTGGAATTCCATCACCTCCCCTAGCTTTGTTTGTAGTGATGCTTCTTAAGGCCCACTTGATTTCACACTCCAGAATGTCTGGCTCTAGGTGAGTGATCACACCATTGTGATTATCTGGGTCATTAAGATCTTTTTGATAGTTCTTCTGTGTATTTTTGCCAACTCTTATTAACATCTTCTGCTTCTTTTCAGTCTATACCATTTCTGTCTTTTATTGAGCCCATCTTTGTATGAAATGTTCCCTTGGTGTCTCTAATTTTCTTGAAGAGATGTCTAGTCTTTCCCATTCTATTATTTTCCTCTATTTCTTTGCATTGATCACTAAGGAAGGTTTTCTTATCTTTCCTTGTTATTCTGTGGAACATTGCATTCAGATGCTTATATCTTTCCTATCTCCTTTGCTTTTCGCTTCCCTTCTATTCACAGCTATTGGTAAGGCCACCTCAGACAGCCATCTTTCTTTTTTTGCATTTCTTTTTCTTGGGGATGGTCTTGATTCCTGTATAATGTCACAAACCTCCATCCGTAGTTCATCAGGCACTCTGTCTATCAGATCTAGTCCCTTAAATTTATTTCTTACTTCCACTGTATAATCATAAGGGATTTGATTTAGGTCATACCTGAATGGTCTAGTGGTTTTCTCCACTTTCTTCAATTTCAGTCTGAATTTGGCAATAAGGAGTTCGTGATGTGAGCCACAGTCAGCTCCTGGTCTTGTTTTTGCTGACTGTATAGAGCTTCTTCATCTTTGGCTGCAAAGAATATAATCAGTCTGATTCCAGTGTTGACCATCTGGTGATGTCCATGTGTAGAGTTTTCTCTTGTGACTAAGCACCATAGCACTCCCCAAAGATGAAACTTTATACAAGAAGTTGTTGAGCTTCTTTTTATTGTCAAGATTGGATTTTCATCACTGGCAGAAAAAGAATCTTCTGAACTAATTTATTGTACTAACAGAGAAATGAAGTAAAATAAAAAATGAAGATTTGTATACTTGAATTATGCCTGAAAGTTATACAGGTATTAAAGTAAGATTGAAAGATAACATAATACCAGAGTTTGGCAGACTCTTGACTAACCATTAGGTAGAGGGAGCTGTATTTATCAGTATTTAAACAGTCGTCACTGCAGGGCATAACCAGGGCATTATGGAATGAAGAATGCTTCAGAATAGTTGGACATTTGTCCAACCAAACCCCCTATCTGGCCCTGTCCCATAGATCTGGGACACACAGGACTTTATTGCTCTCCTCCCATCCTCAGCACCTTCAGTGCAAGGGGAGCGAGTGTGAAAGGAGGGGTGGTGGTGCTGACTAACAACACGGGCACCCGTTCCTCACAAGCTAAAGAGAAAGGAGTACGATGGGATGATCTGACACGACTTATCGATAATGAATATCTCAATAAAGCTGAAAAAATAAAAATAAGAATAAAGAGAACAAAAAGATAGCAGGAACCCTGAGAAAAGGCACAATGGGCAGAAGAAATCTCCGTCTCTACAACAAAGCTGTGCCAGGTTAACGCAGGGTCAGGCCACAGAGGACGCGGTAAGCTCTGCTAGAGAATTTTGATTTTACTCTAACTGCCACAGGAAGCTATCAGAGAGATTTCAATAGGTTGACAGTGATCACTCTTAATCTTGGAGAAACTCGCTAGGGCTGATCTTCAGAGAGTGAGTTATCAAGAAACAAGAGTAGGGGAAGAGGGATGCATAAAGGAGGCTGCTGCAATGCTGCAGGTGAGATGTGAAGGCACAGACTAGAATATCGATGATGCTGAGAAGTGGCTTGGCTGTGAGAAATACATGCTGCACTTGCTGAGGGTTGGGTGTAAGTGATGACTGAAAGAGGATTTTGGCCTGAGCAACTGAATTTAGGGTGGTACCATATGTGGGGACTCAGACACGACTGAATGACTAAGCACAAGTAAGGTGATACACATATATTGTGTTAGGCTTCCCAAGTGGTGCAGTGGCAAAGAATCTGCCTGCCAGTGCAGGAGACACAAGAGATGCATGTTCAATCCCTGGGTTGGGAAGATCCCCTGGAAATGGCAACCTTCTCCAGTATTCTTGCCTAAAAACGTCCATGGACAGAGGATCCTGGTGGGTTATAGTCCACGGGGTGGCAAAGAGTCAGACATAAGTGAGCAACTGAGCACAGCCCAGCACATATATGGGATTACCACTTAATTTCATGCTTGTGGCTGGCGGTTCTCCTTAGGATTATTTAAACATTCGACACTGAGGAGGTAACGGTATATACGGGTCTGGACCTTAGTGGGAAGACAGCGGTGTAGGTACGCATTTTGAAGTTGGCAATATGTAGGTAGTATTCATAGTGACAGAACTGGACAATATGAGATTGGAAGAAAGTGTAGATAGGGAAGAGAAGAAGGCTAAGGATAGGACCTAGAGCAGTCCAACATTTAGAAACTCAGCAGAGAAGAAGGAGCCAACAAACGAAACGGAGGAGTAGCCAGTGAGGTAAGGGGAAAAGTCAGAAGGTGGCCAGATGACTGTGAAAGGAAGAGGTATCTGGTGGTCAAGTCTGATGGATAAACGGTAAAGGTATGGTTAGAAATAGAATTCAGGGTGACAGTTTTCATGGTATCAGAGAAACCCAGGAAAAAGTGAGGATGAAAAAGAAGTAGCTAACTGGGTTAAAAGCTGCTAAGTGATTGGGTAATACGAGAATAGGGAATGACCATTGGTTTTTTGAGACTTTAATAAATACTGTAGGAGTTTTTCATGAAGGGGGTGGGGTGAGGAATAAAACCCCCAAAAAGTAGATTGAGAAAAGAAGGTAAGAAACTGGAGATAGTGAGTATAAACACATTTTGAGGAATTTGGTTGTGAAAGCTTGCAGAGAAATGGGAAGTAACTGGAGACCAGTGTGGGAGTAAAAAGGAAGTATTTGTTTAAAATAAGTTTTTTAGATGAATGATATCAAGACATGTATGTGAGTCAGTGGGAAAAGTCCAGTTATGAGAGGGCAGTCAATAATACAAGAGAAAAGGGAAGACTATAGGGTCAAATTCCTCGAGCAGGGAAGAGACCCAGTGCAAACGTGGAAGAGTGGGTCCCAGCTGGGGGCCGGGACAATTCTTCCGTTGTATCAATAGAGAAGGAAAAGTGGGCTATGAGTAGCTTTAGTGGTAGGAAGATGAGGTTAGTTTCATCTGATTCCTAAGTTTTATTTTGTTTTCCACTGAAGAATGAGTCAAAGTCCTCAGCAGAGATTGAGTGAAGGACATGTGTGTCTGTTGAAAAGGAGAAGTTTTAAAATATGTGTGTTGGAGAAAGAAAACAAATATCCTAGGGAAGTGGGGTAAGAGTGTTGGGCAGTGTTGAGATTAGTCATTGTGAATTTAAAATGAGACATTTAAAATAGTGTATATTAATGCACACACATGGAACCTATACAAATGGCACTAATGAACCCAGCTGCAGGTCAGGAATAGAGATGCAGATGTAGAGAATGGACTTGTGGGCATGGCGAGGGCAAGGAGAGGGCGGGACGGATTGAGAAAGCAGTACTGCCATACACAGTACTGCGCGTAAAGTAGACAGCTAGTGGGAAGCTGCTGTAAAACACGGGAGCCCAGCCTGGCGCTCTGAGACGATCCGGATGGGTGGGGTGGGGGAATGGGAGGCTCAAGAGGGAGTGGATATATATATACTTATGGCTGGTTCACGTTGTTACAAGGCAGAAACAATACAACATTGTAAAGCAATTACCCTCCACTTAAAAATAAATCTAAAAAGATGAATTTTAAAAAATGAAGTGAGATGTTTGGCTCAAAGTAAGTAAATGGTTTGGATAAGTAGATTGGAGGTTTAATCAGACGAACAAAACAGGGGGTAGGACCAATAACGGAGTTGAAAAGGGAATGATTCTCAGATGAAAGCTTCTTAAGATGGAGGGAAATGGAGGAGGCTGGAGTAGTGATTTACAGAAGGGTCAGTGTAATGGCAGCCCCAATGTGGCCAAGAGAGGGCTGAGGCAGATAGATGAGGCTTCACCGTGAAGGTTGGAGATGGTGGGTGGAGAGGAGCGTGACTTTGGAGGTTATAAGTTTACTGGTGATGATCTCAAGATTTTGGGAGAATCATGAGAGTGTGGATGCCTGAAGTGGAATGAAACGCACATCCTCTTCACTGAGTAGTAAAAAGTCTGCAAACGAGAAGATTGAAATTGCCAAGAAGGCTGAGAGGGTAAGAGCAAAGAGAATGAAGCCAGATGAGCACTAAAGCCCGTGATGAGCAGGGAGTGGTTAGGAGGTGGCCAGATGACAGTCGAAGGGAGAGGTGTCTGGTGGATGGGGGGAAAGATGTTTAGAAGTCGCACTCAGGGTAACAAACCATCTACTTAAACTGCAGCTATCAGGTAGGTGGTGTAACAAAGTAATACAAACTTTGTAGTTTGAGAAAACAGAAATCTATTCTCCCACAGTTACAGAGGTCAGAAGTCCAAAGTCAGTATTACTGGGCCAAAATCAGGGTGTTGCGCTTCCTCCAGAGACTCTAGGGGAGAATGTGTTCCTTGTCTCTTTCATACTTTGGAGGCTCCTGGCACTGCTTGACTTGTGCTTTACACCTTTCCAATTTTCAAAGCTACCACCTTCAAATCTTTCTCGGCTCTATCTTCATATTCCTAGACAGTATATTAAAAAGCAAAGACATCATTTTGCCAACAAAGGTCCATGTAGTCAAAGCTATGGTTTTTCCAGTAGTCATGTATAGATGGGAGAGCTGGACCATAAAGAGGCTGAGAGCCAAAGAACTGATGCTTTTAAACTGTGGTATTGGAGAAGACATTTGAGAGTCCCTTGGACTGCAAGGAGATCCAACCAGTCCATCCTAAAGGAAATCAGTCCTGAATATTCATTGGAAGGACTGATGCTGAAGCTGAAACTCCAATACTTTGGCCACTTGATGTGACGAACTGACTCATTGGAAAAGATCCCGATACTGGGAAAGATTGAAGGCAGGAGGAGAAGGGGATGAGAGGATGAGATGGTTTGAATGGCATCACCAACTCGATGGACATGAATTTGAGTAAGCTCTGGGAGTTGGTGATGGACAGGGAAGCCTGACGTGCTGCAGTCCATGGGGTCGCAAGGAATTAGACATGGCTTAGTGACTAAACAACAGCAATGTTTATATTACCCTCTCCTCTGTGTGTGTGTGTTAAATCTCTCTGCCTCACTCTTAGGATATGTGTGATTGCATTCTGAATTTACCCAGATAATCCAGGATAATCTCCCCATCTCAAGATCCTGAATTTAATGGCATCTGCAAAAATTGCCATACAAAATAACATTCCAGAAATTAGAATGTGGATCTCTTCTTAGAGTTCGTTTTTTAACCTACTACATGGAGTATGAAAAAAAAAATCAGCTTTTGTTTGAGAAAGCTGGGGGAACCAGTGTCTTCAGAGGTGGTTATTTTTCAATAAAAACGATACTAGTTAATAACAGTAATTGTGATAATTTTTACTCTAGAAAATCTGACTGGAACCTTTTTTATTTCAGAAATAAGCGCGTATATAACTTGTATGTAACTTGAGGTGGTTAGAATTTCTGGATTACTGAAATAAATTTTTTGTCAAAACACCTGTTTTGATAATCATACACTTAATTTCATTCATAAGAAATTTCAAAAGTAATTCTTCTGCATCAAAAATTTACAAATGACATGAGAGAGTTAAATAATGGTCTATGGAGTAGAGAAGGAAAATTATGCTAGGGGAAACTAACAAAGCATTCTCTCCATTACAGTCATGATTGATATAGTTCATGAAAAAAGTCTCACTTTTTGTTCTGTTTTTAGTGATTCCTCTGAGAGGCAATGTAAAAAAACAGATCTAAGGGGAAAAATTACTTTAATAATTTCAAGTGTAAAACAAACAGGCTTTTCTGATAAAAGCTTTAAGGCTTGAAGAGACGAGAAAGGCAAGCATGTATGCCTTTAAACATTGCAATAAAATTATCAGAAGTATTCAGCATATATTGCTTGTATGCTTAAAAAACCAACAATTTTCATGCTTTGAGCTTTTCTCCAAAGTGTTTTAAGGATATTTTGTTCTAGAAGTTTCAAAAATAAGAATTATACAAATATAATATAGAACTGGTGGCTCAGACAGTAAAGAGTCTGCCTGCAATGCAGGAGACCAGGGTTCAACCCCTGGGTTGGGGAGATGCCCTGGAGGAGGGCATGGCAACCCAGTCCAATATTCTTGCCTGGAGAATCCCAAGGACAGAGGAGCCTGGTGAACTGGGGTCCACGGGGTCCCAAAGAGTTGGACACGACTGAACACAACCAGTTTTAATATAGATCAGGAATTGTACATATGATTAACTTCGTGGGCTGCCTGAACAGTGTTGAACAATGAGAAGCCAAGCATGATTACATCTGTACTGTGAGGACAACCTGGAGAATCTCCTACGTCTTTGTTTTCTGTTTGGTGCTTCTGCTAAGTTCACGAAAATAAAGTCATCACTTTTTCCCAGATATCCAGAAGCCCTCCCCAGCTCACCACACTTATGTTAAGTGCTAAGTTCTAAGTGTTCGAAAAAAGACTGCAGATGACCCTTTACTTCTCTCTGGGCCCTTTACCAAACCCCTATATCACTTAGGACACTACTCATTAATATTCTACATTCAAAAAAAAAAAAAAAGCATAAGTACACAAGTTTGCTAAATTTCACTTAACCAAATCAATTTAAAAATAGAAATACTTAATTCCTGCATCATAAACCTTGGTTTTCACATTCATTACAACATTTCAATGTTGTTCACATTCATTAGATCATTTCAGTTGTATCCAGTTCCTTGCGACCCCATGGACTGCAGCATGCCAGGCTTCCCTGTCCTTCAGAATCTCCTGGAGCTTGCTCAAACTCATGTTTATTGAGTCAGTGATGCCACCCAACCATCCCATCCTCTGTTGTCCCCTTCTCCTGCCTTCAATATTTCCCAGCATCAGAGTCCTTTTCAATGATTCAGCTCTTTCCTTCAGGTGGCCAAAGTATTGGAGCTTCAGCTTCAACAGCAGTCCTTCCAATGAATATTCAGAGTTGTTTTCCTTTAGGATGGACTGGTTTGATCTCCTTTCAGTCCACGGGAATCTCAAGTCTTCTCCAACACCACAGTTCAAAAGCATCAATTCTTTGGCACTCAACTTTCTTTATGGTCCAGCTCTCACATCCATACACGACAACTGGAACAACCATAGATTTGACTATACAGATCTTTGTAGGCAAAGTAAAGTCTCTGCTTTTTAATATCCTGTCTAAGTTCGTCATAGATTTTCTTCCAAGGAGCAAGAGTCTTTTAATTTCAGGGCTGCAGTCACCATCCGCAGCGATTTTGGAGCCCCAACAAATAAATTCTGCCACTCTTTCCACTGTTTCTCCATCTATTAGCCATGAAGTGATGGGACTGAATGCCATGAACTTCATTTGTTGAATGTTGAGTTTGAAGCCAACATTTTGCTCTCCTCTTTCACTTTCATCAAGAGGCTCTTCTGTTCTTCTTCACTTTCTGCCATAAGGGTGGTGTTATCTGCATACCTGAGGTTATTGATATTTCTCCAGGCAATCTTGATTCCAGCTTGTTTTTCTTCTAGCTTGGCATTTCACATGATATACTCTGCATATAAGTTAAATAATCAGAGTGACAATATACAGACTTGCCGTATCCCTTTCCCTAGTTGGAACCTGTCCATTGTTCCATGTCTGGTTCTAAATGTTGCTTCTTGACCTGCATACAGGTTTCTCAGGAGGCAGGTAAGGTGTTCTGGTATTCCCATCTCTTTAAGAATTTTCCACAGTTTGTTGTAATCCACACAGTCAAAGGTTTTAGCATAGTCAATGAAGCAGATGTTTTTCTGGGGTTCCCTTGCTTTTTCTATGATCCAATGGATACTGGCAATTGGATCTCTGGTTCCTCTGGCTTCCCTAAATCTGGTTTGTACATCTGGAAGTTCTTGGTTCACATACTGTTGAAGACTCAGTTGGAGAATTTTGAGCATGGCCTTGCTTTGGGATGAAATAACTGCAATTGTGCCAGAGTTTGAACAATTTTTGGTATTACCTTTCTTTGGGACTGGAATAAAAAACTGACCTTTTCTAGCCCTGTGGCCACTGCTGACAGGTTTTCCAAATTTGCTGGCATGTAGAGTGCAGCACTTTAACAGCATCATTTTTTTTTAGGATTTGAAAAGCTCAGCTGGAATTCCATCACCTCCACTAGCTTAGTTCATAGCAAAAACAAGACTGGGAGCTGACTGTGGCTCAAATCATGAACTGCTTTTTGAAAATTTCAGAGTTAAAAGAAAATAGGGAAAGCCACTAGACTATTCAGCTATGACCTAAATTAAACCCAGTGGAAGTGAAAAATAGATTCAAGGGATTAGATCTGATAAACAGAATGCCTGAAGTGATGTGTTCCTAAGCTTTATTCATAGTGATTTTTCCTAAGGCCCACTTGACTTTGCACTCCAGGATGTCTGGCTCTAGGTGAGTGATCACACCACTGTGGTTATCATGATCTTTTTTGTATAGTTCTTCTGTGCATGCTGGGCTTCCCTGATAGCTCAGTTGGTAAAGAATCTGCTTGCAATGTAGGAGACCCCAGTTCAATTCCTGGGTCAGGAATATCTGCTGGAGAAGGGATAGGCTATCCACTTCAGTATTCTTGGGCTTTTTTTTGTGGCTCAGCTGATAGAGAATCTGCCTGCAATGCAGGAGACCTGGGTTTGATCTCTGGGTTGGGAAGATTCCCTGGAGAAGGCAAAGGCTACCCACTCCAGTATTCTGGTCTGAACTGTATAGTCCATGTGTTTGCAAAGAGACAGACATGTCTTAGCGACTTTCACTCTGTGTATTCTTGCCACCTCTTTTTAATATCTTCTGCTTTTGTTAGGTCCGTACTGTTTCTGTCATCATATTGTCCATCTTTGCATGAAATGTTTCCTTGGTATCTCTAATTTTCTTGAAGAGATCTCTAGGTTTTCTCATTATTTTGTTTTCTTCTATTTCTTTGCATGGTTTATTTAGGAAAACTTTCTTATCTTTCCTTGCTTCTTCAGAACTCTGCAGATTCAAAACTCTGCGTTTCCTTTTCTCCTTTGCCTTTTGCTTCTCTTCTTTTCTCAGCTATTTGTAAGGCCTCCTTAAACAATCATTTTGCCTTTTCTCATTTCTTTTTCTCGGGCTGGTTTTGATCACTGCCTCCTGTACAGTGTTATAAATCTCTGTCCATAGTTCTTCAGGCATTCTGTTTATCAGATCTAATCCATTGAATCTATTTGTCACTTCCACTGTGTAATTATGCTGCTAAGTCACTTCAGTCGTGTCCGACTCTGTGTGACCCCATAGACGGAAGCCCACCAGGCTCCCCCGTCCCTGGGATTCTCCAGGCAAGAACACTGGAGTGGGTTGCTATTTCCTTCTCCAATGTGTGAAAGCGGAAAGGGAAAAGTGAAAGTGAAGTCGCTCACTTGTGTCCGACCCTTAGCAACCCCACGGACTGCAGCCCACCAGGCTGCTCCATCCATGGGATTTTCTAGGCAAGAGTACTGGAGTGGCTTGCCATTGCCTTCTCCAGTGTAATTATAAGGGGTTTGATTTAGGTCATACCCGAATGACCTAGTGCTTTTCCCTATTTTCAATTTAAGTCTGAAATTTTCAATAAGCAGTTCATAATCTGAGCTACAGTCATCTCCTGGTCCCGTTTGTGCTGACTGCATAGAGCTTCTCCACCTTTGGTGCTGCAGAGAATATAATCAGTCTGATTTTGGTATTACCCATCTGGTGATGGCCATGTGTGGAGTTGTCTCTTGTGCTGTTGGAAGAGGGTGTTTGCTCTGATGAGTGTGTTCTCTTGGCAAAGCTTTGTTAGATTTTGCCCTGCTTCATTTTGTACTTCAAGGCCAAACTTGCCTGTTACTCCAGGTATCTCTTGACTTCCTGCTTTTGCATTCCAGTCCCCTATGATGAAAAGGACATTTTTTTTTTTTTTTGATGTTAGTTTAGAAGTTCTTGTAGGTCTTCACAGAACTGTTCAAATTCAGGTTCTTTGGCATTAGTGATTGGGGCATAGACTTGGATTACTGTGATATTGAATGGTTTGCCTTGGAAACAAACAGAGATCATTTCTGTCATTTTTGTGACTGCACCCAAGTACTGCATTTTGCTTTTGCTGACTATGAGGGCTACTCCATTTCTTCTAAGGGATTCTTGCCCACAGTAGTAGATATAATGGTCATCTGAATTAAATTCTCCCATTCCAGTCCATTTTAGCTCACCAATTCCTAAAATGCCGATGTTCACTCTTACCATCTCCTGTTTGACCACTTCCAAGAACATTTTCAAGTTACTCAACATGAGAACTGAAAATGTGTGTGTGCTATTTGGCAGAGAACTATGGAATTTATTCTCTAGATGAAAAAGCAGACCTGAAGCATTATGTTACTGGCACACTTGAAACATGCTCACAAGTTCTTTTTATTTTTTTAATTTTAATCAGAGGATTATTACTTTACAATATTGTGATTTTTTTTTTGCCATAGGTACAGATGTGTCCCCTCCATCCTGAACCCCACTCCTGCCTCCCTCCCTCCCCTCTCCCTAAGCCTTTGGGTCCTTTCTTCATGCATTGAACTCACACTGATTATCTGTTTTACATATGGCAATGAGTTCTTACCTTTTTTTTTTTCTCTAGATACTTTGAGACTATCCTGTTCCCTATAATTGGTAGCACTGTCTCCTTTTAAACCTGTATTATTTATTTATTTACTTTTGTCTGTGCTGAGTCTTCATGGCTGCATGTAGGTCTCTCGCTGTGTGGCTTCTCTCGTTGCCGAGCACAGGCTCTAGGTGCGTGGGCTTCAGTAGTTGCAGCTCGCGGGCTTGCTAGCTGCAGTCTGCAGGCTCTGGAGAGCAGACTCAGTAGTTGGGTCACACAGGGCTTCATCGCCCCATGGCACGTGGAATATTCCCAGACTATTGGTCAAACCCGTGTCCTCTGTATTGACAGGAGGATTCTTAGCCACTGGAGTACCAGGGAAGTCTCAAATCCTTATCTTCTAACCTTCAACAAAAGCTGCTTGCACAAACTATTTAATATCTGCCCCTATTAAACAAGCAGAATATTTGATGTATTCGGAAGTCAGAAGCTGGTCACTTCACTTCTTTCTGTTGCCTCCAGTTGCTAGAATACTGGCAACTCGCATAAACATGTTTACTGGCACCAGGTAGATTGCCAGCATCAGACTGATGGGATCAGATTTCAGAGCCCCATACACCTATATGACTTCTGCATGCTTGATTACTTTCTGTTTGTCATACAAAAGAGACATGCTGAAGAGAATTAATCCATCATCAATTGCCACTGAGTACGGAGTGGCAGCAGCTGCAGTGGGAGGTCGAAAAACATAGATCCCAGTGAGGACACAAGAGCAGAACCAGGCCCACCCACCGGGCTCCCATTTTCAGAAACTTCTCACTGGGCACACATACCTGTGGTCACAGGGAAGAGGCCTCCCACAACGCCAACTGTGTACCACGCAGCTCTGAGAAAAGGTCCCCTTAATATTGTCAGAGGAGCCACCACTGCACACATCACACCAGGATATGGTAACCACGCAAGATGCTTGGGGCCTGGGCTCTAGTCATATGATATCAGCTATACCAACACTTCAGCTTCAATCATCGCTGTGTGACAGCAGGTGCCATTGAAAGCTGAACCCATTGTTACCCGAGCCTCTCATCGTGAAGCTCATGAGAGCAGTTCTGCTCACTGTCAGAAAAGACGAACGCTGTGAAACCGATACTGCTGCAAAGTACATGTAGGTGGAATGAATTCTATCCTTTACGTACTGAGGCCAAATTACAGTCTATTCAATAGCTCCAATCTCATTAGACATTCCGAGCCCATAGTAACACAAAGCTCATAGACCAACATCTTCCCATCAGATCTATTTAAAATATTTTTTCCAACGATGGTTCCAAAGCTGCCTCCATGAGTTCTTGGCCAGTTTCCCCATGCTGGATACCAATTCTTGTCTTTGTGGCATATTCCCTGCTGGGCATTAGGAGCTACTGATTCTTTGTCATGGAATTATTATTATTTTTTTTAAAGATTAGGTTATGTTGCAATTCTTTTTTATTGTTTCCAATTCTTTACATAGAAGTAATAAGTTTGTATAAACAACAAGGACCTACTCTATTGCACAGGGAACTATACTCAATATCCTGCAGTAACCCACAGTGGAAAATAATCCGAACAAGAATACATACGGAAAAGAATCTGAACAAGAATACATACATATATCCATATATATACACATATATATAACTGAATCACCTTGTTGTATACTGGAAATCAGCTATACTTCAACAACAAAAAAGAATAAGTCCATGATTCAAATTAAAAAAAAGCTATATTTAAAAGTATACTTTGTGAAGTCACTTTACTTCTGTGCTTGTTTAGTCTATTCCCTACCCTTACATATATATATTTATTTATTTATTTTGCATATACTCTTAGTATTTCTTATTGCAGGTATTGGCAAATGCAAATATATAATTATCTTCCCTAATTCTTTACTCAGAGGGTAGCATACTGTAAACACTTTTTCATACTTTCTTTTTGTAAAGTTCATTTTATTGAAGCATAGTTGATCTACAATGCTGTGTTCATTTCATGTGTTGTTGCTGTTGTTTAGTCACTCAGTCGTCAAACTTCTGCAAAGTGATTTAGTTTTTAATATATATGCATATATATTCTTTTTCATGTTATCTTCCATTGATGGAATTCTTCACAATAGGGAAGATGAAAGCTGGGTAGAAAACCCTGGAAGGTGGTGCCCGCAGACACACAAGTCTTGCAGCCAGCATGGTCGTGCACCAGGCATATCTGAAATGCTCAGTCCCTGGTCACCTCAAGAGCTCAGTTTCCCTTCAGGGCTGGCAAAACACAACCACACACATGTCCTGTGCCCTTAGTCCACCTCTTACTCTATAATTTTAACTTAATAAAAATTATCTTGAGCTAAGATCTCAGACAGTGTGAACAAAAATCAGGGAAGGAATAAATGAGTAGAACTATGCTAAAGTCTTCATCCTAAATAAGAAAAATTGCCAAGAAGGGTAGTACTAAAGAATGTGCTAACTATAGGAGAGTGATACTCATCTCCCACACTAGTAAGGTCACGTTTAAAATCTTGCATGCTAGGCTTCAGTGTTATGTGAACCAAGCACTTCCAGATGTTCAAGCTGGGTTTAGAAAAGGGAGAGGAACCAGGGATCAAATTGCCAACATTCACTGGATTATAGAGAAAGCAAGGGAATTCCAGAAAAACATCTACTTCTGTTTCATCAGCTACACTAAGGTCTTTGTGGGGATCATAACAAACTGTGGAAAGCTCTTAGAGAGGTGAGAATACCAGACTATCTTACTTGTCTCCTGAGAAACGTGTATGCGGATCAAGAAGCAATAGTTAGAACCCTGTGTGGAACAACAGAATGGTTTAAGATTGAGAAAGGAGTATGATAGTGCTTCTGCTGTCACCCTGTTTGTTTAACCTGTATGCTGAGCGCATCATGAGAAATGCCAGGCTGGATGAGTCACAAGCTGGAATCAAGGTAGGTGGGAGAAATATCAATAACCTCAGATATGCGGGTGTTCCCACTCTAATGGCAGAAAGTGAAGAAGGAACTAAAGAACTTCTTGAGGGTGAAGAAGGAGAGTGAAAGAGTCAGGCTTAAAGCTAAATATTAAAAAAAAACTAAGATCATGGAAGTGAAAGACAAAGGAGAAAAGGAAAGATATACCCATTTGAATGCAGAGTTCCAAAGAATAGCAAGGAGAGATAAGAAAGCCTTCTTCACTGATCAATGCAAAGAAATAGAGGAAACTAATAGAATGGGAAAGACTAGAGACTGCTTCAAGAAAGTTACAGATACCAAGGGAACATTTCATGCAAAGATGGGCTCAATAAAGGACAGAAATGGTATGGACTTAAAAGAAGCAGAAGATAAGAAGAGGTGGCAAGAATACACAGAAGAACTATACAAAAAAGATCTTCATGACCCAGATAACCAGGATGGTGTGATCACTCACCTAGAGCCAGACATCCTGGAATGTGAAGTCAAGTGGGCCTTAGGAAGCATCACTACGAACAAAGCTAGTGGAGGTGATGGAATTCCAGTTGAGCTATTTCCAATCCTAAAAGATGATGCTGTGAAAGTGCTGCACTCAATATGCCAGCAAATTTGGAAAACTCAGCAGTGGTCACAGGACTGGAAAAGGTCAGTCTTCATTCCAATCCCAAAGAAAGGTAATGCCAGAGAATGCTCAAACTACCACACAATTGCACTCATCTCACATTTTGAGCAGAGTAATGCTCAAAATTCTCCAAGCCAGGCTTCAACAAGTATGTGAACTTCCAGATGTTTAGGCTGGATTTAAAAAAGACAGAGGAACCAGAGACCAAATTGCCAACCTCCACTGGATCATTGAAAAATCAAGAGAGTTCCAAAAAAACCCCCACATCTACTTCTGCTTTATTGACTATGCCAAAGCCTTTGACTGTGTGGATCACAGTAACCTGTGGAAAATTCTTAAAGAGATGGGGATACCAGACCACGTACCTGCCTCCTGAGAAATCTGTGTGCAGTTCAAGAAGCAACAGTTAGAACTGGACATGGAACAACAGACTGGCTCCAAATCGGGAAAGGAGTACGAGAAGGTTGTATATTGTCACCCTGCTTCTTTAACATATACGCAGAGTACATAATGAGAAACGCTGGGCTGGATGAAGCACAAGCTGGAATCAAGATTGCCGGGAGAAATATCAATAACCTCAGATATGCAGATGACACCACCCTTATGGCAGAAAGTGAGGAAGAACTAAAGAGTCTCTTGATGAAAGTGAAAGAGGAGAGTGAAAAAGTTGGCTTAAGGCTCAAAATTCAGCAAACTAAGATCATGGCATCTGGTCCCATCACTTCATGGGAAATAGATGGGGAAACTATGGAAACAGTTGCTGACCTTATTTTTCTGGGCTCCAAAATCACTGCGGATGGTGACTGCAGCCATGAAATTAAAAGATGTTTACTCCTTGGAAGGAAAGTTATGACCAACCTAGACAGCATATTAAAAAGCAGAGACATTACTTTGTCAACAAAGCTCTGTCTAGTCAACGCTATGGTTTTTCCAGTGGTCACGCATGGATGTGAGAGTTGGACTATAAATAAAGCTGAGCACCAGTGAATTGATGCTTTTGAACTGTGGTGCTGGAGAAGTGTCTTAAGAGTCCCTTGGACTGCAAGGAGATCCAACCAGTCCATCCTAAAGGAGATCAGTCCTGGGTGTTCACTGGAACTGATGTTGAAACAGACTCCAATACTTTGGCCACCTGATGCGAAGAGCTGACTCATTTGAAAAGACCATGATGCTGGGAAAGATTGAGGGCAAGAGTAGAAGGGTACATCAGAGGATGAGATGGTTGGATGGCATCACTGACGCGATGGACAGGAGCTTGAGTAAACTCCAGGAGTTGGTGATGGACAGGGAGGCCTGATGTGCTATGGTTCATGGGGTCGCAAAGAGTCAGAGACAACTGAATGACTGACCTGAATGAGACAGTGTGTTGAAAACCAAAGACATTATTCTGCTGACACTGGTCTGTATAGTCAAGAGTATAGTGTTCCCAGTGGTCACTTACGGTTACAACAGCTGGAATGTAAAGATGACAGAATGCCAAAATATTGATGCCTTGAAACTGTGGTGCTGGGGAAGACTCCTGAAAGTCTCTTGGACAGCAAGGAGATCAAACCAGTCAATCTTAAGGGAAGTCGACCCTGAATGCTCAGTGGAAGGACTGATGCTGAAGCTGAAGGTCCAGTGTTTTGGTCATCTGATGTGAACAGTCAAGTCATTGGAAAGTCCCTGATGATGGGAAGAATGAGGGCAGAAGAAGAAGAAGGTGTCAGAGGATGAGACTGCTGGATAGCATCACTGATGCAATGGACATGAACTTGGGCAAACTTCAGGAGATGGTGAGGGACGGGGGGCCTGCTGTGCTGCAGTCCATGAGGCCACAAAGAACTGGACATGACTGGACAACTGAACAACAAAAAAGATCTCAGTCTATCTGAGAAAATCATGGAAGGAATAGATTAGTAGAGTATGCTAATGCCTTCATCTTAAATAAGAATAATTCAAGATACAAATTCTTACTGTCAGCAATTGGAAAGCAATTTTGTAGCTTGCTTTTTAAAATATTGACAAGAACTGTTGCATCATTCTAGTCACTCACTTTAGGAACAGCACATTCTATCACTTACCTGGTCTGCCTTCCTTTCTTCTGCTCTCTTTTCCCTTTCTGATTAGGAATGTGTCACAGGCATGATGACATTCTATACATTTTTATCCAAATATCATACCAGCTGGAGGCATTCTGCATTCCTTTTGGCTTTGGACTTTTCATCACCTATGATCAGAGTATAGATGGTTAAAGATGGCTGCTTTATCCAGTTCCCTAGGCAGGATTTATGTACTGTTGTAGTGCTCATTTATTTTGATATGGAGATTGACCTTGGGAGGATTTGCATTGATTTAAGCTGTATACTTGTCTCCAGGATACAGAGAATGCTCTGATGCAACTAAAACTTTGACAGTGCTGATTGGCAGGATGCCAAATGCAACCTGGAGGGCATCATAAGCAGCCGATGGAATAACAGAAATTCCTGGTGGTTTTCCTGTGGAAATACATCAAGAATCTAAACCTTTCTCACTAATTTCACTATTTCTACTTTACTGTTACCTCCCAATGTAATGATTGTAACTAGTTGGACACTCACCATTCCCCACTCCCTGACTCAGTCTATTCTCAACATGATAATCTGAATGATCCTTTAAAAACATGAATCAGGCCATGCTCAAAACCTTCTAGGGATTTCCCACTTCAGCAAAAGTCAGCATTCCTACAATGATAGATCGGGGCCCGACATAGCTCTCCTCTCCTTTCCAAGCACTTTCCTTCTCACCTGTTCTGCCCCAGCCAAATGGATATTCCAAGCCACTCCCGCCTCAGGAGCTTTTTTTCCTAACTGGAAGGAGGTTGCTTTACAGTGCTGTACTGGTTTCTGCTGTACACAGTGTGAATCAACCATCGTTGCTGTAGAGTCACTAAGTCACGTCTCACTTTTTGCTGCAGCATGCTAGGCTTCTCTCTCCTTCCCCATCTCCCAGAGTTTACCCAAACTCGTGGTCATCGAGTCGGTGAGCCCATCCAACCATCTCATCCTCTGTCATCCCCTTCTCCTCCTGCCTTCAATCTTTCCCAGCATCAGGGTCTTTTCCAAAGAGTCAGCTCTTTGCATCAGGTGGCCAAAGTATTGGAGCTTCAGCTCAGCATCAATCCTTCCAATGAACATTCAGGATTGGTTTCCTTTAGGTTTGACTGGTCTGATCTCCTTGGGATCCAAGGGCCTGCAGCACCACAGTTCAAAAGCATCAGTTCTTCAGAGCTCAGCCTTCTTTGTGGTCCAACATCCTTACATGACTACTGGAATAACCATAGGTTAGACCACACAGACTTTTGTCAGTAAAGTGATGTCTCAGCTTTTTAATACACTGTCTAGGTTTGTCATAGCTTTTCTTCTCAGGAGCAAGTGTTTCTTTTTAATTTCATGGCTGCCGTCACTGTCCTCAGTGATTGGGAGCCTAAGAAAGTAAAATCCACCACTGTTGCCATTAAAAAATGGAAAGCCCCATCCATTTGCCATGAAGTGATGGGACCGGGTGCCCTAACCTTCAGTGTTTGGATGCTGAGCTCTAAGCCATAAATATACACATGTCCCCTCCCTCCTAGCCTCCCTCCTGTCCCCCAGCCCCCTCGAGGTTGTCAGGGAGCACCTGGCCGAGCTCCCTGTGTTGTCATTTGCTTCCCACCAGCTATCCACTTTACACATGGCAGTGCTCCCACTCTCTCCTTCCCCCGCTGTGTCCACAAGTCTGTTCCCTGTGTCAGCATCTCTATCCCTGCCCTGCAGATAGGTTCATCAGCACCATTGTTCTAGATTCCATATTTATGCATCAATATATGGTATTTGCTTTTCTCTTTCTGACTTACTTCACTCTGTATAACAGGCTCAATCTTCTTCAACCTCAGTTCCCCCTCAGAGTCTTAGAACCTGATGTTTTCTGGGCTTGAAATGTCCTTCCTCCAATTATCCACATGACTTGTTTCCAGCCTTCCCCATGTCATTGCTAAAACATGACCACAGGAGAGGGACTTTGCATGACCACTCCTTACAAAACAGTCGCTCCCCTGCAACCCGTTCAGGAGGCTCCCCTTCTCCTTTATTTTCTTTCCTATTCTCCATGGCACTTGTTCACATCTGACATACTCCGAGCCCTGTTACATATTTTGTTAAATGTAGATCTCCTGGAATGCAAGCTTCATGAAGGCAGGCAGTTTGTTCCACGTATGGATGGACCCCGGCTCACCACCCAAAGTGTGGCGCAGCAGGTGCTGAGTATGCATCTGGGGATGGCCATCACAAGCACACCTCCTGGCTTTCTTGGTAAAGTTTCACATTGCTTATTATGAGATAACGGTCATAAAAAGAGACCTCCTAGACAGGGGACTGGAGACAATATCATACAATGAGGGGAAAGGTCGGGTCTGGTGTTGTGGGTTGAATTGTGTCCCCTCAAATTCATATGATGAAGCCCTAACCCCCAGTACCTCAGAAGGACAGCAGTTGGAGACAGGTCCCTTAGAGAGGTGATTAAACTAAAATGAAGCCTTATAGTGGGTCCTCATCCAATATGGTTGCTGTACTTATAAGAGAGGAAATTTGGACATGCAGGGAGACACCAGGGCTGTGCACACAGTGGCACGGCCATATGAGGATTCAGTAAGAATGTGACCTTAGGAGGAACAAAACCGGTCAAGACCTGGGTTTTGAACTTCTGGCCTCCAGAATTGTGAAAAGAAAAATTGGGTTGTTTAAATCACTCAGTCTGTGGTATTTTGCTATGGTAGCCCTAGCGGATTAATAAGGCAACTGACATTTTTGAGTTGGACTTGCAAATGTCTGGGTCTGCTTAAACACACGACACCAAGTGGGAAACACCAACTAATTGAAGGTTTCTAAAGGTCCAGTGATTCCAGGGAGTTCATAATCACTAACAGAGAAAGGTATCCTACTAGTAGAAATTGCACAGAGCTAGGTTGACTTCAATCTTGGGGTAAAAATGTCTCCCCTAATGGGTAGACCACCACCGCCATGTGCCAAGTCTTCTCCCAATGGATTTGCATGAACTGAGCCATCCGGTTCTCCGAACAACTCCAAGAAAGTTTGTCACCTCATTTTTCATATGCGAACAGTAAGGCACAGACAGGGTGGCAAAGTTGGCCAAGGTCATAGGCTTTAAGTGGCAGAACCAAGGTTCAAATTAGGTGGTGGCTCTGGAACTTGCACAGAACTTGGAACTCCTACATTCCACCTCCTTTTATGTATCTTCCCATGCCTGCAAGAGGATTTCCCCCCACATTTAGATTTGCTAGTCACTGGTCTATAAGGACAAGCTTTCAGTTTAGCTTTCTATTAGCACCAACCTACCTTTTCAGCTTAATTTCTTTTGCTCATATACATTTAGAAAAACCATATCATCCCTTTATCTCTCAGCCTTTCCCTCTCCGCTCTTCTTCCACCATATCCCTGCTTTCTTGGTCTCTGCCCCCCTCCTTTGTGATTTTGAGGTCATTCTAGCTTCCTATAGAGCCTTCTGTCCTCATTCTTACCTCTTATCCTTATCTAGAACCTACTCTTAAGACCAAATCTAAATCCCAACTCCACCATAAAGTCTTACTTTCTTCTCTGAAAATTTCATTGTATATACAGCTAATTTGAGAATTAATCATGTACTTTTTAATTAAAATTCTTCTATATTTGGCTCAGTATTATGTATAAGTATTCTCAAAGCTTAACTCTTCACCAGTTTTATGTCTCATCTTCAAAATAGACTTAATTCATCGAGGACATGGATGAAATACTCCCTATGATAATCTGAAAATAGAGACATTGATCAGCTTTGATATGCAAAACAGTCAAGATAGAAGGAGATAATAAACGCGGTCATTCTAACTGACAGCTAGCACCATGTTGAATGCATTACATATACTAGCTCATTTATTCCTTACAGTGTATAAGTATCATTATCGCTCTATTATAGATGAGGGAAATGAAGGTTAAAGGTCCTGTGTAGTTTTGATGTTCAAGCAGGTTTTAGAAAAGGCAGAGGCACCAGAGATCAAATTGCCAACATCCGCTGGATCATGGAGAAAGCAAGAGAGTTTCAGAAAAACATCTATTTCTGCTTCATTGACTATGCCAAAGCCTTTGACTGTGTGGATCACAATAAACTGTGGAACATTCTGAAAGAGATGGGAATCCCAGACCACCTGACCTGCCTCTTGAGAAACCTGTATGCAGGTCAGGAAGCAACTGTTAGAACTGGACATGGAACAACAGACTGGTTCCAAATAGGAAAAGGTGTACGTCAAGGTTGTATATTGTCACCTTGCTTGTTTAACTTATATGCAGAGTACATCATGAGGAACGCTGGGCTGGAAGAAGCACAAGCTGGAATCAAGATTGCTGGGAGAAATATCAATAACCTCAGATATGCAGATGACACTACCCTTATGGCAGAAAGTGAAGAGGAACTCAAAAGCCTCTTGATGAAAGTGAAAGAGGAGAGTGAAAAGGTTGGCTTGAAGCTCAACATTCAGAAAACAAAGATCATGGCATCTGGTCCCATCACTTCATGGGAAATAGATGGAAAAACAGTGGAAACAGTGTCAGACTTTGTTTTTTTGGGCTCCAAAATCACTGCAGATGCTGATTGCAGCCATGAAATTAAAAGACGCTTGCTCCTTGGAAGGAAAGTTATGACCAACCTTGATAGTATATTAAAAAGCAGAGACATTACTTTGCCAACCAAGGTTCGTCTAGTCAAGGCTATGGTTTTTCCCGTGGTCATGTATGGATGTGAGAGTTGGACTGTGAAGAAGGCTGATCTCTGAAGAATTGATGCTTTTGAACTGTGGTGTTGGAGAAGACTCTTGAGAGTCCCTTATACTGCAAGGAGATCCAACCAGTTCATTCTAAAGGAGATCAGTCCTGGGTGTTCATTGGAGGGACTGATGCTAAAGCTGAAACTGCAATACTTTGGCCACCTCATGCGACGAGTTGACTCACTGGAGAAGACTCTGATGCTGGGAAAGGTTGGGGGCGGGAGGAGAAGGGGACGACAGAGAATGAGATGGCTGGATGGCATCACCGACTCTGCGGACATGGGTTTGAGTGTACTCCGGGAGTTGGTGATGGACAGGGAGGCCTGGCGTGCTGTGATTCATGGGGTCGCGGAGAGTCGGACACGACTGAGCGACTGAACTGAACTGAACTGAACTGAACTGTAGTTTCTCCAAAGTGATACAACTTGTAACTGTTATGCTAGAATTTGGAATGCTGTGATGGATTAATATGAAGGATTCATAATAATAAGGAATTTAAATAGTGTGAGTTATCAGAAAAAGTAGAAAGTGAAGTCTCTCAGTCGTGTCTGACTCTTTGCGATCCCATGGACTGAAGCCCACCAGGCTCCTCTGTCCATGGGATTTTCCCAGGAAGAATACTGGAGTGGGTTGCCGTTTTCTTCCCCAGGGGATCTTCCCGACCCAGGGTTCAAACCCCGTTCTCCCATCTTACGGGCAAACTCTTTACCATCTGAGCCACCAGAGTTATCAGAAGGGACGATGCAAATTGACCTCAGAAGTTCTGGTAGCCATAGCCTAGAAAATTTGGTTGTCCATCAAATTCTCTGTTCTTCTTGAGCACACAGCTGGACCACGGCAGTTAGGTGTGGATTTATGTCTGAACTTTAGCCAGTGGGTTTGAGCACAAAGGATGGAGGCTGTCTCTGAGCTTGTCTCTTCCAGGACAAGATGCAGATGCTGCTGCTGTGACCCTGCAGGTGACAGAGGCACGCGATGGAAGGAACCTGGGCCCCTCAATCACCACATGGAAGCCTGTTGTTAGGGGGACACCACCTTGATATTGTGACGTGAGCAAGAAAAGAGCTTATTGGAGGGACCTACTTGTTACTGCGGCTTCATTGACCTAACTGCTGCAATCTAGGAACTGGCAAGGGAGCTGGAGAGCTCTCAGCCTTGAACTAAAAACTTGCTGTGGAATGTAAAGACCGTCTTAGAATACCTCTCATTCACAAATTGGCAGCCTCTATTTCACAGATGGTGGGGTAATACCAGAAGTGTCTGTTCATTAGTGGCAGCCTATGGTCGATTGGAGAAGGGCCTGGCAACCTGCTCCATTATTCTTGCCTGCAGAATCCCATGGACAGAGGAGCCTGGCAGGCTGCAGTGCATAGCGTTGCAAAAAGTCGGACACGACTGAAGCAATTTAGCATGCATGGTCCATTGTGCCACAAAACAGTTTTAAGTAGAATGAAACAAACTGGAGAATAACACCTCTTATAGTGATGAGGAATAGACATTTTCCATCTGCCCATAAATTGAAAATTCCCTGATTCAGGCATAGCAGTTTCTAAGGTTTCTGAATTTAAACTGTCCAAACACAATACCTTATAGAACAACTGAGAATTTATAAGGCTCTATAAAAATTCAAATTACAATACTTCTTGTCAGTGGTTCAAACATAAAGAATTTAAAAAAATATCTGGAGGATTGATACAGTTTATGAAATCTTTTAAATGAGTGACAGAGTTAGACACACGGGTTCAGACGACGCGCTGAAGGGAGACAGTTCTGGCCACTGAAGGTCTCTCTTTTGCCCTCACTACCCTCTGTCATCCATCCAGTCTCCTTTGGACTCCTATTTGATGTCAAGAGCTGCCTCTGTGAAGCATTTCTAGGCATTTCATCCAGGAAATCACCCAGCTTTGTGGGATTCTGAAGAGCGGGGCTCTCCACTGGGTACGGCCTCAATCCTGGTTCCAGCCTTGGAAGGAACTTGAGAATTTTCTGTCCCCTCTCTCCCTCTCACACTCCTGAATTCTTACCATTTAACAGTGTGTTGATCCTCAGCCCAAGGACTTGTCTTGCTTCTCGCTTCCTCGGGGCAGGCGGCTGCAGTCTCCCTCTCCGACAGTAGAGGGCGCAAGAAGACCACAACCCCTTGGAAGTCAGGCTTACGGGCCAGTTTTCCTTCCCACGCGGAGCAGGAAATGGTCACGTGGTTTTCCGCCTCTTTATATCGCCGGTGACATTTTTTGGCAGAAGCTGAGAAAATAGACTAATTTTTCCCACATGACCACTCATTGTTTTCATCCATTCCCCCTTCTCTCTCCTCTTCATACTGTCTTCTCCTCTTCCAAAAGCTGTTTTTGCTCCGTAATGCATCTGTTAGATTATCTGTGGGGACTGTCCAAATCCCAAGCTGCCACAAATTTTGAAGCTCCCCTCTGTACTTACCTGAGTTGGTTGGCTCACTTAAGCTCATCATATGGAAAGCCCCCAAAATGGAACTATTAAGGAAGAAGATATCCTCTGAATCCTGTAATACATTCAAAAAGTGTCTTTTGGTTGCTGTGTGGTTTGGCAGATTTGCAGATTAATATGGTGGTTGGGCTGTGTTTTAGGGATGGATCGGGATTCTGCTGTATTTGTTTACTGTTTCAAATAGGCATTTTACTGCCAAAACAACGTGAGGAGAAGGAAAAGGAAAAACTGTTGCGCCATTACCCCTGACTGCTATGGAAAATTCAGAGACCAAAGCTGCATCAGCCATAAACGACATTTCTTCCCAGTAGGGATTCTCTGGTTTATGCAGAGTTATTAATTCCTGAAACTATAGTCCAAGTACAAGCATTCTGTGTTCATCCAGGATACAATGAGCCATATTTTTCAGAAGTCAGAGAATGCTGGAGAAAGGAGAGGCGAAGGTCGTCTGAGGCAGTTTACTCACTTTAAAAACAGCTCTAAAGTCTGAGGTCACTTAGCCTGTTGGATGTTAATTTTCTTTAGTCTGTGTCTCTGTCTCCTACGTCTTATCTTATTGTTGACTAAGGTAACTTGTCAGGGAAATTGTATTTTCTCAGATTGTCCTGAGGCTGAGGGCAGGCAATTATTTACTATTTTTATTGAAGTATAGCTGATTTATAATGTTGTATGGGTTTCTGCTGTATAAGAACGTGATTCAGATATTCTCAGATTGCTGCTTATCCATTCTATGGCTGCTAGCTTACATCTGCTCAGTCCAACCTCCTACTCTTTCCCTTCCCCAAACTTCTCCCCCTTGACAACCACAAGTCTGCTCTCTATGTCCATGAATCTGTTTCATGGTTAGGTTCATTTATGCCATAGTCTAGATTCTACATATAAGTAATACAATATGGTATATCTTTATCTGACTTAATTCACTTAGTGGGATGGGGCTTCCCTGGTGGCTTAGCTGGCCAAGAATCCGCCTGCAATGTGGGAGACCCCTGGGTTCAATCGCTGGTTGGGAAGATCCCTTAGACAAGGAAAAGGCTACCCACTCCAGTACTTTGGCCTGGAGAATTTCTTGGATTGTGTAGTCTATGGGGTAGCAAAGAGTCAGACAGGACAGAGCGACTTTCACTTTCACATGTCTTTCTCTATCTGACTCAGTTCGCTTAGTGTGATAATCTCTAGTTGCTTATGTTATTACAAATGGCATTATTTGGTTCTTTTTAATGGCTAAGTAGTATTCCATGGTATATGTTTACCATATCTTCTTTGTCCATCAGTGGACATTTAGGTTCTTTCTATGTCTTGGCAATTGTGAATAGGTGCTGCTATGAACATAAGGGTACATGGACCTTTTTGAATTAGAATTTTGTCTGGATATATGCCAAGGAGTGGGATTGCTGGATTGTCTGGTAATTCTGTTTTCTTTTCTGAGGAAACTCTGTATGATTCTCCATAGTGGCTGAACCACTTTACATTCCCACCGACAATGTAGGAGGGCTTCCTTTTGTTCACATCCTCTCCAGCATTTGTTATTTGCAGAGTTTTTAATGATTTTGATTCGTGTGAGGTGGCACCTCATTGTAGTTTTGGTTTAAAGGAGGCAATTCTATTCAGAAATATTTATCTATCTACTTGTATATCTCTTGGAAAGAAATGCCTCATGTGACCTCTTACCCATAGAGGGCACTCTCTGAGCAGGAAATTTCCCTCCTAGACTATTTTATAGTCAGAAAAAGTTGGTCAGTCCTAACTAGATCCCTGGAGATGGGAACTACCAACACAGGCTTGAAAACCTTGTATCTAACCTCAGAACGCACTCACCTTGTGCGGGGCCAGCAGGAATCAGGATCTGCCTACTCTGGCCCAGAAGGCTGTCACCCGTTTCCTCCTGAGTCTGCATCTACACAGCTTCACATGTGTGCTTCTGCTTGCCTCGGCCTGAGATGCTTTTTCTTTCTTCGGCCTCTGGAAAATTCCTAGCCATAGGTCAGAGTCCTTCACTTAACTTTTGTCCCTTCACTTTTCAAACCTTCCCTCCTCTGTATTCCAGAACTTTTCACATCCTAGGATTAGAGCACATATTAACCGTTATTTTAGTGTGTCTTGCTTTCTGGACTTTGAAACCCTTTTAGGAGCTTCGACCATGTTATCTTGGTGTTATCCTCAGTGTCTGGCCCTGTGTAAGGTCCATAATAAATGCTTGAGAAGTGTTGTTGAATATATGAACACATAAATCAATGCAATTATGAATTTTTACTAACTAGGATATCATCATAGATGAGTGGGATTATCTGAGGCAGTCTGAAGCCTACAGCTTAATTGGTTTTATTTTTCTTGCTAAGGTATTTCAAAGAAAATATATTTTGCATGTACAAAATGTAGCAAAAGAAAAGGACTGTTATCCAAAATATACAAAGAACCCTTAAAACTCAAACTAAGTAAACGAACAACCAATTGAAAACTGGATCAGAGATCTTAAGAGACACCTCACTAAAGAAAGCACAAAGATGCCAAATAAGTGTATGAAGAGATGCTCCCCGTATATCCTTAGGGAAATGAAAGTTAGAATAATGAGATACCAATATACACTTATTAAATGGCCCAAATCTGCATCAATGACAACCCCAAATGCTGGTGAAGATGTAGCTAATAGGAACTCTCATTCATTGATGGTGGGAATGCAAAATGTTACAGCTACTTAGGAAGACAGTTTGGCAGTTTCCCACAAAGCTAAACATATTCTGAGCGTGCATGCTAAGTCAGTTTGGTTGTGTTCAACTCCGTATGACGCTATGGACTGTAGCCTGCCAGGCTCCTCTGTCCATGCAATTCTCCAGGCAAGTATACTGGAGTGGGTTGCCGTGCCCTCTTCCAAGGAATTGTTCTGACCCAGGGATCAAACCTGTGTCTCTTATGCCTCCTGCATTGGCAGGCTGGTTCTTTACCACTGCGCCACCTGGGAAGCCCATTCTTAGCATATGGTCCAGTAATTGTGCTCCTTGCTATTCACCCAAAGGACCTGAAAAGTTATGTCCAAATGAAAACCTTTATGTTTATAGCAGCTTGATTCATGATTGCCAAAACTTGGAAGCAAGCAAGATGTCCTTCAGTTGTCGAACGGGTAAATAAACTGGTGCATGCAGACAGGGGAGTATTATTCAGGAGTGATGTCACCAAGTTGGCAATGCAGGTTGTTCCTGACTTCATTCCTCATCACAAGAACAGCTAACAACAATTCATGGACAAGTCACCGCCGAGAGACTCCTAGAACACAGAGCTGAGGTTGGAACGGCGCTGATAGCTCAGAGACCAAGACAGACGCCTTTGAAGGGTGAGAGGAGCCTCTGCGGGCTGACTGCAAGGTCCTGCCGCAGGCTGCCTCCGCGTTGCTCCCAGTCGCCCCTGAGCCTGTGACTCCAGCGGGTAGAGCGAGCCTGGCAGTGGGGGGTCATCCAGACCCGTCATCTCGGGAGCTCCCATGGGGACTGCAGGGAACCTGACTGTGATGGAGAAGGGGGCGGGGCTTGCAACCACCAGCCCCGGGATCGGGTCAGACCCGGTTCCTACCTGCAGAGCCCAAGCGGAAGATGCAACCAGCAGCTCTGCCCAGCTACAGAGCCAAGTCAGCGGCACAGTCTGAGCAGGGGGCCGTGGTCAGCCGGGCCCATTTCTGAGTGTAGCTCTGGAAGGTTATTTAGGGCTAAAAAGAAATGAGCATTTCATGACTTGATAAAGCCGTGAAAAGGCAAGCAGGAAACTGACAAGCATGTTACCAAAGGAAAGAAGCGGATCCGAGAAGTCTGCATACGATGTGATTTGAACTATATGACATTCTGGAAAAGGCAAAACTATGGAGACAGTGGAAAGGCTTAGTCATTATGAGGGGTGGGGGCTGGGGGAGGAATGAACAGGCAGAACACAGAGGATTTTCAGAGCAGTGAAAATACTCCCTACGATGTTATAATGATGGAATGCATGTCATTATGTATTCATATAAAACTGTAGAATGTATAACACCGAGGATGAATCCCAAGGTAAACAATGGACCAGTGGACTTTGGGTGACTATGATGTGTTAGTGTAAGGTTTATCCTTATTTATTCTTACTAAGAAAATGTACCACTCTGGTGAGTGATGCTGATAATGGCACAGGTTCTGCCATGGGACAGCAGGGGAATATGGTGCATCTCTGTACTTTCCTCTGAATTTTGGTGTAAACCTAAGACAAATAAATAGCACCTTTTTTTTTTTTTTTTAAAAAAAAGAGCTGTAGCTAAAAATATCTGGACCAAGACACTTGGGTAGAGTTCAAGTTCTGCCACATTCTTCCTGTGTGACCTTGGGTGTCACTTAACCTTTGTGGGTTTCTGTG
The DNA here is from genome assembly GCF_049115385.1 of Moschus berezovskii. Taxonomy (NCBI): domain Eukaryota; kingdom Metazoa; phylum Chordata; class Mammalia; order Artiodactyla; family Moschidae; genus Moschus; species Moschus berezovskii. The sequence continues at coordinate 17,534,607 of NC_142479.1, forward strand.
GCCTCACTTGCACTTGTAAGGGATTCCTTTGGATGCTTTTCCTGAGTCTTTCTAGCACTAACTTCTTAAAATTGCCCAAAGGAGAACTCATAGATATTAATATTCATTCTGAGGAAAATGAGGAAGTTTTGATCATCCTTTTCAGGTTTCCACTAATTGCAGTATACACAGATGTTAAAAAGCAGAATATGGTGTGTTATAAAAAAGACATAGTATGTTAAGAAATAAAATAGTCTTTTTAAAAGGCTAGCTGGTTTTGAATATCATCAGTTGCATTTCACCCAGCAAGTCATGGCTAATTTTCTATTAAAAGTATTTTATACAATACTTACACTTAAATTTTCCTCCAAAATGAGTCAATGCATGTAAATACAATCTAGCTACAGCACATGAGTCTTCATTGAGGACATCCTTGTACACCTTGTTGAGTCAGCTGAGACTGTTTGCATTGTCATTCATAAAAGACTCCAAGACAGCCCTTTGGGGAGGAGGTGTATAACTGGTAACTTACCATCAAATTGAAAGCTAAGCTCTCTCTCAAAGCCAGAGAGAAGGAAGGAAGAGAAGGAAAAAAATGAGAAATCTTGGTCTAAAAACAACAAAGTTTCACAAATCCTTCACAAGAATCCCGACAACTCCACTGGGATTTGGCAAAAGATTATTCGGAGAGGTTGCATGTAAAGATGGTAGGAATACAGCATGGCTTTCTCAAGATTGTCTGGGGCAGTAGAGGTCAGTGGTGGTGATCTGATGAGACTGGTGAGGATTGTAACTCACTCCATCTCAGGGATGCAGAGCTAGCGTTGCTTGCTGAGTTCAGGACCTCAGACCTGAGTTGATTTCATCCCTCCACTGCCATCTACAGACCAAGTCCTGGACTCCTCTCATTAGCCATCTAAGTCTCACTGGGCGTTTAGGTTGCTTCCATGTCCCGGTTGTTGTAAATAGCGGTGCAGTGAACACTGGGGTGCTTGGTTCTTTTCTTTGTTTAAAAAACTGTTTATTTTGAATTGGAATATATCTGATTAATAACAATGTTGTGATAGTTTCAGGTGAACATTGAAGGGACTCAGTCATAAATACACATGTATGCATTGTCCACCAAATCCCCTCCCATCCAGGCTGCCTCCTAACATGGAGTTCCCTGTGATATGCAGGAGGTCCTTACTGGCTACCCACTTTATATATATCAGTGTGTACATGTCAAGTCCGCACTCCTTAACTAACCCATTCTCTGACCTTTCTCCCTGGTAACCTTTAGTTCATTCTCCAAGTCTGTGAGTCTGTTTCTGTTCTGTAAGTAAGTTCATTTGTATCATTTCTTTAAAAATTCCACATATAAGGGATTCTCTTTCTCTGTCTGACTTACATCACTCAGTATGACAATCTCTAGGTCCATCCATGTTGCTGAAAATGGCATTATTTAACCCTTTTTTGGTGGCTGAGTAACATTCCGTTGCATATATGTACCACATCTTTGTCTGTTCCTCTGTCTATGGACATTTAGGCTGCTTCCATGTCTTGGTTGTTGTAAGCTGGGTGCATGTAGCTTCTCTTTTTTTTAGACTTTAAATTTTGTATTGGAGTATAGCTAACTAACAATGTGATGATTTCAGGTGAACGGCGGAGGGATGTGGCCATACACATTCATGTATCCGCTCTACAGCATGCTCCCCTCCCATCTAGGTTGCCACTCAGCACTGAGCAGAGATCCTGTGCTGGACAGCAGGTCCTTGCTGCTGTTCATTTTAAACATAGCAGTGTGTACATGTCCATCCCAAACTGCCTAACCACCCCTTCTCCCAGGGAACCATAATTCATTCTCTAAGTCTGTGGGTATGTTTCTCTTTTGTAAGCTCATTTGTATCATGTATTTTTAGATTCCACATATAAAGGATGTCATACAATATTCTTCTCTGTCTGACTTACTTCACTCAATATGGCAATCTCTAGGTCCATTCAGATAGCTGAAAATGGCATCATTTCACTCTTTTAAATGGCTGAGTAATATTCCATTGTATATATGTACCACATCTTTACACACTTCTCTGTCAGTGTGATGGACAGACATTTGGGTTGCTTCTATGTCTTGGCTGTTGTAAAGACTGCTACAGTGAACACTGAGGCACATGTATCCTTTCAAGTCATATTTCCCTCAGAATATATGTCCAGGAGTGGGATTGCAGGGTCACATGGTAGCTCTATTTTTAGTTTTTTTAAGGAAACTCCACACTGTTCTCCATAGTGGCTGGACCAATTTATATTCCCACCAACACTGTAGGAGGGTTCCATTTTCACCACATTCTCTCCAGCATTTTTTATATGTATATTTTTTGATGATGGCCTTTCTGACTCATGTGAGGTGATACCTCATTGTATCAAGTTTTGATTTGCATTTCTCTAATAATGATGTTAAGCATCTTTTCTTGTGCCTTTTAGCCATCCGTGTGTTTTCTTTGGAGAAATGTCTATTTAAATCTTCTGCCCATCTTTCGATTGGGTAATTTTTTTTTATATTGAGCAACATGAGTTGTCTGTGTATTTTAGAGATTACTCCCTTGTCAGTTGCTGCTACATATGAAATAGATAAATAATAAGGACCTACTGTATAGTATAGGAAACTACTCAGTCCTCTGTAATGGGAAAAGAATCTAAAGAGTGAATATATGTATATGTACAACTGCTTGACTTTGCTGTGGATGTGAAAATAACACTGTAAATCAACTCTACTCCAATAAAAACTAAAAAATAAAGAAAACAACAAACAACAAAACAAACCATCCTAAAAAATTTCAAACCAAAAGAAAGAGTTAAACGGGAAGAATGGGTTTCAATAAAAACTGATGAAACAACGACAAACAAAAAATAATATAAATCTTAGTGGGAGCAGAAGGCTTTCTTTTCTTCTTCTTTTTTAGAGGGTTTTCTGCTTAGAAATCAGGACGGAAATCTAAGAAGCTGTAGAACTAATTAATGGGGATGGTTCCAGGAGGCACTTAAAAATGCAGAAAAAAATTGCTTGGATGTAGAATTGCTTGTATGTAATTTGGGAATTATCCAGGAAAAAAGAAAGAAAGATGACCTTTCCCCTCCACCCCACTCCTTCTTTAGGCAAGTTTAATGGTCGATGTAGGCAGCCAGGCTCAGAGAATAAAGTAGAGGCATCCTGTTTAGGCCTGGTGAATAATAAGGATTTAATGTCCTTGCTTCCCCCCACAGTCATTATCATAGTTCAGGTCTTCTGGAGTTCCAGATTCTATTTCTATTTCCTTCCAACCCTCTCTTTTATTTATTGTTAATTGGAGAATAAATATTTTATAATGCTGTGTTAGTTACTGCTGTACAACAGGGTGAGTGAGCTGTAGGTATACATATGTCCCCTCCCTCTGGAGCCTCCCTCCCAACCCTCGGTCATGACAGAGCCCCGAGCTGAGCGGCCTGTGCTCTACAGCTCTTCCCACTAGCTCTCTGCTTTACACACCGGACTGTGTATGATTCAGTGCTACTCTCTCAGTGCATCCCACCCTCTCCTTCCCCTCTGTGTCTGCCTGTCTGTTTTCTATGTCTGGGTCTCCTCTGCCGCCATGCAAATAGGGTCAATAGTACCATTTTTCTAGATTCCAAATATATATGATAATATACGATATTTATTTTCCTCTTTCTGACTTACTTTACTCTGTATGACACACTCTAGGTCCATCCACAGCATTACAAATGATCCAACTTTATTCCTTTTAATGACTGAGTAATATTCCATTGTGTATCATTACTTCTTTATTCATTCATCTGCTGGTGGAAATCTACAATCCACCCTTTTAAAGCAATGTATCCTTTTTATCTGGAGAAGGCAATGGCACCCCACTCCAGTACTCTTGCCTGGAAAATACCATGGATGGAGGACCCTGGTGGGCTGCAGTCCATGGGGTCACTAAGAGTCGGACATGACTGAATGAATTCACTTTCAGTTTTCACTTTCATGCATTGGAGAAGGAAATGGCAACCCACTCCAGTATTCTTGCCTGGAGAATCCCAGGGACGGGAGAGCCTGGTGGGTTGCCGTCTATGGGGTCACACAGAGTCGGACACGACTGAAGTGACTTAGCAGCAGCAGCAGCAGCATCCCCTTTATCACTCTGGTCTTTCTCAATCTGGATCTATGTCATTCATGGATTAAAGGCAGAAGATCTCAGTCATGCAAGGACTTTCAGAATCCCAACACTGCCCGCCTTTCCCTTTTCTCCAGCAGATTGATTTCGCTACACACGGAGTTTCTCATGTTTCCTTTTGGAGTGGTGGTTGTTCACAAGTTCATGCCCTTTCCTGCAATGCCCTTTCTCTCCTATTGTCTTGGTGAACTCCCATGAATTCTTCAAAACTTGCTCCAGTGGTCACTTTTTCTTGGGCTTTTTACACCTCCCCGAGCCAGGGTCCTTCAAACCTGCTGACATTTTCTCTGTGTGCTATCCATGCAGACCTCCGCTTTTGCTTTCACTTCTCTTCCCCTAACTAAATGGTGACCATTTAGTATTTGTATTTATGACTTTGCCTCCTAGCACTATCAGTTGTACCACTGAGGGCAATAAATCTTTGTGGGATAAATACATTTCTTGGTACTTAACTCTGGTCTCAGTGAAGTGGGAATGTTATTTCACATTGGCTACATATTGAGAGAAATGAATGCAGAAGGAAAAAAAAACACACTTAAATTGTTTTTCCTTTGAAATCCAACCCTATTTTGTATGGACTACTTTTATTGTGACTGCGTATCTGTACTCAATCACTGTTTTACGTAAACATGGACCCACAATAGACGTAATTGTTTAAGAAATGGAGTGTAACCATAAAAATAAGCTAAGGGAACACAATAGTCCTGAAGGGGACCCGAGTAGGAACTAAACAATCAGACAATGGTAAGATAAAGTTAAAGACATCAAGATGACGTTCAGAGATATTTGCCATCATGTGGAAGATGTATTTCTCCATTGTGTAGGGGTAAGTCATTCATATGCAACCCCAGTGTCAGCTGTGTGTATGACCTAGTCCCCTCACCTTCTGAAGTCAACTTTTATTTTAGAATCCAAATAATCTGTTGCTGTGGAAAACCCCAGCTGTGGGTTTTTGTAGAGTTTACTTGTCTTCATCTGTGCTACAGTGTGCTTCCTAAATACTGTTCTTGGTTCCTACTGCTATTCTCCTTTTCTTATTGAAGTTTTGTGGGAACTGAAGGGATTACAGCATAGCATCAGGTAGACAGCAACTTAAAAATGAGCATTAGATTCATTGCCCTAAAATTACCCGTTACTGGCTGCTTATAGGGAGGTGGTGTGGAGGGCTGACCTTCCTTCTTGCGGCCCATGCCTTCAGCTTATTGTTCCTATTGCCCTGCCTGGGTTGCCTGCTGAAATTCATAGTTCTTCTCACTTAATTGTGAAGAGTGATTCACTTCTAATCTGTTCATATCCTTCCAGATTATGGCTGGAGGTAGGGTGGGTGGACATTCACAATGAGGTTCAACACAATGCACGTATTTTTCTAAATGAAGAGCATCTCTTATGATCTGATGCTATTCTGCAGGTGAGCAGAAGAGACAGTCTGTTCTAACTAGTAGTTTTCTACTTCTGGGTAACCATAAAAATAATTGCCTTCTCAGTTCAGTTCAGTTCATCACTCAGTCATGTCTGACTCTTTGCCACCCCTCGAACTGCAGCATGCCAGGCTTCCCTGTGCATCACGAACTCCCGGAGTTTACTCAAGCTCATGTCCATTGAGTTGGTAATGCCATCCAACCATCTTATCCTCTGTTGCCCCCTTTTCCTCCTGCCTTCAACCTTTCCCACCATCAGGGTCTTTGCAAATGAGTCAGCTCTTAACATCAGGTGGCCAAAGTATTGGAGTTTCAGCTTCAACATCAGTCCTTCCAGTGAACACCCAGGACTGATCTCCTTTAGGATGGACTGGTTAGACCTCTTTGAAGTTCAAGAGACTCTCAAGTGTTTTCTCCAACACCACAGTTCAAAAGCATCAGTTTTTTGGAGCTCAGCTTTATTTATAGTCCAACTCTCATATCCATACATGACTACTGGAAAAACCATAGCTTTGACTAGATGGAACTTTGTTGGCAAAGTAATGTCTCTGCTTTTTAATATGCAGCCTAGGTTGGTCATAGCTTTTCTTTCAAGGAGTAAGTGTCTTTTAATTTCAAGGCTGCAATCACCGTCTGAAGTGATTTTGGACACCCCCCCCACCACCAATAGTCTCTCACTGTTTCCATTGTTTCCCCATCTATTTGCTATGAAGTGATGGGATTGGATGCCATGACCTTAGCTTCTGAATGTTGAGTTTTAAGACAATTATTTCACTCTCCTCTTTCACTTTCATCAAGAGTCTCTTTAGTTCTTCACTTTATGCCATAAGGGTGGTGTCATCTGCATATATGAGGTTATTGATATTTCTCCCGGCAATCTTGATTCCAGCTGTGCTTCCTCCAGCCCAGTGTTTCTCATGCTGTACTCTGCATAGAAGTTAAATAAGCAGGGTGACAATATACAGCCTTGACATACTCCTTTTCCTATTTGGATCCAGTCTGTTGTTCCATGTCCAGTTCTAACTGTTGCTTCTTGACCTGCATAACAGGTTTCTCAGGTGTCAGGTCAGGTGGTCTGGTATTCCCATCTCTTGAAAGATTTTCCAAAGTTGCTTACTGGGCTCAGAATTTTCTAGAGCTGAAAATGTGGGAGCCCAGAACATCTGTTATAAACATTATAACTCAGATGAACAGGATATATCTATGTCTTTTATTTTCCTTTGTCTGTATGTTTTCAACAATTTTCCCTAATGATGTGAAATCCAGTAAAGGCTATATGGTTCGCTACTCTCATTCCATCAGTTTTGGTAATGACTCCCAAGTGAGTCAGGTGCTTGGTGTATGTGTTTCAGATGCTCAGTTGTGTTCAATGCTTTGCAATCCCATGGACTAGAGTCAGCCTTTGACTGTGTGGATCACAATAAACTGTGGAAAATTCTGAAAGAGATGGGAATGCCAGACCACCTGACCTGCCTCTTGAGAAAACTGTATGCAGGTAAAAAAACAACAGTTAAAACTGGACATGGAAAGACTGGTTCCATGGAAACAAGAGACTGGTTCCAAATAGGAAAAGGAGTACGTCAAGGCTGTATATTGTCACCCTGCTTATTTAACTTATATGCAGAGTACATCATGAGAAACGCTGGGCTGGAAGAAGCACAAGCTGGAATCAAGATTGCCAGGAGAAATATCAATAACCTCAGATATGCAGATGACACCCTCTTATGGCAGAAAGTGAAGAAGAACTAAAGAGTCTCTTGATGAAAGTGAAAGAGGAGAGTCAAAAAGTTGGGTTAAAGCTCAACATTCAGAAAACAAAGATCATGGCATCTGGTCCCATCACTTCATGGGAAATAGATGGGGAAACAATTGAAACAGTGAGAGACAATTTTTTGGGGCTCCAAAATCACTGCAGCTGGTAACTGCAGCCATGAAATTAAGATCCTTGCTCCTTGGAAGGAAAGCTATGACCAACCTAAGCAGCATATTAAAAAGCAGAGACATTACTTTGTCACAAAGGTCCATCTAGTCAAGGCTATGGTTTTTCCAGTAGTCATGAATGGATGTGAGAGTTGGACTATAAAGAAAGCTGAGTGTAGAAGAATTGATGCTTTTGAACTGTGGTGTTGGAGGAGACCCTTAAGAGTCCCTTGGACTGCAAAGAGATCAAAGCAGTTCATCCTAAAGGAGATCAATCCTGGGTATTCATTGGAAGGACTGATGCTGAAGCTGAAGCTCCAATACTTTGCCCACCTGATGTGAAGAGCTGACTCATTTGCAAAGACCCTGATGGTGGGAAAGATTGAGGGCAGGAGGAAAAGGGGGCAACAGAGGATGAGATGGTTGGATGGCATCACCAACTCAATGGACATGAGTTTGAGTGAACTCCGGGAGTTGGTGATGGACAGGGAGGCCTGGCTTGCTGCGGTTCATGGGGTTGCAAAGAGTCGGACATGACTGGGTGACTGAACTGAACTGAACTGAACTGGACTATAGTCTGCCAGGAGCCTCTGTCCATGGAATTTCTCCTGGCAAGAATACTGGAGTGGGTAGCCATTCTCTTCTCCAGGGAATCTTTCTGACTCAGGTATTGAACCCACGATTCCTGCATTGCAAGTGTATTCTTTACTTTCTGAGCCACTGGGGAAGCCTGAGTCATGTGCTATTTGCAGGCTATCATCAGCCCTATTCTTTGTTAATAATACTTTAAGTTTGATGCAATATAATTATTTACTTTTAGTGGAATTTAACTTGAATGTCTCAAAGTATTATCATTAAATATATTCAGCTTTGATTACAATTACAAACTTGTACAACAAATCTCGTGAAATTTATAGTTGGTAGCAGTCAAAGAACTAGCAAGGAGACACCTGTAACTAGCTAGTCTGTTAAAAAAATCCTCAGTGATAATCAAAATTAGCAACAAAAGTTATAATTAATTGAGCATTCTGATTTGCCAGGCACACTTCTAAGCACTTTGTTTGTAAGAGCTTCCTTGTAGAAACCATATGAAGTAGGGACCCACATGGTGCAGATGTGGAAATAGAGGTACAAAAAAGTTTAGCAACATTTCTTGGAGAGAAACAACAAAATGTCCTTCCAAGAAAGGAAGGAATTAACAAATACTCTATTGGGCTTCATTTGGCTTATGGATCTCATGTTGTACTTTTACTGTTCCAGACAATGTGAAGAGTCTAAGATCCACAGAGGAGAAGACAGTTGTAAAGACTTGAACATTCATTTTGGTCCATTTTGCATTATAGCATCTGCTGCCCTTTATCTGAAGGGTTTTGGGGCTTTAATTTTTACAGAAGGTGGCATGTATTTTGCAGCTATCTGGAAACAGTCTACAAATAGCAACCAAGGGGGTCCATTTGGCTATTTTATTCATCTGTTAGTAGGAACATTTTTCCGTTGTTCTCAAAAAATAATTAATTATGGATTCACTTGTGACTGATTCAGGGATGCAGCTAGATATTACAATAAAAAGTTCTACTACTATGACCCTCTATTAACCTAATAAGTACAGTATCATCCTAGTTATGCATTGTAACCTAAACTTCACAGAATGGAGACTAGCATGGAAAATAAGACAAAATTTCTAAATGTGCAATCACCTTTTAATAATCTGGGGCTCTGTGATACTAAGGTACTTTCTCTCTGAGCAAATAAATAACAAGTTAATTCAGGAAAAAGAAAAAAAAAAAAACAATCCAAAAGATTTTCTCATGACAATTTTCAGTTTTGTTGAAAAAGCCAGTTTAATATAGCAAATATTTTTGATGCTAATGGCAGAAATTGGTTCAAGTTACTCTAAGCCAAACGGAAAAATTTAATATAATGACCTGGGAGCCATAGCAGGAATGCACATGTGACTCAAAAAGGACTAAGGGAGGAAAAAGAAAAGGACTAAGAAGGCCAACGGAAGCCCAGAAAGCAAGCTTGCTTTATATTTTGCTTCCATTTCTCTCTGCAAATTCTTATCGTTTCTCTCGCTTTTTGTTTTTTGTTTGGTCTGTCTTTGCAAATCGGCTCTCTCAGCTACTAACACTCATATGATAATGGCTGTGCTCCAGTTCTCAAGTTTCTGTAGTTTTCATGTAAGTGAACCCAAACCCATATTGAGATTTCACTCTCTCAGTCACAGAGCTCTGATTGGCTCAGTTTGGCTCTGATGCTCAACCACTGCCAATCAAGTGAGTCCTGAGCGGTGCTTATGCAACTAACACGTGGCTTAGAGAACCAGAGTGGAGAGCTGTTCTCAGGAAAAAAGGACTTGTGAGCAGGACATACATCACAGAGGTCTCTTCTATTACCATGTCAACTAGGTCTTTGTGTGAACCAGCCTTTAGAAATTCAAGGGCTATTCAAGGGCTGTGTAGAATTCAAAGACAGTGTCTCTTCTATCTAGCCATGCACAGTTTTAGACTACCTCACTGAGTACGTAATTAGGTCAATAAATTTGAAAATCAGCCTGAGTAAATAAAAATGCTAATTTGAGTTTGCAGTTAAACAGAAAATATAACGGATCTCAAAGCTAAGAGGAAGTGCTTTGGAGTCTTCTTTACACCACGCCCTTAATTTGTGTGGATAATTGAGATGTACCCAAGCTTTAGTATTGCTGATGCTGTTTAAGATTCAGCTGAAATTAGACAACCACATTTTTTTTTTTTTCTGTAATGGATAGTCAGATCCTCGGAGACTGTAGGATTTTCAAATGCCTGCATATAATTACGTAAATCAATCTAAGGGATGCCATTGTAGAGAAAGAGGAAAATTTTATCTTGTTCCTGATGTATGTATTGTATTCTTCTAAGACATGAAAGAAACTTGAGCAATCATCCAGTTAGATCATCTCCCTTTACAGATGAAAAATGAAGCACAGAAAAGGGAGTTGACTGGTCTATTATCTAATGACATTCCTGTGGCATATCCAGAATTCAAATCCTAGATTCCAGTCTTTCTATTATGTTCTGCTGTTAATAACAGGACTCACAAAACATATGACCCACTGCTAGGGTGTTATATTTTCACTAGTTTCTAAATTAATTTTTTTCAACATTTGGATTTATTCTGTCTAAATTTTTTTCATACCTTGAATGTAAATGCTCTGGAGAATTTTCTGGCTAATTCAACTAACCTATAACAATAACCCAACAGCAGAAGATGATTAAATAACAGAGAAAAATGTTTTTATTTTTGCTGTCTCTTGTTTTGGTGGAGCACTAGGTTTAAATTTTCATAATTGCGGAAGGAATATCAGCAAACCAACACTGTAATTTGGAGTAAATTTGTCTTCCATTACAAATTGTTAAGAAATTTATAAGGACAAGTTTACATAACTATAATTTTGTGTTTTGGAACCATAAGAATACATGGGTCATATGCCTTTTTACTTCTGTTTTCTCTACTCCATGTGGGCAGGCTCAAGAACTGGGCTTTAGATTAGAAATTGAAGACAGGTTCATAGGTTTATATATGCACAATATTCATTCAATCTTTCTCCTTTTATTGTCCACAATGAACAAAGAGGAAATTCGACTAAAGAGATTCTTACTGATCCAAAGGTAGCCATGCTAAATTCTAATATGCATTCTCAGCTCCAAATAATTTGGGAAATGAGGCATGATGATAAACAGGGAATTGAAAAAAAAGTTAAATGTAATGTGCCGATCTCCTTTGATTGGTGAAATCACCAGAGAATTGATGCTTTTGAACTGTGGTGTTGGAGAAGACTCTTGAGAGTCTCTTGGATTGCAAGGAGATCCAACCAGTCCATCCTAAAGGAGATCAGTCCTCAATATTCATTGGAAGGACTGATGTTGAAGTTGAAACTCCAATACTTTGGCCACCTGATGCGAATGACTGACTTATTGGAAAAGACCCTGATGCTGGGAAAGATTGAAGGCAGGAGGAGGAGGGGCTGACGGAGGATGAGCTGGTTGAATGGCATCACTGACTTGATGGACATGAGTTTGAGCAGGCTCTGGGAGTTGATGATGGACAGTGAAGCCTAGTGTGCTGCCGTCCATGGGGTTGCAAAGAGTCGGACAGGACTGAGTGACTGAACTGAACTGAACTGATATCCTTTGACCAAATGGGGTGTGGAGTTAGAGTTCTGAATTCCTGGATTGTAATTTGTCCAAGTTTTAGATACACATTGCATTATTTGTCTTTTCAATTTTACAGAATAATATATTTGATTCTCTAGTTTATTTTTAATTTCAAGATCTTTATTTTTCTAAAAAAAAACAGAGTTTGCTGGGAAGCCTAAGACATTGGTGATTATAATTTTTTAAATATTTTAATTAAAATTACTATTAAAGAAAAGCAGACTCGTAAAATATAAAATAGGGTTGAAGGAGTCCTGCTCCCTAACATTGGACTGTGTTCCTCAGGAGGAGCAACCTTAAACTCTTAGCTGACTCATCTGAATTTTATCTCCATGTTTTTAAATATGCTAAAAATATATTGACTTTTTCAATTTTAGATATTATTTTGCCAACTGACTCTCTGTGCACAGCTTTCCCAACTCTTCTCCTGGTCTACAGCTGTGACAATATTTCCATGGTTACAATATTATTAACACTGAATTTTGTGTTTCCCAATTATAATATTGGGAGCTGGGAGTAGAAGTTTGTGTGTATATGTACAAGTGAGGAATGTTAGTATACACAAATCTAAGTCATTTTTTCCATTGGCAGCAAATGATAAAAGATATAAAATTAAAAAAAAAATCAAGTGTTTATAAAAAGAGAAGAATAAAGCTTCTAGGCAGACTCTGCTCCTTGATAAATATTTTTTAAAAAATAAAATGTATGTTTATTTTTATCAAAGGAATACATAATTACATGTTACTCTTTGGAATAAGGATTTGTTTTTCCCAGCATTAATCATTGCCTTAACTTTTTGATTTGCCTGTTTTGCACATGTCATCACTAATCCATTCTAATATGCTCTGCTGAAATTGAATGCCTCTTCTTAGCATTATTTTGTTAATTTGGCTGCATCGGGTCTCAGTTGTGGCACACGGGATCTTTGTTGCGTCCTGTGGGATCTTTCACTGCAGTGCATGGATTCTCTATTGTGGCTCAAGGGCTCCAGAGCCTGTGGGCTCAGTAACTGCAGCACATAGGCTTAGGTGCTCCGCTGGCATATGGGATCTTAGTTCCCTGACTAGGGATCAGACCTACCTCTCCTGCAGTGCAAGGCAGATTCTTAACCACTGGACCACGGGAAGTCCCCTCAGTTTGATTTTAGTTAGTCATCAGTTCTTTTTCTTGGGGTCACCCACGTTGGAACTTTCTAACTTTTTGTGCCAATCTTGGTAGGTCTGTGGGCTTGATGACCAGCTAACATCCTGGGGCATCCCTTTACCTTCATTCAGAAAACTTCTTGCCCTTCTTGGGTCAGATCTTCTGTTTTCTGGGTCCTTTTACTGGGCTATTTTCTCATTTTGTGAAGTATATTTTCTAGCCATTTGTTGAGAAAGGGTGCTTGGCAGGTAATTAAAAAATTTTTTTTAACTTTGGTTGGTGAATTTATTCAGAACAAATTGATCTATGTTCCTGTAGTCTCATTATATTCACCAGAAAAAAGGTGATCATGGCTTATGGTCATTTATGCCCCAAAGTGGTTTTTATGGTGGAGAGAAACAGCTGGTGAACTGAATGCCTCTTCTCCCCACCCCTGGCCTACAGGCATTGGCTCCTTTGAGGGCACAGTGGAATGAGGGGGTGACATGAGGCCTGGGAGCTGGGCCCTGTTTTAACATCCTGAGTGTTCTGTTCTATGATGGGCTGTGGACAGAATTTGCTGGACAGTCCAGGAAGTTTCAGAACTGATGTCGTTGGGACAGTTGTCTCTTTCTGCGCAGAATGTATGCTGACCCCAAGCCAGCCCCCAGATGGGGCTGCACTGGGGGTGTGCAGGCCTGCGGGGTGGGCAGGGAGCTGGGCCATCGTCCCAGGCTCACATAATGAATCGTTCACTCTTGCTCCTTGCCTGGCCCTGTGCTGTTCTTGGGGCACAGCCAGGCCAGGAGAGCATGTAACAGAGACATAACAGTAAACTGAGCAGCATCCGTGTGTGAGCTCCACGCAGACCCCAGCTCTTGTGTTTTACATGTATCGCCTCATTCACACTCAGCAATAAATCTGAGCTGTTTCTGCCCTTCTTACTCTCACTCTACGTTGAGGAAACAGTGGCAAGGAGGAGTAAAGTCAGTGGCTTGAGTCCACAGGGCCAGGAAGTGGCAGACCTGGAACCTGACCCCAGCTCTTTGCTGCCTCTGGACAAGGAAGGTCTAAGTGCCTCTGAACATGCAAACACTCTTCAATGGGGGCAACGCTGTCCATCAGCTACCAACACTTCTACAGTCTGCGGCTCTGTCTCCAAGGTGCGGTCTCAGGTTGCTCAGTTCACGTCCGGGGGATGATCCTAGGCTGGGGTCCTGGTGGAGCTCTGTAAAGGCCCAGGGGAGATATGGCAGGCATGGGACAGGTGAGGAGGTGCGTCAGGTAGTCAGGTGCCTCCAAACCAGAGGGCATGGTTACTGTCCTTCACTCTTTCTGTTGATTATCCAGTCACTTAGTCGTGTCTGACTCTGCAACTCCATGGACTGCAGCACTCCAGGCTTCCCCGTCCTTCACCATCTTCTGGAACTTGCCCAAACTCATGCCCATTAACTCAGTGATGCCATCCAACCATCTCATCCTCTGTCATCCCCTTCTCCTCCTGCCTTCAATCTTTTCCACCATCAGGGTCTTTTCCAATGAGTCAGCTTTTCACATCAGATGGCCAAAGTATTGGGGTTTCAGCTTCAGCATCAATTACTCCAATATTCAGGGTTGATTTCCTTTAGGATGGACTGGTTGGATCTCTTTGCAGTCCAAGGGACTCTCAAGAGTCTTCTCCAACACCACAGTTCAAAAGCACCAATTCACTCAAAGCCAGTGCTCTCGGACAACTCAGAGGGATGAGATGGGGAGGGATGTGGGAGCAGGGTTCAGGATGGGGGGACACATGTGTACCCATGGCTGATTCATGTCAATGTATGCCAGAAAAACACCACAATATTGTAAAGAAATTATCCTCCAATTAAAATAAATAAATTACAAAAAGCATCAATTCTTCAGTGCTCAATCTTCTTTATGGTCCAACTCTCACATCCACACATGACCACTGAAAAAACCATAGCTTTGACTAGATGGACCTTTGTCAGCAAAGTGATGTCTCTGCTTTTTAATATGCTGTCTAGGTTTGTCATATCTGAATGTAAATACCAATCTCTTGTTTGCTCATTAAGACAGAGTAAGCTCTGTAGCTTGGAGAATCAGCTAAGATGAGACTGGTACATATTTCTTCTCCCAAGTTCTGTGTCAGGTGTGCATGAGGTGTGTTTGCAGGGGTATAAGTGAGCATCAGGGGTATGAGATGAGCTTATACTTATAATCAGCTGTCCGGAAACTTAACCAAAGGCTTTTCTTTAGTTCTGTTAATGGACAAAAAGAATGACTTCTTTCTTATCAAAATGGTGTTCGGTCTTACATTTATCCCCTTCCTACCATTTTGAATTGTCGCCTCATTTATTTTCAGCCAAAGAGGTGGACATGTTGGAACATTTGGCTCATGTCAGGCAAAGGAAGCAATGCTAAGAAAAGATTGCTTTTCAAAATGATGAGGTTTGGCAGTTTCTCCATGACCTGGCTCCCCTAGATCTCAGGGAGGCAGTGAGATACTTTGATCAGTCCTCTATAGGACACATAATCTCACTGTCATTTACCTTAACCTGAGCTGTCAGAACAGGATGTAAGGGCCTGATACAGGTCAGAAGGAAAGCCTAGCTCTGTAACTCCACTGAAGAAAGTCGAACAGATCTGGGCCTGGGTGTCAGAACAGCTGAGGGCTCCCTGACAGTGAGGCACAGAGCCTTGGCCCAGGGGCTCAGAAGCACAGCACTGGGCTCTTGCTGTTTGTTTTCTTTTTGTGGATGATGCCATCTTGATATTTATTGAGGCTACGTATGGAGTTCTCTGCTTGTACAGTGAGAAGGTCTGCAGAGGCAGGTGTAATGGATCTTGCTCTCAAGGAACTGACAACCTACAAATAATACAATAAAACACCCCATAGGTTCACCTTCCCATCTTAGACCAGGAGCTTCAGAGAGCAGGGCAAGACCTTGCCACTCTCTGCTCTCTTTCATGGCCTCATACATAGCTGGTGCTCAACCTTTTGCTGTGCGATGATTGCTGTGCAAATGATTTACCTTCACGATTAAATGCAGGTGGTGCAACTTTGGGGTGACAAATAGAGACCAATGAGCCTGACATACGTGCAGGGTGTTGTGGGGGCTGATGGAGTGGAGCAGAGGGAGTCATGGACGATCAAGGAGAGTTGGGTAGAATGGGGGTCCTGTGCCCGGTGGGGTAACATATCAGTTGTTTGATGGTAGGTAGAGTATGGACAGATTGCAGAGTGGCCCCTGGCGATACCAGATGGAGGATCCTAGTCTTGTACAGTTTCAAGCTTTTCAAGAAACTTTCCCAAATGCTCCAGACACAGTTAGTTGTTCCATTCCACATCTTCCCACTGGAGATTCCCAATCTCTGCTTAAGTTTTGATTGTCATCTGCTGCATCTAGAAATGTTTATACATAAGTCTGCTCCCCTCCTTTAGGATGTGAATGGTGACTTAGAGATCCATGATTTCCAGAGCCCAGGACCACACCTAATATGGAATAAATACCCAGTGAATATGGTTGCATTAAATTGAAATTGGGTGCCTGGATTGCAAGCAAGGTGGGATGGAGGTGGGCAGTGCCTTCATGGTGAAGTTGGGTGAAGAAGCATTTGGCTACCAATCAGACAGTGACATTTCTTCAGACAGTATTTCATGACCGAAAGTATTTTTATTCTACTCTCTTGTGTGGTTGGTAGCGTGTGTGTAGAATTCTATGTGGAAAGTCATTCATTTGAATTTTGAAGACATTGCTTCTTTGTTTTCTAGGTTCAAACATTTCTGTAAAGAAAACTAACATTAATATGATTCATAATTGTTACAGTTTGTTTTAAATATACCATCTTGCTATTAGTTTCGTTTTTGTACTATGTATATTTTGTTCCCTTTTCCTAGTCTTCTGCTGTTTTTCAGATTAATTTAGTGTTTTAAAAATTCCATTTTATTTGTTTATTAACTATGTCCATTTTTTGTGTAATGTTTTAGAGTTTATGGGCTTCCTTGGTGGCTCAGCTGGTAAGGAATCTGCCTGCAATGCAGGAGACCTGGGTTCGATCCCTGGATTGTGAAGATCTGCTGGAGAAGGGAATGGCTACCTGCTCCATTATTCTGGCCTGGAGAATTCCATGGACTGTATAGTCCATGGGGTCTGCAAAGAGTCAGACACGACTGAGCAGCTTTCACCTTAACTTTAGAGTTTATAGTACACATCTTTAACTTTACATAGACTGCTTTCAAGTAACATTAACTCACTTTACATAGTATAAAAATTTTGCGTAGCATATTTTTATTTCTCTTCTCTTGGCCTCCGTGCTATTTTTGCTGTTTATTTTGCCTCTCTTTAAATTATGCATCTCATATTACATTTTTATTTTTGTTTTAAACAGTCTTCTGGTGATTAACCTTATATCTTTTGTGAGTCTTAAAAAAGTCTTTACATTTGTTTCTGAAAGGTACTTTCTCTAGGGTTAGAATTCTAAATTGGCAGATTTTTTTGTTTGTTTCTGTGTTTTAAAGATGCTCCAGTGTACTCTGGCTTGCATTGTTCCTGAAGAGAAGTCTTTTGTTATTCTTATCTATATTCCTTTGCATGTAATGTGTCTTTTTTCTCTTCGGCTGCTTTTTTGATTTTCTGTTTACCACTGTTTTTAGCATTTTGGTTATGATATAGTTTGGCCTGTTTTTCTTTATATTTCTTGCACTTTGGGTTCATCAAGCTTCTTTAATCTGTGGGTTTCCTGTTATATCACATTTGGAAAAAATATTGGCCATTTTTCTCCTTCAAATATCTTTTTCTCTTTATCCCTCTCTCACTTCCGTTCAGAGACTCCAATTACATATTATTAGCGCTCTTCAAGTTGTCCCACACTTACTTTTCTTCTTTAATCTTTCTTTTTTTTGTACTCTATTTGAATAATTTCTATTGTTATATCTTCAGTTTCAGTAATATTTTATTTTTCAGTGTATAATTTATTAAACTCATACTCCATGCTTTTAATCTCAGACATTATAATTTTCATCTCTAGAAGATCAGTTGGGTCTTTAAGAAATGTCTTCCATATCTCCACTTGGCTTGTCTTACTCTTGAAAGTGAGGAATATAGTAATAATTACTATTTAATGTCATTGTCTACTAATTTTTAATATCTTTGTCTTTTCTGGGTCTTTACTGATTAGTTTTTCTCCTTAGTATGAATTTTGCTTCTTTGCATGCCTGGTGATTTTTGATTGGTTAGCAGACATTGTAAAATTGTTGGATGTTTTTATATTCTAGTAAATGTTCTTTAGCTTTGTTTTGGGAAGCAGATTAACTACTTAAAAGCAATAATTTCTTCATTTTGAGGCTTGTTTTTAAGGTTTCTGAAGCAGGGTTGGAGCAGTCCTTGATCTGGGACTAATCTTTCCCCAGGACTGAGATGACTTCTTTCTTAATATTCTACCTAGTTGGCCGTGAATTATAAAGCTTTCCACTCTGGCTGGTGAATACAAAAACTATTCTTGGATGTGTGAATCCACTAATTGTCATCTCTGCTCCTTTGGGTTTTTCTTTCCATGGCCTCATGTGGTTTTCCCACATACATGTCTTGGTCAAAACTCAGCTGAAAATTTGGACGGGATCTTTTGAATATTTAATCTATCTGTGTAGATGCTGTTTCTCATCATTTGCGTTACAAACTCTAGGCACTTTTATCTCCTTGGATACATAGCTCTCTCTCCTCAATTCAGAAAGATGCCTGAGTTAAACCTGGGTTTCACCTCCCTGCACTACTGCCTGGAAATATCTGTAGATAGTAAACTGGGACAACTGGGCTTACTCTGCTGTTTTTAAGGGAATCTCTGCCCTGTATTGCCTAATACCCAGTGCCTGAAAGTCTGAAAAGCCTTGTTTCTCTCTCTCTCTCTCACATACAAACACACACATATATGGACACATTTGCCCATTTAAAAAGTTGTTTAGTGGAAGAGTAAGTCCAGATGTGTACTACTCCACCTTTATTGGAGGTGGAGATCCTATTATTCTACTTTTGTGATAAAACTTAAGTTTCTTGCCTATGAACTACTTAGTTTTACTCTGGAGTGCTTACATAGGCCACTCTAGGTGGCAGCGTTAGGCACTACGTCGTCATTCCTGTTTTGTAAAAGCCACTATAAGGCTCTTTGTTTCTAACATCTGTAAAGTAGCTCAATTCCTACCTCAACAGTTATTTATCGGGACTTAGGTGGCTGATGCTTAGATGTAGAAGTGTAGCAGACACTTGAGGTCTGGTCTTTTCCTTCAAGGAGAAAACATTAAATAAATACACACAATACAGTGGCGTCCTGTCACTACTTCCTTACCCTGCTGTATTTTTTTTATAATACGCTTTGCCACCCGATATATGATATGTATATTTTAAAATTCTTTGGTTTTACTCCAGTAAGACTATAAGTTCCATGAGAACAGGAACCTTGTGGTTTTCTTTTTAACAGCTATGTTCACAAAACCTAGAAGAGTGTCTGGAGTATAGGTCTGTGCCGTGCTGTGCTTAGTCGCTCAATCGTGTCCAACTTTTTGCGACCCCATAGACTAGCCCGCCAGGCTCCTCTGTCCATGGGGATTCTCCAGGCAAGAATACTGGAGTGGGTTGCCATGCCCTCCTCCAGGGGATCTTCCCAACTTAGGGACTGAACCCAGGTCTCCCGCATTGCAGGCGGATTCTTTACTGTTTGAGCCACTTGTTTGTCAGATAAATGAGTGTTGAATGAAAGAAATGAAAGAATTGCAAAGAGAAAGGCAATAGTATAATGAATTTTACAACCTGGAATACCTCTCATGCAGTCACAGGAACCACTTGCATCAGAAACATTTCAGGTGATTATTTAATATGCAGATTTTGACCCCCTCCCAGACCCACTGACGTTGAATTTCTCAGGGTTGCTGCTGTTGTTCTTTCAGTCGTGTCTGACTCTTTGCAACCCCAGGGACTGCAGCACCCAGGCTTCTCTGTCCTTCACTGTCTCCCAGAATTTGCTCAAACTCATGTCCATTGAGTCAGTGATGCCATCTAACCTCCTTTGCCACCCCTTTCTCCCTTTGCCTTCAATCTTTCCCAGCATCAGGGTCTTTTCCACATCTTTGCATCAGGTGGCCAAAGTATTGGAGCTGCAGCATCAGCATCAGTCTTTCCAATGAATATTCAGTGTTGATTTCCTTTAGGATGGGCTGGTTTGGCCTCCTTGTGTCTTTTAATTTCATGGCTGCAGTCACCACCCACTGTCACTGTTTCCATTTTTTCCCAATCTATTTGCCATGAAGCAGTGGGACTGGATGCCATGCTCTTAGTGTTTTAAATGTTGAGTTTTAAACTGCTTTTTCACTCTCCTCTTTCACCTTCACCAAGACGCTCTTTAATTCCTCCTCACTTTCTACCATTAGCATGGTGTTATCTGAATATCTGAGGTTATTGACATTTCTCCTGGCAATCTTGATTCCAGCTTGTGATTCTTCCAGCCTGGCATTTTGCATGTTGTACTCTGAATACAAGTTAAATAAGCAGGGTGACAATATACAGCCTTGACATACACCTTTGCCAATTTTGAACCAGTCCATTGTTCCATATCTAGTTCTAACTGTTGCTTCTTGACCTGCATACAGGTTTCTCAGGAGGCAGGTTAGGTGGTCTGGTATTCCCATCTCTTTAAGAATTTTCCACAGTTTGTTATGATCCACACAGTCAAAGGCTTTGGTGTAGCTGATGAAGCAGAAGTAGATATTTTTCTGGAATTCTCTTGCTGTTTTGATGATCCAACAGATGTTGGCAATTTGATCTCTGGTCCCTCTGCGTTTACTAAATCCAGCTTGTACACCTGGAAGTTCTCAGTTCATGTACTGTTGAAGTCTAGCTTGGAGGATTTTGAGCATGGCCTTCCTAGCATGTGAAATGAGTGCAATTGTGTGGCAGTTTGCACATTTTCTTTTACACACCGTGTGTAGAGAAAGAGCACATTAGCCGAGATGGTGTGATCAGGCTTTCTTGCCCCAAGGCCTCTCGCTCTTGCTGCAGGTTTTGTAAATAATGATTACGTTATAGCTGAGATCACTTGTAGCACTGTATAGAAGCTTCATGAGGTACTTGCTTGGTCACAGGTTGTGTGAAGTTGTGTTGTGTTATGTTATGTCTGCGACTATGGCTGCTGTGCTGGCCAGAGAGAATAAGCGTGACTGCAGTTCCTACAGTTCCTCGCATTTTCTTCTAGCCACTTAGCTCACAGCTTGCCTACCCTGTGTTCAGCAAATAGTGTGGACAGTGAGATACAGCCAGACAACTGGCGCTGTAAACAGGATCAGCAACACAACTGGCGCAGTCAGCAGGATGAACAGCCATCTGCCCTGAATTTGGAGAACTGGTTTGAGGTATAGCAAAGGTTGAAGAGAAAGCAGTCATGTAAATGAAACTCTACATAATGTTTGTGTGTGTGTGCAATCTTCAGGTGGGAAGGAGCTACTTCAAGAAGCAGTTTTAGCAGGGGAGTGACATGATTTGATCTATGTTTTTAAAAAGATCACTCTGGCTCTAGTAATGTAGTTTGGTTTAACTCAAAAGTTGTCCTACCTTATAGCTGAGGTCCCACATGTACAGAAGAGATCACACGCTCTGCAATCAAATAGACAGATCACAGCGTCCTTTTAGCTGTGTGACAGAGGAAAAGTTTATAACTCTCTTTCCTTACTTTTGTCATGAGCGAAATGGGGATAATAATACTTTTCACGTTGGGTTTTCTGAAGAATTGACTGGTTCAACTGATGTAAAGTACCTGGTACATAACAGTCATGAGAATAATGTTGGTTTCTTGTGACCCTTATTCTCAAGGTCCTTTTGCCCTTTGAAAGAAAATCAGGGAAATACAACAAACACTGGTATCTCCAGGACTCTTACTGATAAGCTGTGAAATCTGTCTCAGATTTGAGACATCCTGTCCAGTGTTGGGGAGATCCTGGGTAGATACAGACTCCTAGAGGCAACATCAGGAAAAGGAGAAGAAAGTAGTGTGACCAGTTCTTACTGGAAAAAAACATGGGTAATTTATGCTCAGAAAGCCTGTCATTAGGGACTAAGACTCGAGGCCAACTGTTTAACAAGATCTTTGTCAAAGACCATCACAAATCACTTTAGTTCCAGTAATGAAGTTTTCCAAGTATTTCATTAGATTTCTCTCTTCCCTGGTGATTTTTGCTCTTGATTGCAAAGGAATAAAAATGTCAAGAACATTTTGTACCTTGTTTTTCTTTCTCTTCCCTTCTTTCCTCCCTCCCTTCTTCCCCCCTTTCTTTGTTCTTAACTTACATCTTAAACAGCCCCTAAGAGTTGGACTTGTTTTTCATTTTCTATTACTAGAAGTGAGTGATGTTTGAGCAGAGATCTGTGTTCCCAAGCCAAGCGCATGTTCCTCCCTCTCACGCATCTTCTGCTGTGTACGATCATCTCCCATTAAGTTGCTCATTAAGTTTTGCATTGTCTGAGTGTAACCTCTTTCCTGTTTGAGGCTGTCCTTAGTGTTCATTGCAACCAACTTTCCAGCTAGCTTTGACCACCTGATGCGAAGAACTGACTCACTGGAAAAGACCCTGGTGCTGGAAAAGATTGAGAGCAGGAGGAGAAGTGGGTGAGAGAGGATGAGAAGGTTGGATGGCATCATCGAATCAATGGACATGAGTTTGAGCAAGCTCCAGGAGATAGTGAAGGACAGGGAAACCTGGAGTGCTGCAGTCCATGGAGTGGCAAAGAGTCAGACACGGCTGACCAACTGAACAGCAACAGCAGTTTGAAAATGCTGTTTGGGAGAAATCCAACTGTACAAATCAAATAAGTAATTGATTTTCTAAGTTTGGAGTTTAGAGGAGAGCTCAAAGCTATGATTATAAATTACAGCTCCATCAATATGTAATTATATGTCAGTTGTAGTATCAACTAAGTTTTAAAAAACTCAGGGCCTTCAATACTGTGAATCGAGTTTGTTTCTCATTCATGTAATGGTTCAGAGGAGGTGAGTGGTCTGGATGAGGTAGACAGCTCCAGTCCACAAGGGCATTTAAATATCCAGATTGCATTTATCTTGTTGATTCATCATCCCTTTGAATATTATTTTTTCTTTGCATGGTTGACATTTGCTTCCTATACCAGGACCACATTCCATCATTTGGAAAAAGGAGAAAAGATAGCATCTTCTTTTTAAGAAACTGACCCAGAACTTTTATATATTGCTTAACTGAAAGAGAGGCTATAACATACAGTCTCTAACCGGGCCATGTGGTGAGATGTCAATTCCACTAATAAAAGAAAAGGAAAATAGATACCAGAAGACAATAAATATATTTTTTCTACCACACAGACAATGTATGAGGTCAAGGGAATGGCTATACAGGGTTTATCAAAGCTGCTACTGTTAATATTTTGGGCCCATAATCCTTTGTTGTGAGAGGCTGTGTATTATAGGATTATGCATCAGTGTTTAGAAGTGTTGCCATACCTTACCTTCTAGATGCCAGTGACATCCTCCCAGATATAACACTCAAAAATGTCTTGCATACTTGACAGACATTCATTAATGGGCCAAATTAGTTTAGAACCACTGGCTTAAATAGTAAGAGAGGATAGAGAAAGAAGATGAGTGAGGCAGCCGGAGTTTGAGGTGTACCACTGTTTAAGGATTGGGTAGAGGAGCTAAGTGAGTGAACAGAAAGGCAAGGTGTAGTCAATGGGATATAATAAGCATCAGGACTGCAGAGTGTCATGAAAGGAAGTTCCAGTGTAGTAAGAATGGTTGACTATTGCAATGACACCCTGAAATCAACTAAGATGAGAATAAAATGTGTTCATTGGATTTGGCAATATGGAGATTACTGGTAACCTAGACAAGAATAGTTTGCTCTTTAGTGGTGGAAATGAAATTCAGAGTACAGTGTGTAAAGAATAAGTAAAGAATAAATGAACACAATATTTGTAGATAACCCTTAAGCAAATGAAAAGGTACAGGAAAATGGAGTAGCAGCTGGATGGTTATAAGAGTTCAAGGGAGTGATTTTCTAAAAATGAAGATGCAAGAGCTTATTTTGTATGAACTGGAGGGAATAATTCAATATAAAGAGAGTGACATGATCCAGAACAGAGAAGAAATGACCATATGATGATCAAAGTCTTTGAAGGGATGAGACCCAGTGCACTTACTGAAAGACTGACCTTTTGGATGAGAAAGGATATCAGGGTGGTAACTGGCAGGAGATGAGGATGCAGTTATGCCTGTAGATTTTCTGATGGGAATATGAGGGAGTTCCCATAGGATGAGAACATTCAATAAAGTTGGATGTGGGCTTCTGGGCTGAGAGTGATGGGGTCATAGAGGTGCTGTGGCATGTGGCTGGCAGGGAATGACTCAGAGGGCAGGTCAAGAGCGTTCAGTGTTGAAAGAGGTCTCTGAGATTTGAGGTCGGTGTCTAGAGAAGGATTAGTCTTCCTGCTGGGTGGTTACTTTAGCAAGGGATGGGCTTGCTTAGAATTCCGAAGTGAAGTAGCCAACTGTGTGTTCAGAGGATCTGTCCAAAAAGCCTACCCTGGAGTCACTTCCCTCCCCAGTGGGTGAAAGCAACTCTCTCAGTTCAGTTCAGTTCAGTTCAGTTGCTCAGTCGTGTCCGACTCTTTGCAACCCCATGAATCACAGAACGCCAGGCCTCCCTGTCCATCACAAACTCCTGGAGTTCACTCAAACTCATGTCCATAGAGTCAGTGATGCCATCCAGCCATCTCATTCTCTGTCGTCCCCTTCTCCTCCCGCCCCTAATCCTTCCCAGCATCAGAGTCTTTTCCAGTGAGTCAACTCATCGCATGAGGTGGTCAAAGTATTGCAGTTTCAGCTTTAGCATCAGTCCTTCCAATGAACACCAAGGATTGATCTCCTTTAGAATGGACTGGTTGGATCTCCTTGCAGTCCAAGGGACTCTCAAAAGTCTTCTCCAGCAACTCTCTACTCTGCTCCAATTTCTGGGAAGGTGTCTTGAAAGAAAAAGAAGGGTTGAAGTCTTATGTATCCCTCATACACCAAGATGAGAGCTTGTGAGAAGCTTGTATGGACTGCTTATAGGAAATTAGACTTGACCCTGAGTGGATCATATAAAATAGGTCCTTTTTACATAGATCCTTGGCATTTACTAAAGGTGCTTTTAGGAACTTCCCTGGCAGTCTAGTGGTTAAGACTCCATGCTTCCACTGCAGGGAGCATGGGTTTGATCCCTGGGTGGAGAACTAAGATCCCGTATGCTAACCAGCACAAAAAAAGTGATTTGAATAACATAACATAATACAAAAGATTTAAAAGCACAATGAGGCTAGATATGCCTCATTCTGAAAGTCTGTTACTAATGATAACTAAATTTAATTGCAGCAGTGACTAAACCAATAAATCCAACAGAAGGCTGATTTCCTGAAGGTTCACCAGTGGCTCAAGTCTAGAGCAAGAATCCTCAACCCTGCCTTGTGCAGTTTTATGCTAGTTTTTCATAGGAGAGCATCAAGATTTGAATAGGTTAAATCATTTGCTTTAGTTATGATTGAGACCCAGGTCTACCTGACTGCAGTGGTTAAGCACTATGTTCTAAGATTTATTGTAGTCAAAAGATATTTATTGAGCATATTTGCAAGATAACAGAAGTCTTAATCAGACATCATACGTGCCCTTGAAGACTTTGTAGTTTACTAAGAAAATACTAATCCCCTATAATGTATGGTAGATGATCGACTCAGGAATGAGACCTCACCTTTTAGAAGACTCCCTGGTGGGTGTAACAATGGAAGTGGGCCTTTGAAAGATTTATGTTGCTCTAATATAAACTGTCACTTGCTATCTTTTTCCAGAAAACTATGGGGGAGGAATTGGCCCTAATTTCATCCCCGTACAGAAAGACAAAAGAAGTGAAGAGTGAATCAGCTTACTCTGTGCTGAAAAGTTCTGTGTTAAATGTTGTCCCAGAGGTTTCTTAGGCTGTCTTCATTTGTTGTTTTCATTCTTTTCTTCTATATTCTGAAGCAGTGACTTCCACCATTCTGTCCTCCAGTTCTTTAGTTCTTGTAGGTCTTTGGTAAACATTTATTGCATCTTCTCAATCTTTTCCTCTATTCTTTTTCTGAAAGCCTATATCATCTTCATTATCATTATTCTGAATTCTTTCTCTGGAAGGTTGCCCATCTCCACTTCATTTGATTATTTTTCTGGGGTTTTATCTTGTCCCTTCATCTGGAACAAAACCCTCTGCTTTTTCATCATGGTTAACTTTCTGTGATGTGGTTTTGGTTCTAGCTGCTGTGGGATTGTGGCCCTTCTTGCTTCTTCTGTCTGGCCTCTGGTGGATGAGGTTAAGAGACCTCTGTTGGTTTCCTGATGGGAGGGACTGGTGATGGGAAAAACTGAGTCTTGCTCTGATGGGCAGGGTCACACTCAGTAAAACCTTAATCCAATTCTCCACTGACGGGTGGGGTTGTACTCCCTCTCTGTTGGTTGTTTCCCCTGAGGTGGCCCAGCCTTGGGGTCTACTGGGCTCTATGGTAGGGTTGATGGTGACCTCCAGGACTGCTGCTCCCAGGGCCTCCATGCCCATGGCGAGTCACTGCTGACCCACACTTCCCCAGGAGACCCTCCAATACCAGCAGGGAGGTCTACTGGGCTCTATGGTAGGGTTGATAGTGACCTCCAAGAGGGCCCCAGGACTGCTGCTGCCAGGGCCTCCGTGCCCATGGCGAGGCAGTGCTGACTCACATCTCCCCAGGAGACCCTCCAACACCAGCAGGGAGGTCTGCTTCAGTATCCTGTGGTGTCATTGATCCTTTCCCCTGGGTCTTGGTGCACACAAGATTTTGTTTGTGTCCTCCAAGAGTGAAATCTCTGTTCCCCCAGGCCTGTCATAGTCCTGTAATCGAGTCCCACTGGCCTTCACAGTTTGATTCCATGGGGATTCCCAGTCCCTTTGCCAGATCCCCAGGCTGGGAAGCCTAATGAGGGGTTCAGAACCTTGACAACAGTGGGAGAACTTCTTTGGTATTATTGTTCAGATATGAGATTTGATTTTCTTGTGTTTGCATCCCTGTTACCATCTTGTTGAACTTTTTTCTTTGTCTTTGGACTTGGGGGTATCTTATTTTGATGGGTTCAAGCATCTTCCTCTTGATGCTTGTTCAATAGTTAGTTGAGATTTTGGTGCTCTCATAGGAGGAGATGAGCGCTCTTTCTTTTACTCCACCATGTTGAACCAGAAGTGTTTGAAGACTTTTTGATGATGGATATTCTGACTGATATGAGTTGATGTATTATTGTAGTTTTGATTTGCATTTCTCTAATACTTAGTGATGTTAAGCATTTTTTCATGTGCCTCCTGGCTATCTATATATGTCTTCTTAGGAGAGAGATCTATTTGAGTCTTCTGTCCATTTTTTGACTGGAATATATATATATATATATATATATATATATATATATAATTGAGCTACATGAGCTGTTTGTAAATTTTGGAGAGTAACCTCTTGTTGGTCACATCATTTGCAAATATTTTCCCAAATTTTGTGGGTTTTCTTTTTGTTTTGTTTATGATTTCCTTTGCTGTGCAAAGCTTTTGAGTTTAATTACATCCCATTTGTTTTTATTCCATTATTCTAGGAGATGGATTGAAAAAGATTTTGCTGTGATTTATGTCAAAAGTGTTCAGCCTATGTTTTCCTCTTAGAGTTTTATAGTGTCCATTCTTACATTTATGCCTTTAATCCATTTTGAGTTTATTTTTGTGTGTGGTGTTAAAGAATGTTCTAATTTCACTCTTTTATATGTAGCTGACCAGTTTTCCCAGCACCATTTATTGAAGAGGCTGTCTTTTCTCTGTTGTACAGTTTTGCCTCCTTTATCATTGATTAACTGACCATAGGTGCATAGATTTATTTCTGGGCTTTCTAATCTATTCTATTAATCTATAGATTTGTTTTTGTTCTAGTACCATGCTGTTTTATGACTGTAGCTTTGTAGCATAGTCTGAAATCAGGAAGTCTGATTCCTCCAGCTCCATTTTTCTTTCTCAGGATTGCTTTGGCTATTTGGAATATTTTGTGTCTCCATACAAATTCTAAGATTTTTTTTGTTTTGTTTTGTTTTAGTTTTGTAAAAAATGCCATTGGTAATTTGATAGGGATTGCATTGAATCTGTAGATTGCCTTGGATAGTATAGTCATCTTTGACAATATTAATTTTTCAATCCGAGAACATGATATATCTTTCCATCTGTTTGTGTCATCTTCAGTTTCTTTTAATCAGCATCTTATAGTTTTCAATTTATAGATCTTTTGCATAGGAAAGTAGATCTCTATAAATGGGTTGCTTTTTTGGAATGAAAAAGACTGACTAGGCCAGGAGGTGATGAGAGGAGAGATGGGGCAAGAAGAGACAGTGAGAGGGGATGAGGCTCAAGCCTCAGAGTCAGGGAGTCTATGAAACACAAAGGGATCTCCGAGCATTATTTGAAGTTGTGAGTGTTGTTCTAATATAAACTCTCCATCTACTTAGACATATGCACCGGATAAGACCTGCTTTTTTTTTTTTTTAAATCAAGGAAAGTGCCAAGTTCTTATCTGGGTGATTTGGGTATAGAGATAAATAGCTGGACAAGAACAAGATCAACAACCACATGGTTGTTGCTCAGTAGAAGCAGGATTTAAGAGCCTGGTTGAGTTTTGAAGAATCTACCTCTTGAGAAATGCACAGAAAGTTGGAGGTAGACTTTGGAATTCTGTAAGGAGGGCATAAGAGAGTGAGGCGTTCAGTCTTCTCTAAAGTTTCAGGGTAGAAAGACTTCAGAGGACTCTGGGTGAAAGTATTTCTCACACTGGTAAGGGAGGAATTAGCAAGTCCTTCAGACTATGAAAAGATGGAGGAAGTTGGAAAAGTGTGGGGGAAAGGAAATGAGAGGGAGACAGAAAGAACACAAACAGAGGAAAGTGCAGGTGAGAGGGCCCTGCAGGGAGGCCTGGGGGCTCCCTGGATCTCCCCAAGTGACAGCTAGGTGAGAAAGGGTCCCAGTCAGTCCTCATGGGCCGGTAACAGCCCTGGCTACTGGTGGAACAGGGGGGTCAGTAGAACACACTCCGTGTCTGTGCTGTTTGTGAGCTCTGAGGGAGAAGGCACTGCAGGGGGGATGCTGCGCTCAGCCCGATGGCATGCTTTATCCTGCCTGCCAAACGGTGGGCCACCAGGACTCTCCCAAGGAGTCCTACGTGCAGGCACAGTGGCTGCTTCTGCCAAGCTGCCGACTCTTGACCACAAAACGGACTGAAGTCTGTTGTCCCTTCAACTACATAGGCAGAAGGTGGTTCCCTAGAAAAGGCAAAGGCAGGGGAGGAATGTTTCACCGTCAGCCGCAGCCCCTGACGGCAGCCGCCTTTCCGTTTTCTAGGTCTGGTTAGGGCCATGTCATTCCCTCGGCAAGCAGGGAGCTGATGCTGTGGTAGACGGGGGGAAATGCTGAGGGAGAGGGTGGAGACAGACAGGAGGCAGAGGCCCAGCAGA
Source organism: Moschus berezovskii (assembly GCF_049115385.1). NCBI lineage: Eukaryota > Metazoa > Chordata > Mammalia > Artiodactyla > Moschidae > Moschus > Moschus berezovskii. The sequence continues at coordinate 17,563,998 of NC_142479.1, forward strand.
CAGCAAGGGAGGAGAAGCAAAACAGCTTTCTTGGAAATGGAGCTGCTTCTAATAAAGAACAGCCTGATGTGATAAGAGCGAAGTAATCCAAAACAGACAGCTCACATTTCCCTGGAAGTGAAGAGCCAAACAGCAACTGGATTTTGACTGTTTCCAGATCACTGATTTGAACCAAGTCCTTCCCCAGATCTTGGGTGTGGAATGGGGTGGGGGGATCTTTCTTCAAAGGCTCCCACCGACTCTATGGCAAAGAGGGCAAAGCCTTGGGAGCAACACCCTTTTACCTCTGCCTACCAACCAATGTAGCCCTCTCAGCACTGCAGATAGAGGGATGCAGGGTTCTCCTCCTTCCAAATCCCCCTCCTCTGCCCCCACCCCACAGCTGCTTCATGAAGTCATCCAACTCAGAAAGGGTTGCCCACACCCTTGTTGTGTGGAGGGCTGGTCTGATTCTAAGAGGCAGAAAGTAAATGGAATCCAATTCACACAGCTCACGAAAAGAGGACTTCATCTGATAGCCCTTGTTCAAAGGAGTCAGTGGTGAGACTCGACATTGGATCAAAGAGCTTCCCTCCACCTCCACCCCCTCCTAATCCTTTGTTTTGGCTGATTTCCTCCTAAGCAGGATCCCCAGAGCTTTCTCGGGCTTGTACCAAAACACAGTTTGATTTCTTGCACCATCCAAAGACTGCAGTTTCTGAAAACTTGGCAGGAGCAGTCTGCTTCTTTGGCAGTGAGACAAGGAAAGGGGTAGGTCTCTGAAGAAAGTGGGACCTTAACTCTAAGCTGAGAGCTCAGTGGACTTGGAGAAAGAAGCCCAGTGTTGTCCCAGAGTCTTCCTTTATCCCTGAGAGTACCACAGAGGCAATTCCAAAGCAGAGAGAGCTACGCAAAGGCAAGGGCAGACATCTGATGCTTCAACTAAAACCTAGTTGGGGAGATGAATAAGAAAGGGCAGTTATGTAACTTTCCCACATGTGAGCTGCATTCTAGCCTGGGCATGGGTCCCTCTGTGAGCTTCCCTCTCTTGATCCAAATGGGCTCTGGGTTTCTGAGTCCTGGATGAACTTGGTGGAACATGATCTCTCCTTTTCTTGTAATTGTCGCAAAGCCCAGCACAGCAACAGTGATTGAGTTCAGAGTGTGTGTGGGGCCCTAAGAGGAGCTAAGTGCTGTGGTGGCTGTTGAAAGAATTGAAGACATGACTTGTGGCTTGACAGGCGAGGAAGGACACATTGCCTGGTTTATAAATGGATTAGCTCAGACTTAACAAGATGTAGACACGACTGCAAATTAACAGTGAAAGCACTGTACAAAGTAATCTGTTTATCTGACACTTAAGAAATTATATACAAGATCCTGTACCTATTAAAATTTAAGCTCTGTTAGGTCAGGGATTTTGCTCTGTTTTATCTCCTGTTGCCTCAAACCAATGCCTGGAATAGTGCTTAAGCATCCTGCACATGTTTGAGACTCAATAAAATTCTGTTACGTGCATCCATCCATTCCAGCACCAAAATTTGTATGTAGATTACCTGTTAGAAATCTCTCCTTAATTCCTTATAAATTTTATTAATATCCTAAAAACAAGAGACAACACAAATTTTGCTTGGTGATTCAGGTCTGATTCCAACCTTGTGCTCATCCTCAGCCACTAAGTTGTGTCTGACTCTTTGCCACCCTATGGACTGTAGCCCACCAGGCTCCTCTGTCCATGGGATTTCCCAGGCAGGAATATCGAAATGCGTTGCCTTTCCTTCTCCAGGGTACCTTCCTGACCAAGGAATTTAATCCATGTCTCCTGCATTGGCAGGCGCATTCTTTACCACTGAGCCACCTCTGAAGCCCAATTCCAGCCTAATTAGACCATCATAAGAAGAGGTTGCTTTCATCATGTAGATGTGTCTGCTTGCCCCTCTGATCAACAGCTTCTGACTATTTTGAGTTCTACTGTTGTGTTTGTATTGTTTTCCTCTATTCCCTTTCAAGGGCAAACTGTGACTTTAATTTTTTTTGGTTTATATTCTTTGGGCATCTACCTATAACTTCTTGAATTCTGATTTGCTGCTTTGAAACTGAGACTGAAACGTCCGTTCTAGTGGGAGAAGGACCAGGCCCCGAAAGTCTAGGTTTGGTGTCACCGCTGAACGTTGTGTGTGTAACTGACAAGTTGATTAACCCCTGTGGGGTTCAGTGTCCTCACTTTGAAAATTTGAATAAAAATATCTCATGGTTATTGGGCGAACTCGGGCACCATTCTCCCTACTCTGGTCATGTCCACCCTTTCTTTGGCTCCTCCTGCTTAGAATCAACTTCTTTGTTTAAATACCACACACACACACATAGTTGAATCACTTTTTTGTACACCTAAAAACTAATACACTTAAAACGAATACAACACTGTAAAAACTACACTTTAATAAAAAATAAATGAATTCAAAATCTCAGTTACAAAACCCAATCTGCAACACACCGAGGGTAAAAGGAGGGTACCGAGACTGAGATGAGAATGGTCAGTCCCAATGCAAAAAGAATTCCAATGAGGGACAAGTGACAGCAATGCACACACACATAAGGCAACCTGTCAGACAAGAGTCCAGGGAACAGTTACCTAAGTTTCGCTCTAAGTCACAACCATAACACACAACATGCAAGGCCATACACAGTGTCTCCAGGTTCATCACAGCAAAGGAATGTTACTGATTGCTGACGTTTACTGAGAACATAAGTGCATGCAGGGATGGAAGTGAGCATTTCACATGAATTATTAATATTCTTAAAAAGGCTTTGAAGAAAGGGTTATGGTTATTCTCATTTTACAGAGGATAAAACTGAGGTTTAAGGAGGTTGTATAATTTGCCTAAGCTCACACCACTGCTGAGCAGAAAATGTGGGAGGCCATCCTGGCCATGTAAGAGTCTCCATTTAAAACCACACTATTGTTATTGCTGTGAAAGAAAATGTCAAGGACATACATACCAGTGGACTCTGACGTAGTATGGAGAGGAGGGGTCAGAGAAGGCTGCCCTGAGGAAATGATGCTTAAGCTGAGGTCCAAAGGAAAAGAAGGAGTTAACTAGGCAGATGGGTTGGAATTGAAAGAGCTCTGCACGCAGAGGAAATAGCATGTGGGGCGGGCCTGCCTTGGAAAGCAGTGGGTTACACTTGAAGAAATAAAGGAAAGTTCAAGGTATAGGCTGTTCATCTTATGGTTACAAGATTGTAACAAGTGATGCCTGTGTACATCAGAGGAAGCAGAGTCTCGGGAAGAGACATGAACTGACATGGGTCAGCAGATTTCAGCTCAGATCATCCCAGGGTGGGCACACCCCTGAAGCAGTGGCATTATTTCTTTCATTTCCACCTCATGATTACTCACTAGAAGATTACATCTTCTCATCCCTCTGCTTAAAAGTCTGGCAATGTCTTTTCATTGCTCTTTGGATGAAGATGAAGCCCCTTAAAATTCCTCCCAGCGCTGGGTGGTTTGGTTCCTTCTTGCAGCCCGGCTGTCTTATTTATCTGCTCCTCCTGCTCTATCCTCTGAACTTCCACCACGCTGAGTTTTTCCACTCCTCATGCTCCTTTCCATTCTGCCTAAACAGCTATCCTTTCTCTCCTAACCTTGCTTCTGTATTCAAAACTATTTTTTCAGCACCTACGATGAGCCAACAAAGGTCTGTCTAGTCAAGGCTATGGTTTTTCCCGTGGTCATGTATGGATGTGAGAGTTGGACTGTGAAGAAAGCTGATCGCCGAAGAATTGATGCTTTTGAACTGTGGTGTTGGAGAAGAATCTTGAGAGTCCCTTGTACTGCAAGGAGATCCAACCAGTCCATTCTAAAGGAAATCAATCCTGGGTGTTCATTGGAAGGACTGATGCTAAAGCTGAAGCTCCAATACTTTGGCCACCTCATGCGACGAGCTGACTCACTGGAAAAGACTCTGATGCTAGGAAAGGTTGGGGGCGGGAGGAGAAGGGGACGATGGAGAATGAGATGGCTGGATGGCATCACTGACTCTGTGGACATGAGTTTGAGTGAACCCCGGGAGTTGGTGATGGACAGGGAGGCCTGGCGTGCTGTGATTCATGGGGTCGCGGAGAGTCGGACACGACTGAGCGACTGAACTGAATTAAGTAACTATTACCTACTTCTTTCAGTGATTTCCTACAGAATGCTCAAAGTTAAGATTTTGTGTGTATTAACACTATTTCTGTAGTTTCAGTTTCTCCTCTGATGCTAAAATCTGGAATTCTATAAGTGCTGACCTTTAAAATACCCAGCAAAATGGCAATTTAACAGCAGGAAGACACGTTACCTCCCACCTTCTCTCTGTGTTCTTCTGCCTTTACTTATCATCAGTAAATCATTTTTGAAACGATGTATCTCTCCTCATGTTTCCTTTCTGTTGAAACTGCTTCCTCCTCATTTTCCTCTTCTTGTTAGAGGAAAAGGGATTGTTGAGTAACTCCATGGCACATTTTGTTAGTGGAATTCAGGACGAGTCTTAAAAATGTCTGTCCACTGTATAGAGACTCTTCAGATCAGTCCAGTCACTCAGTTGTGTCAGACTCTTTGGGACTCCATGAACTGCAGTATGCCAGGTTTCCCTGTCCATCACCAACTCCTGTAGTTTACTCAGACTCATGTCTAGTGAGTCGGTGATGCCATCCAACCATCTCAGCCTCTGTCATCCCCTTCTCCTGCCTTCAATCTTTCCCAGCAACAGGGTCTTTTCCAATGAGTCTGTTCTTTGTATCAGGTGGCCAAAGTATTGGAATTTCAGCTTCAACATCAGTCCTTCCAGTGAATATTCTAGACTGATTTCCTTTAGGATGGACTGGTTGTATCTCCTTGCAATCCAAGGAACTCTCAAGAGTCTTCAATACCACAGTTCAAAAGAATCAATTCTTCAGCGCTCAGCTTTCTTTATGGTCCAACTCTCACATCCATACACGACTACTGGAAAAACCATAGCTTTGACTATGTGGACCTTTGTTGGCAAAGTAATGTCTCTGCTTTTTAATATCCTGTCTAGGTTGGTCATAGCTTTTCTACCAAGGAGCAAGCATCTTTTAATTTCATGGCTGCAGTCACCATCTGCAGTGATTTTGGAGCCCAAGAAAATAAAGTCTGTCACTGTTTCCATTGTTTCCCCATCTGTTTGCCATGATGTGGTGGGACCAGATGTCATGATCTTAGTTTTAGGAATGTTTAGTTTTAAGTCAACTTTTTCACTCTCCTCTTTCAGTTTCATCAAGAGGCTCCTTAGTTCTTTACTTTCTGCCATAAGGGTGGTGTCATTTGTGTATCTGAGGTCATTGATATTTCTCCCAACAGTCTTGATTTCAGTTTGTGCTTCATCCAGCCTGGAATTTCGCATGATGTACTCTGCATATAAGTTAAATAAGTAGAGTGACAATATACAGCCTTGATATACTCATTTCCTGATTTGGAACCAGTCTGTTGTTCCATGTCCAGTTCTAACTGTTGCTTCTTGACCTGCATACAGATTTCTCAGCAGGCAGATCAGGTGGTCTATTCCTACTGAAAACATGTTTAACATTTCTGATGGTGATAAGCAGCCCAGAGACTTGCTGTTTGATCATTTATACCCATGCAGTGTGTCCTTGGACATATTCATTCTTTTGATGGTATGAAAATATTTTGCATTCATCTCAATATCCTTGGCCATTCTACTGTTTCATTTACCTCTCTACAACAGAAGTATATGTCATGTTTCTGTGTAAAGTGGCGTAAGGGCATGGACAAGAGAGTAGTGGCCTAGAGGAGATAAGCTTATAAACAGGATTTTAAATGAAGATGATATGAAGAAGTATGGTGGTGAGGCAGATGGAGGAGGCATTTTAGAGAATTATAGTCTAAGTAAAGACACAAGAGCAATGTGTCTTCATTCTTTTATTCAGTTTTTCAACAGATATTTATTGACCTATACTACATGCTCAGAATCTGTTCAAGATAACAGGGAACATAGATAAGTAGGACATTATTCTAGGCAAGTTTGTAGAGACGGAAAATAGACTAGAGGTTATCAGGGGTTGAAAACAGGGGTAAATGGCAAGCGATTGCTCAATGATTACAGAGTTTATGTTTGGGTTGATGAAGAAGTTTTGCAAATATTAATATATGGTGGTGATGGTTGTACAACCTTGTGCATATAATAAATGCCACTGAATTGTACACTTTAAAAGGGATAAAATGGGGACCTAATTAAAATCAAAAGCTTCTGCACAGCAAAGGAAACTATAAGCAAGGTGAAAAGACAGCCTTCAGAATGGGAGAAAATAATAGCAAATGAAGCAACTGATAAAGGATTAATCTCCAAAATATACAAGCAGCTCCTGCAGCTCAATTCCAGAAAAATAAATGACCCAATCAAAAAATGGGCCAAAGAACTAAACAGACATTTCTCCAAAGAAGACATAAAGATGGCTAACAAACACATGAAAAAATACTCAACATCCCTCATCATCAGAGAAATGCAAATCAAAACCACAATGAGATACCATTTCACACCAGTCAGAATGGCTGCTATCCAAAAGTCTACATGCAATAAATGCTGGAGAGGATGTGGAGAGAAAGGAACCCTCTTACACTGTTGGTGGGAATGCAAACTAGTACAACCACTATGGAGAACAGTGTGGAGATTCCTCAAAAAACTGGAAATAGAACTGCCATATGATCCAGCAATCGCACTCCTGGGCATACACACTGAGGAAACCAGAATTGAAAGAGACACATGTACTCCAATGCTCATTGCAGCACTGTTTATAACAGCCAGGACATGGAAGCAACCTAGATGTCCATCTGCAGACGAATAGATAAGAAAGCTTTGGTACATAAACACAATGGAGTATTACTCAGCCATTAAAAAGAATGCATTTGAACCAGTTCTAATGAGGTGGATGAAACTAGAGCCTATTATACAGAGTGAAGTAAGCCAGAAAGAAAAACACCAATACAGTATACTAACACATAGATATAGAATTTAGAAAGATGCAAATGATAACCCTGTATACGAGACAGCAAAAGAGACACAGATGTATAAAACAGTCTTCGGGACTCTGTGGGAGAGGGTGCATTCAGATGCTTATATCTTTCCTTTTCTCCTTTGCTTTTCGCTTCTCTTCTTTTCACAGCTATTTGTAAGACCCCCTCAGACAGCCATTTTGCTTTTTTGCATTTCTTTTCCGTGGGGATGGTCTTGGTCCCTGTCTCCTATACAATGTCACGAACTTCTGTCCAGAGTTCATCAAGCACTCTATCTATCAGATCTAGTCCCTAAAATCTATTTCTCACTTCCACTGTATAATCATAAGGGATTTGATTTAGGTCATATCTGAATGGTCTAGTGATTTTCCCTACTTTCTTCAATTTCAGTCTGAATTTGGCAATAAGGAGTTCATGATCTGAGCCACAGTCAGCTCCTGGTCTTGTTTTTGCTAACTGTATAGAGCTTCTCCATCTTTGGCTGCAAAGAATATAATCAATCTGATTTTGGTGTTGACCTGGTGATGTCCATGTGTAGAGTCTTCTCTTGTGTTGTTGGAAGTGGGTGTTTGCTATGACCAGTGCGTTCTCTTGACAAAACTCTATTAGCCTTTGCTCTGCTTCATTTCGTGCTCCAAGGCCAAATTTGCCTGTTACTCCAGGGGTTTCTTGACTTCCTACTTTTGCATTCCAGTCCCCTATAATGAAAAGGACATCTTTTTTGGGTGTTAGTTCTAAAAGGTCTTGTAGGTCTTCATAGAACCGTTCAACTCCAACTTCTTCAGCGTTACTTGTTGGGGCATAGGCCTGGATTACTGTAATATTGAATGGTTTGCCTTGGAAATGAACAGAAATCATTCTGTCTTTTTTAAGACTGCATCCAAGTACTGCATTTCAGACTCTTTTGTTGACCATGATGGCTACTCCATTTCTTCTAAGGGATTCCTGCCCACAGTAGTAGATATAATGGTCATCTGAGTTAAATTCACCCATTCCAGTCCATTTTAATTCACTGATTCCTAGAATGTCTATGTTCACTCTTGCCATCTCCTGTTTGACCACTTCCAATTTGCCTTGATTCATGGACCTAACATTCCAGGTTCCTATGCAATATTGCTCTTTACAGCACCGGACCTTGCTTCTATCACCGGTCACATCCACAACTGGGTATTGGTTTTGCTTTTGCTCGATCCCTTCATTCCTTCTAGAGGTATTTCTCCATTGATCTCCAGTAGCATACTGGGCACCTACCGATCTGGGGAATTCCTCATTCAGTAGCCTATCATTTTGCCCTTTGATACTGTTCATGGCTTATTCAGATGTAAGCATCTGAATGCAGAGTTCCAAAGAATAACAAGGAAAGATAAGAAAGCCTTCCTCAGTGATCAATGCAAAGAAATAGAGGAAAACAACAGAATAGGAAAAACAAGAGATCTCTTCAACAAAATGAGAGATTCCAAGGGAACATTTCATGCAAAGATGGAATCGATAAAGGACAGAAACGGTTTGGACCTAACAGAAGCAGAAGATATTAAGAAGAGGTGGCAAGAATAAACAGAAGAACTGTACAAAAAAGATCTTCATGACCAAGATAGTCATGATAATGTGATCACTGACCTAGAGCCAGACTTCTTGGAATGTGAAGTCAAGTGGGCTTTAGAAAGCATCACTACGAACAAAGCTAGTGGAGGTGATGGAATTCCAGTTGAGCTATTTCAAATCTTGAAAGATGATGCTGTGAAAGTGCTGCACTCATTATGCGAGCAAATTTGGAAACCTCAGCAGTGGCCACAGGACTGGAAAAGGTCAGTCTTCATTCCAATCCCAAAGAAAGGCAATGCCAAAGAATGCTCAAACTACTGAACAATTGCACTCATCTCACACACTAGTAAAGTCATGCTCAAAATTCTCCAAGCCAGGCTTCAGCAATATGTGAACTGAGAACTCCCAGATGTTCAAGCAGGTTTTAGAAAAGGCAGAGGCACCAGAGATCAAATTGCCAACATCTGCTGGATCATGGAGAAAGCAAGAGAGTTCCAGAAAAACATCTATTTCTGCTTCATTGACTATGCCAAAGCCTTTGACTGTGTGGATCACAATAAACTGTGGAACATTCTGAAAGAGATGGGAATCCCAGATCACCTGACCTGCCTCTTGAGAAACCTGTATGCAGGTCAGGAAGCAACAGTCAGAATTGTACATGGAACAACAGACTGGTTCCAAATAGGAAAAGGAGTATGTCAAGGCTGTATACTGTCACCCTGCTTATTTAACTTACATGCAGAGTACATCATGAGGAACGCTGGGCTGGAAGAAGCACAAGCTGGAATCAAGATTGCCAGGAGAAATATCAATAACCTCCGATATGCAGATGACACTACCCTTATGGCAGAAAGTGAAGAGGAACTCAAAAGCCTCTTGATGAAAGTGAAAGAGGAGAGTGAAAAAGTTGGCTTGAAGCTCAACATTCAGAAAACAAAGATCATGGCATCTGGTCCCATCACTTCATGGGAAATAGATGGGGAAACAGTGGAAACAGTGTCAGACTTTATTTTGGGGGGCTCCACATTCACTGGGGATGCTGATTGCAGCCATGATATTAAAAGACACTTACTTCTTGGAAGGAAAGTTATGACCAACCTTGATAGTTTATTAAAAAGCAGAGACATGACTTTGCCAACAAAGGTTTGTCTAGTCAAGGCTATGGTTTTTCCTGTGGTCATGTATGGATGTGAGAGTTGGACTGTTAAAAAGGCTGATCACTGAAGAATTGATGCTTTTGAACTGTGGTGTTGGAGAAGACTCTTGAGAGTCCCTTGGACTGCAAGGAGATCCAACCAGTCCATTCTAAAGGAGATCAATCCTGGGTGTTCATTGGAAGGACTGATGCTAAAGCTGAAACTCCAATACTTTGGCCACCTCATGCGACGAGTTGACTCACTGGAAAAGACTGATGCTGGGGAAGGTTGGGGGCGGGAGGAGAAGGGGACGACAGAGAATGAGATGGCTGGATGGCATCACCGACTTGATAGACATGAATTTGAGTGAACCCCGGGAGTTGGTGATGGACAGGGAGGCCTGGCGTGCTGTGATTCATGGGGTCGCGGAGAGTCGGACACGACTGAGCGACTGAACTGAACTGAACTGGGAGAGGGTGAGGGTGGGATGGTTTGGGAGAATGGCATTGAAACATGTATATCATCATATGTGAAAAGAATCGCCAGTTCAGGGTCGATGCATGTTACAGGATGCTCGGGGCTGGTATGCGGGATGACCCAGAGGGAGGATAAGGAAAGGAGGGAGGTGGGAGGGGGGTTCGGGAGGGGGAACTCATGTACACCTGGCAGGGATTCATGTCAGTGTATGGCAAAACCAACCAATATAATATTGTAAAATAATTATCCTCTAATAAAAATAAAAAAAATACTAATTATTATAAAAAAAAATTCAACTGTATTTCTATACACTAGCAATGGCAATCCACTCTAGTACTCTTGCCTAGAAAATCCCATGGACAGAGGAGGCTGGTCAGCTGCAGTCCATGGGGTCGCTACGAGTCAGACATGACTGAGCGACTTCACTTTCACTTTTCACTTTCACACATTGGTGAAGGAAATGGAAACCCACTCCAGTGTTCTTGCCTGGAGAATCCCAGGGACAGGGGAGCCTGGTGGGCTGCCGTCTATGGGGTCACACAGAGTCGGACATGACTGAAGTGACTTAGCAGCAGCAGCAGCAACAAACAATTTGAAAATAAAATTAAGCATTAAAGACAAAAAAAAATAAAAGGGAGAAAATGACAAATTTTATTCTTACATATTTAACCACAATTTGAAAGATTAATAATGTATTATATCCACACCATTGACTCATACACTTTAAATGGGGGAATTGCATGGTATGTGAACTAGTTCTCAGTAAAGCTGTTAAAAAAATAAGGCACTGTTCTTCCTTTTTTTAATCTTTCCCCCTTTAGGCTTCCCTAGTAACACTCAAGTAATGAACAGTGTGACTTATCCTTGTAATGTTAAAGAATAGACATTGTGACCTATTAATGACTGAATATTCCGGGGCTGAAAGGTCAAAGGAAATGTAATTGAACTTAAATTTTGTTTTTAGAAGCTTTTAGTTTCAGTTCTGTTTCTTTAAAGTAAGATCAAAGAAAGCTTTGTAACAATAATAACATTAAAGTTGAACCTTGAAGGACAAAAACGGTGACACCAGAATCAAATTCAAGAGAGGATATTCTGGCAAAGGAGACAGTGTGGATAAAGCAAAGAATTAGGAAAAGCCATGGTGTGCTTCATTGAGTGTTGTTTTGTTTCCCCCAGTGGCCCTAGAGGTATAGTTGAAGCTAGAAAAGTTCTGAAAATACTAATCTCCTAAATAATTGGAATTGATGTTATTCCTCCTGGAAAGCCTACTCTGACCTTCAACACTGGATTAAGTGAATAAGGCCCCATTTTTGCCTTACAGGAATTTAGGTCCAATGAAAAAATCATTCTATGAACAAATGACTAACAAAGCACAAAGCATTAACAATGCACAAAACTTTAGCAAAGTACAAAATATCAACATTGAATGGTTAAGAAGCCATTTAGACAGTTGATTTGCTTCAATTGAATCACTGCTTTTCTGTTACAGTAATAAAATATTTTTTAAAGTAATCAATATTTTTAGGCATATCAGTCCAAAAAAATGAGTGACATTTCTTCATGTGCATTTACTACTCCCATTTGAACTGGGTTGTATTGAATGTCACAGCATCCCCTCACTCACAACTTGAATGCAGTACTGACAGACACAGCCTAGGAAGTTTTACATTCGGATTGCCTATGTTACCTTCTTCCCTAACTTCCAGATGATGTCTGAATTCCCTCATCTCTTTTTCTGTTTCAGTTCAGTTCAGTTCAGTCGCTCAGTCATGTCTGACTCTCCGCAACCCCTTGAATCACAGCACGCCAGGCCTCCCTGTCCATCACCAAATCCCGGAGTTCACTCAAACTCACCTCCATTGAGTTGGTGATGCCATCCAGCCATCTCATTCTCTGTCGTCCCCATCTCCTCCCACCCCGAATCCCTCCTAGCATCAGAGTCTTTTCCAGTGAGTCAACTCGTCGCATGAGGTGGCCAAAGTATTGCAGTTTCAGCTTTAGCATCAGTCCTTCCAATGAACACCCAGGATTGATCTCCTTTAGAATGGACTGGTTGGACCTCCTTGCAGTCCAAGGGACTCTCAAGAGTCTTCTCCAACACCACAGTTCAAAAGCATCAATTCTTCGGCGCTCAGCTTTCTTCACAGTCCAACTCTCACATCCATACATGACCCCGGGAAAAACCATAGCCTTGACTAGATGGACCTTTGTTGGCAAAGTAATGTCTCTGCTTTTTAATATGCTATCTTGGTTGGTCATAACTTTGCTTCCAAGGAGTAAGCGTCTTTTAATTTCATGGCTGAAATCAGCATCCCCAGTGATTTTGGAGCCCCCCAAAATAAAGTCTGACACTGTTTCCACTGTTTCCCCATCTATTTCCCATGAAGTGATGGGACCAGATGCCATGATCTTCGTTTTCTGAATGTTGAGCTTCAAACCAACCTTTTCACTCTCCTCTTTCACGTTCATCAAGAGGCTTTTTAGTTCCTCCTCACTTTGCACAATTGTAAACCTTCATTTAAATAGTGCTATGTTAGGTCATTTGGTACCAGTGCAACTGCACTTAATAGCAGTGCAATTATTGCAAACATGAAAGTGATCCTGAAATTTTATGGGAGAACTCACTCATAAAGCGATTGTCTAGAACATGCAAGTTACACTTGAACTGATTTTTGATGATGGGTTATTTTAGCCTATTTAACTTGATTTAAATTGTTAAATTCAGACATGATTTAAAAATTCACATGACACTTTAAGACCTCAGAGTACATTTTTCTGGCACTCAAATGTCTGCTTTTGCCAGTCATTGTTGCAGTGCTGTGTGTTATTGAAGCTCTCACTTTCTGTTTTCCCTTTCTTTCCAAGTTTCCTGTGCACTGTCTTCTACATCATCATGCTACCTTCTAAATAAAATGTTTATCTCTATTTCTATCTACACTTATCCATCCCTATATGTATGTTTAAGGTAAGAAATTCTGTTAAGATAAATACAAACTGAGCAATTGTGATCTATAATGGGTACATTCCTTAAAGTTCATGCTTAATGTTTCAAAACACAGATTCCCAAATATATCATTGTGGTCCATAAAGAATATATGGCTGCCAAACTCAGGTTAGGACACTGATTCTTTTTTAGCACCATCTTTATTTTCTATAACTATGGTTCAACATTCAAAAAACTAAGATCATGACATCCGGTGCCATCACTTCATGGCCAATAGACGGGGAAACAATGGAAACAGTGATAGATTTTCTTTTCTTGGGCTCCAAATCAATGCAGATGGTGACTGCAGTCATGAAACGAAAAGACACTTACTTGCTCCTTGAAAGAAAATCTATGACCAAACTTGACAGCATTTTAAAAAGCAGAGACATTACTTAACTGACAAATGTCTGTCTAGTCAAAGCTATGGTTTTTTCATTAGTCATATATGGATGTGAGAGTAGGACCATAAAGAAAGGTGAGTGCTGAAGAATTGATGCTTTTGAACTGTGGTGTTGGAGAAGACTCTTGAGGGTCTCTTGGACAGCAAGGAGATCCAACCAGTCCATCCTAAAGGAAATCAGTCCTGAATATTCGTTGGAAGGACTGATGCTGAAGCTGAAACTCCAATACCTTGGCCACCTAATTCAAAGAACCGACTCATTGGGAAAGACCCTGATGCTGGGAAAGATTGAAGGGGATGATAGAGGATGAGACGGTTGGATGGCATCACTGGCTAAATGGACATGAGTTTGAGCAAGCTCTGGGAGTTGGTGATGGACAGGGAGACCTGGCATGCTACAGTCCATGGGTTCACAAAGAGTCAGACATGACTGAGTGACTGAACTGACTGAGATGATGGTTCAAAGAATACATTATTTATAGCTATTTATTCTATAACTATGAGAGAACTGCACCAAGTAATGGCTGATGCTCCAATTAGGACAAATATTCTTAGACTGAGTTTCCCATCTGATATAATGAAGTTTTTCCATGGACTATGGAAATGTCACCACCAGACAATAACATTCATGAGAGTTGGATTTTATCTGTTTTCTTTACATTTATTTCTTAGCATGGAGCCTTGCTCAATAAATAAGGATTGAATTGCCAGTTACTGATTTCATTAATACACACTAAGATGTCATATTTATTTTGCTTCAATCCACCAACCAGACAGATTTGATCATGCAATTCTTCCACTTCACAGATTCTGGATGGACTTGCAATGCCTATTTAGAGAATGAAATCTAAACCCCTTGCTATGGCATTTAAGGACATCCACAATCTAGTTCCATCTACATGATGATGTAGAAAATCATGTACAGATAAGACGTCAGCCAGGAAGCTTAGGAAGAGAGGAAAAACAGAAAGTATTGGCCCCATTTCCTGCCACTCTGCCCTTGTACAACAGTCACGTTAAGCTACTTATTGCTATTTCACTGCTCCACCCATTAATTTTGAAAATTCTGGCTGCAAATTTGTGATATATTTTTATAAATTTGATTTGCAAATCTTCTAATATGGAGAGCTGAGGTTTTTTCATGCATTGTAGGTAAGTGATCTTTGCTTTAATTGTGAATTTTACAGGTTTTTTTTCCCTTTATCCCTTTAAAAAAATCAATTTATTTATTTTAATTGGAGGCTAACTACTTTACAGTGTTGTGATGGTTTTGCTATACATTGACATGAATAAGCCTTGGTGGTACATGTGTCCCCCATCCTGAACCCCCCTCCCACCTCCCTCCTCATCCCATCCCTCTGGGTTGTCCTAGTGCATCGGCTTTGTCCTATTTCATGCATTGAACTCGCACTGGTCATCTATTTCACACATGGTAATATACATGCTCAAAATTCTCCAAGCCAGGCTTCAGCAATATGTGAACCGTGAACTCCCAGATGTTCAAGCAGGTTTTAGAAAAGGCACAGGCACCAGAGATCAAATTGCCAATATCCGCTGGATCATGGAGAAAGCAAGAGAGTTCCAGAAAAACATCTATTTCTGCTTCATTGACTATGCCAAAGCCTTTGACTGTGTGGATCACAATAAACTGTGGAGAATTCTGAAAGAGATGGGAATCCCAGACCACCTGACCTGCCTCTTGAGAAACCTGTATGCAGGTCAGGAAGCAACAGTCAGAACTGTACATGGAACAACAGACTGGTTCCAAATAGGAAAAGGAATACGTCAAGGCTGTATATTGTCACCTTGCTTATTTAACTTATATGCAGAGTACATCATGAGGAACGCTGGGCTGAAAGAAGCACAAGCTGGAATCAAGATTGCTGGGAGAAATATCAATAACCTCTGATATGCAGATGACACTACCTTTATGGCAGAAAGTGAAGAGGAACTCAAAAGCCTCTTGTTGAAAGTGAAAGAGGAGAGTGAAAATGTTGGCTTGAAGCTCAACATTCAGAAAACAAAGATCATGGCATCTGGTCCCATCACTTCATGGGAAATAGATGGAAAAACAGTGGAAACAGTGTCAGACTTTATTTTTTTGGGCTCCAAAATCACTACAGATGCTGATTGCAGCCATGAAATTAAAAGGTGCTTACTCCTTGGAAGGAAAGTTATGACCAACCTTGATAATATATTGAAAAGCAGAGACATGACTTTGCCAACAAAGGTCTGTCTATTCAAGGCTATGGTTTTTTCCCGTGGTCATGTATGGATGTGAGAGTTGGACTGTGAAGAAAGCTGAGCGCCGAAGAATTGATGCTTTTGAACTGTGGTGTTGGAGAAGACTCTTGAGAGTCCCTTGTACCGCCAGGAGATCCAACCAGTCCATTCTGGGGGAGATCAATCCTGGATGTTCATTGGAAGGACTGATACTAAAGCTGAAACTGCAATACTTTGGCCACCTCATGTGACGAGTTGACTCACTGGAAAAGACTCTGATGCTGGGAAAGGTTGGGGGCGGGAGGAGAAGGGGACGACAGAGAATGAGATGGCTGGATGGCATCACCGACTCTGTGGACATGAGTTTGAGTGAAATCCGGGATTTGGTGAT
The DNA here is from genome assembly GCF_049115385.1 of Moschus berezovskii. Lineage (NCBI taxonomy): Eukaryota > Metazoa > Chordata > Mammalia > Artiodactyla > Moschidae > Moschus > Moschus berezovskii. The sequence continues at coordinate 17,580,165 of NC_142479.1, forward strand.
GGACAGGGAGGCCTGGCGTGCTGTGATTCATGGGGTCGCAGAGAGTCAGACATGACTGAGCGACTGAACTGAACTGAACTGAACTGAATATACATGCTTCAGTGCTGTTCTCTCAAATCATCCCACCCTCACCTTCTCCCACAGCGTCCAAAAGTCTATTCTTTATATCTGTGTCTCTTTTTCTGTATAGCATATAGAGTTGTCATTACCATCTTTCTAAATTCCATATATATGCGTTAGTATACTATATTGGTGCTTTTCTTTCTGACTTACTTCACTCTGTATAATAGGCTCCAGTTTCATCCACCTCATTAGAACTGGTTCAAATGTATTCCTTTTAATGGTTGAGTAATACTCCATTGTGTATATGTACCACAGCTTTCTTATCCATTCATCTGCTAATGGACATCTAGGTTGCTTCCATGTTCTGGCTATTATAAACAGTGCTGTGTTGAACATTGGAGTACATGTGTCTCTTTCAATTCTGGTTTCCTTGGTGTGTATGCCCAGCAGTGGGATTGCTGGGTTGTACGGCAGTTCTTTTTCCAGTTTTTTAAGGAATCTCCCCACTGTTCTCCATAGTGGCTGTACTAGTTTGCATTCCCACCATCAGTGTAAGAGGGTTCCCTCTTCTCCACACCCTCTCCAGCATTTATTGCTTGTAGATTTTTTGATAGCATTTCATTCTGGCATGAAATGGTACCTCATTGTGGTTTTGATTTGCATTTCTCTGATTATGAGTGATGTTGAGCATCTTTTCATGTGTTTGTTAGCCATCTGAATGTCTTGTTTGGAGAAATGTCTGTTTAGTTCTTTGGCCCATTTTTTGATTGGGTCGATTATTCTTCTGGTATCGAGCTGCATGAACTTCGAGTATATTTTGGAGGTTAATTCTCAGTTACTTCATTTGCTATTATTTTCTCCCATTCTGAAGGCAGTCTTTTCACCTTGCTTATAGTTTCCTTCAGTTGTGCAAAAGTTTTTAAGTTTAATTAGGTCCCATTTGTTTATTTTTGCTTTTACTTCCATTACTCTGGGAAGTGGGTCATAGAGGATCCTGCTGTGATTTATGTTAGAGAGTGTTTTGCCTACATTTTCCTCTAGGAGTTTTATAGTTTCTGGTCTTACCTTTAGATCTTTAATCCATTTTGAGTTTATTTTTGTGTATGGTGTTAGGAAGTGTTCTAGTTTCATTATTCTACAATTGCTTGACCAGTTTTCCCAGAACCACTTATTAAAGAGGTTTTCTTTCCTCCATTGTATACTCTTGCTTCCTTTGTCAAAGATAAGGTATCCATCAGTTCAGTTCAGTTCAGTCGCTCAGTCGTGTCTGACTCTTTGCGACCCCGTGAACCGTAGCACGCCAGGCCTCCCTGTCCATCACCAACTCCCGGAGTTCACTCAAACTCATGTCATCGAGTTGGTGATGCCATCCAGCCATCTCATCCTCTGTCATCACCTTCTCTTCCTGCTCCCAATCCCTTCCAGCGTTAGGGTCTTTTCCAATGAGTCAACTCTTCACATGAGGTGGCCAAATTATTGGAGTTTCAGCTTTAGCATCAGTCCTTCCAAACAACACCCAGGACTGATTTCCTTTAGGATGGACTGGTTGGACCTCCTTGCAGTCCAAAGGATTCTCAAGAGTCTTCTCCAACACCAAAGTTCAAAAGCATCAATTCTTTGGCAATCAGCTTTCTTCACAGTACAATTCAAAAACCATAGCCTTGACTAGACGGACCTTGGTTGGCAAAGTAACATCTCTGCTTTTTAATATGCTATCTAGGTTGGTCATAACTTTCCTTCCAAGGAGTGTCTTTTAATTTCATGGCTGCAATCAGCATCTGCAGTGATTTTGGAGCCCCCCAAAAATAAAGTCTGACACTGTTTCCACTGTCTCCCCATCTATTTCCCTTGAAGTGATGGGACCAGATGCCATGATCTTAGTTTTCTGAATGTTGAGCTTTAAGCCATTTTTTTCACTCTCTTCTTTCACTTTCATCAAGGCTTTTTAGTTCCTCTTCACTTTCTTCCATAGGGTGGTGTCATCTGCATATCTGAGCTTACTGATATTTCTCCCAGCAATCTTGATTCCAGCTTGTGTTTCCTGCAGCCCAGCGTTTCTCATGATGTACTCTGCATATAAGTTAAATAAGGTGTCCATAAGTGCGTGCATTTATTATCAGTCTACATTTCTGTCTTTGTGCCAGTACCATACTGTCTTGATGACTGTAGCTTTGTAGTATAGTCTGAAGTCAGGTAGGTTGATTCCTCCAGTTCCATTCTTCTTTCTCAAGATTGCTTTGGCTAATCAAGTTTTTTTTTGTATTTCCATACAAATTGTGAAATTATTTGTTCTAGTTCTGTGAAAAATAACATTAGTAGCTTGATAGAGACAGAGGACTCTGGTAGGCTACAGTCCATGGGGTTGCAAAGAGTCCAAGACAAGTGAGTACCACATCTACCACCATATTTGCTAATGGTTGTATGTGATTCCTTTCTTAGAAGTTAGCAGGACACATGTCTATTTATTAGAATGGTAATAAAGTTAGATTAAAAAATCCTATCAGTAGACACTGGATTTTCTTTGTAAAAGAGAGAATTATATCTGCTTAGTAAAACACTTTTCTAAGCTTCTGGGAGAAGGTGAGGACCCAAGGACTTGGATTAGCAAGATAGAAAGTCACAAGGGAGATGGTTGAATCACTGTACCTTAGAAATACACAGAAACTTTGGGATGGAGGAGGGTAGAGAAAAGAGAAGAGAGGAAGCCGGAGGAAGGAGAATCCTCAGTAACTGAGTAACTGAGGGCAGATTTCGCTATTTTTCTTGTTGCCATGTAACTCCAATACGTTGCAGTTCGTTTCACAACCAAAGAAGTTGTGTGAGAAGAATGTGACTGATTTCTTCACTTGTGTCAACACTGGGTTGGAGTTAGGGGAATAGCTGTAAGACACAGCAGAGAACCAAAATTCAGGAAACACAGGCTGTCAGAGCCAGTGGTGGTCATGGGCTTATATAAGCATGGGAGTATTTCATAGAAATGTGGGAGGTAATGGATTCTCCCTCAAGCCAAAGCCAAGGGGTTCATAACCATCTTTCTTTTTCAGTCCTAAAGTACAGAAAAGCCTAGCTGGCATCTGAATTGTGTGTATGTATGTTTTCATAGGTGATAAAAGTGCACTAAAATGTTGCCAAATGTTCTTTCTCAATGATTAACTCTCCAGTAGCTTTTACTTTCTTGTCTATTTGTTGCTGTTCAATCGCTAAATTGTGTCTGACTTTTTGTGACCCTGTGGACTGCAGCATGCCAGGCTTCCCTGTCCTTCACTATCTCCTGGAGTTTGCTCAAATGTCCATTGAGTTGGTGATGCTACCTAACCATCTCATCCTCTGCCACCCCATTCTCATTTTGCCTTCAATATTTCCCAGCATCAAAGTCTTTCCCAACAAGTCAGCTCTTTGTATCAGGTGCCCGAAGTATTGGAGCTTCAGCTTCAGCATCAGGTCTTCCAGTGAATATTCAGGGTTGATTTCCTTTAGGATTGAATGGTTCGATCTCCTTGCAGTCCAAGGGACTCTCAAAAGTCTTCTCCAGAACCACTATTTGAGAGCATCAATTCTTCAGCACTTGGCCTTCTTTATGGTTTCACTTTCACATCCATATGTGACTACTGTATTTGAATCTTCTCCAATAAACAAGCACTATTTTTATAATCAGATTAATTCAAATTTTAATTTTTATTACTAAAAAGTATTCTTAAATACTGCTTCATTCAGGTAGGCTTTTGGTAGATGCTCCCCAAGATGGTAAACCTCTGGAAGACCTTAGAAGTAGCTAATTAAGGTTTACCATTACAAATCCACATGTCTTAATAGATACTCTAGCTGAGGTAGGATCAATAGTCCTTTATGGAATTAAATCTGACAGCACAGGTAGTTGAAGAAGGCCATTCTGCCTCTGCTATGAAGTGACCTAAGTGACTGACCCCAGTTTGGAATCTCACAGCAATCAATATATTGCCCTAGGCTTAAACCATTCTTTAGTTTATTACAGGCTTTCTCTTGTTGGAAGAACTAGGTAAGTGGTTTTTCAGCTAACTAAATCTTAAGGTTAGAATTCTTTCTTGAAAATGTATTTGTACTGTTTTGATTCTATTTTCAACCACGTTGATCCTTGGGTCACCAAGACCCCATCTTGACTTTAGGCCATGATCTTGGGGGCACAAATTAATTCATATGGTTGATCAGGCTTGAAACACTCTTAGCTCTGGTCCATCACACAGCATTCCAGGGCTTTTCCTCAGCTTTGCTTCTGTCCGTGTGGTTTCCTTCCTCCTGTCTATTTCTTGAGTCAGTGCAGCAAGGGGGTCACAAGCATGCAGTTCGGAGTCGAATGGTTGACTCCTAACCTTGGCTTGGCCATTTAGTGAAGGCATGATCTCGTGTAATCTACTTGACCTTTCTAAGTCTAAAGTGACTCATCTATAATGTGCGAGTAAAAATAGCACATTCCTCAGAAGTTGTTGTGAAGATTAATTAGATGATGGATGAAAAATCCTAAGTAGACTCTAGCACATCCTGAGTGCTCAAATAAACATACACTGTTATTTCTTGAAAAACACCATCTCACTTTCTACATTTCATGATATTTCCCTTCAACATTTCATGATATTCTTGTAAGGCTGATATCAGAGCATACTGAATCTCCAACTGTTTCCACATCTTCACTTCTTTTCAACAGGATGCAGTAAAAACAGTGTGGACTTCAAAGTTAGGGAAACCTGGTTTAGAACTGTGAGTACTCAACTTACTGTGTGATTCCTGGCCACTTGTGGCCCTTAATTTTCCAAGTATCAGTTTTTTTCACTTATAGAGACAATAAAACCAAATTAAAGAGCTTGTTGTGAAGATGAATAGGTGTCCTCATCCCTTCGATGCCAGTTATCAAGGTACTCAGCCCATAGTAGATGCTGCAATGAAAGTAAGCAACATACTCTTTCTGTGTATCTGAGTTTAAGATTTCACTTCCTCGGTCATCCCACTAGTTATCTGGAATCACATTACCTTCCTCTCACCCCCTGCCTTACCAGAAAAGCCATATCTTCAAGTCTCATTCAAGAATGGATTAGTAGGAGACTTCCATGGTGGTACAGTGGATAAGAATCTACCTGCCAGTGCAGGGGACGAGGGTTCGATCCCTGGTCCAGGAAGATTCTGCATGCCACAGAGCAACTGAGCCCATGAACCACAACTACTGAGCCCATGTGCTACAGCTACTGAAGCCCGTGTACTTAGAGCCTATATTCCACAACAAGAGAAGCCTCCGCAATGAGAAGCCCACATACCACAACAAAGAATAGCCCCAAACCTCAACATGAATCAGTCATAGGTATACATATGTCTCCTCCCTTTTGAACCTCCCCCCATCTCCCTCCCCATCCCACCCCTCTAGGTTGATGCAGAGCCCCTGTTTGAGTTTCCTGAGTCATACAGCGAATTCCCATTGGCTATGTATTTTACGTATTGTAATGGACTGTGAAGAAAGCTGATCGCCGAAGAATTGATGCTTTTGAACTGTGGTATTGGAGAAGACTCTTGAGAGTCCCTTGTACCGCAAGGAGATCCAACCAGTCCATTCTAAGGGAGATCGATCCTGGGTGTTCTTTGGAAGGACTGATGCTAAAGCTGAAACTGCAATACTTTGGCCACCTCATGCGACGAGTTGACTCACTGGAAAAGACTCTGATGCTGGGAAAGGTTGGGGGCGGGAGGAGAAAGGGACGACAGAGAATGAGATGGCTGGATGGCATCACCGACTCTGTGGACATGGGTTTGAGTGAACTTCGGGAGTTGGTGATGGACAGGGAGGCCTGGCGTGCTGTGATTCATGGGGTCGCGGAGAGTCGGACACGACTGAGCGACTGAACTGAACTGAACTGAATGTAAGTGTCCATGTTACTCTTTCCATACATCTCACATCTCACCCTCTCCTCCCCTCTCCATGTCCATAAGTCTATTCTATATGGCTGTCTTTCCTTCAATAGAAAATAAATTAACTTAAAAAAAAAAAAAGAATAGCCCCAGCTCACTGCAGCTAGAGAAAGTCTGCGAGCAGCAATGAAGACCCAGCACAACTAAAAGTAAATTGAATCCTGCTTTTCCCATATTTATGCTGGTTAAGTTTGGATACAGTTTCTGACATTCTATTTTTCCTCTTTTTAAAAACTGAAATAATGATAAGTACTTCAAAAAGCTGTTGTGGGTATCAAATTAAGTTTACTTAGTATATTTTGAGCACCTGCCGTGTGCCTTCCATTATGCTAGGTAGTGGGATTGAAACTGAGCCAGCTGGATAGTTTGTTTGTACAGTGCTGAGCATAGAGTTTGGTATCCAGAAAGCTTCAGCTGGTAATGTCTGCTGTCATCACCATCACCAGCATCATCATCATTACATCTGTGTTATGCTACGTAAGCATGGAATCATCCAATTACATTTTAAATCCTCTAGTCTCAGTCAAAATAAAGAAATCATTCTGTCTTCTAAGGAAGTCTGGGGAACTGCCTTTCCACAGATGTACTCATGATACATGATACATCATGCAGCAGTTAAAACCACAAGTAAGGGGAATTTTTTAAAGTCATTCTCACATATAATTGAGGTTGCAAATCATTGGTGTGGTAGTTAGTACCTGACTGAAGGGTAAAAGTAGACTGTTTAATCCTAAGGGACAAATTATGTTTTAAATATTAAGGGACTGAACAGTAGGATGGATAGATTATGGTATGTTAATACAATGAAATGCTACATGGCATTGAAAAGCAATGGGCTACATCTTGCTAAATGTAACAAAGTGGAAATCTCACAAATATTAGGAGCAAACAGATACAAAAGAATACAACATTGTATGGTTCGATTTATGTCGTGAGCAAGACAGACAAAACTTATCTATGGTGGTAGAATTTGAATAGTGGTTATCTTTAGGGGAATAAGAATTGACTGGGAAGGCCACAAAGAAAACTTCTAGGTGATAGAAAAAGTCTTCTAGTTGATCTAGGTGATGACAAATGATCTCTATTTCTTTCTTTCTCTTGCTCTAGCTCTGGCTCTCAGTAGCTTGATATATTTTAAATATGTTAAAATGTATCCAGCTGTTAACTGAAGATGTGTGCAAATTACTAGATGTAACATTACATTTAATGTTAATAGTAATTCAGTTCAATTCAGTTCAGTCACTCAGTAGTGTCTGACTCTTTGCAACACCGTGGACTGCAGCACACCAAACTTCCCTGTCCATCACCAACTACCCAAGCTTGCTCAATCCACTGGGTTGGTGATGCCATCCAACCATCTCATCCTCTGATGTCCCTTCTCCTCCCACCTTCAATCTTTCCCAGCATCAGGGTCTTTTCCAGTGAGTCAGATCTTCCCATCAGGTGGCCCATCAGAGTTTCAGCTTTAGCATCAGTCCTTCCAATGAATATTCAGGATCGATTTCCTTTAGGATTAACTGGGTTTGACCTCCTTACAGTCCAAAGGACTCTCAAGAGTCTTTTCCAACACCACAGTTCAAAAGCATCTACTGTTCAGTGCTCAGCTTTCTTTAAGGTCTAACACTCACATCCATACATGACTACTGGAAAAATCATAGCTTTGACTAGACAGACCTTTGTTGGCAAAGTAATGTCTCTGCTTTTTAATATGCTGTTAGCATATTAGACAGCATATTGGTCATAGCTTTTGTTCCAAGGAGCAAGAGTCTTTTAATTTCATGGCTGCAGTCACCATCTGCATTGATTTTGGAGCCCAAGAAAAGAAAGTCTATCACCGTTTCCATTGTTTCCCCATCTATTGGCCATGAAGTGGTGTGACTGGATGCCGTCATCTTAGTTTTTTGAATGTTGAGTTTCAAGCCAGCTTTTTCACTCTCCTCTTTCACTTCCATCAAGGGACTCTTTAGTCCATCTTTGGGTACATAATGGTGGTGTCATCTGCATATCTGAGGTTATTGATATTTCTCCCAACAATCTTGATTCCAGCTTGTGCTTCATCTAGCCCGGCATTTCTCATGATGTACTCTGCATATAAGTTAAAAAAAACTGGGTGACAGTATACAGCCTTGACACACTCCTTTCCCAATTTGGAACCAGTCTGCTGTTCCATGTCTGGTTCTAACTGTTGCTTCTTGACCTGAATACAGATTTCCAAGGAGACAGGTAAGGTGGCCTGGTATTCCCATCTCTTTAAGAATTTTCTACGGTTTGTTGTGATCCATACAGTCAAAGGTTTTGGCGTAGTTAATAGAGCAGAAGTAGATGCTTTTCTGGAACTCTCTTGCTTTTTTGACGATCCAACAGATATTGGCAATTTGACCTCTGGTTCCTCTGCTTTTTCTAAATCCAGCTTGATCATCTGGAAGTTCATGGCTCATGCACTGTTGAAGCCACAGTTGGAGAATTTTGAGTTTTACTTTGCTAGTGTGTGAGATGAGTGCAATTGTGCACTAGTTTGAACATTCTTTTTTGGTATTACCTTTCTCTAGGATTGGAATGAAAACTGATCTTTTCCAGTAATGTGGCTGCTGCTGAGTTTTCCAAATTTGCTGGCATAATTGAGTGCAACATTTTAACATCATCATCTTTTAGGACTTGAACTAGCTCAGCTGGAACTCCCTCACCTCCATAGCTTTGTTCATAGTGATGCTTCCTAAGCCAACTTGACTTTTCACTCCAGGATGTCTAGCTCTAGATGAGTGATCACACCATCGTGGTTATTGGGGTCATTAAGATCTTTCTTATACAGTTCTTCTGTGTATTCTTGCCATCTCTTCTTAATATCTTCTGCTTCTGTTAGGCCCACACTGTTTCTGTACTTTACTGTGTCCATCTTTGCATGTTCCCTTTGTATCTCTAATTTTCTTGAAGAGATCTCTAGTCTTTCCCATTCTATTGTTTTCCTCTATTTCTTTGCATTGATCACTGAAGAAGGCTTTCTTCCCTCTCCTTGCTATTCTTTGGAACCTTGCATTCAGATGGGTATATCTTTCCTTTTATCCTTTGCCTTTAGCTTGTCTTCTTTTCTCAGCTATTTTTACACAGATCTAATCCCTTGAATCTATGTGTCACTTCCACCGTGTAATCATAAGGGATTTGATTTAGGTCATACTTGAATGGTCTAGTGGTTTTCCATACTTTCTTCAATTTAAGTCTGAATTTGGCAATACGGAGTTCATGATCTGAACCACAGTCAGCTCCTGGTCTTGATTTTGCTGAATGTATAGAGCTTTTCCATCTATATCTGCCAAGAATATTGTCAATCTGATTTCTGTATTGACCATCTGGTGACCTACATGTGTGAAGTCATCTCTTGTGTTGTCAAAAGAGGGTGTTTTCTATGACCAGTACATTCTCTTGGCAAAACTCTGTTAGCCTTTGCTCTGCTTCATTTCATACTCCAAGGCTAAACTTGCCTGTTACTCCAGGTATCTTGACTTCCTACTTTTGCATTCCAGTCCCCTACAATGAAAAGGACATCTTTTTTTTGGTGTTAGTTCTAGAAGGTCTTGTAGGTCATCATAGAACTGTTAAACTTGTTTGGCTTTTGTGGTTGGGGCATAGACTTGGATAACTGTGCTATTGAATGGTTTGCTTTGGAAACGAACAGAGATCATTCTGTCATTTTTGAGATTATTGACCCAAATACTGCATTTCAGACTCTTTTGTTGACTATGAGGGCTACTCCATTTCTTTTAAGGGATTCTTGCCCATAGTAGTAAATATAATGGCCATCTGAATTAAATTCTCCCAATTCTTTCCATTTTAGTTCACTGATTCCTAATGTTGATGTTCACTCTTGCCGTCTCCTGCTTGATCACTTCCAATTTACCTTGATTTGTGGGTTCATATTCAACATTGTTCTTTACAGCATTGGACTTTATTTCCATCACCAGTCACATCCACAACTGGGCACTGTTGCACTTTGGCTCCGTCTCTTTATTCTTTCTGGAGTTATTTCTCCACTCTCTCCAGTAGCATATTGGGCACTTGTTGACCTTGAGAGTTCATCTTTCAGTACCATATCTTTTTGCCTTTTCCTACTGTTCATGTTCTCAAAGCAAAAATGCTGAAGTGGTTTGCCATTCCTTTCTCCAGTGGACCACATTTTGTCAGAAATCTCCACTATGACCCATTTGTTTTGGTTGACCCTACAGGACATGGCTCATAGTTTTATTGAGTTAGACAATGCTGTGATCCATGTGATAAGTTTGGTTAGTTTTCTGTGATTGTGGTTTTCATTCAGTCTGCCCTCTCATGAATAAGGATAAGAGGCTTGTGGAAGCTTCCTGATGGGAGAGACTGACTGTCATATATTTAACAATAAATATTACAATTAATATTACATTCCTACAAAGTAAGTCTTCCCAGGTGGTGATAGTAGTAAAAAACCTTCCTGCCAATGTAGGAGACACAGGAGATGGGGGTTTGATCCCTGGGTTGGGACGATCCCTTGGAGTAGGAAATGGTACCCCACTCCAGTATTCTTCCTGGAAAATTCTAGGGGCAGTTGAGCCTGGCAGACTATAGTCCATGGGGCTGCAAAGAGTCAGATATAAGTCAGCAACTGCACACACACTACAGGTAAATCCATGTATACATCTCTCTGCCTCTCTCTATTCCCATCAAAATTAGTTATGTATGTAAAGTAAAATTGTATACATAATATTTGTAAGTTTTATATAAATATATAAATTTAAATTATATATAAATGAATTGCATATAAATTTATATATGTCTGTATAAGGTTTTTTTTTTTTCCACCTGTTTATTTACTTCTCGGTTCATGTGTAGTTGAGGCTGGTATGAGTTGTATTTTCTAAGCATGGTCTTGGCTCTTCTCTTCCTTCCTCAAGCTTCTCAGCAGTACTCTTGGGGGAGGAGGCTGGTCAGTGGGTTGTGGGGGAAAGTCATGGGACAAATACAAAACTAGTCTTGGGCTTAAGGTGTACTGTCAATTATTCTTAAAGTGGATCATCTGTACGTGGGTAAGTGCTCACTATATGAGGCTCTTAGGCATTTTCTCCTGGTATTAGCAGTGAAGTGCTGGAGTGCTGCACCTTGGCCTGAGATTAAATCGAAGAATGGCAATTACAAGTAGGGCTCTAGTTTTCCAAGCTATTATTTGGGGTGGATGATAATCATGTTGGAAGTGCTGAGGCTGTGATGGACCTAAGAGGAGAGGGTGGCATGTCCGGCTTTGAGCACTTCCCAACTTACACATCTTAGCCTCTGCCATCTTTTTCTTTATATTTGTTTGATTTGGAGTAAGGATCTGGTTTCCTGGCTGCCTCTCACTCCGCTTCTGGGGAGGGGCCATGCCGGGCCTGTATAGAGTGCAGCTAGCTTGCTCTGTGAAGTCTGAAAGAGTAAAACGTTGATGGTCCAAACACTGTGTTGTAAGTGACCATGTGCTGGGAGAGTTCATTTCCCAGCTGGGCCCACGGCCATGGGGGTGGCGGGGAGGGTGGTGAGAACAGGCAGCCGTTAGACCTGTAAGCGAGAGGGAGGAGGTTACATAGAGAAGGCGCCGAGTAAATATAGCTCTTCTTTTTTACATAAGAGAGAAAGAGAGAGAAATATTGGGTCACCCCAGACAAACAGGGAAAGGAGTGCAGCTGGGAAGGTGGGAAAGACAGAAACCAACCGCTAAAGAGCACTGACTTGACGACCTCCGAATCACAATTAGGAGCCACTTCCTGGCTTCACATTTTCCACATAAACACTCGGGCGCTGGGCAGAGTTAATGGGCCCTGACTCCTGCCGGGAGCAGCTCCGGCCAAGCCCGGCCGCGATTGACGTCAAGGCCCAGCGTCTCAGAGGAATGTGCCCGCTCCCCGCGCTTCAGGGTCTGACCCTAACCTTTCCCAGATGTGCAACTGTTCTTCCTTCCAAACAGGGAGTTTCAACACTGGGCATTGTGTGCGCTCTCAGCCCCGTCCTGGAGCCAAAACAAAAGTCCCAGTTCCTGCGTTTCAGAACACGATTGTGCGCCCGCCGGCCTTTCTCTCTGAGCGGCTGGGCTGTCCTGCTGGAGGCGGTCCCGGGGCCTGGGTCCCTGCGCTGCCTCTTATCTCGCCCCCAAGCTGCCTCCGCCGGCCGCCTCTCTGTGTCCGGCTGCGGAGCGCCGGAGTCCCGGCAAGCGAGGGCCTTTAGGCTTGTGCTCCAGCTCCTCCCTCCTCCCGCCTGAACGCCCTGCCTTCCTGGCTCCAGGCACGCACGCTCTTTGCAGCTGAACTAACACTTCTCCGTAGTAGGTGCTTGTGGCCCTGTGGCTGTGCCCGCTCTATTCAGCTTGCTGGAATGTCCTCTTCCCTTTCCCGTTTTTGACTTGGTGGACAGGGAGGCCTCACTCAGTTCTGAAGGCAGTGCAAGCTGGAAGCCTTTTCCTGGCCCCTTCTCTCCTGGTTTGAGTTGGCTGCTGTCTGTGGTTTTGCTGCCCTGCTTTATATAGACTGCAAACTTTATGATTCATGACACTGGGGTTACTTTTTCCTCCCTGCTTTATGTTTACGTTGGTTATTCGTGTGTCTCTTTCTCCAGCTAGATTGTAAGCCCTTCAAGAAGAAGGACATTTTACTCATCTTTGAACCTCCCATTTAGTGGAATGCATAATAGGTATTTGGACTTCCCAAGTGGCACTATTGGTGAAGAACCCATCTGCCAGTGCAGGAAACATAATGAGACGTGGGTTCAATCCCTGGGTCGGGGAGATCCCCTGGAGGACAGCTTAGCAACCCACTCCACTATTCTTGCCTTGGAGAATCCCATGGACAGAGGATCCTGGAGGGCTACTGTCCATAGGGTAACAAAGAGTCGGATTTGACTGAAGTGACTTAGCATGCATGCATAATAGGTATTTAATAAATGTTTGTTGAATGAATTAATGAATATGTCCAAGAACATGACAACAACGATATACAGTAGAAATCAGGTATCTTCGTGATTTTGGAAAAGTTAGCGCTGACAAAAGAGCAAAGCCTTGTTACCAGGTCTTGAAGATGAGCATAGGAAAATAAATACAAAATTTACACAATAAGGACAATTGCTGTTACTAGTAGAAGTCCTTAACCTTGTAACTTCTTAAGTGCTTCACCTATTTTATCTCATTTTCTTCTTGCAACATCCCTTTTCCAAGTCGCCTGGGGAGTCTATAATCATTGTTTGTGTTATTTCAAGTTTCTAGACAATATAATTCTGTAGCCTGCAGTGGAGACATATTCCAAGGCCTCTCAAACCTTTGGAAAACCCTAAATCCCTTTGCTGCAGACCAAGTATACTATCTGTTGCAAAGCAACTGAACAAAGAATCTTGGCTTTAAAACTACCTCTGTGCTTATTATGTGAAAACCAAATTTCCCCTCCCTTCTGCACTCACAGTTACCAGCCCTTCTTTCCCCAAGCCTAAAACCCCTGATGGAGAATGAATATAGATAAGAAGGTAACAGAGTCCACCTAGCAATCTGGGCATAATTAGTCTGCCTTTCCCCCCAAAGATAAGAATGGATACTTAAGAAAGAGCTACATATATCCATGCTTTCATTTGTTGTAGCAAAGTTCGAAATGGGAGTTCCCAATGGGAATAACAATTTGCCTTCCCACCATCAGACTGGCGCCTCAGGGACAGACTCCTCAGGGAATCTGACCCTAAATGGGCAGAGCTCCAAGAAAGCACAGGGGAGATGTTGTCACAATGCTGTCACTTTAACAGCCAAGAGGCAGCTATCTCTTTCCTGGAGGTATACAATCATAAGGGTGATTTCAGGACTTAGGGCAGCTGTGAGGCTGGGGGCACAGGGTATCTGCTTGTTATCATTTCAACGAGTGGAGTTAGGAGAAAAGTCCCCTTATCTGACTGTTTTCTGGAGGGAAAAACCAAAAGTGGTGATGTCTTTCCTCTAATCCGGAAATCTTTCTGGCTTCCCACTGGAAAAGGAAATTTCCACAGTGAGTTTTCAATTTGCTGCCTCTCTTGGGGTAGGAAGACATCTAATTTTAGTATAATTAAGAGCTAAGTGGATTAGGCCCTTCAGAGTTGCTCAGGATTTCTGATTATGTGAAATAATTTATAAATTTTATAATCAACTATATATTATAATTGTATTTATGTAATTACAAATATAAATTATGTGAAACATTTTTAAATTTTGTAAATAATGTGAAAACCAGGGCTTTAATGCTCTATTGTTCCCATATTTCCATGCAGCCTTCTTAAGAACTGCCTTCACCAAAATAGGATGGAGCAGTTTCTCAAAGCTACAGGGATTTTCCCAAGGAAACTGTGAACTTGTGAAGCTGGGAGCACTGTAGGAAATTTATGTTTTCAATTAGAAACAAAAGATGTATTTTTTTCCAGAAAACTCTTTTTCATTTTTCTTTAATGTCAAAGCTGGGCATAGGAATTTAGATTATAACATTTCAAATCATGGAAAAAGGTTTGCATTTCGTTAAACTCGCATTGACTGGTACTTCTGAGGTGACAAAAGCAAGAAAATGATGGGAAAAAGTAAAAATAATCCCCAGCCAAATAAAATAGAGGAATAAGAGGAGAGGGGAGAACACATACTTGCTAATATGCCGCAAAGGAGGGAGGAGACCTAGGAAAGTAAAGCTGTCTTATTACTTCCTCAGACATGAGCCATTGCTGACTTAATTTCCTGGGTACAAGGAAGAGTAAAATCAACACGTTATGGTTCTGATGAGAGATTTAACTCTCATCATCTAATGTTTGCGAAAAACATTCCACCCCAATGATGAGGATTGGAAAAGAACAGTGAAACTTATCAGTGCTGCTTATGGATTATGGTCTCCAAATTACTCTTTCTAATAAACACTTAGGGTGTGCCTACTGTGTGCAAAGTATGGGCAAGGCATTTGTATGTACTGGGATGAATAGGCCACTGGCCTATTTTATCAAAATAGTCCTGAGTTCTCTGAAGAAGTTTGGACCAAAAAGATAATGAGGGAGACCAGCAGAACTCTTGAATGGGTTCTTCTTGCCTTAAGGTTCCAAACTGCTGCATAACTGAATCATGTTTTTATTGTCCTCTTGTGTGGAGGAGAGTTTCCCAGGTGGCACAAGTGGTAAAGAATCTGCCTGCCAGTGCAGGAGACACGAGAGATGCACTTTCAATCCCTGGGTCAGGAAGATTCCCTGGAGAAGGACATGGCAACCCACTACAGTATTCTTGCCTGAGAAATCCCATTGACAGAGGTGTCTGGCAAACTATAGTCCATGGAGTTGCAGAGTCAGACATGACTGAGCATGCAAAAGCACGTGTGGTAGGCTTCTTCTCTTGCCTCTCTCTCTTTCCTCCTTTCTAACTTCCTAATTTCCTTCTTTTTTTCTCCTACCCATCCTTACAATCCTTCTCTTTTTTTCGTTCTCACCATTATCAAATTATTTAAATATTGTGAAATTTTATAACATTTTTCATCTATTAAAGTGATCGTATTGTTTTATATTTCTTTATTCTCTTAATTGCGAGAGACGCCAGCTCCGGAGGCACAGACGCGAGAGACTCTGGCTCCGGTGGCGCAACCGACCACGCGCGGAAGCGTGGCTGAGAGGAGCTACCCCACGTCTAAGGTAAGGTACAGAGGCTGAGCTTTGCTGGAGCAGCTGTGAAGAAATATTCCACGACCAAGGTAAGAGAAACCCAAATAAGATGGTAGGTATTGCAAGGGGGCATCAGAGGGCAGACACACTGAAATCATAATCACAGAAAACTAGTTGATCTAATCACATGGACCACAGCCCTATCTAACTCAATGAAACTAAGCCATGCCGTGTGGGGCCACCCAAGACAGACGGGTCATGGTGGAGAGGTCTGACAGAATGTGGTCCACTGGAGAAGGAAATGGCAACCACTTCAGTATACTTGCCTTGAGAACCCCATGAACAGTATCAAAAGGCAAAATGATAGGATACTGAATGAGGAATTCCCAGGTCGGTAGGTGCCCAGTATGCTACTGGAGATCAGTGGAGAAATAACTCCAGAAAGAATGAAGGGGTGGAGCCAAAGCGAAACAAATACCCAGTTGTGGATGTGACTGGTGATAGAAGCAAAGTCCAATGCTATAAAGAGCAATATTGCATAGGAACCTGGAATGTTAGGTCCATGAATCAAGGCAAATTGGAAGTGGTCAAACAGGAGATGACAAGAGTGAATGTCGACATTCTAGGAAACAGTGAACTAAAATGGACTGGAATGGGTGAATTTAACTCAGATGACTATTATATCTACTACTGTGGGCAGGAATCCCTTAGAAGAAATGGAGTAGCCATCATGGTCAACAAAAGAGTCCGAAATACAGTACTTGAATGCAGTCTTAAAAACGACAGAATGATGTCTGTTCATTTCCAAGGCAAACCATTCAATATTACAGTAATCCAAGCCTAGCCCCAAGCAGTAATGCTGAAGAAGCCGAAGTTGAATGGTTCTATGAAGACCTACAAGACCTTTTAGAACTAACACCCAAAAAAGATGTCCTTTCCATTATAGGGGACTGGAATGCAAAAGTAGGAAGTCAAGAAACACTTGGAGTAACAGGCAAATTTGGCCTTGGAGCATGGGATGAAGCAGGGCAAAGGCTAATAGAGTTTAGCCAAGAGAACGCCCTGGTCATAGCAAACACCCTCTTCCAACAACACAAGAGAAGACTCTACACATGGACATCACCAGATGGTCAACACCGAAATGAGATTGATTATATTCTTTGCACCCAAAGATGGAGAAGCTCTATACAGTTAGCAAAAACAAGACCAGGAGCTGACTGTGGCCCAGATCATGAAATCCTTATTGCCGATTTCAGACTTAAATTGAAGAAAGTAGGGAAAACGACTAGACCATTCAGATATGACCTAAATCAAATCCCTTATGATTATACAGTGGAAATGAGAAATAGATTTAAGGGACTAGATTTGATAGATAGAGTGCCTGATGAACTCTGGACGGAGGTTCGTGACATTGTACAGGAGACAGGGACCAAGACCATCCCCATGGAAAAGAAATGCAAAAAAGCAAAATGGCTGTCTGAGGAGGCCTTACAAATAGCTGTGAAAAGAAGAGAAGTGAAAAGCAAAGGAGAAAAGGAGAGATATAAGCATTTGAATGCAGAGTTCCAAAGAATAACAAAGAGAGATAAGAAAGCCTTCCTCAGTGATCAATGCAAAGAAACAGAGGGAAACAACAGAATAGGAAAAACAAGACATTTCTTCAAGAAAATTAGAGATTCTAAGGCAACATTTCATGCAAAGATGGGCTCGATAAAGGACAGAAATGGTATGGACCTAACAGAAGCAGAAGATATTAAGAGGAGGTAGCAAGACTATACAGAAGAACTGTACCAAAAAGATCTTCACGACCAAGATAATCATGATGGTGAGATCACTCACCTGGATCCAGACATCTTGGAATGTGAAGTCAAATGGGCCTTAGAAAGCATCACTATGAACAAAGCTAGTGGAGGTGATGGATTCCAATTGGGCTATTTAAAATCCTGAAAGATGATGCTGTGAAAGTGCTGCACTCAATATGCCAGAAAATTTGGAAAATTCAGCAGTGGCCACAGGACTGGAAAAGGTCAGTCTTCATTCCAATCCCAAGGAAAGGCAATGCCTAAGAATGCTCAAACAACCACACAATTGCACTCATCTCACATGCTAGTAAAGTCATGCTCAAAATTCTCCAAGCCAGGCTTCAACAGTATGTGAACTGTGAACTTACAGATGTTCAAGCAGGGTTTAGGAAAGGCAGAGACACCAGAGA
Organism: Moschus berezovskii; assembly: GCF_049115385.1. Classification (NCBI taxonomy): domain Eukaryota; kingdom Metazoa; phylum Chordata; class Mammalia; order Artiodactyla; family Moschidae; genus Moschus; species Moschus berezovskii. The sequence goes on from NC_142479.1 coordinate 17,597,986, forward strand.
TCAAATTGCCAACATCCACTGGATCATGGAGAAAGCAAGAGAGTTCCAGAAAAACATCTATTTCTGCTTCATTGACTATGCCAAAGCCTTTGACTGTGTGGATCACAATAAACTGTGGAAAATTCTGAAAGTGATGGGAATACCAGACCACCTGACCTGCTTCTTGAGAAACCTGTATGCAGGTCAGGAAGCAACAGTTAGAACTGTACATGGAACAACAGACTGGTTCCAAATAGGAAAAGGAGTACGTCAAGGCTGTATATTGTCACCCTGCTTATTTAACTTCTATGCAGAGTACATCATGAGGAACGCTGGGCTGGAAGAAGCACAAGGTGGAATCAAGATTGCCGGAAGAAATATCAATAACCTCAGATATGCAGATGACACCACCCTTATGGCAGAAAGTGAAGAGGAACTCAAAAGCCTCTTGATGAAAGTGAAAGAGGAGAGTGAAAAAGTTGGCTTGAAGCTCAACATTCAGAAAACAAAGATTATGGCATCTGGTCCCATCACTTCATGGGAAATAGATGGAAAAACAGTGGAAACAGTGTCAGACTTTATTTTTTTGGGCTCCAAAATCACTGCAGATGCTGATTGCTGCCACGAAATTAAAAGAGGCTTACTCCTTGGAAGGAAAGTTATGACCAACCTAGATAGCATAATAAAAAGCAGAGACATTACTTTGCCAACAAAAGTCCTTTTCTTCATGTCGATGGTTTTTCCTGTGGTCATGTATGGATGTGAGAGTTGGACTGTGAAGAAAGATGATTGCTGAAGAATTGGTGCTTTTGAACTGTGCTGTTGGAGAAGACTCTTGAGAGTCTCTTGGACTGCAAGGAGATCCAACCAGTCCATTCTAAAGGAGATCAATCCTGGGTGTTCATTGGAAGGACTGATGCTAAAGCTGAAACTCCAATACTTTGGCCACTTCATGCGACGAGTTGACTCACTGGAAAAGACTCTGATGCTGGGAGGGATTGGGGGCAGGAGAAGACGGGGACGACCGAGAATGAGATGGCTGGATGGCATCACCGACTCGATGGTCATGAGTTTGAGTGAACTCCGGGAGTTGGTGATGGACAGGGAGGCCTGGCGTGCTGTGATTCATGGGGTCGCGGAGAGTCGGACACGACTGAGCGACTGAACTGAACTGAACTGATTCTCTTAATTTGGGGGAATCACATTGGTTGTCTTTTATTTTTTTTTAAACTATTTATTTTAATTGGAGGCTAATTCCTTTACAATATTGTGATGGTTTTTGCCATACATCAACATGAATCAGCCATGGGTGCACATGTGTCCCCCCATCCTGAACCCCTCTCCTACTTTCCTCCCCACCTCATCCCTCTGGGTTGTCCTAGATCACCGGCTTTGAGTGCCCTGCTTCATATATAGAACTTGCACCGGTCATCTATTTTACATATGATAATATACATGTTTCAGTGCTATTCTCACAAATCATGTTGCTTGACTTTTAAATGAGTGAACTAACTGTGTACTCCTGGGATAAACACAATCTAGTTTTTCTTTTTGTGTATTTGCTGGATATGGCTATGATTCTTTTTAGGGTGTTTACATCACATCTTGTTTCTTAAGTAAGAGATTAGCCTACGAATTTCCTTTTTTAAGGCCTTACCACATTTAACTTAGTTTCAATATTACAAAGATCTTTCTTGACTTACAGTAGGGTTACATTCCAATAAACATATTGTGAGTTGAATATACTGTAAGCAAAAAATGCATTTAAATTTTCCTAATCTACCCAACATCATAGCTTAGCTCAGTTTATACTAAATGTGCTCAGAATGCTTATATTAACCTAGAGTTGAGCAAAATCATCTAACACAAAGCCTATTTTATAATAAGGTGTTGACTATCTCTTGGAATTTATTAAATACTGTACTGAAGAATGGAAAGTGTACTGTTTGTAGGTGTTTTGGCTGTTTACTTGCCATGACCATGTGACTAACTGGGAGGTGTGACTCTGCCCTGCCCAGCACTGATAGAGAATATTTGCCACATATCAGAGGCCTAGGAAGAGACCAACAGTCAAAATTTAAAGTATGATTTCCACTGAGTGTGTGTTGCTTTTGCACCATCCTAAAGTCAAATCCACTGTTAGTTAAAACATTAAGTCAAGGACTGTCCTGGCTTCAAAAATGAGTTTAAAATTATTTCATTTCCCCCTATTCTCTGGAAGAGTTTGGCTAATATTAGTTTTGCTTTTTAAATGTTTGGAAAAATGATCTGGGGAAGTCATCTGGACCTCAAGTCTTTCTTTACCCACTAATAAGTATTCAATTTCTTTAATGAGTAAATGATTGATAGTTTTTATATCATCCTGTATTAGTTTTGAAAAACTGTATCTTCTTGTACTAGTTTGTATGGTATACATGTATTTATTTATTTTTAGGAATTGGTTCATATACTTAAAAATTTAAATGTATTGGTATAAAGTTATTCGTATATTCTCCAATAAATGCATTTAATGCTAGGGGCTTCCTTGGTGGCTCAGAGGTTAAAGCGTCTGCCTCCAATGCGGGAGACCTGGGTTCGATCTCTGGGTTGGGAAGATCCCCTGGAGAAGGAAACGGTAACCCACTCCAGTATTCTTGCCTGGAGAATCCCATGGATGGAGAAGCCTGGTAGGCTACAGTCCACGGGGTCGCAAAGAGTCGGACACGACTGAGCAACAGAACGAACGGATTTCTCTCTGATATGGCCTCATTTTCATCATACACATTCTGATATGTCATATTTTTAGTAGTACTTGTTTCAAAATATATTTTTTCTAATTTCTATTGTGTTTTATACTGTGATCTACTGATTATTTAGAAATGAATTGTTTAATTTCCAAACATGGAGATTTTGTTATGTATTCAAAGAACGCACTCTAGATTATTATAGTCTTTTGAAATTGTTTGATGTTTGCTTTATAAACCAGCATACAGCATTTTTAGTCAAATTTCCAGTGTACTTTTGGATTTGTAAATGTTACATATAAGTCTTGTCAATTTTGGCTTTATTCAGTTTGAGGCTAAATTATTAGGTTATATAGATCAAGAATTGTTGCATCTTTCTGTTGAACTAAAGTTTTTATCATTAAGCAATGTCCATTTTTATCTTTTTAAAAAATAATGTCCATTTTTACTATTTTTATAGTTCTTCAGTTTGATTATGGTAATGTTGATACAGTCTGTCTTTTAAATGGAATATTTGGTCAATTTAATGTTGTCATTTATAAGCTGGACTTCTTTTTCTTTTAACTTGGTCTTCTTATTACCATTAAAGTTTTTCTCAATTTTATTAAGTTTCTTTTATTATTCAAGTTTATTTTTATTCCTTAATTTTTCTTTGATTACCATCACTATATAACCCCGTTATGATACAATGCTAGCTAATTTCATATGGTTGTTCTGTATTTCCTGTTATCTCATTATATTGGCAAAATCCAGACCAATGTCTCAACCTTTTTGGTCTCAGAACCCCTATAGCTGAAAAAATATTTAGAATTTCAAAGACTTTTGTTTACAAGAGTTATATCTATTAAAGTTTATTATATTAAGAATATGAATTAGAAACATTTCTGACCAATCATAAATAAATGAAAGCTCTTTTATATACTGTGAAAGAGAGAAACGCTGAATGACCTGCACTAACTAGGGCTGTTGCAAACCAAGGTCTATCCTGGTCTGATTAACTAGTCAATACTCCAGGGGAAATGAGCTCACAAGCCAAAATAACAAGACACTCGAGTAGCATAATATTTCAAATGAATATAACTTAGCAGGTTTTGTGTTCAAACAAAAGCAGAACTATAACACAAAAACAGATAGCACGGTTATCTTTTTCACTATTGTTGGTTAGTAAAAATAGTAAAAGAGATAATAGAAGTTATTAGCAATTTGAAATAAAAACAAGAAACTATAAAAAGGACTAAGTAGAAATACTACATATGGGAAGGTACTAGTTAAACTAATGACTGTAAGTGAAAGGACCTGTCCTTGCTGTCTGGAGTGCTGTGAAGGAGAAAGCCAGGCATGGGATGCCCATCAGTTATTTCTGATTGGTCAGGGCCTCATTCTTTGCCCACCCAGAAACATCCTTAGACCATAAAATGTAATCAACCCCAGGAGTTTGGAAGGAGGATTTATGTTCAAGGTCAGCCTTTGCCTGTTGTTCTGAGAACCCCACAAGTACCTTTGTGTAGAGTCTTGTTGCATCACTTAGAACTGGACCACAGCTGAGCGCCACAAGTAGGCAGACAGAAAGTGCTTTGCCTGAAGCAATGACAGAGGAGAGCTGAACAGAAGGCCAAATGTTTCTATTTCATTGTGTCCACCCAAAGTATAGTTCTGCCTTCTATTAAACACCATCCATATACCATTCAAAACAGCATAATTCCAGGTCTCCTGGAAATTTCTTGGTGTTTTCCCTTTGTAGTTCCCTGGGGAAGGGAGTCAGCTTTCCTACTGATTAAGTGTCTTGATCCTAATCCTATTTCTAATTTTTCCAAGAGTATGGTCTTAGACAAGTTACTTTATTTCTCTTTAGTTTTGATATCCATTAAATGGTACTAATATGTAACAACATAAATAGAAATATAAAGATTAGAAAAAAAATGTATATGCAGTAGTTAGTGCTGTTACCAATACAGAGCGTGTACTTAATAAACCATAGCTGTTGCTCTAATTACTGCTGTTGTAACAGTTGTTATGATTGAGTCCTAGAGCTGAACCTACTTTTCTATTCTGCAATGGAATGTTCTGCCTAATGGAGTACAATGTGGCTGTGCATGTACTGTAAAACAGTCTTTATTATGTTTTGAATCACATCACTGAGATTGTGTATGGGGTCATATATATGTGGTTAGTAAGGATTGGGGTCTGGGGTCCAGGAAAGGAGATGTGGCTCACAGAAGTCTCACTGAAGGGAAGTCACTGACCCTTGCATATCCATGATCTAGCATTTACTTTTTTTCGGTCATGTTACATGGCCTGGAGGATTTTGGGTCTCTGACCGGGGATTGAACCTGGGCCTTGCAGTGGGAGTGTGGAGTCCTAACTAATGGACTGTCAGGGAATTCCATTTTTTTTTTTAATTGAAGTATAGTTGATTTACAATGTTGTCTAAGCTTCTGGTGTTGAAGAAAGTGGCTCAGTTTACATATATACATTCCTTTTCATTATGGGTTATCATAGGCTATTGAAAGTAGTTCTCTATGCTACTCAGTAGGACCCTGTTGTTTGTCTGTTTTATATATAGAAGTTTGTATTTGCTTATCCCAAACTTCTCATTTATCCCTCTGCCCAACCCCTTCCCTTTTGGAAATCATAAGTTTGTTCTCTATGTGTATGAGTCTGTTTCTGTGTCATTAACCAGTTCATTTGTATGTGATAAACCATATCAACAAATTAAAGAATAAAAATCATGTGGTCATCTCAATAGATGCAGAAAAGTTTTTGACAAAATTCAAATTTATGATAAAAACTCTCCAGAAAGTGGGCATAGAGGGGCAGTTCAGTTTAGTCGCTCAGTTGTGTCTGACTCTTTGCGACCCCATGGACTGCAGCATGCCAGGCTTCCCTGTCCATCACCAACTCCCGGAGCTTATGCAAACTCATGTCCATAGAGTTGGTGATACCATCAAACCATCTCATCCTCTGTTGTCCCCTTTTCCTCCCACCTTCAGTCTTTCACAGCATCAGGGTCTTTTCCAATGAGTCAGTTCTTCGAATCAGGTTGCCAAAGTATTGGTGTTTCAGCTTCAACATTAGTCCTTCCAATGAATATTCAGGACTTATTAACTTTAGGATGGACTGGTTGGATCTCCTTGTAGTCCAAGGGACTCTCAAGAGTCTTCTCCAACACCACAGCTCAAAAGCATCAATTCTTAGGCACTCAACTTTCTTTATAGTTCAACTCTCAAATCCATACATGACCACTGGAAAAACCATAGCTTTGACTATGTGGACTTTTGTTGTCAGAGTAATGTCTCTGCTTTTTAATATGCTGTCTAGGTTGGTCATAGCTTCTCTTCCAAGGAGCAAACGTCTTTTAATTTCATGGCTGCAGTCACCTTCCCCAGTGATTTTGGAGCCCAAGAAAATAAAGTCTGTCCCCATTTCCGTTTTTTCCCTCATCTATTTGCCATGAAGTGATGGGAGCAGATGCCATGATCTTAGTTTTTTGAATGTTGAGCTTTAAGTCAGCTTTTTCACTCTCCTCTTTCACCTTCATCAAAGTGAAGAGAGGCTTTTCAAGCATCATCAAAAAGTACTTTAGTTCCCGTTCACTTTTTGCCATTAGGGTGGTGTCATCTGCATATCTGAGGTTATTGATATTTCTCTCAGCAATCCTGATTCCAGCTTGAGTTTCATCCAGTCCAGCATTTCATATGATGTACTCTGCATTTAAGTTAAATAAGCAGGGTGACCATATACAGCCTTGACATACTCCTTTCCCAATGTGGAACCAGTGCATTGTTTCATGTCTAGTTCATGTCTGGTTCTTGACTTGCATACACGTTTCTCAGGAGGCAGGTGAGGTGGTCTGGTATTCTTCCCATTTCTTTAAGAATCTTCCATAGTTTGTTGTGATCCACACAGTCAAAGGCTTTGATGTAGTCAACGAAGCAGAAGTAGATGTTTTTGTGATTCCTACATTGTCAGTGTTCATTCTTGCCATCTCCTGTTTGACTACTTCCTATTTATCTTGATTCATGGACCTGACATTCCGGGTTCCTATTCAATACTGTTATTTACAGCATCAGGCTTTACTTTCACTCCAAGACACATTCACAACTGAGTGTTATTTCCTCTTTGGCTCAGTCTTCTCATTCCTTCTGGAGCTATTTCTCCACTCTTCTCCAGTAGCATAAAGGACACCTACTGACCTGTCAGGTTCATCTTTTAGTGTCATATCTATCTGCCTTTTCATATTGTTCATGGGGTTCTCAATGTAATAATGCTGACGTGGTTTGCCATTCCCTTCTCCAGTGGTCTACATTTTGTCAGAACACTCTACCATGGCCCATCTGGGTGGCCCGACAGGGAATGGCTCATATTTTCGTTAAATTATTCAAAGCTGTGACCCATGTGATAAGTTTGGTTAGTTTTCTGTGACTGTGGTTTTCATTCTGTCTGCCCTCTGATAGATGAGGATAAGAGACTTGTATAAGCTTCCTGGTGGGAGGGACTGGCTGTGGGGGAAACTGGGTCTTGCTCTGTTGGGCAAAGGACTGTCTCGGTAAATCTTTAATCCAATTTTCTACTGATGGGTGGGCCTGTGTTCCCTTCCTATAGCATGGCCTGAGGCCAATTCTAGTAGGGATGTTGGCAGTCTCCTCCAAAAGGACTTATGCCTGCACACTGTGTCTCTCAGGACTGCTGATGTCAATGTCCTTGACCCCGTGGCAGGCCACTGTCACCCATGCCTCTGCCAGAGAATCCCAAACAGAGGCAATCTGGCTCAATCTCTTATGGGTTCTCTGCTCCTTTCTCCTGGGTCCTGGTACACACAAGGTATTGTTTATGCCCTCCAAGAGTCTCTGTTTTCCCAGTTCTGAGGAAGTTCTATAATCAAATCCCTCTGACCTTAAAAGTTAGATTCTCCAGGGATTCTCAGTCCCTTTGCCAGACCCCCAGTTTGGGATGTCTGTTGTGGGGCCTAGAACTTTTTGCAATATGTGAGAACTTCTTTGGTATAATTGTTCTCTAGTTTGTGGATCACCCACCCTGTGGTTCTATAGTGGAGCTAATGGCGGCAGGAGACAGGGATCAAGACCATCCCCAAGAAAAAGAAATGCAAAAAAGCAAAATGGCTCTCTGAGGAGGCCTTACAAATAGCTGTGAAAAAAAGACAGTGAAAAGCAAAGGAGAAAAGGAAAGATATACCCATTCGAATGCAGAGTTCCAAAGAATAGCAAGGAGAGATAAGAAAGCCTTCCTCAGTGATCAATGCAAAGAAATAAAGGAAAACAGCAGAATGGGAAAGACTAGAGCTCTCTTCAAGAAAATTAGAGATACAAAGGGAATATTTCATGGAAAGATGGGTACAATAAAGGACAGAAATGGTAGGGACCTAACAGAAGCAGAAGGTATTAAGAAGAGGTGGCAAGAATACACAGAAGAACTATACAAAAAATATCTTCATGACCCAGATAATCACGATGGTGTGATCAGTCACCTAGAGCCAGACATCCTTGAAATTGAAATCAAGTGGGCCTTAGGAAGCGTCACTACGAAGAAAGCTAGTGGAGGTGATGGAATTCCAGTAGAGCTATTTCAAATCTTGAAAGATGATGCTGTCAAAGTGCTGCACTCAATATGCCAGCAAATTTGGAAAACTCAACAGTGGCCACAGGACTGGAAACAGTCAGTTTTCATTCCAATCTCAAAGAAAGGCAATGCCAAAGAATGTGCAATCTACTGCACAATTGCACTCATCTCATGTTAGTAAAGTCATGCTTAAAATTCTCCAAGCCAGGCTTCAGCAACACGTGAACCATGAACTTCCAGATGTTCAGGCTAGTTTTAGAAAAGACAGAGGAACTAGAGATCAAATTGCCAACATCTGATGGATCATCAAAAAAGCAAGAGAGTTCCAGAAAAACATCTATTTCTGCTTCATTGACTATGCCAAAGCCTTTGACTGTGTGGATCACAATAAACTGTGGAACATTCTGAAAGAGACGGGAATACCAGACCACCTGACCTGCCTCTTGAGAAACCTATATGCAGGTCAGGAAGCAACAGTTAGAACTGGACATGGAACAACAGACTGGTTCCAAATAGGAAAAGGAGTACGTCAAGGCTGTATATTGTCATCCTGCTTATTTAGCATATATGCAGAGTACATCATGAGAAACACTGGGCTGGAAGAAGCACAAGGTGGAATCAAGATTGCCGGGAGAAATATCAATAAGCTCAGATATGCAGATGACACCACCCTTATGGCAGAAAGTGAAGAACTAAAGAGCCTCTTGATGAAAGTGAAAGAGGAGAGTGAAAAGGTTGGCTTAAAGCTCAACATTCAGAAAACTAAGATCGTGGCATCCGGTACCATCACTTCATGGGAAATAGATGGGGAAACAGTGGAAACAGTGGCTGGCTTTATTTTTCTGGGCTCCAAAATCACTGCAGATGCTGATTGCAGCCATGAAATTAAAAGACGCTTACTCCTTGGAAGGAAAGTTATGACCAACCTTGATAGTATATGAAAAAGCAGAGACATTACTTTGCCAACCAAGGTCCGTCTAGTCAAGGCTATGGTTTTTTCCCATGGTGATGTATGGATGTGAGAGTTGGACTGTGAAGAAAGCTGATCGCCGAAGAATTGATGCTTTTGAACTGTGGTGTTGGAGAAGACTCTTGAGAGTCCCTTGTACCACAAGGAGATCCAACCAGTCCATTCTAAAGGAGATCAATCCTGGGTGTTCATTGGAAGGACTGATGCTAAAGCTGAAACTGCAATACTTTGGCCACCTCATGTGACGAGTTGACTCACTGGAAAAGTCTCTGATGCTGGGAAAGGTTGGGGGTGGGAGGAGAAGGGGACGACAGAGAATGAGATGGCTGGATGGCATCACTGACTCTGTGGACACGAGTTTGAGTGCTGTACTCCGGGAGTTGGTGATGGACAGGGAGGCCTGGCATGCTGTGATTCATGGGTTCGCGGAGAGTCGGACACGACTGAACGATTGAACAGAACTGAACTGATAGACAAAATGCGACTTACTATAAATTGTGACTGCACTATAGATACAGACCGTCCACATCATAGCATTTGTTCTAAACCCTCTTGGCTAACATCATCCCCACACAGCTCTTTGTACCTGCTAGTTTCAGGACAAGTGTCTGTTGCCTCCTCTGCTCCTTGGAGCGCTCCTGGAGGCAGTTCTTTTAATCTCAAACCACTAGATTTGTCAGTTCCCTGCCTTGGGCTCTCAGCCACCATTACAGTCAGCAGCACTGACTTCTGAAGGGGATCTGGCAAGAGTACAATGGCTACAACCACTGCCCAGCCTCAGCAACATGTGTCCTCAATTTCTGTCTTCCCCGGGTGGGTATGGGGTGGGAAGCAAAGAAGCTAAGTCTGCTTATTTCTTAAACTCATACATATTTATTCTTGGAACATATGCTTCTTTTCTCCCTCAGGGCTAATGAAACCTGCTTAGAGCTTTCATTTCCACATCTAAAATGATACGGCTCATTTCTTATCATCCACTGAGGAATGACCAGTTGCTGGTGGGTCAGTGAACTCCCAAACGGGGTAAAAATGGAGCTGATTCTCTTTTGAAAATGCCAGGAAACCTTCCCTTATGCCTAAATATGACCCCAGGAGACCTGAATTCTTTAGTTACATTCTCCCAAGTTCAGTAATTGCTTAGGGAAGTCACTTGGAGCAAAGGCTGTCTAAGCAATTCAAAGGAGTTTGGCTGCCTCTGGGGTCACTTCTATAAACTCATAAATTCTTCAGACCTCATAAATTCCAATGAGAGTGAACAAAGCAAGCCCCTCTTCTTTGGGGACAGACCCTGTTCCCTTCCACCCTAAGCAGTGACTCTCCCAGCCTTTGTTATGGCTTCTTTGGAACTCTGTACATAGCAACCAGGGCAGGAGGTGAGCTCGTCTCTCCCTATTAAATATGATGCCATCAAGCTGTTACTGTCAGTTACTGCCATTAAAATGACAGCTGTTAATCTGTCCTCAGTGGAAAGAGATGACCTCCTCTCTCTTCCTGCTTCTCAAAAATAACAATCTTTTCCCTCTATCCTGATCAGAAAATGCATAAATGACCTAGAGGGATACTCTGAGAATTTTCCCAGGCACGATCCACCAGCAGGCTCAGAGTCATGAACTTGAAGACATAAACTTGCCAGGCTCTCAGGGAGTCACACTGACGCTGCACCCTTCACACCCTCCCCCTAAGCTATCCCAGTGGTGGCAGTAAGAGAGGTTTCTTCAGAGAAGTAAAATCTACAGGAACACTACCCCATGCCTCCTGCCACAAGTGAGGGAGTTGTCCTGTAGAGATGTGTGTGTGTGAGGGGGCATGCACATGCATGCTTCCATGTTTGCATATACACAGGGTTTTTACATGTGCATGTAATGGGCACATGTGAGTTTTTGTGTGCATGTGTTGTGTGGTATGTTGACAGAGAACTTCAGTTTTCTCTTTCCCTATCCACAGCCTGCTTCTCCTTAACCCAAGGTGAAGTGAAGTGAAGTTGCTCAGTTGTGTCCAACTCTTTACGACCCCATGGACTGTAGCCTACAAGGCTCCTCAGTCCATGGGATTTTCCAGGCAAGAATACTGGAGTGGGTTGCCATTTCCTTCTCCAGGGGATCTTCCCAACCCAGGGATTGAACCCGGGTCTCCCACATTGTAGGCAGACGCTTTACCGTCTGAGCTACAGAGCTCTCTTTTAACCCAAGGTAATCTCTTTTTTCCTAAATCAAATCCCTTATGATTATACAGTGGAAGTAAGAAATAGATTTAAGGGAATAGATCTGATAGAGTGTCTGATGAACTATGGATGTAGGTTCGTGACATTGTACAGGAGACAGGGACCAAGACCATCCTCATGGAAAAGAAATGCAAAAAAGTAAAATGGCTGTCTGAGGAGGCCTTACAAATAGCTGTGAAAAGAAGAGAAGCAAAAAGCAAAGGAGAAAAGGAAAGATATAAGCATCTGAATGCAGAGTTCCAAAGAATAGCAAGGAGAGATAAGAAAGCCTTCCTCAGTGATCAATGCAAAGAAATAGAGGAAAACAACAGAATAGGAAAAACAAGAGATCTCTTCAAGAAAATTAGAGATACAAAGGGAATATTTCATGGAAAGATGGGTACAATAAAGGACAGAAATGGTTTGGGCCTTACAGAAGCAGAAGATATTAAGAGGAGGTGGCAAGAATACACAGAAGAACTGTGCAAAAAAGATCTTCACGACCAAGATAATCACGATGGTGAGATCACTCACCTGGAGCCAGACATCTTGGAATGTGAAGTCAAGTGGGCTTTAGAAAGCATCACTACGAACAAAGCTAGTGGAGGTGATGGAATTCCAATTGAGCTATTTCAAATCCTGAAAGGTGATGCTGTGAAAGTGCTGCACTCAATATGCCACAAATTTGGAAACCTCAGCAGTGGCCACAGGACTGGAAAAGGTCAGTCTTCATTCCAATCCCAAAGAAAGGCAATGCCAAAGAATGCTCAAACTACTGCACAATTGCACTCATCTCACATGCTAGTAAAGTCATGCTCAAAATTCTCCAAGCCAGGCTTCAGCAATATGTAAACCGTGAACTCCCAGATGTTCAAGCAGGTTTTAGAAAAAAGGCAGAGACACCAGAGATCAAATTGCCAACATCTGATGGATCATGGAGGAAGCAAAAGAGTTCCAGAGAAACATCTATTTCTGCTTCATTGACTATGCCAAAGCCTTTGACTGTGTGGATCACAATAAACTGTGGAACATTCTGAAAGAGATGGGAATACCAGACCACCTGACCTGTCTCTTGAGAAACCTGTATGCAGGTCAGGAAGCAACAGTTAGAACCAGTCATGGAACAACAGACTGGTTCCAAATAGGAAAAGGTGTACGTCAAGGTTGTATATTGTCACCTTGCTTATTTAACTTATATGCAGAGTACATCATGAGGAACCCTGGACTGGAAGAAGCACAAACTGGAATCAAGATTGCAAGGAGAAATATCAATGACCTCAGATATGCAGAGGACACCACCCTTACGGCAGAAAGTGAAGAGGTACTCAAAAGCCTCTTGATGAAAGTGAAAGAGGAGAGTATAAAGGTTGGCTTGAAGCTCAACATTCAGATAACAAAGATCATGGCATCTGGTCCCATCACTTCATGGGAAATAGATGAGGAAACAGTGGAAACAGTGTCAGACTTTATTTTTTTGGGCTGAGAAATCACTGGGGATGCTGATTGCAGCCATGAAATTAAAAGACCTTTCCTCCTTGGAAGGAAAGTTATGACCAACCTAGATAGCATATTAAAAAGCAGAGACATTACTTTGCTGACAAAGGTCCATTTAGTCAAGGCTATGGTTTTTCCCGTGGTCATGTATGGATGTGAGAGTTGGACTGTGAAGAAAGCTGATCGCTGAAGAATTGATGCTTTTGAACTGTGGTGCTGGAGAAGACTCTTGAGAGTCTCTTGGACTGCAAGGAGATCCAACCAGTCCATTCTAAAGGAAATCAGTCCTGGGTGTTCATTGGAAGGACTGAGGCTAAAGCTGAAACTGCAATACTTTGGCCTCCTCATGCGACGAGTTGACTCACTGGAAAAGACTCTGATGCTTGGAGGGATTGGGGGCAGGAAGAGATGGGGATGACAGAGAATGAGGTGGCTGGATGGCATCACCGACTTGATAGACATGAGTTTGAGTGAACTCCAGGAGTTGGTGATGGACAGGGAGGCCTGGAGTGCTGTGATTCATGGGGTCGCAAAGAATCAGACACGATGAGCAACTGAACTAAACTGAACTGAACTGAATCTCTTTTTTATCTGCTTAATCTTATCTAACTTTGTGGGTATGTGTGCAATCAAACACTGACCAGAATTCTGGCAAAGGGGATTGTTTGAATATGTGAACAGTTGCTCTTTGTTTGGTAGAGGTGTTTTTCTGGACCCCAGTTTCTGGAGTCCACTGGGGTAGGAAGACACTGTCCGTTGCTGACATTGTAACCCTGACCCACCATCCCACCTGTCTGGCCTTGATTGGGAGACTCTGGGCTCTGTTGAGGAAGAAAGGTGTGTGGTACCTCTATAATCCTATCTGGTCAACAGATGAGCTAGGTGGGAAAAGACCATGGCTTCTTTTTTTTAAAACACATACAAAAAAGAGCCTTTTATTTATGTTATTTTATTGGAGAATGACTGCTTTCAGTGCACGGTGGGTTCTGCTGTACAGTTATATGAACCATTCATCAGTTCAGTTTAGTTCAGTCCCTCAGTCATGTCCAACTCTTTGCAACATGTGCTGCAGCATGCCAGGCTTCCATTACCAACTCCCAAGGTTGCTCAAACTAATGTCTGTCGAGTTGGTGATGCCATCCAACCATCTCACCCTCTGTGATCCCCTTCTTCTCCCGCCTTCAGTCTTTCCCAGCATCAGGGTCTTCTCCAATGAGTCAGTTCTTTGCATCAGCTGGTCAAAGCATTAGAGTTACAACTTCAACATCAGTCCTTCCAATGAACACCCAGGACTGATCTCCTTTAGAATGGACTGGTTGGATCTCCTTGCAGTCCAAGGGACTCTCAAGAGTCTTCTCTAACACCACAGTTCAAAAGCATCAATTCTTTGGCACTCAGTTTTCTTCACAGTCCAACTCTCACATCCATATATGACCACTGGAAAAACCATAGCTTTGACTAGCTGGAATTTTGCTGACAAAGTAATGTCTCTGCTTTTTAATATGCTGTCTAGGTTGGTCATAGCTTTTCTACCAAGGAGCAAAACGTCTTTTAATTTCATGACTGCAGCTTCCATCTGCAGTGATTTTTGAGCCCCCTAAAATAAACTCACTGTGTCCATGAAGTGATGGGACCAGATGCCATGATCTTAGTTTTCTGAATGTTGAGTTTTAAACCAACTTTTTCACTGTGCTCTTTCAGTTTCATCAAGAGGCTCTTTAGTTCTTCTTCACTTTCTGACATAAGGGTGGTGTCATCTGCATATGTGAGGTTATTGATATTTCTCCTGCAATCTTGATTCCAGCTTGTGCGTCATCCAGCCTGGCATTTCGCACGATGTACTCTGCATGTAAGTTAAATAAATAGGGTGACAATATACATCTTTGATGTACTCCTTTCCCAATTTGAAACCAGTCTGTTGCTACATGTCCGGTTCTAACTGTTGCTTCTTGACCTGCATACAGATTTCTCAGGAGGCAGGTAGGTGGTCTGTTATTCCCATCTCTTTCAGAATTTTCCACAGTTCATTGTGATCCACACAGTCAAAGGCTTTAGCATAATCAATAAAGAAGAAGTAGATTTTTTCTGGAACTCTCTTGCTTTTTCGATGATCCAACGGATGTCGACAATTTGATCTCTGGTTCCTCTGCCTTTTCTAAATCCAGCATGAACATCTGGAATTTCACAATTCACATACTGTTGAAACTTGGCTTGGAGAATTTTGAGCATTACTTTACTAGCATGTGAGATAAGTGCAGTTGTGTGGTAGTTTGAACATTCTTTGGCATTGCCTTTCTTTGGGATTGGAGTGAAAACTGACTTTTTTCCAGTCTGTGGCCACTGCTCAGTTTTCCAAATTGGCTGGCATACTGAGTGCAACACTTTAATATCAACTTTTAGGATTTGAAATAGCTCAGCTGTAATTCCATCACCTCCACTAGCTTTGTTCATTGTGATGCTTCCTAAGGCCCACTTGACTTCACATTCCAGGATGTCGGGCTCTAGGTGACTGATCACACCATCGTTATTACCTGTGTCATGAGTATTTTTTTTTGTATAGTTCTTCTGTGTATTCTTGCCACCTCTTCTTAATATCTTCTGCTTCTGTTAGGTCCATACCATTTCTGTCCTTTATTGATCCCTTCTTTGCATGAAATGTTCCCTTGGTATCTCTCATTTTCTTGAAGAGATCTCTAGTCTTTCCCATTCTATTGTTTTCCTCTTTTTCTTTGCATTGATCACTGAGAAAGTCTTTCTTATCTCTCATTGCTATTCTTTGGAACTCTGCATTCAGATGGATTATCTTTCCTTTTCTCCTTTGCCTTTAGCTTCTCTTATAATCATGAATCACTCATAATTATATATATATATAATATATATGTGTATATATATACATATATACCCTTCCTCTAGAGCCTCCGCTACCCATTCTACCCCTCTAGGTTCACAGGACACCAGGCTGGGCTCTCTGTGTCATATAGCAGCTTCCTACTAATTACGTATTTTACACATGATAATGTGTATATATCAGCACTACTTTCTCAATTTCTTCTAGCCTCTCCTTTCCCTACTGTGTCCACAAGTCCATTCTCTATGTCTACATCTCCATTTCTTCTCTGTAAATATGTTCATCTGTACCATTCTTCTAGATTCCATATACATGTGTTAATAGACAATATGTGTTTTCTTTCTGACTTACTTCACTCTATATAACAGGCTCTAGGTTAATCCAGCTCAGTACAACTGACTCAAATTCTTTTCTTTTTATGGTTGAGTAATATTCCGCTGTATAGATGTACCACAACTTCTTTATCCCCTCATCTTTCGATGGACATCTAGGTTGCCTTTAATGTCCTTCCTGGGTATTGTAAATAGTGCTGCAATGAACATTGGGGGAATATGTGTCTTTTTTAATTGTGATTTTTTCAGGGTATATGCCCAGTTATAAGATTGCTGTTTCATTTTGTAGCTTTATTCCTAGTTTGTTAAGGAATCTCCATACTGTTCTCCATAGTGTCTGTAACAATTTACCAACAGTGCAGTCAGTCAGTCAGTCAGTCAGTTCAGTCGCTCAGTCATGTCCGACTCTTCGTGACCCCATGAATCACAGCACGCCAGGCCTCCCTGTCCATCACCAACTCCTGGAGTTCACTCAAACTCATGTCCACAGAGTCGGTGATGCCATCCAGCCATCTCATTCTCCATCGTCCCCTTCTCCTCCCGCCCCCAACCTTTCCCAGCATCAGAGTCTTTTCCAGTGAGTCAACTCGTCGCATGAGGTGGCCAAAGTATTGCAGTTTCAGCTTTAGCATCAGTCCTTCCAATGAACACCCAGGATTGATCTCCTTTAGAATGGACTGGTTGGATCTCCTTGCAGTATAAGGGTTCCCTTTTCTTCACATCCTCTCCAGTATTTATTTGTAGTTTGTAGTTTTTTTGATGATGGCCATTCTAATTGGTGTGAGGTGATCCTCACTGCAAAGTAAACAATAAATAAGATTAAAAGACAGTCCACAGAATGGTAGAAAATAATTGCAAATGAAGCATCTGACAAAGGATTAATCTCCAAAATATATAGGCATCTCATACAGCTCAACATCAGAAAACCAAATAGCTCAATCAAAAAATGGACAGAAGACCTAAACAGACATTTCTTCAAAGAAGTCATACAGATGGTCAATAAACACATGAAAAAATGCTCAACATCTCTGATTATTAGAGAAATGCAAATGGCTTCTTACTGGTGTTCAGTCAAGCACAAGTGCCTGTGTTTATTCCAAAGCTTTCTCCACTTAATAATGTGTCCTTAAGACATCTTTCAGATTTAATGTCTAATGATTATTCTTCAGAGACTCATTGACACAATCACATTAACTGAGTTCCCATCTCTGTATATGTCTGGAAATATAACATGAGATTTAAAGCCAGATAGCCTCCAGTCTTGAATTGGGCTACTAATCAAGTAACCTTGAAAAAGTTAATTAACTTTCGGTTACTTTATTTGTAAAAACTGGGAAAAAACCATGCCTAATGACCAGTAATAGGAGACCAGTAATAGGGCTATTGCACAGATTACATGAAACTAATTTACAAAGATCTTAACGTGATACTTCATAAATTGGAAGTGCTGCTGGTAACTTTTATCTTCCCTTCCTTGCTCTTAGCTATTGCTGGTGTTGGCTCACCCCTTCCCCTTCCCTCCCTACTATGTTGGTTTCCTGAGGTTGCCTTGGAAAGTACCGCAAATTGGGTAGCTTAATACAATACAAATACATTCTTTCACAATTCTAGAATCTAAAAGCTTGAAGTCAAGGTGTCAGGAGGGCCACGCTCCATCTGAAGACAATGAGGAGGCATCTCAAGATTCATATCTGTCAAACTCACTTCTCTAACTCTATTAGGACATTGCACACTTTTATCTGCTTTTATTGCTATGACCTATAGCAACATCCTTCTGTGTAACTCTACCACTCTGTAGATCTTTCTTTTCCTCTGGTCTCACTCATATCTATTCTCACAGTGGATCCAGGGTAGTCTTTTTAAAGTATAGACAGATCTGATTAAAGTTTTTTCTTCTCCAAAACCTTTAAAATCCCTCAGTATTCTTTAGGGTAAAATTCAACATCCTGGCATTCAGGGCTGTTTGCTTTTCTAATGTACCACTAATGTCTGTATTCAGTTCAGTTCAGTTCATTTCAGTCGTTCAGTCGTGTCCGACTCTCTGCGACCCCATGAATCGGCACGCCAGGCCTCCCTGTCCATCACCAACTCACGGAGTTCACTCAAACTCATGTCCATAGAGTCAGTGATGCCAGCCAGCCATCTCATTCTCTGTCGTCCACTTCTCCTCCCGCCCCCAACCTTTCCCAGCATCAGAGACTTTTCCAGTGAGTCAACTCGTCACATGAGGTGGCCAAAGTATTGCAGTTTCAGCTTTAGCATCAGTCCTTCCAATGAACACCCAGGATTGATCTCCTTTGGAATGGACTGGTTGGACCTCCTTGCTGTCCAAGGGACTCTCAAGAGTCTTCTCCAACACCACACTTCAAAAGCATCAATTCTTCAGCGATCAGCTTTCTTCACAGTCCAACTCTCACATCCATACATGACCACGGGAAAAACCATAGCCTTGACTAGACGGACCTTGGTTGGCAAAGTAATGTCTCTGCTTTTTAATATGCTATCTAGGCTGAGCGACTGAACTGAACTGAACTGAGGCTGGTCATAACTTTCCTTCCAAGGAGTAAGCGTCTTTTAATTTCATGGCTGCAATCAGCATCTGCAGTGATTTTGGAGCCCCCCAAAATAAAGTCTGACACTGTTTCCACTGTTTTTCCATCTATTTCCCATGAAGTGATGGGACCAGATACCATGATTTTTGTTTTCTGAATGTTGAGCTTCAAGCCAACCTTTTCACAAACACCCTCAAATGTCCCAGCCACTTCAAGTAAGTCTAAGAGAGGAGAACTTTACTTTCACTCAGCAAGACAGGCTTATTCCAGGCGTGGTCCTGTAGACCAGGCTCATTTAAGTGGAAAGTTTATCGAGAGTTTCTCAGAAAAGGCATTAACACAGGTGCGAGTGTGAGGAAGGAAGATGGAGACCAGTTCTAGAGAATTTGGGTTGAATGCCAGGCTTGAGGGCTGAGTTTGGTTCCATAAACAGACATTGGGAGCTTTGGAGTCAATGAAATCAATATCAGATTTGGAAAGGGGGGACAAGCTGGTGACA
Organism: Moschus berezovskii; assembly: GCF_049115385.1. Classification (NCBI taxonomy): domain Eukaryota; kingdom Metazoa; phylum Chordata; class Mammalia; order Artiodactyla; family Moschidae; genus Moschus; species Moschus berezovskii. The sequence goes on from NC_142479.1 coordinate 17,617,160, forward strand.
TAGTTGAGTCTCTAATGCTTGAACTGAATGAGTGTGATGAATTCATTCATGTGTAACGGACTAGTCAAGTGGCCTGGGACAGGCTGGTTAACATCACAAGGACATTTTATAGTCAGCTTCCACAAATCTTTCTGGTCATCAGGGAGGATGATTGGACCACAGCCCAGGGACCTAATCCCTGTGACTCCCTATTCTCTTTCTTCTTTGTTTATTCTGTAGGATCGAAGGCACTGAGCTCCAGGTCATAACTTGTGTTTATAGCTTCTTGGTGTTGTGGTTTTAGAAACAGCTGGGCAGATGGAAGAACTGAGCTTTCACTGTTTTTGAAAATGTCTGGCCTTGTTTGTCTTAATTCTTGCTCTATTGCACTTCTAGATTCTGAGTCATATTGGAGTCAGGCTGAACATGAATTGGGAGATGGAGCTTGACTTGGTGAAATCTAGAGAGCTCTATCTCTGACACTATGAATCTGAATCCAACAAATTAGCTGATTGAGATAGCACTGTCTTTTCCTCCCAGATTTGGCCAATATGCTCAAAGCAGGACTCTTACTGGATAGCTGATATCTTGTAATCCTTTGGCACAGGTTGTAGCGTATGGAGGCAGTGAGGAACTTAAGATGCTTCAGAAGTGATTTACAGGCTCGCAAGACATAACCACTTCTCAAACCCATGTTGAAATTTATTACAAAACTTTTTTCCTTAGCAAAGCATTCCTTGAATATAAGTAATTTCAGAAAATAAAAGAGACTCAGAGTGTTTTAATGCTGGACTATGCCTTGGGGATAACTCTGTCTCAGTTCAGGCTGCTATAACTGAAGTTCATAGACTGGTGGCTTAAATAGTAGTTATTTCTCATAATTCTGAAGGCTGGGAAGTGTGAGATCAAGGTACTGGCAGGTCAGCTGCTTGGAAGTGCCTGCTTCCCAGGATATAGACAGTCACCTTTTTCCTGTGTACTCACATGGCCAAGAGAGATTGTACCTGTGTCTCTTCTTATAGGGACACTGATCCCATTCAAGAAAGCTCCACTCTCATGACATAATTAATGCCAAAGACCACTCCTTCATACACCATCACACTGGGGATTAGGCTTTGATATTTGAATTTGGGAAGACAAAAATATTCTGTTCATAGCAGAGTCTAACATCTTCATGTAACAAAGGGAAAATTGAGATTCAGGACCATGAGGTCTCTTGCAAGTGTCGCTAAGCCAGTGAGCAGGTTGTCTATTTTCCAAAACAGGATTTTTTCCTCTGACATCATGACCATGATTCTTGCTGGATATTGAATGATGCTATTTCATTCTATCAGTCCTGCCTTGACTATTTTTTCCCTTTCCTTTCACTTAAGAACAGAAGTAAGACAGTTTATAACACAGGAGAGTTTGATTCTGGCAAGTTGATCAACTAGCTTCAGCCTTCTTCTCCTTCACTTTCAACTCCCAACTTCTCCTTCTCCTGATCTAGGTGGGGGAGTGTTGAGGCTGAGTTGATGAGGGAATATTGGGCAGAGGGCTTTCTTTCTCAAGAACAGAAACAGAGCTGAAAAGGTTATTGCCCCATCAGGATAAGGAAAGGTCTGCATGGAGGATTCTGAGAAAATGTTTTTCTGAGGGAACGGGTGACATCAGCCTTGAGAATGTCTGGTTTATTGGTCCCCAGGAAGCCAAGCAGGAGCTGGATCTGCCCTGGCCCTTGGACCAAGGTGTAAGGACCTACCTTGTGGTAGAATGTGGAAGCACCCTTCATATCAGGCAACTGACAATCTTCTGGTTTATAAATGGCCATTCTTTTGGGAGTAGAAAGTATTTCCCCCATATTTGTGTGCCTGACACCAGTTAGGAGACTCCAACCACCAGTCTTAACGTAAGTGCATAGACAAAATGGAATGAAAACTCAACTAAGTGGTCTTAGAAGTCAAAAGAGAAATAAGTGAGTCAGAACTAGTAGAACCCTTTCCATGAATGGCTTGCTGGAGCATGACCATTGACAGTCTGAACTAAAGCTGACAGGGACACAGTGGGAGTCTCAAGTGCACCAAAAACCACATGATTTCTCAATTCAGCAATTTAGCAGACTGAAGAAGAGGATGGTCACTGTGAAGCCAAGTGGGAGAAATATCTCAAAGCCTTGAGAAAGGATTTAAAGAAAGAAGTTCTGAGGAAAAAGAAGTTTGGGAAGTATTTCAAAGACTCAACATGTGATAAACAGCATTTCAAAAGGAATTAGGAAGAGAATTAATGGCCTAATAAGTAATAAGGAGAGAGGGTGCCCTGAGTTGAAAACAGATCTGAATTTGCAGATTAAAAGGATTTATCAAATTCAAAGCAAGACTGATAACAAATAACTTTCAGCAGGCAATATTTTGGTAAAATCTGAAATCCCAAGATGATATAATTCTTACAATCTTCCAGAAAGAAAGAACAAGTTACTTACAATTGAAAACTAATCAGGAAAATACTGAACTTCTCATCTGTAACATTAAATGCTAAAAGATAATGGAAAAGCATGTTGGGGTTATAAAGAAAAAAATCAGCTATATAAAATCCTATCAGTCAGTTTAGTTCATTTGCTCGGTCGTGTCTGACTCTTTGTGACCCCATGAACTGCAGCACACCAAGCCTCCCTGTCTATCACCAACTCCCAGAGTTTACTCCAACTCATAGAACAATGTAAATGTTATTTATTTTCTAAGCCATATTAAAATATTTGTTGATATTTAAGTTCAGAATGCAGCATTCATCACTTCCCCTAACATTCCATTGGTTAAAACTGAGTCATGTGACTTTGTTTATACATGGGGACAGGCTGGGGAATGTGAACCGGCTGACTTATGCCATAAAATAAGATAGTGCTAATGAGAGAATCTAGGTAAAGGTCTTATTGTTTCCTTACTAGGTGTTTTCTGAATTTTACCTAATTACTGTGATGAACTAAGACCCATGAATAATCTATTAAATCCATGCACCTTTCATTCGTTCATTAGATAATTCTTGTGAATTTGCTCTCTGCCAGAGCCTGCTGAGACTGAGAGAGAAAATGATCTTGCAGTGTCCTGATCAGTTGGGAAAATTGGAGGACAGCGTTCAGGATTGTATTGTGGGTTTGAACTCAAACAGATTTCAATGAAACTCAAATCCCGACCATGACAGAGTGAGCTTTAGAGAGTTACTTAATCTTTTCAAAGCCGTTTCCGTATGAGTACAGTGGGTGTCATAATATCCTATAGTTCTGTCTTTATGAGAATTAAGTAATCAAAATAGAATGCGTGGAGCACAATTATCCTAGATCTTAGAAGACCATGACCACAAGAAAATTAGATCCCATATATTTATTATAAAAATTAGTTTCACAATTCCATTTACCATCACATATAAAAGAATAAAATACCTAGGAGGCAAAAAACCTGTACTCTGAAAGCTATACAATGCTGATGAAAGAAATCAAAGATGACACAGATGGAAAGATATACCATTTTCCTGAATTAGATGAATCAATACTGTCAAAACTACTACCTAGGGCAATATACAGATTCTGTGCAATCCCTATCAAATTACCAATGACACTTTTTCACAGAAGTAGCACAAAAAAATTAAAAAATTTGATTGGAAACACTAAAGGCCCTAAATAGCCAAAGCAATCCTAAGAAAGAAACATGGAATTGGAGGAATCAGGCTTCCGGACTTCAGACTATACTACAAAGCTACAGTAATCAAAGCAGTATGGAACTGGCACAAAAACAGAAATACAGATCAATGGAACAGGACAGAAATCCCAGAAATAAACCCACACAATTAGTGGTCAATTAATCTATGACAAAGGGAGCAAGAATATATAATGGAGAAAAAAGCCTCTTCAGTAAATGATGCTGGGAAAACTGGACAGCTACATGTAAAATAATAAAATTAGAATACTCTTTAACATCACACACAGGAATAAATTCATAATGGATTGAAGATCTAAATGTAAGAGCAGATACTATAAAACTGTTAGAGAAAAGCATGGGCTGAACACTCTTTGACATAAATCACTGCAAGATATTTTTGGACCTGCCTCCTAGTTCAATGAAAATAAAAACAAAAATAAGCCAGTGGGGCCTAATTATACTTAAAATAGTTTGCACAGCACAGACTTGGAGAAAATATTTGCCAAAAATGTGACCGACAAAGGATTAATCTCCAAAATATTCAAACAGTTCTTGTAGCTCAATATAAAAAAAGCAAACCCAATCAAAAAATGGGCAGAAGATCTAAAAGACATTTTCCAAAGAAGACATACAGATGGCCAGAAGGCACATGAAAGATGTTCACCATCATTAATTACTAGAAAAATGCAAATAGTATGAGGTATCACTTCACATCAGTCAGAATGGCCATCATCCAAAAGACTACAAGCAACAGATGCTGGAGAGGGTGTGTTGGTGGGAATGTAAATTAGTACAACCACCACAGAGAATAGTACAGAGGTTCCTTAAATAAACTGAAAGCAGACCTACCATATGATCTAGCAACCCCACTCCTGTGCATTTATCTGGAGAAAACCATACTTTGGAAAGATACATGTACCCCATTGTTCACTGCAGCACTATTTACAATAGGCAAGACATGGGAGCAATCTTTTTTTTTTTTTCATGTCTTTGCATTTTATTTTTTCCCAAATCCATGGGAGCAATCTTAATGTCGATCAGCAGAGGAATGGGTAAAGAAGATGTGTTACTTATATACAATGGAATATTACCCAGCCTTGGAAAAGAATGAAATAATGCCATTTTCAGCAACACAGATGATTATCATACTAAGTGAAGTAAGACAGGCAGAGAAGGACAAATATCATATGATATCACTTATATGTGGCATCTAAAAAAATGAATTTATTTCCAAAACAGAAAGAGACTCACAGTTGCAGAAAACAAACTTATGGTTACCAAAGGGGAAAGATGGGGGAGAGGGATAAACTAGGAGTTTGGTATTAACATATATACACTGCTATGCCAACAAAGGTCCATCTAGTCAAGGCTATGGTTTTTCCCGTGGTCATGTATGGATGTGAGAGTTGGACTGTGAAGAAAGCTGATCACCGAAGAATTGATGCTTTTGAACTGTGGTGCTGGAGAAGAATCTTGAGAGTCCCTTGTACCGCAAGGAGATCCAACCAGTTCATTCTAAGGGAGATCGATCCTGGGTGTTCATTGGAAGGACTGATGCTAAAGCTGAAACTGCAATACTTTGGCCACCTCATGCGACGAGTTGACTCACTGGAAAAGACTCTGATGCTGGGAAAGGTTGGGGGTGGGAGGAGAAGGGGACGACCAAGAGTGAGATGGGTGGATGGCATCACCGACTCTGTGGACATGAGTTTGAGTGAACTCCGTGAGTTGGTGATGGACAGGGAGGCCTGGCGTGCTGTGATTCATGGGGTCGCGGAGAGTTGGACACGACTGAGCGACTGAACTGAACTGATATATAAAATAATCAATAAGGGTCTATTGTATAGCACAGGGAGCTCTAATCATTATTCTGTAATAACCTATATGGAAAAAGAATCTGAAAAGAATGGATATATGTATATGTATAAGTGAATCAGTTTGCAGTACACCTGAAACTAACACAGTGTAAATCAACTATACTTCAATATAAGATAAAAACTAAAAAAAAAATAGTTTCATTGTGTACATGTACCACAACTTCTTTATCCATTCATCTGTCGATGGATGTCTAGGTTGCTTCCATGTTCCAGTTATCGTAAATAGTGCTGCAATGAACAATGGGATACATGTGTCTTTCTCAATTTTGGTTTCCTCAGGGTATATGCCTAGGAATGGGATTGCTGGGTCATATGGTGGTTTTATTCCTAGTTTTTTAAGGAATCTCCATACCTTCTTCCATAGTGGCTGTATCAGTTTACATTCCCATCAACAGTGCAAGAGCGTTTTCTTTTATCCACACCCTCTTCAGCATTTATTGTTTGTAGACTTTTTGATGATGTAGATAGCCAATGGGAATTTGCTGTATGGCTCAGGAAACTCAAACAGAGGCTCTGTATCAACCTAGAGGGGTGGGATGGGGAGGGAGATGGGGGGAGGTTCAAAAAGGAGGGGACATATGTATACCTATGGCTGATTCATGTTAAGGTTTGACAGAAAGCAGCAAAATTCTGTAAAGCAATTATCCTTCAGTAAAAAAGAAATAAATTTAAAAAAATCTAAAGTAAAAAAAAAATAGTTTCAGAAAGTTAAAAAAAAACATTACTATGAACACATGTAGTGCAGAAGGGTATACAATGAGAAAAGAAAACACCTACCCTGTTTTCCTTGTCCTACTCCTCTCAGGCCATCAGGTTTGCCATCCTTGTCTTGCCTTTCAGAGATTTCCCCGTGTAGGTGAGCATCTGCACACATATGTGTACACTCTAAAAATTACAAGTGGACTTATGCGGAGCAGTGTTCTGTATCTTGCTTGCTTTATCACATAATCTACCTTGGACATTTCCCCATTTCACTCCGTGTAGCCCTAGCTTACTCTTTGGCTGAGTAATGCTTCACAGTATGTTTGTATATCACAGTCTAAGTGTTCCCTACTGAAGATATTTGACTTATTTTCTGACTTTTGGTTATGGCTACAATGCTGTCGCAAATACCTATGTACCTTTCTATTTACATATGTCAGAGTGTATCTGCAGGGTGAATTCCTAGAAATTCAGTAACTGACACAAGGGATATACACATTTTCTATTTTGATAGATTGTCCTTCCAAAGGAATCTTACCAATATTTATTCCTACCAACCATTTTAGCAGAACTTCCCCATCCCCTGCCATACTCATCACCAAATTACTTTTGAGATGAAAATGATATCCCAGTGTTTTTCAGTGTGAATTTTTTAATGACTACTGAGGTTGAGTATTTTTTCATGTTTGTTGTCATTTAATTGTCTCTTTATTCTCAGATCCATGTCCTTTACCATTTTTTAATATAGGATGCTTCTCTTTTTAACAAAGGCTTTTTAAGAGTTCTTATTATAAGGATATTAGCTTTGGTGTCAAAAGTGTTGTAAATATTTTCCAGTGTGCTGTTATTTTAAATATTTGCTCATGGTATTTTTGCTCAATGTATTTTTTATTGCCATACTTGTTATTCTTTTAAATATATGGTCTCTGGGTTTTATACCCTCATCAGAAGGGACTCTCTCACTATAGGATAAATTTTTAGAAGTAACTATATTTCTATTAGTACATTAAAATTAAAAAAAATTTTGAATCTATCTTACATCTGGAATTTATTTTTGAGTAAGGATTAGGGTAGCCATCTAGATTTATTATATTTTCTAAATATGTTGAGAGTTATACCTATACCACACCATGAATATTTGATATATTTTCCACTAGAATAATTTGTACATATTTCCCACTATATATCTATAAATATTCTGGTATATTTTTTGAGTCATTGTCAGTCAGTCAGCTCATTCACTCAGTCATATCTGACTCTTTGCAACCCCATGGACTGCAGCTCGCCAGGCCTCCCTGTCCATTACCAACTCCCGGAGTTTACTCAAACTCATGTCCATAGAATCGGTGATGCCGTCCAGCCATCTTATCCTCTGTCATCCCCTTCTCCCCTCGCCTTCAATCTTTCCCATCATCAGCGTCTTTTCCAATGAGTCAGTCCTTCGCATCAGGTGGCCAAAGTATTGGAGTTTCAGCTTCAGCATCAGTCCTTTGGGACTGATTTCCTTTAGGATGGACTGGTTGGATCTCCTTGCAGTCCAAGGAACTCTCAAGGGTCTTCTCCAGCACCACAATTCAAAAGCATCAATTCTTCGGTGCTCAGCTTTGTTTATAGTCCAACTCTCACATCCATACATGGCTACTGGAAAAACCATAGCCTTGACTAGACGGACCTTTGTTGGCAAAGTAATGTCTCTGCTATTTAATATGCTGCCTAGGTTGGTCATAACTTTCCTTCCAAGGAGTAAGCGTCTTTTTATTTCCCGGCTGCAGTCTCCATCTGCAGTGATTTTGGAGCCCATAAAAATAAAGTCTGTCACTGTTTCCACTGTTTTCCCATCTATTTCCCTTGAAGTGATGGGACCAGATGCCATGATCTTAGTTTTCTGAATGTTGAGTTTAGTATTCCATTAATATACTTGTCTTTTCAGTACTAACACTAAATAGTTTAAATTAATGTAACTTTATAATTCTAAAATAATATTTGACTAATGTTCACTTATTGTTTTTTGTTTCAGAATCTTCATGTCTATTCTCACATATTTATAAGATAAATCATTTTTGTGATGTTATTGGATTTGAGCAAATTACCATAAATTTATAGATTAGAGAAATTGGTTTCTTCTAAATATTCAGTCTTCCAGTCTTCCATGTTCTTTAGATGAGCTTTAACATTATGCAATAAAAGTCCTGCACAGTTCTTTTTAAGTATATTTCTGAATATTTTAATCTTTCATTTGCTATTATGAATTAGATTTTACAATTTCCATTATGCTTTCTAATAATTTTTTTCTTAAGTTTTCAACCACTTACTGAATTCTCTTACTTTTAGAAGATATTTTTCAATAGACTTTTTAGGCTTTCAAAGTATAAATCACATTATTTATAAGTAATGATCATTTTTCCTTCTCTAGTTTTTAAAATTTCTGAATCACATCTCTATGTCTGTGTTTGTCAGACTGCTTTGGGAAGTATTTCCAGAAAGAAGTTACATAAAGGTGGTGATAATAGCCTTCCCAGCTAAAGGAATAGGTATAAGAGTTTATCTTTAAGTGGGTAGTATAGTTTGAGATCCTTTTTTTCCCCCACATTAAAGGAGTATTCATCAGCATCTATTGAAAACAGTGTGTGCTTTATGGCCCTGGTAGCTCAGCTTGTAAGAAATCTGCCTGCAATGCTGGAGACCCCGATTCGATTCCTGGGTAGGGAAGATCCCCTGGAGAAGGGATAGGCCACCCACTTCAGTGAGCGACTAAGCACAGAGTGAGTCTTAGGTACTAACTTTATCAGATATTTGTCTTATTACGATGGCTGCATAATAGTAATAAGGAATCTTACTTCTCACTCTGTACTCTGGAATGATTGATAAAACTCTGGTGCTTTTTGACAACTTTCACAGTTGGTCTGTTTAATTTTTCTCTCTTTTGAGTCATTTTTGGCAGTTTTTATTTTTCATGAAGAGTCCATTTCTTGCAGGTTTTGTGTAGACCTTGCAACTATTTCTTATACATACTGTCATTTTCCCATCTGTGGTTATTTTTCTATTCTTATTCCTTCTCATTTTTTGTCTTGATGAGTCTTGATGCCTACAGTCATTTACCTATTTTATTATTCATTTTAGTTATGGTTCTTTTTCAAAGACCCAGATCACACATGCATTTTAATCTTTTTTGTTTGTAAGTAATTAATTTATTGCTTTAGTTTTATTTATTGATTTCTATGCTTTACTTTGCCTAGTATTTTCTTTTTATTCTTTTTCTACTTCTTTGTGTCAAATGCTCAGTTAATAAATTTATATATTTTTTAATTCATATATTTACAGTTATTAATTTATTTAATTCTAAATATAGCTTCATTTAAGTTATACAGTTTTTTTACATTTTTGTATTAAAATTTATCAAAGTTATATATTTATATTATTTATGGGGTAAAATAGTTATGTAAGACGCTGATTGCAGCCATGAAATTAAAAGATGCTTGCTCCTTGGAAGGAAAGTTATGACCAACCTTGATAGTATATTAAAAAGCAGAGACATTACTTTGCCAACAAAAGTCCATCTAGTCAAGGCTATGGTTTTTCCCGTGGTCATGTATGGATGTGAGAGTTGGACTGTGAAGAAAGCTGATCGCCGAAGAATCGATGCTTTTGAACTGTGGTGCTGGAGAAGACTCTTGAGAGTCCCTTATACTGCAAGGAGATCCAACCAGTCCATTCTAAAGGAGATCAATCCTGGATGTTCATTGGAGGGACTGATGCTAAAGCTGAAACTGCAATACTTTGGCCACCTCATGCGACGAGTTGACTCACTGGAAAAGACTCTGATGCTGGGAAAGGTTGGGGGCAGGAGGAGAAGGGGACGATGGAGAATGAGATGGCCGGATGGCATCACCGACTCTGTGGACATGAGTCTGAGTGAACTCCGTGAGTTGGTGATGAACAGGGAGGCCTGGCGTGCTGTGATTCATGGGGTCGCGGAGAGTCGGACACGACTGAACGACTGAACTGAACTGAAGATTTTATTATTGGTGTGTGTGCATTCTAAGTTGCTTCCGTCGTCTCTGACTCTTTGCGACCCCATGGACTGTAGATCACCACGCTCCTCTGTCCTGGCAAGAATACTTGAGTGGGTTTATATTCCCTTCTCCAGGGGATCTTCCCGGCCCAGGGATGAACCTGGGTCTCTCGCATCGCAGGCAGATTCTTTACCATCGGTGCCACCAGGGAAGCCCCACAGTAATAATAATTTTATTATTGCCACTCCATGTTCTTATCATTTAGTTGGATGAAGCTAATTGAAATATGCATAAGATACACTTTAATACTTACACTGTACCTTATATTAATATCTTCATCCATTTATTGTCTACTGATCTGCTATATGCTACAGAGACACCAATGAATCTTCATACAGTTTTTCTATGTAAAAAGTGCTCTTTTTCTGGCTTAACCAGGACAGTTTCTTTCATTTGAAGATTTCTTAAGAAGACAAATTTCAACAGATTGTGTATAAAGCTCATTAAACTTGCATACATGTAAGTGTTTATATGGAAACCTGTGGTAAAAGCTCAATGTATTATTAGACTCCAAGAAGCCATGGATGATGAAACACATTGTTACTTAATGTGACACTAAGAAAAACTAAAGCCAATACAGCCTAATAGATTATGACACATAATTGGTTTTAAGAGACGTAGCAATGTCAGATGCTAAAATTTGAAAAAAAATTGTGTATCTAAATGTAGACTAATTTTGGCATATGCTTTTTAGTTGTGAATTATAATTAAATCTTAGGTTTGCTTAACACTTTTGTGACTCAGTTCAAAGATTATGACCAATGAAATATAAATTGAGGAGGAACTCCAGCAGAAAATCATTGGCTAACTAGGCATCTGAGTTCAGCCTGAAAAGTGGCATTTCAACGTTTTCTCCTCTGTGTCCTCATTCTGGATGTCCCAGACACGACTAGATTTCCTCAGTCTCCTTGGCCAGACTACACTTCGCTGAGCTGAGTCTGCTGCTCAGTCAGGAAGGAGCATTGTCCTGTTCTGTGCTCAGGATTTGGAGATGTCTTCTTGGACAAGTTTAAGCTGCTAAGCTTGCAGATGAGCTTCTGCTGTTTTGTTTTTCCTCCCAGGTCCATGTGTGTCACAGCTGGAGTGTCTTCGGCAGCGGTCCCACAGTCGGGAGGGCAATGTATCACTGGCCTTCTTCTTGCTCTTGACAGGCATCTGCTGCTTTCTTGACAGCAGTCCAGAGCTCCTCAGATGTTTCCATGCAGTGGCTATCATGATCCCAGTGTGTGAAAGTACAGAACCTAGAAGCCAAGGTGTCCAGCCAAAGCAACCAGCCCTAAATTTGAAAACACTTCATGTTTCTCTTTGTCTTAAACATTTATACACAGTCAGTACTACATTTTGTGGGTTTTAAATATAAATGTAAGTATCTTCCCCCAAAATATTTAACATGGTTCCAAGAAAATGTGCCATGTGTATACACATTCTTGCTTTGCAAAAACCACACACCACTTAATTGTGAAATTACTCATCCACTTGGAGAAGAATACAAAAAGGAGCCCCAGAGAACTGGTTCAAGTTCTGACTTTTTCATTTAGGAATTATGTGACTTGGGGGAGTTAATCAAATGCTCAATTTTCAATTTTTTTCATCTGTAAAAGGGGGATTAAAACCACCAAACCCATGTGATTATTGTGAAGACGAAATCGTATACTTAGATTGCCTGCCACAGTCCTGGGGATGTGGTAGATGGTCAATGGAAGTTACTATCCTTTCATTCTGCTTTTTCGTTTTCTAAAGAAATAGCTCTTCCCATCCCTCCAGCCTCAGGCCTAGAGAAAGAGGACCATGTGGAGGGCAGGTACCATCTAGCTCATTCCCTGCCACAGCCAAATCTGCAATTTAAAAGCACCCTGAAAATAGGTTTCCCTGTACCATTTTCTGTATTCCACATACATGTATTAATACACAATACTTGTTTTTCTATTTCTGACTTACTTCATTCTGTATGACAGATTCCAGGGCCATCCACAACTCTACAAATGACCCAACTTGATTCCTTTTTAACACTGAGTAATGCTCTGCTGTGCATATGGACCACATCTTCTTTATCCATTCATCTGTTGATGGATATTTAGGTTGCTTCCATGTCCTGGCTATTGTAAATAGCACTCCAGTGAACATTAGACTATATGTTTCTTTTTGAATTATGATTTTCTCAGCATATGTGCCCAGTACTGGGGTTGCTGGTCACATGGTAGGAATAGAGATGCAAATGTAAAGAATGGACATGTGAACACAGGGAGGGGCTGGGAGCTGGGATGAACAGGGAGACTGGGACTTATGTTTACACACTTGTTTCTCAGTTGCTAAGTCATGTCTGACTCTTTATTACCCCATGGGCTATAGCATGCCAGGCTTCCCTGTCCTTCACTATCTCCCTGAGTTTGCTCAGGCTCATGTTCTTTGAGTCGACAGTGCCACCCAACAATTTCATCCCCTGTCACCTCCTTTTCCTCCTGCCCTCAATCTTTCCCAGCATCAGGATCTTTTCCAATGAGTCAGCAGTTTGCATCAGGTGGCCAAAGTATTGGAGCTTCAGCTTCAACATCAGTCTTTCCAATGAATATTCAGGGTTGATTTCCTTTAGGATTGACTGGTTTGATCTCCTTGTGGTGCAAAGGGACTCTCAAGTGTATTCTCCGGTACCACGATTTGAAAACATCAGTTCTTTGGTGCTCAGCCTCCTTTATGGTTCAGCTCTCACATCCATACATGACCAATGGAAAAACCACAGCTTTGAATACATGGACCTTTGTCAGAAAAGTGATGTCTCTGCTTTTTAATATGCTCTCTAGGTTGGCCATAGCTTTTCTTCCAAGGAGCAAACGTCTTTTAATTTCATGGCTGAAGTCACCATCTGCAGTGATTTTGGAGCCCAAGGAAATAAAATCTGCCACTGTTTCCACTTTTCTCCCATCCGTTTGCCATGAAGTGATGGGACTGGGTGCCATGATCTTAGTTTTTTGAATCTTGAGTTTTAAGCTGGCTTATACACTACTGTGTGTAAAATAGATAGCTAGTGGGAACTTTCCATATATCTCAAGGGGTTCAGAGCAGTGCTCTTTGGTGACCTGGAGAGGTGGGATGGGGAGGGGGTGGCAGGGAGACCCAAGAGGGAGGGGATGTATATGTACATATAGCTGATTCACTTTGTCGTACGGCAGAAACCAGCACAACCTTGTAAAGCAACTATACACCAGTTAAAAAAACGAAAGCTGCCTGAGCTTATCTTTAAAATCCTCAGACGAGCAAGCTGATCATTTGGCACTCATTTCAGCTCTCAGAGTTTGTTCTTTTGCCCATTTGTCTGTTCACAACAAACATGCATTAGACCTATCTATGCCAGGCACTATACCAAAAGGCACTATACCATATACAGAAAGATATTAGACATAATTCCTCTTCTTAAGATGGTCAAAATACAGTAGGAAAAAAATCTGCAAATAAACAGTGGCAACGCTAAGTAGTCAGCTTTATGATAAAAAATACCCACAGATCACATAGGATAGGCCCCTTCCGGTAGCTGGGATGGATGACACGGAAGTATTAGAAACACTTCCCAAAGGAGGGGACACCTGACCTATGACCTGAGAAGCAAAGGTGACGGGTTTCAAGGTTCATTTTAGATGTAGAGAGCACGATTCAGGAAAGTAAAGTTGTTAAATAAACAGCATAGATATCAAGAGGAATGATGAAGAGAATGAAGTAGTAGACAATAAATGTATTGTCCAACTTTATTCCCGTGAAATGAAACATAGAAAACTGAAGGAGGAGACAGTGGTTAGGAAGGTTACTGTAGTAGTCCAGGTAAGTTATGGTGAAAATCCAAGCTAACGATTGGAGCAGAATGAGAAGTCAGAGACATGAAGGATGTAGAACCTTCAAAACAGCATGTCCAACTCTAAGTCACATAGAGTCTGTCTCTTTCGCTCTTAATTTCCACTCCACATACAGTGTTTAGGGCATCTGGTATTGTATCACTAAAGTGTCATCAATATATGGTTGCGAAAAGAAGCAACAGAAAAATTAGTTAAGAAATTTGATATTATAAGTCTGACCATGATAACACATTATTTTTATCATATAACGAACATACTATCTATTGCTGAGTTAAATGATAAAATGAATATTTGCACTCATTTTATTTTTTCAATTGTTAATTAATTTTATGAGGTCAGTATATCTTCAGGCTGCTGGGAAGTTTATGCATAATAGTTATGTGGTTAAAGTTTATTATAAACTACAGGATGCTTTTATATACATTTGCTCATTTGATTCTTCCAATGGCCCCATGAGATAAACATTTACCCACATTCTACAGGCAAGGAAACTGAGGCACAGATTTTCTCAAGGTCATCCAATAGTTAAGCCAGGAATTGGTCTCAGGTTGGTATGATTCCAATGCCACTTTACTAACGATGGGATCAAGATTCCTTTTCCTCCTGGGAAGATAGTCAGGAACTCTGGGTTATAGCAGGAATCTTCAGGATGAGATGAGAATATGTCTTTGTTCATATGACTTTCTCCCTGATGTTCTCTAGACAAATCACTTGGCATGCTCTTGGAGGGGTGGGGGTTTATTTAGTTTTTCTGGATGTTTCTTTAAGGATGTTAAGAGGAACAAGCCAATACTAATCTCAAACAGGATATCCTTCAGGGAAAACACTCCACACTAAATACAAACAAGAGATTTCAGACTGAAGAATCGCAGACACTGTAGAGTCCCTTTAATTTAGTTCTTGGTGTGTGTGTCCGTGCAAGAGTGTGTGTGTGTGTGTGTGTGTGTGTGTGTGTGTAGTTAGTTTCAGAGTGTCTCTTGGACTTTTAGTGGACCACCTACTAGGGGGTGTGTGAATCCTTCTGTCATTCTCTGTAAATCTTGGTGAAGATTTTTTCAGGAGTCCCTCTCTTTCTATATATGCTTGTGCACATATTTTTTTCTGTATATTTGTGTAGTATCACATTTTTCTCTCTCTTTCTCCTTTTCTATTTTCTAATGAACTTGCTCCTGGAGTAGTCAGGTCCACTAGGACATTTAAAAACAAGATCAGTGAGCTCCCTGCCCCTAAGTCCAGCCTGGACCTTCCACAGTGAGTCATGTGAGCCAGGACTAGAGGTTTGGCAGGGACCCATTTTTAGCAGATTTTGCTGTCCTCTGGTTTTAAAGTTTAGCCTCCACTATCTCTTGGATCACAGAAAGTAGGAATCTACTTCTGTAGTCTTCTTGCTGAAGTTCAATCAGTGTCCCTGGAAAAAAAGGGAGTGACACTTAAGTTGCCTAAGTCTCTGTTGCATTTGTGTTTGAACATCCCTTTCCTGCCTACCAAGTGTTCTTCTGAATACCCCATTGTTATAGTTCTACTCACCACCCTTTTGAGGGATTTAATGGCTAAATCAGATCTTTTTTCATGGCATGTCTTGAGGCGGACCCCAACTCTTATCTCAGCAACTGATCTTTCCCACTGCAAACTTGGTGCCAGTGTGTCCCGGAACCCTTTCAGCCCCTGGGAGAGCACTTCAGAGCAAACAAATGGAAATACCAAGAGGATATTTACAGCTTCTGACCAAGCTCCCAATTTCCTTGACTGGTCCTGTAGACAATATACTCCTGCATTAGGCTTCAATTGTGCTGTCAGAAATTGATACAGGACCAAGATTGAAAAAATATTATGCTAAGCCAGTCAATAGGCAAACAAAACATTCCCTACCATTTCTTTAGAGGATCTTGGGCTAAATGTTTGTTTGCTTTAACAGTGATATCTCAGCCATCACAGACTGTCAGCCTCTCCTGCTTAAGCTTCCTGATCTATTTCCCAGGAACTTGAGGGAACTTGGCTTTGGAGTAGGGGGAGCCTCATGGTACCTAAGAGCTTATGCTTTCCTTTTGTCAGCAGACAAAGTTGAAGACTTGCAACTTTGCTAGTAAGTTCCCTAGTGGTGTGACCACACCACTGGCCCCACTGTGCAAACTCATATTAAAGCAGTTCTGAATGGAAGCATTGCCTATGCCCATCTATCACCCTTGATGCCAACACCTCTTGTTGCCAGTACTATCAACCAACTGAAGCTGACAAACAAACCTTTAGAGAGAAAGGCAGTCAACTGTAGGGTGTTCTTAAGTTAGTTTCTTCTGTTTTAGAAGCTAGCTTTTTTTCAAGAATCTAACCACCCATTAAGAATCCAAAGCAGTGTTTTAGAATCTGTGATCTGTAATGAGGTCCCACTGAACTCTGCTTGTCTCCTTTCATATGCTGTCATGTTCATTTTCCCCAACTTCCCACACCTGCCTTTGTTCCTTTGTATTTGTTCGCTGAACCTAGAACTTCTTTCTTTTTTCTGCTTTGAAAAGCCTGCTCGTCTGTTCAGGTTTGATTTAAAGCTTCAGTCCATCCATCAGGACGTGATGTATACAGCCCCAAGCCTCGTCTCCTCCACCTCTTTCATTTCCTCATCATTTCTCCCATTTGCTCTTTCTACCCCACTTTTACAGTATACAGAGGAATGCTATAGTATACAGGAAGAACTTCCCTAGGGCCAGGACTAGGGGGAGTCAAGTCAGGGGGTCTAGGACATAAAATGTAAGGAGGCCCACACTCTCAGGGTTGAGCACTTAAATTTTGAGCCCTAGGCACCTTGCTTGCCTCACCCCAGTCCTTGCCATGCTTTCCATGAACAAATTCTCTCTCAAGAAAGAAGGTACAAGTCATATAGGCCTAAGTGTAAACGTATTGCCTTTTATTCAAATAATATGCTTAGGTTGCTTTCTATTGACTTTTTCAGTTTAAGATCTTAACTAACAATTCTTGTCATGCAGGAAATGATACAACTCTCTTAAACAGCCCCCTGCTCTCCCTACACACACACTTTCCTTCCCACATTCTTACAGTATAATCCACATCACACTTTCACAATGATGAGTTCAATAGCTTAAGTTTACATTATTATGACCATTTAGAGAAGCACAAGCTGGAATCAAGATTGCCGGGAGAAATATAAATAACCTCAGATATGCAGATGACACCACCCTTATGGCAGAAAGTGAAGAGGAACTAAAGAGCCTCCTGATGAAAGTGAAAGAAGAGAGTGAAAGAGTTGGCTTAAAGCTCAACATTCAGAAAACTAAGATCATGGTCTCTGGTCCCATCACTTCATGGCAGATAGATGAGGAAACAGTGGACACAGTGGCTGACTTTATTTTTCTGGGCTCCAAAATCACTGCAGATGCTGATTGCAGCCATGAAATTAAAAGATGCTTACTCCTTGTAAGGAAAGTTATGACCAACCTAGACAGCATGTTAAAAAGCAGAGACATTACTTTGCCAACAAAGGTCCGTCTAGTCAAGGCTATGGTTTTTCCAGTGGTCATGTATTGATGTGAGAGTTGGACTGTGAAGAAAGCTGAGTGCTGAAGAATTGATGCTTTTTAACTGTGGTGTTGGAGAAGACTCTTGAGAGTCCCTTGGACTGCAAGGAGATCCAACCAGTCCATTCTAAAGGAGATCAGTCCTGGGTGTTCATTGGAAGTACTGGTGTTGAAGCTGAAACTCCAATACTTTGGCCACCTGATGAGAAGAGCTGACTTATTGGCAAAGACCCTGATGCTGGGAAAGATTGAGGGCAGGAGGAGAAGGGGACGACAGAGGATGATATGGTTGGATGGCATCATCAACTCGATGGACATGGGTTTGGTTGGAACCTGGGAGTTGGTGATGGACAGGGAGGCCAGGCATGTTGCAGTTCATGGGGTCGCAGAGAGTCAGACATGACTGAGCGACTGAACTGAGCTGATGACATCATCATATAGTCTGTTGAGTATAGTATTTATATTTCCCTTTTCTATAATATTTTACTTTTCTTAGAATTGATGGTTTCGTCAACATTTTATTTTTGCTTAATTATTCATTTGCCTTTCATTCCCTGAAACCTAAATCATTTACCAAGCTACAAATCTCCTTTCAGTGTGCTCACACCACCAGGGGACTTACTTATTCCTTCTCCTGCCTGTCCCCCTAGAGTCCTCCATTCTCCGAGCTAGATTCCTCACCTCTAGGCCAGTTGCTCAGCTTACAAGGAGGTTGCCTTTCATCCTCTCCTGGGAGAGCCTTCCCTTCTCTATCTTGGAGCTCAGGACTTCTTTATTCTTGGTTTACACTCTTCCTGTAGAAGAAATATTTGAGAACGTGTCGGTAAAAAGTGACATCTTTATTTTCCACTCACAGTTAATGAATAGTTTGACAAAATGGAGTTCTGGGTTAAACTTTTTCCCAATGACGATGAAGCATTGTTTTATTGTCATCTAGGTTTCAGCACTGGTATTAAGAACACTTTGATTTTTGATATTAATATGTGACTCTCTCACCCCAACCTCTCCCTCTTTTTGGAAGTTTTAGGATTTTCTCTAGTATTTTCTGAAATTGTATGATGACGTACCTTGGAATAAGTATTTTTTAATGCATTGTGTTGCCCACTTGGTATTTTGTTTTCCTTTTGGTTTAAATCTAGAGATTCAGTACTGGGAATTTTTCTTATTTTCTTATTTTGTAAGTTTCCTTCCTTCTATTGTTTTCTCTTATTTTTTTCATCTCTCTTTCTAAAATTCTTATCAGTTAAATGTTGGCCCCTGTTCCAGCTATCTGGTATATAACAAACCACCTCAAAATGAAGCAGCTTAAAATAATAGCATTTACTTTGCTCAGAAATCTGTGATTTGGTCAAAGCTTGGTGAAGATGGCTTCATCTCTGTTTTACCTGGCATGTCTAATGGGCCTAGAGATCCTACTTCCAAGATGGCTCAGTCACAGGGCTGGCAAGTTGGTGGGGCTTGTTGATGGAGGCCTTGGTACCTTTCCACATGGGACTCTCCACAGAGCTGCTTTAATTTCCTCTGATATGGTGGTGGGCTCCAGAGTAATGTTGTAGGAGGCCTGGGTAGAACTTGTAAGTGAAAGTCCCAGAAAACCATATCTACCACATTCTACAGATCAAGCAAGTCACCATGACCTCTTGTTTAAAAGAAGAGGATTTAAACTCTACATCTCAGTGTGAGGAATAGCAAAGAATTTCTGACCATCTTTAAACTACCCTTACACTCACTCCTTTGATTTTTAATATATTCTCTCTTATTTTCCATTTCTGACTTTTTCTATAGATTTTAGACTTTCCTCTATTTTTCAGACCTTCAATTGACTTTTAAAAACAACAATTTTTAAAAATTATTGTATTAGTCTATTTCCACAAACTCTTTTCTTAAAATTCATCAGTTTTTGCTCTGTGGGTACAATATTTTTTGTCTTCTGGAGTTGGTGATGGACAGGGAGGCCTGGCGTGCTGTGATTCATGGGGTCGCAAAGAGTGGGACACGACTGAGCAACTGAACTGTACTGAAGGGTGAAAATTGTAGCTTCTTTGTTTCAGTTTTCTTCTGCTCCTGGTAAGTTCACCCTTTCTCTTATTCTTTTCCTTCTTCCCCTCCTTTTTTTTTTTTTTTTTTTTGATCTCTGTCTTTAATATTAGAGACTTCCCAACCATCATGTGTTCTTTGGCTAAATAAAACTCTTAAAAGTTGAACTCTGGGTGCAGACAGAGTGAGTTGAAGCTAGGCATCATTATAGAGTGATCAAACCTGAGTCAGATTTTCATCATATGAAATGTCATTATCTATAGGAGTTTCTTTTTGGTTGGGGAGGGGAGTGGCAGCCTGCTTCTATGAAAAAGAAACATTCAAATCCTGCTCGGCAAGTGTAATAAGACAATGTGACAGAAGTCTGGGAGCCATACAGAAAAATGTGACCATTCATTTGAGTAGCCCTGTTTTCAGCACAGCGTTTCTCTCTGCTCCTGTCTGTACTTGGTGAGAGAGCAAGTCTTTAACTTTCATTCTATTCGCTCCAATGGAAGAAGACGAGGGGAACTGACTGCTCCATACACATCCTATTTTGTCTTACTTGTCAACTCTGCTCTCACAGCTATCTGGTATCTCAAATTCTTGAGCCTTTTTGAGAACTTCCTGACCCTAAATCATCTTGCTTCATTTTGATTTTCCCTTAGTAGTCTTTGATTTCAGCGTTTCCTTCCTAGTAAGTCTATCATGCAATTATCCTTTCTCATCTTAAAAAAATTAACATATTAAAATTTATGTCTTTTTTCTTTTTGTGTGTGTGTGTTTGTGAGTTTCTGTTTTACTGTTGTTTTACTGGAGTTTTGAGAGGCAGTGGAAATATGTGTTGAGTCTTTTATGTTTAACCAGAAATCTACTTGTATTTTTTCCCCTACTAGGGAATATTCAATTGTTTCTATTGTGATGAGAGCAGTTTCCTTCCAGATGATCCTGAAGAGATCCACAGTAGACCAAAGACTGTCTCATTTCTGATCTTCAGGACAAAGGCATGCTTAGTATAGCAGATCTAGACAGCAAGGGAGCAACTAGGAGCCATGGCTGCCCCTGAGAACTTGCAGACTCACATCTCACACAGAGATGAGCAGAGCCAACTGCAGTCCAAGCTCCTGCCTGCTTCCACATTCAGGAACTTAAGAAAAAAACACATTTATTGGATTTGTCAGTCACTAGGCTAAGCTCTTAGATATGGTGTATCTTATTTAATGCTCATCTCAACCTTGAGAGGTAGGTATCATTATTGTCTCCATCTTAGAGACAAAACATATGAACCACAGAGAGTTTTAACACTTTCCAAGGCCACACAGTTGGTTCATGGCAGAACTATCCCAGGAGGTCTATTTTGGGACTGTTCTGTATTTCACTTTGCCTCCCAGTTAGATGTCATCTTTGAGATATGAGGACTTAATTCCTCATTGTCTTCAGGGACTATCATATCTAAACTAGGAGTTTTTGTCCTTCCTGAATACTGAGGGGAGGAGACTCATTAACTTATTTTTTTTCTTTTGAACTTTTTGTTTTGTATTGGAGTATAGCTGATTAGAGACACATTAATTTTGCAAACATAAAACCAGGAAGTAAGGGGAGATCATATGTTGGGTCATCATAATTTTGTTGAGGAAGATACAAGATGAAACATGGAAATGATTGAGAAACATATCCCAATATCTGTATAAACTACATGGATTTGGTTTTAAGGAATAAGTGCCTTTTATATTCCAGGTGGACTTATTGCTTTGCTTAAGCTTTAAAACAATCTTCAGAGAAAGGTGATTTTTCAATTTTTCAGATGAATTAGCTCATAATCAGATTGGTTAAGATACCTGTCAAGGTCACATGGGTAAAAAAGCATAAAGCTGGGACTCAAACTCAGACCTCCTGACTGTAACCAAACTTTGTTCCCTTTTCGAGGGAAGACTTCATTGTTTTCAGGAAAAATAACATCCACCATGGAAATCTTTTATCATACTGGCATGTATCAGGCCTTAAGAAGGTCTAAAAGATCAAATTAATCTGATCGAGATTCTATTTAAGGTTGGCATTACTTATAGATCCTGTACAAACGACATCATCTCAGGTTTTTCACCTGAAAGATGCAGACGATAACACTTTCAACATAGAAGAACAAATAGAAAACACTGTGCACAGTGGCACATGGACCAACGTTTCAAAAAATTGTAAATATTTACAATAGCCCTGTGGTCAGACTATATCTTAGGCTGTAAGAGGCTATATCAGGATCTATTTGAAAAATGTATCTACTGTTAAATGAAATTCGCTGGTGGATCAGATGGTAAAGAATCTGCCTGCAATGCAGGAGACCCAGGTTTGATCCCTGGGTTGGGAAGATTCCCTAGAGAACGAAATGGCAACTCACTCCAGTATTCTTGCCTAGAGAATTCCATGGATAGAGGAGCCAGGTGGGCTACAGTCCATGGGGTCTCGAAGAGTTGGACACGACTGAGAGACTAACACTTTAAATGAACTCCAGGAGAAGGGATCCAGGCCTTTCCCTCATGTTTTGTAATTTAGTACTCTATGGCTCTGACTGCTGGTCTTTGGGTACAGAAGGAAGATAAATCATGTGGGAACCATTTCACAGAGCTGTTTTAACTCATGTGGACATGGCCTTATTTATGACACACCGACTCTCAGGTGGTGCATCTTTTCTCCTCTCCAGGTTCATCTTTCTCTAGGAATTTCCCCACACAGTGATTTCCAGGATCTGGTTAAGACTTGACTGCTGACAGGTCAGGGGAGAGGGCTACAAGTCTGATTTATCACTGGGTTCCTGGGGATGGATCTCATAAAAAGCAGATTCTGATTCATGAGGTCAATAGTGAGACCTAACATTCTTCCTTTCTAATCAACTTTCAGGGGCCACATGCTTCTGCTCCTTGGAGCACATTCTGAGCTGGGAGGGTTCAGAAAAAGTCAGAAGATTAAAAAGAGAGAAGGAAAGAAAAGAAAAAGTCAGAAGATGTGGGCCAGAGTTACTAACTGTGGCATCTTGGACAAGTCACTTTCCTCTCTAATCCTCAGACTCTTTATTGTTAAAATGGGAAACACAGCACTGATAACACAGCTTAGGTTCCTAAGGGTTCAAAGGAAGCTGTTAATATAACATGGCTTAATTTCATTTTGTTTGAAGCAAAAGAACTCCATATTTCTTTCTACTTAAGAAATTTATGAAATTATAAGTGGTCTGTGATGCACTGCTTCTTCATTTAAAAATCTGATTTTTGCATAATGGAAGTTATTCGATCAACTAGAATCTGGCATAGAGGTGACCTGCATTTACCTCTCAGTTCAGTTCAGTTCAGTAGCTCAGTCGTGTCCGACTCTTTGTGGCCCCATGAATCACAGCACACCAGGCCTACAGTAGGAATCAAATGTGGAGAAGGCAATGGCACCCCACTCCAGTACTCTTGCCTGGAAAATCCCATGGACGGAGAAGCCTGGTAGGCTGTAGTCCATGGGGTCGCTAAGAGTCGGACACGACTGAGCGACTTCATTTTCACTTTTCACTTTCATGCATTGGAGAAGGAAATGGCAACCCACTCAGTGTTCTTGCCTGGAGAATCCCAGGGATGGGGGAGCCTGGTGGGCTGCCGTCTATGGGGTTGCACAGAGTCGGACACGACTGAAGTGACTTAGTAGCAGCAGCAGCAGGACTCAAATGACTTCAATTTATGTTTATTTGAAGGTGGAGATGAAGAAAAGAGCCAAGAGAAGGATTTAAGGAAAACTTACAGTAATTATTAAGCATTACAAGGTAGAAGACAGACAAGTAAAACAAAAAATTTATACCCCTCATGATCAAAGGAGATAATTTTAAAGAAGAGCTTCACAAGTTCTAAAGCACCATAAAATGTCCTACATGTGGCTATCAAATAATTAACAAAATCAGAAAATATTTGGTGTCAGAACTCAATGTATAACTTATACTGATCAGATTCAGTTAGCCTCATTCTTTCCATTTGAACTTTCAGTTAGTGTAATGTGATAGTAACAACAGTAATGGTTATAAAGCAACCTACAACTAATTCAATTTATAGAATCCACTTCTTATTGAAAACAGCTGTGGGGCTTCTTGCCAAAATAACTCTCCTCAATTTCTTAGAGAGTTTCTGAAAGTTGGAAGCTTTTTCCAATGCAGGCCTTCCTAGCTGATGGGTAAAGAAGGTACTTGGGTCCTCTTGTAACCCTGGGCTTTGACTATGAGGCTCTGCATTGCTTTGGACACCTAATTAGTCTTGTACCTGTGAACATTTGTTTAGTTCCTCAAACTTCCTAGGTTCTCAGAATAATGACTCCAAAGGTGGGGGTGTCTCTGTATTTGGGGAACAAGTTGTGGCAATCTCACAATGTTTCTTTTTAGAGGAGAGGGGTAAAGAGTCCTTGTGCTGAAACACAATTAGTGCTGGCCATGAGGTCCCTGGGCTCTGAGGTGTGACATAGATGGAAAGAGCTAAGAAGCCCCAGGCTAGTGGTTCTCAAAGAGTGGTCCCTGCATGAACACCTCAACATCACCTGGGATCTTGTTAGAAATGTGACATTTCAGACCTTAGCCCAGGTCCACAGAATCAGAAATTCTGGGGGAGGCCCCCAGTATTCTACAGTGTAACTCACTCCCTAGGTGATTCTGATGCGTGATAAAACTGGAGGACCTCTACCCCAAACCAAAGGCTTCCACTGGAACCAAAACCATCTTAGCAACTTCTTTCTTCAGTACAGCCCAGAGGTTATGAGTTTCTGGTCACTGTGCAAGCTCATTCTTAGGCTGGTGCTTCTTCAACTCGGATGTGCCCAGAAATCTCCTGGGATCGTGTTGTAATGCACAGTGTAACTCCACTGCATCTGCGGAGGGTCCTGTGGCATGACAACCACAAGAAGCAGGCAGTGATGCTGATCAGCCAGTGGTTCCGTCCATGGACCAGCCGCTGATAGAGATGGATGGTTGATCATTCTCAGAGTAGGAAAGCCTTACATCATGTATTCTTTATTTTTTAATTGAAGAATAATTGCTTTACAGAATTTTGCTGTTTTCTGTCAAACATCAGTAAGAATCAGACATACATGAACCATATCTCCTCACTTCCAAACCTCCTTCCTATCTCCCTCCCCATCCCACCCTTCCAAGTTGTTACAAAGCCCCTGTTTGAGTTCTCTGAGTCATACAGTGAATTCCCATCGGCGATCTATTTTACATATGGTGCTGAGATTGCAGCCAGGAAATTAAAAGACGCTTACTCCTTGGAAGGAAAGTTATGACCAACCTAGACAGCATATTAAAAAGCAGAGACATTACTTTGCCAACCAAGGTCCGTCTAGTCAAGGCTATGGTTTTTCCCGTGGTTATGTATGGATGTGAGTTGGACTGTGAAGAAAGCTGATCACCAAAGAATTGATGCTTTTGAACTGTGATGCTGGAGAAGACTCTTGAGAGTCCCTTGGACTGCAAGGAGATCCAACCAGTCCATTCTAAAGGAGATCAATTCTGGGTGTTCAGGATGTTTAGCATCAGAAGGACTGATGCTAAAGCTGAAACTCCAATACTTTGGCCACCTCATGCGACGAGTTGACTCACTGTTAAAGACTCTGATGCTAGGAGGGATTGGGGGTGGGAGGAGACGGGGACGACAAAGGATAAGATGGCTGGATGGCATCACCGACTCAATGGACATGAGTTTGAGTGAACTCCGGGAGTTGGTGATGGACAGGGAGGCCTGGTGTGCTGTGATTCATGGGCTCGCAGAGTCGGACACGACTGAACGACTGAACTGAACTGAACTGATTGTAAATTTCAATGTTACTCTCTCCATACATCTCACCCTCTCCCTCCTCCCTTCCCCACATATCCATAAATCTGTTCTCTATGTCTGCTTCTCCATTGCTGCCCTGCAAATAAGTTCTTCAGTACCATCTTTATAGATTCCATATATATGTGTTAGTATATGATATTTATCTTTCTCTTTCTGACTCACTTCACTCTGTATAATAGGCTCGAGGTTCATCCACCTCATTAGAACTGACCTAAATTTATGACTGAGTAATATTCCATTGTATATGTACATATGTTCTATATATATATATTCTTTATCCATTCATTTGTCAATGGATATCTAGGTTTATTCCACGTTCTAGCTTTTGTAAATAGCATTGCTATGAACATTGGGGTACATGTGTCTTTTTCAATTGTGGTTTCCTTGGGCTATATGCCTAGCAGTGGGATTGCTAGGTCATATGGTGTTTTTATTCCTAGTTTTTAAAGGACTCTCCATACAATCTTCCACAGTGGCTGTATCAATTTACATTCCCACCAGCAATGCAAGAATGTTCCTTTTTCTGTACACCCTCTCCAGCATTTATTGTTTGTAGACTTTTTCGATGGCCATTCTGACTGATGTGAGGTGTTATCTCATTGTAGTTTTGATTTGCATTAGTCTAATAATGAGCAATGTTGAGCATCTTTTCATGTGTTTGTTAGCCATGTGTATGTCTTCTTTGGAGAAATGTCTGTTTAGGTATTATTCCAACTTTTTCATTCGGTTGTTTGTTTTTCTGGTATTGAGTTGTATGAGCTGCTTGTATATTTTGGAAATTAATTCTTTTTCTGTTGTTTCCTTTGCTATTATTTTCTTCTATTCTGTGGGATGTCTTTTCACCTTGTTTGTAGTTTCCTTTGCTGTGCAAAAGCTTTTAAGTTTAATTAGGTCCTACTTGTTTATTTTTGTTTTTATTTTCATTATTCTTTGAGGTCAGTCATTGAGGATCCTGCTTTGTCTTTCATTCATTTTAAGCTTATCTTTGTGTGTGGAATGAGGAAATATTCTAATTTCATTCCTTTACACATAGCTGTCCAGTTTTCCCAGAATCACTTATTGAAGAGGCTGTCTTTGCCCCCATTGTATATTCTCACCTCATTTAACAAAAATAAGGCACCCATAGGTGCATGGGTTTACTTTCGGGCTTTCTATCTTGTTCCATTGCTCTATATTTCTGTTTTTGTGCCAGTACCATACTATCTTGATGACTGTAGCTTTGTAGTATAGTCTTAAGTCAGGGAGGTTGATTCCTTCAGCTCCATTCTTTTTTCTCAAGATGCTTTGGCTATTTAGGGTCTTTTGTGTTTCCATGTGAATTTTGAAACTTTTTGTTCTAGTTCTGTGAAAAATGCCATTGGTAATTTGAGAGGGAATGCATTGAATCTGTAGATTGCATTTGTAGTATAGTCATTTTCACAATATTGATTCTTCCTACCCAGGGACAGGGAATATCTCTCCATTTGTTTTAGCCATCTTTGATTTCTTTCATCAGTGTCTTATAATTTTCCATATACAGTCCTTTTATCTCCTTAGTGAAGTGAAAGTCACTCAGTCGTGTCTGACTCTTGCGACCCCATGGACTGTAGCCTGCAAGGTTCCTCTGTCCATGGGATTCTCCAGGCAAGAATACTGGAGTGGGTTGCCATTTCCTTCTCCTTAGGTAGGTTTATTCCTAGATACTTTATTCTTTTTGTTGCAAAGGTTGATGGGATTGATTCCTTAATTTCTCTTTCTGATTTTTCATTGTTAGTATGTAGGAATACAAGTGATTTCTCTGTATTGATCTTGTATCCCATGACTGCTATATTCACTGATTAGCTCTAGTAATTTTCTGATAGTTTCTTTTCAGTTTTCTATGTATAGTATCATGTCATCTGCAAACACTGAAAGAAGAGTTTTACTTCTTCTTTTCTAATCTGGATTACTTTTATTTTTCTTTCTTTACTTGCCGTAGCTAGGACTTCCAAAACTATGTTGAATAATAGTGGTGAGAGTGGACATCCTTTCCTCATTCCGGATCTTAGAATGTTTTCAGGTTTTCACCACTAAGAATAAAGTTTACTGTGGGTTTATCATATATGGCCTTTACTATGTTGAGGTAGGTTCCTTCTATTCCCATTTTTGGAAGCATTTTTATAATAACTGAGTGCTGAATTTTGTCAGAGGCTTTTTCTACATCTATTGAGATGATCATATGGGTTTTATCTTTCAACATGTTAATATGGTGTATCACAGGGATTGGTTTGCATATACTGAAGAATTGTTGCATCCCTGGGATAAACCCGATTGCTCATGGTGTATGAGCTTTTTAATGTGCTGTTGAATTCTGTTTGCTAGAATTTACTGAGGACTTGTGCATCTGTGTTCATCAGTGATACTGACCTGTAATATTTTTGTGTGCTACCTTTGCCTAGTTTTGGTACTAGGCAGATGGTGACCTCGTAGAATGAGTTTGGAAGTGTTCCTTCCTCTGCAATTTTTTGGAAGAGTTTCAGAAAAATATGCATTAGCTCTTCTCTAAGTGTTTGATAGAATTCCCCTGTAAAGACATCTGGGCCTCAGTTCAGTTCAATTCAGTCGCTCAGTCATGTCTGACTCTTTGCGACCCCATGGACTGCAAAATGCCAGGCTTCCCTGTCCTTCATCAGCTCCCAGAGCTTGCAAAACTCACATCAGTAGACTCAACCATTACACCCTCTGTTGTCCCATCTCCTCCTGCTTTCAATCTTTCCCAGCAACAGGGTCTTTTAAATGAGTCAGTTCTCATCAGGTGGCCAAAGTACTGGAGTTTCAGCTTCAGCATCAGTTCTTCCAATGAATTTTTGGGACTGATTTCCTTTAGGATGGACTGGTTGGATCTCCTTGCAGTCCAAGGGACTCTCAAGAGTCTTCTCCAACACCACAGTTCAAAAACATCAGTTCTTTGGTGCTCAGCTTTCATTATACTCCAACTCGCAAATCCATACATGACTACAGGAAAAACCATAGCTTTGATGAGATGGAACTTTGTTGGCAAAGTAATGAATCAGCTTTTTAATATGCTGTCTAGTTTCAATTCAGTTCAGTTCAGTCGCTCAGTCGTGTCTGACTCTTTGCGACCTCATGAATCACAGCACGCCAGGCCTCCCTGTCCATCACCAGTTCCCGGAGTTCACTCAAACTCATGTCCATCGGGTTGGTGATGCCATCCAGCCATCTCATTCTCTGTCATCCCCGTCTCATCCCGCCCTCAATCCTTCCCAGCATCAGAGTCTTTAACAGTGAGTCAACTCGTCGCATGAGGTGGCCAAAGTATTGGAGTTTCAGCTTTAGCATCAGTCCTTCCAATGAACACCCAGGATTGATCTCCTTTAGAATGGACTGGTTGGATTTCCTTGCAGTCCAAGGGACTCCCAAGAGTCTTCTCCAGCACCACAGTTCAAAAGCATCAATTCTTCAGTGATCAGCTTTCTTCACAGTCCAACTCTCACATCCATACATGACCACGGGAAAAACCACAGCGTTGACTAGATGGACCTTTGTTGGCAAAGTAACGTCTCTGCTTTTTAATATGCTATCTAGGTTGGTCATAACTTTCCTTCCAAGGAGCAAGCGTCTTTTAATTTCATGGCTGCAATCAGCATCCACAGTGATTTTGGAGCCCCCCAAAATAAAGTCTGACACTGTTTCCACTGTTTTCCATCTATTTCCCATGAAGTGATGGGACCAGATGCCATGATCTTTGTTTTCTGAATGTTGAGCTTCAAGCCAACCTTTTCACTCTCCTCTTTCACTTTCATCAAGAGGCTTTTGAGTTCCTCTTCACTTTCTGCCATAAGGGTGGTGTCCTCTGCATATCTCAGGTTATTGATATTTCTCCCAGCAATCTTGATTCCAGCTTGTGCTTCTTCCAGCCCAGGGTTCCTCATGATGTACTCTGCATAGAAGTTAAAGAAGCAGTATGAAAATATACAAGCTTGATGTACTCCTTTTCCTAATTGGAACCAGTCTATTGTTCCATGTCCAGTTCTAACTGTTGCTTCCTGACCTGCATACAGGTTTCTCAAGAGGCAGGTCAGGTGGTCTGGGATTCCCATCTCTTTCAGAATTTTCCACAGTTTATTGTGATCCACACAGTCAAAGGCTTTGGCATAGTCAATGAAGCAGAAATAGATGTTTTTCTGGAACTCTCTTGCTTTCTCCATGATCCAGCAGGTGTTGGCAATTTGATCTCTGGTGCCTCTGCCTTTTCTAAAACCTGCTTGAACATTTGGGAGTTCACGGTTCACATATTGCTGAAGCCTGGCTTGGAGAATTTTGAGCATGACCCTACTAGTGTGTGAGATGAGTGCAATTGTGTGGTAGTTTGAGCATTCTTTGGCATTGCCTTTCTTTGGGATTGGAATGAAGACTGACCTTTTCCAGTCCTGTGGCCATTGCTGAGTTTTCCAAATCTGCTGGCATATTGAGTGCGGCACTTTCACAGCATCATCTTTCAGGATTTGAAATAGCTCAACTGGAATTCCATCACTTCCACTAGCTCTGTTCGTAGTGATGCTTTCTAAGGCCCACTTGACTTCACATTCCAATATGTCTGGCTCCAGGTGAGTGATCATGCCATCGTGATTATCTTGGTCGTGAAGATCTTTTTTGTACAGTTCTTCTGTTTATTCTTGCCACCTCTTCTTAATATCTTCTGCTTCTGTTAGGTCCATACCATTTCTGTCCTTTATCGAGCCCATCTTTGCATGAAATTTTCCTTTGATATCTCTAATTTTCTTGAAGAGATCTCTTGCTTTCCCTATTCTGTTGTTTTCCTCTATTTCTTTGCACTGATCGCTGAGGAAGACTTTCTTATCTCTCCTTGCAATTCTTTGGAAGTCTGCATTCAGGTGCTTATATCTCTCCTTTTCTCCTTTGCTTTTTGCCGCTCTTATTTTCACAGCTATTTGTAAGTCTTCCTCAGACAGCCATTTCGCTTTTTTGCATTTCTTTTCCATGGGGATGGTCTTGGTCCCTGTCTCCTGTACAATGTCAGAAACCTCCATCCATAGTTCATCAGGCACTCTGTCTATCAGATCTAGTCCCTTAAATCTATTTCTCACTTCCACTGTATAATCATAAGGGATTTGATTTAGGTCATATCTGAGTGGTCTAGTGGTTTTCTGTACTTTCTTCAATTTACGTCTGAATTTGGCAATAAGGAGTTCATGATCTGAGCCACAGTAAGCTCCTGGTCTTGTTTTTGCTAACTGTATAGAACTTCTTCATCTTTGGTTGCAAAGAATATAATCAATCTGATTTCGGTGTTGACCATCTGGTGATGTCCATGTGTAGAGTCTTCTCTTGTGTTGTTGGAAGAGGGTGTTTGCTATGACCAGGGCGTTCTCTTGGCAAACCTCTATTAGCCTTTGACCTGCTTCATCCCGTGCTCTAAGGCCAAATTTGCCTGTTCCTCCAGGTATTTCTTGACTTCCTACTTTTGCCTTCCAGTCCCCTATAATGGAAAGGACATCTTTTTTGGGTATTAGTTCTAAAAGGTCTTGTAGGTCTTCATAGAACCATTCAACTTCAGCTTCTTCAGCATTACTGCTTGGGGCATAGGCTTGGATTACTGTAATATTGAGTGGATTGCCTTGGAAACGAACAGACATCATTCTGTCGTTTTTAAGATTGCATCCAAGTACTGTATTTCGGACTCTTTTGTTGACCATGATGGCTACTACATTTCTTCTCAGGGATTCCTGCCGACAGTAGTAGATATAATAGTCATCTGAGTTAAATTCACCCATTCCAGTCCATTTTAGTTCACTGATTCCCAGAATGTCGACGTTCACTCTTGTCATCTCCTGTTTGACCACTTCCAATTTGCCTTGATTCATGGACCTAACATTCCAGGTTCCTATGCAATATTGCTCTTTACAGCATCGGATCTTGCTTCTATCACCAGTCACATCCACAACTGGGTATTTGTTTCGCTTTGGCTCCATCCCTTCATTCTTTCTGGAGTTATTTCTCCACTGATCTCCAGTAGCATACTGGGCACCTACCGATCTGGGGAATTCCTCATTCAGTATCCTATCATTTTGCCTTTTGATACCATTTATGGGGTTCTCAAGGCAAGTATACTGAAGTGGTTTGCCATTTCCTTCTCCAGTGGACCACATTCTGTCAGACCTCTCCACCATGACCCGTCTGTCTTGGGTGGCCCCACATGGCATGGCTTAGTTTCATTGAGTTAGACAGGTCTGTGGTCCATGTGATCAGATCAACTAGTTTTCTGTGATTATGATTTCAGTGTGTCTGCCCTCTGATGCCCCCTCGCAATACCTACTGTCTTATTTGGGTTTCTCTTACCTTGGTCGTGGAACATCTCTTCACAGCTGCTCCAGCAAAGCTCAGCCGCTGTACCTTACCTTGGACTTGGGGTAGCTTCTCTCGGCCATGCTTCTGCGCTTGGTTGGTTGCGCGGAGCCGGCGTCTCTCGCAAACATCTTTTAGTTTCATGGCTGCAGTCACCAGATGTAGTGATTTTGAAGGCCCCCAAAATAAAGTCTCTCACTGTTTCCACTGTTTCCCCATCTATTTGCCATGATATCATGGGACGAGATGCCATGATCTTAGTTTGATATTAGTGTTGATTTTAATCCAACTTTTTCACTGTCCTCTTTCACTTTCATCAAGAGGCTCTTTAGTTCTTCTTCACTTTCTGCCATAAGGGTGGTGTCATCTGCACATCTGAGGTTATTGATATTTCTCCCAGCAATCTTGATTCCAGTTTGTGCTTCATCCAGCCAGGCATTTTGCATGATATACTCTACATAGAAGTTAAATAAGCAGGGTGACAATATACTGCCTTGATGTACTCCTTTTCCTGTTTGGAACCAGTCTGTTGTTCCATGTGCAGTTCTAACTGTTGCTCCCTCATCTGTATACAGAGTTCTCAGGAGGCAGCTCAGATGGTCTGGTATCCCCATCTCTTGAAGAATTTTCCACAGTTTGTTGTGATCCACATAGCCAAAGTCTTTGGCATAGTCAATAAAGCAGAAATAGATGTTTTTCTGGAACTCTCTTGCTTTCTGGATGACTCTACAGATGTTGGCAATTTGATCTCTTGTTTTGTTGCCTTTTCTAAATCCAGTTTGAACATCTGGAAGTTCACGGTTCATGTACTGTTGAAGTCTGGCTTGGAGAATTTTGTGCAATATTTTGGTAGTGTTTGAGATGAGTGAAGTTATGTCGTAGTTTGAACATTTTTTGCCATTGCCTTTCTTTGGGATTGGAGTGAAAACTGATCTTTTCCAGTCCTGTAGCTGTTTTCCAAATTTGCTGGCATATTGAGTGCAGCACTTTCACAGCATCATCTTTCAGGATTTGAAATAGCTCAACTGGAATTCCATCACCGCCACTAGCTTTGTTCGTCGTGATGCTGTCTAAGGCCCACTAGACTTCACATTCCAGGATGTCTGGCTCTAGGTGAGTGATCACACCATAGTGGTTATCTGAGTCAGAAAGATCTTTTTTGTATACTTTTTCTGTGTCTTCTTGCCACCTCTTCATAATATCTTCTGCTTCTATTAGGTCCATACCATTTCTGTCCTTTATTGTACCCATCTTTGCATGAAATGTTTCCTTGGTATCTCTAATTTTCTTGAAGAGATCTCTAGTCTTGCCCATTTTATTGTTTTCCTTTATTTTTTTGCACTGATCATTGAGGAAGGCTTTCTTATCTCTCCTTGCTGTTCTTTGGTACTCTTGATTCAGGTGGATATATCTTTCTTTTTCTCCTTTGTCTTTCACTTCTCTTTTTTCTCAGCTATTTGTAAGGCCTTCTCAGTCAACCATTTGCCTTTTTGCATTTCTATTTTGGGGATGGTCTTGATCACTGCTTCCTGTACAATGTCGCAAACCTCCAACCATAGTTCTTCATTTACTCTATCAGATCTAATCCCTTGAATCTCTTTGTCACTTCCACTGTATGGCTTTTATTTTTGGAAGTTTTTGATCACAGCTTCAATTTCAGTGTTTGTAATTTACTTGTTCATAATTTCTATTTCTTCCTGGTTCATTCTTGGGAGGTTGAACTTTTCTAAGAATCTGTTCATTTCCTCTAGGTTGTCCATTTTATTAGCATATAGTTGCTCATAATATTCTCTTATGATCTTTGTGTTTCTGTGTGGTCTTTTTTATTTCTAATTTTGTTGATTTGATTTTTCTCCCTTTTTTTCTTGATGAGTCTGGCTAGGGTTTTGTCAATTTTGCTTATCTCTTCAAATAACCAGCTTTTAGTTTTATTATTTTTGCTATTGCTTTCTTCATTTCTTTTTCAGTTATTTCTGCGCTGCTCTCTATGATTTATTTTCTACTGCTGACTTTGGTTTTTCTTGTTCTTGTTCTTCTTCTTTCTCCAGTTGCTTTAGCTGTAGAGTTAGGTTGTCTATTTGATGTTTTCTTGTTTCTTGAGGTAGGATTATATTGCTATAAACTTCCCTCTTAGAACTGCTTTTGCTGAATCCCATAGGCTTTGGGTCTTCATGTTTTCATTGTCATTCGTTTCTAGGAATCTTTTGATTTTCCTTCTTATTTCTTCAGTAACCTCTTTGTTATTTAGTAATACATTGTTCAATATCTATGAGTTTGTATTTTTTGCAGCTTTTTTCTGTAGTTGATATCTAGTCTCATAGCATTGTGTTCACAGAAGAGACTTGGTATAATTTCAATTTTATTTAATTTACTGAGGCTTGATATGTGGCCCACGATGTGGTCTATCCTGGAGAATGTTCCATGTGCACTTGAGAAAATAGTGTTTTCTTCTTCGTTTGAATGGAATGTCCTGCAGCCATTAATTATGTCCATTTGGTCTAATGTTTCATTTAAAGTTTGTATTTCCTTATTGATTCTCTGTTTTGATGATCTGTTCATTGGTATAAGTGGAGCGTTAAAGTCCCCTACTATTATTGTGTTACTGTTGCTTTCCCCTCTTATGCCTGTTAGTGTTTCTTTATGTATTAAGGTGTTCCTATGTTGGATGCAGATGACACTACCCTTATGGCAGAAAGTGAAGAGGAACTCAAAAGCCTCTTGATGAAAGTGAAAGAGGAGAGTGAAAAGGTTGGCTTGAAGCTCAACATTCAGAAAACAAAGATCATGGCATCTGGTCCCATCACTTCATGGGAAATAGATGGAAAAACAGTGGAAACAGTGTCAGACTTTGTTTTTTTGGGCTCCAAAATCACTGCAGATGCTGACTGCAGCCATGAAATTAAAAGACGCTTGCTCCTTGGAAGGAAAGTTATGACCAACCTTGATAGTATATTAAAAAGCAGAGACATTACTTTGCCAACCAAGGTCCGTCTAGTCAAGGCAATGGTTTTTCCCGTGGTCATGTATGGATGTGAGAGTTGGACTGTGAAGAAAGCTGATCGCCGAAGAATCGATGCTTTTGAACTGTGGTGTTGGAGAAGACTCTTGAGAGTCCCTTGGACTGCAAGGACATCCAACCAGTCCATTCTAAAGGAGATCAATCCTGGATGTTCATTGGAGCGACTGATGCTAAAGCTGAAACTGCAATACTTTGGCCACCTCATGCAACGAGTTGACTCACTGGAAAAGACTCTGATGCTGGGAAAGGTTGGGGGCGGGAGGAGAAGGGGACGACGGAGGATGAGATGGCTGGATGGCATCACCGACTCTGTGGACATGAGTTTGAGTGTACTCCGGGAGTTGGTGATGGACAGGGAGGCCTGGCGTGCTGTGATTCATGGGGTCGCGGAGAGTCGGACACGACTGAGCGACTGAACTGAACTGATGTTGGATGCATAAATATTTGCAATTGTTATGTCTCTTCTTGGATTGATTCCTAGATCATTATGTAGTGTCCTTCTTTGTCTCTTATAATATTCTTTATTTTAAAGTCTATTTTGTCTGAAGTAAGGATTGCCACTCTGACTTTCTTTTGGCTTCCATTTGCATGGAGTATTTTTTTTCCATCTTCTTACTTTCAGTCTTTATGTGTTTCTAGGTCTGAAGTGGGTCTTTTGTAGGCAGCATATATGTGGGTCTTGTTTTTGTATCCAGTCAGTCTGTATCTTTTAGTTGGTGCAATTAATCTGTTTATATTTAAAGTAATTATTGATATATATGTTCCTATTGACATTTTCTTAATTATTTTGGGTTTGTTTTTTTAGGTCTTTTCTTTGCCTGTGTTTACTGGCTATGTAAATCCCTTTAGTGTTTGATGTAAGGCTGGTTTGGTGGTGTTAAATTCTCTTAACTTTTGCTTGTCTGTGAAGCTTTTGATTTCTCCATCAATTTTGAATGAGATCTTTGCTGGGTTAAGTAATCTTGGTGGTAGATTTTTTTCTTTCCGTACTTTAAATATATCCTGCCATTCCCTTCTGGCCTGCAGAGTTTATGCTGAAAGATCTGTTGTTAATCATATGGGTTTTCCCTTGTATGTTAATTGTTGCTTTTCCCTTGCTGCTTTTAATAGTCTTTCTGTGTGTTTAATCACTGTTATCTTGATTAATATGTGTCTCCATGTGTTTATCCTTGGGTTTATGCTGTAAGGGACTGTCTGTGCTTCTTGGGCTTGATGGACTATTTCCTTTCCAATGTTGGGGAAGTTTTCAACTATAACTTCTTCAAAAAATTTTTCAGTGCCTTTGTTTTTTTCTTCTTCGTCTGGGAACCCTGTAACTTGATTGTTGATGCATTTAGTATTGTCCCAAATGTCTCTGAGGCTATCCTCAATTCTTTTCATTCTTTTCCCTTTATTCTGCTCTTCAGCAGTTATCTCCACCATTCTATCTTCTGGTTCATTTATCAATTCTTCTGCCTAGGTTATTCTGCTATTGGTTCCTTCTAGAGTATTTTTATTTAAGTAATCATGTTATTCCTCTCTGTTTGCTTATTCCTTATTTCTTCTATATCCTTGGTGATTGTGTTAACTTTGTTAATGGTTTCTTGTATCTTCTCCATTCTATTTTCAAGTCTTTGGAACATCTTTACTATCATTATTCTGAATTCTCTTTCAGGTAGATTGGTTATTTCCTCTTCATTTATTTGGTCTTGTGAGCTTCTTTCTTGTTCTTTCATTTGTTCTGTATTTCTCTGTATCTTTATTTTTTAATTTTTTCTAACTTGCTCTGTTTGAGGTCTCCCTTTTCCAGGATTTAGGTTTGTATTTCTTCTTCCTTTTGGCTTTTTCCCCTGGAGAGAAAGGTAGGTTGAAGGTTTTGTGTTGACTTCTTGTTAGGGGTGACTTGTGCTTGTGTTTTAGTGGTAGGAGATCAAGAAGATCAATCTGGTAATTATAGAAATAATGGGACATATACACATACTTCCATGCATACAGTTATAACCAAACTATTCTAAAGAATTGAGAACAGGAGTTTGACTTGGTGAACAAGGGAAACTGAAAAGTGTTATCAATTAAAAGCAGAGCTAACTAATGCTTAGCCTGGAAAACTGAGCCTGAGCAGATTTAAAACTGGGGAATATAGCAAAGAGAGCTCAACATTTTAACCTCAGTTTCACTTCCCCACTAGCCTGCCGAAGTCTGTTGGCCACGTTGTCATGTTCAGGTAGGTCCTGCTCTCACATCATGTATTAGGAGGGGTAGTATCTTCTCCAAGAGGATGAAGATTGGTTGGGGAGAGGAGGGAAAAACAATCTTACTCTTTGAATACGAAAATCACAGGTACACATGTAGTGCTTAAACAGATATGCAGTATATCTGTAGTATTAAACTTTCATGAGGAAAAATGATTAGGAAAAAATGTCTAAAAGAGTTCCTGTGGGCAGGGGGCTAATAATAAAAAAGAAGGTTGAGAATCACTGCCTTACACAGATAAATTAGTGGAGCCAGCCTGTCCCTATCTGTGATGAGGGTAGGAAGGCTCTGTCACCATTAACACCTTATTGACTGGGGAATTTTTGCAGAAATGAACACCTTAACACTTGTAGCCATCAATTTGTTATGTAAGTGAATAGTGAAACATCTCGGATCAATGGCATTCAGGTAACAAAGGACATATGTCTCTGGTCAGTAATGTGGGTTCAGCTATACACTTCTCACCACAGACAACAGCAGAGAACACCTAAATGAGGGATTGCAGGATTTCTAGGATTAATAACGTAATGGGAATACAGTGGTTTTCAGCACTACCCTCTATGATTTTTTCTTTATATTAGGAAAAATGCAACCCAATGATCAGTTGAGATAGTAACAATTTTACAAGACCCATAATGGGTATAATTTATTATTAGGTCTCAAGGCTCCAGATATCTCATGTGGTTTTCAGACTCAGAAGAAGCACAGGGACTTCCCTTGTGCTCAGTGGTTAAGACTTTGCCCTTCAATGCAAGAGGTGTGGGTTTGATCTCTAGTCAGGGAACGAAGATCCCACATGACTTGGGGCCAAAAAACTAAAACATAAAACAGAAGCAGTATTGTAACAAACTCAATAAAGACTTTAAAAATAGTCCACAATAAAAAATTTTCTTAAAAAGAAGCACAAATAAAGACTGAGAATTTAGAGTGACATTCTTAGCAAACAATGAATCACTGGAGGGTGTTCACCCTGGACCTGTCCCGGTTCCGGGGGCAGGTGAGAACATAGGGACTCCTTTACTCTTTCCTCCACGCTGCTGGCCCAGTGGGATTTGAGACACCTGTGATTTACTAACTGGCTCCCATCCTGAGCAGAAGAAACCTGGTACCTTTAACTTCCAACCAATCCTGGTACAGCACCTGGGTAAGCTTTCTGAGTACAAGCCTCCTCATCTACAAAATAGCAGTGCTAAATTATAAGATTATTGTAAGGGTTAAATGAGATAAGAACCAAGCACTTACTTAGCCCTCATTTAGTTGATGCTGTTCTTATTGCTGCCCTGGCTGTTATTGCCAAAATGACAACTGGGTCAGTCAGTTCAGTTCAGTTGCTCAGTCGTGTCTGACTCTCCGCGACCCCATGAATCACAGCACGCCAGGCCTCCCTGTCCATCACCAACTCCCGGAGTTCACCCAAACTCATGTCCACAGAGTCGGTGATGCCATCCAGCCATCTCATCCTCCGTCGTCCCCTTCTCCTCCCGCCCCCAACCTTTCCCAGCATCAGAGTCTTTTCCAGTGAGTCAACTCGTCGCATGAGGTGGCCAAAGTATTGCAGCTTCAGCTTTAGCATCAGTCCCTCCAATGAACATCCAGGATTGATCTCCTTTAGAATGGACTGGTTGGATGTCCTTGCAGTATAAGGGACTCTCAAGAGTCTTCTCCAACACCACAGTTCAAAAGCATAGATTCTTCAGCAATCAGTTTTCTTCACAGTCCAACTCTCATATCCATACATGACCACGGGAAAAACCATTGCCTTGACTAGACGGACCTTGGTTGGCAAAGTAATGTCTCTGCTTTTTAATATACTGTCAAGGTTGGTCATAACTTTCCTTCCAAGGAGCAAGCATCTTTTAATTTCATGGCTGCAATTAGCATCTGCAGTGATTTTGGAGGCCCAAAAAATAAAGTCTGACACTGTTTCCACTGTTTTTCCATCTATTTCCCATGAAGTGATGGGACCAGATGCCATGATCTTTGTTTTCTGAATGTTGAGCTTCAAGCCAACCTTTCAACTGGGTAATGCTCCATAAATATTTGATGAACTACTGATGACTGGATGCAGCCTGTTTACTTCTTGCTCTCTGCTCTGTTTACATTGTGCTTATCTGAAGTTTGTCTAAAGGAAGGTCCCACAGACCACACAGTCGTAAAGGGCCAGGTGAGCCATCTTGAGCCTTCCCCACCACTCCACTTTCACCCCCAGCATTCTAGTTACAGATATCCATCTCAGCATCCTGACTGGCCACCACTTACTTGTCTGATCTTACAAAACTGGTCATGACTCATGTGAGCCAAAGTTTTTTCTTGATCACAGTGTGATCTGTTCCTCACCTTCTTCCTTTGGCACATTCATCAGTTCACCTGAAGATTGAGGAGTCACTTACCTTCTGTCTTCTGTGGCACTTTCTTGCATGATACACTAGGTCCCCTATTATCCTAACCAGATATGGCAGCAGAATATCTATAAACTGCTGCTAATAAGTATATCCAGAGGTCAGCAAACTTTTCTTAAAGAAAGTGAAAGTGAAGTTGCTCATTCGTGTCTGACTCTTTGTGACCCCATGGACTGTAGCCTACCAGGTTCCTCCATCCATGAGATTTTTCCAGGCAAGAATACTGGAATGGGTTGCCATACCCTCCTCCAGGGGATCGCCCTGACCCAGGTGTTGAAGCTGAGTCTCTTACGTCTCCTGCTTTGGCAGGTGGGTTTTTTACCACTAGCACCACCTGGGAATCTGAGAGGGGATCAGTTCAGTTCAGTTCAGTCGCTTAGTCATGTCCGACTCTTTGCGACCCCATGAACCACAGCACGCCAGCCCTCCCTGTCCATCACCAACTCCCGGAGTTCACTCAAACTCATGTCCATCGAGTTGGTGATGCCATCCAGCCATCTCATTCTCCGTCGTCCCCGTCTCCTCCTGCCCCTAATCCCTCCTAGCATCAGACTCTTTTCCAGTGAGTCAACTCTTCGCATGAGGTGGCCAAAGTATTGCAGTTTCAGCTTTAGCATAAGTCCTTCCAATGAACACCCAGGATTGATTTCCTTTAGAATGGACTGGTTGGATTTCCTTGCAGTCCAAGGGACTCTCAAGAATCTTCTCCAGCACCACAGTTCAAAAGCATCAATTCTTTGGCGATCAACTGTCTTCACAGTCTAACTCTCACATCCATACATGACCACGGGAAAAACCATAGCCTTGACTAGACAGACATTGGTTGGCAAAGTAATGCCTCTGCTTTTTAATATACTATCAAGGTTGGTCATAACTTTCCTTCCAAGGAGTAAGCGTCTTTTAATTTCATGGCTGCAATCAGCATCCGCAGTGATTTTGGAGTCCAAAAAAATAAAGTCTGTCACTGTTTCCACTGTTTCCCCATCTATTTCCCATGAAGTGATGGGACCAGATGCCATGATCTTTGTTTTCTGAATGTTGAGCTTCAAGCCAACCTTTTCACTCTCCTCTTTCACTTTCATCAAGAGGCTTTTGAGTTCCTCTTCACTTTCTGCCATAAGGGTGAGAGGGGATAAGTATATATAAATAAGTGTGAATAATCTGTGGTCTGAAAGGAGACTGCAGAGGGGCATAAAATATTTCCACATATTTTTTGAAATGTTTCCATTCAAAAGGTGGATGCAAATTCTCCTCCTCTTAAATTCATATTAAATTTATCAGCTGACTTCTAATGTCTAGAATGTGGTAGATGTGATGCTCTAACTTCCAAAGAGAAGTCACAGAAAGAATGGTAAAATCTGGTCCTCTCTCTTTTGGACCACTTGCTCTTGGAGAAGACAAACGCTGTGCTGTGAAGATACTGAAGCAGTTTTTTGAGGAGACTTTTGTGTGGAGAAATGGAGGCCTTCCAGCAACAATCAGCACCAATTTTTCAGCCATTTAAGTAAGGTACCTTGAAAGTGAATCCTTCAGTTATGTCCCCTGCATGACACTGGTGCCTCTAAAGATCATGCTGCACTCCGATTTGAAGTTTTTCTGCTACTGAGGAAAAGAAAAAAATGTGTCAGGTGATAGAATTAAGAGAACAAGGGACAGGAGGGAGGAATATGAAGAGTGAGGTAGAAGAAGGTCTGGAGCAGCGTCAGCAAATACAGCCTGAGGGCCAAAGGTGACACAGGTCCAGTTGAAAGCTTTGTTTAAAGGGTTGTTAGTGACTTGCAGACTCAGAGAATAAATTTATGGTTGCTGGGGTGAAGGATGGGGGAAGGGATAGTTAGGGGGGTTGGGATGGACAGGCATACACTGCTATATTTAAAATGGATAACCAAAAAGGACCGACTGTGATGCACAGGGAACTCTGCTCAATGTTATGTGCCAGCCTGGATGGGAGGGGAGTTTGGGGGAGAATGGATACATGTATACATATGACTGAGTCCCTTTGCTATTCAACTGAAACTATCATGACATTGTTAATTGGCTATACTCCAATATAAAATAAAATGTTTTAAAAAACAAAGAGTTGTTGATAAAATAGGAGACTGTGAAACAGAATTTATATGGTCCTTTTCAGGAAAAAAAATTTGCTGACTCCCAGTCTAGAGCATTGAAGAAGGATCGGTACTGAAGATAAAGATTTTGGAGTCAAGAGCATCTCAGAGGACTCCCCTGGTGGTCCAGTGGCTAAGACTCTGCACTCCCAATGCAGGGGCCTGTGTTCAGTTCCTGGTCAGGGGACTAGATCCCACATGCCACAAGTAAAAGTTCAGGTGCTACAACTAAGGCCTGGCACAGTCAAAGACATAAACATAATAAATGCCTTTAAAAAACAGCATCTCAGTAATCTTTGAAGTTAAGAGAAGAGATGGTTTGATATATGCATCTAGCACCTAGTTCCCAGGTCTGTTACCACTGGGGAAGAGATGAACCTTAGGAAGAGCCTTAACCGTAACCTTACCCTAATTACAGATGACCGTGATTCCAACTTCATTCAGGCTGTGTTCCCAGGAAGAAAGAGGGAGGGATTGTAGATGTTTCTTCAAATCTCTCTGGTTTGATGGAAAAAGTACCTTATTTTGGAGTCCAAATAACTGGGTAAAACTAAACACAATTACAATTGCAGCATAGGCATGTGCATAGTATGTCACAGTTGAAAGCAGAGCCCATAATGGACTTTTAATGTCACTTTCTGGAATTAAAGGAACTGGATAGCTTTGAATGGCCTCAAAAAGTCCTCTAGCCTGATGGAGGCTCAGGTTACTTAATTTATATCATGGGGATCATGCCGAGGATTATATATGATTAAACTTATAAAAGCATTCAGTTCAGTTCAGTTGCTCAGTCGTGTCCGACTCTTCGCGACCCCATGAATTACAGCACTCCAGGCCTCCCTGTCCATCACTAACTCCCAGAGTTCACTCAAACTCATGTCCATCGAGTCGGTGATGCCATCCAGCCATCTCATTCTCTGTCATCCCCGTCTCCTCCCACCCTCAATCCTTCCCAGCAACAGACTCCTCCAGTGAGTCAACTCGTCGCATGAGGTGGCCAAAGTATTGCAGTTTCAGCTTTAGCATCAGTCCTTCCAATGAACACCCAGGACTGATCTCCTTTAGAGTGGACTGGTTGGATCTCCTTGCAG
Source organism: Moschus berezovskii (assembly GCF_049115385.1). Lineage (NCBI taxonomy): Eukaryota > Metazoa > Chordata > Mammalia > Artiodactyla > Moschidae > Moschus > Moschus berezovskii. The sequence continues at coordinate 17,659,875 of NC_142479.1, forward strand.
TCCAAGGGACTCTCGAGAGTCTTCTCCAGCACCACAGTTCAAAAGCATCAATTCTTCGGCGATCAGCTTTCTTCACAGTCCAGCTCTCACATCCATACATGACCACGGGAGAAACCATAAACTTGACTAGACGGACCTTTGTTGGCAAAGTAATGTCTCTGCTTTTTAATATTAGCACCCTAAAAATGTATAAGGAAGGAAATGTTTTTATTCTATTTTCAAAGGTGGGGAAATAGTCCACATCTTTGTCAACTGGCGATGCAGAGTTTCTGTTTATCATAATGTAATCACAGATTACATATATAGACAGTTCAATGGCAAGCCACTCCAGTACTATTGCCTAGAAAATCCCATGGATGGAGGAGCCTGGTAGGCTGTAGTCCATGGGGTCGCTAAGGGTCGGACACGACTGAGCGACTTCACTTTCACTTTTCACTTTCACACACTGGAGAAGGAAATGGCAACCCACTCCAGTGTTCTTGCCTGGAGAATCCCAGGGACGGGGGAGCCTGGTGGGCTTCCGTCTATGGGGTCACACAGAGTCGGACACGACTGAAGTGACTTAGCAGCAGTAGCAGCAGCAACTTGAGGTTACTGTGTTTCTCAACAGAATCCAGTTACATCAGTTAGTAAACTCTTTTTATAAACAGATATCTCTTCACAACTAATGATAGATGGGAATGAACTTTCTGTACTAGTTCTACTTAAATGAAAGGAAACTTTATGAGTCTTGGCTAACACGAGGAATACAATACTCAGTGTTTTATTCCGATATGCTCTTTTGCTTCCAAAATTGAACTTTTTTCAGTTGTTGTTTTTATTTTTGAAGAATTAGCCTTTGGGGAAGAAAACAATACATCTAATCTCTACCAGTGTTTTCAGTGGAATAAATTTCAGCCATCCCAGTGAGCACAATGAGAAAATGAGTTTGACCTTGTTCATTCATTTCATCATTCCCTTAAGAAAGTTGCAGCATCACTGAAAACTCCTAAATTGGCACATGGGGATGTCAGGCCATCTTTGGTCTTGGCTGGGGTTTTGAGAATCAAATCTGGAATGATGAGAGGGGGAAAGATTCCTGCCATTTTTATCTTCAAGCCTGAACTTTTTTTTTTTTTTGCTTTCCCTGTTTGGATTGTTGTGTAGATTTCAGATGACTTGTTTGTTTCTGACCCAGGACTCTCTTTGCCTGGTGCATCTGAAAACTACCTCTTAGGGTTCTTATGCCACAGCTAGAAGTAATAGGTGCTGTGCTCCTTTCCTGGCCCAAGTTTGTGAGCACCTTTAAAAGCCACTTGCCTATATTTAAAATTACTTCCTTTACATGTAGAGTAAGATCTACAGCACATGGTTCAAAATAAGCAGTATGCAGGGGGCAATCTTCTACCTTCTCTCTTTCAATTGCTTAAAGACCACAGCACTGTCCACTATAATGTCCAACCCTTCCTTCCATCCCTTCCCAGGCTTTGGGTCCAACCTTTAGTCTATTGGAAAAACTAGGACTTTAGAGTCAGCCCTTGTAAGTGAAAGATTTTGAGTTGGAACCTAGATCCATGGGCAACCAGCTCAGGGGCATGAGACTCATGCAATACATCAGACAAGAAGGAGTTCCCTTGGAATCACTTGCACTAGTTACCTTTCTATTCTATTTTGACCTGCTATTGTTTGCAGACAGAATAGCTAAAGGTTATTTCTGATCCCCTGAGGACTCTATCAGATTTATATCAGTAATTAAAAGTGTGGTGCGTAAGGTGGCTGAATGCATCCAGCAGTACAATTTTAGGCAGGAAACAGTGAGCTACTCCCTTTCACTCACAAGTTACAACAGCACTTATTTCAATACTTTATCTTGGTCCAGCTGCCAGAAAACTTTTCATTCTCCTCCCTTACACACAGGGAGCCGCCTTTCCTTGGATATCTGAACTCGGAAACATTTAACATTCTCCCAGGAAATAACTCCATTCAAAGCTATTGTTTTTAAGTGCTAGAGTGATTGACTTGAAAGTAACTTGCGTAAATCAGAGCTGTTGATTACTAAACACAATGGTAATTGCTGGGAGGGTACTAAAAACACGGTATGAATAATATGGCACAATTGAAAGTAGACTCTATAATGGACTTTAAATAATATCATATACAGCAGTTAAAGGAACAGAGCTGGCAAGCACACAGCTCGAAAGCTTGCACTACTTTTCCTGTTTCTTCACGTGGTGAGTATTTTTAAGTCATCGTATTTTTTCCCTTCTGCACTTGGAAGTTTCAGAAGGCTTTTCAGCTAGTGTTTCAGTGGCCATTATCTATCAATTGTATTTGCACAAAGGACAAAAAGGATTTTCGGTCCTAATGTTCTAGATGATGAGTTCTTTGAGGGTGATGACAGTATTTTAGTCATCTCTGTTCCTAGTACCTGGGGTCAATATTTGTCACGTAATAAACACTCAGTAAATGGTTATTAAATTGAAACCTGACAATACTCAATTACTGAGTCAAGAAAATTTTCCAAACTGTGTCTGTGTGTCAGAAGAACTATGGGTATGTGGACATCCTGTCTCCTTCAGTTCTCACAAGCTAAAATGGTCTGAGAGTGGGCTGAGCCCCAAGGCAGTGACCTCTGTGAGCAGTTTTGCTTAATTACCCTGCTGTGCCACTCATATCATTTTCTGTGTTTGTCTTGATGTGGAAGAATTAGGGGACAGGTTGGGAAGTGCTAGGTAAGATAATTCTCTCTGGACAATACTAAGATTAAATAACACATTATCAGCTGATTTAAAGGGTAGCTCTGTATTACTTTATGAAGTATTTTGGTTCCTTAAGATCTCAGATAATCACAAGCAGTAAAATATGTCAATAAAGTAAGGAAGTAATTATCACAGTCAAATCCCATCATGGTGGGTGTGTATGTGCGTATGTACCATTGGGAGCGGTACAACAGGGAGTTCTTGCAGCTTTCTGAAGAGTGTCTTATCTCTTAGAAGGCGTAGCCAAGGAATTCTACACATACTGGTTAGACAATATTAATGACACTTTTATGTGCAGTGGCTGTAAATACTTTCACTGGGAGAGAAATCCTATAAATCTTCAAAGAGAAATGAGACTTTTCTTCTATTTTCTGATCACGCTTTCTGAATTCTAAATGTGGTAAAAGATGTTCATAACCAGCATCAAAGACATGAGCTGAAATTGAAACCATCTACTTGAAATTGGAAATGCTTCTGAAAATCCAGAACATGTAGCTTCCATTTTTCTACTAGAAGTGCACACAGCAGTGTTCTGAATGATGTGTTTTAAGGATGTGCATAGCATCGTGGGAAGAGGGCATGGGCAGTCTTGGAGGCAGAGTGAGAGGGGAAGCAGACATTATAGGTTGTGGCAAGAGGAGAAGGGGACGACAGAGAATGAGATGGCTGGATGGCATCACCGACTCTGTGGACATGAGTTTGGGTGAACTCCGGGAGTTGGTGATGGACAGGGAGGCCTGGCGTGCTGTGATTCATGGGGTCGCAAAGAGTCGGACACGACTGAGCGACTGAACTGAACTGAACTGAACTGAGGTGTTTAACCTATGACAAGTTTCTAGGTTGTGTGGTGAAGAGAGAATGGGCAAAATGACAGAGAGGTGGGCTTATGTTCTGGTTCTAAGTCTTTCTAGTTGCATGGTTTTGAGGACTAAGCCTCAGTTTCCAATAATAAAGCACCTGAACAATAAGTACTATACAAGTCTCTATGAAGACTAACAGGGCAATGTGTATAAAGTCCTGTACCTGCTACTATTGGGTCCTCAGTATACCCTCTGGGTGGAGAAGGAAATGGCAACCTATTCCTGTATTCTTGCCTGGAGAATCCCGTGGAGAGAGGAGCCTGGTGGGCTGCTGTCCATGGGGTTGCACAGAGTCAGACACGATTGAAGCGACTTAGCACACACGCATGCATACCCCCTGGGTCATCCCCATGATTCAGAGAGAACCATACCGCCAGACAGGGCAGACTGGGCAGTAGACTTAAGACCCTCAAAGCCTACCAGACACAGACTGCAGGGTTAGTGACAGAAAGAATTGCTCCTAAGGCTTTGGGAGAATTTAATGAGGAGCTAATAGTAGGTAGAAGCAGTAGTCTAAGACAGTTCCCAAGATTCCTTCCCTCAGTGTACACAGCCTGTATAATCCTCTGCCCTCGAGTGTGAATGAGACATGTTTACGGTGGGATAGTCACTCTTGTGATTTGATGATGCTATGGGGCACTTTGAAGAAAGGGATATTAGCCTTTTGCAACTGACCTGATCAAATAAGGCCTAAAAAATATTGAGCTCTTCCTGAAGAAAGGAATCAATTGTGGGGAGGGTTTTTGTTGCTGTTGTTGCTGCCTTCAAAGATGTGCTGTGCTATGCTAAGTTGCTTCAGTCGTGTATGACTCTGCCACCCTATGGACTGTAGCCTCCTGTGTCCATGGGATTCTCTAGGCAAGAATACCCTCCTCCAGGGGACTCAGGGATCAAACCCACATCTCCTGTGGCTCCTGAATTGCAGGTGATTCTTTACTGCTGAGCCTGTAGGGAAGGCCGCCTTTGAAGACAGAGAAGATCAAATGATAAGGACCTCTTCTAGGACTAAAGAGCAGACTTTAAGAGTTTAGAGAACCCCCTGTTGACACTGAGCAAGGAACAAGGAACTGAATTCTGCCTCTGCTAGTGGACCATAAGCTACAGATAAGAAGAGAGTCCAGTTGATATAAAGCCTCAAGCAGAGAACCCAACTACACTGTGTCTGGACTTCTGGCTGACAGGAATTGCAAAATAAGTAAGTAATGGCTGTTGCTTTAAGTCACTAAATTTTCAGTAATTTGTCATGCAATGTCTTTCCAAATAGCTAGAAAGCTCATCAACAGTAGGATCTAGTTCTTGTCACTGTGCTTCCTCAGATAGTCCAAGAAAGTGTTTGATCAAAAGTTGACATGAGTTCAAGGAAACCAGAAATGAAAGAGACACCTGTACCCCAATATTCATTGCAGCACTATTTACAATAGCTTAGGACGTGGAAGCAATTTAGATGCCCATCGACAGACGAATGGATAAGGAAATTGTGGTACACATTCACAATGGAATATTACTCAGCTATAGAAAGGAATGCATTTGAGTCACTTCTAATGAGGAGGATGAACCTGGACCCTATTACACAGGGTGAAATAAGTCAGAAAGAGAAAGACAAATACTGTATATCAGCACATATATATGAAATTTAGAAAAATGGTACCGACCATCTTACATGAAGAGCAGCAAAGGAGACACAGATATAAAGAACAGACTTTTGGACTCAGTGGGAGAAGGCCAGGGTGGGATGATATGAGAGAGTAGCATTGAAACATGTACATCACCATATATGAAATAGATCACCAGTGCAGATTCAGTGCTTGAAGCAGGGCGCCCAAAGCCAGTGCTCTGGGACAACCTAGAGGGGGTGGGGAGGGAGATGGGAGGGGGTTCAGGATGGGGGGAACCCATGTATGTCTATGACCGATTCATGTTGATGTATGGCAAAAGCCATCACAATATTGTGAAGTATTTGTCCTCCAATTGAAATAAATAAAAAAAAATAGTTGTTGGGTTGAGCATTTTATAGTCTCTAGCCTGGCAGGCTACAGTCCCTGGAGTGGCACGGAGTTGGACACGACTCGTGATGAAGCTCGAGCCTCCTACAAGGCATCCACATCCTCCAGCTCGTTTGATGTTCGCAGTGTGACTGTGCTGAGGCAGGGCGGAGAGGGAGCTGAAGCTCAAAGAGGAAGACAGCTTTTCCTGGGGTTAAAAACAATCCCACTACGGTCGCTGGGGCAATGAGGGGAAGGGATAGTTAGGGAGTTTGGGATGGATGTGTACACACTGCTACATTTCAAACGATAACCAACAAGGACCTACTGTATAGCAAGTGGAACTCTGCCTAATGTTATATGGGAGCCTGGATGGGAGCAGAATTTAGGGGCGAATGGATACATGTGTATGGACGGCTGAATCCCTTTGCTGTTCATCTGAAACTATCACAACATTGTTTGCTAATCTGCTATATCCCAATTCAAAATAAAAAGTTAAAAAAAAATCCCATACCTTCATAATCCCCAGTCCCATGTAGTTTTCCTACATAAGGGCTTTCTCCATTTCAAGGATTAGGATGTGAACTATCTGATACTTTGAGCAGAGTTTTGCTGCAAAGGACCTTGAAGTTTCCAAAGGAACCAAGCCTCTGAGGTGGGGTTCAAAGCCAGACCTTTGAATCCCACCTCATATTTTCCAGAGTTTTGAGGAGTTACATGATTGTAACTTTTCATGCTCTATTTCTGAAGGACACGCCAATCAAGGAAAATGTTCTTTTTATTTATACTAACTTTAAAGTGAGAGACACAGTGCTCCAGGGAACTATTCTAAAGGCAAACAATTCACACAAATATGTTGGCAACTCACCAAATTCCGAGCTTGTTAGGAAAGTTAGGGATCTTGGCATTTGTGAAATTACCCCCAATGATACTTACAGCCACTACAAGATTCAGAAGGACTCCGGGGTGGGCATCTTGTATTTCTTGGTTCTGAGGCCATTATGCATCCTCCAAATGTCAAGATCATTACTGCCTAACTCATTCATTCATTCATTTAACAAATTTCTGAATACCTACTGTGTGAGAGGCATGGTACTAAATACCAGGAGTATCAGTTCAATTCAGTTACTCAGTCATGTCCAACTCTTTGCGACCTCATGGACTACATCACGCCAGGCCTCCCAGTCCATCATCAACTCCCAGAGTCCACCCAAACCCATGTCCATTGTGTTCGTGATGCCATCCAACCATCTCATCCTCTGTCGTCCCCTTTTCCTCTTGCCTTCAATCTTTCCCAGCATCAGGGTCTTTTCAAATGAGTCAGCTCTTCACATAAGGTGGCCAAAGTATTGGAGTTTCACCTTCAACATCAGTCCATCCAGTGAACACCCAGGACTGATCTCCTTTAGGATGGACTGGTTTGTTCTCTTTGTAGTCCAAGGGACTCTCAAGAGTCTTCTCCAACACCACACTTCAAAAGCATCAATTCTTCTGCTCTCAGCTTTCCTTATAGTCCAACTCTCACATCCATGCATGACTATTGGAAAAACCATAGCCTTGACTAGACGGACCTTGGTTGGCAAAGTAATGTCTCTGCTCTTCAATATGCTATCTAGGTTGGTCATAACTTTCCTCCAAGGAGTAAGCGTCTTTTAATTTCATGGCTGCAATCACCATCTGTAGTTATTTTGGAGCCCAGAAAAATAAAGTCAGCGGCTGTTTCCACTGTTTCCCCATCTATCTGCCATGAAGTGATGGGACTGGATGCCATGATCTTAGTTTTCTGAATGTTGAGCTTTAAGCCAACTTTTTCACTCTCTTCTTTCACTTTCATCAAGAGGCTTTTGAGTTCTTCTTCACTTTCTGCCATAAGGGTGGTGTCATCTGCATATCTGAGGTTATTGATATTTCTCCCAGCAAGCTTGATTCCAGCTTGTGATTTCTTCAGCCCAGCGTTCCTCATGATGTACTCTGCATATAAGTTAAATAATCAGGGTGGCAATATACAGCCTTGATGTACTTTTTTTTCTTATTTGGAACTAGTCTGTTGTTCCATGTCCAGTTCTAACTGTTGTTCCTGACCTACATACAGACTTCTCAAGAGGGAGGTCAGGTGGTCTGTTATTCCCATCTCTTTCAGAATTTTCCACAGTTTATTGTGATCCACACAGTCAAAGGTTTTGGCATAGTCAATGAAGCAGAAATAGATATTTTTCTGGAACTCTTTTGCTTTCTCCATGATCCAGCAGATGTTGGCTATTTGATCTCTGGTGCCTCTGCCTTTTCTAAAACCAGCTTGAACATCTGGAAGTTCACAGTTCACATATTGCTAAAGCTTGGCTTGGAGAATTTTGAGCATGACTTTACTAGCGTGTGAGATGAGTGCAATTGTGCAGTAGTTTGAGCATTCTTTGGCATTACCTTTCTTTGGGATTGGAATGAAGACTGACTTTTTCCAGTCCTGTTGCCTCTACTGAGTTTTCCAAATTTGCTGGCATATTGAGTGCAGCACTTTCATAACATCATCTTTTATAATTTGAAATAACTTGACTGGAATTCCATCACCTCCACTAGCTTTGTTCATAGTGTTGCTTCCTAAGGCCCACTTGACTTCACATTCCAGGGTGTCCAGTTCTAGGTGAGTGGGAGTGATTACACCTTCATGATCATCTGGGTTGTGAAGATCTTTTTTGTAGTTCTTCTGTGTATTCTTTCCACCTCTTCTTAATATCTTCTGCTTCTGTTAGGTCCCTACCATTTCTTTCCTTTATTGAGCCCATCTTTGCATGAAATGTTCCCTTGGTATCTCTAATTTTCTTGAAGAGATCTCTAGTCTTTCCCATTCTATTGTTTTCCTCTATTTCATTGGCACAATAAAACAGACCTGGTCTCAGTGAGCAAATCATGTTCTGGGAAGCTGTCGCTGACACTCAGGGAGGACCTGGAAAATTTTATCTATGCTCTTGTCTACCATGTGTGAGATAGATCTGTTATAATCAGTATCTCTTAGTATGGTAGTTCTTTTGTGTCCTTGGTTTATTAATCCAGCCTATAATCTTCTCTGGTCAGGGAATGTGCCCTTCCTTCATTGTATGTGTAGGACTGTTGTGCCTGCATACAGCTGATCAAATAATCGAAAGAGTAAATGGAGGAACGGATTCCATATTTGGAGGTGATTGTCTTTGTAAACTCAGCCAGGATGGGTACGTTTTTGTTTGTTTATTTTTGTTTTTTGTTCTCAGTTGAAAGCAATCATTGTTTATGAACAGGTTTTTTTTTTTTAATTTATTTTATTGGAGGCAAATTACCTTACATTAATATATTGGTTGGTTTTGCCACACATTGACATGAATCCGCCCCGGGTGTACATGTGCTCTCCCTCCCGAACCCCCCTCCCACCTCCCTCCTCCCCATATCCTCCCTCCATGTCATCCCCGTGCACCAGCCCCAAGCTGTCATACACACCGAGGAAACCAGAATTGAACAGGTTTATCAAGTGGAGACCCTTAACAGGAGACCCGGGTTCAATCCCTGGGTCAGGAAAATACCCTGGAGAAGGAAATGGCAACCCACTCCAGGATATTCTTGCCTGGAGAATCCCATGGACAGAGGAGCCTGGCAGACCACAGTCTATATGGGGTCACAAAAGTCAGACATGATTTAACGATTAAACCCCCACAGTGGCAAATAATCCACTTGCCAATGCAGGAGATGTAACAGATGTGGGTTTGATCCCTGGGTTGGGAAGATATCCTGGAAGAGGTCATGGCAACCCATTCTAGTGTTCTTGTCCGGAGAATCCCATGCATAGAGGAGCCTGGAGGGCTACAGACATTTGGTTCAAAGAGTTGGACACAACTGAGCACACATGCATGCACTGCTTATTAACTGACCATATTACAAGTATAATTCTGGTAGATGCCTCAGCTTAGCTTTCTAATAGGCCTGTTGATCTGGTCTTCCCTGTTGTCAACATCTCCACTTTCTATAAAAAGGGTGGTCTTTTTCCTTCATTCCACCTCATGGAGAAGACGATTGGAATGGCCACAGAAGTTCTTTGCATCTTTGAAGCGTTTTCTAACAGTATAGATATAATAACTCAGATCCTATGTGGAGATGATGCCATATTTGCCAAGATATTGAGCAATCAGTGTGTTTTAGTAAGCTCTCTTCACTGCTTGGATCACACTAAACCCTCAGTACACATTTGTTGAATTACAGGTATTCTTCACAGTCAAGGATGTTTTGTTTGTCCGAAACATGATGGAAATCCTGAATCTATTTCCCATGGACTCTCATCTTCAAAGGAGAAAACTCGACTACTAAAATCCCGAACAGGTCAAAATCAGATTCTCAGTCATCACCCATTTTTGCCTAGGAATCTGGAGATGTTGCAACAGCTATTTATAATCGCACTACAAATCCCAAATTAGCAAGGCTAAGTGGAAGACTCAGTTAACCATTACTCCTGGCCCCTTAAAGCATCGTTTAAAAAAAAAAAAAAAAAGACACAACGACATGACATTGACACTACTGCCGGAGGTTTTAAATAACCACCAGTTCTGACTGAGGTTCTTATGCCAAGCACTCCCTACGCACGCTGTTTCCCTGGCTCCCTGGACAGCAGATAACTAGTCAACACGCCCTGGAAACCCTTGTTAGACCTCAGGATCCGTTAGCAACAACACAACAAACAGTTGAAAGGGCTTCTGTGTGTAAGCTTCTGGCTGCTTCAAGAATTGTTGCTAAAATAAGGGTGGGGGGCAAAGCCGCAGGTGTTCTCAGCCTTCAGAGAAACAGGCTCCTAGTGCCGAGTGAAGGGCAGGCAAGTTTGGCTGGGCCTAAATGGAAGTCCTTAGTATAAGAGTCATGGACAAGTTGGCAGAAACAGTGGCAAGGAAGCAGAGTTGGATGCATTCCTTTTCTTAGCAGACATATCTACTGTCTAATTGAATTCTTTGACCCCATTCTTCTCCCCTCTAAGTCACTGTTAATGTTGCGTCTGGTTATCTTTTGGAAGCTTATATTAGACTGTGTCATTTATTCTTAAAATTCCCATCTGAATTGCCAGGGCATAGAGAATAATGTCAAGTCCATGGCAAAAGCTGAGCCTCTTTCCAATACCTGGGTACAAATTATTGGGCAGCCTTATCTTTGTCTTATGTTATCCACTGATATCTGTGGACCCTGGGCTTCAGCCTCAGGGAACGTCATCGCCACAGGTGCCTTATTATCTGCAGGGGACATTTGGCAATATCTGGAGACATTGTTGTTTGTAGGGGTGGGTGTGCTACTGATATTTGGTGAGTAGAGGCCAGGAATATGCATCCAACAGCACACTCAACTGTTCCCTACAGTATTGGAATGTCCGGCCCCAAATGTCAATGGGGCCAAGATGGGGAAACCCTCACCTCAACTCTCTACCTAGAATGCCCTCCCATCTTCCTCCCTCCCACCCTCCTGCCCTCCCTGCACAATCTTCTTTCAAGCAGAAAGATCTTTTTTCAAGCAGAAATTTCCCTCATCTGTGAAGTTCTCTCAACCCTGCTCCCTACTCTCTTATTGTTTTAATTTCTTTGTTTAATCCTATAAGGTGGTTTCCTAACCTCTACTAAAACACTTCTAACATTCCACTCAATTTATTTTTCAAAGAAACACAGATGACAAAGTTTACTTTCCCCTTAAGAACTCAAACAAGCTTTTGAACTTCCAATTCCATGCTAGTTAGAAGTCCAGAGCACACATCCCTGCCCCCAGGGTTTTCACAAATAGCGGTCACACTGGCTGGATCTAGGTAACCCTATCCTTGGCGTGTGGCTTGTCACCAGCCTGTGTGTGCCTTTCGGTGTGCTGGGTTCTGCACCACCCCAGCCCATACAAGAAAGGTAGGCCATTCCTCTGTATTTACAAAACCTCAACTCACATGAGTTAATTTGTGCAGAGTGAATTTTACTGGAAGGAAGAGTGGAGGTGAGATTTACACTGCAGTAATCTAAACATTCTAAAGGAGATCAGTCCTGGGTGTTCATTGGAAGGACTGATGCTAAAGCTGAAACTCCAATACTTTGGCCACTTCATGTGAAGAGTTGACTCATTGGAAAAGACTCTGATGCTGGGAGGGATTGGGGGCAGGAAGAGAAGGGGACGACAGAGGATGAGATGGCTGGATGGCATCACTGACGATGCATATGAGTTTGAGTGAACTCCGGGAGTTGGTGATGGACAGGGAGGCCTGGGGTGCTGCGATTCATGGGGTTGCAAAGAGTCAGACATGACTGAGTGACTGAACTGAACTGAACTGAATCCAAACAGTTCAGTCAGCATTAGGTATCTCACTTCCGAAAGCCTCAGCCATTCTCTTCTGGAGATGCTTTGTAATTGCTTCCACATAATGCTCTGGGAGCAGCACCTGATTCACCAGCTCCTCACTTCGCCCTGCCTCTCTTCTCTTCTATTCACTCCTGCTCTCTGGGATTCGTCCCAAGAAGTATAATTAATTTTCACCTTCTTATGTTTGGTCCTGCCTTTTCCATTTCCCCAACTCAGATCTGTATCCATCTTTGCTCAGACAAATCAACCAAGGTTCTCAGAAGAAATGAAAATAAAAATGGAAATGTGTGTTTCCAGATAGCAACCTTGGAAGGAACATTGTTTAAAAACAATCTTTTCCTTCTCTTTATTCTATTTTGCTACCTATTCCAGGCCCATCTTGAAAAGACGCTGAAGAATGGAGAGTGAAACCCACTTATCTCTATTGCAGGGCTTAGGACAGTGCTGGGTATACTACTGATGGTCAGAGGATATTGAAATGTTGTGCTCTCATTGTGGTGCTAATGTGCAGAGAGGAATGGTTGGGATTTCAAGTTGTTTGTGGGAGTTGGGACTGTGGAGCCTGTTTGAATTTCACCTCTGCTGGTGAGCATGGTGAAATGAAAAAAAGAATGGGAACAACTTACTTCCTCTCACAGCTTGTGCATAGATCTTTACACTTGGTGAGTATTTCTAGAGGAGGTGCCAGCTCTGTTAACATGTAACACCTTTTACTCTCATAAGAAGGGAAGGACAGTCAATGGCAATGGGGCTTCTTTCTCCTGTGGTCATTTAGTACCAGGACACATGGTATGCACAGTTTTGTGGGCAGAAGACTTCTAAAGGAAGAATCTTAGGCTTGACTTAGGGAGGCTAGTTATCTGCTGAGGGTACTTGATTCACAGGTAAACGGTCCTTGGAAAGGCTGCTGTTAGACCCCTTTCCTGGATTGTGGCACAGATGCACTTAATCCTTAGTTAGCCCCTCTGGGAAGCTCCAGGCTTATCAAGGCTGAGCAGGGGTCCATGCTCAAGGGAAGGAAAGTAGAGTGCAGCAGAATTTGGGGTTTGATACTACTGATACCCCTTTTTCTACAACATTGTGATTTTCTGGGGCATTTTGAAATTCTAATCACAATGATTTTACACTTCCAATGGTAAGATGCTTTATAAATACAAAGAATACAAACCTGTTGAATACATAATTGGTTTGGAATTTCCTATTGAAGTAGCAAGAAAAGAAACACTTAAAATGTTGTCAGGAGCACTGTCAATAAGAACTTTGAAAGCTGTGTGCACAAACATCCTGAATTGAAAGTTAATGCGTTGGAAAGGAAGGAACAGGAAGGCAGGGAACATAAGAAGACATACTTTGGAATCCCACTCCTGCCAAGAGCTAATGCTGAGAACTTAAGTCAGGGTCTCAGTTTCCTCATCTCTGGGAAAACAGGATAACAGTTGTCCTGCCAACATTATAGGTTTGCAAGGTGGATCTGAGGAAATAGAGGACTTAGAAAGCTTTGGGATGTTAAAGTAGCCTTGCAGAGAATAACAATAACATTGGCATTATCTGGGCCAGAATGGCTAAACCTGGTAATTGTCTTGTAACAGAGTTTTTTCAAAGACTATGTCATGAGTACGCAAACTGACAGTGTTCAGGCCTTGTGCTTTGATGGGCCTTTATTATTTGGAGGTACAGTCAGTGACAAAGCTTTTTTTTTTTTTTAATTTGTTTTATTGGAGGCAAATTACCTTACATTAATATATTGGTTGGTTTTGCCATACACTGAAATGAATCCGCCCCGGGTGTACATGTGTTCTCTTTCTTGAACCCCCCTCCCACCTCCCTCTTCCCCATATCCTCCCTCCATGTCATCCCCGTGCACCAGCCCCAAGCATCCTGTATCATGTGTCGAACCTGGACTGGTCACTTATGATAATATACATGCTACAATGCCGTTCTCCCCAATCATCCCACCTTCACCCTCTCCCACAGAGTCCCAAAGACTGTGCTATAGGCCTATGTCTCTTTTGCAGTCTCGTATACAGGGTTCAGGTTACCATCCTTCTAAATTCCATATATATGCGTTAGTATACTGTATTGGTGTTTTTCTTTCTGGCTTACTTCACTCTGTATAATTGGCTCCAATTTCATCTACCTCATTAAAACTGATTCAAACGCATTCTTTTTGATGGCTGAAAAATACTCCATTGTGTAAATGTACCAAAGCTTTCTTATCCATTCATCTGCAGATGGACATCTAGGTTGCTTCCATGTCCTGGCTATTATAAACAGTGCTGCAATGAACATTGGAGTACATGTGTCTCTTTCAATTCTGGTTTCCTCGGTGTGTATGCCCAGGAGTGTGATTGCTGGATCATATGGCAGTTCTATTTCCAGTTTTTTAAGGAATCTCCACACTGTTCTCCATAGTGGTTGTACTAGTTTTCATTCCCACCAACAGTGTAAGAGGGTTCCCTTTTCTCCACACCCTCTCCAGCATCTATTGCATGTAGACTTTTGGATAGCAGCCATTCTGACTGGTGTGAAATGGTATCTCATTGTGGTTTTGATTTGCATTTCTCTGATGATGAGGGATGTTGAGCATTTTTTCATGTGTTTGTTAGCCATCTTTATGTCTTCTTTGGAGAAATGTCTGTTTAGTTCTTTGGCCCATTTTTTGATTGGGTCACTTAGTTTTCTGGAATTGAGCTGCAGGAGCTGCTTGTATATTTTGGAGATTAATCCTTTATCAGTTGCTTCATTTGCTATTATTTTCTCCCATTCTGAAGGCTGTCTTTTCACCTTGCTTATAGTTTCCTTTGCTGTGCAGAAGCTTTTGATTTTAATTAGGTCCCTCCCATTTGTTTATTTTTGCTTTTATTTCCAATATTCTGGGAGGTGGGTCTTGGAGGATCCTGCTGTGATTTATGTCACTGACAGAGCTTTTAAGTGGCCTTGGTACAGCACGGGGTGAGGAAGATAGAACACTTTATGGTGGTGAGATGCAAATGTCGAAACCACAAGGCCTAGGAACTGCCCATAGATTTCCTGATGCTGCTTGTTGGTCACCGGAGACATTCTTTCAGGGACTTTCAAGAGAGTTTCCTGTGCTAGTAAGATGGGGATTGCATTCTTCAGGGCCTCTTTGAAGGAGAACCTGCAGTTCAGTGCACTTATGCCATCCCTAGAAAACGAGCACTTGCAGTTCATTGCCAAGTATGTTTCCCATTAGGGGTATGTGAAAGGCTTGTGTAGGCACAGGGCTAATGTTCACTCTCTCAAACACAGGTCTAGGAAAAGCCTTCCTTCCTAACTCAAAATTTTCTGTTACCTGGATCCTTTCCATGAACCCTGTACCTTATGTATGGGAATGGCGCTTCCCCCTTGAAACTGGTGGAAATCTCCTTTGAAGACCCAATGGTGCATCATGAGATGGGGAGAATGGGATTCTGCAGGTACCACTCCTATCTCTGGAGAAGGAAATGGCAACCCACTCCAGTATTCTCGACTGGAGAATCCCATGGACAGAGGAGCCTGACAGGCTACAGTCCATGGGATCGCAAGAGTCAGACATGACTTAGCGACTAAACGACCACCACCACCACCAATCCTATCTCAGGAGAGAATGCATTTCACAAGATGTGAAATATGCCCATTAGCAAACTTGAAGACAGTAAAAGAGTTCAGGGAAAAGGTGCCTTATGGCCAAAAGGAATAGAGACTTTCCTTTTCAAGCTTTCTGTATCAATCTTAGTTCTGATAGGAAACAGAAAAACAGTCACCCTCAAGTGAGGTAATAAAAGGAAATGTAATAAAATGACTACCCATAAAAGTATTGGGGGAGTTAAGGGATGTCAATAGGATGTGAGGAAATGTCCTAGGGCTAAATAGTAGCTGGGAGACATTACCAGCCCTGGATCTGATGGTGTATGAGGAGAGTCATTATCTGAGCTCAGAGCTGCAGGAGACAGACAAGACCCTAGGCTTGGGTGGAGGAACACACAACTAAAACCCATGGCCCAGCAATGAGAGAGGGAGTGTGATCCCTCTGCCTTCATTATTTCTTCACCCTTAGCCTCCAGCCAGGGTTCCCCATTCGCTGAGTCCCCCAGGGAACCAAAGGATAGGGGCCAATATAAAGATTGCCTGTAGCCTCCCAGAGGTTAGAGAATCTTCTCATAGAGGAAAATAGAAGCTATCCAGCACATTTTTCTTGGCTAAAATACCCTATTTTAAAACACTCAAAAATATAACTTACGGAAAAAACGTAGGAGTCACCAATGTGGAGACCAGAGTTCTGATCGGAACTCTTACTTGTTTGCTGAAGTCTTGGGTGGGTCATGTTCCCTCTCTTTTGGTGCCTCCCTCTCTTCCTTATCCAGGAGGGTATGCAGACGAAGTGGGTTTATTAGTACTGGTGTGTGCTGAACATCTTGAGCCCTTGTAATCAGAGGGAGAGATTGAGCAGCTGTAGATAAAACTTAGAGGAGGGAGAAGAAAAGTGATGAGGCCACTTAGAGCCCTACAAACCTGGCAGAAAAGGAATAAGAGCAGGAGGAGCTCAACCCTGAGGCTATTCCCTCCTTCTGTGTTCAGGAAGGCTTTGGGGGATGTTTACCTACAGCTGCAGATGTGGGCACTGAAGTGAGAAGACAGGGAGGCTGTGTTTATTACTGAGTAAAATGAACACTGTTTTCATTTAGTGGCTGCTTGTTGTTCTTGCCTAGTTGCCAAAAAGCACATCTGTGATTATGTGTCTCAAACTGGCTCTCTGTTTGCTGCCCACAGTTTAAAATGTATGGTCCAGAAAGTATGGGGTTGTGCTCACAAGTAAAGGAAACATTCGAAGAGACACTTTCTATGAGATGTCAATGAAGTACAGATCTAAGTCAAATCTCAAATTAAAAATATAAGAGAGGAGTGTGTAATAAGTGGAATATATGAGAGAAATCAAAGGCAAAATGTGTGTAGCCCCTCCTAGCAAAGAGTAAGTCAGGTACAGAGAATATCTAGACATACTGGTCACTGCTGGGGTAGGATCTAGTTGCCTGATACTCAAAGCCACCAGGATTTGGAAGGAACACAGGATAAGTGCTTGCTTACTATATCCAGAAAGTAGAAGTCCAAGGAAAGAACACTAGAAAAAGCCAAACGAGTTAACATTTTAAAATATTGAGCGTTTTAGTGTCTTACACAACTATAATCACACCTTCAACCAGATCTTCAGCCAGGCTCTGTAGGGAGTAGCTGAGATTTAGAAAATTTATCTAGAAAATACATGGTGGGCTCTTTATTTCCACCCAAGCCAACAATTGTGCCTCAGATCTCAATCCCATCCCCAAGCAGATCTTTCCATGACTTCTCTGGCTAGGGCAAGCCCTCCTCTCATAACTCTGGGGACCTCATCTCTGTAGCACCTACCCTAGCTGCAGTTTATACTTAAGTATTTGCTTGGTGCTTTCCTACCCCATAGAGTGTAAGCTCCATAAGGCCATGCTTAATGATCAGTCATCACACTCCCAGATCCTAAGTCAGTCTATGGAACTGTGTGGGTTCTTAGCCACATCAGTTCAGTGAAAAATAAAGCAATGAAAACACGTCTGGTTTCTCTGATTCTTATATTTCTTGGTATCTGAAATCTCTTGCTACTTGGCTTCTTCATGTTGATAATTTGACTGCATATTTTGCATGACTTTGATTTTATTTCCTACCCTGGAGATTGTCTTGGCTTTAAGATCTGTATCTAATTAGATAGTAGTAGGTGCAAGAATCCAGAGAAGGCAATGGCAACCCACTCCAGTGTTCTTGCCTGGAGAATCCCAGAGATGGGGGAGCCTGGCGGGCTGCCGTCTATGGGGTCGCACAGAGTTGGACACGACTGAAATGACTTAGCAGCAGCAGCAGCAGGTGCAGGAATCACACAAGTAATTAAAGAACAAAGTACTTGAAAGAACAAATAAAAAGGATTAGAACAATTGATAAAAAGAAAACGCTATATACTTTATTTCAAATATATTATTTATAACAAATATTTATCCTTAAATTGCACTTCTGCAACTTTTTGGTTATAAATTTTTTTATACCTATTACATTTCTAACTGAACTTATTTGTTTCTAATCACATAAGTAATAACGCAATGCTATAGAAGTTTTGGAAAGGTAAAAAGAAATTTATTATCCATGACTTTAGAAGGAAAATTGTAGTTCTGTCATTCTCCAAATTTTACATATGCTTTTGTGTTTTGATATGCAAAGTAAAACAAGTAAGTGTGTCATATTTACTAAATCATATCCTTATTTTAAACTGTTTCTGTTTTTCACTATGATCAATAATCAGCAATAAACATACTTCTTATTGTAAAAAAAAAAATAGAGAAAATATTATAGACTGTTTGTGCCTACCCTCATCCCCCGATTCATGCTGAAATCCTAACTTCCAATATGAAGGAATTAGAAGGCAAAGGGGGAAACTTTGGGGGTAATTACATCATGAAGGTAAAATTTTCATGAATGGAATTGTGCCCTTGTAAAAGACACCCCAGAGAGCTTTCTCTCCCTTTCTGCCATGTAAGAACACATGGAGAAAATGGCGTTCCTTTAACCAGATATCAAATCTGCCAGGACTTTATCTTGGACATTCAGTATTTAGATCTGTGAGAAAAAAAAAAAAAGAAATTGCTGTTTTAAGCCACTATGTGTATGTGTGTGTGTGTGTGTGTGTGTATGTGTGTATGTGTGTGTGTGTGTGTAGTAATTTGTTATAGCTGCCTGAATGGGTTAAGAAAAAAATTGAGCTAAAAATTCATTTTTATTGATATTTGGCTGACTTTATTATTAGTAAGGCATGGAACGTGGGAACCACAGAAGAAGACAATCAAAGAATGCCCTGAAATACTAAACACAATCAAACATATTTGAATAAAGGCATTTGAGCTCATTAATACAAACTCTTATAACTTTAGGTCTCTATGACATCAATGGCTTTCTATTATGCTCTTACCTTTATACTCCTTGTAGTTTGTTCAGAATAATGCTTCCAAATTAATCTTCTAAAATGCCTATTGGCAAGGTAATTGTTTTCAATGCACATTTCCACAGAGCAAACACATAAATAAAAGCCCCCAGGAGTTTGGGGGGGCTTATACTAACATTTGGAGAAGGCGATGGCACCCCCATCCAGTACTCATGCCTGAAAAATCCTATGGACGGAGAAGCCTGGTAGGCTGCAGTCCATGGGGTTGTGAAAAGTCGGACACGACTGAGCGACTTCACTTTCACTTTTCACTTTCATGTATTGGAGAAGGAAATGGCAACCCACTCCAGTGTTCTTGCCTGGAGAATCCCAGGAACAGAGGAGCCTGGTCGGCTGCCGCCTGTGGGGTCGCACAGAGTTGGACACGACTGAAGCGACTTAGCAGATACTAACACTAGGACACTGGTGCTAACTAGCACCATTTTCGAGTCCTCCCTCAAGCCTAGTAGAGCCTAGGGCTTACCCACCCACCAGTGGGCTCAAGACACTCCTGAGTTCCCCTGAGTTGGGAATCCAACCATGCAGGACCCAGCCAGTGGGCCAGCAGCCACTGCAAGAGGCTCTGCCTAACAGCCAGCCAGGCTGGGGGCAGCATATCAACAGCATTCCCACAGAGGCTGGCCCTGCATCAACAGAAGGGCCTGTGCAGTCACTCAGTGGGCATTCTGAGAGCCTACAGCTCTGGTGAACACAGGAGAGTATGTTGCTGGACCACGTAGGACATACATTACATAAAGCCACTTATCCAAGACCAAGACATGTAACTGACTTACCTAATACATAGAAATGAAAACAGAAAATCAGGTAGAAAACGGTGAATGAGGAAATGAATCCAAATATAGTACTGAAAACGGTCAGCAAATCACAAGCAAAGAGAACGAAGAAGAAACAGAGAAGTTTAGAAACAACCAGGGAACAATTAGCAAAATGGCAATAAGCACATACCTATCAATAATCACTTTAAATGTAAGTGGACATTTAAATTTAAAGGGAATAAATGCTCCAATTCAAAGACATATGTATTCTTCCCTGGTGGCTCAGCCAGTAAAGAGTCAACCTGCAATGCAGGAGACCCAGTTTCAATCCCTGGATCAGGAAGATCCCATGGAGAGGGGAATGGCTATCCATTCTAGTATTCTCGCCTGGAGAATTCCATGGACAGAGGAGCCTGGTGGGCTACAGTCCATGGGGTCACAAAGAGGCAGATATGACTGAGTGACTAACACTCTCACTTTCAAAGACATAGAGTGGCTCAATGAATTAAAAAAAATAAGACCCATATATATGCTCCCTACAAGAGACTCACTTCCAACCTAAACACACACAAAGACTGAAAGTGAGGGGATAGAAAAGATATTCCATTCAAATAGAAATTAAAAGAAAGTTGGGGAAGAAATACTTATATCGGACAAATAGACTTCAAAATAAATATTATAAAAAGAGACAAAGAAAGACATCATGTAATATGGGAGCACCTAGATGCATAAGGCACATATTAAACATTAAGGGAGAAATTGACAGTAGGACTGATGCTGAAGCTGAAACTCCAGTACTTTGGCCACCTGATGTAAAGAGCTGACTCATTGAAAAAGACCCTGATGCTGGGAAAGATTGAGGGCAGGAGGAGAAGGGGATGACAGAGGATGAGATGGGTGAATGACGTCACTGACTCAATGGACATGGGTTTGGATGGACTCTGGGAGTTGGTGATGGACAGGGAGGCCTGGTGTTCTGCAGTTCATGGGGTTGCAAAAAGTTGGACACGAGTGAGTGAACTGAACTGAACTGAACTGAACTGAATGGTGACCTCCCCCAAGAGGGAGAGGTGAAATGTGGTGCTGGAGAAGATTCTTGAGAGTCCCTTGGACTGCAGGGAGATCCAACCAGTCCACTCTAAAGGAGATCAAACCTGAGTGTTCATTGGAAGGACTGATGCTAAAGCTGAAACTCCAATACTTTGGCCACCTCATGCAGAGAGCTGACTCACTGGAAAAGACTAATGCTGGGAGGGATTGGGGGTGGGAGGAGAAGGGGACGACAGAGAATGAGATGGCTGGATGGCATCACCGACTCGATGGACATGAGTTTGAGTGAACTCCGGGAGTTGGTGATGGACAGGGAAGCCTGGCGTGCTCTGATTCATGGGGTCGCAAAGAGTCGGACACGACTGAGTGACTGAACTCAACTGAACTGATGTATGGATGTGAGAGTTGGACTGTGAAGAAAGCTGAGCGCCGAAGAACTGATGCTTTTGAACTGTGGTGTTGTAGAAGTCTCTTGAGAGTCCCTTGGACTGCAAGGAGATCCAACCAGTCAATCCTTAAGGAAATCAACCCTGAATATTCATTGGAAGGACTGATGCTGAAGCTGAAGTTCCAACACTTAGGCCACCTGATGAAAAGAGCCAACTCATTGGTAAAGACCCTGATTTTGGCAAAGACTGAAGGCAGGAGAAGGCGGGGACGACAGAGGATGAGATGGTTTGATGTCATCGTTGACTCAATAGACATACATTTGAGCAAGTGCTGGGAGTTGTTGAAGGACAGGGAAGCTTGGTGTGCTGCAGTCCATGGGGTTGCAAAGAGTCAGACATGATTGAGCAACTGAACTGAAATGAACTGAACTGATGCGTATTTTCATATGGATTGTAGCACGCCAGACTTCCCTGTCCATCACCAATTCCCGGAGCTTGCTCAAACTCATGTCCATAGAGTCAGTGACGCTATCCAACCATCTCATCCTCTGTCATCACTTTCTCTTCTTGCCTTCAGTCTTTCTCAGTATCAGGGTCTTTTCCTGTGATTTAGTTCTTCGAATCAGGTGGCCAAAGTTTTGGAATTTCAGCTTCAGCGTCAGTCCTTCCAATGAATATTCAGGGCTGATTTCCTTTAGGATGGACCGGTTTGATCTTCTCGCATTCCAAAGAACTCTCAACAGTCTTCTCAATCACCAGAGTTCAAAAGCATCAATTCTTCAGTGCTCAGCTTTCTCTATAGTCCAACTCTCACATCCATACATGACTACTGGAAAACCACAGCTTTGATTATACAGACCTTTGTTGGCAAAGTTACCTCTCTGCTTTTTGATATGCTGTCTAGGTTGGAGATAGCTTTTCTTCCAAGGAGCAAGCATCTTTTAATTTCATGGCTGCAGTCACCATCTGCAGTGGTTTTGGAGCCCCCGAAAGTAAAGTCTGCCACTGTTTTCCCATCTATTTGCCATAAAGTGATGGGATCAGATGCCATGATATTTGTTTTTTGAGTGGTGAATTTTAAACCACCTTTTTCACTCTCCTCTTTCACTTTAGTTCCTCTTTGCCTCTGCCATAAGGGTATTATCATCTGCATATCTGAGGTTATTGATATTTCTCCTAGCCATCTTTATTCCAGCTTGTGCTTCATCCAGCCTGGCATTTCACATGATGTACTCTGCATAGAAGTTAAATAAGCAGGGTGACAATATAAATAAACTCTGACGTACTCCTTTCCCTATCTGAAACCAATCTGTTGTTACATGTTTGGTTCTAATTGTTGCTTCCTGACCTGCATACAGATTTCTCAGGAGGCAGGTCAGGTGGTCTGGTATTGCTATCTCTTTAAGAATTTTCCAGTTTGTTGTGATTCACAAAGTCAAAGGCTTTGGCATAGACAATAACTCAGAAGTAGATGTTTTTCTGGAACTCTCTTGCTGTTTTAAATGATCTAGTAAATGTTAACAATTTGATCTCTGGTTCCCCTGCCTTTTTAAAATCCAGATTGAACATCTGGAACTTCTCGGTTCATGTAGTGTTGAAGCATTGCTTGGAGAATTTTGAGCATTATTTTGCTAGTGTGTGAGAGGAGTGCACTTGTGTGGTATTATGAACATTCTTTGGCATTGCCTTTCTTTGGGATTGGAATGAAAATTGATCTTTTCTAGTTCTGTGGCCAATGCTGAGTTTTCCAAATTTGCTGGCATATTGAGTGCAGCACTTTCACAGCATCATCTTTCAGTATTTGAAATAGCTCAGCTGGAATTTGTATGTAATATACAGCATAGGGAATATAATCAATAATGTTGCAGTAACTGCATTATGACAGATAGTAACCAGACTATCATGGTGATAATTCTGCAATGTATACAAGTACCAAATCCCTATGTTGTATGCTTAAAGCTAATATAATATTATACATCAAGTATACTTCAATTAAAATAAAATGAAACCTAGATCTTGAAAGAATTGGAAACAGGAAGTCTAATTATATTACGTAATTGAAAGGCAAAACAAAACTTAATTGCTACTGTATTAAACATTCTGAAGGCATAATTTAATAATTCAATAAAGGGAGCAAAATGTGCAAAAAAAAAAAACCTCAAAAAATAAGATAACCAATAATGCAGTTTAAATTTGGGGAAAATATCTGAACAGACTTCTCCAAGGAAGGTATACAAATGGTAAATAAGTACATGAAAAGATGCTCAGCATCATGTGTCATTCATTCATTCAGTCAGTTCAGTCACTCAGTCGTGTCCAACTCTTTTCAATCCCATGAATCACAGCACACCAGGCCTCCCTGTCCATCACCAACTCCCGGAGTTCATTCAAACTCATGTCCATAGGGTCGGTGATGCCATCCAGTCATCTCATTCTCAGTCGTCCCCTTCTCCTCCCGCCTCCAACCCTTCCCAGCATCAGAGTCTTTTCCAGTGAGTCAACTCTTCGCATGAGGTGGCCAAAGTATTGCAGTTTCAGCTTTAGCATCAGTCCTTCCAATGAACACCCAGGATCGATCTGAAATGCAAATTAAAGCAACAACAAAATGCCACTACATACCCATTAAAGTGGCTAAAATCCTCAAAAACCTGACAATAAAAATGTCTTGAAAGCTTGCAGAGCAAAAGGAGCACTCTTTCATTCCTGTTGGGAATTCAAATTATACAGTTATTTTGGAAGACACTTTGGGAGTTTCTTTATAAAGCAAATATAGTCTAACTATATCATGTAGTGGACTTCCCTGGTGGCTCAGATGGTAAAGAATCTGCCTACAATTTGGGAGACCAGGTTTTATCCCTGGGTTGGGAGAATCCCTTGGAGAAGGGAATAGAAACCCACTCCAGTATTCTTGCATGGAGAATACCATGGACAGAGAAACCTGGCCAGCTATAATCCACGGAGTTGCAAAGAGTCAGACACAGCTGAGCAGCAAACACACACACACACACCCTTCATGTACCAATCATACTCTTAGGTATTTGCACAACTGATTTAAATTTTTATATACATGCAAAAACTTGCATACAAATGTTTTTAGCAGGTTTAGTTACAATCACCAAAAACTAGAAGCAAGTGAGACATCCTTCAAAAGATGAATGGATAAATAAACCAACAGCTGTGGCACATCCTTACAATGGAATATTATTCAGCAATAAAGGACAGTATGCTGTAAAAAGGTAGTCTTGTAAAAACATGCTGTCATTCAGTTGCTAAGTTGTGTCTGACTCTTTGGACTGCAGCACACCAGGCTCCCCTGTCCTTCAAATCTACTGGAGTTTGCTCATACTCATGTCCTGTGAGTTGGTGATGCCATCCAGACATCTCATCCTCTATCACTCCTTTTCTTCTCCTGTCCTCAATTTTCCCAACATCAAGTCTTTTCCAAGGAGTTGGCCCTTCGCAGCAGGTTGCCAAAGTGTTGAAACTTGAAATTCAGGATCAGTCCTTCCAATAAATATTCAGGGTTGATTTCCTTTAGCATTGACTGGTTTGATCTCCTTGCTCCTCAAGGGACTCTTAAGAGTCTTCTCCAGTACCGCAATTCAAAAGCATCAGTTCTTTGGCGCTCAACCTTCTTTGTGGTCCAACTCTCACATCCCTACATGATTATTGAAAAAACTACAGTTTTGATTATATGGACCTATGTTGACAAAGTGTTATCTCTGCTTTTTAACACTCGGTTTGTCATAGCTTTCCTTCCAAGGAGCAAGTGTCTTAATTTTGTGGCTGCAGTCACTATCTGTAGTGATTTTGGAACCCAAGAAAGTAACTGTCACTGTTTTCAAGTTTTCCCCATCTATTTGTTGTAAAGTGATGGGACTGAATGCCAAGATCTTAGTTTTTTGAATGATGAATTTTAAACCAAGTTTTTCCACTTTCTTTTTTCACCCTCTTCAAGAGGCTCTTTAGTTCCTCTTCACTTTCTGCCATAAGGGTGGTGTCATTTGCATATCTGAGGTTGTTGATATTTCTCCTGGCAATTTTGATTCCAACCTGTGCTTCATCCAGCCCAGGATTTTGCATGTTGTACTCTGCACAAAAGTTAAACAAGCAGGGTGACAATATACAGCCTTGATGTCCTCCTTTCCCAGTTTCAAACCAGTCCATTTTTCCATCTGTTCTGTTGCTTCTTGACCTACATACAGGTTTCTCAGGAAACAGGTAACATGGTCTGATATTCCCATCTCTTTAAGAATTTTCCACAGTTTTTTTTTTTCTGTGTGTGTGTGTGCGTGATCCACAAAGGCTTTATCTAGTTAATGAAGCAGAAGTAGATGATTTTCTGGAATTCACTTTCTTTTGCTATGATCTAACGAATGTTGGCAATTTGATATCTGGTTCCTCTGCTTTTTCTCAGCTGAGCTTTTACATCTGAAAATTATCTGCTCATGTACTGTTGAAGCCTAGCTTGAAGATTTTTGAGCATTACCTTGACAGCATGTGAAATGAGCACAATTGTATGGTAGTTTGAACATTTTTTGGCATTGTCCTTCTTTGAGATTGGAATAAAAACTGACCTTTTCCAGGCGTGTGGCCACTACTGAGTTTTCCAAATTTGCTGGCCTATTGTGTCTTTTAGGATTTGAAATAGTTCAGCTGGAATTCCATCACCTCCACTAGCTATGTTTGTTGTAATGCTTCCTCAGGCTGACTTGACTTCACACTCCGTGATATCTGGGTCTAGGTGATTATCCAGGTCATTAAGATCATTTGTGTACAGTTCTTCTGTGTATTCTCGCCACCTTTTCTTAATCTGTTCTGCTTCTGTTAGCGCCTTGCTATTTCTGTCCTTTATTGTCCCATCCTTGGATGCAATTTTCCCTAGTTATCTTTGGTTTTCCTGAAGAGATCTCTAGTCTTTTCCATTCTATTGTTTTCCTCTATTTCTTTGCATTGTTCACTTAAGAAGGCTTTCTTATCTCTCCTTGCTATTCTCTGGAACTCTGCATTCTGTTGGGTATATATTTCCCTTTCTCCTTTGCCTTTTGCTTCTCTTCTTTTCTTAGTTATTTGTAAGGCCTCCTCAGACAACTACTTTGCCTTTTTCCATTTGTTCTACTTTTGGGTGGTTTTAGTCACTGCCTCTTGTACCTAGTTATGGACCTCTGTGATCAGTAGCTATAAATTTCCAAGCTTTGGGTCTCCTTTATTTTGTTAGTTCCTGACTGCTGTGTCTTAATGAATGTTAATGACTTAAACATACTTTATTCAGTCTATACAAAATCCTAATTTTTTTGAAACAAAAATGGAATGAATACACAAACCAACCAAGATATCATTGGAAGAGAGAATATGAATATAAATTGATATTACATCCTTAGTACTTTTCTGCCTGATGGTCAGGAAAAGGAATTGAAACCTCCCAAAACAAGAAAGAAAGCTGGTAATGTGGTCTTTCCCATCCAAGTGGTTTTTAAATATATCAGCCCATAAAGAAGTGGTTTAAAAGAAGGGATAGAGATGAAAGATCTCTGTGTATTATTTGCATATGTTAGACCTAGGCATAACATATATAGATACAACCTTCTAGACAGTAATAGAATTTAATGCACATGGACTCTGCCAGAGAACTTAGAATATGAGTTCCATGAGGAAAAAGTTATTTTCTATTTTGTTCTCCCATATATGCTCAAGGTCTAAAGAATAAAAACTCAATAAATGGACAAAATGGTATAAAAAATGCAAACACACATAAAGTATGCAAAAGAGACTGCTGCTGCTGCTGCTAAGTCGCATCAGTCGTGTCCGATTCTGTGCGACCCCATAGATTGCAGCCCACCAGGCTTCCCCACCCCTGGGATTCTCCAGGCAAGAACACTGGAGTGGGTTGCCAATTCCTTCTCCAATGCATGCAAGTGAAAAGTGTAAGTGAAGTCGCTCAGTCGTGTCTGACTCTTAGCGAAAGAGAAAGACAGTATAAATACAACCTTAAATGAGTAGGTGCAAAAAGAAAATTTTTAGCTGGGGAGAAAGACAAGAAAGGAAGAAGAGTACTAGTTGCCCAGAGGTATAGGAATTATTGTTGGAGAAAAGACCAAGTCTGACTATGGTCTTCTGTTGCTCCATTCTTCACTGGGGTGTTTTCTTAGGACTTCAGTTGACAGGGACACAGTCAGTGTGGCATCAGCCCATTACCTTATATTGCCAAAAACATGAGCACAGAAAGCAAAGTTGGAGTTTGACATGAGTGCAAAAAGACTTGCATTATTTCTTGCAGAGATAGTTATGAGCTTAATACTTCTAAGGAGGTACCACAGTTTGGAAGTAGGAATGTCCATGGGAAAGGCGGGTTCCTCTGAAGAGTAAAGATTTTTTTAAAGGGAGAGATTTATATCAGGTGGAAAAGAAGATGGATGGATTAGAGGGTACAAAACTCCAAAAGAAAGTACCAAAGGTTATCTTCACTTGTGCACCTCAAATGTCATCTAAAACGTGCACTTCAAATGTCAAAACGTTTTGTAAAAAACAACCAGAGAGGACTGAATGAGAGGATGTCTAAATAAATGCTTTGCCAAGTGACAAGTGAAAGTTGCTCAGGCATGTCTGACTCTTTGCAACCCCATGGGCTATATCCATGGAATTCTCCAGGCCAGAATACTGGCGTGGATAGCCTTTCCCTTCTCCAGGGATCTTCCTAATCCAGGGATCAAACCAGGGTCTCCAGCATTGCAGGCAGATTCTTTACCAACTGAGGGAAGCCCAATAAATGCTTTGGAAATCATCAGTTTTACATTAATAAAAATCACGTATCTGTGGGTTCTCAATTAGTATTTGATGAATAGAGATGGACAGAGAAAATATTTGGGGATGTTCACTCAATAAAGCCCCAAGCATCAGTGCTGACTGACATCTAAGAATGTGTGTATGTGTGTGTGATTTCTTTTTTTTTTTTGCTTGTTTTAATGCCATCACAAAACCTAAAAGGAAACCAAATGCAAAAAAAAAAAAAAAAAAGTGCCATTAAAACAATATTAAAGTTCTACCATACCGAGAAATGGAGGGAACTCAAGATTATCAGATTTCAACACAAAGAGTGTGAGGACTGTGTATCATGACATTGCTAATCAAGGTACCCACAACAAAGACTGGATGCCTCTTAGAGAGGTCAGAACCTCACACACTGCTTGTGGGAACATAAAATGATATAACCACTTTGGAAAATATTCTAGCATTTCCTCAAATGATTATATGAGGAAATATATATGAGTCATCATACAACTCAGTCATCAGATTATATGAGTCATCATATGACTCAGCAACTCTACTCCTCAAGATAAATGAGAGCATCTACTCTAGTGTTAGTCACTCAGTTGTGTGTGACTTTTTGTGACCCCATTGACTTATGGCCAGCTAGGCTCCTCTGCCCATGGAATTCACCAGGCAAGAATACAGCAGTGGGTAGCCATTTCCTTCCTCAGGGGCTTTCCCCGACCCAGGGATCAAATCCAGGTACCCCACATTGCAGGCAGATTCTTTATTTTCTGAGCCACCAGGGAAGCCCAAATGAGAGTCTACATCCACACAAAACCTTGCACGTGAATGTTTACAGCAGCATTGTTCGTGAAAGTCAGAAGACGGAAACAACCCACCTGATGGGGATCTTCTGAAGAGAGGGTTTCTGAAAGGAGTTTCTGATATTCTCAAATATTAAAAAACATTGACTCAGAGAATGAGTCGAGATAGACGAATCCTAGAATTCAACGATCTTTTATTTTTTTATTTATTTTTTAAAAATTTTAATTGGAGGCTAATTACTTTACAATATTGTATTGGTTTTGCCATACATTGACATGAATCCACCCTGGGTGTACATATGTTCTCCATCTTGAATCCCCCTCCCACATCCCTTCCCATACCATCCCTCTGGATCATCCCAGTGCACCAGCCCTGAGCATCCTGTATCATGCATTAAACCTGGACTGGCGATTCATTTCACATATGACAATATACATGTTTCAATGCCATTCTCCCAAATCATCCCACCCTCGCCCTCTCCCAGAGTCCAAAAGACTGTTCTATACATTGTGTCTCTTTTGCTGTCTCACATACAGGGTTGTCGTTACCATCCTTCTAAATTCCATATATAGGCGTTAGTATACTGTATTGGTGTTTTTCTTTCTGGCTTACTTCACTCTGTATAATAGGCTCCAGTTTCATCCACCTCATTAGAACTGGTTCAAATGTATTCCTTTTAATGGTTGAGTAATACTCCATTGTGTATATGTACCACAGCTTTCTTATCCATTCATCTGCTGATGGACATTTAGGTTGCTTCCATGTCCTGGCTATTATAAACAGTGCTGTGATGAACATTGGGGTACATGTGTTTCTTTCAATTCTGGTTTCCCTGGTGTGTATGCCCAGCAGTGGGATTACTGGGTCATATGGCAGTTCTATTTCCAGTTATTTAAGGAATCTCCACACTGTTCTCCATAGTGGCTGTACTAGTTTGCATTCCCACTAACCGTGTAAGAGAGTTCCCTTTTTTCCACACCCTCTGCAGCATTTATTGCTTGTAGACTTTTGGATAGCAGCCATTCTGACTGGTGTGAAATGGTATCTCATTGTGGTTTTGATTTGCGTTTCTCTGATAATGAGTGATGGTGAGCATCTTTTCATGTGTTTGGTAGCCATCTGTATGTCTTCTTTGAAGAAATATCTGTTTAGTTCTTTGGCCCATTTTTTAATTGGGTCGTTTATTTTTCGGGGATTGAGCTGCAGGAGTTGCTTGTGTATTTTTGAGATTAATTGTTTGTCAGTTGCTTCATTTGCTATTATTTTCTCCCATTCTGAAGGCTGTCTTTTCATCTTGCTTATAGTTTCCTTTCCTGTGCAGAAGCTTTTAATTTTTATTCTGGGAGGTAGGTCATGGAGGATCCTGCTGTGATTTATGTCAGAGAGTGTTTTGCCTATGTTCTCCTCTAGGAGTTTTAAAGTTTCAGGTCTTATGTTTAGATCTTTAATCCATTTTGAGTTTAGTTTTGTGTATGGTGTTAGGGAGTGTTCTAGTTTCATTCTTTTACAAGTGGTTGACCAGTTTTCCCAGCACCATTTGTTAAAGAGATTGTCTTTTCTCCATTGAATATTCTTGCCTCCTTTGTCAAAGATAAGGTGTCCATAGGTGCGTGGATTTATCTCTGGGCTTTTTGTGTTGTTCCATTGTTCTATATTTCTGTCTTTATGCCACTGTCTTGATGACTGTTGCTTTGTAGTAGAGCCTGAAGTCTGGCGGTTGATTCCTCCAGTTTCATTCTTCTTTCTCAAGATTGTTTTGGCTATTCGAGGTTTTTTGTATTTCCATACAAATTGTGAAATTATTTGTTCTAGCTCTGTGAAAAATACCATTTGTAGCTTGATAGGGATTGCATTGAATCTATAGATTACTTTGGGTAGTATATTCATTTTCACTATATTGATTCTCCCAATCCACGAACACGGTATATTTCTCCATCTATTAGTGTCCTCTTTGATTTCTTTCACCAGTGTTCTATAGTTTTCTATATATAAGTCTTTTGTTTCTTTAGGTAGATATATTCCTAAGTATTTTATTCTTTTCGTTGCAATGGTGAATGGAATTGTTTCCTTAATTTCTCTTTCTATTTTCTCATTATTAGTGTATAGGAATGCAAGGGATTTCCATGTGTTGATTTTATATCCTGCAACTTTACTATATTCATTGATTAGCTCTAGTAATTTTCTGGTAGAGTCTTTAGGGTTTTCTACGTAGAGGATCATGTCATCTGCAAACAGTGAGAGTTTTACTTCTTTTCCAATTTGGATTCCTTTTATTTCTTTTTCTGCTCTGATTGCTGTGGCCAAAACTTACAAAACTATGTTGAATAGTAGTGGTGAGAGTGGGCACCCTTGTTTTGTTCCTGACTTTAGGGGAAATGCTTTCAATTTTCACCATTGAGGATAATGTTTGCTGTGGGTTTGTCATGTATAGCTTTTATTATGTTGAGGTATGTTCCTTCTATTCCTACTTTCTTGAGGGTTTTTATCATAAATGGATGTTGAATTTTGTCAAAAGCTTTCTCTGCATCTATTGAGATAATCATATGGATTTTATTTTTCAATTTGTTAATGTGGTGTATTACATTGATTGGTTTGCAGATATTGAAGAATCCTTGCATTCCTGGGATAAAGCCCACTTGGTCATGATGTATGATCTTTTTAATGTTTTTTTGGAAAAAATTTCCATCTTGTAAATTTTTCTTAGAAACATAGAAAAGAAATAAAATGAATGATAACCCATAGTTCTTTTGATATTGTTGTCAATATATTCTTTATTCATGAAAAGTATTTAAGGATTTGATCATGCAATTTATAATAACAAGAGTAATTCCCAGTAGTGATCAATATAACTCTTTTTTGTGTGTGTGAGAGGATATAGTAGAAAATGGAAATATGACATTGCAAAAGCCTATAAAACTGGCCTGGCCAATTTTTCATGTCTATGATCACTGCTCCAGGTTTATATTTCATCAGTAGAAAGTATTAAGAACATGAATTACTTATCTGTAACATAGCTACTGACGCTCTAAATTATTAGAAGACTCTTTTCTATTTTTCTATCTACTGATTATACACATAATATTACAAGTAGGCCACAGTGAATATATCTTTGAGAAATGAATTTTTATCAGTGTCTATTATCAGAAAAATAGGAACTTTTTGAAGTGACTAGCATTGTGCAACTTTTAAAAGAAATTAAAAATTTTTTGTTTATTTTTGGTTGCACTGGGTCTTCGTTTTTGTGCATGGGCTTTCTCTAGTGTGTGGGCATCTCTTGCTGTGCAGTACAGGGCACACAGACCCAGTAGTTGTGGTGCATGGGCTTAGTTGCTCCGTGGCATGTGGACTCATCCCAGACCAGGGTTTAAACCTGTGTCCCCTGCATTGACAGGTAAATTCTTATCCACAGCACCATCTGGGAAGTCCAGAATTGAGCAATTTTAAAAACACATTCTGCATAAAGGAGAACTCAGTTGTCAATTTTATAAATGTTTTCATGAAATGTAAGAAATTAAAATTTTAATTCATAATCTGGGAAGTTAAAATAAGCAAACTTATAGTAGATGCCTTGTCATCATTTATCCACATATTCTTCTAACATTTGTTTACTGAGGGCTCCTTTAGCCCAGCCTGAAAATAAAACAGTGAACAAAGGAGAGAGGCCAGAGACCCTGCTCAAGGAAGGGGCTCAAAAACATGATTTTTCTTTCCTTCTCATGCTGCTTCACAGAATCACCATGCCAAAGCAATTTTTCTTCAGAGTTGTTGTTCAACTTCATGTAACTGCAATGTAATTAGAAACACTGATGCATAAACTCAGGGCTGATTTTCAGAGAAAGTGCCATGAATTTATACCAAAGAGAAAAGGTACAAAACAATGACGTCTTCTATGAGAGTTGTAAATTATGGCTTGCTTCTAAGTCAAGGTCAGGGAGAGCACTTTTAAATAAACACTTCTCTAGTCTAGATGAAGAGAAGTAACAGAAAATGAAGCTAAGAAGCTTCTCATGACTTTACTGCAGTCCCTCATGTGACTTTGGGCAGTAGGTGGGACATACCTTCACACCCCCCACCGCTGCCAAGAATCTAGAACCCATCAGGGTTAGGAAAACAGTTAGTCACCTTTAGGAAATCTTTAAAGTATGGTTTAAAATATTACTCTCAAGCTGGCACCAAAAACTTTCTGGGCACAACCATGAAGTCCTGGGCTGGACTGAACCCTTTGTATTTTATTGAAATGGAAAAATAAAGAATATCTATCTTAACGGTTTGCATCTCCTCCCTTTTTTCCTTCCTTGTAGGCACAATCAGGTCTGTATTTTTCATCATAATATCTCAGCACCTAGCAGAGTTCAGAGAGCAGATATTTGATAAACATTGAATGACTGAGTGAATGAATGAATTTAGCCAGTATGTATGGTTCATCCTTACCATACATAAAGGATGGTGTAACAGTCCTGTATTTCCTCACATTGATGTCCTTGTATTTAGGCAACGTCAGAAATGGCAGGTTCATATTCCCTTCCACAACATACTAGCCTTGTGAGCTCAGGGAATCACTGAAGTCTCCTTTAACCTCACTTCAGTTCAGTTCAGTTCAGTTCAGTCGCTCTTCGTGTCCGACTCTTTGCGACCCCATGAATCACAGCACGCCAAGCCTCCCTGTCCATCACCAACTCCCGGAGTTCACTCAAACTCATATGCATCAAGTCGGTGATGCCATCCAGCCATCTCATTCTTTGTCGTCCCCTTCTCCTCCCGCCCCCAATCCCTCCAAGCATCAGAGTCTTTTCCAGTGAGTCAACTCATCGCATGAGGTGGCCAAAGTATTGGAGTTTCAGCTTTAGCATCAGTCCTTCCAATGCACACCCAGGACTGATCTCCTTTAGGATGGACTGGTTGGATCTCCTTGACTCTCAAGAGTCTTCTCCAACACCTCATTTACCTGTTTCTAAATTGAATAATACCTACGTGTCGTGTCTAACAGGCTGTTATGTGATTCGGTAGATTGAATGTGTGTGAATCCTTCTATAAACTATTAAGCAATTAAGTTATTTTGGACTAAATAAGAGATGATACTATAAAACACTAATAATTATAAGAGTAAAATGATTATAACATGAGAGAAGTTTAGATAACATGCCAAACATATGGTTCACATTGTGAAAGTAATAGACTAGTATTGTAAACTCAGCCTTCAATTTTATAGATGAGGGAACTGGTTTATAAAAGTTAAGTGACTTGTCTAGGGTCATACAGCTAATAGGCAGCTCAGATGGGATAGCCAAATCTCTTTCATTGACTCCTGTGTCTATTCCACATTCATTTCAGTTAACTTGCAAACATATATCTAAAGATACAGCGGTATTATTGCCATTTTCCTACCATTTCATTTTTTGATATCTTTCTTATTTCATAATTAAATTTTGTATAAAGGATATCTTTTCTACCTATCTTTAAATGGTCATCAGGCATCAATCAGAAGAGAAATAAGCTTTCTGATCTATTAAATAACACAGTGATTTTTTTTTTTTGGATAACCTTTGTATCATTGGTTCAGGAGGTAAAAAGTAGTGGGTTTCTTGTTCAAATAAACAGGTAGTCAGTTCCAAATATCAATAAATGGCAGCTAGAGGGCTGTAGTCTGTCTTTGCCTCCCACTTGGAACATTCTGTCAGTATAAGGATGTCCTGCTCCCTCAGGAGGAATATAGCCTTGGAAGCGGAGAGTGAAGATTAGAGCTGTCCAGCGATGTGAGCGCACTGTATTGTTAGCAAGTAATGTATTGATGTATTCTGCGACAGTTACTTTGTGCTCTGGACTGGGGTCCTCTGCACAGAATTATGGGTCTCTGCTGGGTGGACAATATAGCTGGAAGGGATGGGACATGTCCCAGAAAAGACTCTAGGGGACTTTCCTGTGACACTCAAGTTTAAAAGAGAACATTATCTGTGTCCTTTGGGGAATGGAGGCTGGATTCCTGAACAGGACAGTGGTAAGCATCCTATTGCTTGCTCTGGGGGTTCTAGCACAGAACCTTCATATGTTCCAGGCATCCTACAGCTGCAGTCTTGTATCCTTTCCCTTCAAATGCTCCCAAGTCACTCATGAAATGCTTCTGACAATTGTTTCTTTTTGCTACTGCACATTAGTTGTTGCTCCGTCCTCTCAGACTCCAGAACAGTCTGTGATGGCCTTTATAAAGGGACTCATTTGTCCTGTTTTCTGCCTGTCATTCTGTTTTTCCTCAGCTGTTTCCTGGGAGGCACCTCCAGCCTGGATAAAATGTGTGCACTTTATCACCCTGTTTATACTCCTTCTTGGTGGTAGCTCTATGTCTAGGACAGCATTGCTTGTTACTGGCCTCCACCTTTTATTCATTCTGTAACCTTGGGCAAATTATGCATTTTCTCTGCTTCAGTTTGTTCAAGTAAAACACAGAGGGCAAGAAGGTGAGTAGAACACAGTGACTGGGAGTAGGGGTCTGAAAATAAACTGTGGGGCTTCAATCCCAGCTCTGTCATTTCTTGCTTAGGGCAGTGATGCCAAACTTGAAAGATAGTTCACATCCGCAAGCCTCAGGTTTTTCCCTTACTCAAATGGAGATCATAACAGTATCTACTTCACAGAACTGAGATGATGAGGTAACAAATGAGATAACACTGGTCAAGTGCTTAGCATAATGCTTGGCACCGAGGGAGGAGAGGTCAGTAAAGAGATGATGTTGCTGGTGATGATGATGACAGCAGTGATGAGCGCAGCCAACCCCTAATGTTAGTTTTCTTGGTAAGTCATTCTCTTTTCTGTTCTTTTAACCTAAAAGCCCCTGTTCTTTTATGTAAAAGGAAGGGGAAAGGAAAATAATAACCCCTTACCTTTCTCAAGTAACAAGAGTGATCAAGAGAGAAGAAGTAAGAAAAACCACAGCCCCGCAGTGGCTAGAATGAAAACCACATCACAGAAGGTAAATCAGAATGGAAAAACAGAGGGTTATATCCTAGGTGAAGGGACAAGATAAAATCTCAGAAAAACAATTAAATGAAGTGGAGACAGCAAACTTCCAGAAAAAAATTCAGAATAATGATAGTGAAGATGATCAGAATAATGATTCTGAAGATTTCAGGAAAAGAATGGAGAAGATGCAAGAAATGTTTATCAAAGACCTTGAAGAACTAAAGAACAAAGAAACAGAGGCTAACAATACACTAGAAGGAATCAACAGCAGAACAATTGAGGCAGAAGAACGGGCAAGTGACCTGGAAAACAGAATGGTGGAAATCACTGCTGCAGATCAGGATATAGAAAAGAGAATAATAAACAACAAACAAAAAAATGAAGACAGCCTAAGAACCCTCTGGGACAACATTAAATACATCAACATTTGCATTATAGGGGTCCCAGAAGAAGAGAGAGAGAAAGGACTTGAGAAAATATTTGAAGAAATAAAAGCTGAAAACTTCCCTAACATGGGAAAGGAAACATTGTCAACCCAGTCCAGGAAGTGCAGAAAGTCCCAGGCACGCAAAACCCAAGGAGAAACATACTGAGACCCATAGTAATCAAACTGACAAAAAATAAAGACAAAGATAAAATAATAAAAGCAACAAGGGAAAAATGACAACATACAAGGGAACTCCCATCAGGCTATCAGCTGATTTCTCAACAGAAACTCTACAAGCCAGAAAGGAATGGCACAATATATTTACAGTAATGAAACAGAATAAATTACAATCAAGAATACTCTACCCAGCAAGACTCTCATTCAGATTTGACCAACACCAACAAACCAGCTTTACAACAAACGTTAAAGGAACTTCTCTAGGCAGGAAACACAAGGGATGAAAAAGACCCTCACAAAATAAACCCAAAATAATTTAGAAAATGGTAAGAGCATATGTGTACGTGCTAAGTCTCTTCAGTCATGTCCTATTCTTTGCAACCCCATGGACTGTAGCCCAACAGGCTCTTCTGTCAATGGGGATACTAGGCAAGAATACTAGAGTGTGTTGCCATGCCCTCCTCCAGGGGATCTTCCTGACCCAGGAATTGAACCCATGTCTCTTACATTTCCTGCATTGGCAGACTATTCTTTCCCACTAGGAGCCACATATTGATAATATTCTTAAATGTAAATACACTAAATGAACCAAGTAAAAGACATAGACTGGCTAGGCAGATGAAAACATGTGCATGTGCGCACTTCCATTTATGACATCACTCTACTTAATCCCTCTAAACTGTATGTCAGTATTTTATATTGTTAGGTTAATCATAAGTCCATTATGGCTTTCAACTGTGATTATCTTTTATTTTTTTTATCTGGCTATCCTTTGAGAAAACTTACAAACATCTTTTAATATTATGATTCAGTTCAGTTCAGTTCAGTCTCTCAGTCGGGTCCGACTCTCTGCGACCCCATGAATCACACCACTCCAGGCCTCCCTGTCCATCACCAACTCCCGGAGTTCACTCAAACTCATGTCCATCGAGTCGGTGATGCCATCCAGCCATCTCATTCTCTGTCATCCCCTTCTCTTCCTGCCCCCAACCCCTTCCAGCATTAGAATCTTTTCCAGTGAGTCAACCGTTCGCATGAGGTGACCAAAGTATTGGAGTTTCAGCTTTAGCATCAGTCCTTCCAATGAACACCCAGGACTGTTCTCCTTTAGAATGGACTGGTTGGATCTCCTTTCAGTCCAAGGGACTCTCAAGAGTCTTCTCCAACACCACAGTTCAAAAGCATCAGTTCTTCGGTGCTCAGCTTTCTTCACAGTGATTATATAGATATTATTCACTTAATACCATTTTATGATTGGTCAACAGAAAATAACAGAATTCAATATTACTAAAACTACCTTTTAATAGGAAAACCTGTGATCACTTTTTAAAAACCAAATGCATGTCAGAATTATCTTGGAATTTTCTGGATAATACAAAAGCCCAGTTATTGCTTTCTTTCTCCAAAGCTCTCGATGTGCTTTCTAATGAGCAGCCATGTTTAAAAATGACTGGACTATATGATGATCTTTTACTTTTATCTAGTTTGTTTCATTTTTGTATTTTATATTCAGTGTTCCCATTTCATTTAGTCTATGTTTTCCAATTTCTCTGTCTCTTTTTTGGTTTATCTTTCTTAAGACTTTATCAAGAATAGTAGAATAGCTTTTTATACACACACACACACACATATATAGTATGTGTAATATAATGTATATATTTTAGAAAACTTATGAAGTTTTGCCTAGCTATAAAATTGATTCCATTTGTTTGATAAAGTATGAATAGAATGCTAGATTTCTAATTTACGTTCACTAAAAACTTTGACATAGTGCCATGTATTTTGGCATCTAGTATTACTGTTAAAGGTCTAAAAAATTTATCTTAGTGACTCTTTTTTTAAAAAAAAATTGTCAATGCATGTTATAGGATGCTTGGGGCTGGCATGCGGGGATGACCCAGAGGGAGGATAAAGGGAGAAGGGAGGTGGGAGGGGGGTTCAGGAGGGGGAACTTATGTAAACCCGGGGCAAATTCATATCAATGTATGGCAAAACCAACCAATATAATATTGTAAAATAATTTGCCTCCAATAAAAAATAAATTAATTACCTAAAAAAAAATAATAAAATAAAATAAAAAAAAATTGAATGAGGCTTGAAACTTTTAATCCAATACTGAGAATAAGAAGAAATACTATGTTGTAAAAAACAAAATAAAAAAATATCAGGAAGTTAAAATGTGACACAATATTACTAACTGAAATACAGATTTTGTTCAAATTTCACAAAAGTTTATACTAAAGTCCATTATTTATTTTCATAACTTATTCAAGGTTCACATTGTATTTAGTAACATTAAGCAGCTTCAGCAGCATGCAGCAAATTCTGGTAAATTCTCTTTTCATTTTTATTCCATTGCAAATATTTTCTAGTTTTCCTTGTTATGGCTTCTTAGATATACCCAGTATTTAAAAGTGGACATTAAATTTCCAAATACAAAGTGTTCTTTAAGCATCTCTAATATTAATTTCTCATTTAAATGCTTTCTTCTCTGCAATTACCCTCTGTGTGTGTGTTTTTTTTTTTTAGTCTTCTAACTTTATTGATGATTTCAATGGCTAAATCAAAGATCTCTCTTGGTAAATGTCACATTGTACTTGAAAATGTGTGGGTTATTTTCAAATATCTTTGATACTGATTTCTAACATAATTCCATAGTGATACGAGAAGAGTCTCTGTATGATTTAAATACCTTTAAATCTAATTTTTTCACCTTGTTTTAGGTCCCTGAATACGTCCCAGCATCTCCTAGTTTATAGTCTATTGGACCCTGAATGGAATTTGTTTTCTACTATTGTGTGAAAAGTGTATACATCTTAATTATGTTGAATTGGTTCATGGTGTTTTTCAGGTATACTATATCCTTATACTTTTCTGTATATTCATTCTATTCATTTTTGAGAGTTTGATATTGTAACTCCAACTAAAAATCTTAATTTATCTATTTAAAAAACAATTGCAATATATAGTGGAACTATATGTAAACTTTGTTCTATATTTTCCAAGTCTCCTGCAAATGTGTATCATATTTTCATGATTTAAAAAATAAAAAAGAAAGAGAAAAAAAGTGTAGTAAAGAAAAATGGTGAGTATGAATGTACCTTGAACACATGTAACAAACAACACAAATGCAAGGAAATACTATTCCTGATGTATCCTTATCCAGGTGAGTCAACGCTGCTTTCAGTTCAGTTCAGTTCAATCACTCAGTCGTGTCTGACTCTTTGCAACCCCATGAATCATAGCACGCCAGGACTCCCTGTCCATCACCAACTCCCGGAGTTCACTCAAACTCATGTCCATCGAGTCGGTGATGCCATCCAGCCATCTCATTCTCTGTTGTCCACTTCTCCTCCCGTCCCTAATCCCTCCCAGAATCAGACTCTTTTCCAGTGAGTCAACTCGTCACATGAGGTAGCCTAAGTATTTCAGTTTCAGCTTTAGCATCAGTTCTTTCAATGAACACCAGGATTGATCTCCTTTAGAATGGACTGGTTGGATCTCCTTGCAGTCCAAGGGACTGTCAAGAGTCTTCTCAAACACTACAGTTCAAAGGCATCAATTTTTCGGCGATCACTTTTCTTCACAGTCCAACTCTCACATCCATACATGACCACTGGAAAAATCATAGCCTTAACTAGATGGACCTTTGCTGGCAAAGTAATGTCTCTACATTTTAACATGCTATCTAGGTTGGTCATAATTTTCCTTCCAAGGAGTAAGCGTCTTTTAATTTCATGGCTGCAATCAGCATCCGCAGTGATTTTGGAGCCCAAAAATATAAAGCCTGACACTGTTTCCACTGTTTTTCCATCTATTTCCCATGAAGTGATGGGACCAGATGCCATGATCTTTGTTTTCTGAATGTTGAGCTTCAAGCCAATCTTTTCACTCCCCTCTTTCACTTTCATCAAGAGGCTTTTGAGTTTCTCTTCACTTTTTGCCATAAGGGTGGTGTCATCTGCATATGTGAGGTTATTGATATTTCTCCCGGCAATCTTGATTCCAGCTTGTGCTTCTTCAATCCCAGCGTTCCTCATGATGTACTCTGCATATAAGTTAAATAAGCAGGGTGACAATATACAATCTTGACGTACTCCTTTTCCTATTTGGAACCAGTCTGTTGTTCCATGTCCAGTTCTAACTGTTGCTTCCTGACCTGCATATAGGTTTCTCAAGAGGCAGGTCAGGTGGTCTGGTATTCCTATCTCTTTCAGAATTTTCCACAGTTTATTGTGATCAACACAGTCAAAGGCTTTGGCATAGTCAATGAAGCAGAAATAGATGTTTTTCTGGAACTCTCTTGCTTTCCCCATGATCCAGCAGATGTTGGCAATTTGATCTCTGGTGCCTCTGCCTTTTCTAAAACCTACTTAAACATCTGGGAGTTCACGGTTCACATATTGCTGAAGCCTAGCTTGGAGAATTTTGAGCATGACTTTACTAGCGTGTGAGATGAGTACAATTATGTGGTAGTTTGAGCATTCTTTGGCATTGCCTTTCTTTGGGATTGGAATGAAGACTGACCTTTTCCAGTCCTGTGGCCACTGCTGAGTTTTCCAAATCTGCTGGCATATTGAGTGCAGCACTTTCACAGCATCGCCTTTCAGGATTTGAAAGAGTTCAACGGGAATTTCATCACCTCCACTAGCTTTGTTCGTAGTGATGCTTTCTAAGGCCCACTTGACTTCACATTCCAAGATGTTTGTCTCCAGGTGAGTGTCACGCCATTGTGATTATCTTGGTCGTGAAGATCTTTTTTGTACAGTTCTTCTGTGTATTCTTACCATCTCTTCTTAATATCTTCTGCTTCTGTTAGGTCCATACCATTTCTGTCCTTTATCGAGCCCGTCTTTACATGAAATTATCCCTTGGTATCTCTAATTTTCTTGAAGAGATCTCTTGTTTTTCCTATTCTGTTGTTTTCCTCTATGTCTTTGCAATGATCACTGAGGAAGGCTTTGTTATCTCTCCTAGCTATTCTTTGGAATTCTGCATTCAGATGCTTATATCTTTCCTTTTTACCTTTGCTTTTCGCTTCTCTTCTTTTCACAGCTATTTGTAAGGCCTCCTCAGACAGCCATTTTGCTTTTTTGCATTTCTTTTCCATGGGGATGGTCTTGGTCCCTGTCTCCTGTACAATGTCACGAATCTCCGTCCATAGTTCATCAGGCACTCTATCTTTCAGATCTAGTCCCTTAAATCTATTTCAATGCTACTTTAGGTCTATGTAACTCATAGACATTCACCTTCAATTCCTCAGTCAATTTTTCAAGTAACACGTTTCAAGCACAATGTCTCTCTCCATAAACAGCAGGGATCTAACAAAAGTAGAAGAGATTAAAAAGAGGTGGCAAGAATACACAGAAGAACAATACAAAAAGTTTGTAATGATGATAGTGTGGTCACTTACCTAGAGCTGGACATTCTGGAGTGTGAAGTGAAGTGGGCCTTAGGAAGCATCACTACAAACAAAACTAGTGGAAATGATGGAATTCCACCAGCTATTTCAAATCTTAAAAGATGACGCTGTTAGTGCTGAACTCAGTATGCCAGAAAATTTAGAAAACTCAGCAGTGGTCACAGGGATGGAAAAGGTCAATTTTCATTCCAGGCTCAAAGAAAGGCAGTGCCAAAGAACATTGAAACTACTGTACAATTGCACTTATTTCACATGCTAGCAAGGTAATGCTCAAAATCCTTCAAGCAGGCTTTAACAGTATATGAACCAGGAACTTCGAGATGTACAAGTGGAATTTATTAAACGCAGAGGAACCAGAGATCAAATGGTCAACACCCATTCAGTTCAGTTCAGTCGCTCAGTCATGTCCGACTCTTTGCGATCCCATGAATCACAGCACGCCAGGGCTCCCTGTCCATCACCAACTCCCGGAGTTCACTCAAACTCATGTCCATCAAGTCGGTGATGCCATCCAGCCATCTCATTCTCCGTCGTCCCCTTCTCCTCCCGCCCCCAACCTTTCCTAGCAGCAGAGTCTTTTCCAGTGAGTCAACTCTTCGCATGAGGTGGTCAAAGTATTGGAGTTTCAGCTTTAGCATCAGTCCTTCCAATGAACATCCAACACCCATCAGATCATAGAAAAAGCAAGAGAATTCCAGAAAAATATCTACTTTTGCTTCATCAACTATGCCAAAGCCTTTGACTGTATGGATCACAACAAACTGGAAAATTTTTCAAAAGATGGGAATACTAGACCACTTGACCTGTGTCCTGAGAAACTCGTATGCAGGACAAGAAACAACAGTTAGAAGCAGACATGGGACATGGACTGGTTCAAAACTGGGAAAGGAGTATGTTAAGACTATATTAACACTCTGCTTATTTAATCTAATGCTGGGCTGGATGAAGCACAAGTTGGAATCAAGATTGTCAGGAGAAATATAAACAAACTCAGATACGCAGATGATACCACTCTAACGGCAGAAAGTGAAGAGGAACTAAAGAGCCTCTTGATGGGGGTGAAAGAGGAGAGTGAAAAAGTGGATTAAAACTCAGCATTCAAAACACTAAGATCATGGCATCCAGTCCCATCATTTCATGGCAAATAGGTGACAGATTTTATTTTTGGGGTCCAAAATCACTGCAGATGGTGACTGCAGCCATGAAATTAAAAGACATTTTTCCCCTTGGAAGAAAAGCTATGACAAACTTAGCATGTTAAAAAGCAGAAACATCAATTTGCCAACAAAGGTTCATATAATCAAAGCTATGATTTTTCCAGTAGCCATGTATGGACGTGAGAGTTGGACTGTAAAGATGGCTGAGGGCTGAAGAATTGATGCTTTTGCTTTGTGGTGCTGGAGAAAATTGAGAGTCCCTTGGACTGCAAAGAGTTCAAACCAGTCAATCCTTAAGGAAATCAACCTGAATATTCATTGGAAGGACTGATATTCAAGCTGAAGCTCCAATATTTTGGTCACCTGATGTGAATAGCGATCTCATTGGAAAAGAACGTGATGCTTGGCAAGATTGAGGGCAGGAGGAGAAGGGGGTGACATGAGATGAGGTGGTTGGATGGCATCACTGACTCAATGGATATGAGTTTGAGCAAGCTCTGCGAGATAGTGAAGGACAGAGAAGCCTGGTGTGCTGCATTCCATGGGGTTGCAAAGAGTTGGACATGACTTAGTGACTGAACCACTGCAACAACATAGTTTAAACACAATGCCTCTCTCCACAGAGACCCATCACTGTTGTTTAACATACTTACAGCACACTTCCTTGGAAGAAAATGCTTATTGAATGTTGTACAATAAAC
The DNA here is from genome assembly GCF_049115385.1 of Moschus berezovskii. Taxonomy (NCBI): domain Eukaryota; kingdom Metazoa; phylum Chordata; class Mammalia; order Artiodactyla; family Moschidae; genus Moschus; species Moschus berezovskii. Next base: position 17,703,407 of record NC_142479.1, read on the forward strand.
TATTTCCTGCCCCAGTGTGAAACAGCAGAGACTTACAGGCGCTTTCTCTGTTTCAGTGAGCTGGTTGCTGGATGCTGTGTTTTTTCACAGTTTAACCAATTCAGCTTCCCATCTCATTCCCAAAGGATTAACTCCTTCTGCTCAAAAGGGAACCATTCTTTTGGAGCTGGCTAAAATGTATCTACTCTAAGTCTGTAAACATAGCAGAATAGACCAGGTCATTTGAGTTTTTCTTGGAGGCGGGCTCTTCTTAAGGATCAAGTCCTCTATGCCAGGATTTGTCACTTATACTGAACCAAAATGACCAGGGCTCCAGAGGGTAAACTCCTGAGGGTAAATTCTTACCATCACCAGAATGATGGCAACTTTGCCCTGCTAGTGTTCAGGGGTTGCTGCTGCTGCTGCTAAGTCACTTCAGTCGTGTCCAACTCTGTGTGACCCCATAGACGGAAGCTCACCAGGCTCCCCCGTCCCTGGGATTCTCCAGGCAAGAACACAGGAGCGGGCTACCATTTCCTTCTCCAATGTGTGAAAGTGAAAAGTGAAAGTGAGGTCGCTCAGTCGTGTCTGACCCTTAGCGACCCCACAGACTGCAGCCCACCAGGCTCCTCCGTCCATGGGATTTTCCAGGCAAGAGCACTGGAGTGGCTGCCAGTGCCTTCTCCGGCGTTTACCAAAACCTCAGGTGTTTAATATTGTCAGTACTGGATGCTCTCCGCAGTGGCCCTTTAATCAGTTCCTGTCGGTGATTCTTGCTTCTTGGGCTGGTCATACTGACTCTGGAGTCTTGCTATTGACAACAGGGGACTCATCTGACTCGTCATTTCTTCCCTTCCTTGTCTGCTATAGAGCACTGGTCAGGGAGTCACAGGACCTGAACTTGAAACCTGATGCAGATTTCCTAGCTGTGGGTACAGGGCAAGTGAGCTTAGCCTCTTCCTTTTCTGTACAATGGGATTTCATTAGTCTCCCTATATGGCTGTCAGGAAGGTTAAATGGCATAGTGAATGAGTGAACTAGTTTTCAACAACTGGTACATGAGATGCTCTCAGGCATGCTAACTGAAATTTAATTCTGAATCTAAGTCTTTATGGTTTTCATATCCTCCAGATCCTTCTAGTCCTATCCTTAGCTGCCTAACCCTTCTTCATCATTATTTATAAACCTCCAGTGGATACACTGACCTTTGCGTTTGGTGCTTGGAAAATGATTTGCCTCAGTATTCTAAGACTATGTCAATTAAAATAATTTAATGCATTTCTTAAGGCTTCATGGTTTATTTCTACTGGAAAAATCTAAAAGCAAATGAAACATATGCTTCTCATGTACAGATGGTCCATGTGATATTTACATTTTTGTCAAAGGAAACTCATGGGAAGCCTTGTGTAGACACAGTCCACATGTGTTCTGCTTTATTTGTTAGAGATTAGAGAATATGATGAAAACAACGACAAGAGTATGATGTAAATCTTTTCTGAAATCACATTAATTTGTATTTTGCTGTAAGTAGAATCGTTTGGTTACTCTAAGCAAATGCTTTTTAAAAAATTTCTCATGTGTGTTGCACTGTTTTTAACCCTATAGGAAGTTCAAGAAAGCCATGATGTAATCTCTGCTCAGAGAGATAAAATGAACTTTTTCACAAGCTCTGTCTTTGTATATTGTGCTTGTACGTAGTTGCTCAGTCGTGTCCAACTCTTTGCAACCTCATGGACTTCAGCCTGCCAGGCTCCTCTGTCATATAGAGAGTTTTAAGTAATGGGTTGAAAATTATAGAGATGGGCTTTCTAATAGGAATCATGATTCCCAAACTCTGGGTCTGATTATTAGCTTAAATTAAAATTTAATGAATATTTATTAGATGTGTACTACAACTAGCGACAAATGATTAATGATAAAGTCCAGTCTGTGTCCTTTAGAAGAATTTAGTTTAATTGATGGAGGCAGACAAGCAACTGGATAATTATAATGCAGTGTCATCAGTGCAAACGTCAGTCCTATAAAAGGAGTTGAAAGTGCACACATATATACACACATATACACACACATGAGGTCGGTTTTAGCCCCTGCTCAAATGCCAGTTTCCTCCTCTAAAATGCCCCAGCATTTTATGTGAACTTCCATCATGGCCTTTTCCATTTTTGCATCCTCCACAAATATTTGTAGAATGAATGAACAATTTCCTTACCTTTTCCAAACACAGGAAGCCCATATCTATAGCTGAATAGTTGTTGCTCAATATCTGATTCTGCATACTAGCAGCCAAGCTGCTAGCTGAGTGATAAGGTTCCTTTGCACCCCACCCCTGAGAACTTGTATCTCTGCACGACCCTGAAAGAGGAAAGGATTCAATTAAATGAGTAAATCACCAAAGAGAAGAACCCACCTCTGGAACTTTCAGTATGGCTGACTTGGTGACACATTGTGCTGCGGGGGAGGGTGATAAATGAAAGCTGTGGTGAAAAGACCTTTCCAAATATTCATCCAGAAACACTGTGCTGCTAATCTCCCTTGGCCCGTGGTCCCCAGCACGTCTCACTTTGCTTCTCCAACCCCCATGTTTACTCTGGTTTCTATCTCTGCTCTGACCCTTCTCAGTCTTGGTGACCTGCCTTATTACCCTTATCTGACCTTTGTTTCCACCTTTCCTCTCTGTTCCTTGTGTCCTCTTGACTTTAGTATTACCTATAGCTTCAAGCAAAGAACAAGGCAGCTTCCTCCCCGAGATACACTCTCAGTCTAGGGCTGGGTGGGTCCCCTGCATTTCCCCTTAGGGAGGAAAAATTTGAACAAATAAAGGACCATGAGACAGAGATGTTTGACTCCCACATATACAGATAACCAACTGTGTAATCTGAGATAAGAGAATTTACCATTCTATGTCTATATCGTCACCTGTAAAAAGAGAAAACATCTACCTCAGATGGCTATGCAAATCAAAATTGAATGTACGAATAAGTGCCTTGGACAAAAATGACATTCAAATACTAGCAGTTCTATCCTCTGTCACCTCTCCCATCCACGGACTCTGTTTGCTCCCAGGCCCTGACGCCAATGGGCCATTCCTTCTAAATCAGAAAGATTGAGGAGACCCCTTCCTTGGAAACCCCAGACCCACCTCACTGTGGTGTTTCTTCCTGCTGTTCAAAGGTTGTTTTCTGTTTGCTGTCTTGGTTCGTCTCAGGAACACCAGAGCATTCCTAAATCCAACTCATGCCAATTATATTGCAGTTAACTCATTGACAGTTGAATGTGACACAAGTTCACATATCAATAATACCAAAAGAATAAAGGTACTAAAAAAAAAAAACAAAAAACAGGACTATGTTATATTATTTCTAAAAGTGTAAAACAGGGATATCCTGGCTATCTTATTTTTAACCTCTACCTTAAGGATTTTATATTACCTTTGTGTATAAATAATTTTAGTAACATGAATTAAATTGTGAGAATATTTTTGCTTTAGTAGCATAGATCTAAGTAGCTCCTTATTCCCTAGCCTCACCATGTTGCCCTCTCGAAGACAGAATGGCAACCTCTTGCCCTTTTGACACATCAGCTATGTTGGTACACCAAGAAAGAGCTGCAGTTTAAGAGGTTTCCAGAGAAGACCAAGAATGCATTCAAGACACAGAATCGAAAAAAGTGTAAAAGAATATCCCAACTGCTGTCATCACTAGTCTTGTGCTTTGGGGCCCTATTAAGCAAAATAAAGGTTACTTGAACACATAAAACATGTGCCAAAAGGAGCCCAAATTTTCAATCATTTGAGTTCAATCCTCTAACCTTCAGAACATGGGCTCAGTACATATTCTTGCTCCTCATCCTTACCCATCCTTGGGGATTTGGAAGGCAAATGGGACACATCACCCCATGTATAAGTCAGAGTTCTCCACAAAAGAAGAATGTATGTATACAGGTGGGAGTATTGGAAGATCAGGAGCTTGGGGAAAGGTTCAGATCTCTTTTGGGCATTGTAAGGAAGTTTGAGATTCCCCAAAAAATGCAGCTAATTTAAGATTTCAGAATACTAAAGAAGAATCAAGATAACTGGGTTATCCTGAATGGTAGACAAGGTTGTCCCATAGATGAAAAGCTACCCAGTCTATGAGTATTCTCTTGGAGTGTTTTATGAGTGAAGTGGATATTTGTTGTCACCCAATGAGAACGTTTTCCACCTTCGGTGATTGCAGTCTGGCATGGGGATTGGGATTAGGATTTTCCATCTGCTGTGTTGTCAGAAATAATGGATTTATTTTTTACTATGAAGCCCTTGTTTCAGATTCCTCCATTCATCATAGTTTTCCTAAACATTCTCTCAACCTCTAACTCAAGAGACTCCTAATTCCTCTTAAAGGCATCACTTCATAAAATGGAGGTTGCCTGTTTCTCTTTGTATTTTCAGGTGAGTAAAAGTACCTAAGACTTTTACTCACTTGAAAGTGACCTGCTCAAAGGTCACTGGAGTGAGGGTTGAAGTCCTGGAGTTTTTAGCTAAAGATCCACACTCCTCACGCAATCCAGTGTCCTTCCTTTCTGCTTCCAGATTCCAACTTCCTGGTACTTACAATACCAACACCTCCTCTCACTCACTGAGTTTGGGCATCTGCCTCTCTCTCTCTTTCTATCCCAAGGTCTGTGGTTACTCCATTTAATTCCAGTGTCTTTGCCCCTTTGTTCACATATTTGGCTTCTGGGGAAGAACAGAAAGAAAATAAAACATACACCTGGAGTCAAAATATTACTTGGGGATTTTGGGTGAAGAATGTGCATATTAAAATAAGCACACATAGAGTACACTTATGTAGAGATTTTAAAGACAAAGCAATAGCTATGGGCTGCTGAAGGCTATGAGATCAGATCCACCCAGGCTGAGTAGTTACTATGTTCTATCTGTAAGGATTCTTTGGTGGAGAAGCCTGAGAAATGTTGCCTTGTTACCATGTTCCTTGAGTGCCTTGAGTCACAAGTTCCCATCCCACACCCGATAAATCTTGTCATCCAGAATTTGTTAGTCTCTTAAGTTTTATTTCCAAACATCATACTCTCTCCTATACACCTCGTCAATTTGCTTGTAGGAAAATGGTATTTCATTGTTTACATTCACATTTCTTTTGATGCCTAATGAGATTGATTTCTCTTATGTTTGTAGTCATTTTTATTTTTTCTTATTTTCTTACTGAAGTGTCCATTTTCTTACTAATGATTAACACCTTCACCAACAAAAATGCTTTATTTAATTATCATTTCATTTTTAAATCACTTACTTAAAAATCAATGAATTGTTTTTAGTTTGGCTAACTAAAATAAAAAAAAAATCATTTTAAGAATAACTAGGTTTAGACTCAGATGCATTTAAAAAATATCATTACTTTGACACTGAACTGTGCTTTATTTTGTAGGTGGGGAGGTCTCATGTGACAATTTACCTGTGGCAGTTCTTCTGAAATGAACCTATTTCTTGCCTCTGGTAGTTATGTATACTATGTAGAAGGTCATAAAGAATTCTCTTTCTTTATTTTCATTAATTTTTGTGTTCAAACCTTCATATCCTTGGGAGAGGTTTTCTTTTTTGAAAGCAGTTCCCTTTTTATTTTAATGACTGATCAAATGAAATATCTAGTTAATGGTATGTATCCAGAACTAGCTAGTACTACTGAGATCTTTGATAAGATCCAAGTAAGTAAAAGGGCTTCCCAGGTGGCGCTAGTGGTAAAGAACCCACTTTCAATGCAGGAAACCTAAGCAACACATGTTCAGTTCCCGAGTCAGGAAGATCCCCTAGAGGAGGGCATAGCCATCCACTCCAGTATTCTTCCCTGGAGAATCCCTGTGGACAGATGAGCCTGGTAAGCTACAGTCCACAGAGTTAAAAAGAGTCAGACATAACTGAAGCTATTTAGCAATTAAGTAAATCCAAAATAGACCCTTAGATTCAAAACACACAGGCAGTAACTACACCCTACTTTACCAGCTGCTAAGACAGAGCAGCAGAGTTCAGTTCAGTCCAGTTCAGTCACTCAGTCATGTCTGACTCTTTGCAACTCCATGGACTGAAGCATGCCAGGCCTCCCTGTCCATCACCAACTCCCGAAGTTTACTCAAATTCATGTCCACTGAAATTGTGATGTCATCCAACCATCTCATCCTCTGTTGTACCATTCTCCTCCTACCTTCAATCTTTTCCAGCATCAGGGTCTTTTCAAATGAGTCAGCTCTTCGCATCAGGTCACCAAGGTATTGGAGTTTCAGCTTCAGCATCGGTCGTTCCAATGAATATTCAGGGCTGATTTCCTTTATGATGGACTGGTTGGATCTCCTTGCAGTCCAAGGAACTCTGAAGAGTCTTCTCCAACACCACAGTTCAAAAGCATCAATTCTTCAGTGCTCAGCTTTCATTATAATCCAACTCTCTCATCCATACATGACTACTGGAAAAACCATAGCCTTGACTAGACAGACCTTTGTTGGCAAAGTAATGTCTCTGCTTTTTAATATGCTGTTGAGGTTGGTCATAACTTTTGTTCCAAGGAGCAAGTGTCTTTTAATTTCATGGCTGCAGTCAATATCTGTGTTGCTTTTGGAGCCCCCAAAATAAAGTCTGTCACTGTTTCCACTGTTTCCCCATCTATTTGCCTTGAAGTGATGGGGCCAGATGCCATGATCTTAGGTTTTTGAATGTTGAGCTTTAAGCCAACTTTTTCACTCTCTTCTTTCACTTTCATCAAGAGGCTCTTTAGTTCTTCACTTTCTGCCATAAGGGTGATGTTATCTGCATATCTGAGGTTATTGAGATTTCTCCCAACAGTCTTGATTCCAGCTTGTGCTTCATCCAGCCCAGCGTTTCTCATGATGTATTCTCATATAAGTTAAATAAGCAGGGTGACAATATATGGCCTTGATTTATTCCTTTCCCAAGTAGGAAATAGTCTGTTGTTCCATGTCCAGTTCTAACTGTTGCTTCCTGACCTGCATACAGATTTGTCAAGAGGCAGGTCAGGTGGTCTGGTGTTCCCATCTCTTTAAGAATTTTCCACACTTTGCTGTGATCCGCACAATCAAAAGCTTTAGCATAGTCAACCAAGCAGAAGTAGATGTTTTTCTGGAATTTTCTTGCCTTTTCAATGATCCAGCGGATGTTGGCAATTTGATCTCTGATTCCTCTGTCTTTTCTAAATCTAGTTTGAGCATCTGGAAGTTCATTGTTCATGTACTGTTGAAGCCTGGCTTGGAGAATTTTGAGCATGACTTTACTAGCATGTGAGATGAGTGAAATTGTGCAGTACTTTGAGCATTCTTTGGCAATGCCTTTCTTTGGGATTGGACTGAAAACTGACCTTTTCCAGTCCTGTGGCCACTGCTGAGTTTTCCAAATTTGCTGGCATATTGAGTGCAGCACTTTCACAGCATCATCTTCTAGGATTTGAAATAGCTCAACTGGAATTCCATCACCTCCTGTAGCTTTGTTCATAGTGATGCTTCCTAAGGCCCAGCATTCCAGGATGTCTGGCTCTAGGTGAGTGATCACACAATTTTGATTATCTGAATCATAAAGATTTTTTTTATGTGTAGTTCTTTTGTGTATTCTTGCCACCTCTTACTTAATATCTTCTGCTTCTGTTAGGTCCATATCATTTCTGTCCTTTATCGAGCCCATCTTTGCATGAAATGTTCCCTTGGTATCTCTAATTTTCTTGAAGAGATCTCTAGTCTCTCCCATTCTATTGTTTTCCTCGATTTCTTTGCATTGATCACTGAGGAAAGTTTTCTTACCTCTCCTTGCTATTCTTTGGAACTCTAAGATAGGTATATCTTTCCTTTTCTCCTTTGCCTTTTGGTTCTCTTCTTTTCACAGCTATTCCTAAGGCCTCTTCAGATAACCATTTTGTCTTTTTGCATTTCTTTTTCTTGGGGATGGGCTTTCTTGATCCCTGCTTCCTGTACAATGTCAAGAACCTCTGTCCATAGTTCTTCAAGTACTCTATCAGATCTAATCCCTTGCATCTATTTCTCACTTCCACTGTATGATCGTAAGGGATTTGATTTAGGTCATACCTGAATGGTCAAGTGGTTTTCCCTACTTTCTTCAATTCCAGTCTGAATTTGGCAATAAGGAGTTCATGATCTGAGCCACAGTCAGCTCCTGGTCTAGTTTTATAGAGCTTCTCCATCGTTGGCTGTAAAGAATATAATCAATCTGATTTCGGTATTGATCATCTGGTGATGTCCATGTGTAGAGTCTCCTCTTGTGTTGTTGGAAGACAGTGTTTGCTATGACCAGTGCGTTCCCTTGGCAAAACTCTATTAGCCTTTGCCTGGCTTCATTCTCTACTCCAAGGAGTAATTTGCTGTTACTCCAGGTATTGCTTGACTTTCTAGTTTTGCATTCCAGTCCTCTATAATGAAAAGGACATCTTTTTTCAGTCGTTAGTTCTAGAAGTTATTGTAGGTCTTTACAGAACCATTCAACTTCAGCTTCTTTAGCACTACTGGTCAGGGCATAGACTTGGATTACCGTGATATTGAATGGTTTGCCTTGGAAATGAACAGAGATCATTCTGTCATTTTTGAGATTGCATCCAAGCACTGCATTTTGGACTCTTTTGGTGACTATGATGGCTACTCTGTTTCTTCTAAGGGATTCTTGCCCACAGTACAGAGAGAATGGTCATCTGAGTTAAATTCACCCATTCTAGTCCATTTTAGTTCGCTGATTCCCAAAATGTTGATGTTCACTCTTTCCATCTCCTGTTTCACCACTTCCAATTTGCCTTGATTCATGGATCTAACATTCCAGGTTCCTATGCAATATTGCTGTTTATAGCATCAGACTTTTTTCCCATCACCTTTCATATCCACAACTGGGTGTTGTTTTTACTTCAGCTCCATCTCGTCAGTCTTTCTGGAATTATTTCTCCACTGATCTCCAGTAGCATATTGGGCACCTACCGACCTGGGGAATTAATCTTTCAGTGTCCTGTCTTTTGCCTTTTCATACTGTTGATGGGGTTTTCAAGGCAAGCATGCTGAAATGGTTTGCCATTCCCTTCTCGAGTGGACCACATTTTGTCAGAACTCTCCACCATGATCCGTCCGTCTTGGGTGGCCCTACATGGTGTGGCTCATAGTTTCATTGAGTTAGACAAGGCAGTGGTCCATGTGATCAGATTGGTTAGTTTTCTGTGATTGTGTATTGTTAGTTTTCTGTGTATTGGACCTTAATATTAGGACCTCACACACAGCCTTCGGTGTTCTCACTATGGAGGCAATGTCTTCTTCTCCTTATGCTCTACAGTGTGTTAGAGGCTTATCAAAGGAGTTTTGTTTTGTCTCCCCTCTTCACATGGAGAAAATTCAAATTACAGACATGAACTTGTACTCTTAAACCTCAGTTCCCTTTACACAATGAGACTCTGTTTCTGGTAACTCCCATCTGTCTGCCTCCCTCCTTCCTTTCCCAGGGGTCCTCTCAGGCCCTCAAGCTAATAAATCGATGGTGGGCTCTGCCCAGGAGTCTGCCCAATGTTCACAGATATGTCAAAATCCACAGGTGGTCAGAGTCTCAAGCTAGACTCCCTGCCCATGAGCCCTGTGTACTGAGGAGCCAGAGGGCAAATTGTGGTCAGAATCAGGGGGAGTAGCAGCTACTTAGCTTCTGGAGTTATTTCTGTTCCTGCAGCCCCAGACATTTCTGGTTGAACGCTGCCACTCACAGCATTCACACAAAATCTGGAAGCCATTTGGTATTCAAAGGCACCTACAGACTTCAGCAAAGCAGAGCTGAAGGCAGCTCCTGGCTGTACAAATGACGTAAAGATACACATCTGTTTAAGAAGTCTGGAGGCTTCTTGATAGAGTTTCTGGCTGAAAAGTTGCTGAAGAAAATCCACTCTTGCAACATTTTCTTGAAGCTCAGACCCAGTGGAGTTTGAAATAGGACCAAGGAGCACCCTTAGTACAATTAATTCATGGAGTGTCCACAAAGGGGTCTGTCTGCCAATGGTCAGAAAACAAGGACACTGTCACCACCCTCTGCTCAGCCTTCAGTCAGCAAGGGCTTGGCCCTCCTGACCGCTCAGGAGGCAAATGGGATCCCTGGATGCAGTGTACCCAGAGTCTCCTGGGAACTCATAGCAGACTTCCTATAATTGTCAGCTTTGGAGATTCCTGAACCAATAGCAACAACAACAAAAAAGATGCAATCCATTCTATTTCTTACTTAGTAATACCCCTTCCACCTCTCCCTTCTCTTTCTTTCCCCTATAATCCACCTTCTTACTCCCTTTTACCATTATTCCTCTACTTTCAGCTCCTTCCATCCCCTTGCCTCTCTCTCCTCCCCTTTCCCTTCCTCCCTTGCTCTTGCTGTTGATCCTCTTAGAGCTGAGCAGAGGTCGGCACAAGACTGTTTAATCTAGACTCTCCCCACCTTTTGATCATGGTCAGGTGCTGCCTCATGACTGAAAAGGAAGGGTGCCTCCCTCCTGAATTCATGAGTCTGAGCCCTGAGACATTTCCTCTAGCAACCATACTAGCAACTCATCTTCCCAGAGAGAAGCAGGGCAAACTTCCAGAGTGAGACCTGGAGCCAGAAACCACTGGGGAGACCCACTGGGGGTCACAAGGTGGGCTTTAAGAAGGGGGAGGGCATGGAGCTGGGGAGAAACAGACCTCCTATGATCCAGTCCTACTTCTCTTGTGTGTCCTTGGATGGGGGACCTCTCCATGCCTCAGAGCTCTAGCTGCAAAAATGGAGATGCTGGTCTCAAAGGGCTTTTCCCGTTCCTTAACTTATTGGTCCGGTTTCTTACGGTATTGCCATAAAATTACAGGCTTATCTTGCCTATAAAAAGCATCATCCTTTTTGAGTAATGAACAGGTTTATAGTGTAAGTGGCCCTTGAAGAAAAAGATTTCCAAGCAGAGAGAGGAGAGCAGTTCCTGTTTGAATCTGCCCCTGAGACTGAGGTCGCTGGCTCCGCCCTGTTTTCCTCCAGCGCCCACATCTCTGGCTCTGACACAGTAGCCTTTTCTCACTGACACCACCCACTGGCTCCAGGAAATGTGAGCTCCTTCTCTGTCCAGGGTGTGCATGGGGGAAAATCTTGTTAGAAACTCAGAAGATTTGGAGGTTAAAAATGGACCGCTTACTGAAAAAGGAAGCAAAAAAAAAAAAAAAAAAGTGTTTCTGAATATAGGCTTCTGAATGTGTTTGAGAACCAAGTTAGGATCAGCTAAACTCTCCATCTAGGTTGTTTTGGCGGCTGAATTTCTATAACTAGTGAAATCTGCAGAGTCTCTCAGAAGACACCCACTCCAGTCTCTATAAGAACTAAATTCCAGTGTTACCACGAGAGTACTAACAGTCCCCTCAACTGGCTCAGTGATGGGAATGTGACCAGTGTTTACTAACAGTGTTTACTGAAAGAGTCATCTGGTGGGACGGGGTCAAGGGGACAGATGACAGATAGTCTTCCCTCACTACCCACTCCGCTCGCACAGCCTACAGCTCCGCTGGCTGAGTTCCTCACATGCTGTGAATGGAGCACACAGCCGCCCTGTTCTTGCTGCCGATTAAACCCCTGGGAACGGAAAGCCAAATTCAGAAACTCATCTGGGGAGAGAAGTACTGGTTGGTTGATTTGTTTCCTTGTCATCAGGCTTGATTCTTGTCCTTGTTCATCACAAATTGTTTCCACTGCCCAGGCAAAGCAAGACCTATGTGAGGATGGTCAGGGTTAGGCTTAGCCTTTGCTCTACTTCTGTGGCCAAGCCTGCCAAGAAAGGGGAAAAGGGTGGAGCTCAGAGATGATTCCCATTAGGGGAAAACAGATTAAAAGTTAGGGCCATGATGTGTACTAGTAAATGCACTGTTCTGTCTAGTGAGGATGGCTCTCCTGAAGACATGAATGAGGTTAGAAAACAGATGCTTGCCCCTGAGAGTCTCAGCAGTGCAGGGAGCTGATCTGGCCCTTCTTTCTACAGTATTTCAGTTCCAACCTCTTTTGCGGATGACACCCTGAGAGCCATGGCAACAGACACCTCTGGTATTCAGTCCCCAGTAGCCCTTTCTAAATTATTCTCTTCATAAATTATTGTGTAAGGAGACTAATGGAGATAGTTTTTATCATTGTCACTATGCTTGGAAATCTTTGGGATAGAATGGGGACTTCTTCTAATGCTTTGTGACAATCATGATTGCTCCCAAAACGTTTGGTATTATGTTAGTAAACCCTGCTTTCCTTTCACAGGTGGATAAACAAGGCCAGATGACTTGTGACTGGATGCTTTGGACCCAGGTTAGAAATGAGACACCCTTAAAGGCTGCCACTTTCTGGTACTTGCCCTACTTGGAACCTCAAGAATGGGGAATAATGTTAGACATACATGTCCTAACTTAATTAAGCCTCTGCTTGTAAAGTCCAGTGAATGATACAAAGTGCATAATTTCTAATATAAAACAGCAACTGAAGGGACAGTGGATGAGATGTCAACTATTAGGAAGACCAGTGCTGGAAACACTTGGAATGCAAAAAGGTGCCCTCGAGTCACATTTCTTTGATAACTTTTGCTGCTATTTGAGTAGCCTTCTGCCATTGCTGTCACCCAGCCCACTGAGGATTTCTCTTCCAAAGACAGTGCTTCTGGGAACATCTCTCTGCCCCTGAGTGACTCCTTCCCTATGTGTCCTGGGCCAGGTGGTCAGAGTGCAACTTTCGTAAATGTGTGGAAATGTCAGGCTCTCACTCCCCTGAAGAGTAATGACATGGCTGGACTCATAGCTCACCCCAGATCTGACCATCGCAGTGATTGTCACACCATCATCTCCATTTCAATTTCCTTTTTCACGCTGTCACCCCCTGAAGGAATCTTCCTCTTCTCTCAAGCTAGATATCTCTCTTGTGCTCTCTCCCCACACCGCCAGATGTCACAGATAAACAAGAGTCTTTCTAGATGCATCTCAGTTTTATAGTACTGTGTCATGCAAGACATGTCTCCCACCAGCACAATCATTCTTGATATTCTTGATTTCACTATCGATCTAGGTCTGGCCCTCCAAAATCTCAGATCTAGAAATTTTCTTTCAAAGTATAGATATCCCAGGGGGAAGTCTAAGGCATACACCTCCAAGATGTTCTTCCAACCATCATGCTGCCTTTTGTTCTTCTCTTATTAGGGACCTATGTGGCTAAATTTTTACCTACAATTTCTCCAAATCTTCATTTGTTTGCCCATCACACAAACCACCAGCCTATTTGAATGACACAGAATTCATATTTATATATGATATTCAATACAAATATGCTTACGTATAAAATGTAATCCCATTTAAATTAAAATAGAGACACCATTTAATATCATTAAAATAAAGACAGCACATATACACACACACACACACACATACATGTGTGTGTGTGTGTGTATACACACAAACTCAGAGACACTTGCCGTTTAGATATTTTAGTTATTTGAATTATGAAAGTAAGCTGTTTAGTGTTACAACTAACAAGTGTAAATGAATCTAAAGTCAAATGACTATACTCACAGTGAAAGGTGGCATAGTATATACCATTAGATGGATATATATGATTTTTAAAAAAATATTTTGTGTGTTTTTACTTGGTTCAGTTCAGTTCAGTTCAGTCGCTCAGTCATGTCTGACTCTCCGTGACCCCATGAATCACAGCAGGCCAGGCCTCCCTGTCCATCACCAACTCCCAGAGTTCACTCAAACTCATGTCCACAGATTCGGTGATGCCATCCAGCCATCTCATTCTCTGTCGTCCCCTTCTCTTCCCACCCCCAATCCTTCCCAGCATCAGAGTCTTTTCCAGTGAGTCAACTCATCACATGAGGTGGCCAAAGGATTGCAGTTTCAGCTTTAGCATCAGTCCTTCCAGTAAACACCCAGGATTGATCTCCTTTAGAATGGACTGGTTGGATCTCCTTGCAGTCCAAGGGACTCACAAGAGTCTTCTCCAGCACCACAGTTCAAAAGCATCAATTCTTCGGCGATCAGCTTTCTTCACAGTCCAACTCTCACATCCATACACGACCACGGGAAAAACCATAGCCTTGACTAGACGGACCTTGGTTGGCAAAGTAATGTCTCTGCTTTCTAATATGCTGTCTAGGTTGGTCATAACTTTCCTTCCAAGGAGCAAGCGTCTTTTAATTTCATGGCTGCAATCAGCATCCGAAGTGATTTTGGAGCCCCAAAAAATAAAGTCTGACACTGTTTCCACTGTTTATCCATCTATTTCCCATGAAGTGATGGGACCAGATGCCATGATCTTTGTTTTCTGAATGTTGAGCTTCAAGCCAACCTTTTCACTCTCCTCTTTCACTTTCATCAAGAGGCTTTTGAGTTCCTCTTCACTTTCTGCCATAAGGGTGGTGTCATCTGCATATCTGAGGTTATTGATATTTCTCCCGGCAATCTTGATTCCAGCTTGTGCTTCTTCCAGCCCAGGGTTCCTCATGATGTACTCTGCATATAAGTTAAATAAGCAGGGTGACAATATACAACCTTGACGTACTCCTTTTCCTATTTGGAACCAGTCTGTTGTTCCATGTCCAGTTCTAACTGTTGCTTCCTGACCTGTATACAGGTTTCTCAAGAGGCAGGTCAGGTGGTCTGGTATTCCCATCTCTTGAAGAATGTTCCACAGTTTATTGTGATCCATATAGTCAAAGGCTTTGGCATAGTCAATGAAGCAGAAATAGATGTTTTTCTGGAACTCTCTTGCTTTCTCCATGATCCAGCGGATGTTGGCAATTTGATCTCTGGTGCCTCTGCCTTTTCTAAACCCTGCTTGAACACCTGGAAGTTCATGATTCACATATTGCTGAAGCCTAGCTTGGAGAATTTTGAGCATGACTTTACTAGCGTGTGAGATGAGTACAATTGTGCGGTAGTTTGAGCATTCTTTGGTATTGCCTTTCTTTGGGATTGGAATGAAGACTGACCTTTTCCAGTCCTGTGGCCATTGCTGAGTTTTCCAAATTTGCTGGCATATTGAGTGCAGCACTTTCACAGCATCATCTTTCAGGATTTAAATAGCTCAATTGGAATTCCATCACCTCCACTAGCTTTGTTCATAGTGATGCTCTCTAAGGCCCACTTGACTACACATTCCAAGATGTCTGGTTCCAGGTGAGTGATCACACCATCGTGATTATCTTCATCGTGAAGATCTTTTTTGTACAGTTCTTCTGTGTATTCTTGCCACCTCTTCTTAATATCTTCTGCTTCTGTTAGGTCCATACCATTTCTGTCCTTTATTGAGCCCATCTTTGCATGAAATGTTCCCTTGATATCTTTAATTTTCGTGAAGAGATCTCTTGTTTTTCCTATTCTGTTGTTTTCCTCTATTTCTTTGCCTTGATCACTGAGGAAGGCTTTCTTATCTCTCCTTGCTATTCTTTGGAACTCTGCATTCAGATGCTTATATCTTTCCTTTCCTCCTTTGCTTTTCACTTCTCTTCTTTTCACAGCTATTTGTAAGGCCTCCTCAGACAGCCATTTTGCTTTTTTGCATTTCTTTTCCATGGGGATAGTCTTGGTCCCTGTCTCCTGTACAATGTCATGAAACTCCGTCCAGAGTTCATCAGGCACTCTATCTATCAGATCTAGACCCTTAAATCTATTTCTTACTTCCACTGTATAATCATAAGGGATTTGATTTAGGTCATATCTGAATGGTCTAATGGTTTTCCCTACTTTCTTCAATTTATGTCTGAATTTGGCAATAAGGAGTTCATGATCTGAGCCACAGTCACTCCTGGTCTTGTTTTTGCTGACCATATAGAACTTCTCCATCTTTGGTTGCAAAGAATATAATCAATCTGATTTCGGTGTTGACCATCTGGTGATGTCCATATGTAGAGTTTTCTCTTGTGTTGTTGGAAGAGGGTGTTTGCTATGACCAGTGCGTTCTCTTGGCAAAACTCTATTAGCCTTTGCCCTGCTTCATTCCCTGCTCCAAGGCCAAATTTGCCTGTTACCCCAGGTGTTTCTTGACTTCCTACTTTTGCATTCCAGTCCCCTATGATGAAAAGGACATCTTTTTTGGGTGTTAGTTCTAAAAGGTCTTGTAGGTCTTCAGAGAACTGTTCAACTTCGGCCTCTTCAGCATTACTGGTTGTGGCATAGACTTGGATTACTCTAATATTGAATGGTTTGCCTTGGAAATGAACAGAAATCATTCTGTTGTTTTTAAGGTTGCATCCAAGGACTGCATTTTGGACTCTTTTGTTGACCATGATGGCCACTCCATTTCTTCTAAGGGATTCCTGTCCACAGTAGTAGATATAATGGTCATCTGAGTTAAATTCACCCATTCCAGTCCATTTTAGTTCACTGATTCCTAAAATGTCAATATTCACTCTTGCCATCTCCTGTTTGACCACTTCCAATTTGCCTTGATTCATGGACCTAACATTCCAGGTTCCTATGCAATATTGCTCTTTACAGCGTCGGATCTTGCTTCTATCACCAGTCACATCCACAACTGGGTATTTGTTTCACTTTGGCTCCATCCCTTCATTCTTTCTGGAGTTAATTCTCCACTGATCTCCAGTAGCATATTGGGTAACTACCAACCTAGGGAATTCCTCATTCAGTATCCTATCATTGCCTTTTGATACTGTTCATGGGGTTCTCAAGGCAAGTATACTGAAGTGGTTTGCATATCTGAGGTTATTGATATTTCTCCCAGCAATCCTGATTCCAGCTTGTGCTTCTTCCAGCCCAGCGTTCCTCATGATGTACTCTGCATAGAAGTTAAATAAGCAAGGTGACAATATACAGCCTTGACGTACTCCTTTTCCTATTTAGAACCAGTCTGTTGTTCCATGTACAGTTCTGACTGTTGCTACCTGACCTGCATACAGGTTTCTCAAGAGGCAGGTCAGGTGGTCTGGGATTCCCATCTCTTTCAGAATGTTCCACACAGTCAAAGGCCTTGGCATAGTCAATGAAGCAGAAATAGATGTTTTTCTGGAACTCTCTTGCTTTCTCCATGATCCAGCGGATGTTGGCAATTTGATCTCTGGTGCCTCTGCCTTTTCTAAACCCTGCTTGAACATCTGGGAGTTCACGGTTCACATATTGCTGAAGCCTGGCTTGGAGAATTTTGAGCATGACTCTACTAGCGTGTGAGATGAGTGCAATTGTGTGGTAGTTTGAGCATTCTTTGACATTGCCTTTCTTGGTATATCATGACTATTCTTCTTTATTAATATACACATCTTCCCAGTTTTTCTATTGTTTTAATTTACTAGTTTTTAAGAGTAAACGAATACCTAAAGAGTAAAAGCAGTAAATGCACATGGCCACAAATATTTAAAATAGGAAGGGGCATACAGTGGAAAGTGTCTCATCTGTCCACAGACTTCAGTTTCCCTTTCTCAGAAACCAGAACTTTTAGCACTCTCTTGTGACTTGTTTCTGAAATTTTGGACAATGGATCTCCTTCAAATGAAAATCCCCTCACCTTCCTCTTCTCTTCATATTTATAGATTAGGGGAAAAAAGAAAGAAAACCCTTCTGTTTCATGAATGCTCAGGGTCTTCCTGACTCATGAAGCATTGAATAGAAATCATACATTTCTCAGAGAAAGTCACAAAATACCTGTATTTGACAAAGGAGTGTTGTGATGGCTCAGAACTAGAAAAAGACGTTGCCATTCAAGTCCAGAGGTTGAAACTGTTGAATGAAAGCTGTGAATTATCTTGAGAAAAAATAAGCATATATGTGTTTGCAGGAGGCTCACAGATGCCTTGATGACCAGCCATAGACTCTAGATTAAGAACACCTGATCTGGGCCAGTCGCTTTCCTTATCTCAACCTTCATTGTGCAGAGAGGAAACTGAGGCACAAGTGGATGAATATCATTATGGCTGGAGTCAAAGCTGTAATTGGGATGAAGGTCGGTCTCCTGACACCTGGTCCACTGATTGGTTCAGGTGGCATGGCCATAAGGACGCTCTGTTTAATCTTCTCCACACCTAATAAGGAAGTGAGATCATCAGGCAAACAAACAGTGTGGGGAATCTTCCTACATAATATTTTAAGGGAAAATGGGCTGCCAAGTTGTTGGGTGGTAGGTTATATAATATGCCTATTAGTGTATAAGTTAAGAATTTCCAAAGAACCAGGCCAACGGGATGTGTATATGTAGAGAGATTTATTTTTAGAAACTGGTTCAGGATAATATGGAGTCTAGAAAGTCCAAGATCTGCTGAGTAGGCTGGCAGGCTGGAGATACAGTGAAGAGGTGATACTGTAGCTCAAATCCAAAGACATCTGCTGCATAATTCCTTTTTGCATATAGGAGGTCAAGTTTTGGATCATTAAAGGCTTCAGCTGATTAAATAAGACCTGCCAACATTACGGAGGGAAAGTAATCTACTTTATTTAAAGTCCATCAACTTGAGTCCAAAAACATTCTCATGGAAACATCCAGAATAAGGGTCAACCAAACATCTGGGCACTGTGGCCTAGTCTAATTGACACATAAACCTCATCACAGACTCTATCAGTTTCTTTAGACTTAGGTTATAACCTATTGGAATGTGTTTAGAATCAGAAAAGCATTTACTGGAGTGAAAGGATGAATTTTTATTATTCTTTGATGATGAAACCCAAACGTGTAATTTTCAATACCAACAACCAACTCGTTAATGAACTGTGTGTATGTTGTGATGAGGTTATGCTGGAACAAGAGATTTTATACACAAATGATATTAAATTTGAAGACTTCCTTGGATTCTAGAAAGTGTTCAGAAATTCAATGTTGTGAATTTCATCTCCTTAAGAGTCATTAGTTCTTTAGATAAACATGTTCAGGCACCACCTCTCAGTCAGGAATTGTGTTAGCTACTGAAGAAAAAGAATAGTTATCATGTCAAGAAACTTATAGTCTAATGGAAAGAGTAGATAAGAAAAACTCCCCCCACTTAATGCTCTGAAAAAGATTTGCACAGTGTGGTAAAGAAGGCACGTTCTCAAGGATAGCTCCTCTATCACAGTTCATTCCCTCTCCATGCTTACTGCACACTCTTGATCCCAAGACAGAGGCAAGCATCCTCTTGGCTGACTTGTTTAACTTACTTCAGCTCAGTCCATCACAAGTTCTCTAACTCCAGAATCCAGTTTCCATACAATGGTCTTATCAGAACAAAATTATTTCAGTATTTTCCAGGTGCAGTGTAGATTAAGGAATGAAGTATTTATGTCCAGAGTATAACTTATCATTTCATCTTAAGAGAAACTGCGTCCACTGATTCAGATTCTAAGGAGAACAGCCTCTGGCATCTGAAGCCCCTTTTAGGGAGGCAGCTGGGTATTTGATGGATAAATGAAATAAGGGTTTCATTAAGAAAGTCACTGAGTTGTACGATTACGTTAGCAATTATCACAGAGGAAATTAGTCTGGGATTAGGACTGGATTTTCCAAAGCTGGACTTGCAAACACCATGGAAGTGGACTTTCCTGTTGGTGATAGAAAGATTGACACTTACAGCAGTCTTTTGTACAGCAATGACAAGTCTGATTATTTTGAAGGTTGACCAAGTTCACTGTTGATTAGATTATGGGTTTAGTGGGTATTTAATTTCTGGTTCACTGAGAGCTAGCTTTAAATTGTGGATCCAAAAATTTAACCTCTGATCCTCTTTTGGGTGAGTGGGGGGAGGTGTCAACTATTTAAAGTTAAAGAGAGACAGCCTAGCACAGACTTACAGACTAGTCATGAAAAGTCCAGTTTTGTCATCCTAAATTGACTAATAGTTCTCCTGAAACCCATTATACTTTTGTTCCAGAAGAACTTATGCTCCAGTTCAAAATTTAAAAATTAAGCAATGGGTGTATACACTGAATATTGAGAGTAAAACAGTGAACATTTATTATTTTTCTCCCAAATTCAGAATGAATTGAACCTTATCCTGTTGAAGAAAGTAGTCTCTTCTTTTCAAATGGGACCTAATATCTGGAACAGATTAAAATGGGAAGGAGTTTAATGTTGTTTACTTTTGAGTCAACAAAATAAAAAATTGTTGGAAAACAATCCCTACTATCCAGAAGAGAGAGAAATGGAAAAGATGTCCAATTAGGTCAACCCCAAAGGGTATTTTGACTTTACCTTGCTAACTTGCCCTGGATCACAAGAGGAGGACTGAAAATTTTAATAAAAATGTTACCATGGTAGTATTAACTAGTTAAGCTTTTGACATTATTCAGTGCACTTTAGAAGAAGCACTCAGATGTCACTTTGTTTCAAGCTAATCATATCTATAAACCAGATTTAAGAAGCATTCTGGAAGAGTTTAGCAATGTACAAAAATGAGCCATAATTCTTTCAAAACGTAGAATAAACTTACAAACAGTGAAACATAAGATTTAAGATGGAGCAGGGATGGATTTGAAGCCAGTCATGATCTTAATGTAAAAAATACAATTGCTAAGAACATTAAAAAATTACCGAAAGTATTATGCTCTTTGGCTGGATGATGTAAACAATAGCACGGACTGCTGTTTGCAATCATGTTAAAACAAGGCTCAATGATTATTATACTGGCAGCTTATCTTAGGGAGCCTCTTATTGCTACAAGGAAGAACACAAGGGATGAGCCAAGACAAGGAATGTTTTCATCAGCAGTGAGTCTTATTAAAGTCTGTGAAGTTATTGCTTTCCCCAATAATATGACACTAAAAGACAGCTCAGTGACCCTGGCTATTATGATGTAGCAGCTTAAACACTTTGGTATCAGTCAACAAATAGCCAAAATAGCGTTTCTGGAAAGATATTAAATGGCTAGCAAATATGAATGGAAATGTGGCATATTTTCTATAAATCCTAATTATAAATTAGGATAGAAATAGTATAGAAATTTAGAACTGTTCTACAGATGTCCCTGAGTGCATCTTCTTTTTATCTCATTGGCTCCTTTCCCTCAACCTATGACTATTTTTAATGATGGTGTTATTTATTTTTTATTTAAAAAATTTTATTGGAGTATAGTTGATTTATGATGCTGTGTTAGTTTCAGGTGTTGAGCAAAGTGAATCAGTTATACATACAGACATATCCACTCATTTTTAAAGATTCTTTTGATTATGGTGTTTTTCATAAAAAGATGCTTTTAGCATAGTTTTTGACATTTATTTTCATCTATTTATCTATTTGGCTGTGCTGGGTCTCGGTTGGAGCATGTGGGATCTTCGATACTTGTTGTGGCAGGCAGGATCTTTAGCTGTGGCACATGCACTCTTAGCTGCAGTGTGTGGTACCTAGTTTCCCCACCAAGGACCCAACCCAGGCCTCCTGCAGTGGGAGTGAGTCCTAGACACAGGACCACCACAGGGAAGTCACTTTATTGTCATACTTTTCTATTAAACATGTGAAAAATTAGCACACTTTCATTATGTGTATTTCCTTATCTGCATCATTTTGAGGTTACTAAAATTTATTTTCACAGCAATTGTTCTTGTCTGAGTCACCAATGATGTCCTAATTTCCAAACGTCTAAATCAATGGTTTAGGTCCCCATCCAACTCAATCCCTAAGACACTGACATTATCACAGTCTCCTCTTTTAAAATCCTCTCTTTTCTTGAAACTCTGAGAAACTTCCCTTCTGGCTCTCTCCCATTCTCTGGGTCCCAGTTTTTTTTTTTTTTTAAGCTGGTTTCACTTCCTCTGCCTTAGATGTTCATAGTCCAGTAGGTTCCATCCTAGTCTTCTTAGTAATTGTGAACAATCTCACTTCTCCAGTGGATTCTGCAAACACTTATTTCCAATCCACAAATCCCAAAGTTCAGCAGACATTCATAAGTTCAAAGATCATTCCTTGAGAAACTGTTATGTGCTAGACAGTGGGAATACAATGAAGACTAGTTATCTGACTTTCAAAGTTCTTAAAACTTAGAGTAGAAAAAAAAATGCCCTGACCTTGCTCACAGATAATCCCTTTATAGAGGGATAAACAGAATTATGCTGAAAGGACTATTTGAACAGAGAATCACCTCCCTCTAGTTCCCATCTCCCTTTTGAACTTCACAGGTGTGTTCCCAGCTCTTTAACTGAATAGTTCTTAGTTACCACAAGCTTGTCATGCTGAAAGGAAAATAACTTATTTCCCTTCATCCCTCTGGCCCAACAGCCTAGGCCCACATCTTGCACAGATATTTCCTATTTTAGTCAATAATAAAACAATATAAGAAGTTGTCTAAGCTTGAAGTCCCACAACCCTGTTTTTTCATCTATTTTTTATTTTCTACATCTCTCAGATCTGCTATCTCCATTCTGCATTTGCTCTGTGGGAAATCTTGTTCGTGGGAAAGAACCACAGTGCCCTGACCTTGCTCACTCAGCTTCACATTGCCCCTCTGTTCTTATGCTGTGCCTCAGCCTCCCAGATTCTCCCATCTTTGGCACTTGCTGTGCTCCCAGATGTTCAAGCATGTTTTAGAAAAGGCAGAGGCACCAGAGATCAAATTGCCAACATCCGCTGGATCATGGAGAAAGCGAGAGAGTTCCAGAAAGACATCTATTTCTGCTACATTGACTATGCCAAAGCCTTTGACTGTGTGGATCACAGTAAACTGTGGAACATTCTGAAAGAGATGGGAATCCCAGACCACCTGACCTGCCTCTTGAGAAACCTGTATGCAGGTCAGGAAGCAACAGTCAGAACTGTACATGGAACAACAGACTGGTTCCAAATAGGAAAAGGAGTACGTCAAGGTTGTGTATTGTCACGTTGCTTATTTAACTTCTGTGCAGAGTAAATAATGAGGAATGCTGGGCTGGAAGAAGCACAGGCTGGAATCAAGATTGCTGGGAGAAATATCAATAACCTCAGATATGCAGATGACACCACCCTTATGGCAGAAAGTGAAGAAGAACTCAAAAGCCTCTTGATGAAAGTGAAAGAGGAGAGTGAAAAGGCTGGCTTGAAGCTCAACATTCAGAAAACAAAGATCATGGCATCTGGTCCCATCACTTCATGGGAAATAGATGGAAAAACAGTGGAAACAGTGTCAGACTTTATTTTGGGGGGCTCCAAAATCACTGCAGATGCTGATTGCAGCCATGAAATTAAAAGACGCTTACTCCTTGGAAGGAAAGTTATGACCAATCTAGATAGTATAGTAAAAAGCAGAGATATTACTTTGCCAACAAAGGTCCGTCTAGTCAAGGCTATGGTTTTTCCAGTGGTCATGTATGGATGTGAGAGTTGGACTGTGAAGAAAGCTGATCGCCGAAGAATTGATGTTTTTGAACTGTGGTGCTGGAGAAGACTCTTGAGAGTCCCTTGGACTTCAAGGAGATCCAACCAGTCCATTCTAAAGGAGATCAATCCTGGGTGTTCATTGGAAGAACTGATGCTGAAGCTGAAACTCCAATAGTTTGGCCACCTCATGCGATGAGTTGACTCACTGGAAAAGACTCTGATGCTGGGAAAGGTTGGGGGCGGGAGGTGAAGGGGATGACAGAGAATGAGATGGCTGGATGGCATCACCGACTCGATGGACATGAGTTTGAGTGAACTCCAGTAGTTGGTGATGGACAGGGGGCCTGGCGTGCTGTGATTCATGGGGTTGCAAAGAGTCAGACAAGACTGAGCTACTGAACTGAACTGTGCTGCTTCTTGGCTTCAAGGCTCTTGCACACACGGTTCCCTCTCTCTGAAACATTCTTCTCATTCATTGCTGTTAACTTACTTATTCACACTCTGAGTCAGTGGTTCTCAAATGTGTGTATGCATGTGAAAGGGATTGTACCCCAGGACAATCTAAAAGGTACTGGTCGTGAGGCTGCAAAACATCCTACAATATGCAGGACACCACCCACACAATAGACACATCTGGCTCCAAATGTCAGGAGCACTGAGATGGAAAAAATTTTTTTCTAGGTCTCATTTCAGGGAAGATTCCTTTGACACAATCAGGGTCTCTATTTTTCTCTCCCAAAGTTCACCATTATTTTCCTCAAAGCACTCACCTCTCTGTAGTAATGCATCATTTGAGAATAGGAACCATATCTATTTTGTAAGCCATTTTGCCCTCAGTGGTTGGCTCAGAGTTATGTCTACTGAATATTACTTTGAAGGAAGGAAGTAAGAAGGAAAGAGGCAGGGGGAAGGCAAAGAAAACGAGGTAGCAAGATACATCTCTGTTTTATGAGCTCTAAATCTGTCAATAATTTGCTGATATAATTAGCCATTCTTTTTTGTTCTCATCTGCAAAGGCAAATGTTAAAACAATCTTGCTTCCATGGCTTAGTTGGGTGATGAATAAATGTGCTTCTCTCTGTGATCAAGAATAGAAATCATGGGAAATGAAGGTGAGAGGGACCACAGCATGAGATGCAGTGATGTGTGTAAAGACAGATCAGGAGTTCAGTTCAGCTCAGTCGCTCAGTCGTGTCCGACTCTTTGCGACCCCATGAACTGCAGCACGCCAGGCCTCCCTGTTCATCACCAACTCCTGGAGTTCACCCAAACCCATGTCCATTGAGTCGGTGATGCCATCCAACCATCTTATCTTCTGTCATCCCCTTCTCCTCCTGCCCCCAATCCCTCCCAGCATCAGGGTCTTTTCAAGAGTCAGCTCTTCACATCAGGTGGCCAAAGTATTGGAGTTTCAGCTTCAACATCAGTCCTTCCAATGAACACCCAGGACTGATCTCCTTTAGGATGGACTGGTTGGATCTCCTCGCAGTCCACAGGACTCTCAAGAGTCTTCTCCAACACCACAGTTCAAAAACATCAATGCTTCGGTGCTCAGCTTTCTTCACAGTCCAACTCTCACATCCATACATGACCACTGAAAAAACCATAGCCTTGACTAGACGGACCTTTGTTGGCAAATAATGTCTCTGATCTAGGTTGGTCATAACTTTCCTTCCAAGGAGTAAGCGTCTTTTAATTTCATGGCTACAGTCACCATCTGCAGTGATTTTGGAGCCCCCCCGGCCAAAATAAAGCCAGCCACTGTTTCCACTGTTTCCCCTTCTATTTGCCATGAAGTGATGGGACAAGATGCCAGATTAGGAGAGAAAGAGAATAAAAAGAAAGCGTGGCTTCTGTCATAACAGAGAGGAGGCAACAATGCCCCAGGAGTTAGATGGTTATATGCCTGCATGACCTCTCTTCCCCAGCAGGATTGGCCGTGGGCAAGGTGAGCACCGTCAGTGAAGAGAGGTTGAGAGTAGAAAGCAGATGCAGCAGGGCAAGGAGGGAGACGAAGCACCAGTGGAAGACAAGGAGCACATCCCTAGAGGACTTCTTATCGGCACTTCCACTAAGTGGATCATCTAGTAAAGAGGCTTCTGCAAGGACGAAACTCTAAAGGGACTCTTTTACCTGTTTATTTTAAAGTTTGTATTGGAGTATAATTGATTCACAATGTTGTGTTAATTTCAGGTGTACGACATAATGGATCAGTTATGCATATGCATACGCCTGGGCTTCCTAGGAGGTGCTAGTGGTAAAGAACCCACCTGCCAATGTAGGAGACATGAGTCATGGGTTTGATCCCTGGGTCAGGAAGATCCCCTGGAGGAGGGCATGGCAACCCACTCCAGTATTCTTGCCTGGAGAGTCCCAAGGACAGAGGAGCCTGGTGGGCTACAGTCCATGGGGTTGCAAAGAATCGGACACAACTGTAGTGACTTACCGCATACACACATCCATTGTTTTTTAAGATTCTTCTCCCATATATGCCATGACAGAGTATTGAGTAGAGTTCTCTGTACTATACAGTAGGTCCTTATTATTTATCTATTTTATATATAGTAGCATGCATATGTCAACCCCAATCTCCCAATTTATTCATCCCCTTTTATGCCCTGGTAACCATAAATTTGTTTTCTACATCTATGACTCTACTTCTTTTTTTGTAAAT
Source organism: Moschus berezovskii (assembly GCF_049115385.1). Taxonomy (NCBI): domain Eukaryota; kingdom Metazoa; phylum Chordata; class Mammalia; order Artiodactyla; family Moschidae; genus Moschus; species Moschus berezovskii. The sequence continues at coordinate 17,729,320 of NC_142479.1, forward strand.
AAGCTCTTTTTTACCGTAATGGACTCTTTTAAAAGACGGTGAGCTTGTAACGATGGAGAGCGTGGGGTTGGCTGGCGTTCCTGTCTGGGGAAGGTGGGCTCACCTGGTGTCTTCTTCTGTGAGGGACACAGTGGAGTGAGGTCAGGAGAGGGGCTTAGAATGCCCCTGCCAATGGGCAGCCTGCTGGGGGTAGTTGTGTGTCCAGAGCATTGGTGATAGGAGGCAGCAGGGAAGGAAAGCGCTTACCTGAGGAGCTGACAAAGCAAGACAGGACTGGAATATGATCATTCTCCTGTGATATTCCCATAGTTTGTGTATACTTGTTCATTATCACAACATTCTTTTTCCAAAATAGTTATTTCATTTTATTTGGCTGCACCAGGTCTTGGTTGCAGTGCTTGGGATCTTTGATCTTCCTTGCAGCATGGCATGTGGGGTCTAGTTCCCTGACCAGGGACCAGACCCCTGCAGTGGGAGCACAGAGTCTTAGCCTCTGGGCCACAAGGGAAGTTCCTCACAAGTTTCGTGTGTTTGGCTGTTACCTGGAAAAGAGAGAAAATACAGACTTCCACATCTGAGGATGGTGTGCTGCAGCCCTGATGAAGTTGTGGGAACTAAGGAGAAGAGGCAGAGAGAAGCTGAAAAAATGACAAGTGAGACTGTGGGTGGAGGTTTCTGGGTCCTCAGGCTTTGCCCTCAGCTCTGAGTCCTCAGCATCTGAGGTCTTGGGTGTATAGGCTTCTGCTGGGATGAGGGCTGGTGTTGAGTGAGAAATTACACAGTGAGGACACCGTGTTCAATTACACTGTGAGGCAACCCATATATATCATATGGAACCTTCAATGAACTCCAGATTTGAAAGGAAACAGGATTTGCTTTGGGGAAAAAGAACCTAGAAGTGCTGGAATTAATTATCTAACCCCATTAACAAGTCTTACCTTGAAAGAATGAAAGAATCTCTTTCTCTCAATCAATAAAACATCACAAAAACAGAGAACTTGACTTAGCTGAAGAGATTGTCAGACATTCAGAGACTAATTTAAATCAGTTTATGATACAAGGCCAGGCAGAATATCATAGTGGTATATATTAGTGTATATTAGTGGTATATAATAGTTGTGTGTCTGTATATTGGTAGAACTGTGAATTGACGGAGCCACTAAGGAGAACAGCTTTAACGTTTCTTAAAAACTGAAAATAGAGCTACCATATGATCCTTAAATCCCACTCTTGAGCATATATTTGAATAAAAACATGGTCCAAAAGTATACACGTACCCCAATGTTCATAGCAGCAATATTTACAATAGCCAAGACGTGGAAGCAACCTAAATGTTTATCAACAGAGGAATGGATAAAGAAGATGTGGTACATATGCTGCTGCTGCTGCTGGTAAGTCGCTTCAGTCGTGTCCGACTCTGTGCGACCCCATAGACAGCAGCCCACCAGGCTCCCCCGTCCCTGGGATTCTCCAGGCAAGAACACTGGAGTGGGTTGCTATTTCCTTCTCCATATACAAGGGACTATTACTCAATCTTTAAAGAAGAATGAAAATAATGCCACTTACAGCAGGATGGATGGAACTACAGATTGTCATGTTGAGTGAAGTAAGTCAGACAAAGAGAAATACCATGCAATATCACTTATAAGTGGACTCTAAAAAGAAAAAATGATACAAATGCACTTATTTTAAGAACAAACATTCACTAACTTAGAGAATGAACTTAAGGATATAGAGAGAAGGGTAGTGTGGGGGAGGGATAGTTTGGGAGTTTGGGATTGCCAGGTACACACTGCTATATTTAAAGTGGATGATCAACAAGGACCCACTGTATAGCACAGGCAACTCTGCTCAATACTATGCAACAAATTGAATGGAAAAAGAATTTGAAAAGAATAGATACATTTATCTGTATAACTGAATCACTTTGCTGTGCATTTGAAATTAACACACCGTTGTTAATCAGCTATACTCCAATACAAAATAAGTTGAAAAAATCTGTTTGTATAAAATTGTATGACTTTACGTGCATGCCTATTTGTGTGTACAGATATATAAAGACATAGACAGGTTGCTGTTCCCTCAAATGACAACACTGGTCACTTTTGTGTTATAGTATTTTATATTTTGGTGATATTTATATTCCTTTCTGGCTTATACTGCTTTTTACTTTTTTTATAACTTGCTTTACACTTATGATTAAAAGCAATAAAATTACTCTTGAAATTTGGGAAAAGAAAGTATTTTTCTCTCTCTTTTTCTAATTAAATATGTATACAAGATATATGCTGTGTGCTGTGCCTAGGTGCTCATTCTTATCTGACTCTGTGGCCCCATGGACTGTAGCCTGCCAGGCTCCTCTGTCCATGGGGATTCTCCAGGCAAGAATACTGGAGTGGGTTGCTGTGCCCTCCTCCATGGGATCTTCCCAACCCAGGGATCAAACCCAGGTCTCCCACATTGCAGGCAGATTCTTTCACGTCTGAGCCACCAAAGAAGCCCATGGTGTAGACTATCTCTTCTCCAGGGGATCTTCTGACTCAGTAATCGAACCAGGGTCTCCTGCTTTGCAGCCAGATTCTACCTATTGAAATCAGTACATATGTAGCTATAACAAGCAATAAACAACATTGTAAAAAAAAAAAAACCACTTAAAAAATCATGCTTTTCTGTTTTCAAGGAAAATAAATTTTATAATAGTCCTACTGTGTAATATTCAACATTTAAAAATATAAAACATTGAATATTATATTTAATATTTGAAATTTAAGGCAAAATATGAGCCAGGCTTTGAGAAGAATGCAAGCAAAGAGCCCAAAGATTTGAGAAACTTGACATATCAGTCCCAGAGGTAACACTGAGATAGGCTATCTCCAGGAGAGGTCTTGCAGCTACTTCTCACCCTGTCTCAGGAATTCTAGAAAGGACACCAAAACTGCTCTCAAAATCCCCAATATGAAGGCAATTAAAATCATTCAGGAACTACTATTCCAGGAGCTGTAAGATGCTATGCAAACATTAATCCTTTAATACTTACAAGAAATCAATGAGATTTTCATCTCCACTTTACAAATGAAAAAACTGAAGCTGATGTGTTACTTAACTTGGCAGACTTCATGCCCCAGTAAGTAGCAAAGCCAGAGGTGGGACTCAGGGCTTCCGTTGCTTTGCCAACAAAGGTCCATCTAGTCAAAGCTATGGTTTTTCCAGTAGTAATGTATGGATGTGAGAGTTGGACTATAAAGAAAGCTGAGCACCAAAGAATTGATGCTTTTGAACTGTGGTGTTGGAGAAGACCCTTGAGAGTCCCTTAGACTGCAAGGGGATCAAACCAGTCAATCCTCAAGGAAATCAGTCCTGAATATTCATTGGAAGGACTGATGCTGAAGCTGAAACTCCAATACTTTGGCCACCTGATGTGAAGAACTGACTCATTGGAAAAGACTCTGATGCTGGGACAGATTGAAGGCGAAAGAAGGGGATGACAGAGGATGAGATGGTTGGATGGCATCACTGACTCAATGGACATGAGTTTGAGCAAGCTACAGGAGTTGGTGATGGACAAGGAAGCCTGGCATGCTGCAGTTCATGATGTCGCAGAGTCAGACACGACTGAGCCAATGAACTGAACTGAAGTGGCCTCAGTTCAGTTCAGTTCAGTCGCTCAGTTGTGTCCGACCCTTTGCGACCCCATGAATCACAGCATGCCAGGCCTCCCTGTCCATCACCAACTCCCGGAGTTCATTCAAACTCATGTTCATTGAGTCGGTGATGCCATCCAGCCATCTCATTCTCTGTCGTCCCCTTCTCCTCCTGCCCCTAATCCCTCCCAGCATCAGAGTCTTTTCCAGTGAGTCAACTCATCGCATGAGGTGGCCAAAGTATTGGAGTTTCAACTTTAGCATCAGTCCTTCCAATGAACACCGCCTCAGCATGTAATAAAAAGGAACTAGGTTTATGATAAACATAAATGATGTATGTGCCTGTCAGTCACGATCCCCATGGGAAACAGAGGGCATATTTATTTGGGTCATTGAGAGTTGAACAAAGGAGCCATTTACCAAGTCATAAGCATACATATAGAGAAGGAAATGGCAACCCACTCCAGTGTTCTTGCCTGGAGAATCCCAGGGATGGGGGAGCCTGGTGGGCTTCCGTCTATGGGGTCACACAGAGTCAGACACGACTGAAGTGACTTGGCAGCAGCAGCAGCAGCAAGCATACGTACAGAGAAGGAAATGGCAACCCACTCCAGTATTCTTGCCTGAAAAATCCCATGGACAGAGGAACCTGGCAGGCTGTAGTCCATAGGTTAGTCAGACACAACTGAAGAGGCTTAGAATGCACACAAGCATATGTACACTACTGATACTATGTATAACAGAGAACTCTACTCAATGCTCTATGGTGACATAAATGGGAAGAAAATCCAAAAAAGAGGGGATACATGTAAACATATAGTTGATTCACCTTGTACATCAGAAACTAACAACATTTTAAAGCAACTGCTTTATTGACTATGCCAAAGCCTTTGACTGTGTGGATCACAATAAACTGTGGAAAATTCTGAAAGAGATGGGGATACCAGACCACCTGACCTGCCTCTTGAGAAACCTATATGCAGGTCAGGAAGCAACAGTTAGGACTGGACATGGAACAACAGACTGGTTCCAAATAGGAAAAGGAGTACGTCAAGTTAGTATATTGTCACCCTGCTTATTTAACTTCTATGCAGAGTACATCATGAAGAACGCTGGGCTGGAAGAAGCACAAGCTGGAATCAAGATTGCCAGGAGAAATATCAATAACCTCAGACATGCATATGACACCACCCTTATGGAAGAAAGTGAAGAGAAACTCAAAAGCCTCTTGATGAAAGTGAAAGAGGAGAGTGAAAAAGTTGGCTTAAAGCTCAACATTCAGAAAACTAAGATCATGGCATCCAGTCCCATCACTTCATGGGAAATAGATGGGGAAACAGTGGAAGCAGTGTCAGACTTTATTTTTTTGGGCTGCAAAATCACTGGGGATGCTGATTGCAGCCATGAATTTAAAAGACGTTTACTCCTTGGAAGGAAAGTTATGACCAACCTAGATAGCATATTGAAGAACAGAGACATTACTTTGCCAACAAAGGTCCGTCTAGTCAAGGCTACGGTTTTTCCCGTGGTCATGTATGGATGTGAGAGTTGGACTGTGAAGAAAGCTGAGTGCTGAATAATTGATGCTTTTGAGCTGTGGTGTTGGAGAAGACTCTTGAGAGTCTCTTGGACTGCAAGGAGATCTAACCAATCCATTCTAAAGGAGATCAGTCCTGGGTGTTCATTGGAAGGACTGATGCTAAAGCTGAAACTCCAATACTTTGGCCACCTCATGCGAAGAGTTGACTCACTGGAAAAAGACTCTGATGCTGGGAGGGATTGGGAGCAGGAGGAGAAGGGGACGACAGAGAATGAGTTGGCTGGATGGTATCACCGACTCCGATGGATATGTGTTTGAGTGAACTCTGGGAGTTGGTGATGGACAGGGAAGCCTGGCGTGCTATGATTCATGGTGTTGCAAAGAGTCGGACACAACTGAGAGACTGAACTGAACTGATACTCCAATAAAATTTAATTTAAAAATAAATAAAATATTTAATTAAAAAAAGAATTATCTGTCATTTGGAGACATGTAGTTTTTTTTTTTTTAAATTCCGGTTTATTAAGACATAGTTGACATATAAGTTTTAGGTGTATAATGATTTGTACAATATAAGGGGGTTTGATATATGTATGTATTGTGAAATGATCATCACAGTAAATCTAGTACATCTGTCCAGCACCATATATAGTTACAATTTTTTCTTATGATGAGAACTTTTAAGATTTACACTTTTAACAACTTTCAAATATAAACTGCAGTTTATCAACTATAGACACCAGGCTATTTCATTCCCAGGACTCAGTTTATGACTATAAATTCTTACCTTTTGATCATCATCACCCATTTTGTCCACCTCCCACCCCCTCACCTCTGCCAACCACCAATTTGTTTTCTATATCTATGGATTTTTTTTTGTTTTAGATTCCACAAATAATAATTAAAAAAACATTTTAGTGGGGGATGGAAGGGAGAGAGATAAGGAGTTTTAAATTAACATATACACACTATTGTATGTAAAATAGATACACAGGGACCTGCTGTATAGCTCAGGGGACTGTATTTGAGACTTGAAGTTTTGACTGATTCCTCATGAGGTTCCCTGGGAAGGGACAAAGGAGGCCGACTCAACATTATTGTATCTTTATTCACAATCACTGAACACACACACAAAGGCAAAGATGATGCTGTCAGCACCTCCACAGGGAGCAACATGAAAGATTCCAATACAGTATGTGTTGCTGTAAACAGACCCTCTGAGTGATGTGTCATGGACATGTGAAGGAGACTTCAGATGCCCACGCATTTGTTTTCATAGCATTCAGTCCCAACCTTTCTCACTCAATCTCAAGAAACTTTTCAACAAATTAAAAACCAGAGCACTTTCAAGTCTGTATTCTTCCATTCTGACATAGGGAAAACTGAGGTCCAGCCTAAAACATTAGTGCAATGCCTTACTTGCTTTGAACCTGATGAAACGAATTTATTCAAACTCATATTAAGCAAGTAGGTATTATGGAAACCTAATCTTTGACAGAGTTCCAAAGAATAGCAAGGAGAGATAAGAAAGTCTTCCTTAGTGATCAATGCAAAGAAATAGAGGAAAACAACAGAATAGGAAAAACAAGAGATCTTTTCAAGAAAATTAGTGATTCCAAGGGAACATTTCATGCAAAGATGGGCTCGATAAAGGACAGAAATGGTATGGACCTAACAGAAGCAGAAGATATTAAGAAGAGGTGGCAGGAATACACAGAAGAACTGTACAAAAAAGATCTTCACGACCAAGATAGTCACGATAAGGTGATCACTGACCTAGAGCCAGACATCTTGGAATGTGAAGTCAAGTGGGCCTTAGAAAGCATCACTACTAGCAAAGCTAGTGGAGGTGATGGAATTCCAGTTGAGCTATTTCAAGTCTTGAAAGATGATGCTGTGAAAGTGCTACACTCAATATGCCAGCAGATTTGGAAAACTCAGCGTTGGCCACAGGACTGGAAGAGGTCAGTCTTCATTCCAATCCCAAAGAAAGGCAATGCCAAAGAATGCTCAAACTACCGCACAATTGCACTCATCTCACACGCTAGTAAAGTCATGCTCAAAATTCTCCAAGCCAGGCTTCAGCAGTATGTAAACCGTGAACTCCCAGATGTTCAAGCAGGTTTTAGAAAAGGCAGAGGCACCAGAGATCAAATTGCCAACATCCGCTGGATCATGGAGAAAGCAAGAGAGTTCCAGAAAAACATCTATTTCTGCTTCATTGACTATGCCAAAGCCTTTGACTGTGTGGATCACAATAAACTGTGGAACATTCTGAAAGAGATGGGAATCCCAGACCACCTGACCTGCCTCTTGAATAACCTGTATGCAGGTCAGGAAGCAACAGTTAGAACTGGACATGGAACAACAGACTGGTTCCAAGTAGGAAAAGGTGTACGTCAAGGTTGTATATTGTCACCTTGCTTATTTAACTTATATGCAGAGTACATCATGAGGAACGCTGGGCTGGAAGAAGCACAAGCTGGAATCAAGATTGCCGGGAGAAATATCAATAACCTCACATATGCAGATGACACTACCCTTATGGCAGAAAGTGAAGAGGAACTCAAAAGCCTCTTGATGAAAGTGAAAGAGGAGAGTGAAAAGGTTGGCTTGAAGCTCAACATTCAGAAAACAAAGATCATGGCATCTGGTCCCATCACTTCATGGGAAATAGATGGAAAAACAGTGGAAACAGTGTCAGACTTTATTTTTTTGGGCTCCAAAATCACTGCAAATGCTGATTGCAGCCATGAAATTAAAAGACGCTTGCTCCTTGGAAGGAAAGTTATGACCAACCTTGATAGTATATTAAAAAGCAGAGACATTACTTTGCCAACCAAGGTCCGTCTAGTCAAGGCAATGGTTTTTCCCGTGGTCCTGTATGGATGTGAGAGTTGGACTGTGAAGAAAGCTGATCGCCGAAGAATCGATGCTTTTGAACTGTGGTGTTGGAGAAGACTCTTGAGAGTCCCTTATACTGCAAGGAGATCCAACCAGTCCATTCTAAAGGAGATCAATCCTGGATGTTCATTGGAGGGACTGATGCTAAAGCTGAAACTGCAATACTTTGGCCACCTCATGCGACGAGTTGACTCACTGGAAAAGACTCTGATGCTGGGAAAGGTTGGGGGCGGGAGGAGAAGGGGACGACAGAGAATGAGATGGCTGGATGGCATCACCGACTCTGTGGACATGAGTTTGAGTGTACTCCGGGAGTTGGTGATGGACAGGGAGGCCTGGCGTGCTGTGATTCATGGGGTCGCGGAGAGTCGGACACGACTGAGCGACTGAACTGAACTGAACTGAACTGAATCTTTGACCTCCAAATTCCTCTGGCTGATGGGGAGTGTTGTTCCCAACGCGGGCCTTACCTGTCTGGGCCTCAGTGTCTTCATTTTATGAGAGGAGTATCATGGTAACGTGTTTCCAAGGTTACAATAGGTAATATAATATATTAATATTAACAAATATTAATAACTAATAACAGTATATTTGCAAATAATATATAATATAAAAATGAGTGAGTGCATGAAAGTTTTACAAACCCCAAACTGTGACACAATTTAACCAGTTATCTACTAATAAATGAACACTATTCACTGACAGCCAACTCTACCATCCTCCACTTAGACTTTGGAGATTGGTTCCTGTTTTGAGGATTTTGCTCTTTAAAATTCTCTTTCTTCTGCTATGAGGAGGGCACAGCAACCCGCTTCAGTATTCTTGCCTGGAGAATCCCATGAACAGAGAAGTCTGGTGGACTATAGTCCATAGGGTCTCAAAGAGTTGGACATGACTGAGTGAATTACCACGAATGATCTCTACTTCACCCCTATTATCTCCATAATCCACTTGTGTCCACATGACTTCACCAGCTTGAGTTTGTCAAAGTCACAAATGATCATCAGAAATGTTTCGGTATTAAGAACTGAAACAAACACTCCCAGTGTTTCTCAACTCCCAGTAAATATTTACTTAATGTCTGTTATGTGCCAGGCACCTGCCAGGTGTGAGGGATATAGTAGTGGCAAGACTGATGCAGTGTCCTCCAGAGGTTTCCTTTAGAAGAAATGAAGCTACATTTAATTCTTCACCACTTATATCATTCACTTCCAGTGCCTTAATAGAAGTAACGTTCTTCCATGGTCTGGAATCAGCCAGGCACTTGTGAGCAAAATGGTCCTCAGAGAGTCTCCATGGAGATGGAGCATCAGTGAGGGCACTATTCTTAGCCAGGCCATTTTCGGTTCAGCTTAGGAGTGTGACTTCCTTTAGTTAGTTGTTGTTGTTCAGTTGCTAAGTCATGCCCAGCTCTTTGCAACCCCATGGACTGCATCACACCAGGCTTCCTTGTCTTTCATTATCTCCCGGAGTTTTCCCAAACTCATATCCATTGAGTTATTGATGCCATCTCATCCTTGGTTGCCCCCTTCTCCTCCTGCTCTCAATATTTCCCAGCATTAGGGTCTTTTCCAATGAGTCAACTGTTTAGTTAGTTAAGCCTTACAAATATTTGCTTATTGGGGAGAAAACCTTCCAATTATACCTTTATTGCCTGGGTCTGGGAAATGTTTAGGAAGTCTATTGATGAGCTTTGCAGGGTTGACTGGACACAGAGAAGATGGAGAGATGGGAAGAATCAAGATGACTTCCTGACTTGGGGTCTGAGGAACGCGGTGATTGGTATTGGCATTTATTAAGAGGAAATGTACTGAAAGAGGAACAGAGTATTTTGCTTTGTTTTGGAGAAAGATCATGAAGTCCGTTTGAGAGGAGTTGATGGAGAGGTACCCTATGAGACACTCCGGTGGGATATCCAATATGGCCGCTGCATTCACAGTGTGGGACATCCAAAAACAGCTAGAGAAGAAACTGACGAAATACCAGCAAACAGTAACAAAGCCCTGAGAGTAGAAACATATATCTTATGGGAGGTGAACCATGATATTCAATAATCCACATAGAGAGAGTAGCTTTATATTACTTAGACAAGGCATTTTATAGTCTGTTGAATTGTTTCAGGATCCAAGCTTCTTCCTTTGGAGAGAAAAAAAAAACCAAAAAAGTAAAACACAACAAAAAATCCAACACCACCTTTTCTTCTAATACTATCTTTAATCTTATCTTTTCTAGTCCCTTCAGCTTCAACTCAGATAATCATTCCTCCCAAGGGAAGGAGGCAGGCATGGAATTTGAATTAAATTCTAAGAGAATGAGCCAATAAATTTCCCTCCCGTTCCGTTCCGTTCCGTTGCTCAGTCGTGTCTGACTCTTTGCGACCCCGTGGACTGCAGCCCACCAGGCTTCTCCGTCCATGGGATTCTCCAGGCAAGAATACTGGAATGGGTTACCATTTCCTTCTCCAGGGGATCTTCCCGACCGAGGGATTGAGCCTGGGTTTCACCCCAATTGTGACTGAAACTGCTAATTGAATACAGGAATATGTATCTGTGGCTGATTTAAACAATGTCCTGCAACACTTACTCTGCCATGATCAAATCTTTTGTATTCTTTTAACTTTGCATTGTTTATGAAGAGGCTTTTTAATTTTTGCTTTTTTTTTTCTGTGAGAAAGTGGTGGTATGCACGCGTGCTGTGAGACAAAAGGTCTAGCATTCTATCTTAGCTGCTTCTTTCAGCTGACAAAATTTTAGTCCCTTCTCTCAGATGCAAAGTAGTAGCTGCCATTAGGGGGCTGCAAGACTCAGAGTTGCCTTGTGTGAGGTGGGAGCTTGTAGACACTGTTAGATGTCTGCCCAATGTATCTGCTCTCCTTCTTTCTTTCCAATAGAATCTCAGTTTTGTTCAGGATGGCAATACACCCAAATCTTAGATTGAATCATAAGAAATTGAGTCTTTGTTCCGGGTGGCACTAGTGGTAAAGAATCTCCTGGCAATGCAGGAGACATAGAGATGTGGCTTCGATCCCTATGTCAGGAAAAACCCCTGGAGGAGGTCATGGCAACCCACTCCAGTATTCTTGGGGCTTCCCTGATGGCTCAGATGGTAAAGAATCTGCCCGCAATGCAGGAAACCCGGGTTCAATCCCTGGGTCAGGAAGATCTCCTGGAGAAAGAATGGCTACCCACTCCAGTGTTCTTGCCTGGAGAATTCTATGGACAGAGGAGCCTGGCGGGCTACAGTCCATGGGGTCGCAAAGAGTCAGATGACTGAATGACTAACACTTTCACTTTCAAAAAATGAAGAAACATTGGCAATTTTATGTGGTTTATTCTAAAGCAAGCTGACTTCTAGGGGTGGCACAGAGCTCTTCTGGTCAATGAGATGATGGAGAAGGTGCACTGGAGGAGGTTTACATCCTTTCTGAAATAAAAAGGTGAAGACCATTTGATCCTTCCAGGAATACAGACGTGGTGCCTAGAGGAGTAACTAACAATGTTGTGGCTGTGGAAATGACTGTCATGCACTAGAGATGGTGAAGCAGGAAGCCAGAGTAGCCTTGAGCAGTGATAGTTCCCTCAAAAAATAAACTTCTTACTGGTTTCCTGCTTTAACTCACAGGTTTGTTGGGTTTTCTGCTGCCTGAGGCTGCCTGAAATCCTTTCTGATACTATGCTCACCAACTGTTGGTTTCTCTTCACCTCCCTTCTGATATATATATATCTAATTCCAAGATTCCTTGGGGCCTGAGATAAGCTTTCTTCTTCAGTTCAGTTCAGTTCAGTCGCTCAGTCATGTCCGACTCTCTGCGACCCCATGAATCACAGCACGCCAGGCCTCCTTGTCCAGCACCAACTCCCAGAGTTCACTCAAACTCATGTCCACAGAGTCGGTGATGCCATCCAGCCATCTCATTCTCGGTCATCCCCTTCTCCTCCCGCCCCCAACGTTTCTCAGCATCAGAGTCTTTTCCAGTGAGTTAACTCGTCGCATGAGGTGGCCAAAGTATTGCAGTTTCAGTTTTAGCATCAGTCCCTCCAATGAACCCCCAGGATTGATCTCCTTTAGAATGGACTGGTTGGATCTTCTTGCAGTACAAGGGACTCTCAAGAGTCTTCTCCAACACCACAGTTCAAAAGCATCAGTTCTTCGGTGATCAGCTTTCTTCACAGTCCAACTTTCACATCCATACATGACCACGGGAAAAACCATAGCCTTGACTAGACGGACCTTTGTTGGCAAAGTAATTCTTCACTCAGAAGTAATTCCAAGCTACTGAATGGGAATACCTCAGAGAGCAGTGGTTATGTGTTGAAATGTCCTCGCCCTCAGCCCAACACTATCATTTCTTCAGCACACACTGCGTGCAGGCATCATGCTAAGCCTTTTGTATATGTGGTCTCATTGAATCCTCAAAATAAGCCTATAGAAAAGTGGAATCAATCAGTACTCACATTTTATAGAGAAGAAAGACAAGGCAGAGATGGTAATCAACTTGTTCAAACCCTACAGCTTCTAGACTTGAATTCTAGGCTGCAACTAGACTTGAATTCATGTCTATTTCTAGCCTTTGGGCCATGCTGCCCTGATGTTTTCCTTGTTCTGTGACTTAGTCTGATGAAGCCTTTCCTCCCTACAGAGGTGTTCATTTGTCTCCTCTGCCCGACTCTAACAACACTGTTCAATAGAACTTTCTGTAATGATAGAAATGCTATGCATCTTCCCCTTTAATACTGTAGCTATTGGCCATATGTGGTCATTGAAGACTTGCAAGATTGGTAATGGCATGAAGAAATGGAATTTTTTGACAAAACTTATAAGATTATTTAGGAATAAACTTTATTTTATATATATTTTCAATTTATTGAAAGTCAGGCATATCAATTAAGATGTACAACATAATGCTTTTTTTCTTTATTTTTTCTTAATTTATTTATTTTTAATTATAATTTAATTAGAGGATAATTCCAATTTTGTGTTGATTTCTGCCATACATCACTGTGGATCAGCCATAGGTATACATGTGTCTCCTCCACTGGAGCCTCCCTCCCATCTCCTCCCCCATTCCAGCCCTCTTGATTGTCACAGAGCCCTGGTTTGAGTTCCCTGAGTCATACAGCAAATTCCCACTGGCTATCTATTTTACATGTTAGCGTATACGTTTCCTTGCTACTCTCTCCATTTATCCCACCCTCTCCTTCCTAGCCACCTCCATGTCCACAAGTCTGTTCTCTATGTCTGCATCTTCACTGTTGCCCTGCAAATAGGTTCATCAGTACCATCTTTCTAGATTCCATATATATGCGTTGCTGCTGCTGCTGCTGCTGCTAAGTCACTTCAGTCGTGTCCGACTCTGTGTGACCCCATGGATGGCAGCCCACTAGGCTCCGCCATCCCTGGGATTCTCCAGGCAAGAACACTGGAGTGCGTTGCCATTTCCTTCTCCAACGTGTGAAAGTGAAAAGTGAAAGTGAAGTTGCTCAGTCTTGTCCGACTAGTAGCGACCCCATAGACTGCAGCCCACCAGGCTCCTCTGTCCATGGGATTTTCTAGGCAAGAGTACTGGAGTGGCTTGCCATTGCCTTCTCCATATATGCGTTAGTATACAATATTTGTATTTCTGACTTACTTCACTCTGTATAATAGGCTCTAGGTTCATCCACCTCATTAGCACTGATTTGAATGCATTCTTTCTTATGGCTGAGTAATATCCTATTGTATATTTTTATCACAGTTTCTTTATCCATTCACCTGTTGATGGACATCTAGATTGCTTCCATGTAAATAGCTATTGTAAATAGCTCTGCAGTGAATGTGGGGATACATGAGTCATTTTATTTTTTTAATTTATTTATTTTAATTGGAGGCTAATTACTTTACAATATTGTATTGGATTTGCCATACATTGACATGAATCCGCCCCGGGTGTACATGTGTTCCCCATCTTGAAAACCCCTCCCACCTCCCTCTCCATAACATCCCTCTGGGTCATCCCAGTGCACCAGCCCCAAGCGTCCTGTGTCATGCATCGAACCTGGACTGGTGATTCGTTTCACATATGATAATATACATGTTTCAGTGCCATTCTCCCAAATCATCCCATCCTCGCCCTCTCCCACAGAGTCCAAAAGACTGTTCTGTACATCTGTGTTTCTTTTGCTGTCTTGTATACAGGGTTATCGTTACCATCTTTCTAAATTCCATATATATGCATTAGTATACTGTATTGGTATTTTTCTTTCTGGCTTACTTCACTCTGTATAATAAGCTCCAGTTTCATCCACCTCATCAGAACTGATTCAAATGTATTCTTTTTAATTGCTGAGTAATACTCCATTGTGTATGTGTCTTTTTAAATTATGGTTTTCTTGGGGTATAGGCCCAGTGGTGGGATTGTTGGGTCATATGGTAGCTTTATTCCTAGTTTTTTAGGGAATCTCTATTTGGTAAAGAATCTGCCTGCAATGTGGAAGACCTGGGTTCGATCCCTGGTTTGGGAAGATCACCTGGAGAAGGGAAAGGCTACCCACTCCAGTATTCTGGCCTGGAGAATTCCATGGACTGTATGGTCCATGGAGTCACAGAGAGTCAGAAAGGACTGAGTGACTTTCACTTTCACACTGTCTTCCATAGTGGCTGCATCAATTTACATTCCCACCAACAGTGCAAGAGTGTCCTCTTACCTCCACACCCTCTCCAGCACTTATTGTTTGTAGGGTTTTTGATGAGGGCCATTCTGTATGGTGTGAGGTGCTACCTCATTGTAGTTTTGATTTGCATTTCTCTAATAATGAGTGATGTTGAGCATCTTTGCATGTGTTTGTTAGCCATCTGTATGTCTTCTTAGGAGAAATGTCTGTTTAGATTTTCGCTAACTTCTTGACTAGGTTGTTTGTTTTTCTGTTATTGAGTTGCATAAGCTGCTTGTATATTTTGGAAATTAATCCTTTGTCAGTTGTTTCATTTGCTATTATTTTCTCCCATTCTGAGGCTTGCCTTTTCACCTTGTTTTTAGTTTCCTTTTCTGTGCAAAAGCTTTCAAGTTTAATTAGGTTCTACTTGTTTATTTTTATTTCCATTACTCTGGGAGGTGGGTCATAGAGGATTTTGCTGTGATTTGTGTTATATTCTGCCTATGCTGTCCTCCAGGAGTTTTATACAGTTTTTGGTCTTATACTTAGATCTTTAATGCATTTTATATTTGTTCTAACTTCATTCTTTTACATGTAGCTATATACTGTTTTGATATATGTGTATCTTGAAAAATATTTACCATAGTAAGTCAAATTAACATTCATCACCTCACATAATTCTTTTCCTTGTGATGAAAAATTTTAAGATCTTGCAATTTTCATATGTCAGATACAGTATTGTTAACTGTAGTCACCATGCTATACATTATATCCCCAGAACTTAATTATCTTACAGAACTGGAAGTTTTTACCTCTTGACTACCTTCACCCATTTGCCTTGTCTCCAACCACCAGTCTCTGTAACTGCAAATCTGTTTTCTGTTCCTCTGGGTTTGAATTTTCAGGTTCTAAGTATAAGTGAGATCATACAGTATTTGTCTTTCTCTGTCTGACATTTCACTAAGCACAATGACCTCAGGGTTCATGCATGCTGTCCCAATGGCCAGATTTCCCCCCTTTTTTAAATGGCTGTGTACTGTGAGGGCTAAGTCGCTTCAGTCATGTTTGACTCTTTGCGACCCTATGAATTGCACCCTGTCAGACTCCTCTGTCCATGGGATTCTCCAAACAGGAATACTGGAGTGGGTTGCCATTTCCTTCTCCAGGGGAGCTTCCCAACCCAAGGATTGAACCTGTGACTCTTGTGTCTCCTCCATTGGCAAGTGGGTTCTTTAACACTTGTGCTACCTGGGAAACCCTTTTTAAGGTTAAATCATATCCATTCAGGGACTTCCCTGGTGGTCCAGTGGCTAAGACTCTGAGTTCCCAGTGCAAGGGGATTGGGTTCAATCCCTGGTCAGAGAACTAGATTCCACATGCCACAACTAAGGAAGAGATTGCATGCTGCAGGTAAAAGATCCTGCATGCCTCAAAGAAGGTTGAGGATCGAAGAACTGATGCTTTTGAACTGGTGCTTGAGAAGACTCTTGAGAGTCCTTTGGACTACCAGGAGATCAAAGCAATCAATCCTAAAGAAAATCAGTCCTGAATATTCATCCTGAAGTCTAAGCGCCAATACTTTGACCACCTGAGGTGTAGAGTCCTTTCATTAGAAAAGACCCTGATTGGAGGAGGAAATGGCAACCTACTCCAAAATTTTTGCCTGGAAAATTCCATGAACAGAGGAGCCGAAAGGACTACAGTCAACGGGATCACTAAACAGTCAGGTACAACTTAGCGAATAAACAACAACAACAAATTATAATGGGAAACTTGGAGTTGAGTAGGAATGTGACATAATCTACTTTATGATTTTGACTGGTGAGTCAGAAAGGATGAAGGGGCCAAGCTAATATTCAATAAGCTAATGTAGTAGTGCTAATAAAAAATTATACTCTCTTGGGCTATGGTACTGGCAATGGAAATTGATGAAAGTTGATGGATTCAAGATAACTTTTGAAGACTGAGCTAACAAACTTTGCTGGTGAATTGGATATACACTATGTGGTTAAGAGTGAGACCAAGGATGATTTCTATGTTATAAGCTTAAATAATAAAATGTAATATTGCTATTAAATTAAGAGGGAAGGCAGGAGGAAAAACTGTTGAGGGTGCATTTAAAAGTTTCATTTTAGGCAAATTAAATTTGAAGGTATTTCCAAGTGAATAATTTCAGTTGGGCTCTTTCAAATCCTGAAAGATGATACTGTGAAAGTGCTTCACTCAATATGCCAGCAAATTTTGGAAATGCAGCAGTGGCCACGGGACTGGAAAATGGCATTTTTTCACTCCAATCCCAAAGAATGCTCAAACTACCACACAATTGCACTCATCTCACATGATAGTAAAGTAATACTCAAAATTCTCCAAACCAGGCTTCAACAATACATGAACTATGAAATTACGGATGTTCAAGCTGGTTTTAGAAAAGTCAGAGGAACTAGAGATCAAATTGCCAATATCTACTGGATCATCGAAAAAGCAAGAGAGTTCCAGAAAACCATCTGTTTCTGCTTTATTGACCATGCCAAAGCCTTTGACTGTGTGGATCACAATAAACTGTGGAACATTCTGAAAGAGATGGGAATACCAGACCACCTGACCTCCCTCTTGAGAAGTCTGTATGTAGGTCAGGAATAACAGTTAGAACTGGACATGGAACAACAGATTGGTTCCAAACAGGAAAAGGAGTACGACAAGGCTGTATACTGTCACCCTGCTTATTTAACTTATATGCAGAGTACATCATGAGGAACGCTGGGCTGGATGAAGCACAAGCTGGAATCAAGATTGTTGGGAGAAATATCAATAACCTTACATATGCAGATGACACCACCCTTATGGCAGAAAGTGAAGAAGAACTAAAGAGCCTCTTGGTGAAAGTGAAAGAGGAGAGTGAAAAAGTTGGCTTAAAGCTCAACATTCAGAAAACTAAGTTCATGGCATCTGGTCCCATCACTTCATGGCAAATAGATGGAGAAACAGTGGAAACAATGGCAGAGTTTATTTTTTCGGGCTCCAAAATCACTGCAGATGATGACTGCAGCCATGAAATTAAAAGACACTTATTCCTTCGAAGAAAAGTTATGACCAACCTAGACAGCATATTAAAAAGCAGAGACATTACTTTGCCAACAAATGTCCATCTAGTCAAAGCTATGGTTTTTCCAGTGGTCATGTATGGACATGAGAGTTGGACTATAAAGAAAGTTGAGTGCCGAAGAATTGATGCTTTTGAACTGTGGTGTTGGAGAAGACTCTTGAGAGTCCCTTGGACTGCAAGGAGACCCAACTAGTCCATTCTAAAGGAGATCAGTCCTGGGTGTTCATTGGAAGGACTGATGCTAAAGCTGAAACTCCAATACTTTGGCCACCTGATGAGAAGAACTGAATCATTTGAAAAGACCTTGATGCTGGGAAAGATTGAAGGTGGGAGGAGAAGGGACTACAGAGGATGAGATAGTTGGATGGCATCACTGACTCAATGGACTTGAGTTTGAGTAAACTCTAGGAGTTGGTGATGGACAGGGAGGCCTGGTGTGCTGCAGTTCATGGGGTTGCAAAGAGTTGGACACTACTGAGCGACTGAACTGAACTGAACGGAATTTAAAATACATCAGGTGCCTGAGTCATTTTGATCATGAAATAAAATGCCACTTTTTGCACTTATCTATGAAATGCTTTTTTATATTATGTCATGCAGATAACATGAAGCTAAAATGAGCAAACTGTTCAGAGTAGTCTATTCTTACCACTGTATAGATTGGAAAATTGAGTGCTGAGAGATGAGATTTCAAGACTCATGACCACACTGCTAGTAAGTGATGAAGTTAGGCTCAGAACAGAGATCTTTCTAACTCTACTCCATGGCTTTTTCTGTTATATCATGTTGGAAATTCTCCACTGGCAGATACAGTGCCCCCAGGGATATTACTGAGGCTGTTTGCCTCTACATTAACATCCCCATTTGAGCAGCTCTCATTCCTGTAACTCTTGTAATTCAGTCATTCGTGTGCCTCCTTCATGAGGATTCAGTGCAGCTGTGGTGCTGTTGTCCCTCTGCAGCTGCTGCTGCTAAGTCACTTCAGTCGTGTCCGACTCTGTGTGACCTAATAGACGGAAGCCCACCAGGCTCTCCTGTCCCTGGGATTCTCCAGGCAAGAACACTGGAGTGGGTTGCCATTTCCTTCTCCAATGTGTGAAAGTGGAAAGTGAAAAGTGAAAGTGAAGTCGCTTAGTCGTGTCTGACTCTTAGCGACCCCACGGACTGCAGCCTACCAGGCTCCTCCATCCATGGGGTTTTCTAGGCAAGAGTACTGGAGTGGCTTGCCATTGCCTTCTCCGGATAGGAACTCTAACTCTGTGTAAAACCCCAAAGGTCTAATTGTTGCCCTCTTAACAATATGGCCACTGAATTAACAAAAGCAGTTCCCGTCCTTTGATGGGGTGCTCATGGTTTGTGACATAAATGGCATTATTTTGAGAGAGGGATAACTTAGGTATGGCATTGGGTTTTTTTCTTTTTGCAGCCTGAGGCAGTTGTAAAATAACTTAATGTAGCTTTTTACAACTGTGTATTCTATAGTACTTTTTCATTTGGTGAAATCTTAACTGTTAATGTTTTTGGCACTGTACTTTGTACCATTTATTAAATAAAAATTTTAGTTGCTAAAAAAAAATAAGATGCCTGTGTTCCAAAATCTAATTAGTTTTCTGTCCTAGTCTTTGTTCTCTAATGTCACATCTTGCTGCAATCTGCCTCAGAGAGTTTCTCCCTCTACTGATCTACTGTTATTATGCTATAAGCTGTGAAAATAAATAATCAAGACATAGAATTATTAGGAATACAATAAGTTAAAACATTCGCTGAGAGACTGATTAGTTATCTGCCATGATCTTACTGTACTGTCTTAAAATATGTCATGGCTATACAAGACCTTTTGCTTATTATCAATTATAATATTAACATTAGCATTTGTGTAATAAAGCTGATTAACTTGCCAAAAAAGAAAAAAGAAAAGACCCTGATGCTGGGAAAGATTGAAGGCAGGAGGAGAAGGGGACAACAGAGGACAAGATGGTTGGATGGCATCACTGACTCAATGGACATGAGTTTGAGCAAGCTCCGGGAGATATGAAGGACAGGGAAGCCTGGTGTGCTGCAGTCCATGGGGTCACAAAGAGTCAGACATGACTGAGTGACTGAACAACAACATACCCATTCAACTGTCAGTGGACATAAGTTGTTCCCATCTCGATTGTTGTAAATAATGCTGCAATGAACATGATGGTACCTATATCTCTTTGAGATAGTAATTTTATTTCCTTCACCCAGAAGTAGAATTGTTGGATCATATGGTAGTTCTAGGGGATTCCCAGGTGGCACTAGTGTTAAAGAATCTGCCTGCCAATGCAGAAGACTTAAGAGGCATGGCTTGATCCCTGGTTGGGAAGATCTCCTAGAAGAGCACATGGCAACACACTCCAGTATTCTTGCTTGGAGAATCCCATGGACAAAGGAGCCTGACAGGCTACAGTCCATAGCATTGCAAAGAGTCTGACTTGACTGAAGCGACTTAGCACATGTGGTAGTTTTATTTTTAACTGTCCACAGTGGCTGCACCAATTTGAGATTCTACCAGTAGCGTACAAAAGGATTCTTTTTTTCCCACATCTCCACAAACATCTGTTATCTCTCGTCTTTTTAAATTTATTTAGTGTCTGCTATATTGGACAGTGCCACTTTCAAAGACCACAACCAGAATGATCTCTGAATAGGAGGTGCCTGCTTCTGGTGAATATACCCTTGACATTGATAATATTTTCTGGGGCTCACAGTTATCCTTCATAGACTTTGCTTATGGAACTGACTGGAAAGAATCAAGCCTTTCAGTAGCACCACATCTTTCTTCAAATGTACTGCTATGAACATGTCAGCATCTGGTTTCAGTGTGGCACGTGTGACTCTTGCAGCAGAGGTAAAATATGAAAGTTGCTGTGAAGTGATGGGGAAAAAAAAGTGACATTTTTGTGAGTGACAAATTGTTATGAGACCATCATTTTTTAAGGTGACTGATTGATCTAGGTAGCTTGCATATTTAACAGGTAACACTATGAAATGAAAACCCAAGTCATAAAATGCCTTAACACTTTTATATTTTGAAGTTAAAATATCACCTATAATTTTCCTGTTTGTGCCTGGATAGTAGCCTCACTTTTATTTCATAATTGGGTTCTGGGTGGTTTCTGACACTATTAATTGAATCTTTGCATAATGAAGTAATTAAATCTAGTCAGTGAAATTTCCTAAGAAGTTTATCTATTTATCCCAGCTAGTCAAATAGCTGGGATGGATATATAGAGCTCTTTATAAACTTCCTTAGAGTGATCAACTTGGAGAGAATCACAGAGCATAAAAATAATGCTATTTTATCTCCCTAATTTGGGGCAGGAACTTAAAACTGTTACATGTAGGAAACTAGACAGAGTGCTGTGTAAGGAATTAGGAGCCCTGGTTTTCTACTAATAAGCCATGACTTTGGCCTAGTTAACCTGTCTCAACTTCAGTCTCATCATACATAAATATTGGGAGGATGAAGATAGTCTTTTCTGGACCTAGAGATTGTTGTACAGAGTGAAGTAAGTCAGATGGAGAAGGAGAAACATCGTCTCTAAAAAGAAGTGTTTAAATGAACTTATTTGCAAAACAGAAACAGGCCCACAGACTTAGAGAATGAACTTACGGTTTAGTTAGTGAGTTTGGAATCGACATGTACACACTATATTTATATTTACTATATTTAAAATGGATAACCAACAAGTACCTACTATCCAGCACAGGGAACACTTCAATGTTATGTGGCAGCCTGAATAGGAGGGGAGTTGAGGGGAGAAAGGATACCTGTGTATGTATGGCTGAGTCCCAGTGCTGTCCACCTGAAACTATCACAACATTGTTCATCAGCTGTGTGCTGTGCTGTGCTAGGCCCGAGTCAGTGGTTCAGATTTGGGAAGAGACAAACCACTAGAGAAACAGCACAAACTACAGAAATTCAGACACACAGACCCCTCGTTTCTGCTTGCTTGACTGTGACGAGTGGTATGGTGTCAAGTGTGACTAGGATGTTTGAAGAAGGCTAAAGAATAATCACACTTGTAAAAAATGTGGAGGAAGAGAGGGAAAGATACAAGAATGGAGGAACAAAGAGAGGTGAAACAAAGGAGAGGTTGCAGAAGGAAAATCGAAAAGAAAGAGTGCTATTTACTATGCTTTTCTGTAAGCATCTTCTGTCACGGTTCTGGGCACACACTAGCTTAGGTCACAGTCCTCAGTTATCTGGATTATTGCAATGCATTTCTAACTTGTACCCTTCCCATGAGTCCTGCAACCTCCATTCTGCATCTGCAGCCAAAGTGATTTTCCTAAAATACAGATCTGATGAGCACATCACCCCCTTGCTTAAAATCCTTCATCAGCCTTTCCATCACTCCTCTGAAATGAAGTCCTTCCGAGATCATCATGCTCTGACTATTTCATGTCCCTGCCGCAATGCTCCTTGGGAGGAAAGTTATGACCAACCTAGATAGTGTATTAAATAGCAGAGACATTACTTTGCCAGCAAAGGTCCGTCTAGTCAAGGCTATGGTTTTTCCCGTGGTCATGTATGGATGTGAGAGTTGGACTGTGAAGAAAGCTGATCGCCGAAGAATTGATGCTTTTGAACTGTGGTGCTGGAGAAGACTCTTAAGAGTCCCTTGTACTGCAGGGAGATCCAACCAGTCCATTCTAAAGGAGATCAATCCTGGGTGTTCATTGGAAGGACTGATGCTAAAGCTGAAACTGCAATACTTTGGCCACCTCATGCGATGAGTTGACTCACTGGAAAAGACTCTGGTGCTGGGAGAGATTAGGGGCTGGAGGAGAAGGGGACGACAGAGGATGAGATGGTTGGATGGCATCACTGACTTCTATGGACATGAGTTTGAGTGAACTCCGGGAGTTGGTGATGGACAGGGAGGGCTGGCGTGCTGTGATTCATGGGGTTGCAAAGAGTCGGACAAGACTGAGCGACTGAACTGAACTGAACTGAACAGCAATGGTTGTCAAACTTCTTCTGTAAAGGCCTGATAGTTTTGTTTTGTTTTTTTTTCTCTGCAGGCCAAATGGCCTCTGTCGCAACTATTCAAGTTTACCATCACAATAAGAAAACAGCCGCAGACCATTTGTAACTCAAATCAACGTGGCTATGTTCCAATACAACTGTACTTATGAAAACAGTTGGCCTTCCAGCAGGCCTTAGTTTACTGACCCTTGCCCTATGAACTCAAGATCACCTCCTTCATTCAACCTTTAACCCTCTGTGCTCAGGACCCAATGAATTATTTGCAATTCCCTAGTAGTACCCTGCTCTCTCTCAATATCATAGTTTTGCAGACATTTTCCCCTAGTCTAAATCACCTTTCCTAACCTCGTGGCCCAGTTAACCCTCACTCATCCTTGTAATTCAGTTTAAACCTCCTTGGCCAGCCTCAGACCAGAACTGTGTTCCCACTTTGACACGAAGTGTATTGACTTGGCATTTGTCTCTCATACCTCACTACCTTAGGCAGTTGGAAGGCAGCAGCCTAGGATAGTGTTACTCTTTTCTTTCCTGGAAATTAATAGACACTAAAATCCATGTGTTATTATAAGGATTTGATACCTGAGGTATCACTTGCTCTATTGTCTAGTGGCAGAATGAGTGTGTGATACTGACTCTGATGGCTGAGTCTGGAACAATACAGGCCATATTTTCAATAATTCCAGTTCCTTGAAGTAAGGGGTTTGATATTAAGCCCTAGAAAGGAGAAACTGACCTTAAGTCTCTTCAGTTTATTTTCCTGAATCCTAGTTTATAAAATTAGAAAGAGAGAGTGAAAAAAACAAAAATAAAAACAAACAATAACAACAAAACATCAACTGTACTAATTGGGCTATTTGTATGAGTTACATGAAAAAATGTTTGGCACATAAGCATAATCTTGAACACATGTATAATCACGTAACTGATATGTAATTATATTGCTAGTATCTCATATGTTAATAATCTTTAGTGATAATGATGTTGGCAATGAACAAATTCAGGTGGTGCAGGACCAGCTTGACTTCTGATTACAAAGAAGCTGTGTGTACTTTGCCCTGGCTTTCATACTCATTGTATGTTTTCATAAAAATATCCAAGAGTAAAGAAAAGAAGGGAAAAGCTTTAGAGGGCTTTAGACTAGGAAAGAGTGTCATCCACAGAACAGAAACTTTGAGGAATCTGCAAAAGATACTTTTTAGAAAGGACCAAATGATACCTTAAGGCTAATACATGATACCACTTAATGAAAAAAAAATAGTTATAGAAAAGTAGGTTGAAGAAATTCCTTAAAATGGATAATTAGGAGAGGCCAGAGAAGGACAAGGAACAGATGGGCAGCACATCACTTAATTTGTCTTCTCGGACTCCACTTTGGCTCAGCAGTATCAATCTGCCTGCAATGCTGGAGACACAGGAGATGTGGGTTCAACTCCTGGATGGGAAAAAACCCTGGAGGAGGGCATGGTAGCCCGCCCCAGTATTCTTGCCTGGGGAATCCCATGGACAGAGAGCCTGGTGGGCTACAGTCCACAGGGTCTCAAAGAGTCGGACACAACTGAAGCTACTGAGCACACATGCACAAAACAATCTCTAGAGAGGCTCTGACACTAAGGTCTTAGTTACCTTAAGAAGAAACTAGCAAGTAGCCACTCAAAGGAGACTATAATTATGACCAACCTAGATAGCATATTTAAAAAGCAGAGACATTACTTTGCCAACAAATGTCCGTCTAGTCAAGGCTATGGTTTTTCCAGGGGTCATGTATGGATGTGAGAATTGGACTGTGAAGAAAGCTGAGCACCGAAGAATTGATGCTTTTGAACTGTGGTGCTGGAGAAGACTCTTGAGAGTCCCTTGGACTGCAAGGAAGTCCAACCAGTCCATTCTAAATGAGATCAGTTCTGGGTGTTCATTGGAAGGACTGATGTTAAAGCTGAAACTGCAATACTTTGGCCACCTCATGCGACGAGTTGACTCACTGGAAAAGACTGTGATGCTGGGAGGGATTGGGGGCAGGAGGAGAAAGGGGCGACAGAGGTTGAGATGGCTGGATGGCATCACCGACTCGATGGACATGAGTTTGAGTGAACTCCGGGAGTTGGTGATGGACAGGGAGGCCTGGCGTGCTGTGATTCTTGGGGTTGCAGAGTTGGACACGACTGAGCGACTGAACTGAACTGAACTGAAGACCAGATGAAACACAACACTGAATAGGAGACATTAATCCAGACCCAATAAAGAAAAAGAATCTACTGGCACTCTCTCTCTCCTCAGGTAACTGAATTATTGAACCATGAATAAATTCATAGTGAAGCAGTTTACTAGGCTAAAGTCTGAGAGAAGTCTCAAGTGGACAGTGAGAAAAATCAAATAAAAAATAATTAAATAACTTGCTCTCTCAGATTGAGAAAATAGGATAAAAGTCAATATGAAACCTATTATAACATAACCACTCAACATGTGGCTGTAGATTGCAGAAAAAAACTGGCAGTATTTCCAAGTTAATGGCACTCCATAAGGAGACCAAGCAATGTTCTCTTATTTAGAACAATGAGGATATGAGAAAAACCTCACTAACCCAACTCTGTATTATAAGGAAAAATTTTTTTTATTTTATTTTACATTGGCGTATAGCTGATTTACGTGTTATGTCAGTTTCAGGTATATGGCAAAGGGATTCAGGTATACATATACATACATTCTTTCTTCTTTAAAAATTTGTTAATTGAAAGATAATTGATTTACAGAATTTTATTGGTTTCTGCCAAACATTAGCATGAATCAGCCATAGGTTTACATTTGTCCCCTCCCTCTTGAATCTTCTTCCCATCTCCCACCCTATTCCACCCCTCTAGGTTGTGAAAGAGCCTCTTTTCGAGTTCCCTGAGTCATACAGCAAATTCACATTGGCTATATATTTTATATATGGTAATGTAAGTTTCCATGTTACTTTCTCCATACAATTCACCCTCTCCTTCTCCCTGTTTTCCATATTCATAAGTCTGTTCTCTATGTATGTGTCTCCACTGCTGCTTTGAAAATAATATCATCAGTACCATTTTTCTGGATTCCATATATATATATATATATATATATATATATGACATTTATCTTTTTCTTTCTGACTTACTTCACTTTGTGTAATAGGCTCTAGGTTCATCCACCTCATCAAAATTGATTCAAATGCATTCCTTTTTTATGGCTGAGTAGTGTTCCATTGTATATATGCACCATAGCTTCTTTATCCATTCATCTGATGATGGACATCTAGATTGCTTCCATGTTCTAGCTATTGTAAATAGTGCAGCAGTGAACTTTGTGGTGCATGTGGCTTTTTCAATTATGATTTCCTCAGGGTATATGCCCAGTAGCGGGGTTGCTAGGTCATATGGTGGTTTTATTCCTAGTTTTTAAGGAATCTCCCTATGGTCTTCCATAGTGGCTGCATCAATTTACATTCCCACCAACAGTGCAAGAGAGTTACCTTCCCTCTACACCCTCTCCAGCATTTATTATTTGTAGACTTTTTGATGATGGCCATTCTGACTGGTGTGAAGAGATATCTCATTGTAGTTTTGATTTGCATTTCTCTAATAATGAGCGATGTTGAGTATCTTTTCATGGGTTTGTTAGACATCTGTATGTCTTCTTTGGAGAAATGTCTGTTGAGGTCTTTTCCCCACTTTTTGATTGGGTTGTTTGATTTTCTGGTATTGACTTTATGAGCTGCTTGCTTCTTTTGGAAATTACTCCTTTGTCAGTTGTTTCATTTGTTATTATTTTCTCTTATTCTGAGGGTTGTCACCTTGTTTATAGTTTCCTTTTCTGTGCAAGAGCTTTTAAGTTTAAATATGCCCACTTGTTTATTTTTGTTTTTATTTCTATTAGTCTAGGAGGTGGGTCATAGAGGATCTTGCTTTGATTTGTGTCATCGAGTGTTCTGCCTATGTTTTCCTCTAAGGGTTTTATAGTTTCTGGTCTTACATTTAGGTCTTTAATCCATTGTGAATTTTTCTTTGTGTATGGTGTTAGAAAGTGTTCTAATTCCACTCTTTTACACATAGCGGTACAGTTTTCCCAGCACCACTTATTGAAGAGACTATATTTTTTCCATTGTATATTTTTGCCTCCTTTAACAAAAATAAGGTACCTGTAGGTATGTGGGTTTATCTCTGGGCTTTCCATCTTGTTCCATTGATTTATATTTCTGGTTTTTTAGCCAGTACCATACTGTCTTGATTACCTTGTAGTATTGTCTGAAGTCAGGAAGGTTGATTCCTCCAGCTCAAGATTGCTTTGGTTATTCGCAGTCTTTTGTGTTTCCATTTGAATTGTGAAATTTTTTGTTCTGGTTCTGTGAAAAATGCCATTGGTAATTTGATAGGGATCACACTGAACCTCTAGATTGCATTTGGTAATATAGTCATTTTCACAATATTGATTCTTCCTACCCAGGAACATGGAATATCTCTCCACCATTTATGTCTTCTTTTATTTCTTTCATTTTATAATTTATAATTTTATGTATAATTTCTTTTTTCTCCCTAGGTAGGTTTATTCTCATATATTTTATTCTTTTTGTTGCAATGATAAGTGGGATTGATTCTTTAATTTCTCTCTGATTTTTCATTTTTAGTATATATGATCATGGTGTATGATCTTTTTAATGTGCTCTTGAGTTCTGTTTGTTGGAATTTTGTTGAATATTTTTGCATCTGTGTTCATCAGTGATATTTGCCAGTAATTTTCTTTTTGTGTTGTCTTTGCCTGGTTTTGGTATCAGGGTGATAGTGGCCTTATAGAATGAGTTTGGAAGTGTTCCTTCCTCTAAAATTTTTTGAAAGAGTTTTAGAAGGATAAACATTAGCTCCTCTCTAAATGTTTGATCGTATTCACCTTTGAAGCCATCTGGCCCTGGGTTTTTGTTTTTTGGGAGATTTTTGATCATAGTTTCAATTTCAGTGTGCTTGTAATTTGGTTGTTCATAATTTCTATTTCTTCCTGGTTCAGTCTTGGAAGACTGAACTTTTCTAAGAATCTCTCCATTTCTTCAGATTGTCCATTCACTGCCATATAGTTACTCATAATTGTCTTTTATAATCCTTTGTATTTTTGCATTTTCTGTTGTGACTTCTCCTTTGTCATTTCTAATTTTGTTTATTGGAGACCAGGTTTTTTGTTCCTTGATGAGTTTGGCTAAAAGTTTTTCAATTTTTGTTTATCTTCTCAAAGAACCAGCTTTTAGTTTTATTAATCTTTATTATTATTTCTTTCATTTCTTTTTCATTTATTTCTGCTCTGATCTTTATGATTTTATTTCCTTCTGTTATTTTTTGGGATTTTTTTGTTTGTTTGTTCTTCTTTATCTGGTTGTTTTAGGTGTAAAGTTAGGTTGTCTATTCAATGTTTTTCTTGTTTCTTGAGGTAGGATTGTATTACTATTAAATTCCTTCCTAGAACTGCTTTTGCTGTTCTGAATTGCTGCATTGTATAGGTTTTCAGTTGTGTTTTCATTGTCATCTGTTTCTAGGATTTTTTTTTAAATTTTCCTTTTGATCTCCTCAGTAACCTGTGCGTTATTTAGAAATATATTGTTTAGCCCCCATGTGTTAGTGTTTTTTACATTTTTTTCTTGTAATTTATATCTAGTCTCATAGTATTGTGGCCAGAAAAGATGAATGATACAATTTTAATTTTCTTAAATTTACTGAGGTTTGATTTGTGACCCAAGATGTGGTCTATCCTGCAGAATGTTTCATGTGCATTTGTGAAGAAAGTGTATTCTTCTGCATTTCAATGCAATGTCCTGAAGATTTCAATGAGATCTGTCTGGTCTAATGTGTCACTGAAGTCTTGTGTTTTCTTATTGATTTTCTGCTTTGATGATCTGTCCGTTGGTGTGAGTGGGGTGCTAAAGTCCCCTACTGTTTTTGTGTTACTGTCAGTATATCTTTATATGTCTGTTAGTGCTCGTTTTGTGCATTGAGGTGTTCCTATGTTGGGTGCATAAATATTTACAATTGTTATGTCTTCCTCTTGGATTGATCCCTTGATCATTATGTAGTGTCCCTCCTTATCTCTTGTAATAGTCTTTGTTTGAAGGTCTATTTTATCTGTTATGAAGATTGCTACTCCAGCTTTCTTTTGACTTCCATTTGCATAGAATATATTTTTCCACCCTCTAACTTTCAGTCTATACGTGTCTTTAGGTCTGAAGTGTGTTTCTTGTAGACAGCATACATATGGGTCTTGTTTTTGTATCCAGTCAGTCTGTGTCTTTTGGTTGGAGCATTTAATACATTTACATTTAAAGTAATTATTGATATATATGTTCCTATTGCCATTTTCTTAATTGGTTGAGGTTTGTTTTTGTAGATCTCTTTCTTCCCTTGTATTTCCTGACTATATAAGCCCCTTTAATATTTGTTGTAAAGCTGGTTTGGTAGAACTAAATTCTCTTAATCTTTGCTTGTATGTAAAGCTTTTGATTTCTCCATCAATTTTGAATGAGATCTTTGCCAGGTAGAGTAATCTTGACTGTAGATATTTCCCTTTCAGTACTTTAAATACATCCTGTCATTCCCTTCTGGCCTGCAGAGTTTCTGTTGAAAGGTCAATTGTTACACATATGGGGTTTCCCTTGTATGTTACTTATTACTTTTCCCTTGCTGCTTTTAATATTCTTTGTGTTTAATCTTTGTTAGTTTGATTAGTAAATGTCTTGGCACGTTTCTCCTTGGGTCTATCTTGTACGGGACTCTGCACTTCTTGGACTTAAATGACTATTTCCTTTCTGATATTGGGGTAATTTTCAACTATAATCTCTTCAAAAAATTTTTTCCTACACTTTCTTTTCCTCTTCTTCTTTTGGGACCTTTATAATTCAAATGTTGATGTGTTTAATATTGTCCCAGAGGTCTCTGAGACTATCCTCTGCACTTTTCATTCTTTTTACTCTATTCTGCTCTTCAGCAGTTATTTCCACTATTCTATCTTCCAGCTCACTCATCCATTCTTCTGCCTCAGATACTCTGCTATTGATTCATACTAGGGTATTTTTAATTTCAGTAATTGTGTTGTTTATCTCTTTTTGTTTATTCTTTATTTCTTCTTTAGGTCTTTGCTAAATGTGTTAATTGATTCTTGCATTTGCTCCATTCTATTTTTCAGGTTTTGGATCATCTTTATTATCATTATTCTTAATTATTTTCAGGTAGTTTATCTATTTCCTCTTCATGTATTTGGACTTGTGTGTTTCTAGGTTGTTCCTTTATTTGTGCAGTATTTCTCTGCCTTTTCATTTTAAAAAACTTACTGTGTTTGACATCTCCTTTTCTCATACTTCATGGTAGGATTTCTTTCTTTTGCTTTCTGCCCTCATAAGGTTGGTTCAGTGGTTTGTGTAAGCTTCATGCAGGGTGTGACTTGTGGTTGCTCTCTGGTTTGAGGAGGTGAATTTTTCTTTTCTCCTCTGATGCACAGGGCTGTAAAAGATGGTAATCCTGTCTGCTGATGATTGGGTTTGTATTCTTGTTTTGTTTGTTGTTTGGATAAGGCATCCTGCACAGGTTGCTGCTGGCAGTTGTGTGATGCCAGATCTTGTATACAAGTGGTTGCCTTTGGGGAGTTCTCACTAATTGATACTCAATGAGTTAGGAGTTCTCTGGTAGTCTAGGGTCTTGGAGTCAGCGCTCTCACTCTGAAGGCTCCAGTCTTGATCTCTGGCTCAGGAATGGAGATTTGTTTTGTCATAACAAACCTCCACAGATGGTTTGTTATGGCATTGAATGGGATTAAAACAAATACGAAAAAAAAAAAAAGAGAGAGAGAAACAAAAGATACACCCCAGACAAATGGCAATTACAAAATCAAGCCAATAATAATTAAACAATGGAATACATGCACATACATATACACCCATTCAGTTCAGTTCAGTTCAGTTCAGTCACTCAGTCATGTCCGACTCTTTGCGACCCCATGAATCACAGCACGCCAGGCCTCCCTGTCCATCCCTGGAGTTCACTCAAACTCATGTCCATCGAGTCTGTGATGCCATCCAGCCATCTCATTCTCTGTTGTCCCCGTCTCCTCCCACCCCCAATCCCTCCCAGCATCAGACTCTTTTCCAGTGAGTCAACTCGTTGCATGAGGTGGCCAAAGTATTGGAGTTTCAGCTTCAGCATCAGTCCCTCCAATGAACACCCAGGATTGATCTCCTTTAGAATGGACTGGTTGGATCTCCTTGCAGTCCAAGGGACTCTCAAGAGTCTTCTCCAACACCACAGTTCAAAAGCATCAATTCTTCGGCGATCAGCTTTCTTCACAGTCCAACTCTCACATCCATACATGACCAAGGGAAAAACCATAGCCTTGACTAGACGGACCTTTGTTGGCAAAGTAATGTCTATGCTTTTTAATATGCTGTCTAGGTTGGTCATAACTTTCCTTCCAAGGAGTAAGCGTCTTTTAATTTCATGGCTACAATCAGCATCGCAGTGATTTTGGAGCCCCCAAAAATAAAGTCTGACACTGTTTCCACTGTTTTTCCATCTATTTCCCATGAAGTGATGGGACCAGATGCCATGATCTTTGTTTTCTGAATGTTGAGCTTTAAGCCAAACTTTTCACTCGCCTCTTTCACTTTCATCAAGAGGCCTTTGAGTTCCTCTTCACTTTCTGCCATAAGGATGGTGTCATCTGCATATCTGAGGTTATTGATATTTCTCCCAGCAATCTTGATTCCAGCCTGTGCTTTTTCCAGCCCAGCGTTCCTCATGATGTACTCTGAATATAAGTTAAATAAGCAGGGTGACAGTATACAACCTTGACGTACTCCTTTTCCTATTTGGAATCAGTCTGTTATTCCATGTCCAGTTCTAACTGTTGCTTCCTGACCTGCATATAGGTTTCTCAAGAGGCAGGTCAGGTGGTCTGGTATTCCCATCTCTTTCAGAATTTTCCACAGTTTATTGTGATCCATATAGTCAAAGGCTTTGGCATAGTCAATGAAGCAGAAATAGATGTTTTTCTGGAACTCTCTTGCTTTCTCCATGATCCAGAAGATGTTTGCAATTTGATCTCTGGTGCCTCTGCTTTTTCTAAAATCTGCTTGAACATCTGGAAGTTCACGGTTCACATATTGCTGAAGCCTGGCTTGGAGAAATTTGAGCATGACTTTACTAGCGTGTGAGATGAGTGCAATTGTGCGGTAGTTTGAGCATTCTTTAGCATTCCCTTTCTTTGGAATTGGAATGAAGACTGATCGTTTCCTGTCCTGTGGCTATTCCTGAGTTTTCCAAATTTGCTGGCATATTGAGTGCAGCACTTTCACAGCATCATCTTTCAGGATTTGAAATAGCTCAATTGGAATTCCATCACTTCCGCTAGCTTTGTTCGTAGTGATGCTCTCTAAGGCCCACTTGACTTCACATTCCCCCATAAACAAAGCCAAAACAGTCCAAAGAAAAAAAAAAGTACAATAGATTGACCAAGCGAACAAAGGAAACCAAAAATGATATCCACTAGCTATAAACAAAACTAACTAAAGCACAAACTGGAAAGCAAAACTAAAGCAAGGTGCCTACTGGGGATTAAAGCAATGAAAACAAACGAAGCTAACAAACGGTGACAAAAAGAAAGAAGTGAAAAAAGAATAGCAAAGTTAAGTAGAGGTATTAAAAAGTTAATATAATTAAATAACTACAGTGGCAAAAGAACAGTAGGAAAAGCAAACAAAAGAATAAATGTAGAAAAAAAAAACAATACATTTTTAAAAATTAAAATTAGAGAGAAAAAATAAGAAGGAAAAAGCCCACAGAACTACAAAAGGCCAGCAGAAGTATATAGCAGAAATAAAAAGTGTTATTGAAAAAATTCTCAAAAGCTTAAATAGATTTAATGGTACTAATAAAATCAGCAGCTACAACAGAGGGTAAAAGAGGAGAAAAAGAAAAATATCCAGAAGCAGCTACAGAACAAGTCAAAATATAAGAATAATAAATGAATAATAAATGCTTTTCTTGAGTCTCTGCTGTCAGCGTCCTTTCCCTCGCTGGGAGTTGCAGTCCACCAAACCTCTTTAAGATGCCCTCCAACACGGGGGTGGTCTCTGGGCCTGCTATGGGGGCAGCTCAGACTCTAATCTGGTCCTAGTCTTGTATTATTGCCTCCAATGTCCACAGCTGTTGGAACTAGTGCATTTTCTATTGTGGGAACTCTCACTGTCATTTTATACATTCCATAGACATGGAGTCTGCCTACTTGATTGTGTGGATTTAATCTGCAGCTTGTACAGCTGGTGGGAAGGTTTTGAGTCCTCTTCCTTAGCCACACTGCCCTTGGGTTTCAGTTGTGGTTTTATCTCCCTCTCTGCATGAGAATCATCCACAGGGATTTGCTTCTGAGCCTGTCCTGGAGGACTTGGGTCTGCCCCAGTGAAGACCAAGTGTGAAGGTGGTGCAGCTGCTTGGGTCACAGGCCTGGCAGCACCAGATACTCTGGGGAGCCTGCAGCTAGGGCACAAGGAAATAGGGTGCTCTATAAGGGCATGACAATAATAATAAACCTGCCATGCCCAGGTTCCCATGGTAACCTGGGAAGCCCATTCTGAAATATAATTGATTAACAATGTTGTGTTAGTTTCAGGTGTATAGTAAAGTGATTGAGTTATTATATGTATACATGCATCTATTCTATTAAAAATTATTTTCCCATTTAGATAGTTACATAATAATGAGTTCCCTGTGCTATGTAGTAGAACTTCATTGGATATCCATTTTAAATACAGCAATGAGTACATGTCAATCCTTCCCCCTCATCTTTCCCTGGTAACCATAGTTTGTTTCCTAAGTTTGTGAGTCTGTTTTGTAAATAAGTTGATTTGTATCATTTTTTAAGACTCAGCATAAGCGATATAATTTATGACATTTGACTTTCTGTCTGACTTATTTCACTTAGTGATAATCTCCAGGTCCATTCATGATGCTGCAAATGAAATAATTTCATTCTTTTTAAAGGCTAAGTAGTATTCCATTGCATATATGTTCCACATCTTCTTTATCCATTCCTCTGCTGATTTAGGTTGCTTCCGTGTCTTTACTATTTTAAATAGCACTGTAATGAACACTGGTGAGCATGTACGATTTGCTATGGATATATGCCCAAGAGTGAGATTGCTGGATCACACGGTAGCTCTATTTTTGGCTTTTAAAAATTTTAAATAGAATCTCCATACTCTTCTCTACAGTGGTTGTACCAATCTAAATTCCCATCAACAGTGTAGACAGATTCCCTTTTCTTCACATCCTCTACAGGATTTACTGTTTGTAGACATTTTGAAGATGGCTATGCTGACTGGTGTGGTAACCATTCTGATTCACTGTAGTTTTGATTTACATTGTTCTAATATTAGTGATATTTAGCATCATTTCATGTGCCTTTTGGGCACTTGTATATCTTCTTTGGTGAGATGCCTCTTTAAGCTTTCTTCTCCTTTCTTGACTGACTTGCTTTTCCTGTATTGAGCTGCATGGGCTGTTAGTATACACTGGTTATTGATCCCTTGTCACCTGCATCATTTGCAGATACTTTCTCCCATTCTGTGGATTGTCTTTTTATTTAATGATTTCCTTTGCTAGGCCAAAGCTTTTAAGTTTAATTACGTTCTATTTGTTTGTTTGTTTTTTCCATTATTCTAGGTTGTTGTTGTTCAGTCACTCAGTCATGTTCCACTCTTTGCGACCCCATGGATGCAGCACACCAGGCTTCCCTGTCCTTCACCAACTTCCAGAGCTTGCTCAAACTCATGTCCATTAAATTGTTGATGCCATCCAACCATCCTATCCTCTGTTCTCCCCTTCTGCTCCTGCCTTCAATCTTTCCCACCATCATGGTCTTTCCCAGTGAGTTAGCTCTTCACATCAGGTGGCTAAATTACAGGGGCTTCAGCTTCACAATCAGTCCTTCCAATGAATATTCAGGGTTGATTTCCTTTAGGATTGACTGGTTTGATCTCCTTGCAGTCTAAGGGACTCTCAAGAGTCTTCTCCAACACCATAGTTCAAAAGCATCAATTCTTCAGTGCTCAGCTTTCTTTATGGTCCAGCACTCACATCTATACGTGACCACTGGAAAAACCATAGCTTTGACTATACAGACCTTTGTCAGCAAAGGTTTTTTAATATGTTGTGTAGGTTTGCCATAGCTTTTCTTCCAAGGAGCAAGGGGCTTTTAATTTCATGGCTGCAGTCACCATCCACAGTGATTTTGGAGCCCAGGAAAATAAAGTCTGTCACTATTTCCATTGTTTCCCATCTATTTGCCATGAAGTGATGGGACTAGATGCCATGATCTTAGTGTTTGGAATGCTGACCTTTAAGCTTCTTTTTTCCATTATCCTCTTTCACCCTCATCAACAGACTCTTTAGTTCCTCTTTGCTTTCTGCATAAGGGTAGTGTTATCTGCATATCTGAGGTTGTTGATTTTTCTCCTGGAAATCTAACTTCCAGTCTGTGCTTCATCCAGCCTGGAATTTTGCATGATGTACTCTGTATAGAAGTTAAATAAATAGGGTGACAATATACAGCCTTGACATACTCCTTTTCCAACTTGGAACCAGTCCATTGCTCTATGTCCAGTTCTAACTGTTGTTTCTCGAACTGCATACATATTTCTCAGGAGGGAGGTAAGATGGCCAGGTATTCCCCTCTTTTTAAGAATTTTCTAAAGTTTGTTTTGATCCACACAGTCAAAGGCTTTAGCATAGTCACGGAAGAAGAAGTAGACATTTGTCTGGAATTCCTTCGCTTTTTCTATGATCCAGTAGATGTTGGTAATTTGGTCTCTGCTTCCTCTGCTTTTTCTAAATCCAGCTTGTACTTCTGGAATTTCTCAGTTCATGTACTTTTGACTCCTTGCTTGGATAATCTCGAGCATGGCCTTGCTAAAAAGTGAAATGAATGCAATTGTGCACTTGTTTGAACATCATTTGGGACTGGAATGAAACTGACTTTTTCTAGTCCTGTGGCAACTGCTGAGTTTTACAAATTTGTTGGCATATTGAGTGCTGCACTTTAGTAGCATAATCTTTTAAGATTTGAAACACCTCAGCTGGAATGCCATCATTTCCACTAGTTTTTTTTGTAGTGATGCTTCCTAAGACCCACTTGACTTCAGTCCATGATGTCTGGCTCTAGATGAGTGATCATACCATCATGGTTATCCAGGTCTTTAAGACATTTTTTTTTTTTGTTTTTTTGTATAGTTCTTTAGTGAATGGGTGAATTTGACTTGGATGACCATTATAGCTACTACTGTGGGCAGAAAACCCTTAGAAGAAATGGAGTAGCCATTATGATCAACAAAAGAGTCCAAAATGCAGTATTTGGATGCAATCTCAAAAACAACAGAATGATCTCTGTTCGTTTCCAAGGCAAACCATTCAATATTACAGTAATACAAACTTATGCCCCAAGCAGTAACACTGAAGAAGCTGAAGTTGAACAGTTCTATGAAGACCTACAAGATCTTTTAGAACTAACACCCAAAAAAGATGTCCTTTTCATCATAGGGGACTGGAATGCAAAAGTAGGAAGTCAAGAAACACCTGGAGTAACAGGCAAATTTGGCCTTGGAGCACGGAATGAAGCAGGGCAAAGGCTAATAGAGTTTAGCTAAGAGAACGCACTGGTCATAGCAAACATCCTCTTTCAACAACACAAGAGAAGAATCTACACATGGACATCACCAGATGGTCAACACCGAAATGAGATTGATTATATTCTTTGCAGCCAAAGATGGAGAAGCTGTATACAGTCAGGAAAAACAAGACCAGGAGCTGACTGTGGCTCAGATCATGAACTCCTTATTGCCAAATTCAGACTGGAATTGAAGAGAGTAGGGAAAACCACTAGACCATTCAGATATGACCTAAATCAAATCCCTTATGATTATACAGTGGAAGTGATTTAAGGGAGTAGATCTGATAGATAGAGTGCCTGATGAACTATGGATGGAGGTTCATGAAATTGTACAGGAGACAGGGACCAAGACCATCCCCATGGAAAAGAAATGCAAAAAAGCAAAATGGCTGTCTGGGGAGGCCTTACAAATAGCTGTGAAAAGAAGAGAAGCGAAAAGCAAAGGAGAAAAGGAAAGTTATAAACATCTGATTGCAGCGTTCCAAAGAATAGCAAGGCGAGATAAGAAAGCCTTCCTCAGGGATCAATGCAAAGAAATAGAGGAAAACAACAGAATAGGAAAGACTCTTCAAGAAAATTAGAGATACCAAGGGAACATTTCATGCAAAGATGGGCTTGATAAAGAACAGAAATGGTATGGATCTAACAGAAGCAGAAGATATTAAGAAGAGGTTGCAAGAATACACAGAAGAACTCTACAAAACAGATCTTCACAACCAAGATAATCACGATGGTGTGATCACTAACCTAGAGCCAGACATCTTGGAATGTGAAGGCAAGTGGGCCTTAGAAAGTATCACTACGTACAAAGGTAGTGGAGGTGATGGAATTCCAGTTGAGCTATTTAAATCCTGAAAAATGATGCTGTGAAAGTGCTGCACTCAATATGTCAGCAAATTTGGAAAACTCAGCAGTGGCCACAGGACAGGAAATGGTCAGTCTTCATTTCAATCCCAAAGAAAGGCAATGCCAAAGAATGTTCAAACTACTGCACAATTGCACTCATCTCACTCGCTAGTAAAGTCATGCTTAAAATTCTCCAAGCCAGGCTTCAGCAATATGTGAACCATGAACTTCCAGATGTTCAAGCAGGTTTTAGAAAAGGCAGAGGAACCAGAGATCAAATTGCCAACATCTGCTGGATCATGGAGAAAGCAAGAGAGTTCCAGAAAAACATCTATTTCTGCTTCATTGACTATGCCAAAGCCTTTGACTATATGGATCACAATAAACTGTGGAACATTCTGAAAGAGATGGGAATCCCAGACCACCTGACCTGCCTCTTGAGAAACCTGTATGCAGGTCAGGAAGCAACAGTTAGAACTGGACATGGAACAACAGACTGGTTCCAAATAGGAGTATGTCAAGGTTGTATATTGTCACCCTGCTTATTTAACTTATAGGTAGAGTACATCATGAGGAACGCTGGGCTGGAAGAAGCACAAGCTGGAATCAAGATTGCTGGGAGAAATATCAATAACCTCAGATATGCAGATGACACCATCCTTATGGCAGAAAGTGAAGAGGAACTCAAAAGCCTCTTGATGAAATTGAAAAAGGAGCGAAAAAGTTGTCTTGAAGCTCAACATTCAGAAAACAAAGATCATAGCATCTGGTCCCATCACTTCATGGGAAATAGATGGGGAAACAGTGGAAACAGTGTCAGACTTTATTTTGGGGGCTCCAAAATCACTGTGGATGCTGATTGTAGCCATGAAATTAAAAGACGCTTACTCCTTGGAAGCAAAGTTATGACCAACCGAGATAGCGTGTTAAAAAGCAGCGACATTACTTTGCCAAAAAAGGTCCGTCTAGTCAAGGATGTGGTTTTCCCAGTGGTCATGTATGGATGTGAGAGTTAGACTGTGAAGAAAGCTGATCGCTGAAGAATTGATGCTTTTGAACTGCGGTATTGTAGAAGACTCTTGAGAGTCCCTTGGACTGCAAGGAGATCCAACCAGTCCATTCTGAAGGAGATCAGTCCTGGGTTTTCACTGTAAGGAGTGATGCTGAAGCTGAAACTCCAATACTTTGGCCACCTCATGCGAAGACTTGACTCACCTGAAAAGACTCTGATGCTGGGGGCAGGAGGAGAAGGGGACGACAGAGAATGAGATGGCTGGACTGCATTGCCGACTCAATGGACATGAGTTTGAGTGAACTCCGGGAGTTGCTGATGGACAGGGAAGCCTGGCGTGCTGTGATTCATGGTGTCGCAAAGAGTTGGACACGACTGAGCAACTGAACTGAACGTAGTTTATTCCTGCCACCTCTTAATATCTTCTGCTTCTGTTAGGTGTACACTGTTTCTGTGCTTTATTGTGCCCATCTTTGTATGAAATATTCCCTTGGTATTTCTAATTTTCTTGATGAGCTCTCTAATCTTTCCCTTTCTATTCTCTTCCTCTATTTCTCTGCATTGTTCACTTAGGAAGGCTTTCTTATCTCTCTTTGCTGTTCTTTGGAACTCTGTATTCACTAGGGTATAGTTTCCTTTTATCCTTTGTCTCTCACTTCTTTTCTCTGCTATTTGTAAGGCCTCCTCAGGCAACCATTTGCCTTTTGCATTTCTTTTCCTTGGGGATGGTTTTGATAACTACTTCCTGTACAATGTTACAAACCTCAGTCCATAGTTCTTCAGGAACTCTGTCTAATACCCTGGATCTATTTGTCACTTCCACTGTATAATCATAAGGAAATAGATTTAGGTCATACCTGAATGGCCTAGTGGTTTTCCCTACTTTCTTCATTTTAAGTCTGAATTTTGCAATAAGGTGTGCATGATCTGAGCCACAGTCAGCTCCTGGTCTTGTTTTTGCTGACTTCAAAGAGTTTTTCCATCTTTGGCTAGGAGGTGGATCCAAAAAGATAATGCAGAAATTTATTTCATAGCATGTTCTGCCTATGTTTTCCACTAAGAGTTTTTTAGCATCTGGCCTTACATTTATGTCTTTAATCCATTTAGAGTTTATTTTTGTGTGTGATATTAGAGAATGTTCTAGGAAAATTCTTCATAGCCTGAAATAACACTCTGGGAAACATCAGCAAATAGAACCAGGTTAAAGAGACAAGTTAAAGATGAGTGAAAAACAAAAAGGCCACGTACTCACACAAATGCTACCAGAAATATGTGCAAAAGAAACAGAATTTTTCCAGTGAATAGATTAAGAGGGAAAACTTACCAACTCACTTAATGAGGACAGTGTAATCTTGATACCAAATCACATGTATAAGTCTTTAGAAAAATGTCTTAAAGACAAATAAATATAAGCACATTTGATAATCATGAGTCAAATGACTCAATAATGTAACAATTTCTCTCCAGTTTAATTTACAGAGTCTATAAACTCTGATCAAACTTCTAGGTTTTTTTTTGAACTGACAATATCATTGAAAAGTATATTTGAAAATGCAAAGGGCCAATAACTAAGATAATATTTAAAAAGCACAAAATTGGAGACTATATATGGGGTGTATTAGAAAACTATAGGAATTAAGGGAGCCTGATATTGGAACAAGGATATAAAATAAGGAACAGAATGGAAAATCCAGTGATTGATCCACATCTGACATGCAATCATCTAGTTCATGACAAAGGCGCCAATGTACTGCTGTAGGCGAAAGAATTATTAATTGGGTAAATTGAAATGGGCCAACTGAATATCCACTTTAAAAAAAGAACTATTATCTTACACAATATATAACAGAAATGCTAGCTAGATCATGGACTTAAGTGTGAAAGTTAAACTTGTAGAGTTTGCAGAGAATAACAGAAAAATATCTCCATGATTTTCATGATGAAGAGTTCTTAAACTTGTCACAAAAAGTATTTATAATAGTGAAAAATGAGCTTTATTAAATTTAAGAAATTGTGTTCATCAAAAGATACTATTAACAGAGTTAAAAGTAAAACAGTGGGAAATTATATTTTGATTCCATATATTTGACAAATAACTTATATCTGGAGTATAAGTATTCCTAATTATTCCATAAGCTTACCTAAGACAGCAAAATGCTAAAACCCATCAACATGGAAAAAGAAAAGAACAAGAAATTAGAAAAGTAAACTCATATGGAAAAAGAACTCACAATCTAGGGAGAGGAAAAGAGAGAAACCAAAAGAAAAAGGCAATGATAAGAAATGTTTGGAGATTTTGTTAGTTTGTCAATGAGAAGACAACATAAACTAAGGAGATATGGTTCGTGTGTAAATATCATTTATTAAAACAATGACGACGATAAATAAAATAATAGATGGGAATGTTTTTGGAATATTATTAAATGTTAAGTTTTTAGATTTTGACAATTAAGCTTTTTTGGAATTCCTCAAAATCAGTTTGGAAGGGAAACACAGTTGGATGATATTTCTGCCTTAGTAGCTCAACTTAAGGCAAAACTGAGCTGAAATAAACGGAATATCTTATGCTGTCAATCATTTGCCCACAAGGAACTTCCTAAGTGTGTCCAGAACCTTCCAGTTGCTCCTCCAGACCCACTCTCTAACCCTATCTCCCTGCTTGCTCGTTTCTCTGCTCCAGGAAGGAACTGACTTCAGGAACGCCTCTGGTTTCCATGGGTGTGGTCACTAGGACACGCTTTCAGGATGTTGAAGGGAAGAAAGAGAGTGAGTTCCTTGTGTTATTTCCCACCTCTGTTCCTGCAAGCTCCTCCTGACTGGCCACTGCTCCACTCACTTGGCCATCTCTACAAATACATCTTCTAGAATTTCATAACTGCCTCTTCTTACACACCTTTGAGTCTTGGATGGTTACTATCCCTGAGGAAGCCCACCCAGACCTTTGAAAACAATTCCTTTATGGACCTCCCTCAGATCATTCATCTTGACTTGAGTGTGCCCGTCTCCTTCTGGGTTTCTAACTGGGAAACATGAGGCAGGTATCACTCAGAACATTTATAGTCACACAGTCACTTCTTCTTTTCTACTCTTTCCTAATGAGTTTTAGGGAAAAAGAGTCAATGTTTTCCCTCAGTGACACATCCAGCATGAAACCTTCCCAATAACGAACATATTAAGCACAACCTAAACTTTGCTGATAGAAATTTATGCTTTAAGCAATGAAAATCTGTTCTTTTTTCTTTTTTATGCTTGTCATTGGGATCATAGTATGTCAGTGTTAAGAAGGAACATTGAACACCATCAAATCCAGAGGTGGCCAACCTGGTGTTCCTATTTATGCTCTGACACATTTTCTAAATTTCAAAAGGATAAATGAAAATTATCCATTCATCTACAGCAGGATCACACAGGTTATTCTGTTGTTTGCAATGTATTTAGTGGATAAGAGTTTTCCAAACATACACCCCATATGAAAAGTCTGGGAACTCACCAACCTAATTTAACCTCTTCCTTGGAGCTCAGAAAGATTATAGCTTATCCGAATGCATGCAGTTAGCTTGTTGCATAACTTGGAACACAGCCCTGGTTTCTTTGCTCCCAATTAGTGCTCTTTCCATTACACAATCTTCCTTCTTAGATGAAAACTTCCTGCCTCAATATAGTTTTATTATCCATGTTCCTTTGGGATAAATCTCCCCAAAGCAAATTATCAGGTAAGCGAAATGCCAGTTTGAGTATTAAGATAAATGTAGTCTTGTTATTCAAACTGTGGCCAGAGAACTAGCTGCATCTGTATAGACAAAGAGTGAGTCACTCAGTCATGTCCAACTCTTTGTGATCCCCTGGACTGTAGCCCACCAGAATCCTCTGTCCATGGGATTTCCCAGGTAAGAATACTGGAGTGGGTTTCCATCCCCTTCTCCAGGGGATCTTCTTGACCCAGAGATCAAACCCGGGTCTCCTGCATTGCAGGCAGATTCTTTCCCAACTGAGCCATCAGGGAAGCCCTGCATCTATAATAGGCTGGGAGCCAATCAGAAATGCAAACTCTCAGCCCCTACACTAACCTGCAACAAGATCCCCTGGTGATTCATAGACACTAGAATCTGAGACACTCTGGCCTGTGATCTTGATAATTTCAAATCTGTGAATGACAGCTGGAGGTAGTCTGTCTCCAGAATCCAGATACATAAGTAAATGACAATTTTCTCCACCTTCATCACCCTTAGTGGAATTGGCTAGAAGAAGGCTCATGAGGACGGTGTGCAATCCCTTTCTTTTCGTAACAACAGACTCAATGCTGTGTTAATACCACCCCACCAGACACCCAAGAGTTCTTTGCTTCTAGAGTAAATATTTCCAACTTGTCCAGTGTCGGCTGTCTTCACGAGTTAGAGCTCCTTGAGAATCCATGTTTCTTCCACCTCATTGCCTGAAACCTACTAATGGAAAATAGGAAATTAAAATTGACGGAGATAGGGGTGGGAAGGGGGGAAACCCAGCTGGACAAAGGGAAATCATTTGGAAATTAAAAACAAAATAAAGTATGAATCCAGGAGTCTGGGAGTTGAAAAGGGAAGTTTTATGTAATTCTAGCCAGTTGATGTCATTGTAGCTCATTCTCTGACCGACTAGAGAGGCCAAGGGAGGGGGGTGTGGAGGTGGGAAGGACCCAGACATTCTCCTTTGGGCCTGATGTGTGCAGGATGAGGTCAATGAGAACAAAGGATGTGTCTGAGCAACAGCCAGAGTCACTTCCCTGCAGAGATGATTCCGCAGTCCCAAAGAGGGGCCACTGTGAGTTGAAAGCTCTGTCATCCCTTCAGGGCCCGCCCCCCGCCCCCACCACCCCCATCAGTCTCTCTGTGGCCTCCCGAGCCCATCCTCACTGCAGTGAAACCTCCCAGGCTTCTAGCTCATCTGTGTTCAGGAATGGGAGGGTTGCGGCCACTGACACACACCAGTATCCTGCAGCCTATTATTTCCTGCCTGTCCTGGCTCCCCTCCAAAGCCCAGCATGACAGGTGGATGAAGTTCACGAGAAAGCTCAGCAATAGGCCAGTTTTCCAGGAATGCTGCTGCTAACTAGATTCACAAATCAAGCTGCCCTGCACCACCCCAGGCTGAATGGAGAGCCAGATGAATGGGGCAGAGGGTTTTTTTTTTTTTCCCTTCTGCTTTTTTTTTTTTCTCTGTCTCCAGTCTGGATCCTGTGATTGTTTCAGCTGGTGTAAGCAACTCCCTGCTCAGGCTCCAGGGTTCGAAGTGCTTCTCAAAGGTGCTTAATTTAAGCCTCCACTCCCAGCTGAAACTCTGAGGTTGGGAAATGGAAGGAAGGACATGCCCCTAGGACCATGGGGTCAGGGAGCACTGTCAGGACCTCAGACCGCTCCAGCAAGAAAGGTCTCAGGGAGATTAGCAATCTGACTGTGGAAGCAGGAGTTGGGAAAAGCAGAAACAGAGCACTGCTTTTAATATTCCATCCAGAAGGATGTAGAGATTATTCTTTTTTAAAAGTAGAGAAATTATTCTTTTTGAACAGGGCTTGTGATTGTTTAAGTGTCTGATCTTTCAATGTGCTAATGACTTTTTTCCCCAGTAAAACTTGGCTAATAGAGCAAATTATGACGCAAATGTTTTTTGTCTGTTGCCTCAGACTGAGCAGTTGCTTTAGCAACACTGACGCTGTTGTATGGGC
This sequence comes from Moschus berezovskii, assembly GCF_049115385.1. Classification (NCBI taxonomy): domain Eukaryota; kingdom Metazoa; phylum Chordata; class Mammalia; order Artiodactyla; family Moschidae; genus Moschus; species Moschus berezovskii. The sequence goes on from NC_142479.1 coordinate 17,773,414, forward strand.
TTCCCAGGGGCCTCAGTGGTAAAGAACCTGCCTGCCAATGCAGGACACACAAGAGACGGGTTTGATGTTGAGGCAGGAAGGTACGCTGGAGAAGGAAATGGCAACACACTCCAGTATTCTTGCCTGGAAAATTCCGTGGACAGAGGAGCGTGGCAGGCTACAGTCCATGGGGTCACAAAGAGTCAGACACGACTGAGCACACGCACAACTGAGGATTCATTGAGCACCTAATTTCTGCCCCACTCCCACCCCCAGCTATGCTGCTGCTGCTAAGTCACTGCAGTCGTGTCCTGACTACGTGACCCTATGGACTGTAGCCCACCAGGCTCCTCTGTCCATGGGATTCTCCAGGCAAGAATACTGGAGTGGGTTTCCATGCCCTCCTCCAGAGGCTCTTCCCAACCTAGGGATCGAATTTGTGTCTCTTCTGTCTCCTGCATTGGCAAGCTGGTTCTTTACCACTAGCATCACCTGGGAAACTCTGCCTCCCACTATACAGAGAGAGAAAAGAGAAGGGAAGGACAGTACACATAAGCAAGTTCCTGTCTTCCTGGAGCCCATAGACAAGCAAGAAAGACAGACACACAAGTGGGTGAATTGTGTTATGGTGTTACTAGCAATGAGGTGGAGGTGTGTGCAAATACCATGGCAACACACAGGAAGGGAACACTGGAAAATATAACAGCGTTAGGAGAGGGAGAGTTGTGAGTCTAGGTAAACTGAGTCAGAATGAGATGGGCCTGCATTACCAGAATTTAAGGCCAAAAATCTGCAAATGGAGCTGGGAGTTGGGAAAGATGACTTTCGGTAGAAGAACAATCTGTGGGCATCTCCTTGGTTACAAATAATCACCATCTCATCCTGATATGGCTCAGGCAGCATTCTGCAAATGTAGAATTTTCAGAAGTCCTTAGAAAGTTCCCCTCAAATTAGCAGGGGTGCTGGGAGAGCTAGCTTCAGACTTTGAAAGATGTCCTACAGGTCAGGAGGGACATTTTTTGGGGAAAGATGTATGTATTCCATGATATGACCCACTATCTAAATGACTGACTTCTATTGCTGCCCCCATGGTAAAGCAGTAAGTATATCTTGCCAGTGTTGTAATATCAGAGCAAAGGAATGAATCTGAAGGGCCATCCATTTTGCACCCCAAGCCACTTTTTGAGATGTGAACTTGCATCCCCAATTTCCTGCAGATGTCTCCACATGCAAGGTTTTTTAGTATCTCAAACTCTGTGTACCTAGGCTAATGGAAGTTACCATTTTCCATCAACTCTGTCTTTCTCATTTCCCTCCATACTTTTGTTAGTAAAACCAACAGTCTATCATTCATCACATTTTCTTACCTAGCCCTTATCCCAAACTCCATTGATACCTGGCAGAGGCCATAAGATACCCTCAAGGTATCCCCAGATAGGAGTAGAAGCACTTGTGTCTAAATAAGAAAAAACAGGTGCAGATAGCATTAATCCACTTTACAAAATTCCTTGGAGACTCCCTAAGCCTGGTCCCCAGTCTCCCCTTTACTGTTTTTCTGATCTGCAATGCTTGTTTCCTGATCCCGACTTAGCATCTGCTTTTATCTTTGATATTTGAGGCTCCAATTCAACTTTTCTAGACTGTGGATTAATGGCTAATCTCTGGAACCTCAAGTATTGCAAATACTCATTAACTGATCTCCCTTCTTTCAGTGTCTTCCTGTCTACTTCAGCATTCCAAAAGAGATCACTTTAATCATCCAAATAATTCCTTTAACTTATTATTACTCTATAGATAAACCTCAGGAGTTCTTCCATTATCTACAGAATAAATACTAAATTATTTTGCCTGGAAATTTAGTGAGGAACTATACTAATTGATTCCTACCTATCTCTCAAGATTTATCCTCACCATTCCCAACCATGAGTGAGACACGACTGAAGCGACTTAGCGGCAGCGGCTTCCCTCTTTGCTTCTATGACATGAGCACAAACTTCAGCTTAGCCAATCAGATGCTCCCACTCAGGACAATGGCTACAAAGTGAGCGATACAGAGACAGAGAAGCAGTTGGAATTCGCTTTACTGATGGTCGTGGCGCTGGCTGTTGTAGCAGCATCCTGACTAGATTATTTTTGCTGAAATACTATTATGCTGCTTACTTCTAGGCTTTGGGAGTATGTTTGATTCCTACCTTTTTCTAAGCCTAGTCCTCTAACTTGTTGATGATTCTGTATGTTACTGATGTTTTTCCAATACATTTCCATCATCGTTCTTACAGATGGGCAGTTTCTTCTGTTTTCAATCTTAAGAATCCTAACTGATCTGTCTCCCAAAGTAGCTTGCTGTTTTCTCCATTGTCTGTTTGCTATGCTAACTCCGCGTATAGAATGCCTTTCTCACTTCAGTCTGTTTTTTCATATCAAGCTCAAATCTTACTTTTCTCTATTTTATTGATTTTTAATTGGCAGATAATTACTTTACCATGTTGCATTAATCTCTGCTGTACAATGTCATGAATCAGGTATAAGCATATACACTCTACCCCTCTTGAAACTCCTTCTCACCCTCACCCCATCCCACCCCTCCAGGTCATCACAGAGCAGTGGGCTGAGCTCCCTGTATTATACAGCAACTTCCCTCCAGCCATCTATTTTAGTGCATAGATGTCAGGGCTCTCTCTCAATTCATCCCACCTACTCTTTCCCCTGCTGTGCTTTCTTGATCATCTATACCCTATGAGCCAGATCCTGAGCTAGGAATGCAGAGAGGAATACACAGAGATAAAATATACAGAGCCGAAAGTCACAGGCCCTCTGCTCACACTGATGCCATGCTTAGGAAAAGGCAAACATATAAAGAACAATTACATTTCCCAAAGATAAACGCCAGAATGAAGACATGTAGGATGTTCACGAGGGCGTGAGGGGGAACGTTCCTACTTGTGCTAAGCTTCAATGCAGAGGGACTTGTCAGGAATTGAACTGGAGGAAAGGCAGTACAGGCACATAGCCAGCATACACAGTGGCAATAGAGTGTGAAAGAATACAGAGTATTGGACAATGACTGAAGTCCAATGTGTCTACAAGACATAGGATATGAGGGAGGGACAGTGGTGGGAAATAAAGCTGGAGGAATGGAGCCTGTCTGGTGAGTTCAGTCATGTGGGCTCCACCCTCCACGCGACAGTATCCTAACCTTCTTGATCATGCATTCCATCACATTTTTTTGAGCTTCTCCCCAAATATATGTTCACCTAATTATAATCTTATCTAGTATTTTGATGGATTCATGTATGAAGTACTAATTATAAGAATTTCATAATTAATTTTAAAAAGTTATGATAAATACAATACTAATGTGGTCTTCCCACATGCCAAAGGTTGTCTTGCTGGCCTCAATCTATTATTAGAAAAGTTTGTTAGGGGGTAAATGTATATGTGCTTTTCTGTAAGATAATTGTACAAGCAGAATGGGAAAAGGACTAAAGCAAAATCCTTGAGTCCTAAGGTGTGTAAAATGTACTTGGATTGCTTTAGAAATAAAGAATCAGAGTCCCCACTGAGTTAATGGAACTAAACACTGTTCATCAATAGCTATGAATATTATGAAAACACAATCAGACATATATGAAAGAATTTGATACCTCACACCACCAAGGAAGTATTCTTGACAAAAGCAGCACATTTGAATTCGATCAAGGCTTTACATTTCCATAATAGTTAGGAAATTATTATTACTTGTTATATAATTATAAGTAAAATATATAATAAATTATACATTTATTTATTATAGAACATTATTATAGAAATTAAAGAAAATATAGGGGTCAAAGGACATGTTAAGTTATACCACAATCATATAACTAACAAAATACAGACTCTGGCAAACTTTATAGGACAAATAACCCAATTTCTTCAACAAATAAGAAGCAAAGAGGGAAACGGGTGATAGAGGAAGAAAAAAAGAGCTGGTGATATATCAGCCAATTGAAATGTAGGAAAGTTACTCAGGTTTTGATTCAAAAAATTGTGAGGCAACATGGGAAATATGAATACTGACTAGATGTTTGATACAAAGAAAATATTCTTAATTTTTAAAGAAATGATAATTGTACAATAATAGTAATTGTAAATTAGTCTTTAAAATTCTTTATTATTTAGAGATACACACAAATATTTTCAGATGAAATGATGTGCTATCTGAAACTTACTTTGAAATATTCAAAATAATTTGGGGAGAGGATATTAATCAAATAGCATTGGCCATGAGTATTGGCCATGAGTTGATAATAATTAAAGCTGGTGCGAAATCCATGGTCAGTGTTTCATTATATCTTTCTCTTTTCTTTTGAATATGCTTGAAAGTTTCCTAATAAAAATATTTTACATTCAGATTCCTTGGTTTCATTCCCTGTAGATTCTGATGCCATAGATCTACAGTGGTACTCAGAAGTCTAAACTTTTAACAAGCACCACAGGGAATGTGGAATCAGATGGCCCCTAAACCATAACAGAGAAATCAGCACAGCGACATGAGGGAAGAAATCAAGGAGGAGAAACAGGCAGCTTAAAGTACAGTGGAGAAGGTGCTCAAGATAAATATCTGCCAATTACATTGGATCATTGTTTGCAAATAATTGCCCCAAATCTTAATAGTGTTTGTGTGTAATAATCAGCGTGTGATTACTGGCACTGTTTCCTCATACAGGCCTTTTCTTTTTTTTTTCTGTTAGATTTTTTAAGAATCTCCTCATGGTTTCCTCATGAACTAAGGCTAATTCCCTGATTAGATAATCATCCTTGTGAATGCTTTCTTCCTAATCACAATGGTAGGGGAGATGTCGCCAGGCCTTCCAGGAAGGGAGAGACACTCAGTTGTGACCACTCAGTTGGCATCGGCTCCCACTCCACCCCTTCCAGGAGGAAAGGCTCTTATAACCCTGGAAAGTGGACGGAGCAGAGAGCTGACCCATCCATCCCAGTGCTGTCAGCTCCCATCAATCCTCACACACTCCCCACACCCCCTTTTTCTTTCCACATTTGAGACTTTTTCAACTGGAAAACATTCCAGGTCCTGGGCTGGGGTGTGTCCTAAAGACAGAGCTGCTTGTGTCGTAAGGCAAACTAACTGAAAAGCAGAAGGCCCCGACATAGCTCTCGGTACGTGGGTCCCTCTCCAGCCTGGAACCTGCAGGATGAACCTCCTGCTGGCTCAGACTCCCTGGGGCTGTGAACGTGCTTTCCACTCAGGCAAAGCTCCGCTGTCCTGCCAGCAATGGAAAAACAAGCTTCCAGAAGAATCTCCTCCTCTTGAGTAGTTCCAGGCTTCAGACCTGTCTGGATGAGCTCATGTCAGGGGTGGTAGATTATGGCTGCTGTCCACACCCCGCTCCCTTCCCCAGCACAACTGTGCATCCAGTGGCCTTGCCCTTCCCATATTAGCCAGGAAACTTCATTGTGCCACGTGGACAGGGTAACGAAACAACAATCGCCAGAGATGGGCACTGTTCATACTCTGATTACGCAGACAAAGACGTTGGACTTCAAGGTCTCAATGATTTATCCAAGATCACTCAGCTTGGGGTCAGAGCTAGGACCAGGTAATCTTGCTTCAGGTTCTGTGCATTAACTCCCTCTGAAGTTCTTGGCTGCTTCCCTTGATGCAATCAACTTGCCATTTATATCCTGCTCTCCTCCTGCCAATATGACATGTATGCAGTCCCCTGAACACGCCCCACTTATATTCATATAGTTCCCTTTCCTTTTACCTTTCTTTCCTCCTGAAATGCTTTCTTCTCCTCAACTCCAGTGTCACTAACTGACCCTGCACCACCTTGAAGGTCCACGTCAATGGCACTTCTTCCAAGGTGCCTTTTACGATTCCTTTCCCCTGTCCCAACCATAAGTGACAGTTTCTTCTTTTGCTCCTTCATAATCTTCTGCTGATAACATTTTTTTGTCACTCACACTTGTTTCCTTTTCTTGTATTTTTCTTTTGTGGCATTATGGCCACATGGATACTTACCTTTAGAATCCTGTTACATGTAACCTCCTTGAGCCTAATGATCATTTATTATTCAACTTTTTATTTCCCTCAGCATTTACAACAGTGTTTGTTTTATAGCTCAGTTCAGTTCAGTTCAGTCGCTCAGTCATGTCCGACTCTCCGCGACCCCATGAATCACAGCACGCCAGGCCTCCCTGTCCATCACCAAATCCCGGAGTTCACTCAAACTCATGTCCACAGAGTCGGTGATGCCATCCAGCCATCTCATTCTCGGTCGTCCCCTTCTCCTCCCGCCCCCAACCTTTCCCAGCATCAGAGTCTTTTCCAGTGAGTCAACTCGTCGCATGAGGTGGCCAAAGTATTGCAGTTTCAGCTTTAGCATCAGTCCCTCCAATGAACACCCAGGATTGATCTCCTTTAGAATGGACTGGTTGGATCTCCTTGTAGTATAAGGGACTCTCAAGAGACTTCTCCAACACCACAGTTTAAAAGCATCAATTCTTCGGCGATCAGCTTTCTTCACAGTCCAACTCTCACATCCATACATGACCACAGAAGAAACCATTGCCTTGACTAGACGGACCTTGGTTGGCAAAGTAATGTCTCTGCTTTTTAATATACTATCAAGGTTGGTCATAACTTTCCTTCCAAGGAGCAAGCGTCTTTTAATTTCATGGCTGCAATCAGCATCTGCAGTGATTTTGGAGCCCCCAAAAATAAAGTCTGACACTGTTTCTACTGTTTTCCCATCTATTTCCCATGAAGTGATGGGACCAGATGCCATGATCTTTGTTTTCTGAATGTTGAGCTTCAAGCCAACCTTTTCACTCTTCTCTTTCACTTTCATCAAGAGGCTTTTGAGTTCCTCTTCACTTTCTGCCATAAAGGTGGTGTCATCTGCATATCTGAGGTTATTGATATTTCTCCCAGCAATCTTGATTCCAGCTTGTGCTTCTTCCAGACCAGCGTTCCTCATGATGTACTCTTCATATAAGTTAAATAAGCAAGGTGACAATATACAACCTTGACGTACACCTTTTCCTATTTGGAACCAGTCTGTTGTTCCATGTCCAGTTTTAACTGTTGCTTCCTGACCTGCATACAGGTTTCTCAAGAGGCAGGTCAGGTGGTCTGGTATTCCCATCTCTTTCAGAATGTTCCACAGTTTATTGTGATCCACACAGTCAAAGTCTTTGGCATAGTCTATGAAGCAGAAATAGATGTTTTTCTGAAACTCTCTTGCTTTCTCCATGATCCAGCGGATGTTGGCAATTTGATCTCTGGTGCCTCTGGAGCCTAAAAATCCATTGAATTGGATATATACAACTGTGAATATACATATATATATATTACTGAGTTATATATCTATAACTTAGAAATATATGAATATATGTACGTATATATATGTTTTCACTTATCAAGTGGCGGTGGTTTAGTTGCTAAGTTGTATCTGACTCTTGTGACTCCTTGAACTGTAGCCTGCCAGTCTCCTCTGTCCATGGGATTTCCCAGGCAAGAATACTGGCATGAGTTGCCATTTCCTTCTCCAGGGAGTCTTCCCCACCCAGGGATCGAACCCAGGTCTCCTGCATTGCAGGGAGATTCTTTACCGACTGAATCACTAGGGAAGCCCTTTTCATTTATCAAGATATAATTAAACGCAGGGAGAGGTGAGATGCTGCAAAGGATTAACCCAGTGATTATTCTATATCCTAATACTATAAAACCTTCTTAAGCAGCATCTTAATGTATGTCTTTGCCAAATCTGTATTTGCATATACACACACTGCACATGGGCATCCGCTGAGTCTTGAGTGTCTTGCTTCCACTTCTCTGCTTTACATAGATGAGGTAGCAAGGGCTAAAAGGCGGAGATACAGAGCAGCAGAGGCGGGTTGACATGATCAGATGCTTAGCCTCAACCTTCCTTGCCCTTTTGTGATTCCGGATTGGATTGAGTATGTGAGGAGGGAAAGGGCAGCCCTCTGGGGAGATTAATAATAAGGTCTGAAGGATGAAGATCAAAGAACGGCTTTGGCGGCAGACCATGTAGAAACTGGCAGAGACTCTCTGATCTCTGTGTGTTCTTCCATGCGCCGTGTGATCTCAAGCTGCATTTTGCATCCTTTCCTGGGGTCAGTACCCTTCTCAGTTACACTCCACCTTTATTTCTTCTAACCTCCACCTCCTCACAGCTCTGCTGTTCACCTGCCATCAGACAGCACCGCTAACACAAGTTTTATAAAACTAGTGTGAAGCCAGATTTTAGCTAGTATGAAAGTTCAGGGGAACTTTTCTTAGAATATCTATCCCAAATGAATTATCCTAATTGGTCTTCTACAGCATTTAACTGAACTAACTAATCAAATCTTAAACCGTATAAGAGTTTACCTTCTAAAGCATCTATTGCATATTGTCTGGGATTTACTCCAAAATAATCTGGTGGTTAATGGGGATTGAGGGAAGGGTACAAAGGAACCAAAATGGCCATGAGCTGGCAGTTATTGAAGTTGGCTGATGGGTACCTAGGGGTTCATCATCCATTCTCTCTCGTTTTCAAATGTTTGAAATTTCCCTCAAATTTTTTTCTTTAAAAAAAAAAATCTCTTTTGTTTTCACATTCTGCTCTGCACAATTCTAGCATGGTTAGCCTTTCTTTTAGGAGGTGGGAGATCTGGCACCTCTGCCTTTCTCATTATCCCAACTTGTCCCATCTTCTTTACCTGACATAGCTGGGAAAACAGGGGTCTTTCTGCTTGGCGAATCTCAAATACTACCCAGCAAGTAGCCCGGGAAACTTGGCCTTTGCCAGCCTGAATTCCCAGACTCCTTTCGTAACCATTTAAAAATATGTCATGGTAGCAGGAGTTCCGAGTCCGAGTGTTGTGTTTTTACTGGGAACTTCACATTCTGCCACCGGGCTGCAAATAGAAATGAGGATCGTGGCTCTTTGGCAAAAGTCACCGTGTTCTTTTTTCCTTTCTTCATTCTTTCTCTCTCTCTCTTCCTTCCCTGCTATTGGAAAAGCATCTACTGATGGGTGGTTACCGAGTAGAGAATACAGGAACTTTCTGGTGTTGAACATTTCCAGGATATCCATAAGCAAAGCTGTTTGCCCTGTTGTGAATGACTTGGTAAATCAGCAGCCTGAGTACCCTTTTGGGAGAATTATTGTTGGTCTGGGGGTAAAACATGCTTAAAGTTCAAATATGAGACCCTATATGGCAGGTGATGTTCAGGTTGTACTTTACACCAGCGAGTCAAACGGCATTTCTGAAGTCACAGCAGTAGACTTGCCGTTTGATCCACAGCAGACCTCATCCTTCATAAACCATATCCAAAATGTTATCGAACCCAGTGGGCAAGCCCTGCGACCCCTCACTGGCAGGCGCCCTTTGAAAGGTGCTCTCAGGAATTTCTCCTGAAGTGTTGCCTTTCTTTACAACTTGTCTGATTCTGTGAAGCCAGAGGAGACTCCTTGAACCCCCAAGAAAGGCAAACTGAAAAAACAGAACAGTCTGACTGGTTCGAAACCCTGGGCTTTGTAGGAACACGGCCAGAGGCTGGATTTACGACTGTCAGTCACACATCTCATTTTGCAGGGGAAAGGCATTTCTTTAATCCACCTGTTCAATTATTTATCATACTATGTGTTTCCCCTTAATTGTCATTTGGGCAAAGTCTTTATGTTGTAAGGTGATACCCTAGTATTTTTAATGACCTTAGGCAAAATGATTGACACTGGATCCTGGAGTCAGATGTTCCTTGTGACGCAACTTGTTCTCCCAGTAGCAGGAGAGCTTCCTGCCATGATTAAGTTAGAACTGTGAGAGTGCTAAAATGTGCTCTGATGCAAGCACTTTTATTATAGAGTCTAGCTGCAGAGGACTGAAGCAACACAAAACTGCCTCCAAGTGTCCCTTTTCTCTCTGGACTAGCCACTTTCTATAGGAAAGCAAAGTTTGCCGGACACTCAAAATACAAGTGTTCACAGTCACACTTTCCCCAAGTCTACAACTTTTCTGGCTCTATCCCTTCCTTCTTTTCTATTTCTTTTTCTGGGTTCATACAACAATGTGATCATGACTGATTTATGTCTGGCAGGCTGCCAGTCTCTGAACTCTCATTAACTAGCCCAGTCAAGCAAGACAAAATATCGTCCATTCTGTATTTGAACTTGAAATGGAAAATCATCTGTGTTTTCTTTTCTCAATTGAAGGCTGAGATGGAGCAAAAGTGTAATTCTATTTTTTTTGGATGTGGCCTACATTTCCCAATGAAAATGCTTGAGAACTCAAGAGTTCTGAGTGTCAGAGCCACTGTGACTCAAGGCTGGATGGTCCTTGTTAAAATAGCACAAAGGACTTTCTCAACGTCCCTGCCTAGTTTCTCTCTACTACTATTCAGGGTTCCTAGGTAACGAGTATTTTTAGGATTTGGTTGCCTCCTGAGTGAATATTCTGAATCATTAAAGATTCCTTAACTTACCAACATTGCAACACAAGGAGTGCTTTGAGACCAAAACACAAATAAGGCTATGACCTATAACCATCTGTTATTAACTTAGAAAGGAAGAGGAAATCAAGACTATCCTGAACTCCCATTAATTTTGCACTCAAGATTCTTATACATATGCATTCTAAACTACTATAGACATTGTGTTCCCTTTCTACTGGTACAGGAATCATTTCCCTTGGTACTGGAATCCAAATGTATGAGGTTAATACACAGACTGGGAAGTTGACCCTATATGCTTTTACTCTTTTTGTAGAATTGTGCCTGAATACGTGAACCAGACTTAATTGAATCACAAAACATTTCTTTTCACTGCTTAAATTTTCAGTATCTCAATATGAGTGCTCAGTAGATACTGGGCAAATGAGTGAATGAATAAACAGAGAGGAACTTCGTCTTAGAAGGGAGCTGGCATGCTGGCATGACTCAGTAATTCCCTAGCATTGTTGCATACCAGACTCATTTATAAGCGCTTTATTTGTAAAATATCTGTTGTATTTCTCCAAGTAAAGCTTTATCTCCCCCGCATTGTTTCTTCTTTTAATGATTGCTCATTATAATAATTCAAACAACATAGAGGAGTCTAAAGAAAAACTTTTCCTTAAAATAATATCCCAGAGGTATACATGCACTTATTGACACACCATGTGTTCTTCTATAATTTTTCTTTGCTTAAAGGAGCTCATTTATACTTCCAGTTTATAATAATTTATACTTCCATTTTATAAGAATGGTGAAAAGTGAAAGTGTTAGTCAGTCATGTCCAACTCTTTGCAACCCCATTTACTGTAGCCTGCCAGGCTCCTCTGTCTATAGAATTCTCCAGGCAGGAATACTGGAGTGGGTAGCCATTCCCTTCTCCCGGGGATCTTCATGACCCAGGGATTGAAACCTGGGTCTCCTGGTTTGCAGGCAGATTCTTTACTGTCGGAGCCACCAGGGAAGCCCATAGAATGGTACTGGATGATAAATATTAGCTGAAAGCTTTTTCACATAGTATATTGTAGAGATCCTTCTAAATTAATATGTGTACCTAGCAATCTGCCTTATTCATTTTACTAGCTGCAGAGTTTGATCCCTGGGTCAGGAAGATCCCCTGAAGAAGGGATTAGTTTACTCTCTCCAGTATTCTTGCCTAGAGAATTCCATGGACAGAGGAGCCTGGCAGGCTACAGTCCATGGGGTCACAACGAGTTGGACATGACTGAGTGACTAACACTTTCACTTTTATATATAATATAGACACAGCATATTTCATTTAAAGTTGTTTTTGTGTATGTGTGTATACATTCTGGCAAGTCAGAAATAAATACCCATGTAGTTCTGTTATATCTCTAACTATCATGCATTTCCAGAAGTAGGATGCAGAGCATACACATTTAAGTTTTAATAAAATATGTCTGTATTACCTGATTCTTAACCCTTAGCAATACTTGTATTTATAAATCCTCTATTTCATTATAAATCTATTGAAAAATAAAATGGTATCATTTTGTGGTTGTTAATTTACATTCCCTGGGAACAGTTTGTTTTTAAGTACCAATTCTGGGGCCCACTTTGAATCTACTGAACCAGAATCTCTGGAGTCAGCCCTTGTGAATACTGGTCTCTGTAGAGCTGCCAGGTAGGTCTGAGGCAGACAGTGTTTGGAGAGGCATTTAGGAAGCATTGATCAAAATGACCTCCTGGCTGAGACATAAGCTTCCACTATTTAAAAACAAAACAAAATCCTCAACAGCAATAAGATCTGATTAGTAAAATCTGTGTGTGCGTAATAATGTTATTTTTATATGAATTTGAACTGAACTGAAGCTATACTATTTTAGATGCTGATGCAAATCTCAATTCACCATCTTAACTTTTTAAAAATGTCTGTGTCCCGTCGGAAAAGACAATAGAGCATAGCGGGTATAGATGATCTTTGCAAAAGTGTAATAGAGACACAGACAGAGCAAACGTATGGACACTAAGAGAAGGAAGGTGGGATGAACTGGAAGACCGGGACTGACATACATAATACATACACCACTGAGGCTCTGTATAACACAGACGGCCAATGAGAGCCTACTGTGTGCTCTGTGGTGACCTCAGTGGGATGGAATTCCTTAAAAAGAGGGGATATATGCATAAGTGGGGCTTTCCTGGTGAACAAATCTGCCTGCAATGTAAGAGACCCAGGTTCCATCCCTGGGTCGGGAAGATCCCCTGGAGAAGGGAGTGGCTACCCACTCCAGTCTTCTTGCCTGGAGAATTCCATGGAGAGAGGAGCCTGGTGGGCTACAGTCCAGGGAGTCACAAAGAGTCAGACATGACTGAGCGACTAACACTTTTTTTTCTGTAGTTGATTCATTTTTGCTGCACAGTAGAAACTAACACAACGTTGTCAAGCAACTGTACTCCAATAAAAATTAATTTTTAAAATGAGACTTTTTAGAAACATCCTTAACAGCACAACAAAGTGACACAGACCTCCAACCAAGGGCGGGCATCCTATAGGAGCATCCAAAGCCCAGGGGCAAAATGGAATGGAAAGGCAAAGACCTGCATCTGGGTGTGAGTTTTATTCCTAACCTGTTAGATCACAAGCAAACCGTTTAACCTCTCCAAGCCCCCTTTTCATCATCTGAAAATGAGGATAATATTTCATTGAACTTATGGATAGGAGTTAGAAAGGCACTGCAGGTGAAAATGCTAAGTCTACTTCCAAGTGCCATGTAAATGCTAACTGGCCCTCTAATCAGATAGCATGATAGTGTTCAGGTTTTTCTGAGATATATACATTTGGATAAGGCTATATTGACAAAGGGGCTTCCCTGGTGGCTCAGCAGTAAAGAATCTGCCTGCAATGCAGGAGACCACCTGCAATGAAGGAGACATAGGTTTGATCCCTAGGCTGGGAAGATCCTCTAGAGAAGGAAATGGGAAGCCACTCCAGTATTCTTGCCTAGGTAATCCCGTGGACAGAGGAGCCTGGCAGATTACAGTCCATGGTGTCCCAAGAGTCGTCACGACTTAGTGACTAAACCACCACCACCACCGTACTGAACATAAGGAATCTCTGATTGAAAGAGCAAAACATTAATATGTATATGGATTTGGAGGTTGTGGGTTCCTGTCAGATAGGGCCTAATACAAATTCTTGTGTCAACTCATTTTCTCTTCGTGTTTGCAATTTCACTTCTAAGGTTAACTGCTGTTTTTCTACCAACATCCCATTTAAACTGACTTTCTCATAGCTTCTGTACTTTTCAATGTCTGAAATTCACTCAATCATACATCAGTCATGTTTTAAAATTAATTTTAAGATAAGTAAAAGTAGGGATCTTCCCTGGTGGTCCAGCGGTGAAGGATCCACCTTGCGATGCAGGGGCTCCCTCTGGAAGTACCGTGGTTCCCCCCACTTACTCCCCACACCTGGCTAACTGTTCTTCCAGTCCCAATCTCATCAAGTCACCGCCTTCACCTTCAGTTCCCCTACAGAGTGTTATCTTTCCTGTCTATCAACTCTGTCACACCCTGCCCCCCAGTTTCAGGCAGAGGCTGGCTGATATTCAGAGTTTTGAGTTTTCCATGCAGGAAACTCAAGGAGGCCAGGGATCAGAGTAGCAGCTTTGGTGGTGGAGCAGACAGTCTCAAGTTCTGCTGGCAGATGGTTCAGAGGTCGTCTGCATTTTCAGTCCTGGCTTGTCGAAACTGTTGAGCTGGTCCTCAGCCTTAGCTTAGACTCTTGATCCTCTGTGGCTCAACTTCTGCTGGGACTTTATTCAAGAATCAGGTATTGAAAATTTACTGTGTACCTGGGTGTATAGGCATGGCGGTTAAGCAGTAGATCCTACTCTACTAGCTATATGATCTCAATTACTTGGCTTAATTTGTGTCCCAGTTTCCACATCTGTAAAATACAGGTAATAGTACCGACTTCATTGGGTTGTTTTGAGGATCAAATGAGAGCCTGCATTCAAGCAAAGTTCAGAGAGTAATGCTTGGAGAATACTAAGTGCCCAGTAAATACTGTTGTTCACACTGTGAGTTACACTCCAGTCTGCTTTCCTGATCTCAGAGCACTTCCCTGAGGATTTGTCTCTTGCTGCTTTGCTTTTTCAAAGCCCAGATCTAAAATTTATGTTTACACTCTAATTTCTTCTCCCATTTCTTACCTGCTCTGCCTTATCACAGCCCAAGTTCTGGGGGGTATTCCCTTTCTAAACTATATACTTAAAAGCAAATGTTATACCCATTGGAATGACTAAAATGGAAAAGATGAAAGTGTAAAAATATTGATGGAGATGTAACGCTTCCAGAACTTTCTTATAGTGCTGGTAGGAGGATAAATTGATTCAGACATTTTAGAAAAATGGGCACTTAAAGCTGAACACAACCTATCCTTTATTTAATTCAGGGATCCCACTGCTAGGTCTTTCTCACTCTAGGAGTTGTGTATGTACGTAAGCAAAAAATCATGTAGAAAAAATTTCACAATAGCACAATGTTAGTTATCGCTTCTTGGATAACAAATTACTCTAAAACCTAGCAACTTGTAACAACAAATGTTTATTATCTCTCAGTTTCTGTGGCTCGGAAATCTGTGAATGACTTAGCTGGATGAAGGGCCAGTTCACTCATTAGGCACAGTGTGTGCAGTGCCTGGGGTCCATGGTGTTTGTCAGTACAATTTCCTTCTTGCAATAAGTGAAATTTATCTTTCTTTTGTTTTGTTTTCCGGTGGAGGAAAAGGCCTAGGAGACAAGAGTGCTGAGGACCCGTTAAGTTATATAATCACATAATGCAACCCTGGCTGAGGGTCTCTCAGGAGGTTTTGGTCAAACTGTCAGCTGGGATCACAGATCCACCTCCATGGTGACTCGAGTAGTGGCTGGCATGTCTCAGAGCTCCTGTCCAGCCGCTAGCCAGAGGCTTCAGTGACTCCCCACGCAGCCTCTCCATGGTGACCTGAGTGTCCTCCCAACACGGCAGATGGCTTTCCCCAAAGAAAGGAGCGAAAGAGAGGCACCAAGGTAAAGCCTCAGCATCTTCCAAAATGGTTATCTTGGATGTGACACACCATCACTTCTGCCACGTTCTGTTGGTTACACAGATCAGTCCTGAGACAATGCAGGAGACGTGTAAATACAAGAGGCAGGCCACTCAGAAGCCTGGCTATCGCAAGTACTATCTATTTTCTCTTATTGTTCTTTTAAATTAGAGGATAGCTATTTTACAATGCTGTGATGGCTTTTGCCATACATCAGCAAGAAGCAGCATCAGGCATACACAGGTCCCCTCCCTCTTGAATTCCCCTCGCACTTCCCTCCCACCCCGCCCCTCTAGGTCATCACAGAGCACTGGCTTTGTGCTCCTCGCATCATACATCGATACATTGGCTATTTCACATGTGGTAATGTGTATGAAACTAGAAACTATCCTAATGCCTTTCACAGTGGAAAGGATAAAAGATGGTGTATTCATACGATGAACACTACAACAGTGATGAGACCAAGCTCTGGTGATGACACACAGCAGTATGGATGTACTTCAGAAACATGATATTGCTCTGAGGAAGCAAGGCACAGGGAATACATGCTACATTTCCATTTATGTAATGTTAAAGATTAGGCAGAGCTACTCATGTGTCAGAGGTGAGGAGGATGGTTCCTCCTGGAGAGATAATGACTGGATGGGCTCAAGGGGAGTTTTCAGAGACCTGCAGTATTCAGTTTATTCATCCGACTCTACAGGTTCTGTATGTGTGAGTGTCGGTGTGTGCGAAATTCATGCTTTTCTCTATGCATATTATTCTTTAAAGTTTTCTGAAAATTGGTGTTAGAACACCTTTTTGGTCTCCTTTTCCTATCATTCTGGAAGTGATATCAGCCACAGCTAAGCATAAACCTGGAGTAACTATAACCTCTGCTCAGCAAATTGGTCTGACTCAAGGCCCACCAGCCATGAAACCTTGGATAAGCTGGGAACTGTAGTTTGCTTATCTGAGAGCCGGGTGGACATGCACTTCTAGCCTCAAAGTGTGGTGGAGAATACTGAGTAATATCAGGTACAGTTGAGGCCCATAACATACAGGGCCAAAGAGTAATGTGAAAGTCAAGCGCAAACAAAGTACCTTTGAAAATTCCTTAGATGAGCCTTAAGTCACTTTAATGCCTTTGAGGCCCAAAGATCAGGAACATGGAATTTACTCTTTTTCCTTTTCTTTAGATTTCTGTCCTGGTCTTCCTCCCTGTGGGGCCACCGAGGATGGATTGGCTGGAATGGAAGTGGGGAGAGAAGAGATAGGGGATTGCTCACTCTCCTGATCTTTCTTACTAAAGACACATAGTTGACTCTCTGTATTCAATATGCCTTTTACAATGACTCCAAGTATGTGAAAGCGCCAAAACTTATACCAATGTAAGGAAATGCAATTAAGGAATTATACAATTAAGGAAATGTAAATTATTATTCTTACTTGGAACAGGGATTTTCCCCTGATTATTTTGGTTCTAGAAAGCTTTTGTGGATAATGTCAAGGTTAAACAAAGTCTCATTAAAGTCATTTAACTAAAACAGGGGTTTGCTTGATTTTTGATGGCATGTTGAGACAATAAATGGAGAAAGAAGCTGAGGTTAACATTAGAGAGATAAATAACAATTTATTTCAACAGGGTAGTACCTTATAGTCGACAAAACTTAAATCATTTCTTTAAAATTAACCTTATTTTAAAGATGAGGCTTAACCTCTCAAGATCAAACTAGTTTTACAAGAGAGCTCGGATTCATAACCAGAACTTCCAAGTTCAGAACCCTAATATGGTGCAAACGCTGGTCTCCATCTCTGTCTGTGGGTCTGTCTGTCTCAGAGGTGGTGGTGGAACAGAGAGGTAGGTCTGGGAACTTGTGACCTGGCTCTCTTGGGCTTATGTGGCCTTAGCCACCTGTGTGATCCCCCTGACCTTGCCATCTTTAGGCAAGATTCCCTAGATCAGTTAAGATAGTGAGGTGGGGCAAGCAGAGTTCCTCTGGTGGCTGTGGTTCTCATCTGGGCAGAGACTTGCTGCCCCTGATGGGGTTAAAAGTTGTTCCTGTGCATTCTGGTATGTGCAGGGTCTAGGAAATATTCTGCTAGGTGATACAGTTGGTTTCTGATGCTCCAGGGTGGGGCCAGGTTATCTCTTCAATACATATATGCCTGCATCATGCTTATGCGTGCATTTAACATGCTTATCACTAGATAATCAAACTGTAAAGACAGACCTTCGCCATTACATACATACGTTATGAGACACTTGTGATACCACGATTCACATCTGGGTTTACCCTGCTCACGGGAGTTGGGAGCCACAGTACATAGCACTTGACTGTGCCTTACAGTCTTGCAAGTGTGTAGACCTTTTTAATGTGACTGGAGCCTCCTTCAACAGGGCAAGACCTTCCTGTACTTACTAGAAGAACCCAGAATTAGCCATTGCAAAGTGACTTGAGGAGGAGGGCAGGGGTGGGCTCAGGGGAGCATCTTCTCCAATGCCTCACATCTAGGAGAGATATCACTATTTCCACTATGATCCTATTTGAGTCTTTACAATTTAAGTCATTCCATGGGGTTTCTCTGGGGACTCTCGGGTAGCAGCATGAGGCCCCCTGGTGGCCTGAAATGATTCACAAGCTTACTTTTTAAGCATTTGGAAGGGCAGGTGTAGCTGGAGAAGCACAAAGGTAGCAAATACTCACCTGGACTAGGCGCATCCAGTAGGGCAGGGTAAGGAGGATAACATATTCTGGGAGAGGTGAGAACTAAAGAATTTTCTTTTAAGAGATTAAAACAAATGAACTCTAATTCTGGATAAACTGCTCAAGGCTCTCTGATTTTTATTCTTTAGTTCATTTAGCAAACATTTGCTGTTGAGTACCTAATCTGGGAAGGACATTTTATTAGGCATCACACAGGGGGTTTAAACATATATGACACATTATGTACTTCTAAGAAGCTTTGGGAGAGGATCCTACATTTATGGCATTATTGTGGTAGAAAATGAAAGTTGCCATCATAGACTGTATAGGTAGAGACTCTTGAAGAAGCAATTCCTTTCAGATAATTGGGAACCTTTAGGAAGAGGCTGCACTTAAGTTGGGGATCTAGTGAGAATCAGGGTTTGGGTAGGTTTGAGTTGGAGAGGGAAAGGACGGCATTATGCAGGAGGGAAAACAGAAGCTCAAACGTACGTGGAGGCAGGAAACTTGAAGCCTGATCCAAGGATAGGGAGTTGGGTGGTCTGGCTACCTCATGCGTTTTCAGGTTGAGAGTGAAAGCTGGATACATCTGTTTGGATCAGACACAGCAGAACCTTGAACACAAGCCTGAGAAATTTCTTCATCTAGCAGAGGGGGTTTTTTGGATATCTTTGGTCAAAAAAAAAAAAAAAAAAGCACATCAAAGCACAGTATTCCTTCCACTGTCATAAACACAGTGCCATATACTTTCATTTGGTCCAGAGGAGTGTGGACCTCCTGTGTTTAAGATAACTGTAGTGTCCTCCACCATACTGAACAATTCCAAACTTCTGCCACCTGACCTCAAAGCCAGGAGAAACTAGGCCCAGGTGTCTCCCCTTAACAAAACCATCTGAGCTGCAGGGCACACTCAGTGCCAGAGGGCTCCTGCCATATTTAATTAAGGTCCTTGATAGAACGCTTTCCATCCAAAGTGCTATGCTAGGCTTCCTTTGTTTTTCCAAGGATTAGGAAAGGCTTTGTGTCTACCTTTTAACTCCAGTTTAACGTGGTTTAAATGACATGAACCAGGAATATTTCTGGCTAGAGTTCTGGTGTAGAGTCCTAGCTGTTCATTATTCACAGAATTCAATCAGTAACCTTATTTGTGCTGCATTATAACTAACACAGCTAAGCAGTCTGAGAAGCTACACAATGCCTGGCATATAGTTGGTGCTCAAAAATATGGTACACAAATATTTAACCACAGATTCAATAAATATGTAGGACTTCCCTCCGTCCATGGGATTTTCAGAGAAGGAAATGGAAACCCACTCCAGTGTTCTTGCCTGGAGAATCCCAGGGACGGGGGAGCCTGGTGGGTTGCCGTATATGGGGTCGCACAGAGTCGGACACGACTGAAGCGACTTAGCAGCAGCAGCAGCAGGACTTCCCTGGTGACTCAGACAGTAAAGAAACTGTATGCAGGGCAGGAGACCTGGATTTGATCCCTGGGTCGAGAAGATCCCCTGAAGGGAATGGCTACTCACTCCAGTGTTCTTGTCTGGAGAATTTCATGGATAGAGGAGCCTGGTGAGCTACAGTCCGTGGGGTCACAAAGAATCAAACAGAACTGAGCAACTAATACATATGTAATACATATTTAACAACATATTATAAAATTTTTGACCCCAGTCTTTGATTTCCTAATTGTAATGACATAGAAATCTTTTAAAATGACATAATTCTTATTATTCTTCAAAAGTTATAAAAAATGGTGTGACAAAAATAGAAATCTTTGAGTTAAATTAGGAAGAAGCAATATTTGAGAGGAATACAATTGAGATGTTGCCAAGGCAAGGGAAGAAGGGCAATTTGTAACCACAGTAACATAACTACAATAGAAGTAAGCATTTGAGAAGTTTTAGCAGGGACTTCTCTGGTGGTCCTGTGGCTAGGACTCCAAGATCCCAATGCAGGGGGTCTGGGTTCAATCCCTGGTCAGGGAACTAGATCCTGATTGCTGCAACTAAAACAAACCCGTATGCAGCAATGAAAGTCAAAGATCCCCGCATGCTGCAGCTGGGACCTGGTACAGGCAAAGAATTAAGAAATTTCAGCAGCAATGAGTATTTATTATTTTGAATGAACTGTACATGAAACTTAATTTTTTAGATGAAATATAAAAATCATCAAAAGTGCTGTATAGGATTATTTTAATATTAATTTATCCCCCCATGTGATCTAGTAGCTACACATTTTACCTTTTTTAACGATCTGACACATCATTACAATCATGTAAGAACTGTCCAATGTTAAAACATAAAAATAATATTAGTTTATTCCTCAAGAAAAGTACCACCAGTGATGCTTTACTGAACATGAAAAATAAACAGATGACAGAGAATCAACTTTTCGGGAAAAAGAAATATCATAGAATTTCACGGGTGAATGCAAAGTCCAAAGCAGATCAGAGTCTCAGCAGAACATTCTTGGGATATAACATCGTAATAGTGTGGGTTATCTCCTTTGGAGATAGGTCACTGGTGTGCCAGAACTCATCTTTTCTGGCCTACTTTCCAACAAAATGTCTAATGCCACGAACCTCCCATGACTCCTAAAACATTTAATACAGAGGAAATGCTGATTTTCAGTCTTAGAATAGCCCTTGGAGTTAAGTTTGTCGTAGAAGAAGAAAGAAGCCATTGCTCCCAGACGAGAGCCCCGCGCACCCTCCGCCGTCAGGCCAGCCCGCGCCTCTGGTCCGAGCCAAGTGCAGGCTCCGCACAGCGGTCCTGGGCGCCCCGGCTGAGTGAGAGCAGGTCCTTCGGGTCACGCGTCCCGACTGGCCTCATTCGGCCCTAAGCAAACCAGCCTCTCTGACTCGCCACCAGAGTTGCCTGGCTCTCCCGCCGCTTGGCTTTCTTGCTCCTCTGCCGTGCCTTCCAGCACAGAGCGCTGGACGCTAACAGAAACAGTCCCAGGGACAGAAGGCCCAGGCCCAGGATGGAGATGATGGAGCCGTGCGCGTTGAAGCTGTACGCCACGGCGGTGACCACGGTCCCGGTGATGAGGACCACGACGGCGAAGGGGATGACGCAGCGGTAGCAGGAGAGCTCCGCGCCGCCGGTGGCGGCCGCCAGCTGAATCTCACTGGCCAGCGGCACCATGGTGACCACCACTTCGCCGTTGGCATTCTTTTCCATTGCCACCGGCTTGGGAGACTTCGGGGTTCCCAGGATCTCCTTTATGGGCTCGTCTGTCATTGTTACAGCAGCGTCTCCTGGCTGAGTTCACAGACTAGATCTGGGTGGTCTCCTCAGGGCAGAAACTGTGGAGAAGACAGATGTCAGCTGAATGCATTAGAGGGAGCCCCACAAGTAGCAGTAAAGAGCTGGGGAAACACCACTATGTTCTCTTCTTTTCTAGGACACATGCATGCCTGTGAAAATCAACTTTGATGTATTTTTCCCCCAACTTTTGCATTTTCTTTGCATTGGGCAGAAAGCTAGATAAAGCAGAGAACCATAAAGAGAGGGAAGGTACATAAGCAGGAAGCACTTTACAGTGCTTAATACTGTCTGGCAGTCTACAAATGTTTTACAAGCTTTTCTGCTTTGTCTATTGCTTTCTTTCCTCTAAACACAGAGAATCCTTAATCTTAATCCCAAAACAACCTCATTCAAGAGGAGAGCATGTTATAAACAACACTTCGCACAGTCCGTTCCACACTCACAGCAACCTAGACGCTGCCAATATTTCCGGGCATAACATGCATTCTTTCCAAACTATCGCCCATTCACAGTGCACCAAAGCAATGTCAGACCAGCAGCCAGCATTTAAGTGATATTTTTCTACATCAACTGACGGTCAACAAGTCTTCATTGTTGTAACCATTAAATGCAATGAAGCAGGCATCCTGGGTCCATGGTGGGAGTGCAGTTTTGCAAAAATTCACTGATAATAAGGCTAGGATTTGTGATCTAAAATGTGGCAATATCTTTCGATCCATTTGAAAAGAGAAAAATAAGAAAAACAATTCAACAATTTTGTTGGAAATAATTTTGTGCTTTTTTGTGTTAAAGAAGAGGTCGACGATTAGAGTAATTAGCAGTTAATTTACAAATTTTCCATTAAATTCAACAAGGAATTTTGACATTATATGTACCACTTGTTTTAAAAGAATGAGCATACTAGATTTTCAATAAAGATTTACAAGCTCACTTTTACCCCATGCTCTAGTGAACAAAAACATCATGCGTTTCATCTTTGTAAATATTTTGAACCTGAACATTTCAGAAGGAAATCTGAAACTCTCCATCAAAAATCTCTGTTTGAAATGCCATCTCTGAGAAAACATTGGACACTCCTGTCTTGTTCAGGCATGGCAAGTCATTCTCTTTCATCCTTGAGAAGTGATCTAGCAGCTAAATGGTTGAACAATTACAGTTATGCTTTAAATGAAAGCATTTGAAGGAAGATAGTGGAGATGATTTCAGTGAGATGACAACTTTGATCATATTATATACTCACTGAAAACTAATTCAACCCCAAAGTCAGACCTCACAGGTTCTTCCTTGCCCTGGAAGGTCAAAATATCACTCCTTGTCCAATGAACTAAAAGTTAGAGCTGTCTATTTGCATGAGACTTTCAGTCACCAAAATTAATCACTGCTATTCAAGATACCTTAATGAC
Source organism: Moschus berezovskii (assembly GCF_049115385.1). Classification (NCBI taxonomy): domain Eukaryota; kingdom Metazoa; phylum Chordata; class Mammalia; order Artiodactyla; family Moschidae; genus Moschus; species Moschus berezovskii. Next base: position 17,796,309 of record NC_142479.1, read on the forward strand.
TGGCTAGATCAATAAAAGGATATTTGAGATTCTGTCTGAAAGGAAAAAAGAAAAACTTCAACCCAAAGCTGAAACTTCAGCTAACTTAAAAATGAGGCTGTGTCCCCCAAAGGTTTATACTTACATGTACCTCAGAGAGAAGCAGTCCATTACCAGGGAGACCCCTGGACTTGAGAGGGAAGGAACAGGAGTCTAAGCTTCTTCTTGGACTTCTGAGAAGGCAGCCTGTCACAGCACCTCTGTCAGTAAAGTGACAGGACAGGAGATCTCTGGGGAGGAGAAAAGATATAAAATGCTGTGGGTTTTAGATCCTGAGCTCTTTCTTTCACTCTACCCCTTCCTAAATGACGCTTGTCTTTCCCTCTCTCTTTTTATTTCCTCCCCCGCTGGTTTGCTCCTCCCTGCCATTTTTTTTTTTTCCTTCTTTCTTTTCCTTGCCAGCAGATTCTGAGTTTTGGCTTCCCCCAGCTCTGCTCAGTGACATGATAAGTCAGAATCATTTTAGAGTCCCCAGAGACTGGAGGCAGCTTTTACTTTTATTTCTCTTGCAGCCTTTACTGAGCGCACTGCTTTGCATTACTCATTTTTTCCCCAGCCAGACTCCAAATCTTCCCCCGCCCAGCAGGCATTTTCACAAGAAAATCCCCGAGTCAGCGTTGCAGACCCAGCTGAGGGGACGGACGGGGCCGAAGGGACAGACACTTTTAGGGCTGCGGGAACAGCTGTGAAGTCATCGGGCAGCTGAATCCAGCCTCTAAGCCAACAAAAATCTATGTTCCTAGGTTTCCCGAGTATTCTTTCTTCATGTATGTGTGTGCTGGCCATCTGAAGCTTAATACCTCCCTCCCCCGCTCGCCTCATTGGATGATAATTCATTTAGGAATGAGGGTGGAAGATACAAATGTTTGTGGTTAAGGGTGAAAACCAGTCATTCTGATTTAAACATGATTACTAGGAAGTGAGTGCTAGGAAGTGGGTAGCCTTGGCAATACTGAAATCGTCATTATCACCATCTCTCATTTATAGAGCACCTCCCATGGGCAGGGCACATGCAAGGTGCATGCATTAACACTAATGCTACAACTTTACAAAGGAGTTTATAAACAGTTTATAATGAGGCTCAGAAATGTTAAGCAATCTGACAAATGTCATATATAGAGAGAAACTCGTGATTTAACTCTAGTCTTTAATGGGCACGCTAATCATGCAAGGGGCTTGTTAAAGGCAGATTTTGATTTAGTAGGTCTGTAGCTAGATCTTGGCTGATGCTAATCTGCTGCTCCTCGACCCACTTTAAGGAAGAAGAAATTTTCAATATTCAAATACATATGACTGGATATATCATACTCTCAAACAATAAAGGTAAAGGTCTATTTCCCACCCCCTGTTGCCAAATGGGCTTTAAGCTACACATGGGCTATTTAAAATTTGAAAGCCACAGATTGTCTTTTGGAGCGAAAAATGAGATTTTTTGGAGCGAAAAATGAGATCATATGTCTTTTGGGTGAAAAATAAGATCATACCGGGTGACTCTTATAAGCTCATCCTATACTTCTGTACCCATGGTGGATTCATGTCAATGTATGGCATAAACCACTACAATATTGTAAAGAAATTAGTCTCCAATTAAATGCATTTATATTAAAAAAGTTAGCTATCTTCTATTTTTAGTCTGTACAAGTTTTAATAACTTACTTTCAACTGATACAAGTAACACTAAAATATAATTTAAATCTTGAAGGAGATTTGTTTTCCTTCTTTCTCTTGAGTTAAATTTCTCTAATTGCTGGTGGAGGGCATGGATGTTCTCAAGCACCTCACCTCTGTTCTACCAGAGCTCATTCTTTCCAGCCTAGTCTAGAAATAAGGTCCTGGTGATTTTGTCATAAAGGGACAGGGACAAGAAGTGCTTCTTCATTGAAAAGAAATAAAGCTGGAAAGCTCCGGAGGCTTTGCTGAGTCGGGGAGCCCAGCCTGTTGAGGATGAGAATACCTGGAGGGCCTCGGCCACCACTATCCTCAGACTTTAAAGATGTGGTTGTAAAGGGACAGAGCCATCCTCCAGGAGGAGTGCTGTCACTTGGTATTCGTGATAAGTGGTACTGAGAACCAGAGCATTTAAGCACTGGCCAGCAATGCCCTGGGAGGATGGGGACACTGGGGATTCTTGAGGAGCTCCATATGAGAGCAGCTGTGTTTCCACTGCAAACTGTGACCTTTGGGGGCAATTCCTCTTTACTTTCTAGCAGGGGCCTCTTTCGCCTCCCCACAGCATAATCCAATGACCCCACTGAAGCTCTGAATATCACCCTATCCTGTTAAAGACCATGCTTCCCCATTGTCAAAGTCAAAGGTACATGATTTGAACTTCTCCCAGAAAGAAGCCAGAGGCACCCTGGTAAGCTCTTGGATGAATTTATAATGAGGGGCAGAGAGTGTGTCTGTGCGCTGGGAGCAGGGTCGGTCTGTCTGTGTATCTTCTAACACCCAAGCCTCCTCAGCCTTTTTAGGCTTCAGAATTCTAATTCTTATTCATAGAGCTGCATCTGCCTGCACACACAGATGCACATCTTCAGATTCTAACAGCTGATGACTTGCACTGATTGATAGAGAAGTAGAAAGCTTTGGGATAAAGCAGAAATTGTATTTCTAGAATAGATACCTGGGGCTTCCCTGGATGTCCGATGGTTAAGACTTCCACTTCCAATGCAATGGGTAGAGTCTCGATCCCTGGTTTGGGAACCAAGATCCTACACGCCTGGAGGCCAAAAAAAAACACAAAAAACACATAAAAGCAATATTTTAAGAAATTCAATAAAGACTTTAAAATGACTCATATCAAAAACAATCTAGAAAAAAAGATGACATGACTTTAAAAAAATGAAGAATAGATACCTATCATTACACCCAAGTACACCTGCAGTTTTAAATGATTTTAAGTCTTCAAATCAAAATTCAAAGAGAATTACTAGTGATCAAAAGTCTTTGAATGACTTTTTCTCCCTCCTCTTTGTGCCTATTAGAAATTAAACCCTCCTGAGAGTGCCTTAAGAAACACCTGCCCCCAGTGCAAAATCTCATCTATAAAGCAACTAGCCTTTTTTTCTGCAAGCCTTTCCTCAGAAGGGAGAGGAAATCTTTCTGGTCCTTTTTAAACACAAGGCTCCAGGAGATTCCTTTAAGCTTGGAGAGCTTTTCTGAAAGCTTCCAATTCATGAATTAAATCTACATCCTCCTACCCCACCTCACCCCTCCAAAGACTTCCACATTTCTCTTCCAGATCTTTCAAAAACCAGAGATCCTTACCTTTGCTAGCCAGAATTGGACTGAGACAGCTGCCAGCTCTGGCCTTCAGCCACCCAGAGACGGGGATGCAAATCACTACACCAGGGACCGTAGGCAAAGTACTCAGCAAGGCTTAAACACAATTAAGGGACCGGAGCAAAACTGATGAGAGGAAATTCCTTAAGTGCTGCTGTGTTTTCTTTGTTTCCCTCTACAAAAATGGAATCCATATAATTTTTTTTTTTAAAAAGGGATCCAAGTTTGGCCAGGGTGTCCTCCTTTATTTTTCTTTCTTTGTGTCCTCATTCAGGGTTTCATTTTCAAGGTTTTCCTTATCCAAAGTCCCTATTCTAAGACTATTCTGTAGGACTATGAACCTGAAGAAAAGAATTTTGCAATTCTTGTCCTACCCCTCTGGAAGGGTCTGGGGTTGGGGAAGTATGTAAGGTGGGCAGTGAGAAGGTAAACTTATTTTTTTCTTTTTCTCACCGTGACAAGCAAGTGATAAGGGAAGTAAAGGAAGAAGAGATCAGCTGATGGTGAAATGGTCTTTGGTGCCTTGTGTGGACTCTATCCCTAAAGCCAGAGGAGAGGTCTTGGCATGCTGTTCATGAGAGGGTGGCAAGGCACTGTGGAAATGGAGGTGCACAGGAAAATCACATCTCTAAGCAACTGAGCCAACATTCTACCAAAGACATCATAAAAAGCAGAATTAAGGAACACTGCTATGTTGGAGAAAATTTCCCCAAATTAGGGGCAAAAATCTCATCGTACTTAGAAACAAGCCAGAAACAAAGTTATTTAGATAAGGGGGATATAGAAGTGGAAGAGGAAGATGGAGTGTACTGTGACCAAGAGGAGATTTTGCTTGTTTACCTTTAGTAGAGCCAAAGGTTCAGTTTCCCGGTTGGAAAGTGTAACGTGTTGATTTTGCCATTGGGTAGATGCTGTTGAAGACCTGGAGACTCCTCCTTTGGGGAAGCACAGCCTTCCTTTTGTGAGGCGCGTCCCCATGTGCATTTGCTCACTCATATTTACTTTCAGTTTGCTTGGTTTGGTGTGGCTGAGTTGGCTTTTTTTCAGCAGCCCTGAAGATGCCTGTTCTTCCTGGCCCGCTGTCCAATCACCACATCCTTTGATCTCCGTCATCACCCAGTCCAGTTGGATCCAGTGAGGTTCGGGAAGCTGGCCAGAGTTTCTCCTTTCCAATGCTTCTTTTAAGGGTGTGTCTGCATTTATGCTCTGAAATCATGGACGTTTTGGAAAGTGATCTGTGCTTGTGTGTTCATTTTGGATAACAGGTCATATTATTATTACTGCCCCACCCCCTCCCCAAGGCACTTCTCTTTGAGGACTAGGCAATCAAGATCTGATTGTAACAGGTGAAATTATGGGTATGCCTTCAGTTCAGTTCAGTTCAGTTGCTCAGTCATGTCCGACCCTTCGTGACCCCATGAACTGCAGCACGCCAGGCCTCCCTGTCCATCACCAACTCCCAGAGTTTACCCAAACTCATGTCCATTGAGTCAGTGATGCCATCCAACCATCTCATCCTCTGTTGTCCCGTTCTCCTCCTGCCCTCAATCTTTCCTAGCATCAGGGTCTTTTCAGATGCTCTTCGCATCAGGTGGCCAAAGTATTGGAGTTTCAGCTTCAACATCAGTCCTTCCAATGAACACCCAGGACTGATCTCCTTTAGGATGGACTGGTTGGATCTCCTTAGATATAAGTATATATTTTACTATTTGCTGATCAATTGTAAGGTACCCAAAACTCAGAAAATCCACCCAGATACAGAAAGGAATACACATGTTTTAGATGCACATGGTGGTCACCATTCTCTTACCCATTTTGTTATGAGATGAAATATTACATAAACATAAAAATCCAGAGTTGCTGAAATCAAGTAACACTTTGAAAACTGAAGGAGGGATGGATAAATTCTCTCTCATTGTAACAAGAACTCATCATCTTTCTGGTCCCAAAGGAGAAGAACTGATTTTCTTGTTTCAAAATGTGAATATATACTGAAACAGCTACGATCCTGATATGTTCCCAGGTATCTTGCCCAGTCCTCTGTGTTTGTATACCATTTCTTCAGAGGCCTAAGATGAGGAAGCTCAAAGGTAAAGAGCCATAGCAAATTGGTCTGATGCTTTCCCAAGAGAAGTGCCCAACCCTTGGGTCAGTCTCCCTTATTGGGCTGTGGATCATGTAATCAGGGGCTAGTGTAGCCCACCAGTTTTGCCTTCTCCAGGAAAGGAAAGGGAAGGGACCACAGTGCCCTCCACTCCTGGCCATTCTTGTTGATCCCTGATAATATAGGACCCTTCTATGCCTTTTGACAGAAACAGTGTCCCCCCAGCCTCGGGAGACAAATGTAATTTGACCATAAAATGATGCACACAAGCATTGTGAGCCCAATCCCCTCCTAATCAGCCCAAAATCTCTAGGTTTCAACATCATTTGGTCCCAGGGATTTGAAACCACCCCGCAACATATAAAATGTTCTAAAAGCTCCTCATCTATGATGTTCTGTAGGGTCAACTGGTTTCTCTTGGTCCACATCCATAGGGCAGAACTTGCCTTCTGACCGGATTGTCCAGATCCCAGTCATGTAGCTCTGGTCTTAAAGTGATTGGCAAGGGATGGGCATGCCAATTTGGGCCCCCACTCCCAAACAATGAAACCGTAGATTTTAAGCTCTGTGCCTCAGTAAGAGGAACATGCATTGAGTTTCTTTTCACAGGTAGATTTTGTTATGTCTTGGTTTTGGGGCTGCAAGGGGTGTCACTGTCCCCAGATCTAACTCCAGGCTGCTTCATTCTGTGTTGACCTATACAATATGTCCAGTCTGGTGAGGAGGGAGCACAGTAATGCTTATGACCATCTAAGATGCACCACTGACATACAGACCCTGTCTCGGGTACTTGTACTTTTATTTTACTGATGAGGAAACTAAAACCGAGCTAGTGAAGTACTTGCCTGGGATCCACTGATATTTACTGCATCCCTTTTTGGTGCCAGGGGCTTGTTGGATGTTCTAGCTGAGCAGATAGAAACCAGTAAGCAAAGCAAGGTCTCTGCTGTCAGGGAGCTTACAGCCCAGAACAGAAAAGCCACAGGTAATTTTTCTCTGAAGAAGGAATACCGAACTGCTATGAGAAGGCCCTGGAAGATAGACTGTGGAAGGAATAGCCTATATATAAATGTAGCTCGTGTGTGTGTGCTAAGTCGCTTCAGTCATGTCCAACTCTTTGCAAGCCTATGAACTGTAACCTACCAGGCTCCTCTGTCCATGCAGAAATTCATACAGGAGGGGAGTCCCTACAATGGTAGAATCAGGAAAACTTGACAGTCAAGAGAGGGGGTTGGTAAGGTTTTTAAGTCTATGTAATTAATGGCCTGGTGATATTGTTGGCAGAAATAGAAGGCAGGGCATGGAGGGTATACACTTAGCTTGTTTTGCACTGCTATCCATTTCTCCAACAGAGAGGCAAATGCCAGAGGAAGTGGTCTTCCTCTCTGACTACTGATTTGTGACACATGGTCTGAGTTGCGAAATATGCTTTCATAGTTTGACCAATGAGTTTTCCACTAAAAATAAAATCAAATTTGTAACTTGCTTCATTTTATGAAAACACACAGAACTGCAGACACATATGCAATACACATACATGATTAGAGATTGCTAACTTTCTGCCTTGAAAACTGCAATACTTTGGCCACCTCATGCGACGAGTTGACTCACTGGAAAAGACTCTGATACTGGGAAAGGTTGGGGGCGGGAGGAGAAGGGGACGACCGAGAATGAGATGGCTGGATGGCATCACCGACTCTGTGGACAGGAGTTTGAGTGAACTCCGGGAGTTGGTGATGGATAGGGAGGCCTGGCGTGCTGTGATTCATGGGGTCGCGGAGAGTTGGACACGACTGAGTGACTGAACTGAACTGAACTGAACTTTCTGCCTGGAACAAGAAATAAATATTTAAGAATTCTCACTCAAGACTTTGAATGTACTGACTATAAGCAAATAATATATTGATTCAATTTTAAAGTTCAATTTTAAACTACTCAAAAACAAGAACATAGCTGTGTAGTTCTTTTTGTATAGTGCCTAGCATGAAAAACGCACCTCATAGATGTTTTCTGGGAATGAAAATGATTTCTTCTCTTAATGATCACTCTCCAAAGTACTACTAACATACAAGAGTAAGTATAGAAAGTTCATAACACTTTACAATCAGAGAAACAGCCTTTGTTATTAAAATTCAGTTCAGTTCAGTCGCTCAGTCGTGTCCAACTCTTTGTGACCCCGTGGACTACAGCACGCCAGGCTTCCCTGTCCATCACCAACTCCCAGAGCTTACTCAAACTCATGTCCATCAAGCTGGTGATGCTGGGTGGCATCCTCTGTCATCCCCTTCTCCTCCCACCTTCAGTCTTTCCCAGCATCAGGGTCTTTTCCCATGAGTCAGTTCTTCCCATCAGGTGGCCAAAGTATTGGAGTTTCAGCTTCAGCATCAGTCCTTCCAGTGAATATTCAGGACTGATTTCCTTGAGGATTGACTGCTTTGATCTCCCTGCAGTCCAAGGGACTCTCAAGAGTCTTCTCCAACACCACAGTTCAAAAGCATCAATTCTTCGGCGATTAGCTTTCTTCACAGTCCAACTCTCACATCCATACATGACTACTGGAAAAACCATAGCTTTGACGAGAAGGACCTTTGTTGGCAAAGTAATGACTCTTCTTCTTAATATGCTGTCTAGGTTGGTCATAGCTTTTCTTCCAAGGAGCAAGCGAAGAGCTAATTTTATGTTGCCCCATGAGTTAAAGCTTAAATATAAAGGCAGTCCCAGTCCACTCCGTATTTCTTTAGAAATGTCCTGTTTTGGGCCTCACTCAGTGTAAGCAAGCTTTCACATTGGGATTTACCAGGATCAGGTTAACTAGAAAATCCCTCATAAGTTTCTAAAGGATAGTATCAGTAATTGTGTGAATGAGTAAGGAAAATTTTTGCCAAATAAGTAAACAAGTAAAAGGATGACTCTACACTGAAATCAGATTTAAACTTGAAAACTGAGATATTGTTCAAATGGATTACTTCAAAGTGTCCAGATATTTAGTGGTAAGTACATTAATTATTTAGTTGTAACTGAATAATTATTCATTTATTATTTGTATTTTTCCAGGATTCTTTGGTAGGCATCCTGTAGACCCTGCAACAGGCTTTACCTAATAAGAAACATATATTTATTGAACACTTACTTTGTATTATATTGTTATGTACTTTTTATAGATTTATTTTTTATTTAATACTCATAAGTAATCCAACAGGTAGGTATCAGACAGTGTTGATATACAAATGAAGAGATTAAGTGACTTGTTTTGGGAAGTCACCATTTGGAAAATGGTGAAACTAGCCTGTTTAAAGTTTATCTCTTAATTCCTATGCATTGTTGTTTCTGTGTTCAGATGATATGCACTCTTTCTGTTGCTCATAGGAATTTACAGTCACAACAGAATAAACTCTTGGTTTGGACAAGCTTGTTTTGCCAGAAAAAACATACAACCACCTTCCCACAGAACCTTTGTAGTGACCCATTTATGAGAATAGGATCAGCTCAAGAAATTGTTTGGAAACATTTTTATTCACTTAAAAATCTTTGATGTTCTCGACGTGGGTGGGTGGTGGGAAAGGGAGCCATTTGCCAAACAGAACTGAGGTCAAACTAGAACTATTTATCTTAACGAACTTATCTTATGGAACAGTGCAGAGAACAGATCTCTCGCTTTCTTTCTTTAGATAAAAATCTTAAAGTCTTGTTTCACAAAGGTACCTTTCTGTCTCCTTGTTTACTTAAATAAACTATACAGGAAACAGGCATTATTGTCTTTGTAAAAGCAGTTGTAAAACTTGGTAAACCAATGACCCTAAGATAGCACATGGCCACAGAATGAGAACTCTGTGTTTCTTCCCTCCTTCTCACTGAGGCTCCAAGTCCACTTTGAACTCCGATGGACCCCAGAGCCTGGTCAGTAGGTCTGCCATTGGCATCTCTGGATGACTTCTAACCCGAGGGGCTCCGTGGTCTCAGTGGGGCCTCTCTCCCCTGATTTATGTCTATTTATTTTCTAAGGTAAACTTAGTTTGGGAAATTTTCTTTACAGCTCTGATTTGACTCGTTCTTTCTTTCTAGGGTTACAGGGTAAGGTTTTGGATCGCTTCCACAATAAAATTAACATTTCTGACTCTTCACTCTTGTGCAATGAAAGCAACCATAAACTGAAAGTCAGGAAATCTGAGTCTGAAACTTTTTTCCTCTTTGTGGCCTTGGGCAAGACACCCAACCTTACAGAGTCCCATCTGTCAGATCTCAGGCTCCTGTCTTGTAGATTCTTTACTATTCTTTTCTATTTAAAAAATCCTATTTGGGCTTCTATAATTTCCTATATCATTAGAGAACACAGATGAGACAACTTAGGAAAAGAGCTAACAAAACTACCCAAGTTCTTATGGTATGACTGATGGGGAAGCCCAAGGACGAGTCTCTTTGGGGACAGGAAGCAAGTACTGCTGTGCCTGCAAGGTTTGGGGACACAGAATTTTTCAAGATGGAGAAGCAGTTGGGATTCCCAAGAACTGCCCAGAAAGTGTCGCATGGAATGTGCACTTCTTCAGTGCTTCTCCCATCCCAGGAATCCAGGAAGAGTAGCTCTCCCGCTGTGTGACTTGTACTAAAGCAGTAGATTCCTATATAAGCACCCAGTTCAGATTCTCACATTATAAATTAGAACAGAGAAAAGAATTAGTCTATTTGTTTAGTCTCTTTCTGAAATTCCTTTTTGTTTACTTTGAGTTTACAATTTTACCAATGTCAAATATATTCTGTATACCAGTGAGAAGTTGGATTACCTGCATTAGAATTGCACGGAGTACTTATAAAAAATACTGGTTTCAGGCTCTACCCTAGACCTACTGTGTTACTGCATATTTGTGCGTGTATGTGTATGTTGGTAGATCTGGAATCTGTATTCTTTATTCGTATCCCAAATGAAGTTTGAGATCTTCTGCTCAACACTAATATAACAAACTATTGAATGCATGAGCCTACACATCTCAGGCAATGGTTCCCCTTTATTGAAGAGTCACCTTCAGCTTAGATCAAATTACAGATATCTGTACAATAGACTATTTCATGTTCCTCTCATCTGTTGGTTCTTTTGGATACTCGGGATGCTATTTATTCACCTTTCCTGATATTTTAAGCATCACCTGCTTCCCTGATAAGTCCTCCACCATCTTAGGGCCAGGCAGAGTTGAGTTTCCTTATACTGTATCCCTATACTGCTCTGTGCTCGGGTTTCTCTTTGGACATTTGGGCCTGGATACCTCTTTGCTGTGGGTGCCTGTCTTGTTTATTGATGAATGTTAGCAGCATTCTTGGCTCTACCCACGAGATGCCAGTAGCCGCTCCCAAGTTGTAAGAACCGAAAATGTCTTCAGGCACCACCAAATGTCTCTTGGGGGGCAAATCTGTACCTGGTGGAGTGCATTTCTGTACGCTTACATAGCCCGAGCCAAGTCATGTGGAAAGTTGCTGCTTGTTTATCTCCCCTGAGATCCCGAGATTCCAGAGTAGGGGTTTTGCCTAGTGTATTCTTGTGTCCCCTGTGCCAACGCATAGCACCTTAAAACCTTAAAAGTTAAAAAAAATGTCTATTTATTTGGCTGCGTTAGGCCTTCACTGTTTACTCCTGTTGTGTCATGAGGGATCTTTCGTGTGGTGCTTGGACTCTCTGGATGTGGCGCGTGGGCTCCGGAACCTGAGGGCTTCAGTAGTTGCAGAGCTCGGGCTTCGTTGCTCTGAGGCATGGGAGAGCTTATTTCCCCAACCAGGGATCTCAGCTGCATCCCCTGCACTGTAAGTTTGGTTCTTAAGCACTGGGCCGCCAGGGAAGTCCCCTTAGCAAAGCTTCACTGACGCGTTAGGTGTCTGAAGAACTACATTTTAGCTTATCTTGGTGGGCTTTATGTTTCAGATATGGCAACTCTGGACAAACCAATTAGCATCCCTGTACCTCAGTTTGCCTCACTTGTAACCCTCAGCCTTGTGCCTTTGCGTTGTCTACGGATGGAATGAGAACGGGTCTGTAAAAGTGCAAAGTGCAGAGAGAAGCCTGATGAAGGCAATGTGAGGAAGACAGGGTGTGCTCATGTTTTCACCTTCCAGGCACAAAACTTGGGGAGTGCTGATAATTCAGATTATGCAAATAGTGCAGTGCCCTGTACCAATATCTTGGAGATTTCTTTAATCTGGGACATTATAAATGCAAGGGACTTTGTTAAAATGGACAGACTATGGAAATCTTAAAGGCTCAACTCCCTGCCCCAAATACACCTTGGGTCTAATGAGGACCCAGCCGGGCCTGCAGGGCCCTCTCTGCCCTAGTTCTGTCCGGTGTTCTGTGGCCTCCAGGGCTGTCAAACCCTTTCCTGAGCCCCATTCTGTTCTGTTCTGTGCTAGGGCTCCCTTGTTTCCTGGCCTTGAATATCAGTGGCAGGAAGTTACCAGGTTTTACATCTGTAACTGCACAGAATACATGGCATTAATAAGGGATCCTCATCCCTCTTTGTAAAGATTTTTTCCTCTAATGCAGCCTATGGAATGCCTCTCCAGTTATTTATTATCTTCAGGAAGGGTCTCCCCCCAACCCCGTCTCTCTCTCTTTGCTTACCTACTTTATGATTTCCTTTTACACCCTGGGCATTCCATTGCTGTGGCCTCTGTGCTCTCCCGGCTCTGTGGTGGGCTGGTTTATATACCTCCCTCCCTTCTTTTAACAGAATGAATTAATTTCCATGTTGAGTTCAGCTGAGAAAAACCTCTGCTGCGTGGAAACATAGGCTCTGATACTTGTGTGTGTGTGTCTGTGTGTGTGTGTGTGTGTGTGTATGTGTGCCACCATCAACTCCCCTCCAGCTGCAGTCGGCCAGAACTTCCCCATTAATTATTTCACATGCCAAACATGAAGGCTACAAAAACACTTACAAATTTTAAAACTACACAGACACGTCAAAAAGTCCTGAATGCATATATGGTTAGGGCTACAAGAGAGCTTGGTTACCATTTAATCTAGCTCTTCCATTTGAAGTTTGTGACTATTGAAGCCTGACTTCCTCAGAGTATTTTCTTTGCAGTTTGACCATCTCAAAAATCCACCCTGAATCATTCTGTTCCTCTTTAAATGCATCACAGATAATCTCTATATTCCAGCTTTTTCTGTACTTCATGATCCTTTCTCTAAGCTTAAAAAAATAATTTCCTCTCAATACAGGGCTTGGAGATATCTCATCTAAAAGAAGTAGTGGATGTTTCTAAGATGGTGAGGTCTGTGTATTTTTATCGTAACACATGGTTTAGAGCAATTATCAGGATGTTTTTCCCATTGTTGTCATTTTTCAGTCCCTAAGGAGACTCTTTGTGACCCCATAGACTACAAGCATGCCAGGTTTCCTTGTCCTTCACCATCTCCTGGAGTTAAATCAAAGTCATGTCCATTGAGTCGGTGATGCCATCCAACCATCTCATCCTTTGTCGTCTACTTCTCCTCCTGCCTTCAATCTTTCCCAGCATCAGTATCTTTTCCAATGAGATAGCTCTTCGTATCAGGTGGCTGAAGTATTGGAGCTTCAGCTACAGCAACAATCCTTCCAATAAATATTCAGGGTTGATTTCCTTTTGGATTGACTGGTTTTATCCTTGCAGTCCAAGGGACACTCAAGAGGCTTCTCCAGCACCACAATTGGAAAGCATCAATTCTTTGTCCCTCAGCCTTAATTGTGGCCTAAATCTCACATCTGTAAGTGACTACTGGAAAAACTATAGCTTTGACAATATGGACCTTTGTCTGCAAAGTGATATCTCTGCTTTTTAATATGTTGTCTGGGTTTGTTATAGCTTTCCTTCCAAGGAGTAAGCATCTTTTAATTTTGTGACTACAGTCACTGTCTGCAGTGATTTTCGAGCTCAAGAAAATAAATCAGTCACTGTTTCCACTTTTTCTGCATCTTAGTTCAGTTGTTCAGTTGTGTCTGACTCTTTGTGACACCATGGACTGCAGCATGCCAGGCTTCCATGTCCTTCACCAACTCCTGGAGTCTGCTCAAACTCATGTCCATTGAGTTGGTGATGCCATCCAACCATCTCATCCTCTGTCGTCCCCTTCTCCTCCTGCCTTCAATCTTTCCCAGCATCAGGGTCTTTTCTAAGGAATCAGTTCTTTGCATCAGGTGGCCAAAGTATTGGAGTTTCAGCTTCAGCATCAGTCCTTCCAGTTAATATTGAGGACTGATTTTCTTGAGGATGGACTGGTTGGATCTCCTTACAAGACTCTCAAGAGTCTTCTCCAACACCACAGTTCAGAAGCATCAATTTTTCGGCACTCAGCTTTCTTTATACTCCAACTCTCACATCCATACATCACTACTGGAAAAGCCATAGCTTTGACTAGATGAACCTTTGCTGGAAAAATAATGTCTCTTCTTTTTAATATGCTGTCTAGGTTGGTCATAGCTTTTCTTCCAAGGAGCAAGCGTCTTTTAATTTCATGGCTGCAATCACCATCTGCAGTGATTTTGGAGCCCAAGAAAATAAAGCCTGTCACTGTTTCCATTGTTTCCCCATCTATTTGCCATGAAGTGATGGGATGGGATGCCATGACCTTAGTTTTCTGAATGTTGAGTTTTAAGCCAGGTTTTTCACTCTCCTCTTTCACTTTCATCAAGAGGCTCTTTAGTTCTTCTTTGCTTTCTGCTATAAGTGGGGGTGTCATCTGCATATCTGACGTTTTTGATATTTCTCCTGGCAATCTTGATTCCAGTTTGTGCTTCATCCAGCCCAGCATTTCACATGATGTAGTCTGCATATAAGTTAAATAAGCAGGGTGACAATATATAGCCTTGATGTGTTCCTTTCCCAATTTGGAACCAGTCTGTTGTTACATGTCCAGTTCTAAGGTGTTGCTTCTTGACTTGCATACAAATTTCTCAGGAGGCAGGTCAGGTGGTCTGGTATTTCTCTCCCTTTAAGAATTTTCCACAGTTTGTTGTGATCCACACAGTCAAAGGCTTTGGCATAGTCAATGAAGCAGAAATAGATGTTTTTCTGGAACTCTCTTGCTTTTTTCATGATCCAGTGGATGTTGGCAATTTGATCTCTTGTTCCTCTGCCTTTTCTAAAACCAGCTTGAACATCTGGAAGTTCACAGTTCACGTACTGTTGAAGCCTGACCTGGAGAATTTTCAGCATTACTTTGCTATTGTGTGAGATCAGTGCAATTGTGCAATAGTTTGAACATTCTTTATCATCACCTTTCTTTGGAGTTGGAATGAAAACTGACCTTTTCCAGTCCTGTGACCCCTGCTGAGTTTTCCAAATTTTCTGGCATATTTAGTACAGCACTTTCACAGCATCATCTTTCAGGATTTGAAATAGCTCAACTGGAGTTCCGTCACCTCCACTAGCTTTGTTCATAGCGATGCTTCCTAAGGTCCACTTGACTTCAATTCCAGGATGTCTGGGCCTAGGTGGGTGATTACACCTTCGTGATCATCGCCCTCTATTTGCCATGAAGTGATGAGACTGGATGACAAGATCTAAACTGAAAATTATTCTGCTCAAATATTTTTCTAACTTTCCTTTTGTAACATCTTCAGTCGATTACTGGAATTTGCTTGTAAAAAGACAACTTTGGAGGAAATTTGCTTGCTTATTATCCACAAAATTTTTTTCTATGATGAGAATTTTGGAGAACTTGTAGAATGGATGCACCTGCTCCTAGGTTATCTGAAGAGCTCGTGGACTTCCAGATGTTTTTTTTAAAAAAGAATAAGCAGTCTATTTTATTGACTGCAGTAGGAACCCATGGGTATTGAGGATCTCTGGGAACTTGTCAATTTCCTTCTCTGTTCTTTTTGCCCTGCCATAGCCTCAGGAGCTAATGCTTCTTGTGGAAATGTATCTTGACCTTCTTCTTCCTCTTCTCCTCCAGGGTGGCTGTAACTGTCTGGTTCTCCAGCCAGCCTCCTGAGCCAGGTGCCCAAGGTAGGCAAACTTCTGCATAGGGTTCAGATGCATGACTCGGAGAGCAGCAGGAACACCATCCACTTTTTTTTGTCATGGAGTGCTGGGATCCCTCAAATGCCCTGAGGCAGTCCAGAGCAGCCTGGCCTCATGTGGTCCTGGGGGCAGCATGCTTGTGGGCAGAGGACAGTGGGCTTGCTCAGTGGGGCGTGCAAAGACATTGCTGCCCCTGCCAAGCAGGCGGGGTGGTGGCCACAGATGGCAGTGCCAGTGGACTCATCTCATGAGCAGGAAACTCGAAAATGAGTGGGAAAAGTTCTCATCACTGGCAGCTCATCCTCATCCTGGACAGCTTTATTGAGAAGCTTGGCAGCCTAAGAACCCTGTGTTATTCATTGCTGATCAAGAATAGTATGTCCTTGGGAATTTCAGACCAGTAAAAATTAAAATGAGTAGGGAAAGACTGGTATAGGATTTCAAACTTTTTTGAGCACCCAACTTGAAGAAAAAGCTGAGAATTAATAATCCCCCCCTACCCTGTACACTATTCCAAACTCATTCTACTGAAAAATTCTTCACATTTAAGGTTTTATTTTTCATTTTTCTAATTACACTTTAAATTAGGTCTTTAAAAAAAGAAGTTGGTGCCTCTTACACTTTTCAGAGTGGTCTGAGAAATGCTATATCAATGCGTCTGAGGAAAAAAATAGGAAAACAAGATTTTTTATAGTTTTGTTTTCTAATCAATACCTAAAATAGTAACCAGAAGCAAAAATTCACTGGTGCACCCCCAAGCAGGATTCTGGGCCAGCCAGATTCATCTTCCTCCACCTCCCCAGGCTGTGGACTCCACACCGTCTCTGCAGGCCCCTAGAAGAGAAAAATAATGTAGGACGAAACGAGCAGACTTGTGACGGGCTTCACCAGTGGCTCAGATGGTAAAGAATCTGCCTGCAATGTCAGAGACCTGAGTTTGATCCCAGGGTTGGGAAGATCCCCTAAAGAAGGGAATGGCTACCCACTCCAGTATTCTTGCCTGGAGAATTCCATGGACAGAGGAGCCTGGCAGGCTGCGGTCCACGGGGTCCCAAAGAGTCAGACATGACTGAGAGACTTTCACTTCACTTCTCTTCATGATGGCAAAGAGCATCAGGAAGAAAATATCCACCACTGTAGCAAAGGGGACTCCGGATTCCTGAGAGATGTGGGCTGTGAGTGTGGAGTTTGTGGTCAGTGGAGAGAAATGACTCGCTCTCCCCTGTGCTGCTCAACCCCCTTTCCCCCTCCCCTCCCAGGGTCTTTGACAAAGGGATGCTGCTGCCCCTTCAGCTGACTTCCTTTCTCCCTCCCTTCCACAGCCAACCAGTCACAAATCTGGGGGAAGTAACCAGGGAACTGCTCCATACAGACCAAGCAGAAGTGAAGAGAATTAATTTCTCACTAGGAACCAGTCCCACCGCTTTGTATCTAAATGGAGTTTGCATGACATGCACATAGGAGGAGATCTCATCTGTATCCAGATGCCTTAGGAATGATTCCTCCTGAATGAGTTTCTTCCTGTTCCCTCTAACACTCGGAAAATTATCTCAGAACAATGATGGTTGGGAATTGGAATGGGCCAAGAATTGGAAAGCAGTAAATGTCATGTCAGACATTGACAAAGGTCCCATGTGAGTTTCAGCTGGCATCTCTGGGGATAGAGTTAACACTGATGGGAATTCCTCAGATTTGCATAAACGATGTAATTTTTTTCAAAGAACAATTTGACTTATTTAAATCAAAATGAACAAAAAAGCTCCAGTTCACCTATGATGTCCAATCCAAACAAAAATCTGTTCTCTGTATCTATGAGCTTGCTTTCTTTTGCTAAATAAGTACTTAAAAGAACAAGAGTACCACCATCCACAATCATGATTATTTTTTAAAAGACAGAGCACTTTAGAGCAAAAACAAGAAACAGTACATACCCTCTCCACACTGCTTTTATTTTTCATATTTTTTCAGTGCATCTCTCCAAATCAGCTCAGTTCGGTTCAGTCGCTCAGTCGTGTCCTACTCTTTGTGACCCCGTGGTCACAAAGACCTGCATGCCAGACTTCTTGGTTCATCACCAACTCCTGGAGCTTGCTCAAACTCATGTCCATCAACTGATGGACATGTCCATCACTGATGTCATCCAACCATCTCATCCTCTGTCAACCCCTTCTCCTCTTGCCTTCAACCTTGCCCAGCATCAGGATCTTTTTCAGTGAGTCCATTCTTCCCATCAGGTGGCCAAAGTATTGGAGTTTCAGTATCAGCCCTTCCAATGAATATTCAGGACTGAGTTTCTTTAAGATTGACTGGTTTGATCTCCAAGGGACTGTCAAGAGTCTTCTCCATTACCACAGTTCAAAAGCATCTATTTTACACCACTCAGCTTTCTTTATGGTCCAACTCTCTCATCCATACATGACTACTGGAAAAATCATGGCTTTGACTAGACTGACCTTTGTCAGCAAAGTAACATCTCTGCTTTTAATATGCTGTCTAGGTTTGTCATAGCTTTTTCCCAAGGAGCAAGTGTCTTTTAATTTCATGGCTGCAGTCACCATCTGCAGTGATTGTGGAGCCCAAGAATATAAAGTCTGTCACTGTTTCCATTGTTTCCCCATCTGTTTGCCATGAGGTGATGGGACTGGATGCCATGATCTTCGTTTCTTGAATGTTGAGTTTTAAGCCAGCTTTTTCACTCTCCTCCTTTACTTTCATCAAGAAGTTCTTTATTTCCTCTTCACTTTCTGCCGTAAGGTTGGTGTCATCTGCATATCTAAGGTTATAAATATTTCAGCTGGCAATCTTGATTCCAGCTTTTGCTTCATCCAGCCTGGCATTTTGCATGATGTACTCTGCATGTAAGTTAAATAAGCAAGGTGATAATAAACAGGTTTGATGTACTCCTTTCCCAATTTGGAACCAGTCTGTTGTTCCACGTCCAGTTCTGTTGTTTTTTGACCTGCATACAGATTTCTCAGGAGGCAGGTAAGGTGGTCTGGTATTCCCATCTCTTTAAGAATTTTCCACAATTTGTTGTGATCTACCCACTCAAAGGCTTAGTAAATGAAGCAGAAGTAGGAGTTTTTCTGGAATTCTTTTAATTTTTCTATGATTCTACAGATGTTGGCAATTTGATCTCTGGTTTCTCTGCCTTTTCTAAATCCTGCTTGAACATCTGGAATTTCTCGGTTCATGTACTGTTAAAGCCTGGTTGGAGAATTTTGATCAAGACCTTGCTAGCATGTGAAATAAGTACAATTATGCAGTAGTTTGAACATTCTTTGACATTGCCTTTCTTTGGCATTGGAATTAAAACTAACCTTTTCCAGTCCTGTGGCCACTGCTGAGTTTTCCAAATTCGCTGGCATATTGAGTGCAGCACATTAAGAGCATCGTCTTGTAGGATTTGAAATACCTCAGCTGGAATTCTATCACCTCCACTAGCTTTGTTCATAATGATGCTTCCTAAGGCCCACTTGACTTCACAATCCAGGATATCTGGCCTTTGATGAGTGATCACACCATCGTGATTATCTAGGCCATTGAGATCTCTTTTGTATAGTTCTTCTGTGTATTCTTGCCACCTATCTTAATACCTTCTGCTTCTGTTAGGTCCATACCATTTCTCTCCTTTATTGTGTTCATCTTTGCATGAAATGTTCCCTTGGTATCTCTAATTTTCTTCAAGAGATCTCTAGTCTTTCCCATTCTATTGTTTCCTCTATTTCTTTGCATTGATCACTGAGGAAGGCTTTCTTATTGCTTCTGGCTATTCTTTGGAACTCTGCATCCAGATGGATATATCTTTTTTTTTTTCTTGTTTGCCTTTCACTTCTCTTCTCAGCTATTTATAAGGCGGCCTCAGACAACCATTTTTCCCTTTTGAATTTCCTTTTCTTGTGGATAGTCTTGATTACAACATCTTGTACAGTATCACGAATCACCATCCATGGTTTTTCAGGTACTCTATCAGATCTAATCCCCTCAACCTGTTTGTCACTTCCACTGTATAATCGTAAGAGATTTGATTTAGACCTGAATGGTCTAGTGGTTTTCTCTACTTTCCTCAGTATAAGTCTGAATTTTGTAATACGAAGTTCATGATCTGAGCCACAGTCAGCTCCCACTCTTGTTTTAGATGTCTGTATACAGCTTCCCTGGTGGTTCAGAAGTTAAAGTGTCTGCCTCCAATGCGGGAGACCCGGGTTCGATCCCTGGGTCGGGAAGATCCCCTGGAGAAGGAAACGGTAACCCACTCCAGTATTCTTGCCTGGAGAATCCCATGGACAGAGAAGCCTGGTAGGCTACAGTCCACGGGGTCGCAAAGAGTCGGACATGACTGAGTGACGGAATGGAATGGATACAGCTTCTCAATCTTTGGCAAAGAATATAGTCTGATTTCAATATTGACAATCTGGTAACGTACATGTGTAGAGTCATTTCTTTTGTTTTTGGAAGAGGGATTTTTCTGTGTCCAGTGTGTTCTTTTGGCAAAACTCTGTTGGCCTTTGCCCTGCTTCATTTTGTCCTCCACAGCCAAACTTGCCTGTTACTCTAGGTATCTCTTGACTTCCTACTTTTGCTTTCCAGTCCCCTATGATGAAAAGGACTTTTTTTTTTTTTTTCCTTTGGTGTTAGTTCTAGAAGGTCTTGTAGGTCTTCATAGAGCCATTCAAATTCAGCTTCTTCGGCATTAGTGGTTGGCTCATAGACTTGGATTACTGTGATATTGAATAGTTTGCCCAGAAAATGAACATAGATAATTCTGTTGTTTTTGAGATTGAATCCAAGCACTGCATTTCAGACTCTTTGTTGACTATGAGGGCTACTCCATTTCTTCTCAAGGATTCTTGCCCACAGTAGTAGACATAATGGTCATCTGAGTTAAATTCACCCATTTCAGTCCATTTTAGTTCACTGTTTCCAAAAATGTCAATGTTCACTCTTGCCATCTTCTGTTTGACCACTACCAATTTACATTGATTCATGGACTTAACATTGCAGGTTTCTATGCAATATTCTTCTTTATAGCATCGGACTTTACTTTCACCACCAGTTACATCCACACCTGGGTGTTGTTTTCACTTTGGCTCAGCTTCTTCATTCTTTCTGGAGCTATTTCTCCCCTCTTTTCCATTCATCTTTCAGTGTCATATCTTTTTGCCTTTTCATGGGGTTCTCAAGGCAAGAATAATGAAATGGTTTACTATTCCCTTCTCCATGTTTTATCAGAACTCTCCACCATGATCCATCTGTCTTGGGTGTCCCTACATGGTATGGCTCACAGTTTCATTGAGTCAGACAAGGCTGTGGTCCATGTGATCAGTTTGGTTATTTATTGTAGGCCATGCTGAGTTTCCTGCTCAGGCTCTCACAAGGCTGCCATCAGGATATCAGTGGGGTGTATTCTTTTCTGGATCTCGGGATCCTCTTCCAAGCTCATGGGGCTGTCAGCAGAATTCAGTTCCTCATAGCTCTAGGGCTGAGGGCCCTCTTTCTTTCTGGTTGTCACCAGGGTCCTTTCTTGAGCCTCCTCACAACACTGGCTTTTGGAAACCACCAAATCTAGATTAATTAATCCAAGAGTCAGAGATGTGAGTTATAATGTCAAATCCTATAAAAAAAATAATGGAGAACACAAATCCTTTGACGTATTTTGGTATTAATTATTGCTAATATCATGAGGTTTTTTCATGAGGCCAAGGTGTTGTTTATGTCTGAAGATTTCTTGATTATTTGAGAGACAGCATGTGGAAATAAGCATCAGTTCAGTTGCTCAGTTGTGTCCGACTCTTTGCGACCCCATGCATCACTGCACGCCAGGACTCCCTGTCCATCACCAACTCCCGGAGTTCACTCAAACTCATGTCCATTGAGTCGGTGATGCCATCCAGCCATCTCATTCTCTGTCGTCCCCTTCTCCTCCCACCCCCAATCACTCCCAGCATCAGAGTCTTTTCCAGTGAGTCAACTCATCGCATGAGGTGGCCAAAGTATTGGAGTTTCAGCTTTAGCATCAGTCCTTCCAATGAACACCCAGGATTGATCTCCTTTAGAATGGACTGGTTGGATGTCCTTGCAGTCCAAGGGACTCTCAAGAGTCTTCTCCAACACCACAGTTCAAAAGCATCAATTCTTCGGTGATCAGAACTCTTCACAGTCCAACTCTTACATCCATACATGACCACGGGAAATATAGCCTTGATTAGATGGACCTTGGTTGGCAAAGTAATGTCTCTGCTTTTTAATATACTATCTAGGTTGGTCATAACTTTCCTTCCAAGGAGTAAGCGTCTTTTAATTTCATGGCTGTAATCAGCATCTGCAGTGATTTTGGAGCCCCCCAAAATAAAGTCTGACACTGTTTCCACTGTTTTTCCATCTATTTCCCATGAAGTGATGGGACCAGATGCCATGATCTTTGTTTTCTGAATGTTGAGCTTCAAGTCAACCTTTTCACTCTCCTCTTTCACTTTCATCAAGAGGCTTTTGAGTTCCTCTTCACTTTCTGCCATAAGGGTGGTGTCATCTGCGTATCTGAGGTTATTGATATTTCTCCCAGCAATCTTGATTCCAGCTTGTGCTTAAAAGCAAAATGGCTGTCTGAGGAGGCCTTACAAATAACTGTGAAAAGAAGAGAAACAAAAAGCAAAGGAGAAAAGGAAAGATATAAGCATCTGAATGCAGAGTTCCAAAGAATAGCAAGGAGAAATAAGAAAGCCTTCCTTGCGATCAATGCAAAGAAATAGAGGAAAACAACAGAATAGGAAAAACAAGAGATCTCTTCAAGAAAATTAGAGATTCCAAGGGAATATTTCATGCAAAGATGGGCTCGATAAAGGACAGAAATGGTATGGACCTAACAAAAGCAGAAGATATTAAGAAGAGGTGGCAAGAATACACAGAAGAACTGTACAAAAAGATCTTCATGATCAAGATAATCATGATAACGTGATCACTGACCTAGAGCCAGACATCTTAGAATGTAAAGTCAAGTGGGCCTTTGAAAGCATCACTATGAACAAAGCTAGTGGAGGTGATGGAATTCCAGTTGAGCTATTTCAAATCTTGAAAGATGATGCTGTGAAAGTGCTGCACTCAATATGCCAACAAATTTGGAAAACTCAGCAGTGGCCACAGGACTGGAAGAGGTCAGTCTTCATTCCAATCCCAAAGAAAGGCAATGCCAAAGAATGCTCAAACTACCACACAATTGCACTCATCTCACACACTAGTAGGGTCATGCTCAAAATTCTCCAAGCCAGGCTTCAGCAATATGTGAACCGTGAACTCCCAAATGTTCAAGCAGGTTTTAGAAAAGGCAGAGGCACCAGAGATCAAATTGCCAACATCCGCTGGATCATGGAGAAAGCAAGAGAGTTCCAGAAAAACATCTATTTCTGCTTCATTGACTATGCCAAAGCTTTTGACTGTGTGGATCACAATAAACTGTGGAACATTCTGAAAGAGATGGGAATACCAGACCACCTGACCTGCCTCTTGAGAAACCTGTATGCAGGTCAGGAAGCAACAGTTAGAACTGTACATGGAACAACAGACTGGTTCCAATTAGGAAAAGGAGTATGTCAAGGCTGTATATTGTCACCTTGCTTATTTAACTTATATGCAGAGTACATCATGAAGAACGCTGGGCTGGAAGAAGCACAAGTTGGAAATCAACATACCCAGACATAAAAACCTTGCTGAGAGAATCTCTAATCTTGCCACACCTCCATAAACCACCCCACCTTCATCTTTAAAAGAAGAGTCTGTTCTACAGAATGTTGTATGAAAAGAAATGGTAAATCTGAAAGCATTTAATAACTATAAAGTGATCTGTAGCTGTGAGATTTTGTCAGTATCTCTAAGATTTGTAGTTTAATCAAAACTCCATCAAGACTGTGTTAATCTGTTTGCGATGTCTGATGCAATATAAAAATATGTCCTATGTAGCATACTACAGTGTATTATGTATATGTTAGTGCCTGGTACAAAACAGGCACTCTATTATTTTCTGTTCCCTTTACCCACTGAAAGTACATGCTTTGACTCTCTAGCTAACACCAAGCATTCTGCAGAATAAGTGATAGTCAGGCTGCAATTATGCTTCTATGATCTTTTTGAAGTTTTCTTTGATAAACAAATGGAGAGAAAATCAGAATAATCTTTATGTTATGAAAACTTTCATCCTACTCATACATCAGCTTTTTCACCTCACTTCTTTCTTTCACTCTTTGCGCCCTCTACTGACTGCAAGTTTGTATTGATTTAGCAAATTGAACTGATTCGGACAAAGTGAAAGTGAAAGTTGCTCATTCGTGTCCAACTCTTTGAAACTCCAAATTCTCCAGGCCAGAAAACTGGAGTATTTGGCTGTTCCCTTCTCCAGGGGATCTTCCCAACCCAGGGATCGAACCCAGGTCTCCTGCATTGCAGACGGATTCTTTGCCAGTTGAGCCACAAGGGAGGCCCAAGAATCCCTTCTCCAGGGGATCTTCCCGTACCAGGAACTGAACCAGGGTCTCCTGCATTGCATATGGATTCTTTACAGTTGAGCTATCAGGGAAGTCCCATTTTGAACAAAAAGATTACAGTTCTCCAGCCTGTGACTATGACTAATATGTATGCTACTTTTCTCACAAAAAATAGGATCAGGCTGCATATGTTTTTAAAAATTTGCTTTCAACACTAACTGTGTTCGGCAAACATCTTTCCGTGTCAATAAATGTATCATCGTAATGGCTACATGGTGTTGCATTGCAAGGATGTCCCATCCTTATGAGAGGACATTGAGTCTGCCTCAGCTTTTCTCATTAAGTTTCCTTTTATGCCTCATATTCTCCATGAAGATATGTTAGAAACTAGAGCCAAAATTGATAACACTCCATAATTGGCCCTGGAATCTAAATCAGATACATCAGTACTCAAAATCACAATACACAGTACTGCCGAATATTTCTCCTGTCAGTTCCCATTCCCGGCACTGCTTATCTTTTCCTACTAGAGTGCACCAAAATATATCACAAGCAAAGATTTTAAATATTTAAAAAGGTTTAAAAACATTTAAAATCTTGTTTGCAATAGGACCCAAGAAGATAGTTCATTTCCAAAATAAGGATTGATTATCATGAAAAATTTGAGGTCTGGAAAGATGGAGTGAGAATTAGAAATGTCTTTGGCATGTTTACACCCTGCTGAAGGAATGAAAGCCCTAAATTATACTGAAAAAAAAATCAATTAATGAAGCTGAAAAAAAAAATCTTGAGAGTTCTCTCAAGATTCACAGGAAAACAACAAATAATTGAAAATAATGAGAGAAAAGATAAGAAATAAGGAATCCAATGGATGTAGTTATGCAAAATAGGAATTCCAGAGCAGGAAATGAAACCAGAAGAACACAATTAACAATTAAATGACAGAAGACATTTTTGAGAAATATTTGAAGCTTTAAAAAGATTCACCAAGACTTCCTTGGTGGCCCAGTGGATAAGAATTCATCTGCCAATGCAGGGGACACCGGTTCCACCCCTGCTCCAGGAAGATTCCATGTGCTGGGGAATAACTAAGCCCACGTGCCACAACTTCTGAGGCCCCGTTCTGGAGCCCAAGAGCCGCAGCTATTGTACCTGTGTGCCACAGCTGCGGAAACCTGCATGCCTAGAGCCCATGCTCTGCAACAAGAGAAGCCACCGCATGAAAACCCCAACGGAGGGCAGCCCCACTCACCACAGCTAGAGAAAGCCTGCATGCAGCAACAAAACCCAGGGCAACCAAAATAATAAATAATCTTTTAAAAAGGCTAACTAAAAACAAATGAAACACATGCCTAGGTACACTCACACAAAGTTCTTGAATATAAAATACAAACCAAGATTTTGCATGAATTGAAACTTTTAAAACACAGAAAATCATGCATTCTAGAGAAGAACACAAATCAAGTTGTTCTTCCTAAAGCTAAATGCCAATCATCAATGTTTACAGAACTTTGAAGATGGGTCAAAATTAAGAATTCAAGAATAGTAAAGACATAGCTTAAAAGAGCTAAAACTGAACAATAAAATTATGGTTTTGAAGCATTTTGCAAATGAAAAAATATATTTCTTTAAGGAGAAGATTGATGTTGTAAACCACAACAGTAATAGGTTAGTGAAAGGTAGCATAAAATCACTATATTTTTTTCTTTTGGGGATGAGATTAATATTTTATATTGAAATATAGTTGATGCAGGATACTATGTAAGTTACAGGTCTACACTACATTGACTCAAAGTCTTAAAGCTTATGCTCCATTTTTAGTCATAAAATATTGCCTGTGTTCCATACTGTCCAATATGTCTTTGTAGTTTATTTTAGACCTAATAGTTTGTACCTCTTAATTCCCCTCCCTACTTTTATCCCTAAACTGGTAACCACTAGTTTGTTCTCAGTATCTGTAAGTCTGCTTCTTTCTCATTATAGTCATTAGTTTGTTCTATTTTAGATTCCACATATAAGTGATAGCATACAGTCAGTCAGTCTTTCTCTGACTCATTTCACTTAGCATAATGCCCTCCAAGTTTGTCCATATTGCTGCAAATGGCAAATTTTCCTTCTTTTTTATGATCAAGTTTATTTCATTGCATATATAAACCACTTCTTCTTCCTTTTTTAAGAGACAAAAATCTTTTACTGTCAAACACTTTCATCACCTGGAAACCACGCATTGTGAGGAGGTTGAGGCTGAGGTTCAGGGGATGAGAATCCAGCACCCAAAAATACATCAGACAAGTGAGTCCTCCCAGGTGGAGAGGAGGTCTTGTAGGACTCACAGGGGTATCAGTGGAGGGGTAGCGCATCCCCTGATGTGAACTGCGGGGAGACCACATTGCGTGCCAGGCCACCCACAGCCACTGCCAGACCTCTCTGCTGACTCCTGGCCTCCAATCACCAACAGTCCCAGTGGGCAGTGCCCAGGGCCTGCCGTAGTCTCTTCTCTAGCACCGGGAGCTCTTGGGACATGGATTGCCGTGCTGTGGTCAGTTGCTCAGTCGTGTCTGACTCTTTGAGACCCTATAACTGTAGCCCGCCAGGCTCTTCTGTCCATGAGGATTCTCCAGGCAAGAATACTGGAGGGGGTTGCCATGCTCTCCGCCAAGGAATTTTCTCAACCTAAGGATCAAACACGGGTCTCGCGCATCGCATGCGGACTCTTCATCCTCGGAGCCACAAGGGAAGCCCTGGAACATGGATTATTTCTTCAAAATTCAGTAAAATACACATTACAGTAAGAGCTCTACAGTGAACGGCTCTGTACTCTGGGAAGTTTCACGGCATCTAAGTAGGGCCGACATTCGTGGGAGCAGCTGCGAGAATTCGCCACCAATCACAGACTGTAGCGGGGTTCTGAGCGCCAATCTATGAACTGCGCTGAGCACATCTTTAGCAACACCCGTGTAAGGACTAACTCTAAGAGGGGGAAAAGCAAATTCAAGCCTCAATGCTGAGTTCAATACAATTTCTCAAGAATCTCATCAACAGTCCATGCAGTATAGTTTCAAAAAATAAGCATCTTAAGGTAAGCAGATAACTCTTTTAGAACCCCAAATATATTTTCTGGCTATATTTATGTGGTGTCTCTGTCTGCAGTGGGTGGTCTGGAAGAGGCTCTTCCTCGGGACAACATGGTCACAGGACTCGGATGGCCCAGTGGGACTGAGGGGAGCTGAGGACTGGGGAGGAGGCGCCCTTCTGGTTTCAGTTGGAGACCAACTTCTAAGGCACAGTCCAGGGCCCTGCAGTCCTCTCCCTGTATCCTCTGGTGTAGAGCTTAATGTAGTCTTCCCCTTTATTCCAGAAGCCCTCCTTGTCCCCTAAATGATGTTCTGCTGCTTCTATATCCAGTGGATCACCAAAATTCAAAGGATCAGTAAACAGTTTAGTCCCCAAACAACATCCTTCAGCATCCTTGTGGGGGCCCAGTCAGTGCCCTGAGATGTATCTCACCTGTGGAGCTGGGGTGCCAGACCTGGGTCAAGCAGTTCATTTTGGGAGGCACTGTGTTGTAGGCACTGAAAACTTCGGCTTCAAGCGGAAATTTTCCATCCTGTTAGTAACCTTTATCTGGGGTGACAGCTGAAATCAATGAAGCTCGCTTGGGTCAGAAAAATGCACTTTACACCTATAAGGTAAATTAGCTTCAAGTTCTGCAACCTCTTTAACAAACAGCCTGTCTGTCACAGAAACCCGCTGAGTGGAGTCAAAGGCTGTGGCTGACGCCCAGGACCTTTGAGACTGTCCTCGTGCTTCAGTTAGCTTGCCAGCGTCAGCATCACCGCTATATTTATCCTGGGCCCTGGAGACAGGCAAAGCAGGCCATTGCCCAGCACCGTGGTGGGCAGGTGATGTCGAGACTCAGCCCCTCACCTGTGCCACATCTTTATCCGTTCATCTGTTGACAGACACTTAGGCTGTTTCCATATCTTGGCAATTATAAATAATGCTGCTACGAACATTGGAGTGCATTTGTCTTTTTGAATTAGTGGTGTTTTTTTTTTTGGGATATACACCCAGGAGTGGAATTGCTGGATCATACAGTAATTCTATTTTTATTTTTTTTAGTACTCTCCTTACTGTTTTCCACAGTGGCTGCACGAAAGTACATTCCCGCCAAAAGTGTAACAAGGTTCCCTTTTCCCCATGTCCTGGCCAACATTTGTTATTTGTGTTCTTTTGGATCATAGCCATTCTGACAGGTGTTAGGTGATATCTCATTGAGGTTTTGATTTGCATTTCCTCATGTGCCTGTTAGCCACCTGCATTTCCCCTTTGGAAAATGTCTATTCAGTTCTACTGCTCGTTTTTCAACTGAGGTTTTTTTTAATGTAGAGTTACACGAGCTTTTTATATATGTTGGATATTAACCCCTTATCAGTCATACCATTTGCAAATGTTTTCTTCCATTCAGTAGGTTGTCTTTTTGCTCTGTCAATGTATTTTTGTTCTTGATACTAATATATATAATCTGTATATTCAAAAACCTAATTGTTAGTAGAATTTTTTCACCTTTTCTGGTGTATAGAATGTATGTCTTCTGTTTTAGTTATCTATTATTGCTTAACAAACCACCCCAAACCTTAATGTCTTGAAACAACAACCATTATTTGGTTTGCTTGTGTATCTGCAACTTAGGAAGATCTCAGTGAAGCCAACTCACCTCTGCTCCATGCAGTGTTTGCTGGGGCAGCTTAATGGGGTATGGAGATGGTGGATTAGAGGATCTGCTTTCAAGATGACGCACTTGCATGGCTGGCAAGCTAGTTCTGCTGCCAGCCAGGAATTCAACCTGGTCTGTGGGCTAGGGCCTTTGGATCCCTTTCAAGTCTTCCTGGGCTCCCTCACGTCATGGTGTCTAGAAACTGAGCTGAGCCTCTGGAGGAACAGGAAGCGGTATTCTCTTCTGTGACTTGGTCCTAGGAGTGACAGAGTATCACTTCTGGGTGTGGGCAGAGGCCGCCCTGGCTTACAGTGAGGGGACGTAGGCACTACCTCTCGGTGGAGTGACTGTCACAGTCACGTCACAGGGGCTCATGTGGGGTGAGAGATATTGTCGGGGCCGTTTATTAGAAAGTACGGTTTGTCAAATTACTAGAGAAAGTATTTCAAAATCTCCCTATATTAGGCCTTATTTAACTATGTAATTATGAGAAATGGCTAGAATTAGATTCGAATTTGAATCCTGACTGTAATACTTACGTTCTCTGCATCTATGGACATTTTACTCAGTCTTTTAAAAACTATTTGTTAAAGGGAAATATTGATATACAATGCCAAGAGTTTGTACCTGACCTATATTAAATAGTCAGTAAATGATCATCTCTTAAAAAACAAGGATGACTAGGATACTACTGTTCATATTGTTCCAGAAGTTCTAGCCCAGTGATTTTCAACTTTAGTTTTGAGAGTAGAACCCTTTTCCCCTCATACTCTTTTGCAAAGCAATTAGAAAACCAACAAAAGCTTAGCTCTTATTTTTGAAGCAAAATTGGGGTCTGGAGCTCTCCCTGCTCGTGTCCTCTATTTCCCATGATTGAGCTGGAGATATTTCCTCAGATGTTTCAGTCCATATGATAACATGGGAAAGGAAAATAATTTGTATAATTATTGGATAAGCTATGAAACATTTTCTTCCCCACTCCTGACAATATGTTGTCTATGTAGAAAATTGAGAACAACTTAAAAACTAATGGAACTGACAAAATAATTTAGTATACAATTCATATTCATGTATATATATACATGTGAATACATGCGAGGATCCACAGAATTCTTATATTAATTCACTCAGCAGATATTTATGTGTGAAAGTGAAAGTTGCTCAGTCGTGTCTGACTCTTTGTGACCCCATGGACTATACAGTCCATGGAATTCTGCAGGCCAGAATACTGGAGTGGGTGGCTGATCTCTTCTCCAGGGAACTTCCCAACCCAGGGATTGAGCCCAGGTCTCCACACTGCAGGCAGATTCTTTACCCACTTAGCCACCAGGGAAGCCCTATTTGTATGCAGGTATGTGCTTATAACTGGGGATACAGTGGTGAAAGGGAAGGACAGGTCTCTGCTGTTGGACTTATGCTCTGATGGAGAAGGCATGTGCTCAACTAACTACAGATCAATATCATCATTGGGGAGTGAATAGGACTTATTTGTTTACTTTTCATTGTTTTTCCACTCTCCCCACTGAGGGAGTAAATTTTATACAGAAAAAAAGGTAAATGGCTGAGATAACAAATAAAAGAGGCCAAGGAAGAGTCTCTAGAAGGAAGATTTAGGCTGAAACCCAAAATATTGGAATGTATGAAGGCTGTCAGGAGAGCAGCTGAAGCAGAGAAAAGAGTGAGGGCCACATTTCTGAGGTGAGGAGACATTTGGTATAACCAGAAACTAAAGAACAGCAGACTGAGGCTTGGTGAGTTAAGGTAGGGTGGAGAAGATGGGGAGGAGATGCAGGAAGGGCCAATCAGATGGCAGAGGACTCTACAGGCCAGGGGAAGAAATGTTAATGGTATTTACTGCACCCTGAAGCCGAGGAATGGTTACAAGGGAGCCAGGGGGTGGTGTGGGATCACAGGATGACTCAGCGTTTTAATACAGTTCTCTTTGTCTCTGTGGCAGGAGAGGACTTCAGCAGGGAGACCATCAGCAGGTCGCTAGGACATCAGGAGCAGTCATGTGGCTTTGGCGAGGTGAGAAGTGCAGATAGCAAGAAGTGGAAAAATCCAAGCTCACATGTGGAAAGTACAAAAGGCAAAAACTTGAAAAATCACACTTTGGTTTTGAAGGGAAGAGAGTAGTATCATTGTAAGGGTTATTAACTTCCAAAGAAATCTGATCTACTCTCATGGACATGCAACCCTAGTGAGAGAGTGAGCAGAGAGGACCTGAATGAGACCTTTTCCAGGTGGAAATGGTCTAAATTAAGTTGGTAGAAGTTATGAAGAACATGGTCTACAATCCCAGTCATGCTTTGGATTCTAAACTTGAGTGTTGTACTCTAAGGGAACATTCAAGGCACCAGTATTTATGCCAATTAATATGAGAGTTCAGCTTTTCAGTCTGGAGATCACAACTGAAGTGAAACCCTAGATTTGGCCTGAAACATCTCCTGTGGTGATTAGTCAGGGCAATGGAAGGAACTTTGTAATACAACACTTCCAGCTACTCTCTGAATCCCTTTACTGGAAAGTGGTGGATAACTTTATTCTCTGATCCCTTTCAGGAGTCAAAAAGATCTAGTTTTCTGAACTATCGTTTTCATTTAATAAAGTTCACATAAGGTTTATATTTCAACAAGCAAAACTATAAACTTCCTTCCCTAGTAGCTGATTTGTGTGCATTATATTTATATTAGCAGGTTGAATACACTAGGTACCCTTAGTCTTCATTGGATCGGTGACAACATGATTTGACTAACTGCATAATCAAGTTATTATTCAAGGTATTACCTCTTTATACTGCAATTTTCTCATCTATAGAAGTGGTGGACTAGGTAATGTGTAACATACACAAACTACATTCTATAGTAAATTGTGTTCTTGTGAACAGCAAGCTAAAGATAAGAATTTGCATCTCATGCATCTTTGTACCCTATAATAGCTATTATAGCCATGAAAGCATAAAATCTCATGTTATTATTCTTGTTCAGTCACTCATGTCTGACCCTTTGCAATCCCATGAACTGTAGCCCACCAGGCTCCTCTGTCCCTGGGATTCTCCAGAATACTCAAGAATACTGGAGTGGGTAGCCATTCCCTTTTCCAGGGAATTAGTACTTAAGGAGAATTCTTATTTATTATTTAATTTTATTCTTTTATCTTTTAATGTAGCCACTTTGATAAATATTGATCAATAAACATCTATAAACAAATGAGTATGTAAATAAGTAAAATAATAAACTAAGGGTGATATCTAAATTCTTTTCCAGTATTAAATTTTATAGTTTTATTCTATGATTTATTACAGTCTTTTAGGCATAAAAATGCTTGCAGATCTAATTGGACTAGAAGTTATGTTCTCTGCTTCATGTCTATAGATCCCAAATCAGTAATAGGTGACCTAGAGATGTTCTCATAGGTTCTAGAATTGAACAGAACTGGCTCCAAACCTCAGCTCTGCCTCTGATCTACTCATGTGAACTTGGACAAGTTACTTTACTTTGCTAAACTTCAATTTCTTCATGTAAAATCTGGAGAGTGTCATAAAACTGATTTTAAAACTGTATTTTAAAGATTAAACAAAAATCCTTAGCGCAGTTTCTGTTACAACAAGTATTCAGCAGACTTAATCTACTCTTAACCAACTTACAGGTTACTATTTTATGAGCTTTGGAGTCTGGCAACAGGTTCATCGCCCTACTTTGCTACTCCGTTGCCCTAGGAAGATAAAACTCTTGAGTATTTTAGTAGGAGCAGACTTTCAACATTACAAGTTGAATAGAATAAAACAAACTTGATTCATATGGCCTTTGAAAGAGATCAACATCAGCTCAGCTATAGAGGTTAGAATTAACTACTGAGAAACCTGTATGCAGGTCAAGAAGCAACAGTAAGAACCTTACATGAAACAACTGACTGGTTCAAAATTGAGAAAGGAGTATGACAAGGCTGTTCATTGTCACCCTGTTTATTTAACTTATATGCAGAGCACATCTTGTGAAATGCCAGGCCAGATGAGTTACAAGCTGGAATCAAGATTGCTGGAGAAATATCAACAACCTCAGATACGCAGATGATACTACTCTAATGGCAGAAAGAGAAGAACTAAAGAGCCTCTTGATGAGGGTGAAAGAGGAGAGTGAAAAATCCAGCTTAAAACTCACTATTAAAAAAAAAAATAAGATCTTGGCATCGGGTCCCATTACTGTATAGCAAACAGAAGGGGAAAAAGTGGAAGCAGTGACAGATTTCCTCTTCTTGGGCTCTAAAATCACTGTGGATGCTGAACAGCCATGAAATTAGAAGACCATTGCTTCTTGGCAGAAAAGCTATGACAAACCTAGACAGTGTATTAAAAAGCAAAGACATCACTTTGCCGACAGAGGTCCATATAGTCAAGGCTATGATCTTTCAAGTAGTCACAGATGGATGTGAGTTGGGCCATAAAGAAGGCAGAGTGCTGCAGAATTGATGCTTTTGAACTCTGGCGCTTGAGAAGAACCTTGAGAGTCCCTTGGACAGCAAGGAGATCAAACCAGTCAATCCTAAAGGAAATCAAGCTTGAATGCTCATTGGAAGGAGTGATGCTGAAGCTGAAGTTCCAATACTTTGGCCACCTGATGCAAACGGCTGACTCACTGAAAATGACCCTGATGTTGGGAAAGATTGAAAGCAGAAGGAGAAGAGGGCAATATAGGATGAGATGGTTGGATGGCATCACTGATTCAGTGGGCATGACCCTGGTCAAACTCCGGGAGATGGTGAGGGACTGGGAGGCCTGGTTTGCCATAGTCCATAGGGTTGCAAAGAGTGGGACATGACTTGGTGACTGAACACATTCTGAGATAACACACTCCATAAGGGTTTGCTTTCACTTTACAGAGTGCTTTCATTTGTAATATTATACTTACATTATTCTTATGTCATCAAGTTTAAAAAATTGAAGTGAATTGCCTGATTCTTAAAGACTAGAATCCAAATTTTTTATTTGCAAAGCTAGTTTTTGTGACCATGACTCTATCTTGGAAA
The DNA here is from genome assembly GCF_049115385.1 of Moschus berezovskii. Taxonomy (NCBI): domain Eukaryota; kingdom Metazoa; phylum Chordata; class Mammalia; order Artiodactyla; family Moschidae; genus Moschus; species Moschus berezovskii. Next base: position 17,829,934 of record NC_142479.1, read on the forward strand.
TCCACAAACCAAATTAGTACTGTGAAAAATATCCCAAGGAAAGTAGTTCTGATCTGTACACAGATGGTTTTGTCTATGATATGATACATTTCATTACTTTTCAGTTGCTTGGAGCCTAATACCTTTTATTAGTGAATAGGAACACATATTCTTTTAGTTCCCCAACTAAAAATAAGACCAAAAACACTGATCAATCACAATAGGTAAAGCCTCACTTTGTTCCCTGTGCAAAGTTAGGCATTGGTGAGCATTCATTATTCATTCATTTTTCATAGTATCTCATATGGTCTTCATCAGCCTTCTTTATGGTCCAACTCTCACATCCATGCATGATTACTGGAAAAACCAGTAATGGAAAACCAAAGCTTTGACCAGATGGACAGTTGTCAGCTAAGTAATGTTTTTAATATGCTAAGTTTGTCATAGCTTTTTTCCAAGGAGCAAGTGTGTTTTAATTTCGTGGCTGCAGTCACCATCTGCAATGATTTTGGAGCCCAAGAAAAGAAAGTCTGTCACTGTTTCCATTGTTTCCCCATCTATTTGCCATGAAGTGATGGGAACGGATGTTATGATCTTCGTTTTTTGAATGTTGAGTTTTAAGCCAACTTTTTCACTTTCTTCTTTCACTTTCATCAAGAGGCTCTTTAGTTCTTCTTCACTTTCTGCCATAAGGATGGTATCATCTGATATCCGAGGTTATTGATATTTCAGCAGGCAATCTTGATTCCACCTTGTGCTTCATTCAGCCCAGCATTTTGCAAGATGTTCTCTGCATATAAATTAAGTAATCAGGATGGCAATATAAAGCCTTGAAGTATTCCTTTCGCAATTTGGAATCAGTCTGTTGTTCCATGTTTGGTTCTAACTGTTGCTTCTTTACCTGCATACAGATTTGTCAGGAGGCAAGTAAGGTGGTCTGGTATTCCCATCTCTTTCAGAATTTTCCAGTTTGTTGTGATCCACATAGTCAAAGGCTTTAACGTAGTCAATGAAGCAGATGTTTTTCTGGAATTGTTTTGCTTTTTTCTATGATCCAGCAGATGTTGGCAATTTGATCTCTGGTTCCTCTGCCTTTTCTAAATCCTGCTTGAACATCTGGAAGTTCTCAATTCATGTATTGTTGATTCTTCACGTATGTGAAGTTCTCAATTCACGTACCTAGCTTAGAGAATTTTGAGCATTACTGAGGTGTAGAGTGTAACATTCTTGAACCCACTATCCAGCATATACATTAATATTGTTCCTTATTTGACTCATAATTTTTTAAAGAAATAAAATGTTACAGTTATTGTTGAAGTTAACAGTACCCTTCTCATTCACATTTACAGTTTTCAGGGCAAATTTATGGACTGTAAACACTATTAAGTATCTTACTCTGTACATCCTTCTATAACTTGCTTTTTTATTCATCAGTATTTTCAAGATTTGTCCATGATTTGCAGATTATTTTTTCTTTAATTTTAAAAGTTTTGTAATGAATAAACCACAATTTGTGTATTGATTTTCTGGTTGGTAGATCATCATTATGCTTTATCAACTTTTTTTTTTTTGCCATTAAAACAATGTGAATTCTTTATCAATATTAGCAGTTCTCTCAATATACTAATAGGAATGCAACTGCTGGACATACAATATGTGTATTATCATATTTAATTGACCTTTTCAATTTGTGTTTCATGCTATCAGTTACATTTTAACTAGAATACTTTGTCAGAATTATTGTTTTCCTCTATATTCACCAACACCTAATTTTTTAGTTTTTGCCGATTTAATGTAAACAATTAATGATGTAATTTATTTTGCCTTTCTCCAGTTGCTATGGAAATTTAGCCACTTTTCATGTGTCCTTCTGCTGTTTGAGTTTTCTCCCTGTTCACAGTTTCAGTTTTGCTATTTGGGTTTTTTTCACTGATTCCTTCAGTTCAGTTCAGTTCAGTCGCTCAGTCGTGTCCAACTCTTTGAGACCCTATGAATCACAGCACACCAGACTTCCCTGTCCATCACCAACTCCCGGAGTTCACTCAAACTCAGCTCCATCGAGTCAGTGATGCCATCCAGCCATCTCATTCTCTGTCGTCCCCTTCTCCTCCCGCCCCCAATCCCCCCCAGCATCAAAGTCTTTTCCAGTGAGTCAACTCTTCACATGAAGTGGCCCAAGTATTGGAGTTTCAGCTTCAGCATCAGTCCTTCCAATGAACACCTAGGACTGATCTCCTTTAGAATGGACTGATTGGATCTCCTTGCAGTCCAAGGGGCTCTCAAGAGCCTTCTCCAACACTCCTAGTTCTGTATATATTATCAGTATTGATCCTTGGTTGGCTTTGTGAAAAACAAATGTCTTCTACCAATTTATATGTTGGGTTTTGATTTATTTATAGTATACAACTGAACAGGAGTTCCTGTGTTTTAATGTAAACAATTGTCATTCGAGAGTAGGTGCAGGAAAAAAGAAGTTTCTATTTAAGTGCCAAGGAATTTGATGCAGGGAATTAATTGCTAGGTAAGTCCCCAGAATAAGTGTGGTGTTTGTTTTGTTTTGTTTCCAAATATATGGGGTGGGGGGAGAGATGGGCTGTTTTTGTTTCCTTTTTCTTCCTTTCTTTTGTCTTTTACATTGTCACCAGAGAATGATACAGAGTGTTTCCAGTTGGTTGGAAATATCCTTTGTGACTTATGGAATCATCAACTTTAATGAATATTTTATGAGAGTTTGTAAGTAATGTGTGTTTTATTTGTTGGCTATGAGGTTCTATAAAAACCCTTTATATCAAGCATATAAACTATTTGCTCAAGACTTTCATACCTTTCATATCTTTACCAATTACTTTGTCTACTTGATCAATCTATTTCCTAGAAAACAACCTTTAGAATTTCCCACTGTGATTGTGAATTTGCTGATTTCTCCTTGTACAGTAAGCCCTTCATATCCATGAGTTTCCTTGATTTCAATCAACCTCACATTGACAACATAAAAAAAATTCCAGAAAGTATCAGAAAGAAAAAACTGAAAATGCTAAACACAGGCAGCTCTTTCTGTAGTGTTTACATTATATTAGGCATTGCATGTAAACTAAAGATACCTTAAGGAGTATGTGTGGACGTGCACAGGTTATATGCACATATTCTACCATTTCACATGAGGGATGTGGGTATCTGTGGATTTTGGTACCTTCGAGGGTCCTAGAATCAATCCCCCCAGATACTGAGGGATGACTGTACTGGTGACATTTTGCCCTTATGAATTTGAGACTATACTTTGAAATGAATATAAATTTAGGTATTCAGAACTCCTGAAAAGTTCTATCCTTTAACTTTTAACTCATGAACTTCTTTTCTTGCCTTAAAGTCTGTTTTGTCTGATATTTTTACAGCCACATCAGTTTCCTTTAGTTTAAGGCTAACTTATGTATTTTTTCCATAACATTACCTCTACATTTTCTGTGTAATTTATTTTAGTTATATCTCATATAAACACGTACAGATGGGTTTTCTCAAAATTTGTATTTTGAATAATTACATGTATACAAAAAACTTGAAGGAATAGAATAGGAAATATTACTTCCTTTACCTAAATTTACCAGCTGTTTTTATCACCTGTACATTTTATTTATAGGTTACACAATTTTAACATAAGTTGCCATTATATGCTACTTTATTCTGAATTGAATGATTTATACAATATACCACATATTACATTACATTTATAATATAATATATATATTACACATACATCTGCACACGAACTCATCAGTTCAGTTCAGTTCAGTCGCTCAGTCGTGTCTGACTCTTTGCAACCCCATGGACTGCAGCACGCCAGGCATTACTTTGCTAGCATGTGAGATGAGATGAGTGCAATTGAGCAGTTTGAGCATTCGTTGGCATTGCCATTCTTAGGGATTGGAATGAACTAATACATACATAACAATCATTCAAAAGTGTATTGCATGTACACTCATGGCTGATTCACGTCAATGTATGGCAAAAACCACTACAATATTGTAAAGTAATGAGCCTCCAATTAAAATAAATAAATTAATTAAAAAATGTGTATTGTTGAGCAATAATTCTTTGGTGAATATATCACAGTTTGTTTTTATCAATTCACCCATTGAAGGACATTTTAGTTGCTTCCAGTTTTTGGCTATCACAACTTAAGATGATATGAACACTTATGTCAATATGAGCAATGGTAGTTTTTTCTCTTAGAGAAATATCTGGGAATGGAATGGCTAGATTATATGGTAGGTTGTATGTTTAACTATTTTTTAAAATTTATTTTAATTGGAGGCTAATTACTTTACAATATTATAGTGGTTTTTGCTATACATTGACATGAATCAGCCATGGGTGTACATGTGTCCCCCATCCTGAAACCCCTCCCACCTCCTTCCCCATCACATCCCTTTGGGTCATCCCAGTGCACCAGCCCTGAGCACCCTGTCTCATGCTTCAAACCTGGACTGGTGATCTATTTCACATATGGTAATATACATGTTTCAATGCTATTCTCTCAAATCATCCCACCCTTGCCTTCTCCCACAGAGTCCAAAAGACAGTTCTTTACATCTGTGTCTCTTTTGCTATCTCGCATATAAGGTCGTTGTTATCATCTTTCTAAATTCCTTCAGTTCAGTTCAGTTCAGTCGCTCAGTCGTGTCTGACACTTTGCGACCCCATGAATCACAGCATGCCAGGCCTCCCTGTCCATCACCAACTCCCGGAGTTCACTCAAACTCATGTCCACAGAGTCGATGATGCCATCCAGCCATCTCATTCTCTGTTGTCCCCGTCTTCTCCTGCCTCAATCCCTCCCAGCATCAGAGTCTTTTCCAGTGAGTCAACTTGTCACATGAGGTGGCCCAAGTATTGGAGTTTCAGCTTTAGCATCGGTCCTTCCAATGAACACCCAGGACTGATCTCCCTTAGAATGGACTGGTTGGATCTCCTTGCAGTCCAAGGGGCTCTCAAGAGTCTTCTCCAACACCACAGTTCAAAAGCATCAATTCTTCGGCGATCAGCTTTCTTCACAGTCCAACTCTCACATCCATACATGACCACCGGAAAAACCATAGCCTTGACTAAATGGACCTTGGTTGGCAAAGTCATGTCTCTGCTTTTTAACATGCTATCTAGATTGGTCATAACTTTCCTTCCAAGAAGTAAGCGCCTTTTAATTTCATGGCTGCAATCAGCATCTGCAGTGATTTTGGAGCCCAAAAAAATAAAGTCTGACACTGTTTCCACTGTTTCTCCATCTAAATTCCGTATGTATGTGTTAATACACTGTATTGGTGTTTTTCTTTCTGACTTACTTCACTCAGTATAATAGTCTCCAGTTTCATCCACCTCATTAGAACTGATTAAAATATGTTCCTTTTAATAGCTGAGTAATATTCCATTATGTATATGTACTACAGCTTTCTTATCCATTCGTCTTGTGATGGACATCTAGGTTGCGTCCATGTCCTGGTTATTATAAACAGTGCTTCAATGAACATTGGGGTACATGTGCCTCTTTCAATTCTGGTTTCCTTGGTGTGTATGGCCAGCAGTGGGATTGCTGGGTCATATGGCAGTTCTATTTCCAGTTTCTAAAGTTATCTCCACACTGTTCTCCATAGTGGATGTACTAGTTTGCATTCCCACCAACAGTGTAAGAGGGTTCCCTTTTCTCCACACCCTCTCCAGTGTTTATTGTTTGTAGCCTTTTTGATAGCAGCCATTCTGACCGGCATGAGATGGTACCACATTGTGATTTTGACTTGCGTTTCTCTAATAATGAGTGATGGAGAAGGAAATGACAACCCACTCCAGTGTTCTTGAAGGAGAAAACTTCATGGACTCCATCTTAGGCCAGGCTGCGAACATTAGGCTACACACATGGTCACCCTCCCAATGGACTCTGAACTTTGAGCCCGGTGTTTATAGAAGTGTCATACCAATGGGAAACCAGACCCCTGGATAAAAGAGCCTCAGGACTTGTACTTGGACTCTTCGCTGCCTAAAAGAATATGATAATTATCTCTGTAATAGAACAAAGTGGTAAATTCCATCATGTTTATTGGGATATGACCACAGGCCTATTGATAACTGTCCACTGTTTATCTAGTCTGTGACACATGAATCATGGGTTAACTTTGATTGTATCTCTCTTTTACCTTGTCCAGACTAGTTTTAAGGAATTTGGGGAGGTGGGTTTGAGCACATACACTTAGGGTATATAAGGTTTTCACAAAAACTGGTGGGGGTCCTTGGCTAAGAGGAGACTCTGCCTTGGGCCCGCCGGTATAATAAACTGCACTCTACTATCTGCATTGTCCTTCTGAGTGAGTTTGTTTCCTGGAACGCGTGGCTATAACATTTGGTGCATTGGCTGGGAAACTCCTTATTTTGAGGAGACAAGTCCCATTTGGGACTACTCTGAGGCCTTGTGGCTTGAATCTTCTAGAGGGGGGAAGGCGCCTCGCCCTTCTGGAAGGATTCTGCTTCTCAACGCCTGGACCTTTCACATTAGCAGGTAGTGGATGGCAGCAGGGAAACAGAGCTCAGGTGAGGAGGAACCCACCCAGCAGGGTGGAAGAGGGCCTGATCGCCCCCCTGGGAGGGACTAGAAGGGGCGGGGACCCTCAGGAGCCTGGAATAGGCAGGCGGCGATTGCTTGGTACACAGGCCAACGAGAGTGCTAGGGCTTAGGAAGGAAATTTGTGAAGGTCATTTAGGAGGTGTGTCCACGCCGTCTCAGGGAAAATTATTACCAGTGATCGCCAAGGGATTTTTAGGATAGGAAACTGGTCCTAATATGCTCATATTCTGCCTTCCCCCAGGAGGTGTCCTGTCTGCTGTGAAATTCTTGACCCCCTCGGAATCATCAGGCTAGAAGGAGGGGGATACATAAGTGAGTATGAATTGGCTTTTCCAGAGACGGCCTGGGACATGGGATATTTAATCCATCTATGTTTTCATCCGCACCTGATCAAGCCCATCAAGGCAGAATGGACTTTAAGGGAGAAACCGTCTTGGACCACGTGGTGTTCTGGTTTGGCCTTGCTGACAGGCAGGTGAAGACACGCCGATCCCCATTCTCCCTCTGGGATCTGGCAGGATTTGGACGAGGATGCCCTGCCCCTCCCCCATACTGGATGATGACCCAACCGCTGGCCCAGTGCTCTACCAGGACCAGAGGCCACCTTAATCCAGGCCAGGTGAAGTCCTGCAGCAGCTGCGGCTCCTCCACCAGCTCTCCCGGAGGTCATAGAGCCGCCACCTTGGTGGGCTCCGATCCCGGTGGCAAAAGCCTCTGGCCAACACTTCTAGGATCTGGCTCCAGCCGAACCGCCCAAGCTATACCCACCTCTCCCATGATTACTGACAGGAAGGGGAGAGAGACGTTGGAATTAAGCAGAGACTGCGCTCTGCCAGAGAGCCAGAGGGAATGAAAGAGAACAGACAAGAGATTTGCAATGCTAGCTGCTGCTCTGGGAAAGTCCATCTCGGGCCCTCCGGAAAACCTCATCTGTTCCAGGGACAGGACAGTCCTCAACCGGTCGCAACGGAGGCCCCGGCCCTGTTATAGCCAAACCAGTGTGCCTGGTGCAGAGGTTTTGGCCACTGGAAGAATGAATGCCTTAAGGCAAGGAAGGAAGAGTAAGCTCCCGCAGTTGTGGGGCTTGCTGACTTGGAAATGAAGTAGGTCTGCCGGGGCTCAGAGATATCAGGTCCCCTAGAGCCCATGGTAACCTTAAAACTGGGGGACCAAAACATTGACTTCATGATGGATACAGGAGCAGAACTGTCGGTAGTAACAAAACCTATGGCAGCACTGTCCAAAAAGACTACTGCTGTAACTGGGGTATCGGGAAAAGACATGATTAAATCATTTTGCCAGCCCAGAAAATGTCAGATGGGAGCACCAAGTGATTCATGAATTCCTCTACATTCCTGAGTGCCCAGTACCCCTGTTAGGAAGAGACTTGCTCTCTAAACTAGGAGCACAAGTGACTTTCTCCCCTGAGGAGAGGCCCACCTTCTGGATGGGCACTGTGACTTACTTGGTGTCTCTCTCAATACCCGCCAAGATGAGTGGAAGTTGCATGAGCCTCGGAAAGAAGAACTGGGTGGGCCAGAAGAGCATGAGAGAGAGCTAACTCAATTATTCCCCAAGCTCTGGGCAGAAGACAACCACCCCCTCCCCCTAGGCTGGCTAAACATCAAGCCCCAGTGATAATAGAACTCAAACCAGGCACCATCCCGGTTAGAAAGCGCCAGTACCCGCTACTGATAGAGGCCTGGGCCGACATACTGCCCCACATCAGTAGATTGAAACAAGCGGGCATTCTAGTAGAGTTCCAGTCGGCTTGGAATACGCCAATCCTGCCAGTCAAAAAGTAAGGAGGACAGGACCATAGGCCTGTACAAGATCTCAGGCTAGTCAACTAGGATACTGTGACTTTACACCCCACTGTTCCAAACCCCTATACATTACTTAGCCTCCTCCTGCCAAGGACTAAAGTTTATACTTGCCTAGATGGGGAAGCCTGGTGGGCTGCCATCTATGGGGTCGCACAGAGTTGTACACGACTGAAGTGACTTAGCAGCAGCAGCAGATCTCAAGGATGCCTTCTTCTGCATACACCTCGCCCCAGCGTCACAGACCATCTTTGCCTTTGAATGGAAGATCCGGTTGGGGGCACCAAACAACAGCTCACCTGGACTCCCCCACAAGGGTTTAAGAATTCCCCAACCATCTTGGGGAAGCCTTGGCTTCTGACCTGGACTCATTCCACCCGAAAGAGTATGGCTGTTGGCTCCTCCAATACGGGGATGACCCACTGCTGGCTGCTGAGAGCAAGGAAAAATGCCTGGAAGGGATAAAAGTGCTGCTCCAGCTGCTTATGGAAGCAGGTTACCGGGTATCGAAGAAGAAGGCACAGATCTACAAAGAAGAGGTTAATGTTGCCTCTCGGGTATTCAGACACAAACCTCCGGGGAGTCAGCTGAGAGGCACGCTGCCCCTTGAACACCTGGGAGTGGACTTCACTGAAATGAAACCTCACCGACACTACCGTTACCTACTGGTCATGGTATGTACGTTCTCGGGATGGATAGAAGATTTTCCTACCTGGACTGAAGAGCATCAGAAGTAGCCCGGTGCCTGCTTAGGGAAATAGTTCCTGGATTTGGACTTCCTACCAGCATTGGATCAGACAATGGCCCGGCTTTTGTAGATGATTTAGTACAAGTAAGCAAAACTTTAAACACTAAATGGAAACTGCACATTGTGTATAGGCCCAGAGTTCTGAGATGGTGGAATGAATCAACCGGACACTTAAAGAGACTCTCCAAGTGGATCATAGAGACTGACTGCTCCTGGGTGAACTTGCTTCTGACGGCTCTGCTCAGACTCAGGATGACCCCACAGTCCCAAGGCTATTTTTCATATGAAATTGTGTATGGGAGGCCCCCTCCCATAATAAAGCAGGTGTCAACAAATTTGCCTCTGGTAAGGGGGAGACAGGATTTCGTAGCAGATGGAACTGGGTATGGTAATAAATCGAGTAACTAAGTTTGTACAAGAAAGGGTGCCGTTCCCCCTTGGGGAACAGATTCATCAGTTTACGCTTGGTGACCAAGTATGGGTCAAAGATTGGAAACTTGATTTACTAGCCCCTAGGTGGAAGGGCCCTTATACTGTTATTCTAACTACCCCTACTGCAGTTAAAGTTGCAGGTATTGCCCCTTGGATCCATCACACGAGGGTGAAGAGAGCATACCACGCAGACCCAGAAAACTCTGAGTGGACTTCACAGAGAGACCACGCTGACCTTCGAGAGACGAAGACCATCCTTAAGAAGAAAGAAAAGAAGATCCCAGACGAGCCCCTTGAGGATGAAGCCGCAGAATCAACTCCTGCTGCTTAGTCTCATCAACGTGCACATTCCTATGCGGACTTCACAAAACCTCCAACTGTTGGGTATGTGGGGCTATGCCTCTGTCTGTGATGGGTGGACTTCCCTGGTGGCTGTCACTGCTCCGCCAAGGAGATTTTAAACCATTGTGTCTCTTTTCTGGGACACAATCATAATCTCTCCCTGCTCTCTGGGTGTAAGCCAGACCTATAGTCAATAGACTCGGGTCATAGGGTTACATTTGATATAAATGCCAGTGTAACAAAAGCCTAACCTACAACAAGCCCCAATAAATCTACCTTATTGACATGCTAGGTGGACAAGCTCTGTGTTTCAATGATATGAGTATATTGCTGCCTTATTCTTACCCTCTATAGGGACAACAGATATTATGATTAAAGTAGAGGCCTTGACTAATTTCACAAAACAGTCCCTCCTAGATAGAACAAAAGCCATCCAAGCCTTAAATGAAGTGCAAATCCAAATGAGAAAAGCGGTAATTCAAAATAGAATGGCTTTGGACATACAGCTGCTTAAGGAGGGACCTGTGCTATAATTAAGGTTGAATGTTGTGTATGCACTCCTGACTTATCTGGCAATGTATCAACTGCTTCAGATATCATGAAAAACCAGGTGAAAGCAATGGCAAAAGAAAACATTCCTTTCTGGACTTCGGTCCTATCTTGGGTGAAGGGAGATTGGTGGAAAACTATATTTACCATTGTTATAGTTGCCTTGATAGTTTTGCTTTGTGGACCCTGAATTTTACAATATATTATGAACTTTGTAACCCGAAAGTTGATGTCATTCTCCCAAATTGGTGGTCAGAGAGTCAGGGTGCAATATATCTCTATGAATGATGCTCATAATATGAGTTAAGAGTATCAAGAGTGGGGAATGAAGGAGGAAACTTCATGGACTCCATCTTAGGCCAGGCTGCGAACATTAGGCTACATGCACAGTCACCCTCCCAATGGACTCTGAACTTTGTGCCCGGTGTCTGTAGAAGTGGCATACCAATGAGAAACCAGACCCCCCAGATAGAAGAGCCTCAGGACTTGTACTTGGACTCTCCATTGCCTAAAAAATATTCCTTGGCTAAGAGGAGACTCTGCCTTGGGCCCACTGCTGTAACAAACTGCACTCCACTATCTGCATTGTCCTTCTGAGTGAGTTTGTTTCCTGGAATGTGTGGCTATAACATTCTTGCCTGGAGAATCCCATGGACAGAGGGGCCTGGTGGGCTACAGTCTATGGGGTTGCAAAGAGTCGGACACGACTAAGCAACTAACACAGACACACACAATAATGAGTGATGTTGAGCATCTTTTCATGTGTTTGTTAGCCATCTGTATGTCTTCTTTGGAGAAATGTCTGTTCAGTTCTTTGGTCCATTTTATGATTGGGTCGTTTATTTTCCTGGTATTGAGCTGCATGAACTGCTTGTACATTTTTGAGATTAATTCTTTGTCAGTTGCTTCATTTGCTATTATTTTCTCCCATTCTGAAGGCTGCCTTAACTTTTAAAGAAATTATCAGTTTTCCACAGTGCTTTTTCCATTTCCATTCCCACCAGCAATGCTGGAAAGTTCTGTTTCTTCCACATCCTTGCAAACGCTTACTTTGGTCAATGTTTTTAATTTCAGCTATCTAAAAGTTGTATATTCATATTTCATATGTGATTTTAATTTATATTCCCCTGATAATGAATGATGTTCAGTATCTTTACATGTTCTCATTTGCTATTAGTATACATTCTTTGGTGAAATGTATGTTTAAATCTTTTGCCCATTTTTACTGGCTTCTTGTTTTATTAATGCATTTCAATAATTTATTCCATTAAATTTAACTTTCACAAGAGACTCAATTAGTTAATATCTCTTATCCATTTCTAAACAAAACCCTGAACTTTGCCCCCCACACCACAACCCCCGTCCGCCTTATTTCTGTTTTTTTGCTGTTTTAGTTTCACTTTGTTTCCATGTGTCTATTTATCTATCTCCCCACCCATCCATTCTAACATCTCTGTTCTCTTTTTGTGAAACTCCAGTCAGAAATGTTTTACCTATTCAGTGTGTGCTTCATGTCTCTTAATTAATCTTTCATGTTTTCCATTTCTTTATATCTCTGTGTTGCTTTCTGGGGAATATTCTCATAGAGTCACCTTCTTATTTCCCTCTTGAACTGTGGCAGGACAACTATGTTACCTCCTCTTTCACACTTCTAATTGTGGAAGTTTCATTTGTAGAAAATTGTTTGGTTCTTTTGGTTCTTTTTTAGATTCATTTATCTTTCTGTTAGTGTTCATATCTAGACCTTCTTTTACCTCTTAAATGAATTTATGTATATTATGAATACATATTCTTTTGGTTCTTTTTTAGATTCATTTATCTTTCTGTTAGTGTTCATATCTAGACCTTCTTTTACCTCTTAAATGAATTTATGTATATTATGAATACATATTCAATAATTACTCTCATATTGGTCTGTTACCATGGTTCTTTGGTTCACAGTTCAGTTGGCACATCTCACTTTCTCACATGGAGAGTTGTTCCCTCAGTTCTTTGTAACTCACTTTTTGTACATGCACCTTCTGTGGGTGTTGTTTTCTCTTGGATAATTTCATGTGTCCTAGTTGTGAAAGTGTCACTGGCTTTGATTCTGGCAGAATCCCAGGGGTTTCAAAGGTCCTTTGTGTTAATTTATCTCCTGTGACTCCCATTCAGTTGCTGGTAATGTAAATTTAAGTTCCATCTCTGGTATAGGCTTGGGGTGTGATTTCCCCCAGTTGCCTTTTTATTTCTTTCTACTTTGGGCTTTGAGGGAAGCATGAGTTTCCTTGTCGGCTCCATGGTCTATAGGCAGGGAATTTTCTGGTTTCATAGAATGGAAGGGGCAGCTCTGAAGGGGCAGGCTTTATGAAGGAAAGAGTCCCTGAGCCAGATGTCCACCAGCTATGGCCCAGCACCACATCTTTAGCCCACAGTGAGAGTATTAGAACCCTAACTCCAGCCCTTGGAACTTTTGTCCTTTTGGATTTTGAAAAGTGAAAATGTTAGTCCCTCAGCTGTATCTGACTCTTTGCAACCCCAGGGACTGTAGCCTGCCAGGCTCCTCTGTCCATGGGATTTCCCAGGCAAGAACACTAGAGTGGGTTGCCATGGCTTTCTCCAGGGGATCTCCCAAACCCAAGGATTGAACCTGCATTGAGGCGGATTCTTTACCAGCTGAGCCACCGGGTAGCCCCAAATATATTATTCCTCACTTGCCTTGTTATTGTAAATTCCTGTAGAAAGTGTTTTCAAGCATTTCCACTCTGTCCATCTCACCTCCCACCTCTACTAAACTGCTCTGAGACCTTCCCTAAGCTTCTTCAGAGAAAGCAAAGGAGAGACATGCAAGCAGGTTTGGAAATTATGTTTCTGAGATGGCAGTAGTGTCTTTTTTTTTCTCTTCCTGTTGAAAGCCTCCCCATTTCCCAAGCCCTCCACCTTTCCGCAGATCAAGTCCGACCTTCCGCTAGTACTATTTCCTTTGCATTCCCTCGCAGCCCTGGGTCCACCCAATCCTCCAGGCCGGCCCCTCGAGGCCCCGCCCCCTCGAGGCCCTCACGGCCCCGCCCCTATAGGCCCCGCCCCGAGGCTCCTCATGGCCCCGCCCTAGAGCCCGTCCCCGAGGCCCCTCGAGGCCCCGCCCCCAACGGCGTCCCGGTCCCTCTCCGGTCCCTGCCAGTCGCGCTGGGCCACTCTCTCGTCCCGCCTCCGATCACGAGCCCTGCCTGTCCCCGCTCCCCTCCGGGCCAGGGGCCGCCGCTGCGGAAGGATGGAGCCTAGGGCCGGCGCCTTCTCCGAGGAGCAGTTCCGGGAGGCCTGCGCCGAGCTCCAGCGGCCCGCACTCTCCGGGGCCCCCTGGGAGCTGCTGGTGGAGACCCAGGGCATCAGCGTCTACCGGCTGCTGGACCAGGTAGCTGTCCGCCCCTGGAGGACCGCCGGGCGGCCGTCTGCGGGGGGCGGGGTGGGGGGTGCCCCCGGGGGGTGAGGATTGGAGTGGGAGGTGCTCCCGGGGGGCGGGGGTGGGGCTACTCCCAGGGGATGGGGGTGGGAGGTGCTCCCGGGGGGCGGGGGTGGGGGGACCCGACAGGGCAAATGTTTTGTTACAAGTTAACGACAGAGTGAAAACATGGGTCTGCGGATTCTTACTTAACCGCATGCACTTGCCTGCACGGGACATGAGCCTCGTTCCTGGGCGGGTGCCAGTGGTTTCTGTGGGGCGGGGAGTATGTTAAAATTGAATCCAGGAAGAAAAGCGACTGGGCTTTTCAGAGTGGATGTGCAGGGTGGTATGTGTGGCGTGAGGAGTATTGCTGAAAAGGGACCTTCTGTCGTCTCTAGTCATTTCACTAACTTGCTTCTTTGAGTGCTGTCCCAGACCTTGTAAATTGCACTGAATAACTTTAGCCTGAAGAAAAAGTTAACAAAAAGTCTGGGGAAAAGTTAAAGGGTAGGAGGAATGGAGTTGCAGGTGTGCCGCAGGCCTTTGGAGCCAAGTAACCGGCCAGGTGGAATGAGCCTGTCATCTGTGTGTTAGCTGCTGCATGGCAAGTAGGTTAAAAGTCACCTTTAGGCAAGGTAAGTGAAGTGCAGGTTTCCTGGCAGAGACCAGAGTAGGGAGGAGCTCTGAGTCTGTGTGTCCCAGGGTCACTGGGTACAACAGGATGAGCAGGAAGCTCAGTGTAGAGCAGGCAGAATTACTTTCTGAGTGTCATTTAAGCATTTACCTTGCTACAAAAATGGACATGTTTTCAGAAAAAAAATCCTTTTATCTTCTGTATAAAATCGTTTCATTTTCCACACTGGCCACATCCAGGCATTTGCCAGATGTTGGCGATTCACTGCTCAGATGTATCTGATGTCTCGCCCCTATCCCTTCTCTTTTTTTCCTTGGTCTTTGTTACTCTGAGTGCCACCTCTTACCTAGAATTGCAGTGATCTTCTGACTCGCTTCTTGGCCTTCCACCCTTTCCCTTCCATCCTGCACACCTGAAAGGGATTGTGATCTTATCATTCCCTTTCCAATGGCCCTGTTGATTGCGTAAAAAATAATTCCTACAGTAGAGATAAGAGAGCCTTCCTCAGTGATCAATGCAAAGAAATAGAGGAAAACAACAGAATAGGAAAAACAAGAGACCTCTTCAAGAAAATTAGAGATTCCAAGGGAACATTTCATGCAAAGATGGGCGCGATAAAGGACAGAAATGGTATGGACCTAACAGAAGCAGAAGATATTAAGAAGAGGTGGCAGGAATACACAGAAGAACTGTACAAAAAAGATCTTCACGACCAAGATAGTCACGATAATGTGATCACCGACCTAGAGCCAGACATCTTGGAATGTGAAATCAAGTGGGCCTTAGAAAGCATCACTACGAACAAAGCTAGTGGAGGTGATGGAATTCCAGTGGAGCTATTTCAAGTCTTGAAAGATGATGCTGTGAAAGTGCTGCACTCAATATGCCAGCAGATTTGGAAAACTCAGCAGTGGCCACAGGACTGGAAGAGGTCAGTCTTCATTCCAATCCCAAAGAAAGGCAATGCCAAAGAATGCTCAAACTACCGCACAATTGCACTCATCTCACACGCTAGTAAAGTCATGCTCAAAATTCTCCAAGCTAGGCTTCAGCAGTATGTAAACCGTGAACTCCCAGATGTTCAAGCAGGTTTTAGAAAAGGCAGAGGCACCAGAGATCAAATTGCCAACATCTGCTGGATCATGGAGAAAGCAAGAGAGTTTCAGAAAAACATCTATTTCTGCTTCATTGACTATGCCAAAGCCTTTGACTGTGTGGATCACAATAAACTGTGGAAGATTCTGAAAGAGATGGGAATCCCAGACCACCTGACCTGCCTCTTGAGAAACCTGTATGCAGGTCAGGAAGCAACAGTCAGAACTGGACATGGAACAACCGACTGGTTCCAAATAGGAAAAGGTGTACGTCAAGGTTGTATATTGTCACCTTGCTTATTTAACTTATATGCAGAGTACATCATGAGGAACACTGGGCTGGAAGAAGCACAAGCTGGAATCAAGATTGCCGGGAGAAATATCAATAACCTCAGATATGCAGATAACACCACCCTTATGGCAGAAAGTGAAGAGGAACTCAAAGGCCTCTTGATGAAAGTGAAAGAGGAGAGTGAAAAGGTTGGCTTGAAGCTCAACATTCAGAAAACAAAGATCATGGCATCTGGTCCCATCACTTCATGGGAAATAGATGGAAAAACAGTGGAAACAGTGTCAGATTTTGTTTTTTTGGGCTCCAAAATCACTGCAGATGCTGATTGCAGCCATGAAATTAAAAGACGCTTGCTCCTTGGAAGGAAAGTTGTGACCAACCTTGATAGTATATTAAAAAGCAGAGACATTACTTTGCCGACCAAGGTCCGTCTAGTCAAGGCAATGGTTTTTCCCGTGGTCATGTATGGATGTGAGAGTTGGACTGTGAAGAAAGCTGATCACCGAAGAATCGATGCTTTTGAACTGTGGTGTTGGAGAAGACTCTTGAGAGTCCCTTATACTGCAAGGAGATCCAACCAGTCCATTCTAAAGGAGATCAGTCCTGGATGTTCATTGGAGGGACTGATGCTAAAGCTGAAACTCCAATACTTTGGCCACCTCATGTGACGAGTTGACTCACTGGAAAAGACTCTGATGCTGGGAAAGGTTGGGGGCGGGAGGAGAAGGGGACGACGGAGAATGAGATGGCTGGATGGCATCACTGACTCTGTGGACATGAGTTTGAGTGAACTCCGGGAGTTGGTGATGGACAGGGAGGCCTGGCGTGCTGTGATTCATGGGGTCGTGGAGAGTCGGACACGACTGAGCGACTGAACTGAACTGAACTGAACTGAACAGTAACAGCCTACTCATTGCATGCTGTCTTATGCTCCAGGCCCGGTTAAGTGCTCTGCAGACACTGACTTAGCCCTCACATTGGTGCCATGCTGTCAGGCACTATATAGACTATCACCTTCTTACCAATTTGGAAATGAATATACGGAAAGGTTAAGTTGATGGCTCAAGACCACCTCTGGGGTTGGAACTCAGCTTTCTAGCTCCAGACCTGTGCTATGATACACTCCTCCACTGACTTTGAGAGAGGGCAAGTATGCCAGGTGGACTGTGCTCAGGGGGCTAGGCTGGTCCAGGGCCCATGGCTCCTCCACACCAGTCCTGTCCTCCCATCAGCCCGGCCCACTCCCCTCACGTCCCTTGAAGGGCTTGTGCTCTTTTGCTTTTGTGCCTTTTATCCCACAACAGCAGCTGCCTGAGCTGAGACAGAGTGTCTGGCTTTGTATTGTTTCCTTTGTGTATTGATGTGGAGCAGGGCCCACCTCCCTCCTGGGGGGAGGATGGCTATTCAGAACTGTTCCTATCTCTATCAACCATAATATAAGTCTTATTTCCACCTGTTCTGGGCCTGAGGGCAGTCATAGTACATTGATGTAAGTTACAAGTCTTTCCAGAGAGCTCCCATAAGTTGGAGGCCATACACTTCCCATAGGTGTGTAGTCTGGGGCCCACTGCCCTGTGGCCACCTTGATCTGCATGTGTATTCAGTGTCTAGAAACTCTGTTGTGTCAGGTGCATGCCTTTTCCAAGAACCTTAGTTGCACATCCGGTGTTATTTGCTGCCTGACCCATTTTGCTAGAGCCTCATTTTCTTTCCAGGTTGCCTCCCATCCTTTACTTTCCTCCTGGAAGAGAACTCCCTTGAATCCCTCGGTTAGTAAATCTTGTCTTCTGAATGCCACTCCATGTCCAGGTGAATTCAGCTTGTCCTGCCCTGCCTAGACATGCACTTATCTCCCCTAAAACCCTGTGCCCTCTTCTGTCTTGTGATCCAGTGTGGTTTCATCCACCGTGCATGTTATTGATACTATGCGACTCTGTTTCCTCCTCCACCCACTTCCCTGGCCCAGAGCCATTGTGCATATGGCCTTGGATTCCCAGGTCCCTGACTGGAGGGCGAACCAGAAAATCCTGGCCCCTCTGTTAATTTTCACCTTGGTTTACAAACCAGACTATTGCCCAGGTCATTCCAGGTCAGGTTTTTCATTGCAATTGTTATCATCTGGCTTTTTAAATTCCTCCGACTGGTGTACAGAGTGGACTTGTTTGGGGCCCTTTAATGTTAGGGGGCTAGCAGGGGGTCTTATTGACTCCCCTGACTTTTGATGGAGATGAATTACGACCTTTACTTCAGTCCCATCAATAGACACATCATTCATCTTACTTCTTAATAACCATCTACAGATTTCCACCCTGCTGGAATGAGTCCCTTGATTCTTCCTGTCTCTTCCTATTTCTTGTTAATGTGAAACCCATAAGCAGAAGCTGAGACAGGTAATCTGATAAGGCTTCTTGAAATGCTTGATTTTGTTTCCATAAGGTTACGTTTGGTACCCATACAAAAATAACCCTTTTCATCAAAGTTCTTGCTAAATCTTTGTTGAGTAAGGGACATGGTCAATGGATGAATGTCCTGATTATGATAAAGGCAGTCCATCATGGTTTTCATACAAATCATATTAGCTGTTTCATCAGGGGTGTACCATTTGGAATTTATGGAATAGGAAGAATCAGACAGTCCCCCTTCTTAGACTTTTCAATGACTTTTATCCAGTTGAACCAGATTGACTGTTCCACAAGGAATAACCTGCTGTGAGTCTGAATCAGGGAGGTGTGATCATGACCTAAAAATGATGCTGTAACAAAGTTACTATCACATGATTTGAAAAGACTGACATAAGCATAGAGGTACTTGAAAGAGTTTGCAGTGTAACAGATAAATTGTATTTGAAAGTAAAAAAGATTGTGGCTTCTTTTTAGTAGGCACAAATAATTCTGAATCTTATTCTTGAACAATGGCTACTTTTGATATACACCTTTTGATACTTGTCCATTTTCTCTTTTCCTATTAAATCACAGAATTTTAGACTTAGTGTCTTTGAAACCATTCTGTCCAATTACCATCACCCTTTCTTTCTTCTTTTTTCCTGCTTTCTTTGCCTACTGTGTTTCTTTGTTCTCACCTTCTTTTTCTCTCCCAAAGTGTAGTGCTGACTTATCTTTACATGGCCCCTTGCTAAAATGCTATTACACATAAGATTTCATTTGCCCCCTCAACAAATATAGAAGATAGGTAGAGACAGGTTTATTTTCCTATTTTATGGATGGCAGTAAGACCCAGATTGAGCCACATAAGACCTCATAGCTAGTAATTAGATATGAACCAGTGTACTTGGATAAACTCAGTACCAAGTATATAGCTTGCTTCAATTCAGAACTACATTCTTTTTCTCCAAGCTAAGCAAAGCTAAACCAGTCAATCCAAAAGGAAATCAGTCCTGAATATTCATTGGAATATTCAACTCATGCTGAAGCTGAAATTCCAATACTTTGGCCGCCTGATACAAAGAACTGACTCATTGGAAAAGGCCCTGATGCTGGGAAAGATTGAAGGCGGGAGGAGAAGGGGACGACAGAGGATGAGATGGTTGGTTGGCATCACCGACTCGGTGGACGTGAGTTTGAGTAAGCTCTGGATGGACAGGGAGGCCTGGTGTGCTGCAGTCCATGGGGTTGCAAAGAGTTGGACATGCCTGAGTGACTGAACTGAACTGAAAGCGAAGCTAGTTCAGCGCTGCTGTGTGTGATGCTCTTCTTTGTGGTGCTGTGGGAAAGAGCATGGATTTTGGAGGCAGATAGTCTTGGGTTACAATCTCTGCTCCATTCCACTATCATTCATTTATTCGGGAGATATTCACTGCATGCCTCCCATGTGGTAGTGCCTTGACAGACACTGGGCATAAGCAGGGAGCAGGAAGTTGGAGCTGCTGGTTCAGTGAATGAGCTTCTTAAACAATATATGCACTGATGATAGTAAACATAGTATATAATGAAATGGCAGCTGAAAAATGCAGCAAAAAAAGCAAAGTGGGATGAAGGGATACAGAGACGTTATGGCAGAGGTGGGGATATCCAGGGGGTGATGTGATGTGCTTTAGATATAGGGAATCTGGAAAAACCCTCTTCCAGAGGTAACAATTGAGTGGAGGTACACATGAAATAAGAGATTGCGTCCTGCAAATATTAGAGGAGAAATGGACCAGAGAGTGTTCCTCAAAGCTCAAGAGCTGTCTGCGGAGCTCTCAGGACATCTCTCAGCCCTATTAGAGCCCCATATTGAACTGAGTTGGAGTGGAGCTTGGATGGTCCCTTTGAAAAGTTCCCCTTTCACATAGAGGCTGATTATTCTGTGCTGTCTACTTTGGTGTGTTTGAAATCCCTCAAAATAAAATATGTTTTTGTTGCTTCTTTTTGTTTTTTAATGTGAAAGCTTCCCAAGAGATTTTAATGAGCGTGCTGTGTTATAAACCATTGCAGTAGAGGGAACACTGAGTGCTAAGTTGTAGGGCCAGGCTGACCTTCCCTTGTTTTCCAGGACGAGCCAGAAGGACGCAGGACCACAGTGAACCTGGTGTTGGAGAGTGGCCAGGAGTCAGGGCCCACTTACTACTTGGGGGATATTGGCCGGCTGCTATTTCATGTTAAAATCTCAGCTTCCTCATTTGCAAAACAAGTATAATTCTTGCTTTTTAGGATCGTTGGCTTCTTACAAACATTGAGTGAAATATACATGGCAGGGTGATTCTTGACCTTGAGCATACACTGGACTCACCTGCAAAGCCTGTTAAAATTCACAGTTAATATCCTACTCTGTTTCAGATTCAGTGAATCTGGGGGGGACTTGAGAGTTGGCTTTACATTTCTTTACTTCTTCTCTTTCTTCTTCTTTTTAAGGTTTTATTTTTACCTAATGGCTGGGTGATGCTGAAGCTCCATGGATTATCCTTTGCGAACCATTGATGTATGGGGAGCTTCTCACCTGGTGCTCAAGGCACACCTCCCCATGTGGAGGTGCCTAAAGGCAGGAGAGGGAAGAATGAAAAGGAAGAATATCTTAAGGTGAAAGTAATGTCCACTTTAAGACTACCTCTTCCTGGTCTGAGCTTAAATGGTAAACCCACGTGTGATTCAAAATAAAATATAACATAACATATTTGAGGTTTATGGTACAAAGATTCCTCTCTTGCATGTGAAATTGCAGTACGGCTCTAGTAATCCAGAGCTTTTCTGGACTGTATGTACCGTATGTTTTTGGAAGTGGTGGTGGCAATGGTCTAAAGCAGGGATTGCAAATTTTTTTCTGTAAAGAGCCAAATAAAAAATAGGCTTTATAGACTAAGAGGCTATATATTGACTTACATAACCACTTTGAAATCTAAAAACTATTGTTAGCTTGTGGACTGTGAAAAACAGCCAGCATGACAGATTCAGTAACTCCTGGTCTAAAATACCATTTTGATGCTCACTTGCTCTGAGGCTTTGGGATTTATGAACCTTGGGCCCTAGTTGAGTGTCAGCTTCCTCATCTATAAGCTGGAGATAATTCCTTTTCTGCCAGATTTGTGCAGGGATCCAATGAGAGGATACATTTTGAAGCCCCTAGTAAATTAAATGGTGTTTGCTGTGAGTAGGGTGATTTGTTGTACTCTACCCTTCAAGACCTGCATTATGCTTGTCCTGGTAAAACATATTACAAAGCTCTTTCACTCAGAACTGCCCACTAGAATGGTCAATTATATGGTCACCTTGGCCGCAGCTCTATATACTCTGACGGCTTGTTAATGCTCTAATAATATGTTGGGAGAGGCCAATGACACTGTACGGTGGGGTCATAGGCTGTGAACTCTGCTGTCACATTGCTGGCTTCAAGCCCAGGTTCTTTTGCAACGAATGAGCTTCAGGTCAAGCGCGTTAGTTGTGTGACCTTGGGTGAGTTTTGTAATCTTCTGGTGTTAACAGCTGTATTTATTGAGGTATCACTTAAGTACCTCAGAGTTTAAGTTTATGGAATCATGCATCCTTCCCCGAGTCTAATTTTTGAATATTTGTGTTATCCCCAAAGAAACGTGTTGCCCGTTTGTAGTCATCTCCTGTTCCCGTTCCCAGTCTCAGACAACCACCAAGCTACTTGGTTTCTCTGCAAATCTGGGTTTTTCTGGGTAGTCTGGGGCAGGAACACTGGGCTAGGGACTGGAAGGAAAGTTTCCCATCCAGGTTTTGCCAGCAGGAGTCATCAGCTGCCTTTTGATGCGTCACTGTCATTTTTTACATAAGAATCTAAGGCTCCTTCAAGCTCTGTGAGCCTGTGCCATCATTACTGACATTCTTAGCTTGTCGTTTGGAACAGTGGCTTGGAGCAAGTGTTCAGAGAGAGTGGAGCCATATTAGGAGCCGTCGTGGGGAGAAGAAGGGGACAGTGTCCTCTGTCTGGCTGTCCCAAAGCTAACTGTAGAACTCGAGCAAGTATGTCACCTCTCTGAGTTTCATGTCATAGGGACATGACACCAATGTCCCTATTGATACCACAGGGCTCTGTTGAGATTACACAAGATAGTGAGCATAAAACTGGAAACTGCACTGTGTTTAGAGAAATAAATGTTAGTATTATTGAAAGAGTTTATAGCAGGTCAGAGTGATTTGACAGCTTCCAGTGCAGAATGCATGGCAGTTGTAGTGACGCTGACAGATCACCAAAGCAAATCCATTCCAAGCTGAAAAGCCAAGTGTAAACTTTGCCTGACTGTTTTCTCAGGCCCAAGAATATAGTGGGCCCATGGTGGTGGTTTTTTTTTTTTTTCCTGTGGTATATAGTGGAAGGAGGTGGAACTTTCTGTAATACAGTGTGTGAAGTTTCAGATTTCTATGCAAAATTAAATATGCTGCAGTTTAATGTCTATTAATTGTGTCCATTATGTCTTATTTCTCTTCCTTAACTATTCGTTTTAGTAATGCTTATGTATTTTTGTACTATTTTAATGAATTTACATAGTCTTACATGCTTAGAAATGTTCAGAAGTCTGATCAGTACTATTTTGTCAGTCTACTTTAATGTCAAATAAAAACAAACCTGGACTTAGACTTGGAGGTTATTGTATTTGGAAGAATACTCTGGCTGTAAGATCCATGAGTTTCTCAGGAGTGAGGCAGAAAAGTCTTTTTTTTTTTACAGAGAGAGAGGAGTCAGCAAGACTGAAACTGCGTGTGGGGAGGCAACGTGAAGGTGGTCTGCTGGAGAACAGAGCAGAATATCTTGCCCTGAGGCCAGTTTATTCTCAGCAGGGCTGGATGCTGCTGAGACTGAGGCTGGGCCAAAATTTAGAGTCTGGAGGAAGGAGATGCTTAGTTAGTTTGGTTAACAAGCATTTTGTGCCTATTGATGCTTGGAATAAGCACCTTAGCTGATCATTTGTGGGACCCTCAAAGGGAATTTAGATAGGTAAACAAAGTGTGTGTGTGGTGTGTAAAAGTGATTCTTTTATGATAAGCTGTTTTTTGAAACACAAAACGTGGGAGAGTTTCTTAATCTCTGTTGTTTTTCAGGATCACAGAGCTCAAATAAAATTCTCAATAAGAACCACTTGTAATAAGTAGGATTGCTTTTCAGTTCAGTTCAGTCGCTCAGTCGTGTCCGACTCTTTGCGATCCCATGAATCACAGCACGCCAGGCCTCCCTGTCCATCACCAACTCCTGGAGTTTACCCAAAGTCAAGTCCATCGAGTCGGTGATGCCATCCAGCCATCTCATTCTCTGTCGTCCCCGTCTCCTCCTGCCCCCAATCCCTCCCAGAATGAGGGTCTTCTCCAGTGAGTCAACTCTTCACATGAGGTGGCCAAAGTATTGGAGTTTCAGCTTCAGCATCAGTCCTTCCAATGAACACTCAGGACTGATCTCCTTTAGGATGGACTGGTTGGATCTCCTTGTAGTCCAAGAGACTCTCAAGAGTCTTCTCCAACACAGTTGAAAAGCATCAATTCTTCGGCGATCAGCTTTCTTCACAGTCCAACTCTCACATCCATACATGACTACAGGAAAAACCATAGCCTTGACTTGACGGACCTTTGTTGGCAAAGTAATGTCTCTGCTTTTTAATATGCTATCTAGGTTGGAGTAAGCTTCTTTTAATTGAATGGCTGCAGTCACTATCTGTAGTGATTTTGGAGCCCCAAAATATAAAGTCTGATACTGTTTACCCATCTATTTCCCATGAAGTGATGGGACCGGATGCCATGATGTTAGTTTTCTGAATGTTGAGCTTCAAGACAACTTTTTTACTCTCCTTTCACTTTCATCAAGAGGCTTTTTAGTTTCTCTTCTCTTTCTGCCATAACAGTGGTGTCATTTACATATCTGAGGTTATTGATATTTCTCCCAGCAATCTTGACTCCAGCTTGTGCTTCCTCCAGCCCAGCGTTCCTCATGATGTACTCTGCACATAAGTTAAATAAGCAGGGTGACAACATATAGCCTTGATGTACTCCTTGTCCTAATTGGAACCAGTCTGTTGTTCCATGTCCAATTCTAACTGTTGCTTCCTGACCTGCATAGAGGTTTCTCAAGAGGCAGGTCAGGTGGTCTGGTATTCCCATCTCTTTCAGAATTTTCCACAGTTTATTGTGATCCACACAGTCAAAGGCTTTGGCATATTCAATACAGCAGAAATAGATGTATTTCTGGAACTCTCTTTCTTTTTCCATGATCCAGCAGATGTTGGCAATTTGATCTCTGGTTCCTCTGCCTTTTCTAAATCCAGCTTGAACATCTGTAATTTCATAGTTCACATACTGTTGAATCCTGGCTTGGAGAATTTTGAGCACTACTTTACTAGCGTGTGAGATAAGTGCAACTGTGTGGTAGTTTTAGCATTCTTTGGCATTGCCTTTCTTTGGGATTGGAATGAAGACTGACCTTTTCCAGTCCTGTGGCCACTCCTGAGGTTTCCAAATTTGCTGGCATATTGAGTACAGCACTTTCACAGCATCATCTTTCAGGATTTGAAATAGCTCAACTGGAATTCCATCACCTCCACTAGCTTTGTTCATAGTGATGCTTTCTAAGGCCCACTTGACTTCACATTCCAAGATGTCTGGCTCCAGGTGAGTGAGCACACCATCTTGATTATCTGGGTCATGAAGATCTTCTTGTACAGTTCTTCTGTGTATTCTTGCCACGTCTTCTTAATATCTTCTGCTTCTGTTAGGTCCATACCATTTCTGTCCTTTATCAAGCCTATCTTTGCATGAAATGTTCCCTTGGAATCTCTAATTATCTTGAAGAGATCTCTTGTTTTTCCTATTCTGTTGTTTTCCTCTATTTCTTTGCACTGATCGCTGAGGAAGGCCTTTTTATCTCTCCTTGCTATTCTTTGGAACTCTGCATTCAGATGCTTATATCTCTCCTTTTCTCCTTTGCTTTTTGCTTCTCTTCTTTTCACAGCTATTTGTAAGGCCTCCTCAGACAGCCATTTTGCTTTCTTGCATTTCTTTTCCATGAGGATGGTCTTGGTCCCTGTCTCCTGTACAGTGTCACGAACCTCCATCCATAGTTCATCAGGCACTCTATCCATCAGATCTAGTCCCTTAAATCTATTTCTCACTTCCACTGTATAATCATAAGGGATTTGATTTAGGTCATACCTGAATGGTCTAGTGGTTTTCCCTACTTTCTTCAATTTAAGTCTGAATTTGTCAAAAAGAAGTTCATGATCTGAGCCACAGTCAGCTCCCGGTCTTGTTTTTGCTGACTGTATAGAGCTGCTCCATCTTTGGCTGCTAGGAATATAATCAGTCTGATTTTGGTGTTGACCATCTGGTGATGTCCATGTGTAGAGTCTTCTCTTGTGTTGTTGGAAGAGGATGTTTGCTATGCCCAGGGTGTTCTCTTGGCAAAACTCTATTAGCCTTTGCCCTGCTTCATTCTGTGCTCCAAGGCCAAATTTGCCTGTTACTCCAGCTGTTTCTTGACTTCCTACTTTTGCATTCCAGACCCCTATAATGAAAAGGACATCTTTTTTGAGTATTAGTTCTGAAAGGTCTTGTAGGTCTTCATAGAACCGTACAACTTCAGCTTATTCAGCATTACTGGTTGGGGTGTAGGCTTGGATTACTGTGATATTGAATGGTTTGCCTTGGAACAGAGGTCATTCTGTCATTTTTGAGATTGTATCCAAGTACTGCATTTCGGACTCTTATTGACCATGATGGCTACTCCATTTCTTCTAAGGGATTCCTGCCCACAGTAGTAGATATAATGGTCATCTGAGTTAAATTCACCCATTCAGTCCATCTTAGTTTGCTGATTCCTAGGATGTCAATGTTCAGTCTTGCCATCTCCTCTTTGACCACTTCCAATTTGCCTTGATTCATGGACCTAACATTCCAGGTTCCTATGCACTATTACTCTTTACAGCATCAGACCTTGCTTCTATCACCAGTCACATCGACAACTGGGTATTGTTTTTGCTTTGGCTCCATCCCTTCATTCTTTCTGGAGTTATTTCTCCACTGATCTCCAGTAGCATACTGGGCACCTACCGACCTGGGGAATTCCTCATTCAGTATCCTACCATTTTGCCTTTTCATACTGTTCATGGGGTTCTCAAGGCAAGAATACTGAAGTGGTTTGTCATTCCCTTCTCCAGTGGACTACATTCTGTCAGACCTCTCCACTATAACCCGTCCGTCTTGGGTGACCCGACACAGCATACCTTAGTTGCATTGAGTTAGACAAGGCTGTGGTCCAGGATTGCTTTTAGCTGCAAGTAACAGACAACTGGATTAACAAAGTCTTAAACAAGTGAAAAGTGAAAGTGTAAGTTACTCAGTCATGTTTGACTCTTTGGACCCCCTGGACTATATATTCCATGGAATTCTCCAGGCCAGAATACTGGAGTGAGTAGCTGTTCCCTTCTCCAGGGGATATACCCAATCCAGGGATTGAACCCAGGTCTCCCGCATTGCAGGCAGATTCTTTACCAGCTGATTCACCAGGGAAGTCCCCAAAGAGGGGTTTATATTTCTCACCTAGCAAGTAGTCCAGAGGTCAGCAGTTGCTGGCGTTGAATCAGTTGATCAACAATGTCAGGAAAACTGAATATTTTCACTCTTCTTTCATTTTTATTGTCTCTTAATCAAAAAATAGCTACTTCAGCTCTAGACATCATACCCATATTCAAAAGAAGAAGGAATTGTCTTATGGCTGCCTCTACCTGTGGAAGAGATAAGGAAAATGATTAGCTGTGTAATTTTCTTAGTAAGAAAGGGAGTATATGCTATAATGAATCTCCTGTTTCTTTAGGGAATTATATTCTACACATGATATTAACTGATTCTCCACCATTGACTAATTCTTTTACCACCTGTAGTGTAGGAAATTACAGTACCTGTAATCAGTGGATCATTAGAAAAGTATGTTGTTTTTCAGTCATGTCCAACTCCTTGTGACCCCATGGACTGTAGCACGCCGGGCTTTCCTGTCCTTCACTGTCTTCCAGAGTTTGCTCAAACTCATGTCCATTGAGTCGATGGTGCCATCCAACCATATCATCCTCTGTCTTCCCCTTCTCCTCCTGCCCTCAATCTTCCCAACATCAGGGCCTTAAAAAAGAGTGGATATATGTATAACTAGTTCACTTTTCTGTATACCAGAAACTAACCCAACAGTGTAAATCATCTATACTGCAATTTAAAGTAATTTAAAAAAGAAAAGCATGCATTGCATTTTACTTTAGATGAAGAAATTGAGCCATTCTTAGAATTGCTTTTCTGGAGGACCTTCAGGAAAAGCCAAGCACCTCTTGACTTGTTTAGAGTCATTTATTGAAATGTTAGAACATTTCAAACATTTCAAACATAACTGCAAAAAATTTTGCACAAGAATTATATCTCTAATTTGAAAGAGAATTACACATCAGTACACTGCCCAAATAAAACTAAGATTTATGCTTCCTCCTACTAAATTATTTGTACAAACAGTGGTACCAAGTCCTGATGAGATGCTTCTTTGCTACTGGTGAGAGTATAAATAGATAAAAGTCTTTCTTAAAGACTTATAAAAAGTATAAAGAGCATTAAAATGTTAATGTCATTTACCCTAAAATTTATCTGTGAAGAAACATTTTGCTTGCCTAATGAAGAAGTTAGAATTATGAACCAAGTTTGTCCATTTGGAATAATTTTTCGAGCAGTGTTCATAATTGTGAAAATATATGGAAACAGAAATAATTTACAGAATAATAAAATTAGCTGTGATCACTCAGTTTCAAAATGATATAGTTAAAAATAGGAATACAGTCTGTTTATACTAATTTACTCCCATTTTATAACACATAGAAACATTTATTTACTCAAAAAATATGCAAAATATTATCAGTTGGTTTTTGAGGATTATGAAGTTACATGTTTTAATTTTCTTTATTATTTTTGGCATCTTCTAATTTTTCTCAATGAATATGACTTACTTTTATAATTATGAAAATTTCATTTTTAAGAGACATAATGAAAATGTGAGTTTGTTTCTTTTGAAACAAACCCCTTCTTTTGAAAGAAATGAGGGGCAAAATTTGCTTTGATGCAGAATTTGAGTAGGGCTACCCGGTGCTTGAAAAGAACATTTCATTGATGGGCTAGGAAAGGTGTTGCCAAGCATTTTGCTTCTCTGGTGTTCTGGATTTCTGAGTCCTGCCATGAAGGGAATGCTTAAAGGAAGTTGTCATAGTAGTTCATTCTTCGGTATTCACCTAAGTCGCATCTCTCTGTTTTTCTCTTTCTAGAGGGCTTTCTGTTTTCTTTTCTGTGATATTACTGGAGTGAAGTCACTAAGAGCAGACACTACATTCAGAAGGAAGGGGACTAATTCTAGGAAACACTTTGTCTTAATGCATCCAGATAACCAAAACTAACTCATATGAAGCTGAGAAGATAATTTTTTCTATACATAATTATCCCTTTTACTCACTGTATAGAAAAATCAGTTCAGTTCAGTCACTTAGTCGTGTACGACTCTTTGAGACCCCATGGACTGCAGCACACCAGGCTTCCCTGTCCATCACCAATCCTGCAGTTTGCTCAAACTCATGTCCATCAAGTCAACGATGCCATCCATCCATCTCATCCTCCGTCATCCCCTTCTCCTGCCTTCAATCTTTCCCAGCATCAGGGTCTTTTCTAAGGAGTCAGTTCTTCGCATCAGGTGGCCAGTGTTGGAACTTCAGCATCAGTCCTTCCAATGAACATTCAGGACTGATTTCCTTGAGGATTAGCTGGTTTGATCTCCTTGCAGTTCAGGGGACTCTCAAGAGCCTTCTCCAACACCGCAGTTCAAAGGCATCAATTCTTCAGCACTCAACCTTCTTTATGGTTCAACTCTCACATCCATACATGACTACTGGGAAAGCCATAGCATTGACCAGACGGACATTTATCGGCAAAGTAATGTCATGTTTTTTAATACTCTGTCTATGTTTGTTATAGCTTTTCTTCCAAGGAGCAAGTGTTTTTTAATTGCATGGCTGCAGTCACTACCTACAGTGATTTTGGAGCCCAAGAAAAGAAAGTCTGTCACTGTTTCCATTATTTCCCATCTGTTTGCCCTGAAGTGATGGGACCAGATGCCATGATCTTAGGTTTTTGAATGTTGAGTTTTAAACTAGCTTTTTCACTTTCCTCTTTCACTTTCCTCAAGAGGCTGTTCAGTTCCTCCTTGCTTTCTGCTGTAAGGGTGATGTCATCTGCATATCTGAGGTTATTGATATTTCTCTATATAAAGAAAATGTGAAGATGAAGATCACTCAGTCGTGTCTGACTCTGTGACCCCTTGGACTATACAGCCATGGAATTCTCCAGGTCAGAATACTGGAGTGGGTAGCCTTTCCCTTCTCCAGGGGATCTTCCCAACCCAGGGATTGAACCTAGGTCTCCCGCATTGCAGGCAGATTCTTTACCATCTGAGCCACAAGGGAAGCCCATATCAAGAAAATGGGGACCCGATATTATTAGTATTGGACCCAATGTTATTCTTAGACCCAAGGTTAAAGTATAGAAAATGGGGACCCAATATTATTAGTATTGGACCCAATGTTAGTCTTAGACCCCAGGTTAAAGTATAGAAAATGGGGACCCGATATTCCTGCACAGAAGTGCACTGTCTCTCTCTGTCGGTGCTGATTTAAGTGTGTGTGGGCGTAGATGTGTGTTGTGTATAAACCCTCACTATCTTCCCATGTGCAAGTTTGAGGGGAGAGGGCAGGAGGAGAAGAAGATAATTCTCCCTAGTGCTGCCCTTCCTGTGGGGCATCCATGGCACAGCACGTAGTGCGTAAGGCATACCAGTTTGTCATTTGCTGGTTGGAAACCCTTGGTATAAAGCCACATACTTTCAGAGCTGAAACCTTATGAATTAAGTTTCAATTTACCTTCCATTACCTGCCAGTTACTTTCATGTACATCTGAGATTCCCAAACTGGGGTGTACTTATCCCACCTGAGTCAGGAGACCCTTGAAGCCTCGGGATCTTTTGAAAGATTCTCCACGTTTACACCTTGACTTCACATAATTCTCTGGAAGTGTGTTTAAAAGGACAAGTTCATTCATGTTTGATTAGTCAAAGGATTGCTTTCACACATGAAAGTATGAGTATGTCTGAAAGTTTCATTTTTGTTTGTTTGCCTTTGCACTGAAATTAATCTGAGACATTGATATTATCTTAATAATAGATCCTTTGACAAGGTGGGAGCCAGGATTTGTGAGCTGCCATTGTACAAAGTGAAATGTATAGTGTCACCAACTCCAGCCCAGAACCCTCACTGAAGAGCTTAACATGAAGAGAAGAGAAACCTCTTGTAATTAAGAATATAGAAATGACCTTTTTCTGAATAAAGGGGATTAGTATGATTTAAAGCTAATGTTTCTTTCCCCATCAATTTCTTTTTTTTTAAATTTTATTTATTTTTTAAATTAATTTATTTTTTATTTGAGGCAAATTATTTTACAATATTATATTGGTTGGTTTTGCATACATTGACATGAATTCGCCCCATCAATTTCTTTTATACATATATCATTTATAGGAAAAAAGGAGCAATTAGTGAAAAACTGTGTCTTGGAATTGGTAAAACAATGTGTTGAGTTTCATTATGCCCGTGGTTATTTAAAATAGTAGTCTGAATCCCGGGTGTGGCTGCTTCTATGATACACCCACATGGGTATTTAATAAGCATCTCAAACTCCACTTCCCCAAGGTAGAGCTCTGGGTAACCCCACAGCCCACAGAGAACCTCCTCTCCCATCTACCTGGTTGCTCAAGAAAGACTCCAAGAGTTATGCTCAGTTCTTCGCTCTCTCTGTCCCCACAGCCCCTCTGTCGGCAGTTCCTACTGATACTACTTGTAAAATGTGTCACTGAATCTCTGAGCTTTCCCCGTCACTGTTGTTAGCTCCCTTTCCAGAAACCAACATTCCTTTTCTGGACCGCTGCCATGGTCTTTTGACCTGTCTCCATGCTCCCCCGTGATCTGTGTTCTACCAAGCAGCAAGAATCATCTTTTAAAGGTTACCCCCACCCCTGCTTATTTAAAGTCATTTCCCTGTGTGAAGTTGTGAGCTGGTTTTCCACGGTAAAGTAAAGTAAGTAAAGTCACTCAGTCGTGACTCTTTGTGACCCCGTGGACAGTAGCCTACCAGTCTTCTCTGTCCATGGGATTCTCCAGGCAAGAATACTGGAGTGGGTTACCATTTCCTTCTCCAGGGGACCTTCCCAACCCAGGGATCGAACCCAGGTCTCCCATATTAGAGGCAGACGCTCTAACCTCTGAGCCACCAGGGAAGCCCAAAATCTTGGCCCCTTCACCCTGAGTCGCAAAGCCGTCTGGACCCAGGCCCGCTACCTTTCTGGCCTCGGCTGCTACGGCTCTCCGTCTTCACAGTGCTCTGGAACCCCTGGCTTTCTGTTCCTTGAGTAAGCCAGCCCGTCAACCTAAGGGCCCTCTCCCAAGGCAGGAATGGGATTTCCTTATCTTTCCATGCTGAATTCCTTCTGGCAGTTAGGACAGACTCTGGATAAATTCCTCATGGAGATATTTCCTGAGCACCTGATAAGTAGGGGGTACCATGAGCCCTGCTCCCCCTGCAGCTCAGTCACCGTTTGTCACATGACCCTGTTTCAAATTGCCAGGGTAACATATAGCTGACACCAGCTCCAGTGCCTAAGGCCGGATATATAGGACCAATGCGAAAGACTCCCGTCTGCTTCTCCACCATTGTATCACTAGGACCAAGGAAAGTGCTCAATGTTGGTGTTACATGAACAGGTGTTTTTCAGATGCTGTTTCGTCTTAACATGGCCATCAACAGGTTGTTTCTGCCTGTTCTGTTTTTGTAGCAGACTGGATTGTATGCATATAAGGTCTTTGGTGTTCTGGAGGACTGCTTACCAGATCTGCTTGCAGATGTCTATATGGACTTAGCCTATAGGAAACAGTGGGACCAGTATGTTAAAGGTGAGTGACACAGTTTTTAGAAACCAATTAGAAAGTAGAATCCCATGTTATTTATTCTAGCTATTAGTAAGCAAAAGGTATACCTTTGCTATATTTTTCATTTAAAATTTTAGCAAATGCATTTTAAAGTGCTAAGTTACATACGACTTTGCTGTTCTCAGGATTTGTTCCTTGCATACTATTAAAGTCAATCTCCAGTTCACTCTGAGGGCTGTTTTGTTCTTATTTTAAGTTTTGTTGTCATCCCATAAACCTAGGTGATCGTGGAAGGCTTCTTGGAAAACGTAGTACCGAAGCTTTGTTTTAGAGGTTGAATCAATGTTTTATAAGCAACAAGATTTTATATATCTGAATATATGTGAGGAGGTGAGGGGCTGAGTGGTTTAAGGGCATTCATGGCGAGGGGACGGCATGAGTAAAGTAGAGAAGGCATGAAACCACATAAAATGTTAGAAAACTGTGAGCAGTTGGGTGCTGTTGAGTACTGGGGAGCAGAATCTGGACCTAGGCTGGGAGGCGGGCCCAAAGCCCCAAGGACCTATGCTGACCACCAGGCTAGGGTTCTTCGATTTTTCCCTGGAAGTAAAGGAAAGTTATGAGCTCGATAGATAACTTCCTGCTTCCTGTGAGTGGATCTTCCTGCCACTTACAGTGGGCAGTCGTTTCTGCCATCCCAGTCAGTCACACTGAAATAAATACAGCTAGGCCGGGGGCTAGAAACCTTGACAGAGCCTTGCTGTGGGCAGGAATCTTGGTTGCAAGAAACAAGAGGTAACAAACGCTAGTGTGAGAGAAAGTAAAGCATTTTTTGCTTTGGTTTATTACATTGAAAACGACCTGTGTGTCTCGTTCCAGGTCAGCTGCATTCAATACTTCATTTCTCTAGCTTGCCTCTGTTTCCTTCTGTGTTGACCACATTATCGGGGAGATTCTTGTGTCATGACAAAGATGCCACCAGAATATGCAGGCTTCCATTGTAACAAAGTTTATAACCCCAGAGGAATAGGAATTTTCCTACCTATTGCATTCAGAGTGACAGGACAGGCTCTAATTGCCGCAGCATCGATCATGCGCTTATGTACCCGGGACATTTATCATGATTGTGGGTCACTTAGTGTTATCAAATAGGCTTCCTATGTAGGGGGAATTGTGAAGCCCACCTATTCAAGGGTGAGGTCAGGTATTCCCTGTCCATTTCCCTGGCAGCCATGGTTCAGGCATGTACTGTGGACATTGGCAGTTTCTGATGTGTGGTACTTGGCATCAGACGTCCCCACTGTGGAATAAAGTCCAGAAGCAGCAGGAGTTTGACTTCTCTGGAATAATCCTGAGGTTCTTCACCTAACTCTAGTCCTCCTAGGTCTTCTGTGAGCTACCTGACAGCCTTTATGAAAGCACTTTTGGCCTAAACTTACAAGAGTGGCAAGCCAAGTCTTGTCCATACACGCCTTCCCTAAACTAATCACCATGGCCATGTCTAGCTCAATTTCCCAGCCCGGTAATTACCCCTCAGTCACTTCTGCTTGAACTACACAGTGAAGGAGAGAAAGGTGATGCTCTGAAGGAGAATGAGATGCTGGTACAAGAACAGGGGAGTCAAAGCCAAGCAGGCAAAGCAGCAGATGTCCACTCCTTCCCTTCCTTTCAAGGGCATCTGCAGCCTCTTGGATCAATGGACTGGCAAGCTCTTTACCCATGCTCTGCTTCTAATAGATTTTATTTCAAAAGCTAAATTAATTAACACATTGCCAAAGTCAGTATCTCCTAAAGGGACCCTTTTGGTTTCTTCAGGGGACTTGGCTTGGCTCCTCCTCTAAATGGTTAATTAGAAGCTTCCCGCACAGCTTAGGGGCAGAGTCTGTACACTTCCTAGGCTTCTTTCACTCTCTCCCTCCAGGTGCTGATGATGTTTGCATGCAATAGTGCTGTGGATTGGTCCCTGGAACTGTGACAGAAAGCAACATGGGAGATAGGCAAGAAACTTAGAACAGTTAGGCCACTTCCTAGCTTTTTAGGAAGGACACTGAGCTCTCTGAAACCTTCATTTCTCAACTGAACACACCAAACTGGGTGGCTTAGTCCCAGGACACCTGTATTCAGTCAAGAAGTCTAAAGAGGGGAGTAAGGGCACAACAGTGTAACTGTTGGTAATCTAGTGACATCTAGTGGTTCAGTTCAGTTCAGTCGCTCCGTTGTGTCCAACTCTTTGTGACCCCATAGACTGCAGCACGCCAGGCCTCCCTGTCTATCGCCAATCCCGGAGTTTACTCAAACTCATGTCCATCACGTCGGTGATGCCATCCAACCTTCTCATCCTCTGTCATCCCCTTCTCCTCCTGCCCTCAATCTTTCCCAGCAGCAGGGTCTTTTCAAATGAGTCAGTTCTTCACATCAGGTAGACAAAGTATTGGAGTTTCAGGTTCAGCATCTAGTGGTTACCCTGATATTTAAACCTTAAATTTTAATTTCTATTTTAGTTTTACTGAATTTAGAGACTGTTTGTAATATATGATGAACAACTTTTGTTGGGTTCTTTTTTTTTACTGCATTTTTATATCTATTAGAATCTGCCTCTTGGCAACAAGCTTTCAGTGGTAATGAATCTATCAGACTCTTTCCAGAATTCTGTGCCTTGTGAGTTAGTGTTGGACTGTGAAGAAAGCTGATCGCTGAAGAATTGATGCTTTTGAACTGTGGTGCTGGAGAACACTCTTGAGAGTCCCTTGGACTGCAAGGAGATCCAACCAGTCTATCCTAAAGGAGATCAGTCCTGGGTGTTCATTGGAAGGACTGATGCTAAAGCTGAAAATCCAATACTTTGGCCACGTCATGCGAAGAGTTGACTCACTGGAAAAGACTCTGTTGCTGGGAGGGATTGGGGGCGGGAGGAGAAGGGGACGACAGAGAATGAGATGGCTGGATGGCATCACCGACTCGATGGACATGAGTGAACTCTGGGAGTTGGTGATGGACAGGGAGGCCTGGTGTGCTGTGATTCATGGGGTCGCAAAGAGTCGGACACGACTGAGTGACTGAACTGAACTGAACTGAACTGAACTGAAAGGGTTGGCAGCATATCAAAGCTTTTTCTTAATTGAAACCAAAGAGACTTCCAGATTCAGTAACTTCTTTGTTTTCTTTCTTTTCTTAGAACTCTATGAAAAAGAATGCAGTGGAGAAACAGTGGTCTACTGGCAAGTGAAGTACCCTTTTCCCATGTCTAACAGAGATGTATCCTTTCCAAAGGCGCAACGTTACTCAGCTTTCTGAAGTGTTTCTGTGCCCTGTGACCATCCCCCAATGGTGGTGTGTCCAGCAGGTGTGGACAACGTTGTCTTTGAGTCTTGCAGAAGCATCTGCTAAAGCTCTTCCTTCTTGTGTGGCTTTCAGAGACCTCAGAGTGTGACTTCCATGCCTGACGACATGGAGCAATTTAACTGGGGTCACAGGAAGGCGGCTCACACTTTCTTGAAACTTTTCTGGGAAGTCCTTGTGCCACAGAATTGGGCATCTGAGAACAGCTTTTCACAAAGAGTATTCAGTGCATTCCTTCAGTCTATAGAGGCGAAAGCCGGGCGGGACCCAGAGAAGTCAGGTGACAGAGGCTGACTTACGTAGCAGCCGACTGGGGGCTGAACTCAGGCCCCACATTTCCAGCTCTCTCCACCTCCCCTCCTTCCTGATTATTGGCTCGGGGCACTGTGTGTTATGTTTTTCCCCTGCAGTCTCCTCTATTATGATATGAAGCAGCTGAATAGATGTGGGGAGTTTTAGCTGACACTCCAGGGTTCTGTGATGCCCCATTAGGGCCAGGCTAGGAGAGTTTTATGAACATTTGCTGCGTAGACAGATTGGGTGGAATATGGGTGGGGGTAGGTGTGATTTTGACCTCTTTCTTTTCTTCAATCATAGCAGCTGATTGTCTTACACACTGAATTTCCATAAAGGATCCTTTAAATAAAGGATCTTGGAGATTAAAAAAAAAATGCTTGGAAACCACTGAGCTGGATGACTGCTGGAATCTTTTCCAGCTGTAACATTCTGTAAGCCTGTATACTCCTGAATAATTGTGCTCTAGAAAGAGGGGGCATGGGTGTGTGTGTGGGTGTTGTTCCTGTGTGATTGGTTACCCTGGCTCGGCCACATTACAGACTCCATCAGGGGTTATTTCTTGGCACAAACCACAGACTGCTAGGTAGTTTACATACAGTTGGTATGTATTTCAGCCAATTGTGGTTACTTAATCTCTGAGATTTTACGTGGCTTTCTCTCATCCTGCCGAAACTGTGCAGGCTAGGAGCCATCGTCCCCCTCAGATGGGAAGACTGAGGCCGAGGGATGTTCAGAACTCTGCTCAGGTTCTTGCCAGAGTCTCACCGTTATGGGCAGCAGATGCAGGCGTGGACCCAGGTCCAGCTGTGTCCAGAGACGGTGATCTGGACCAGAGCAAACCCACCTCTCTACCTCACAGGACCCTGCTGGGGGGCGATCTCGGGAGCAGACGCCTGGGGCTTCTTGCGTTTCTGTTGTGTTGTCTTCCCAACGCCACACAATCCCATAATGAGTGTCTCAGGCTTTGTGTCTACAGGGCTGTTCAGGTTTTGAGAACAGAGAACAGTGCAGAGGCAAAGAGCATCTGTTTTGGAGGGAAGGCTCCCAGGGTGAGTGTGTGCTCACTCCTGGTTTGCTGTGTGACCTTGGAAAAGGCCCTTCACTTCCCTGGGCTTCAGTGAACGGGTGGTTCTCCAGTCGTAGCCTGGGTCACACTGGACCTGCCAGCTGCTGGAAGAACCCTGTGAAATCGCAGTTAATCTATCAAGTTGTTTCCTCAGTGAGTGTCAAGAGATATCTGTCACATGAACTGAGCAAGTTGTGGGACAGTATTTGCTGATGAAAAAATAGAAGGCTTGGGAGGGAGGAAATGCAGAGCTAAGGCACAATCATTTCTTCCTGAAAACATGTAAGCAGTTTACTCGTCAGGGAGTAGCGTGTGGGGGCAACAGACGTCCCGCAGTGTGCCTGGGGAAGGCCAGAGCACCGTGGCTGCTGCAGAGACTCTGAGCGGCCTGCGGCTATGGTCATGGCTGTTGCAATAAGTGAAGCTGTATCATACTTTTACTGATTTTTTGGATTATTTTTAAGCTTTAATTCCTTCTACTATGAAGACTACATTTCCACCACTGGAAAGTCCAATGAATGTATTAAAGAGCTGAGCCCTCTGCGGCTATGAAAGTCTCACCAGGTTTTGGAGCCTGATCTGGGTTCAAATATAGTGTCCGTCACATCTGCTGGCCACTGGGATCTTCTGCAACTTTCTTTACTTCTCTGAGTCTCAATCTTGTCATCTATAAGATGAGAATATTTATACTGAATTCACAGCGATGTTCTCAGTTTCAGAGCTGATGCTAAACATAAAGCCCATGATATATGCACGTGATAAGGGCTCAATAAGTGGTGACTCCTGTTGTTTCTTAAAATTGAATTATCTTCCCTGTAATAGTGCCATAGACATAGTGGCTGGTCTGTGAGTGTTTATTGAGATGAATTGGCTTTGTGATTCTTGGTGAGCCAGACCCAGTGAGGCCATCTGCCTACTAATTATTTGATTCATCACATGTCTTCCTATGATTGCCAGGTGTAAGCCTCCTTGCCTGACCGTCCTATGTGCATAGAGGTCAATGATTTAGGGCCTATGGGGGAGGGCAGAGAGCAATGACCCCATTGTCTAGTGAGTGAGATCCTG
This sequence comes from Moschus berezovskii, assembly GCF_049115385.1. NCBI lineage: Eukaryota > Metazoa > Chordata > Mammalia > Artiodactyla > Moschidae > Moschus > Moschus berezovskii. Next base: position 17,868,042 of record NC_142479.1, read on the forward strand.
CTTCAGTCTCTGTCCCAAGCTCCCACCAAGCTTATCTGCAGGCAGTGTTCCCCTTTTTTCCTGTAGAGGGAAACCAATAGCAGAAAAGTTGAGTAGCACACCCAGGGTCACACAGCCGATAAGTGACCAATCATCTGAGATCTCCTTGCCTTCTTGGAGAAAGGAGGAGTGGGTTCCCCACATGATTAAAGCAGCAGGGAACCAATCTCCAGTGGGTAATGCATCCTCTTAAATGACAATACCAGGTGGGAGGAGCCAGACTTTTCTAAGGTGGGTAGGCAGACGGCAGGACCTGAGATAAGGGAGCAATCAGCAAGTGGAGGAGTGGAATCGTGTGCCTTTGTTTCTGCTGTGGGCCCTCCCACTCCTGAGATGAAGGCCTTGCTGTTGAGCCTTGACTGGCGGTCTAGTACGTTTACATGCGGCAGCGGCGAGAGCTGGACTTTGAGGGGCAGAAGGTCCACGTTATCCTGGCCCAGAGCACCTCTGAGCCGCAAATTCCAGAGAAGCCGGGTGTGATCCGGGTGAAGCAGTACAAGCAGAGGCTGGCGATCCAGAGCGATGGCAAGAGGGGGAGCAAAGGTAAAAAGGATGCAGGTGTGGCAGGGCCCCCCGTGAGAAGATTGCACTGACTTCAGGCACGGAAAATGCAGGATGCTTATTCCCTGAGGTCAGAGACTGGACACGGGTCCAAAAGAAACACGGGAGACTCAGTTCACCCCCAGAAGCTTGGGTAGACTAGCATGTGGATCAGTTTATTCTTTACTGACTCTTTCATGATCTAGATGAAATTAGGACACCCAAGGGAATCAGAAAGTTAGAAACTCACTTCGGAAAGGTCCTGTACATGCACAAGCTGGACAGGAGTGGGCAGGAGGGCTGGTGGGACCACCTCTGCGAGGCAGCTCCTCCTCAGCAGAAACGCAGGGACTCAGAACCTGTCTGCCTTGAGTTCCAGCCTCAGAAGAGACACTGGGTGCAGGAGTTCCATGCAGCCACCTGCTGACCTGGATTGGGTGTGGACTTGAGGCTGAGTTGAAATCTAAACTTAGTTGTGATGTATGTTAAGATGTGCCACTTTGGGCATGTTATCCTACTCTTCTGAATCTTCACTTCATCATTTATAAATGGGAGTTTGATCTTAGCAACTTCTTAGGATTAATATAATTAATAAGAGCCATAATTAAATGAGAAACTGTGTCTAAGTGTATCGCTTGCCAGGTGATTAATAAATAGCCACAGAAGGTGCCTTGGCTGTTTTCCACAATGTTTCTATGTAAGTCTCCTGCAAGGCAAGGCAGAGGGGACAGTCTCCTGGAGTCCTGTGTAACCCGCCTCCTTACTTTCTGGGATGGATATGAAAGTGGAAGGTTTTCAAGGTTTGTACTGTATCTTCCTAACAGGTTCCCTCCTGAATTGTTTTTTCTCTCTCTTTCTAGTTTTCATGTATTACTTCGATAATCCAGGTGGCCAGATTCCGTCCTGGGTCATTAACTGGGCTGCTAAGGTGAGACCCCGGGAAGCAGGAGGGGAGGTGTGTTTGACAGCTGTTGACTTAGCCTGTGGGGCCGTCAGCTTGAAGAGATGCGCTGTCTCAGGTCTCATGATGCCCTTTTATGAAACAGCTTGGTTGATGGACTATGTTAGGCCTGTGGTGGCCAATACCCAGGATAGAGGCTGGGACAAAAGACAAACTTTAGAAGGAATGCCAGCCCCACCCTGCTTTGCACCAGGACCCCTCCAGGATCACTCTCTGGAGCCTCCCAAACAGTAACCTGTTCCTTGTAGGAACAGGGGTGCCTGTGGACCCTGTATCTGCTCATGGAGGAATAGGCTGACCTAGCTTGGGAGACAACCAACCATATTCAAGCCTGGAGAAGTCTCCAGGTTCTTTGTGGTTATTTGATTTTCCGTAAGGAGAGGGAGCCCCAGTGGGACCCAGGTCATTCGAGACTGCCTGGAACCTAGAATCATGCTGACTGTTCAGCCTGCTTTGTAAGGTCCTACTTACTGGTGAGAGGGCTCACCAGTTCCCTGGGAGAGTGAAAAGGCTTTGAATCAAACACAAGATGGTTTGAATCCTGGCCCTGCTTCTGACTGTGTAATCTAGGGAAACCATCAATTTCTTCCCCCTTAAAAATGGAGACGGATAGCCCCACCCTGTAGAGAAGGAGTAAACAGAACAACGTGTGGGGAATTTCTTAAACAGTGAGCAACACTGACTGAAGGATGGCATGCCCACTCTTGCCCCCTAGTCCTTACCATTGTCTAATTTTGTAAAGCAAGTCTTTTTCTCATTTCTTACCCCTGCCATGCCACTTCCTGTTTTATCTTTCCTTTAAAAAAATGATATCTCATAAATACCCTAGCTTTTTATTAGCAAAAACCAAAGTATGTAACAAGGTCTTGTAACAGTGGCCCCTGCCTTACCCGTGTCCCGCGTCTTCCCTTTTTTCATCATCTGTGGCAACATTCCGTGGAAATCTGCTCAGGGTCCCTATTGTCATATTTATATTCCCGAAGCCATCTTCTTTTACCTTGGCCACATCCTGAAGAATCAGGAGTCATTGCTGTGAGGATACAGAAATGACAGTCTCCTTTCCTTTGCAGAATGGAGTTCCTAACTTCTTGAAAGACATGGTGAAAGCCTGTCAGAACTACAAGAAAACCTAGGAGAGGAAACTGGGAGCTTTGTGTCCGTGGGATGCTGTTCATGGAATGACGTCTCTGGAAGTGCGACAGCCACCGACGCTCAGCCTGCCTTTCCCTTTTCCATGCTCAGAGGCCTGCACACTCTCTAGCACTTTGTCCCTGAGCGTGTTTGCCTGACGTCTGCTCCCTTTCCCAGTCTCCTCTCCCCAGGACACACCGTCTTTCTCCACTTGGAATGTGGGTCAGATTATAGAAACCTTTGCTTATTCTTAAAAAGTGGACCCCTCAGTAGGGAACACAATCCTCAATAGGGGAATGGTGGGTGGAGGACTGACAACACTGCCTAAGAGGGACTGATCCCAGTCAGCTGGCTCCTCCCCACGTGGGAGTTGTTGCAACCTGGGAGGGTGATTTCCTGCTGAAGTTGTGTTGCCTACAGAGCTGACTGTCAGGGCGCCAAGACTGGAAGACTCATGTCCATTTGCCTTATGCTTTGCTGACTTGGATTGCCTAATTTGAGGTAATCACCCACTAAGTCCCTCCCCATTCCTAGTTGGGGAGGATCATAGGCTGTTTTGATTTCAAACCATTTTGAAAAACATTGCAGGCCTAAGTGTGTAGTATGATAACAATTCTTTCTCATCATCCACATTTGGGTTTTTCTTTTTCCCATATGCCCCTGGGGAAGGCTTTCCATACCTCATTAGCCCTACATTTTACTGGTCACTGAGGCATCAAGGCAACTGTAGCAGTTAACAAGCCAGACTGCTTTGCACATGGCATTGAGCTAAAGTATCTTTATATGGAATAAATTAATTACCCTTCTGAAATGTTTGGAGACTTTGAAAGGATAAGAGTTCACAGCCAGGGAAAGTTTATTAGTGGTATGGTTGACTCTAACCTTTTTCTCAGGAATTCTGTCTAAGTTATCTGCCTCTCCCACCAACCAGAAGACTTCCCTTTCCTACTTTTCTCTTGAATTTTGGAAGGAAAGGTATTCTGTGGACAAAGGCACAGCCTTATAATCTCAGGGAAATATTTAATCACTTCTGTATGATGGTAACAAAACTTAATTACAGGGCATAAAAATTCAGGATGTAAAGCTGGATGTGGGAGATTTATTAAAATGGGATACCTCAGACTGTGTCTTTTCTGTCTAGAAAGGGAGGTGCATTGAATACCAAATAAATCCAGAATGACTTCTACTTGTCCTGTCTGCCTTGTTACCTGCAAATGAGACTGTTAGGTCTCTTCTGGTTTGCAAGTGAAATCCAACCTATCTCATAGCCTTGAACAGAAAAAGGAATTTTAGGCTCACTTACATGCAAGGCCAGGTATAGAATGGCCTCAGGTAAGGGTTGATACAGGTGCTCAAACTGACATTTGGAATCAACTCTGTCCTTCTTTAGGGTTTCTTTAATGTTGGGCCGTGTTTGGTGGCAGAACTGTTGCTAACAGAAAATGAAAGATCTACGTCTTCCTGAGTTCCCACCAAGTCAATAAAAGACAGCATTTCTTTCCAGTTGACTGTGAAGCTTCCAATGATTCCCTTTAAAGTATGTGTCAATCCCAGCCCTGGACACTGGTCATAGGGTAGAGTTATACACATCAGGGAATGCTTCATAAATGTATCATTAAAATATCACTATCGGTAATGTAGCTGGAATTTAATTTTAGGTAAAGTAAATCTGAATGTCTTATGTAATAGAGGTCAAGGTGATTTTTTTTTTTTAATGTATAAAGTCGTTGAAACACAAGCACTAGGATTATAGTCTTTGAGCAAAGATTTCACATGAAATGGTGTCATGCAAAGTGTATCTTTAACAGTGTTTAATAATCTGCTTAAAACATTGAGAATACTAAGCATACTTAATTTCTTGGTAAGGCGATTTAAAAAAAGTCACCGAGCTTGCTGTAATTAGTAAAGGCCCTGTGGCGTTTGTGCTTGCTAAGTTGGAGATGACGGTGCTAAGCAGCACTGAAAAATGAGATTGTGTGGGAACTGAGAACCCCTGATCCAACAGTAAATGCCAGCGACCCCAAAAGCAGACATGCTGCCATGGAGGTTTAGCTGGATTCTTCAGGTTCTGACTCCGCAGGGTTTGAATGTATCATTTGGAATTTGGAGGTTGTAAGTGTATTGTCATCCATCTAAGCCTTTGCTTCACTTGTTTTTTCATTTCTATCTCTCTGAATAGACAATAAGATCTTCATAGGTAGAAACCCTTCTTTCACTTAGTTTACTGACCCCTAATGGAGTGTATCCAAGGCACTCAAATGGTGTCTAGTGAGTGACTTTAATGATTTGGAGAAGACTGAGCAAATGACACACCACCCAGAAGGGAAAATCTATTCAGATAAAGACATTTGATTTGATTACATTAAACTCTATTTTAATCTTTAATAATTTAGTTCAAGCCAAATTATTTCCCCAAGTCATCATTTTAGTGGTTCTGTGCACCGTAGATCTCCTCAGTCTTTCCTTGAAAGGTTCATGTTAAGAGGTGGCTTTGCTTGCGTGGCTACAGGTTATACTTTAATGTTATGGAAATGGCTCAGTCGGGACTGAGTTCAGCTGAGATTAGTCAGGATTTCAGGATTTTCATGATGAATGTAGCATTATTATCAGTGCTAATTTTTCTTCCACAGGTGAATTATTCACACTGCATAGCAGTTAAAGCTAAAGACTACCTTGAAACTGAGGAATTCCAGCAGAGGGTCACTTCCTGAAAATGTTCCTATATCACAGTGAAGGCCCTGGCCTTGCTCCCTGGCTGAGATTCCTCACCCAGGATCCCAACCTCTAATGCCTGCCCTTCAAAACTCCTTCCCAGCTGGCTTTGAAAGAAATGCCCGAAGAGCCCATTTAGTTCTCATGTTTCTGGGGGCATCACCCAGTCAGCTCAGAGAATTACCTTTAAATGCTTTGAGACCTGTATTCACTTTACATGTTTTTCAATGGTTCGGCATCCATCTGGTAAGGGGACATGCATGGTAGTTCCTGGGATGAATGAGACAGGCTTGGAGTGCACCCTCAGGAAGTTTATGATCCAGTGAAAAAGGCACGGTGGAGAAGCTGTTGAGGGATGATGAGCTGTGAGAAAGGGCAGGTAAAGTGAGTGAAGTATAAAGCTGGGGCACCAACCAATTCTGAGGGGGCGGGGAGAACATGTTGGAGTTGGCTGGATGGAGGTTGGAGAAGAAAAGTATTCCACATGGAAGGAACCATTTCCATAAAATCCCTCAAACAGAAGAGCCAGTCATGTTGCAGGACCAACCGAAGACCAGTAGGTCTGAGCAGTGAGAGTGGAGGAAGACATCTCATATGTGGCCGAAGAAGGAGGCGGTGAGGCTGTGGGAGATCCTGAGAGACACGGCAAGGACGTTTACTTTATACGCAGAATGCCAGGGAGCTTTGAAGGATTTTAGGCTGAGCAGTGACCTGATGAGATATACTCAATCCTAATGGCTGCTCATTCCCCCATGGGTCTCCACCATCTCCAACATCCCTGCAGCACCATCATGGAGGTGCTCTCCAAGCTGTGGGAGGCCTTGTCATCCCGAAGCCTCCTTACTGTCCGGCAGCACGCTCAGTACCCACACCCAAATCTAGAGTCGAAGGTGGAACATCAGCCTATGAGGTTTAACCAGAGAAAAAGGGAAGCAGGGAACATTCATGCCCATCACCCTGATGCTCCTGGCCCATGCTGCTGTCAACATGTCTTCCAGTGTGAGTGCATCATGCATGCTGTCAGAGCAGAATCAGTGCAGGAGCCAGACGTGCTAGAGAAAAAAAGAAGTCATGCAAAAAATAAGTAGACCTGCTTGTTAAACTTTCCCCAAAGCTTAATTTTCTATACAACTCCCCAACTACAAGGAAGATTTCTTTTTTTTTTTTTCTTGAGAATATAGAAACAGATTAGGTTTAGGTTCTCAGAGTTTAGAACCAACAAAATGGGAAGACTTCAACAAACTTTATGTTGCTAATCTATATGTATTTTTCTGTGTCTACTTGGACACATGTAATACTCTCCATTTCGTCAGATCTGTAATGGAATAGCAACAAGGCAGCGTGTTATGTGAGTGTATGCAAACTCTCTACCTGGCATGCCAGGGTCAGTGCTAGGCAGTGCAGTTCATAAACGGAATTAGCAGACTACAGAGGACATGGAATATGCACAGTTTATGATGATGAGAGGGTGTGATCGCCACCATATGGAAGGAAAACATGTACTGTTCTAGGATTCTGTGGCTAACTGCTTTGAAAAACCAGACAGCAGGCCTCAAATGGAGCCTTATGCAAAGCCCGGCATCCCAATCCAGGACTTCATTACAGCTTGGCTCTCCCAGAAATGGAATCTCAAACCAGTCCACCAGGAATTGCCTGATCAGTGCTGGTTAATCTGCCTGAGAGACCCCTCCCCTAAAGGAAAACAGCCTTGCAATCACAAGCATGTCACTTTCCTAATATAACCTCATTTCTGCTCCCTTCTGCCCACAAAAGTCTCTTTAGTTTGTATTTCCGCTTGGTGCTCCTTTCTATCTCCTAGGGGGGCATGGTATCCAGTTGCACTGATTTTTGCTTGAACAAGTTCCTAAAAATTTTAGTATTCCGCAGTTTATCTTTTAAACTTTCTGATGTGAGAAGAGGAAACTGAAGGAGACCCCCCTCCCAAAGTCCCCCAGAAGCAAAAGCAACTAGATTGGATACCCGCTGAGCCCTGAACTCTGCTTTCTTGCTGTCTCTGGAGCTGGTGAGTAAGTCCCTCTCAGATTCTACTTCTGCAGCTTTTCCAAGAGATTTCAGACTTTATTTGAGCACAGCTTCTTCTTAACTGTCCAGAAACTGGCCAGAGTGGGTCTGACTCAAAAAACTGGGTTGGGGCTGGGATTGGACTGGGTCAAGCTTAGAAACTGGACTGAATCTAGAGTCAAACTGGCTCTGTTAAGTTGGACTGTATACAGTATGAGGCCTCAGGTAATAAAATTTTGTTTTAGGGCTGGACAAGCAGGCTAACTTTACCAAAAATAATCTTGAATCACAGTGGCCACAGTGGAAAACTTGTAACCTAGATAATCTTGTCAAGTATGATGGGATCTAGAAAAAAGGGAGGGGGATCTCAGGCAAGAACTCATCACAAAGATAGAGGGAAAATGACTTTTCCTCCTCTAAAAGTTTAGATGACCAGGATGGGACCTACTGGATCACCCTGGTCACTCCAGAGCTTGCGGACAGGATCCTAGGAAAACTGCCAGAAGCCAGCAAAGGTAAGAATTCTTACCAAAGTCGGTTCTCTCATTGCTGTCTCCATCTGTGGTGCCTGGCTAATAGAGGAAGTAAAATTTCACTTTCTCCCTTCCTTTATGAATTTGTATTGACAGGCAGAAAACATTCTTAAGAAATAGATCTTTGTGTCGTGAATTTGCTTTTGAGTACCTGGTGGCTGTAGATCCCTTCTTTCTCAAGCACAGCCATTGCATTCCTGTCTCTTTTGTCCTAAGAACTTGGCGTGGCAACAGCCAGTTTGAGACCTAAACGTTTTAGCTGGGAGGAAGTGTGGGTTGCACTCTTATGTGTGGTAGGGTGCTATCCCTGTTGTTAGCTTTCACGGGAATTGCCTGAGACTTTCTTTTCTTTTGGTTATCTTTTGGAGTAGCTCTGGATCTTGGGAGGATAATATCTTTTGCACTCTTTGGGGATACCTCTTGCCTCCATGGAGTTGTTGAATACTTACTGCCAGAAATATCTATGTACTGTTTGTCCAGTTGAATCCTGACGGGATATTCAAAGGATTTTTTTTTTTTTTAAATTTGAGTAGCCCCCTCTGATTAGAGATTGGCCAAATGTGGAAGTTGATGTTCAGAACCTGAAGGGAACTTTTTAAAGGCCTTTTCCTCTAAGCTGAAGTGAAACTATGTCACCAGAGGGAAAGAAACATTCTGAAGCCTTTGTGGAAGAATTTACCTATGTACTCCACAGACACATACTCTAAATCTGGAACATAAGACCTTTCAATTTTTAGCTTAGTTGAAGATCTTCTCCTGATGTAAAGAAGGGAATTGAGGATAACATTGTTGGATGGGTGAGGTGGTCTCCATATCATTCAGATTGCCATCTGAGAAACTGAACCCACTCCAGTATTCTTGTCTGGAGAACCCCATGGAGAAGGGAACCTGGCAGAATATAGTCCATGGGATCATAGAGAGTCAGACGCGAATAAAGTGACTAAGCAGCTGCAGCAGAACTTGCAGTATTTGTCTTACAGATCAAGCCTTTTTAACAACAGAAATGCTCTAGAAATAATTCAAAGCCCGCTTATCCTTTCCACCAATCCCCAAATGTACCCTTTAATGTAAAAAATCTTGCATATATTGTAAATGTTCTGGACTTAAGGAACAAAAGTCCGTGGTGCAACTTCCATTCTTTGTGCCTTTGAGATGTAGGTATTTACAGAGTCTCCTCTAGGAAGCAAGGGAATTGTTATCAGAAGGAGAGAAAAAAAAGAGGTTATTTTAAAAATAGGAACTATCAAAAATCTTAAAAGTCTCTTTTATAAATACTAGTAAAATACTATCTGATCAAGTAAACTTAATTTATTCCATCTTTCAGAAATACACTGGATCTGTTTTTTTTTTTTTTTTGATAAACTAGTGAGTTTCATATCTTTTTCATGTCTAGAAGTTTTAAATTTAACTTAGAAGAGCTCTCAGTTCAGTTCAGTCTCTCAGTCGTGTCTGACTCTTTGCGACCCCATGAATCACAGCACACCAGGCCTCCCTATCCATCACCAACTCCTGGAGTTCACTCAAACTCATGTCCATCGAGTCAGTGATGCCATCCAGCCATCTCATTCTCTGTCGTCTGCTTCTCCTCCCGCCCCCAATCCCTCCCAGCATCAGAGTCTTTTCCAGTGAGTCAACTAGTCGCATGAGGTGGCCAAAGTATTGCAGTTTCAGCTTTAGCATCAGTCCTTCCAAAGAACTCCCAGGACTGATCTCCTTTAGAATGGACTGGTTGGATCTCCTTGCAGTCCAAGGGACTCTCAAGAGTCTTCTCCAACACCACAGTTCAAAAGCATCAATTCTTCAGCGATCAGCTTTCTTCACAGTCCAACTCTCACATCCATACATGACCCCTGGAAAAACCATAGCCTTGACTAGATGGACCTTTGTTGGCAAAGTAATGTCTCTGCTTTTTAATATACTATCTAGGTTGGTCATAACTTTCCTTCCAAGGAGTAAGCATCTTTTAATTTCATGGCTGCAATCAGCATTATTTGTGTGTAATGAATGCTTTCTTTTGTTAACAAATCCTTTGTACCTGAAAGTAAACTTTCAGTCAAACAGTTTGATGATATTTTAATAAGTAAATGAGATAAGAACTTTTGGGTGAACTCCTTAGGAATATATTAGGAATATATATATTAGGAATATCTAGTTAAAAATAATCTCTCAAACCTATAAGGACCTAATGTATAGCAGAGAGAACTGTGCTCAATTTCTATTAATAACCTATAATGAAAGAAAATAAATCACTTTACTGTTTCTCTGAAACTAGCACAACAATGTAAATCAATTACACTTAAGTTAGAAAAGAAAATTTTTAAAATCTCTCTAGATTTTGATAACTTGAAGAGTTGTGATAAATTAAATGATGAAAGTTTATTGGGTAGGTCATTCCAAATAAAACAAGATACTAAAACATTAATTAATGAACATTGACTTCCTTTTACAAAGAAACTAAAGGTAAATAATTTAGGATGATTAATAAATATGTTTGGTGTCAAACTGAGATACTTTCTATAAGAAAGCACATGTTTTCAGAAAATACTATTAGTGTTTATGTTTGCCAATCTACAGAATGCTAATGTAAAAGTTCATAATTGCTTAGTTCTTAGTTTTCACTGGAAATTAAGGTTTTTAAGAGTTGAATTTAAATATATAATTAAAGCTACTAGAAGTAGTAAATGGCAACCCACTCCAGTGTTCTTGCCTGGAGAATCCCAGGGACGGGGGAGCCTGGTGGGCTTCCGTCTATGGGGTCACACAGAGTCGGACACGACTGAAGTGACGCAGCAGCAGCAGCAGCAGCAGCAGCAGCAGCAGCAGCAGAAGTAGTAAGAAAAACATTTCAGTATACAGTAGCAAAGTAGGATATGTGTTTTCAATAAAGGAAGGTATGACAAATGGAATTGCATTTTGTTAAAGGAAAATAAAGTAATTTTGTTTTAGAGTTGATTGTTTCTTGATGGGAAAATAATTGATGACAAACTAATACAGATACAGAAAATTATGGAAGATTTGTGGAAAAGGAACCTTGAACAGAGTTTTGTGCATGGTAAAAATTGGCTGTTTAGAATTAATTTAATTGAGTACATTTAAAAAGTAAGCTGGTGCAAAACCAGAATTTGCTTTTTTTTCTGTGAAGAGGACAGCTTTCTTAAAATGTTGATCTGCTCTTCATAGCAGATTGTAAAGTTTATTTTACTTTTAATGAGGAAGTCTGTTATAACTTTCTTGTTTTGCCTTTGAAATCTTTGGTTGTCCTTTTGCTTAAGTGAGTAAATATTGATTCACAGTGACTTATGATCTTGTTTGACCAAGTACTTTGAAACTTTTTGATATTTTGATGACAAATTTCCCAAATCAAATTGTAGTGTAGTTCCTTTGACCTCTAGCGAAGTTTTGGATGTTTCAAAGGAGCATTGCAACATTCTAAAGAAATATAAATTAATTAGGTTTATTTGGTAAGTTAAATTACAAGGGAAGTGTTGTCAAATAAGTAATAAATCTTCTTAGGTTATACTGTATGAGTAAATGTCATTTGTCTAGAAATTATATGGAATTCCTAAGAATCTGGTGTGTCCTGACAAAATATTATCAGTCATAATTTTATTCATTTTAAAATGTTTTATGCCACAGGAGTAAACAAATTTCTTTTTCAGTTGCATTGTAAGCAGGATTTTAACTGACTTCTTGTCTTTTGTCATTCATAGACAGTTACTGTTTTATTCTGATACCTTTGCAAAAGTGCTTCCTCTTCAGGAATATTCTTAGCAAAGATTTTTTGACAAATACAAGATTCTGATAACTTTCAGATCCATACTGGTGACCTGGGTTGAAATTAAACAATTCTATTAGAAAACCTGATGGCTTCATAATACTGTTAACAAAAGGATTATTTATAAAGTTATGACCAACCTAGATAGCATATTAAAAAGCAGAGAGGAGAAGCAACAAGATGGCGGAGGAATAGGATGGCGAGACCACTCTCTCCCCTACAAATTCATCAAAAGAACATTTGAACGCAGAGTAAAGTCCACAAAACGACTTCTGAATACTGGCAGAGGACTTCAGGCACCCAGAAAAGCAGCCCATTGTCTTCGAAAGGAGGTAGGAAAAAACATAAAAGATAAAAAGAGAGACAAAAGAAGTAAGGATGGAGCTCCGTCACGGGAAGGGAGGCTTTAAAAAGAGAGAAGTTTCCAAACACCAGGAAACACTCTCACTGGCGAATCTGTGGCGAGCCTTGGAATCTCAGAGGGCCACATAACCCTCTTTTTTTTCTTTTTTAAGATTTTTTTAAAACCCACAGATTACCCACCAAACGGTAACTCCCAGGGGAGAAGCAGCGCAGACGCCTGCATACGCCATTAGCAAGTGGGGGCTGGGCAGGGAGGAGCCGGCTGAACTGCTTAGAGAGAGGACTGGGCTTGAATGCCACGAAAACAATTTGAGAGAACTGGGGAGAGCAAAGCAGACTGGGATAGCTTCCCCATGAAAAGGTGGAAAGCTCTAACCTAAGACTCGGCCAGCCCCGCCTCACAGAATAAAGGACTGAGCAGAGCGAGCCGGCTGCGGTCAGCCCATCCCCCATCCCCCACTGAGACAGGCAGGGAGGGCAGCCAGAGCCGAAGCGGGCAACCGCGGCCCCAGAAAGGCATCCGATACAAACTGCAGGCAGGCTTGTTGCTAATCAGGACTTCTTTGGCTCGGCTGGTCGATATCCCCCTGAGAAGTTGTGCCAGTTGTACACCCAGAAAACTGAGTGGCGGGGACTGGGGAGGCGATAAGTCACAGAGACCGCACTCGCCAAACACCTGGTCCCCTGAGCTGCTCGGACCGGGGAAGGCACAAAACGCAGGCCCAACCAAGTCTGTGCCTTTGTGGAGTACCCGAGAACCTGAACTTGAGCCGCTCAGACCTGGAAGTGCATACAACCCGGCGCCGGCCTTGGACAGTTCCCGGCAGAGCAACCTAGAGCCTGTGCAGTGTAGACTGGGACAACACACGCGCTGTGAGTGGGGCCAAACCCAGTGTGGCTGAGACGCTGCGAGCACTCCCCACAGACGCCAGAGATATCCGTCTGCAGCGTTCCTCCTTTCCCAGAACAGGACTGAACAACTGAGCCTTAAAAAGTATCCACCCGCCCCCTAGTATCAGGGCGGAAATTAGACACTGAAGAGACAAGCAAACAGATGCTAAAACAGAGGGAACCACCTTGGAAACAACAGATAGAGACGTCTAGAGGCTACTCTAAGAATAAGACCAAAAACCAGAGGCAAGAGGCTTAAGCCCGAATCCTGAGAACACCAGAGAACTCCTGACTCCAGGGAACATTAATAGATAGGAGCTCATCAAACGCCTCCATACCTACACTAAAACCAAGCACCACCCAAGGGTCAACAAGTTCCAGAGCAAGACATACCACGCAAATTCTCCATTAACACAGGAAACTAGCCCTGAGCTTCAATATACAGGGTGCCCAAAGTCACTCCAAACCCACTGACATCTCATAACTCATTACTGGACACTTCATTGCACTCCAGAGAGAAGAAATCCAGCTCCACCCACCAGAACACCGACACAAGCTTCCATAACCAGGGAACCTTGACAAGTCACCTGTCCAACCCCACACACAGCGAGGAAACTACATAATAAAGAGAACTCCACAAACGGCCAGAAGAGGGAAAAGCCACCCCAAGCAAAGCAATATAAGGAAGATGAAGAGGCAGAGAAATACCCAGCAAGTAAAGGAACAGGATAAAGGCCCACCAACACAAACAAAAGAAGAAGATATAGGGAATCTACCTGATAAAGAATTTCGAATTTTGGTGGTGAAAATGATTCAAAATCTTGAAAGCAAAATGGAGTTACAGATAAATAACCTGGAGAAAAGGATTGAGAAGATGGAAGAAAGGTTTAATAAGGACTTAGAGGAAATAAAAAAGAGTCAATATACAATGAATAATACAATACATGACATCAGAAACACTCTGGAGGGAACAAACAGTAGAATAACAGAGGCAGAAGACAGGATAAGCGAGCTAGAAGATAGAATTCTAGAAATAAATGAAAGAGAGAGGGAAAAAGAAAAACGAATTAAAAGAAATGAGAACAATATTAGAGACCTCTGGGATAATGTTAAACGCTCCAACATTCGAATCATAGGAATCCCAGAAGAAGAAGACAAAAAGAAAGACCATGAGAGAATACTTGAGGAGATAATAGTTGAAAACTTCCCTAAAATAGGGAAAGAAATAATCACCCAAGTCCAAGAAACCCAGAGAGTCCCCAACAGGATAAACCCAAGGGGAAATACTCCAAGACACATATTAAATTGACAAAGATCAAACACAAAGAACAAATATTAAAAGCAGCAAGGGAAAAACAGCAAATAACACACAAGGGGATTCCCATAAGGAAAACAGCTGATCTTTCAACAGAAACTCTTCAGGCCAGGAGGGAATGGCAAGACATACTTAAAGTGATGAAAGAAAATAACCTACAGCCCAGACTCCTGTACCCAGCAAGGATCTCATTCAAATATGAAGGAGAAATCAAAAGCTTTACAGACAAGCAAAAGCTGAGAGAATTCAGCATCACCAAACCAGCTCTCCAACAAATGCTAAAGGATCTTTTCTAGACAGGAAACACAGAAAGGGTGTATAAACTTGAACCCAAAGCAATAAAGAAAATGGCTATGGGATCGTACTTATCAATAATTATCTTAAATGTAAATGGGTTGAATGCCCCAACCAAAAGACAAAGGCTGGCTGAATGGATACAAAAACAGGACCCCCATATATGTTGTCTGCAAGAGACCCACCTCAAAACGAGGGACACATACAGACTGAAAGTGAAGGGCTGGAAAAAGATATTCCATGCAAATAGAGACCAAAAGAAAGCAGGAGTAGCAATACTCATATCAGATAAAATTGACTTTAAAACAAAGGCTGTGAAAAGAGACAAAGAAGGAAACTACATAATGATCAAATGATCAATCCAAGATGAAGATATACCAATTATAAATATTTATGCACCCAACATAGGAGCACCGCAATATGTAAGACAATTACTAACAAGTATAAAAGGGGAAATTAACAACAATGCAATAATAGTGGGAGATTTTAATACCCCACTTACATCTATGGATAGATCAACTAAACAGAAAATTAACAAGGAAACACAAACTTTAAATGATACAATAGACCAGTTAGACCTAATTGATATCTATAGGACATTTCACCCCAAAACAATGAATTTCACCTTTTTCTCAAGCGCACACGGAACATTTTCCAGGATAGATCACATCCTGGGCCATAAATCTAGCCTTGGTAAATTCAAAAAAATTGAAATCATTCCAAACATCTTTTCTGACCACAATGCAGTAAGATTAGATCTCAATTACAGGAGAAAAACTATTAAAAATGCCAACATATGGAGGCTGAACAACACACTGCTGAATAATGAACAAATCATAGAAGAAATAAAAAAAAATCAAAATATGCATAGAAATGAATGAAAATGAAAACACAACAACCCAAAACCTCTGGGACACTGTAAAAGCAGTGCTAAGGGGGAAGTTCATAGCAATACAGGCACACCTCAAGAAACAAGAAAAAAGTCAACTAAATAACCTAACTCTACATCTAAAGAAACTAGAAAAGGAAGAAATGAAGAACCCCAGGGTCAGTAGAAGGAAAGAAATTGTAAAAGTTAGGGCAGAGATAAATGCAAAAGAAACAGAAGAGACCATAGCAAAAATCAACAAAGCCAAAAGCTGGTTCTTTGAGAAGGTAAATAAAATTGACAAACCACTAGCCAGACTCATCAAGAGACAAAGGGAGAAGAACCAAATCAATAAAATTAGAAATGAAAATGGAGAGATCACAACTGACAACACAGAAATACAAAGGATTATTAGAGAATACTATCAACAATTATATGGCAATAAAATGAATAACCTGGAAGAAATGGACAAATTCCTAGAGAAGTACAACTTTCCAAAACTGAACCAGGAAGAAATAGAAAATCTGAACAGACCCATCACAAGCACGGAACTAGAGGCTGTAATCAAGAATCTTCCAGCAAACAAAAGCCCAGGTCCAGACGGCTTCACAGCCGAATTCTACCAAAAATTTAGCGAAGAGCTAACACCTATTCTACTCAAACTCTTCCAGAAAATTGCTGAGGAAGGGAAACTTCCAAACTCATTCTATGAGGCCACCATCACCCTAATCACAAAACCTGGTAAAGACCCCACAAAAAAAGAAAACTACAGGCCAATATCACTGATGAACATAGATGCAAAATTCCTTAACAAAATTCTAGCAATCAGAATCCAACAACACATTAAGAAGATCATACATCATGACCAAGTGGGCTTTATCCCAGGAATGCAAGGATTCTTCAATATCCTCAAATCAGTCAACGTAATACACCACATTAACAAACTGAAAAATAAAAATCATATGATTATCTCAATAGATTCAGAGAAAGCCTTCGACAAAATTCAACATCCATTTATGATAAAAACCCTCCAGAAAGTGGGAATAGAAGGGACATACCTCAACATAATAAAAGCAATATATGACAAACCCACAGCAAACATTATCCTCAACGGTGAAAAACTGAAAGCATTTCCCCTAAAGTCAGGAAGAAGACAAGGGTGCCCACTCTCACCACTACTATTCAACATAGTTCTGGAAGTTTTGGCCACAGCAATCAGAGCAGAAAAAGACATAAAAGGAATCCAAATTGGAAAAGAAGAAGTAAAACTTTCATTGTTCGCTGATGACATGATCCTCTACACAGAAAACCCTAGAGACTCTACCAGAAAACTACTAGAGCTAATCAATGATTACAGTAAAGTTGCAGGATATAAAATCAACACACAGAAATCCCTTGCATTCCTATACACTATAATGAGAAAATAGAAAGAGAAATTAAGGACACTATTCCATTCACTGTTGCAACGAAAAGAATTAAATACTTAGGAATATATCTACCTAAGGAAACAAAAGACTTGTACACAGAAAACTATAAAACACTACTGAACGTAATCAAAGAGGACACTAATAGATGGAGAAATATACCATGTTCATGGATTGGAAGAATAAATATTGTAAAAATGAGTATACTACCCAAAGTAATTTATACATTTAATGCAATCCCTATCAAGCTACCAACGATATTTTTCACAGAACTAAAACAAATAATCTCACAATTTGTATGGAAATACAAAAAGCCTCGAATAGCCAAAGCAATCTTGAGGAAGAAAAATGGAACTGGGGGAATTAACCTGCCGGACTTCAGGGTCTACTGCAAAGCCACAGTCATCAAGACAGTATGGTACTGGATAAAGACAGAAATATAGATCAGTGGAACAAAATAGAAAGCCCGGACATAAATCCATGCACCTATGGACACCTTATCTTTGACAAAGGAGGCAAGAATATAAAATGGAGAAAAGACAGTCTCTTTAACAAGTGGTGCTGGGAAAACTGGTCAGCCACTTGTAAAAGAATGAAACTAGAACACTTCCTAACACCATACATCAAAATAAACTCAAAATGGATTAGAGAGCTAAATGTAAGACCAGAAACTATAAAACTCCTAGAGGAGAACATAGGCAAAACACTCTCCGACATAAATCACAGCAGGATCCTCCATGACCCACCTCACAGAATATTGGACATAAAAACAAAAATAAACAAATGGGACCTAATTAAAATCAAAAGCTTCTGCACAGCAAAGGAAACTATAAGTAAGATGAAAAGACAGCCTTCAGAATGGGAGAAAATAATAGCAAATGAAGCAACTGATAAAGGATTAATCTCCAAAATATACAAGCAGCTCCTGCAGCTCAATTCCAGAAAAATAAATGACCTAATCAAAATATGGGCCAAAGAACTAAACAGACATTTCTCCAAAGAAGACATAAAGATGGCTAACAAACACATGAAAAAATGCTCAACATCCCTCATAATCAGAGAGATGCAAATCAAAACCACAATGAGATACCATTTCACACCAGTCAGAATGGCTGCTATCCAAAAGTCCACATGCAATAAATGCTGGAGAGGATGTGGAGAGAAAGGAACCCTCTTACACTGTTGGTGGGAATGCAAACTAGTACAGCCACTATGGAGAACAGTGTGGAGATTCCTCAAAAAACTGGAAATAGAACTGCCATATGATCCAGCAATCGCACTCCTGGGCATACACACTGAGGAAACCAGAATTGAAAGAGACACATGTACTCCAATGTTCATTGCAGCACTGTTTGTAATAGCCAGGACATGGAAGCAACCTAGATGTCCATCTGCAGATGAATGGATAAGAAAGCCTTGGTACATATACACAATGGAGTATTATTCAGCCATTAAAAAGAATACATTTGAATCAGTTCTAATGAGGTGGATGAAACTGGAGCCTATTATAAAGAGTGAAGTAAGCCAGAAAGAAAAACACCAATACAGTATACTAACGCATATATATGGAATTTAAAAAGATGCAAATGATAACCCTGTATACAAGACAGCAAAAGAGACACAGATGTATAGAACAGTCTTTGGGACAATGTGGGAGAGGGTGAGGGTGGGATGATTTGGGAGAATGGCACTGAAATACATATGTTGTCATATGTGAAACGAATTACTAGTTCAGGGTCGATGCATGTTATAGGATGCTCGGGGCTGGCGTGTGGGGATGACCCAGAGGGAGGATAAAGGGAGGAGGGAAGTGGGAAGGGAGTTCAGGAGGGGGAACTTATGTAAACCCGGGGCGAATTCATGTCAATGTATGGCAAAACCAACCAATATAATATTGTAAAATAATTTGCCTCCAATAAAAAATAAATTAATTACTAAAAAAAAAAAAGCAGAGACATTACTTTGCCAACCAAGGTCCGTCTAGTCAAGGCTATGGTTTTTCCCATGGTCATGTACGGATGTGAGAGTTGGACTGTGAAGAAAGCTGAGCACCAAAGAATTGATGCTTTTGAACTGTGGTGCTGGAGAAGACTCTTGAGAGTCCCTTGGACTGCAAGGAGATCCAACCAGTCCATTCTAAAGGAGATCAATCCTGGGTGTTCATTGGAAGGACTGATGCTAAAGCTGAAACTGCAATACTTTGGCCACCTCATGCGACTAGTTGACTCACTGGAAAAGACTCTGATGCTGGGAGGGATTGGGGGCAGGAGGAGAAGGGAACGACAGAGAATGAGGTGGCTGGATGGCATCACCGACTCGATGGACATGAGTTTGAGTGAACTCCGGGAGTTGGTGATGGACAGGGAGGCCTGGCATGCTGTGATTCATGGGATCGCAAAGAGTCGGACATGACTGAGCGACTGAACTGAACTGAACTGATGTGAACTAGGGAATAAGATTATAAATTTATGGTTTCTATTTAAAGTATTACTAACATTTTTCTTTTCCAGATGAAAGACACTCTTCCCTTCAGCTAATTATGAGTTAGAGTAACTTGTTAATTATACTGTATATGCAGAATTGAAATATTTATCTTTTCTCTATCCTTCATCTTTTCAGAGACTGGAAACTCTTAGGTTCCCAGCAACTTTAAAAATCAAGCAAATTATGAAAGCCATCTCCTACCAAGTGCAGGAATTTCAAAGAATTTTGTCTTTAAAAGATAGGAATTTACTCATATCTATTGTTAACTCAGGGGAAATTTGTCACAAGCCTTTGATGTGGCTTTCCTGGCAGTAAGAGGCCTTTTGACAATTCAATCTGAAGTTCCTTATAGAGAAGGCTTTTCCTTTCAGCAAAGCCAATTTCAAAAGAGCCTGTATAGTTACACTTGTATAAATCATCAGGCCAAGTTTATTGAAACCTGAATTAATTTGTAAACAAATAAGTATCATTTGGCTACACTTGGCAGAAATAAGGGTAATTTTAGAGATAGAAAGATTATATTTCTGTGGAGAGTAAATTCAAGTTTGTTAGCTGAGGTCTTTATTTACTAAGAGTAACTTCCCAGATAGCTCTTAGCTATTACATTGTTGTAAATTTTAGTTGAATTATTAAAAGGACAATCTAGTTTTTTTCTGAAGTTTTTCTCATTAATCTATCTTTGGATGAAGATCAGAGGTCCCAACCTGCAAGCAGGGGATTATGCATTCTGGGAAAGACATAATTTAAAGGACTAACTTCAACCTAAATGGAAGGACTCTCCTCAGGTACTCTTCACTAGCTCATACACAGTGAACCTGAAGGAAATTGATGCTTGGATTACTATTTCCACTTAGAGAGGGTCCCTGAAATTAACTGAGCTATACACAGGACTGCCGACTTCAAAATCACCTGAAAACAATGCTTACACAGAGGAGAAACTATCAGACCAGGATGGTAAGAAAAAGTAGACAGCTGATCCAAGATTCCAAAGCAAGCTTGTACACCAGTTACTTTGATAATTGCTCACAAAATAAACATATTTCATGATATTATGTACAGATAAAGTTAATTGAATTGTTGAGTTTATACTCAATCACCTATTTCCAATACTTCTGGATTACCATGGTGGAATTCTCCATTCAAGGCTCTAACTGAATGACCTTAGGAAATTTTTCTGGAAAGAAGAAATTATAATTCTGTTTGGGCCACTATTGATATTACAAGAAGGGACTCTCTCACTTGGCCAATCAATCTTAGCTACTCTGACCATTGCCATGAACATAAAAGACCCCCTCCCTTATGTTGGGAAAAGTGTAAGTAAATACTAAGTGTAGCCAGCCTAATAATATGAAGATCTGTGGCTGGTCTTATGAACAATTCCAGTATATCATTTCCTTTAAAGGAAAGGATCGGTATAGAATACACTAAATCAGATACCCTGGGGATACACTGGGTGGCACCTAACGGAAGTTCTTGTCTTGAATTTTTACTTACAACCTTACAAATACTACTAACTATATTACATATATTCTGCCTTTTTATAAGAGTGTTGTTTCATGTCTCACCAAATGTGTGACTGAGTCTCTCATGAGTTAAAGACTAATGACCTGAAACAGTTGACCAGACATATATTTCTGTATAAAATCAATGGTGGTAATAGTGTAAATTTAGATATGGGAAATAGCAACAAGAAGAAATAATTTCCTGGACCCCAACATACTAGTCAGACAGATGGTCCAGGGACTTTTGGCTCTGACAGGGCCTAGTCCAGTAAGAGCCCACCGAGTTGCCCGTCAACAAAATCTTAGCCTGACCTAGGAGCACGCAGTCCTAGCACTCTGACACAAAACAGTCATGAAACGCCTCCCAGTCCATGGTCCAATTCATGACCATGATAGCGCACTGCCAGCTGAAACTTGGCACTTGCAATCTGTCACTATGAGTATACCACTAGCCACTGCAGTCACTGGTATTTGACATACCCCGAAAGAAATTCAGGGCAAAATCAGGAATAAGGCACTCTTTTCTCCGGGAAATTCTAGTAGAACAGGTGCCTCTTCAGGTAGTTAGATATTTTCAAGGGAAGATTTTATGAGATCAACTTCTTGCTTCTTCTCCTGTCTAGAAAGTCACTAAAATCATAAAGGAGCAGAGACACCTGACCCTCCCTCATAATTAGTAGCACACTTCATGTGACTGGCAGCAGCCTTCTGCCAAAATGTGAGCTTGACTGCATGCATCTGTTTCACTAAAATCACATATATACTGCCCTCAGCCCCTACCTCTTCAGAGCAGTCCCTCAGAGCGATCTGAGAAGTTTCTCCAGGGCTCTAGTCCCTATTTTGTCCCCAAATGAGCTTAACTCACAAGTCTCATGCTTTGCATTTTTTTCAACACCTTCAGACTAAAAATTTTAAATAAAATGCCCTCATTTTTGATAGGCAGCTGTACCACCATCTCTTATATCCCACGTCATTCAAGGCAGTCATTGTACCTAAGTTCTCATGATGGTTGGACCAAAAACAACTGCAACATTTTCTGCATCCCTAAGATTCCCCTTTCAATGGAGGATCATTTTGAAAAGTACACATAAATATGAAAGCTGTGGTACATATACACAATGGAGTATTACTCAACCATTAAAAAGTATACATTTGAATCAGTTCTAATGA
Organism: Moschus berezovskii; assembly: GCF_049115385.1. Taxonomy (NCBI): domain Eukaryota; kingdom Metazoa; phylum Chordata; class Mammalia; order Artiodactyla; family Moschidae; genus Moschus; species Moschus berezovskii. Next base: position 17,890,066 of record NC_142479.1, read on the forward strand.
GGTGGATGAAACTGGAACCTTTTATACAGAGTGAAGTAAGCCAGAAAGAAAAACACCAATACAGTATACTAATGCATATATATAGAATTTAGAAAGATGGTAACGATAACCCTGTATGCGAGACAGCAAAAGAGACACAATGTACAGAACAATCTTTTGGACTCTGTGGGAGAGGGTGAGGGTGGGATGATTTGGGAGAATGGCATTGAAACATGTATATTATCATATGTGAAACGAATCGCCAGTCCAGGTTCAATGCATGACACAGGACGCTCGGGACTGGTGCAGTGGGATGACCCAGAGGGATGGGATGGGGAGGGAGGTGAGAGAGGAGTTCAAGATGGGGAACACATGTACACCCGGGGAAGATTCATGTCAATGTATGGCAAAACCAATACAATATTGTAAAGTAATTAGTGTCCAATTAAAAAAAAAGCAATATGGCTTTGCATAAGTCATGCTGTGTGGCATTGTGCTCTATCACTACAAGAAAAGCAAGATTCACCATAAAGGTTTGTGTCCACTTATCAAAGAAGAAAAGCTAGTTTTAGTTTAGCCAGTTTAATTAAAACAGGTATATCTTTAGCATTTTCAGCATTTTATTCTACCCATGTTTGCTAAAAGTCAAATAAGTTTATGTTGTCTCTATTACAGAATTTGTAGCAAGGAAGATGACAAGCTGGACTTCCCTGGTGGTTCAGTGGTTAAGAATCCACCTGCCAAGGCAGGGGACATGGGTCTAATTCCTGGCCTGGAGGGTTCCACATGACACAGCAACTAAGCCTGTGAGTCACAACTACTGAGCCTGTGAGCCACAGCTCCTGAGGTCCCCATGCTCTAGGGCTGGGAGCTCCGCCAGCAGAGAAGCCACCACGGTTAGAAGCCTGTGCACTACAGGAAAGAGTAGCTCCCACTTGTCACAAATAGAGAAAGCCCACAAGTAGCAACCAAGACACAGCACAGCCAAGAAAGAAAAAGAAAGATAACAAGCTGACGGTAAGCTGTTTAGTACCTTGTGAAATTTTCATGAGTGATCTGAACGTAACTGTTAAGAAGAAGGAAATCATGTAGATGTAAATCAGGTAAAAGTATATAACTAAAAGTATCACAGCAGTTACATTTCATGATATGTCTACTTTAGTTTCCAAATATTTGGGGGACTTTTCAGTCTTCATAATTGTGTGTGTGAGTCAATCCCTTGTGATCAAATTGAATTTGGACAGAAATTTGACCAAATGTGAAGAAGATTTCCATTGAAATTTGGGGAAATAAAGGAATGGCTTGAGTCTAAAGCACAGAGGTGGGTAATAATGAAGAATAGTGAATATTTACTGACCTCTTTCTAAATGGCAGGTATAGTCTCAGCACTTCATAGATTTTAGATCATTTCATCCTAACACATCTATAGGTATAAAGACTCCAGGAAGGTGGCGACCTTTGTCTTGTTCCCAGCTATGCACTCAATATAGAGAACACACACAGTATTTAAACTATGTGCTGAAGGAATGATTGAATCAATTATGGCACAACAACCCCAAAGCACCAGGATCTCAATCTGAACCTATGGCAGAAAGATCGATATAAAAATTTACACTTTATCTTGTGTTCTGTTTATTTCTTAGCAAAAGAGTGAGCTTTTAGAAATGAATTTTTAACAGCTGTAATTGTTTTGTGTTTTAGTTATTTTTTGCTTACTATTATTAAAAATTAAACAACTTTTTTTTCTTTGCTTCTTCATTCTGTTTGAACAACTTTGGTGAATTTATGATGACGGTCTAGAAGTTGACATACTAGAAAGTTATTTTTGGTATAACTAGGGGAGGTGAGAGAGGCAGGAGGCAAAGCAGTTCAAGAAGGAAAGAGCTTTTAATTTACAGCCAAGGTGCTGGAAGTTAACCTACTTGCCTCAGGGACAGATATGGAGGTTGGTGGGGGTGGGGGCAGTAACCATATCCATTGTTTCCTGTCTGTTTTATTCAATTTCTCTCTAGTGGTTCATATGTGTTTGTGTGAGTGAGTGCTCAGTCATGTCTGACTCTGCAACCACATGGATTGTCACCTTCCAGGCTCCTCTGGGGGTGGGGTTTTCCAGGCAAGAATACTGGAGTGGGTTTCCATTTCCTTCTCCAGGGAATCTTCTGGACTAGGAATCAAACCTGCATCTCCTGCATTGGCAGGTGGGTTCTTTACTAGCTAAGCCACCAAGAAAATCCCTAGTGGTTCATAAACTTAGAAGAAAACCAACAGAAACAAAGCAGAATAAAAATGATGCTTAGAGCTCAGTAAAGGACATACAACTTTTGTTCTGTGTCAAACAGCTTCAGAGGGACTGGGTCTGTTCCCAAGCGGTCATGGATTCTGCTTACCACTGAATGTGGAGTTTCATTTTCCAAGGACAGTGAATAACACTCTTCATTAGGAGCCTGATTTCAGGCCAGTGTTGAATAATTGCTGGATGGCTGAAAGCATGCAAGTAGGAACTCCCCTTCCACCATGCTGCTTGGCTCCACTCCCCTTCCAGCGACTTCGGGCTCTTGTAAACAGCATTCGTTTTCTATCACAAGCTAGGAAACATGATTGTGCAGCCAAGGTACTGGGTCTCTGGAGAGGGAGGCCCAGGGAGCCCGTTTCCTCTCTTCTCATTTTAGTTTGTAACTTGCTGGTGGGGTTGAGTAATTGCTGAAGTTCTGTCTTCCCATCTGATTCTGGACACTAATTTATGAAACGACAAGTGACCGGCTGGATCAGGCAGATGTTTCCTGAGGAAAGAGAGTTCACACAGCATCTTGCGCTAGGGAATGGTTGGCAGGCAAGCATGCCTTCTGGCATCACTGGGCAAGGTAACTTGTGGGAGAATTCAAAGCAGAGAAGTTTGGCCAGGCAAGAGTTCTGCTGGCAGCTCTGTGCTGGGATTAACCAACCCAGATAACTGGGAAGAAGGAATCAGTAATTTAAATGTGCCCTCCAAGAGGAGTTAGACCCTGCACTTCCTGACTACCTCTAGGAGAACCTCCCCTGTGGCTCCCCACGCACAGTCAGAATCAGATTCACCATATTGCTTCTCAGCCCAGCTCCTTGCTTTCCTGACTTCGCCTGTGGTTGAAGTGGGACAAGCTCAACTGATTAAAAAGAAGAATAATGAAATAACCATAATTATTAATAATAAATCAGCTAATCATTCTTCCCCTTGAAACACTGTGAAGATCAAATACTAAAATACCCAATTACAAATCATCTCGTTATAGACAATTAGCCTGTCAGATTCAGGGTGTTAAGAATCAATAAAGTAACATAATTTTTTAATATGAAGTATTGTAGACATGGAATTGCCAGCTTCCCCTTAGGAAATGTCATTACTAGTTCAGGGTCAATGCATGTTATAGGATGCTTGGGGCTGGCATGCGGGGATGACCCAGAGGGAGGATAAAGGGAGGAGGGAGGTGGGAGGGGTTTCAGGAGGGGGAACTTATGTAAACCCGGGGTGAATTCATTTCAATGTATGGCAAAACCAACCAATATAATATTGTAAAATAATTTGCCTCCAATAAAAAATAAATTAATTACAAAAAAAAAAATAAAAACATGAGAAAAAAAACTAAAAAAAAAAAAGAATAAATGATAGCAAACAAATAAACAAGTAGAATGGATGTACAATTTGCTCTTCCCGTGATCTCATAAAAGGAAGGTTTTTTCCAATCTCCTTAACTCAATCCCTCCAAGGAATTTTCTTCACACTCATATTCGAAACCGAACTATTGGGGAGGGAGGAAGATGGTGGAGGAATAGGACGGGGAGACCACTTTCTCCTCCACAAATTCATCAAAAGAACATTTGAACATTCCACAAAACAACTTCTGAATGCTGGCAGAGGACATCAGGCACCCAGAAAAGCAGCCCATTGTCATCAAAAGGAGGTATGAAATAATATAAAAGATAAAAAGAGAGAGAAAACAGGTAGGGATGGAGACCCATCCCGGGAAGGGAGGCTTAAAGAGAAATTTCCAAACACCAGGAGACACTTTAACTGTCGAGTCTGTGAAGAGCCTTGGAACCTCAGAGGGCAACATAACCGGGGGAAAAATAAATAAATAATCAAAACCCACAGATGATGTGCCCAATGGTAACTCCCAGTGGAGAAGCAGCGCAGATGCCCACATCCACCACTAGCAAGCAGGGGCTGGGCAAGGAGGCACTGGCTGCATTGCTTAGAGTGAAAACCAGGCCTGAATGCCCTGAGGGCAACCTGAGGGAACTAACTTGAGATAGCACACCAGACTGTGGGATAGCTACCCCGTAAGAAGGTGAAAAGCCCTAACCTAAAACTCCACCAGACCCGCTCACAGAACAAAGAGCAGAGTAGAGCTAGCTGGCTGCAGATGGCTCATCCCCTATCCTGTGCCGGAGACAGGCAGGGGAGGGCAGCCAGAGCTGGAAGGGGGCAATCGCGGCCCCAGAGAGGCATCTGATACCAAACTGCAAGCAGCCTTCATTGCTAACCAAGACTTCTTGTGTTTCTGGCCGGTTGACATCCTCCTGAGAAGGTGTGCCAGCTGTACACCCAGAAAACTGAGCCTCAGTGACTGGGGAGGTGATAAGTTGCAGTGACCGCACTTGACAAACACCTGGTCACCTGAGCTGCTCGGACTGGGAAAGGGCACAAAACGCAGGCTCAACCAAGTCTGCACCTTTGTGAAGTACCTGAGTACCTGAACCTGAGTGGCTTAGACCTGGGAAGTGCATGCGACCCAGCGCTGGTCTCAGACAGTTCCCGGCAGAGCAACCAAGAACCTGTGCAGGGCAGATTGGGACAGCACACATGCCGTGAGTGGGGGCAAACCCAGTGTGGCCGAGACACTGCGAGCACTCCTCACAGACGTCAGTGATATTTGTCTACAGCGTTCCTCCCTCCCCACAGCACCACTGAACAAATGAGCCTTAAAAAGTGTCCACCACCGCCCCCTAGTGTCAGGGCGGAAATTACACACTGAAGAGATCAACAAACAGAAGAAGTTAAAACAGAGGGAACCACCTAGGAAGTGATGAACGGAGAAGTCTTGAGGCTACAAGAATAAGACTGAAAACCAGAGGCAGGAGGCTTAAGTCCAAATCCTGAGAACACCAGAGAACTCCTGACTCCAGGGAACATTAATCGATAGGAGCTTATCAAATGCCTCAATACCTACACTGAAACCAAGCACCACCCAAGGGTCAACAAGTTCCAGAACCAGACATACCAAGCAAATTCTCCAGCAACACAAGAACATAGCCCTGAGCTTCAATACACAGGCTGCCCAAAGTCACTCCAAACCCACTGACATCTCATAACTTATTACTGGACACTTCATTGCACTCCAGAGAGAAATCCAGCTCCACCCACCAGAACACCGACACAAACTTCCCTAAGCAGGGAACCTTGACAAGCCATCTGTCCAAGCTCACCCACAGCGAGGAAATGCCACAATAAAAAGAACTCCACAAACTGCCAGAAGACTGAAAGGCCACCCAAACACAGCAATATAAACAAGATGAAGAGGCAGAGCAATACTCAGCAGGTAAAGGAACAGGATAAATGTCTACCAACCCAAACAAAAGAGGAAGAGATATGGAACCTACCTGATAAAGACTTCTGAATAATGATAGTGAAAATGATCCAAAATCTTGAAAACAAACTGGAGTTATAGATAAATAACCTGGAGACAAGGATCGAGAAGATGCAAGAAAGGTATAATAAGGATCTAGAAGAAATCAAAAAGAGTCAATATACAATGAATAATGCAATAGATGAAATAAAAAACACTCTGGAGGGAACCAACAATAGAATAACGGAAGCAGAAGATAGGATAAGCGAATTAGAAGATAAAATGGTAGAAATAACAGAAACAGAGAGGAAAAAAGAAAAACGAATTAAAAGAAATGAGGACAATCTCAGAGACGTCTGGGACAATGTTAAACGCCCCAACATTCGAATCATAGGAGTACCAGAAGAAGAAGAAGACAAAAAGAAAGACCATCTGAAAATACTTGAGGAGATAATAGTTGAAAACTTCCCTAAAATGGGGAAGGAAACAATCACCCAAGTCCATGAAACCCAGAGAGTCCCAAACAGGATAAACCCAAGGCAAAATAGCCCAAGACACATATTAATCAAATTAGCAAAGATCAAACACAAAGGACAAATATTAAAAGCAGCAAGAGAAAAACAACAAACAACACCCAAGGGGATCCCCATAAGGATAACAGCTGATCTTTCAATAGAAACTCTTCATGCCAGGAGGGAATGGCAGAGCATACTTAAAGTGTTGAAAGAAAATAACCTACAGCCCAGAACACTGTACCCAGCAAAGATCTCCTTCAAATATGGAGGAGAAATCAAAAGCTTTACAGACAAGTAAAAGCTGAGAGAATTCAGCATCACAAAACAAGCTCTCCAACAAATGCTAAAGGACCTTCTCTAGACAGAAAACACAGAAAGAGTGTATAAACTCAAACCCAAAACAAGAAAGTAAATGGCAAAGGGATCATACTTATCAATAATTACCTTAAATGTAAATGAGTTGAATGTCCCAAACAAAAGACAAAGGCTGGCTAAATGGATACAAAAACAAGACCCACATATATGTTGTCTACCAGAGACCCACCTCAAAACAAGGGATACATACAGACTGGAAGAGAAGGGCTGGAAAAAGATATTACATGCAAATAGAGACCAAAATAAAGCAGGAGTAGCAATACTCATATCATATAAAATAGACTTTAAAACAAAGGCTGTGAAAAGAGACAAAGAAGGAAACTACATAATGATCAAAGGATCAATCCAAGAAGAAGATATAGCAATTATAAATATATATGCACCCAACATAGGAGCACCCCATTATGTAAGACAAATGCTAACAAATATGCAAGGGGAAATTAACAATAACACAATAATAGTGGGAGACTTTAATACCCCACTCACACCAATGGATAGATCAACTACATAGAAATTTAACAAGGAAACACAAACGTTAAATGATACAATAGACCAGTTAGACCTAATTGATATCTATAGGACATTTCACCCCCAAACAATGAATTTCACCTTCTTCTCAAGCATACACAGAACCTTCTCCAGGATAGATCACATCCTGGGCCATAAATCTAGCCTTGGTAAATTCAAAAAAATTGAAATCATTCCAAGAATCTTTTCTGACCACAATGCAGTAAGATTAGATCTCCATTACAGGAGAAAAACTATTAAAAATTCCAACATATGGAGGCTGAACAACATGCTGCTGAATACCCAATAAATCACAGAAGAAATTTAAAAAAAAATTAAATATGCATGGAAACTAATGAATATGAAAACACAACACCCCAAAACCTGTGGGACACTGTAAAAGCAGTGCAAAGGGGAAGGTTCATAGCAATACAGGCATACCTCAAGAAACAAGAAAAAAATCAACTAATTAACCTAACTCTACATCTAAAGCAACTAGAAAAGGAAGAAATGAAGAACCCCAGGATTAGTAGAAGGAAAGAAATCTTAAAAATTAGGGCAGAAATAAATGCAAAAGAAACAAAAGAGACCATAGCAAAAATCAACAAAACCAAAAGCTGGCTCTTTGAGAGGATAAATAAAATTGAGAAACCACTAGCCAGACTCAGCAAGAAGCAAAGGGAGAAAAACCAAATCAATAAAATGAGAAATGAAGATGAAGAGATCACAACAGACAACACAGAAATACAAAGGATCATAAGAGACTACTATCAGCAATTATATGGCAGTAAAATGGACAACTTGGAAGAAATGGACAAATTCTTAGAAAAGTACAACTTTCCAAAACTGAACCAGGAAGAAATAGAAAATCTTAATAGACCCATCACAAGCACGGAAGTAGAAGCTGTAATCAGAAATCTTTCAGCAAACAAAAGCCCAGGTCCAGAAGGCTTCACAGCTGAATTCTACCAAAAATTTAGAGAAGAGCTAACACCTATCCTACTCAAACTCTTCCAGAAAATTGAAGAGGAAAGTAAACTTCCCAACTCATTCTATGAGGCCACCATCACGCTAAATCCCTAAACCTGACAAAGATGCCACAAAAAAGAAAACTACAGGCCAATATCACTAATGAACAAAGATGCAAAAATCCTTAACAAAATTCTAGCAATCAGAATCCAACAACACATTAAAAAGATCACACATCATGACCAAATGGGCTTTACCCCAGGAATGCAAGGATTCTTCAATATCTGCAAATCATTCATTAACAAAATGAAAAATAAAAACCATATGATTATCTCAATAGATGCGGAGAGATCCTTTGACAAAATTCAACATCCATTTATGATAAAAACCCTCCAGAAGGCAAAAATAGAAGGAACATTCCTCAACATAATAAAAATTATATATGACAAACCCACAGCAAACATTATCCTCAATGGTGAAAAATTGAAAGCATTTCCCCTAAAGTCAGGAACAAGATAAGGGTACACACTCTCACCACTACTATTCAACATAGCTTTGGAAGTTTTGGCCACAGCAATCAGAGCAGAAAAAGACATAAAGGGAATCCAAATAGGAAAGAAGAAGTAAAACTCTCACTGTTTGCAAATGACACGATCCTCTACACAGAAAACCCTAAAGACTCTATGAGAAAATTACTAGAGCTAATCAATGAATATAGTAAAGTTGCAGGATATAAAATCAACACACAGAAATCCCTTGCATTCCTATGCATTAATAATGAGAAAATAGAAAGAGAAATTAAGGAAATAATTCAACTCACTATTGCAACGAAGAAAATAAAATACTTGGGTATATATCTACCTAAAGGAACAAAAGACCTATATATAGAAAACTATAAAACACTGGTGAAAAAAATCAGAGAGGACACTAATAGATGGAGAAATATACCGTGTTCATGGATTGGAAGAATAAGATTGTGAAAATGAATATATTACCCAAAGTAATTTGTAGGTTCAGTGCAATCCCTATAACAATCCATGGTATTTTTCACAGAGGTAGAACAATTAATTTTTCAATTTGTATGGAAATACAAAAAACCTCGATTAGCCAAAACAATCTTGAGAAAGAAGAATAAAACGGGGGGAATCAACCTGCGGGACTTCAGGCTCTACTACAAAGCCACAGTCATCCAGACAGTATGGTACTGGCAATAAAGGCAGGCATATAGATCAATGGAACAAAATAGAAAGCCCAGAGATAAATCCATGCACCTATGGACACTTTATCTTTGACAAAGGAGGCAAGAATATTCAATGGAGAAAAGACAATCTCTTTAACAAGTGGTGCTGGGAAAACTGGTCAACCACTTGTAAAAGAATGAAACTAGAACACTCCCTAACACCATACACAAAAATAAACTCAAAATGGATTAAAGATCTAAATGTAAGACCAGAAACTATAAAACTCCTAGAGGAGAACATAGGCAAAACACTCTCCGACATAAATCACAGTAGGATCCTCCATGACTTACCTCCCAGAATACTGGAAATAAAAGCAAAAATAAACAAATGGGACCTAATGAAAATTAAAAGCTTCTGCACAGCAAAGGAAACTATAAACAAGGTGAAAAGACAGCTTTCAGAATGGAGGAAAATAATAGCAAAAGAAGCAACTGACAAAGAATTAATCTCAAAAATATACAAGCAACTCCTGTAGCTCAATTCCAGAAAAATAAAGGACCAATCAAAAAATGGGCCAAAGAACTAAACAGACATTTCTCCAAAGAAGACATACAGGTGGCTACCAAACACATAAAAAGATGCTCAACATCACTCATTATCAGAGAAATGCAAATCAAAACCACAGTGAGGTACCATTTCCCGCCAGTCAGAATGGCTGCTGTCCTGGTGGTCCACAGTCCATGGGGTCGCAAAGAGTCGGACACGACTGAGGGGCTAAGCACACAAAGAAGAACAAGAGTGGTGGGATGCCACCCACAGATTGGGCTGTGAAAGACTGTGACGGACACACAGAAGGTTGCTCACTCACTCTCTCTGGCACTTCCCACTGCTCTCACAAAGCAAGTTGCCATTTGTGAGCTGCTCTCTTGCAGAGAGGCCTATGTAACAGAGCTGAGGGTGGCTGCTTGACCGGCAGCCAGTCAGGAGCTGAGACCTTCTGTCCAACAGGCTGGGAGGAACCGAGTCCTGCTGACAACCTCCTGAGTGAGACTGAAGAGAATCCTACCATCATGTCCAGCTTTGCAAGCGGACACTGGGCCAGACCCTTGGGCCAGCTCAGCCACACCCAAGCTCCAGACACACTGAAGCCTTAAGATAAGAAATGCTGTTTAGCCAATAGATTCTGGCTGCACAGTAATAGGTGACTCACTTCACTCAGGTCTTTGCACAAGTGTCTCCTTGTCTAAAGTAGTCCGTCACCTCCAGAAGCAACCAAACTGATCACAGGGTGTTCTCTATTGCCTGACTGATCTGCATTCTTCCTCCTGGAAAACATCACTGCTTGCATATGTTATGTATTTATTTATTAGCTAACTTTCCTACTAGAGTGAAAATCCAGTGAACACCATGCCTGTCATTTTGCTGGTAAACAAGATGAGCATATATTTACCCTGATGGTGCTTACATATATTTGATACTTATTGCAGGGCTACTATACACCAGGTCCAATGACCATAGTTTCTCTGGTATCTAGGCCAGTAAATTTCAGTCCATTAGATATATATAGAGATTGACAGATAGATACAGATATTATTATTGTTGTTAAACTGTACCGTTTTGGTAGTGCACCGTTGTATGCCTTTTACTGAGTTTTAAAAAAACATGAAACAACTTTGTCAATTGAAGTCCCATGTTGATCATAACTATTTGATAATCTCTTACTTCACCCTGTGCTGAAGTCTAACTTCCTACTACTTTCCTTTATTAGCCCTAGCTTTTTCCTCTCAGAAATAGTAAAGAACATAGCAATTCTGTTCCACAGTCCCAGTTCTATTGCTTTATTAACTCTATTCCTTTGAATATAGAATCTGTTTCTTGAATTTACTGTCTCTTTTTTATGCTGTAGACTTTTTTTGGCTTAAACATAGGCGGTTTATTTTATTTAATCTTTAATTCTTCTTGCTGCTGCTGCTGCTAAGTCACTTCAGTCATGTCCGACTCTGTGTGACCCCATAGACGGAAGCCCACCAGGCTCCCCCTTCCCTGGGATTCTCCAGGCAAGAACACTGGAGTGGGCTGCCATTTCCTTCTCCAATGTGTGAAAGTGAAAAGTGAAAGTGAAGTTGCTCAGTCGTGTCCGACCCTTAGCATTAGAATATATTTAATTTACAGTGTTGTATTAGTTTTAAGTGTACAGCAAAGTGAATCTGTTATACATATACATATATGCACTCTTTTATATTCTCTTCCCATAAGGGTCATTGCAGAGTATTGAGTAGAGTTCCCGGTGTTATACAGTAAGTCCTTATTAGTAATCTATTTTATATATAGTAGTGTGTGTGTGTGTGTCAATCCCAGTCTTCCAAATTATCCCTCCCCTCAGGTTTAGAGCATAAACTCATGATTATGTTGTATATTTTCATAGCATATTTGGTGTTCACCTTTGCAGTTGAGATTCCAGTTTGGCATTCTGCTTCCTTAGAGGAGGTGTGGGAGCTACTGCTGAGGCTCACTCTCCCCCTGTTTCCTCTGGGAAGGGGCAGGCTCACGGTGCCATTAACTAGACTTCCAGACCATCTCCTGCATCACCCAAGCTAGGAACTGCTCTGAGTGTCTGCTTGAAGCTCCCACAGTCACTCATCTCATCTCAAGGCTGGTTAACCTACCCCTGGTGTATGTGTGTAAGTGGTCAAAGGTGGTTAATTAACCTGGCTACTCTCATGAGAGACACCAGAGATAGACAGCCTCTGAACAGGGATCGTCTGTGTTGTGTTCCACCTTTACAACTATAGTCCTCCATGAGAGTCCTGACCTCTGGTTTCCTTTGAAAGTTCTTATCCATGTTCTGTCTCTTTCTGGACCGTGAAACATAACAATTCTTATGTTGAAATCCTTTGTTTTAATCTCATGTATATAGTTCTGTGAACATGGAAATATAAAATGTGACATTTCTTTTTTTTTATATCACTCACTGAGTACATGGCATTTAAAAACTGTATCATTACAAAAGATAACAAAAATACAAAGTCTTAAAAACCTACGGGATATGGAAAGCATTACCCACTGAGGCCTTAAATGTGGTAGACTTTACATAAAAAGGAAAAGCAATGAGTATACAAGTATACAGCCAGTTTAAGAAGTTAGAAAAATAAACAGAATAATCATAAAGAAAAGAAAGCAACTAATGCATACCAAGTGTTAATGCAATACAAATAAAGACAAAATTGAGAGGCTCTACAGAGTCAAAGTTGCCTTAAAAAGCTTCTCTAAAAAGGGAAACATCAGGTAACAATAAACAAGAAAAATCGTGCGAATAAACAATACTCAAAATGGGAATTACTCATACAAGCATTAAGAATATAAATAATAGAAACAACTTTATGCCTATATATTCGAAGATTAGTTGCCTCATATACAGGGTTATTGTTACCATCTTTCTAAGTTCCATATATATGTGTTAGTATACTGTATTGGTGTTTTTCTTTCTGGCTTACTTCACTCTGTATAATAGGCTCCAGTTTCATCCACCTCATTAGAACTGATTCAAATGTATTCTTTTTAATTGCTGAGTAATATTCCATTGTGTATATATACCACAGTTTTCTTATCCATTCGTCTGCAGATGGACATCTAGGTTGCTTCCATGTCCTCGCTATTATAAACAGTGCTGCGATGAACACTGAGGTACACGTGTCTCTTTCAGTTCTGGTTTCCTCAGTGTGTATGCCCAGGAGTGGGATTGCTGGGTCGTATGGCAGTTCTATTTCCAGTTTTTTAAGGAATCTCCACACTGTTCTCCATAGTGGCTGTACTAGTTTGCATTCCGACCAACAGTGTAAGAAGGTTCCCTTTTCTCCACACCCTCTCAAGCATTTATTGCTTGTAGACTTTTGGATAGCAGCCATTCTGGCTGGTATGAAATGGTACCTCATTGTGGTTTTGATTTGAATTTCTCTGATAATGAGTGATGTTGAGCATCTTTTCGTGTGTTTGGTAGCCATCTGTGTGTCTTCTTTGGAGAAATGTCTGTTTAGTTCTTTGGCCCATTTTTTGATTGGGTCCTTTATTTTTCTGGAATTGAGCTGCAGGATTTGCTTGTATATTTTTGAGATTAATTCTTTGTAAGTTGCTTCATTTGCTATTATTTTCCTCCATTCTGAAGGCTGTCTTTTCATCTTGCTTATAGTTTCCTTTGCTGTGCAGAAGCTTTTAATTTTCATTAGGTCCCATTTGTTTATTTTTGCTTTTATTTCCAGTATTCTGGGAGGTGAGTCATGGAGGATCCTGCTATGATTTATGTCGGGGAATGTCTTGCCTATGTTCTCCTCTAGGAGTTTTATAGTTTCTGGTCTTACACTTAGATCTTTAATCCATTTTGTGTTTATTTTTGTGTATGGTGTTAGGAAGTGTTCTAGTTTCATTCTTTTACAAGTGGTTGACCAATATTCCCAGCACACTTGTTAAAGAAACTGTCTTTTCTCCATTTTATATTCTTGCCTCCTTTGTCAAAGACAAGGTGTCCATAGGTGTGTGAATTTATCTCTGGGCTTTCTATTTTGTTCCATTGATCTATATTTCTGTCTTTAAGCCAGTACCATAGTCTTGACGACTATGGCTTTATAGCAGAGCCTGCAGTCTGGCAGGTTTATTCCCCCAGTTCCATTCTTCTTTCTCAAGATTTCTTTTGCTATTCAAGGTTTTTTGTATTTCCATACAAATTGTGAAATTATTTGTTCTTGCTCTGTGAAAAATACCTTTGGTAGCTTGATAGGGATTGCATTGAATCTATAAATTATTTTGGGTAGTATACTCATTTCCTCAATATTTATTCTTCCAATCCACAAACATGGTATATTTCTCCATCTATTAGTGTCCTCTCTGATTTTTTTCACCAGTGTTTTATAGTTTTCTATATATAGGTCTTTTGTTCCTTTAGGTAGATATATTCCTAAGTATTTAATTCTTTTCTTTGCAATGGTGAATGGAATTGTTTCCTTAATTCCTCTTTCTATTTTCTCATTTTTAGTGTATAGGAATGCAAGGGATTTCTGTGTGTTGATTTTATATCCTGCAACTTTACTATATTCATTGATTAGCTCTAGTAATTTTCTGGTAGAGTCTTTAGGGTTTTCTGTGTAGAGGATCATGTCATCTTGAAAACAGTGAAAGTTTTACTTCTTCTTTTCCAATTTGGATTCCTTTTATGTCTTTTTCTGCTCTGATTGCTGTGGCCAAAACTTCCAAAACTATGTTGAATAGAAGTGGTGAGAGTGTGCACCCTTGTCTTGTTCCTGACTTTAGGGGAAACTCTTTCAATTTTTCACCATTGAGGATAATGTTTGCTGTGGGTTTGTCATATATAATTTTTATTATGTTGAGGAATGTTCCTTCTATTTTTGCCTTCTGGAGAGTTTTTATCATAAATGGATGTTGAATTTTATCAAAGGATCTCTCCGCATCTATTGAGATAATCATATGGTTTTTATTTTTCATTTTGTTAATGTGGTGTATTCCATTGATTGATTTGCAGATATTGAAGAATCCTTGCATTCCTGGGGTAAAGCCCATTTGGTCATGATGTGTGATCTTTTTAATGTGTTGTTGGATTCTGATTGCTAGAATTTTGTTAAGGATTTTTGCATCTTTGTTCATTAGTGATATTGGCCTGTAGTTTTCTTTTTTGTGGTATCTTTGTCAGGTTTAGGGATTAGCGTGATGGTGGCCTCATAGAATGAGTTGGGAAGTTTACTTTCCTCTTCAATTTTCTGGAAGAGTTTGAGAAGGACAGCTGTTAGCTCTTCTCTAAATATTTGGTAGAATTCAGCTGTGAAGCCTTCTGGACCTGGGCTTTTGTTTGCTGGAGGATTTCTGATTACAATTTCAATTTCCGTGCTTGTGATGGGTCTGTTATGATTTTCTATTTCTTCCTGGTTCAGTTTTGGAGAAGGAAATGGCAACCCACTCCAATATTCTTGCCTGGAGAATCCCATGGATGGAGGAGCCTGGTGGGCTACAGTCCATGGGGTCGCAAAGAGTTGGACACGACTGAGCGACTTCACTTCACTTCACTTCTTCTTCAGTTTTGGAAAGTTGTACTTTTCTAAGAATTTGTCCATTTCTTCCAAGTTTTCCATTTTATTGGCATATTATTGCTGATAGTAGTCTCTTATGATCCTTTGTATTTCTGTTTTCTCTGTTGTGATCTCTCCATTTTCATTTCTAATTTTTTGATTTGGTTTTTCTCCCTTTGTTTCTTGCTGAGTCTGGCTAGTGGTTTCTCAATTTTATTTATCCTCTCAAAGAGCCAGCTTTTGGTTTTGTTGATTTTTGCTATGGTCTCTTTTGTTTCTTTTGCATTTATTTCTGCCCTAATTTTTAAGATTTCTTTCCTTCTACTAATCCTGGGGTTCTTCATTTCTTCCTCTTCTAGTTGCTTTAGGTGTAGAGTTATGTTATTTAGTTGACTTTTTCCTTGTTTCTTGAGGTATGCCTGTATTGCTATGAACCTTCCCATTAGCACGGCTTTTACAGTGTCTCACAGGTTGTTGTGTTTTCATATTCATTAGTTTCCATGCATATTTTGAATTCTTTTTGATTTCTTCAATGATTTGTTGGTTATTTAGCAGCGTGTTGTTCTGCCTCCATATGTTGGAATTTTTAAGTTTTTCTCCTCTAATGGAGATCTAGTCTTACTGCATTGTTGTCAAAAAAGATTCTTGGAATGATTTTAATTTTTTTGAATTTACCAAGGCTAGATTTATGGCCCAGGATGTGATCTATCCTGGAGAAGGTTCCGTGTATGCTTGAGAAGAAGGTGAAATTCATTGTTTGGGGGTGAAATGTCCTATAGATATCAATTAGGTCTAACTGGTCTATTGTATCATTTAACGTTTGTGTTTCCTTGTTAATTTTCTATTTAGTTGATCTACCCATTGGTGTGAGTGGGGTATTAAAGTCTCCCACTGTTATTGTGTTATTGTTAATTTTCCCTTGCATATTTGTTAGCATTTGTCTTACATAATGGGGTGCTCCTATGTTGGGTGCATATATATTTATAATTGCTATATCTTCTTCTTGGATTGATCCTTTGATCATTATGTAGTGTTCTTCTTTGTCTCTTTTCACAGCCTTTGTCTTAAAATCTATTTTATCTGATATGAATATTGCTACTCCTGCTTTTTTTTGGTGTCTATTAGAGTGGAATATATTTTTCCAGCCCTTCACTTTCATTCTGTATGTGTCCCTCATTTTGAGGTGGGTCTCTTGTAGACAACATATGTAGGGTCTTGGTTTTGTATCCATTCAGTCAGCCTTTGTCTTTTGATTGGGACATTCAACCCATTTACATTTAAGGTAATTATTGATAAGTATGATCCCTTTGCCATTTACTTTCTTGTTTTGGGTTCGAGTTTATACACTCTTTCTGTGTTACCTGTCTAGAGAAGGTCCTTTAGCATTTGTTGGAGAGCTTGTTTTGTGATGCTGAATTCTCTCAGCTTTTGCTTGTCTGTAAAGCTTTTGATTTCTCCTTCATATTTTAATGAGATCTTTGCTGGGTACAGTAATCTGGGCTGTAGGTTATTTTCTTTCAGCGCTTTAAGTATTCCCTGCCATTCCCTCCTGGCCTGAAGAGTTTCTGTTGAAAGATCAGCTGTTTTCCTTGGGGTATTCCCCTTGTGTGTTATTTCCCTTGTTTTATTCCCCTTGTTTTTCCCTTGCTGCTTTTAATATTTGTTCTTTGTGTTTGATCTTTGTTAATTTGGTTAATATATGTCTTGGGGGCATTTCTCCTTGGTTTTATCCTGTTTGGGACTCTCTGGTTTTCTTGGACTTGGGTGATTATTTCCTTCCCCATTTTAGGGAAGTTTTCAACTATTATCTCCTCAAGTATTTTCTCATGGTCTTTCTTTTTGTCTTCTTCTTCTGGGACTCCTATGATTCGAATGTTGGGGCTGTTAACATTGTCCCAGCGGTCTGTGAGATTGTCCTCATTTCTTTTTATCCGTTTTTCTTTTTTTCCTCTCTGTTTCTGTTATTTCTACCATTTAATCTTCTATCTCGCTTATCCTATCTTCTGCCTCCGTTATTCTACTCTTGGTTCCCTCCAGAGTGTTTTTGATCTCATCACGTATGGATGTGAGCATTAGACTGTGAAGAAAGCTGATTGCCGAAGAATTGCTGCTTTTGAACTGTGGTGTTGTAGAAGACTCTTGAGAGTCCCTTGGACTGCAAGGAGATCCAACCAGTCCATTCTAAAGAAGATCAGTCCTGGGTGTTCATTGGAAGGACTGATGTTGAAGCTGAAACTTCAATACTTTGGCCACCTCATGAGAAGAGTTGACTCACTGGAAAAGACTCTGATGCTGGGAGGGATTGGGGGCAGGAGGAGAAGGGGACGACAGAGAATGAAATGGCTGATGGCATCACCGACTCGATGCACATGAGTTTGAGTGAACTCTGGGAGTTGATGATAGACAGGGAGGTCTGGCATGCTGTGATTCATGGGGTTGCAAAGAGTCGGACCCGACTGAGTGACTCAACTGAACTGAACTGATTGCATTATTCTTTGTATATTGACTCTTTTTTATCTCTGCTCGATCCTTGTTAAACTTTTCCTGCATCTTCTCAATATTTGTCTCCATGTTATTTATTTGTAACTCCAATTTGTTTTCATAATTTTGGATCATTTTCACTATCATTATTCAGAAGGCTTTATCACGTAGTTTCCCTATCTCTTCCTCTTTTTTTGGTGGGGGGGGTTAGTGGGCATTTATCCTGCTCCTTTATCTGCTAGGTATTTCTCTGCCTCTTAATCTGGGTTATATTGCTGTGTTTGGGGTTGCCTTTCCGTCTTCTGGCAGTTTTTGAAGTTCTTTTTATTGTGGAGTTTCCTCGCTGTGGGTGAGGTTGGACGGGTGACTTGTCAAGTTTCCCTAGTTAGGGGATCTTGTGTCGGTGTTCTAGTGGGTGGAGCTGGATTTCTTCTCTCTGGAGTGCAATGAAGTATCCAGTAATGAGTTATGAGATGTCAGTGGGTTTGGAGTGACTTTGGGCAGCCTGTATATTGAAGCTCAGGGCTAAGTTCCTAAGTTGCTGGAGAATTTGCATGGTATGTCATGCTCTGGAACTTGTTGACCCTTGGGTGGTGCTTGGTTTCAGTCTAGGTATGGAGGCGTTTGATGAGCTCTTATCAATTAATGTTCCCTGGAGTCAGGAGTTCTCCGGTGTTCTTGGGATTGGACTTAAGCCTCCTGCCTCTGGTTTTCAGTCTTACTCTTGCAGTAGCCTCAAGACTTCTCCATCTGTCATTTCCAAAGTGGTTCCCTCTGTTTTAGCTTCTTCTGTTTGTTAGTCTCTTCAGTGTCTAATTTCCTCCGTGACACTAGGGGGCGATGGTGGACACTTTTTAAGGCTCACTTGTTCAGTCATGCTGTGGGGAGGGAGGAACACTGCAGACCAATGTCACTGGTGTCTGTGGGGAGTGCTCGCAGTGTCTCAGCCACCCTGGGTTTGCCCCCACGCATGGCGTGTGTGCTGTCCGAGTCTACACTGCACAGGCTCTAGGTTACTCTGCCAGGAACTGTCTGAGGGTATTGCTGGGTTGCATCACTTCTCAGATCAAAGTCGCTCAGGTTCAGGTACTCAGTTCAGTTCAGTTCAGTTCAGTCGCTCAGTCGTGTCCGACTCTCCGCGACCCCATGAATCACAGCACGCCAGGCCTCCCTGTCTATCACCAACTCCCGGAGTACACTCAAACTCATGTCCACAGAATCGGTGATGCCATCCAGCCATCTCATTCTCCGTCGTCCCCTTCTCCTCCCGCCCCCAACCTTTCCCAGCATCAGAGTCTTTTCCAGTGAGTCTACTCGTCTCATGAGGTGGCCAAAGTATTGCAGTTTCAGCTTTAGCATCAGTCCCTCCAATGAACATCCAGGATTGATCTCCTTTAGAATGGACTGGTTGGATCTCCTTGCAGTATAAGGGACTCTCAAGAGTCTTCTCCAACACCACAGTTCAAAAGCATCGATTCTTCGGCGATCAGCTTTCTTCACAGTCCAACTCTCACATCCATATATGACCACGGGAAAAACCATTGCCTTGACTAGACGGACCTTGGTCGGCAAAGTAATGTCTCTGCTTTTCAATATACTATCAAGGTTGGTCATAACTTTCCTTCCAAGGAGCAAGCGTCTTTTAATTTCATGGGTGCAATCAGCATCCGCAGTGATTTTGGAGCCCAAAAAAACAAAGTCTGACACTGTTTCCACTGTTTTTCCATCTATTTGCCATGAAGTGATGGGACCAGATGCCATGATCTTTGTTTTCTGAATGTTGAGCTTCAAGCCAACCTTTTCACTCTCCTCTTTCACTTTCATCAAGAGGCTTTTGAGTTCCTCTTCACTTTCTGCCATAAGGGTAGTGTCATCTGCATATCTGAGGTTATTGATATTTCTCCCAGCAATCTTGATTCCAGCTTGTGCTTCTTCCAGCCCAGCGTTCCTCATGATGTACTCTGCATATAAGTTAAATAAGCAAGGTGACAATATACAACCTTGACGTACACCTTTTCCTATTTGGAACCAGTCTGTTGTTCCATGACTGGTTCTAACTGTTGCTTCCTGACCTGCATACAGGTTTCTCAAGAGGCAGGTCAGGTGGTCTGGGATTCCCATCTCTTTCAGAATGTTCCACAGTTTATTGTGATCGACACAGTCGAAGGCTTTGGCATAGTCAATGAAGCAGAAATAGATGTTTTTCTGAAACTCTGTTGCTTTCTCCATGATCCAGTGGATGTTGGCAATTTGATCTCTGGTGCCTCTGCCTTTTCTAAAACCTGCTTGAACATCTGGGAGTTCACGGTTTACATACTGATGAAGCCTGGCTTGGAGAATTTTGAGCATGACTTTACTAGCGTGTGAGATGAGTGCAATTGTGCGGTAGTTTGAGCATTCTTTGGCATTGCCTTTCTTTGGGATTGGAATGAAGACTGACCTCTTCCAGTCCTGTGGCCACTGCTGAGTTTTCCAAATCTGCTCAGGTACTCCAAAAAGACGCAGACTCAGTTGGACCTGCCTTTTGTGCCCTTCCCCGGTCCGAGCAGCTCAGGTGACCAGGTGTTCGGCGAGCGTGGTCGCTGCGACTTATCTCCTCCCTGGTCCCTGACGCTCAGTTTGCTGGGTGTACAACTGGTGCACCTTCTCAAGTGGATGTCGACTTGCCCGAATCCCAAGAAATCTTGGTTAGCAAAGAAGCCTGCTTGCAGTTTGGTATCGGATGCCTCTTTGGGGCCATGATTGCCCCCTTCCGGCTCTGCCTTCCCTTCTCTGCCTTTCTCGTCTGGGGATGGGAGATGGGCCTTCCGCAGCCAGCTAGCCCTGCTCAGTCCCCTGCTCTGTGAGCGGGTCTGGCGGTGTCCTAGGTCAAGGCTTTTCACCTTTATGCGGGGTAGCTATCCCTCAGACTGCTTTGCTATCTCAAGTTAGTTTCCTCCGATTGCCCTCTGACATTTCTGTTTTACATACACATATGCATATACAGCCAGCTTAGCTGCCATTTTGACAATTATCTCTACCTCCTTTTCCATCAGCCCTTCAAATATTTGTAGATTTTTGTCACATCATCCCATATTTGCTCTTTCTTTGTCTAAAACTATTGATTTCCTTAATGACGCTAATCTCTAATAATTTTCTTATTTTTTTTTTATTTGGATCTTTATTTTATTTTATTTTTAAATGAGGCTTTAAATTAATGTTTGACAGAGTTGATTCAAGTTGAACAGACTAAATTTCTTTAAACAAACTTACTTATATTCCAGAGTCCTTTAAAAACTTAATAGCATTCATACATTGAAGGTATTTGATTTTCTTGTAACTAGCACTTCAAATGCAACAAGCATTTGAAGCAACAAGCATTTGACCCAACAAGTAAAACTTTCTACAATTCATAACTTTTATAAATAAAACAAATTAAATGTACAGTGAATAAGTTCTCTGAAATATTTCAATATTTCTGCAGGTTTAGTAACATCGTAAAATACATTTCAACTAAAATTCACAAATCTAAAAACCTGTTAGGCATTTTTAGGCGTTTTAAGTTGGAAATGAAGACCAATGTAACATTGTAATATGCCAATTACAAATAGTACTTCAAATAGCAAATACTACAGTTTGTCCCAAACTTTAAAAACTATTCATGAACTCAACACTGAACTATTGATGACTATGAGAATTGTTTCTTAGCCTTTTTGAAAATTTCAACCCATTTACGTTTAAGGTAATTATTGATAAGTACGATCCCGTAGCCATTTTCTTTATTGCTTTGGGTTCAAGTTTATACACTCTTTCTGTGTTTCCTGTCTATAGAAGATCCTTTAGCATTTGTTGGAGAGCTGGTTTGGTGATGCTGAATTCCCTCAGCTTTTGCTTGTCTGTAAAGCTTTTGATTTCTCCTTCATATTTGAATGAGATCCTTGCTGGGTATAGTAATCTGGGCTGTAGGGTATTTTCTTTCATCACTTTAAGTATGTCTTGCCACTCCCTTCTGGCCTGAAGAATTTCTGTTGAAAGATCAGCTGTTATCCTTATGGGAATCCCCTTATGTGTTATTTGCTGCTTTTCCCTTGCTGCTTTTAATATTTGTTCTTTGTGTTTGATCTTTGTTAATTTGATTAATATGTGTCTTGGAGTATTTCGCCTTGGGTTTATCCTGTTGGGGACTGTCTGGGTTTCTTGGACTTGGGTGATTATTTCTTTCCCTATTTTAGGGAAGTTTTCAACTATTATCTCCTCAAGTATTCTCTCATGGTCTTTCTTTTTGTCTTCTTCTTCTGGGATTCCTATGGTTCGAATGTTGGAGCGTTTAACCTTGTCCCAGAGGTCTCTAATATTGTCCTCATTTCTTTTAATTCGTTTTTCTTTTTTCCTCTCCGTTTCATTTATTTCTACAATTCTATCTTCTAGTTCACTTATCCTGTCTTCTGCCTCTGTTATTCTACTGTTTGTTCCCTCCAGAGTGTTCTGATCTCATCTATTGCATTATTCATTGTATATTGACTCTTTTTTTATTTCTTCTAAGTCCTTATTAAATCTTTCTTCCATCTTCTCAATCCTTTTCTCCAGGTTATTTATCTGTAACTCCATTTTGCTTTCAAGATTTTGAATCATTTTCACCATCAAAATTTGAAATTCTTTATCAGGTAGATTCCCTATATCTTCTTCTTTTGTTTGTGTTGGTGGGCAATTATCTTGTTCCTTTACTTGCTGGGTATTTCTCTGCCTCTTTATCTTGCTTATATTGCTTTGCTTGGGGTGGCCTTTCCCTCTTCTTGCAGTTTGTGGAGTTCTCTTTATTATGTAGTTTCTTCGCTGTGTGTGGGGTTGGAAGGGTGACTTGTCCGGGTTCCCTGGTTAGGGAAGCATGTGTCGGTGTTCTGGTGGGTGGAGCTGGATTTCTTTTCTCTCCTTTAGAAGACAATGGGCTGCTTTTCTGGGAGCCTGATGTCCTCTGCCAGTATTCAGAAGTTGTTTTGTGGACTTTACTCCGCGTTCAAATATTCTTTTGATGTATTTGTGGGGGAGAAAGTGGTCTCGCCGTCTTATCCCTCTGCCATCTTGTTCCTTCCTCCCCAGAACACTGGATTCTTATATTCCACTTGGTCGTGGAGTATCTCTTCCCAGCTGCTCCAGCAAGGTGCAGCCGCTGTACCTTACCTTGGACGAGGGGTATCTCCTCAAGGCCGCCCCTCCTGCTTTGAATGTGGATCAGCTCCTCTCGGCCCTCCGGTGCCCAAGCAGCCACCGCCTCTTGGACGTGGTACAGTTCCTCTCGGCCCCCGCCCTAACCCTGGACGTGGGGTAGCTCCTCTCAGCCACGATTCTGCACGTTTTCAGTTGCGCCGGAGCCGGGCGTCTCTCGTGTCTGCACCGCCGGAGCCGGGCATCTCTCCCGTCTGCGCCGCCGGAGCTGGGCGTATCTCGCGTCTAATTTTCTTATTTTTTTAACTGAAACTCCCTCCTCTATTCCAGTAGACATATTAAAGTTCATTCAATAGCACTATATGGCTCCCAGTGTGAAAGGAATACTTACATAGGACTCTTACTTCCTCTATGCTGTTTTTCTGTTAGTGCTGTCTTTTTAACCACGTATTTATATTACTGGCTCATAATAATCAATTTCCTTTCCATTCCTTTTCCATAGTTTAAATATATAAACTCTGCCAAGCAACAGCATTTCCATATATAACATTGCAGCAATGTTCAGCAACTATTACAGAATTGGTATAAAAATCTACTGCATTTCGTAAGTAAGAGAATTCACTCCTAGATAAGATGACATCTTTCTGAGTCTGAATCAGAAAGACAAATCAGCTTCTTTAAAAAAAATTATATTCAATTCCAAAAACTTAAACAAATTATATGCTCTAATGAAGTCAACTAATACAGATATATTTAATGCAAAAGTCAAAGTTCACCTCACTCTTGTCTTTAATTACATTCTAAGACATAACCATCATAAACCATATCTGAGTGTGTATACATGATATAGTATTTTTTCAAATTTGTTCATAATCAAATATAAATATAAATACTGTTCAACTGTCTCTTTATTCTTTAACTTCAATACCATTTGGACAAACTTCTGTCTGGTATTTTTATACTGACCTATGACACTTTTTTAAATTTTAGTTTTTTAATTAATTTATTTAAATTGGTTCAGTTCAGTTCAGTTCAGTCACTCAGTCATGTCCGACTCTTTGCGACCCCATGAATCACAGCACGCCAGGCCTCCCTGTCCATCACTAACTCCCAGAGTTCACTCAAACTCATGTCCATCGCATCAGTGATGCCATCCAGCCATCTCATTCTCTGTCGTCCCCTTCTCTTGCCCACCAATCCCTCCCAGCATCAGAGTCTTTTCCAGTGAGTCAACTCTTCTTATGAGGTGGCCAAAGTATTGCAGTTTCAGCTTAAACATCAGTCCTTCTAATGAACACCCAGGATTGATCTCCTTTAGAATGGACTGGTTGGATCTCCTTGCTGTCCAAGGGACTCTCAAGAGTCTTCTCCAACACCACAGTTCAAAAGCATCAGTTCTCCGGCGATCAGCTTTCTTCACAGTCCAACTCTCACATCCATACACGACCACTGGAAAAACCATACCTTGACTAGATGGACCTTTGTTGGCAAAGTAATGTCTCTGCTTTTTAATATACTATCTAGGTTGGTCATAACTTTCCTTCCAAGGAGTAAGAGTCTTTTAATTTCATGGCTGCAATCAGCATCCGCAGTGATTTTGGAACCCAAAAAAATAAAGTCATTTAAATTGGTGGATAATTACAAAATTGTGATGATTTTTGCCATACACCAACATGAATCAGCCACAGGCATACATGTTGTCCCAGAGCACTGCCTTTGCATGCCCTGATCCATGGGTCAAACTTGCACTGGTTTATTTTGCATATGGTAATGTACATGTTTCAATGCTATTCTCTCAAATCATCTCACCCTCTCCTTTCTCCACTAAGTCTAAAAGTCTGTTCTTTATATCTATGTCTCCTTTGCTGCCCTGCTGTAGGATAATTGGCAACATCTTTCTAAATTCCATATATGTGCATTAATAAACAATATTTGTCTTTCACTTTCTGACTTATATCACTCAGTATAATAGACTCCAGTCTCATCCACCTCACTAGAACTGACTCAAATGCACTCTTTCTTATAGCTGAGTAATATTCCATTGTGCGTATGTACCACAACTTCCTTATCCATTCATCTGCTGATGAATCTAGGTTGCTTCCATGTCCTAGCTATTGTAAATAGTGCTGCAATGAACATTGGGGTACAAATGTCTCTTTCAATTCTGTTTTCCTCAGGGTGTATGCACAGCAGTAGGACGGCTGGATTCTATGGCACTTCTATTCTCAGTTTTTTTAAGAAATCTCCATAGTGGCTACACAAGTTTGCATTCCACCAACACTGTAAGAGGGTTCCCTTTTCTCCACACCCTCTCTAGCATTTATTGTTTGTGACTTTTTGATGATGACCATTGTGATCAGCATGAGATGATATCTCAATGTGGTTTTGATTTGCAATTCTCTAATAGAGTGATGTTGAGCATCTTTTCATGTGTTTATTAGCCATCTGCCTGCCTTCTTTGGAGAAATGTTGCTTAGTTCTTTGTTTCACTTTTTTATTGGGTTGTTGGCTTTTCTGGTTTGAGCTGCATGAGCAGCTTGCGTATTTTGGAAATTAATTCTTTGTCAGTTGTTTCGTTTGCTATTATTTTCTCCCATTCAGAGGGCTGTCTTCTGAACTTGCTTAGTTTCGTTCATTGTGAAAAAGCTTTTAAGTTTAATTAGAAACAGGAGAGTGAAAAATTTGGCTTAAAACTCAACATTCAGAAAACTAAGATCATGGCATCTTGTCCCATCACGTCATGGGAAATAGATGGGGAAAAAGTGGAAACAGTGTCAGACTTTATTTTTCTGGGCTCCAAAATCACTGCAGATGGTGATTGCAGCCATGAAATTAGAAGACATTTACTCCTTGGAAGGAAAGTTATTATCAACCTAAATAGCATATTAAAAAACAGAGACATTACTTTACCAACAAAGGTCCATCTAGTCAAGGCTGTGGTTTTTCCCATGGTCATGTATGGATGTGAGATGTGGACTTTGAAGAAAGCTGACTGCCGAAGAATTGATGCTTTAGAACTGTGGTGTTGGAGAAGACTCTTGAGAGTCCCTTGGACTGCAAGGAGATTCAACCAGTCCATCCTTAAGGAGATCCGTCCTGGGTGTTCATTGGAAGGACTAATGCTAAAGCTGAAACTGCAATACTTTGGCCACCTCATGCGAAGAGTTGACTCACTGGAAAAGACCCTGATGCTGGGAGCGATTAGGGGCGGGAAGAGAAGGGGACGACAGAGAATGAGATGGCTGGATAGCATTACCGACTCGATGGACATAAGTTTGTGTAAACTCCGGGAGTTGGTGATGGACTGGGAGGCCTAGCATGCTGCAATCCATGGGGTCGGAAAGATTCGGACATGACTCTTTGGAATGTGAAGTCACGTGGGCCTTAGGAAGCATCACTATGAACAAAGCTAATGGATGTATTGGAATTCCAGTTGAGCTATTTCAAATCATAGATGATGATGCTGTTAAAGTGCTGCACTCAATATGCCAGCAAATTTGGAAAACAGCAGTGGTCCCAGTACTAGAAAAGGTTAGTTTTCACTCCATCCCAAAGAAAGGCAATGCCAAAGAATGTTCAAAATATCACCCGGTTGCAGTCATCTCTCATGCTAGTAAGTTCAGTTCAGTTCAATTGCTCAGTCCTGTCCCACTCTTTGCGACCCCATGAATCACAGCACGCCAGGCCTCCCTGTCCATCACCAACTCCCGAAGTTCACTCAAACTCATGTCCATCGAGTTGGTGATGCCATCCAGCCATCTCATTCTCTGTCGTCCCCGTCTCCTCCCACCCCCAATCCCTCCCAGCATCCGACTCTTTTCCAGTGAGTCAACTCGTCGCATGAGGTGGCCAAAGTATTGCAGTTTCAGCTTTAGCATCAGTCCTTCCAATGAACACCCAGGATTGATCTCCTTTAGAATGGACTGGTTGGATCTCCTTGCAGTCCAAGGGACTCTCAAGAGTCTTCTCCAGCACCACAGTTCAAGAGCATCAATTCTTCAGAGATCAGCTTTCTTCACAGTCCAACTCTCACATCCATACATGACCATGGGAAAAACCATAGCCTTGACTGGACGGACCTTTGTTGGCAAAGTAATGTCTCTGCTTTTTAATATGCTATCTAGGTTGGTCATAACTTTCCTTGCAAGCAGTAAGTGTCTTTTAATTTCCTGGCTACAGTCAGCATCTGCAGTGATTTTGGAGCCCAAAAAAATAAAGGCTGACACTGTTTCCACTGTTTCCCCATCTATTTCCCATGAAGTGATGGGACCAGATGCCATGATCTTCGTTTTCTGAATGTTGAGCTTCAAGCCAAGCTTTTCACTCTCCTCTTTCACTTTCATCAAGAGGCCTTTGAGTTCCTCATCACTTTCTGCCATAAGGGTGGTGTCATCTGCATATCTGAGGTTATTGATATTTCTCCCGGCAATCTTGATTCCAGCCTGTGCTTCTTCCAGCCCAGCGTTCCTCATGATGTACTCTGCATATAAGTTAAATAAGCAAGGTGACAATATACAACCTTGACATACTCCTTTTCCTATTTGGAACCAGTCTGTTGTTCCATGTACAGTTCTGACTGTTGCTTCCTGACCTGCATACAGGTTTCTCAAGAGGCAGGTCAGGTGGTCTGGGATTCCCATCTCTTTCAGAATGTTCCACAGTTTATTGTGATCCACACAGTCAAAGGCTTTGGCATAGTCAATAGAGCAGAAATAGATGTTTTTCTGGAACTCTCTTGCTTTCTCCATGATCCAGCGGATGTTGGCAATTTGTTCTCTGGTTCCTTTGCCTTTTATAAAACCTGCTTGAACATCTGGAAGTTCACGGTTCACATATTGCTGAAGCCTGGCTTGGAGAATTTTGAGCATGACTTTACTAGCGTGTGAGATGAGTGCAATTGTGCGGTAGTTTGAGCCTTCTTGGCATTGCCTTTCTTTGGGATTGGAATGAAAACTGACCTTTTCCAATCCTGTGGCCACTGCTTAGTTTTCCAAATTTGCTGGCATATTGAGTTCAGCACTTTCACAGCATCATCATTCAGGATTTGAAACAGCTCAATTGGAATTCCATCACCTCCACTAACTTTGTTCATAGTGATGCTCTCTAAGACCCACTTGACTTCACATTCCGAGATGTCTGGTTCCAGGTGAGTGATCACGCCATAGTGATTATCTTCATCGTGAAGATCTTTTTTGTGCAGTTCTTCAGGGTATTCTTGCCACCTCTTCTTAATATCTTCTGCTTCTGTTAGGTCCATACCATTTCTGTCCTTTATCTTTGCATGAAATGTTCCCTTGATATCTCTGATTTTCATAAAAAGATCTCTTGTTTTTCCTATTCTGTTGTTTTCCTCTATTTCTTTGCATTGATCACTGAGGAAGGCTTTCTTATCTCTCCTTGCTATTCTTTGGAACTCTGCATTCAGATGCTTATATCTTTCCTTTTCTCCTTTGCTTTTCACTTCTCTTATTTTCACAGCTATTTGTAAGGCCTCCCCAGACAGCCATTTTGCTTTTTTGCATTTCTTTTCCATGAGGATGGTCTTGGTCCCTGTGTCCTGTACAATGTCACGAACTTCTGTCCAGAGTTCATCAGGCACTCTATCCATCAGATCTAGTCCCTTAAATCTATTTCTCAGTTCCACTGTTTAATCATAAGGGATCTGATTTAGGTCATATCTGAGTGGTCTAGTGGTTTTCTGTACTTTCTTCAATTTATGTCTGAATTTGGCAATAAGGAGTTCATGATCTGAGCCACAGTCAGCTCCTGGTCTTGTTTTTGCTAACTGTATAGAGCTTCTCCATCTTTGGCTGCAAAGAATATAATCAATCTGATTTTGGTGTTGACCTGGTGATGTCCATGTGTAGAGTCTTCTCTTGTGTTGTTGGAAGAGGGTGTTTGCTATGACCAGTGCATTCTCTTGACAAAACTCTATTAGCCTTTGCCCTGCTTCATATCGTGCTCCAAGGCCAAATTTGCCTGTTACTCCAGATGTTTCTTGACATCCTACTTTTGCATTCCAGTCCCCTATAATGAAAAGGACATCTTTTTTGGGTATTAGTTCTAAAAGGTCTTGTAGGTCTTCATAGAACCGTTCAACTTCGGCTTCTTCAGCATTTCTCGTTGGGGCATAGACTTGGATTAC
This sequence comes from Moschus berezovskii, assembly GCF_049115385.1. Classification (NCBI taxonomy): domain Eukaryota; kingdom Metazoa; phylum Chordata; class Mammalia; order Artiodactyla; family Moschidae; genus Moschus; species Moschus berezovskii. The sequence continues at coordinate 17,919,031 of NC_142479.1, forward strand.
TGTAATATTGAATGGTTTGCCTTGGAAACGAACAGAAATCATTCTGTCATTTTTAAGATTGCATCCAAGTACTGCATTTCAGACTCTTTTGTTGACCATGATGGCTACTCAGTTTCTTCTAAGGGATTCCTTCCCACAGTAGTAGATATAATGGTCATCTGAGTTAAATTCACCCATTCCAGTCCATTTTAGTTTACTGATTCCTAGAATGTCAACGTTCACTCTTGTCATCTCCTGTTTGACCACTTCCAATTTGCCTTGATTCATGGACCTAACATTCCAGGTTCCCATGCAATATTGCTCTTTACAGCATCGGACCTTGCTTCTATCACCAGTCACATCCACAACTGGGTATTTGTTTCGCTTTGGCTCCATCCCTTCGTTCTTTCTGAAGTTATTTCTCCACTGATCTCCAGTAGCATACTGGGCACCTACAGTCCTGGGGAATTCCTCATTCAGTATCCTATCATTTTTCCTTTTGATACTGTTCATGGGGTTCTCAAGGCAAGCATACTGAAGTGGTTTGCCATTTCCTTCTCCAGTGGACCACATTCTGCCTCCAATGCGGGAGACCCAGGTTCTATCCCTGGGTCGGGAAGATCCCCTGGAGAAGGAAACGGTAACCCACTCCAGTATTCTTGCCTGGAGAATCCCATGGATGGAGAAGCCTGGTAGGCTACAGTGCACGGGGTCGCAAAGAGTCGGATATGACTGAGCGACGGAACAGAACAGAACATGCTAGCAAAGTAATGCTCAAAATTCACCCAGCCAGGCTCCAGCAGTACTGGAACCATGAATTTCAAGATGTGCAAGCTGGATTTAGAAAAGACAGAGGAAATAGAGATCAAATTGCCAAGATCAGTTGGATCATAGTTAAAGTAAGCGAGTTCCAGGAAAACACCTGCTTCTGCTTTACTGATTATGCCAAATCCTTTGACTGTGTGGATCACAACAAACGGTGGAAAATTCTTAAAAGATGGGAATACCAGAACACCTGACCTGTCTCCTGAGACATCTGTATGCAGGTCAAGAAGCATCAGTTAGAACTGAACATGGAACAACAGACTGGGTCATATTGGGAAAGGAGTATAACAAGGCTGTATATCGTCACCCTGCTTATTTAACTTATATGCAGAGTACATCATGCAAAACTCCTGGCTGGATGAAGCACAAGCTAGAATCAAGATTGCCAGGAGATATATCAATAACCTCAGATACACAGGTGACACCACCCTTATGACAGAAAGTGAAGAAGAACTAAAGAGCCTCTTGATGAAAGTGAAAGAGGAGAGTGAAAAAGTTGGTAAACTCAACATTCAAAAGACCATGATCGTGGCAATCGCTCCCATAACTTCATCGCAAATAGACTGGAAAGCAATGGAAACAGTGAGAGATTTATTTGAGGGGGGCTCCAAAATCACTGCAGATTGTGACTTCAGCAGTGGAATTAAAGGATGCATACTCCTTGAAAAAAAAAGCTATGACCAATCTAGACAGCATATTAAAAAGCAGAGACTTTACTTTGCCAAGAAAGATCTGTTTAGTCAAAACTATGGTTTTTCTTGTAATCATGTATGTATTTGAGAGTTGGACTATAAAAAGCTAAGCACCAAAGAATTGATACGTTTGAACTGTGGTGTTGGAGAAGACTCTTGAGAGTCCCTTGGGCTGTAAGGAGATCAAAGCAGTCAATTCTAAAGGAAATCAAACTGGAATATTCATTGGAAGGACTGATTCTGAACATGATACTCCACTTTGGCCACCTGATGCAAAGAACTGACTCATTTGAAAAGACCCTGATGCTGGGAAAGATTGAAGGCAGGAGATAAAGGGGACGACAGAGGATAAGACATTTATATGGCATCACTGGCTCCATAAACAAAATGAAGTAAAAGTCACTCACTTGTGTCTGATTCTTTGTGACCCCATGGGCTATATAGTCCATGTAATTCTCCTAGCCAGAATAGTATAGTGGGTATCCTTTCACTTATCCAGGGGATCTTCCCATCCCAGGGATGGAACCCAGGTCTCCTGCATTACAGGTGGATTCTTTATCAGTTGAGCCACTAGGGAAGCACTGACTCAATGGACATGAGCTTGAGCAAGATACAGGAGTTGATGATGGACAGGAAGCCTGGCCTTCTGCAGTCCATGGCCTCGAAAAGAGTCCGACACGACTGAGCGACTGAACTGAACTGATCCCTGCTTGAGGACAGCTTTCTCCTTCTTAAGACCCTTCTGACTAATTCTGTCATCTTAAAATTTATATTATGTGAGTGGATCTGGTAAGATCTTTGTATTGCTAGTTCTAATCCTGTTATCTTAAAATGCAAATTGTGGAAGTCTGGCAAGACTTTTACAAACTTGAGACAGTCTTTTGATTTATTTTAATAACTAATTGAAAAAGTAAATAGCTCCTTTGCCAAGAGTAGCGAGTGCGGCATTCTCTGACCCCGTCTGATGCCTATGTCAGAGGCTTTCTTTGTTTCTTTCTAATCTTTGATAAAGCTCTGCTACACAGAACTCTTGAGTGATCAAGCCTAGTCCCTGGTCCTGAAGCTAACGCTTTGGAGATCATGATCACAATCTCCATCATTCACCATAATCTATCAGTATGGCTTTGAGCATCCTGTCTTCTTATGTTCAGGGTTGTATTCCTGCTTTGTTGGATTATTAGCTTGTGGTGTCTTGCACTGGAACTTGCTGACTCTTGGGTGGAGCTTGGTCTCATTGTAAGTATGGAGGCTTTTGGGTGGGCTTTTATCTATTAATGTTCCATGGGATCAGGAGTTCTATGATGGTCTAAACTTCTGGAGTTGAGCCTCCTGCCTCTGGGTTTTGGTCCCCTCTTACAGTAACATCAAGACTTCTCTGTCCACACAGCACAGAAGACAAAACGTCTAGGTTAATGGGAAACAACTCTCTGCATCCAGGAACACCCAAAGAGATTCACAGTTATCTAGAAAAGAGAAAAGGGTAACAGAGGTAACCAGGAGGAGAGAAGGGAGAGTCAAAAGGGAAGAGAGCAATAAAAGCAGTAATCAAATTCCTAAGTGAAAATGGATGCTAAAAATTAGACTCTTCAAGGTACAAAATTAATAACAAATGTCAAAAATAAAAAAATAATAACCTGTAGTAGAGATTAGACTCAAAAATCACAATAAAAAAGCAAAACAAAATGAAACAACACAAAAATTAGAAAAACTATATTGTGCAGTCAGTTCAGTGCCAGATAATTCCTTTTTCTGGCTTGTACTTGTTATCAAAGTCTACAATTGCCCCTCAAGTTCACAGTTTTAGCTTAACGGTAGGATTTTAATATGTTGCATCTGCCACTTCCAGGGTGGTTCCCCATTCTTTTCTTTGCTTAGGTTGGCTTTCTCTGCTTCCAAGTCTTTTCAGTGTCTAATCTCCACCCTGACATGGGCAGGGTAAAAGTGGTCTCTTATTCAGGCTCACTTGCTCAGTGGTGCTGTGGAGAAGAAGGGACACTGCAAACAAACACCACTGACATGTGTGGGGAGTGCTTGCAGTGGATAGAAACACAGGGGTTGCCACAGCCCTAGGCTCTATATTGTCACCATACTGATATAACTTATATGCTGAGAACATCATGCAAAATACTGGGCTGGATGAAGCACAAGCTGGAATTAAGACTGCCAGGAGAAATATCAATAACTTCAGATATGCAGATGGCACCACCCTAATGGCAGGAAGATGTGAGAGTTGGACCATAAAGAAGGCTGAGTACTGAAGAATTGATGCTTTTGAACTGCGGTTTTGGAGAAGACTCTTGAGAGTCTCGTGGACTGCAAGGATATCAAACCAGTCAATCCTGAAAGAAATCAAACCTGAATAGTCTTTGGAAGAATTGATGCTGAAGCTCCAATACTTTGGCCACCTGATGCTAGGAGCCAACTCATTGGAAAAGACCCTGATGCTGGGAAAGATTGAAGGCAGGAGGAGAAGGGGATGAGAAAGAATGTGATGGTTGGATGGCATCACCAACTCAATGGCCATGAGTTTGAGCAAGTTCTGGGAGATGGTGAAGGACTAAGAAGCCTGGTGTGTTGCAGTCCATGGGGTCACAAAGATTCATACATGACAGTGAAACTAAATAGCAACAAATGGCAGAAAGCAAAGAGGAACTAAAGAGCCTGTTAATGAAAGTGAAAGAGGAGAGTGAAAAGTTGGCTTGAAACTTAATATTAAAAAAACTAAGGTCATGGCATCTGGTCCCATCACTTCCTGGCAAATAGATGAGAAACATTGGAAATTGTTTGATAGACTTTATTATCTTGGGCTCCAAAATCACTGCAGGTGGTGACTTCAGCCATGAAATTAAAAGACACTTGCTCCTTGGAAGAAAAGCTATAACAAATCTAGACAGCATATTAAAAAGCGGAGACATCACTTTGCTGACAAAGGTCCATATAGTCAAAGCTATGGTTTTTCCAGTAGTCATGTATGGATGTGAGAGTTGGATCTTGATGGAGGCTGAGCACTGAAAAACTGATGATTTTGAAGTGTGTGTTAGAGAAAACTCTTGAGAGTTCCTTAGACAGCAAGGAGATCAAACCAGTCCATCCTAAAGTAGATCAGCCCTGAATATTCATTGGAAGGACTGATGCTGACTCTGAATCTCCAATACTTTGGCCACCTGATGCACAGAACTGGCTCATTTGAAAAGACCCTGATGCTGGGAGTGAGAGCAGGAGGATAAGGGGCAACAGAGGATGAGATGGTTGGATGGCATCACCCACTCAATGGATGTGTGTTTGAGCAAGCTCTGGGAGATGGTGAAGGACAGGGAAACCTGGCAAGCTGCAGTCCATTGGGTCGCAAAGAGTCAGAAACGCCTGAGTGACTGAACAACAACAGCAGCAAGGGGTCGTGCACTTCTCAGTTCCAAGCTGCTCTGGTTCCTGTTCTCTCCATGAGGGTACAGCCCCGGGTGGGCCATGCATCTCATGCACTTCCCAGGTCCAAGCCCCTCAGGCTCTCAGGTGAGCTGCAAGCACACAGTCCCACGTGGGCCACGTGTCTCATAGGGGAGCTGGCCTCAGTTTGTGACACTCCCGGCAGATACGAACTATCCAGGATCCCAGGAAGACGCTGTTAGCAACTGGCAGTTTCCTCACAGCTTGGTGGGAGACGTGGTCTCTGTGGTCAAGATTCCTGTGGCCCCTGGCGGTCATGTTCATGCCTCTCTGCTTCTGGGGAGGGCCATAAAGAGTAGCTGGCTTGCTCTCCCTTTGTATTCACTAGGCACACCAGGGTCACAGTGTGGCATTAGAGCCTTCCTGTGGGAGAGGCCCTGTGTTTTTCTTTGTCTCTCTGGTGTTCCCACAGTTTGGGTTGCTACATCACATTAGACCCCTCAGAGTGTTCATAGGGCATTCAACCCTGATCCTTACCCTAAGAACCAATGATGCAGCCCAGGCCTTCAGCCCCCATTAGCTGCTGGCAGATGCAACCGTGTGAGCCACTTCCCACTGATCATTGCCATTCACAGGAATTCTGTGCTGATTTCCTTTTTTTCTTTTTTAGTTACTCTGTCTTCTGAGATTTCAAAGCTCCACACTGACCAGGCCTCTGAGAGGGTTTCCTATTGTGGAAACTTCTTTCACTACTGCGTCCCCAGAATGGGTCTCTGTCCCTAAATGTTTTGTCTCTCTTTGTCTTTATATTTTGTTCTACCTCATTTCAAAGAGATTGGTTTGCTTTTCTGGGTATCTGGGGTCCTCCCTCAGTGTTTAGAAGTTGTTTTGTGGAAATTGCTCCTCATGCAAATGATCTTTTGATGTATTTGTGGGGAAGGAAATTGTCTCCTAGTCCTATTCCTCCACCATCTTGGGATGCCTCCCCCACCACTGCACTTTTAACTGCTGCACTTATTACTTTGTAGGTATATTCCATAATTTGTTTAACCAATCTCCTGTTGGTTGTGGGCATGTGTATATATATATACGAAAACATTATTGCAGAAATATATATATATATATATATATATATATATATATACCTGCTGCTACTGCTGCTGCTGCTAAGTCGCTTCAGTCGTGTCCGACTCTGTACAACCCCATAGACGGCAGCGCACCAGGCTCCCCTGTTTCTGGGATTCTCCAGGCAAGATCACTGGAGTGGGCTGCCATTTCCTTCTCCAATGCATGAAAGTGAAAAGTGAAAGTGAAGTCGCTTCAGTCGTGTCCAACTCTTAGCGACTCCATGGACTGCAGCCTACCAGGCTCCTCCGTCCATGGGATTTTCTAGTCAAGAGTACTGGAGTGGGGTGCCATTGCTTTCTCCGATATATATACCTGAGCCCTCATTAAGTATTTTCTGCCCATCAGTTCTTAAAAATCGGATTTCTTGTGCATTTTTAAACTGCTGAAAAAACCGACAAAAATATGCAGAATGTCAAATGTTGGAAAGGGAGGGCAAAAACCATTGAAGGTGGGAAAAGTCGCATAAATAAATGTATGGAGGAGCATAAGTCACATTCCTTTGTTTCTCCAAAGATGTTTCATAATTTTGACCGTTTGTGTGAGCTCAAATGGCAAATTCCAGCTCCTGCCTAGTGGGCACAAGCTATTTGTTAGTCTCTCTTTATCCTCCGTCTCTCCCTCCAGTGATGAAGTCTCCAGAGGTTAAACACTCTCATTAGTAATCTCACCAGCAGAACGCCTGAAAATCAATGTTTGCTGCCCTTTGGTTTTTAATCTTAGTGGCTCTTCATCATACACAGACCCTTCAATGTGTTATTCACAGTTTGATGAATCCAAAAGCGTGATTCAACTGTAATCAAAGAAAATAAAATTTCCACTATTTCACACACACTCTCTCTCTCTCTCTCTAACCCTCCACTTTCCACCAGCAACTGAAACTTAAAATGGAATATCATGATAGGAGATTTTCCTAAAGACCTATCCTCATGCCTTCAGTTTCATTAAAGGCACAAATGTGCAGTCACATTTAACAGTGTTTATTTGTAAGCATGGAATGTTTACCCTTGGAAACATATCATGCATCTCTCACCTTACCGTGAACAAAAGGGCATTGTAACTTCATGTAGTCTGGCTGCTTGCTTGAATTTAGATCTGCACTCAAAAAAAGAACGAGTATCAGTCATCTTGGAATCCAAGGAACTTATTCATAGAGTGTGTAGGGCTCTACTCACAAATGATTAATATCGCTGTAAAAAGAGAGTGGGGGCTGTGTGTGTGTGGCTCAGAGAACCATTGGCTGCCTCTCCTGAGTAACTTATACAAGATCAATATTTATCAACGTGAGCCATGAAATGTGGCACACCGTAGAAGAGCCAAATACTTCATTTTCTGTCCCTTTGCCCCTGGAAGGAGCACAGCAGAGTGAAATGTTGGCACAAAGTCCACTTAAAGTGGTTCTTGCTCAGTTTCTGTTGCCTTGACTGAAACTGAAAATCGCTGTCATGGATGATATTCAAGACTAAGGCATGCTGCTGCTGCTAAGTCACTTCAGTCGTGTCCGACTCTGTGTGACCCCACAGATGGAAGCCCACCAGGCTCCCCCTTCCCTGGGATTCTCCAGGCAAGAACACTGTAGTAGACATTAAAAATGTATCTGTTGAGTAAATAAGTGAAGAGAAATAAGCAAACATTGTTGCCACTCTTTACAAAAAGAAAAGAAGACTGCCCACTGAATGTATTATTTTAAGACAGAACACCCGCTAGACCTTATGCACTGAATGAGGACAAATCTGTCACTTGGACTAACCTACTAGCCATATGTGTAAATAATTAAAAAAACACAATAATGAAAATCTCTGTATTCTTGACTAAAGGTTAAAAAAAGTGTTCTGGAGACCCGAAGGAAGGATCAACTAATTCTGCTCAGAGAAATTTAGGAAAGTTTAAGAGTCTGTAGGAGTTTAACAGGCTTGTGGTGAATGGGGAAGGGAATTTTAGGGAGAAGTAATGGCATGAACAAAAGAAACATAAAAAGACCTTCAGATTGTTGAAATGGGATGTGTTTCCATGAATGATTAGAGAACTTGTGTCAGTAAGGACAAGTAAGTCTGATCTTTTCCATTAGAATTGGATTGTATTAGGCCTTATACACTCAACTGGTGAGAAGTAACCTTTTGTAAGCAAGAGAAAATCATCATAGACTTTTAAACATGGAAATGACATGATTGGATTTCCTGTAGTGATGCATCTTTGGGGCAGGGGGTTAAGCACATTCTTGTGAGTAGGGTGTAGATGAAGCATGGACTCTCAAGCAGGGCATGTACAAAGAGCAAGACAACAGCCATCTTGAGTGACCTGGGCCTACACTCCACCACTACATACGCTTCAGGACTCTTGCAATCTTGCTCCACCCCTCTTTCTTGATATCGCTGGAGTCAGGTATGTTGAGGTGCACTGTAACCAAACACCACCAATGTAATACAGACACCACAACTAAGACTATCAAGAATAAGTCAGGTACTCACTTATAATGTCAATTTTTCATAAAAGTCCAGAGAACAACAATAGCATTGTTGAGATTGGCTCTGCTAGCAGAGTTTCCAAAAGAGTGACTTGGCAAGGGAATGAGAAATGAGACACAAGAATTCAGAGAAAAGTGAGAATCAGGGGACCAACACTGCTCCAAGGTGAAGGTGCCGAAACTGAATCCAAGCCAGCTTTATTATACTTTCAGCCGTAAAGGAGTTAAACTATAACTCATGTGGCCTTCAGGGCCACAGAACAAAGTGATCATTAACCACTGCGTAATTAGGAAACAGTAATCAATAACAAATCAGTAACTACGACTAGTATTCTTATCTACAGATTTTCCACCAGATACGTAAAACATGTGACTCTGAGACGCCAGTTTAGAAAAAGTCTGAGGTCGGTTTTCCGACTCCGGGGTCACAGCTTGTTTTCAAGACTATGAACTGTTCCCTCTGCACTTGTTCCAAGAGTCTCATGCCTTATAGCATCCAGCTTATCAATAATTATGTTTCTTTTGCGGCCCTTGCTGGGGCCTGTTTTTCTTTTATTCTTCCTGTGGCCTACAAGCATCTTGCTGTAGACTCAGAAATAAACATCACAGTGAGGTCACCACTGTTGCCCAGTCTGCAAACAGATTTCCCTCCCTTCAGACAAGGAGTAAAATGTAAGATTCTTAACAAGTACAATCCAGGGGGAGATCATGAGGTTTAAGCAAATGCAAGCAGTAACAGCATTCTGAGGTAACACCACCCCTGCCTCTGGTTTCTCTCTTGGCCTGCTGAACCATACTGCCATCTACCCTCAGTCCCTGCAACCAGTGCCAGATGCTGGGACAGTCTATACTATCTACATTCCATCTGGTGGAGAAGGACAGAGAGGAGAGGACAAATTGGATTCCACTTGTTTATTGTCTAGTACCGTCCCTATGGAATGCTGCTTGAGAAGGGCTTCAGAACTTCATCTGGACTCAGCAGAAAAGTCTCCCATAGGAAAGAAGCAATGGTTATCATTCATGTAAGAGAAGGAGGCAGCTGGCATAAGCTAAGCATTTGCCATCCCTGAATTAGCATAATGTTGGGAAACCTGGATGAGAAATCGTTGCCATATGTCCTAACTTATGTCAATCTCAATGTGTAAGTTGAATTACACATTGTGAAGGGAGCGTATTTAAATATTTTATACTATATACTAAATATATTAAAATGCGATTAAAAATTTTATATATTCTGTATATACTCCTGCATATAGAGTACTTCATGAATCATGTGAGATTTAACACAAAAAGACAGAGGATAATTTTATAGTTTCTGGTTTAAGGTAAGATCCTGGGGGATTTCCCCTGATGATCTAGTGGTTAAGACTCCATGCTTCCAGAAAAAGGGGTATCTTATTGGGGTACCAGTCTCTCTAGTCAATGAAATAAGATCCCACATGACATGGGGTGTGGCCAAGAAAAGAAAAAAGATAGGATGCAGGTGAAAGTAGACCTTTATTAAGTAAAACAGTGAATAGAAGAAGGAAAGTAAGTTGAGAGTGGTAAGGAGGTGAGAAGGAAGGTAATTTCAATATTGGACATAAAAGTTCTAGATTCAGTGAGGATTTGCAGAGAGAGATTCTCAATAAAGTGTTTGAGGGCTAGGGTTGAAGCCCAGATGAATGTTCTGAGATGGGGAAATTAATTTGGGATTCTTCAGAATATGGGCAACATTTCATGCACTGCATGCATAATATCTCTCAAGAAGAAATCCTGATGAACACCAACATTTAAGTAATGAACAGAAGAAAAGGACGATCCATATGGATGATTTAAAATACCCACAAAATGTATTAAAAATTTGAGAAAATATGAAATTTTCTCTCAACTTTTCACTTGCCACTCATGCACACAGAGAAACAAAAGGGGATTTTAGTTTTTACCCTGATAGACTAGCTTGTTTCCCAGTTCCTCTAGGAAAGGTCGATTAAATTTATGACAATCTATTTGAAAGAATGGGAAAACCAATGAAAGTGGTTTTTGTGCGTACCCCACTGTTTTGATAACTATAGCTTTGTAGTATAATCTGAAGTAAAGGAGCCGGATTCCTTCAGCTCCACTTTAGACCTAGGGGCTAAAAACCCCAGGGAGAAATGCAAATAGATGAACACGTTACTAAGGCTTTACACTTCCTCTTGAGATTTTTTACTAATTTATAAGTCAAGGCAAAGAAGCTGAGAAGCTAAACAGAGCTTAGATGGTATTAGGGAGGTTGTATTTTCTTTATAGAAATGTCTATATAGGTCTTCTGCCCACTTTTGATTGGGTTGTTTCATATTGAGCTGTATGAGCTATTTGTATATTTCAGAAATTAATATCTTTTTGATTGCATCATTTGCAAGTATTTTCTCCCATCTGTAGATTATCTTTTTTGTTGTTGTTGTTGGTTTTTTTTTTTTTTTTTTGCTTTTCTTTGCTGTTCAAAATCTTTTAAGTTTAATTAGGCCCCATTTATTTTCTTTTGCTTTTATTTCCATTACTATAGGAGATGGATCCAAAAAATATTGCTGTGATTTATATCAAAGACTGTTTTTACTATGCTTTCTTCTAGGAGTTTTATAACATCTGGAATTGCATTGAGGTCTTTAGTCCAGTTTGAGCTTATTTTTAGTATGGCTTAGAGAATGCTATCATTTCATTCTTTGACAAGTAGCTGTCTAGTTTTCCTAGCAGCACTTTTTGAAGAGACTGTGTTTCTCCATTGTATATTCTTGCTTCCTTTGTCATAAATTAACTGATCAAAAGTAAGTGTGATTATTTTTGGGATTTATATCCTGTTCAATTGATCTATATCAATATCCTCAATCTATTTTGTTTTTGTGCTAGTACCACACTGTTTTGAGAACTATAGCTTTGTAGTATAATCTGAAGTAAGGGAGCCAGATTCCTTTAGCTCCACTTTTTAATTGCTTTGGCTATTCAAGGTCTTTTGTATTTCTATACAAATTGAAAATAATTGTTCTAGTTCTGTGAGAGAACTAGACTTTTAAAAACTCAATTTTCTATGTCTAAAATATTAGAAAATAAGATTATTCATGTTTGGAGAAATGTCTACATCAGTATTCTGCCTATTTTTGATTGGGTTGTTTGGTATTGAGCTGTATGAGCTATTTGGATATTTCAGAAATTAAAGTCTTGTCAATTGCATGACATGTAGATTAGATGAAAAATTTTAGCTGCAAACTAGAATATGTTTTAAAAAAGTAAGTAAAATTATGGAACTGAAATAAGAAAAACTGAAATTAGCAACTCAATATAAATTCCTAATTATGAAGTAAACACAGGTGTTGTTCAGTCACTCAGTCTTGTCCAACTCTTTGTGACCCCATGGACTGCAGCACACCAGGCTTCCATGTCCTTCACTATTTCCCAGAGTTTGCTCAAACTCATGTCCATTGAGTCAATGATGCCATTGACTAACCATCTCCTGTGAGGTGAGAATTAAGGCGTGTGAAAATAATTCTGTTGGAAATACTCATATAGAATCATGGAGATAACAGAATATTGGAAAATACAGAAATATTTTATTGGAAAATAAAGAAATATACGGATGAAGATAAAAAATTCTAATTGACTTCATCATAAAAGTGAGAGAAGATAATAAAGCAGAATGTTTGAAGAAATACTGGTGGGCTTCCCAGGTGGAGTTAATGGTAAATTACCCACCTGCCAATGCAGGAAATGTAAGAGGTGCAGGTTCAATCCCTGGCCTAGGAAGATCCCCTGGAGGATGGCATGGCAATCCACTCCAGTATTCTTGCCTGGAGAATCTGATGGACAGTGGAGTCTGGTGGGCTACAATCCATCAGGTAGCAAAGAGTTGGACACGACTGAAGAGACTTAGCATGCAACAGCACTGGTAGAAAAACTTCTAAATTTGCTGAAGGGCATCAAGCTATAGATTTCAGAATTGTTTCAAACAACAAGCAAAAAAATTTTTTGAAGAAAACACATTTTAATTCATCACAGTTCTAAATATTGAAACAAAATACAATATTAAAAGCTGTCAAAGGGGAGAAAAGATACTTTAGCTTTAAAAAATTCTAGGGTTTGCTACAAATCAGAATTTTTTGGAGGGAAGCAAATTGATAGACATTTACCACTATACCACTGCCTGAGGACTACCATCTGACGCCCAGGACTACACAGAACCAGAAAAAGGTAAGTTACCTACTGGAAACACAAACCATCGGGAAGCCTGACTCCATTACTGGAATTCAGCCACTATTGCATTCAATCATTATGTAATTGGAAACTTTCTACCTGGGCCCACAGTGGACCCTAATCTATATATTCTTCTAGGCAAAAGGGTAGGAAACAACACCTAACCCTATGAAGATAACTCGCCTCAGTTCTTGAAAATTCACGTCTCAAGTGGATCTCTGTAACCAGTTGAGGGCAGAGGGGATTAAGATAGCAAGTCTCCAAGCTAAACCTGAGTACTGGACAGGAACTTTATGTCCCCTGAATTTTGGATGAGAATGTTGATATCCCTGCTACAGTCTTTGCATTTGTGGAAGTAATATCAAATAGTCTGTTCCCTTTCTTATGTTTAAAGGGACAGGGAAAACTTGTCAGGTTCATCAAAAAAGGAGATTTGTGGAAGAGAAAGGGAATCCCCAGTTGAAGCCTAAGAAGCAGAGGCCTGTGTTCCTAAGTTCTGCACAGGTCATGGATGAATATTACTCTGTTAATGACTCAGAAGACATTTGGTGCACTTTCCCCTGTATTCAAAATGAAATTTACATACTTGTACAGGAAAACAAAGCATATCAGAACATGTGAAGCATAGTCGTGAGGGGAACCATGGTTTTAATCGCGGGAGTCTCTTCTTCATTCAAGAACTTTCCTTTGATGAAGGAGTTAGGCTATACTGGAGCCTACAAAGATGAGCTATAAACAACAGTTTAATCCTTAGGGCAATAAAATCACACTGAAGGGTTACAGTGACTTTTTCCATCACCATTATCACCACTAATGATACTTGAAAACCACTGTTTACAGCAGCTGTGCGCTCTCAAGCATGCATGGAGCTAATACAATGCAGATATTTCTTTATTTTCTTTAATTTTTATTGGCGTGTAGTTGGTTTACAGTGTTGCTAGTTTCCAGTGTATAGCAAAGTGAATCAGTTATACATATACAAATATCCACTCATTTCCCATGTCAGTCATCACCGAGTATTGAGTACAGTTCCCTGTGCTATACAGCAGTTTCTTATAAGCTATTTTATATATAGTAGTAAGTATATGTCAAGCCCAGCCTCCCAGTATACATACTTTCTTATTTTACCAGACACTGCAGAGTTCCCCTCTCCAGTGTCTGTATCACAGACAATGTGTATGCCTTTCTTGCTTGAGGCCTGACAAGACTGACATAAGTAACAGAATCGTATCTACGATTTTGATTTAAGATGGTCTCTCATTCTTGCCATTTCCTCTGGGGACAAAGAAAATCCTTGTCTCCTAACCACCTTTTCTACCGGTAAGCTTAAGAGAACTCTGTCTTTTATAAAATAGTAAATCTCTGACTGATACCCAATCCATGTTGATAAAATGCACTGCAGGAGACGAGACTGACTGTGTTATTTAAACATTCTGCATGAAGCCAGTGATTAACCAAGTGATAAGAATACAGCTGAATTGCATAGAAACAAAATATCATAGCCTGAAGAGATTGGTGAACTGTGCTGCTTTTCACTTTAAATCATCTTTCAGCATTCTCAGGAGTTAAGATGCTGGAGTAGATGAGAATTAAGAAAATTGCTAAATGCATAGCAGTTATCTTGAATTCAGTTTATTCCGTTTGAAAATTCAATGATTCAACTACCTCTGACTAAAGCAAATTCCAATACTGTAAGCTATTTAGAGCATTTTCTTTTGGGGTCAGGAATCATTTTAATCATTTTAATATCGATTGCCTTATTATAACCTCTTAAAATGAGAAACTCAGGCCCAAGGCGGAGAAGGCAATGGCAAGCCACTCCAGTACTATTGCCTAGAAAATCCCATGGATGGAGGAGCCTGGTAGGCTGCAGTCTGTGGGGTCGCTAAGGGTCGTACACGACTGAGCGACTTCACTTTCACTTTTCACTTTCACACATTGGAGGAGGAAATGGCAACCCACTCCAGTGTTCTTGCCTGGAGAATCCCAGGGATAGGGGAGCCTGGTGGGCTTCCGTCTATGGGGTCACATAGAGTTGGACACGACTGAAGTGACTTAGCAGCAGCAGCAGACTTTCTATGCTTTGTCCTAGTCATGAGGAATGCAGGCAACAAAAAGAGAGTCATACTGAGCCAATGCTCACAGGATTTTGATGTCAGCACATTGTTCCAGTTCACTCATATCAATGATAAATTGTAATCTTGTCTCTCTGTCCAAAGCTCTTATCAGTTTTGCACTGAACCTTAATCTTGTCACTGCTAATGGAGAATTAAATATCCTTAAGGAAGAGGTCTAAAGAGAAGTGAAAAACATAACTCTAGGAGTTCAGTCCTAGCATGAAGCAAAGTTTATATATCCTCAGAGAACAAAAGTTTTCCCCAGCACATTTAATGTTTAGTTTTCAAGATATGTGACGAATAGATTTGAGCCAATTGGTTATCAGGCAACGGCTCCAACATATTTCCATCAATATCTGATGAGGCAGTGGTGTCCAAGAAATGTTGAAAGAATGCAAAGAGAGCCAAGACCCAGCCAACCCTGAGTGCTGCATCAGTAGTTTCATAAAGAAGACGTTTAGTTAAAAAAAAAAAAAGGTGAACAGCTATTTTTCCTCCTCTTTCCAAAAGAGAAACTGCAAAAGAATAGTGAAAATAACATGAAAAGAATAATATTTATGGGTTTCATTTAATAGTCCTCAAAATAGTAGTTGTTGTTTTCATTTTTTCTCTCTTCCCATGAAAGAGTCATCCTTTTCCTTAAAACAAACAAAATCTTCTTATGACTTGAGACTGAGTTGAGTCTTATTTTTCTTTTATTTGGAAAGTTTCACTAGGTATGACTTTCTATCAGTTGTCTGTTGGTACCACGGCACCCCTTAGAGTAAGCAGGGTTAGTCTCATCATCTCTATTTTATAGATTGGGGAAGGAAGCTTGGAAAATATTGTGACACATCCAGAAGTCTCAGCTTATACGTTGTGGGTCCAGGACTAGATCCTGTAAGTTCTTTCTGTGGTTTCCAAAAGTCAGAGATCCTCATGGAGTTTCTGTTTGCACTTATGTTGATATTACTGTTCTGTCTCTGTGTGTCCTCCAGACATATGGAGTATTGAGATTCACGATCCTGAATCATAAAAAAAATGAACCCCCAAACAATGAAACTGTTACTACCTAGAAATTTACCTTCTGGTTGGTCAATAAGTGACACTATCCTGAACAGAAAACAAATTCCCCGTAACTAGATCCTGGGAAGAGTGAACAAATGATGATAGAACTCACATGAGAGTCAACAGAGACGACCTCTGGGATCCAACACAGAGAAGGATCCATCCTGTGAAGTCCAGGGCCCTGGTTTTTCCAACTGTTGAGACAAACCGTGCTGGGGGGACTGTCCCATGAATGGTGTGTGCTTTCACGAAGTTCCTTCACTGACTGCTAAATTAAAGAGATATTATTACCTGCTACTGCCTTGATCACAGGGGTAAACTAGGTCTACTCATTGTCCCTAAAAGATGACAGGGTCAAGACAAGTGACACTGTTACTGCTCATGAGATTTGTAGGGCCTCATTGTGGATGGATGTAATATTTGAAAAGGCGTTCTAGGGACCTGGACCAAGTTTCTCTAATTCCCAAAGAGTCAATTAGAGGTAACCATAGTCTGGAGAGAAATTGGGATTAAAAATCTAAAGACTGAAAAACGTGTTGATCTTATGGGGCAAGATAAGGATAAAATAAGAGCTGGGCCATGCGAGCTGGTGTACAAGAGATCAGGAGAATGAAAATAAGAATTGATGCATGCAATAGGAGAAATTAGGTGTTTCTGTGAGCAAACACTGAATACCTTGGATGTGTGTATGTGTGTGTATGTATTTGGTTACAACCAAGCTGCCAGAGTTCATCAGAGCAAGTTGGAGAGTTTTTACCAAGTTACTCACCCTTCCTTCCCTCCTATCAATTACTACAGTTCTTAAATTCCCTGCAAGTCTTAGTTTAAATCATTTTCTCTTGCAGAGAATTATTCCAAGCCACCTAGAAGACAAGGATTTTGCTCAGTTGAAATATATCCAAACAGCTCTGTATCTTCATTGCATTTGTTATGTATGAAGTCTATTCTTGAAGAAAAATATAACCTTATTAAAGCGAAAGTGAGAATGTGATGCCCTTTGAAAATCCTCAAGGCCTTAGTATTATAATCATTAAAACTATAACAAACACACATTTGGGTCTTTTATGTACCATGCTCTCCTGTGAGCACTTTTCATACATTTCATTTGCTCCTGGTAACAACAACCTGTACCACCTTCTTCTTATTCTATTTTATGTAGGAGGAAACTGAGTCCTAGAGAGTTTTAAGCTATATACCCGAGGTTTCTTAGTTTCAACTGCTGAGATGTTAACTTCTGCATTCTCCCCAGGCCCAGGACACTTTCTTCCAGGCTTTTTCCTGGCTCAGATGCCAAGGAAATAGGTGTTACATGCATTCTGAATATAGCACCTGGATGTAGAGAGACGCTTGTCTGAGGATTCACATTTTAAATAAATTGGCAAAACGCTGGCTGGAGTGCTTCAGTGCCCCAGTCCTGGGATGTGGTCACTGCAGCTGCAAAATAAGCTTGGATGATATTTCCACTCAAATAACATAATTTTCACATTCCTTGGGTTGTATATTGTCATCTTGCTTATTTAACTTATATGCAGAGTACATCATGAGGAACGCTGGGCTGGAAGAAGCACAAGCTGGAATCAAGATTGCGGGAGAAATATCAATAACCTCAGATATGCAGATGACACTACCCTTATGGCAGAAAGTGAAGAGGAACTCAAAAGCCTCCTGATGAAAGTGAAAGAGGAGAGTGAAAATGTTGGCTTGAAGCTCAACATTCAGAAAACAAAGATCATGGCATCTGGTCCCATCACTTCATGGCAAATAGATGGAAAAACAGTGGAAACAGTGTCAGACTTTATTTTGGGGGGCTCCAAAATCACTGCGGATGCTGATTGCAGCCATGAAATTAAAAGACGCTTGCTCCTTGGAAGGAAATTTATGACCAAACTTGATAATATATTAAAAAGCAGAGACATAACTTTGCCAACCAAGGTCCGTCTAGTCAAGGCAATGGTTTTTCCCGTGGTCATGTATGGATGTGAGAGTTGGACTGTGAAGAAAGCTGATCGCCGAAGAATTGATGCTTTTGAACTGTGGTGTTGGAGAAGACTCTTGAGAGTCCCTTATACTGCAAGGAGATCCAACCAGTCCATTCTAAAGGAGATCAATCCTGGATGTTCATTGGAGGGACTGATGCTAAAGCTGAAACTGCAATACTTTGGCCACTTCATGCGACGAGTTGACTCACTGGAAAAGACTCTGATGCTGGGAAAGGTTGGGGGCGGGAGGAGAAGGGGACGACGGAGAATGAGATGGCTGGATGGCATCACCGACGCTGTGGACATGAGTTTGAGTGTACTCCGGGAGTTGGTGATGGACAGGGAGGCCTGGCGTGCTGTGATTCTTGGGGTCACGGAGAGTCGGACACGACTGAGCGACTGAACTGAACTGAACTGAACTGAACTGGGAAGTATTGCATGGTAGTCTTGTGATCACAGTCCTTGTCCAACACCTGCCAAAAGCTGGCTCCCTCTTTGGTTCCCTCTTTGTTGGCAGTAAAAACAAGACCAGGAGCTTACTGTGGCTCCAATCATGAACTGCTTATTGCCAAATTCAGACTTAAATTGTAGAAAGTAGGGAAAACGACTAGACCATTCAGGTATGACCTAAATGAAATACCTTGTGATTACACAGTGAAAGTGACAAATAGATACAAGGGATTCAATCTGATAGAGTGCATGAAGAACTATGCATGAAGGTTCGTGACACTGTACAGGAGACAGTGATCAAGACATTATCCTAGGGAAGGAAATGCAAAGGGAAAAAATGGCTGTCTGAGGAGACCTTACAAACAGCTGAGAAAACAAGAGACGCTAAACGCAATGGAGAAAAGGAAAGATACACCCATCTGAATGTAGAGTTCCAAAGAATAGCAAGGAGAGAGAAGAAAGTCTTCCTCAGTGATCACTGCAAAGAAATAGAGGAAAACAATTGAATAGGAAAGACAAGAGATCTCTTCAAGAAATTTAGAGATACCAAGGGAACATTTCATGCACAGATGGGCACAATGAAGGACAGAAATGGTATGGACCTAACAGAAGCAGAAGAAGTTAAGAAGAGGTGGCAAGAATATACAGGAGAACTATACAAAAAAGTTTATTCATGACACAGATAACCACAATGGTGTAATCACTCACATGGAGCTAGACATCCTAGAATGAGAGGTCAAGTGGGTCTTAGGAAGCATCACTGTGAACAAAGTTCGTGGAGGTGATGGAATTTCAGTTGAGCTATTTCAGATCCTAAAAGATGATGCTGTGAAAGTGCTGCACTCAATATGCCAGCAAATATGGAAAACTCAGCAGTGGCCACAGGACTGGAAAATGTCAGTCTTCACTCCAATCCCAAAGAAAGGCAATGCCAAAGAATGCTCAAAGTACTGCACAATTGCACTCATCTCACACGCTAGTAGAGTAATGCTCAAAATTATCCAAGGCTTCAGCAATACATGAACTGTGAACTTCAAGATGTTCAAGTTGGTTTTAGAAAAGGCAGAGGAACCAGAGATCAACTTGCCAGCATCTGACGGATCATAGAAAATGGAAGAAAATTCCAGAAAAACATCTAGTTCTGCTTTATTGATTATACAAAAGCCATTGACTGTGTGGATCACAGCAAACTGTGGAAAATTCTTCAAGTGATGGGAGTACTAGACCACCTTAGCTGCTTCCTGAGAAATATGTATACAGGTCAAGAAGAAACAGTTACAACCAGACATGGAACAACAGACTGGCTCCAAATTGAAAAAGGAGTAAATCAAGGCTGTATATTGTCACCCTGCTTACTTAACTTATATGCAGAGTACATCATGTGAAATGCCAGGCTGGATGAAGCACAAGCTGGAATCAAGATTGCTGGGAGAAATATCAATAACCTCAGATATGCAGATGACACCACCCTAATGGCAGAAAATGAAGAGGAACTACAGAGCCCTTCATGAAAGTGAAAGAGGAGAGTGATAAAATTGGCTTAAAACTCAATATTTAGAAAACAAAGATCATGGGTATCCAGTACCATCACTTCATGGCAAATAGATGGGGAAATAATGGACATAGTGAGAAACTTTATTTTGTTGGGCTCCAAAATCAGTGTAGATGCTGACTGCACCCATGAAATTAAAAGACACTTGCTCCTTGGAAGAAAAGTTATGACCAAGTTATACAGCATATTAAGAAGCAAATACATTGCTTTGCTGACAAAGGTCCATCTGGTCAAAGCTATGGTTTTTCCAGTAGTCATGTATGAATGTGAGAGTTGGACTATAAAGAAAGTTGAGTGCCATAGAATTGATGCTTTTGAACTGTGGTGTTGGAGAAGACTCTTGAGTGTCCCTTGTACTGCATGGAGATCCAACCAGTCAATCCTAAAGGAAATCATTCTTGAATAATCATTGGAAGGACTGATGTTGAAACTGAAACTCCAATACTTTGGCCACCTGATGCGAAGAACTGACTCCTTCGAAAAGACATTAGTGCTGGGGACGATTGAAGGTGTGAGGAGAAGGGGATGACAGAGGATGAGGTGGTTGGATGGCATCGCTGACACGATGGACATGAGTTTGTGCAAGGTCTGGGAGGTGGTGATGGACAGGGCTGCCTGGCCTGCAGTCCATGGGGTCGCAAAGAATCAGACATGACTGAGCAACTGAACTCTTTTGTTTTGTTTTTCCTCATGCCTAGAATGTAGCTAACACTCAGTAAATATTGTGAAATAATGAAAGAAGCCATTTTGAAATCATTATATCTGCTTATGAACAGCATCAAACAATTTCAGTGTTTCAACAAGGACTCAACTTCTCCCCTGGCATTATTCTTGTCCTCCTGTTACCTACCCAATCTATCAAGAAGGGTTTGGATTTACTGACAGATAGGGGGTGGCTCTCTTATCCTGAGCACTACAGTATGTTCTGCTCTGATTCCTAAGAACCCAATGGAAAAACCACAGGATGAAATGAGGCCACAGAAATTCCTGGGAATGTTTTAGAATGCACAGAAAGCAGAGAGGAGAGTCTTTGGAAGACAATTTCCTTTCCAGCCTCTGCTCGTTATCACAGATAGTGTAATGGAAGAATACATTTCTTCCCTTTAGAATTTGCCTTCTGTTACTTTATTTTCACTCTCTAATAAACTCTTATTATAACCATGTTTTTAGTTAATACCTGCCATGAAATTTCCGTTGATGGTGGGTACCATTGTACCACCTCCCACAAAAAAGTGATCATGTCTGTGGATTCTTTTGTACTTGAATCTTTTTAAGCTGTTCACAGTCACCTTTGTCTGGAAAAGACACAGTCAAGGTATTGATTTTTCCAAGCTCAGTCAAACATCCTGGAATGTTTTCCGAGATTTCCAACACTGGGAATTTAAAAAAATCCGAAACATAATTAGTTTGGGTCCCCATTTTCTTCTTAATTGCTGAGCCCCAAAAGAACATTGAATACATGTGCTTCATAGCCATATCTACAAAACTCATCCAAGTTTTCCTTGGTAAAATTAAGTGACATAGGAAGTGGATAAAGGCAAAGTAACAGGAATCCGTTTCACACACAAGAATTAATCTGTAAAATCAGATGCTGAAGGGAGAGGGTCAACAGTCTCACTTCCAGAATTACAGTTGTGACACATCTGAGGGGGGAGTTGAGGGCATCTCTAGAACACATGTCCTTGAAATCCAGAGAACAGAGCTAATGGGGGGAGAGTCCTCTCCACCTCATATCCAACAGCACCTGGGACCCAACACCTCACCACAGTACCCTGCTGAGAAAGTTGGAAGCAGACTTTTCACTAACTCCTGCAGTTTGGTGATTATATTGTAAACACAGGACTTGGAGCACAAGAAGACTCATGAGATCCAAGCTATGACCTTTTAATAAGACCCTAACACTCAAAGTGAGGCAAAAATGAGTCAATCCTAACTCCTGACTATTATGGAACTTACTGGTTTTGTGACCATGGGCAAGATCATTGTCTCTGAACTTAGATGGTTTTTTGCTCTAAATAAATGCAATAAAACCCTCCTGACTAGGGTTAGAATTTAGAGCTTATCACAGAGCCTGTTATTAGCATAGAAGTCAGTTAATGTGTGTCATTATTGGTTATTTTTAAAAAAATAACAGCATTATTGAAATATCATTCATATATTGTACAATTAATGCACTTCAGTGACTGGGTATATTCACAGAGGTGTGCAATCATTAGCACATTCAATTTTAGGGCATCTTGTCACCCCCAAAGAAACTTCATATCTGTTAACTCCCAATCCTGGGTGACCACTAGCCTACACTTTGTCTCTGTGGAATGCTGATTCTGGACATTTCATACAAATGGAATGATGCAACATATGGTCCTTTGTGGCTGACTTCTTTCACTTGATATGACATTCTCAAGGCTCATCCTATATTAGTACGCCATATAGATATACAAAATGTAAAAGCATTTTTTCGCATTCTTTAGGTGGTTTTCATTTTCTTGATATACTTTGAAAGGGAAAATTTATCAGTTTTGATGAAATCAAACTTGCCTTTTTTTTTCTTTTGTTCCTTGTGCTTTTATTGATATCAAAGAAATCATTGTGAAGATTTTTTCCCTGTTTCCTTCTAAGCTTTTTATAATTTTAGTTCTAATATTTATGAATTTGATCTATTTTGAGGTACTTTTGGTATATGTTGTGAGGTAGGAGTCCAAGTTCATTCTTTTGTATGTGTTTAACCAGCTGCCCTTAACCAGACTCATTGGAAAAGACTCTGATGCTGGGAGGGATTGGGGGCATGAGGAGAAGGGGACAACAGAGAAGATGGCCGGATGGCATCACCAACTCAATGGACATAAGTTTGAGTGAACTCCGGGAGTTGGTGATGGACAGGGAGGCCTGGCGTGCTGTGATTCATGGGGTCACAAAGAGTTGGACACTACTGAGTGACTGAACTGAACTGAACTGAACTGGACTGAACCAGCTGCCCGAGAGTTATTAGTTGAAAAAATTAGACCTTTTTACTGAATCCTTTGCCATTCCCTTTAGATTGTGGCTCAGCTGGTAAAGAGTCCTCCTGCAGATTGGGAAGATCCTCTGGAGAAAGGAAAGGCTACCCTCTCCAGTATTCTGGCCTGGAGAATTACACCACTGCGTAACTTTCACTTCACTTAGAAAATCAATTGATCTTAACTGAGAAGGTTTACTTTTGACACTCAGTTTTCATCCATTGATCTTTGTTTATCCTCATGCTAATAAAACAGTCTTGATTATTGTTGATTTGTATTAAGTTTTGAAATCAGAATCGGTGAATCTTTCAACCTTTTTCTTCTCTTCCAAGCTGTTTTTCTAATTACAAGTCATCTGCAAATATGGATAATTTCACGTCTTCCTTTCCAATGTAAATGCCTTTTTTTCTTTTTCTTGACTAATTGCACTGGTCATATTCTCTAGTGCAATTTTTAATAGAAATGGGAAGAGCAGACAACCTTTTCTTGCTCCTGATCTTAAGGGGAAAGAATCCTTCATCATTAAGAATAAGATTAGATGCTGGTTGTTCTTGGATGGTCTTTCACAGGTTAAGTTCCTTCCCACTGAGAGTATTTGTCATAAAAGAATGATAATGTTGCTATACAAAAACACAGCTGTTCTGTTTTCCCTTTTCTCTACCTCTCTCTATATATTCCTTTTTTTGGTTTCATTCCAGAGTCTGGTAGGACACCAGGACTACAACAGGAAAGAGGAAGCCACGGGCTGCTGTGCGTCCACTCCCTGAAGTGCTGTGAGCAGCATCCACCACCCCTCCCTCCTGTCTGCAGTCCTGACCAGTGAGGCCCTTGTTGTTCTGGCACAAGCTGCATCCCTCCACCTCCCACTTTGATCTGCTCTTCTGGCCCACTGTCTCCTGGCCCTGGGACCCCTGGCTTCCTGTCACTCTCCTTCAGAGTTCAGATCCCCTTTCTGTCTCTTCTCAGGTCTCCTAGACTGCTTTGGCAGCTACTGGTGTCTTGGCAGCTAACGGCTATTTTCCAGATGGCAAAGTTTCCTTTTCACTTGTGTACCAGTATGATTCCACAAATATTTTATGAAAACTTTTTAATGCCAGTCATTGTGCTTGTTTGAAACTGATAACCCTCACAATAGTCTCATGATTTCGTTCCTATTTTGGTCCTATTTTTCAAAAGAGAAAAGAAAGGCTGCATGTGGCCAATTTTTCTGAGACTACACAGTAAGTAGCAGAGCCAAAATGAGTACAGTTTTGTCCATTTAGAGCAAAAAAGAGGGACATACATTCACTAGTAATTACTAAGATAAAACTCAGGGCATCATTTTCATGTTGGAAGAGTGAGAAAGAACTGGAAAACAGCTATGTCTCATTTCAATGCAAGGCTTCTATTTTTCTGGTTTTTGCTGACTTGTACAGCCCCATTTTCTGAAAAACATATATCCACCACTCAAGGCAAGCCAGACCACATCAATCTATCTCTACTCCTGTGCCTTTTCATGGGCTTATAACTCTGCCTGTCTCTTCTCCTCAACTGCTAACTTGTAGATGCCTGGCCAATTCCTATTCCTACTTCAAGAGCCAATAAAGAAATCACTTCCCCTGGGAAGTCTTTCTAACCTACAGCAGGCTGTGCTTCATCATAGGTCACACCACTTACATCACAATGCTCACCACTTTCATGTTTCCCCCTTTTCCCCCCACAACAAACCGCTAATAAAACATGAATATCTTGAAGTTCTTTTCCATGGTTAGTTCTACTCTGTCATCTTGGACTCAAGAAATTCCTAGCACAGTGCTTTTTAAATGACTAATTTGATCTTTGGAATGAGCTCTTGATGACCTACGCTCTCTCTGGGAGAAGATATAAACCACCTCTCTACCAAAAGAAAGAAATTATTGTGACAGTTTCATGCTTCTTTTAATTGTGAAGAATCTGCATCTAACGCAAGGGGCTCAAGTGTGTGAAGTCTGAACTTAAAGCAGTAAAACCACTTTTCACTCTGAAAATCACTATTCACAGTCACCAGGTCACCATGAGGCAGCCCTTAGGAAAAATGATGATACAAAGGAAGAATCCAAAGGCCTCACTTCAAACACAAGGCAAGAGCACCCTAACCTTCTTAGATACTTCTCAAGATCCAAGGGTCCAGAGTCATTGCCAGAGACCACCTTTAGGTTGGAAAGCACAAGCCACTCTTGTCTTCAATTATTAAGCAAAATGATCGTTTCACTTATGACTCAGTACCATCTCAGTGAAAAGAAACCAGCTGCATGAGAGCTCCATTTTTCTTAAAGTTTTCACATCCTATTAAAAGGAAATTCTCACCAGAAAACTTACTCAGACAGAGGAGTTCACCTGAGGTTGGAACTGTCAAGTGTCTAATTATCTCTCAGGTATTGGTTGCATATGATCTTTACCTCAATCCTTGGAAATAAAGGCAACGTACAGCAAATGCTCAACAAATGTTCACTTAGCAAATGTTTTGGAAAGAATAACAGCATGTTGGGAATAGATTACATGGTCGTTAGTGCATTTTAGTGTTATTGCCTGTTAACAGGCAGAGTGGTGTGCCAGCTCATGAGAGAATATCCATATTCTAAGGGATTGACAGACTTGTGAATTGTTGAGCTTATGCTGTACCTGTTATAAAGTTGAAGGGCTGTCAGAACAGGATGCTGTGTCTGTAGGAGCTGATTAGGGGAAACTGTGATCATAGGTTGTCTTTCCATTCTGGTACTATCCAGACCATTAGCCCACTCTGAGTAATTGTATTTGAGGCTTTTCATACAAGACTTTTCACATCTGCTGCTGTGGTGTGGGCAACCCCTGCCTGCCTGTGCCATCCAAGGTCAGGTGTCCTCAGGGCTGTGGTCCTGCTGCCTGCAGAGGCCGCGTGTCTCCCTGTCCAGGAGCCCAACCGGGAGGTGGGGTCATGGCAGACAGGCCTGATGGGCTAGGGGCCAGCCCTGAGCAGCCGTGATTAAAACAGGAGGGAAGGAAAATATGGACCCAGATTCTTCTTAATTCGGCATGGCTAGCTGTCAGTTTAAAAGGTTTAATAGATATTTATGACAAATAGAGCATCTGTGTTCCTGTTGATGGATTTGGGACACTGGGGTGATTCACTGTCTCAAGCTAACTCAGTCCAAAACAGGAACTCCTAAGAAGGTAATACTTCCTCAGATCTCAGTGATGCTTTATTGCGACTGTGCTGCTAAGTACAGCTATCATCTTGATTTTACACACTTTCATCAGTCTTTTTGGAGAAGAAAATGGCAACCTACTCCAGTAATCTTGCCCGGAGAATCCCACGGACAAAAGAGCCTGGTGGGCTACAGTCCATGGGGTCGCAAAGAGTCGGACACGACTGAGCGACTAAGACACAACACACACATACAAGACTATCTCGTTTCCCACTTCATGGGTTTTATTAATTCTAAAACCAAATAATCTAATTTAACCTTACTCAAACACTACTAAGTTCAGGGACTTTTGCCAAACTCTGGAAGAATAGAGGTATGCTTTAGAAGCTTATTCACTCCATTTCCATGAAATATCCAAGATAGGCAAATCCATAGAGACAAAAATTAGATTAGTGGTTTTCTAGATCTGGGAGGATGGGGTAATTGGAGAATGATTGGCTTAAAGCATGTGGGGTTCCTCTGGGAGGGTAATAAAATGTTCTTAAATTAATTGTGGTGAGGGTTGCACAACTCTGTATACAGTAAAGCCCTGAACTGTACACTTTAGGTGGACAAATTGTATGGTATGTGAATTATATTCAATAAAACTGTTTTAAAAAACAAAGAAACTTGCTCTTGCAAATGAGAAAAGATGTGAATACTTTCAGGTGCAAACATGAGCACTAAATTCAGGCTCTTCACACAGCACAGCTCCCCTCTGGCTTTGGGCTTCCCTTTCCTCTGGAGCAGTCATTTTTCTCGCAAGAATTGTTTAGGTCCGGGAGGATGGGAGAGAGGGTCTTACAGTAGCAGGAAGAAAGAATCTAACAACTGACTAGAAATGAAACCCACAGGAAATTGGTGAAAGGTGTCCTGAGAGCAAAAGCATCAGACCTGAGCCTCTCGGTGGTGTCCCAGTGCCAGTCCTACCTCCTGAACAACTGGTCACAAGCACCGTGTCTTTTTCAAAGGGGGGCGGAGGGAGAATGATGTGCCATCAGCTGAGACGTTTCTCCTGTCACCTTAGCTTCTCCAGTCTAAAGACAATTTTTCCAGAAAAGAACCATTGCCTTCACCCCCAACACACAGTCCCCCATGATCCTGAGGCAAAGGACTCTGCAGTCAGGGCTGTCCAAAAAATAAATAAACAAGAGCTACCCTTGAAGCAATTTATAAACTCAAATATTGCCCAATACACAACACAAAACTTTTTTTCAGGCCAGGCAGACTGCCATAGAAATTGTTCAGATGGAATAATAAATTACATTGTATGGCTTATATTCAGGGGAACTTACTTTATTTGAAAGATTCATCATCATCTTCACTCTCTCCAAGCCTCCTCTTCTGCCAGCATTTTGTTAGCTCTCCAATTTCCAATATTAAATTAAAAGCAAACTTAACAGGTATATTTAATACAAATGATTGCAAATAACTTCTAATGTGATCATACTTTCCAAACTAAGTATACAAGTTATAAATTGATTTTATATGTACTATAGACAGTAAAGGAGTGTTGTATATAGTATTTTGGAGAAGAAGTTCATCAAGAGAATATTCTGCACAAGTGTGACACTGAGCTCCGGGTTTAGTGTGTTCTGTGCCTGTAGACCTCTGCTTCCTCACTCTGGTGATGCAGACCTACCACTGTTTTGTGCCATTCTTGCCTGCATTCTTGTGGTAGAAACAAAGTCTGAGCTGAGTGCTGATTTAAGGAGATGGTGGAGCATGGGGGCAGGGAGCTCAATTTTTCCTCTCTATTTAAAAGTGCCTGCAACTGGGTGACAGCTGTACCAGGTTCATATTGGGGTTCTTTGGGGTTTCTGGATCAAACCAAGATGAGTGATATGGTTTCATTCCTGCTCCTCTGCTCCCCATTTCCCTGGGAGAAACAAAGAGAGAAAGCTCTCTTTTCCACTGTATACAGCCATCCGTCTTCCATGATAAGGCAAGCATTGCCTTTGGGGAGCTGCCAAGCTTCTGGGGTGAAACTTGAACCCTTGGCCTCCCAGGAAAAAGTAGTGAAGCTACCAGCTGAGTAACACAGGCCAATTTCCTGAGTCAATGACTGAACAGAGACAGAGGAATGTGAAGCATTTTTCCCTCCCCTCACCCAGTCTTGGAAAGGCTGCTGGCACAGCCAGAGATGCCTTCCTCTGGGTGTAGCTGCTGGGCACTGCTAAGCCTGCCAAGTGCAGACCTGTTTGTCAGCTTGTTGGTGAGTGTTCTCACCATCAGTTTTCCTAACTTGAAAATAACTAGAATGAAGACTCCTTTTAAAAACCAGTTTTCCCCCTTCTTTTCCTTCTCCCATCTTCTTACTAGCAGCTGTCTTATTTTTCATTGGAGTCATGACTACATGGCAGAATAGACAATTTTACTCTTTCCTGGATTGTCATGCTTCTACACCCCCTGGAATGGATATGAATAAGCTTACACTCAAGCCTGGAGATGCAAACATCAGAGAGGTCAATGAGAAAAAGAAGGAAAAAAGAGTGGCTCAGACAGTAAAGAATCTGCCTCCAATGCAGGAGACCTGGGTTTGATCCCTGGGTCGGGAAGATTCCCTAAAGAAGGGAATGGCAAGCCACTCCAGTATTCTTGCCTGGAGAATTCCATGGACACAGGAAACTGGTGGGGCTACAGTCCATGGGGTTGTAAAGAGTCAGACACGACCAAGTGACTAATGCGTGCTCGTGTGTGTGCGTGTTAGTCACTCAGTCGTGTCTGACTTTTTGCAACCCCATGGTCTGTAGCCCCACCAGTTTCCTGTGTCCATGGAATTCTCCAGGCAAGAATACTGGAGTGGCTTGCCATTCTCAGTGACTCTAGTCTATGTGGTATATGGATGGTTCAGTGGTAGAATCCTCGCCTGCCACGCGGGAGGCTTGGGTTCGATTCCCAGCCCATGCAGTCAGTTTCCCTTTGGCGCTTCTCTCATAGCTCAGTTGGTAAAGAATCCGCCTGCAATGCAGGCAATCCCTGGTTTGATCCCTGGGTTGGGAAGATACCCTGGAGAAGGAAATGGCCATCCACTCCAGTATTCTGACCTCAAGAATCCCATGGACTGTATAGAATCCCATGACTGAGCAACCTTCTCTTTCACTTTTACATTTCACTTTTCTAGTCTATGATCACAGTCACATAAAAATGGACAGTGTATGAGCAAAGAGTAGCAAGGATCATAGAGAACCAAAACAGAATGTGAATATTTTCTTTGTTAAACTGTTTCTAATGTTTCTATAATATTGTTTAAAAGTTGTCTCTTTTTAATGAGAAGGGAAAGAAAGTGTATTACAAATAATGCACCCACACAAAACAGCCATGCTTTCTGTTATTATCTTAATAACTGGATATAAAACTAACTTTCAATCTGCCATTCCTTCTATTTCCCTCAATACCTTGCCAGGCATGACACTGACTCAAACGTTCTGAAAGGAGTTTTCCCTGCTCTCGTGGGGCAGGGAGACAACTCCCAAGTCTGCAGAGGG
Organism: Moschus berezovskii; assembly: GCF_049115385.1. NCBI lineage: Eukaryota > Metazoa > Chordata > Mammalia > Artiodactyla > Moschidae > Moschus > Moschus berezovskii. The sequence continues at coordinate 17,948,517 of NC_142479.1, forward strand.
CACATCGCTGGTTATCTTCCAGAAGGGATGTCAGAACCAAAGGGTTTTTCTCATATCTCAGTGACAGGGTTCTGAACCTTCAAAAGTTGGGCTAGGTACCCACATGTCCCCTTCAGTTGGCTCACAATCAGATGGGATAAGAAGGACTTCCTGACACAGGCACCTGCCCTGGACATCCTGACCTCCAGGCCAGGTGAGGTTGCATCTCAATAACTCCATCATCCACCCCAATGTCTGTCTGCAGTTTACCTAAGTCACCCTTGGAACACAGAGGTTAGGGCTGACAATTGTGACTTTGGTTTAGTGAGTTCTTTTGGCAATCTTGGCAGTCTGACTTACTTTTCTGAAATTGCTTGTCTCACCCCTCTCTTGATTCTCAGGCTCAAGATCCAGGGAAGGAGAGAATTCAGTCCAGAACCCACACATTGGATGTTATTGCTAATGTTAAATATAGTGGTTATTGTGAATGTTATACATAGCTACAGTGACAAAATGCTTGGGCTCAGATCTTAGTGCTTTCATTTGTTATCTTTGATTAATGACTTATCTCTGAGTAATCGTTTTCCCTCTTTGTAACATGACTGAAGTACTAGAGCTTTCTTCACATGGTTGATGTGAGAAGGAAATGAAATGACTCTTGGAAAGTGTTCCCATGGTGCCCAGCAAATGGTGAGAACTCAGTAAATGTGAGTAGTGTTGTTTTTTATCAACGTCATCTTTATTTCTTCACTCAGCATGACACCCTCTAAGTCCATTCATGTCACTGCAAATGGCTTTATTTCATTATTTTTAACAGCTGAGTAATACTGTATTGCATGTAAGTATATAAAAGAAGTTGCTGTGTATATATATATGTATATATATATATATGGAACGTTATTAAACATTCCTTAAACAACATTTAGGTTGTTTCCATGTCTTGGCTACTGTAAACAGTGTTTCAATGGGCATTGGGGTGCATGCATATTTTCAGGCCATGTTTTTCTCTGGATTTATGCCAGGAGTGGGATTGCAGGATCATATGGTAGCTCTATTTTTAGCTTTTTAAGGAACCTCCGTACTGTTCTCCATAGTGCCTGTACTAATTTACATTCCTACCAATAGTGTAGGAGGGTTCCCTTCTCTCCACACCCTCTCCAGCATTTGTTGTTTGTAGATCTTTTGATGACAACCATTCTGACAAGTGTGAGGCAATATCTCATTGTAGATTTGATTTGCATTTCTCTAATAACTAAGCTATTTTGAATATTTTTTCATGTGCCAATTGGCCACCTGTAAGACATCTTTAGAGAAACATCTATTGGGGCCTTCTGCCCATTCTTTGAGTGGGTTGTTTGCCTTGATTCTATTAAATATCATAAGCTGTTTGTAAGTTTTGGAGACTAATCCTTTATCAGTCACATCATTTGCAAATATTTTCTCCTAATCTATGGGTTGTCTCTTCATTTTGTTTATTTTTTCCTTTGCTGTGTGAAAGCTTTTGAGTTTAAGTAGGTCCCATTTGTTTATTTTTTCTTTTATTTCTATTACTCTGGGAGATGGATTAAAAAAGATGTTGCTGTGACTTATGTCAGAGAATGTTTAGCTTATATTTTCCCCTAAGAGTTGTATAGTGTCCGGTCTAACGTTGAGGTCTTTAATCCATTTTGGACTTATTTTTATGTATAGAGTTAAGGAATGATGGAGGGACTGATGCTAAAGCTGAAACTGCAATACTTTGGCCACCTCATGCCACGAGTTGACTCACTGGAAAAGACTATGATGCTGGGAAAGGTTGGGGGTGGGAGGGGAAGGGGACGACGGAGAATGAGATGGCTGGATGGCATCACCGACTCTGTGGACATGGGTTTGAGTGTACTCCGGAAGTTGGTGATGGACAGGGAGGCCTGGCGTGCTGTGATCCATGGGGTCGTGGAGAGTCGGACAAGACTGAGCGACTGAACTGAACTGAACTGTCCAGTTTTCCCAGAACTATTTGCTGAAGAGACTGTCTTTTCAACATCATGCACTCTTGCCTTCTTTGTCATAGATTAATTGACTGTAGGTGCATGGGTTTATTTCTGGGTTTTCTATTCTATTCCATTGATCTGTATTCCTATTTTTGTGCCAGTACCATACTGTTTAGATGAATGTAACTTTGTAGTATACTGTGATGTTAGGAAGCCTGTTCCTCCAGCTCCTTTTCTTTTTCATGATTGCTTTGGCTATTTGGTGTCTTTTGTGTCTCCATACAAATTCTGAGATTATTTTGTTCTAGTTCTGTGAAAAATGTCATTGGTAATTTGATAAGGATTCCTTGCATTGAATTTGTAGATTGCCTTGGGTAGTATAGTCATTTTAACAGCATTGATCCTTCCAATCCATGGACATGGTATATTTTTACATATGTTTATGTCTTCTTCAGTTTCTTTCATCAGCATCTTATAGTTTTCAGAATACAGGTCTTTTGTTTCCTTGGGTAGGTTTGTTCCTAGGTATTTTATTCTTTTTGATGCAATGGTAAATGCATCACATTTACCATTTGAATTTTTTGAATTTCTCTTTCTAATCTTTAATTGTTAGTGTGTAGAAATGCAACAGACTTTTGTGTATTAATTTTGTAACTTATAACTTTAACAAATTCATTGATGAGTTCTAGCACTTTTCTCGGAGAAGGCAATGGCAAGCCACTCCAGTACTCTTGCCTAGAAAATCCCATGGATGGAGGAGCCTGGTAGGCTGCAGTCCGTGGGGTCATTAAGGGTCGGACACGACTGAGTGACTTCACTTTCACACATTGGAGAAGGAAATGGCAACCCATTCCAGTGTTCTTGCCTGGAGAATCCCAGGGACGGGGGAGCCTGGTGGGCTTCTGTCTGTGGGGTCGCACAGAGTCGGACACAACTGGAGTGACTTAGCAGCAGCAGCAGCAGCAGTTTTCTGGTACCATCTTTAGCGTCTTCTATGTATAGTATCATGTCATCTGCAAACAGTGACAATTTAATTTCTTTCCAGGCTGGATTCCCTTTACTTCTTTTTCTTCTCTGATTGCTCAGTCTAGGACTTCTAAAACTATGTTGAATAAAGTGGTGAGAGTGGACATCCTTGTCTTCTTCCTGATCTTAGAGGGAATGCTTTCAGCTTTTCACTATTGAGCTTGATGCTAGTTGTAGGTTTGTCATATATTTTGTCATATAGTTTTGAGGCATGCATCATCTATGCCCACTTTGTGGAGAGTTTTTATCGTAAACGAGTGCTGAATTTTGTCAAAAGCCTTTTCTGAATCTATTGAGATGATCACATGGCTTTTATTCTTCAATTGGTTGATATGGTGTCACATTAATAGATATGTGAGTGTTGAAAAATCCTTGCATCCATGGGATGAGTCACACTTGACCATCATGCACGATATTTTCAAAGTACTATTGAACACAGATTGCTGGTATTTTGTTGAGAATTTTTGCGTCTATGTTCATCAGGGATATTGACCTGTAATTTCTTTTTCTGTGGTGTATTTTCTGGTTCTGGTATCAGAGTGATAGTGGCCTCAGAAAATTATTTTGGAAGTTTCCCTTCCTCTGAAAATTTTTGGAACAGTTTCAGAAAGGTAGGTGTTAATTCTTCTCTAAGTGTTTGATAAAATTCATCTGTGAAGCTGTCAGGTCCTGGACTTTTGGTTGCTGGGAGATTTTTAATCATGGTTGCAACTTCAGTGCTTCATCTGTTCATATTTTCTATTTCTTTCTAGTTCAGCCTAGGGAGACTGGATCTTTCTAAGTATGTGTCCATTTCTTCCACTTTGTCCATTTTATTGGCATACGGTTGTTTATAGCAATCTTTTATGACCCTTCATATTTCTGTGGTGTAGGTTATATCTTCTCCTTTTCCATTTTTAATTTTACTGGTTTAAATCCTCTCTCTTTTTCCCTTGATGAGTCTGGCTAAACATGAATCAGTCTCATTTATCTTTTCAGAGAACTGGCTTTTAGTTTCATTGATCTTTGCAGTTGTTTCCTTTGTCTCTATTCCATTTATTTCTGCTCTGATCTTTATGATTTCCTTCCTTCTACTAACTTTAGGTTTTATTTGTTCTTCTTTCTCTAGTTGTCTTCGTTGTAAGGTTAAGTTGTTTATTTGAGATTTTTCTTGTTTCTTGAGGTAAGATTTTATGGCTATCAATTTCCCCTTTAGAACTGCTATTGCTGCATCCTGTAAGTTTTGGACCATTGTGCTTTCATTCATTTGTCTCTGGGTTTTTTTTTTTTTTTTTAATTTCTTCTTTGTTTTCTTCAGTGATTCAGTGGTCGTTTAGTAGCATATCGTTTAGCCACCACATGTTTGTGTTTCTTAGAGTAGTTTTCTTGGAGTTTGTTTCTAATCTCACAGCACTGAGATAAAAAAATGGTGCTTGATATGATTTTGAATTTCTTAAATTTACTAAGGCTTCCTTGTGGCCCAGGATGTGGTCAGAATATTTTGTGTGCACTTGAGCTGGGAAAGTTTGAAGACAGTCAGAGATGGGGACGACAGAGAATGAGACAGTTAGATGGCATCACCAACTCAATGGACATAAGTTTGAACAAGCTCCAGGAGTTGGCGATGGGTAGGGAAACCTGGCATGCTGAAGTCCAAGGTGTCACACAGTTGCACATGACTGAGCAATTGAACTGAATTGAACTGACTTGAGAAAAATGTGTATTCTACTGTTTTTGGATGGAATGCTCTACAAATATCAATTAAGTCCAACTCATCTAAAGTGTCACTTAACGCCTATATTTCCTTATTAATAGGATCAGGCTGCATAGGTTTTTAAAAATTTGCTTTTAGCATGATCTGTATATGGCAAACATCTTTCCATGTCAATAAATGTATCATTGTAATGGCTACATGGTGTTGCATTGAAAGGATGTCCCATCCTTATGAGGGCACACTGAGTCTGCCTCAGCTTTTCTCATTGCTATTTTTTTAAAGTTTCCTTTTATGTCTCATATTCTCCATGAAGTTATGTTAGAACCTAGAGCCAAAACTGATAACACTCCATAATTAACCTTGAAATCTAAAACAGATACATCAGTATTCAGAATCACAATACATAGTACTGCCAAATATTTCTCCTGTCAGTTTCCATTCCCAACACTGCTGATCCTTTCTTACTAAATTGTACCAAAATATATCACAAGCAAAGAGCAAACATTTTAAAAGATTTAAAATCTTGTTTGCAATAGGACCCAAGGAGATATTTCATCTCCAAAATGAGGACTGATTATCATGAATAAGGAAAAATCTGAGGTCTGGAAATAGTGAAAATTAGAAATGTCTTTGGCATGTTCACCCCCTGATGAAGGAATGAATACCTTAAATCATACTGAAAAAATCAATTAATGAAGCTGAAAAAAAAATAAAAACTTGAAAATTCTCTCAAGGCTCACAGGAAAACAACAAATAATTGAAAATAATGAAAGAAAGATGAGAAATAAGGAGTCCAACAGATGTAATCATGCAAAATAGAAATTCCAGAGCAGGAAATGAAACCAGAAGAACACAATTAACAATTAAATGACAGAAGAAATTTTAGAGCCAGAGAAATATTTGTTTGAAGCTTTAAAAAGTTTCACTAAGACTTCCTTGGTGGCCCAGTGGATAAGAATTCATCTGCCAATTCAGGGGACACAGGTTCCACCCCTGCTCTAGGAAGATTCCACATGCTGGGAAATAACCAAGCCCATGTGCCACAACTTCTGAGGCCCCATTCTGGGGCCCAGGAGCTGCAGCTACTTTACCTGTGTGTTGCAGCTGCGGAAACCTGCATGCCTAGAGCCCGTGGTCTGCAACGAGAAGCCACTGCATGAAAAGCCTGAGACCCCAATGAAGAGTAGCCCCACCCATCACAGCTAGAGAAAGCCTGCATGCAGCAGCAAAGACCCAGGGCAACCAAAATAATAAATAATCTTTTGAAAAGGCTCACTAAAAAGAAATGAAACACATGCCTAGGTATACTCACGCAAAATTCCTGAATATAAAAGACAAACCAAGCTTTTTGTATGAATTGACGCTTTTAAAACACAGATAATCATGCATTCTAGAGAGGACAAAAATTAAGTTGCTCTCCCTAAAGCTAAAGGCCAATCATCAATGTTTACAAAATTTTCAGGATGGGTCAAAATTAAGAATTTAAGAATGGTAAGTTGACTTCAGTCACTCAGTCATTTCCGAATCTTTGCAACCCCATGGACTGTAGCACACCAGGCCTCCCTGTCCATCATCAACTCCCGGTGCTTACTCAAACTCATGTCCATTGAGTCGATGATGCCATCCAACCATCTCGTTCTCTGTTGGCCCCTTCTCCTGCTGTCTTCAATCTTTCCCACCATCAGGGTCTTTACAAATAAGCCAGTTTTTCACATCAGGTGGCCAAATTATTGGAGTTTCCGCTTCAGCTTCAGTCTTTCCAAAGAATATTCAGGACTGATCTCCTTTAGGATGCACTGGTTGGATCTCCTTGTAGTCCAAGTGTCTCTCAAGAGTCTTCTCCAACACCACAGTTCAAAAGAGTCAATTCTTCCACGCTCAGCTTTCTTTATAGTCCAACTCTCACATCTGTACATGACTACTGGAAAAACCATAGCTTAGTCTAGACAGACCTTTGTTGGCACAGTAATGTCTCAGCTTTTTAATATGCTGTGTAGGTTGGTCATAACTTTCCTTCCAAGGAGCAAGTGTCTTTTAATTTCATGGCTGCAGTCACCATCTGCAGTGATTTTGGAGCCCAAGAAAATAAACTCTGTCACTGTTTGCATTGTTTTCCATTTGTCAGGAAATGATGGGACTAGATGCCATGATTTTAGTTTTCTGAATGTTGAGTTATAAGCCAACATTTTTTTCTCTCCTCTTTCACTTTCATCAAGAGGCTCTTTAGTTCTTCTTCACTTTCTGCCATAAAGGTGGTGTCATCTGCATATCTGAGGTTACTGATATTTCTCCCGGTAATCTTGATTCCATTTGTGCTTCCTACAGCCCAGCGTTCCTGATGATGTACTCTGCATATAAATTAAATAAGCAGGGTGACAATATACAACCTTGACATACTCCTTTCCCTATATGGAACCAGTCTGTTGTTCTATGTCCAGTTCTAAATGTTGCTTCCTCACTTGCATACAGATTTCTCAAGAGGCAGGTCAGGTGATCTAGTATTCTCCTCTCTTTTAGAATTTTCCAGAGTTTTTTGTGGTCTACACTGTCAAAGACTTTGGCATAGTCAGTAAAGCAGAAGTAGATGTTTTTCTGGAACTCCCTTGCTTTTTTGATTATCCAACAGATGTTGGCGATTTGATCTCTGGTTCCTCTGCCTTTCCTAAATCCAGTTTGAACATCCGAAAGTTCATAATTCATGTACTGTTGAAGCCTGGCTAGGAGAATTTTGAGCATTACTTTACTAGTGTGTGAGATAAGTGTAATTGTGCAGTGGTTTGAGCATTCTTTGGAAATGCCTTTCTTTGGGATTGGAATGAAAACCGACCTTTTCCATTTCTGTGGCCACTGTTGAGTTTTCCAAATTTGCTGACATATTGAGTGTAGCACTTTCACAGCATCATCTTTTAGGATTTGAAATAGCTCAACTGGAATTCCATCACCTCCACTAGCTTTGTTCATAGTGATGGTTCCTAAGGCCCACTTGACTTTGCATTCAAGGATGCCTGGCTCTAGGTTGGTGATCGCATCATCGTGACTATCTGGGTCGTGAAAACATTTTTTGTACAGTTCTTCTGTGTATTCTTGCCACCTCTTCTTAATATGTTCTGCTTCTGTTATGTCCATACCATTCCTGTCCTTTATCGAGCCCATCTTTGCATGAAATGGTCCCTTGGTAGCTCTAATTGTCTTGATGAGATCTCTAGACTTTCCCTTTCTATTGTTTGCCTCTATTTCTTTGCATTGATTGCTGAGGCACGCTTTCTTATCTCTCCTTGGTATTCTTTGGAATTCTGCAACATATGGATATATCTTTCCTTTTCTCCTTTGCCTTTACTTCTCTTCACAGCTATTTCTAAGGAATCCTCAGACAACCATTTTGCCTTTTTGTAAGAATAGTAAAGACATAGCTTAAAAAGCTAAAACTGAACAATAAAAGCATGGTTTTGAAGCATTCTACAAATGAAAAAATGTAATTCTTTAAGGAGAGGATTGATGTTGTAAACCACAACAGTAATAGGTTAGTGAAAAGTAGCATAAAATCACTATATTTTTTTCTTTTGGGGGATGAGATTAATATTTTATATTGAAGTATAATTGATGCAGGATACTATGTAAGTTACAGGTCTGCACTACACTGACTCACAGTCTTAAAGCTTATGCTCCATTTTTAGTCATAAAATATTGCCTGTGTTCCATGCTGTCCAATATAGCCTTGTAGTTTTATACCTAATAGTTTGTACCTCTTAATCCCCCTCCCCACTTTCCTCCCTAAACTTGTAACCACTAGTTTGTTCTCAGTATCTGTAAGTCTGCTTCTTTCTCATTATAGTCATTAGTTTGTTCTATTTTAGATTCCACATATAAGTGATAGCATACAGTCAGTCAGTCTTTCTCTGACTCATTTCACTTAGCATAATGCCCTCCAAGTTCGTCCATATTGCTGCAAATGGCAAATTTTCCTTCTTTTTTATGATCAAGTAGCATTTCATTTCACTTTATTTCACTTCTTCGTCTTCATTTTTTAAGAGACAAAATCTTTTACTGTTAAGCACCATGCACCACCTGGAAACCATACATTGTAAGGAGGGTGAGGCTGAGGTGCAGGGGATGAGAATCCAGCACCCAAAAATACATCAGACAAGTGAGTCTTCCCAGGTGGAGAGGAGATCTTGTAGGACTCACAGGGGTATCAGTGGAAGGGTAGCGCATGCCCTGATGTGAACTGTGGGGAGACCACATTGCATGCCAGGCCACCCACAGCTACTGCCAGACCTCTCTGCTGGCTCCTGGCCTCCAAGCACCAGCGGTCCCAGTGGGTGGTGCCCAGGGCCTGCTGTAGTCTCTTCTCCAGCACCCGGAGCTCTTGGGACATGGATTGCCGTGCTGTGGTCAATCGCTCAGTCGTGTCTGACTCTTTGAGACCCTATGACTGTAGCCCCCCAAGCTCTTCTGTCCATGGGAATTCTCCAGGCAAGTATACTGGAGGGGGTTGCCATGCCGTCCTCCAGGGGGATCTTCTCAACCTAAGGATCAAACCCGGGTCTTGTGCATTGCATGTGGACTCTTCACCCTCGGAGCCACAAGGGAAGCCCTGGGACATGGATTATTTCTTCAAAATTCAGTAAAATATACATTGCAGTAAGAACTCTACAGTGAATGGCTCTGTACTCTGGGAAGTTTCACGGCATCTAAGAAGGGCCGACATTCGTGGGAGCAGCTGCGAGAATTCGCCACCAATCACAGACTGTAGCGGGGTTCTGAGCGCCAATCTGTGAACTGCGCTGAGCACATCCTTAGCAACACTCGTGCAAGGACTAACTCTGAGAGGGGGAAAAGCAAACTCAAGCCTCGATGCTGAGTTCATTACAACTTCTCGAGAATCTCATCAACAGTCCATGAAGTATAGTTTCAAAAAATAAGCATCTTAAGGTAAGCAGATAACTCTTTTAGAACCCCAAATATATTTTCTGGCTATATTTATATGGTGTCTCTGTCTGCAGTAGGTGGTCTGGAAGAGGCTCTTCCTCGGGACAACATGGTCATAGGACTCGGATGGCCCAGTGGGACTGAGGGGAGCTGAGGACTGGGGAGGAGGCGCCCTTCTGGTTTCAGTTGGAGACCAACTTCTAAGGTATGGTCCAGGGCTCTGCAGTCCTCTCCCCGTATCCTCTGGTGTAGAGCTTAATGTAGTCTCCCCCTTTATTCCAGAAGCCCTCCTTGTCCCCTAAATGATGTTCTGCTGCTTCTATATCCAGTGGATCACCAAAATTCAAAGGATCAGTAAACAAAGAGTTTAGTCCCCAAACAACATCCTTCAGCATCCTTGTGGGGGCCCAGTCAGTGCCCTGAGATGTATCTCACCTGTGGAGCTGGGGTGCCAGACCTGGGTCAAGCAGTTCATTTTGGGAGGCACTGTGTTGTAGGCACTGAAAACTTCAGCTTCAAGCGGAAAATTTCCAACCTGTTAGTAACCTTTATCTGGGGTGACAGCTGAAAGCAATGAAGCTCGCTTGGGTCAGAAAAATGCACTTTACACCTATAAGGTAAATTAGCTTCAAGTTCTGCAACCTCTTTAACAAACAGCCTGTCTGTCACAGAAACCCGTTGAGTGGAGTCAAAGGCTGTGGCTGACACCCAGGACCTTTGAAGCTGTCCTCGCGCTTCAGTTTGCTTGCCAGCGTCAGCATCACCACTATATTTATCCTGGGCCCCGGAGACAGGCAAAGCAGGCCATTGCCCAGCACCGTGGTGGGCAGGTGATGTCGAGACTCAGCCCTCATCTGTGCCACATCTTCTTTATCCGTTCATCTGTTGACAGACACTTAGGTTGTTTCCATAGCTTGGCAATTATAAATAATGCTGCTATGAACATTGGAGTGCATTTTTTTTGGGGGGGGATATACACCCAGGAATGGAATTGCTGGATCATACAATAATTCTATTTTTATTTTTTTTAGTACTCTCCTTACTGTTTTCCACAGTGGCTGCACCAAAGTACATTCCCGCCAAAAGTGTAACAAGGTTCCCTTTTCCCCATGTCCTGGCCAACATTTGTTATTTGTGTTCTTTTGGATCATAGCCATTCTGACAGGTGTGAGGTGATATCTCATTGAGGTTTTGATTTGTATTTCCTCATGTGCCTGTTAGCCACCTGCATTTCCCCTTTGGAAAATGTCTATTCATTTCTACTGCTCGTTTTTCAACTGAGGTTTTTTTTTTAATGTAGAGTTATATGAGCTGTTTATATATGTTGGATATTAACCCCTTATCAGTCATACCATTTTCAAATATTTTCTCCCATTCAATAGGTTGTCTTTTTGCTTTGTCAGTGTGTTTTTGTTCTTGATACTAATACATATAATCTGTATATTCAAAAACCTTATTATTAGTATAAATTTTTCACCTTTTCTGGAGTATAGAATGTATGTCTTCTGTTTCAGTTGTCTACTACTGCTTAACAAACTACCCCAAAGCTTAGCGTCTTGAAACAACAACCATTATTTGTTTTGCTTGTGTATCTGCAACTTAGGCAGGACTCAGTGAAGCCAGCTCACCTCTGCTCCATGCAGTGTTTGCTGGGGCAACTCAACGGAGTATGGAAATGGTGGGTTAGAGGATCTGCTTTCAAGATGATGCACTTGCATGGCTGGCAAGCTAGTTCTGCCTGCCAGCCAGGAATTCAGCCCTGGCTGTGGGCTAGGGCCTTTGGATCCCTTTCAAGGCCTCTTGGCCTCTTTCACGTCATGGTGTCTAGAAACTGAGCCAAGCCTCCAGAGGAACAGGAAGCAGTATTCTCTTCTGTGAGTTGGTCCTAGGAGTTACAGAGTATCACTTCTGGGTGTGGGCAGAGGCCGCCCTGGCTTACAGTGAGGGGACATAGGCACTACCTCTCGGTGGAGTGACTGTCACTGTCACGTCACAGGGGCTCATGTGGGGTGAGAGATATTGTCGGGGCCGTTTATTAGAAAGTACAGTTTGTCAAATTACTAAAGGGGAGAAAGTATTTCAAACTCTTCTTACATAAGGCCTCATTTAACTTTATAATTATGAGAAATGGCTAGAACTACAAAGATTGGAATTTGAATCCTGACTATAATCCTTACTTCCTCTGCATCTATGAACTTTTCACTTAGTCTTTTAAAAACTACTTGTTAAAGGGAAATATTGATATACAATGCCTAGAGTTTGTACGTGACTCATATTCAATGGATGGAGGAGCCTGGTGGGCTGCAGTCCATGGGATCACTAAGAGTTGGACACGACTGAGCAACTTCACTTTCACTTTTCCCTTTCATGCACTGGAGAAGGAAATGGCAACCCACTCCAGTGTTCTTGCCGGGAGAATCCCAGGGACGGGGCAGCCTGGTGGGCTTCCGTCTATGGGGCTGCACAGAGTCTGACACGACTGAAGTGACTCAGCAGCAGCAGAAGAAGCATATTAAATAGTCAATAAATGATAATTTCTAAAAAACAGGGATGACTGGGATACTACTGTTCATATTGTTCCAGAAGTTCTAGCCCAGAGATTTTCAACTTTAGTTTTGAGAGTAGAACCCTTTTCCCCTCATAATTCTTTTGCAAAGCAATTAGAAAACCAACAAAAGCTTAGCTCTTATTTTTGAAGCAAAATTGGGGTCTGGAGCTCTCCCTGCTCGTGTCCTCTATTTCCCATGATTGAGCTGGAGATATTTCCTCAGATGTTTCAGTCCATATGATAACATGGGAAAGGAAAATAATTTGTATAATTATTGGATAAGCTATGAAACATTTTCTTCCCCACTCCTGACAATATGATTATGTAGAAAACTGAAAACAACTTAAAAACTAATGGAACTGACAAAATAATTTAGTATACAATTCATATTCATATATATATACATGTGAATACATACAAGGATCCACAGAATTCTTATATTAATTCACTCAGTAGATATTTATGTGTGAAAGTGAAAGTTGCTCAGTCGTGTCCGATTCTTTGTGACCCCATGGACTATACAGTCCATGGAATTCTCCAGGCCAGAATACTGGAATGGGTGGCTGTTCCCTTTTCCAGGGGAAGTTCCCAACCCAGGAATTGAACCCAGGTCTCCACACTGCAGGCAGATTCTTTACCCGCTGAGCCACCAGGGAAGCCCTATTTATGTGCAGGTATGTGCTTATAACTGGGGATACAGTGGTGATAGGGAAGGACAGGTCTCTGCTGTTGGACTTATGCTCTGATGGAGAAGGCATGTGCTCAACTAACTACAGACCAATATCATCATTGGAGAGCGAATAGCACTTATTTGTTTACTTTTCATTGCTTTTCCACTCTCCCCACTGAGGGAGTAAATTTTATACAGGAAAAAAGGTAAATGGCTTAGATAACAAAAGAGGCTGAGGAAGAGTCTCTAGAAGGAAGATTCAGGCTGAAACCCAAAAGATTGGAATGTATGAAGGGTGTCAGGAGAGCAGCTGAGGCAGAGAAAAGAGTGAGGGCCACATTTCTGAGGTGAGGAGACACTTGGTATAACCAGAAACTAAAGAACAGCAGACTGAGGCTTGGTGAGTTAAGGGAGGGTGGAGAAGATGGGGAGGAGATACAGGAAGAGCCAATCAGATGGCAGAGGACTCTACAGGCCAGGGGAAGAAATTTTAATGGTATTTACTGCACCCTGAAGCCGAGGAATGGTTACAAGGGGGCCAGGGTGGGGTGGGATCACAGGATGACTCAGCGTTTTAATGCAGTTCTCTTTGTCTCCGTGTCAGGAGTGGACTCCAGCAGGGAGACCATCAGCAGGTTGCTAGGACGTCAGGAGCAGTCCTGTGGCTTTGGCAAGGTGAGAAGTGCAGATAGCAAGAAGTGGAAAAATCCAAGCTCACATGTAGGAAGTACAAATGGCAAAAATTTGAAAAATCATACTTTGGTTTTGAAGGGAAGAGAGTAGCATCATTGTAAGTGTTCTTAACTTCCAAAGAAATCTAATCTACTCTCATGGACATGCAACCCTAGTGAGAGAGTGAGCAGAGAGGACCTGAATGAGACCTTTTCCAGGTGGAAATGGTCTAAATTAAGTTGGTAGAAGTTATGAAGAACATGGTCTACAATCCCGGTCATGCTTTGGATTCCAAACTTGAGTGTTGTACTCTAAGGGAACATTCAAGGCACCAATATTTATGCTGATTAATATGAGAGTTCAGCTTTTCAGTCTGGGAATCACAACTGAAGTGAAACCCTAGACTTGTCCTGAAACATCCCCTGTGGTGATTAGTCAGGGCAACGGAAGGAACTTTGTAATACAACACTTCCAGCTATTCTCTGAATCCCTTTACTGGAAGGTGGTGGATAACTTTATTCTCTGATCCCTTTCAGGAGTCAAACAGATCTAGTTTTTTGAACTGTCGTTTTCATTTAATAAAGTTCAGATAACTTATATATTTTAACAAGCAGAACTATAAAGTCCCTTTCCTAGCAGCAGATTTGTGTGCGTTGTATTTATATTAGTAGGTGGAATACAGTAGGGACCCTTAGTCTTCATTGGATTGGTGACAATGATTTGACTAACTGCATAATCAAATTATTATTCAAGATACTACCTCTTTATACTACAATTTTCTCATCTATAGAAGTGGTGGGCTAGATAATATCTAACATACACAAACTACTTTCTATAGTAAATTGTGTTCTTGTGAACAGCAAGCTAAAGATAAGAATTTGCATCTCATGAATCTTTGTACCCTATAATAGCTATTATAGTCATGAAAGCATAAAATCTCACGTTGTTATTCTTGTTCAGTCACTCAGTCATGTCTGACCCTTTGCAACCCCATGGACTATAGCCCACCAGTCTCCTCTGTCCATGGGATTCTCCAGAATACTCAAGAACACTGGAGTGGGTAGCCATTCCCTTCTCCATGGGATCAGTACTTAAGGAGAATTCTTATTTATTTATTATTTAATTTTATTCTTTTATCTTTTAATGTAGCCACTTTGATAAGTATTGACCAATAAACATGTATAAACAAATGAGTACGTAAATAAGTAAAATAATAAACTAAGGGTGATATCTAAATTCTTTTCCAGTATTAAATTTTATAGTTTTATTCTATGATTCATTACAGTCTTTTAGGCATAAAAATGCTTCCCGATCTAATTGGACTAGAAGTTATGTTCTCTGCTTCATGTCTGTAGATCCCAAATCAGTAATAGGTGACCTAGAGATGTTCTCATAGGTTCTAGAATTGAACAGAACTGGCTCCAAACCTCAGCTCTGCCTCTGATCTACTCATGTGAACTTGGACAAGTTACTTACTTTGCTAAACTTCAATTTCTTCATGTAAAATCTGGAGAGTGTAATAAAAACTGATTTTAAAACTGGTATTGTAGCATGGATTTGTAGCATGTATATTATCATAAGTGACCAGTCCAGGTTCGACGCAAAAAAAAAAAAAAAAAAACTGGTATTTTAAAGATTAACAAAAACCTTAGTGCAGTTTCTGTTACAACAAGTATTCAACAGACTTAATCTACTCTTATCCAATTTACAGGTTACTATTTTATGAGCTTTGGAGTCTGGCAACAGGTTCATCACCCTACTTTGCTACTCCATTGCCCTAGGAAGATAAAACTCTTGAGTATTTTAGTAGGAGCAGACTTTCAACACTACAAGTTGAATAGAATAAAACAAACTTGATTCAGATGGCCTTTGAAAGAGATCAACATCAGCTCAGCTATAGAAGTTAGAATTAACTACTGAGAAACCTGTATGCAGGTCAAGAAGCAACAGTAAGAACCTTACATGAAACAACTGACTGGTTCAAAATTGAGAAAGCAGTATGACAAGGCTGTTCATTGTCATCCTGTTTATTTAGCTTATATGCAGAGCACATCTTGTGAAATGCCAGGCCAGATGAGTTACAAGCTGGAATCAAGATTGCTGGAGAAATATCAACAACCTCAGATACGCAGATGATACTACTCTAATGGCAGAAAGAGAAGAATTAAAGAGCCTCTTGATGAGGGTGAAAGAGCAGAGTGAAAAATCCAGCTTAAAACTCAGTATTAAAAAAAAAATAAGATCTTGGCATCGGGTCCCATTACTTCATGGCAGATAGAAGGGGAAAAAGTGGAAGCAGTGACAGATTTCCTCTTCTTGGGCTCTAAAATCACTGTGGATCCTGAACAGCCATGAAATTAGAAGATCATTGCTTCTTGGTAGAAAAGCTATGACAAACCTAGACAGTGTATTAAAAAGCAAAGACATCACTTTGCCGACAGAGGTCCATATAGTCAAGGCTATGATCTTTCCAGTAGTCACAGACGGATGTGAGTTGGGCCATAAAGAAGGCAGAGTGCTGCAGAATTGATGCTTTTGAACTCTGGCACTTGAGAAGACCCTTGAGAGTCCCTTGGACAGCAAGGAGATCAAACCAGTCAATCCTAAAGGAAATCAACCTTGAATACTCATTGGAAGGAGTGATGCTGAAGCTGAAGTTCCAATACTTTGGCCACCTGATGCAAAGAGCTGACTCACTGAAAATGACCCTGATGTTGGGAAAGATTGAAAGCAGAAGGAGAAGAGGGCAATATAGGATGAGATGGTTGGATGGCATCACTGATTCAGTGGGCATGACCCTGGTCAAACTCCGGGAGATGGTGAGGGCCTGGGAGGCCTGGTTCGCCATAGTCCATAGGGTTGCGAAGAGTGGGACATGACTTGGTGACTGAACACACTCTGAGATAACACACTCCATAAGGGTTTGCTTTCACTTTACAGAGTGCTTTCATTTGTAATATTATATTTATATTACTGCTATGTAATCAAGTTTCACCGACTCTGTGGACATGAGTTTGAGTGTACTCCGGGAGTTGGTGATGGACAGGGAGGCCTGGCGTGCTGTGATTCATGGGGTCGCGGAGAGTCGGACACGACTGAGCGACTGAACTGAACTGAGCTGAACTGAAATCAAGTTTAAAAAATTGAAGTGACTTGCCTGATTCTTAAAGACTAGAATCCAAATTTTTTATTTCCAAAGCTAGTTTTTGTGACCATGACTCTATCTTGGAAATCCCCAAACCAAGTTAGTACTGTGAAAAATATCCCAAGGAAAGTAGTTCTGATCTGTACACAGATGGTTTTGTCTATGATATGATACATTTCATTAACTTTTTAGTTGCTTGGAGCCTAATACCTTTTATTAGTGAATAAGAACACATATTCTTTTAGTTCCCCAACTAAAAATAAGACCAAAAACACTGATCAATCACAATAGGTAAAGCCTCACTTTGTTCCCTGTGCAAAGTTAGGCATTGGTGAACATTCATTATTCATTCATTTTTCATAGTATCTCATATGGTCTTCATCAGCCTTCTTTATGGTCCAACGCTCACATCCATGCATGATTACTGGAAAAACCAGAGCTTTGACCAGATGGACATCTGTCAGCTAAGTAAAGTTTTTAATATGCTGTTTAAGTTTGTCATAGCTTTTTTCCAAGGAGCAAGTGTGTTTTAATTTCGTGGCTGCAGTCACCATCTGCAGTGATTTTGGAGCCCAAGAAAAGAAAGTCTGTCACTGTTTCCATTGTTTCCCCATCTATTTGCCATGAAGTGATGGGAACGGATGTCATGATCTTCGTTTTTTGAATGTTGAATTTTAAGCCAACTTTTTCACTCTCCTCTTTCACTTTCATCAAGAAGCTCTTTAGTTCTTCACTTTCTGCCATAAGGGAGGTATCATCTGATATCCGAGGTTATTGATATTTCAGCAGGCAATCTTGATTCCAGTTTGTGCTTCATTCAGCCCAGCATTTTGCAAGATGTTCTCTTCATATAAATTAAGTAATCAGGATGGCAATATAAAGCCTTGAAGTATTCCTTTCGCAATTTGGAACCAGTTCGTTGTTCCATGTTTGGTTCTAACTGTTGCTTCTTGACCTGCATACAGATTTCTCAGGAGGCAGGTAAGGTGGTCTGGTATTTCCATCTCTTTCAGAGTTTTTCACAGTTTGTTGTGATTCACATAGTCAAAGGTTTTAGCGTAGTCAATGAAGCAGAAGTAGATGTTTTTCTGGAATTGTTTTGCTTTTTCTATGATCCAGCAGATGTTGGCAATTTGATCTCTGGTTCCTCTGCCTTTTCTAAATCCTGCTTGAACATCTGGAAGTTCTCAATTCATGTATTGTTGTTTCTTCACGTATGTGAAGTTTCAATTCATGTACCTAGCTTAGAGTATTTTGAGCCTTACTGAAGTGTAGAGTGTAACATTCTTGAACCCACCATCCAGCATATACATTAATATTGTTCCTTATTTGACTCATAATTTTTTAAAGAAATAAAATGTTACAGTTATTGTTGAAGTTAACAGTATCCTTCTCATTCACGTTCACATTTTTCAGGGCAAATTTATGGTCTGTAAACACTATTAAGAATCGTACTCTGTACATCCTTCTATAACTTGCTTTTTTATTCATCAGCATTTCCATGATTTGTCCATGGTTTACAGATTATTTTTTCTTTACTTTTAAAAGATGTATAATTGTTATGCCCTCAGTCCGGTCCCCCCATACTGGTAGAATAAAACACTCGCAGCAATGCAAAAGCAAGAATGGGGTTTATTTCTAGCTCGAACTAGGGCTAATGCCTCCTCCAGCACTGTGGAGTACGGACAAGAGCCCCGAGCCCGGGTCACAGCGGTTTTTATAGTCTTAGATTACATAAGCACCTATTTTTGTTCAAAAGATCAAGCTGGCAGAAGCTCATTGGCCAGTTTATACACAAACGGGGTTTTTCTGGGGGATTTCCCTTTTTCCTCTGATTGGCCTGATTTTCGGCGCCAGCGAGACTTTTCTAGGGAGGAGTTTCTTAATTTTGGCGCCTGTGGGATCTTCTTAGGGAGGAGTTCCTGTGAACTTAGCCTCCACCCTGTCTCCAGGAAATCGAAACTTAGGCCTAAGCAAGGTCTCAGGCCTATCCTGGCTACTCAGATGTTAGGGTTCCTAACATCTCCCCCCTTTTCTGTTGTTCAAACGGAGGAATCTTCCTCCGTCGGTAGAGTTTGATCCAGGGATCTTTATACAGCCTTACTCAAAAACAATTTTAGGAATCTTTACTTAAAAACAACCTTATCTAAAATGGAGTAACTGGTTTTACGAGCAGCAAGCAAAGTACAGAAGCAAAAATGCATTGCAGAAGCATTAAGTTCTACATTAGGTTACAGCGTCTAATCTGAAATCACACCCATAATATCATTTTTCAGAATATCTGGGAAATAGTTATTTCCCAGGATGTCTGAACCATAGCTACTCTATTTTGACTTTTAATTGTAAATTTTTTTTAAACAGCCAAAGCAGATGTCACCATTAATGACGTCAGTGTTTTTCTAGGTATGAGAAGATGCAAGAATTGGAACTCATAAAACCTTTTTCTGAAAAGATCTGACTATCTGAAGGCCTGTTCTGCCAGTTTTTTCAGAGCACAGAGTGCCTCATTCCTGAGTTTCACCCTGAATTTCTTTCAGGGGGTGTTGAAGGTCAGCAGCTTGCAATGGTCATGATGTAATCTTTGTAGAGGCAGCTGGCACGTACCAACTTCCAGTCAGCAGGGTCCCTTCATAGCCACATATCCGACCATGTGACATCATTTCATGGCCATTGTGTCCCGTGGTGCTGGGAAGGCTCATTCCCAGGTCTAGGGAAGCGATGGGCCACTCAGTGTGCTAAAATTGGACCAGGCCTTGCAAGTAGCAAAAGTCTCTGAACCACTGTCTTACTAGCCTCCTGGTCCAGGAAAATATTCCTTTTTGTTGCTTTTTCTCATACCCAGTGTCACATTATTACAATTATTGATCTCATATGGAACTGCATATCAGCATTATATCACAGGCTCAGTGAAACAAGTGACATAGAAAATAATATAGCCATAGCTAGCAGTTATTAGTAAAATAAGAATTATAAGTCAAGAACATTTATTAGATAAAGCCTGGTATACCCCAAGTCACCTGACTTCATTTGTTAAATGACTATAGCCTGGTGTTAATCTCCTGGTTGTACATTATGGAGCATCTGACCTTTATCTGAAGATTGGTTACTGAGATAAGCCTTATAAACTAACCTAGAGTGTCCTTTTAAATAACTTAATTAAATCTTTTAGTAGTATCACGTAACATGGAACTGTCTCAGCAGTGAGTCTTAGTAAACACTAGACCTTAATTAACAAAACTAGAAACTTAATTTAACAATTTACAAAACTTAATATTCCGTGATTTTTCATTATGGAGGCATTAACCCTGTAGCCAGGAAGGCTTTAACCCATCAAATAAAAAAATGAGGTTTGTCAGGGAGCTGGGAAAAGCCAAGCATCTATCTTGGATTTCCCATAGCCCTGACTCTGATTTCCAGCTATTGTTTTTAATTTTCCAATTTAGAAGCAGACTGTTGCAATGGTTTAAGGACATTAGGATGGCACAAGTCTAACAGAGTTTTTGTATAAGCAGAATGAGCTTTTACATGTCTACAAACCCGACAATTGGATTAATTTCTGAAACTAGCATAGGATCAGGCCTATGGTAGAAAAGCATTTGATTTATATGCAGAGGTCTAAGAAGTCAAGAAAACATTATAAATGATCATACAAATCAGGTCCAGCATCTTGGGCAAGCTGTCTACCTCTGGTGTCGTTGTCTTCTCATCCTGGTGTAGTGTAGTTTCTTCTGAAAAAAGTCCTTCCATCCAGGTTGGAGACAGTCCCTTAAATTATGTCTTTTTCTAGTCCTGGTTGCAGGTCATGAGGTATCTGATCTTCATCCAAAGATAGATCATTGAGACAAGCTTCAGAAACAAACCTAGGGTGCTCTTCAAGAACTCAACCAAATCCTATATTAATATCACATAACAGCAAAGATCCACTCAGGAAATGAGTCTTAGTAGATACAGACTTCCGTTAACAAACTGGGATTTAACACTCAATGAAACATCATTTTTTTCCCTAAAATTACTCTCATTTTTATCAAATATAACCAAATTAAGACTTGTTTACAAAATAGATCTGTTCTCAATAAACTTGACCTGATTATTTATATAACCATAGACTTTTCTTTTCTTTCTTTTTTTTTTTTTTGCTTTGCTTTGCTGAAACTTTTATGGAGTCTCAAACTTAACTTTAAAACCTTTCAGGGCTAGGAAAGTCATCTCAAAGGCTTATCACAGATTTTTGCCTAACAGATGTGAGTGAATTCCTCCCTTTCTTAAGGTCTCCAAAACTGAGATTTCTGTACCTGTTAGTGAGATAACCTTCTTAATTTATCTGATAAAGTTACTGTAAGCCTAAGAGTTTCCAGTCTCTGAAGGGGTCAGATAGAGAAAAATGTTAAATGCTTCAATTTGTCTATTAAATACCATTTTACCAAATTAGTGTTAAGTCATAATTAGTTTGAGGGGAAGGTTTCCTAAGATCTGGAGAACACAGATTCAAACCAGTAATTTTTCAGAAACCATAAAAGTTATAAGCATATTTGCCAGTTCATTCGGTCCTTTTGTTAACCTTTGTACAGTCATCAGGTTTCTCACTAGAATCTTTTAATTTCTTACCCAGTTCAGAAACTTGTATTTATCCAAAAGTCCTTTTTATAAATCTTCTGGAAGAGGAAGCATTTTCACAAGAAACTTGGTTATTGCTGTGACACCACTTTAAGATAGTAATCAGAATTATGGCAACATTTTACCTGAATATATCAAAATTTATATATAAATTGTTTCTAGGATATCTTTATTAATAACATTTACCATACAATATACCCGGGACTTATTATTCACTTGACAATACTTCCCATGGAATTTAACATGGAAGTTGAACCCAATTAGTGTAATATCTCCCTTTGGGGCCCTCTGAAGCATCCCAAAGTCAGCTAGAAGCCAAAAGTGCTTCATCAGATTGATTTAGGAAGTTTTGTCAACAAATATCAGAAAGGTTTAGAGCACTCAGTCAGATGGGATTATAGGTCACTGTGAAACAATAGCTATTCACTCAGCCATAGTAACAATATAGGATTTCAGAGGCAAATATGGAACAGACCATTTAAGAGGCAAATAAACTTAAATCTATTGTCAAATGCAGTTTAACATCTCAAGAAAACGTTTATTTATACACAAAACTCTTTCCTTGGGGTCCACTTTCCACAAAACCTTTTTATCACTTTCTGTACCCATTTGTTCTCCCATCCTGGAACAGCCAACTGTAAGTCAGACCTACTATCTTTTTCCTTCATAAAATGTAACTTCATTCTTCATACCTTCTTTACTGAACACACACATCTTACTTCCCTTAAGCAACCAAGAATTGACCTTTATATTAGCATTCTATAGATTGGTGAACATAAATACCAGTGATAACTTAAAAAAATTTTAGCGAACATCTCAGGATGGCATCAAACATTATTTATTAATAGTCTAAAATCTTTAGTTTTTCTGTAAGTTAGTATTCAGTAGTGAATGGTTCAGAATCTTATTTATTTGGAAATGACCTAGCTATTCAATAAACTTTTGTTACTTAATTTAGCACAACCTTAGAAATTCAGGTTATCAAAATCTAGAGAAACTGTTTTAGACAGACATTTTTAATCTTAATAGAGTTTATCTAAAATCTCATGTCTCATTTACATTTCTTAGAAGTTTTGTTTTTTTTTTTCACTCAAGGTAATTTTGTCGACAAACTTATAACAGATATGATATTTAATTTATATTAAACCTAGGTGCAATGAAAATATTCTACTTAATGTTAATTACTCTAAGACATGTCTATATTAGATAGATCAACAAACATTAATATCAGGTATTTAATACTGAATATTTTCCAGTTTACATGAATCTGGAATTTATTAATTTAGAATTATTTGATTTGTAAGCGCTTACCCTTTTTAAAGCCAATTAAATAGAGCTCATTTACAAATTAACTTCAAAAATATTACTCAGAGACAAAGACATACCAAGACATATTAGGACAGACACAGTGCGAATCTTTAGTCATGAATTAGATATTACAATATAAAATTTACTAGTTTATAAAAACTGTTGGACCTATTCTATAGGGGGTCGGCGGAGGGGCCCCATAAACAATAAAAGGCATAAGGAAGGAGAGTCACCCAGTCCCTGCCAGTCTCTATTGCCAATTTTGCCAATATTTCTTTTAGTGTCCGATTCATCCTTTTTCACTTGACCCGAGCTCTGGGGATTGTATTCACAGCATAATTTTCATTTAATCTCCATAGCTGAAACCAATCCCTGAACAACTTTATCTTAGCCAAATTTGTTGGTCTCCGGGCAGCTGCTCGGAGGCCTGCCATAAGAGTCTGGCGGTACACTCGGAGATGCTCCCTACCTTCTGTGTGCTCAGAGTCCCACTGGGGCCGGGTCAATGGAAATCCTTCATCAATTAGGTTCGGCTGCATGGTTGGCTCCCGTCCACACCCGGGACATGTTTCTGAGCTTCCGATAGAATCCGCTCCCGTTCTTCTGTGGTGAAGAGCACCTGTAACAGCTACTGACAGTCATCCCAGGTGGGATTATGGGTGAAAAGGATAGAAACAAAAGGCTTTATCCATGCTGGTGGGTTTTCCACCAGATCTTGCCAAACCAGGATATAGGGCATCTGGTCCGGGTGGCCGGAAGGGCCGGGCGTGAGAACCTTCCCCCAACAGCCCGGATGGTGGGCAGGCTGAAGGTTCCCTCCCTCAGCCACCCGACATTAAAAGTGGGCCACTCCGAGGAGCAGAGCTTCACCAGCTTATTCCTCTTCACTAGCAGAGACAAGTCTCGCACCCTAGATTTAAAGTCAGAGAAATGATCCATCATGAGGGAGAGTGGGGTAGAGCTTCCTTGACCCATGACCAGAGAATAGATTTCGGGAGAGAGACAGAGAATGCAGGCACACACAATAACACGACAAACGGAGGACAGACAAACGTCGGCCAAAAACACACTACTAGGTCTCTGAGAACTCTGAGGCTTCCTGCAGTTTAAAGTAACCTTACTGAAGGGCGTCCACTGCCCACCAGATTCCGGATCGGGAGAGACCTCCTCTCTCCCGCAGAGCCAGCTGCCTTCCGGCGCGAATGCTGGGCCTCGGCCTTAGGCTGGCTCAGTTCAGTTCAGTTCAGTTCAGTCGCTCATTCGTGTCCTACTCTCCACGACCCCAAGAATCACAGCACGCCAGGCCTCCCTGTCCATCACCAACTCCCGGAGTACACTCAAACTCATGTCCACAGCGTCGGTGATGCCATCCAGCCATCTCATTCTCCATCGTCTCCTTCTCCTCCCGCCCCCAACCTTTCCCAGCATCAGAGTCTTTTCCAGTGAGTCAACTCGTCGCATGAGGTGGCCAAAGTATTGCAGTTTCAGCTTTAGCATCAGTCCCTCCAATGAACATCCAGGATTGATCTCCTTTAGAATGGACTGGTTGGATCTCCTTGCAGTATAAGGGACTCTCAAGAGTCTTCTCCAATACCACAGTTCAAAAGCATCGATTCTTCGGCGATCAGCTTTCTTCACAGTCCAACTCTCACATCCATACATGACCACGGGAAAAAGCATTGCCTTGACTAGACGGACCTTGGTTGGCAAAGTAATGTCTCTGCTTTTTAATATACTATCAAGGTTGGTCATAACTTTCCTTCCAAGGAGTAAGCGTCTTTTAATTTCATGGCTGCAATCAGCATCTGCAGTGATTTTGGAGCCCCCCAAAATAAAGTCTGACACTGTTTCCACTGTTTTTCCATCTATTTCCCATGAAGTGATGGGACCAGATGCCATGATCTTTGTTTTCTGAATGTTGAGCTTCAAGCCAACCTTTTCACTCTCCTCTTTCACTTTCATCAAGAGGCTTTTGAGTTCCTCTTCACTTTCTGCCATAAGGGTAGTGTCATCTGCATATCTGAGGTTATTGATATTTCTCCCGCAATCTTGATTCCAGCTTGTGCTTCTTCCAGCCCAGCGTTCCTCATGATGTACTCTGCATATATGTTAAATAAGCAAGGTGACAATATACAACCTTGACGTACACCTTTTCCTATTTGGAACCAGTCTGTTGTTCCATGTCCAGTTCTAACTGTTGCTTCCTGATCTGCGTACAGGTTTCTCAAGAGGCAGGTCAGGTGGTCTGGTATTCCCATCTCTTTCAGAATGTTCCACAGTTTATTGTGATCGACACAGTCAAAGGCTTTGGCATAGTCAATGAAGCAGAAATAGATGTTTTTCTGAAACTCTCTTGCTTTCTCCATGATCCAGCGGATGTTGGCAATTTGATCTCTGGTGCCTCTGCCTTTTCTAAAACCTGCTTGAACATCTGGGAGTTCATGGTTTACATACTGCTGAAGCCTGGCTTGGAGAATTTTGAGCATGACTTTACTAGCGTGTGAGATGAGTGCAATTGTAGGCTGGCTACGGCGATCAATTCGCCCCTGATCAAACCTGGCACCAGTGCTGTAATCAGCCCTCCTCTGGGCTGATGAACCCCTTCTGCCGGGAGAGCGTTCTTCTCCGCAGTCAGAGGGATTCCGAACGATCCCCCAAATGTTATGCCTTGAGTCCGGTCCCCCCATACTGGTAGAATAAGACACTCGCAGCAATGCAAAAGCAAGAATAGGGTTTATTTCTAGCTCGAGCTAGGGTTCATGCCTCCTCCAGCACAGTGGAATGTGGGCAAGAGCCCCGAGCCCAGGTCACAGCGGTTTTTATAGTCTTAGATTACATAAGCACCTGTTTTTGTTCAAAAGATCAAGCTGGCAGTTCATGCGCGCAGAAGCTCATTGGCTAGTTTATGTGCACGCGGGGTTATTCTGGGGGATTTCCCTTTTTCCTCTGATTGGCCTGATTTTTGGCGCCAGCGGGACTTTTCTAGGGAGGGGTTTCTTAATTTTGGCACTGGCGGGATCTTCTTAGGGAGGAGTTTCTGTTAACTTAGCCTCCACCCTGTCTCCAGGAAATCGAAACTTAGGCCTAAGCAAGGTCTCAGCCTATCCCAGCTACTCAGATATTAGGGTTCCTAACATAATGAGAAGGAAATTGGAGAAGGAAATGGCAACCCACTCCAGTGTTCTTGCCTGGAGAATCCCAGGGACGGGGGAGCCTGGTGGGCTTCCGTCTATGGGGTCACACAGAGTCGGACACGACTGAAGTGACTTAGAAGCTTAGCAGCAACATAATGAACAAACCACAATTTACTTATTGATTTTCTGGTTGGTAGATTGTCATTATGTTTTATCAACATTTTTTTTTTTTTTGCCATTAAAACAATGTGAATTCTTTATGCAATATTAGCAGTTCTCTCAGTATACAAATAGGAATGCAACTGCTGGACAAACAGTATCCTCACATTTAATTGACCTTTTCAATTTGTGTTTCATGCTATCAGTTACATTTTAACTAGAATACTTTGTCAGAGCTATTGTTTTCCTCTATATTCACCAACACCTAATTTTTTAGTTTTTGCCTATTTAATTAAACAGTTAATGATGTAATTTATTTTGCCTTTCTCCAGTTGCTATGGAAATTTAGCCGCTTTTCATGTGTCCTTTTGCTATTTGGGTTTTCTCCCTGTTCACATTTTCAATTTTGTATGTTTTTATTTTTTTTCACTGATTCCTAGTTCTGTATATATTATCAATATTGATCCTTGGTTGGCCTTGTGAAAAACAAATGTCTTCTACCAATTTATGTGTTGGGTTTCGATTTATTTATAGTATACAACTTGACAGGAATTCCTGTGTTTTAATGTAAACAATTGTCAATCAAGAGTAGGTGCAGGAAAGAGGAAGTTTCTATTTATTTTAAGCGCCAAGGAATTTGATGCAGGGAATTAATTGCTAGTTAAGTCCCTAGAATAAGTGTGGTGTTTGTTTTGTTTTGTTTCCAAATATGTGGGGTAGGGGGAGAGATGGGCTATTTTTGTTTCCTTTTTCTTCCTTTCTTTTGTCTTTTACATTGTCACCAGAGAATGATACAGAGTGTTTCCAGTTGGTTGGAAATATCCTTTGTGACTTATGGAATCATCAACTTTAATGAATATTTTATGAGAGTTTGTAAGTAATGTGTGTTTTATTTGTTGGCTATGAGGTTCTATAAAAACCCTTTATATCAAGCGTATAAACTATTTGCTCAAGGCTGTCATACTTTTCATATCTTTACCAATTTTTTGTCTATTTGATCAATCTATTTCCTAGAAAAGAGCCTTTAGAATGTCCCACTGTGATTGTGAATTTGCTGATTTCTCCTTGTACAGTGAGCCCTTCATATCCGTGAGATTTCTTGATTTCAGTCAACCTCACATTGACAACATAAAAATATTCCAGAAAGTTATCAAAAAGAAAAAACTGAAAATGCTAAACACAGGCAGCTCTTTCCGTAGCATTTACATTGTATTAGGCATTGCAAGTAAACTAAAGATACCTTAAGGAGTATGTGTGGACGTGCACAGGTTATATGCACATATTCTACCATTTCACATGTGGGATGTGGGTATCTGTGGATTTGGTACCTTCGAGGGTCCTAGAATCAATCCCTCAGATGCTGAGGGAAGACTGTACTGGTGAGTATGTATTTGAGATTATGTATTATACATACATAATGTTATACACCCCTTATGTATTTGAGATTATACTGTGAAATGAATATATATATAGGCATTCAGAACTCCTGAAAATTTCTATCTATTAACTTGTAACTCATGAACTTCTTTTCTTGCTTTAAAGTCTGTATTGTCTGATATTTTTACAGCCACATCAGTTTTCTTTAGTTTAAGGCTAACATGTATTTTTTCCATAACATTGCCTCTACATTTTCTGTGTAATGTATTTAAGTTATATCTCATTTAAACACATACAGCTGGGTTTTCTCAAAATTTGTATTTTGAATAATAACATGTATACAAACATTTTGAAGGAATAGAATAGGAAATATTACTACTTTTACCTAAATTTATCAGTTGTTTTCATCACCTGTACATTTTATTTATAGGTTACACAATTTTAACATAAGTTGCCATTATATGCTACTTTACTCTGAATTGAATGATTTATACAACATATCACATATTACATTACATTTATAATATATATATGTATATATATATTTATATATATAACACATACATCTGCACACGAACTCATTAGTTCAGTTCAGTTCAATCCCTCAGTCCTGTCTGACTCTTTGCAACCCCATGGACTGCAGCATGCCAGGCCTCCCTGTCCATCACCAACTGTTTACTCAGACTCATGTCCATTGAGTCGGTGACGCCATCCAACCATCTCATCCTCTGTCATCCCCTTCTCCTCTCCCCTTCAATCTTTTCCAGCATCAGTGTCTTTTCAAATGAGTCAGTTCTCTGCATCAGGTGGCCAAAGTATTGGAGTTTCTGCTTCAACATCAGTCCTTTCAATGAACATTCAGGACTGATTTCCTTTAGGATGGACTGGTTGGATCTCCATGCAGTCCAGGGGACTCTCTAGAGCCTTCTCCAACAGCATAGTTCAAAAGCATCAATTCTTCAGCACTTAGCCTTCTTTATAGTCCAACTCTCATATCCGTACATGACTACTGGAAAAACCATAGCCTTGACTAGATGTACCTTCATCGGGAAAACAATGTCTCTGCTTTTTAGTATGCTGTCTAGGCTGGTGATAACTTTTCTTCCAGTGAGCAAGCATCTTTTAATTTCATGGCTGCAGTCACCATCTGCAGTGATTTTGGAGCCCCCCAAAATAAAGTCTGCCACTGTTTCCACTGTTTCCCCATCTAATTGCCATGAAGTGATGGGACCGGATGCCATGATCTTTTTCTGAATGTTGAGTTTTAAGCCAGCTTTTTCACTCTCCTCTTTCACTTTCATCAAGAGGCTCTTTAGTTCTTCTTCACTTTCTGCCATAAGGGTGTTGTCATCTGCATATCTTAGGTTATTGATATTTCTCCCAGCGATCTTGATTCCAGCTTGTGCTACCTCCAGCCCAGCGTTTCTCATGATGAACTCTGCATATAAGTTAAATAAGGAGGCTGACAATATACAGCCTTGACCTACTCCTTTTCCTATTTGGAACAAGTATGTTGTTCCATGTCCAGTTCTAACTTTTGCTTCCTGACCTGCATACAGGTTTCTCAAGAGGCAGGTCAGGTGGTCTGGTATTCCCATCTCTTTCAGAATTTTCCACAGTTTATTGTGATCCACACAGTCAAAGGCTTTGACAGAACCAATAAAGCAGAAATAGATGTTTTTCTGGAACTCTCTTACCTTTTTGATGATCCGGCCGATGTTGGCAATTTGATCTCTGGTTCTTTTGCCTTTTCTAAAACCAGGTTGAACATCTGGAAGTTCACCATTCATGTATTGTGGAAGCCTGGCTTGGAGAATTTTGAGCATTACTTTGCTAGCATGTGAGATGAGAAGAGTGTTATTGTGCAGTTTGAGCATTCTTTAGCATTGCCTTTCTTAGGGATTGGAATGAACTCAAACATATATAATAATCATTTAAAAGTGTATTGCATGTACACTCATGGCTGATTCATGTCAATGTATGGCAAAAACCACTACTATATTGTAAAGTAATGAGCCTCCAATTAAAATAAATAAATTAACTAAAAATGTGTATGGTTGAGTAGTAATTCATTGGTGGATATATCACAATTTGTTTTATCCATTCACCCATTGAAGGACATTTTAGTTGCTTCCAGTTTTTGGCTATTACAACTTAAGATGCTATGAACATTTATGTCAATATGAGCAATGGTAGTTTTTTCTCTTGGAAAAATAGCTGGGAATGGAATGGTTAGATTATATGGCAGGTTGTTTAACTATTTTTTTAAAATTTATTTTAATTGAAGGCTAATTACTTTACAATATTATAGTGGTTTTTGCCATACACTGACATGAATCTGCCCTGGGTGTACATGTGTTCCTCATCCTGAAACCCCCTCCCACGTCCCTACCTATCCCATCCCTCTGGGTCATCTCAGTACACCATCCCTGAGCACCCTGTCTAATGCGTCAAACCTGGACTGATGATCTATTTCACATATGGTAATATAGATGTTTCTATGCTATTCTCTAAAATCATCCCACCCTCACCTTCTCCCACAGAGTCCAAAAGACTGTTCTTTACATCTGTGACTCTTTTGCTGTCTCACATATAGGGCCATCGTTACCATCTTTCTAAATTCCATATGTATGTGTTAATACACTGTATTGGTGTTTTTCTTTCTGACTTACTTCACTTGGTATAATAGTCTCCAGTTGCATCCACCTCATTAGAACTGATTCAAATATGTTCTTTTTAATAGCTGAGTAATATTCCATTGTGTATATGTACCACTGCTTTCTTATCCATTTGTCTGCTGATGGACGTCTAGGTTGCTTCCATGTCCTGGCTATTATAAACAGTGCTGCAGTGAACATTGGGATACAATGTCTGTTTCAATTCCAGTTTCCTCAGTGTGTATGGCCAGCAGTGGGATTGCTAGGTTGTATGGCAGTTCTATTTCCAATTTTTTAAGGAATCTCCACACTGTTCTCCATAGTGGCTGTACTAGTTTGCATTCCCACCACCACACCCTGGTCAGTGTTTATTGTTTGTAGATTTTTTGATAGCAGTCATTCTGACCGGCATGAGACAGTACCTCATTGTGATTTTGACTTGCATTTCTCTAATAATGAGTGATGGAGAAGGAAATGGCAACCCACTCCAGTGTTCTTGCCTGGAGAATCCCATGGACAAAGGGGCCTGGTGGGCTACAGTCTATGGGGTTGCAAAGAGTTAGACACAACTAAGCAACTAACACACACACATACACACAATAATGAGTGATGTTGAGCATCTTTACATGTGTTTGTTAGCCATCTGTATGTCTTCTTTGGAGAAATGTCTGTTTAGTTCTTTGGTCCATTTTTTGATTGGGTTGTTTATTTTTCTGGTATTGAGCTTCATGAACTGCTTGTATATTTTTGAGATTAATTATTTGTCAGTTTCTTCATTTGCTGTCATTTTCTCCCATTCTGAAGGCTGCCTAACTTTTAAAGAAATTATCAAACAGTTTTCCACAGTGCTTTTTCTATTTCCATTCCCTCCAGCAATGCTGGAGGGTTCTATTTTTTCCATATCCTTGCTGACATTTACTTTGGTCAATCTTTTTTTTTTTTTGCAAGGCACAGTACATTTTTATTCTGCATTGGTTAATATACAACATATCCCCACTTTCCTTGAGAAACAGTATCATATCTAAAAAACATTTTGATTAACACTGAATATTAAAATATTACACAATCACTCCTCAGAATCCTGAGGGGGGTGGTTGGATTGGTCCCAGGATCACCCTCTCCCCTCACACACACACAGATAACAAAATGCAAGTATGCTTAAATCTGGTAACAGCAGGACCTCAGTATCCACAAGCTCTGCATCCACCTAAGGAGGGCCAACAGTCTACAAGTGGTTTGAACAGCAGTGAACACAAAACACTCTTCAACTTTTCAATATTCTAAGAACGTAGCACTGATAACATGAAGAAAAATGTCTGAATTTATTTTTAAATTCAAAATTCTTCTGGTTGTTCTCCACCGAGAGGCCTCAGAAGTGAAAAGGAAATCAGGTTACCACCAAAGGAAATGTGTCTGGTCTGTTCTTGATGTTTTCTCTTCACCTGAGTGAATGTATTACTGCAGTTTAGGCCTGGCTAGAGAGGTCAATCTTTTTAATTTTAGCTATCTAAAAGTTGCATATTCATATTTCGTATGTGACTTTAATTTATATTCTCCTGATAATGAATGATGTTCAGTATCTTTTCATGTTCTCATTTGCCATCAGTATACATTCTTTGGTGAAATGTTTGTTTAAATCTTTTGCCCATTTTTACTGGCTTCTTGTTTTATTAATGTATTTCAAGAATTTATTCCATTAAATATAACTTTCACAAAAGACTCAATTAGTTAATATCTCTTATCCACTTCTAAACAAAACCCTGGACTTTGCCCCACCCCACTCCTGCCAGCCTTATTTCTGTATTTGTGCTGTTTGAAATTTTAGTTTCACTTTCTTTCCGTGAGTCTATTTATCAACCTCCCACCCATCCATTCTAACATTTCTGTTCTCTTTGTGAAACTCCAGTCAGAAATGTTTTACCTATTCAGTGTGTGCTTCACGTGTCTTAATTAATCTTTCATGTTTTCCATTTATTTATATCTCTGTGTTGCTTTCTGGGGAATTTTCTCATAGAGTCACCTTCTTATTTCCTTCTTGAACTGTGGCAGGACAACTATGTTACCTCCTCTTTCACGCTTCTAATTGTGGAAGTTTCATTTGTAGAAAATCTTTTGGTTCGTTTTTAGATTCATTTATCTTTCTGTTAGTGTTCATTTCTAGACCTTCTTTTACCTCTTAAATGAATTTATGTATATTATGAATACATATTCAATAATTACTCTCATATCGGTCTGTTACCATGGTTCTTTGGTTCTCACAGTTCAGTTGGCACATCTTCTAACTTTCTGACATGGAGAGTTGTTCCTTCAGTTCTTTGTAACTCACATTTTGTACGTGCACCTTCCGTGGGTGTTGCTGTCTCTTGGATAACTTCATGTGTCTTAGTTGTGAAGGCAATGGCAAGCCACTCCAGTGCTCTTGCCTAGAAAATCCCATGGATGGAGGAGCCTGGTAGGCTGCAGTCCATGGGGTCACTCAGTCTGACACGACTGAGCGGCCTCACTTTCACTTTTCACTTTCACGCATTGGAGAAGGAAATGGCAATCCACTCCGGTGTTCTTGCCTGGAGAATCCCAGGGACGGGGGAGCCTGGTGGGCTGCCGTCTACGAGGTCGCACAGAGTCGGACACGACTGAAGCGACTTAGCTGCAGAAGTTGTGAAAGTGTCACTGGCTTTGATTCTGGCAGAATCCCAGGGGTTTCAAAGGTCCTTTGTGTTAATTTATCTCCTGTGACTCCCATACAGTTGCTGGTAATGTAAATTTAAATTCCATCTCTTGCATAGGCTTTGGGTGTGATTTCCCCCAATTGCCTTTATGTTTTTCTACCTTGGGCTTTGAGGAAAGCATGAGTTTCCTTGAAGGCTCCATGGTCTATAGGCAGGGAATTTTCTGGTTTCATAGAATGGAAGGGGCAGCTCTGAAGGGGCAGGCTTTATGAAGGAAGGAGTCCCTGAGCCAGATGTCCACCAGCTATGGCCCAGCACCACATCTTTAGCCCACAGTGAGAGTTAGAACCCTAACTCCAGCCCTTGGAACTTTTGTCCTTTTGAAAAGTGAAAATGTTAGTCCCTCAGTTGTATCTGACTCTTTGCAACCCCAGGGACTGTAGCCTGCCAGGCTCCTCTGTCCATGGGATTTCCCAGGCAAGAACACTAGAGTGGGTTGCCATGGCCTTCTCCAAGGGATCTCCCAAACCCAGGGATTGAACCTGCATTGAGGCGGATTCTTTACCAGCTGAGCCACCGGGTAGCCCCAAATATATTATTCCTTACTTGCCTTGTTGTTGTTGCAAATTCCTCTAGAAAGTGTTTTCAAGCATTTCCAGTCTGTCCATCTCACCTCCCACCTCTACTAAACTGCTCTGAGACCTTCCCTAAGCTTCTTCAGAGAAAGCAAAGGAGAGACATGCAAGCAGGTTTGGAAATTATGTTTCTGAGATGGCAGTAGTGTCTTCTTTTTCTCTTCCTGTTGAAAGCCTCCCCATTTCCTAAGCCCTCCACCTTTCCGCAGATCAAGTCAGACCTGCCTCTAGTTCTATTTCCTTTGCATTCCCTCGCAGCCCTGGGTCCACCCAATCCTCCAGGCCGGCCCCTCAAGGCCCCGCCCCGAGGCTCCTCACGGCCCCGCCGCCAGTCGCGCTGGGCCACTTTCTCGTCCTGCCTCCGAACACGAGCCCTGCCTGTCCCCGCTCCCCTCAGGGCCAGGGGCCGCCGCTGCGGAAGGATGGAGCCTAGGGCCGGCACCTTCTCCGAGGAGCAGTTCCGGGAGGCCTGCGCCGAGCTCCAGCGGCCCGCACTCTCCGGGGCCCCCTGGGAGCTGCTGGTGGAGACCCAGGGCATCAGCGTCTACGGGCTGCTGGACCAGGTAGCTGTCCGCCCCTGGACGACCGCCGGGCGGCCGTCTGCGGGGTTGGGGGTGCTCCCGGGGAGTGGGGGTGGGAGTGAGAGGTGCTCACGGCGGGTGGGGGGGACCGGACAGGGCAAATGTTTTGTTACAAGTTAACGACAGAGTGAAAACGGGTCTGAGGATTCTTACTTAGCCCCATGCACTTGCCTGCACAGGACGTGAGCCTCGCTCCTGGGCGGGTGCCAGTGGTTTCTGTGGGGCGGGGAGTTTGTTAAAATTGAATCCAGGAAGAAAAGCGACTGGGCTCTTCAGAGAGTGGATGTGCAGGGTGGTATGTGTAGCGTGAGGAGTGTTGCTGAGAAAGGACCTACTGTAGTCTCTAGTCATTTCACTAACTTGCTCCTTTGAGTGCTGCCCCATTTCTTGTAAATTGCACTGAATAACTTTAGCCTGAAGAAAAAGTTAACAAAAAGTCTGGAGAAAAGTTAAAGGGTAGGAGGAATGGAGTTGCTGGTGTGCCTCAGGCCTCTGGAGCCAAGTAACCGGACACCACCCTTATGGCAGAAAGTGAAGAGGAACTAAAAAGCCTCTTGATGAAAGTGAAAGAGGAGAGTGAAAAAGTTGGCTTGAAACTCAACATTCAGAAAACAAAGATGATGGCATCTGGTCCCATCACTTCATGGGAAATAGATGGGGAAACAGTGGAAATAGTGTCAGACTTTATTTTTGGGGGCTCCAAAATCACTGCGGATGCTGATTGCAGCCATGAAATTAAAAGACACTTACTCCTTGGAAGGAAAGTTATGACGAACCTAGATAGCATATTAAAAAACAGAGACATTACTATGCCAACAAAGGTCTGTCTAGTCAAGGCTATGGTTTTTCCAGTGGTCATGTATGGATGTGAGAGTTGGACTGTGAAGAAAGCTGATTGCTTTCTTTTGGAAAGACTCTTGAAAGTCCCTTGGACTGCAAGGAGATACAACCAGTCCATCCTAAAGGAGATCAATCCTGGGGGTTCATGGGAAGGACTGATGCTAAAGCTAAAACTCCAATACTTTGGCCACCTCATGTGACGAGTTGACTCACTGGAAAAGACTCTGATGCTGGGAGGGATTGGGGGTGGGAGGAGAAGGGGATGACAGAGAATGAGATGGCTGGATGGCATCACTGACTCGATGGACATGAGTTTGAGTGAACTCTGGGAGTTGGTGATGGACAGGGAGGCCTGGCGTGCTGTGATTCATGGGGTTGCAAAGAGTCGGACACGACTGAGCGACTGAACTGAACTGAACTGAACCGGCCGGGTGGAATGAGCCTTTCATCGGTTTCTCTGTGTGTTAGCTACTGCATGGTAAGTAGGTTAAAAGTCACCTTTAGGGAAGGTAAGTGAAGTGCAGGTTTCCTGGCAGAGACCAGAGAATTAAACTGTTAGAGTAGGGAGGAGCTCTGAGTCTGTGTGTCCCAGGGTCACTGGGTACAACAGGATGAGCAGGAAACTCAGTGTAGAGCAGGCAGAATTAATTTCTGAGTGTCATTTAAGCATTTACCTTGTTGGAAAATTGGACATGTTTTCAGAAAAAAATCCTTTTGTATTCTGGATAAAATCATTTCATTTTCCGCACTGGCCACATCCAGGCATTTGCCAGATGTTGGCAATTCACTACTCAGATGTATCTGATGTCTGGCCCCTTTCCCTTCCCTTTTTTTCCTTGATCTTTGTCACTCTGAGTGCCACCTCTTACCTAGAATTGCAGTGATCTTCTGACTCGCTTCTTGGCCTTCCACCCTTTCCCTTCCATCCTGCACACCTGAAAGGGATTGTGATCTTACCATTCCCCTTCCAATGGCCCTGTTGATTGCATAAAAAAATAATACCTACAGTAATAACCTACTCACTGCATGCTGTCTTATGCTCCAGGCAGGGTTAAGTGCTCTGTAGACACTGACTTAGCCCTCACATTGGTGCCATGCTGTCAGGCACTATACAGACTATCACCTTCTTACCAATTTGGAAATGGATATACGGAAAGGTTAAGTTGATGGCTCAAGACTCACTCTGGGGTTGGAACTCACCTTTCTAGTTTCAGACCTGTGCTATGATACACTCCTCCACTGACTCTGAGAGAGAGCAAGTATACCAGGTGGGCTGTGCTCAGGGGACTAGGCTGGTCCAGGTCCCATGGCTCCTCCACACTGGTACTGTCCTCCCATCAGCCCGGACCACTCCCCTCACGTTCCTTGAAGGGACTGTGCTCTTTTGCTTTTGTGCCTTTTATCCCACAACAGCAGCTGCCTGAGCTGAAACAGAGTGTCTGGCTTTGTATTGTTTCCATTGTGTATTGTTGTGGAGCAGGGCCCACCTCCCTCCTGGGGGGAAGATGGCTATTCAGAACTGTTCCTATCTCTGTCAATCATAATATAAGTCTTACTTCCACCTGTTCTGGGCCTGAGAGCAGTCATAGTACATTGATGTAAGTTATAAGTCTTTTCAGAGCGCTCCCATAAGTTGGAGGCCATACACTTCCCCTTATTTGTGTCCTTTAACCTCAGCAGCTAGGCTGGGGCCCACTGTCCTGTGGCCACCTTGATCTGCATGTGTATTCAGTGTCTAGAAACCCTGTTGTGTCAGGTGCTAACCCTTTCCAAGAACCTTAATTGCACATCCAGTGTTATTTGCTGCCTGACCCATTTTACTAGAGCCTCATTTTCTTTCCAGGTTGCCTCCCATCCTTTACTTTCCTCCTGGAAGAGAAGTCCTTTGAATCCCTCGGTTAATAAATCTTGTCTTCTGAATGCCATTCCATGTCCAAGTGAATTCAGCTTGTCCCGCCCTGCCTAGACCTGCACTTATCTCCCCTTAAACCCTGTGCCCTCTTCTGTCTTGTGATCCAGTGTGGTTTCATCCACCGTGCATGTTATTGATATTATGCGACTCTGTTTTCTCCTCCACCCACTTCCCTGCCCAGAGTCATTGTGCATATCCCTGACTGGAGGTCAAAGCAGGAAATCCTGGCCCCTTTGTTAATTTTCACTTTGGTTTAAATACCAGACTATTGCTCAGGTCATTCCAGGTCAGGTTTTTCATTGCAAGTGTTATCATCTGGCTTTTAAAATTCCTCCAACTGGTGTACAGAGTGGACTTGTTTGGGACCCTTTAATGTTAGGGGGCTAGCAGGGGGTCTTATTGACCCACCTGACTTTTGATGGAGATGAATTACGACCTTTACTTCAGTCCCATCAATAGACACAGTATTCATCTTATTTCATAATAACCATCTACAGATTTCCACCCTGCTGAAATGAGTCCCTTGATTCTTCCTGTCTCTTCCTATTTCTTGTTAATGTGAAACCCATAAGCAGAAGCTGAGACAGGTAATCCAATAAGGCTTCTTGAAATGCTTGATTTTGTTTCCATAAGGTTATGTTTGGTACCCATACAAAAATAACCCTTTTCATCAAAGTTCTTGATAAATCTTTGTTGAGTAAGGGACATGGTCAATGGATGAATGTCCTGATTATGATAAAGGCAGTCCATCATGGTTTTCATACAAATCATATTAGCTGTTTCATCAGGGGTGTACCATTTGGAATTTATGGAATAATAAGAATCAGACAGTCTCCCTTCTTAGACTTTTCAGTGACTTTTATCCAGTTGAACCAAGCTGACTGTTTCAGAAGGAATAACCTGCTGTGAGTCTGAATCAGGAAGGTGTGATCATGACCTAAAAATGATGCTGTAACAAAGTTACTATCACATGATTTGAAAAGGCTGACACAAGCATCAGTTCAGTT
Source organism: Moschus berezovskii (assembly GCF_049115385.1). Classification (NCBI taxonomy): domain Eukaryota; kingdom Metazoa; phylum Chordata; class Mammalia; order Artiodactyla; family Moschidae; genus Moschus; species Moschus berezovskii. Next base: position 17,986,042 of record NC_142479.1, read on the forward strand.
CAGTTCAGTTCAGTCGCTCAGTCGTGTCCGACTCTCCGCGACCCCATCAATCACAGCACGCCAGGCCTCCCTGTCCATCACCAACTCCCGGAGTACACCCAAACTCATGTCCACAGAGTCGGTGATGCCATCCAGCCATCTCATTCTCCGTCGTCCCCTTCTCCTCCCGCCCCCAACCTTTCCCAGCATCAGAGTCTTTTCCAGTGAGTCAACTCGCCGCATGAGGTGCCCAAAGTATTGCAGTTTCAGCTTCAGCATCAGTCCCTCCAATGAACACCCAGGATTGATCTCCTTTAGAATGGACTGGTTGGATCTCCTTGCAGTCCAAGGGACTCTCAAGAGTCTTCTCCAACACCACAGTTCAAAAGCATCGATTCTTCAGCGATCAGCTTTCTTCACAGTCCAACTCTCACATCCATACATGACCACGGGAAAAACCATAGCCTTGACTAGACGGACCTTTGTTGGCAAAGTAATGTCTCTGCTTTTTAATATACTATCAAGGTTGGTCATAACTTTCCTTCCAAGGAGTAAGCATCTTTTAATTTCATGGCTGCAATCAGCATCTGCAGTGATTTTGGAGCCCCCCAAAATAAAGTCTGACGCTGTTTCCACTGTTTTTCCATCTATTTGCCATGAAGTGATGGGACCAGATGCCATGATCTTCGTTTTCTGAATGTTGAGCTTCAAGCCAACCTTTTCACTCTCCTCTTTCACTTTCATCAAGAGGCAAGCATAGAGGTACTTGAAAGAGTTTGGAGTCTAATAGATAAATTGTATTTTAAAATAAAAAAGATTGTGGCTTCTTTTTAGTAGACACAAATAATTCTGAATCTTGTTCTTGAACAATGGCTACTTTTGATATACACCTTTTGATACTTTTCCATTTTCTCTTTTACTATTAAATCACTGAATTTTAGACTTAGTGTCTTTGAAACCATTGTGTCCAATTACCATCACCCTTTCTTTTTTCTTTTTTCCTGCTTTCTTTGCCTACTCTGTTTCCTTGTTCTCACCTTCTTTTCTCTCCCAAAGTGTAGTGCTGACTTATCTTTACATGGCCCCTTACTATACAAAATGCTATTACACATAAGTTTTCATTTGCCCCCTCAACAAATATAGAAGATAGGTAGAGACAGGTTTATTTTCCTATTTTATGGATGGTAGTAAGACCCAGAGTGAGCTACATAAGACTTCATAGCTGGTAACTAGACATGAACCACTGTACTCGGATAAACTCAGTACCAAATATATAGCTTGCTTCAATTCAGAACTACATTCTTTTTCTCCAAGCTAAGCAAAGCTAAACTAGTCAATCCAAAAGGAAATCAGTCCTGAATATTCATTGGAAGGACTGATGCTGAAGCTGAAATTCCAATACTTTGGCCGCCTGATACGAAGAACTGATTCATTGGAAGAGACCCTGATGCTGGGAAAGATTGAAGGTTGGAGGAGAAGGGGACGACAGAGGATGAGGTGGTTGGATGGAATCACCGACTTGATGGACATGGATTTGGGTGGAATCCGGGAGTTGGCGACGGACAGGGAGGCCTGGTGTGCTGCAGTCCATGGGGTCGCAAAGAGTCGGACACGCCTGAGTGACTGAACTGAACTGAAAGCGAAGCTAGTTCAGCGCTGCTGTGTGTGATGCTCTTCTTTGTGGTTCTGTGGGAAGACCGTGGATTCTGGAGGCAGATAGTCTTGGGTTACAATCTCTGCTCTGTTCCACGATCATTCATTTATTCGGGAGATATTCACTGCATGCCTCCCATGTGGTAGTGCCTTGACAGACACTGGTCGTAAGCAGGGAGCAGGAAGTTGGAGCTGCTGGTTCAGTGAATGAGCTTCTTGAACAGTGTATTCACTGATGATAGTAAACATAGTATATAATGAAATGGCAGCTAAAAATGCAACAAAAGAAGTAAAGTGGGATGAAAGGATACAGAGACATTATTGGTCCTTTAATGGACTGGAACCTGGTGGTCCGGAGTCAACCGATGAGAAAGTAAAGGAGAGAGAAAGAGACCGATATTCCTTGGTTTACTCAGAAAGCCAATAGAGCCCCTGCACGGGGCTTGCTCTGTTCACGAAGGCCTCAGGCGCCCTCTCGAGGGGGTGAAGGCACCGAGCACCTTCTTGAGAGGGTCTTAGAAGCCCGGGCAGGAAAGTGAACACAGAAAGCCTCTACGCTCCAGGAATTAGCCTGAAAAAGAGAGAGAGCACGTGTGTGCGAGCAAGACAAGGGGACCAAAGCTCTGATGGAGCAAAGGCGTTTTATTCAACACTGTGTAGGTATTTATACTGTCTTACAAGAAAGCTACTTTCAGCAGAGATAAAGTCAAAACTTACAAGTTATCAAGGAAGCATGAGGTCATCCATATGAAAGAGAGAGAGTTGTAAATAGTCACTTTTACCATATGGTTCATAAAAAGGAAGAGGGTACTTATCACCGTATAGAAAAACTAATGAAGGAAATGCCTGGATTCCTCAGCCCCCAGGAGAGGCTGCCTCTCCTCTTAATTCCTGAAAATCAGGAATTAATAAGGAACAGAGAATTCCTGACAGATCCAAAACAGCAAACAGGAAGCCTCCTGTTAGATGTTTCCTGACAATTATGGCAGAGGTGGGGATATCCAGGGTTGATGTGATGTGCTTTAAATACAACGAATCTGGAAAAAACCTCTTCTAGAGGTAACAATTAAGTGGAGATACACATGAAATAAGAGATTGAGCCCTGCAAATATCGGAGGAGAAATGGACCAGAGAGTGTTCCTCAAAGCTCAAGAGCTGCCTGGGGAGCTCTCAGGACATCTCTCAGCCCTATTGCTAAGTCGCTTCAGTCATATCCAACTCTGTGTGACCCCATGGATGGCAGCCCACCAGGCTCCCCTGTCCCTGGGATTCTCCAGGCAAGAACACTGGGGTGGGTTGCCATTTCCTTCTCCAATGCATGACAGTGAAAAGTGAAAGTGAAGCCACTCAGTTGTGTCCGACTCTTCATGACCCCATGGACTGCAGCCTACCAGGCTTCTCCATCCATGGGATTTTCCAGGCAAGAGTACTGGAGTGGGTTGCCATTGCCTTCTCCGTCTCTCAGCCCTATTAGAGCCCCATATTGAACTGAGTTGGAGTGGAGCTTGGATGGTCCCTTTGAAAAGTTCCCCTTTCACAGAGAGGCTGATTATTCTGTCCTGTCTACTTTGATGTGTTTGAAATGCTTCAAGATAAAACATGTTTTTGTTGTTTCTTTTTGTTTTTTAATGTGAAAGCTTCCCAAGAGATTTTAATGAGCATGCTGTGTTATAAACCATTGCAGTAGAGGGAACACTGAGTGCTAAGTTGCAGGGCCAGGCTGACCTTCCCTCATTTTCCAGGACGAGCCAGAAGGACGCAGGACCACAGTGAACCTGGTGTTGGAGAGTGGCCGGGCATCAGGGCCCACTTACTACTTGGGGGATATTGGCCGGCTGCTATTTCATTTTAAAATCTCAGCTTCCTCATTTGCAAAACAAGCTTTTAGGATCATTGGCTTCTTACAAACATTGAATGAAATGATACATGGCAGGGCGATTCTTGACCTTGAGCATACACTAGACTCATCTGCAAAGTCTGTTAAAATTCACAGTTAATATCCTACTCCGTTTCAGATTCAGTGGATCTGGGTGGGACTTGAGAGTTGGCTTTACATTTCTTTACTTCTTCTCCTTCTTCTTTTTTAAATTTTATTTTTACCAAATGGCCAGGTGATACTGATGCTCCATGGATTATGCTTTGCGAACCATTGATGTATGGGGAGCTTCTCACCTGGTGCTCAAGGTACACCACCCCACGTGGTGGCACTGAGAGGCAGGAGAGGAAGAGTGAAAAGGAAGAATGTCTTCAGGTGAAAGTAATGTCCACTTTAAGACTACCTCTTCCTGGTTTTTAAATTAGTGGCCACTTGAGACTTAAATTGAAGAAAGTAGGGAAAACCACTAGACCATTCAGATATGACCTCAATCAAATCCCTTATGATCATGCAGTGGAAGTGAGAAATAGATTTAAGGGACTAGATCTGATTGATAGAGTGCCTGATGAACTCTGGACAGAGGTTCGTGACATTGTACAGGAGACAGGGACCAAGACCATCCCCATGGAAAAGAAATGCAAAAGAGCGAAATGGCTGTCTGAGGAGGCCTTACAAATAGCTGTGAAAAGAAGAGAGGCGAAAAGCAAAGGAGAAAAGGAAAGATATAAGCATCTGAATGCAGAGTTCCAAAGAATAGCAAGGAGAGATAAGAAAGCCTTCCTCAGTGATCAATGCAAAGAAATAGAGGTAAACAACAGAATAGGAAAAACAAGAGACCTCTTCAAGAAAATTAGAGATTCCAAGGGAACTTTTCATGCAAAGATGGGCTCGATAAAGGACAGAAATGGTATGGACCTAACAGAAGCAGAAGATATTAAGAAGAGGTGGCAGGAATACACAGAAGAACTGTACAAAAAAGATCTTCACGACCAAGATAGTCACGATAATGTGATCACTGACCTAGAGCCAGACATCTTGGAATGTGAAGTCAAGTGGGCCTTAGAAAGCATCACTACGAACAAAGCTAGTGGAGGTGATGGAATTCCAGTTGAGCTATTTCAAGTCTTGAAAGATGATGCTGTGAAAGTGCTGCACTCAATATGCCAGCAGATTTGGAAAACTCAGCAGTGGCCACAGGACTGGAAGAGGTCAGTCTTCATTCCAATCCCAAAGAAAGGCAATGCCAAAGAATGCTCAAACTACCGCACAATTGCACTCATCTCACACGCTAGTAAAGTCATGCTCAAAATTCTCCAAGCCAGGCTTCAGCAGTATGTAAACCGTGAACTCCCAGATGTTCAAGCAGGTTTTAGAAAAGGCAGAGGCACCAGAGATCAAATTGCCAACATCTGCTGGATCATGGAGAAAGCAAGAGAGTTTCAGAAAAACATCTATTTCTGCTTCATTGACTATGCCAAAGCCTTTGACTGTGTGGATCACAATAAACTGTGGAACATTCTGAAAGAGATGGGAATCCCAGACCACCTGACCTGCCTCTTGAGAAACCTGTATGCAGGTCAGGAAGCAACAGTTAGAACCGGTCATGGAACAACAGACTGGTTCCAAATAGGAAAAGGTGTACGTCAAGGTTGTATATTGTCACCTTGCTTATTTAACTTATATGCAGAGTACATCATGAGGAACGCTGGGCTGGAAGAAGCACAAGCTGGAATCAAGATTGCTGGGAGAAATATCAATAACCTCAGATATGCAGATGACACTACCCTTATGGCAGAAAGTGAAGAGGAACTCAAAAGCCTCTTGATGAAAGTGAAAGAGGAGAGTGAAAAGGTTGGCTTGAAGCTCAACATTCAGAAAACAAAGATCATGGCATCTGGTCCCATCACTTCATGGGAAATAGATGGAAAAACAATGGAAACAGTGTCAGACTTTGTTTTTTTGGGCTCCAAAATCACTGCAGATGCTGATTGCAGCCATGAAATTAAAAGACGCTTGCTCCTTGGAAGGAAAGTTATGACCAACCTTGATAGTATATTAAAAAGCAGAGACATTACTTTGCCGACCAAGGTCCGTCTAGTCAAGGCAATGGTTTTTCCCGTGGTCATGTATGGATGTGAGAGTTGGACTGTGAAGAAAGCTGATCGCCGAAGAATCGATGCTTTTGAACTGTGGTGTTGGAGAAGACTCTTGAGAGTCCCTTATACTGCAAGGAGATCCAACCAGTCCATTCTAAAGGAGATCAATCCTGGATGTTCATTGGAGGGACTGATGCTAAAGCTGAAACTGCAATCCTTTGGCCACCTCATGAGACGAGTTGACTCACTGGAAAAGACTCTGATGCTGGGAAAGGTTGGGGGTGGGAGGAGAAGGGGACGACGGAGAATGAGATGGCTGGATGGCATCACCGACTCTGTGGACATGAGTTTGAGTGTACTCCGGGAGTTGGTGATGGACAGGGAGGCCTGGCGTGCTGTGATTCATGGGGTCGCGGAGAGTCGGACACGACTGAGCGACTGAACTGACTGAACTGAACTGGGAGTGGGTGTGGTCCCCTGAACAGCAAGGAGAAGAATCCCCTGGAGAGAAGGGGCGTGGGTCACTTGCAAAAGCTTTTGCAGACATCTGCAGTCAGGTCTCCCTGGAGCTTTAGGCTGGATACTCTGCCAGTAGACACTGTGACCTGCCTGTAGATGGTGTGAAACTGGCATGCAGAGGCTCATGTCATTGATTTAGACCGAGAAAATGTTGGTCTGGAAAGATCTGACTGAGGGCTAGACTTCTTATGATGTGAAACCAAGTGTCTGGCACTGTGCAAAGCGGCTGCCTTTGTCCTTCCAAGTGTCTTCCCATCTGTGAGTTTGGTCAAGAGAAGACAGTACTTTCCCAGGGACTGTTCTTTCTTGTACTGTTGCCCTACTGAACTACTGAGAGCCTGGCCTTACTGGGAAAACTAGGTTCAGCCGTGCGGGGTCGAGAGATAGCTTGGCCTCTTGGAAGGAAGCAGCGATTAAACTGCCATGGAGACAGATTTACCTCAGTGGGTGAGAAGATTCAGTCTGATTTCCCAGATGGGATCGTGATCCGACTTGCATCGTGGACCTCTTCACTTCTGGGTGACAGGATTCTTCTCCCTTTTCCCACCCTTCTAGGTACCAACATGATCGATGAGCAGTTGATGCATTCGGGACACTTACGGAGCCATATTTCCAATTGGCAGGACCACTGTGGCTTAAAGCTGAGCACCATGTGTGGCCTCCTTCTACTTTCTGCCACTGGTGGAGGTCAGCTGTCTCCTCACCTCTCTCAGGATGAGCTTGTGTTGTGAGGCAGTATGAAGGTGCTGGTCCAAGATTTGAAGGCCTGCCTTAGCGGGGAGGCGGCAGCAGGATCCCGCACACCTGTCTGCGGGTGTGAGTCAGACTTTGTATTCCACAGCTGGTTTGGGGCTGTTTGAATATACCCTCGTAAGAAGAAACCTCCGAACAGGCAGTTTTTCAGAACTTATTGCATGCCTTCATTTTGGTGATGGCTGATGAATAAGACAGAAAGTTCATATCTTCCAGAAACTTTAAGACAATAAAACAGGCACTTTTTTATGCAATGTATGTTCGAGTTCCTGACCTATACCATATGTTTTTCTCCCTGAAAAGCTTCTTTTAACATTTCTTCCAGAGCCAAGTCTGCTGCTGCTCCCTGTTTTTGTTTGTCTGAAAAAGTTTTTATTTCTTCTTTACTTTTGAAGGACAGGTTCATTGGATATAAAATTCTAGGTCAGTGATTTATTTAGTATATATTTCACCCTCTTTTTTTTTTTGCAGAGTGGTTTCTGATGAGATGTCTGCTATAATTATCATCTGAATTCCTCTATAAGTAAAGTGTTTGCCCATTCCTTCCTGCCAGCTTCTTTTAAGATATTCTTTTTCTCTTTGGCTTTCTGAGTTTGAATATGTTTTATTTAAGATTGTTGTTGTTTATCCTGTGTGGTGTGCTCAAGATCAGCAGATTTACTTTGAAGAGTGGTCTGAGCTTACATGGTAAACCAACGTGTGATTCAAAATAAAATATAACATATTTGGGGTTTATGGTACAAAGATGCCTCTCTTGCATGTGTAATTGCAGTATGACGGTAGAAATCCAGAGCTTTTCTGGACTGTATGTACTTATGTTTTTAGAAGTGGTGGTGGCAATGGTCTGAAGCAGGGATTGTGAATATTTTCTTGTAAAGAGCCAAATAGAAAATACTTTAGGCTTTATAGACTAAGAGGCTTTATATGTTGACTTACATAACCACTTTGAAATCTAAATGCTATTGTTAGCGTGTGAACTGTGAAAAATAGCCAGCATGACAGATTCAGTAACTCCTGGTCTAAAATACAGTTTTGATGCTTAATTGCTCTGAGGTTTTGGAATTTATGAACCTAGGGCCCTAGCTGAGTCTCAGCTTCCTCATCTGTAAGCTGGAGATAATTCCTTTTCTGCCAGATTTGTGCAGGGATCCAATGAGAGGATACATTTTGAAGCCCCTAGTAAATTAAATGGTGTTTGCTGTGAGTAGGGTGATCTGTTCTACTCTACCCTTCAAGACCTGCATTATGCTTCTCCTGGTAAAACATATTACAAAACTCTTTCACTCAGAACTGCCCACTAAAATGGTCAATTATATGGTCACCTTGGCCACATCTATATACTCTGACGGCTTGTTATTGCTCTAATAATGTGTTGGGAGAGGCCAGTGACACTGTGCCATGGGGTCATAGGCTGTGAACTCTGCTGTCACATTGCTGACTTTGAGTCCAGGGTCTTTTGCAATGAATGAGCTTCAGGTCAAATGTGTTAGTTGTGTGACCTTGGGTGAGTTCTGTAATCTTCTGGTGTTAACAGCTGTATTTATTGAGGTGTCATTTAAGTACCTCAAAATTTAAGTTGATGGAATCACACATCCTTCCCCGAGTCTAATTTTCAAATATTTGTGTTATCCCCAAAGAAAACTGTTTCCCATTTGCAGCCATCTCCTGTTCCCATTCCCAATCTCAGACAACCACCATGCTACTTGGTTTCTCTGCAAGTCTGGGCTTTTCTGGGTAGTCTGGGGTAGGAACACTGGGCTAGGAACTGGAAGGAAAGTTTCCCATCCAGGTTTTGCCAGCAGGAATCACCAGCTGCCTTTTAATGTGTCACTGTCATTTTTTACATTAGAGTCTAAGGCTCCTTCAAGCTCTGAGAGCCTGTGCCGTCTTTACTGACATTCTTAGCTTGTCGTTTGGAACAGTGGCTTGGAGCAAGTGTACAGAGAGAGTGGAGCCATATTAGGAGCCGTCGTGGGGAGAAGAAGGGGACAGTGTCCTCTTCTGTCTGGCTGTCCCAAAGCTAACTGTAGAACTCGAGCAAGTATGTCACCTCTCTGAGCTTCATGTCATAGGGACATGACACCAATGTCCCTATTGATACCACAGACCTCTGTTGAGATTACACAAGATAGTGAGCATAAAACTGGAAACTGCACTGTGTTTAGAGAAATAAATGTTAGTATTATTGAAAGAGTTTATAGCAGGTCAGAGTGATTGGACAGTTTCCAGTGCAGAATGCATGGCAGTTGTAGTGACGCTGACAAATCACCAAGGCAAATCCATTCCGAGCTGAAAAGCCAAGTGTAAACCATGCCTGACTGTTTTCTCAGGCCCAAGAATATAGTGGGCTCATGGTGGTGGTTTTTTTTTTTTTTTTCCCCTGTGGTACATAGTAGAAATAGGTGGAAGTTTCTGTAGTAGAGTGTGTGAAGTTTCTTATTTCTATGCAAAATTAAATATGCTTCAGTTTAATGTCTATTAATCGTGTCCATTATCTCTTATTTCTCTTCCTTAACTATTGGTTTTAGTAATGCTTATTTTTGTACTATTTTAATGAATTTTCATAGTCTTCAGTTCAGTTCAGTTCAGTCGCTCAGTCGTGTCCGACTCTTTGGAAATGTTCAGAAGTCTGATCAGTACTATTTTGTCAGTCTACTTTAATGTCAAATAAAAGCAAACCTGGACTTAGAGTTGGAGGTTATTGTATTAGGAAGAATACTCTGGCCGTAAGATCCATGAGTTTCTCAGGAGTGAGGCAGAAACGTCTTTTTTTTTTTTTTTTACAGAGAGAGAGGAGTCAGCAAGACTGAAACTGCGTGTGGGGAGGCAGCGTGAAGGTGGTCTGCTGGAGAACAGAGCAGAATATCTTGCCCTGAGGCCAGTTCATTCTCAGCAGGGCTGGATGCTGCTGAGACTGAGGCTGGGCCAAAATTTAGAGTCTGGAGGAAGGAGATGCTTAGCTAGTTTGGTTAACAAGCATTTTGTGCCTATTGATGCTTGGAATAAGCAGCTTAGCCGATCATTTGTGGGACCCTCAAAGGGAATTTAGAGGTGTTGTGTCCGGCCTTGTGATAGGTAAACAAAGTGTGTGTGTGGGTGTGTAAAAGTGATTCTTTTATGATAAGCTGTTTTTTGAAACACAAAGCCTGGGAGAGTTTCTTAATCTCTGTTGTTTCTCAGGATCACAGAGCTCAAATAAAATTCTCAATAAGAACCACTTGTAATAAGTAGGATTGCTTTTCAGTTCAGTTCTGTCACTCAGTCGTGTCTAACTCTTTGCGACCCCATGAATCGCAGCACGCCAGGCCTCCCTGTCTATCACCAACTCCTGGAGTTTACCCAAACTCATGTCCACAGAGTCAGTGGTGCCACCTAGCCATCTCATCCTCTGTCGTCCCTTTCTCCTCCTGCCCCCAATCCCTCCCAGCGACAGGGTCTTTCCCAATGACTCAATTCGTTGCATGAGGTGGCCAAAGTATTGCAGTTTCAGCTTTAGCATCAGTTCTTCCAATGAACACGCAGGACTGATCTCCTTTAGAATGGACTGGTTGGATCTCCTTGCAGTCCAAGACTCTCAAGAGTCTTCTCCAGCACCACAATTCAAAAGCATCAATTCTTCAGCGCTCAGCTTTCTTCACAGTCCAACTCTCACATCCATACATGACCACTGGAAAAACCATAGCCTTGACTAGATGGGCCTTTGTTGGCAAAGTAATGTCTCTGCTTTTTAATATGCTGTCTAGGTTGGTCATAACTTTCCTTCCAAGGAGTAAGCGTCTTTTAATTTCATGGCTGCAGTCAGCATCGCAGTGATTTTGGAGCCCCTAATAATAAAGTCTGACACTGTTTCCACTGTTTCCCCATTTATTTCCCATGAAGTGATGGGACTAGATGCCATGATCTTAGTTTTCTGAATGTTGAGCTTCAAGCCAACTTTTTCACTCTCCTCTTTCACTTTCATCAATAGGCTTGTTAGTTCCTCTTCACTTTCTGTCATAAGGGTGGTGTCATCTGCACATCTGAGGTTATTGATATTTCTCCCGGCAATCTTTATTCCAGCTTGTGCTTCATCCAGCCCAGCGTTTCTCACGATGTGCTCTGCATATAGGTTAAATAAGCAGGGTGACAATATACAACATTGATGTACTCCTTTTCCTATTTGGGACCAGTCTGTTCCATGTCCAGTTCTAACTGTTGCTTCCTGACCTGCATAGAGGTTTCTCAAGAGGCCGGACAGGTGGTCTGGTAATCCCATCTCTTGAAGAATTTTCCACAGTTTATTGTGATCCCCACAGTCAACGGCTTTGGCATAGTCAATGAAGCAGAAATAGATGGTTTTCTGGAACTCTCTGGCTTTTTCGATGATCCAGCGGATGTTGGCAATTTGATCTCTGGTTCCTCTGCCCTTTCTAAAACCAGCTTGAACATCTGGAAGTTCATGGTTCACGTATTGTTGAAGCCTGGCTTGGAGAATTTTGAGCATGACTTTAGTAGCATGTGAAATGAGTGCAATTGTGCGGTAGTTTGAGCATTCTTTGGCATTGCCTTTCTTTGAGATTGGAATGAAAATTGACCTTTTCCAATCCTGTGGCCACTGCTGAGTTTTCCAAATTTGCTGGCATATTGAGTGCAGCACTTTAACCGCATCATCATTTAGGCATTGAAATAGCTCAACTAGAATTCCATTACCTCCAGTAGCCTTGTTCATAGTGATGTTTTCTAAGGTCCACTTGACTTTACCTTCCAAGATGTCTGGCTCTAGGTGAGTGATCACACCATCTTGATTTTCTGGGCTGTGAAGATCTTTTTTGTACAGTACTTCTGTGTATTCTTGCCACCTCTTCTTAATATCTTTTGCTTCTGTTATATCCATACCATTTCTGTCCTTTATCGAGCCCATCTTTTCATGAGATGTTCCCTTGGTATCTCTAATTTTCTTGAAGAGGTCTCTAGTCTTTCCCATTCTGTTGTTTTCCTCTATTTGTTTGCATTGATTGCTGAGAAGGCTTTCTTTTCTCTCCTTGCTATTCTTTGGAAGTCTGCATTCAGATGCTTATATCTTTCCTTTTCTCCTTTGATTTTCGCTTCTCTTCTTTTCATAGATATTTGTAATGCCTCCTCAGACAGCCATTTTGCTTTTTTGCATTTCTTTTCCATGGGGATGGTCTTGATCCCTGTCTCCTGTACAATGTCACGAACCTCCGTCCATAGTTCATCAGGCACTCTGTCTATCAGATCTAGTCCCTTAAATCTATTCCTCACTTCCACTGTATAATCATAAGGGATTTGATTTAGGTCATATCTGAATGGTCTAGTGGTTTTCCCTACTTTCTTCAATTTAAGTCTGAATTTGCCAATAAGGAGTTCATGATCTGAGCCACAGTCAGCTCCTGGTCTTGTTTTTGATAACTGTATAGAGCTTCTCCATCTTTGGCTGCAAAAAATATGATCAGTCTGATTTCGTTGTTGACCATCTGGTGATGTCCATGTGTAGAGTCTTCTCTTGTGTTGTTGGAAGAGGGTGTTTGCTATGACCAGTGCGTTCTCTTGGCAAAACTCTATTAGCCTTTGCCCTGCTTCATTCCGTGCTTCAATGCCAAATTGCCTGTTATTCCAGGTGTTTCTTGATTTCCTACTTTTGCATTCCAGTCCCCTATAATGAAATGACATCTTTTTTGGGTGTTAGTTCTAAAAGGTCTTGTAGGTCTTCATAGAACCGTTCAGCTTCTTCAGTGTTACTGGTTGGGGCATAGGCTTGGATTACCGTGATATTGAATGGTTTGCCTTGGAAATGAACAGAAATCATTCTGTCGTTTTTGAGATTGAATCCAGTACTGCATTTTGGACTCTTTTGTTGACCGTGATGGCTACTCCATTTCTTCTAAGTTATTCCTGCCCACAGTAGTAGATATAATGGTGATGTGATTAAATTCACCCATTCCAGTCCATTTTAGTTCACTGATTCCTAGAATATCGACGTTCACTCTTGCCATCTCCTGTTTGACCACCAGTTTGAGTGTATTCCGGGGGTTGGTGATGGACAGGGAGGCCTGGCGTGCTGTGATTGATGGGGTCGCGGAGAGTCGGACACGACTGAGCGACTGAACTGAACTGAACTGAATTTGCCTTGATTCATGGACCTAACATTCCAGGTTCCTATGCAATATTGTTCTTTACAACATCGGACCTTGCTTGTATCACCAGTCACATCCACAGCTGGGTATTGTTTTTTACTTTGGCTCCATCCCTTCATTCTTTCTGGAGTTATTTTCCACTGGTCTCCAGTAGATATTGGGCACTTACCGACCTGGGGAGTTCCTCTTTCAGTTCCTCTTTCTTTTTGCCTTTTCATACTGTTCATGGGGTTCTCAAGGCAAGAATACTGAAGTGGCTTGCCATTCCCTTCTCCAGTGGACTACATTCTGTCAGACCTCTCCACCATGGCCTGTCTGTCTTGGGTGGCCCTACACGGCATGGCTTAGTTTCATTGAGTTAGACAAGGCTGTGGTTTGGGATTGTTTTTAGCTGCAAGTAACAGACAGCTGGAAAAGACTCTGATGCTGGGAAAGGTTGGGGGCGGGAGGAGAAGGGGACGACAGAGAATGAGATGGCTGGATGGCATCACCGACTCTGTGGACATGAGTTTGAGTGACCTCCGGGAGTTGGTGATGGATAGGGAGGCCTGGCGTGCTGTGATTCATGGGGTCGCGGAGAGTCGGACACGACTGAGCTACTGAACTGAACTGAACTGAACAGACAACTGGATTAACAAAGTCTTAAACAAGTGAAAAGTGAAAGTTACTCAGTCGTGTCCGACTCTTTGGACCTCCTGGACTATATAGTCCATTGAATTCTCCAGGCCAGAATACTGGAGTGGGTAGCCGTTCCCTTCTCCAGGAGATCTTCCCAATCCGGGGATCGAACCCAGGTCTCCCACATTGTAGGCATTTTCTTTACCAGCTGATTCACCAGGGAAGTCCCCAAAGAGGGGTGTATATTTCTCACCTAGCAAGTAGTCCAGAGCTCAGCGGTTGCTGGCATTGAATCAGTTGATCAACAATGTCAGGAAAACTCTGAATATTTTCACTCTGCTTTCTCATTTTTATTGTCTCTTAATCACAAAATAGCTACTTCAGCTCTAGACATCATACCAATATTCAAAAGAAGAAGGAATTGTCTTATGGCTGCCTCTACGTGTAGAAGAAATCAGGAAAATGATTAGCTGTGCAATTTTCTTAGTAAGAAAGAGTATATGCTATAATGAATTGCCTGTTTCTTCTGGGAATTATATTCTACACATGATATTAACTGATTCTTTACCATTGAATAATCCTTTTACCACCTGTAATGTAGGAAATTACAGTACCTGTAATCAGTGAATCATTAGAAAAGTATGTTGTTTTTCAGTCATGTCCAACTCTTTGTGACCCCATGGACTGCAGCACGCTGGGCTTTCCTGTCCTTCACTGTCTTTCAGGGTTTGCTCAAACTCATGTCCATTGAGTCGATGTTGCCATCCAACCATCTCATCCTCTGTCTCCCCCTTCCCTTAATCTTTCCAACATCAGGGCCTTAAAAAAGAGTGCATATATGCATAACTAGTTCACTTTTCTGTATGGCAGAAACTAACCCAACAGTGTAAATCATCTATACTGCAATTTAAAGTAATTTAAAAAAGAAAAGCACGCATTGCATTTTACTTTAGATGAAGAAATTGAGCCATTCTTAGAATTGTTTTTCTGGAGGACCTTCAGGAAAAGCCAAGCAACTCTTGAGTAAACTTTTTTAGAGTCATTTATTGAAATGTTAGAACATTTCAAACATATCTGCAAAAATTTTTGCACAAGAATTATATCTCTAATTTGAAAGAGAATTACACATCAGTACATTGCCCAAATAAAACTAAGATTTATGCTTCCTCCTACTAAATTATTTGTACAAACAGTGGTACCCAGTTCTGGTGAGATGCTTCTTTGCTACTGGTGAGAGTATAAATAGGTAAAAGTCTTTCTTAAAGACTTATAAAAAATATAAAGAGCATTAAAGTGTTAATGTCATTTACCCTAAAATTTATCTGTGAAGAAGCATTTTGCTTGCTTAATGAAGAAGTTAGAATTATGAACCAGGCTTGTCCATTTGGAATAATGTTTTGAGCAGTGTTCATAATTGTGAAAATATGTGGAAACAGAAATAACTTACAGAATAATAAAATTAGCTGTGATCACTCAGTTTCATAGGAATACAGTCTGTTTATACTATCTTACTCCCATTTTATAACGCAGAAATATTTATTTACTCAAAAAATATGCAAAATATTATCAGTTGGTTTTTGAGGATTATGAAGTTACATGTTTTAATTTTCTTTATTTTTTTGGCATCTTCTAATTTTTCTCAATGAAAATGACTTACTTTTATAATTATGAAAATTTCATTTTTAAGAGACATAATGAAAATGTGAGTTTGTTTCTTTTGAAACAAACCCCTTCTTTTGAAAGAAATGAGGGGTAAAAATTTGCTTTGGTGCAGAATTTGAGTAGGGCTACCCTGTGCTTGAAAAGAACATTTTATTGATAGACTAGGAAAGGTTTCGCCAAGCATTTTGCTTCTCTGGTGTTCTGGATTTTTGAGTCCTGCCATGAAGGGAATGTTTAAAGGAAGTTGTTGTAGTAGTTCATTCTTCGGTATTCACCTAAGTCGCATCACTCTGTTTTTCTCTTTCTAGAGGGCTTTCTGTTTTCTTTTCTGTGATATTACTGGAGTGAAGTCACTAAGAGCAGACACTACATTCAGAAGGAAGGGGACTAATTCTAGGAAATACTTTGTCTTAATGCATCCAGATAACCAAAACTAACTCATGTGAAGCTGAGAAGATCATTTTTTCTATACCTAATTATCCCTTTTACTCACTGCATAGAAAAATCAGTTCAGTTCAGTCACTCAGTCGTGTACAACTCTTTGAGACCCCATGGACTGCAGCACACCAGGCTTCCCTGTCCATCACCAACCCTGCAGTTTGCTCAAACTCATGTCCATCAAGTCAATGATGCCATCCCACCATCTCATCCTCCGTCGTTCCCTTCTCCTGCCTTCAATCTTTCCCAGCATCAGGTTCTTTTCTAAGGAGTCAGTTCTTCGCATTAGGTGGCCTACTGTTGGAACTTCAGCATCAGTCCTTCCAATGAACATTCAGGACTGATTTCCTTGAGGATTAGCTGGTTTGATCTCCTTGCGGTTCAGGGGACTCTCAAGAGCCTTCTCCAACACCGCAGTTCAAAAGCATCAATTCTTCAGCGCTCAACCTTCTTTATGGTCCAACTCTCACATCCATACATGACTACTGGGAAAACCATAGCATTGACCAGACGGACCTTTATCGGCAAAGTAATGTCATGTTTTTTAATACTCTGTCTATGTTTGTTATAGCGTTTCTTCCAAGGAGCAAGTGTCTTTTAGTTGCATGGCTGCAGTCACTATCTACAGTAATTTTGGAGCCCAAGAAAAGAAAGTCTGTCACTGTTTCCATTATTTCCCATTTATTTGCTCTGAAGTGATGGGACCAGATGTCATGATCTTAGGTATTTGAATGTTGAGTTTTAAGCCAGTTTTTTCACTCTCCTCTATCACTTTCATCAAGAGGCTGTTCAGTTCCTCCTTGCTTTCTGCTGTAAGGGTGATGTCATCTGCATATCTGAGGTTATTGATATTTCTCTATATAAAGAAAATGTGAAGATGAAAGTCACTCAGTCGTGTCTGACTCTGCCACCCCTTGGACTATACAGCCATGGAATTCTCCAGGTCAGAATACTGGAGTGGGTAGCCTTTCCCTTCTCCAGGGATCTTCCCAACCCAGGGATTGAACCCAGGTCTCCCGCATTGCCGGCAGATTCTTTACCAGCTGAGCCACAAGGGAAGCCCATATCAAGAAAATGGGGACCCGATATTATTAGTATTCGACCCAATGTTAGTCTTAGATCCAAGGTTAAAGTATAGAAAATGGGGACCCAATATTATTAGTATTGGACCCAACGTTAGTCTTAGACCCAAGGTTAAAGTATAGAAAATGGGGACCCGATATTCCTGCACAGAAGTGCACTGTCTCTCTCTGTCGGTGCTGACTTAAGTGTGTGTGGGCATAGATGTGTGTTATGTATAAACCCTTACTATCTTCCCATGTGCAAGTTTGAGGGGAGAGGGCAGGAGGAGAAGATATTTCTCCCTAGTGCTGCCCTTCCTGTGGGGCATCCATGGCACAGCACGTAGTGCGTAAGGCATACCAGTTTGTCATTTACTGGTTGGAAACCCTTGGTATAAAGCCACATACTTTCAGAGCTGAAACCTTATGAATTAAGTTTCAATTTTACCTTCCATTACCTGCCAGTTACTTTCATGTACATCTGAGATTCCCAAACTGGGGTGTACTTATCCCACCTGAGTCAGGAGACCCTTGAAGCCTCGGGATCTTTTGAAAGATTCTCCATGTTTACACCTTGACTTCACATAATTCTCTGGAAGTGTGTTTAAAAGGACAAGTTCATTAAGGTTTGATTAGTCAAAGGATTGCTTTCACACGTGAAAGTATGAGTATGTCTGAAAGTTTCATTTTTGTTTGTTTGCCTTTGCACTGAAATTAATCTGAGACATTGATATTATCTTAATAATAGATCCTTTGACAAGGTGGGAGCCAGGAATTGTGAGCTGCCATTGTACAAAGTGAAATGTATAGTGTCACCAGCTCCAGCCCAGAAGAGCTTAACATGAAGAGAAGAGAAATCTCTTGTAATTAAGAATATAGAAATGACCTTTTTCTGAATAAAAGGGATTAGTATGATTTAAAGCTAATGTTTCTTTCCCCATCAATTTCTTTTATACATATATCATTTATAGGAAAAAAGGAGCAATTAATGAAAAATTTTGTCTTGGAATTGGTAAAACAATGTGTTGGGTTTCATTATGCCCGTAGTTATTTAAAATAGTAGTCTGAATCCAGGGTGCTGGCTGCTTCTATGATACACCCACATGGGTATTTAATAAGCATCTCAAATTCCACTTGCCCAAGGTAGAGCTCTGGGTAACCCCACAGCCCACAGAGAACCTCCTCTCCCATCTACCTGGCTGCTCAAGAAAGACTCCAAGAGTTATCCTCAGTTCTTCGCTCTCTCTGTCCCCACAGCCCCTGTGTCGGCAGTTCCTACTGATACTACTTGTAAAATGTGTCACTGAATCTCTGAGCTCTCCCTGTCACTGTTGTCAGCTCCCTGTCCAGAAACCAACATTCCTTTTCTGGACCATTGCCGTGGTCTTTTGACCCGTCTCCATGCTCCCTCGTGATCTGTGTTCTACCAAGCAGCAAGAATCATCTTTTAAAGGTTACCCCCCTCCCCCCTCCCCCCGCTTATTTAAAGTCATTTCCCTGTGTGAAGGTATGAGCTGGTTTTCCACGGTAATTAAACTAAAATCTTGGCCCCTTCACCCTGAGTCACTAAGCCCTTTGTACCCAGGCCCGCTACCTTTCTGGCCTCGGCTGCTACGGCTCTCCGTCTTCACAGTGCTCTGGAACCCCTGGCTTTCTGTTCCCTGAGTAAGCCAGCCCATCAACCTAAGGGCCCTCTCCCAAGCCAGGAATGGGATTTCCTCATCTTCCCATGCTGAACTCCTTCTGACAGTTAGGACAGACTCTGGATAAATTCCTCATGGAGATATTTCCTGAGCACCTGATAAGTCGGGGGTACCACTAGCCCTGCTGCCCCTGCAGCTCAGGCACCGTTTGTCACATGGCTCTCTTTCAAATTGCCAGGGTAACATATAGCTGACACCAGCTCCAGTGCCTAAGGCCGGATATATAGGACCGATGGGGAAGGCTCCCATCTGCTTCTCCACCATTGTGTCACCAGGACCAAGGAAAGTGCTCAATGTTGGTGTTACATGAACAGGTGTTTTTCAGATGCTGTTTCGTCTTAACATGGCCATCAACAGGTTGTTTCTGCCTGTTCTGTTTTTGTAGCAGACGGGATTGTATGCGTGTAAGGTCTTTGGTGTTCTGGAGGACTGCTTACCAGATCTGCTTGCAGATGTCTATATGGACTTAGTATAGGAAACAGTGGGACCAATATGTTAAAGGTGAGTGACACAGTTTTTAAAAACCAATTAGGAAGTAGAATCCCATGTTATTTATTCTAGTCATTAGTAAGCAAAAGTTTTAACTTTGCTATATTTTTCATTTTAAATTTTAGCAAACGCATCTTAAAGTGCTAAGTTAAATATGACTTTGCTGTCCTCAGGATTTGTTCCTTACTATTAAAGTCACTCTTCAGTTCGCTCTGAGGGCTATTTTGTTCTTATTTTAAGTTTTGTTGTCATCCCATAAACCGAGGTGATCGTGGAAGGCTTTTTGGAAAACGTGGTACCGAAGCTTTGTTTTAGAGGTTGAATCAATGTTTTATAAGCAACAAGATTTTATATATCTGTATATATGTGAGGACGTGAGGGGCTAAGTGGTTTAAGGGCATTCATGGCCGAGGGGACGGCATGAGTAAAGTAGAGAAGGCGTGAAACCACATAAAATGTTAGAAAACTGTGAGCAGTTGGGTGCTGTTGAGTACTGGGGAGCAGAATCTGGACCTAGCCTGGGAGGTGGGCCCAAAGCCCCAAGGACCTAAGCTGACCACCAGGCTAGGGTTCTTTGATTTTTCCCTGGAAGTAAAGGAAAGTTATGAGCTCAATAGATAACTTCCTGCTTCCTGTAAGTGGATCTTCCTGCCACTTACAGCGGGCAGTCGTTTCTGCCATCCCAGTCAGTCACACTGAAATAAATACAGCTAGCCTGGGGGCCAGAAACCTTGACAGAGCCTTGCTGTGGGCAGGAATCTTGGTTGCAAGAAACAAGAGGTAACAAATGCCAGTGTGAAAGAAAGAAAAAGCTTTTTTTGCTTTGGTTTATTACATTGAAAACGACATGTGTGTCTCGTTCCAGGTCAGCTGCATTTAATACTTCATTTCTCCAGCTTGCCTCTGTTTCCTTCTGTGTTGACCACATTATCGGGGAGATTCTTGTGTCTGTCATGACAAAGATGCCACCAGAAGATGCAGGCTTACATTCTAACAAAGTTCATAACCCCAGAGGAATAGGAATTTTCCTACCTATTGCATTCAGAGTGACAGGACAGGCTCTAATTGCCGCAGCATCGATCATGCGCTTATGTACTGGGGACATTTATCATGATTGTGGGTCACTTAGTGTTATCAAATAGGCTTCCTATGTAGGGGGAATTGTGAAGCCCACCTATTCAAGGGTGAGGTCAGGTGTTCCCTGTCCATTTCCCTGGCAGCCATGGTTCAGGCATGTACTGTGGACATTGGCAGTTTCTGATGTGTGGTACTTGGCATCAGACATCCCCACTGTGGAATAAAGTCCAGAAGCAGCAGGAGTTTGACTTCTCTGGAATAATCCTGAGGTTCTTCACCTAACTCTAGTCCTCCTAGATCTTCTGTGAGCTACCTGACAGCCTTTATGAAAGCACTTTTGGCCTAAACTTACAAGAGTGGCAAGCCAAGTCTTGTCCATACACGCCTTTCCTAAACTAATCACCATGGCCATGTCTAGCTCAATTTCCCAGCCCGGTAATTACCTCTCAGTCGCTTCTGCTTGAACTACACAGTGAAGGAGAGAAAGGTGATGCTCTGAAGGAGAATGAGATGCTGGTACAAGAACAGGGGAGTCAAAGCCAAGCAGGCAAAGCAGCAGATGTCCACTCCTTCCCTTCCTTTCAAGGGCATCTGCAGCCTCTTGGATCAATGGACTGGCAAGCTCTTTACTCATGCTCTGCTTCTAATAGATTTTATTTCAAAAGCTGAATTAATTAACACATTGCCAAAGTCAGTATCTCCTAAAGGGACCCTTTTGGTTCCTTCAGGGGACTTGGCTTGGCTCCTCCTCTAAATGGTTAATTAGAAGCTTCCCGCACAGCTTAGGGGCAGAGTCTGTACACTTTCTAGCCTTCTTTCACTCTCTCCCTCCAGGTGCTGATGATGTTTGCATGCAATAGTGCTGTGGATTGGTCCCTAGAACTGTGACAGAAAGCAACATGGGAGATAGGCAAGAAACTTAGAACAGTTAGGCCACTTCCTAGCTTTTTAGGAAGGACACTGAGCTCTCTGAAACTTTCATTTCTCAGCTGAACACACCAGACTGGGTGGCTTAGTCCCAGGACACCTGTATTCAGTCAAGAAGTCTAAAGAGGGGAGTAAGGGCACAGCAGTGTAACTGTTGGTAATCTAGTGACATCTAGTGGTTCAGTTCAGTTCAGTTGCTCCGTTGTGTCCAACTCTTTGTGACCCCATAGACTGCAGCACGCCAGGCCTCCCTGTCTATCGCCAATCCCAGAGTTTACTCAAACTCATGTCCATCACGTCGGTGATGCCATCCAACCTTCTCATCCTCTGTCATTCCCTTCTCCTCCTGCCCTCAATCTTTCCCAGCAGCAGGGTCTTTTCAAATGAGTCAGTTCTTCGCATCAGGTGGATAAAATATTGGAGTTTCAAGTTCAGCATCTGGTGGTTACCCTGATTTTTAAACCTTAAATTTTAATTCCTAATTTGGTTTCACTGAATTTTGAGACTGTTTGTGTTGTATGATAAACAACTTTTGTTGGGTTCTTTTATTTTTACTGCATTTTTATGTCTATTAGAGTCTGTCTCTTGGCAACAAGCTTTTAGTGGTAATGAATCTATCAGACTTTTTCCAGAATTCTGTGCCTTGTGAGTTAGTGTTTTATCCCTAAAAGGACGGCAGCATATCAAAGCTTTTTCTTAATTGAAACCAAAGAGACTTCCAGATTCAATAACTTCTTTGTTTTGTTTCTTTTCTTAGAACTCTATGAATGCAATGGGGAAACAGTGTTCTACTGGCAAGTGAAGTACCCTTTTCCCATATCTAACAGAGATGTATCCTTTCCAAAGGTGCACCGTTACTCAGCTTTCTGAAGTGTTTCTGCGCCCTGTGAACATCCCCCAATGGTGGTGTGTCCAGCAGGTGTGGACAACGTTGTCTTTGAGTTTTGCAGAAGCATCTGCTAAAGCTTTTCCTTCTTGTTTGGTTTTCAGAGACCTCAGAGTGTGACTTCCGTGCCTGACGACATGGAGCAATTTAACTGGGGTCACAGGAAGGCGGCTCATACTTTCTTGAAACTTCTGGGAAGCCCTTGTGCCACAGAATTGGGCATCTGAGAACAACTTTTCACAAAGTGTATTCAGTGCATTCCTTCAGTCTATAGAGGCGAAAGCTGGGACCCAGAGAAGTCAGGTGACAGAGGCTGACTTACGTAGCAGCCAACTGGGGGCTGAACTCAGGC
This sequence comes from Moschus berezovskii, assembly GCF_049115385.1. Taxonomy (NCBI): domain Eukaryota; kingdom Metazoa; phylum Chordata; class Mammalia; order Artiodactyla; family Moschidae; genus Moschus; species Moschus berezovskii. Next base: position 18,008,265 of record NC_142479.1, read on the forward strand.
CCCACATTTCCAGCTATCTCCACCTCCCCTCCTTCCCGATTATTGGCTCTGGGCACTGCGTGTTATGTTTTTCCCCTGCAGTCTCCTCTATTATGATATGAAGCAGCTGAATAGATGTGGGGAGTTTTAGCTGACACTCCAGGGTTCTGTGATGCCCCATTAGGGCCAGGCTAGGAGAGTTTTATGAACATTTGCTGCGTAGACAGATTGGGTGGAATATGGGTGGGGGTAGGTGTGATTTTGACCTCTTTCTTTTCTTCAATCATAGCAGTTGATTATCTTACACACTGAATTTCCATAAAGGATCCTTTAAATAAAGGATCTTGGAGATTAAAAAAAAATGCTTGGAAACCACTGAGCTGGATGACTGCTGGAATCTTTTCCAGCTGTAACATTCTGTAAGCCTGTATACTCCTGAATAATTGTGCTCTAGAAAGAGGGGGCATGGGGGTGTGTGTGGGTGTTGTTCCTGTGTGATTGGTTACCCTGGCTCGGCCACATTACAGACTCCATCAGGGGTTATCTCTTGGCACAAACCACAGACTTCTAGGTAGTTTACATACAGTTGGTATGTATTTCAGCCAATTGTGGTTACTTAATCTCTGAGATTTTACGTGGTTTTCTCTCATCTTGCTGAAACTGTGCAGGCTAGGAGCCATCGTCCCCCTCAGATGGGAAGACTGAGGCAGAGGGACGTTCAGAACTCTGCTCAGGTTCCCTCCAGGGTCTGCCGTTACGGGCAGCAGATGCAGGTGTGGACCCAGGTCCAGCTGTGTCCAGAGACGGTGATCTGGACCAGAGCAAACCCACCTCTCTACCTCACAGGACCCTGCTGGGGGGCGATCTCGGGAGCAGACGCCTGGGGCTCCTTGCAGGTCTGTTGCATTGTCTTTCCAGTGCCATGCAATCCCATAATGAGTGTCTCAGGCTTTGTATCTATGGGGCTGTTCAGGTTTTGAGAACAGAGCAGAGGTAAAGAACATCCATTTTAGAGGGAAGGCTCCCAGGGTGAGTGTGTGCTCACAACTGTTTGCTGTGTGACCTTGGAAAAGGCCCTTCACTTCCCTGGGCTTCAGTGAACGGGTGGTTCTCCAGTCGTAGCCTGGGTCACACTGGACCTGCCAACTGCTGGAAGAACCCTGTGAAATAGCAGTTAATCTATCAAGTTGTTTCCTCAGTGAGTGTCAGGAGATATCTGTCACATGAACTGAGCAAGTTGTGGGACAGTATTTGCTGATGAAAAAATAGAAGGCTTGGGAGGGAGGAAATGCAGAGCTAAGGCACCATCATTCCTTCCTGAAAACATATAAGCACTTTACTCGTCAGGGAGTAGCATGTGGGGGCAACAGATGTCCCGCAGCATGCCTGGGGAAGGCCAGAGCACTGTGGCTGCTGCAGAGATTCTGAGTGGCCTGCAGCTGTGGTCGTGGCTGCTGCAGTAAGTGAAGCTGTATCATACTTTTCTTGATTTTTTGGATTATTTTTAAGCTTTAATTCCTTCTACTATGAAGACTACATTTCCCCCACTGGAAAGTCCAATGAACGTATTAAAGAGCTGAGCCCTCTGTGGCTATGAAAGTCTCACCAGGTTTTGGAGCGTGAACTGGGTTCAAATATAGACTCCATCACGTCAGCTGGGCACTGGGATCTTCTGCAACTTTCTTTACTTCTCTGAGTCTCAATCTCTTCATCTATAAGATGAGAATATTTATACTGAATTCACAGCGACGTTCTCAGTTTCAGAGCTGATGCTAAACATAAAGCCCATGATATATGCACGTGATAAGGGCTCAATAAGTGTTGACTCCTGTTGTTTCTTAAAATCGAATTATCTTCCCTGTAATAGTGCCATAGACATAGTGGCTGGTCTGTGAGTGTTTATTGAGATGAATTGGCTTTGTGATTCTTGGTGAGCCAGACCCAGTGAGGCCATCTGCCTACTAATTATTTGATTCTTCACGTGTCTTCCTATGATTGCCAGGTGTAAGCCTCCTTGCCTGACCATCCTATGTGCATAGAGGTCAATGATTAGGGCCTTTGGGGGAGGGCAGAGAGCAATGACCCCATTGTCTAGTGAGTGAGATTCTGCTTCAGTCTCTCTCCCATGCTCCCACCAAGCTTATCTGCAGGGCAGTGTTCTCCTTTTTGCCTGTAGAGGGAAACCAATAGCAGAAAAGTTGAGTAGCACACCCAGGGTCACACAGCCGATAAGTGACCAATCATCTGAGATCTCCTTGCCTTCTTGGAGAAAGGAGGAGTGGGTTCCCCACATGATTAAAGCAGCAGGGAACCAATCTCCAGTGGGTAATGCATCCTCTTAAATGACAATACCAGGTGGGAGGAGCCAGACTTTTCTAAGTTGGGTAGGCAGACGGGGCAGGATGTGAGATAACAGAACCAGGGAGCAATCAGCAAGTGGAGGAGTGGAATCGTGTGCCTTTGTTTCTGCTGTGGGCCCTCCCACTCCTGAGATGAAGGCCTTGCTGTTGAGCCTTGACTGGCAGTCTAGTAAGTTTACATGTGGCAGCGGTGAGAGCTGGACTTTGAGGGGCAGAAGGTCCACGTGATCCTGGCCCAGAGCACCTCTGAGCCGCAGTTTCCAGAGAAGCCGGGTGTGACCCGGGTGAAGCAGTACAAGCAGAGGCTGGTGATTCAGAGCGATGGCAAGAGGGGAAGCAAAGGTAAAAAGGGGGCAGGTGTTGGGGTGCCTGTTGGGGCCCCCCGTGAGAAGACTGCACTGACTGCAGGCACGGAAAATGCAGGATGCTTATTCCCCGAGGTCAGAGACTGGACACGGGTGTAAAGAAACACGGGAGACTCAGTTCACCCCCAGAAGCTTGGGTAGACTAGCATGTGGATCAGTTTATTCTTTACTGACTCTTGCATGATCTAGATGAAATTAGGACACCCAAGGGAATCAGAAAGTTAGAAACTCACTTCTGAAAGGTCTTGTACATGCACAAGCTGGACAGGGGTGGGCAGGAGGGCTGGTGGGACCACCTCTGTGAAACCTCCTCTGCAGAAACGCAGGGACTCAGAACCTGTCTGCCTTGAGTTCCAGCCTCAGAAGACACACTGTAGGTAGGAGTTCCATGCAGCCACCTGCTGACCTGGAATGTGTGTGCATGTGAGGCTGAGTTGAAATCTAAATTTAGTTGTGATGTGTGTTAAGATGTTGCACTTTGGGCATGTCATCCTACTTTTCTGAATCTTCACGTCATCATTTATAAATGGGGGTTTAATCTTAGCAACTTCTTAGGATTAATATAATTAATAAGAGCCATGATTAAATGAGAAACTGTGTAAGTATATTGTTTGCCAGGTGATTAATAAATAGCCACAGAAGGTGCCTTGGCTGTTTTCCACAATGTTTCTATGTAAGTCTCCTGCAAGGCAAGGCAGAGGGGACAGTCTCCTGGAGTCCTGTGTAACCCGCCTCCTTACTTTCTGGGATGGATATGAAAGTGGAAGGTTTGCAAGGTTTGTACTGTATCTTCCTAACAGGTTCCCTCCTGAATTGTTTTTTCTCTCTCTAGTTTTCATGTATTACTTCGATAATCCAGGTGGCCAGATTCTGTCCTGGGTCATTAACTGGGCTGCTAAGGTGAGACCCCGGGAAGCAGGAGGGGAGGTGTGTTTGACAGCTGTTGACTTAGCCTGTGGGGCCATCAGCTTGAAGAGATGCGCTGTCTCAGGTCTCATGATGCCCTTTTATGAAACAGCTTGGTTGATGGACTATGTTAGGCCTGTGGTGGCCAATACCCAGGATAGAGGCTGGGACAAAAGACAAACTATAGAAGGAACACCAGCCCCACACTGCTTTGCACCAGGACCCCTCCAGGATCACTCTCTGGAGCCTCCCAAACAGTAACCTGTTCCTTGTAGGAACAGGGGTGCCTGTGGACCCTGTATCTGCTCATGGAGGAATAGGCTGACCTAGCTCGGGAGACATCCAACCATATTCAAGCCTGGAGAAGTCTCCAGGTTCTTTGTGTTTATTTGATTTTCTGTAAGGAGAGGGAGCCCCAGTGGTACCCAGGTCATTCGAGACTGCTTGGAACCTAGAATCATGCTGACTGTTCAGCCTGCTTTGTAAGGTCCTGCTTACCGGTGAGAGGGCTCACCAGTTCCCTGAGAGAGTGAAAAGGCTTTGAATCAAACACAAGATGGTTTGAATCCTGGCCCTGCTTCTGACTGTGTAATCTAGGGAAACCATCAATTTCTTCCCCCTTAAAAATGGAGACAGATAGCCCCACCCTGTAGAGAAGGAGTAAAGAGAACAATGTGTGGGGAATTTCTTAAACAGTGAGCAACCCTGTTTGAAGGATGGCATGCCCACTCTTGCTCCCCAGTCCTTACCATTGTCTAATTTTGTAAAGCAAGTCTTTTTCTCATTTCTTACCCTTGCCATGCCACTTCCTGTTTTATCTTTCCTTTCAAAAAATGATATCTTATAAATATCCTAGCTTTTTATTCGCAGAAGCCAAAATATGTAACAAGGTCTTACAGCAGTGGCCCCTGCCTTACCCGTGTCCTATGTCTTCCCTTTTTTCATCATCCGTGGCAACATTCCGTGGAAATCTGCTCAGGGTCCCTATTGTCATATTTATATTCCCAAACCCATCTTCTTTCACCTTGGCCACATCCTAAAGAATCAGGAGTCATTGCTGTGAGGATACAGAAATGACAGTCTCCTTTCCTTTGCAGAATGGAGTTCCTAACTTCTTGAAAGATATGGTGAAAGCCTGTCAGAACTACAAGAAAACCTAAGGGAGCAAACTGGGAGCTTTGTGTCTGTGGAATGCTGCTCATGGAATGATGTCTCTGGAAGTGGGACAGTCCCCGACGCTCAGCCTGCCTTTCCCTTTTCCATGCTCAGAGGCCTGCACACTCTCTAGCACTTTGTCCCTAAGCATGTTTGCCTGACGTCTGCTCCCTTTGCCAGTCTCCCCTCCCCAGGACACACTGCCTTTTCTCCACTGTGGAATGTGGGTCAGATTATAGAAACCTTTGCTTATTCTTAAAAAGTGGACCCCTCAGTAGGGAACACAGTCCTCAATAGCGGAATGGTGGGTGGAGGACTGACAACACTGCCTAAGAGGGACTGATCCCAGTCAGCTGGCTCCTCCCCACGTGGGAGTTGTTGCAACCTGGGAGGGTGATTTCCTGCTGAAGTTGTGTTGCCTACAGAGCTGACTGTCAGGGCTCCAAGACTGGAAGACTCATGTCCATTTGCCTTATGCTTTGCTGACTTGGATTGCCTAATTTGAGATAATCATCCACTAAGTCCCTCCCCATTCCTAGTTGGGGAGGATTATAGGCTGTTTTGATTTCAAACCATTTTGAAAAGCATTGCAGGCCTAAATGTGTAGTATGATAACAATTCTTTCTCATCATCCACGTTTGGGTTTTTCTTTTTCCCATATGCCCCTGGGGAAGGCTGTCCATACCTCACTAGCCCTACATTTTACTGGACACTGAGGCATCAAGGCAACTGTAGCAGTTAACAGAAGCCAGACTGCTTTGCACATGACATTGAGCTAAATGAATTTCCCTTCTGAAATGTTTGGAGACATTGAAAGGATAAGAGTTCACAGCCAGGGATAGTTTATTAGTGGTGTGGTTGACTCTACACCTTTTTCTCAGGAATTCTAAGTTATCTGCCTCTCCCACCAACCAGAAGACTTCCCTTTCCTACTTTTCTCTTGAATTTTGGAAGGAAAGGTATTCAGTGGACAAAGGCCCAGCCTTCTAATCTCAGACAAACATTTTAATCACTTCTGTATGATGGTAACAAAACTTAATTACAGGGCATAAAAATTCAGGATGTAAAGCTGGATGTGGGACATTTATTAAAATGGGATACCTCAGACTGTGTATTTTCTGTCTGGAAAGGGAGGTACATTGAATACTAAATAAATACAGAATGACTTATACTTGTTCCCTGCGAATGAGACTGTTAGGTCTCTGGTTTGCAAGTGAAATCCAACCTAACTCATAGCCTTGAACATAAAAAGGAATTTTAGGCTCACTTATATGCAAGGCCAGGTATAGAATGGCCTCAGGTAGGGGTTGATACAGGTGCTCAAACTGACATTAGGAATCAACTCTGTCCTTCTTTAGGGTTTCTTTAATGTTGGGCCGTGTTTGGTGGCAGGATTGTTGCTAACAGAAAATGAAAGACCTGCGTCTTCCCGAGTTCCCACCAAGTCAATAAAAGACAGCATTTCTTTCCAGTTGACTGTGAAGCTTCCCATGATTCCCTTTAAAGCATGTGTCAATCCCTGCCCTGGACACTGGTCATAGGGGTAGAGTTATACACATCAGGGAATTCTTCATAAATGTATCATTAAAATATCACTTTCGGTAATGTAGCTGGAATTTAATTTTAGGTAAAGTAAATCTGAATGTCTTATGTAATAGAGGTCAAGGTGATTTTTTTTTTTTTTAAATGTATAAAGTCATCGAAACACAAGCACTGGGATAATCCTAGTCTTTGAGCAGAGACTTCACAAGAAATGGTGTCATGCAAAGTGTATCTTTAACAGTGTTTAATAATCTGCTAAAAACACTGAGAATACTAAGCATACTTAATTTCTTGGTAAGGCGATTTAGAAAAAGTCACCGAGCTTGCTGTAATTAGTAAAGGCCCTGTGGTGTTTGTGCCTGCTAAGTTGGAGATGACGGTGCTAAGCAGCACTGAAAAATGAGATTGTGTGGGAACTGAGAACCCGTGAGCCAACAGTAAGTGCCAGCGAACCCAAAAGCAGACATGCTGCCATGGAGGTTTAGCTGGATTCTTTAGGTTCTGACTCTGCAGGGTTTGAATGTATCATTTGGAATTTGGAGGTTGTAAGTGTAATTGTCATCCATCTAAGCCTTTGCTTCACTTGTTTTCTCATGTCTGTCTCTCTGAATAGACAATAAGATCTTCATGGGTAGAAATCCTTCTTTCGCTTAGATTACTGACCCCTAACGGAGTGTATGCAAGGCACTCAAATGGTGTCTAGTGAGTGACTTTAATGATTTGGAGAAGACTAACCAAATGACACACCACCCAGAAGGGAAAATCTATTCAGATAAAGACATTTGAATTGATTATATTAAACTCTACTTTAATATTTAATAATTTAGTTCAAGCCAAATTATTTCCCCAGGTCATCATTTTAATGCTTCTAGGTGCCGCAGTTCTCCTCAGTCTTTCCTTGAAAGGTCCATGTTAAGAGGTGGCTTTGCTGCCGTGATTTTTTGGCATCACCAACTCAATGGACATGAGTTTGAGCATGCTCCAGGAGATGGTGAAGGACAGGGAAACCTGGCGTGCTATAGTTCATAGGGTCACAAAAAGTTGGACATGACCGAGCAACTGAACAACAACAGCTTATGTTAAAACTCCTGGTCCAGTGACCAGATTTGAGGACAACTGATGTATGGTCGCGGAGAGTCGGACACGACTGAGCGACTGAACTGAACTGAACTGAACTGATGTATGAGGAACATCTTGCATGGTGCTCAAAAGGGTTCTGAGTTTGGAGGCAGGAGTTGATAAACAGTGGGAACTGAAAAATAAGAGTGAAAGTAAAAGAGTATCTTAAGACAAAGGCAACATCCACTTTAAGACTCACTCTTTCTGATTTTTAAACTAGTCGCCAGTTGGTAGTGCATGAGGTTCCCTGAACATTGTTAAGAAGTTCTCCTGGCCGAGTAGGACCATGGGTCACTTACAAAAGTTTTCCCAGGGATCTTCAGCCAGTTCTCCCTGGAGCTTTAGGCTGGTTCCCATGCCAGTAGAAATGGTGACATGACAGTAGATCATGTGAAACCAGCGTGCGGATCATGTGCAGCATGCACATCATTGATTTAGGCCAGGGAAATGTTGGTGTAAATAGATCTTGGGAATTTCCTGGAGCTCCAGGGGATAGGACTCTGTGCTTTCACTGCTGAGGTCGCAGGTTTGATCTCTGACAGCAGAACTAAGATCCCACAAGACCTTCAGTGCAGCAAAACACAAAGATCTGGCTGATGGTTTGACTTCTTATGTTTTTTAGATGTCTTTCATTGTGAGATAAAGCTGCTTTTATCCATTCATAGATCTTCTGATCAGGAAGTTTGGTGAGGAGCAGATTGCCCTTTCCCAGGGACTGTTCTTTCCTATGCTGTTAACCTATTAAATTATTAGGAGCCTGGCCTCTCTGGGAAAACTCTGTGGTTCTTCAGGCTGGGCTGAGGGGAAGTTTGGCTTTTCAGAGGGAAGCAGATATTTAATTGCCATTTACCTCCATGAAAGAGAAGTTTCCACTCTCATTCTTCAGGTAGAATCTGGAGAATCTGCTTTCTCATAATCTGATAGCATCGTTGTCTTCTTTACATCTGGATAATGGGACTATTCTTCTCCCTTCTCCCACCCTTCTATGTACCAGCATGATTCATGGAAAAATTTTTTAGCCTTGTTTCTCTCTCAGGAGGAGGGTGAGGTACGAGGCAGTATGATGATGCTGGTCCCAAGATGTAGCTTTGATGGAATGAAGTGAGAGAGTTGAGAGGATTCCCCACATTTGTCTGCAGGTATAACTTTGTGCTGCTACTCTGCCTTTCACTACATCCTTGCAGATCCCACCAGGTGGCTATTAATCAACCATAACTTTTATTACCACTGGGCCTTGGGAAACCTTGACAGGTAAGGTGACTTGTAGGAAGGAATTGGACATTCTGGGTCTTTAGACATATTATCACACCAATATCTGGGCTAATCAGGGCTTGAACTGGGGCAGTGTCACATAGAAAATGGTTCCTGTTTGGTCTTCCAACCTGCCTTTAACATCAAAATCATCACCTGTGAGCAGAAGGAGAATTCTAGCAGGCTCTCCAGTGGGGGTACTTTGTTACTTCACAAGTTCACTACTCCTGACACTATTTTGGCAAACTATTTTGCTCTCCATGGAAACCATGCAGATGAATATATTTTTGTAAGAAAGGGAGAATCGTGTGAATATAAAACTTTGAATTTTAGCCTGGGACTTTTAATGTGTTGTTAAGATATAAAAAGGCTAAGAAGTATAACACAGCTTCCTTATCTTGGCATTTAGTGTAGGAAATACATCTTTCCATGTCTGCCTTTGGGTTGTCTGAATGTACTCTAGTGAGACAAAAGCTCCAGAATATTGGTTCATGATCTATCCAACCAGTCTCTCAGGACTTATTGTATGCCAGTATTTTGCTGAGCTCCAGTAATGCCTGGTGAGCAAGACAAAGTCCATACCTTCTAGAAGCTGTAAGACTAAAACAGGTACTTTTTATGCTACGTAGATCTGAGTTCCTGACCTAAACCATTTTTTTCTCCATGATGAACTTCTTTTAGCATTTCTTTCAGAGCAGGTGATTGGCTGTTTGCTCTGTTTTTATTTGTCTGAAATGTTTTTTTTTTTTAATTTTTTCTTCAGTTTTGAAGAACAGTTTTATTGGATATAAAACACTAGGTCGGTGGCTTATTTCTTTCAAAATGCTATATATTTCACTCCACTTTCTTTTTGTCAGGTTTCTGATGGGATGTCTGCTATAATTTCCATCTGTATTCCTCAATTAATAAAGTGCTCCCCTATCCTCCCTTCCATGGCTTCTTTCTAGATTTTATTTTTCTCTTTGTATATGATATATTTAAGATTTTTGGTATTTATCTTGTATAGTTGGCTAAAGATTGGCAGATGTAGTTGAAGGGCAGCCTGAACTTAAATAATAAGCTTCCATGTGATTCAAAGTAAAATATAATATATTGGGGACTTATAACACAAAGATTCCTCTCCTATATGTGGAAGTGCAATGTGGCTCTAGTAATTCAGAGCTTTCCTGGGTTGTTGTTTTAGAATGGATGGTGGCAATCGTCTAAAGCCAAGATTGTGATTTTTTTTTTCCTATAAGAGCCAAATAGAAAATATTTTAGGCTTTACAGGCTAAAGGCAAAATGATGGTTATTTTCTACAGATTTTTATAACTACTTAAAATGTAATAGCTATCCTTAGATTGTAGACTGTTCAATAATAGCTTACATGGCAGATTCAGCAACCCCCCAGTTTAAAGTGTAGTTTTGATGCCAAGTTGCTCTGTAAGTTAAGGATTTATGAACCTAAAACCCTCAGTCAGTTCAGTTCAGTCGCTCAGTCGTTTCCTACTCTTTGCGACCCCATGAATCACAGCATGCCAGGCCTCCCTGTCCATCAGCAACTCCCGGAGTTCACTCAAACTCATGTCCATCGAGTTGGTGATGCCATCCAGCCATCTCATTCTCTGTCGTCCCCGTCTCTTCCCACCCCGAATCCCTCCTAGCATCAGACTCTTTTCCAGTGAGTCAACTCATCGCATGAGGTGGCCAAAGGATTGGAGTTTCAGCTTTAGCATAAGTCCTTCCAATGAACACCCAGGATTGATCTCCTTTAGAATGGACTGGTTGGATCTCCTTGCAGTCTAAGGGACTCTCGAGAGTCTTCTCCAGCACCACAGTTCAAAAGCATAAATTTTTCGGTGATCAGCCTTCTTCACAGTCCAACTTTCATATCCATACATGATCACGGGATAAACCATAGCCTTGACTAGACGGACCTTTGTTGGCAAAGTAATGTCTCTACTTTTTAATATGCTATCTAGGTTGGTCATAACTTTCCTTCCCAGGAGTAAGCGTCTTTTAATTTTATGGCTGCAATCAACATCTGGAGTGATTTTGGAGCCCCAAAAAAGAAAGTCTGACACTGTTTCCCCATCTATTTCCCATGAAATGATGAGACGAGATGCCATGATCTTCGTTTTCTGAATGTTGAGCTTCAAGCCAACCTTTTCACTCTCCTCTTTCACTTTCATCAAGAGGCCTTTGAGTTCTTCTTCACTTTCTGCCATAAGGGTGGTGTCATCTGCATATCTGAGGTTATTGATATTTCTCCCGGAAATCTTGATTCCAGCTTGTGCTTCTTCCAGCCCAGCGTTCCTCATGATGTACTCTGCATATAAGTTAAATAAGCAGGGTGACAATATACAACCTTGACGTACTGCTTTTCTATTTGGAACTTGTCTGTTATTCCATGTCCAGTTCTAACTGATGCTTCCTGACCTGCATACAGGTTTCTCAAGAGGCAGGTCAGGTGGTCTGGGATTCCCATCTCCTTCAGAATTTTCCACCTAGCTGAGTCTATAATGTGGAGAGAAATCCTTCTCTGCCAAATTTGTACAGGGATCCAGTTGGAAGATAAATTCTGAAGCACCTAATAAATTAAATGGTGTTTGGCTGGCTGTGAACTATAGCTAGTGTGATCTGTGTCCCAACATATCTACCATAGGCTTAGCTTACCCTTTTCCTGTTTAAAAATATAATAACACCCCTGTTATTTGAAAGAGTTATGGTTGAAATGATAAATTATAAGATACCCTGGCTACGGCTGTGTGCACTCCAGCTGCTTATTATTTATCTAATAATATGTTGGGAGAAGTCAGTGACTTTTTGAAGGCAGGATAATACACTTTGATCTATGCCATCACATCACTGGCTTCAAGCCCAGGTCTGTTGCAGCTTCTAATGAACTTCGAGTCAGGTTCCTTAGTTGTGTGACACTGGGTGAGTTTCATAATATAATTAAAAGTCTTACAGATTTATTAAGTCCTATAAATTCTTTTTCATTTAAAGTGTACAATTCAATGATTTTTAGTAAATTTATGGGGTTATGGAGTTTAAGTTTGGAACATTTGTGTAACCTCCAAAGAAATGTCTTGCTCATTTGCAGTCCCTTGCTGTTCCTATTTCCAATTCCAGACAAACACCAAACTACTTCTTATCTCTACAAAATTAACTTTTCAGGGAATTTCTCAGAGCTTCTTTAAACCTCTTTTTTGTTGTCTGTAAATGAGTTTACTAATGGTCTATACCTCATGTTTTCATTGTGTACATTAAGAGGGATGACCTCTGTAAAGCACTCAGCCCAGGGCCAGGTATTCAGTAAGGATACAGTAAACATTAGCTATTAGTGTTATTTTACCTATTTCTCTGCAGTCCTTCAGATTTAAATTTGCTATGTGTTTTTGGAGAGATATCAAACATTGAATCAGATTTAGTCAGCTGTCTTCTTAACTGTCACGGTATACACTTCCTAGTAGCAGCTGCAGCTTTGACACCTGCCATTAGGAGTGATTTTCCCTAATGAAAAATGTTTACTTTTTATACCTCCTGAGCCTGTTACATGCCATAGAAGGTTGGTGTTGGATAGCTGCCACAGTGGTAGATTTGAGAGGCTTCCTGGCCCGTGAGGAATGGAAATGAGCTCTTCTAGGATAGGCAAAGGAAATTCAATGCACACTCAAGTGCATACTGCCAGGATTAGAGAGATGTGAGTTATCAAGGCTGTCTTGCAGTTAGTTATGTAAATGCAGGTAAACACCATAATTGAAGAGAATGAGTGATGCCTTTCTCTAGGTCAGGGTGTAGGAACAGTAGGGATTACTCCTCTGTAGAAATTACTCCTATGCAGGAATTGCAAATGTCAAATGCAAGCTTTATGACACCTGGACATTTCTCATATATAAACACATTACCTCTTACATAACTTATTCTGCTTAGGATAAATGTACTATAGGCAGTAGTGTTTCTCTAAGTATTTTAATAGAGTATTTATATTTAAAGTATTTAACAGTATATTTTAAAGTAAAACTGAAAAAAATTCACTTAGAGGACTTCCATTCAAAATGATTACTTGCCAAGGGTTGGGGATTATCATAGTAGGGAGAATACTTTGACCATAAACTTCAGAGTTTCACAGGAGTGAGGCAGAAAGGTCTTTTATAAGTCAGCAAGGTTGAAGCCACATGTGGCGGGGTGAAATGAAGGTGACCTAACTGGAGAATGTAACAAAGAATTTCTTACCCTGGAGCCAATCTATTCTCAATCATGGCTGGATTTGATGCTGCTCAGGCTGAGGCTGGGCCAAGTTTAGGGGCCTGGAGGGAGGACAGACATTTTAGTTCAGTTAACAAGCGTTTTGATCCTATTGGTCAGTAGAGTAGGCAGTTTAGCTGATCATTGAGGCTATGGTTTTTCCCGTAGTCATGTATGGATGTGAGAGTTGGACTGTGAAGAAAGCCGATCACCAAAGAATTGATGCTTTTGAACTGTGGTGTTGGAGAAGACTCTTGAGAGTACCTTGGACTGCAAGGAGATCCAGCCAGTCCATTCTAAGGGAGATTAGTCTTGGGTGTTAATTGGAAGGACTGATGCTAAAGCTGAAACTCCAATACTTTGGCCACCTCATGCAATGAGTTGACTCACTGGAAAAGACTCTGATGCTGGGAGGGATTGGTGGTAGGAGGAGAAGGGGATGACAGAGAATGAGATGGCTGGATGGCATCACCGACTCGATGGACATGAGTTTGAGTGAACTCCGGGAGTTGGTGATAGACAGGGAGGCCTGGTATGCTGTGATCCATGGGGTTGCAAAGAGTCAGACACGACTGAGCGACTGAACTGAAGTGAACTGAATGGGACATAGAAAGGGAATTTAGAGGCATTGTGTCTGGCCTTGTGACAAGTGAACAAAGGGTGTGTATATGACTCTGATCCAGATCATGGGGGAAAGATGATTTTTTAGTGGTAAACTGTTTTCTGGAGCACAAAGGGTGAGTGAGTTTCTTAACTACTGTTTTCCGGGATCACAGAACTGAAGTAAAATTCATCACTAGTAAGGTTCAGTTACAATAATTAGAATTGCTTATTGCTGCAAGTAAAATAAAACTGAATTAAAAATGACAATCAAAAAGAGATTTGTTTTTCTTTTTTTCTTTTTGTTTTTCCTCTTTTTTAAAAATATTTATTTTTTTTAATTGGAGGCTAATTACTTTACATTATTGTATTGGTTTTGCCATACATTGACATGAATCTGCGAGGTTTGTTTTTCTAGCTAACAAGTAGTTTAGAGGTCAGCAGTTGCTGACTTGGATCAGTTTATCACTGTGGCTGGCAAAACTCTTTGAATCTTTTTAGTCCACATCCTCTTGTCTCTTGTCACAAAATAGCTTCTGCAGTTGTAGATATCATGTGTATATTCAAGACAGAAAGGAAGTGCCATATAGCTGCTTCTACCTGCATAGGAGACCAGAAAATTTATTAACTATGCAAATGACCACAGGGCGTCTCTCTGCAAGAAAGATAGTATGTGTTCTAACAAATATTCTATTTGTTCTACTAATTGTATTATTCACTTTTTAGTCACTAATTCTCTACCATTGAAAAAGTCTCTAGATATATGAAGGGTCACAAATTAAATATCTGATAAATGGAGTATAGAAAACCATGCAATGTATTTTACTTTAAATTAAAAAATGATCCATTCTTAGAACTAGTTTTCTGGAGGAGCCTTAGGAAAAGCCAAGAACATCTTGAGTAAACTTGTTTGAAGTCTTTGAAGTTTTAATATGGTTGACAAGTATAGCAACAAGTTTGAAAGAGTTTATATAATTTGCAAGAGACTTACACATCAATACTAAAAACATTGCCCAAATAAACTGATTTATTCTCTTTTCTTTTGTACAAACAATGGTACTCAATCTTGATGAGATACTCCTTTGATACTGGTGACTGTATAGAACAAACAACTATCTTAAAGATTTATGAAATGTAAAAAGACACTTCAAATATTAATGTCCTTTACTGTAAAATTTATCTTTAATAAAACTGCTTTCAAAATGAAAAAAAAATATAATTATATGGCTTATATGGAATAATTATTTCACAATATTTGCATTTGTAAAATTGTTTGGAAACAGAAATAGCTAATGAAAATAAATTAGGCATGATCTTTCCAGAGCTTTAAAATTATATTCTTTAAAATAAGAACAGTCGGTCAGTTCAGTCACTCAGTCGTGTCCAACTTTTTGTGACCCCATGGACAGCAGCATGCCAGGCCTCCCTGTCCATCACCAACTCCTGGAGCTTGCTCAAATTCATGTCCATTGTGTCGGTGATGCCATCCAACCATCTCATCCTCTGTTGTCCCCTTCTCCTCCTACCTTCAATCTTTCCCAGCATCAAAGTCTATTCTAATGAATCAGTTCTTCATATCAGGTGGCCAAAGTATTGAAGTTTCAGATTTAGCATCAGTCCTTCCAATGAACACCCAAGACTGATCTCCTTTAGAATGGACTGGTTGGATCTCCTTGCAGTCCAAGGGACTCTCAAGAGTCCAGCTCTTCTCCAACACCACAGTTCAAAAGCATCAATTCTTTGAAACTCAGCCTTCTCTGTAGTCCAGTTTTCACACCCATACATGACTACTGGAAAAACCGTAGCTTTGTCTATATGGACCTTTGTCAGCAAAGTAATGTCTCTGCTTTTTAATATGCTGTCCAGGTTGGTCATGGTTTTTCTTTGATGGGGCAAGCATCTTTTAATTTTATGGCTGCAGTGATTTTGGAGGCTAAGAAAATAAAATCTGTCACTGTTTCCATTGTTTCCCCAACTATTTGCCGTGAAGTGATGGGACCAGATGCCATGATCTTTGTTGATGACTGAGTGACTTTCACTTTCAAAATAAGAACACCACCCATTTATACCATGTTACTTTCATTTTGTAACATATGTTACAAAGAATTATTTATTTTCTTTAAAGAAATATGTATCATTCCAAAAAAGCAGCATACACATTCTTTTCAAGTGCACAGGGAACATTCTCTACAACTGACCACATACTAGAACACAAAACAAGCCTCAACAAGTTTAAGGGTTATAGATATTATTTCAAGCATCTTTTCTGACTACAATGACATGAAACTAGAAATCAATCCCAGAAAAACGGAAAAAAGAAAAAACAGTTACATGAAGACTAAACAGCATGCTACTAAAAAGTGTTTAAATGATAACATCAGAGAAGACACTAAGAAATACTTCAAGGAAAATGACAATGAAAACAGAACTATACAAACACTATGGAATGTGGCAAAATAGTTCTCAGAGAACAGTTCACATTGATACAGGCCTTCTTTAAGAAATAAGAAATCTCAGGTGAATAATCAAACTCACCACCTAAAATAATTAGAAAAAGAAGAGCAAACAGAACTTCAAGGAAGCTTAAGGAAGGAGTTAATAAAGTTCAGAGAGGAAATCAATAGAGATAAAAATAATGGAAAAATCAATAAAACCAAGACCTGGTACTTTGAAAGGATAAACAAATTTAATAAACCTATGGCCAGTTTCACCAAGAAGAAAAGAGGGAAGATCAAATAAACAAAATAAAAAGTGAAAGAGGAAAAACAACTGACTGAAGAAATATATATATGTGTGTGTATATATATATATATATATATATGACTATGAACAATTACATGCCAACAAATTTGACAAATTAGAAGAAATGGAGAACATTCTAGAATCATACGGCTCATCAAAACTGAATCAAGTAGAAATGATTGCTTGAACAGACCAATCACTAGAAGTGAAATAGAATCTTTAATTAAAAAAAAAAATCTGTACAAATAAAAATCCAAGACCAGATGACTTCACAGGCAAATTCTACCAAACACACAAAGAAGAATTTATACTGATCATTCTGATACTCATCTTAAAGTTTGAAGGGAAAGGAACATGCCCAAAGACATTCTATGGGGCCACCGTCACCCTGCTACTAAGACAAGACAAAGACACTACCAAAAAAGAAAATTACGTACCAATATCTTTTGATGAATATACATGCAATAATGCTTGATAAAATATTTGTAAATTGAATTGAACAACACATAAAAAAATTATGCACCATGACCAAATGGGATTCATCCTAGGGCCACAAGCCTGGCACGACACATACAAATAACTCTGTGATATACCACATCAACAAAAGAAAAGACAAAACCACATAATAATTTTAATAGATGCAAAACAAGAATTTGATAAAATTTCACATCAATTCATGATAAAACTCTTATGAAAGTGAATATAGAGGAAACATGTCTCAATATAATAAAAACTGACAAATCCACAGCCAACATGAAAATCTATGGTGAAAAGTTGAAAGCCTTTCCAATAAAATAGGGAACAAAACAAGGATACCTACGCTCACCACTTCTCTTCAACGTGGTATTGAAGACATGTGTCTTAGCCATAGCAGTCAGACAAGAAAAATGAATAAAATATATTCAGAATGGTAGGGAAAAGGTAAAATTGTCATTACATGCATGGACATAATCCTCCATATACAAAACACTAAAGACTTCACACCAAAATATTAGAACTTACAAATTAATTCAGCAAAGTAGCAGGATACAAGATTAACATACAGAAATCAGTTGCGTTTATTTATGCTAGCAGTCATATATCAGAAAGGGGATTAAAGAAAAAAAAAGCTTTAAATAATGAATCAGAAAAGTAAAATACCTAGGAATAAACATGACCAAGGAATTGGAAGACTTACATGCTGATAAATATAAAACATTAATAAAGGAAATTAAATAAGATTAAAAAAACCCAGATTTAAAAAATCCAAACTCTTGGATTGGAAGAATTTTGTTAAAATGGCCATACTACCCAAAGCAATATACAGATTTAATGCAATGCCTATCAACATATTTATGATAGTTTTCCCAGAATTGTAACAAATAATTCTAAAATTCATATGGAAACATAAAATACAAAGAATTGCCAAAACAATCCTGAGGACAAAGAGCAAAGCAGGAGGCATAACCTTCAAACAGTACTACATAGCTACAGTAATTAAATCAGCATGGTACTGGCACAAAGACAGACATTCAGGTCAATGGAACAGAATAGACAGCACAGCAATAAACCCACATACCTATGGACAATTAATCTTTGATAAAGGAAACAAGAATATACAATGGGGAAAATGCAGTCTTCTTAGCAAGCAGTGTTAGGAATGTTGGACAGCCACATGTAAATCAATGAAGTTAGAACATATCTTCACACTATACATGAAAGTAAACTAAAAATACCTTAAAATTTAAATATAAGACAAGACACCACATAATTCCTAGAAGAAGCAAAACATTCTCTGATATAACGCATACAATGTTTTCTTAGTTCAGTTTTCCAAGGCAATGGAAATAAAATAAAAAATAAACAAATGGAACCTAATGAAACTTACAGGATTTTTCATAGCAAAGGAAACCATAAACAAAACAGAAAGGCAGACTATGGACTTGGAGAAAATATTTGCAAATGATGCCACTGACATGGCTTAATTTCCAAAAGATAAAAACATGCCCTATAATTCAATAGCAAAAACCAAACAACCCAACCAAAAAATGAGCAGAAGACCTAAATAGATATTTCTCCAAAGAGGATATATACGGATGGCCAATAGGAATATGAAAAGGTGCTCATCATCACTAATTATTAGAGAAATGAAAATCCAAACAACACTGGTACCACCTCAAATCAGTCATAATGGACATCATTAAAAATCTACAAATAATAAATCCTAGAGAGAGTGTGGAGAAGAAGGAACCTCTTAACAGCATTGGTGGCAATGTAATTTGATGCAGTCATGGAAAAAATTATGGAGGTCATAAAAAAACTAAAAATAGATTTGCCGTATGATCCAGCAATCCCACTTCTGGGCATATAATCAGAAAAACTATAATTCAAAAAGATAAGTGTACTCATATGTTCATAGCAGCACTATTTATAATAGTCAAGACATGGAAACAAATTAAATGTCCACCAATAGATGAATGGATAAAGAAGATGTGGTATACATACACACACACACACACACACACATATATATATAATTATCACGGAGTCATTATAAAGAATGAGATAATGCTATTTGCAGCAACATAAATGAACCTATAGATAATCATACTAAGTGAAGTTCAGGTCAGAAAGAGAAAGACAAATATCATATGCTATCACTTATATATGGAATCCAAAGTATGACACAGATGAGCATGTTTATGAAACAAAAACAGACTAACAGATATAGAGAACAGACTTGTGGTTGCCTGGGGGAGATGGAGCAGGGGCGTGAAGCACTGGGAGTTTTGGTCTCGCAGATGCAAACTTTTACATATAAGATGGGTAAACAACAAAATCCTACTGTATAGCCCAGGAACTGTATTCAATATTCTGTGATAAACCATAATGGAAAAGACTATGGAAAAGAAGGTATGTATATCTATAACTGAATCACTTTACTAAACAGCAGAATTTAATACAACACTGTAAATCAATTGTACTTCAATAGAAAGTTTTTAAAAGAGAAGAAATATATCATATATTGCAATTAGGTATTTTTGGATTTTAGCATTACATACCATTTAAATTTTTTCCCATTTTATAATTTTTCTTAAGAATATGAATTATTTTTATAGTTATAAAAATTCACTTTATTTTTTCAAAGACAAAATGAAGTTGTGAATATGTTTGCTGAGGTCCTCTTTCAAAGGAAATGATTCTTTGATGCAAGAATTTGGAAGGGGTTGCTAAACACCTGTAAAGAACATTTGATTGCTGGACAAGGAAAGATGTCATCACAATTTGTCCTCTGGTGTTCTGGCATTTCTTAGTCTTGCCTTGAAGGGAGTGTTTGAAGAAAGATGTCATGATAGTTCATTCTTGGGTATTCACGTAAATCACACTGCTTTATTTTTCTCTTCCTTGAGGGCTTTCTCTTTTCTCTTCTGTAATATTGCAGAACTGAAGTCACTAAGGGCTAAAATTATCAATACATTCAGGAGGGATGGGAGCTAGTTCCAGGGAGCAGTTTGTCTTCATTCACCCAGGTAAGCAAAGTTAATTCATGTGAAGTTGGGGAGATCATAATCTCTATACATAGCTATCTTTTTGCTCACTGTGTATAGGAAATGGGGCCACATTATTCCTGAACAGAAGCTAATTCTTTGTCTTCCAAAGCTAACGAAAACGTGTGTGGGTGTTGATGTGTGCTGGGTATAAAGCCTCATCTTCTTCCCATCTGTGAAGTTGATGGGAGGAGACAGAAGGAGAAGGAGGACTTTCCTCTTGAGTCCTGTCCTTCCTGTGGAGCATCCATGGCACAGCACGCATGGGGGTCAGACCTACCAGTTTCTCATTTGCTGATTGGAAACTCTTGGTATAATGCCACATACTCTTAGAGCTGAAACATCCTTATGAATTCAGTTTCAATTTTACCTTCTATTTTCTGCCAGGTACTTTCACAGACATCTGAGATTCCTAAACTGAGAATTATTGTTATGCCACCTAAGCCAGGAGACCCTTGAAGCATCAGGATCTCTAGAAAGATTTTCACGTTTACACCTTGACTTCACATAAGTTCTTGGAACAGTGTTTAAGAATGTGGGTTGATTCATCTTTGATTAGCCATTAGGGCTGCATTTGTACCTGAAAGTATAGGTACATTTAAAAGGCTCATTTTTGTTTCTTTTATTTGTTTGTTTTCATACTGGAATTAAGTCATTAGTTTAATCTTAACAATGAACCCTTTGGCAAGAGGGTCACGAATTTTGCAATGAACCTTTTGGCAGGGGGTTCAGGAATTAGTTGCCATTGTACAGAGAGTAAAGTGTATCCACTCCAGCCTACATCCTCACAGAATATGGCTTAACATGAAAACAAGGAAAATCTCTTGTACTTAGAAATTTAGAAATGATCTTTTTTTCTGAAAAAAGACTAGTACGGTTTGAAGCTGGCGTTTCTTCCCCCATTTTGTTCTTTTTTTTTCCTTTAAAAATTTTTTAATTGGAGGATAATTGCTTTACAATGCTGTGTTGGTTTCTGCAATACAACAGCATGAATCAGCCATAAGTATACATATATCCTCTCCCTCTTGTATCTCTCCTCCATTCCTCCCACACTCCATCCCACCCCTCTAGGTTGTCACAGAGCACTAGGCTGTGTTATACAACAGCTTCCACTAGGTTTCTATGTCACATATATTAATGTGTATGTTTCAATGCTGCTCTCTCAGTTTGTCCCACCCTGTCCTTCTTATGTTGTATCCACAAAACTGTTCTCTATCTACATGTATCCCTTTTTCATTCTTTTATACACAATTTTTATAGAAAAAAAAAGCAGTTGCTGAAAAATTCCATCTTGGAATTGGTAAAACAATAATGTTTTGGATTTCATTACGGCCCATGGTTATCTAAAATAGTCTGAACTCTGTCTATGTGACATTTCCCCATGAGTGTTTAATAAGCACTTCAAACTCAACATGCTCAAAGTAGAACTCTTGGACAGCCCACAGATCACCACCTCTGAAAGCTTTCTCTGTCTAGAAAATGGATCTCCCATCGACCTGGTTGTTTAAGCAAATGTTACAAGATTTGTTCTAGCTATCTCTGTCTCTACAGCCAACCTGTCAGCATTTCTGTTGACATTACTTCCAAAACGTTTCCCTAAATTACTGCCTTCTCCCCATCACTGTTGTTACCACTCTGGCCAATTGTCAACCTGTCGTCTCTGGATCATTGTACTGGTCTTCTAACCCATCTCCTTACTCACTTATGATCTATTTTTACCAAGAAGCAAGAACTATTAAAAAATATCATTTCCCTATTTTAAGTTATTGACTGGCTTTCCATAGCTACTAGAATAAAATCTTTTTGCCCATTGCCTTGGTTCACAAAGACCCTTGGCCCCAGCCCCCACTACCTCTCTGACCTCAGCTCCTATCACTTTTCCCCATCACAGTTCTCTGGTCTCCCTGACTTTCTGTTCTTTGAGTAAGATAATCCATCAGCCTGTGGGCCTTCTCCCTATCAGGAATGGGCTTTTCTCATCTTCCCATGGCCAGCTCCTTCTAATACTCAGAACAAACTCTTCTGATAAATCCCTATAGGGACATTCCCTGAACCCCTGATGATATGCAACAAACCACCAGCCCCCACAAACTAGACACCATTTATCACATAACCTTCTGTTATCCTACTTAAATTGCCTGGATAGCACCTGTGGCAAAGAATAGATCTATGACAGCAAGATCAGCAAGATCTTCACCTGTTTTTTCACCATTGCATTACGAAGACTGCAGAGAAGATGCCCAGTAGTGAGATGGCACAAGCAGCTACTTTTCATATGCTGTGTAATAGAAACTTGGTAATCACTAGGTTGTTTCTACCTGTTCTCATTTTACAGCCAACTGGACTTTATGAGTATAAGATCTTTGGTACTCTGAGAGCTCCACCAGATCTACTTGTAGATACCTGTATGGATTTAGGCTATATAAGACGGCGGATCCCACAAGTTACAGGTGAGTGACATGTAATCCTTTAAAAAAAATCAATTCAAAGGTAGAATCTATTGCTATTTTCCCTTACCAGTAGAGATCAATAGGTTTATTTTCTATTATACAATGTTTCATTTTAAATTTTGGCTTAAATATCTAAGATGCTGGGCTGAAATATGTCTTCAATATTTCTAGGACTTCCTTTTTATACTTTAATAGATTCATTCTACTGTTTGCTCCTGTTTGAACTTACTACAAGTTTCTTGTCATCTCATATATATATATATACACCTGGAAGAGCATGGCAGGCTTCTTGGAGGAGGTGGTATCTGAACTTTGCTTGACAAATTGAATCAAAGTTTTATAAACAGCAAGAATATATGTACATGGTGAGGTGAAAAATGAAGGGTGAGTGGGTTAAGGACATTTGGCCCAGGGAACAGTATGAGGCATGGAACAACAGGAATTTTTTTTTTTTTTTAATCTGTGAGCAGTTGGGTGTTTTTAGTTGTTGGGGTAGCAGAATCTGGAATTAGCCTGGGACGAGAGTCCAGAGACTCAAGGGTCTAGTCTGGTCACCTCGCTACACTTCCTAGATTTTTCCCAGAAATGATGGAGAATTATGAGTGGCATTAGATAGGGGATCTTTCTGGCGCTCAGAGTGGGGAGTGATCTCTGCTGTCCCAGGCACAATGGAACAGGTACAGCTAGCCCAGGGACCAGAAACCCTGACAGTCACTTGCTGTGGTTAAGAATCCTGGTTGCAAGGAAGAAAAGCTAACAAATTGCAGTGTAATGAAAGGGAAAAGTGTTTATTGGTTCATGATATTGAAAATCCATGGTTGTCTGGCTTCCAGGATAGCTGCACATAATAGTTCATTTCTCCAGCTTGACTCTGTTTTTTTCCGTATTGACCACATTCTCAGGCAGACTCTGCGTCATGCAGGCTTACACTCTATCCAAGTGTACAACCCCAGAGGGACAGCAGCTTTCCTACTGATGGCATCCAGAGTCTCGGGATTGGCTCTTATCGCCTCAGCCTGGATCATACATTATTTCCTTGGGGCTGCTTGTCATGGTTTAGGGCCACACACTGTTTTCAAACACTCTTACTTTATGGAGAATGGTGGTGCCATATATTCGAGGGAGAAGCCGGATGTTCTCTGTCCATCTTCCTACCAGTTGTGGTTCAGTCCTGTGCTGCAGCCATTTGCAGAGCCTCTGACTTGAGGTACTTGCTATCAACAGTCCACACCACGGAGTATGGTCCAGAGGCTGCAGTGGTTTGACTTTTCTGGAATGATTCTGACATTCTTAACCGAACTCTGGTCCTCCCAGATCTTCTATAAGCTACCTAAGAACCTTTACAAGGCCACTCTTCTGCCTAAACTTGCTAGAGTGGCAAGCCACGATTCTGTCCACATATGCCTTCCCTGAACTAATCACTGTGACCAGGTTCTGCTCATTTTCCCAGCCCTGAAATTAACACTGAGTCAGTCTGGGCATACCAGACCACCTGACCTGCCTCTTGAGAAACCTGTATGCAGGTCAGGAAGCAACAGTTAGAACTGGACATGGAACAACAGACTGCTTTCAAATCAGGAAAGGAGTACGTCAAGGCTGTATATTGTCACCCTGTTTATTTAACTTATATGCAGAGTACACCATAAGAAACGCTGGGCTAGATGAAGCACAAGTTGGAATCAAGATTGCCAGGAGAAATATCAATAACCTCAGATATGCAGATGACACCACCCAGAAAGCGAAGAACTAAAGAGCTTTTTGATGAAAGTGAAAGAGGAGAGTGAAAAAGTTGGCTTAAAATGCAACATTCAGAAAACTAAGATCAAGGCATCTGGTCCCATCACTTCATGGTAATTAGATGGGGAAACAGTGGAAACAGTGGCTGACTTTATTTTGGGGGGCTCTAAAATCATGGCAGATGGTGATTGCAGCCATGAAATTAAAAGATGCTTATTCCTTGAAGGAAGGTTATGACTAACCTAAATAGCATATTAAGAAGCAGAGACATTACTTTGCTAACAAAGGTCCACATACTCAAAGCTATGTTTTTCCCAGTAGTCATGTATGGATATGAGAGTTGGACAATAAAGAAACCTGAGCAGTGAAGAATTGATGCCTTTGAACTGTGGTGTTGGAAAAGACTCTTGAGAATTCCTTGGACTGCAAGGAGATCCAACCAGTCCATCCTAAAGGAGATCAGTCCTGAGTGTTCATTGGAAGGACTGATGTTGAAGCTGAAACTCCAATACTTTGGCCACCTGATGCAAAGAGATGACTCATTTGAAAAGACCGTGATACTGGGAAAGATTGAAGGCAGGAGGAGAAGGGGATGACTGAGCATGAGATGGTTGGATGGCATCACCGACTCAGTGGATATGAGTTTGAGTGAACTCCAGAAGTTTGTGATGGACAGGGAGGCCTGGCATGCTTCAGTCCATGGGGTCTCAGAGTCAGACACGACTGGGCAACTGAACTGAACTGAACAGTCCTGCTTAAACCACATAGAGTTGAAGGAGGTAAATGGTGATGCCCTGAAGGAGAATGAGATTCTGGTGCAAGAAGGGGAGAGTCATAGCAGATCAGGCAAAAGCAGCAAATGTCTACTCATTCACTTCCTTTCAAGGTCATCTTCAACCTCTAGTAGTAATGGACTGATAAATTCTTTTACTCCATGGTCTGCTTCTAATAGGTTTTTTTCCATCAAAAGTTGAATTAAATAACACATTTCTGTGCTGTCAGCACCTTCTCCAGGGATTCTCTTGGTTCTTTCAGAAGCTTAGGCTTGGCTCCTTCTCTAAATGGTTAGTTAGAAGCTTCCCCCACAGCTTGAGCACAGAGGCTGTGCACTTCATAGCATCGCTTTACTCTCTCTCTCCAAGAGCTGATGCTATTTGCACACAGTAGCATGGTGCATATTAAGGAGATTTGATCCCTGTAACTGTGACGTAAAGCAACATAACATAGTTAAGCCACTTTCTAGCTTTTCAGGAAGGACACTAACCTGTCTGAAAACTTCATTTCTAAACTGGGTTGTTCAGTTCCAGGACACCTGTAATATGTCACAAAGTTTAAGGTGAGGAGAAAGGTCACAACAGAAAAATTATTGGTACTGTAGTGCCATCAGATGATAGCCAAGATTTTAGAACTTGAAAATTTATTTTCGGTTGCCTAATTTTGTTTCACTGCCTTCTGTCTTAGACTGTTGTTTGTGGTATACAATGAACAAGTTTTGTTGCATTCTTTTATTTTTACTGTGTTTTTATATCTACTAGACACTGTCCCTGGAAAACAAGATTTCAGTGGTTCTAAATATCTGACTTTCTCTAAAATTCACTGCCTCATGAGTTAGTAATCCCTATAAGGTTGTCGTATGAAAATTTCTTGTTAATTGAAGCCAAAGGGACTTCCAGATGCAATAACGTCATTTGTGTTGTTTTTTTCTGTTTGTTTTGCTTTGTTTAATAGAAGCCTATGAAACAGCATGCAATGGAGAAACAGTGATCTACATGAAACTGGAGTTCCCTTTTATAGTGTCCCCCAGAGATGTATCCTTTTCAAAATAATACTATTATTCAGCTTTCTAAGTATTTTTGTTCACCATGGCCGTGACCCAATGGCAGTATATTTAGAAGGTGTGGACAACATTGTCTTTGACTCTTGCATAAGCATCTGCTAAAGCTGTTGCTTCTTGTGTAGCTTTCAGAGACCATGCAGTGTGATTTCTGGGTCTGACAACATCTATAATTGTGGGAAGGCAACTCATACTTCCCTGAGAATTTTCCTAGAAAATCCTTGTACTGCAGATTTGGGGGCCTGAAAACAACTTTTCCTTAAGAGTATTCAGTACACCCCCTCAGTCTGTAGAAGAGGAAGCAGGGACCCAGAGAGTTAAGGTGACCGAGGCACACAGACAGGCGGTTAGCAGCCGACTCGGGGATGGAACTCAGGCCCCATATTTCCAGCTCTCTCCACCTCCCCTCCTCCCCCAGCATTGGCTCTGGACCCTGTGTGTTTGTGTGTGTTTACTGCTCAGTTTCTTAAAATCGAATTACCTTCCCTGTAATAGTGCCATAGACATAGTGGCTGATCTGTGAATCTTTATGGAGGTGAAATGCTTATATTACTCTTGGTGAACCAGAACCCGTGAGGACATTTTCCAACTTATATTTGGGTATCCACATATCTTCCTGTGGTCACCAGGTGTAAGTAACCTTGCCTGACCATCCTCTGTGCCCAGAAGTCAATGATTAGGGCTTAAGGGGAGGACAGAGAACAATGACCCCATTGTTTCCTGAGTGAAATTCTGCTTCAGTCTTTCTCAAAGGCCCCCATCAAACCTGTCTACAGGCAGTGTTACTCTCATTTCTTGCACAGTGAAGCCAAATCTCAGAAAAATTAATTTACCCAGGATCACAGCTGTTAAATGACCAATCCTCTGAGATCTCATTTCTTTATTGGAGAAAGGAGGAATGGGTTCCCCTCATAAATAGAGTAGCAACGAATCATTTACAGGTGGGCTGTGAAAGTGCTGCACTCAATGCCAGCAAATTTGGAAAACTCGGCAGTGGCCTCAGGACTGGAAAAGGTCAGTTTTCATTCTAATCCCAAAGAAAGACAGTGCCAAAGAATGCTCAAACTACTGCACAATTTCACTCATCTCACACGCTACTAAAGTCATGCTCAAAATTCTCCAAGCCAGGCTTCAGCAATACGTGAACAATGTACTTCCAGATGTTCAAGCTGGTTTTAGAAAAGGCAGAGGCACCAGAGATCAAATTGCCAACATCCACTGGATCATAGGAAAAGCAAGAGAGTTCCAGAAAAACATCTATTTCTGCTTCATTGACTATGCCAAAGCCTTTGACTGTGTGGATCACAATAAACTGTGGAATATTCTGAAAGAGATGGGAATAGCAGACCACCTGACCTGCCTCTTGAGAAACCTGTATGCAGGTCAGGAAGCAACAGTTAGAACTGGACATGGAACAACAGACTGGTTCCAAATAGGAAAAGGAGTACGTCAAGGTTGTATATTGTCACCCTGCTTATTTGACATATATGCAGAGTACATCATGAGGAACGCCGGGCTGGAAGAAGCACAAGCTGGAATCAAGATTGCGGGAGAAATATCAATAACCTCAGATATGTAGATGACACCACCCTTATGGCAGAAAGTGAAGAAGATTTACAAAGCCTCTTGATGAAAGTGAAAGAGGAGAGTGAAAAAGTTGGCTTGAAGCTCAACATTCAGAAAACTAAGATCATGGCATCTGGTCCCATCTCTTCATGGGAAATAGATGGGGAAACATTGGAAACAGTGTCAAACTTCATTTTTTTGGGCTCAAAAATCACTGCGGATGGTGATTGCAGCCATGAAATTAAAAGACGCTTACTCTTGGAAAGGAAAGTTATGACCAACCTCTACAAAGGTCCATCTAATAAAGGCTATGGTTTTTCCCATGGTCATGTATGGATGTGAGAGTTGGTCTGTGAAGAAAGCTGATCACCGAAGAATTGATGCTTTTGAACTGTGGTGTTGGAGAAGACTCTTGAGAGTTCCTTGGACTGCAAAGAATTCCAACCAGTTCATTCTAAAGGAGATCAGTCTTGGGTGTTCATTGGAAGGACTGATGCTAAAGCCGAAACTCCAATACTTTGGCCTCCTCATGTGAAGTGTCGACTCACTGGAAAAAACTCTGATGCTGGGAGGGATTGTTGGCGGGAGGAGAAGGGGACGACAGAGAATGAGATGGCTGGATGGCATCACCAACTCGATGGACATGATTTTGAGTGAACTCCGGGAGTTGCTGATGGACAGGGTGACCTGGCGTGCTGTGATTCATGGGGTCGCAAAGAGTTGGACACGACTGAGCGACTGAACTGAACTGAACTGGGCTTCCCAGGTGGCTCAGTGGTGAAGAATCTGCCTGCCAGTACAAGATTTGTAGGAACTGTGGGTTTGAGCCCTGGTTAGGAAGATTCCCTGGAGGAGGACATGGCAACCACTCCAGTATTCTTGCCTGGGAAATCCTATGGACAGAAAACCTGTCACGCTACAGACCATGGGGTCACAAAGAGGCAGACCAGTTGGGAACTGAGTATGTACACAATGCCTGCTATGAAAAGAGAACGCCAGGTGGGAGGCAACAGGATTTTGCAGGGAAGTTAGGCAGAACAAGCAGGAAGTGAACTGACAGTTTAAGGGAGGAAACACCAAGTGGAGGCAACAAAATCATTTCCTTTTGCTTCTGACTTGTGGGCTTTCCTTTTATCCATCTGAGAAGTTTCACTCTTGTCTTGCCTTGACTCGCAGTGTAGTGCGTCTATGTGCAGCAGCGGCGAGAGCTGGACTTCAGAGGGCGGAAGATTCATGTGGTCCTGGCCAAGAGCACCTCGGTGCCACAGTTTCCAGAGAGGTCAGGCTTCATCCGGGTGACGCAGTGCCAGGTGAAGCTTGCCATGGAGAGCGATGGCAGGGGCGGGAGCAAAGGTAAAAAGAAGGCACCTGTTGGTGTGCTGGTGCACCCTGTGAAGGCTGCAGTGACTGTGAGGCTCATAAAATACATGATACATTTTCCCTGAGATCAGAGAACTGGGCATGGGTTCAAAGGAAACAGAAGAGACTCAATTCATCCCTGAAGTTTGGCTACAATGCAAGGTGGATGTTTAAATCTGATCAATCTAATTTTTACTTACTCTTGCATTGTCCCAATGAAATCAGAACATTGAAGTGA
Source organism: Moschus berezovskii (assembly GCF_049115385.1). Lineage (NCBI taxonomy): Eukaryota > Metazoa > Chordata > Mammalia > Artiodactyla > Moschidae > Moschus > Moschus berezovskii. The sequence continues at coordinate 18,037,225 of NC_142479.1, forward strand.
ACCAAAAGTTAGGAATTCATGTCAGGCTGCTCTTGTGCTGCACATTCTGGCTGGAGATGAGCAGGGAGTCTAGTGGGACCATCTCTGAGGAGGTACCCCTCACTCAGCAAAAACTAAGGGACTCAGGACCTGTCTGCCTTGAGTTAAATACTCAGGAGAGAATCTGGGAGGGGTTGATGTGGCCACCTGCTGGACTAGAATGGGTGTGGCCTTGAGAGTGCAGTGAAATCTGAATGGTAGTTCTGATGTGTGTTAGATCTGCCGCCTTGGATGCATCATCCCCTTAGAAGTCTCAATTTTATCATTTATAAACTGGAGTTTAATTTTATCAACTTTTATAATTAAGATAATTGAGAGAAATAATTAAGTGAGATACATATCCAAATATCTAGCACTTATGCTATGCTATGTAATGCTATGCTAAGTCACTTCAGTCGTGTCCAGCTCTGTGGACTGTAGCCCGCCAGGCTCCTCTGTCCATGGGGATTCTCCAGGCAAGAATGCTGGAGTGGATTGCCACACCCTCCCCATCTAACACTTTCCACGGTTTTAATAATTAGCAGCAGAATGTGCCTTGACTGTTTGCCAAAGTGTGTATACAAGTCTCCCATAAAGGAGATAGGAGAGTTCACTTGAATTGTGTGTTACCTTCCTCCTTAATTTCTTGGTCTGAATATAAACCTGGATGTTTGCTGCTGTATTTTTCCTCTTTTTGAATTGTCTTTTCTTTCCCTCTCTAGTATTCATTTGTTGCTTCGTAAACCCTGGTGGCTGGATTCCATCCTGGATCATCAACTTGGTTGCCAAGGTGAGACCCCCAGAGGCAGGAGGGAAAGTATGCTTGACAAATGCTGACTTTCTGTGGGGCTGTTAGACTGAAGAGATGTGCCATCTCAGGCCTCATGATGCTCTTTTACGAAGCAGCACGGTTGACTGACTCTGGTTAGGCCTGGGGTTGCCAACACCCAGGACTGAGGCTGGGATAAAAGACCAAAATCTTTACCTAGAATATCAGCTCCCCACGACTTTCCCACCAAGATCCCACCAGCATCACTCTCTGGAACCTTTGGACAATATCCTGCTCCTTGTAGGAACAAGGGTGCTTTTGGACCCTGTATCTGCTTATGGAGGGGTTAGGCCAACATGGCTTGGGAGACAATGAGTTATGTTCAAGCCTGGGGAAGCCTCCAGTTTCATTTTTGTGTTTTCTTTCTATAAGGAGAAGGGACTTCAGTGGCATGCAGATCACTCATGGAGATCATTCAGTCTGCTTTGTGAGGTCCTACTTATGGGCTGGTGGGCTCACCAATTCCCAGGGAGAGTGAAAAAGTACACAAACTTGAGTAAAACACATCATAGTTTGAATTCTGGTCCCTACTTCCGACTATGTAATCTAGGGAAGCTATCACTTTCTTCCCTCCAAAAAAAGAAAAAAAAATGCGGGGGTGGATATTTCCACAATGTAGAGAAGGAGTAACCAAAACAACATTTAGGGAAAGTCTGGGCAATGTTCAACGCTAACTGAGGGATGACAGACCCCACCTCTTGCTCCCAATTCTTACCAATTTCTAATTTTGTAAAGCAAGGTCTTTTCATCCTTTTGGAAGAATCACACAGCCCACCCCAGCCCCATTTCCTGAGTTTTCTTTTTCTTTTAAAAAGTAGTGTCTTAGAATTGTCTTAGCTTTCTACTAGCAAGAGCTAAAATATGCAAGGTCTGACAGCTGTGGCCCCTACCTTACCTGCGCCCTGAGTCTCACCTTTTTCATCATCAATGATAACATTCTGTTGAAATCTTATCAGGAGCCCTATTGTCATATTTATTATTCTCCAAGGCATCTTCCTTCACCTTTGCCACATCCTGAGAATCAAGAGTAGTTGCTGTGAGGACAGAGTAAAGGCAATCTCCTTTTCTTTGCAGAATGGAATTCCTGGCTTCCTGACTGACTTGGCGGATGCCTGCCTGAGGCGCCAGAGGAGAACCTAAGAGAGATTTTGGAGCTTTTTGTTTATGAATGATGTCCCTGGAAGTGCCACAACTACTGATGCTCAGCTTGTCTGTCATTTTTCCATCTCAGAAACCTGCACACTCTCCAGCACCTTGTGCCCAGTGTGCCAGCCTGATGCCTAGCTTCCTTTCCCATTCTCCCCTCTCTGGGACACACGGCCTGGTTTCACTGTAGAATGTGGGTCAGATTTGGAAAAGCCTTGTTTGTTTATTTTTTAAAAGGGGAATCCTCAGGAGGGAACCCAGTCATTCCATTGTTCCATTCTAGGGGGATGGTTGGCAGAGGAGTGGTAACATTGCCTAAGAGTGACTGACCCGAGAAAGTTGTCTCCTTCCCACATGTGAGTTTTTGCAACACGAGAGGGTGACTTCTTGTTGCAGGTGCATTACCTTCAGAGTTGACTCACAGTACAGCAAGAGTGGAAGACTCATGCCCATTTCCCTTTTCTTTGCTGACTTGATTTGCCTGATTTCAGATGATAATCTAGTAAGTCTTTCCCCATTTCTATTTGTAGAGGATCATGAGTGGTTTCTATTTCAAATCATTTTGAAAAACGTTGCAGACCCGACTACATGTATAGTGTGGTGATGGTTATCTGAATACTGGTGTCTAGGTTTTTCTCTGCCACTGGAGAAGGCTGTCTGTACCTCACTGAGGCATCAAGACAGCCCTGAGAGTTAACAGAAACCAACTTGTTTTACACACAGCATTGAATAAATTGTCTTTTAGGCAAGAAATGGATTTCTCTTCTAGAATGTTTGGAGATGTAGGAGGGATAATTGTTGTTGTTCAGTTTCTCAGTCATATTTGTCTCTTTTCAACCCCATGGACTGCAGCATGCCAGGCTTCCTGTCTTACACATCTCCCAGAGCTTGCTCAAACTCATGTTCTATGAGTCAATGATGCCATCTAACAATCTCATCCTCCATGTCTCTGTTCTCCTCCTGCCCACAATCTTTCACAGCATCCGGGTCTTTTCCAATCAGCTGGCTCTTTGCATCAGATGACCAAAGTATTGGCATTTCAGCTTCAGCATCAGTCCTTCCTATGAGTATTCAGGATTTATTTCCTTTAGGATTGACTGGTTTGATCTCCTTGAAGTCCAAGGGACTCTCAAGAGTCTTCTGCAACACCACAGTTCAAAAGCATCAATTCTTTGGTGCTCAGTCTTCTTTATGGTCCAACGCTCATATCTGTACATGACTACTGGATAGAAAACATAGTTTTGACTGGAAAGATATTTGTAGGCAAAGTGACGTTTCTGCTTTGTAATGTACTTTCTGGGTATCTCACTGGGTTGACAGTGGCCTGCTTCAGGTTCAGAGGCACTGGCAGCAGCAGTCCTGGGAGGCATGGCAGGCATACTGGCATAAGTCCTTTAGGAGGAGGTTGCCATCACCCCTACTATAGAGTCTATCAGTTCAGTTCAGTCGCTCAGTCATGTCCGATTCTTTGCAAACCCATGAATCACAGCATGTCAGGCCTCCCTGTCCATCACCAACCCCCGGAGTTCACTCAACCTCATGTCCATCGAGTTGGTGTTGCCATCCAGCCATCTCATTCTCTGTCGTCCCCTTCTCTTCCTGCCCCCAATCCCTCCCAGCATCAGAGTCTTTTCCAGTGAGTCAACTCATCACATGAGGTGGCCAAAATATTGGAGTTTCAGCTTTAGCATCAGTCCTTCCGATGAACACCCAGGATTGATGTCCTTTAGAATGGACTGGTTGGATCTCCTTGCAGTCCAAGGGATTCTCAAGAGTCTTCTCCAGCACCACAGTTCAAAAGCATCAATTCTTCAGCGATCAGCTTTCTTCACAGTCCAACTCTCACATCCATACATGACCACTGGAAAAACCATAGCCTTGACTAGACGGACCTAGGTTGGCAAAGTCATGTCTCTGTTTTTTAATATGCTATCTAGGTTTGTCATAACTTTTTTCCATGGAGTAAGCGTCTTTTAATTTCATGGCTGCAATCAGCATCTGCAGTGATTTTTGAGCCCCAAAAAATAAAGTCTGACACTGTTTCCACTGTTTTCCCATCTATTGCCTATGAAGTGATGGGACCAGATGCCATGATCTTTGTTTTCTGAATGTTGAGCTTCAAGCCAACTTTTTCACTTAGCCTACCATAAAGACTGTAAACTCTAGGACTGGTCTACCTCAGGCCAGACTACAGGGAGGGAGCACAGTTCCACCTACCAGCAGAAAATTGGATTAAACATTTACTGAACATGGCCCTGCATACCAGAACAAGTCCCAGTTTTCCCCACAGTCAGTCCCTCCCATCAGGAAACTTGCACAAACCTCTTATCCTCATCTATCAGAGGGCATACAGAATGAAAACCACCATTACAGAAAACTAACCAAAATGATCGCATGGGTCACAGTATTATGTAACTCAGTGAAACTAAACCATGCCATGTAGGGCCACCCAAGAAGGACAGGTCATGGTGAAGAGTTCTGAGAATATGTGGTCCACTGGACAAAGGAATGGCAAACCACTTCAGCATTCTTGCCTTGGAAAGGGATAATAGTTCCCTTATTATTGAATTAGTATCGTGGTTGACCCTACAGTTTTCTCTCAGGAATTCTACCTAAGTCATCCACTTCTCCCACCACCAGAGGACTTCCCATTTTTAGGCTATCAAGCTACCTGTTTTTGCTGTCAGGATCACTTCTGTTAGCAAAGGGTAGGCCTGCATCTTCCCAGGTTCATGCCAAGTCAATAAAAGACTGCATTTCTTTCCAGTAGATCCAGAACCATCCTATGCTTCCCTCTAAAACATATGTCAATCCCTGCTGCAATCACTGTAGTCACATGGATAGAACTGTGCAAATTAATAACTACTTCACAAATGTGTCATTAAAATATCACTATCAGTAAGGTGGCTGGAATTTACTTTTAGGTAAAATAAATGGAATGTCTCATGTAAGAGGTCAAGTTACCAGTCATTTGTCATTGAAAGACAAGTACTAAAATTATATCCTTTGAGTAGAGAGTTGACATGAAATGCTGTCAGGCAAATTGTATATTTAAACAGTATTTGATGATCTGCTAAAAACACTAAGATTAATAAAGATACTAACATTCTAGGTAGGAGGTTTTTTAAAAGTCACGTAGCTTGCTTTGATTAGTAGAATTAAGGCCCTTTTGAAATTTAACATTTCTGAATCAGGGATGACAGTCCTACACAGCATTGAAATTTGAGGTTACATGGGGAACTGAGAACCTGTGAACAAACAGTAAGCTTCTTATTGTTCAGTCATTAAGATATGTTCAACTCTTTTGACCCCATGGACTGCAGCATGCCAAGCTCTCCTGTGCTTCACTGTCTCCTGGAGTTTTCCCAAACTCATATCCATTCAGTTAGTGATACTATCCAAACATCACATCCTCTGTTGCCTTCTCCTCCTGCTCTCAATCTTTCCCAGCATAAGAGTCTTTTTCCATGAGTCAGCTCTTTGCATGAGGTCGTCAAAGTATTGGAGCTTCACCCTCAGTCCTTCAAAGAATATTCAGTGTTGATTTCCTTTCGGATTGATTGGTTTCATCTCATTGCAGTCCAGGGGACTCTCAAGTGTCTTCTCTAGCACCACAATTTGAAAACATCAAATCCAGAGAGAAGAAATCCAGCTCGACCCACCAGAACAATGACACAAGCCTCCCTAACCAGGAAACCTTGACAAGCCACCGGCCCAACTCCACCCACAGTGAGGAAACTCCACAGTAAAGAGAACTCCAAAAACTGCCAGAATACGGAAAGGCCACCCCAAACACAGCAATATAAACAAGATGAAGAGGCAGAGAAATAGCCAGCAAATAAAGGAACAGGATATATGCCCACCAAACCAAACAAAAGAGGAAGGGATAGGGAATCTACCTGATAAAGAATTCAAAATAATGACAGTGAAAATTATCCAAAATCTTGAAAACAAAATGGAGTTACAGATAAATAGCCAGCAGACAAGTACTGAGAAGATGCAAGAAAGGTTTAACAAGGGCCGAGAAGAAATAAAAAAGAGACAATATATAATGAATAATGCAATAAATGATATAAAAAACATTCTGGAGGGAACCAACAGTAGAATAACGGAGGCAGAAGATAGGACAAGTGAGGTAGGAGATAGAATGGTAGAAATAAATGAAATAGAGAGGAAAAAAGAAAAACGAATTAAAAGAAAAGAGGACAATCTCAGAGACCTCTGGGACAATGTTAAACTCCCCAACATTTGAATCATAGGAGTCCCAGAAGAAGAAGACAAAAAGAAAGACCATGAGAAAATACTTGAGGAGATAATAGTTGAAAACTTCCCAAAAATGGGGAAGGAAATAATCACCGAAGTCCAAGAAACCCAGAGAGTCCCAAACAGTATAAACCCAAGGCGAATGACCCCAAGACACATATTAATCAAATTAACAAAGATCAAACACAAAGAACAAATATTAAAAGCAGCAAGGGAAAAAAACCAAATAACACACAAGGGGATTCTCATAAGGACAATAGTTGATCTTTAAACAGAAACTCTTCAAGACAGGAGGGAATGGCAGGACATACTTAAAGTGATGAAAGAAAATAATCTACAACCCAGATTACTGTACCCAGCAAGGATCTCATTCAAATATGAAGGAGAAATCAAAAGCTTTATAGACAAGCAAAAGCTGAGAGAATTCAGCATCACCAAACCAGTTCTTCAACAAATTCTAAAGGACCTTCTCTAGACAGGAAACACAGAAAGAGTGTATAAACTCAAACCCAAAACAATAAAGTAAATGGCAACAGGATCATAATTATCAATAATTACTTTAAATGTAAGTGGGTTGAACGCCCCAACCAAAAGACAAAGACTGGCTGAATAGATACAAAAACAAGACCCCCATATATGTTGTCTACAAGAGACCCACCTCAAAACGAGGGACACATACAGACTGAAAGTGAAGGGCTGGAAAAAGATATTCCACTTAAATAGAGATCAAAAGAAAGCAGGAGTAGCAATACTCATATCAGATAAAATAGACTTTAAGACAAAGGCTGTGACAAGACACAAAGAAGGATGCTACATAATGATCAAAGGATCAATCCAAGAAGAAGATATAACAATTATAAATATATATGCACCCAACATAGGAGCACCACAATATGAAAGACAAATGCTAAAAAGTATGAAAGGGGAAATTAACAAAAACACAATAATAGTGGGAGATTTTAATACCCCATTCACACCTCTGGATAGATCAGCTAAACAGAAAATTAACAAGGAAACACAAACTTTAAGTGATTCAACAGACCAGTTAGACCTAATAGATATCTACACGACATTTCACCCCAAAACAATGAATTTCACCTTCTCAAGTGCACACAGAACCTTCTTCAGGATAGATCACATCCTGGGCCATAAATCTAGCCTTGATAAATTAAAAAAAATAGAAATCATTCCAAGCATCTTTTCTGACCACAATGCAGTAAGGTTAGATCTCAATTACAGGAGAAAAATTATTAAAAATTCCAACATATGGAGGCTGAACAACATGCTGCTGAATAGCCAACAAATCACAGAAGAAATTTTTAAAAAATCAAAATGTGCATAGAAACAAATGAAAATGAAACACAACAACCCAAAACCTGTGGGACACTGTAAAAACAGTGCTAAGGGGAAGGTTCATAGCAATACAGGCACACCTCATGAAACAAGAAAAAAGTCAATTAATACACCTAACTCTACACTTCAAGCAACTAGAAAAGAAGAAGTGAAGAACTCCAGGGTTAGTAGAAGGAAAGAAATCTTAAAAATTAGGGCAGAAATAAATGCAAAAGAAACAAAAGAGACCATAGGAAAAATCAATAAAGCCAGAAGCTGTTTCTTTGAGAGGGTAAATAAAATTGACAAGCCATTAGCCAGACTCATCAAGAAACAAAGGGAGAAAAATCAAATCAATAAAATTAGAAATAAAAATGGAGAGATCACAACAGACAACACAGAAATACAAAGGATCATAAGAGACTACTATCAGCATTTATATGCCAATAAAATGTACTAGGAAGAAATGGACAAATTCTTAGAAAAGTACAACCTTCCAAAACTGAACAAGGAAGAAATAGAAAATCTTAGCAGACCCATCACAAGCACGGAAATTGAAACTGCAATAAGAAATCTTCCAGCAAACAAAAGCCCAGGTCCAGATGGCTTCACAGCTAAATTCTACTAAAAATTTAGAGAAGACCTAACACCTATCCTACTCAAACTCTTCCAGAAATTTGCAGAGGAAGATAAACTTCCAAACTCATTCTATGAGCCCACCAACACCCTAATACCAAAACCCGACAAAGATGCTACAAAAGAAGAGAACTACAGTTCAATATCACTGATGAACATAGATGCATAATTCCTTAACAAAATTCTAGCAGTCAAAATCCAACAACACATTAAGAAGATCATACATCATGACCAAGTGGACTTTATCCCAGGAATGCAAGGATTCTTCAATATATGCAAATCAATTAATGTAATACACCACATTAACAAAAAAAAAATGATTATCTCAATAGATGCGGAGAAAGCCTTTGACAAAATTCAACATCCATTTATGATAAAAACCCTCCGGAAAGCAGGAATAGAAGGAACATACCTCAACATAATAAAAGCTATATATGGCAAACACACAGCAAATATTATCCTCAATGGTGAAAAATTGAAAGCATTTCCTCTAAAGTCAGGAACAAGACAAGGGTGCCCACTCTCACCACTACAATTCAACATAGTTTTGGAAGTTTTGGTCACAGCAATAAAAGCAGCAAAAGACATAAAAGGAATCCAAATTGGAAAAGAAGAAGTAAAACTCTCACTGTTTGCAGATGACATGATCCTCTACACAGAAAACCCTAAAGACTCTACCAGAAAATTACTAGAGCTAATCAATGAATATAGTAAAGTTGCAGAATATAAAATTAACACACAGAAACCCCTTGAATTCCTATACACTAATAATGTGAAAACAGAAAGAGAAATTAAGGAAACAATTCCATTCACCGTTGCAACGAAAAGAATAAAATACTTAGGAATATATCTACCTAAAGAAAAAAAAGACCTATATATAGAAAACTATAAAACACTGGTGAAAGAAATCAAAGAGGACACTAATAGATGGAGAAATATACTGTGTTCATGTATTGGCAGAATCAATTTGGTGAAAATGAGTATACTACCCAAAGGAATCTATAGATCCAATGCAATCCCTATCAAGCTACCAATGGTATTTTTCACAGAGCTAGAACAAATAATCTCACAATTTGTATGGAAATACAAAAAACCTCGAATAACAAAAGCAATCTTGAGAAAGAAGAATGGACCTGGAGAAATCAATGTGAAGGACTTCAGGCTCTACTACAAAGCCACAATCATCAAGAGAGTATGGTACTGGCACAATGACGGAAATATAGATCACTGGAACAAAATAGAAAGTCCAGAGATAAATCCACGCACCTATGGACACCTTATCTTCGACAAAGGAGGCAAGAATATACAATGGAGAAAAGACAATCTCTTTATCAAGTGGTGCTGGGAAAAGTGGTCAACAACCTGTAAAAGAATGAAATGAGAACACTTTCTAACACCATACACAGAAATAAACTGAATGAATAAAAGATCTAAATGTAAGACCAGAAACTAACTATAAAACTCCTAGAGAAGAACATAGGCAAAACACTCTCTGACATAAATCACAGCAGGATTCTCCATGACCCACCTCCCAGAATATTGGAAATAAAAGCAAAAATAAACAAATGGGACCTAATTAAGATTAAAAGCTTTTGCACAACAAAGATAAGTATAAGCAAGGTGAAAAGACAGCCTTCAGAATGGGAGAAAATAATAGCAAATGAAGCAACTGACAAAGAATTGATCTCAAAAGTTTACAGGCAACACCTGCAGCTCAATTCCAGAAAAATAAATGACCCAATAAAAAAATGGGCCAAAGAACTAAACAGACATTTCTCCAAAGAAGACATACAGATGGCTACCAAACACATGAAAAGATGCTCAACATCACTCATTATCAGTTCAATTCAGTTCAGTTCAGTCACTCAGTCATGTCCGACTCTCCACGACCCCCATGAATCACAGCACGCCAGGCCTCCCTGTCCATCACCAACTCCCGGAGTTCACTCAAACTCATGTCCACAGAGTCAGTGATGCCATCCAGCCATCTCATTCTCTGTCGTCCCCTTCTCCTCCCGCCCCCAACCTTTCCCAACATCAGAGTCTTTTCCAGTGAGTCACCTGGTCGCATGAGGTGGCCAAAGTATTGGAGTTTCAGCTTTAGCATCAGTCCTTCCAATGAACACCCAGGATTGATCTCCTTTAGAATGGACTGGTTGGATCTCCTTGCAGTCCAAGGGACTCTCAAGAGTCTTCTCCAACACCACAGTTCAAAAGCATCAATTCTTCAGTGATCAGCTTTCTTCACAGTCCAACTCTCACATCCATACATGACCACTGGAAAAACCATAGCCTTGACTAGACGGACCTTTGTTGGCAAAGTAATGTCTCTGCTTTTTAATATACTATCAAGGTTGGTCATAACTTTCCTTCCAAGGAGTAAGCATCTTTTAATTTCATGGCTGCAATCAGCATCTGCAGTGATTTTGGAGCCCCAGAAAATAAAGTCTGACACTGTTTCCACTGTTTTTCCATCTATTTCCCATGAAGTGATGGGACCAGATGCCATGATCTTTGTTTTCTGAATGTTGAGCTTCAAACCAACATTTTCACTCTCCTCTTTCATTTTCATCAAGAGGCTTTTGAGTTCCTCTTCACTTTCTGCCATAAGGGTAGTGTCATCTGCATATCTGAGGTTATTGATATTTCTCCCAGCAATCTTGATTCCACCTTGTGCTTCTTCCAGCCCAGCGTTCCTCATGATGTACTCTGCATACAAGTTAAATAAGCAAGGTGACAATATACAGCCTTGACGTACTCCTTTTCCTATTTGGAACCAGTCTGTTGTTCCATGTACAGTTCTGACTGTTGCTTCCTGACCTGCATACAGGTTTCTCAAGAGGCAGGTCAGGTGGTCTGGTATTCCCATCTCTTTCAGAATGTTCCACAGTTTACTGTGATCCACACAGTCAAAAGCTTTGGCATAGTCAATGAAGCAGAAATAGATGTTTTTCGGGAACTCTCTTGCTTTCTCCATAATCCAGCACTCATTATCAAAGAAATGCAAATCAAAACCAAAATGAGGTACCATTTCCCGCCAGTCAGAATGGCTGCTATGCAAAAGTCTACAAGCAATAAGTGCTGGAGAAGGTGTGGAGAAAAGGGAACCCTCTTACACTGATGTTGGGAATGCAAACTAGTACAGCCACTATGAAGAACAGTGTGGAGATTCCTTAAAAAACTGGAAATAGAAATGCCATGCTGCTGTGCTGCTGCATCACTTCAGTCGTGTCCGACTCTTAGCGACCCCACGGACTGCAGCCTACCAGGCTCCTCCATCCATGGGATTTTCTAGGCAAGAGTACTGGAGTGGCTTGCCATTGCCTTCTCCTATATAGTCACTAGAACTGCCATACGACCCACCAATCCCACTGCTAGGCATACACACGCAGGAAACCAGAATTGAAAGGGACACGTGCACCCCAACATTGATCACAGCACTGTTTGTAATAGCCAGGACATGGAAGCAACCTAGACGTCCATTAGCAGACGAATGGATAAGAAAGCTGTGGTACATATACTCAATGTAGTATTTACTCAGCCATTGAAAAGAATACATTTTAATCAGTTCTAATGAGGTTGATGAAACTGTAGCCTATTATACAGAGTGAAGTAAGCCAGAGAGAATAACACCAATAAAATACTAACACATATATATGGAATTTAGAAAGATGGTAACGAAAACTCTGTATGAGAGACAGCAAAAGAGACACAGACATCTAGAACCGTCTTTTGGACCCTATGGGAGAGTGCAAGGGTGGGATGATTTGGGAGAATGACATTGAAACATGTATATTATCATATGTGAAAAGAATTGCCAGTCTTGTTTCGATGCATGATACAGGGTGCTCAGGGCTGGTGCACTGTGATGACGCTGAGGGATGGGATGGGGAGGGAGGTAGGAGGGGGGTTCAGGATGGGGAACACATGTACACCCGTGGTGGATTCAAGTCAGTTCAGTTCAGTTCAGTCGCTTGGTCATGACGGACTTTTTGCGACCCCATGAATCACAGCACGCTAGGCCTCCCTGTTCATCACCAACTCGCAGAGATCACTCACACTCATGTCCATCGAGTCGGTGATGCCATCCAGCCATCTCATTCTCTGTCTTCCCCTTCTCCTCCCACCCCCAATCTTTCTCAGGATCAGAGTCTTTTCCAGTGAGTCAATTCTTCGCATGTAGAGTGTATGGCAAAATCAATACAATATTGTAAACTAATTAGCCTCCAATTAAAATAAATAAATTTATATTTAAAAATAAAATACAACAACAACAACAAAAAAGAAATCATCAGTTCTTCAGTGCTCACCCTTCTTTTTTTACGACCAGAAGAACAATACCTTTGCCTATATGGATTTTTGCTGGGAAATAGCATCTCTGCTTTTTAATACTTTGTCTAGGTTATGATTATACAGTGGAAGTGAGAAATACATGTAAGGGACTAGATCTGATAGATAGAGTGCCTGATGAACTATGGACGGTGGTTCGTGACATTGTACAGGAGACAGGGACCAAGAACATCCCCAGGGAAAAGAAATGCATAAAAGCAAAATGGCTGTCTGAGGAGGCCTTACAAATAGCTGTGAAAAGAAGAGAAGCGAAAAGCAAAGGAGAAAAGGAAAGATATAAGCATCTGAATGCAGAGTTCTAAAGAATAGCAAGGAGAGATAAGAAAGCCTTCCTTAGCGATCATTGCAAAGAAATAGAGGAAAACAACAGAATAGGAAACACAAGAGATCTTTTCAAGAAAATTAGAGATACCAAGGGAACACCTCATGAAAAGATGGGCTCGATAAAGGACAGAAATGGTATGGACCTAACAGGAGCAGAAGATATTAAGAAGAGGTGGCAAGAATACACAGAAGAACTGTACAAAAGAAATCTTCACGACCAAGATAATGACGATGGTGTGATCACTGACCTAGATCCAGATATCTTGGAATGTGAAGTCAAGTGGGCCTTAGAAAGCATCACTATGAACAAAGCTAGTGGAGGTGATGGAATTGCAGTTGAGCTATTTTAAGTCCTGAAAGATGATGCTGTGAAAGTGCTGCACTCAGTATGCCAGCAAATTTGGAAAACTCAGCAGTGACCACAGGACTGGAAAAGGTCAGTCTTCATTCCAATGCCAAAGAAAGGCAATGCCAAAGAATGCTCAAACTACCGTACAATTGCACTCATCTCACTCGTGAGTAAAGTCACGCTCAAAATTCTCCAAGTCAGGCTTCATCAATACGTGAACCATTAACTTCCAGATGTTCAAGCTGGTTTTAGCAAAGGCAGAGGCACCAGAGATCAAATTGCCAACATCCGCTGGATCATGGAAGAAGCAAGAGAGTTCCAGAAAAACATCTATTTCTGCTTCACTGACTATGCCAAAGCCTTTGACTGTGTGGATCACAATAAACTGTGGAAAATCCTTCAAGAGATGGGAATAGCAGACCACCTGACCTGCCTCTTGAGAAACCTGTATGCAGGTCAGGAAGCAACAGTTAGAACTGGACATGGAACAACAGATTGGTTCCAAATAGGAAAAGGAGTACGTCAAAGTTGTATATTGTTACCCTGCTTATTTAATTTCTATGCAGAGTACATCATGAGGAACACTGGGCTGCATAGATGTTCAATAAGCAGGGTGACAATATGCAGCCTTGTAATACTCATTTCCCAATTTTGAACCAGTCCATCTGTTTCATGTCTAGTTTTAGCTGTTGCTTTTGGACCTGCATAGAGGTTTCTTAATAGGCAGGTAAGGTGATCTGGTATTCCCATCTCTTTCAGAATTTTCCACAGTTTGTTGTAATCCACACAGTTAAAGGCTATACAATATGAAATATAAGTAGATGTCCTCCTGGAATTAACTTGCTTTCTCTATGATCCAATGACTGTATCCATCTTGTATATCTGGAAGTTCTTGGTTCATGTATGTTGAAGCCTAGCTTGAAGGATTTTGAGCATTACCTTGCTAGCCTGTGAAACGAGTGCACTTGTACGGTAGTTTGAGCATTCTTTGGCATTGCCCTTCTTTGGGATTGAAATGAAAACTGACCTTTTCCCATCCTGTGGCCACTGCTGAGTCTTGCAAGTTTGCTGCCATTGAGAGCAGCATTTTTAAAGCATCATCATTTAGGATCTGAAATAACTCAGGTGGAATTCCGTCACCTCCACTAGCTTTGTTTGTAGTAATCCTTTCTAAGGCCCACTTGACTTCACATTCCAAGATGTCTGGCTCTAGGTGAGTGATCACGTCATCGTGATTATCTTGGTTGTGAAGATCTTTTTTGCACAGTTCTTCTGTGTATTCTTGCCACCTCTTCTTAATATCTTCTGCTTCTGTTAGGTCCTAATTGATACCTTTTACCATGTAGGGTTCATCTTCCCTGTAGTGTCATATCTTTTTGCTTTTTCATACCATTTATAGGTTTTTTAGGCAAAAATACTGAAGTGGTTTATGTTTCCTCCCTCCAATGGACCATATTTTGTCAGAATTCTCCATCTGTTTTGGGTGGCTCTGCATGGTATGGCTCAGCTTCATTGAGTTATGCAAGTCCCTTATGCAAGACAAGACTTTGATCCATGAAAGGGCCTATAGTAAATGTCAGGGGCCTAAACAACTGGTGTTCTGGAGGTTGACCTGTATTCCTCAGGGTCTGCCTCTCCTTAAGGGCTGAAGGTATCATTTGGAGCTCTTTTCTATCGCTAGGATGGATGCTGCCAATTCTAATTGATTTTTGCTCAAACTGTTGAAAATCTTAATATTGTTCAGTTTATCTTTTAGCAGCTCTGGGATCAGAAGAATGAACTGACCCAGAAGGAACTCAGCAGCACAAGCAAGGATACTTGGATGTCTGCTGAGTTTTTGAGTTCACTGCTCTCCCATTGCTTCTGCAAGTGGTGAGCAAGTCCTTCTCAGGTTCTAGTTTTGCAGTTTTACATGAGCTTTCATACTTTAGTTTAGCATTTGTTTCTCTGGACTGGGGCCCCAAAGTTGGCCAGAAAGAGACTAAATCTGACCTAGAAACTGGGTTGGGTCTGGGATTAGACTGGGCCCAGCTTAGAAATTGGACTTGGCCCAGAGTGGAAAAATAAGCTACCCTTACCAAAAATAATCTTTATCTTGGTGGCCACAGGGGAGAAATTTTACCTCAGATTTTCTTATCATTTATGATGTTATCTAGAACAAAAGTGATCTCAGTCAACTACTCATGATAAAGGGTTCAGTTCAGTTCGGTTCAGTTCAGTTCAGTCGCTCAGTCGTGTCCGACTCTCTGCGACCCCCATGAATCACAGCACACCAAGCCTCCCTGTCCATCACCAACTCCTGGAGTTCACTCAAACTCATGTCCACAGAGTTGGTGATGCCATCCAGCCATCTCATTCTCTGTCGTCCCCTTCTCCTCCCGCCCCCAACCTTTCCCAACATCAGAGTCTTTTCCAGTGAGTCACCTCATTGCATGAGGTGGCCAAAGTATTGCAGTTTCAGCTTTAGCATCAGTCCTTCCAATGAACACCCAGGATTGATCTTCTTTAGAATGGACTGGTAAAGGTGGGTAGAGGAAAAATGATTTTTCCTTCTCTAAAAATTTTTGGTGATTGGGATGGGACCCACTGGGACATCCTTCTTACTCCAGAGCCTGCAGACAGCAAAGGTAAGAGTTCTTACCAAAGTCAGCTCTCTCATCTCTATCTCCACCTGTGGTGCGTATTTAACAGGGCAAGGTTAAATTGCACTTTCTCCCTTCCTTTCCAAATTTAGATTGACAGGGAGAAAACATTTAAATGTATCTGATCTTTGAATTGTAACTCTCAAATTTGCTTTCAAGTCCACATTCATTGTAGATCCCTTCTACCCCAAAGACAGTCATTTCCTTCTTGTTTGTCTCACTTTTGTCCTGAGAACTTGGCTTATCAAAAGCCAGGTTGGGATTCCCAAAAATTTTGACTGGGAAGGAATGTGGGTTGCACTCTATGTGCAACTGTGGTTTTATTCTTGTTGCCAGATCTCAGCCCTTCCTTTTGCTTACTCTTGGGACTTGCTCTAGATCTTGGGAGGATAATGTCTTTTTCACTTTCTTTGGGGACTTCTCTTGTTCCCATTGGATTGTTCAATACTGCTAGAAATATGTACTGTTTGTCCAGCTCAAACCTGACAATATATTTGGTAGGATTTTTTTTTAAAGTAGCTCTCTTGTAAGAAAGTGGCCAAATATGAAGCTGATAATAAGTACCTGATGGGAATTTGTTTTTAAGCCTTCCCCACTAAGCTAAATGAAACTTTGTACCAAGAGGGCAAGAAAAACTCTGAAGCCTTTGTGATGGACTTAGCAAAATGCTCCAAAGACACAGAATTCTAAATCGAGAACATAGGAATCTTATAATTTATTTTCTTATTGAAGGATAATTGCTTTACAGAATTTTGTTGCTTTCTGTCAAACCTCAACATGAATGAGCCATACATATATCCCCTCCCTTTTGAATTTTCCTCCCCATCCCTAACCTCTAGATTGAGAACATAGGAATCTTTCGATTTCCATATTTTTTTTATTATTTTTTAAATTTATTTATTCTAATTGGAGGCTAATTACTTTACATTATTGTATTGGTTTTGCCATACATTGACATGAATCTGTCCCGGGTGTATATTTGTTCCCCATCTTGATCCCCCCTCCCACTTCCCTCCCTATCCCATCCCTCTGGTTCGTCCCTGTACACCAGCCCCGAGCATCCTGTACCATGCATCGAACTTGGACTGGCGATTCGTTTCATATATGATAATATACATGTTTCAATTCCATTCTTCCAAATCATCCCACCCTCATCCTCTCCTATAGAGTCCAAAAGACTGTTCTATACAGCTGTGTCTCTTTTGCTGTCTCGTATACAGGGTTATCGTTATCATCTTTCTAAATTCCATCTATATGCGTTAGTATACTGTAGTGGTGTTTTCTTTCTGGTTTACTTCACTCTGTATAATAGGCTCCAGTTTCATCCACCTCATTAGAACTGATTCAAATGTATTCTTTTTAATGGCTGAGTAGTACTCTGTTGTGTATATGTACCACAGCTTTCTTATCCATTCATCTGCTGATGGACATCTAGGTTGCTTCCATGTCTGGCTATTATAAACAGTTCTGCGATGAACATTGGAGTACATGTGTCTCTTTCAGTTCTGGTTTCCTCGGTGTGTATGCCCAGCAGTGGGATTGCTGGGTCGTATGTCATTTTCTTGAGCTGAGTCTCTAGCACAGCAACCTTAGCAGCAAGTTGCCTCTGTTATTGGCATGCCCAAGCCCTGCTCTTGGACCCAGGTGCCCGTACTCCAGGTCTAGAGGGCCACTGGGTTCCTGGCGGGGCTCAGGGAGGTCCTGGCAGAGCTCACTTCCCCCCAGGGCTCCACGGGGTGCCTATGAATTTCCGGCTCTTGAGCTGCACCCTGGGCTGCCACTTCTCCTCCTGCAGCATCAGCTGCTTCACTCAGAACACAGAGATCAGCTTCACCTGCTCCTCTAGCTGCTATAGCTTCTCTGGCCATCTGTTCCCACACACGGCTCAGCTAAGGAGTGCCAGGTGGCAGAGGTGTGGACAATCCCTATCCCCATGGTATCATCGGCGGCAGCCCCACACTTAGCAGGGATCACGTGAAGCCTGCTATGCTGGCAGTCAGGCAGTCCAAGCCAGCAGGTGTGGCCTTCTGGTCCTCAAGTTGGTGACAGGTGTCTAGCGGCTTGTGATGCAGAAGCAGGTTGAAGCCGGCCCAAGCAGCCAGAGTGCCTTACATGGGCAAAAGCAACAGCTGCAGAGCCAGGATCCAGGGCTAAAACCTGGCAGGAAGCTGAGGCCAGGCCCCATGCTGCACAACCACCTGCCTCAGCATGTGGCCCTTTTCCCCAAGTAATTCAAGTACTTGTTCTTGAGAAAGTCCAGATCAAGGTGGTAGCCTTAAGGCACCTCCACAGAGCAGGGCAAGTCTGGGATTTTGGAGGGGAAGGCCCAAAGAGAGGGTTGGGCTGGGAGTCCTTGGGCAGGGGTTTGAAGCGTGAAGGACTTGGACCATCCTCTTGCGAGCAGACCCTCCTCAAGAGTCACTTGGGGACAGTGAGTCAGACCCCCTGCAACAGGGGCTGAGGCTTACCATGCCCTCTTTGGCTGTCTCAGATTTCCACCACCCTACCCACCCTGTTTCGTGCAACCTGCTGAATCACTGAATTTTGTTAATTAAGGTCTGCAGTTTACTAAGAGTTACTTCCCAGTTAGCTCCTTGCTGTTATATTATTGTAAAGTTCAACTGAATTATTTAAAGGACAATTACGTTTGTTTCTAAAGTTCATCTCATTAATCTAAATTTGGATGAAAATCAGAAACCTTATGATTTGCAAGCAGCAGATTATGCATACTGAAAAAGATAACATTTAAAGGACTATCTCCAACCTAGAGAAGGAAATCACAACCCACTCCAGTATTCTTGCTTGGAGAATCCCATGGACAGAGGAGACTGGCGAGCTACAGTCCATGGGTTCACAAGAGTTGGACATCACCACCAACCTCGATGGAAGGACTGTTATCAGGTATGCTTAACTTGCTCCTTCACAGCAACACTGAAGGGAATTGACTCTTGAATTAATATTTACAACCAAAAAGGGTCCCTGCACTAAAGTGGCTTATAAAGAGGATTACTGACTTCAAAATCTGCTGAAAGTAATGCTCAAGCAGAGGAGATTCTAGCAGACCAAGATGAAAAAAAAAAAAAAAATATATATATATATATATATATATGTCTGAAGTAGACAGCTGACCCAAGTTGCCAGACCAAGTGTGTATACTATTTCGATATTAGCACACTGAGTGGCCTATCAGAGAAATCTTTGTCCAAGTTATGAATAAGCATTCCTAGCACCATGGGCAGAGAAGGCAATGGCACCCCACTCCAGTACTCTTGCCTGAAAATCCCATGGACGGAGGAGCCTAGTAGGCTGCAGTCCATGGGGTCGCTAAGAGTTGGACACGACTGAGCGACTTCACTTTCATTTTTCACTGTCATTCATTGGAGAAGGAAATGGCAACCCACTCCAGTGTTCTTGCCTGGAGAATCCAAGGGATGGGGGAGCCTGGTGCGCTGCTGTCTATGGGGTCGCACAGAGTCGGACACGACTGAAGTGACTTAGCAGCAGCAGCAGCAGCAGCAGCAGCACCATGGGACAAAATGATCATGACATGTCTCCAAAACCATGGTCCAATTTATAATCATGAGGGAGTATTGCAAACTATTAACTGGCACCATCTATTATGACAAGAATGAAGTACTAACTTCAGTTGCTGATCTTCAACAATGCTAAAAGGAATTCAGAGTGGAGGTCAGGAATGAGGCACTCTATGCTCAAAAAGATGTGACAGAATAGGCTATCAGATGTACATGTATTTTTAATTAATTTTTTATTGAAGGATAATTAGTGTAGTAGTAGTGAAAGTCACACAGTCGTGTCCGACTTTTGCGACCCCATGGACTGTAGCCTGCAAGGTTCCTCTGTCCATGGGATTCTACAGGCAAGAATACTGAAGTGGGTTGCAGTTTTCTTCTCCAAAGGTGATCAGCTTAAGTCAGGTTTAAATACCTTATGAGCTTACCGATGGCATTTTGTTGATGCTGATCACCACAATTCTTTCTCTGAACTAACATACTACAATGTCCTGTAATTTTTTTTTTTTTAAGGAGACGGATGTTTAAAAACGGACTCATTTGTTGGTTTTTTAAGACAATTCCACATAATGTTACCAGTGGGCTAATGATGGAATTCGGCTTGCCACTCTCCTAGGCCACTCTTCAAAGCAAGCTGCTTTATAGAACTTTCCCAACTGTTTGAGAATTTTGGAGTTAACTAACAACAAGCCTGAAAACTTGGTTACGTATATAAGTACAAAGCTGCTTCATCAAATCCCTGTTCTGGCCCTCAGCCCAGTGCATTTCAACTAAGGCGTCATCCACCTCCTTCTTAACATTTATCAGACACTTGAATAAGTAATGTCCAGCCACTCCTTGGAGATGGCTCCCTTTTTCAGACACTGGGCTGATGAAGGGCTCAGGAGCCTCGTGGTCCTGGGCTCCATTACTGGAGCCTGTACAACCTTCCAGAACCTCCATGTCCCCCTTTTCCTCACCCCTTTCATCCTCCGTGGGTCCTGGGTTTTTCTCCTGGGAAAGCGAGTCCTGGCTGGGGCCGTGGCCCCCCGCAGTGGCAGACTCACCTTCTGAGGGAGCAGGGCCCCCCAGGGCCCCGTCCTGGCTGCTGCCAGACCCTCTCGGGGGAGACTTTTCCCTTCAGGTCCTCGATCACGTTCCTGGGGGCCAGGGGCACTTCTCTCAGCTGTCTCACTCGGTCTCTCTTCTTCCTCCCTAAGTGCACCCAGGAGTTCTCTATGGCCATCAGGAAAAGGCTGATTTCCTCCTTTCCACAGGGAACTCGTTTATGCTGGACCTTTAGATCACTGAGGGTTTTTTCAGTCCATGTTGTCACAACCACGATGCCTTCCACTGTCTCAGGGCCCAGAGATGATGCTTTGAGGGCTAGGTCTTTCATCACAGACCCCAGGACTACAAATGTAATAGGCTTCCTTGGCTTCTCTAGTTTTCTTCGCTTACTGGGTGGTGATGGTACTGTTACATCATCATAAAAACTCCAAGCCAAAGCCCATCTCATTGTCCGACCCTGGCAGAATTCAGTATAGGTGACTTTAGGAACCCCTTGTGTGCGAAATTCTTCCTTCAGAGGAGCCAGGCTGCATTTCTTTCCCAGGATACAGATACACCATCTTAATCTTTTTTTAAGCTGTAAACTGTCATGGATGATCCTTTTAACAAACTCTAATTCACCTCCTTCTGCCATGATCTTTGTGATTCCTCCTGTATTTACAGAACTGGGTGGGAGTCTTCAAGGATTTTGAGAATTTACTCCCTTGGCTTCCAACTGATTGGCAAAAAAGGGAGGGTTACACATGCAAAAGTCATAAATTATCTTAGATTCTTCTTTAAGAGCATCCATCAGGAGTGTCGTCTGTGGTACTTTAACCACTTTTATAAGATCAGATAAGTTATTCTGCTCCACATTCTTTGCGTAGTTGAAGCACATATCATCTACTCCTGTTTAAGGTTGATCCAAGTAAAGGATAGATGCAAGATGCCCCAGTACCTATGACAATTCCTCTTTGGAGGGTACTTTTGTCAGAGTTCTGATGACCGATCAGACCTTCTACCCAGTGAATATAGTTGAGTCTCAAGGGAACTGTAGGAATCAGTCTCTCCAGCGGAGTATCAATAGAAAGTCCAAAATCTTCCCTTAGCAGAGTACAAGTCAGAGCTCTGACTGCTTCAGGGTCTTTAAAATTGAGACTCACTTTTCCATTCAGATTTATCTGAACATGCTGCTTAAAATCTGGATATTTGGTTGCCAGATATGCAAAGTCAGGAGGTCTGTCCTTGTATCTATTTCTTGCATGCATTGATTTACTCAGAGCCATCTCTGAAGTCAAAGTTCCTGCCAGACGACAAGTATAGTGTGGACCTCTACAACCCCAGAGTCTTAACCACCCGCTGTGCGAAGATCCTAGAAACGCAGAAGGACAATGGCTTTACAGAATTTTGCTGTTTTTTTTTTTTCCAAAAGACTTTATGAGCTCAATGTCTTCCATCTTCATATATATATATATATATATAAAGTTACTTAAAAACAGCTTCCAAAATACTTTTGGACTTCTCAGCCGACATAATCATGTGAGCCAATGCCTTGTGATAAATGTTCAATTTGGACAGAAATTTGAAAAAACATGCAGAAGATTTCCTTTGAAAAATGAGGAGGTAAAAGGGATATCTTGAGGTAAAGCACTGCTGCTGCTGCTAAGTCACTTCAGTCGTGTCTGACTCTGTGTGATCCCATAGACAGCAGCCCACCAGGCTCCCCTGCCCCTGGGATTCTCCAGGCAAAAACACTGGAGTGGGTTGCCATTTCCTTGTCCAGAGGTAAAGCACAGAGATAGGTAATACCTACTAACAGTGAATGTATATTAACCAATTTCTAAACACTGGGCACAGGGTGAACACTTCACACACATTAGATCATTTCATGCTCACCCTTGTATATGCATAAAGACTCCAAGACAGAAGGGAACTTTGTCTTGTTCCCAGCTATGCGCTCAATATAGAAAACACAGAGCATTTAAAATCTCTGCTGAATGAATGAATGACTCAATGGTGGCACAACAATCCGAAGCCCTAGAATCTCAATTTGAACCTATAGCAGAAAGATGATATAAAAATTTACACTTTACTTTCAATTTTACACTAAATTTTTATTTACACTAAATTTACTTGTGTTCCACCCATTTCTTAACAAAAGAGTGAGCATTTAGAACAAGTGAATTTTTAGAATTTTTCTTTAAAATGTTTAATTGGAGGGTAATTGTTTTATAATATTGTGTTAGCTTCTACTATACATCAACATGAATCAGCCATAAGTATACATATTTCCCCTCCCTCTTGAACCTTCCTCCCACCTCCCGTCCCATTCTACCCCTCTACATTGTCACAGAACACTGGGTTTGAGCTCCTTGCCTCATACAGCAAATTCCCACTACTATCTATTTTATATACGGTAATGTATATATTTCAATTCGTCCTCCCTCTCCTTCCTCTGCTGTGTCCACAAGTCTGTTCTCTATGTCTGTGTCTCCATTGCTGCTCTGCAAATATGTTCCTCAGTGTCATCTTTCTAGATTCCATATATATGCATTAATATATTTGTTTTTCTCTTTCTGACTTACGTCAGTCTGTGTAAAAGACTGTAGGTTCATCCACCTCATTGGAACTGACTCCAATGCATTTCTTTTTATGGATGAATAATATTTCACTGTATACATTGATATGTACCACAACTTCTTTATCCATTAATCTGTCGATGAACATCTGGGTTGTGTCCATGTCCTAGCTATTATAAACTGTGCTGCAGTGAACACTGGGATACAGGTATCTTTTTCAATTGTCTTCTTCAGGGTATATTCCCAATGGTGGGATTGTTCGATCATATGGTAGTTTTATTCCTAGTTTTTAAGGAATCTCCACACTCTTCTCCATCTATTTACATTCCCACCAGCAGTGCAAGAGGGTTTCTTTTCCTCCACACCCTCTCCAGCATTTATTGTTTGTAGAATTTTTGATGATGCCCATTCTGACCAGTGTGAGGTGATACCCCATTGTAGTTTTGATTTGCATTTCTCTAATAATACGTGACATTGAGCATCTTTTCATGCATTTATTAGCCATCTGTATGTCTTTTTTTGGGAAACGTCTGTTTAGGTCTTCTGCCCCCTTTTAAACTGGGTTCTTTGTTTTACTGGTATTGAGCTGAATGAACTACTTGTATATTTTGGAGATTAATCCTTTCTCAGTTGATTAATTTGCTATTAATTTCTCCCATTATGAGGCTTGTCTTTTCACCTTATTTATAGTTTTCTTTGCTGTGCAAAAGTTTTTAAACTTAATTAGGTCCTACTTGTTTATTTTTGTTTTTATTTCCATTATTTTAGGAGTTGGATCACAGAGGATCTCGCTGTGATTTTTGTCAAGGAGTGTGCTGCCTATGTTGTACTCTAGGAGCTTTATAATTTCTTGCCTTACATTTAAATCTATTATGAGCTTTGTGTATGGTGTTAGGAAATATTCTACTTTCATTCTTTTACATGTAGCTGTCCAGCTTTCCCAGCACCATTTATTGAAGAAACTGTCTTTTCTCCATTGTGTGTTCTTACCTCCTTTTTCCAAGACAAGGTGAGTATAGGGGCATGGGTTTATCTCTGGGCTTTCTATCTTGTTCCATTGGTCTATATTTCTGATTTTGTACCAGTATTATTCTGTCTTGATGACTGTAGCTTTGTAGAATAACCTGAAGTCAGTCAGGTTAATTCCTCCAGCTCTGTTTTTCTTTCATCAAGATTGCTTTGGGTATTGCTTTGGGTCTTTTGTGATTCCATACAAATTGTGAAGTTTTTACCATTGATAGTTTGATAGGGATTTCATTGAACCTTAGCTTGGTTTGGGTAATACAGTCATTTTCACAAATGATTCTTCCAACCCAAGAACATGGTGAAAATGAAAGTGAAAGTCGGTCAGTCGCGTCTGATTGTTTGAGACCCCATGGACTACACAGTCCATGGAATTTCCAGGCCAGAATTCTGGAATGGGTAGTCATTCCCTTTTCCAGGGGATCTCCCCCACCCAGGAATTGAATCAGAGTCTCCTGCATTGCAGGCAGATTCTTTACCAGTTGAGCTAATAGAGAACCCCAAGAACACAGTATATCTCTCCATCTATTTGTGTCATCTTTGATTTCTTTTGTCAGAGCCTTATAGTTCTCTGCACAAAGGTATTTTGTCTCTTTCAGTTCAGTTCAGTTCAGTTGCTCAGTCGTGTCCGACTCTTTGTGACCTCATGAATCACAGCACACCAGGCCTCCCTGTCCATCACCAACTCCCGGAGTTTACTCAAACTCTTGTCCATCGAATCGGTGATGCCATCCAGCCATCTCATTCCCTGTCATCCCCTTATCCTCCTGCCCCCAATCCCTCCCAACATCAGAGTCTTTTCCAGTGAGTCAACTCTTCACATGAAGTGGCCAAAGTATTGCAGTTTCAGCTTTAGCATCAGTCCTTCCAATGAACACCCAGGACTGATCTCCTTTAGAATGGACTGGTTGGAACTCCTTACAGTCCAAGGGACTCTCAAGAGTCTTCTCCAATACCACAGTTCAAAAGCATCAATTCTCCGCCGATCAGCACTCTTCACAGTCCAACTCTCACATCCATACATGACCACTGGAAAAACCATAGCCTTGACTAGACAGACCTAGGTTGGCAAAGTTATGTCTGTTTTTTTAAATATGCTATCTAGGTTTGTCATAACTTCCCTTCCATGGAGTAAGCGTCTTTTAATTTCATGGTTGCAATCAGCATCCCCAGTTATTTTGGAGCCCAAAAAAATAAAGTCTGACACTGTTTCCACTGTTTCCCCATCTATTTCCCATGAAGTGATGGGACCAGATGCCATGATCTTTGTTTTCTGAATGTTGAGCTTCAAGCCAACTTTCTTACTCTCCTCTTTCACTTTCATCAAGAGGCCTTTGAGTTCCTCTTTACTTTCTGCCATAAGGGTGGTGTCATCTGCCTATCTGAGGTTATTAATATTTCTCCTGGCAATCTTGATTCCAGCTTGTGCTTCCTACAGCCCAGTGTTCCTCATGATGTACTCTGCACATAAGTTAAATAAGCAGGGTGACAGTATACAACCTTGAGGTACTCTTTTTCCTATTTGGAACCAGTCTGTTGTTCCATGTCCAGTTCTAACTGTTGCTTCCTGACCTGCATACAGGTTTCTCCAGAGGCAGATCAGGCAGTCTGGTATTCCCATCTCTTGTTGAATTTTCCACAGTTTGTTGTGATCCACACAATCAAAGACTTCGGCATAGTCAATGAAGCAGAAATAGATGTTTTTCTGGAACTCTCTGCTTTTTCCATGATCCAGTGGATGTTGGTAATTTGATCTCTGGTTCCTCTGCCTTTTCTAAAGCCAGCTTGAACATCAGGAAGTTCACATATTGCTGAAGCTTGGCTTGGTGAATTTTGAGCGTGACTTTACTAGCATGTGACATGAGTGCAATTTTGTGGTAGTTTGAGCATTCTTTGCTTTGCGTTTTTTTTGGATTGGAATGAAGACTGACTTTTTCCAGTCCTGTGGCCACTGCTGAGTTTTCCAAATTTGCTGGCATATTGAGTGCAGCACTTTCACAGCATCATATTTCAAGATTTGAAATAGATCAACTGGAATTCCATCACCTCCACTAGTTTTGTTCGTAGTGATGGTTTCTAAGGCCCACTTGACTTCACATTCCAAGATGTCTGGCTGTAG
Organism: Moschus berezovskii; assembly: GCF_049115385.1. NCBI lineage: Eukaryota > Metazoa > Chordata > Mammalia > Artiodactyla > Moschidae > Moschus > Moschus berezovskii. Next base: position 18,063,394 of record NC_142479.1, read on the forward strand.
GTCAGTGATCACGTTATCATGACTATCTTGGTCATGAAGATCTTTTTTGTACAGTTCTTCTGTGTATTCTTGCCACCTCTTCTTAATAAAAGACAGCCTTCAGAATGGGAGAAAATAATAGCAAATGAAGCAACTGATAAAGGATTAATCTCCAAATATACAAGCAGCTCCTGCAGCTCAATTCTAGAAAAATAAATGACCCAATCAAAAAACGGGCCAAAGAACTAAACAGACATTTCTCCAAAGAAGACATATAGATGGCTAACAAACACATGAAAAAATGCTCAACATCCCTCATAATCAGAGAAATTCAAATCAAAACCACAATGAGATACCATTTCACACCAGTCAGAATGACTGCTATCCAAAAGTCTACATGCAATAAATGCTGGAGAGGGTGTGGAGAAAAGGGAACCCTCTTACACTGTTGGTGAGAATGAAAACTAGTACAGCCACTATGGAGAACAGTGTGGAGATTCCTCAAAAAACTGGAAATAGAACTGCCATATGATCCAGCAATCACACTCCTGGGCATACACACCGAGGAAACCAGAATTGAAAGAGACACATGTACTCCAATGTTCATTGCAGCACTGTTTATAATAGCCAGGACATGGAAGCAACCTAGATGTCCATCTGCAGACGAATGGATAAGAAAGCTTTGGTACATATACACAATGGAGTATTTTTCAGCCATCAAAAAGAATACATCTGAATCAGTTCTAATGAGGTGGATGAAATTGGAGCCTATTATACAGAGTGATGTAAGCCAGAAAGAAAAACATCAATACAGTATAATAACGCATATATATGGAATTTAGAAAGATGGTAACCTTAACCCTGTATACGAGACAACAAAAGAGACATAGGTGTATAGAACAGTCTTTGGGACTCTGTGGGAGAGGGTGAAGGTGGGATGATTTGGGAGAATGGCATTGTAGCATGTATATTATCATATGTGAAATGAATCACCAGTCCAGGTTTGACGCATGATACAGGATGCTTGGGGCTGGTGCAGGGGGATGATCTGGAGGGAGGATATGGGGAAGAGGGAGGTGGGAGGGGTGTTCAAGAAAGGGAACACATGTACACCCGGGGCGGATTCGTGTCAATGTATGGCAAAACCAACCAGTATATTAATGTAAGGTAATTTGCCTCCAATAAAAAATAAAAAAGGAATGGCTTGAGTCTAAAGCACAGAGGTGGGTAATAATGAAGAATAGTGAATATTTACTGACCACTTTCTAAATGGCAGGTACAGTCTGAGCACTTCACACATTTTAGATCATTTCATCTATAGGTATAAAGACTACAGGAAGGTGGGGACCTTTGTCTTGTTCCTAGCTATGCACTCAATATAGAGAACACAGACAGTATTTATCTGATGAAGGAATGAATGAATCAATTATGGCGCAACAACCTCAAAGCACCAGGATCGCAATCAACCTACGGCAGAAAGATCGATATAAAATTTTACACTTTATCTTGTGTTCTGTTTATTTCTTAGCAAAAGAGTGAGATTTTAGAAATGAATTTTTAACGGCTATAATTGTTTTGGGTTTTAGTTATTTTTTGCTTGCTATTATTAAAAATTAAACAACTTTTTTTTCTTTGCTTCTTCATTCTGTTGGAACATCTTTGGTGAATTTATGATGACTGTCTAGAAGTTGACACACTAGAAAGTTATTTTTGGTATAACCAGGGGTCGCAAAGAGTCGGACACGACTGAGTGACTGAACTGAACTGAACTGTACTGAGGGGAGGTGAGAGAGGCAGGAGGCAAAGCAGTTCAAGAAGGAAAGAGCTTTTAATTTACAGCCAGGGTGCTGGAAGTTAACCTGCTTGACTCAGGGACAGATATGGAGGTTGGTGGGGGTGGGGGCAGTTACCATACCCATTGTTTCCTGTCTGTTTTACTCAGTTCCTCTCTAGTGGTTCATATGTGTGTGTGTGAGTGAGTGCTCAGTCATGTCTGACTCTGCAACCACATGGATTGTCATCTGCCAGGCTCCTCTGGGGGTGGGATTTTCCAGGCAAGAATACTGGAATGGGTTGCCAATTCCTTCTCCAGGGAATCTTCTGAACCAGGAATCAAACCTGCATCTCCCACATTGGCAGGCCGGTTCTTTACTAGCTAAGCCACCAAGAAAGCCCCAAGTGGATCATAAACTGAGAAGAAAACTAACAGAAACAAAGCAGAATAAAAATGATGCTTAGAGCTCATTAAAGGACATACAACAACTTTTGTTCTGTGTCCAAAAGCTTCGGAGGGGCTGGGTCTGTTCCCAAGGGGTCATGGATTCTGCTTACCAATGAATGTGGAGTTTCATTTTCCAAGGACAGTGAATAACACTCTTCATTAGGAGCCAGATTTCAGGCCAGTGTTGATTAATTGCTGGATTGCTGAAAGCATGCAAGTAGGAGCTCCCCTTCCACCATGCTGCTTGGCTCCTCGCCCCTTCCAGCGACTTCAGGCTCTTGTAAACAGCAGTCTTTTTCTATCACAAGCTAGGAAACATGATTGTGCAGCCAAGGTACTGGGTCTCTGGAGAGGGAGGCCCAGGGAGCCCGTTTCCTCTCTTCTCATTTTAGTTTGTAACTTGCTGGTGGGGTTGAGTAATCGCTGAAGTTCTGTCTTCCCATCTGATTCTGGATACTAATTTATGAAACGGCAAGTGACCGGCTGGATCAAGCAGATGTTTCCTGAGCAAAGAGAACTCTCACAGCATCTTGCGCCAGGGGAGGGTTGGCGGGCAGGCATGCCTTCTGACATCACTGGGCAAGGTAACTTGTGGGAGAATTCAAAGCAGAGAAGCTTGGCCAGGCAAGAGTTCTGCTGGCAGCTCTGTGCTGGGATTAACCGACCCAGATAACTAGGAAGAAGGAATCAGCAATTTAAATGTGCCCTCCAAGAGGAGTTAGACCCTGCACTTCCTGACTACCTCTAGGAGAAACTCCTCTGTGGCTCCCAACGCAGTCAGAATCAGGTTCACCATATTGCTTCTCATCCCAGCTCCTTGTTTTCCTGACTTCGCCTGTGGTTGAAGTGGGACAAACTCAATTGATTACAAAGCAGAAAAATGAAATAATCATAATTATTAATAATAAATCAGCTAATACTTTCCCCCCTTGAAACACAGGGAAGCTCAAATACTAAAATACCCAATTACAAATCATCTCATTATAGACAACTAACCTGTCAGATTCAGGGTATTAAAATCAATAAAGTAACATAACTTTTTAATCTGAAGTATTTGTAGACATGGAATTGCCAGCTTCGCCTTAGGAAGATCATTAAGAATAAATGATAGCAAAGAAATAAACAAGTAGAATGGATGTACAATTTGCTATCCCCGTGATCTCATAAAATGAAGCTTTTTTCCAATCTCCTTAACTCAAATCCCTCCAAGGAATTTTCTTCACACTCATATTCAAAACCGAACTACTAAGACCTGAAAAGTGCCTTGTGACCTAGGATCTGAGCCCTGCCTACCCTATAAGCTCCACCCCTCCTCTTCTTCCTTCCCAGCCTTTCTCTGTCCATCAAACACATCCTGTTCTTTGTATCAGCTATTCTCTGCATCTTCAGAGCTCTTCCCCCAGATCTGTGGACAGCGCCCCCCTGTGGTGGGCGGCATTCTGACTGGTTGCCAGGCACCGGCCTCCTCATGTCTGTAACCCTCTCCCCTGTGTGTGAGCTGGACCTAGTGACTTGCTTCTGAAGCAGTGATCCAACCTTTTTGACACCAGGCACTGTTTTGTGGAAGGCGGTTTTTCCATAGGCACCGGGTTGGGGGTTGATTCCCACAAGGAGCACACAACCTAAATCCCTCACTTGAGCAGTTCCCAGTACAGTTCCCACTCCTAGGAGAATCTATTGCTGTGCTGATTTGACAGGAGGTGGAGCTTAGGCAATAACACCAGTGATGGGGAGTGGCTGTAAATATAAATGACGCTTTGTTCTCTCACCTGCCACTCGTCTGCTGCTATGCAGCCTAGTTTCTAACAGGCCAAGGATCACTACCAGTCTGAGGCCCAGGGCTTGACGACCCCTGCTCTAAAAATCTGGCCAGAATAAACCCACTATAAAGGAGAGCAATGGGGCTTCCCAGGTGGCTCAGACAGTAAAGAATCTCTGCAATTCAGGAGACCCAGGTTCAATCTCTGGGTCGGGAAGATCTCCTGAAGAGGGAAATGGCAACCCACCCCAGTATTCTTGCCTGGAGAACTCAGTGGACAGAGAAGCCTGGTGGGCTACAGTCTGTGAGGTCGCAAAGAGTCGGACATGATTGAGTGGCTAAGCACACAAAGAAGAGCAAGAGTGGTGGGATGTCTCCCACAGGTTGGGCTATGAAAGACTGTGACGGACACACAGAAGGTTGCTCACTCACTCTCTCTGGCACTTCCCACTGCTCTCACAAAGCAAGCTGCCATTTGTGAGCAGCTCTCCTGCAGAGAGGCCTATGTAACAGAGCTGAGGGTGGCTGCTTGACTGACAGCCAGTCAGGAGCTGAGACCTTCTGTCCAACAGGCTGGGAGGAACGGAGTCCTACCTTCAACCTCCTGAGTGAGACTGAAGAGAATCCTACCATCATGTCCAGCTTTGCAAGCGGACACTGGGCCAGACCCTTGGGCCAGCTCAGCCACACCCAAGCTCCAGACACACTGAAGCCTTAAGATAAGAAATGTTGTTTAGCCAATAGATTCTGGCTGCACAGTGATAGGAGACTCACTTCACTCAGGTCTTTGCGCAAGTGTCTCCTTGCCTAAAGTAGTGCGTCACCTCCTGAACCAACCAAACTGATCACAGGGTGTTGTTCTCTATGGCCTGACTGATCTGCATTCTTCCTCCTGGAAAGCATCACTGCTAGAATATGTTATATATTTATTTATTAGCTAACTTTCCTACTAGAGTGAAAATCCAGTGAACACCATGCCTTTAATTTTGCTGGTAAACAAGATGAGCATATATTTACCCTGATGGTGCTTACATATATTTGATACTTATTGCAGGGCTACTATGCACCAGGTCCAATGACCATAGTTTCCTTGGTATCTAGGCCAGTAAATTTCAGTCCATTAGATATATAGAGAGATTGACAGATAGATACAGATATTATTATTGTTGTTAAACTGTTCTGTTTTGGTAACGCACCGTTGTATGCCTTTTACTGAGTTTTAAGAAACGTGACGAAAGTTTGTCAATTGAAGTCCCATGTTGGTTGATCATAAGTATTTGATAATTTCTTATTTCACCCTGTGCTGAAGTCTAACTTCCTGCTACTTTCCTTTATTAGCCCTAGCTTTTTCCTCTCAGAAATAGTAAAGAACATATCAATTCTGTTCCACAGTCCCAGTTCTGTTGCTTTATTAACTCTACTCCTTTGAGCATCAGATCTGTTTATTGAATTTACTGTCTCGTTTTTATTCTGTAGACATTTTTTGGCTTAAACATAGGAGGTTTATTTTATTTAATCTTTAATTCTTGTTAGAATATAGTTAATTTACAGTGTTGTATTAGTTTTAAGTGTACAGCAAAGTGAATCTGTTATACATATACATATATGCACTCTTTTTTATATTCTTTTCCCATAAGGGCCATTGCAGAGTATTGAGTAAAGTTCCCGGTGTTATACAGTAAGTCCTTATTAGTAATCTATTTTATATACAGTAGTGTGTGTGTATGTGTGTCAATCCCAGTCTTCCAATTTATCCCTCCCCTTAGATTTAGAGCATAAACTCGTGGTTACGTTGTACATTTTCATAGGATATTTGGTGTTCACCTTTGCAGTTGAGATTCCAGTTTGGCATTCTGCTTCCTTAGAGGAGGTGTGGGAGATACTGCTGAGGCTCACTGTCCCTCTGTTTCCTCTGGGAGGGTCGGGCTCACAAGGCCATTAGCTAGACTTCCTGACCATCTCCTGCATCACCCAAGCTAAGAACTGCTCTGTGTGTCTGCTTGAAGCTCCCACAGTCACTCGTCTCATCTCAAGGGTGGTTACCTTACCCCTGGTGTATGTGTGTAAGTGGTCAAAGGTGGTTAATTAACCTGGCTACTCTCATGAGAGACACCAGAGATAGATAGACTCTGAACAGGGATCGTCTGTGTTGTGTTCCACCTTTACAACTATATTCCTCCATGAGAGTCCTGACCTCTGGCTTTCTTTGAAAGTTCTTATCCATATTCTGTCTCTTTCTGGACCGTGAAGCATAACAATTCTTCTGTTGAAATCTTTTGCTTTAATTGTCATGTATGCAGTTCTGTGAACATGGAAATATAAAATGTGACATTTCTATTTTACATACACATATGAATGTACAGCCAGCTTAGCTGCCATCTTGAAAATTATCTCTACCTCCTTTTCCATCAGCCCTTCAAATATTTGTAGATTTTTATCACTTCATCCCATATTCACTCCTCCTCTGTCTAAAAATATCGATTTCCCTTAATGATGCTAATCTCTAATAATTTTCTTATTTTTTTAACCAAAACTCCCTCCTCTATTCCAGTAGACATATTAGAGTTCCTTCAATAGCACTATATGGCTCCCAGTCTGAAAGAAATACTTAAAATAGGACTATTACTTCTTATTTATTTTTTCTCCCTTTGGTGCTCAGCTTTCTTTATAGTCCAACTCTCATATCCATACGTGACCACTAGAAAAACCATAGCTTTGACTAGACAGACTTTTGTTGGCAAACTAATGTCTCTGCTTTATTTATTTATTTTAATTGGAGGCTAATTAATTTACAATATTGTATTGGTTTTGCCATACTTTGACATGAATCCGCCCCGGGTGTACATGTGTTCCCCATCATAACCCACCCCCCCCACCTCCCTTCCCATACCATCCCTCTGGTTCATCCCAGTGCACCAGCCCCAAGCATTCTGTATCATGCATTGAACCTGGACTGGCAATTCGTTTCACATATGATAATATACATGTTTCAATGCCATTCTCCCAAATCTTGTACGCTGTTTTTCTGTTAGTGCTGTCTTTTTAACCACGTATTTATATTACTGGCTCATAATAATCAATTTTATTTCCATTACTTTTCCATAAAAGTTTAAATATATAAACTCTTTCAGGCAAGAGCAGTTCCCTATATAACATTGCAGCAATGTTCAGCAACTATTACAGAATTGGTATGAAAATCTACTGCATTTCATAAGTGAGAGAGTTCACTCCTAGATAAAATGACATCTTTCTGAGTCTGAATCAGAAAGACAAATCGGCTTCTTTTAAAAAATTATATTCAAATACAAAAACCTAATCAAACAACTTATATGCTCCAATGAAGTCAACTAATATAGATATATTTAATACAAAAGTCAAAGTTCACCTCATTCTTGCTTTTAATTACATTCCAAGACATAACCATCATAAACCATATCTGTGTGTGTATACATGATATAGTGGATTTTTTAAAATTTATTTTTAAAAAAAGGTAATCAAATATAAATACTGTTCAGCTGTCTCTTTTTTCTTTAACTTCAATACCACTTGGACAAACTTGGTATTTTTATACTGACCTAACGCACTTTTTAAATTTTACTTTTTAATTAATTTATTTAAATTGGTGGATAATTACAATATTGTGATGGTTTTCGCCATACAACAACATGAATCAGCCACAGGCATACACATGCCCCCGCATCCCAAATCCCCTTACCATCTCCCTCCACCTCATCCTTCTGGGTTGCCCCAGAGCACTGGCTTTGCATGCCCTACTTCATGCATCAAACTTGCACTGGTCTATTTTGCATGTGGTAATGACCATGTTTCAATGCTATTCACTCAAAACATCCCACCCTCTCCTTTCTCCACTAAGTCTAAAAGCCTGTTATTTATATCTATGTCTCCTTTGCTGCCCTACTTGTAGGATCATTAGCATCATCTTTCTAAATTCCATATATATGCATTAATATACAACATTTGTCTTTCTCTTTCTGACTTACTTCACTCTATATAATAGGCTAAAGTCTCATCTACCTCACTAGAACTGACTCAAATGCGTTCCTTCTTATAGCTGAGTAATATTCCATTGTGTGCATGAACCACAACTTCCTTATCCATTCATCTGCTGATGAACCTAGGTTGCTTCCATGTCCTAGCTATTGTAAATAGAGCTGCAATGAACATTGGGGTACAAATGTCTCTTTCAATTCTGGTTTCCTCAGGGTGTATGCACAGCAGTAGGACTGGATACTGTGGCACTTCTACTCTCAGTTTTTTAAGGAATCTCCACACTGTTTTCCATAGTGGCTATACAAGTTTACATTACACCAACAGTGTAAGAGGGTTCCCTTTTCTCCACACCCTCTCCAGCATTTACTGTTTGGTGACTTTTTGATGATGACCATTCTGACCAGGATGAGATGACATGTCATTGTGTTTTTGATTTGCATTCCTCTAATAGAGTGATGTTGAGCATCTTTTCATGTGTTTATTAGCCATCTGCATGCCTTCTTTGGAGAAATGTTGTTTAGTTCTTTGTTCCACTTTTTGATTGGGTTGTTGGCTTTTCTGGTATCGAGTTGCATGAGCTGCTTACACATTTTGGAGATTAATTCTTTGTCAGTTGTTTCATTTGCTATTAGTTTCTCCCATTCTAAGGGCTGTCTTCTAAACTTGCTTAATTTTCTTCATTGTGAAAAAGCTTTTAGGTTTAATTAGAAAGAGGAGAGTTAAAAAGTTGGCTTAAAGCTCAACATTCGGAAAACTAAGATTGTGGCTTCTGGTCCCATCACTTCATGGCAAATAGATCGGGAAACAGTGGAAACAGTGTCAGACTTTATTTTTTGGGGCTCCAAAATCACTACAGACGGTAATTGCAGCCATGAAATTAAAAGACGCTTACTCCTTGGAAGGGAAGTTATGACCAACCTAGATAGCATATTAAAAAGCAGAGACATTACTTTGCCAACAAAGGTCCAACTAGTCAAATCTATGGTTTTTCCCGTGGTCATGTATGGATGTGAGAGTTGGACTATAAAGAAAGCTGAGCGCTGAAGAATTGTTGCTTTTGAACTTTGGTGTTGAAGAAGACTCTTGAGAGTCCCTTGGATTGCAAGAAGATCCAACTAGTCCATCCTAAAGGAGATCAGTCCTGGGTGTTCATTGGAAGGACTGATGCTGAACCTGAAGCTCCAATATTTTGGCCACCTCATGTGAAGAGTTTACTCATTGGAAAAGCCCCTGATGCTGGGAGGGATTGGGAGCAGGAGGAGAAGGGGACGACAGAGGATGAGATGGCTGGATGGCATCACCGCCTCGATGGACATGAGTTTGGGTAAACTCCAGGAGTTGGTTGATGGAGAGGGAGGCCTGGCATGCTGCAATTCATGGGGTTGCAAAGAGTCAGACATGACTCTTTGGAATGTGAAGTTAAGTGGGCCTTAGGAAGCATCACAATGAACAAAGCTAGTGGAGGTGATGGAATTACAGTTGAGCTATTTCAAATCCTGAAAGATGATGCTGTGAAAGTGCTGCACTCAATATGCCAACAAATTTGGAAAACTCAGCAGTGGCCACAGTACTAGAAAAGGTCAGTTTTCACTCCAATCCCAAAACAAGGCAGTGCCAAAATATGTTCATATTACCACACAATTGCGCTCATCTCACATGCTATCAAAGAAATGCTCAAAATCTTCCCAGCCAGATTTTAGCAGTACATGAACCGTGAACTTCCAGATGTTCAAGCTGGTTTTAGAAAAGGCAGAGGCACCAGAGATCAAATTGCCAACATCCGTTGAATCATAGGAAAAGCAAGAGAGTTCCAGGTAAAACATCTACTTCTGCTTTATTGATTACACCAAAGCCTTTGACTGTGTGGATCACAGCAAACACTGGAAAATTCTTCAAGAGATGGGAATACCAGACCACCTGACCTGCCTCCTGAGAAATTGGTATGCAAGTCAAGAAGCAACAGTTAGAACTGGAGATGGAACAACAGACTGGTTCTAAATTGGGAAAAGAGTAAATCAAGGCTGTATATTGTCACCGTGCTTATTTAACTTATGTGAAGAGTATATCATGTGAAATGCTGGGCTGGATGAAGCACGAACGAATCAAGACTGCCGGGAGAAATATCAATAACCTCAGATATCCAGATAACACCACCCTCTTGGCAGAAAGTGAAGAAGAACTAAAGAGCCTCTTGATGAAAGTGAAAGAGGAGAGTGAAAAATATGGCTTAAAATTCAATATTCAGTAAACTAAGATCACGGCATCCGGCCCCATCACTTCATGGCAAATAGATGGGGAAAAAATGGATACAGTGAGAGACTATTTTTGGGGAGGCTCCAAAATCACTACAGATGGTGACTACAGTCATGAAATTAAAAGACGTTTACTTCTTTGAAGAAAAGCCATGACAAACCTAGACAGCATATTAAAAAGTAGAGACATTACTTTGCCGACAAAGGTCCACATAGTCAAAGCTATGGTTTTTATCCTGTGGTCATGTATGGATGTGAGAGCTGGACTATAAATTAAGCTGAGCACCGAAGAATTGATGCTTTTGAACTGTGGTGTTGGATAAGACTCTTGAGAGTCCCTTGGACAGCAAGGAGATCCAACCAGTCCATCCTAATGGAGATCAGTCCTGGGTGTTCATTGGAAGGACTGATGGTGAAGTTGAAACTCCAATACTTTGGCCACCTGATGGGAAGGGCTGACTTATGTGAAAAGATCCTGATGCTGGGAAAGAATGGGGGCAGGAGGAGAAGGGGACAACAGAGGATGAGATGGTTGGATGGTATCACCGACTCAATGGACATGAGTTTGGGTAGGTTCCAGGAGTTGGTAATGGGCAGGGAGGCCTGGAGTGCTGCAGTTCATGGGATCCCAAAGAATCAAACACAGCTGAGCGAGTGAACTGAACTGAACTGAATTGATTCTGGGAAAGATTGAACACAGGAGGAGAAGGGGACGACAGAGGATGAGATGATTGGATGGCATCACTGACTCGATGGACATGAGTTTGAGCAAGTTCTGGGAGTTGGTGATGGACAGGGATGCCTGGGGTGCTGCTGTCCATGGGATCGTAAGGAGTCATGACTGAGCCACTTGCCTGAACTCAACTTGTTGAAAGCAGCACAAGGGAAGGTGAGATGTCTTTTTTAGTTACAAATATATGTTAAGAGAAGACAAATTGGGTGAGTGGTCCAACCTAAGTCCTGATTCAACCGTTACTTAATGAGCACTTAGTGTATATCAAATATATATATATATATATATACTGTACTAGTGTATATCCTAGTACAGTGGTCTTCCCAAGAGCTCTGTGTGGCGAGTGTCACTATCCAAGTTTTATAGCTGTGGTAACAGATTCAGATGTCCTAAGTACCTGTCAAAGTCATTCAACTACTAGAATGGAAGGGATCTCATTCCTGGGTCCCTGTTCTTGCTGTTACATAAATGTGCTGCTAGCTCACTGTCTGGTGAAAGTGAGAAATGAGGGGAAATATAATAAAGATGATGAGACTGATTCAAGATGGTGGAGTAGAAGAACGTGCACTCATTTCTGCCTAGAGCACCAAAATATCAACTAGTCGTTGAGCAAGCTTTGACAGGAGACACTGGAACCCACCAAAAAAAAAAAAAAAAAAAGATACCCCATATCCAAGGACAAGGGAGAAGCCACAACAAAATGGTAGAAGGAGCACGATTTTGATAAAACCAAATCCTATACCCACTCAAACTGGAGAACAATAATACTACAGAAGTTCTTGCAATGTTGTGAAGGTACTAAGCCCCACATCCAGCTCTACAGCCCGGGGATTTGGCCAAGGGACTAAGAATCTTCAGAGAACCTGACTTTGGCCAGCAGGATTTGATTACAGATCTTTGATAGGACTTGGGGAAACAGAGACACTTGGAGGGCACAAACAAAATTTTGTGAACACCAGGACCCAGGGGAAAGGAGCACTGACCCCACAGGAGACTGAGCCAGACGTACCTGTGAGTGTTTGAGGTTCTCCTGCAGGAGTGTGGGTTGGCAGTGGCCTGCCACGGAATGGGGACACAGGAAGCAGCAATCCTGGGAGATGCATCTTGGCATAAGTCCTCTTGGAGGTCACCAATAGCTTTACTATAGAAGCCTATAGATTCTAAGACTGGGTTGCCTCAGGCCAAACAACTAACAGGGAGGGAGCACAGCAGACAATTGGGTTGAAATTTCACTGAGCATTGCCCTGCCTACAAGAGCAAGATCGAGTTTTCCCCACAGCCAGTCCCTTTCATCAGAAAGCTTGAACAAACCTCATATCCTCATCCACAATAGGGCGGAAAGAAGAAACAAGAACTACAATCCCATCAGCCCCCAGAACTAATACCACAATCACAGAAAGCTACTCAAAGTGAAAATAAATAGAATATGCCTCAGGTAAAGGAACAGATAAATCCCTAGGAAACCAACTAAATGAAGTTGAGATAGGAAACCTTCCAGAAAAAGAATTCAGAATAATGATAGTGAAGATGATTCAGGATCTCAGAAAAAGAATGGAAGCAAGATTGAGAAGATTCTATAAATGTTTACCAAGGATCTAGAAGAACAAAAGAAAGAGCACACAGAGATTAATAATATGATAGAAGGAATCAATAGCAGAATATCAGAGGCAGAAGAACAGATAAGTGGCCTGGAAGACAAAATGGTGGAAATCAAAGCTGCAAGAGAGAATATAGAGAAAGGAATGAAAAGAAATGAAGATGGCTTAACAGAACTCTGGGACAACATTAAGCACACCAATATTCACATTATAGGGGTCCCGTAGGAAAAGAGAGAGAGAAAGGACCTAAGAAAATAGTTGAAGAGATACTAACTGTAAACTTCCCTATCATGGGAAAGGAAATAGTCAACCATGTCCAGGAAGCAGGGAGTCCCAGGCAGGATAAATCCAAGGAGGAGCACACTGAGACACATGGTAATCAAACTTACAAAAGTTAAAGACAAAAATACATTATTAAAAACAGCAAGGGAAAAGAGACAAATAACACAGAAGGGAAAACCCATATGATCATCAGCTGATTTCTCAACAAACTCTACAGGCCAGAAAGGATGGCACAATATATTCCAAGTGTTAAAAAGGAAGAACCTATAATGAAGAATACCCAACAAGACTCTCATTCAGATTTTATGGAGAAATCAAAAGCTTTTCAGACAAGCAAGAGAATTTAGCACCACTAAACCAGTTGTACAACAAATACTAAAGGAACTTCTCTGGGCAGGAAACACAAGAGAATGAAAAAATCTACAAAAAACAAAGCAAAACAATTAACAAAATGGTAATAGGATCATACATCTTGATAATTACCTTAAATATAAACAGATTAAGTGCACCAATCAAAAGATATAGACTGGGTGGATACAAAAACAAGACCCATACATACATTGTCTACAAGAGACTCACTTTATATCTACAGACACTTACAGACTGAAAGTAAGGGGATGGGAGAAGGTGTTTCATGCAAATGGAAATCATAAGAAAGCTGGAGCATACTAATACTCATATTGGGCAAAATAGATTTTAAAGCAAAGACTATATATAAGAGACAAACAAGGACACCACGTAATGATCAAGGGTTCAATCCAAGGAGAAGTTATAGCAACTATAAATATATAGGCAACCAACATAGGAGCACCTCAATATGTAAGAAAGTACTAACAAACATAAAGGGAGAAATCAACAGTAACACTACAATAGTGAGGGATTTTAACACACCACTTTCATTATTGGACAGATGATACAGACAGAAAATTAAAAAGGAAACATAGGCCTTAAATGACACTTTAGATGAGTTGGACTTAATTGATATTGATAGGGCATCCCATCCAAAAGCAGCAGAATACAAATTTTTCTCAAGTCAGTTCAATTCAGTTGCTCAGTCATGTCCATCCCTTTTGTGGTCCCATGAACTGAAGCAAGCCAGGCTTCCCTGCCCATCACCAACTCTTGGAGCTTGCTCAAACTCATATCCATTGAGTTGGTGATGCCATCCAACCATCTCATCCTCTGTCGTCCCCTTCTCCTCCCGCCTTCAATCTTTCCCAGCTAAAGTGCACGCAAAATATTCTCCAGGATTTACAACATCCTGGGCCACAAGGAAGCCTTAGTAAATTTAAGAAATTAAAAATCATATCAAGCACTATTTTTGATCACAACCCTATGAGATTAGAAACAAACTAGAAGAAAAATACTCCAAGAAACACAAGCATGTGGTGGCTAAACAATATGCTACTAAACAACCATTGAATCACTGAAGAAAACAAAGAAGAAATAAAAAATCTAGAGACAAATGAAAACGAAAGCACAATCATCCAAAACTTATGGGATGCAGCAATAGCAGTTCTAAGAGGGAAGTTTATAGCCATACAATCTTACCTCAGGAAACAAGAAAGATCTCAAACAAACAACTTAACCTTACAACTAGAGAAAGAAGAACAAATAAAACCTAAAGTTAGTAGAAGGAAGGAAATCACAAAGGTCAGAGCAGAAATAAATGGAATAGAGATAAAACAATTGCAGAGATCAATGAAACTAAAAGTCAGTTCTCTGAAAAGGTAAATGAGACTGATAAACCTTTAGCCAGACTCATCAAGAAAAAAAGGGAGAGGATTTAAAACAGTAAAATGGAAAATGAGAAATTCCAACTGACTCCACAAGAATATGAACGGTCATAAAAGATTACTATAAACAACTATATGCCAATAAAATGGACAACTGGAAGAAATGGACAAATTCTTAGAAAGATACAGTCTCCCTAGGCTGAACTAGAAAGAAATAGAAAATAAGAATAGACCAACCACAAGCACTGAAATTGACAACATGATTAAAAATCTCCCAAGGAACAAAAAAAAGTCCAGAACCTGACAGCTTCACAGATGAATTCTATCAAACACTTAGAGAAGAGTTAACACCTACCATTCTGAAACTGCTCCAAAAATTTTCAGAGGAAGGGAAACTTCCAAAATAATTTCCTAAGGCCACTATCACTGTGATACCAGAAGCAGACAAATATACCACAGAAAAAAGAAATTACAGGTCAATATCACTGATGAACATAGATACAAAAATTCACAACAAAATACTCGCAATCTGTATCCAATAATACTTTGAAAATATCATGCATGATGGTCAAGTGTGATTCATCCCAGGGATTCAAGGATTTTTAGCATTCACAAATCAATCAATGTGGCATACCATATACACAAATTGAAAAATGAAAAACCACGTGATCACCTAAATAGATGCAGAAAGGGCTTTTGACAAAATTCAGCACTCATTTATGATTAAAAACTCTCCCCAAGGTTAGAATAGAGTATGCATACCTCAGAATGATAAAGGACATATATGATAAACCTACAACTAACATCTAGCTCAATGGTGGAAAGCTGAAAGCATTCCCTCTAAGATCAGGAACAAGACAAGGATGTCCACTCTCACCACTTTATTTAACAGTTTTAGAAGTCCTAGACTGAGCAATCGAGAAGAATAAGAAGTAAAGGGAATCCAGCCTGAAAGAAGTTAAACTCTCACTGTTTGTAGATGACATGTATTATACAGAGAAGACCCTAAAGATGGTACTAGAAAACTGCTAGAACTCATCAATGAATCTGGTAAAGTTGTAAGGTATAAAATTAATACACAGAAGTTTGTTGCATTTCTAAACACTAACAATTAAAGATTAGAAAGAGAAATTCAAGAAATTCAAATGGTAAATTTGATGCAGTGATAAAGAATAAAATACCTAAGAATAAACCTACCTAAGGACACAAAAGACCTATATTCTGAAAACTATAAGATGCTGATGAAAGACATTGAAGAAGACATAAACACACTTCAGCAATATGTGAACCGTGAACTCCCAGATGGTCAAGTAGGTTTTAGAAAAGGCAGAGGCACCAGAGATCAAATTGCCAACATCCGCTGGATCATGGAGAAAGCAAGAGAGTTTCAGAAAAACATCTATTTCTGCTTCACTGACTATGCCAAAGCCTTTGACTGTGTGGATCACAATAAACTGTGCAACATTCTGAAAGAGATGGGAATACCAGACCACCTGACCTGCCTCTTGAGAAACCTGTATGCAGGTCAGGAAGCAAAAGTCAGAACACTACATGGAACAACAGACTGGTTCCAAATAGGAAAACGAGTACATCAAGACTGTATATTGTCACCCTGCTTATTTAACTTCTATGCAGAGTACATCATGAAGAACGCTGGGCTGGAAGAAGCACAGGCTGGAATCAAGATTGCTGGGAGAAATATCAATAACCTCAGATATGCAGATGACACCACCCTTATGGCAGAAAGTGAAGAGGAACTCAAAAGCCTCTTGATGAAAGTGAAAGAGGAGAGTGAAAATGTTGGCTTGAAGCTCAACATTCAGAAAACAAAGATCATGGCATCTGGTCCCATCACTTCATGGGAAATAGATATGGAAACAGTGGAAACAGTGTCAGCTGTATTTTTTGGGCTCCAGAATCACTGTGGATGCTGATTGCAGCAATGAAATTAAAAGACGCTTACTCCTTGAAAGGAAAGTTATGACCAACATAGATAGTATATTAAAAAGAGAGACATGACTTTGTCAATCAAGGTCCGTCTAGTCAAGGCTATGGTTTTTCCTGTGGTCATGTATGGATGTGAGAGTTGGACTGTGAAGAAAGCTGATTGTTGATGAATTGATGCTTTTGAACTGTGGTGCTGGAGAAGACTCCTGAGAGTCCCTTATACTGCAAGGAGATCCAACCAGTCCATTCTAAAGGAGATCAATCCGGGGTGTTCATTGGAAGGACTGATGCTAAAGCTGCAATACTTTGGCCACCTCATGCGACGAGTTGACTCACTGGAAAAGACTCTGATGCTGGGAAGGATTGGGGGCGGGAGGAGAAGGGGACGACAGGGAACGACATGGCTGGATGGCATTACTGACTCGATGGACATGAGTTTGAGTGAACCTCGGGAGTTGGTGATGCACAGGGAGGCCTGGTGTACTGTGTTTCATGGGGTCGCAAAGAGTCAGACACGACTGAGCAACTGAACTGAACTGAACTGAAACATACATAAAGATAAACCATGTCCATGGACTGGAAGGAACAATACAGTTAAAATGACTATACTACCTAAGGCAATCTATAAATTCAATGCAATCAATCCCTATCAGATTACCAATGACATTTTTCACAGAAGTGGAACAAAAAAAATCAGAATTTGTATGAAGAAATAAAAGACCCCAAAGAGCTAAAGCAATCATGAAAAATAAAAGGAGCTGGAGAAACATGCTTTCTAACCTCACAGTATACTAGAAAGCTACAGTCATCAAAGCAGAATGGTACTGGCACAAAAATAGAAATGTAGATCAATGGAATAGAATACAAAACTAGAAACAAACCCATGTACCTACAGTCAGTTAATCTGTGACAAAGGAGGCAAGAGTGCATGACGTTGAAAAGACAGTCTCTTCAGCAAATAGTGCTCGGAAAACTAGACAGCCACATGTAAAAAGTGAAATTAGATCATTCCTTAACTCCACACACAAAAATAAGTCCAAAATGGTTTAAAGGCCTAAACTTTAGACAGGACACTATAAAATTCTTAGAGGAAAACAGGCTGAACATTCTCTGACATAATTCAACAGCAACACCTTTTTTAATCCATCTCCCAGAGTAATAAAAATAAAAGAAAAAATAAACAAATGGGACCTATTTAAACTCAAAAGCTTTCTCACAGCAAAGGAAAAAATAAACAAAATAAACAGACAGCCCACAGGTTAGGAGAAAATATTTGCAAATGATATGACTGATAAAGGCTTAGTCTCCAAAACTTACAAACAGCTTATGATACTTATTAGAATCAAAGCAAGTAACCAACTCAAAGAATGGGCAGAAGGCCAAAAGAGACAATTCTTTAAAGATGTCTTCAGTTCAGTTCAGTCACTCAGTCATGTCCGACTCTCCGCGACCCCATGAATCACAGCATGCCAGGCCTCCCTGTCCATCATCCATACATGACCACGGGAAAAACCATAGCCTTGACTAGACGGACCTTTGTTGGTAAAGTCATGTCTCTGCTTTTTAATATACTATCAAGGTTGGTCATAACTTTCCTTCCAAGGAGTAAGCGTCTTTTAATTTCATGGCTGCAATCAGCATCTGTAGTGATTTTGGAGCCCAAAAAAATACAGTCTGACACTGTTTCCACTGTTTTTCCATCTATTTCCCATGAAGTGATGGGACCAGATGCCATGATCTTTGTTTTCTGAATGTTGAGCTTCAAGCCAACATTTTCACTCTCCTCTTTCACTTTCATCAAGAGGCTTTTGAGTTCCTCTTCACTTTCTGCCATAAGGGTGGTGTCATCTTCATATCTGAGGTTATTGATATTTCTCCCAGCAATCTTGATTCCAGCTTGTGCTTCATCCAGCCCAGCGTTCCTCATGATGTACTCTGCATAGAAGTTAAATAAGCAAGGTGACAATATACAGCCTTGACGTACTCCTTTTCCTATTTGGAACCAGTCTGTTGTTCCAGAGTTCTGACTTTTGCTTCCTGACCTGCATACAGGTTTCTCAAGAGGCAGGTCAGGTGGTCTGGGATTCCCATCTCTTTCAGAATGTTCCACAGTTTATTGTGATCCACACAGTCAAAGGTTTTGGCATAGTCAATGAAGCAGAAATAGATGTTTTTCTGGAACTCTTTTGCTTTCTCCATGATCCAGCGGATGTTGGCAATTTGATCTCTGGTGCCTCTGCCTTTTCTAAAACCGGCTTGAACATCTGGGAGTTCACGGTTCACATATTGCTGAAGCCTGGCTTGGAGAATTTTGAGCATGACTTTACTAGCGTGTGAGATGAGTGCAATTGTGCGGTAGTTTGAGCATTCTTTGGTATTGCCTTTCTTTGGGATTGGAATGAAAACTGACCCTTTCCAGTCCTGTGGCCGCTGCTGAGTTCTCCAAATTTGCTGGCATATTGAGTGCAGCACTTTCAGAGCATCATCTTTCAAAATTTGAAATAGCTCAACTGGAATTCCATCACCTCCACTAGCTTTGTTCGTAGTGATGCTTTCTAAGGCCCACTTGACTTCACATTCCAAGATGTCTGGCTCTAGGTCAGTGATCACACCATCGTGATTATCTTGGTCGTGAAGATCTTTTTTGTACAATTCTTCTGTGTATTCTTGCCACCTCTTCTTAATATCTTCTGCTTCTGTTAGGTGCATACCATTTCTGTCCTTTATCGAGCCCATCTTTGCATGAAATGTTCCCTTGGAATCTCTAATTTTCTTGAAGGGATCTCTTGTATTTCCTATTCTGTTGTTTTCCTCTATTTCTTTGCATTGATCCCTGAGGAAGACTTTCTTATCTCTCCTTGCTATTCTTCGGAACTCTGCATTCAGATGCTTATATCTTTCCTTTTCTCCTTTGCTTTTCACTTCTCTTCTTTTCACAGCTATTTGTAAGGCCTCCTCAGACAGCCATTTTGCTTTTTTGCATTTCTTTTCCATGGGGATGGTCTTGGTCCCTGTCTCCTATACAATGTCATGAACCTCCATCCAGAGTTCATCAGGCACTCTATCTATCAGATCTAGTCCCTAAAATCTATTTCTCACTTCCACTGTATAATCATAAGGGATTTGATTGAGGTCATATCTGAATGGTCTAGTGGTTTTCCCTACTTTCTTCAATTTAAGTCTGAATTTGGCAATAAGGAGTTTATGATCTGAGCCACAGTCAGCTCCTGGTCTTGTTTTTGATAACTGTATAGAGCTTCTCCCTCTTTGGCTGCAAAGAATATAATCAATCTGATTTCGGTGTTGATCATCTGGTGATGTCCATGTGTAGAGTCTTCTCTTGTGTTGTTGGAAGAGGGTGTTTGCTATGACCAGTGCGTTCTCTTGACAAAACTCTATTAGCCTTTGCCCTGCTTCATTCCGTGCTCCAAGGCCAAATTTGCCTGTTACTCCAGGTGTTTCTTGACTTCCTATTTTTGCATCCCTGTCCCCTATAATGAAAAGGACATCTTTTTTGGGTGTTAGTTCTAAAAGGTTTTGTAGGTCTTCATAGAACCATTCAACTTCGGTTTCTGCAGCGTTACTGGTTGTCTTACAGATGGCCAATTGGCAATGAAAAATATTCAAAATAGCTTAGTTATTATAGAAATGCAAATCAAATCTACAATGAGATATCACCTCAAACTGGTCAGAATGGCTATCATCAAAAAAAATCTACAAACAACAAATGCTGGAGAGGGTGTGCAGAAGGGAACCCTCTTGCATTTTTGGTGGTAGTGTAAATTAGTACAGCCTCTATGGGAGAACAGTATGGAGGTTCCTTAAAAACTAAAAATAGAGCTACTATAAGATGCACCCTAATGCTCATTGAAGCACTGTTTACCACATCTTCTTTATCCAACATTACATATATATATACATATACATATACATGGACATGGAACAACAGAATGTTCCAAATAGGAAAAAGAGTATGGTAAGGTTGTATATTGTCACCTTGCTTATTTAACTTAGATGCAGAGTACATCATGAGGAATGCTGGGTTGGAAGAAGCACAAGCTGGAATAAAGATTGCAGGGAGAAATATCAATAACCTCAGATATGAAGATGACACCACCCTTATGGCAGAAAGTGAAGAGGAACTCAAAGGCCTCTTGATGAAAGTGAAAGAGGAGAGTGAAAAGGTTGGCTTGAAGCTCAACATTCAGAAAACAAAGATCATGGCATCTGGTCCCATCACTTCATGGGAAATAGATGGGGAAACAGTGGAAACAGTGTCAGACTTTATTTATTTGGGCTCCAAAATCAATGTGGATGCTGATTGCAGCCATGAAATTAAAAGACGCTTACTCCTTGGAAGGAAAGTTATGACCAGCCTAGATAGCATATTAAAAAGCAGAGACATGACTTTGCCAACCAAGGTCCGTCTAGTCAAGGCTATGGTTTTTCCCGTGGTTATGTATGGATGTGAGAGTTGGACTGTGAAGAAAGCTGATCGCCGAAGAATTTATGCTTTTGAACTGTGGTGCTGGAGAAGACTCTTGAGAATCCCTTGGACTGCAAGGAGACCCAACCAGTCCATTCTAAAGGAGATCAATCCTGGGTGTTCATTGGAAGGACTGATGGTAAAGTTGAAACTGCAATACTTTGGCCACCTCATGCGACGAGTTGACTAACTGGAAAATAGTCTGATGCTAGGAGGGATTGGGGGTAGGAGGAGACGGGCACGACAGAGAATGAGATGGCTGGATGGCATCACCGACTCAATGGACATGAGTTTGAGTGAACTCCGGGAGTTGGTGATGGACACGGAAGCCTGGCATGCTGTGGTTCATGGGGTCGCAAAGAGTCGGACACGACTAAGCGACTGAACTGAACTGTATCAGTCCCCTGCATTGCAGGCGGACTCTTGACAAACTGAGCTATGAGGGAAACCCCAAAGGGGAAACTGTGGCTGCGTCAGCTGGAGATCGAACCAGCGTGGCAGACGAGAATTCTACCACTGAACCACCCGTGTACCACATAGACTGAGTCAGTGGGAATGGCAAACCACTACAATATTCTTGCCTGGAGAATTCCATAGACACAGGAAACTGGTGGGCAGCAAAGAGTCAGACACGACTGAGTGACTAACACACGCGGATGCCACACACACACACGTGTTAGTCACTCGGTCGTGTCTGACTCTTTGTAACCCCATGGACTGTTGCCCCACCAGTTTCCTGTGTCCATGAAATTCTCCAGGCAAGAATGCTGGAGTAGCTTGCCATTCTCTTCTTTAGGGAGTCTTCCTAACCCAGGAATCAAACCCGGGTCTCCTGCACTGAAGGGAGATTCTTCACTGTCTGAGCCACTCTTTTTCCATTTTTTTTTTTTTTTTTTGCATCTCCAGGCTTGAGTGTAAGCTTATTCATATCCATTCCAGGGAGTGCAGAGCATGAAAATCCAGGAAAGAGTAAAATTGTCTCTTCTGCCATGTAGTCATGACTCCAATGAAAAATAAGACAGCTGTTAGTAAGAAGATGGGAGAAGGAAAAGAAGGGGGAAAACTGGTTTTTAAAAGGAGTCGTCGTTCTAGTTATTTTCAAGTTAGGAAAACTGACGGTGAGGACACTCAGCAGCAAGCTTACAAGCAGTTCTGCACTCAGTAAGCTTGGCAGTGCCCAGCAGCTACACCCAGAGGCGGGCATCTCTGGCTGTGCCAGTAGCCTTTCCAAGACTGGATGAGGGGAGGGAAAAATGCTTCACATACCTCTGTCTCTGTTCAGTCACTGACTCAGGAAATCGGTCTGTGTTACTCAGCTGGTAGCTTCACTACTTTCTCCTGGGAGGCTAAGGGTTCAAGTTCCACCCCAGAAGCTTGGCAGCTCCCCAAAGGCAATTCTTGCCTTGTCATGGAAGATGGATAGTTGCATGCAGTGGAAATGAGACCTTTTTCTCTTTGGTTCTCCCAGAGAAATGGGGAGCAGACCAGCAGGAATGACACCATATCACTCATCTTGGTTTGATCCAGAAACTCCAAAGAACCCCAATATGAACCTGGTTACAGCTGTCACCCAGTTGCAGGCACTTCTAAGAAGAGAGGAAAAATTGAGCTCCCTGCCCCCATGCTCCACCATCTCCTTAAATCAGCACTCAGCTCAGACTTTGTTTCTACCACAAGAATGCAGGCAAGAATGGCACAAAACAGTGGTAGGTCTGCATCACCAGAGTGAGGAAGCAGAGGTCTATAGGTACAGAACACACTAAACCTGGAGCTCAGTGTCACACTTGTGCAGAATATTCTCTTGATGAACTTCTTATCCAAAATGCTTACACACAACACTTCTTGACTGTTAATATTACATATAAAAGCAATTTATCACTTGTATACTTATAAAAGTTTGGAAAGTATGATCACATTAGATGTTATTTGCAATCATTTATATTAAATACACCTGTTAAGTTTGCTTTTGATTTTATATTGGAAATTGGAGAACTAACATGGTGGCAGAGAAGGGGTTTGGAGAGAGTGAAGATGATGATGAATCTTTCAAATAAAATAAGTCCCCCTGAATAAAAAATAAATCCTTTAGGCATGCGATGTAATTTATTTTTCTGTCTGAACAATTTCTATGGCAGCCTGCCTGTCCTAAAAAAAAAAAAAGTTTTGTGTTGTTTGTGTATTGGGCAATATTTATGTTTATAAACAGCTTCAAGGGTAGCCCTTGTTTATTTATTCTGTGGACAGCCCTGACTGCAGAGCCCTTTGCCTCAGGATCATGGGGGACTCTGTGTTGGGGGTGAGGGCAATGGTTCTTTTCTGGAAAAATTGTCTTTAGACTGGAGAAGCTAAGATGACAGGAGAAACGTCTCAGCTGATGGCACATCACTCTCCCTCCTCCCCACTTTGAAAAAGACACGGTGCTTGTGACCAGTTGTCCAGGAGGTAGGACCGGCACTGGGACCCCACCGAGAGGCTCAGGTCTGGTGCTTTTGCTTTCAGGACACCTTTCACCAACTCCCCGTGGGTTTCATCTGTAGTCAGTTATTAGATTCTCTCTTCCCGCTACTGCAAGTCCCTCTCACCCACTCTCCCAGACCTAAACAAGTCTTGCGAGTAAAGATGACTGCTTCAGAGGAAAGGAAAGTTGAAAGCCAGAAGGGAGCTGTGCTGTGTGGATCTCCCTCAGCCCTCGTGGAGCCTGAATTTAGTTCTCATGTTTGCACCTGAAAGTATTAACATCTTTTCTTTGTTTGCAAGAGCAAGTTTTTTGTGTTTTTTAAAAGTTATATTGAACATAATCCACATATCATACAATTTGTCCACCTAAAGTGTACAGTTCAGGGCTTTACTATATATACAGAGTTGTGCAACCATCACAATTAACTTAAGAACATTTTATTACCCTCCCCTGAGAAACTCTGCATCCTTTAAGCCAGTCCTTCTCCAATTACCTCATCCTCCCAGATCTAGAAAACCACTAATCTAATTTTTGTCTCTATGGATTTACCTATCTTGGATATTTCATAGAAATGGAATGAATGAACTTCTAAAGCATCCCTCTATTCTTCCACAGAGTTTGGCAAAATACCTTGAACCTAGTAGTGTTTGAGTAAGGTTAAATTAGATTACTTGGTTTTAGAATTAATATAATCCATGAAGTGGGAAACTAGATAGTCTTGTATGAAAAGCCTCAAATACCATTACTCAGAGTGGGTTGGATATTACCAGAATGGAAAGACAACCTATGATCACAGCTTCCCCCAATCAGCTCCCCCAGACATGGCATCCTCTTCTGACAGCCCTTCAGCTTTACAACAGGTGCACCATAAGCTCAACAATTCACAAGTCTATCAATCCCTTAGAATATGGGTATTCTCTCATGATCTGGCACACCACTCTGCCTGTTAACAGGCAATAACACTAAAATGCATTAAAGACCATGTAATTCATTTCCAACATGCTGTTATTCTTCCCCAAACATTTGCTAAGTGAACATTTGTAGAACCTTTGCTGTATGTTGCCTTTATTTCCAAGGATTGAGGTAAAGATCATATGCAACCAATACCTGAGAGATAATTGGACACTTTACAGTTTCAGCCTCAGGTGAACTCCTCTGCCTGGGTAAGTTTTCTGGTGAGAATTTCCTTTTAATAGAATGTGAAAACTTTAAGAAAAAATGGAGCTTACAGATCACAGTATGGTCTGTTAGATAAATGACCAGGAGTACTATTTCTTAAAACCACATTTTATAAGCAAAGTTATCAGAAAGCCCAGAAAAAAAAAAAAAAAAAAACACCCAGTGGTTCAACATTCATGCTTAAAAGAAGATAACACATGGACCTCAAGCCCAAGATGTGCCAGGGCTTGGAGGGAAATTTGGGAGGATTAATGCCAAGAGCCCTTCAGTGGTTATTAGGCACTGTCACCCTAGGTCTGACCTCAAAGCCTTCTCTTTGAGGAGAAAGTGAAATGAGACTGACTGGATCAAGGCTTAGCTCTCAGAACTGTGACAAAGGATCCAGAAAGACTCTCTCATACAGTTGACTTCTTTTCACTGAGATGGCACTCTTATAAGTGAAATGATTATTTTGTTTAATAATTGAGGACAAGAGTAGCTTTTCAACCTAAAGATGGTCTCTGGCAATGACTCTGGATCCCTGGGTGTTGAGAAGTATCTAAGAAGGTTAGGGTGCTCTTGCCTTGTGTTTAAATTGAGGCCTTTGTTTTCTTCTTTTGTTTCATTTTTCCTAAGGTCTGCCTCATGGTGACCTGGTGACTGTGAATAGTGCTTTTCAGAGTGAAAAGTGGTTTTACTGCTTTAAGTTCAGATTTCACACACTTGAGCCCCTTGTGTTAGATACAGATTCTTCACAATTAAAGGAAACATGAAACTGTCCCAATTCTCTCTTTGGGTAGGGATGTCGTTTATACCTTCTCCCAGGAAGGACATCTGTCCATAAGAGCTCATCCTAAAGATTAAATCAGTCATTTGAAAAGCACTGGGCTAGGAATTTCTTGAATTCAGGATGACAGAGAAGAACTAACCATGGAAAAGACCTTCAAGATGCTCATGTTTTATTGGCGGTTTGTGGTCGGGGGGAAAGGGGGAGAACACGAAAGTGGTGAGCATTGTGATGTCAGTGGTGTGGCCTATGATGAAGCACAGCCTGCTGTAGGTTAGAAGGACTTCCCGGGGGAAGTGATTTCTTTATTGGGCCTTGAAGTAGGAATAGGAATTGGCCAGGCATCTATAAGTTAGCAGTTGAGGAGAAGAGATAGGCAGAGTTATAAGCCCATGAAAAGGCACAGGAGTAGAGATAGATTGACATGGTCTGGCTTGCCTTGAGTGATGGATATATGTTTTTCAGAAAATGGGGCTGTACAAGTCAGCAAAAGCCAGAGAAATAGAAGCCATGCATTGAAATGAGACATAGCTTTTTTCTAGCTCTTTTTCGCTCTTCCAACATGCATATGATGCCCTGAGTTTTATCTTACTGATTATTACTGAATGTATGTACCTCTCTTTTGCTCTAAATGGACAAAACTGTACTCCAGTTTTGCTTCTGCCACTTACTGTGTAGTCTCAGACAAATTAGCCACATAGAGCCTTTGTTTTGTCTTTTGAAAAGTAGGAACAAACTAGGAACAGAATCATGAGACTATTGTGAGTGTTATCAGCATCAAACAAGCACAATGATGGGCATTAAAACGTTTTCATAAAATATTTGTGGAACCATACTGGTACATGAGTGAAAAGGAAACTTTGCCACCTGGAAAATAGCTTTAGCTGCCCAGACACCAGTAGCTGCCAAAGCAGTCTAGGAGACCTGGGAAGAGACAGAAAGGGGATCTAACTCTGAAGGAGAGTGACAGGAAGCCAGAGGCCCCAGAGCCAGGAGACAGTGGGCCAGAAGAGCAGATCACAGTGGGAGGTGGAGGGATGCAACTTGTGCCAGAACAACATGGGTCTCACTGGCCAGGAGTGCAGACAGGAGGGAGGGGTGGTGGATGCTGCTCATGGCACCTCAGTGGGTGGACGTACAGCAGCCCGTGGCTTCCTCTTTCCTGTTGTAGTCCTGGTGTCCTACCAGACTCTGGAAAGAAATCACAAACGGGAATATAGAGAGAGGTAGAGAAAAGGGAAAACAGAACAGCTGTGTTTTTGTATAGCAACAGTGTCTTTCTTTTATGATAAATACTCTCAGTGGGAAGGAACTTAACCGTGAAGACCATCCATGAACAACCAGCTGCTGCTAGTCGTGTCCAACTCTGTGAGATCCCATAGACAGCAGCCCACCAGGCTCCCCCATTCCTGGGATTCTCCAGGCAAGAACACTTGAGTGGGTTGCCATTTCCTTCTCCAGTGCATGAAAGTGAAAAGTGAAAGTGAAGTCGGTCAGTTGTGTCTGACTCTTCATGACCCCATGGACTGCAGCCTACCAGGCTCCTCCCTCCATGGGATTTTCCAGGCAAGAGTACTGGAATGGGTTGCCATTGCCTTCTCCGAACAACCAGCAGCTAATCTTAGTTTTAATAATGAAGGATTTTTTCCCCTTAAGATCAGAAGCAAGGAAAGGTTGTCTGCTCTTCCCCTTTCTATTAAAAATTGTGTTAGAGGCTGTGACCAGGGCAATTAGTCAAGAAAAAGAAAGAAAAGACATTTAGATAGGAAAGGAAGATGTAAAACTCTCTGTATTTGCATATTACTCGTAATTAGAAAAAAGCTTGAAAGAAGAAAAAGGTTGAAAGATTCACAGTTTCTTATTTGAAAACTTAATACGAATCAACAATAATCAGGATAGTGTTGTATTAGCATGAGGATAAACAAAGATCCATTCCAGTGTTCTTGCCTGGAGAATCCCAGGGACAGGGGTGGCTGGTGGGCTGCCGTCTATGGGGTTACACAGAGTCAGACACGACTGAAGGGACTTAGCAGCAAACAAAGATCAATGGGTGAAAATTGGGAATCAAAAGTAAACCTTCTCAGTTAAAATCAATTGATATTCTAAGTGAAGTGAAAGTCACTCAGTCATGTCCAACTCTTTGGACTGTATAGTCATGTCAACTATACAGTCCATGGAATTCTCCAGGCCAGAATACTGGAGAGGGTAGCCTTTCCATTCTCCAGAGGATCTTCCAACCCAGGTCTCCTGCATTGCAGGCGGACTCTTTACCAGTTGAGCCATAGTCTAAATGGAGTGGCAAAAGATTCAGTGAAGAAAAAAGTAAAAACCACCTAAAGAATGAGAAAAAATGCTTTTACATTATATATATTTATATGGCATACTAATATAGAATGAGCCAGCCTTGAGAATATCATATCAAGTGAAAGAAGTCAACCACAAAGGACCATATACTGCATCATTACATTTATATGAAATGTCCAGAATAGGCAAATCCACAGAGACAAAGTGTAAGCTAGTGATCACCCAGGATTGGGAGTTAACAGATATGAAGTTTCTTTTGGGGTGATAAGATGCCCTAAAATTGAATGTGCTAATGATTGCACAACTCTGTGAATATACCCAAAGTCACTGAAGTGCATTAATTGTACAGTATATGGATGACATTTCAATAATGCTGCTATTAAAAAAAAACAAGCAATAATGACACACATTAACTAACTGCTATGCTAATGCCAGACACTGTGGTAAGCTCTAAATTCTAACCCTAGGCTCAGGAGGGTTTTATTGTATTTATTTAGAGCGAAAAACCATCTAAGTTCAGAGACAACGATCTTGCCCGTGGTCACAAAACCAGTAAGTACCATCATAGTCAGGAGTTAGGATTGACCCATTTTTGTCTCACTTTGAGTGTTAGGGTCTTATTAAAAGATCATAGCTTGGATCTTGTGAGTCTTCTTGTGTTCCAAGTCCTGTATTTACAATATGGGTAGGAGGAGAAGGGGACGACAGAGAATGAGATGGCTGGATGGCATCACTGACTCAATGAACATGAGTTTGAGTGAACTCTGGGAGTTGGTGATGGACAGGGAGGCCTGGCGTGCTGTGATTCATGGGGTCTCAATGAGTCGGACACGACTGAGTGACTGAACTGAACTGAACTGAACCAGCAAACTGCAGGAGTTAGTGAAAATTCTGCTTCCAACTTTGTCAGCAGGGTACTGTGGTGAGGTGTTGGGTCCCAGGTGCTTCTGGACAGGAGGTGGAGAGGACTCTGTTTCCCCATTAGCTCTGTTCTCTGGCTTTCTAAGGACATTTGTTCTAGAGATGCCTTCAACTGTGTCATAGTTGTAATTCTAGAAGTGAGACTGTTGACCCTCCCCCTTTGGCATCTGATTTTACAGATTTATTCTTGTGTGTGAAATGGATTCCTGTTACTTTTACCTTTGTCCACTTCCTATTTCCAAGAAATAAAACATGAGATGGAAGGTGTTAGGCTCACGAAGACAAATATGTCACATAATTTTACCAAGGAAAACTTGGATGAGTTTTGTAGATGTAACTATGAACCACATGGATTCAATGTTCTTTTTGGGGCTCAGCACTTAAGAAGAAAATGGGAACCCAAACCAATTATGATTAGGATCTTTTCAAATCCCTAGTGTTGGAAATCTTGGAAAACATTCCAGAATATTTGAGCTTGAAAAAATCAATACCTTGTCTGTGCCTCTTACAGACAAAGGTGATTGTGTATAGCTTAAAATTAAAGTACAAAATTAAAATTCAAGTACAAAAGTAGTCATAGGCATGATCACTTTTTTGTGGGAGGTGGTACAGTGGTACTCACTATCAATGGAAATTTTGTTGCAGGTATTAACTAAAAACATGGTTACAATAAGAGTTTATTAGAGAGTGAAAATCAATTTAAGTAACAGAAGGCAAATTCTAAAGGGAAGAAACATATTCTTCCATTACACTATCTGTGATAAAGAGCAGAGGCTGGAAAGGAAATTGTCTTCCAATGACTGTCCTCTCTGCTTTCTGTGCATTCTAAAATATTCCCAGGAATTTTTGTGGTCTCCTTTCATCCTGTGGTTTTTCCATTAGGTTCTTAGGAATCAGAGCAGAGAACACTGCAGTAGTCAGGATCAGAGAGCCATCCCAGTTGTCAGTAAATCCAAACCCTTCTTGATAGATTGGATAGGTAACGGGAGGGCAAGAATAATGCCAGGGGAGAAGTTGAGTCCTTGTTGAAACACTGAAATTGTCTGATGCTGTTCATAAGCAGGTATAATTATTTCAAAATGGTTTCTCTCATTATTTCATAGTATTTACTGAGTGTTAGCTACATTCTATGCATGAGGAAAAACAAAACAAAAGAGTTCGGTGGCTCAGTCATGTCTGGTTCATTACAACTCCATGAACTGCTGCCCACCAGGCTTCCCCATCCATCACCAACTCCCAGAGCTTGCTCAAACTCATGTCAATCGATGCCATCCAACCATCTCATCCTCTGTCGTCCCCTGCTTTCAATCTTTCCCAACATCAGGGTCTTTTCCAAGGAGTCAGTTCTTTGCATCAGGTGGCCAAAGTATTGGAGTTTCAGCTTTGACATCAGTCCTTCCAATGAATATTCAGGACTGATTTCTTTTGGGATTTACTGGTTGGATCTCCTTGCAGTCCAAGGGACTCTCAGGAGTCTTCTCCAAACTTCAAAGTTCAAAAGCATCAATTCTTCAGCATTCAACTTTCTTTATAGTCCAACTCTCACATCCATACATATCTTTGATCAGATGGCAAAGTAATGCCTCTGCTTTTTAACATGCTATCTAGGTTGGGCATAGCTTTTCTTCTAAGGAACAAGTGTCTTTTAATTTCATGGCTGCATTCACCATATACAGTGATTTTGGAACCCAAGAAAATAAAGTCTATCACTATGTCCATTGTTTCCCCTTCTATTTGCCATAAAGTGATGGGGCCGATGCCATGATCTCTGTTTTCTGAATGTTGAGCTTTAAACCAACTTTTGCACTCTCTTCTTTCACTTTTATCAAGAGGCTCTTTAGTTCCTCTTCACTTTCTGCCCTAAGGGTGGTGTCATCTGCATATCTGAGGTTATTGATATTTCTCCTGGAAATCTTGATTCCAGCATGTGCTTCATCCAGCCCAGCATTTCACATGATGTACTCCGCATATAAGTTAAATTAGCAGGGTGACAATATACAGCCTTGAAGTTCTCCTTTCCCAATTTGGAACCAGTCTGTTGTTCCATGTCCAACTCTATCTGTTGCTTCTTGACCTGCATACATATTTCTCAGGAGGCAGGTAAGGTGGTCTAGTATCCCCATCTCTTGAAGAACTGCCCACAGTGTGCTGTGATCCACACAGTTAAAGGCTTTGGTGTAATCAATAAAGCAGAAGTAGATTTTTTCTGGAATTCTCTTGCTTTTTCTACGATCCAACAGATATTGGCAAATTGATCTCTGGTTCCTCTGCCTTTTCTAAACCCAGGTTGAACATCTGGAAGTTCGGGATTCATGTAAAGTTGAGGCCTGGCTGGGAGAACTTTGAGAGTTACTTTGATAGCGTGTGAGATGAGTGCAATTGTGGGGTAGTTTGAGCATTCTTTGGCATTGCCCTTCTTAGGCATTGAAATGAAAAGTGACATTTTCCAGTCCTGTGGCCACTGAGTTTTCCAAATTTTCTGGTATATTGAGTGCAGCACTTTAACAGCACCATCTTTTAGGATTTGAAATAGTTCAACAGGAATTCCATCACCTCCACTAGCTTTGTTCATAGTGATGCCTCCTATGGCCCACTTGACTTCACATTCCAAGATGTCTGGCTTTAGGTGAGTGATCACACCATTGTGATTATCTGGGTGATGATCTTTTTTGTATAGTTCTTCTGTGTATTCTTGCCACCTCTTCTGTGTATCTTCTTCTTCTGTTTGGTCCATACTATTTCTGTCCTTTATTGTGCCCATATTTGCATAAAATGTTCCCTTGGTATCTCTAATTTTCTTGAAGAGATCTCTAGTCTTCCCTATTCTTTTGTTTTCCTCTATTTCTTTGCACTGGTCACTGAGGATGGCTTTCTTATCTCTCCTTGCTATTCTTTGGAGATCTGCATCAAATGGGTATATCTTTCATTTTATCCTTTGACTTTAGCTTCTCTTCTTTTCTCAGATATTTGTAAGGCCTCCTCAAATGGCTATTTTGCCTTTTTGCATTTCTTTTTCTAGGGCATGATCTTGATCATTGGCAAGTGATTAACTGGCAAGATCGTGGAGTAGAAGGACGTGCGCTCATCATCTCCTGTGAGAATTCCAAAATTATAACTCACTGCTGAGCAACCATCAACAGGAGAATGTTAGAGCCCACCAGAAGAAGATACCCCATGTCCAACGGCAAAGGAGAAACCCCAGCAAGACTGTAGGAGGGGTGAAATTACTTGTAGAATCAAATCCTGTATCTGCCAGAAATGCTCGGAAGGCTGAAACAAAACCTTGCTTGCACCAGGACCCAGAGACCCCAGAGAGACTGAGCCAGACCTGTCTTTGAGTCTCCTTCAGAGGCACGGATCATCAGTGGCCTGCCACAGGGGCAAGGGCTCTGGGCGCAACTACCTGGGTCACAGCCTGTGGCATAAGCCCTCTTGGGAGGTGTTCACCATTAACCCCACCACAAAGCCACCAAGCAGATGAACCACAAACATCAGAACAATTATACCAAAGAAAGTCTTGCACTTTTAAGAAAGTTCTAGGATCCTCAGCAGATTTCTCAACCTGGATATCTGACAAAGAGTCTGAGAACCCCCAGAGAATCTGACTTTGGAGGCCAGTGGGATTTGATTACAGAACTTACACAGGACTGGCGAAACAGACTCTTGGAGGGCACAGACAAAACCTTGTGCACACCAGGACCCGGGAGAAAGGAGCAGTGACCCCACAGGAGACTGACCCAGACTTGTTTGTGAGTGTCCAGGAGTCTCTGGCAGAAGTGTGGGTCAGAATGACCTGCTTCAGGGTTGGGGACATTGAGTGTTGGTCCCAGGTCAAACAATAGGGAGGGAACACAGCCCCACCCATAAACAGAAAATTAGATTAAACATTTACTGAGTATGGCTCCATCCATCTGGACAAGACCCAGTTTCACCCACAGTCAGTCTCTCCCACCAGGAAGCTTCCATAAGCCTCTTATCCTTATCCTTCATAGTGCAGACAGAATGAAAACCACAGTCACAGAAAACTAATCATGCTAATCAA
Source organism: Moschus berezovskii (assembly GCF_049115385.1). NCBI lineage: Eukaryota > Metazoa > Chordata > Mammalia > Artiodactyla > Moschidae > Moschus > Moschus berezovskii. The sequence goes on from NC_142479.1 coordinate 18,096,068, forward strand.
ACTAATAATCACATGGACCATAGCCTTGTCTAACTCAACGAAACTATGAGCCATGCTGTGTAGGGCCACTCAAGACAGACAGGTAATGGTAGAGAGTTCTGACAAAAAATGGTCCACTGGAGAAGGGAATGGCAAGCCACTTCAGTATTCTTGCTTGAGAACCCCATGAACAGTATGAAAAGGCAAAAATATATGATACTGAAAGATGAACTCCCTAGTTTGGTGTGTGCCCAATATGCTACTGGAGAAGAGTGGAGAAATAACTCCAGAAAGAATGAAGAGACAGAGCCAAAGTGGAAATAATGGCCAGTTGTTGATGTGACTGGTGTTGGAAGTAAAGTCCAATGCTTTATTGTAAAGAACAATATTGCATAGGAACCTGGGATGTTATGTTCATGAATGAATGTAAATTGGAAGTGGCCAAACAGGAGATGGCAAGAGTAAACACTGACATTTTAAGAATCAGTGAACTAAAATGGACTGGAATGGGTGAATTTAACTCAGATGACCATTATATCTACTACTGTGGTCAAGAATCCCTTAGAAGAAATGGAGTAGCCCTCTCTCCTAGTCAACAAAAGAGTCCAAAATGCAGTTCAGGTTCAGTATCAAAAATGACAAAATGATCTCTGTTTATTTCCAAGGCAAACCAATCAATATCGCAGTAATTAAAATCTATGCCCCAATTAGTAATGCTGAAGAAGCTGAAATTGAATGGTTCTATGAGACCTTCTAGAACTAATACCCCCCTCAAAAAAAAGTCATTTTCATCATAGGGGACTGGAATGCAAAAGTAGGAAATTAAGAGATACCTGGAGTAACAGGCAAATTTGTCCTTGAAGTACAAAATGAAGCAGGGCAAAGTTTAACAGAGTTTTGCCAATAGAACATCTTGGTCATGGCAAACTCCCTCTTCCAACAAGAGAAGACTCCACACATGTACATCACTAGATGGCCAATACTGAAATCAGATTGATTATATTCTTTGCAGCCAAAGATGGAGAAGCTCTATAGAGTCAGCAAAAACAAGACTGGAAGCTGACTGTGGCTCCAATCATGAGCTGCTTATTGGCAAATTCAGTCTTAAATTGAAGAAAGTAGGGAAAAGCAGTAGACCATTCAGATATGGCCTAAATGAAACCCCTTATGATTATACAGTGGAAGTGAGAAATAGATTCAAGGGGTTATATCTGATAGACAGAGTGCCTGAAGAACAGTGGATGAAGGTTCGTGACATTGTACAAGAGGCGGTAATCAAGACCACCCCCAAGAAAAAGAAATGCACTAGAGAGACTACAGTAAATAAAACAGACAAAATCCCTTGCCCTACTGGGGTTCACATTCCAATGATTAAAAAAATATATCATTATCATCTAGGAGATATTAAATTGTTGCTGTTTCAGTCACTAAATCATGTCCAGCTCTTTTGTGACCCCATGGACTGATGCCCACCAGGCTCTTCTGTCCATGGGATTTCCCAGGCAAGAGTAATGGAGTGGATTTCCATTTCATTCTCTATTCTCTGGCCTTCCCAACCCAGTGATTGAACCTGCATTTCCTGCATTTGCAGGTGAATTCTTTACCATTAAACCACTTGGAAAATCCATAATATTAAATAGCTAGTTTTTAAAAGAAAGTTGATGAGTTGATCAAAGAGGGTTAGAATTTATTTTTGTCTCCTATATGCAGCTGTAAACCCCTGTTAGGCTTTTTGCCCTAGTACTACAAATATTCTATTTTGCTGATAAATTTGAACACTGACCTCCATTGAATAAAATATATTGTCTTTACCATTAACATAACATCTTATGCACAAAGCTAAATTTTTGAGCGCAAAAGCATGTAGATGCATCCTTTAAAAATTTTTCCCCAAAATAACTAAAAATTGGATATTGAGAAATGCACTGAGAAAGCAAAATTTGAACATAAAGATATTAAAGAGAATCTTAAGAAAAAAGTAACCATCAGCTTTGTATTTTGCTTTAAGGTAACAGGATGGTTCCCAGTCTCCCTTCCATTTCTGGATATCAATGTCATACAATTCTTTATGGCAGGAAATGTTGCTTTTAGTGGATTCCAGTCTAGGCAATAATCAACACAGCCCCTGTATGGTACCTGTTGTGAACATATTAACAGCTACAACTTTTTCAGTGCTGCATTAGCCCCGCCTTGCTTTCACTGCTTCTGAGCCTCCAGCTGGTCACAGCTACTTTTGCTGATGTTCCCTAGCTAGAGGCTGAGCCTCCTTCCCTGTTCTTGATGCAACAATACTCCTCCTCCAGGTTTGTATTGTTCCTTGAGATTGTAGATTCAAGGACTCTGGATAATTGAAGAACTCCCATACTCCTTGCCACTAATAAGATCTGAGATGTACTGGCAGGATTGGTTACCAGGAGGGATTGGGTATATTTGGGTTGCAGTTCACTTCTTCTGCTTTCTTTCCCTGCATTTATCAAATCCACAATTTAGAGCTGCAGCCCTGATGTTCTCTCCTTTATCTAATCTGTTTACACCTCTAGTTTACTAGTTCAGATTCTAGCTTTGGTGATCTAATTACTGATCTGGATATTCTTGCTTTGAAAAAGACCTTGGAGATTGTGTCCATCTGGCATGTTAGATTGGTCAGTTTCCACCGGTCTAATTCTTGTTCCACTGACTGGGTGCATTTTATTGGAAAAGCCTCTTCAAAAAGTGAAGATGAAGACATGTACAGTCCCAGCAACACTGCGCGTAATCTGACTTCTAGCACCTCTGGAACTGTCCCTTGTCTCACCTCAGTGTTCATGTTCAAGCTAACTCCTGCTCCCTTGCTAGCTCACCTGATAATACTGCAGGCATCAGTTAAAAGAGCCTAAGGCCCAAATCTCAAGAAAGAATAATTTATAACTGGAGCTACCTCATGGTAGTGAGGGATACTTTTGGTGTTAACATACATTAGCTGTTAGACATTCCCCCTGGTCACAGAAATAGACAGATCTGAGTTTTACATTTATCCCAGTTTCCTGAAGAAGGTCAAGGCTTTGAAAGCAGGAGTGGCCTTCTCTGGTGTTAATTCAAGACCCTTTTAGTCTTCCTTTGGGAATTTCCTGGGATCCACAGCTCTAGATTTTTGGGGGCACCCAGAATGTGGGATGGATTTCATATCACCATCAATCCCTTTTAATGTTTCCAGCTTTTTCTTTTATCCATATTTTAAGGATCCTTAAAAAAAAACAACAAAAAAAAACACAGCAACAACTTTTGGTGTTCAAAGGAATTTGAGCATGGGAGGACGGAATCTTGGAGAAAAGTGAAAGGAAAATTAAAAAGAGAACCAGATGGCTCTTAACAAGAAAGTGGGCTACATTGCCACCAAGTACAGTGATAAGTCCTGCCTTCTACCTTATCTCTTTTTGGAGTCCTGCCAATCACCCTGGGCCACACTCTTGCCCTGATCTTCAACACATACTAAGCCTGTGTGTGGCCTCCCTTGCAGGCAGAAGAGCTGTGGCTGTGAAAGAATGGCCTCTGCCAGCAGGTTCTCTGAAGAGGAGTTCCAGGAGGCCTGTTCAGAACTTCAGAATCTCCAGGTATCAGGCTGGGAGATGCCAGTGGTCACCTCAGTCGTTAAGGTCTACCAGCGGCAAATGAACAAGGTAAGGTAGCAGTATGCAGGGGATCCCTGGGAGGCTGCAGCCTGTCTGGACCCCAGGAGTCTTCCAGAACCAAGAGGAACAAGTGCTCCTGGGGTGGTGCCTTCAGCTAACTTTGCCACTTGTGGAAGCAGGAGGTGAAGAGGTAAACTGAAATTATCCTCAGGTCTGAGGTCTACCCAACAGGGAAAGTGGTTTGTTAGAAGTTAGTGATAGTGTTATAAAGTGGGTCTGCCTGATTATTAGCCCCATGCACTTGCCTGCAAAAGACATGGAGTCCCCCTCCTTGATTGATGCCAGTGGTATTTGTGTGGCAGGGCATCTCTTAGGTTTGAATATAGGTAAAGAAGAGACTGGACTTTCCGGAGAGTGGGTGTTCAGGGAAATGTGTGTGAAGAAATCCAGTGAGCTCCTAACTAGCTTCTTGGCCTTAAGCTGCCCTCTACCCCTTCCATCTTACACACTACGGCTCAGTCAAGCACCTGAAAGAGAGGCTGTGATCTATCAATTCCCTCCTGTGGCACTGTTGATTACCGAACTAATAATAATAGCTACAGTAATAGCGAATGCATTGCATGTTGTCTTAGGGTCCAGGCACTGTTTAAATGCTTTGTAGGCATTGCTTTATTCATTCCTCATATCAACCCTAATGTAAGGTTCTAGGATGGCGGACAATTGGTTAAGAAACCGCAGTGAGCTGTGAGTATGATTTAAATGATGCTATAACAAAGCTATTATTACATGCTTGGAAAAGATTTACGTGTAGAAGCACTTGAGAGAGTTTACAATGTAACAAATAGATTATATTTTAAAACAAAATAGATTGTGATTTTAGTAGACCCAAATAATTCTGAATCTTGGACCAATTGCTACTTTTGATAGATTTTAATTTTCTCTTTTCCTATTTAATCACAGAATTTTAAACTTAGAAATTCTCTTCAAAATAATTCTGTCCTACACCGTCACATTTTCCTTTCAATTAAAAAAAAAATTCTTTCCCTTTTCTCAATTTCCCTGTTCTTAACTTCTCTTTTGTTTGCCCAGGTAATAATGGTAGTAACTTACCTTTACATGGTGCTTTCATATGCAAAACGCTTCTACTTAATAGTTTTCATTTATCCTTCTCAAGAATTAGAAGATAGATACAGGCTTAGTTTCCTATTTTACAGATGGCATAAGACCCAGAGTTGTTAGGTGAGCCATACAAGACCTCATAACTAGTAACCAGATATGAACCAGTTGACTTTGATGAACTCAGTACCAAAATATGAATCTTGCTTCAATTTAGAAGTAACGTCTCTTTCCTCAAGCTAAGCAAAACTAGTGCAAAGCTGCTGTGTGCTATTCCATGTGCTACTTCAGAAAGAACATAGATTTTGGAGGCAGATAGTCTTGGACTAAAATCTCTGCTCCTCCCCACTCTCATTCATTTATTTAGGAGATATTCATAAAATGCCTACCATGTGGTACTGCTTCGTAGGCACTGTGGATATTCAGGGAAAGGGAATTTGGAGCTGCTGTTTCAATAAATGAGCTTCTTGAACAATAAACCATATTCACTGATGATAATAAACTCATAGTATATAATGAAATGGCAGCTGAAGATCTCTACAAAGAAAGTAAAGTGGGATGAAGGAATACAGAGATGTTATGGTGGAGGGCATCCAGGGGTGATGTGATGTACTTTAGATAAATAGAATATGGAAAGTCTTTCTCCCAGAAGTAACAATCAAGTGGAAATAGAAGTAAAACGAGAGCTTGTGTCCTGAAAATATCTGGAGGAGAAATGGACCAGAGAGTGTTTCTCAAAGCTCAAGCACATTAAAATTGTTTGGGGAGCTCTAAGAACATTAACAAGATTTACTTAGAGTCCAAATTTAATTGAGCTGTGGTGGAACTTAAAGGGATGGTCCTTTGGAAAAACTCCCCTCTCACATAGAGGTTGATTTTTCTGTCCTCCCTACTCTTGTATACATTGAAATGCTAGTGTGTCGGAATCACCTGCAGGGCCTGTTAAAATTCACAGTAAGAACTCAACTCCCAATTTTGATTCAGTGCATCTGGATTCAGAGTTCACTTTTTACTTCTTTTTTCCTTCCACTTCCCCCTTTCTCTCTTTCTCCCCAATCTTCTCTTCCCCCTTCCTCTTTTTCATTTTCTCTTTAACCAGTTCTCTGGTTACATAGGAATTTCTGGTCCAGAGACCAGACTTTGATAACCATTGATGTATGCAGGCAACTTGCATGGTGCTCAAGGAGGTTCTGACTTTGGAGTCAGGACAGGGCCTAAGAGATGAGAAACTGTGGGAACTGAAAGTTAAGAGTGAAAGTAAAAGAGTATCTTAAGATGAAAGCAACATCTTCCTTAAGACTCACTTTCCCTGATTTTTTAATTAGTGGCCACTTGGGAGTGAATGTGGTTCCCTGAACAGTGCTGAGAAGTTCTCCTGGAAGGACAGGGCCATAGGTCACTTGCAAAAGTTTTCCAGGGAACTACGGTCAGGTCTAGATGGAGCTTTAGGCTTGTCCCCATGTCAGTAGACACAGTGACACAACAGTCAATGGTTTGCAGAGGCTCACATCATTGACTTAGAACATCATTGACTCAGACCAAGAAAATGTTGGTATAAAGAAAGATCTGGGGGAAAAAAGATCTGGGAATTCCCTGGAGGTCCAGGAGTTAGGACTGTGTACTTTCACTGCCGAAGTCACGGATTTGATCCCTGGGCAGGGAACTAAGACCCCACAAGCCAATCGATGTGGCAAAATACCAAGATCTGGTTGATGGTTTGACTTCTTATGTTTTTTAAGCCCGCTGTCTGGCACTGTGAGAGGGGCTTGTGTTTGTTCTTTCATAGGTCTTCTAATCAGTGAGTTTGGTGAGGGGCAGATCGTATTTTCCCAGGGACTGTTTGTTCTTTCCTATGCTGATAATCTGCTAAACTGTTGAGAGCCTGGCCTCTCGGGTAAAACTCTGTGACTCTCTAGGCAGAGCTGAGAGAAAGTTTGACCTTTCAGAGGGAAGCAGATATTTAACTGCCATGAGAACAATCTTATCTCCATGAAAGAGAAGCTTCCACTCCCATTCTAGAGGTGGGATCAGAATCTGATAGCATCATGGGATTTTTATACTTACGGATGACAGGACTATTCAACTTTCTCCCACTCTTCTATGTACCAGCATGATTGTTGGAATGGTTATTGTATCCAGAACACTTAATGGAGACTATTTATTCATGAGTAAAACCACCAAAACTTAAAGCTGAGAACCTGGTGTGGCCTCCTTCTATTTCCTGCCACGATCAAGGACGCCTCTCTCTCTCTCGCCACTATTTCTTCATCCCGGAGATCCCTGAGCATACAACTGGATAGACAGATATGTCAGAGCCTCAGTTCTCTCTCAGGAGGAGGGTGAGGTATCAGGCAGTATGAAGATGCTGGTTCCAAGGTGTAGCTTTGAGGGAATGAAGGGAGAAGGATGGGGACGATTCTCTACTTCTTTCTGCAGATAAAAGTATAACTTTCACGTCACTCAGCCTTGCCCATCAGAGGAAAGACAAACAAACAAACAAAACTCAGCATAAATCTCACCCTATATGAAGCTCATACAAACTACTGGACCAACCTTAGGAGGGCAGAAATCAAAAGGAAGAAAGAATTCAACCTTCTTCAAGGAAAGAATTTAACTTTCCTTGAATCCTGAGAAAAGGAAACCTCAAACATGATTAAAAAAAAAAATGAAAAGGCAAAGAAATACTGCACAAATGAATGAACAAACTAGAATCACAGAAGTCCAAATAAATGAAGAGGAAATAGGAAAATTACCTGGAAAAGAATTCAGGATAATGATAGTAAAGATGATCAAAAACCTTGAAAACAAAATGGAGAAAATGCAAGAATCAATTAACAAAGACTTAGAAGAACAAAAGAATAAACATACAGAGATGAACAACACAATTATTGAAATTAAGAATTCTCTAAAAGGAATCAATAACAGAATATCTGAAGAAGAAGAAAGAACCACTGAGCTGGAAGGTAAAATAGTGGAAATAACTTCTGAAGAGGAGAATAAAGTATAAGGAATGAAAAGAGCTGAGGACAACCTCAATATCAAACACACCAGCATTTATAGGTGTCCCAGAAGAAGAAGAGAAAAAGAAAGGGTATGAGATTTTTTTTGAAGAGATTATAGTTGAAAATTTCCCCAACGTGGAAAAGGAAATAGTCAGTCAAGTCCAAGAGGCACAGAGTCCCATACAGGATAAACCCAAATAGAAACATACTAATCAAACTAACAAATATTAAACACAAAGAAGGAATATTAAAAGCAGGAAGAGAGAAGCACACACGTAACATACAATGGAAACCCCATACTCTTAACAACTGATCTTTCAGCAGAAACTCTGTAAGCCAGAAGGGAATGTCAGGATATGTTTAAAGTACTGAAAAGGAAAAATCTACAATGAAGATTACTGTATTCAGCAAGGACCTCATTCAAAATTTATGGAGAAATAAAAAGCTTTTCAGACTAGCAAAAGTTAAGAGAATAGAGTACCACCAACCAGCTTTACAACAAAAAGTTAAACGGATTTATATAGTTAAGAAATACAACAAAAGAAAAAAAAATCTACAAAATCAAGCCCAAACAATTAGAAAATGGCAATAGGAACATATATATCAATAATTACTTTAAATGTAAATGGATTAAATGCTCCAACCAAAAGACACAGACTAGCTGAATAGATACAAAAGCAAGACCCATATATATGCTATCTACAAGAAACCCACTTCAGACCTCAAGAAACATATAGATTTGAAAGTGACAGGATGGAAAAATATATTCCATGCAAATGGGAAGCAAAAGAAAGCTGGAGTAGCAATCTTCATATCATACAAAATAGACCTTAAGATAAAGAAGATTACAAGAGATAAGGAAGGACACTACATAATGATCAAGGGATCAATCCAAAGGAAGACATAACAATTGTAAATATCTATGCACCCAACATAGGAGCACCTCAATACATAAGACGACAAACAGTAAGAGACATAAAAGGAGAAATTGACAGTAACACAAAAATAGTAAGAGACTTTAATGCCAATAGACAGATCATTAAAACAGAAAATTAATAAGGAAATACAAGTCTTAAATGATACATTAGATGAGATGGATCTCATTGATATCTTCAGGATATTCCATCCAAATACAGAAGAGTACACCTTCTTCCCAAGTGCACATGGAACATTCTCCAGGATAGACCACATCTTGGGTCACAAATCAAACCTCAGTAAATTTAAGAAAATTGAAATCATATCAAGCATCTTCCCCAACCACAATGCTATGAGACTAGATATCAAATAGAAGAAAAAGCTGTAAGAAATACAAACACATGGAGATTAAACAACATGTTTCTAAATAACCAACATGTTACTGAAGAAATGAAAAGGGAAATTAAAAACATTTCTAGAAACAAATGACAATGAAAACACAACTCAAAGCCTATGGGATGCAGCAAAAGCTGTCCAAAGAGGGAAGTTTTAGCAATGCAATCCTACCTCAAGAAACAAGAAAAATATCAAATAGACAGCCTAACTTTACACCTAAAGCAACTGGAAAAAGAAGAAGGAAGAAAACCCAAATTAGTAGAAGGAAAGAGATCATAAGGATCAAAGCAGAAATGAATGAAAAAGAAATTAATAAAGCTAAAAACCTGCTTCTTTGAAAAGACAAACAAAATTGACAAACCCTTAGCCAGACTCATCAAGAAAAAAAGAGAGAAGAATCAAATCAACAAAATTAGAAATGAAAAAGGAGAGGTTACAGCAGATAGTGCAGAAATACAAAGGATTATAGAGGCTATTATGAACAACTATATAGCAATAAAATAGATAACCTGGAAGAAATGGACAAATTCATAGAAAAGTTCAGTCTTCCAAGACTGAACCAGGAAGAAATAGAAATTATGAACAACCCAATTACAAGCACTGAAGCTGTGATCAAAAATCTCCCCCAAAACAAAAGCCCAGGACCAGATAGCTTCAAAGGAGAATTCTATCAAACATTTTGAGAAAAAGCCAATGCTTATCCTTCTAAAACTCTTTCAAAAAAATTGCAGAGGAAGGAACACTTCCAAATTCATTCTACAAGCCCACCATCACCCTGATACCAAAACCAGACAAAGACAACACAGAAAAAGAGAACTACAGGCCAATATCACTGATGAACACAGATGCAAAAATCCTCTACAAAATTTTAGCATACAGAATTCAGCAACACATCAAAAAGTTCATACAGCATGATCAAGTTGGGTTTATTCCAGAAATGCAATGATCCTTCAATATATGCAAATCAATCAGTGTGATACACCATGTTAACAAATTGAAAGATAAAAACCATATGAACATCTCAATAGATGCAGAAAAAGCCTTTGACAAAATTCAGCACCCATTTATGATTAAAACTCTTCAAAAAATGGGCATGGAAGGAAACTACCTCAACATAGTAAAAGCAGTATAGGATAAACCGACAGCAAACATTATTCTCAGTGATGAAAAACTAAAAGCATTCCCCCTAAGATCAGGAACAAAACAAGGGTGTCCACCACTATTATTCAACATAGTTCTGGAAATTCTAGCTACAACAATCAGAGGAGAAAAAGAAGCAAAAGGAATCTAGATCAGAAAAGAAGTAAAGGTCTCACTGTTTGCAGAAGACATGACATTATACATAAAAAACCCTAAAGATAGTATCATAAAATTACTAGATCTAATCAGTGAACATAGCAAAGTGGCAGGATCCAAAATCAGTACACAGAAATCACTATATATATTTCTATATACTAGCAATGAAATATCAGAAAGAGAAATTAAGGAATCAATCCCATTCACCACTGCAACAAAAAGAATTAAATATCTAGAAATAAACTTACATAAGTGACAGAAGAACTGTAAACAGAAAATTATGAAACACTGATGAAAGAAATCAAAGACGAGATAAACAGATGGAGAGATATTTCATGTTCCTGGGTAGGAAGAATCAATATTGTGAAAATGACAATACTATCAAGTTAAACTACAGATTTAATGCGATCCCTATCAAATTACCAAAGGCATTTTTCACAGAATTAGAAAAAAATTTCACAATCCTATGGAAACACAAAAGACCCTGAATAGCCAAATCAGTCTTGAGAAAGAAGAATGGAACTGAAGGAATCAACTTTCCTGACTTCAGATTATTCTACAAAGCTACCGTCATTAAGACAGTATGATACTGGCACAAAAACAGAAATATAGACCAATGGAACAAGATAGAAAGCCCAGAAATAAACTCATACACCTATGGGTACCTTATTTTTGACAAAGGAGGCAAGAATATACAATGGGGCAAAGACAGCCTCTTCAATAAATGGTACTGGGAAAACTGGACAGTTACATGTAAAAGAATGAAATTAGAACACTTCCTAACACCACACACAAAGATAAACTCAAAATGGATTAAAGACCTAAATGTAAGACTAGAAACTATAAACTCTTAGAAGAAAACATATGCAGAACATTCAATGACATAAATCAAAGTAAGATCCTCTATGACCCACCTCCTAGGGTAATGGAAATAAGAACACAAGTAAACAAGTAGGGAATAATTAAGCTTAAAAGCTTTTGAAAAGCAAAGGAAACTATAAGCAAGGTGAAAAGACAACCCTCAGGATGGGAGAAAATAATAGCAAATGAAACAACTGGCAAAGGATTAATTTCCAAAATATACAAGCAGCTCATATAACTCAATGCCAGAAAAACAAACAACCCAATCAAAAAGTGGGAAAAAGACCTAAACAGACATTTCTCAAAAGAAGACATACAGATGGCTAACAAACACATGAAAAGATGCTCAACATCACTCATTATTCAGTTCAGTTCAGTTCAGTCACTCAGTCGTGTCCGACTCTTTGTGACCCCATGAATCACAGCACGCCAGGCCTCCCTGTCCATCACCAACTCCCGGAGTTCACTCAAACCCACCTCCATTGAGTCAGTGATGCCATCCAACCATCTCATTCTCTGTCGTCCCCTTCTCCTCCCGCCCCCAATCCCTCCAAGCATCAGAGTCTTTTCCAGTGAGTCAATGGAGGGGAATTCCTACTCGTCGCAGGAGGTGGCCAAAGTATTGGAGTTTCAGCTTTAGCATCAGTCCTTCCAATGAACACCCAGGATTGATCTCCTTTAGAATGGACTGGTTGGATCTCCTTGCAGTCCAAGGGACTCTCAAGAGAGAAATGCAAATCAAAACTAAAATGTGTTATCACCTCACACCGGTCAGAATGGCCCTCATCAAAAAGTCTACAAACAATAAATGCTGGAGAGGGTGTGGAGAAAAGGGAATGCTCTTGCACTGTTGGTGGGAATGTAAATTGATATAGCCACTATGGAAGATGGTATGGAGACACCTTAAAAAAATAGGCATAAAAGCACCATATGACCCAGCAATCCCATTCCTAGGTATAAACCCTGAGGAAACCAAAATTGAAAGAGAAACATGTATCCTATTGTTCATTGCAGCACTATTTACAATAGCTAGAACATGGAAGCAACCTAGATGTCCATTGACAGATGAACAGACAAAGATGTGGTACATATACACAATGGGATATTACTCAGCCATAAAAAGGAATGCATTTGAGTCAGTTCTGATGAAGTGGATGAACCAGAAACCTGTTATACAGAGTGAAGTGAGTCAGAAAGAGAAAGATAAATACCGTATTCTAACACATATATACGGAATCTAGAAAAACGGTACTGAAAAAATTATTTACAGGGCAACAATGGAGAAACAGACATAGAGAACAGACTTATGGACATGGAGAGAGGAGGAGAGGGTGTGATGTATGGCAAGAGTAGCATGGAAACTTACATAACCATATGTAAAACAGATAGCTAATGGTAATCTGCTGTATGGCTCAGGAAACTCAAACAGGGGCTCTGTATCAACCTAGAGGGGTGGGGTGGTGAGGGAGTTGGGGGGGAGGTTCAAAAGGGAGGGGAGGTATGTATACCTATGGCTGATTCATGTTGAACTTTGACAGAAAACAGCAAAATTCTGTAAAGCAATTATCCTTCAATAAAAAATAATTAAATTTTTAAAAATTATAACTTTGTGCTGCCACCCTGTCTTTAACCACATCCTTGCATGAAGATCACACCAGGTGGCTATTAATCAACCAAAGTTTTTATTATCATTGGGCCTTGGAAAACCTTGACAGGCAAGGTGACTTTTAGGAAAATTTTGGACATTCCAGATCCTTGGATGTAGCACCATACCAATACTTGCGTGAATCAGGAGCTGAACCAGGGAAATGCCAAATAGAGATCAATTCTTGCCTGATCTTCCAATTGGCCTTTAACATCAGTATCAATACCTGTGGGCAGAAGGAGAATTCTAGCAGGCTTTCAGTGTGAGTACTCGGTTACCTCACAAGCTTACCGCTCCCCGACACTATTTCAGAAAACTATTTTACTGTTCATGGAAATCATTCAAATGGTTATATTTTTGTAAGAAATGGAGAATCCATGTGAATATGAACTTTTAGATTTTACCCTGGGACTTTTAATGTGCTGCTAATATACAAAAAGTCTTAGAAATATAACATAGCTACCAAAATCACTGCAGATGATGATTTTAGCCATGAAATTAAAAGACGCTTGATCCTTGGAAGGAAAGTTATGACCAACCTTGATAGTATATTAAAAAGCAGAGACATTACTTTGCCAACCAAGATCCGTCTAGTCAAGGCAATGGTTTTTCCCGTGGTCATGTATGGATGTGAGAGTTGGACTGTGAAGAAGGCTGATTGCCGAAGAATCGATGCTTTTGAACTGTGGTGTTGGAGAAGACTCTTGAGAGTCCCTTATACTGCAAGGAGATCCAACCAGTCCATTCTAAAGGAGATCAATCCTGGATGTTCATTGGAGGGACTGATGCTAAAGCTGAAACTGCAATACTTTGGCCACCTGATGCGACAAGTTGACTCACTGGAAAAGACTCTGATGCTGGGAAAGATTGGGGGCGGGAGGAGAAGGGGAAGACAGAGAACGAGATGGCTGGATGGCATCACCGACTCTGTGGACATGAGTTTGAGTGTACTCCGGGAGTTGGTGATGGACAGGGAGGCCTGGCGTGCTGTGATTCATGGGGTCGCGGAGAGTCGGACACGACTGAGAGACTGAACTGAACTGAACTGAACTGAACTGAACCTCATCTTATATAAATACATACATCTTATACAAATATAAAATAGCTACCATTTAATGTAGGAAACACATCTTTCTATAGCTGCCTTTGGATTTTCTGAATATACCTTCATGAGAAGACTACTCCAGAATACTGCTTCGTGACCCATTTGGCAATCTTTCAGAATTTATTGTTTGCCTGTGTTTTCCTAAGCCCTGGTTATAGCTGGTGAATAAGACAAAGCTCATGTCTTTCAGAAGCTTTAAGACAGGAGACAGTTTCAGTGTTACGTAGATCTGAGTTCCTGACCTATACATTTTTTCTCCTTCAGAAATGTCTTTTAACATTTCTTCAGAGTAGTCTGCTGCTGACTCCCTCATTTTTATTTCTTCACTTTTGAAGGACAGTTTCATTGGATATAGAGTTCTAGGTCAGTAGCTTATTTCTTTAAAACGTTCTATATTTCACCCCACACTTTTAGCAGGGTGGTTTCTGATGGGATGTCTGCTATAATCCTCATCTGTATTCCTCTATTGATAAAGTGCTCCCCCATCCTCCCCTCTCTAGCTTCTTTAGAGATTTTCTTTTTGGTTTTCTGAATTTGTATATGATATATTTAAGTTTTTCTGGTATTTATTCTCTATGGTGTTCTAAAATTTGACAAATTTAGTTTGAAGGGTGGTCTGAACTTAAATCATAAAGTCCCATGTGATTCAAAATACAATATAATATATTTAGAACTTAGGCCACAAAGATTTTTTTCTTACATGTGGAAATACAATGTGACTAGTAATTCACAGGTTACATGTTTTAAAAGTGATGGTGGCAATGGTCTAAAGCAGAGATTGCCAACTTTTTTCCTGTAAAAGCCACATAGAAAATATTTTGGGCTTTACAGGCTATGAGGCAAAATGGAAGTTATTTTTGTATTGACTTATATAACTGCTTAGAAATATAGAAAACATTCTTAGCTTTTGGACTGTTTAAAAATAACCAGCATGACAGATTAAATAACCTCTTGTCTAAAGTATAGTTTGGATGCTTAATTGTTCTATGATTTTAAGATTTATGAAACTAAAACCCTAGCTGAGTCTCAGCTTCCCCATCTATACACTGGAGATAAATCTTGCTCTTCCAAATTTGTCCAGAGATCTAATGAGACGATATGTTTTGAAGCACCTAATTAATTAAATGCCTTTGTCTGTGAGCTGTAGATAGGGTGATCGATGTCCTAGTAAATCCATTGCAGGTTTAGTTTACCCTTGCCTTGGTGGAAAAAAAATTATAACACCTCTCTCATTAAAATGAGTTATGGTTGGAATGACAAAATATAAATTACTCTTGCCATAACTGTGTACATTTCAATGGATTATTATTAGGTTGGTGCAAACATAATTGTGGTTTCAGACCATGTATTTTAAATCTTCATAACTAGGTTCAAACACATCTTTATTAGTCAAAACAGGAATCATACAATCAACACATTTTTTGCCAACAAGAGATAAGTTTGTTTACTCCTATAGCATAAAAATCCAAGCTTCAGGTTTTAAAGAACTCTAGAAAGCATTTTCCACTTCTTGCTGGCTGTGAAAGCATTTTCCCTGCAAAAAGTTGTCGAGATGCTTGAAGAAGTGGTGGTTGGTTGGCAAGAGGTCAGATGAATATGGCACATGAGGCAAAACTTCATAGACGAATTCATTCAACTTTTGAAGCATTGGCTGTGTGACATGCAGTCAGGAGTTGTCATGGAGAAGAACTAGACCCTTTCTGTAGACCAATGCCGGCTGCAGGCATTGCAGTTTTTGGTACATCTCATCTATTTGCTGAGCATACTTCTCAGATGCAGTGTTTTTGCCAGGATTCAGAAAGCAGTAGTGGATCAGTTTGGCAGCAGACCTCCAAACAGTGACCATGACCTTTTTTTCATGCAAGTTTGGCTTTGGAAAATGCTTTGGAGCTTCTTCTCATTTCAACCACTGAGCTAGTCGTCGCTGGTTGCCCTATAAAGCCCACTTTTCATTGTATGTCACAGTCTGATTGAGAAATTGTTCACTGTTGCTGCATAGAATTAGAGAAAATGACTCTAAAATGACAATTTTTCTGTGATCAGATCCTGAGGCACCAAGTTTTCTCACCTTCCAATGTGTGTCAAATGCTAAATGACCATAAGCGGTCAACACTGAGTTCTTGGGCAACCTCTTGTGCAGTTGTAAGAGGATCAGCTTCAATGATTCTCCCGATCGATCACTGTCAACTTCTGATGGCCAGTCATTGCACTCCTCATCTTCAAGGCTCTTGTCTCCTTTTCAAAACTTCTTGAACAGCCACTGCACTGTACATTTGTTAGTAGTTCCTAGGCCAAATGCCTTGTTAATGCTGTGAGTTGTCTCTGATACTTTATGATCCATGTTGAACTTGAATAAGAAAATTACTCTAATTTGTTTTTGGTCTAACATCATTTTGCAAGTCTAAAATAAATATAAAATGAACAGCAAGTAATAAGTCATTATCAAACAACATAAAGTGAGAAATGCACATTAAAATGATGTATAATATAACCACATTTATATAAGATGTATTCCAGTATCAAGGGGAAAATTTCAACAATGAAAAACAGTAATTACTTTTGTTCCAACCTAATATTTATCTAATAATATGTTTGGAGAAGTCAGTGACTTTTGGAGGCAGGATAATAAACTTTGAACTCTACTATCACATCACTGGCTTCGGGTCCAAGTTCTGTTGTAACTAATGAACTTCAAGTCAAGTGTGTTATGAAACTTGGGTAACTTTCATAACATATATATATAATTAAAAGCTTTGAAGATTTATTAACTACCATAAAATACATTCATATTAAGTGTGCAATTCAATGGTTTTTAGTAAATTTATGGAGTTATGCAACATTCACCAGAGTCTAACTTTGGAACATTTGTGTAACCTCCAAATAAATGTCTTGCTCATTTGTAATCTCTTATTGTTCCCATTCCCAATCTCAGACAAACACCAAGCTACTTCCTGTGTCTGCAGAATTAACTTTTCTAGGAATTTCTCAGAACTTCCTTAAACCTCAATTTTGTTGTCTTTAAATGGGTTTACTAATGGTCCATATCTCATGTTTTCGTTGTGCAGATTAAGTAGGGTAAGCCCTGGAAAGCACTCAGCCCAGGCCCTGGAATTCAGTAAGCACTCAAGAAGCATTTTCTATTAGTGTTATCTTAGCCAGCTCTCTACAGACCTTCAGTGTTAAACTTCTGTGTTTTCTTTTTTTTATTGGATGCTAATTATTTTACAATATTATATTGGTTGGTTTTGCCATACATTGACATGAATCTGCCCCGGATGTACATGAGTTCCCCCTCCTGAACCCCCTCCCCCCTCTCTCCTCCCCTTATCCTCCCTCTGGGTCATCCCCGCATACCAGCCCCGAGCATCCTGTAACATGCATCGACCCTGAACTGGCGATTTGTTTCACATATGATAATATACATGTTTCAATGCCCTTCTCCCAAAACATCCCACCCTCACCCTCTCCCACAGAGTCCCAAAGACTGTTCTATACATCTGTGTCTCTTTTGCTGTCTCGTATACAGAGTTATCATTTGCATCTTTCTAAATTCCATATATATGTGTTAGTATATTGTATTGATGTTTTTCTTTCTGGCTTACTTCACTCTGTAAAATAGGTTCTAGTTTCATCCACCTCATTAGAACTGATTCAAATGTGTTCTTTTTAATGGCTGAGTAATACTCCATTGTGTATATGTACCAAAGCTTTCTTATCCATTCGTCTGCAGATGGACATCCGTGTCCTGGCTATTATAAACAGTGCTGCAATGAACATTGGAGTACATGTGTCTCTTTCAATTCTGGTTTCCTTGGTGTGTATGCCCAGGAGTGCGATTGCTGGATCATATGGCAGTTCTATTTCCAGTTTTTTGAGGAATCTCCACACTGTTTTCCATAGTGGCTGTACTAGTTTGCATTCCCACCAACAGTGTAAGAGGGTTCCCTTCTCTCCACACCCTCTCCAGCATTGATTGCATGTAGACATTTGGATAGCAGCCATTCTGACTGGTGTGAAATGGTATCTCATTGTGGTTTTGATTTGCATTTCTCTGATTATGAGGGATGTCGAGCATTTTTTCATGTGTTTTTGATAGCCCTCTGTATGTCTTCTTTGGAGAAATGTCTGTTTAGTTCTTTGGCCCATTTTTTGATTGGGTCATTTATTTTTCTGGACTTGAGCTGCAGGAGCTGCTTGTATATTTTGGAGATTAATCCTTTATCAGTTGCTTCATTTGCTATTATTTTCTCCCATTCTGCAGGCTGTCTTTTCACCTTGCTTATAGTTTCCTTTGCTGTGGAGAAGCTTTTGATTTTAATTAGGTCCCATTTGTTTGTTTTTGCTTTTTTTCCCAATATTCTGGGAGGTGGGTCATGGAGGATCCTGCTGTGATTTATGTCGGAGAGTGTTTTGCCTATGTTCTCCTCTAGCAGTTTTACAGTTTCTGGTCTTACATTTAGCTCTCTAATCCATTTTGAGTTTATTTTGGTGTATGATGTTAGGAAGTGTTCTAGTTTCATTCTTTTACAAGTAGCTGACGAGTTTTTTCCAGCAACACTTGTTAAAGAGACTGTCTTTTCCCCATTTTATATTCTTGCCTCCTTTGTCAAAGATAAGGTGTCCATAGGTGTGTGGATTTATCTCTGGGCTTTCTATTTTGTTGCACTGATCTATATTTCTGTCTTTATGCCAGTACCATACTGTCTTGATGACTGTGGCTTTGTAGTAGAGCCTGAAGTCCGGCAGGTTAATTCCCCCAGTTCCATTTTTCTTCCTCAAGATTGCTTTGGCTATTCGAGGTTTTTTGTATTTCCATACAAATTGTGAGATTATTTGTTTTAGTTCTGTGAAAAATATCGTTGGTAGCTTGATAAGGATTGCATTGAATGTATAAATTACTTTGGGTAGTATACTCATTTTTACAATATTTATTCTTCCAGTCTATGAACACGGTATATTTCTCCGTCTATTAGTGTCCTCTTTGATTACTTTCAGTAGTGTTTTATAGTTTTCTATGTACAAGTATTTTGTTTCCTTCAGTAGATATATTCCTAAGTATTTAATTCTTTTCATTGCAACAGTGAATCGAATAGTTTCCATAATTTGTCTTTCTATTTTCTCATTATTAGTGTATAGGAAGGCAGGTGATTTCTTTTTGTTGACTTCCTACAACTTTACTGTAATCATTGATTAGCTCTAGTAGTTTTCTGGTAGAGTCTTTAGGGTTTTCGGTGTATAGTTTCAAGCCATCAGCGAACAGTGAAAGTATTACTGCTTCTTTTCCAATTTGTGTTCCTTTTATGACTTTTTCTGCTCTGATTGCTGTAGCCAAAACTTCCAGAACTATGTTGAATAGTAGTGGTGGGAGTGGGCACCCTTGTCTTGTTCCTGACTTTAGGGGAAATGCTTTCAGTTTTTCACCGTTGAGGATAATGTTTGCTGTGGGTTTGTCATATATAGCTTTTATTATGTTGAGATATGTCCCTTCTATTCCCACTTTCCGGAGGGTTTTTATCATAAATGGATGTTGAATTTTGTCGAAGGCTTTCTCTGCATCTATTGAGATAATATATGATTTTTATTTTTCAGTTTGGTAGTGTGGTGTATTAAGTTGATTGATTTGTGGATATTGAAGAATCCTTGCATCCCTGGGATAAAGCCCACTTGGTCATGATATATGATCTTCTTAATCTGTTGTTGGATTCTGATTGCTAGAATTTTGTTAAGGATTTTTGCACCTATGTTCATCAGTGATATTGGCCTCTAGTTTTCTTTCTTTGTGGCATCTTTACCAGGTTTTGGGATTAGGGTGATGGTGGTCTCATAGAATGAGTTTGGAAGTTTCCCTTCCTCAGCAATTTTCTGGAAGAGTTTGAGTAGAATAGGTGTTAGCTCTTCTCTAAATTTTTGGTAGAATTCAGCTGTGAAGCCGTCTGGACCTGGGCTTTTGTTTGCTGGAAGATTTCTGATTACAGCCTCTAGTTTTGTGCTTGTGATGGGTCTGTTCAGATTTTCTATTTCTTCCTGGTTCAGTTTTGGAAGGTTGTACTTTTCTAAGAATTTTTCCATTTCTTCCAAGTTATTCATTTTATTGCCATATAATTGCTGATAGTATTCTCTAATAATCCTTTGTATTTCTGTGTTGTCGGTTGTGATCTCTCCATTTTCATTTCTAATTTTATTGATTTGGTTCTTCTCCCTTTGTTTCTTGATGAGTCTGGATAGTGGTTTGTCAATTTTATTTACCGTCTCAAAGAACCAGCCTTTGGCTTTGTTGATTTTTGCTATGGTCTCTTGTTTCTTTTGCATTTATCTCTACCCTAATTTTTACGATTTCTTTCCTTCTACTAACCCTGGGGTTCTTCATTTCTTCCTTTTCTAGTTTCTTTAGATGTAGAGTTAGGTTATTTAGTTGACTTTTTTCTTGTTTCTTGAGGTGTGCCCGTATTGCTATGAACTTCCCCCTTAGCACTGCTTTTACAGTGTCCCACAGGTTTTGGGTTGTTGTGTTTTCATTTTCACTCATTTCTATGCATATTTTGATGTCTCTTTTGATTTCTTCTATGATTTGTTCATTATTCAGCAGCGTGCTGTTCAGCCTCCATATGTTGGCATTTTTAATGGTTTTTCTCCCGTAATTGAGATCTAATCTTACTGCAATGTGGTCAGAAAAGATGCTTGGAATGATTTCAATTTTTTTTGAATTTACCAAGGCTAGATTTATGGCCCAGGATGTGATCTATCCTGGAAAAGGTTCCGTGTTCGCTTGAGAAAAAGGTGAAATTCATTGTTTTGGGGTGAATTGTCCTATAGATATCTATTAGGACTAACTGGCCTATTGTATCATTTAAAGTTTGTGTTTCTTTGTTAAATTTCTGTTTAGTTGATCTATCCATAGATGTAAGTGGGGTATTAAAATCTCCCACTATTATTGTGTTGTTAATTTCCCCTTTCATACTTGTTAGTAATTATCTTACATATTGCAGTGCTCCTATGTTGGGTGCATAAATATTTATAATTGTTATATCTTCTTCTTGGATTGATCCTTTGATCATCATGTAGTTTCCTTCTTTGTCTCTTTTCACAGTCTTTGTTTTAAAGTCTATTTTATCTGATATGAATATTGATACTCCTGCTTTCTTTTGGTCTCTTTTTGCATGGAATATCTTTTTCCAGCCCTTCACTTTCAGTCTATATGTGTCCTTCGTTTTGAGGTGGGTCTCTTGCAAACAACACATACGGGGTTCTTGTTTTTGTATCCATTCAGCCAGCCTTTGTCTTTTGGTTGGGGCATTCAACCAATTTACGTTTAAGGTAATTATTGATAAGTATGATCCCGTTGCCGTTTTCTTTATTGCTTTGGGTTCGAGTTTATACACCCTTTCTGTGTTTCCTGTCTAGAGAAGATCCTTTAGCATTTGTTGGAGAGCTGGTTAGGTGATGCTGAATTCTCTCAGCTTTTGCTTGTCTGTAAAGCTTTCGACTTCTTCTTCATATTTGAATGAGATCCTTGCTGGGTACAGTAATCTGGGCTGTAGGTTATTTTCTTTCATCACTTTAAGTATGTCTTGCCATTCCCTCCTGGCCTGAAGAGTTTCTGTTGAAAGATCAGCTGTTATCCTTATGGGAATCCCCTTGTGTGTTATTTGCTGCTTTTCCCTTGCTGCTTTTAATATTTGTTCTTTGTGTTTGATCTTTGTTAATTTGATTAATATGTGTCTTGGAGTATTTCGCCTTGGGTTTATCCTGTTGGGGACTCTCTGGGTTTCTTGGACTTGGGTGATTATTTCTTTCCCCATTTTAGGGAAGTTTTCAACTATTATCTCCTCAAGTATTCTCTCATGGTCTTTCTTTTTGTCTTCTTCTTCTGGGAATCCTATGATTTGAATGTTGGAGCATTTCACATTGTCCCAGAGGTCTCTGAGTTTGTCCTCATTTCTTTTAATTCGTTTTTCTTTTTTCCTCTCTGTTTCATTTATTTCTACAATTCTATCTTCTAGCTCGCTTATCCTGTCTTCTGCCTCTGTTATTCTACTGTTTGTTCCCTCCAGAGTGTTTCTGATCTCATCTATTGCATTATTCATTGTGCATTGACTCTTTTTTACTTCCTCTAAGTGCTTATTAAACCTTTCTTCCATATTCTCAATCCTTTTCTCCAGGTTATTTATCTGTAACTCCATTTTGATTTCAAGATTTTGAATCATTTTCACCAACAAAATTCGAAATTCTTTATCAGGTAGATTCCCTATATCTTCCTCTTTTGTTTGTGTTGGTCGGCATTTATCTTGTTCCTTTACTTGCTAGGTATTTCTCTGCCTCTTCATCTTGCTTATATTGCTTTGCTTTGGGTGGCCTTTCCCTCTTCTGGCAGTTTGTGGAGTTCTCTTTATTATGTAGTTTCCTTGCTGTGTGTGTGGTTGGACGGGTGACTTGTCAAGGTTCCCTGGTTAGGGAAGCTTATGTTGGTGTTCTGGTGGGTGGAGCTGGGTTTCTTCTCCCTGGAGTGCAATGAAGTGTCCAGTAATGAGTTATGAGATGTCAGTGGGTTTGCAGTGACTTTGGGCACCCTGTATATTGAAGCCCAGGGATATTTTCCTGTGTTGCTGGAGAATTTGCATGGTATGTCTTCTCTGGAACTTGTTGACCCTTGGGTGGTGCTTGGTTTTAGTGTAGGTATGGAGGCGTTTGATGAGCTCCCATCAATTAATGTTCCCTGGAGTCAGGAGTTCTCTGGTGTTCTCAGGATTCGGGCTTAAGCCTCTTGCCCCTGGTTTTTGGTCTTATACTTGGAGTAGTCTCTAGACTTCTCTATCTGTCTTTCCAAGGTGGTTCCCTCTGCTTTAGCTTCTGTTTGCTGGTCTCTTCAGTGTCTAATTTCCACCCTGATATTAGGGGACGGGTGGACACTTTTTAAGGCTCAGTTGTTCAGTCCTGTTCTGGGAAGGGAGGAACGCTGCAGACAAATATCTCTGGCATCTGTGAGGAGTTCTCGCAGAGTCTCGGCCACACTGGATTTGTCCCCACTCACATGTGTTGTCCCAGTCTACACTGCACAGGCTCTAGGGTGCTCTGCTGGGAACTGTCCGAGGTCTGCGCTGGGTTGTATGCACTTCCCAGGTCTGTGCGGCTCAAGTTCAGTTTCTTGGGTACTCCACAAAGACACAGACTTGGTTGTGCCTGTGTTTTGTGCCTTCCCTGGTCCGAGCAGCTCAGGTGACCAGGTGTTTGGTGAGTGCCGTCCCTGTGACTTATGGCCTCCCCAGTCCCTGCCACTCGGTTTTCTGGGTGTTCAACCGACGCACCTTCTCAGGCGGATATTGACTGGCCCGAGCCCAAGAAGTCTTGATTAGCAACAAGCCTGCCTACAGTTTGTATCGGGTGCCTTTCTGGGGCCGCGGTTGCCCCCTCTGGCTTTGGCTGACCTCCCTGCCTGTCTCGGTGGGGGATGGGCGATGGGCCAACCGCAGCCGGCTCACTCTGCTCGGCATCTGCACTGCTTCTCCGCTGGCAGTTACCATTTGGCAGGTAATCTGTGGGTTTTAATTCTTTCTTTCTTTTTCTTCCCGGTTATGTGGCCCTCTGAGGTTCCAAGGCTTGGCACAGACTCATCAGTGAGAGTGTTTCCTGGTGTTTGGAAACTTCTCTCTTTTTAAAGCCTCCCTTCCTGGGGACGGAGCTCTGTCCTTACCTCTTCTGTCTCTCTTTTTATCTTTTATGTTTTTTCCTACCTCCTTTCGAAGACAATGGGCTGCTTTTCTGGGTGCCTGATGTCCTCTGCCAGCATTCAAAAGTTGTTTTGTGGACTTTACTCGGCGTTCAAATGTTCTTTTGATGAATTTGTAGGGGAGAGAGTGGTCTCGCTGTCCTATTCCTCCGCCATCTTGTTCCTTCCTCCGGGTTTGTTATTCTTTTACCAGCGATCAGAACAGAAACTGAAATATCAGCAAACAACTGGCACGGCATGTCCTGGCCACATGGCCTCACGGTGCTGGGCCAGGCGAGCATGGGCGCAGGAATGACGGCGGCAGTGGTGGTGCGACGGGCTCGGAGGCCCAGCGCGGACTGTTTTTGAAGAGATATCAAATACTAAATCAGATTTAGTCACCTCTCTTTCTTCTTATGGTCATGGTACACACTTCCCAGTGGCAGTTACAGCTTTGACACCTGCAATTAGGAGTGATTCTCCTTGATGAAAAAATGTTTGCTTTTCATACCTTCTGAGCCTGTTACTCTTGCCTCAGAGGTCTAGTGTTGGAAATCTTCCAAAGTAGTGGATTGAGGAGACTTCCTGGTCCCTGAGGAATGGAAATGAACTCTTCTACTAAAGGCAAAGAAAATTCGTTGAACACTTGATGTGTACTGACAGAATTATAAAGATGTGCTTCATCAGGGCTGTCTTATAGTTAGCGATATAAAAGCAGATAAATACCCAAATTGAAGCAAATGAGAGATTACTTTCTCCAGGTCAAGTGGCAGGGTATAGGGGCAGTAGGGGTTACTCCTCTGTAGGATTTACTGTCATGAGGGAATTGCAAATGTCATATGCAAACACTATGATATGTGGATATTTGTCATATGTAAATGCATTGGCTCTTATAGAATTTATTCTGCTTTAGGACAAGTAACTGTACAACTGTCAGTAGTGTTTCACTAAATATGTTAATATTTAGAGTATTTATATATAAAGTTTTTAAGGGTACTTTAGTGTAATATCAAATAAAAAACAAACCTGGACTTAATAAGGAAAGACTTTCATTCAAAGGATTATTGCCAAGGGTTGGGGGTTATTATAGTAGGTAGAATTGTTATTGCTGTTCAGTCGCTCAGTCATGGACTGAGCATGCCATGGACTGCAGCATGCCAGGCTTCCCTGTCTTTCACCATCTCCTAGAACTTGCTCAAACTCATGTCCACTGAGGCAGAATACTTTGACCGTAAAATCTGTGGTTGCCTCAGGAGTGAGGCAGAAAGGTGTTTTTTATAGACAGGAGTCAGCAAAACTGAAGTAATGTGTGGGGAAGTGATATGAAGGTGGCCTGAAAAGAGATTTTTGTTGCCTGAAACCAGTTTATTTTTAGAAGCATCTAGATACTGCTCAGGCTAAGGCTTGATCAAGTTTAGGGACCTGAAGGAAGGAAATATATTTAACCAGTTTGGTTATCAAGCATTTTGTTCTGATTGATGATTGGACTAAGCTGTTTCAGTGATCATTTATGGGACAATGAAAGGAAATTTAGAGGTGCTGTGTCTGGCCTTGTGATAGGTGAACAAGACGTGTGTGTGTGAGTCTCATCTAAATCATGGGGAGAAAGGTGGCTTTTTTGTGGTAAGCTGTTTTCTGGAACACAAAGAGAGTGAGTGTTTCATACCGCTGCTCTTTTCCAGGATCACAGAACTGAAGTAAAACTCATTGTCAGTAGGACTACTCCAAATAATTAGGATTGCTTTTTATTTTTTTATTTTTATTTTTTTTAGGTTTTTATTTTTTTTTATTTTTTTTTAATTTTAATTTATTTTATTGGAGGCAAATTACCTTTCATTAATATATTGGTTGGTTTTGCGATACATTGACATGAATCCGCCCCGGGTGTACATGTGCTCTCCCTCCCGAACCCCCCTCCCACCTCCCTCCTCCCCATATCCTCCCCCCATGTCATTCCCGTGCACCAGCCCCAGGCATCCTGCATCATGCGTCGAACCTGGACTGGTCACATATGCTAATATACATGCTACAATGCCATTCTCCCCAATCATCCCACCTTCACCCTCTCCCACAGAGTCCCAAAGACTGTTCTATATGTCTATGTCTCTTTTGCAGTCTCGTACACAGGTTTCAGGTTTCCATCTTTCTAAATTCCATATATATGCGTCAGTATAGGATTGCTTTTTAGTTACAAGTAAAAGAAAACTGGATTAACAATGACTTTAAAAAATGAGGTTTATTTTTCTCACCTAATAAGTAGTTAGAGGTCAACAGTTGCTGGCATTGGATCACCTGACCAATATGGCTAGTAAAACTCTTTGAATCTTTTTAGTCCACATCCTCTTTGCTGTCTCTTAGCCACAGAATAGCTGCTGTGGTTGTTAATATCCTGTATGTATTCAAAACAGGAAGGAGGTGTAATATGGGTGGCTCAGCCGGTAAAGAATCCATCTGCAGTGCGGGAGACCTGGATTTGATCCCTGGGTTGGAAAGATCCTCTGGAGAAGGGAACAGCTACCCACACAAGTATTCTGTTCTGGAGAATTCCATGGACTGTATAGTCCATGGTGTCGCAGAGTCAGCCACAACTGAGTGACTTTCATTTTTGCCTTCACTGGCATAGGACCAGGATAGTTATTAACTCTGCACAAGGCCATAGGGATTCTCTAGCAAGAAAGATAGTATATAGTCTAACAAATATTCTGTTTCTTCTGCTAATTGTATTATACAATTCATACTGATTCTTTACTATTGGATAATTCATTAACTATTTGAAGTGTAAGGAATTAAATACCCTATAAATAGCGTATTAGAAAATCATGCAATGTGTTTTACTTTAGATAAAGAAATTGAGCCATTCTTAGAACTGGTTTTTTGTAGAGCCTTAGGAAAAGCCAAGAACCCCTTGAGTAAGCTTGTTTGGAGTCATTGAAATGTTAGTATGCTAGGAGTATACGAGTATACAAGTATACTAGTATACAAGTATCTTCAACAGGTGTTGCAGAGCTTACATATCAATACTTTGCAAGAGACTTACACATCAATACTAAAAACACTGACCAAATAAAACTAAAGTTTATGCTCTTTTCCTATTAAAATTTTTTTTGTAGAAACAGTGGTATCCAGTCCTGATGAGATGCTCCTGTGCTACTGGTGAGAATACAAAAATGGAAAATAATTTCCTTAAACATTTATAAAAGCTATAAACAGACAGCAGGTTAGTATCACTTACCCTAAAATATATCTCTACTAAAACTTCCTGCTTTCTGAAGGAAAAATTGTCATTATTGTCCATGTTTCTATGGAATAGTTGTTTCAAAAAATATTTCACATTTGTAAAAGTGTATGGAAACATAAATAATTCATGATAATAAATAAATTACGTGTTATCTCTCCAAGCTTCAAAGTAATGTTCTTTAAAATAGCATAACCTGTTTATATTACATTACTTCCATCTTGTAACATGTAAAAGTATCTATTTACCTAAAAGAAATATGTCTACTTTCCCCAAAAGCAAAATACACATTTTCAAGTGCACTTGGAAAATTCTCTAGGATTGATGACATACTAGGTCACAAGACAAGCCTCAACAAATTTAAGAGTATAGAAATTATTTCAAGCGTCTTAAATTTGTTATGAAGAAATCAAAGAATAAACTAAAAATACCTTGAGGCAAATGATAATGAAAACACAGTGATATAAAATTATGCGATGCAGGAAAACCAGTTCTTAGAAGGAAGTTCATAGTGATACAGGTCTTCTTTAAGAAATAAGAAATCTCAGTTAAACAAGCTAACATTAACCTAGAAGAATTAGAAAAGAAAAAGAACAAACAAAACTTAAAGGCAGCAGAAGGAAGGGGATAATAAAGATCAGAGAGGAAACAAATAAAATAGAGATTATGAAACAGGAAAAATCAATATAACCAGGACCTGGTGCTTTGAAAGGGTAAACAAAATCGACAAACCTCTGGCCATACCCACCAAGAAGACAAGATGGAAAGCAAGACCAAAAACAAAATAAGAACTGAAAGAGGAGAAATAACAATCAATACCTTAGATTGCTAGCAATAACAATCAATACCATAGAAATTTGGATTTCTTGTGCTCCAAAATCACTGTGGACAGTGACTGCAGCCACGAAATAAAAAACACTTACTCCCTAGAAGAAAAAGCAATGACAAACCTAGATAGCATATTGAAAATCAGAGACATTACTTTGCCAACAAAGGTCCGTCTAGTCAAAGCTATGATTTTTCCGGTAGTCATGTACAGATGTGAAAGGTGGAGAGTAAAAATGGCTGAGCACCAAAGAACTGATGCCTTTGAACTGTGGTGCTGGAGAAGACCCTTGAGAATCCCTTGCACAGCAAGAGATCAAACCAGTCAATCCTAAAGGTAATCAACCCTGAAAACTCATTGGAAAGACTGGTGCTGAAACTGAAGCTCCAATACTTTGGCTACCTGATGCAAAAAGCTGACTCACTGGAAAAACCCTGATATTGGGAAAGGTTGAAGATAGGAGGAGAAGGGGATGATAGAAGATGAGATGGTTGAATGACATCACCGAATCAATGGGCATGAGATTGAGCAAGTTCTAGGAGATGTTGAAGGACAGGGAAACATGGTGTGCTGCAGTCCATGGGGTTTCATACAGACATGACTGAGTAACTGAACAACAACAATGACAACTATATATATATATATTAGAGAAGACTATAAGCCATTATATGCCAACAAATTCAACAAGCTAGAAAAAAGAGACAACTTTCTAGAAACATACACCCACCAAAATAGAATCAAGAAGAAATAGAGTGCTAGATCAGATCAATCACTAAAAGTGAAATAGGATTTATAATTTTAAAAATCCCTACAAACAAAAGTCCAAAACAAGATGGCTTCACAGTTAAATTCTACCAAACACACAGAGAAGAACTTATTCCAATCTTCCTCAAACTTTTCCAAAAGTTTGAAGAGGAACAAACATGCCCAAAAACATTCTTTGAAGCCATCACTCTGATACCAAAACCAGAGAAAGATATTAAGGAAAAAGAAAATTATAGGCCAATATTTTTGGTAAATATAGATAAAAAAATTCTCAACAAAATATTAATAAATCAATTCCAACAGCAATAAAAAAAAGTCATACACCACAACCAAGTTGAAATCGTCTCAGGCCACCATGATGTTTCAACACAAATCAATCAGTATGATACATCATGTCAGCAAAAGTGACAAAACCCACAAGATCATCTCAATAGATGCAAGAAAATAATTTGGCAAAATTTCATATCCATTTGTGATAGAACTCTTGTAAAAGTCAGATAGAGGGAACATATCTCAGCATAATAAAAGTTATACAGCATAAAAATGTCATTTATGACAAACTCACAGCCAATATAATAACCAAAGGTGAGAAGTTGAAAGTCTTTCCAGTAAAATCTGGAACAACACAAGGATAACTACTCTCACCATTTCTCTTCAACATAGTATTGAAAGTCTTAGACATACAAACCAGACAATAAAAAGAAATAAAACTTATTCAAAATGATAGGGAGGAGGTAAAATTGTTATTATATTTGATATATGTTCATATATAATGATATGATATGGTACTGCATGTAGAAAACCATAAAGACTCGCTTCAAAAATTGTTAGAACTGATAAATGAATTCAGCAAGGTAGCAGAATACAAGATTAGCATACATATATCCATTATATTTCTTTATGCTAACTTGAACTATCAGAAAGAGAATGTAAAAATTGCAGAAAAAAGTAAAGAATCTAGGAGGTAAAACCTGACCAAGGAGGTGAAAGACATACACTGTGAACTGTAAAACATTAATAAAGAAAATTAAAGACAATTCCAAGAAATGGAAATATATCCCATGCTCTTGGATTGTAAGAATTAATGTTGTTAAAATGGCCATACTATCCAAAGCAATCTACAGATTTAATACAATACCTATCAACATATTCATGACATTTTTCACAGAACTGTAAAAAATAATCCTTAAATTTATATGGAGCCATAAAAGACCCAGAATTGCCAAAACAATCTTGAGGACAGAGAGAAAAGCAGGAAGCATAACCATCCCAGACTTCATACAATACTACAAAGCCACAGTAGTCAAATCCATATGGTATTGGCACAAAAACAGACATATGAATCAATGTCACAGAATAGAGATTTCAACAATACACCAACGTACTTATGGACGATTAATCTTTGGTAAGTGAACCAAGGACATACAATTGGTAAAAAACAATCGCTTCAGCAAGTGGTGCTGGGAAAGTTGGACAGCCACATGTAAACCAATGAAGTAGGTACATACCCTCGCACCATACACAAAAATAAATTCAAAACGGTTTAAAAATTTAAATATAAGAAAAGACACTATATGACTCCTAGAAGAGGCAAAACATCTCTGACATGTCATGCCAGAGTTTTCTTAGGTCAGTTTCCCAAGGCAATGGAAATATCAGTAAAAATAAACAAATGGGACCTAATTAGACATGAGTTTTGCACAGCAAAGGAAACCATAAACAAAACAAAAAGACAGCCTATGGACTGAGAAAATATTTGTAAATGATATGACTAACAAGGCTTAATTTAGCATCTCCTACAATTCAATAACAAAAAAAATACAACCCAGTAGAAAAATGAGCCAAAGACCTAAATAGACATTTCTTCAAAGAAGATACACAGGTGGCCAATAGGCATTTGAAAAGATGGTCATCATCACTAATTATTCAGTTCAGCTCAGTCATGTCTGACTCTTGGCGACCCTATGAATCACAGCACGCCAGGCCTCCCTGTCCATCACCAACTCCCAGAGTTCACTCAAACTACTCATGTCCATCGAGTTGGTGATGCCATCCAGCCATCTCATTCTCTGTCGTCCCCTTCTCCTCCCACCCCCAATCCCTCCCAGCGTCGGAGTCTTTTCCAGTCGTCAACTCTTCGCATGAGGTGGCCAAAGTATTGGAGTTTCAGCTTTACCATCAGTCCTTCCAATGAACACCAAGACTGATCTCCTTTAGAATGGACTGGTTGGATCTCCTTGCAGTCCAAGGGACTCTCAAGAGTCTTCTCCAGCACCACAGTTCGAAAGCATCAATTCTTAAGCAATCAGCTTTCTTCACAGTCCAACTCTCACATCCACACATAACCACTGGAAAAACCATAGCCTTGAGTAGACGGTCCTTGGTTGGCAAAATAATGTCTCTGCTTTTAATATGCTATCTAGGTTGGTCATAACTTTCCTTCCAAGGAGTAAGCGTCTTTTAATTTCATGGCTGCAATCAGCATCCACAGTGATTTTAGAACCCAAACTAATTATTAGAGAAATGCAAATCCAAACAACAAGGTCCCACCTCACACTAGTCAGAAAGGCTATCATTAAAAATCTACAAATAATGACTGATGGAGAGGGTGTGGAGAAGAAGGAACCTCTTACACTGTTGCTGGCAATGAAATAATGCCATTTTCAGTAATATGAATGGACCTAGAAATTACCCTACTAAGTGAAAATGTCAGAAAGAGAAAGACAAATGCCATATGATATCCCTTATATGTTAAATCTATAGTATGAAACAAATGAACATATTTATGAACAAAAACAGAAATGTAGAACAGACTTGTGGTTGCCAAGGAGGAGAGGAAGGCTTAGGGAGTGAATTATTGGGAGCTTAGGATTAGCAGATGCAGTCTATTGTATACATGATGGATAAACAACAAAGTTCTACTGTAAAGCTCAGGGAACTATATTCAGTGTCCTGTGATAAATCACAATGGAAAAGAATATACATATATATTATAACTGAGTTACTTTGCTATACAGCAGACATTAACACAACATTGTAAATCAACTGTTTCAATAAAATATTTTGAAAAAAGGAGAAATATGTTAAATATTGCAATTAGCTGTTTGTGAATTATAGAGTTGCATGCCATTTTAACTTTGCTATTTTTGGCATTTTATAATTTTTCTTAAGGATTATGAATTATTTTTATAATTATGAAAATTCACTTTATTTTTTCAATGACAAAATGAAAATATTATTATTTTATTTTTAATTGAAGGCTAGTTATACAGAGTGAAGAAAATATTATTGTGTTTGCTGAATTTCTCTTTTAAAAGAAACGATGGTTTAAAAAAGTGCATTGATCCAAATTTGAGTGAGGCTGCTAAGTGCCTGAAAAAACATTTTACTGATAGACTAGGAAAGGAGTCATTAAGCATTTGGTTTCTTTGGTATTCTGACATTTTTCATTCCTGCCATGAAGGGAATGTTTAAAGGAAGTTGTCGTAATAGTTCATTCTTGGGTATTGACATAAATCACAGCATTCTATTTTTCTCTTATTAGAGGGCCTTCTGTTTCCTTTTCTGTGATATTACAGGACTGAAGTCACTAAGAGCTAAAATTATCAATACATTTAGGAGGAAAGGGAAACACTCTTAGAGGAATCAGTTTGCCTTAATTCATCCAAATAATCAAAGCTAACTCATGTGAAGTTGGGAAGATCATAATCTCTACAGATAATTTTCCCCTTTGCTCACTGTGTGTAGAAAATGGGGCATACTATTCCTGAAGAGCAGCTAATTGTCTCTCTCCCAAAGCTGATTAAAGTGTGTGTGAGTGTAGATGTGTGTTGTCTATAAACCCTCACTGTCTTCCCATCCTTGAGAAGGAGGGGAGAGGGAGGAGGAGAAGGAGATATTTTTACCTTGACCTGCCCTTCTTTGGGGGATACATGGCACAGCATGTACGGGGGTCAGACCTATCAGCTTGTCATTTGCTGGTTGGAAATACTTGGTATAAAGCCATTTACTTTTAAAGCTGACTCTTCCTTATGAATTCAGTTTCAATTTTACTTTCCATTTCCTGCCAGGTACTTTCACATACGTCTGAGATTCCTCAATTGGAATTATTGTTATGCCACCTGAGTCAGGAGACTGTTGAAGCCTCAGACTCTCTAGAAAGATTTCCATGTTTATCCCTTGACTTCATATAAGTCCCTGGGACAGTGTTTAAGAACATGGGTTCATTCATGTTTGATTAGCCAATAACATTGCATTAGCAACTATAAGTACGAGTCCATCTAAAAGGTTCACTTTGTTTGTTTAGTTTATTAGCTTTTGCACTGAAATTAATTAATTCATTGCTGCTGCTAAGTCGCTACAGTCATGTCCGACTCTGTGCGACCCCATAGACGGCAGCCCACCAGGATCCCTCGTCCCTGAGATTCTCCAGGCGAGAACATTGGAGTGGGTTGCCATTTCCTTCTCCAATGCATGAAAGTGAAAAGTGAAAGTGAAGTCTCTCAGTCCTGTCCCGACTCTTCGTGACCCCATGGATTGAAGCCCTCCAGGCTCCTCCGCCCATGGGATTTTCCAGGCAAGAGTACTGGAGTGGGTTGCTATTGCCTTCTCCGAATTAAGTCATTAGTTTAACCTTTAGTCAAGGTGAAGGTCAGGAATTCTTAGCTGCCATTGTACAGAGAGTGGAGTATATCCACTCCAGCCCACATCCTCACAGAATATGGCTTAACATGAAAACAAGGAATATCTTTTGTACTTAGGAATCTAGAAATGA
This sequence comes from Moschus berezovskii, assembly GCF_049115385.1. Taxonomy (NCBI): domain Eukaryota; kingdom Metazoa; phylum Chordata; class Mammalia; order Artiodactyla; family Moschidae; genus Moschus; species Moschus berezovskii. The sequence continues at coordinate 18,129,294 of NC_142479.1, forward strand.
CCTTTTTCTGATTAAAAGGGACTAGTATGATTTAAAGTTGGTATTTCTTCCCCCCTTTCATTCTTTTCTATACACGAGCTGCTTTTAGAAGAAAGGAAGCAGTTGGTGAAAAATTCTGTGTTGGAATTGGTAAAACAATATTTTGAATTTCATTATTCTCTGTGGTTATCTAAAATAGTCTGAAGCTTGGATACTAGCTGCCTATATGATACCTCCACATGGATATTTAATAAGCATTTCAAGCTCAACATTCTCACAGTAGAGTTCTTGGTTACCCCGCAGCCGTCAGATCACCACCTCCATAAGTTGTAGCTATCTCAGAAAAGGGATCTACTGTCTACCTGGTTGTTTAAGCAAATGTTATAAGAATTTTAAAAATTTCTTTGCTTTCTCTGTCCGCACAGCCAGTCAGCAATTCCTGTTGACATTACTTCAAAATGTGTCCCTAAATCACTAACTTCTCCCATCATTTCTGCTACCTCTTTGTCCAATCACCAACATCTCTTCTCTGGATCATTGCCCTGGTCTTCTAACCCATTTTCTTGCCCCCTTATCATCTATTTTCAAGCAGCAAGAACCATGTTTTAAAAAATTATTTCCTTGTTTTAACTAATTCATTTGTTTTCCATAGCAATTAGAAGAAGATCTCTTACCCCTTTGCCTTGGTTTACAAAGCCCTTTGGACCCAGCCCCCACTGCTTCTCTGACTGTTCCCCACCACAGTTCTCTGGATCCCTTGACTGTCTGTTCTTTGAGTAAGACAGTCAGTCAACCTGAGGGCCCTTTCCCAACCAGGCATGGGCTTTCCTAATCTTCCCATAGCTGTCTCCTTCCACTATTTAGAAAAAATTCTTCTGATTAGTCCAACATAGAGACATTTCCCGGACGCCTGACAGTATAGGATGAACCACCAGCCCACCAAAACTGGACACCATTTATCACATAACTCTCTTTTATCCTATTTACATTACCTGGGTAGCTGTCACCACCAGTGGCAAAGACGATGAGAGCAGAATCCTCACCTGCTTTTTCAGCATTGCATCACCGAGTCTACAGAGGAGGTGCTTAGGAATGACGTTGCACAAACAATAATTTTTCATGTGCTCTGTAATAGCAACTCGAGAATCAATAGGCTATTTCTGTCTGCTCTCATTTTATAGCCGATTGGACTTCATGAGTATAAGGTCTCTGGTATTGTGAGATCTCCACCAGATCTACTTGCAGATGTCTATATGGACTTAGACTATAGAAAACAGTGGGACCAGTATGTCCAAGGTGAGTCACACTTGATCTAAAAAAGCTATTAGAAAGTAGAATCTATTCCTATTTGCTCTAGCCAGTATAATGCAATAGGTTTAGTTATATTACATTTCATTTAAAATTTTGGCTTAAATATTTGAAGCGCTGGGCTTAAATGTGATATTTTGCCCTTACTGCAAGTTTTTTTGTCATCTTGTATATATGTATATATATACCTGAATATCCAGGTATATGTACTTGGATATATATACCTGGATATTCATGAAAGGCTTTTTGGAAGAGGTCATGTTTGAACTTTGCTTTAGAAGTGGAAGCAAAGTTTCATAAATGGCAAGAATACATATGTATGGGGAAGTGAGAGGTGAGGGGGTGAGTGGATTAAGGACATTTGGCCCAAATAACAGCATTAGTAAAATGAGAAAGACCTGAAACAACATGAAATGCTAAAAAAGAAAAACAACTATGAGCAATGTTGTGTTCTTGCACAGCTGTGGTGGCAGAATTGGAATTAGCCCCAAGGGCCTAGGCTGGCCACCTGGCTACACTTCTTAGAATTTTCCTATAAGTGATGGAGAGTTATAGAGGGAATAGATAAGGTATCTTTCTCCCACTTAGAGTGAACAATGGCCTCTGCCATCTCAGTCACTGTGAAATAGATACACAGCTATCTGAAGGACACAGAAATCCTGACAGACGCTTGCTGTGGTCAAGAATTTTGTTTACAAGTAAGAAAAGCTAACAAATGGCAGTAAGGAAAGGAAAGAGCTTATTGTTTCATGGCATTGAAAATCCATGAGTATCTGGCCTCCAGGACAGCTGTATTCAGTACTTCATTTCTCCAGTTTGACTGTTTTCTTTTGTGTTGATCACAATCTCAGGCAGATTCTTGTGTCTTGGCAGAAATACCACCAGGAGATGTAGGCTTACATTCTAACCACGTACGCAACCACAGAAGGACAGGAACATTCCTACTTACGGCATCCAGATTCCAAGGACTGGCTCCTATTGCCTCAGCATGGATCATGCGCTTATTTCCTGGGGATGTTTGTCATGGTTTGGGGTCACTGAATGTTATCACATACCCTTACTATTTAGGGTTCATTGTGATGCCCACTAATCCAAGGGAGAAGTCACACATTCTCTGTTCATCTTCCTAGCAGTCGTGGTTCAGTCGTGTGCTATAGATGCTGGCAGAGCCTCTGATGTGTGGCACTTGGCATTGAGTCTGCACTGTGGAGTATGGTCCAGAGGCTGCAGTAGCTTGACTTCTCTGGAGCAATACTGATGTTCCTGACCTAACTCTATTCCTCATAGATCTTCTCTGAGCTTCCTGAGAGCCTTTACAGAACCACTTTTGGGCCTAAACTTGCTAGAGTGGCAAGATGAGACTATCCACACATGCCTTCTCTAAACTAATTGCTGTGATCATGTTTGACTCATTTTCCCAGACCTGAAATTAACACTGAGTCAGTCCTGCTTAAACCACGTTGTGGAGAAGGAGGGGAAGGGCGATGAAGGAGAAAGAGATTGTGGTGCACGAAGGGGAGGGTCATAGAAGTGCAGGCAAAAGCAGCAGATGTCCACTCCTTCCCTTCCTTTCAAGGGCATTTTCAGCCTCTTGGAGTAATGGACTGATAAGTTCTTTACTCCACAGTCTGCTTCTAATAGGTTTTATTTCTGTCAGAAGCTGAATTAAATAACACATTTCTGCTGTCAGCACCTCCTCAAGGGGCTCTCTTTGCTCTTTCAGCAATCTTAGCTTGACCCCTCTATTTGGTTAGTTAGAAGCTTCCCACACAGCTTGAGGGCAGAGGCTGTGCACTTCATAGCATCCCTTTGCTATCCTCCTCCTTGAGCTGATGTTATTTGTACTCAAAAGCGTGGTGGACATTATGTAGATTTGGTTCCTGTCTGTAGTATACAGCAAAATGGGAGAGGCAAGTAGCATAGTGTTAGCATAGTTCAGCTCCTTCCTGCTTAGGAAGAACACTAACCTCTCCGAAACCTTCATAAAACAACTGTAAACACTAAACTGCATTGCTCAGTCCCAGCATACTTGTAATATGTCAAGGAATTTAAGGTGAGGAGTAAGGTCACAACACAAAGCTATTGGTATTGCAGTGCCGTCCAATGGTTACCATGATTTAATAAGTGGAAATTTTTGTTTTTTGGAAGCCTAATTTTATTATCACATTCTACCTTAGAAAGTGTGTCACTTCCAATGAACGAATTTTGTTGGATTCATTTATTTTTAATGTGTTTTTAAGTCTACTAAACACTGTTCCTGGGCAACAAGCTTTCAGTGATAATGACTTTTCCTGGAAGCCAGTGCCTTCTGAGTTAGTGGTTTATCATCCTCTACAGGATTATCATATCAACACTTTTTGTTAATTGAAGCCAAAGAGACTTCCAGATGCAATAACGTCATTTGATTTTTTTTTAGAACTCCGTGAAATAAAAGTCGATGGAGAAGAAGCGGTCTATTGGCAAATGAAATACCCTTTTCCCATGTCCAACAGAGATGTATCCTTTCCAAAAGTGAAGTGTTAGTCCCTCAGTCATGTCCAACTCTTTGCAACCCCATGAACTGTAGCCTGACATTCTCTTCTGTCTGTGGAATTCTCCAAGCAAGAATACTAGAGTAAGTAGCCATTCTCCTTTTCAGGGGATCTTCTGGTTCTAGGGATTGGACTCCAACCGCAAGCAGATTCTTTATCATCTGAGCTACCAGGGAAGCCCATCCTGGTGTAACATTGATCGGCTTTCTTAGTGTTTCTGTGCCTCGTGGCTATCACCCAGTGGTGGTGTGGCCAGGAGTTGTGGACAACACTGCCTTTTACTCTTCTGCAAGCATCTGCTAAAGCTGTTGCTTCTTGTGTGGCTTTCAGAGACCTCAGGGTGTGACTTCTGGGCCTGACGACACGGAGCATCAGTAATTGTGGGAAGGCAGCTTATACTTTCTTGAGAACTTTTCTAGCAAATTTTTTGTGTCAGAATTGAGGCCTGAAAAAACTTCTCATAAACAGTATTCAATACCTTCCCTCAGTCTGCAGAGGAGGAAGCTGGGACCCAGAGCAGTCAGGTGGCAGAGGCACACAGGCAGGTGGTTAGCAGCTGATTGGGGGCTGCAGTCAGTTCAGTCAGTGGCTCAGTCGTGTCTGACTCTCTGCGACCCCATGAATCACAGCACACCAGGCCTCCCTGTCCATCAACAACTCCCGGAGTCTACTCAAACCCACGTCCATCGAGTCGGTGATGCCATCCAACCGTCGCATCCTCTGTCATCCCCTTCTCCACCTGCCCTCAATCTTTCCCAGCATCAGGGTCTTTTCAAATGAGTCAACTCTTCGCATGAGGTGGCCAAAGAATTGGAGTTTCAGCTTCAACATTCCAATGAACACCCAAGACTGATCTTCTTTAGGATGGACTGGTTGGATCTCCTTGCAGTCCAAGGGACTCTCAACAGTCTTCTCCAACACAACAGTTCAAAAGCATCAATTCTTCAGCACTCAGCTTTCTTTATAGTCCAACTCTCCCATCCATACATGACCACTGGAAAAATCATAGCCTTGACTAGACGGACCTTTGTTGGCAAAGTAATGTCTCTGCTTTTTAATATGCTAAGTTGGTCGTAACTTTACTTCCAAGGAGTAAGTGTCTTTTAATTTCATGGCTACAATCGCTATCTGCAGTTATTTTCGAGCTCAGAAAAATAAAGCCATCCACTGTTTCCACAGTTTCCCCATCTATTTCCCATGAAGTGATGGGACCGGATGACATGATCTTAGTTTTCTGAATGTTGAGCTTTAAGCCAACTTTTTCACTCTCCTCTTTCACTTTCATCAAGAGGATCTTATTTCATCTTCACTTTCTGCCAGAAGGGTGGTGTCATCTGCAGATCTGAGGTTATTGATATTTCTCCTGGCAATCTTGATTCCAGCTTGTGGTTCATCCAGCCCAGCATTCCTCATGATGTACTCTGCATATAAGTTCAATAAGCAGGGTGACAATATACAGCCTTGACATACTCCTTTTCCTATTTGGAACCAGTCTGTTGTTCCATGTCCAGTTCTGACTGTTGCTTCCTGACCTGCATACAGGTTTCTCAAGAGGCAGGTCAGGTGGTCTGGTATTCCCATCTCTTTCAGAATTTTCCACAGTTTATTGTGATCCACACAGTCAAAGGCTTTGGCATAGTCAATAAAGTAAAAATAGATGTTTTTCTGGAACTCTCTTGCTTTCTCCATGATCCAGCGTATATTGGCAATTTGATCTCTGGTTCCCCTGCCTTTTCTAAAATGAGCTTGAACATCTGGAAGTTCATGATTCACATATTGCTAAAGCCTGGCTTGGAGAATTTTAAGCATTACTTCACTAGCATGTGAGATGAGTGCAATTGTGTCGTAGTTTGAGCATTCCTTTGCATTGCCTTTCTTTGGGATTGGAATGAAAAAAATGACATTTTCCAGTCCTGTGGCCACTGCTGAGTTTTCCAAATTTGCTGGCATACTGAGTGCAGCACTTTCACAGCATCATCTTTCAGGATTTGAAATTCCATCACTTCCACTAGCTTTGTTTGTAGTGATGCTTCTCTCAGTGCGAGCTCTCAAATGAGAACACCAGGTGGGAGGAGCCATGGTTTTGCAGGTTAGGTAGGACAGGAAGTGAAGTAACCATATAAGGGAGCAAACACCCAGTGGAGGAACAGAATCATGTCCATTTCCTCCTGCTCATCTGACATGCTGGACTTGATGTTGTGCCTTTACTGGTGGTATAGTGTGTCTATGTGCGGCAGCGGCGAGAGCTGAACTTTGAAGAGCGGAAGGTCCACGTGATCCTGGCCCAGAGCATCTCTGTGCCATGGTTTTCAGAGAAGTCAAGCATGATCCGGGTGAAGGAGTACAAGCAGAGCCTGGCAATCCAGAGCTATGGCCCTTGGAGGAGCAAAGGTAAATACGGGGTATATGTTGGTGTGCCTGCCTCAGCCACCCATGTGAAGGCCATACTGATTGCAGGCCTATAAAATGCAGGATGCTTTTCCCCTGAGGTCAGAGACTGAGCATGTGTGCAAAAGAATAAAATGAGACTCAGTTCATCCTAGAAGCTTAGCTACAATGCAAGATGGATGTTTAAATCTGATCTGTCCATTATTTACTGACTCCATTGTCCAGATAAAATCAAAACATCCAAGTGAAACAGAAGGTTTAGAAACTCACTTCAGGAAGGTTCCGCACATGCACAAGCTGGACAGGGATGGGCAGGAGGGCTGGTGGGACCTCCTCTGGGGAGGCAGCTCCTCCTCAGCAAAAACCCAGGGACTCAGAACCTGTCTGCCTTGAGTTCCAGCCTCAGGAAAGAGGCTGGGGGTGGAGGGGGTCAATGCAGTCATCTGCTGGAATGGAATGGATGTGACCTTGAGGCAGCAGTAAAATCTGAAATTAGTTCTGACGTGTGTTAAATCTGCCACCTTTACATGTCACTTTACTCTTCTGAATCTTCATTTTATCATTTATAAACTGGCGTTCAAGTTTATCAACATTTTGTAATTGAGATAGTTAATGAGAGAAATAATTAAATTGGAGATATATCCCATTTAGACATATATAATAAGTATCGATTAATAGCACTAGTCATGCCTTTAATAAAAAGCAGCAGAATGTGACTGGGTTTTCCTAAATGTATATATGTAAGTCTCCCATAAAACAAGGCAGAGGAAAGAGTTAACTTGAATTCAATGTTACTTCCCTCCTTAATTTCTGCACTGAATATAAGCCTGGGTATTTCCAGGGGGGTGGTTCTGTTTTTTCTTCTTGTAAGTTGTGCTTTCTTTCCCTCTCTAGTTTTCATGTATTACTTCAATAACCCAGGTGGCCAAATTCCGTTCTGGATCCTTAACAATTTCACCAAGGTAAGATCCCAGGAGGCAGCAGGGGAGGTGTGTTTGGCAAATGTTCACTTAGCCTGTGGTGCCGACAGACTGGAGAGATGCACTGTCTCAGGCCTCATGCAGCTTGTTTGACTGACTCTGGTTAGGACTGGAGTTGCCAGCATCCAGGACAGCAGCCGGGACAAAAGACGTAGAGTCTTTACCCGGAATGCCAGCCCTCCCTGCTTGCCCACCAAGATCTCATCAGGATCACTGTCTGGAACCTCCAGACAATAGCCTGCTCCTTATAGGAATAATGGTGTCTGCAGGCCGTGTATTTGCTTATGGAGGAGTTAGGCCAAGCTGACTTGGGAGGCAGTGAGACATGTCCAAGCCTAGGAAAACTTCCAGTTTTGTTCTTGTTTTCTTTTTCTGTTGAGGAGAGGGAGCCTCAGTTGACCCGGATCACTAAAGACTGCCTAGGACCTGAAATTATGCCTGCCATTCAGTCTGCTTTGTAAGGTCCTACTTACTGACTGGAGGGATCACCTGTTCCCTGGGGGAATGAAAAAGCACATAGACTTTGAATCAAGTGCAAGATATTTTGAATCCTGACCTTGTCCCTGACTGTGTAATTTAGATAAGCCATCAGTTTCTCCCCTCCAAAATATAGAGATGGATACCCCACTCTATAGAGAAGGATTAAATAAGACAACATTTGGGGAAATTTGAATGATCAGTTCTAACTGAAGGATCACATATCCTGCTTCATCCCCCTGCCCACCCCGATCCTTACCATTTTCTAATTCTGTAAAGCAAGTCCTTTCTCTCATTTTTTTGGAAGAGTCCCACAGCCCAAGCAAATCCCATCTCCTATCTTCCTTTTTCTTTCAAAATATATCTCAGAAATATCTTAGCTTTTTATTAGCAAAAGTAAAATACACAAGGTCTTACAGCAGTGGCCACCTTGCCTTACCAGTGCCCTGTGTGTTAATTTGTATCATCACCTGTGGCCACATGCTGTGGTAATCTGCTCGGGGGCCCTATTGTCACATTAATTATTCCAAAAGCCATCTTCGTTATCTTTGCCACTTCCTGAAGAATCAAGAGTGAACACTGTGTGGACAGAGAAGTGACAGTTTCCTTTCCTTTGCAGAGTGAAATTCCTGCCTTCCTGAGAGACTTGGAGAATGCATGTCTGAAGTACCACAGAGCCTAAGAGAGAGATCTGTGAGCCTTGTGTCCATGGAGTGATGTCCATAGAATGATGTCTGCAAGTGCCACAAGCACTGATACTCAGCCTGCCTCTCTCCTTTCCATCCTCAGAGGCCCACACGCTCTCCATCACCCTGTCTCCAAGTGTGTTTGCCTGAGATCCACTTCCTTCCCCAGTCTCCCCTCCTGGGACCCACTGCCTTCTTCCATTGTTGAATGTGGGTGAGATTAGGGAAACGTTTGATTGTTTATTTTTAAAAAGAGGAGTCCCCTAGGGAGCACAGTCATTTCATTATGCCATTCTAGGGTGTTGTCGGTGGAGGACTGACACCACTACCTCAGGGCAGCTGATCCCAGTGAGCTGGCTGCTTCCCACACAAGAGTCGTTGCAACTCAGGAAGGTGATTTCTTGTTGAAGTTGCTTTGCCTTCAGAACTGACTCTCAGCGTGCCAAGACCGGAAGAAGCATGCCCATTGGCTTTATGCTTTGCTGATTTGAGATAATAATCCACTAAACCTCTCTCCATTCCTACTTAGGGAGGATCATCAGCTGTTTGGATTTCAAACCATTTTGAAAGATGTCACACCCCTGACTATGCGTATAGTGTGAAACAGTTTTTGTCTCATAATCCATGCCTGGGTTTTTCTCTTTCCCATATGCCTCTGGGGAAGGCTGCCTGTGCCTCTCTAGTTCCATGTTTTACTGGACAATGAGGCATTAAGAGAACTCTGGTGGTTAACATTAGCCAACTTGCTCTGCACACAGCATTGAGATTAATTTTCTTTATGTGTAATTTCCTTCTAAAACATTTGGACATGTTGAAAGAATAAGTGTTCACATCCAGGGAAATATGAATTAGGGGTGTGGTTGACTACACCTTTTTTCTCAGGAATTCTAAGTTATCTGCCTCTCCCACCAACAGAAGACTTCCCTTTTCCTCCTTTTCTTTTGAATTTCAGAAGGAAAGGTATTCTGTGGACAAAGGCACAGCCTTATAATCTCAGGGAAAAATTTTAATCACTTTGTACGATGGTATCAAATCTTGATTACTGGACATACAAATTCAGGATGTAATGCCAGAAGCATGAAATTTATTAAAATGGGATAACTCAGACTGTGTCTTTTCTCTCTGGAAAAAGAGGTGTGTTGACTGTCAAATAAATACATGGTGACTTACACTTCTCCTGTCTACAGTCTCTTTTCTGCCTTATTCCTTATGAATGAGACTGTTACGTCTCTTTGGTTTGCAAGTGAAATCCAACCTAACTCACAGACCTGAACATAAAAAAGAATTTTAGGCTCACTTACATGCAAGGTCAGGTGTAGAGTGGCTTCAGGTAGTGGTTGATACAGGTGCTTGACAGATACTAGGAATCAGCTCTGTTCTTCTTTGAGGTTTCTTAGATTTTGGGCCATGTTTGATGGCAGGATCGCTGCTAATAGAAAGTGGAAGACCTGTGTCTTCCCGGGTTCACACCGGGTCCAAAAAAAAAAAAAAATTTTTTTTCCAGTAGATCCTGAACCATCCCATGATTCCCTCTAAACCATGTACCAGCCCCTGTACCAGTGATTAGTCATGTGGGTAGAATTCTGTGAATAAGTGAATAAATCAGAAATGTATCATTAAAATAGCACTATCAGTAATGTAGGGCTTGTCTTGTGGCTCAGATGGTAAATAATTTGACTACAATGCAGGAGACCCAGGTTCAATTCCTGGGTTGGGTAGATCTTCTGGAGACAGGAATGGCTATCCACTCCAATATTCTTCCCAGGAGAATTCCATGGACAGAGGAGCTGAAATTTAATTTTAGGTAAAGTAAATCTTAATATCTCATGTAATAGAGTTCAAGTTGACTGTTTATATATAAAATCATTGAAATACAATCACTAGGATTATAGTCTTTCAGCAGAGAATCCACATGAAATGGTATCACGCAAACTATCTTTAACAGTGTTTGATAATTTGCTAAGAACACAGAATACTATGAATGCTGAGTTTCTACATGTGAAAGTGAAAGTGTATGTGAAAGCATTAGTCGACAACTCTTTGTGGCCCCATGGTCTGTAGCCTGCCAGTCTCCTCTGTCCATGGAATTCTCAAGGCAAAAATACTAGAGTGAGTAGCCATTCCCTACTCCAGGGGATCTTCCCGATGCAGGATGATTTCATGCATTGCAGGCAGATTCTTCACCAAGTTTCCAGGTAAGGCAGCTTAAAAAATCACTGTTTGCTATAATTAGTAGAGTTAAAACCCTTTGGCATTCAAGTTGACTAAATTGGAAAAGATAGTACAAAATAGTGGGAAGCATAGAATCCCTGACCAAACAGTAAATGCCAAAGGACCAAAAAACATGGAACTGGCACTTTGGGGTTTGAGCTGGATTTTTACAATGTGACTCGCTGCAGGGGCTGAATGTGTCATTTGGAATTTAATGTTGTAATTATATTCTCATTCCTCTAACTCTTTGTTTCACCTATTTTCTCTGTCCCTCTGAGTAGATAATAAGATCTTTGTGGGTAGAAACCCTCCTTTCTCTTAGATTACTGGCCCCTAAGAAAGTGTATCCTAGGCACTCAAATGGTATCTAATGAGGGATTTTAATGATCTGAAGAAGATTGACCACACACACCCAGAAGGCAAAACATACCTGGATACAGAGGTTAGATTTGATTACATGAAATACTATTTTAGTATTTAACAATCTAATTCAATGCAATTTTCCCCACATCATCATTTTAGGGGTTCTTGATTCCTCAGGATCTCTAGAGTCTTTTCTTGAAAGTGCTCAGATCCTTTGCTTATAATGGGGTGACTTTGCTGATGTGGCTATAGGTTATACTTCAATGTTAAAAAATCTTACTGTCTAGACAGTCCAGCTGAGATTAGTCAGGATTTCAGGATTTTGATGACTAAAGTAGCAACGACTCTCAGTGCTAAATTTTTTTCCACAGTCTAATTATTCATACTGCATAACAGTTTAAAGTTAATGATGACCTTGGAACCTAGGAATTCCGGTAGACGATCACTTCATGAAAATGTTGCTATGTCACATTGAGCGTCCTGGCCTGGCTCCTGGCTGAGATTCCTCACCAAGTATCCCCACCTCAAGGACCTGCCCTTCAAATCTCCTTCTTCCCAGCTGGGTTTGAAAGAGAGAAAGCAGGAAGAGTCCATTCAGTCCTCACGTTTCTGGTGGCACCACCCAATCGGCTCAGAGAATTATCTTTAAATGCTTTGAGATCTGTATTCACTTCATAGGTATTTCTCAATGGTCTGGCATCCATCTGGCCAGGGGACAGCATGGTAGCTCCTTGGATGAGTAGGGGCTTGGGGTCCATTCTCAAGGAGCTTATGATCTAGTGAGGAAGACACAGTGGAGAAACTGTTGAAGGATGACAAATTGTGAGAAAGGGAAAATAAGGTGGGTTAGAGTCTAAACCTGGGCACTGACCAAATCTGAGGGGTTGCAGAGAACATGTTGGAGTTGGCTGGATGAAGGTTGGAAAAGAAGACTCTTCCACATGGAAGGAACCATTTCCATAAAATCCCTTAAGCAGAAGAGTCAGTCATGTTGCAGGAACTTCCAAAGGATCTGAACAATGAGAGTGGAGGAAGACATTGCTCACATGTGGCTGAAGAAGGAAGCAGTGAGGCGACAAGAGATTCTGAGAGCTATGGCAAGTATTTTGGACTTGACTTATATGCAGAGTACATCATGAGAAATGCTGGGCTGGAAGAAGCACAAGCTGGAATCAAGATTGCTGGGAGAAATATCAATAATCTCAGATATGCAGATGACACTACCCTTATGGCAGAAAGTGAAGAGAAACTCAAAAGCCTCTTGATGAAAGTGAAAAAGGAGAGTGAAAAGGTTGGCTTGAAGCTCAACATTCAGAAAACAAAGATCATGGCATCTGGTCCCATCACTTCATGGGAAATAGATGGAAAAACAGTGGAAACAGTGTCAGACTTTATTTTTTTGGGCTCCAAAATCACTGCAGATGCTGATTGCAGCCATGAAATTAAAAGACGCTTACTCCTTGGAAGGAAAGTTATGACCAACCTTGATAATATATTAAAAAGCAGAGACATGACTTTGCCAACCAAGGTCCGTCTAGTCAAGGCTATGGTTTTTCCCGTGGTCATGTATGGATGTGAGAGTTGGACTGTGAAGAAAGCTGATCGCCGAAGAATTGATGCCTTTGAACCGTGGTGCTGGAGAAGAGTCTTGAGAGTCCCTTGGACTGCAAGGAGATCCAACCAGTCCATTCTAAAGGAGATCAATCCTGGATGTTCATTGGAGGGACTGATGCTAAAGCTGAAACTCCAATACTTTGGCCACCTCATGCGACGAGTTGACTCACTGGAAAAGACTCTGATGCTGGGAAAGGTTGGGGGCGGGAGGAGAAGGGGACGACGGAGAATGAGATGGCTGGATGGCATCACCGACTCTGTGGACATGAGTTTGAGTGAACTCCGGGAGTTGGTGATGGACAGGGAGGCCTGGCGTGCTGTGATTCATGGGGTCGCGGAGAGTCGGACACGACTAAGCGACTGAACTGAACTGAACTGAACTGACACAGAATGTGAGTGAAGTTTGAAGAATTTTAGGCTGAACAGTGACCCAATAAAGCATAGTCATTCCTAACACCAGCTCACTTCTCCCCATGGTTCTCCACCATCTCCAGAGGTGCTCTTGCCACTCTGTATCCCTTCCACAGTGAGACAGCACTCTCAGTAGTCCACATCCAAGCCTAATTTCTAAGGTAGAGCATCAGGCTCTGAAACTTCATTGGAGAAAAAGGGAACATCCATGCTCATCGCCCTGACGCTCCTGGCCCATGCTGCTGTCAACACGCCTTCCAGTGTGACTGCATCACACATGTTGTAAGAGCACAGTCTGTTCAGGAGCCAGAAGTGGTGTTGAAAAATGGAAGTCATGCAACATGTAAGCAGGTCTACCTTCACGAAAGTTCAATTTTGTGTATGACTCTCCAACTACAAGGAAGAATACTTTTTTCTTCTTGAGAATATAAATACACTTTATCTGTTTAGATTCTCAGAGTTTAGAACCAACAAAATGGGAGGAAAGCTGTTTGTATTGCTAATCTAGTTGTTGTTCTTTTTTTTTAATATAAATTTATTTATTTTAATTTTGTATGTGGTTTTGTGTGTCTGTTTGGATACATATAATGTATGTTCCATTTCCTCAGATAAAATAATGGAAGAACAACTAGGCAGTATGTTATGGGAGTGAGTTTGCAAGTTCTCTATCTGATGTGCCAGGTTAAGTGCTAGGCAGTGGAGTTCATAAAGTTTAATTAATTCTTCTGTTAGAGAATTAGCAGACTAAGGAGAACATGGAACATGCACACGGTTTACGATAATGAGAAACTGTGATCACCACCATGCAGAAGGAAAACATGATATTTTGGGATTCTGTGGTTAATCGATTTGGAGCCTTTTGCAAAGCCCCCATCCCAAACAGGGACTAATTTCAGATTTGGCTCACCCAGAAATAGAATCTCAACGTGGTCCTTAAAGAATTCTTGATCAGCATAAGCTAATCTGCCTGATAGACTTCTTGCTGTTGTTCAGTCACTAAGTTGTTTCTGGTTCTTTGTGACCCCAAGAACTGCAGCATGCCAGGCTTCCTTATCCTTCACTATCTCCCAGAGTTTCGTCAAACTCATGTCTGTTGAGTCAATGATGCCATCCAACCTTCTCATCCTCTGTAGCCCCTCCTCTCCTCCGGCTCTCAATCTTTCCCAGCATCAGGGTCATTTCCATCCAGTTGACTCTTTGTATTGGATGGCCAAGGTATTAGACCTTCAGCATCAATTCTTCCAAGGCAAAACGATATGACACTGGAAGCAGAGCCCCCAGGTTGGTAGGTGTCCAACGCGCTGCTGTGGAGAGTGGAGAAATGGCTCCAGAACGAGAGCTGGGCCGGAGCAGAGGTGCCACTCAGTTGTGGTCATGTCCGTTGGTGAGAGGTAAATCCAATGTTACAAAGAACAGCACTGCATAGGAACCTGGACTGTTAGGTCCAGGAGTCAAGATAAATTGTATGTAGCCAAGCTGGAAATGGCAAAATGAGCATTGACATTTTCGGAATCAGTGAACTAGAATGAACAGAAATGGGTGAATTTAATTCTGATGACCATTATATCAATTGATGTGGTCAAGAACCGCTTAGAAGAAATGGAGTAGCCCTTAGTCAACAAAAAGTCTGAAATGCAGTACTTGGGTGCAGTCTCAAAAGTGATGGAATGATCTTTGTTCCTTTCCAAGGCAAGCCATTTAACATCACAATAATTCAAGTCTATGCCCCAATCACTAATGCCAAAGTAGCTATACTTGAACAGTGCTATGAACACCTCCAAGACCTTCTAGAGCTAACACACACACACACACACACACACACACACACACACACACACACTATCCTTTTCATCATAGGGGATTAGAATACAAAAGTAGGAAGTCAAGAGACACCTGGAGTAACAGGCAGGTTTGACCTTGGAGTACAGAATGAAGCAGGGCAAAGGCTAAAGAGTTTTGTCAGAAGAACACACTGGTCAGAGCAAACCCTCTCTTCCAACCACACAAGAGGTGATTTTATACATGGATAGACCCCTGCCCTTCCCTAAAGGAAAGTAACCTTGTAATAACAAACCTGCTCTTTTCCCAATATAACCTCTTTATTTCTGCTCTCTTCTCAGAGACGTCTACAGAAATCTGTAATTTATTCATCCCTTGAAACTCCTTACTGTCTCCTAGGAGAAATGCTATCCAATTGAATTGACTTTTTAAAAACAATAATGGCTATCATTGAGCAATTATTATGTGCTAGGAACTAAACTTATTGCATGCTTTATCTCATTGTTTTTTTTTCCCCCTTTGAATTTATTATTTTTTATTTTAAATTTATTTATTTTAATTGGAGGCTAATTACTTTACAGTATTGTGATGTTTTTGCTATACATTGACATGCATCAGTCATGGGTGTACATGTGTCCCCCCATCCTTAACCCCCCCCCACCTCCCTCCCCAACCCATCCTCCTGGGTAATACCAGAGCATCAGCTTTGAGTGCCCTGCTTCTTGCATCGAACTTGCACAGGTCATCTATTTTACATATGGTAGTATACATGTTTCAATGTTATTCTCTCAAATCATCCCACCCTCGATTTTTACTTAAAGAAGCCCTTAAAAATTTTAATATGTCTTAGTCTATCTTTGAAACATTCTGGTATAAAAAGAGGATACCAAAGAAGACCCCCCGGAGGGCCCCCAGAAGCAAAAGCAAGCAGACTTGGGTACCTAATGAGCCCCTGAACTCTGCTTTCTTGTCAGGAATTTCTGGAGGTGGTAAGTCCCTCTCAGATTCTAGCTCTGCAGCTTTTCCCTGAGGTATCAAACTTTACTTGAGCACATCTTCTTCATGACTGTGTCCAAAAACTGGCTAAAACCAGATTGAGTCTGACTTAAAAATTGGACGGGCTTCCCTGATAGCTCAGTTGGTAAGGAATTCGCCTGCAATGGAGGAGACCTGGTTTGATTCTTGGGTCGAGAAGATCCACTGGAGAAGGAAACGGCTACCCACTCCAGTATTCTGGCTTGGAGAATTCCATGGACTGTATAGTCCATGGGGTTGCAAAGAGTTGGGCACAACTGAATGACTTTCACTTCACTAGAAATTGGACTGAGTCTGGGATTGAACTGGATAAAGATTAGAAACTTAAATGAGTGCAGAGTCAGTCTGGATCTTACTTAAGTTGGACTGAGTCCAGTGTGAGATCTCAGGTAAACAAAATTTTGTTTTAGGGCTGGATCAGCAGATTAGCCTTACCAAAGATAACCTTGAATCACAGTGGCCACAGTGGAGAAGTTTTAACTTTGATAATCTTATCATTTATGATGTGATCTAGAATAAAAGAGCTTCTTGGGTAGTTCAGCTGGTAAAGAATCCGCCTGCAATGCAGGAGACCCTGATTCAGCTCCTGGGTCAGGAAGTTCCCCTGGAGAAGGGATAGGCTACCCACTCCAGTGTTCTTGGGCTTCCCTGGTGGTTCAGATGGTAAAGAATCCTCCTGCAATGTGGGGTTGCAGGTTCGATCCCTGGGTTGGGAAGATCCCCTGGAGGAGAAAATGGTAACCCACTCCAATATTCTTGCCTGAAGAATCCCCATGGACAGAGGAGCCTGGCGGGCTGCAGTCCATGGGGGTGCAAAGTCGGACACGACTGAGCAATTAAGCACAGCACAGCACTAAAATAAAATGGGGATCTCAGCTAAGAACTCATTATAAAGGTAGGGGGAATATGATTTTTTCTCCTCGAAAAGTTTAGATGACCAGAATGGGATTTGCTGGACCCTACTCACTCCAGAGGTTGCAGACAGGATCCTAGGAAAACTGCCAGAAGCCAGCAAAGGTAAGAATTCTTACCGAAGTCGGTTCTCTTATCGCTGTCTCCATCAGTAGTGCCTGGCTAATAGAGGAAGTAAAAAAAATTTCACTTTCTCCCTTCCTTTCTAGATTCAGACTGGTAGGCAGTAAACATTCTTAAGAATTAGATCTTTGAATTATAAATTTGCTTTTGAGTACCTGATGGCTGTGGATTCCTTCTTTCTCAAGCACATCCATTGAATTCCTGTTTGTCTAACTTCTGTCTGGATAACGTGGCTTGGCAGCAACCAATTTAAAGATCTAAAAATGTTAGCTGGGAGGAAATGTGGGCTGCACACCATAAGCAGCTTGTGTCCTACCACTCTAGTCAGCTTTCAAGGGAATTATCTGAGCCTTTCTTTCTTTCTTTTTGTTGTCTTTGGTATAGCTCTGGAACTCAGCGGCGGGGGTGGGTGTGGGTGGGGGTGGGGTGTAATATCTTTTGCACCCTTTGGTACACCTCTTGCCTTATGGGCTTGTTCAGTATTTATGACCCAGGAGTATGTACTGTTTGTCCAGCAGAATACGATAAGATATACAAAGGAATTTTATTTTATTTTAATTCTATGTTAGGAAATTGGCCAAATTGGAAGTTAACATTCAGAGCTTGTTTGGAAACTTTTTCTTAAGGCCTTCTCTTCTAAACTAAAGTGAAATTATTGAGCTAGAGGCAAAGAAAAATTCTCAAGCATTGGTGGAAAATCTTATTAAAACACTTCACAGACCCATGCCAACATGGCGCTGCGCGCGGTGCGGAGCGTGCGGGCCGCGGTCGGCAGCCTGCGCGCCATCTCGGCACCCAGCGCGCGCTGCTCGCCGCGGCCCTGGGGACTGCGGGTGGGTGCCGTCCGGGCGCTGCGCACCGGCCCTGCTCTGCTGTCAGTGCGGAAATTCACAGAAAAACACGAATGGGTAAAAACAGAAAACGGTGTTGGAACAGTGGGAATCAGCAATTTTGCACAGGAAGCTTTGGGAGATGTTGTTTACTGTAGTCTGCCTGAAGTTGGGACAAAGTTGAACAAACAAGAGGAGTTTGGTGCTTTGGAAAGTGTGAAAGCTGCTAGTGAACTCTATTCTCCTCTATCAGGAGAAGTAACTGAAATTAATAAAGCTCTAGCAGAAAATCCAGGACTTGTCAACAAGTCTTGTTATGAAGATGGTTGGCTGATCAAGATGACATTCAGTAACCCTTCAGAACTAGATGAACTAATGAGTGAAGAAGCATATGAGAAATACATAAAATCTATTGAGGAGTGAAAATGGAACCCCTAAATAAACTACTTTGAAACAACTTAATCTAGCATAGTTGTCTTAAATTAGTGGTGGATAGATATTTAAAAGAAACTACAACAGTGTTTCCTGAAGAAAATACCCCATAGCTTTCTAATGACTTCAGATAAACGCTGTGCATCTTTCCCACAGCATGCTGTGATTTTTAGGCTAGGCTCCAGTTATGATATTCAGAATTCCTGAAATTATCGCTAGTAAAACTAATTACAACAATTACGTAATTCAAGGATAACATGGTTATCTTATACCTTATATGACATTGTAACTTGCTTACAGCTATCTTTGGCTTTGGGTCAAAATGATCTTCCCACTAGAAATAACTGCTAGTGGAGAAAAGTTTGTTAGTTATATAGTGTCCAGTGAAGAATATTACTATCTTAATTTTGCAATATACTGTGTTTGCTGGTGCTATTTTTATACAGTGAAGCAACAGCTCTGCAGGAGAATAAACAATAATAAAATATTCAACTTTTTAATCATGGAAAAAAAAAACAAAACACTTCACAGACACACAGCTCTAAATCTAGAATATAGGGCTTTTAAAAAAAGCAATATTGTGATTATTCTTTATTCTTGAGTAGAAGTTACTATCCCTTCAAATTATATCCTTTAAGTAGGTTTCAATGAATAGTCTTTTTTAATTTTATTTTTTGCATTTATCCTTGACTTTCACATTTTTAAATTTATTTTTAGTTGGAATATAATTGCTTTACAACAGTGTGTTGGTTTTAGCCATACATTAATATGAATCAGCCACAGGCATACATTTGCTCCCTCCGTCTTGAACACCCCTCCCACCTCCCATCCCTTCCATCTCTCTAGGCTGCCACCCTTTCTAGCTCTCTATCTTGTCACAGAGCCCCGGGTTTAAGCTCCCTGTGTCATACAGCAAATTCCCACTGGCTATCTGTTTTAAATATGGTAATGTATATGTTTCAACGCTACATTTTCAATTCATCACACCCTCTCCTTCCCCCTCTGTGTCCACAAGCCTGTTCTCTATGTCTGCATCTCCATTCCTGCCCTTCAAATAGCTTCATTAGTACCATCTTTCTGGATTTTATATATATCCATTAATCTTCTATATTTGCTTTTCTCTTTCTGATTTACAGGCTTCCCTTGTGACTCAGCTGGTAAATAATCCACCTGAAATGGGGGAGACTTAGGTTAGTAAGATCTCCTGGAAGAGGGAAAGGCTACCCACTCCAATATTCTGGCGTGGAGAATTCCATGAGGTTGCAAAGAGCTGGACACGACAGAGTGCCTTTGACTTTCATTTTCACCTTCTGACTTATTTCAGTCTGTATAATAGGCTCTAGGTTTATCCACCTCATTAGAATTGGCTCATGTGTATTCCTTTTATGGCTGAGTAATATTCCATTGTATATATGCACCACAACTTCTTTATCCATTCACTAGTTGATGGACATCTAGGTTGTTTCCATGTCCTCAGTTCAGTTCAGTTCAGTCGCTCAGTCGTGTCTGACTTTTTGCGACCCCATGAATCACAGCACGCCAGGCCTCCTTGTCCATCACCAACTCCCGGAGTTTACTCAAACTCATGTCCGTCGAGTTGGAGATGCCATCCAGCCATCTCATTCTCTGTCATCCCCTTCTCCTCCCGTCCCCAATCCCTCCCAGCATCAGAGTCTTTTACAGTGAGTTAACTCGTCACATGAGGTGGCCAAAGTATCGGAGTTTCAGCTTTAGCGTAAGTCCTTCCAGTGAACACCCAGGACTGATCTCCTTTAGAATGGACTGGTTGGATTTCCTTGCAGTCCAAGGGACTCTCAAGAGTCTTCTCCAGCATCACAGTTCAAAAGCATCAATTCTTCAGCGATCAGCTTTCTTCACAGTCCAACTCTCACATCCATACATGACCACGGGAAAAACCATAACCTTGACTAGACAGACCTTGGTTGGCAAAGTCATGTCTCTGCTTTTTAATATACTATCTAGGTTGGTCATAACTTTCCTTCCAAGGAGTAAGCGTCTTTTAATTTCATGGCTGCAATCAGCATCCGCAGTGATTTTGGAACCCAAAAAAATAAATTCTGACACTGTTTCCGAAGTTTCCCCATCTATTTCCCATGAAGTGATGGGACCAGAAGCCATGGTCTTTGTTTTCTGAATGTTGAGCTTCAAGCCAACCTTTTCACTCTCCTCTTTCACTTTCATCAAGAGGCCTTTGAGTTCCTCTTCACTTTCTGCCATAAGGGTGGTGTCATCTGCATATCTGAGGTTATTGATATTTCTCCCAGCAATCTTGATTCCAGCTTGTGCTTCCTCCAGCACAGAATTTCCCATGATGTACTCTGCAGATAAGTTAAATAAGCAGGGTGACAAAATACAGCCTTGACGTACTCCTTTTCCTTTTTGGAACCAGTCTGTTGTTCCATGTCCAGTTCTAACTGTTGCTTCTTGACGTGCATACAGGTTTCTCAAGAGGCAGATCAGGTGGTTTGGTATTCCCATCTCTTTCAGAATGTTCCACAGTCTATTGTGATCCACACAGTCAAAGGCTTTGGCATAGTCAATGAAGCAGAAACAGATATTTTTCTGGAACTCTCTTGTGTTATCCATGATCCAGCGGATGTTGGCAGTTTGTTCTCTGGTGCCTTTGCCTCTTCTAAAACCTGCTTGATAATCATGATGGCGTGATCACTCACCTAGAGCCACATATCTTGGAATGTGAAGTCAAGTGGGCCTTAGAAAGCATCACTATGAACAAAGTTAGTGGAGGTGATGGAATTCCAGTTGAGCTATTTCAAATCTTGAAAGATGATGCTGTGAAAGTGCTGCACTCAATATGCCAGCAAATTTGGAAAACTCAGCAGTGGCCACAGGACTGGAAAAGGTCAGTCTTCATTCCAATCCCAAAGAAAGGCAATGCCAAAGAATGCTCAAACTACCGCACAATTGCACTCATCTCACACGCTAGTAACGTCATGCTCAAAATTCTATGTCCTAGCTTTTGTAAATAGTGCTACAATGAACACTGGGGAACATATGTCTCTGTCGATTATGATTGACTTCCAGTTTAGTTGAAAGTCTTTTTGTTGATGTAAAGAAGGGAATTCAGGATAACATTATTGGATGGGTAGGGTAACTTCCATATCATTCAGATTGCCTCCAGGGATTAAATGGCGACCCACTCCAATACTCTTGCCTGGAAAATTTCATGGACAGAGGAGCCTGGTAGGCTACAGTCCATGGGATCACAAAGAATAGGACACGACTGAGCAACTTCATTACTTCACTACTTGTCTTATAAATCAAGCCTTTATAAGAACAGAAATGAGGATCTAGAAATAATTCTAAGTCCTCTTATCCTCTCCACCAATCTCCAAATGTACTTTTTTGACCTCAGGAGTCTTACAGATACTGTAAAAGTTTTGGACTTAAGGAACAAAATTCCTTGATTCAACTTCCCTTCTTTCTTTGTGCCTTTGAGATGTAAATATTCTACATAATCTTCTTTAGGAAGCGAGGGAATTGTTGTCAGAAGGAAAGGAAAAAAAAAAGATTATTTTTGAATTAAGGAGTTTGACAAAATCTTAAGTTTATCACTTGAACCTCCCTCCCACCTCCCTCCCCTTCCCACCCCTCTAGGTTGTTACTGAGCCCTGGTTCGAGTTTCCCGAGTCATACCTCAAAGTCCCATTGACTACCTATTTTACATGTGGTCCTGTATGTTTGCATGTTACTCTCTCCATGCACCCCACCCTCTCCTTCCACTCCCACAGCTATGTCCATAAATCTTTCCTCTCTGTGTCTCTAGTGCTGCTCTGCAAACAGACGCATTAGCACCATCATTCTAGATGCCGTGTGTGCGTGTTAGTGTGCATTACTTTCTTCCACTTTCAGACTCACGTCACTCTGGGTGATAGTCTCTCGGTTCATCCACCTCATGAGGACTCACTCAAATGTGTTCCTTTTTATAATGGAATAATATTCCATTGTATGGATGCACCATGGTTTCTTTTTGTTTAATTTATCTATTTTAATTGGAGGCTAATTACATTATTGTATTGGTTTTGCCATAAATTGACATGAATCCGCCCCCGGTGTACATGTGTTCCCCATCCTGAACTCCCCTCCCACCTCCTTCCTCCCCATATCCTCCCTCTGGGTCATCCCAGTACACCAGCCCCGAGCATCCTGTATCATTCTTCGAACCTGGACTGGCGATTCATTTCACATATGATAATATACATGTTTCAATGCCATTCTCCCAAATCATCCCTCCTTCGCCCACTCCCACAGAGTCCAAAAGACTGTTCTATACATCTGTGTCTCTTTTGCTGTATCGTATACAGGTTTTTCATTATCATCTTTCTAAATTACATATATGCGTTAGTATACTGTACTGGTGTTTTTCTTTCTGGCTTACTTCATTCTGTATAACAGGCTCTAGTTTTATCCACCTCATTAAAACTGATTCAAATGCATTATTTTTAATGGCTGAGTAAATACTACATTGTGTATATGTAACACAGCTTTCTTATCCATTCATCTGCAGATGGACATCTAGGTTGTTTCCATGTCCTGGCTACTATAAACAGTGCTGCAATGAACATTGGAGTACATGTGTCTCTTTCAATTCTAGTTTCCTCAGTGTATATGCCCAGCAGTGGGATTGCTGGGTCGTAGGGCAGTTCTATTTCGAGTTTTCTAAGGAATCTCCACACTGTTCTCCATAGTGGTTGTACTAGTTTGCATTCTGACCAACAGTGTAAGAGGGTTCCCTTCTATCCACACCCTCTCCAGCATTTATTGTTTGTAGACTTTTGGATAGCAGCCATTCTGACTGGTGTGAAATGATACCTCATTGTGGTTTTGATTTGCATTTCTCTGATTATGAGGGAAGTTGAGCATCTTTTCATGTGTTTGTTAGCCGTCTGTATGTCTTCTTTGGAGAAATGTCTGTTTAGTTTTTTGGCCCATTTTTTGATTGGGTGGTTTATTTTTCTGGAATTGAGCTTTAGGAGTTGCTTGTATATTTTTGAGATTAATCCTTTGTCAGTTGCTTCATTTGCTATTATTTTCTCCTATTCTGAAGGCTGTCTTTTCACCTTCCTTATAGTTTCCTTTGCTGTGCAAAAGCTTTTAATTTTAATTAGGTCCCATTTGTTTATTTTTGCTTTTATTTCCAATATTCTGGGAGGTGGGTCATGGAGGATCCTGCTGTGATTTATGTCGGAGAGTGTTTTGCCTACGTTCTCCTCTAGGAGTTTTATAGTTTCTGGTCTTACATCTAGATCTTTAATCCATTTTGAGTTTGTTTTTGAGTATGGTGTTAGGGAGTTTTCTAATTTCATTCTTTTAAAAGTGGCTGACCAGTTTTCCCAGCACCATTTGTTAAAGAGATTGTCTTTTCTCCACTGAATGTTCTTGCCTCCCTTGTCAAAGATAAGGTGTCCATAGGTGCGTGGATTTATCTCTGGGCTTTCTATTTTGTTCCATTGATCTATATTTCTGTCTTTATGCCAGTACCATAGTGTCTTGATGACTGTGGCTTTGTAGTAGAGCCTGAAGTCCGGCAGGTTAATTCCCCCAGTTTCATTCTTATTCCTCAAGATTGCTTTGGCTATTCGAGGTTTTTTGTATTTCCATACAAATTGTAAAATTATTTGTTCTAGCTCTGTGAAAAATACCGTTGGTAGTTTGATAGGGATTGCATTGAACTTATAAATTACTTTAGGTAATGTATTCATTTGCACAATATTTATTCTTCCAATCCATGAACATGCTATATTTCTCCATCTATTAGTGTCCTCTCTGATGTCTTTCACCAGTGTTTTATAGTTTTCTATATATAGGTCTTTTGTTTTTTACGTAGATATATTCCTAAGTATTTTATTCTCTTCATTGCAACGGTGAATGGAATTGTTTCCTTAATTTCTCTTTCTATTTTCTCATTATCAGTGTATAGGAATGCAAGGGATTTCTGTGTGTTGATTTTATATCCTGCAACTTTACTGTATTCAAGCTCTAGTAATTTTCTGGTAGAGTCTTTAGGATTTTCTGTGTAGAGGATAATGTCATCTACAAACAGTGAGAGTTTTAGTTCTTCTTTTCAAATTTGCATTCCTTTTATGTCTTTTTCTGCTCTAATCGCTGTGGCCAAAACTTCCAAAACTATGTCGAATAGTAGTGGTGAGAGTGGGCACCCTTCTCTTGTTTCTGACTTTAGGGGAAATGCTTTCAATTTTTCACCATTGAGGATAATATTTGCTGTGGGTTTGTCATATATAGCTTTTATTATGTTGAGGAATGTTCCTTCTATTCCCACCTTCTGGAGGGTTTTTATCATAAATGGATGTTGAATTTTGTTAAAGGCTTTCTCTGCATCTATTGAGATAATCATATGGTTTTTATGTTTCAGTTTGTTAATGTGGTGTATTACATTAATTGATTTGCGTATTTTGAAGAATACTTGCATCCCTGGGATAAAGCCAACTTGGTCATGATGTATGAGCTTTTTAATGTGTTGTTGGTTTCTGATTGTTAGAATTTTGCTGAGGATTTTTGCATCTATGTTCATCAGTGATATTGGCCTGTCGTTCTCTTTTTTTTTTTGTGGGATCTTTGTCAGGTTTTGGTATTAGGGTGATGGTGGCCTTATAGAATGAGTTTGGAATTTTACCTTCCTCTGCAATTTTCTGGAAGAATTTGAGTAGGATAGGTGTTAGCTCTTTTCTAAATTTTTGGTCGAATTCAGCTGTGAAGCCATCTGGACCTGGGCTTTTGTTCACTGGAAGATTTCTGATTACAGTTTCAATTTCCGTGCTTGTGATGGGTCTGTTAAGATTTTCTATTTCTTCTACCATAGTTTCTTTATCCATTCATCTGTCGATGGATATCTAGGTTGCTTCCAAGTGAGAGTATAATAGGCAGGAAGGCTAGGGGCCCCCAAGTGGGAAGAAATAGACTGCAAGTGTCAGATGTTTTGTTTTCTCCTTCTCTATACAAAATTTAAAGGTTTCTTTTAAAATTCTGTGTTGACATGACAACACCTGTTTCCACCTGAACTTAACTTCGCTCAAAACTTGAGATAACTAATGCACATTTCTTATGGAAATATTTTTCTTAAGTTATGTTAATGAACTATGTATTTACCTTAGGCTCTGTCCTAGCTACTGTAAATACAGCTGCAATAAACATTGGAGGGTTGTTCAAGTGGGAGGGGACATGCATAAGGCTATGGCTGATTCATGCTGATGTTTGGGAGAAACCAACACAATACTGTAAAGTAATTATTCTTCATTAAAATAAATAAATTAATAAATTATTGCCTGTGGTCGCTTCATGTGACATGTCAAACTCTTTCTCAATGTTTGAACTTAACTATTATTGAGAAATAATAAAAACTAATGTCCTTCATCTGAGGTTGTTAATATTTCTCCCAGCAATCTTGATTCCAGCTTGTGTGTCTTCCAGCCCAACGTTCCTTATGATGTACTCTGCATATAAGTTAAATAAGCAGGGTGACAATATGCAACCTTAACGTACTCCTTTTCCTATTTGGAACCATTTTATGTTTCATGTCCAGTTCTAACTGTTGCTTCCTGACCTGCATACAGATTTCTCCAGAGGGAAGTCAGATGGTCTGGTATTCCCATCTTTCAGAATTTGCCACAGTTTGTTGTGATCCACATAGTCAAAGGCTTTGGCATAGTCAATGAAGCAGAAATAGATGTTTTTCTGGAACTCTCTTGCTTTCTCCATGATCCAGTGGATGTAGGCAATTTGATCACTGGTGCCTCTGCCTTTTCTAAAACCTGCTTGAACATCTGGAAGTTCATAGTTTGCGAAATGCTGAAGCCTGGCTTGGAGAATTTTGAACATGACTTTAGTAGCGTGTGAGATGAGTGCAATTGTGCGGTAGTTTGAGCATTCTTTGGCATTGCCTTTCTTTGGGATTGGAATGAAGACTGACCTTTTCCAGTCCTGTGGCCACTGCTGAGTTTTCCAAATTTGCTGGCATATTGAGTGCAGCACTTTCACAGCATCATCTTTCAAGATTTGAAATAGCTCAACTGGAATTCCATCACCTCCACTAACTTTGTTCATAGTGATGCTTTCTAAGGCCCACTTGACTTCACATTCCAAGATGTCTGGCTCTAGGTCAGTGATCACATTATCGTGACTATCTTGGTCGTGAAGATCTTTTTTGTACAGTTCTTCTGTGTATTCTTGCCACCTCTTCTTAATATATTTTGCTTCTGTTAGGTCCATACAATTTCTGTCTTTTATCGAGCCCATCTTTGCATGAAATGTTTCCTTGGTATCTCTAATTTTCTTGAAGAGATCTCTAGTCTTTCCCATTCTGTTTTTTTCCTCTATTTCTTTGCACTGATTGCTGAGGAAGGCTTTCTTATCTCTCCTTGCTATTCTTTGGAACTCTGCATTCAGATGATTATATCTTTCCTTTTCTCCTTTGCTTTTCACTTCTCTTCTTTTCACAGCTATTAGTAAGGCCTCCTCAGACAGCCATTTTGGTTTTTTTGCATTTATTTTCCATGGGGTTGGTCTTGGTCCCTGTCTCCTGTACAGTGTCACGAACCTCCGTCCATATTTCAGCAAGCACTCTATCTATCATATCTAGTCCCCTAAATCTATTTCTCTCTTCTATTGTATAATCATAAGGGATTTGATATAGGTCCTATTACTTTGCCAACAAACGTCCGTCTAGTCAAGGCTATGGTTTTTCCCGTGGTCATGTATGGATGTGAGGGTTGGACTATGAAGAAAGCTGATCACCGAAGAATTGATGCTTTTGAACTGTGGTGCTGGAGAAGACTCTTGAGAATCCCTTGGACTGCAAGGAGATCCAACCAGTCCATTCTAGAGGAGATCAATCCTGGGTGTTCACTGGAAGGACTGATGCTAAAGCTGAAACTTCAATACTTTGGCCATCTCATATGATGAGTTGATTCACTGAAAAAGACTCTGATGCTGGGAGGGATTGGGGTATTAGGAGAAGGTGACAGAGAATGAGATGGCTGGATGGCATCACCGAGTCAGTGGAGGTGGGTTTGAGTGAACTCCGGGAGTTGGTGATAGACAGGGAGGCCTGGCGTGCTGTGCTTCATGGGGTCACAGAGAGTCGGACACGACTGAGCGACTGAACTGAACTGAATGTCCTTAATATAATTACATTTGTTTATATAGAAAAGAAAAATTTCTTACAATATGACAGCATTTTTGTAAGTAGATTAAATATAAATAAGAGCTTCTGTGTAAACTCCTTAGGAATAATTACATTTTTGAAATCCCTAGTTAGAAATAATCTTTCAAACCAACAAAGATTTGCTATATGGTAGAGGGAACTATACTCCATATCTTTCAATAAGCTACTATAAGAATATGAATCAATTAGCTGTATTCCTGAACTAGCACAACATTGTAAATTAAATACACTTAAATCAAAAAGTTAATAAACGATCTCTCCAGATTTTAGGCACTTGAAATTAACAATTGTGATCAATTAAGTTAAATGATGAAAGTTTATTAAATGAGTCATTTCCTAATTAAACAAATACAAAGACATTAATTACTGAGCTCTAGCTTCCTTTTGCAAATAAATTAAAGGTATTTAAGACTCTGATGCTGGGAAAGATTGGGGTTGGGAGGAGAAGGGGATGACAGAGAACGAGATGGCTGGATGGCATCACCGACTCGATTGACATGAGTTTGAGTGAACTCTGGGAATTGGTGATGGACAGGGAGGCCTGGCATATTGTGATTCATGGGGTCGCAGAGAGTCGGACATGACTGAGCGACTGAACTGAACTGACTGAGGATGATTTAAAAATATATTTTGTGCCACACTGACGTATTTTCTATGAAAAAGCACATATTTAAAAAAAATTACTGGTTTTTTGTTTGCTAATGTACAGAATGCTGATGTAAAATGTTCATAATTGCTTACTTCTTAGTTTTCACTTATAATTAAGGTTTACAGAATCGAGGATTTGAATTTAAATATAAAATTAAAGTTGCTAGAAGTAATAAGGGAAACATTTCAGTACACAATAGCAAAGTAGAATGTGTGCTTTCAGTAAAAAAAAAAAAAAAAAAACGATAGGAGTGGAACTACATTATGTTAAAAACAAAAAAGAAAGTAATTTTGTTTTAGAGCTGGTTGTCCAGATGGGAAAAAAAAAAAAGACAAACTAATGTGGATACAGAAATTTATGGAAGATTTGATTAAAACAACCCTGAGAATAGAGTTTTGTGCATGGGAATGATTGGCTTAGAATAAATATAGCTGAGTAAATTTTAAAAGCAAGTTTGTATAAAAGCAGAATTTGTTTTTTTTCTCTGCTGTGGACATTTTGTTGAAATGCTGATCTCCTACCTTTAACAGGGAATCTGTTATACTTTCTTATTTTGCCTTTGAAATCTTTAGTTGTCATTTTGGTCACGTGAATAAACACTGATTCACAGTGAACAACGATCTTATTTGACCAAGTAGTTTGAAACTTTTTGATATTTTTGATGAAAAATTTCCCAGATCAAATTCTAATGTAGTTCTTTGACCTCTAGCCTAATTTTGGTTACTTTAAAGGACCACTGGAACATCCCAAAGAGAGAGGTAATCTAATTAGATTTATTTGATATGTTAAATTACATGGGCAGTTTTGTCAAATAAGTAAATAAATCTTAGGCTACATTGCGTGAATAAATATTATTAATCTAGAAATTACGTGGAATTTCTGAGAATCTGGTATGTCCTGGTAAAATGTTATCAGTCATAATTTAAGTCACTATCTTAAAATGTTGTATGTCACAGCTGTAACCAAATTTCTTTGTTAATTGTGTAGTGAGCAGGTCTTTAACCATACCTTTTTAAAACTGGTAACAAAAAGTGTTATTTATATAGCACTATGTGAAATAGTGAATATGATGATAAATTTATGATTTCTATCTCAAGTATTACTAACTTTCAATCTTTCTTTTCCAGATAAAAAACTCTTATCTGGAAAAGACTCTCCCCCTCAAACTAATTATGAGTTATAGCAACTTGGTGAATTATACCTTTTAAGCAGAATTAAAACATTTATCTTTGTTCTCTCCATGATCCTCCAGAAACTGTAAACTCTTCATTTTCCAGAAACTTTGAAAATCAAGTAAATTAGGAAAGCAATCCCCTAACAGGTTCAGGAATCTCAAAGTATTTTGGGCCCTTGAAAAGGGAGAAATTGATTCAAATCTGTAGTTAACACAGAGGAAATCTGTGACGAGGCTTTGGCATGACTTTCCTGGCTTTATGAGGTCTTTTAAAAATTCAATCTGGGGAGACAGGAAGATGGCGGAAGAATAGGACGGGAAGACCATTTCCCCCCTCCACAAATTCAGCAGAGGAACATTTGAACGCTGAGTAAACCCCACAAAACAGCTTCTGAATGCTGGTAGAGGACATCAGGCACCCAGAAAAGCAGCCCATTGTCTTGAAAAGGAGGTAGGAAATAGTACAAAAGATAAAAAGAGAGTCAAAAGAGGGAGGGATGGAGATCTGTCCCAGGAAGGGAGGCTTAAAAAAAAAAGAGAGAAGTTTCCAAACACCTGGAAACACTCACTGGTGAGTCTGTGGTGAGTCTTGGAACCTCAGTGGGTAACATAACCAGGAGAAAAAAGAAATAAATAATTAAAACCCATAGAATACATGCCCAATGGTAACTCCCAGAGGAGAAGCAGCACAGATGCCCACACCCTGCACTAGCACACGGGGGTTGGGCAGGGAGGCTCGGGCTGCATTGCTTAGAGTGAGGATTGGGCCTGAATGCCCTGAGGGCAATCTGAGGGCGCTAACTTAAGACAGCCAAGCAGACTGTGGGATAGTTACCCCACGAAAAGGTGAAAAGCCCCAACCTAAGACACCGCCAGACCCGCTCATAGAACAAAGGACTGAGCGGAGCTAGCCAGCTACGGCTGGCCCATTCCCTGCCAATATAGGCAGGGGAGGGCAGCCAGAGCCGGAAGGGTGTAATCGTGGCCCCAGAAAGGCTTCCAATACCAAGCTGCTAGCAGGCTTCGTTGCTAACCAAGACTTCTTGAGTTCCAGCCAGTCGATATCCGCCTGAAGAAGGTGCACAAGCTGTACACCCAGAAAACCGAGCAGCAAGGACCTGGGAGGCGGTAAGTCACAGTGACCACACTTGCCAAACACCTGGTCACCTGAGCTGCTTGGACCGGGGAAGTGCATACAGCCCAGGGCCAGTCTCAGACAGTTCCTGGCAGAGCAACCTAGAGCCTGTGCAGTGTAGACTGGGACAGCACATGCGCCATGAGCAAGGGCAAACCAAGTGTGGCCAAGACACTGGGAACACTCCCCACAGACGCCATTGATATTTGTTAGCAGCGTTCCTCCCTCCCCACAGCACGACTGAGCAGGTGAGCCTGAAAAAGTGTCCACCACCGCCTCCTTGTGTCAAGACGGGAATTAGACACTGAAGAGACCAGCAAACAGAAGAAGCTTAAACAGAAGGAACTGCCTTGGAAACGACAGATGGAGAAGTCCTGAGCCAACGGCAAGAATAAGACTGAAAACCAGAGGCAGAGGCTTAAGGCCGAATCCTGAGAACACCAGAGATCTCCTGTTCCAGGGAACATTAATCAATAGGAGCTCATCAAATGCCTCCATACATACACTGAAACCACACACCACCCAAGGGTCAAAAAGTTTCAGAGAAAGACATACCACGCAAATTCTCCAGGAACACAGGAGAACAGCCCTGAGTTTCAATATACAGGCTGCCCAAAGACACTCCAAACCCATTGACATCTCATAACTCATTACTGGACACTTCATTGCACTCCAGAGAGAAGAAATCCAGCTCCACCAACCAGAACACTGACACAAGCTTCCCTAACCAGTGAACCTTGACAAGCCACCCGTCCAACCCCATACACATTGAGGAAACTACACAATAAAGAGAACTCCACAAACTGTCAGAAGACGGAAAGGCCACCCAAAACACAGCAATATAAGCAAGATGAAGAGGCAGAGAAATACCCAGCAAGTAAAGGAACAAGATAAATGCCCATCAACACAAACAAAAGAGGAAGATATAGGGAATCTACCTGATAAAGAATTTAGAATTTTGATGGTGAAAATGATTCAAAATCTTGAAAGCAAACTGGAGTTACAGATAAATAACCTGGAGAAAAGGATTGAGAAGATGGAAGAAAGGTTTAATAAGGACTTAGAGGAAATAAAAAAGAGTCAATATAGAATGAATAACGCAATAGATGAGATCAGAAACACTCTGGAGGGAACAAACAGTAGAATAACTGAGGCAGAAGACAGGATAAGCGAGCTAGAAGATAGATAGAATTTTAGAAATAAATGAAACAGAGAGGAAAAAAAGACAAATGAATTAAAAGAAAGGAGGACAATCTCAGAGACCTCTGGGACAATGTGAAATGCTCCAACATTTGAATCATAGGAGTCCCAGAAGAAGAAGACAGAAAGAAACACCATGAGAGAATACTTGAGGAGATAATAGTGGAAAACGTCCCTAAAATAGGGAAAGAAATAATCACCCAAGTCCAAGAAACCCAGAGAGTCCCCAACAGGATAAACCCAAGGCGAAATACTCCAAGACACATATTAATCAAATTAACAAAGATCAAACACAAAGAACAAATATTAAAAGCAGCAAGGGAAAAGCAGCAAATAACACACAAGGGGATTCCCATAAGCATAACAGCTGATCTTTCAACAGAAACTCTTCAGGCCAGGAGGGAATGGCAAGACATACTTAAAGTGAAGAAAGAAAATAACCTACAGCCCAGATTACTGTACCCAGCAAGGATCTCATTCAAATATGAAGGAGAAATCAAAAGCTTTACAGACAAGCAAAAGCTGAGAGAATTCAGCATCACCAAACCAGCTCTCCAACAAATGCTAAAGGACCTTCTCTAGACAGGAAACACAGAAAGGGTGTATAAACTCGAACCCAAAGCAATAAAGAAAATGGCAACGGGATCATACTTATCAATAATTACCTTAAACATAAATAGGTTGAATGCCCCCAACAAAAAGACAAAGGCTGGCTGAATGGATACAAGAACAAGATGCCCATATATGTTGTCTACAAGAGACCCACGTCAAAACGAGGGACACATACAGACTGAAAGTGAAGGGCTGGAAAAAGATATTCCATTCAAATAGAGACCAAAAGAAAGCAGGAGTATCAATACTCATATCAGATAAAATAGACTTTAAAACAAAGGCTGTGAAAAGAGACAAAGAAGGAAACTACATAATGATCAAAGGATCAATCCGAGAAGAAGATATAAAAATTATAAATATTTTTGCACCCAACATAAGAGCACCACAATATGTAAGACAATTACTAACAAGTATGAAAGGGGAAATTAACAACAATGCAATAATAGTGGGAGATTTTAATACCCCACTTACATCAATGGATAGATCCACTAAACAAAAAATTAACAAGGAAACACAAACTTTAAATGATACAATACACCTGTTAGAACTAATAGATACCTATAGGACGTTTCACCCTAAAACAATGAATTTCACCTTTTTCTCAAGTGCACAGGGAACCTTTTCCAGAATAGATCACATCCTGGGCCATAAATCTAGCCTTGGTAAATTCAAAAAATTTGAAATCATTCCAAGCATCTTTTCTGACCACAATGCAGTAAGATTAGATCTCATTTATGGGAGAAAAACTATTAAAAATGCCAACATATTGAGGCTGAAAAACACGCTGCTGAATAATGAACAAATCATAGAAGAAATCAAAAGAGAAATCAAAATATGCATTGAAATGAATGAAAATGAAAACACAACAACCCAAAACCTGTGGGACACTGTAAAAGCAGTGCTAAGGGGGAATTTCATAGCAATACAGGCATACCTCAAGAAACAAGAAAAAAGTCAACTAAATAACCTAACTCTACATCTAAGAACCTAGAAAAGGAAGAAATGAAGAACCCCAGGGTTAGAAGAAGGAAAGAAATCGTAAAAATTAGGGCAGAGATAAATGCAAAAGAAACAAAAGAGACCATGCAAAAATCAACAAAGCCAAAAGCTGGTTCTTTGAGAAGGTAAATAAAATTGACAAACCACTATCCAGACTCATCAAGAGACAAAGGGAGAAGAACCAAATCAATAAAATTAGAAATGAAAATGGAGAGATCACAACAGACAACACAGAAATACAAAGGATTATTAGAGGATACTATCAGCAATTATATGGCAATAAAATGAATAACCTGGAAGAAATGGACAAATTCCTAGAAAAGTACAACTTTCCAAAACTGAACGAGGAAAAAATAGAAAATGTGAATAGACCCATCACAAGCATGGAACTAGAGGCTGTAATCAGAAATCTTCCAGCAAACAAAAGCCCAGGTCCAGACGGCTTCACAGCTGAATTCTACCAAAAATTTAGAGAAGAGCTAACCTTTTAGAACTAAAACCCAAAAAAGATGTCCTTTTCATTATAGGGGACTGGAATGCAAAAGTAGGAAGTCAAGAAACACCTGTAGTAACAGGAAAATTTGGCCTTGGAGCATGAAATGAAGCAGGGCAAAGGCTAATAGAGTTTTACCAAGAGAACGCACTGGTCATAGCAAACACCCTCTTCCAACAACACAAGAGAAGACTCTACACATGGACATCACCAGATGGTCAACACCGAAATCAGATTGATTATATTCTTTGCAGCCAAAGATGGAGAAGCTGTATACAGTTAGCAAAAACAAGACCAGGAGCTGGCTATGGCTCAGATCATGAACTCCTTATTGCCAAATTCAGACTGAAATTGAAGAAAGTAGGGAAAATCACTAGACCATTCATATATGACCTAAATCAAATCCCTTATGATTATACAGTGGAAGTGAGAAATAGATTTAAGGGACTACATTTGATAGATACAGTGCCTGATGAAGTCTGGACGGAGGTTCGTGACATTGTACAGGAGACAAGGATCAAGATCATCCCATGGAAAAGAAATGCAAAACAGAAAATGGCTGTCAGAGAAGGCCTTACAAATAGCTGTGAAAAGAAGAGAAGCGAGAAGCAAAGGAGAAAAGGGAAGATATAAGCATCTGAATGAAGAGTTCCAAAGAATAGCAAAGAGAGATAAGAAAGCCTTCCTCAGTGATCAATGCAAAGAAATAGAGGAAAACAACAGAATAGGAAAAACAAAAATTAGAGATATCAAGGGAATATTTCATGCAAAAATGGGCTCGATAAAGGACAGAAATGGTATGGACCTAACAGTAGCAGAAGATATTAAGAAGAGGTGGCAAGAATACACAGAAGAACTGTACAAAAAATATCTTCACGACCAAGATAGTCACGATAATGTGATCACTGATCTAGAGCCAGACATCTTGGAATGTGAAGTCAAGTGGGCCTTAGAAAGCATCACTATGAACAAAGCTAGTAGAGGTGTTGGAATTCCAGTTGAGCTATTTCAAATCTTGAAAGATGATGCTGTGAAAGTGCTGCACTCAATATGCCAAATTTGGAAAACTTGGCAGTGGTCACAGGACTGGAAAAGGTCAGTCTTCATTCCAATCCCAAAGGAAGGCAATGCCAAAGAATGCTCAAACTACTGCATAATTGCACTCATCACACGCTAGTAAAGTCATGTTCAAAATTCTCCAAGCCAGGCTTCAGCAATATGTGAACCGTGCACTCCCAGATGTTCAAGCAAGTTTTAGAAAAGGCAGAGGCACCAGAGATCAAATTGCCAACATCTGCTGGATCATGGAGAAAGCAAGAGAGTTCCAGAAAAATATCTATTTCTGCTTCATTGACTATGCCAAAGCCTTTGACTGTGTGGATC
This sequence comes from Moschus berezovskii, assembly GCF_049115385.1. NCBI lineage: Eukaryota > Metazoa > Chordata > Mammalia > Artiodactyla > Moschidae > Moschus > Moschus berezovskii. The sequence continues at coordinate 18,164,218 of NC_142479.1, forward strand.
ACAATAAATTGTGGAACATTCTGAAACAGATGGGAATGCAGACCACCTGACCTGCCTCTTGAGAAACCTGTATTCAGGTCAGGAAGCAACAGTCAGAACTGGGCATGGAACAACAGTCTGGTTCTGAATAGGAAAAGGAGTACGTCAAGGCTGTATATTGTCACCTTGCTTATTTAACTTCTATGCATAGTACATCATGAGGAACGCTGGGCTAGAAGAAGCACAAGCTGGGATCAAGATTGCAGGGAGAAATATCAATAACCTCAGATATGCAGAGGAAACCACCCTTATGGCAGAAAGTGAAGAGGAACTCAATGGCCTCTTGATGAAAGTGAAAGAGGAGAGTGAAAATGTTGGCTTGAAGCTCAACATTCAGAAAACAAAGATCATGGCATCTGGTCCCATCACTTCATGGGAAATAGATGGAAAAACAGTGGAAACAGTGTCAGACTTTATTTTTTTGGGCTCCAAAATCACTGCGGATGCTGATTGCAGCCATGAAATGAAAAGACGCTTACTCCTTGGAAGGAAAGTTATGACCAACCTTGATAGTATATTAAAAAGCAGAGACATGACTTTGCCAACCAAGGTCTGTCTAGTCAAGGCTATGGTTTTTCCAGTGGTCACGTATGGATGTGAGAGTTGGACTGTGAAGAAAGCTGATCGCTGAAGAATTGATGCTTTTGAACTGTGGTGTTGGAGAAGACTCTTGAGAGTCCCTTGGACTGCAAGGAGATCCAATCAGTCCATTCTAAAGGAGATCAATCCTGGGTGTTCATTGGAAGGACTGATGCTAAAGCTGAAACTGCAATATTCTGGCCACCTCATGCGATGAGTTGACTCACTAGAAAAGACTCTGATGCTGGGAAAGTTTGGGGTGGGAGGAGAAGGGGACGACAGAAGTTGAGATGGCTGGATGGCATCACCGACTCTGTGGACATGAGTTTGAGTGAACTCTGTGAGCTGGTGATGGACAGGGAGGCCTGGCATCCTGTGTTTCATGGGGTCGCAGAGAGTCAGACATGACTGAGCTACTGAACTGAACTGAACTGAACTTACAATGTTCTGGACTATACACAGGCTGCTGATCTCAAAATCACCTTAAAACAATGCTCACACACGGGCAAACTACCATACAGGGTGTAGGAAGAAGTAGACAGGTATCTAAGTTGCCAAAGTAGGCCTGACGACTGATTACTTTGATAATTGCTCATATTTGCTTATGAAATGAATGTATTTCATGATCTTATGTACAGACTAAGTTAGTTGAATTGTTGAGTTTATGGCCAGTTGCTTATTTCCAGTACTTCTAGATTAACTTCAGTGGATTTCTCCACTCAAGGCTCTAAATGGATGACCCTTAGGAAATTATTCTAGAAGGAAGAAGCCATAGTTCTTTTGAAATTGATATTACTGGATGAGATTCTCTCATTTGGCCAATCAATCATAGCTGCTCTGATCATTGTCATAAATATAAAAATCCTCCCCCTTATGTTGGAAACAGTTAAACAATAGTAAGTGTGACCAGGTTAATAGTATGAAGAAATGTGATTGGGTACTTCATGAACAATGTCAAGATATCATTTCCTTCAAAGATAAGGATTTGCATTGAATATATTAAGTCAGATGAGCTGTGGATATACTGGGTGGCACCTAATGGAAGTTCTTATCCTGGGTTCTTACTTATAACCTTACAAATACTACTAACTCTATTACTTATATTCTGGTTATTTCATACTCTGATAAAATAATGATCAGATGACTTGAAGCAGTTGACGAGACATATAGATCTATATAAGATCAATAATAGTAATAGTGTAACTTTAAATATGGGGAGAAGCAACAAGAAGGAGTCATTTTCTGGACCATAATGCACTAGTAAGACAGGTGGTCCTGAGACTTGGCAGTTGATAGCGCCTAGTCCAGCAAGGCACACTGAGAGGCCTAAGAATGGGATCTTGGCCTGAACTCGGAACAAGCAATCCTAGCACTCTGACACAAAATAATCATGAAATGCCTCCCAGGCTATGGTCCAATTTATGACCATGAGAGAGCACTGCCAACTAAAACTTGGAACTTGCAATCTGTCACTACAAGCATGAAATCAGTAGCCACTGCAGTTGGTGACCTTCGACACACCCTGAAAGGAGTTCAGGGCAGAGGTCAGGAATAAGACACTCTTTTTTACTGAGAAATTCTGGTGGAACAGGCCTTCAGATATCCAGACATTTTCAGAGGAATATTTCATCAGACCAATTTCTTTCATCTTCTCCTATCTAGACAATCACTGAAGTCTTTAACAGACACATCTGCTCCTCATGACTAATAGCAACATTTTTGTGACTGACAGGAACCTTCTGCCAACATGTGTGCTTGATCACATGTATCCTCCTTCACTCAAATCACATATATACTGGCCTCCTTCCACAAGCTCTTCAGAGCAGATTTGAGTAACTTTCTCCTGGGCTATAGTCCTCATTTTGCCCAAAGTAAACTTAACTCACAACTCGCATGCTGGGTATTTTTTTTTAGTCAACACCTTCAGACTGAAAATGTTAAAATGTTCTCATTCTTGATAAGCAGCTCTACCACCATCTCTGATAGCCTACATAATTGAAGGCAGTCAAGTCATTGTTCCAAGGTCTCTTGAGGGTTGGGTCAAAAACAGCTCCGTGTTTCTGCATCCCTATGATTCCCCTTTCAATGGAGGATCATTTTGAAAAGTACACATAAAGGAGTATGACAATGTAAATCATGGTGTGCGGCACTGTGCCCTATCACTAAAAGAAAAGCAAGATTCACCATAAAGCTTTGTGTCCACTAGTCAAATAAAAAAGCTAGTTTTAGTTTAGTGAGTTTATTTTAAATAAGCATATTTTTAGATTTTTCAGCATTAAATACTTTTATTCTACCTGTGTCTGTTGAAAGTCATATAAGTTCATTTTATCTCTATCACAGAAATAACAAGCTGGACTTCCCTGGTGGTCCAGTGTTTAAGAATCTGCCTGACAGCACAGGGACCATGGGTTTATCCCTGTTCCAGGAAGATTCCCCATGCCTCTGTGCACCACAACTAATGAAGCCTATGTACTCTAGAGTTCATGCTCTGCAACAACACCACGTGTGCTTAGTGTCTCAGCCATGTCCGGCTCATTGAGACACTTTGGACTGTAGCCCCCTGGCCTCCTCTATCCATGGCCTTTTACCGGCAAGAATCCTGGAGTGGGTTGCCATTTCCTCCTCCAAGGGATCTTCCAGACCCAGAGACTGAACTCACATCTTCTGTGTTTCCTGTGTTGCAGATGGGTTCTTTATCCACTGAGTCATCAGGGAAACCTATAAGGAAACCAGATAAGCCACAGCAATAAGAAGACCACATGAACTGCAATGAAGGGTAAACCCACTCACCACAACTAGAGAAAGTTTGTGCAGCAAGGATTTCCACAATCTTTTTGGGACTTCCCAGTCTACATAATTATGTGAGTCAAATCCCTGTGATAAAATCGAATTTGGATGAAGATTAGTCAAAACACAGAGAGAATTTCCTTTAAAATTTGGGGAAGTAAAAGAACTAGATTCAGTCAAAGCACAGAAGTAAGTAATAATAGTGAAGGTTTACTTACCACATTCAAAATGCCAAGCACACTCTGAACATTTCACTCATTAGAATGTTTCATCCTAACACATCTGTAAGTATAAAGACTGTAATAGAGCACGGAATTTTATCTTGGTCCCAGCTATACACTCAATATATAGAACACACACAATTTTCAACTCTCTGATGAATTAATCGAAAGTGGAACAACACCCTAAAGCCCTAGGATCTCAATCTGACCGTATGGCAGAAAGATGGATATAAAAATTTACACTTTATCTCATGTTCCGCTTATTTCTTAACAAAAGAGTGAACTCTTAGAACAAATGAACTTTTAGAATTTTTAACAAATAGATTTTTTTGCCTTTTAGTTATTTTTTGCTTAGTTTTATTGATTAAGAATAAAAAAAAATGATCCTGCCTTTTGTTTGAACATCTTTGGTGGACATATAATGACTGTCTAGAAGTTGATACATTTGAAGTTATCATTGGTGTAAACAAGGGAGGAGAGAGGCAAAACATGTCAAGAAAAGAAGAGATTTTCATTTGCAGGCTAGGATGCTGGAAGTTAAGAAAATATGATACTCTTAGGGACAGATATGGGGGCTGGTGGGGGTGGAGAGCAGTTATCAAACCCATTTTCTCCAACCTATTTTACTTGATTCCTCTCTAGTGTTTCATAAACTGAGAAGAAGCCAATGAAAACCAAGCAGGCCAAAAATGGTACTTAGAGCTCAGTGAAGGATACACAGCAACTTTTCTTCTATGTCAAAAGCTTAGGAGGGACCAGATCTTTTTCTAAGTGGTCATGGTTTCTGCTTACCAATGAACACAGAGTTTCATTTTCCCAGGGACAGTGAATAAACTCTTTCTTAGGAGCCTAATTTCAGGCCAGTGTTGAGTGCTGGATTGCTGAAACTATCCAAATAGGAGGTCCTGTTTGTTTCCAGCTACTTCAGGCTCTTGTAAACAGCATTTGATTTCCATCACAAGCTAGGAAATGTGCCTGTGCAGCCAAGGTGACAGATCCCTGGAGAGGGTGTGCAAGGAGGCTGTTTTCTCATGTCTCATTTGGTTTATAAAATGTTGGTAGGGTTGAATAATCACCAAAGCTCCATGTCTTCTCATCCAATTATATTCCACTAATTTATGAAACATCCAGCAACCTGCTGGATGACTAGGAGGTCAACCAGATGTTTCCTGATGCAAAGTCAGAGAACTCGCATCCATGAGAGGGGAGGACTGGTGGGCACACATCCCTCCTGACATCACTGGGTGAGGCCTGGAGGAGATTTTCAAAGGAGAGAACCAGGGAAGAGTTCAGCTGGCAGATCTGAGCTGGGATTAACTCACCCAGATAACTGGGAAGAAGGATTCAGCAGTTTAAGCGTGTTTATTCTCCAGGAGGAGTTAGACCCTGCACTCCCTGAGTATCCCAGGGCTCTAGGAGAACTTACACTACAACTCCCCGGGCACAGTTAGGATCACATTCACCATATTCCACCCCCCAGCCCTCTTGTCCGAGCTGGACCTAGATACTTGCTTGTAAAAAACAGACCATGCTAGAATTGGTGTAAAGAAGAGCAACAGTGATGGGATGTCATCCAGAGATTAGACTATGAAAAACTGTGATGTCCTTCTTGCTCATTTTCTTTCTCTGGAGCTTCTCACTTCCTCTGATGAAGCAAGTCACCATTTGTGAGCTGTTCTCTGGAGAAGCTGAAGTGACAAAGAACTGAGGGTGGTCTTTTGACAGGCAGCCAGTCAGGAGCTGAGACCCTCTGTCCAACAGGCTGGGGGGGACAAAGTCTTGCCAGCAGTCTTCTGAGTGAGACTGAAGAGAATCCGTCTCTGTGCCGTCTGGCTTTGCAAGGACTGCAGTCCCAGAGGACCCCTGACTGCAGCCTTGAGAGATGCTGAGCCAGACACCAGGACCAGCTCAACCACACCCAGGCCCCAGACACACTGAAACTCTGAGATAAGAAATGTTCTTTATAGTCAATAAATTCTGGCTACTCAGTGATAGGCGACTCACTTCAGTCAGCTCTCTGCTCAAGTGTCTCCCTGTTTATAGTAGTCTCTTGCCTCCTGAGCCAAGGAGGCCAGCAAAACTGATCCCGCGTTATCCTCTAGATCCTTACTCATCTTCATCTTTCCTTATGGAAAACTATTGCTACTTACTTTTATACTACATATTTATTGATTATCTGGCTTCCCTACAAAGATGTCTGTCATTTTCTTGGTAAATAAGATGAATATATATTTGCCCCAATAGTGTTTACATATATTCATCAAATACTTATTACAGGGTTAATATATACCAGGTCCAGTGATTGTAGAGTCCCTGGAAGGAAATGGCAACCCACTCCAGTATTCTTGCCTGAAGAATCCCATGGACAGAGGAGCCTGGTGGGCTACAGTCCATGGGGTCGCAAAGAGTCGGACACGACTGAGCGACTTCACTGCTATCTAGGTCAGTAAATTTCTAAATAGATGTAGATAGACTGGTAGATATCTCTATTGGCCTTAGTTTTGCCCTCAGAAATAATAAAGAACATATCAATTCTGTTCCACAAATCCAGTTCTAATTGTTCTATTAACACTGCTTCTTTGGGTATGAGATCTGCTTATTGAATTTATTGTCTCCTTTATGGAGTTTAAACATGGGAATTTTACTTTAGTATATTTTTAATTTTAATTGAAGTTCGGTTGACTTATAATGCGCTAGTTTCAGGTGTGAAACAAAGTGAATCAGTTACATACATATACACATTCTTTTTTAGATTCTTATGGGAAAAGAATCTAAAAAATATAAACCACTACAAGAGTACTGAGTAGCATTCTCTGTGCTGTACAGTAGGTCTTTATTAGTTATGTAATTTATACATAGGAGTGTGTATGTGTCAGTCTCAGTCTTCTGATTTATCCCCACCATAGATGTAGAAAATAAATTCATGTCACATTGTTGACTTTTAATGGATGTTTGATGTTTCCTCATTTGGTGTTCACCTTTGCAATTGAGATTCCGTTTCAACTCTCTGCTTGCTTAGAGGAGGTGTGGGAGCTACTGAAGAGGCTCACTGTCTCCTGGTTTCCACTGGGAGGGCTCAGACTCATGGTGCATTAACCAGACCCCCAGGAACCATCTCCTGAATCACCAGACTGACGAACCACACTGTGTGTCTGCCTGAAGTTCCCACAGTCACTCTTCTTATCTAAGACAGAGTCCGCTAACCTTGTTGTATGGGTGTGCACTGTCAATGTTAACTGACCTGGCTACTTTCCTACTCTCATAAGATACACCGAGACAGACAACCTCTGAACGTGGATCATCTACATTGCTCCATTTTGACAACTGAGTTCTTTCAAAAGTCCCGACCTCTAGCTTTCTCTACAAGCTTTAATCCCTTTGCTGTCTATTTCTGGCCCACAAAGGATAACAATTCTTATGTTGACATCCTTCTGTACATAGTATAGAGTTATGTTTGTATAAAAATATAAAATATGACTATATTTATATTTTACATACACATATGTATATGTACAGGTTGTCAACTTAGGAGAAGGCAATGGCATCCCACTCCAATGTTCTTGCCTGGAGAATCCCAGGGACAGGGGAGCCTGGTGGGCTTCCATCTATGGGATCACACAGAGTCATACACGACTGAAGTGACTTAGCAGCAGCAGCCGTCAACTTAGCTCCCATCTTGAAACTATTATCTCTACCTCGCTTTCCATCAGCCCTTCAAGTATTTGAAGATCTTTATCACATTATCCAATATTCTCACTTCCTATGCCTAAAATTATTGTTTCTCTAATGACGCTAATCTCCAATAATTTTCTTATGCTTTATTACCAAAACTCCCTCCTCTATTCCAGTAGATATGTTAGAGTTCATTCAATAGCACTATATGGCTGCCAGTGTGAGAGGAACAGGGTACAGTGGGACTATTCTTCCTTGTACTCTATTTTTCTGTTTGTGCTAAGTCTGATTTATCTTTTTTAACCATATATTTATACAATTATCTCATAATAATCAACTTAGTAGAGGAGTGCGATACTCCTTGTCCATATTTTAAGTATTAAACTCTGCCAAGCAATAGCACACTCCTCTACTTCAGAATGAAAGACTTCACACTAGTCTCTGCTGAGTTTTACCATGTTAGTTTTAACCTCTCACATCATTTTGAAGAATGTCAGTCTATGCAGAAAGACTTCAGTTCAGTTCAGTTGCTCGTTTGTGTCCAACTCTTTGCGACCCTATGAACTGCAGCACGCCAGGCCTTCCTGTCCATCACTATCTCCTGGAGCTTACTCAAACTCACGTCCATTGAGTCTGTGTTGCCATCCAACCAGCTCATCCTCTGTCATCCCCTTCTCCTCCCACCTTCAACCTTTCCCAGCATCAGGGTCTTTTCAAATGAATCAGCTCTTTGCATCAGGTGTTTATTCCTGTCTTTACTAAGCTGTCAATCCTCTGAAATATTGGTCCCTGGTGAACTGCTGTTTCTTCAATCTATATGACATTTTTTCCTCTCATTAACTTATCAGAAGGCATATTATATTAGCTTTTTTAGATGTAAAGCCCATTTTTTACTCACTGGGATTATGTTATCCATTTATTCAATAAAGATGCATCAAGGGTCAACTCTGTGCCAGGAGCCAAGCTGGACATTGAATACACAGAGATCAACAAGCAAATGTGATTCTTGACCTCGTGAAACTTAAGCTTATTATTCACATTTTTAGAACTGTTTGTTAGACAATACTATAATTTCTAAGTTTTTATATTCAGAATTTTACTTTTTTTAAAGTACCAATCTTGATAAAGCAAAAACAGTACAATGTTAACTGTAGAATTTATGTGGTGGACAGTTGGGTTTTTCACTATATATATCTTTCTTGTTGTGTAGTCCCTCAGTCATGTCTGACTCTGTAACTCCTTGGACAGTAGCCTGCCAGGCTCCTCTGTCCATGGGATTTCCCAGACAAGAATATCGGAGTGGCCTACCATCTCCTTATCCAGAGGTTCTTCCTGATCCTTTGGGCTGAACCCATGTCTCTTGCACTGGCAGAAGGATTCTTTATTGCTGAGCCACCAAGGAAGCTACGTATTTCTTTCTACTTGTATATATAATTTGAAATTTTTCATAACAAAATTTTGGGGTAAAATTCACTTGTCTTTCACAAGCCATGGAATCATGCATATCCCTTTTTTAAACTCCTTGGATAGCTTTACTTGCTTTTTATGAACTTCAGGATGCTACAGCCTCTGTCTCCCAGGATTCCTGGTAAAATTATTACATAACATAAAGAACACTCAAAGTAAAGATGGACTATGACTGAAACTAAAAGCCTAGCATGAACTGACTCTGTGTCCCTTGACAAATCACTTAATGTCTCTGAGCCTTGATTTTCTGCATCCATAAAATGGGATAATATTAACACTCTAAGCTGTTTGAAAAATAAATAAAATTAAGTACATAATCACTTAGCATATTTAAAATGCATCTACCACACTTCTGCTACTTTCTGAACTTATATACCAGGCACATAACCATCATTTCCTTCTTTTCAAATCTGAATTAAGCAGTTAATATCCATTCAAGCTTTTTTCTTCCTTTACCCTTTGAAAAATAAAATTCTTAGAAACTCATATCTTTAATGTGTTGTTAGATGATTTGGTTCACAAATTTGGTGTCAGAAGAGGTAAATAATTTTTATCACCTTCAGTTCATTTCAGTCACTCAGTCGTGGCCGACTCTTTGAGACCCCATGAATCACAGCACGCCAGGCCTTCCTGTCCATCACCAACTCCCAGAGTTTACTCAAACTCATGTCCATCGAGTCAGTGATGCCATCCAACCATCTCACCCTCTGTCAACCCCTTCTCCTGCCTTAAATCTTGTACTTACATACTGCACTTTTAACTGCTGCATTTCATTTCTTTAAGTATGTTCTATATTTTGTTTAATCACTCTCGTGTTGTGGGCTTTCAGGTGGTTTTCTCTGCTTTAAATTTTTCTGCAATAATTCTCTTGTATGTATATATATACATATACACACACAAGAGGAGGAGAAGTGCACTCGAGACAGTGAAGGACAGGGAAGCATAGCATGCTGTAAGTAATGGGATTGAAAGAGTTGGACATGATTTAGCGATTTAATAACAACAATATATATGCATATGTGTGTGTGTGTGCGTGTGTGTGAATGTGCATATATATATATATATATATATATATATATATATGAGTCCTCATTAAAGATTTTTCTATCAATTCCTAAAAGTAGGATTTCTTCTGTCACAGGTTACATGCCTTTTAAACTGTGAAAAAAACTGACAAAAATACAGAGAATGTGAAAAGTTTTAATGGAAGGACAAAAAGCATTCCCAGTTGAGAAAAGCCACATAGATAAGGGTACAAGAAGCATAGTTTGTATTCTTTTATTTCTTCTAAGAAGTCAGCATATTGACCCTTTGTGTGAACTCGAATGACAAATTCCAGCTCCTGCCAAGTGACCACAAGCTGTTTGTCAGTCTCTTTTTATCTTCCTCCTGTCCCTTCTGTGATTAAGTCCCCAGAGGTTAAACAGTCCTCTAGGAATCTCACCCCTAGAGCCTTGAAAACCAGTGTTTGCTGCCCTTTGGTTTTTAATCTCAATAACTCCTCACCATACACATACTCCTCATTGTGCTATTCACACTTTCCAGATGAAACCCAGGGTGTGATTCAACTGTAGTCAAAGAAAAGGAATTCTGCACAATTTCACACATAGACATACACTACAACCCACTTTCCATCAACAACTGAAACTTAAAATTGAGTGTTCATGACATGAGATGCTTTAAAGAGCTGTCCCCTTGCCTTCAGTTTCATTAAAGGCATAGATTTATAGTCACACTTAATGGTGTTTACTTGGAAGCATGTGATGTTTACCCTTGCAAATGTATTATGCATCCCTCAAGTTAGAGTGAATAAAAGGGCATTGTAACTTCATGTAGTCCGACTGCTTGCTTAAATTTAGGTTTGCACTCAAATGAGAAAAATCTTTGAGTATCAGTCATCTCTGACTTTTTCACATATGTGTAGCTCTATTCACAAATCATTTATGTCTTTGCATAAAAGGGAGTGGAGACTTTGTATGTGTTGCTCAGAGAACCATCAGCTGCCTCTCCCGAGGAATTTATGTAAGATCAATATTTATCAACGTGAGCCAAGAATTGTGCCATACTCCTCGAGAGCCAAATGCTTCATTTTCTGTCTCTTCACCCCTGGAAAGAGCACAGCAGACTGAAATGTTGGCACAAAGCCCACTTAAAGTGGTTTTCACTCAGTTTCTGTTGCTTTAGATACTGTTTTGGCTGAAACTGAAGATTTCTGTCATGGACGCTGCTCATGACTAACATATAGTGTGTGTGTGTGTGTGTGTGTGTGTGTGTGTATAGTGTATTTGCAGAGTAAATGAGTAAAGAGAAATAAGTAAACATCGTTGTCACTCTTCACAAAGAAAAAAGAGGATAGCCTACTGAATGCATTATTTTAAGATATATTAACTGGACACCGCCAGACATTTTTGCATTGAATGAGGACACAGTTGTTACTTGGGATGATCTTCTAGCCATGTGTGTAAATAATTAAAAACATAATAATGAAAAGCCCCATATTCTATATTGAAGGTTAAAAAGAATTTCTTGGCGATTCAGAGCAAGAATCAGCATTCTGTTTAGAGAAATTTTAAAAAGATTAAGATTCTATAGGCATTCAACAAGCTTGTGATGAATGAGGAAGATAATTTTAGAAAAAGTAAGGACATAAACAAAAGGAACATAAAAGACCTTCAGATTGTATAAATAGGATTTGTTGCCATGAACATTTAGAGGTCTTGTGTCAGAAAGAACAAGTTAGTCTGAACTTTTCCATTAGAATTGGATTGTATCCTCAACTAGTGAGCTGTCACCTTCTTTTGTAAGCAAGAGATCCTCATGGACTTTTAAACATGGAAGTGACAGGATCAGATTTCCTGTAGTGATGCATCTTTGGGGCAAGGGGGCAAGAACATTCTTGTGAGTAGGGTATAGATGAAGCATGGACTCTCAAGCAGGGCATGTACCAAGAGCAAGACCACAGCCATCTTGAGTGACCTGGGCATACACACTACCACTACAGACCCTGCAGGACTTTTATAATCAATGTCCGCCCCTCTTTCTTGATATCTCTGGAGTCAGCTGTGTTGAGGTGCACTGTAAGAAAACACCACAAATGCAATACAGACTCCTGGAACTCAGACTATCAAGAATAAGCCAGGTATTCACTTATGTCAGTTTTTCATGAACGTCTGGAGGAGAACAACAACAGCATCTTGCTGTAGACTCAGCAATCAGACTCATGTCACAGTGAGGCCACCACTGTCACCCAACCTGCAAAGAGGTCTCCATCCACTCAGACAGGGAGTGAAATGGAAGACACTTAACAGGTATAATACAGGGGGAGATCATGAGCTTTAAGCAGATATAAGCAGTAATAGCATTCTGAGGTAACACCACCCCTGCCTCTGGTTTCTCTCTTGGCCTGCTTAACCATACTGCCATCTACGCTCAGTCCCCTCAGCCAGTGCCAGATGCTGGGACACTCCATACTATCTACCTACCATCTGGTGGAGAAGGACAGAGAGGAGAGGGCAAATGGGATCCCACTTGTTTATCATGTGTAGTACTATCTCTATGGAATGCTGCTTTGAGAAGGGCTTCAGGATTGCACCTAGACTCAGCAGGAAAGTCTCCAGTAATAAGGAAACAAACTTGTCATTGGTGTAAGTAGGGAAAATGACAGAAGGCATAAGCTGAGCATTTGCCATTCTTGAGCTACCAAGATTTTGGCAAAGTCTAGGTGAGAAATCATAAAACATAAATAACAGCAATCTTAGTTTTTAAGTGAGAGGTGAAGGGAGCATATTTAAATATTTTATATTATGCATACTAAATACATAAAATTACTATTAAAGATTTTATGTAATCTATATATACTAATGCATTTAGAGGACTTCATGAATCATGAGTTTTAAGATATGAACCTGGGGAAAGCAATGGTCATTAATTAACACATTTTTTCAGAAATTAATACCTGTGGCATTAATAAGTCTTTTGTCAATAACGTGTTAAGGAAGGGTATACAATCAGTTGAGACTGACAAGGAGGTGAAATGGAAGATGATATCAGTATTGGGCATAAGCTCTAGAAGCAAAGAGGATATCCAGATAGGGCTGCCATTTCCTTCTCCAGAGGGTCTTCCTGATCCAGAGACCAAACTCAAGTCTCCTGTGTCTCCTGCATTGCAGTCAGATTCTTTACCAGCTGAATCATCAGCAGTAAATAAAACAGACAAAATTCCTTGCCCTCCTGGAGTTCACATTGCAATGGATAAAGAAAACAGAAAAATATCATCATTTGGGAGCTATAATATTAAATTATTTGTTTTAAAAAGTCAGTTGCTGAGTTGGTCTCCTATATGCTGCTTAATTCCCTGTCAGACTTTTAACCCTCGTACTACAAATATTTATTCTATTTTGCTGATAAATTTTAACATCGACCTCCACTGTTATCTTGGATAGAATACGTTGTCTTTACCATTAAAATGATATCTTGTGTTCAAAGTTGAATCTTCTGAGAAGGAAAAGCAAGCAGATGCATCTTTTAAAATGTTTTCCCCCAAAGAACTGAAAAATAGAGCTTGGGAAATGCTTACATTAATATGGAGGTAAAATTTCCTCTAGGGTCATTTCTTTCCTTCTCTTTATCGTCTCATAATCAGATGTTTTAATGAATAAGAAAGCAAAATTTGAAAAGTAAGATATAAAATAGAATCTCATGAAAGAAATAACCAGGAGCCTTGTATTTTTGCTTCAAGGCAAAAAGCTATTTCCCAGTTTCCTCTTCCTTCTATTTCTGCATGTCAATGTCATATACAAATTCTTTATGGTAGGAAGAGTCATTTTTAGTGGATTCTAGTCCAGGCAGTTATTGACAGAGCGCCTTATGGTACTCACTGTGGACATGTTAACAGGTATTAGAGCTTTTTCAGTGCTACCTTAGCCCCAGCCTTGCTTTCACTGCTTCTGAGTTCCCAGCTGGTCACAACTGCTTCTGCTGATGCTCCCCAGGTACAGGCTCAGCTCCTTTTCCTGATGAAGATGAATAATGCATCAGGACTCCCATTCCAGGTTGGTATTATATTACCCTTGACCCCAAATTCATGACCCTAGATGACTAAGGGACTCCCACACTGCTTGCTGCTAATTAGTTCTGAGGTGTACTAGCAAGATTGGTTACTAGGAAGACTTGTGTACATTTGTGTTGCAGTTCACTTCTTCTACCTTTTCCCCCTACATGCACCCAGTCTGCAATCTCTAACTGCAGTCCTGATGCCCTCTCCTCTTCCAAACGAGATTACACGTCTAGTTTACTAGTCAAGATTCTAGCTGTAGTTATCTAATTACTACTCTGGATATTCTTGCCATGAACAAGACCTTGGAGATTGTGTCCATCTGGCTTGTTAGATTGGTCAGTTTCCACCAGTCTAATTCTTGTTCCACTCACTGGGTGCAATTCACTGGGAAAACCATTTTGAAATTAAAGATGGAGACAGGTACAGCCCCAGCAACACTAGGCATGACTTGACTTCTAACACCTCTGGAGTTGTCCCTTGTCTCACATCGGTGTTCTTTTCAAGCTAACAATTGCTCCATCCCCAGCTGATAATACTGTAGATATCAGTAAAAAGTGTCCAAGGCCCAAATCTCAAGCGGGGATAACCTATAATAGGAGTTGCCTTGTGGTAGTGAAGGATGCTTTTGGTGTCAACATTTATTAGCTGTTAAACATTCTGTAGATCACTTTGTCCCTGATCATAGAATAGACAGATCTGGGCTTTATATTTATCCCAGTTTCCTGAAGAAGGTCAAGGCTTTGAAAGCAGGAGTGGCCTTCTCTGGGGCTAATTCAAGACCCCATTAGTCTTCCTTTGGGAACTTCCTGGGAACCACAACTCTAGATACTTGGTGCACCCATAATGTGGGATAGATTTTATATAATTACCAGTCCTTTTAATGTTTCCAGTTTTTTCTTTCATCCCTGTTCTAATGGTTCCTTGAGAAAAAAAAAAACTTTGGATGCACAAATTTGTGAGTGGGAAGAAGGAATCTGGGATAAAAGTGAAAGTGAAGTTAAGAAGCTTGTTTAGAGAACCAGATGGCTCTTAACTTAGGAAAGTGGGCTACATTGCCAGCAAGTGCATAGATAAGTTCCGTCTTCTACCCTATCTCTTCTTTGGTTCCTGCCAATCATGCTTGGCCACACTCTTGCCCTGATCCTTAACACATACTAAGGCTGTGTGTAGCCTCCCTTGCAGGCAGAAGACTTGTGGCTGAGGAAGAATGGACTCTGCCAGGAGTTTTTCTGAGGAGCAATTCCAGGAGGCTTGCGAGGAACTTCAGGATCCTAGGCTATCAGACTGGAATTGCCAGATGGAATCCAGGGGCCTCACCATCTTCCAGAAGCTAAACAGGGTAGGGGTTTGCCTGCTGCAGGCCGCTAGGGTGGTAGCACACAGGGCACACTGGGAAGCTGCAGCCTCTCCGGACCCCCGGATGTCTTCTGGAGCCAGGAGGGACAAGCACTTGGGTGGTGTCTTCAGCTGACTTTGCCACTTTTGGGTCGTAGTGGGTGGAGAGGTCAATTGGATTTATTTTCATATCTGAGGCCTGCCTGACAGGGCAAGTGGTCTGTAAGAGAGGTTAATGGTAGACTTAACATGTGGGTGTGCTTGATTCTCAGCCCCATGCACTTGCCTGCAAAAGAGGTGGAACCACTTTCTCTGGCTGATGCCCGTGGTGTTTGTGTGGCATGGAGTATCTTATGTTTGAATACAGGTAGCGAAGAGATTGGACTTTTCAGAGAATGAGTGTGCAGGGTGATGTGCGTGAAGAAATCCAATGACTTTCTAACTAGCTTTTTGGCCTTCCCCTACTCTATCCCTTCCATCCTACAGAGTAGAGCTCAGTCAAGCACCTGAGAGAGAGGCTGTGATCTATCGATCCCCTTCCTGTGGCACTGTTGATTATAGAACTATTCATACTAATTGTGACTACAATAGCTAATGCATTGTACACTTTCTTAGGCTCCAGGCTTTGTTCAAATGCTTTGCAGACATTGACATTCAATCCTCAAATCAATCCCAATATAAGGTACTAGGATTGTCACTTTTCTACTTATATGGAAATTAATATGTGAAACAGTTAAATTGATTTCTCAAGACTGATTTGGCTGTCTAACTCCAGACTTGTGCCATAAAAGTGCTCTTTCATTGACTCTGAAAGAGGGCAATTGCTGTCAGGTGGGCTATGCATGTGGAACTAGGTGCTATATCTCCCATCACTAATCCACCTCCCTCTGCCCTCTAGTCAACACTGACCATTCCCCCCACCTCCCCCAAAAGGCTTTTTGCTCCTTTGTTTTTGTGGCTTTCATCCTCTGAACTGAGAGAGAGTGTCTGGTTTTGTATTGTGTATTGTTTCCATTGTGTATTGATATGTAGCAAGGCCCACCTCTCTCTTTGGGGGAGGATGGGTATTCAGAATTGTTCCTATCCCTATCAACTATGATATAAATCTTTTTCCCACCTGTTCTGGGCATGAAAGCAGTCATGGTACATTTACATAAGCTACAAGTCTTTCCAAAGAACTTCCAGATGTTGGAGGTCATGTGTTCCTAGAGGTGTGCCCTTGAGCTTCAGCAGCTAGGTTGGAGGGCCACTGTCCCATGCCATCTTGATTTCCATTTGTGTTAAATATCAAGAGGCCCTGTTGTATCAGGTGCAAGCCCTTTCCTACATCCTTAGTCCACATCCAGTATTATATGCTGCCTGACCCACTTACTAGAGCCTCATTTTCTTTCCAAATTGACTTCTGTCCTTTGCTTTCCTCCTGGAAGATAATTCCCTCTAATCTCCAGTTAGTAAATCTTGCCTTCCAAATACCACTCCAAACCAAAAGTGAATTCAGCTTGTCCCATACTCTCTCTAGGCCTGCACTTATCTTCTCTAAAGGCCTTTGGCCTTTTCTGTCTTGTAGGTTTGTGTGGTTTCACCTACCATGTATGTTGTTAACATTATGTCACTTTTCCACAGCCATGCACTAACCTGCTTGCCGCCATTTTACCTATGCATGTAGGTATGTCTTTTGGTCTCCAGGTCCTTGATTGGAGGTCAAAGAGAAGAGTCTGGCCCCTCTGGTAATCTTTACCTTGGTTAATATACCAGACTATTATCTATAAAATTCCAAATCAGGTTTTTGCAATCTTTGCCTTCTTTACAAATTCTTCCAAATAGCGTACACAGAGTAGACTTGTTTAAGGTTTACTAATATTTTCTGAAAGAGATGGGAATCCCAGACCACCTGACCTGCCTCTTGAGAAACTTGTACGCAGGTCAGGAAGCAACTGTTAGAACTGGACATGGAACAACAAACTGGTTCCAAATAGGAAAAGGTGTACGTCAAGGTTGTATATTGTCACCTTGCTTATTTAACTTATATGCAGAGTACATCATGAGGAATGCTGGGCTGGAAGAAGCACAAGCTGGAATCAAGATTGCTGGGAGAAATATCAACAACCTCAGATATGCAGATGACACTACCCTTATGGCAGAAAGTGAAGAGGAACTCAAAAGCCTCTTGATGAAAGTGAAAGAGGAGAGTGAAAAGGTTGGCTTGAAGCTCAACATTCAGAAAACAAAGATCATGGCATCTGGTCCCATCACTTCATGGGAAATAGATGGAAAAACAGTGGAAACAGTGTCAGACTTTGTTTTTTTGGGCTCCAAAATCACTGCAGATGCTGATTGCAGCCATGAAATTAAAAGACGCTTGCTCCTTGGAAGGAAAGTTATGACCAACCTTGATAGTATATTAAAAAGCAGAGACATTACTTTGCCAACCAAGGTCCGTCTAGTCAAGGCAATGGTTTTTCCCGTGGTCATGTATGGATGTGAGAGTTGGACTGTGAAGAAAGCTGATCGCCGAAGAATCGATGCTTTTGAACTGTGGTGTTGGAGAAGACTCTTGAGAGTCCCTTATACTGCAAGGAGATCCAACCAGTCCATTCTAAAGGAGATCAATCCTGGATGTTCATTGGAGGGACTGATGCTAAAGCTGAAACTGCAATACTTTGGCCACCTCATGTGACGAGTTGACTCATTGGAAAAGACTCTGATGCTGGGAAAGGTTGGGGCGGGAGGAGAAGGGGACGACGGAGAATGAGATGGCTGGATGGCATCACCGACTTTGTGGACATGAGTTTGAGTGTACTCCGGGAGTTGGTGATGGACAGGGAGGCCTGGCGTGCTGTGGTTCATGGGGTCGCGGAGAGTCGGACACGACTGAGCGACTGAACTGAACTGAACTGAACTGAATATTGGGGGACAAGCAGAGGGTCTCAATGATCAATCCTGGGTGTTCATTGGAAGAACTGATGCTAAAGCTGAAACTCCAATACTTTGGCCACCTCATGAGAAGAGTTGACTCACTGGAAAAGACTGATTCTGGGAGGGGTTGGGGGCCGGAGGAGACGGGGACGACAGAGAATGAGATGGGTGGATGGCATCACCAACTCGGTGGACATGAGTTTGAGTGGACTCCAGGAGTTGGTGATGGACAGGGAGGCCTGGCGTGTTGTGATTCATGGGGTCACAAAGAGTCGGACACAAGTGAGTGACGAACTGAACTGAACTGAATATTGGAGGACAAGCAGAGGGTCTCAATGATCCACCCAACTTTAAAAAAATTTTTTTTAATTGACAGATAACTGCTTTGCAGTATTTTGTTGTTTTTTGTCAAACCTCAACAGGAATCAACCATAGGTATACATATATATTCCCTCCCTTATGAAACTCTCTCCCATCTCCCTCCCCATCCCATCCCTCTGGGTTGATACAGAGCCCCTGTTTGTTTCCTGAGCCTTACAGCAAATTCCCATTGGCTATCTATTTTGTATATGGCAATGTATGTTTCCATGTTACTCTTTGCATACATCTCACTCTCTTCTCCTCTCCCCATGTCCATAAGCCTATTCTCTATGTCTGTTTCTCCACTGTTGCCCTGTAAATAAATACTTGGGTATCATTATGCTAGTTTCTGTATATATGCATTAGAATATGGTATTTATCTTTCTCTTTCTGACTCACTTTACTCTGTATAAGAGGTTCTAGGCTCATCCATCTCATTAGAACTGATTCAAACGTGTTCCTTTTTATGGCTGAGTAATATTCCATTGTATATATGTGCCACACTTTCTTTTTCCATTCATCTGTCGATGGACATCTAGATTGCTACCATGTTCTAGCTACTGTAAATAGCACTGCAATGAACAATGGGATACATGTGTCTCTTTCAATTTTGGTTTCCTCTGGGTATATGCCTAGGAGTGGGATTGCTGGGTCATATGGTACTTTTATTCCTAGTTTCTTAAGGAATCTCCATACTGTCTGCCATAGTGGCTGTATCAGTTTACATTAACACTAACAGTGCAAGAGCACTCCCTTTTTTGCACACCCTCTCCAGCAGTTATTGCTTGTAGACATTTTGAGGAGGGCCATTCTGACTGGTGTGAGGTGATATCTCATTGAAGTTTTGATTTGCGTTTCTCTAATAATGAGCAATGCTGAGCACCTTTTCATGTGTTTACTAGCCATCTCTATGTCTTCTTTGGAGAAACGTCTGTTTAGGTCTTTTCCCCACTTTTTGATTGGGCTGTTTGTTTTTCTGGTATTGAGTTGTATGAGCTGCTTGTATATTTTGGAAATCAATCCTCTGTCAGTTGTTTCATTTGCTATTATTTTCTCCCATCCTGAGGGCTGTCTTTTCACCTTGCTTATAGTTTCCTTTGCTGTGTAGAAGCTTTTAAGCTTAATCAGGTCCCACTTGGTTACTTTTGTTCTTATTTCCATTACTCTAGGAGGTGGGTCATAGAGGATCTTGCTTTGATTTATGTCATCGAGTGTTCTTCCTATGTTTTCCTCTAAGAGTTTTGGTTTTAGTTTTAGTTTCTGGTCTTACATTTAGGTCTTTAATCCATTTTGAGTTTATCTTTCTATATGGTGTTAGGAAGTGCTCTAATTTCATTCTTTTGCATGTAGCTCTCCAGTTTTCCCAGTACCATTTATTGAAGGGGTTATCTTTGCCCCGTTGTATATTCTTTCCTCCTTTGTCAAAAAGGTACCCATAGGCACATGGGTTTATTTCTAGGCTTTATAACTTGTTCCATTGGTCTATATTTCTGTTTTTGTGCCAGTACCATACTATACTGTCTTGATGACTGTAGCTTTGTAGAATAATCTGAAGTCAAGAAGGTTGATTCCTCCAGCTCCATTCTTCTTTCTCAAGACTGCCTTGGCTATTTGGGGTCTTTTGTGTTTCCATATGAATTGTGAAATTTTTTGTTCTAGTTCTGTGAAAAATGTCATTGGTAATTTGGGATGGATCACACTGAAAACACAACAACCTAAAACCTATGAGATGCAGGAAAAGCAGTCCTAAGAGGGAAGTTTATAGCAATATAATCCTACTTCAAGAAATAAGAAAAACATCGAATAGACAACCTAAATTTACACCTAAAACAACTGGAAGGAGAATTAAAAAAAAAACACCCCAAAATAAGTATAAGGAAAGAAATCATAGGGATCTGAGCAGAAATAAATGAAAAAGAAATGAGAGAAACAATAGTAAAGATTAATAAAATTAAAAGCTGGTTCTTTGAGAAGATAAACAAAATTGACAAAACTTTAGCCAGACTCATCAAGAAAAATGAGAGAAGAATCAAATCAACAAAATTAAAAATGAAAAGGAGAGGTGCCAACAGACAATTCAAAAATACAAAGGATTATAGGAGATTATTATGAACAACTATGTGGCAATAAAACAGATAACCTGGAAGCAATGGACAGATTCTTAGTAAAGTTCAACCTTCCAAGACTGAATCAGAAAGAAATAGAAATTATGAACAACCCAATTACAAGCACTGAAATTGAAGTGGTCATCAAAAATCTCCCTAAAAACAAAAGCCCAGGACCAGATGGCTTCACAGGAAAATTCTGTCAAACATTTAGAGCAGAGATAATGCCTATCCTTCTAAAACTCTTTCAAAAAAATTGCAGAGGAAGGAACACTTCCAAACTCATTCTAAGAGGCCGCTATCACCCTGATACCCAAACCAGACAAAGACAACACAAAAAAAGAGAACTACAGGCCAATATCACTGATGAACATAGATGCAAAAATCCTGTACAAAATTTTAGCAAACATAATTCAGCAACACATCAAAAAGTTCATACACCATGATCAAATTGGGTTTATTCCAGGAATGCAGCAAGGATTCTTCAATACATGCAAGTCAATCAATGTGATACACCATATTAACAAATTGAAAAATAAAAACCATATGATCATCTCAATAGATGCAGAAAAAGCCTTTGACAAAATTCAGCACCCATTTATGATTAAAACTTCAAAAAATGGGCATAGAAGGAACCTACCTCAACATAGTAATGGCCATATATGTTAAGCCTACAGCAAACATTCTCAATGATGAAAACATGAAAGCATTCCCCCTAAGATCAGGAATAAGACAAGTGTGTCCACTTTTGCCACTATTATTCAACATACTTCTGGAAGTCGTAGCTAAAGCAAGCAGAGAAGAAGAATAAATAAAAGGAATCTAGACTGGAAAAGGAGAAGTAAAGCTTTCAATGTTTGCAGATGACATGATACTGCATGTAGAAAACCGTAAAGATAGTATCAGAAAATTACTAGAGTTAATCAGTGAATTTAGCAAAACTTCAGGATACAAAATCAATACACAGAAATCACTTGCATTTCTGTATACCAACAATGAAAAATCAAAAAGAGAAATCAAGGAATCAATTCCATTCATCACTGCAACAAAAAGAATTAAATATCTAGGAACAAACTTACCTAAGGAGACAAAAGAACTATACACAGAAAATGATAAGACAGTGATGAAAGAAATCAAAGATGACATAAAGAGATGGAGAGAAATTCCATGTTCCTGGGTAGGAAGAATCAATATTGTGAAAACGACTATACCACCTGACTTTTGAAAGTCTACATTAAGACCTTTACTTCAGACCATCAATAGCCACATCAATCAACTTATTTCTTAATAATCATCAAAAGATTTCCACCCTGCTGTAATGAGTCCCTTGATTTTACTGTCTCTCCCCATTTTTGTTAATGTAAGACCTATAAGGGGAAGCTGAGATAGGTAATCAAATAAGGTTTGCTGGATTGCTGGAAATTGCTGCATAAGTTACCCTTGTCATCAAAGTTCTTGCCAAATGTTTGCTGAATATGGCGGATATTCAATGGATGAATGTCCTGATCATGATAAAGGCAGTTCATCATGACTTATATACAAATCATATCAGCTTCTTCATCAGGGGTTTGTTATTTGGAATTTGTAGATTGAGAAGAATCAGAGAGACCCCCTTCTCAGGCTTTTCAGTAGCCTTTATCCAGTAGAACCAAGCTGGGTATTCCCTAGGGAATAATCTGCTTTGAGTTTGGATCATGTATAGTTATGTACAATTAGCTAAGAAGCCACCATGAGACGTGATCATGATCTAAATGATGCTGTAAGAAAGCTACTTTTACATGAATTAAAAAGACTAAAATATGTGTAGAGGCATTTGAAAGAGCTTGCAATGTACCCAAAATATATATATTTTAAAGTAAAACAGATTGCGGTTTTAGTAGTTACAAATAATGCTGAATCTTATTCTTGGATAAATTGTTACTTTGATAGACAATATTTTGATAATATTTTTATTTTCTCTTTCTATTGAATCAGAGAATTTTAAACTTAGAAAATCTTAGAAACCATTCTGTCCAACACCATCACATTTTCTTTTCACTTTTCTTTTACTTTCTTTTCTTCGGCTTCCCTGTTCTCACCTTTCCTTTTATTCCTCTCCATGTTGTAATGGTAATAACTTGTCTTTACATGGTGTTTTAATACACAAAATGCTATTGCATATAAGTTTTCATTTATCCCTCTTAAGAATTCTAGAAGATAGACAGATATAGACTTCTTCTCCTACTTTACAGAGGGTATTAGACCCAGGGTTGTTAAGTGAGCCATATAAGACATCATAACTAGTAACCAGATACGAACCAGTCTACATTGTTAAACTCAGTACCAAAATATAAAGCTTGCTTCAATTCAGAAGTATCTTCTCTTTCCCCAAACTAGGCAGTACTAATTCAAAGCTGCTACATGCTATTCCAAGTGGTATTGTGGGAAGAACATGGGTTAGAGTCAGATAGCTATTTCTGCTCTACCACGCTTTCATGCTCTCATTAATTTACTCAGGATGTGGTGGTGTTTTAGTTGCTAAGTCGTGTCCGACACTTGAGACCCCATGGACTGTAGCCTACCGGAATTCTCTGTCCATGGGATTTTCCAGGCAAGAGTAATGGAGTGGGTGGTCATTTATTCAGGAGATACTCATCAAATGCCTCCTATGTAGTCTACCCTGGCAGGCACTACCTCAGAGCAGGAAGTCAGAGCTGCTGCTTCAATGAATGAACAATAAACCATATTTGATGACAAGAATAAACTCATAGTAATGACAGACTCAATTTCTAGATAGGTTGATAAGAAGTCTGGGGTCCCCAAGGAGGAGAGAGGTGTCTGGGACTCTCAAAGAGGATCCAGGGGTCTGGAATTCTCAAAGAGGAGAAAAGGGCAAACTTTTTTTTTCTTCTTCTACATTCCTTAGTTTTAGTCACATAAAACATTTTTCTTTAAGCCCAGAGGTACACAACAAAACAACTCAGCTTAACTCTGTACTAAAGGACTGATGCTAAAGCTGAAACACCAATACTTTGGCCACCTCATGAGAAGAGTTGACTCACTGGAAAAGACTCTGATACTGGGAAGGATTGGGGGCGGGAAGAGAAGGGGACGCCAGAGAATGAGATGGCTGGATGGCATCACCAACTCGGTGGACATGAGTTTGAGTGAACTCTGGGAGTTGGTGATGGACAGGGAGGCCTGGCGTGCTGCGATTCATGGGGTCACAAAGAGTCGGACACGACTGAGTGACTGAACTGAACTGAACTGCACTGAAGGGTTATATAACAACAATGTATCCTGTTTGAGGACAGTTTCTCCTTCTTGAAAACCTTATGATTAATCCTGTTATCTTAAAATTTATATTATGGGAGTGAGTCTGGTAGTTCAGTTCAGGAATTATTCTTAAGTAATTTTTTAAAACTTTGAACAGAGTTACAGATTTTGCCATTTGTTATAAACTGGTATATGTAATTTAACCAGAATCATGAGAAAGTTGGTGTTGTGTGAATTCTGAGGCACTTTCGACATGTTGTAGGAGTGATGTGGACTTTTTTGAGTTTTACACATTCATAAGTGAATGGTCTGTATCTCGTGCCTTTGTTGGTTTTCTGTGAGCTGTAGTTTCTGGGAAATGAGCATCTCTCATTCCTGTAACTCATGAAACCCAGTCATTCATGTGCCTCCTTCATGAGGATTCAGTGCGGCTGTGGTGCTGTTATCCCTCTGATAGGAACTCTAACTCAGTGTAAAGCCCCAAAGATCTGTTACTTATTTTTATTTTATATTGTAGTATATTTTATGTATAGCGTTGTGTTTGTTTCAGGTGTATAGCAAAGTGATACAGTCATATACATATATATGAATTAACAAAAGCAGTTCCCATCTTTTGATGGGGAGTTCGTGGTTTATAATATAAATGGCGTTATTTTGAGAGAGGGATAACTTAGGTAAGGCATTGTGTTTTTTGGTTTTTTTTTTTTTGCAGCTTGAGGCAGTTGTAAAATAACTTAATGTAGCTTTTTGCAACTGTGTATTCTATAGTATTTTTTTCATTTGGTGATATTTTAACTGTTAATGTTTATGGCATTGTGCTTTGTACCATTTATTAAATTTTATAAATTAAAAAAAATGCTATATATTTCACTCCACTTTCTTTTTGTCAGGTTTCTGATGGGATGTCTGATATAATTTCCATCTGTATTCCTCAATTGATAAAGTGCTCCCCCATCCTCCCTTCCATGGCTTCTTTCTAGATTTTATTTTTCTCTTTGTATATGATATATTTAAGATATTTGGTATTTATCTTGTATAGTTTGCTATAGATTGGCAGATGTAGTTGAAGGGCAGCCTGAACTTAAATAATAAGCTTCCATGTGATTCAAAGTAAAATATAATATATTGGGGACTTATGACACAAAGATTCCTCTCCTATATGTGGAACTGCAACGTGACTCTAGTAATTCAGAGCTTTCCTGGGTTGTTGTTTTAGAATGGATGGTGGCAATCGTCTAAAGCCAAGGTTGTAATTTTTTTTTTTCCTGTAAGAGCCAAATAGAAAATATTTTAGGCTTTACAGGCTAAAAGGCAAAATGATGGTTATTTTGTACAGATTTTTATAACTACTTAAAATGTAAAAGCTATTCTTAGATTGTAGACTGTTCAATAATAGCTAACATGGCAGATTCAGCAACCCCCAGTTTAAAGTATAGTTTTGGTGCCAAGTTGCTCTGTAAGTTAAGGATTTATGAACCTAAATCCCTAAAGCCCTAGCTGAGTTTATAAAGTGGAGAGAAATCCTTCTCTGCCAAATTTGTACAGGGATCCAGTTGGAAGATAAATTCTGAAGCACCTAATAAATTAAATGGTGTTTGGCTGGCTGTGAACTATAGCTAGTGTGATCTGTGGCCCAACATATCTACCATAGGCTTAGCTTACCCTTTTCCTGTTTAAAAATATAATAACACCCCTGTTATTTGAAAGAGTTATGGTTGGAATGATAAATTATAAGATACCCTGGCTATGGCTGTGTGCACTCCAACTGCTTATTATTTATCTAATAATATGTTGGGAGAAGTCAGTGACTTTTTGAAGGCAGGATAATACACTTTGATCTCTGCCATCACATCACTGGCTTCAAATCCAGGTTTTGTTGCAGGTTCTAATAACTTTGAGTCAGGTTCCTTAGTTGTGTGACACTGGGTGAGTTTGATAATATAAGTAAAAGTCTTACAGATTTATTAAGTCCTATAAAATCTTTTTCATTTAAAGTGTACAATTCAATGATTTTTAATAAACTTATGGGGTTATGCAACATTCACCAGAGTTTAAGTTTGGAACATTTGTGTAACCTCCAAAGAAATATCTTGCTCATTTGCAGTCCCTTGCTGTTCCTATTTCCAATTCCAGACAAACACCAAGCTACCTCTTATCTCTACAGAATTAACTTTTCTGGGAATTTCTCAGAGCTTCTTTAAACCTCTTTTCTTGTTGTCTGTAAATGAGTTTACTAATGGTCTATACCTCATGTTTTCATTGTGTACATTAAGTGGGGTGACCCTTGTAAAGCACTCAGCCCAGGGCCAGGTATTCAATAAAGATGCAGTAACATTAGCTATCAGTGTTATTTTACCTATTTCTCTGCAGTCCTTCAGGGTTAAAATTGCTATGTGGTTTTGGAGAGATATCAAATATTGAATCAGATTTAGTCAGCTGTCTTTCTTCTTAACTGTCATGGTACACACTTCTCAGTGGCAGCTGCAGCTTTGACAACTGCCATTAGGAGTGATTTTCCTTAATGAAAATTGTTTACTTTTCATACCTTCTGAGCCTGTTACATGCCATAGAAGATTGGTGTTGGAGAGCTGCCACAGTGGTAGATTTGGGAGGCTTCCTGGCCCATGAGGAATGGAAATGAGCTCTTCTAGGAGAGGCAAAGGAAATTCAATGCACAGTCAAGTTCATACTGACAAGATTAGAGAGATGTGATTTATCAAGTCTGTCTTGTAGTTAGTTATGTAAATGCAGGAAAACACCATAATTGAAGATAATGAGTGATGCCTTTCTCTAGGTCAGGGTGTAGGAACAGTAGGGATTACCCCTCTGTAGAAATTACTCCTATGCAGGAATTGCAAATGTCAAATGCATGCTTTATGACATCTGGACATTTCTCATATATAAACACATTACCTCTTACATAACTCATTCTGCTTAGGATAAATAAATGTACTATAGGCAGTAGTGTTTCTCTAAGTATTTTAATAGAGTATTTATATTTAAAGTAGTTAACAGTATATTTTAAAGTCAAATAAAAAAATTTTTCACTTAGTTACAGGACTTTCATTCAAAACGATTATTTTCCAAGGGTTGGGGATTATCATAGTAGGGAGAATGCTTTGACCATAAACTTCAGAGTGTCACAGGAGTGAGGCAGAGAGGTCTTTTATAAGGCAGCAAGGTTGAAGCCACATGTGGCAGAGTGAAATGAAGGTGATAAAACTGAAGAGTGTAACAGAGAATTTCTTACCATGGAGCCAATCTATTCTCAATGGTACCTGGATTTGATGCTGCTCAGACTGAGGCTGGGCCAAGTTTAGGAGCCTGGAGGGAGGATAGACACTTCAGTTCAGTTAACAAGCATTTTGATCCTATTGGTCAGTAGAGTAGGCAGTTTAGCTGATCATTAATGGGACATAGAAAGGGAATTTAGAGGCATTGTGTCTGGTCTTGTGACAAGTGAACAAAGGGTGTGTATATGACTCTCATCCAAATCATGGGGAAAAGGTGGATTTTTAGTGGTAAGCTATTTTCTGGAACACAAAGGGTGAGTGAGTTTCTTAACTACTGTTTTCCGGGATCACAGAACTGAAGTAAAATTCATCACCAGTAAGGTTCACTTGCAATAATTAGAATTGCTTATTGCTGCAAGTAAATAAAACTGAATTAAAAATGACAGTAAAATAGAGGTTTGTTTTTCTTTTTTTCTTTTTGTTTTTCCTCTTCTTTTTTTAAAAATTTATTTATTTTAATTGGAGGCTAATTACCTTACATTATTGTATTGGTTTTGCCATACATTGACATGAATCTACGAGGTTTGTTTTTCCAGCTAACAAGTAGTTTAGAGGTCAGCAGTTGCTGATTTGGATCAGCTTATCAATGTGGCTGGCAAAACTCTTTGAATCTTTTTAGTCCACATCCTCTTGACTCTTGTCACAAAATAGCTTCTGAAGTTGTAGATATCATGTGTATATTCAAGACAGAAAGGAAGTGCCATATAGCAGCTTCTACCTGCATAGGAGACCAGAAAATTTATTAACTATGCAAATGACCACAGGGCGTCTCTCTGCAAGAAAGATAGTATGTGTTCTAACAAATATTCTATTTCTTCTACTAATTGTATTGTTCACTTTATAGTCACTGATTCTCTACCATTGAAAAAGTCTCTAGATATATGAAGGGTCACAAATGAAATATCCGATAAATGGGGTATAGAAAACCATTCAATGTGTTTTACTTTAAATTAAGAAAAAATGAGCCATTCTTAGAACTGGTTTCCTGGAGGAGCCTTAGGAAAAGCCAAGAACATCTTGAGTAAACTTGTTTGAAGTCTTTGAAGTGTTAATATGGTTGACAAGTATAGCAACAAGTTTGAAAGAGTTTATATTAATTGCAAGAGACTTACACAACAATACTAAAAACATTGCCCAAATAAACTGATTTATTCTCTTTACTTTTGTACAAACAATGGTTCTCAATCTTGATGAGATGCTCCTTTGATACTGGTGACTGTACAGAGCAAACAACTATCTTAAAGATTTATGAAATGTATAAAGACACTTCAAATATTAATGTCCTTTACTCTAAAATTTATCTCTAATAAAACTTACTGTTTTAAAATGAAAAAAAATATAATTATGGACCAGACTTATATGAAATAACTATTTCAGAATATTTGCATTTGTAAAATTGTTTGGAAACAGAAATTACTAATGAAAATAAATTAGGCATGATCTTTCCATAGCTTTAGAATCATATTCTTTAAAATAAGAACAGTCAGTCAGTTCAGTCACTGAGTCGTGTCCAACTTTTTGTGACCCCACGGACAGCAGCATGCCTGGCCTCCCTGTCCATCACCAACTCCTGGAGCTTGCTCAAATTCATGTCCATTGAGTCGGTGATGCCATCCAACGATCTCATCCTCTGTTGTCCCCTTCTCCTCCTACCTTCAATCTTTCCCAGCATCAAGGTCTATTCTAGTGAGTCAGTTCTTCATATCAGGTGGCCAAAGTATTGAAGTTTCAGCTTTAGCATCAGTCCCTCCAATGAATATTCAGGGCTGATTTCCTTTAGGATTAACTGGTTTGATCCCATTGCAGTCCAAGGGACTCTCAAGAGTCTTCTCCAACACCAGAGTTCAAAAGCATCAATTCTTTGACACTCAGCCTTCTCTATAGTCCAGTTCTCACACCCGTACATGACTACTGGAAAAACCATAGCTTTGTCTATATGGACATTTGTCGGCAAAGTAATGTCTCTGCTTTTTAATATGCTGTCCAGGTTGGTCATAGGTTTTCTTCGATGGGGCAAAAGTCTTTTAATTTTATGGCTCCAGTGATTTTGGAGGCTAAGAAAATAGTCTGTCACTGTCTCCATTGTTTCCCCATCTATTTGCCGTGAAGTGATGGGACCAGATGCCATGATCTTTGTTGATGACTGAGTGACTTTCACTTTCAAAATAAGAACACCACCCATTTATACCATGTTACTTTCATTTTGTAACGTATGTTACAAAGAATTATTTATTTACCTTAAAGAAATATGTATCATTCCAAAAAAGCAGCATACACATTCTTTTCAAGTGCACAGGGAACATTCTCTACAACTATCCACACACTAGAGCACAAAACAAGCCTCAACAAGTTTAAGAGTTACAGAAATTATTTCAAACATCTTTTCTGACCACAATGACATGAAACTATAAATCAATCCCAGAAAAATGAAGAAAGGAAGAAACAATTACATGGAGACTAAAAAGCATGCTACTAAAAAGCGTTTAAATAATAACATCAAAGAAGACACTAAAAAATACTTCAAGGAAAATGACAATGAAAACGGAACTATACAAACACTATGGAATGTGGCAAAAATAGTTCTCAGATAAAAGTTCACATTGATACAGGCCTTCTTTAAGAAATAAGAAATCTCAGGTGAATAATCAAACTCACCATCTACAATAATTAGAAAAAGAAGAACAAACAAAACTTCAAGGAAGCTTAAGGAAGGAGTTAATAAAGTTCAGAGAGGAAATCAATAGAGATAAAAATGATGGGAAAATCAATAAAACCAAGACCTGGTACTTTGAAAGGATAAACTAATTTGATAAACCTATGGCCAGGTTCACCAAGAAGAAAAGAGGGAAGACCAAATAAGAAAAATAAAAAGTGAAAGAGGAAAAACAACTGATACTGAAGAAATATATATATATAAGACTATGAACAATTACATGCCAACAAATTTGACAAATTAGAAGAAATGGAGAACTTTCTAGAATCATACAGCTCACCAAAACTGAATCAAGTAGAAATAGATTGCTTGAACAGACCAATCACTAGAAGTGAAATAGAATCTTTAATTTAAAAAAAATCTGTACAAATAAGTCCAAGCCCAGAAGGCTTCACAGGCAAATTCTACCAAACACACAAAGAAGAATTTAGACTTATCATTCTAATACTCATGTTAAAGTTTGAAGGGAAAGGAACATGCCCAAAGACATTCTATGGGGCCACTGTCACCCTGCTACTAAGACAAGACAAAGACATTACCAAAAAAGAAAAGTACAGACCAATATCTTGATGAATATACATGCAATAATGCTTGATAAAATATTTATAAATTGAATTGAACACATAAAAAAATCATGCACCATGACCAAGTGGGATTCATCCTAGGGCCACAAGGCTGGCACGACACATACAAATAACTCTGTGATATACCACATCGACAAAAGAAAAGACAAAACCACATAATAATTTTAATAGTTGCAGAACAAGAATTTGATAAAATTTCACATCAATTCATGATAAAACCCTTATGAAAGTGAATATAGAGTGAACATGCCTCAATATAATAAAAACTATTTATAAAAAACCCACAGCCAACTTGAAAATCAATGGTGAAAAGTTGAAAGCCTTCCCAATAAAATAAGGAACAAAACAAGGATACCCACTCTCACCACTTCTCTTTAACTTAGTGTGAAAACATGTCTTAGCCATAGCAATCAGACAAGAAAAATGAATAAAATATATTCAGAATGGTAAGGAAAAGGCAAAATTGTCATTTTATTCATGGACATAATACTCCATATACAAAACACTAAAGACTTCACACCAAAATATTAGAACTTACAAATGAATTCAACAAAGTAGCAGGATACAGGATTAACATACAGAAATCAGTTGCATTTATTTGTGCTAGCAGTCATATTTCAGAAAGGGGATTAAAAAAAAAAAGCTTTAAATAATGAACCAGAAAAGTAAAATACCTAGGAATAAACATGACCAAGGAAGTACAGGATGCTCGGGGCTGGTGTACAGGGATGACCCAGAGGGAGGATAAAGGGAGGAGGGAGGTGGGAGGGAGGTTCAGGAGGGGGAACTCATGTACACCTGGGGCAGATTCATGTCAATGTATGGCAAAACCAACCAGTATAATATTTTAAAATAATTAGCCTCCAATAAAAATATAAATTAAAAAAGAAAGACTTACATGCTGATAAATATAAAACATTAATAAAGGAAATTAAATAAGATTTAAAAAACCCAGAAAGACATCCTATGCTCTTGGATTGGAAGAATTTTGTTAAATTGGCCATAATACCCAAAGCAATATACAGATTTAATGCAATGCCTGTCAACATATTTATGATAGTTTTCCCAGAATTGTAACAAATAATTCTAAAGTTCATATGGAAACATAAAAGACAAAGAATTGCCAAAACAATCCTGAGGACAAAGAACAAAGCAGAAGACATAACCTTCAGACAATACTACATAGCTACAGTAATTAAATCAGCATGGTACTGGCACAAAGACAGACATTCAGGTCAATGGAACAGAATAGACAGCTCAGCAATAAACCTACATACCTATGGAAAATTAATCTTTGATAAAGGAAACAAGAATATACAATGGGAAAAATGCAGTCTTTTTAGCAAGCAGTGTTAGGAATGTTGGACAGCCACATGTAAGTCAATGAAGTTAGAACATATCCTCACACTATACATGAAAGTCGGAGAAGGCAATGGCAAGCCACTCCAGTACTCTTGCCTAGAAAATCCCATGGATGGAGGAGCCTGGTAGGCTGCAGTCCGTGGGGTCGCTAAGGGTTAGACACGACTGAGCGACTTCACTTTCACTTTTCACTTTCACACATTGGAGAAGGAAATGGCAACCCACTCCAGTGTTCTTGCCTGGAGAATCCCAGGGATGGGGGAGCCTGGTGGGCTTCCGCCTATGGGGTCACACAGAGTCGGACACGACTGAAGTGACTTAGCAGCAGCAGCAGCATACATGAAAGTAAACTAAAAATACCTTGAAATTTAAATATAAGACAAGACACCATAAAATTCCTAGAAGAAGCAAAACATTCTCTGATTTAAAGCATACAATGTTTTCTTAGTTCAGTTTTCCAAGGCAATGGAAATAAAATAAAAAATAAACAAATGGAACCTAATGAAACTTACAGGATTTTTCATAACAAAGGGAACCATAAACAAAACAGAAAGGCAAACTATGGACTTGGAGAAAATATTTGCAAATGATGCCACTGACACGGCTTAATTTCCGAAAGATACAAACATGCCCTATAATTCAATAGCAAAAACCAAACAACCCAACCAAAAAATGAGCAGAAGACCTAAATAGACATTTCTCCAAAGAAGATGTATACAGATGGCCAATAGGAATATTAAAAGGTGCTCATCACCACTAGTTATTAGAGAAATGAAAATCCAAACAACACTGGTACCACCTCAAATCAGTCATAATGGACATCATTAAAAATCTACAAATAATAAATCCTAGAGAGAGTGTGGAGAAGAAGGAACCTCTTAACAGTGTTGGTGGCAATGCAATTTGAGGCAGTCATGGAAAAAATTATGGAGGTCATAAAAAAACTAAAAATAGATTTGCTGTATGATCCAGCAATGCCACTTCTGGGCACATAACCAGAAAAACTATAATTCAAAAAGATAAATGCACCCACATGTTCATAGCAGCACTATTTATAATAGTCAAGACACGGAAACAAACTAAATGTCCACCAACAGATGAATGGATAAAAAAGATGTGGTATATATATAATTATCACGGAGCCATTATAAAGAATGAGATAATGCCATTTGCAGCAACATGAATGGACCTAGAGATTATCGTCCTAAGTGAAGTTCAGGTCAGAAAGAGAAAGACAAATATATGCTATCATTTATATATGGAATCCAAAGTATGACACGAATGAGCATGTTTATGAAACAAAAACAGACTAACAGATATAGAGAACAGACTTGTGGTTGCCTGGGGGAGATGGAGCAGGGGCGTGAAGCATTGGGAGTTTTGGGCTCGCAGATGCAAACTTTTACATATAAGATGGGTAAACAACAAAATCCTACTGTATAGCCCAGGAACTATATTCAATATTCTGTGATAAATTAAACCATAATGGAAAAGCCTATGGAAAAGAAGGTATGTATATCTATAACTGAGTCACTTTACTAAACAGCAGAATTTAATACAACACTGTAATTCAATTGTACTTCAATAGAAAGTTTTTAAAAGAGAAGAAATATATCATATATTGCAATTAGGTATTTTTGGATTTTAGCATTACATACCATTTAAATTTTTTCACATTTTATAATTTTTCTTAATGAATATGAATTATTTTTATAGTTATAAAAATTCACTTTATTTTTTCAAAGACAAAATGAAGTTGTGAATATGTTTGCTGAGGTCCTCTTTCAAAGGAAATGATTCTTTGATGCAAGAATTTGGAAGGGGTTGCTAAACACCTGAAAAGAACATTTGATTGCTGGACAAGGAAAGATGTCATGCCACAATTTGTCCTCTGGTGTTCTGGCATTTCTCAGTCTGGCCTTGAAGGGAATGTTTAAAGAAAGTTCTCATGATAGTTCATTCTTGGGTATTCACGTAAATCACACTGTTTTATTTTTCTCTTCCTTGTGGGCTTTCTTTTTTCTCTTCTGTAATATTACAGAACTGAAGTAATACTTACTTAACTGAAGTAAGGGCTAAAATTATCAATACATTCAGGAGGGATGGGAGCTAGTTCCAGGAAGCAGTTTGTCTTCATTCACCCAGGTAATCAAAGCTAATTTGTGTGAAATTGGGGAGATCATAATCTGTATACATAGCTATCTTTTTGCTCACTGTGTATGGGAAGTGGGGCCACACTATTCCTGAACAGAAGCTAATTCTTTGTCTTCCCAAGCTAACGAAAACGTGTGTGGGTGTTGATGTGTGCTGGGTATAAAGCCTCATCCTCTTCCCATCTGTGAAGTTGACGGGAGGAGACAGAAGGAGAAGGAGGACTTTCCTCTTGAGTCCTGTCCTTCCTGTGGTGCATCCATGGCACAGCACGCATGGGGGTCAGACCTTCCAGTTTCTCATTTGCTGATTGGAAACTCTTGGTATAATGCCACATACTATTAGAGCTGAAACATCCTTATGAATTCAGTTTCAATTTTACCTTCTATTTTCTGCCAGGTACTTTCACAGACATCTGAGATTCCTAAACTTAGAATTATTGTTATGCCACCTAAGTCAGGAGACTCTTGAAACAACAGGATCTCTAGAAAGATTTTCACGTTTACACATTGATTTCACATAAGTTCTTGGAACAGTGTTTAAGAATGTGGGTTGATTCATCTTTGATTAGCCATTAGGGCTGCATTAGTACCTGGAAGTATAGGTACATTTAAAAGGCTCATTTTTGTTTCTTTTGTTTGTTTGTTTTCATACTGGAATTAAGTCATTAGTTTAATCTTAACAACGAACCCTTTCACAAGAGGGTCACGAATTGTACAATAAACCTTTTGGCAAGGGGTTCAGGAATTAGTTGCCATTGTACAGAGAGTAAAGTGTATCCACTCCAGCCTACATCCTCACAGAATATGGCTTAACATGAAAACAAGGAAAATCTCTTGTACTTAGAAATTTAGATATGATCTTTTTTTCTGAATAAAAAAAACACTAATATGGTTTGAAGCTGGTGTTTCTTCCCCCATTTTGTTCTTTTTTTTTTATTTAAAATTTTTTATTTGGAGGATAATTGCTTTACAATGCTGTGTTGGTTTCTGCAATACAACAGCATGAATCAGCCATAAGTATACATATATCCCCTCCCTCTTGTATCTCTCCTCCATTCCTCCCCCACTCCATCCCACCCCTCTAGGTTGTCACAGAGCACTAGGCTGTGTTATACAACAGCTTCCACTAGCTTTCTATGTCACATATATTAGTGTGTATGTTTCAATGCTGCTCTCTCAGTTTGTCCCACCCTGTCCTTCTTATGTTGTATCCACAAAACTGTTCTCTATCTACATGTATCCCTTTTTCATTCTTTTATACACAATTTTTATAGAAAAAAAAGCAGTTGCTGAAAAATTCCATCTTGGAATTGGTAAAACAATAATGTTTTGGATTTCATTACGGCCCATGGTTATCTAAAATAGTCTGAACTCTGCCTATGTGACATTTCCCCATGAGTGTTTAATAAGCACTTCAAACTCAACATGCTCAAAGTAGAACTCTTGGACAGCCCACAGATCACCACCTCTGCAAGCTTTCTCTGTCTAGAAAATGGATCTCCCATCGACCTTGTTGTTTAAGCAAATGTTACAAGATTTGTTCTAGCTATCTCTGTCTCTACAGCCAACCTGTCAGCATTTCTGTTGACATTACTTCCAAAACGTTTCCCTAAATTACTGCCTTCTCCCCATCACTGTTGTTACCACTCTGGCCAATTGTCAACCTGTCGTCTCTGGATCATTGTACTGGTCTTCTAACCCATCTCCTTACTCACTTATGATCTATTTTTACCAAGAAGCAAGAACTATTAAAAAAAATCATTTCCCTATTTTAAGTTCTTGACTGGCTTTCCATAGCTACTAGAATAAAATCTTTTTGCCCATTGCCTTGGTTCACAAAGCCTTGGGACCCAGCCCCCACTACCTCTCTGACCTCAGCTCCTATCACTTTTCCCCATCACTGTTCTCTGGTCTCCTTGACTTTCTGTTCTTTGAGTAAGATAATCCATCAGCCTGTGGGCCTTCTCCCTACCAGGAATGGGCTATTCTCATCTTCCCATGGCCAGCTCCTTCTAATACTCAGAACAAACTCTTCTGATAAATCACTCATAGGGACATTCCCTGAACCCCTGATGATATGCAACAAACCACCAGCCCCCACAAACTAGACACCATTTATCACATAACCTTCTGTTATTCTACTTAAATTGCCTGGATAGCTATCACCACCACCTGTGGCAAAGAATAGATCTATGACAGCAAGATCAGCAAGATCTTCACCTGTTTTTTCACCATTGCATTACAAAGACTGCAGAGGAGATGCCCAGTAGTGAGATGGCACAAGCAGCTATTTTTCATATGCTGTGTAATAGAAACTTGGTAATCACTAGGTTGTTTCTACCTCTTCTCATTTTACAGCCAACTGGACTTTATGAGTATAAGATCATTGGTACTCTGAGAGCTCCACCAGATCTACTTGTAGATACCTGTACGGATTTAGGCTATATAAGACGGCGGATCCCACAAGTTACAGGTCAGTGACATGTAATCCTTTTAAAAAAATCAATTCGAAGGTAGAATCTATTGCTATTTTCCCTAACCAGCAGAGATCAATAGGTTTAGTTTCTATTATACAATGTTTCATTTTAAATTTTGGCTTAAATATCTGAGGTGCTGGGCTGAAATATGCCTTCAATATTTCTAGGACTTCCTTTTTATACTTTAATAGATTCACTCTACTGTTTGCTCCTGTTTGAACTTACTACAAGTTTGTTGTCATCTCATTCACACACACACACATATACATATGTATGTATATATATACATATATACATATACAGCTGGAAGAGCATGGCAGGCTTCTTGGAGGAGGTGGTGTCTGAACTTTGCTTGAAAAATTGAATCAAAGTTTTATA
The DNA here is from genome assembly GCF_049115385.1 of Moschus berezovskii. NCBI lineage: Eukaryota > Metazoa > Chordata > Mammalia > Artiodactyla > Moschidae > Moschus > Moschus berezovskii. Next base: position 18,200,970 of record NC_142479.1, read on the forward strand.
AACAGCAATAATATATGTACATGGTGAGGTGAAAAGTGAAGGGTGAGTGGGTTAAGGACATTTGGCTCAGGGAACAATATGAGTAAAATGAGGAAGGCATGGAACAACAGGAATTTTTTTTCTTTTTTTTTTTTAATCTGTGAGCAGTTGGGTGCTTTTGGGTTGTTGGGGTAGGAGAATCTGGAACTAGCCTGGGACGAGAGTCCAGATACTCAAGGTTCTAGGCTGGTTACCTCGCTACACTTCCTAGATTTTCCCCAGAAATGATGGACAATTATGAGGGGCATTAGATAGGGGATCTTTCTGGCGCTGAGTGGGGAGTGATCTCTGCTGTCCCAGGCACAATGGAACAGATACAGCTAGCCCAGGGGCCAGAAACACTGACAGGCACTTGCTGTGGTTAAGAATCCTGGCTGCAAGGAAGAAAAGCTAACAAATTGCAGTGTAATGAAAGGGAAAAGTGTTTATTGGGTCATGACATTGAAAATCCATGGTTGTCTGGCTTCCAGGATAGCTGCACATAATAGTTCATTTCTCCAGCTTGACTCTGTTTTTTTCTGTATTGACCACATTCTCAGGCAGACTCTGCGTCATGCAGAGAGGCCACCAGAAGATGCAGGCTTACACTCTAACCAAGTATACAACCCCAGAGGGACAGCAGCTTTCCTACTGATGGCATCCAGAGTCTCAGGGTTGGCTCTTATCACCTCAGCCTGGATCATACATTATTTCCTTGGGGATGCTTGTCATGGTTTAGGGCCACATACTGTTTTCAAACACTCTTTCTTTATGGAGAATGGAAGTGCCATATATTCGAGGAAGAAGCCAGATGTTCTCTGTCCATCTCCCTACCAGCTGTGGTTCAGTCATGTGCTGCAGCCGTTTGCAGAGCTCTGACTTGAGGTATTTGCTATCAACAGTCCACACCACGGAGTATGGTCCAGAGGCTGCAGTGGTTTGACTTTTCTGGAATAATTATGACATTCTTAACCTAACTCTGGTCCTCTCAGATCATCTATAAGCTACCTGAGAACCTTTACAAGGCTACTTTTCTGCCTAAACTTGCTAGAGTGGCAAGCCACGATTCTGTCCACATATGCCTTCCCTGAACTAATCACTGTGACCAGGTTCTGCTCATTTTCCCAGCCCTGAAATTAACACTGAGTCAGTCTGGGAATACCAGACCACCTGACCTGCCTCTTGAGAACTCTGTATGTAGGTCAGGAAGCAACAGTTAGAACTGGACATGGAACAACAGACTGCTTCCAAATCAGGAAAGGAGTACGTCAAGGCTGTATATTGTCACCCTGCTTATTTAACTTATATGCAGAGTACACCATAAGAAATGCTGGACTAGATGAAGCACAAGTTGGAATAAAGACTGCCAGGGGAAATTTCAATAACCTCAGATATGCAGATGACACCACCCAGAAAGCGAAGAACTAAAGAGCCTTTTGATGAAAGTGAAAGAGGAGAGTGAAAAAGTTGTCTTAAAACGCAACATTCAGAAAACTAAGATCAAGGCATCTGGTCCCATCACTTCATGGCAATTAGATGGGGAAACAGTGGAAATAGTGGCTGACTTTATTTTGGGGGGCTCTAAAATCACGGCAGATTGTGATTGCAGCCATGAAATTAAAAGACACTTACTCCTTGGAAGGAAAGTTATGACTAACCTAAACAGCATATTAAGAAGCAGAGACATTATTTTGCTAACAAAGGTCCACATACTCAAAGCTATGGCTTTCCCAGTAGTCATGTACGGATATGAGAGTTGGACAATACAGAAACCTGAGCACTGAAGAATTAATGCCTTTGAACTGTGGTGTTGGAAAAGACTCTTGAGAATTCCTTGGACTGCAAGGAGATCCAACCAGTCCATCCTAAAGGAGATCAGTCCTGAGTGTTCATTGGAAGGACCTTGTTGAAGCTGAAACTCCAATACTTTGGCCACCTGATGCAAAGAGATGACTCATTTGAAAAGACCGTGATACTGGGAAAAATTGAAGGCAGGAGGAGAAGGGGATGACAGAGGATGAGATGGTTGGATGGCATCACCGGCTCAGTGGACTTGAGTTTGAGTGAACTCCGGAAGTTTGTGATGAACAGGGATGCCTGGCCTGCTTCAGTCCATGGAGTCTCAGAGTCGGACACGACTGGGCAACTGAACTGAACTGAACAGTCCTGCTTAAACCACATAGAGTTGAAGGAGGTAAATGGTGATGCCCTGAAGGAGAATGAGATTCTGGTGCAAGAAGCGGGGAGTCATAGCAGATCAGGCAAATGCAGCAAATGTCTACTCATTCCCTTCCTTTCAAGGTCATCTTCGACTTCTTGTAGTAATGGACTGATAAATTCTTTTACTCCATGGCCTGCTTCTAATAGGTTCTTTTCCATCAAAAGTTGAATTAAATAACACATTTCTGTGCTGTCAGCACCTTCTCAAGGGATTCTCTTGGTTCTTTCAGAAGCTTAGGCTTGGCTCCTTCTCTAAATGGTTAGTTAGAAGCTTCCCCCACAGCTTGAGCACAGAGGCTGTGCACTTCATAGCATCGCTTTACTCTCTCTCTCCAAGAGCTGATGCTATTTGCACACAGTAGCATGGTGCATATTTAGGAGATTTGATCCCTGTAACTGTGACATAAAGCAACATAACATAGTTAAGCCACTTTCTAGCTTTTCAGGAAAGACACTAACCTGTCTGGAAACTTCATTTCTAAACTGGGTTGTTCAGTTCCAGGACACCTGTAATATGTCACAAAGTTTAAGGTGAGGAGAAGGTCACAACAGAAAAATTATTGGTACTGTAGTGCCATCAGATGATAACCAAGATTTTAGAACTTGAAATTTTATTTTCGGGTGCCTAATTTTGTTTCACTGCCTTCTGTCTTAGACTGTTGTTTGTGATATACAATGAACAAGTTTTGTTGTGTTCTCTTATTTTTACTGTGTTTTTATATCTACCAGACACTGTCCCGGGAAAACAAGATTTCAGTGGTTCTAAATATCTGACTTTCTCTAAAATTCAATGTCTCATGAGTTAGTAAACCCTACAAGGTTATTGTATGAAAATTGCTTGTTAATTGAAGCCAAAGGGACTTCCAGATGCAATAACGTCTTTTGTGTTGTTTTTTTCTGTTTGTTTGTTTTGCTTTGTTTAATAGAAGCCGATGAAAGAGCATGCAATGGAGGAACAGTGATCTACATGAAACTGGAGTGCCCTTTTCCAATGTACCCCAGAGATGTATCCTTTTCAAAAGCATACTATTATTCACCTTTTAAGTATTTTTGTTCCCCATGGCCATGACCCAATGGCGGTATATCAGAAGGTGTGGAAAACATTGTCTTTGACTCTTGTATAAGCATCTGCTAAAGCTGTTGCTTCTTGTGTAGCTTTCAGAGACTGTGCAGTGTGATTTCTGGGTCTGACGACATCTATAATTGTGGGAAGGCAACTCATACTTTCCTGAGAATTTTCCTAGAAAATCCTTGTCCTGCAGATTTGGGAGCCTGAAAACAACTTTTCCTTAAGAGTATTCAATACAACCCCTCAGTCTGTAGAAGAGGAAGCAGGGACCCAGAGAGTTAAGGTGACCGAGGCACACAGACAGGCGGTTATCAGCCGACTCGGGGATGGAACTCAGGCCCCACATTTCCAGCTCTCTCCACCTCCCCTCCTCCCCCAGCATTGGCTCTGGACCCTGTGTGTTTGTGTGTATTTACTGCTCAGTTTCTTAAAATCGAATTACCATCCCTGTAATAGTGTCATAGACATAGTGGCTGGTCTGTGAATCTTTATTGAGATGAAATGCTTATATTACTCTTGGTGAACCAGAACCAGTGAGGACATTTGCCAACTGGGGTATCCACATATCTTCCTGTGGTCACCAGGTGTAAGTAACCTTGCCTGAACATCCTCTGTGCCCAGAGGTTAATGATTAGGGCTTAAGGGGAGGACAGAGAACAATGATCCCATTGTATCCTGAGTAAGATTCTGCTTCAGTCTTTCTCAAATGCCCCCACCAAGCCTGTCTACAGGGAGTGTTACTCTCATTTCTTGCACAGTGAAGCCGAATCTCAGAAAAATTAAGTTACCCAGGATCACAGCTGTTAAATGACCCACCCTCTGAGATCTCATTTATTTATTGGAGAAAGGGGGAGTGGGTTCCCCTCATAGTTAGAGCAGCAACGAATCATTGACAGGTGGGCTGTGAAAGGGCTGCACTCAATATGCCAGCAAATTGGGAAAACTCAGCAGTGGCCACAGGACTGGAAAAGGTCAGTTTTCATTTTAATCCCAAAGAAAGGCAATGCCAAAGAATGCTCAGACTACCGCACAGTTGCACTCATCTCACACGCTAGTAAAGTCATGCTCAAAATTCTCCAAGCCAGGCTTCAGGAATACGTGAACCGAGTACTTCCAGATGTTCAAGCTCATTTTAGAAAAGGCAGAGGCACTAGAGATCAAATTGCCAACATCCGCTGGGTCATGGAGAAAGCAAGAGAGTTCCAGAAAAACATCTATTTCTGCCTCATTGACTATGCCAAAGTCTTTGACTGTGTGGATCACAATAAACTGTGGAAAATTCTGAAAAAGATGGGAATAGCAGACCACCTGACCTGCCTCTTGAGAAACCTGTATGCAGGTCAGGAAGCAACAGTTAGAACTGGACATGGAACAACAGACTGGTTCCAAATAGGGAAAGGATTACATCAAGGTTGTATATTGTCACCCTGCTTATTTAACGTATATGCAGAGTACCTCATGAGGAACGCTGGGCTGGAAGAAGCACAAGCTGGAATCAAGATTCCAGGGAGAAATATCAATAACATCAGATATGCAGATGACATCACCCTTATGGCAGAAAGTGAAGAAGATCTAAAAAGCCTCTTGATGAAAGTGAAAGAGGAGAGTTAAAAAGTTGTCTTGAAGCTCAACATTCAGAAAACAAAGATCATGGCATCTGGTCCCATCACTTCATGGGAAATAGATGGGAAACAGTGGAAACAGTGCCAGACTTTATTTTTTTGGGCTCCAAAATCACTGCAGATGCTGATTGCAGCCATGAAATTAAAAGATGCTACTCCTTGGAAGGAAAGTTTTGACCAACCTAGATAGCATATTAAAAAGCAGAAACATGACTGCCAATCAAAGTCTGTCTAGTCAAGGCTATGGTTTTTCCAGTGGTCATGTTTGGATGTGAGAGTTGAACTGTGAAGAAAGCTGAGCCCCGAAGAATTGATGCTTTAGAACTGTGGTGTTGGAGAAGACTCTTGAGAGTCCCTTGGACTTCAAGAATATCCAACCAGTCTATTCTAAAGGAGATCAGTCTTGGGTGTTCATTGGAAGGACTGATGCTAAAGCTGAAGCTCCAATACTGTGGCCACCTCATGCGAAGTGTTGACTCACTGGAAAAGACTCTGATGCTGGGAAAGGTTGGGGGCGGGAGGAGAAGGGGACGACAGAGAATGAGATGGCTGGATGGCATCACCGACTCGATGGACATGAGTTTGAGTGAACTCCAGGAGTTGGTGATTGACAGGGAGGCCTGGCGTGCTGTGATTCATGGGTTCGCAAAGAGTCGGACACAAATGAATGACTGAAGTGATTGAACTGAGCTTCCCAGGTGGCTCAGTGTTGAAGAATCTGCCTGCCAGTACAAGATTTGCAGGAACTGTGGGTTTAAGCCCTGGGTCAGGAAGATTCCCTGGAAGAGGACATGGCAACCCACTCCAGTATTCTTGCCTGGGAAATCCTATGGACAGAAGAACCTGTCACGCTACAGTCCATGGGGTCACAAAGAGGCAGACCAGTTGGGAACTGAGTATGTACACAATGCCTGCTATGAAAAGAGAACACCAGGGAGGCAACAGGGTTTTGCAGGGAAGTTAGGCAGACCAAGCAAAAAGTGAACTGACAGTTTAAGGGAGCAAACACCAAGTGGAGGCAACAAAATCATTTCCTTTTGCTTCTGACTTGTGGGCTTTCCTTTTATCCATCTGAGAAGTTTCACTCTTGTCTTGCCTTGACTCGCAGTGTAGTGCGTCTATGTGCAGCAGCGGCGAGAGATGGACTTCAGAGGGCGGAAGATTCAGGTGGTCCTGGCCAAGAGCACCTCGGTGCCACAGTTTCCAGAGAGGTCAGGCTTCATCCGGGTGACGCAGTGCCATGTGAAGCTGGCTGCGCAGAGCGATGGCAGGGGCGGGAGCAAAGGTAAAAAGAAGGCACCTGTTGGTGTGCTGGTGCGCCCTGTGAAGGCTGCAGTGACTGTGAGGCTCAATAAATACATGACACATTTTCCCTGAGGTCAGAGAACTAGGCATGGGTTCAAAGGAAACAGAAGAGACTCATTTCACACCTGAAGTTTTGCTACAATGCAAGGCGGATGTTTAAATCTGATCAATCTAATTTTTACTTACTCTTGCATTGTCCCAATGAAATCAGAACATTGAAGTGAACCAAAATGTTTAGGAATTCATGTCAGGCTGCTCTTGTGCTGCACATTCTGGCTGGAGGTGAGCAGGGAGGCTAGTGGGACCATCTCTGAGGAGGTACCTCTCACTCAGCAAAAACTAAGGGACTCAGGACCTGTCTGCCTTGAGCTCCATACTCAGGAGAGAATCTGGGAGTGGTTATTGTGGCCACCTGCTGGACTGGAATGGGTGTGGCCTTGAGACTGCAGTAAAATCTGAATGGTAGTTCTGATGTGTGTTAGATCTGCCGCCTTGGATGCATCATCCCACTCTTCTAAGTCTCAGTTTTATCATTTATAAACTGGAGTTTAACTTTATCAACTTTTTAAAAAAATTTATTTAATAAATGGTACAAAGCACAATGCCATAAACATTAACAGTTAAAATTTCACCAAGCGAAAAAAAAAATACTATAGAATACACAGTTGCAAAAAGCTACATTAAGTTATTTTACAACTGCCTCAAGCTGCAAAAAGAAAAAAAGCCCAATGCTATACCTAAGTTATCCCTCTCTCAAAATAATGCCATTTATATTATAAACCACGAGCTCCCCATCAAAAGACGGGAATATATATATATATATATATATATATATATATATATGACTGTATCACTTTGCTATACACCTGAAACAAACACAACACTGTAAATAAAATATAGTAAAATATAAAATAAAAATAAGTAACAGATCTTTGGGGCTTTACACTGAGTTAGAGTTCCTATCAGAGGGATAACAGTACCACAGCCGCACTGAATCCTCATGAAGGAGGCACATGAATGACTGGGTTTCATGAGTTACAGGAATGAGAGATGCTCATTTCCCAGAAACTACAGCTCACAGAAAACCAACAAAGGCACAGATACAGACCATTCACTTATGAATGTGTAAAACTCAAAAAAGTCCACATCCCTCCTACAACATGTCAAAAGTGCCTCAGAATTCACACAATACCAACTTTCTCATGGTTCTGGTTAAATTACATATACCAATTTATAACAAATGGCAAACTTTTATAATTAAGATAATTGAGAGAAGCAATTAAGTGAGATATATATCCAAATATATAGACTTATGGTATGCTATGTAATGATATGCTAAATCACTTCAGTCGTGTCCAGCTCTGTGGACTGTAGCCCGCCAGGCTCCTCTGTCCATGGAGATTCTCCAGGCAAGAATGCTGGAGTGGATTCCCACACCCTCCCCATCTAGCACTTGCCATGGGTTTAATAATTAGAAGCAGAATGTGCCTTGACTGTTTGCTAAAGTGTGTATACAAGTCTCCCATAAAGGAGATGGGAGAGTTCACTTGAATTGTGTGTTACCTTCCTCCTTAATTTCTTGGTCTGAATATAAACCTGGATGTTTGCTGCTGTATTTTTCCTCTTTTTGAATTGTCCTTTCTTTCCCTCTCTAGTATTCATTTGTTACTTCGTAAACCCTGGTGGCTGGATTCCATCCTGGATCTTCAACTGGGTTGCCAAGGTGAGACCCCCAGAGGCAAGAGGGAAAGTGTACTTGACAAATGTTGACTTTCTGTGGGGCTGTTAAACTGAAGAGATGTGCCATCTCAGGCCTCATGATGCTCTTTTACGAAGAGGCACGGTTGACTGACTCTGGTTAGGCCTGGGGTTGCCAACACCTGGGATTGAGGCTGGGATAAAAGACCAAAATCTTTACCTAGAATATCAATTCCCCATGACCTTCCCACCAAGATCCCACCAGCATCACTCTCTGGAACCTTTGGACAATATCCTGCTCCTTGTAGGAACAAGGGTGCTTGTGGACCCTGTATCTGCTTATGGAGGGGTTAGGCCAACATGGCTTGGGAGACAATGAGATATGTTCAAGCCTGGGGAAGCCTCCAGTTTCATTTTTGTGTTTTCTTTCTATAAGGAGAAGGGACTTCAGTGGTATGCAGATCACTCATGGAGACCATTCAGTCTGCTTTGTGAGGTCCTACTTATGGGCTGGTGGACTCACCAATTCCCAGGGAGAGTGAAAAAGTACACAAACTTGAGTAAAACACATCATAGTTTGAATTTTGGTCCCTACTTCCGACTATGTAATCTAGGGAAGCTATCACTTTCTTCCCTCCAAAAACAAACAAAAAAAAGGGGGTGGTGGTGGATATTTCCACAATGTAGAGAAGGAGTAACCAAAACAACATTTGGGGAAAATCTGGGCAATGTTCAACGCTAACTAAGGGATGACAGACCCCACCTCTTGCTCCCAATACTTACCAATTTCTAATTTTGTAAAGCAAGTCCTTTCATCCTTTTGGAAGAATCACACAGCCCACCCCAGCCCCATTTCCTGAGTTTTCTTTTTCTTTTTTAAAAATAGTGTCTTAGAATTGTCTTAGCTTTCTACTAGCAAGAGCTAAAATATGCAAAGTCTGACACCTGTGGCCCCTACCTTACCTGCGCCCTGAGTCTTACCTTTTTCATCATCAATGATAACATTCTGTTGAAATCTTATCAGGAGCCCTATTGTCATATTTATTATTCCCCAAGGCACCTTCCTTCACCTTTGCCACATCCTGAGAATCAAGAGTAGTTACTGTGAGGACAGAGTAAAGGCAATCTCCTTTTCTTTGCAGAATGGAATTCTTGGCTTCCTGGCTGACTTGGAGGATGCCTGCCTGAGGCACCAGAGGAGAACCTAAGAGAGATTTGGAAGCTTTTTGTTTATGAATGATGTCCCTGGAAGTGCCACAACTACTGATGCTCAGCTTGTCTGTCATTTTTCCATCTCAGAAACCTGCACACTCTCCAGCACCTTGTGCCCAAGTGTGCCAGCCTGATGCCTAGCTTCCTTTCCCATTCTCCCCCACTCTGGGACACACGGCCTGGTTTCACTGTAGAATGTGGGTCAGATTTGGAAAAGCCTTGTTTGTTTATTTTTTAAAAGGGGAATCCTCAGGAGGGAACCCAGTCATTCCATTGTTCCATTCTAGGGGGATGGTTGGCAGAGGAGTGGTAACATTGTCTAAGTGTGACTGACCCGAGAGAGCTGTCTCCTTCCCACATGTGAGTTTTTGCAACACGAGAGGGTGACTTCTTGTTGCAGGTGCATTACCTTCAGAGTTGACTCACAGTACAGCAAGAGTGGAAGACTCATGCCCATTTTCCTTTTGCTTTACTGACTTGATTTGCCTGGTTTGAGATGATAATTTAGTAAGCCTTTCCCCATTTCTATTTGTAGAGGATCATGAGTGGTTTCTATTTCAAATCATTTTGAAAAACGTTGCAGACCTGACTACATGTATAGTGTGGTGACAGTTATCTGAATACTGGTGTCTTGGTTTTTCTCTGCCACTGGAAAAGGCTATCTGTACCTCACTGAGGCATCAAGACAGCCCTGAAAGTTAACAGAAACCAACTTGTTTTACACACAGCATTGAATAAATTGTCTTTTAGGCAAGAAATTGATTTCTCTTCTAGAATGTTTGGAGATGTCGGAGGGATAATTGTTGTTATTCAGTTTCTCAGTCATATTTGACTCTTTGCAGATCGCCAAAGAATTGATGCTTTTGAACTGTGGTGTTGGAGAAGACTCTTGAGAGTCCCTTGGACTGCAAGGAGATCCAGCCAGTCCATTCTAAAGGAGATCAATCCTGGGTGTTCATTGGAAGGACTGATGCTGAAGCTGAAACTGCAATACTTTGGCCACCTCATGCGAAGAGTTGACTCACTGGAAAAAACTCTGAAGCTGGGAAAGGTTGGGGGTGGGAGGAGAAGGGGACGACAGAGAATGAGATGGCTGGATGGCATTACCGACTCTGTGGACATGAGTTTGAGTGAACTCCGGGAGTTGGTGATGAACAGGGAGGCCTGGCGTGCTGTGATTCATGGGGTCACGGTGAGTCAGACATGACTGAACGACTGAAATGAACTGAACTGAACCCCATGAACTGCAGCATGCCAGGCTTCCTGTCTTACACATCTCCCAGAGCTTGCTCAAACTCATGTTCATTGAGTCAATGATGCCATCCAACCATTTCATCCTCCGTGTCCCTGTTCTCCTCCTCCCCGCAATCGTTCACAGCATCAGGGTCTTTTCCAATGAGCTGGCTCTTTGCATCAGATGACCAAAGTATTGGAGTTTCAGCTTCAGCATCAGTCCTTCCTATGAGTATTCAGGATTGATCTCCTTTAGGATTGACTGATTTGATCTTCTTGCAGTCCAAGGGACTCTCAAGAGTCTTCTTGAACACCACAGTTCAAAAGCCTCAATTCTTTGGTGCTCAGTCTTCTTTATGGTCCAACTCTCATATCTGTACATGACTACTGGATAGAAAACATAGCTTTGACTGGAAAGATATTTGTAGGCAAAGTGATGTTCTGCTTTGTAATGTACTTTCTGGGTATCTCGCTGGGTTGACAGTGGCCTGCTGCAGGTTCAGAGGCACTGGCAGCAGCAGTCCTGGGAGGCATGGCAGGCATACTGGCATAAGTCCTTTAGGAGGAGGTTGCCATCACCCTACCATAGAGTCTATAGCCTACCATAAAGACTGAAAACTCTAGAAATCTGATGTCTCAGGCCAGACTACATGGAGGGAGCACAGCTCCACCTACCAGCAGAAAATTGGATTAAAGATTTACTGAGCATAGCCCTGCACACCAGAACAAGTCCCAGTTTTCCCCACAGCCAGTCTGTCCAATCAGGAAACTTGAAGAAGCCTCTTATCCTCATCTATCTGAGGGCATACAGAAAGAAAACCACAATTACAGAAACCTAACCAAAATGATCATGATTTCAGTGTGTCTGCCCTCTGATGCCCCCTGGCAATACCTACGTCTGATTTGGGTTTCTCTTACCTTGGTCGTGGGATATCACTTCACAGCTGCTCCAGCAAAGCGCAGTCGCTGCACCTTACCTTGGACAAGGGGAATCAGAGGGCAGACACACTGAAATCATAAACACGGGAAACTAGTCGATCTGATCACATGGACCATAGATGAATGTGGTCCACTGGAGAAGGGAATGGCAAACCACTTCAGTATACTTGCCTTGAGAACCCCATGAACAGTATCAAACGGCAAAATGATAGGATACTGAATGAGGAATTCCCCAGGCCAGTAGGTGCCCAGTGTGCTACTGGAGATCAGTGGAGAAATAACTCTAGAAGGAAGGAAGGGGTGGAGCAAAAGCAAAACCAATACACAGCTGTGGATGTGACTGGTGATAGAAGCAATGTCCGGTGCTGTAAAGAGCAATATTGCATAGGAACCTGGAATGTTAGGTCCATGAATCAAGGCAAATTGGAAGTGGTCAAACAGGAGATGGCAAGAGTGAACGTCGACATTCTAGGAATCAGTGAATTAAAATGGACTGGAATGGGTGAATTTAACTCGGATGACCATTACATCTACTACTGTGGGCAGGAATCCCTTAGAAGAAATGGAGTAGCCATCATGGTCAACAAAAGAGTCCGAAATGCAGTACTTGGATGCAATCTTAAAAATGACAGAATGATTTCTGTTCATTTCCAAGGCAAACCATTCAATATTACAGTAATCCAGGCCTATGCCCCAACCAGTAACACTGAAGAAGCCGACGTTGAACGGTTCTATGAAGACCTATAAGACCTTTTAGAACTAACACCCAAAAAAGATGTCGCTTTCATCTTAGGGGACTGGAATGCAAAAGTAGGAATCAAGAAACACCTGGAGTAAAAGGCAAATTTGGCCTTGGAACACGGAATGAAGCAGGGCAGAGAATCATAGAGTTTTGTCAAGAGAATGCACTGGTCATAGCAACACCCTCTTCCAACAACACAAGAGAAGACTCTACACATGGACATCACCAGATGGTCAACACCGAAATCAGATTGACTATATTCTTTGCAGCCAAAGAGGGAGAAGCTCTATACAGTTAGCAAAAACAAGACCAGGAGCTGACTGTGGCTCAGATCATGAACCCCTTATTGCCAAATTCAGACTGAAATTGAAGAAAGTAGGGAAAACCACTAGACCATTCAGATATGACCTAAATCAAATCCCTTATGATTATACAGTGGAAGTGAGAAATAGATATAAGGGACTAGATCTGATAGATAGAGTGCCTGATGAAATATGGACGGAGGTTCGTGACATTGTACAGGAGACAGGGACCAAGACCATCCCCATGGAAAAGAAATGAAAAAAAGCAAAATGGCTGTCTGAGGAGGCCTTACAAATAGCTGTGAAAAGAAGAGAAGCGAAAAGCAAAGGAGAAAAGGAAAGATATAAGCATCTGAATGCAGAGTTCCAAAGAATAGCAAGGAGTGATAAGAAAGCTTTCCTCAGCGATCAATGCAAAGAAATAGAGGAAAACAACAGAATAGGAAAAACAAGAGATCTCTTCAAGAAAATTAGAGATTCCAAGGGAACATTTCATGCAAAGATGGGCTCGATAAAGGACCCAAATGATATGGACCTAACAGAAGCAGAAGATATTAAGAAGAGGTGGCAAGAATACACAGAAGAACTGTACAAAAAAGATCTTCACGACCAAGATAGTGATGATAACGTGATCACTGACCTAGAGCCAGACATCTTGGAATGTGAAGTCAAGTGGGCCTTAGAAAGCATCACTACGAACAAAGCTAGTGGAGGTGATGGAATTCCAGGTGAGCTATTTCAAATTTTGAAAGATGATGCTGTGAAAGTGCTGCACTCAATATACCAGCAAATTTGGAGAACTCAGCAGTGGCCTCAGGACTGGAAAAGGTCAGTTTTCATTCCAATCCCAAAGAAAGGTAATGCCAAAGAATGCTCAAACTACCACACAATTGCACTCATCTCACACGCTAGTAAAGTCATGCTCAAAATTCTCCAAGCCAGGCTTCAGCAATATGTGAACCGTGCTCAGATGTTCAAGCATGTTTTTGAAAAGGCAGAGGCACCAGAGATCAAATTGCCAACATCTGCTGGATCATGGAGAAAGCAAGAGAGTTCCAGAAAAACATCTATTTCTGCTTCATTGACTATGCCAAAGCCTTTGACTGTGTGGATCACAATAAACTGTGGAAAATTCTAAAAGAGATGGGAATACCAGACCACGTGACCTGCCTCTTGAGAAACCTGCATGCAGGTCAGGAAGCAACAGTCAGAACTGGTCATGGAACAACAGACTGGTTCCAAATAGGAAAAAGAGTACGTCAAGGCTGTATATTGTCACCTTGCTTATTTAACTTATATGCAGAGTACCTCATGAGGAACGCTGGGCTGGAAGAAGCACAAGCTGGAATCAAGATTGCTGGGAGAAATATCAATAACCTCAGATATTCATAGGACACCACCCTTATTGCAGAAAGTGAAGAGGAACTCAAAAGCCTCTTGATGAAAGTGAAAGAGGAGAGTGAAAAGGTTGGCTTGAAACTCAACATTCAGAAAACAAAGATCATGGCATCTGGTCCCATCAATTCAAGGGAAATAGATGGGGAAACAGTGGAAACAGTGTCAGACTTTTATTTTTTTTGGCTCCCAAATCACTGCAGATGCTGATTGAAGCCATGAAATTAAAAGAATCTTAGTCTTTGGAAGGAAAGTTATAACCAACCTAGATAGTATATTAAAAAGCAGAGACATTACAAAGGTCCGTCTAGTCAAGGCTATGGTTTTTCCCGTTGTCATGTATGGATGTGAGAGTTGGACTGTGAAGAAAGCTGATAGCCGAAGAATTGATGCTTTTGAAGTGTGGTGCTGCAGAAGACTCTTGAGAGTCCCTTGGACTGCAAGGAGATCCAAACAGTCCATTCTAAAGGAGATCAATCCTGGGTGTTCATTGGAAGGATTGATGCTAAAGCTGAAACTGCAATACTTTGGCCACCTCATGCGACGAGTTGACTCACTGGAAAAGACTCTGATGCTGGGAAAGGTTGGGGGCGGGAGGAGAAGGGGATGACAGAGAATGAGATGGCTGGATGGCATCACCGACTCGATGGACATGAGTTTGAGTGAACTCCAGGAGTTGGTGATTGACAGGGAGGCCTGGCGTGCTGTGATTCATGTTGTCGCGGAGAGTCGGACACGACTGAGCGACTGAACTGAACTGAACTGAACCAAAATGATCACATGGGTCACAGTCTTATGTAACTCAGTGAAACTAAGCCACTCCATGTAGGGCCACCCGAGAAGGACAGGTCATGGTGAAGAGTTCTGGCAATACGTGGTCCACTGGACAAAGGAATGGCAAACCACTTCAGCATTCCTGCCTTGGAAAGGGATAATCGTTCCCTTATTATTGAATTAGTATTGTGGTTGACTCTACATTTTTCTCTCAGGAATTGTACCTTAGTCATCCACTTATCCCACCACCAGAAGACATCCCATTTTCTACTTTTCTCTTGAAATTTGGTAGCAAAGATATTCTGTGTACAAAGGGACAGTAAAATATTGGGTAAAATTTTAATAACTGTGAGTGATGGTACTCAACCTTGATTAATGGACATAAAATTTCAGCATTTAATTCCAAGAAGCAGCAAATTTATTAATGGGATACCTCAGATTTTGTCTCTTCTCTTTGGAAAGGGAAGTGCATTGAATACCAAATAAATAGTGACTTATATTTGTCCTATCTTCAGTCTCCTTCCTGCTTAGTTCCTGATGCATCTGTTAGGTCTCTTCGGTTTCAAGTCACATCCTATCTAACTCATGTACTTGAATATAAAAGATATTTTAGAGTTACTTACATGTAAGATCAAATGTAAAGTGGTCTCAGGTAGGGGTTTATGGGTGATCAAACTGGCATTTGGAATAAACTCTGCTCTTCTTTAAGCTTTCTTTAATGTTAGGCTCTTGAGAAACTTGTATGCAGGTCAGGAAGCAACAGTCAGAACTTTACATGGAACAACAGACTAGTTCCAAATAGGAAAGGGAGTGCGTCAAGGCTGTATATTGTCACCTTGCTTATTTAAATTATATGTAGAGTACATCATGAGGAACACTGGGCTGGAAGAAGCACAAGCTGGAATCAAGATTGCTGGGAGAAATATCAATAAACTCAGATATGCAGATGACACTACCCTTATGGTAGAAAGTGAAGAGGAACTCAAAAGCCTCTTGATGAAAGTAAAAGAGGAGAGTGAAAAGGTTGGCTTGAAGCTCAACATTCAGAAAACAAAGATCACGGCATCTGGTCCCATCACTTCATGGGAAATAGATGGAAAAACAGTGGAAACAGTGTCAGACTTTGTTTTTTTGGGCTCCAAAATCACTGCAGATGCTGATTGCAGCCCTGAAATTAAAAGACGCTTACTCCTTGGAAGGAAATTTATGATCAACCTTGATAATATATAAAAAAGCAGAGACATTACTTTGTCAACAATGGTCCGTCTAGTCAAGGCTATGGTTTTTTCCGTGGTCATATATGGATGTGAGAGTTGGACTGTGAAGAAAGCTGATCGCCGAAGAATTGATGCTTTAGAACTGTGGTGTTGGAGAAGACTCTTGAGAGTCCCTTGGACTGCAAGGAGATCCAACCAGTCCATTCTAAGGGAGATCGATCCTGGGTGTTCATTGGAAGGACTGATGCTAAAGCTGAAACTGCAATACTTTGGCCACCTCATGCGATGAGTTGACTCACTGGAAAAAGACTCTGATGCTGGGAAGGGTTGGGGGAAGGAGGAGAAGGGGATGACCGAGAATTAGATGGCTGGATGGCATCACCGACTCTGTGGAAATGAGTTTGAGTGAGCTCCGGGAGTTGGTGATGGACAGGGAGGCCTGGCGTGCTGTGATTCATGGGTTCGCAGAGAGTCGGACAAGACTGAGCGACTGAACTGAGCTGAATGTTAGGCTGTTTTTGCTGTCAGGATCATTTCTGTTAGCAAAGGGTTTGCCTGCATCTTCCCAGGTTCATGCCAAGTCAATAAAAGACAGCATTTTTTTCCAGTAGATCCAGAAGCATCCTATGCTTCCCTCTAAATCATATGTCAATCCCTGCTGCAGTCACTGTGGTCACATGGATAGAACTGTGCAAATTAACAATTACTTCATAAATGTGTCATTAAAATATCACTATCAGTAAGGTGGCTGGAATTTAATTTTAGGTAAAGTAATAGTGAATGTCTCATGTAATTGAGGTCAAGTTACCAGTCATTTGTCTTTGAAAGACAAGTACTAAAATTATAGCCTTTGAGTAGAGAGTTGACATGAAATGCTCTCAGGCAAACTGTGTATTTAAACAGTATTTCATGATCTGCTAAAAACACTAAGATTAATAAGGGTACTAGCATTCTAGGTAGGAGATTTTTAAAGAATCACTCAGCTTGCTCTGATTAGTACAATTAAGGCCCTTTTGGCATTTAAGATTTCTGAATCAGGGAAGACAATCCTACACAGCATTGAAATTTGAGGTTACATGGGGAACTGAGAACCTGTGAACAAACAGTAAGCTTCTTGTTGTTCAGTCGTTAAGATATGTTCAACTCTTTTGACCCCATGGACTGCAGCATGCAAAGCTCTCCTATGCTTCACTATGTCCTGGAGTTTGCCCAAAATCATATCCATTCAGTTAGTGATACTATCCAAACATCACATCCTCTGTTATCTTCTTCTCCTCCTGCTCTCAATCTTTCCCAGCATCAGGGTCTTTTTCAATGAGTCAACTCTTTGCATGAGGTGGCCAAAGTATTGGAGCTTCAGCATCAGTCCTTCAGAAAATATTCAGTGTTGATTTCCTTTCAGATTGATTGGTTTCATCTCATTGCAGTCCAGGGAACTCTCAAGAGTCTTCTCTAGCACCACAATTTGAAAACATCAGTAATCCAGAGAGAAGAAATCCAGCTCCACCCACCAGAACACCAACACAAGCCTCCCTAACCAGGAAAGGTTGACAAGACACCTGCCCAACTCCACCAACAGCGAGGAAACTCCACAATAAAGAGAACTCCACAAACTGCCAGAAGATGGAAAGGCCACCCCAAACACAGCAATATAAACCAGATGAAGAGGCAGAGAAATATCCAGCAAGTAAAGGAACAGGATAAAGGCCCACCAACACAAACAAAAGAAGAAGAGGTAGGGAATCTACCTGATAAAGAATTTCGAATTTTGATAGTGAAAATGATTCAAAATCTTGAAAGCAAACTGGAGTTACAGATAAATAACCTGGAGACAAGGATTGAGAAGATGCAAGAAAGGTTTAATAAGGATTTAGAGGAAATAAAAAGAGTCAATATACAATGAATAATGCAATAAATGATATCAAAAACATTCTGGAGGGAACCAACAGTAGAATAATGGAGGCAGAAGATAGGATAAGTGAGGTAGAAGATACAATGGTAGAAATAAATGAAATAGAGAGGAAAAAAGAAAAACGAATTAAAACAAAAGAGGACAATCTCAGAGACCACTGGGACAATGTTAAATGCTCCAACATTCGAATCATAGGAGTCCCAGAGGAAGAAGACAAAAAGAAAGACCATCGGGAAATACTTGAGGAGATAATAGATGAAAACTTCCCTAAAATGGGGAAGGAAATAATCACCCAAGTCAAAGAAACCCAGAGAGTCCCTAATAGGATAAACCCAAGGCGAAATACTCCAAGACATATATTAATCAAATTAACAAAGATCAAACACAAAGAACAAATATTAAAAGCAACAAGGGAAAAGCAACAAATAACACACAAGGGAATTCCCATAAGGATAACAGCTGATCTTTCAGTAAAAACTCTTCAGGCCAGGAGGGAATGGCAAGACATACATAAAGTGATGAAAGAAAATAACCTACAGCCCAGATTACTGTACCCAACAAGGATGCCATTCAAATATGAAGGAGAAATCAAAAGTTTTACAGACAAGCAAAAGCTGAGAGAATTCTGCACCACCAAACCAGCTCTCCAACAAATGCTAAAGGACCTTCTCTAGACAGGAAACACAGGAAGAGTGTATAAACTCGAAGCCAAAACAATAAAGTAAATGGCAACTTGATCGTACTTATCAATAATCACCTTAAATGTAAATGGGTTGAATGCCCCAACCAAAAGACAAAGACTGGCTGAATGGATACAGAAACAAGACCCCCATATATGTTGTCTACAAGAGACCCACCTCAAAATGAGGGACACATATAGACTGAAATTGAAGGGCTGGAAAAAGATATTCTACGCAAATAGAGACCAAAAGAAAGCAAGAGTAGCAACACTCATATCAGATAACATAGATTTTAAAACAAAGGCTGTGAAAAGAGACAAAGAAGGACACTACATAACGATCAAAGGATCAATCCAAGAAGAAGATATAACAGTTATAAATACATATGAACCCAACGTAGGAGCACCACAATGTGTAAGACAAATGCTAACAAGTCTGAAAGGGGAAATTAGCAATAACAAAATAATAGTGGGAGGCTTTAATACCCCATTCACACCTATCCTATGGATAGATCAACTAAACAGAAAATTAACAAGTAAACACAAACTTTAAATGATTCAACAGACCAGTTAGACCTAATTGATCTGTAGGACATTTCACCCCAAAACAATGAATTTCTCCTTCTTCTCAAGCGCACATGGAGCCTTCTCCAGGATAGATCACATCCTGGGCCATAAATCTAGCCTTGGTAAATTCAAAAAAATTGAAATCATTCCAAGCATCTTTTCTGACCACAATGCAGTAAGATTAGATCTCAATTACAGTAGAAAAACTATTAAAAATTCCAACATGTGGAGGCTGAACAACATGCTGCTGAATAGCCAACAAATCATAGAAGAAATTTTAAAAAAATCAAAATGCGCATAGAAACGAATGAAAATGAAAACACAATAACTCGAAATCTGTGGGACACTGTAAAAGTAGTGCTAAGGGGAAGGTTCATAGCAATACAGGCATACCTCAAGAAACAAGAAAAAGGTCAACTAAATAATCTAACCCTACACCTAAAGAAAATAAAAAAAGAAGAAATGAAGAATCCCAGGGTTAGTAGAAGGAAAGAAATCTTAAAAATTAAGGCAGAAATAAATGCAAAAGAAACAAAAGAGACCATAGCAAAAATCAACAAAGTCAGAAGCTGGTTCATTGAGATAATGAATAAAATTGACAAACCATTAGCCAGACTCATCAAGAAACAAAGGGAGAAGAACTAAATCAATAAAATTAGAAATGAAAATGGAGAGATCACAACCGACAACACAGAAATACAAAAGCTCTTACAAGACTACTATCAGCAATTATATGCCAAAAAATGGACTACTTGGAAGAAATGGACAAATTCTTAGAAAAGTACAACTTTCCAAAACTGAACCAGGAAGAAATAGAAACTCTTAATAGACCCATCACAAGCACGGAAATTGAAACTGTAATCAGAAATCTTCCAGCAAACAAAAGCCCAGGTCCAGACGGATTCACAGCTGAATTTTAACAAAAATTTAGAGAAGAGCTAACACCTATTCTGCTCAAACTCTTCCAGAAAATTGCCAAGGAAGGGAAACTTCCAAACTCATTCTATGAGGCCACCCAAAACCCTATTTCCAAAACCTGGTAAAGATCCCACAAAAAAAGAAAATTACAGGCCAATATCACTGATGAACATAGACGCAAAAATCCTTAACAAAATTCTAGCAGTCAGAATCCAACAACTTATTAAAAATATCATACATCATGACCAAGTGGGCTTTATCCCAGGAATGCAAGGATTCTTCAATATCTGCAAATCAATCAGTGTAATACACCGCATTAACAAATTGAAAGATAAAAGCCATGTGATTATCTCAAGAGATGCAGAAAAAGCCTTTGGCAAAATTCAACATCCATTTATGATAAAAGCCCTCCAGACAGCAGGAATAGAGGGAACATACTCCAACATAATTAAAGCTATATATTACAAACCTACAGCAAACATTATCCTCAATGGTGAAAAACTTAAAGCATTTCCCCTAAAGTCAGGAAAAAGACAAGTGTGCCCACTCTCACCACTACTATTCAACATAGTTTTGGAAGTTTTGTCCACAGCAATCAGAGAAGAAAAAGACATAAAAGGAAACCATTTCGGAAAAGAAGTAAAACTCTCACTGTTTGCAGATGACATGATCCTCTACACAGAAAACCCTAAAGACTCTACTAGAAAATCACTAGAGCTAATCAAGAAATAGAGTAAAGTTGCAGGATATAAAATCAACACACAGAAAACCCTTGAATTCCTATACACTAATAATGAGAAAATAGAGAAATTAAGGAAACAATTCCATTCAACATTGCAACGAAAAGAATAAAATACTTAGAAATATATCAACCTAAAGAAACAAAAGACCTATATATAGAAAACTATAAAACACTGATAAAAGAAATCAGAGAGGACACTAATAGATGGAGAAAAATACCGGGTTCATGGATTGGGAGAATCAATATAGTGAAAATGAGTATAATACCGAAAGCAATCTATAGATTCAAAGCAATCTTTATCAAGCTACCAACGGTATTTTTCACAGGGCTAGAATGAATAATTTCACAATTTGTATGGAAATACAAGAAACCTCAAATAGCCAAAGCAATCTTGAGAAAGAAGAATGGACCTGGAAAAATCAACCTGCCTGACTTCAGGCTCTACTACAAAGCCACAATCATCAAAATAGTATGGTACTGGCACAAAGACAGAAATATAGATCAGTGGAACAAAATAGAAAGCCCAGAGATAAATCCACGCACCTATGGACACCTTCAGAGAAGGCAATGGCAGCCCGCTCCAGTACTCTTGCCTGGAGAATCCCATGGACAGAGAAGACTGGTAGGCTGCAGTCCATAGTGTCGCAAAGAGTCAGACATGACTGAGCGAGTTCACTTTCACTTTTCACTTTCATGCATTGGAGAAGGCAATAGCAACCCACTCCAGTGTTCTTGCCTGGAGAATCCCAGGGACGGCGGAGCCTGGTGGGCTGCCGTCTATGGGGTCGCACAGAGTTGGACATGACTGAAGCGACTTAGCAGCAGCAGCATGGACACCTTATCTTTGACAAAGGAGGCAAGAATATAAAATGGAGAAAAGACAGTCTCTTTAACAAGTGGTGCTGGGAAAACTGGTCAGCCACTTGTAAAAGAATGAAACTAGAACACTTCCTAACACCATACACAAAAATAAACTCAAGATGGATTCGAGAGCTAAATGTAAGACCAGAAACTATAAAACTCCTAGAGGAAAACATAGGCAAAACACTCTCCGACATAAATCACAGCAGGATCCTCCAAGACCCACCTCCCAGAATATTGGAAATAAAAGCAAATATAAACAAATAGGACCTAATTAAAATCAAAAGCTTCTGCACAACAAAGGAAACTATAAGCAAGGTGAAAAGACAGCCTTCAGAATGGGAGAAAATAATAGCAAATGAAACAACTGACAAACAATTAATCTCCAAAATATACAAACACCTCCTGCAGCTCAATTCCAGAAAAATAAATGACCCAATCAAAAAATGGGCCAAAGACAGACATTTCTCCAAAGAAGACATACAGAGGGCTAACAAACACATGAAAAGATGCTCAACATCCCTCATAATCAGAGAAATGCAAATGAAAACCACAATGTGATACCATTTCACACCAGTCAGATTGGCTGCTATCCAAAGTCTACATGCAATAAATGCTGGAGAGGGTATGGAGAGAAGGGAACCCTCTTACACTGTTGGTGGGAATGCAAACTAGTACAGCCACTATGGAGAACAGTGTGGAGATTCCTTAAATAACTGGAAATAGAAGTGCCATACGACCCAGCAATCCCACTGCTGGGCATACACATGGAGGAAACCAGAATTGAAAGAGACACACATATTCCAATGTCCATCACAGCACTGTTTGTAATAGCCAGGACCTGGAAGCAACCTAGATGTCCATCAGCAGACTAATGGATAAGAAAGCTGTGGTACATATACACAATGGAGTATTTACTCAGTCATTATAAAAAATTCATTTGAATCAGTTCTAATGAGGTGGATGAAACTGGAGCCTATTATACAGAGTGAAGTAAGCCAGAAAGAAAAATACCAATACAGTATACTAAAGCATATATGTGGAATTTAGAAAGATGGTAATGATAACCCTGTATCCGAGATAGCAAAAGAGAAATAGATGTATAGAACAGTCTTTTGGACTCTGTGGGAAAGGGTGAGGGTGGGATGATTTGGGAGAATGGCATTGAAACATGTATATTATCATATGTGAAACGAATCCCCAGTCCAGATTCGAAGCATGATGCAAGATGCTTGGGTCTGGTGCACTGGGATGACCCAGAGGGATGGTATGGGGAAGGAGGTGGGAGGGGTGTTCAGGATGGGGAACATATGTACACCTGTGGTGGATTCAAGTCAATGTATGGCAAGACCAATACAATATTGTAAAGTAATTAGCCTCTAATTAAAATAAATTTATATTTAAAAATAAAATAAAATCAAAAAAGAAAAAGGAAATATCAGTTCTTCAGTGCTCAGCCTTCTTTTTGGCCCGACTCTCTCAGCTGTATATTAATACCAAAAAAGCAATAGCTTTGAGTATATGGATTTTTCGGGCAAATAACGTCTCTGCTTTTTAATACTCAGTCTAGGTTACGATTATACAGTGGAAGTGAGAAATAGATTTAAGGGACTAGATCTGATAGATAGAGTACCTGATTAACTATGGCTGGAGGTTCATGACATTGTACAGGAGACAGGGACCAAGACCATCCGCATGGAAAAGAAATGAGAAAAGCAAAATGGCTGTCAGAGGAGGCCTTACAGTTCAGTTCAGTCGTTCAGTCGTGTCCGACTCTCTGCGACCCCATGAATCACAGCACGCCAGGCCTCCCTGTCCATCAACAAATCCCAGAGTTCACTCAAACTCTTGGCCACAGAGTCGGTGATGCCATCCAGCCATCTCATTCTCGGTCGTCCCCTTCTCCTCCCACACCCAACCTTTCCCAGCATCAGAGTCTTTTCCAGTGAGTCAACTCGTCGCATGAGGTGGCCAAAGTATTGCAGTTTCAGCTTTAGCATCAGTCCTTCCGATGAACACCCAGGATTGATCTCCTTTAGAATGGGCTGGTTGGATCTCCTTGCAGTACGAGGGACTCTCAAGGGTCTTCTCCAACACCACACTTCAGAAAAATCAATTCTTCGGTGATCAGCTTTCTTCACAGTCCAACTCTCACATCCATACATGACCACGGGATAAACCATAGCCTTGACTAGACGGACCTTTGCTGGCAAAGTAATGTCTCTGCTTTTTAATATACTATCTAGGTTTGTCATAACTTTCCTTCCAAGGAGTAAGCGTCTTTTATTTATTTATCTTTTTTTTGGTTACAAAATATTTTTATTGAACATGTTTCTACAGTTTGTTCTTGATATAATTTTTAATAGATTAATTTAATTAAAAAATTATAATGGTCATATATTACCTGGAATTTTTGCTTCCACATAATATTTTAACATTTCTAAGAATAGGTTGGCTTGAAGCTCAACATTCAGAAAACAAAGATCATGGCATCTGGTCCCATCACTTCATGGGAAATAGATGGAAAAACAGTGGAAACAGTGTCAGACTTTGTTTTTTTGGGCTCCAAAATCACTGCAGATGCTGATTGCAGCCATGAAATTAAAAGACGCTTGCTCCTTGGAAGGAAAGTTATGACCAACCTTGATAGTATATTAAAAAGCAGAGACATTACTTTGCCAACCAAGGTCCGTCTAGTCAAGGCAATGGTTTTTCCCATGGTCATGTATGGATGTGAGAGTTGGACTGTGAAGAAGGCTGACCGCTGAAGAATCGATGCTTTTGAACTGTGGTGTTGGAGAAGACTCTTGAGAGTCCCTTATACTGCAAGGAGATCCAACCAGTCCATTCTAGAGGAGATCAATTCTGGATGTTCATTGGAGGGACTGATGCTAAAGCTGAAACTGCAATACTTTGGCCACCTCATGCGACGAGTTGACTCACTGGAAAAGACTCTGATGCTGGGAAAGGTTGGGGGCGGGAGGAGAAGGGGACGACAGAGAATGAGATGGCTGGATGGCATCACCGACTCTGTGGACATGAGTTTGAGTGAACTCCGGGAGTTGGTGATGGACAGGGAGGCCTGGCGTGCTGTGATTCATGGGGTCGCGGAGAGTCGGACACGACTGAGCGACTGAACTGAACTGAACTGAAGAATAGTTTGCCTTTCTTTACATTTTCCTTTATTAGGATGATGAATTATTTTCAAGATTTATCAGATCAGATCAGATCAGATCAGTCGCTCAGTCGTGTCCGACTCTCCGCGGAGAGAGTCAAGATTTATAGTTATCAAATAAAAAATAAATCAAGGTTAACTTTAACTAGATCAGAGCTCATAATTATTCTTAAATTACATGGCAAGTTAGATTAAAACACCTATATTTCTGAGTATACTGATGGGGAAAACATTCTCAAAGAGCAAGTTATTGGGTACTATCAATATATAAATTTACTTGGTGAACACTCCAAACTTTAGTTATGTTAGATGCAAACTATTAAACTTGGTCAAAACTGTTAAAGCAAATTTCAAATTTGTGAAATTTGACCAATATATAGAGTTTCATCCTTAACTGTCAATCACATTTTTGGTAATGGACAGATATGGGCTCTGATTCCTCCACTTTGAAGGTTTTTTTTTTACTATGTTGTTATAATAATCACATTTATTTTATGCTGTATTCAAGAAAATTCTCACTTTGTGCATCTATGAGTTGTTTGTTCAGAATAAGACAGAAATATTTAAAAGGCATTACAGAAATATAATAAGTAGATCAGAGTTACTCCTTGGGAAAACAAGGCATCCATGAAATATGTATTATATTCAAATATGTTACTGAATAACAGCTGTATGGTATAGATATAGGTACTGACTAGATATTGAATTTCTTGCCTGACTCTTCACTGTCTTCACAAACTTATGAAACCGAAATCATAAAACTAAAAATTATAAATGATTTAAGTGTCTAAAATAGTTGATGATAGATGTGTATTAACTCTAGAGATAGAAATTTCTAATTTGAGTATCCCTTCATAAACATTGACTCTAGATATAGAAATTTCTAATTGAGGATCCCTTCATAAACAGAACTGAGATGATGGCATCTTAATGAAAGTCTATACCTGAAGTTAAACAAAGTCCTAGATTTGATTTAGTATTTTGAATTAATTGTGAAGATTTTACATGTAGTTTCTACTTTATATATTTTTCTGATGATCTTTTAATTTTTTCCCTTAAGGATGGGATATGAGGTACACATGAGCTGGTTTCTATAGTATGAATGTATGTACATGTATAAAATATGGTTGTAAAGGAGCTGGTATTTTGCAAGTAAAGCATATTACACACAAAATATAAATAACTTCCCTTTTAAAAGTTACTGAGAATAAAGAATACAGAACATGGTTATAGGCACTTACACTGCTATCAAATTCATTAATTAGTATTTACTTCAATAAGAAATGTTTTCTTTAGAAGGTTCATGGCATTGGAAGCTCCAACTTCGGACAGAATGCTTTTCATGACAATAATAACAGTTAACAACAAAAAAAGTTTGTGGTGGGAGGAAAACAGTCCAAATTTATATACACTTTTAACTCCTTTTGGCCTTTATATTAACTTTAATGTTAAAAAATAAAGTTGGTGGAGAAGCTAGCTCACTTGCAAGGTAAATGGCTTTTATGCGATTGGCAAATCTCGGTCAGATAGCGCATTTTTAAAGCACAAAACCAATAGCCACCAATATCTTCCTGTGCATTCACAAATTCCGTTCCGTTCGGTCGCTCAGTCGTGTCCGACTCCTTGCGACCCCGTGGACTGTAGCCTACCAGGCTTCTCCGTCCTTGGGATTCTCCAGGCAAGAATACTGGAGTGGGTTACCGTTTCCTTCTCCAGGGGATCTTCCCGACCCAGGGATCGAACCCGGGTCTCCCGCATTTGAGGCAGACGCTTTAACCTCTGAGCCACCAGGGAATTATCTTCTTCTAATTCAAATGGCAGCAGAGGAACTCTGGTATGCACGTATGTACACAGACACACACACACCATCATCAAGGCATGACAAACTATCATAAACTAAGCAGTACTGTATCCCAAACAGATCATAATCCATAGGCTGTTTACAAAGGTAGAATACAAATAGATTAAATTTTTTTCAGGTAGAAGGCAAACATGTATATTTCTCCATCTCTGCTGAATTCATTTATCTTCTCAAGGCTTTCACAGAAAGCACCATTTTATGATCAGGTAATTCAGTACCCAGAGTTTGACTGGAGACTTATTAATCAGGATTGAAGTCTTGATGCAGTTCATAAAAATCCAATTAAAAAAAGGCATCAAAAATCACATTTAAAATAAAGTTGTCCATATATAAAGAATGAAGTGTTTAGAAGTTCCCAGCTTGTATTCTACAGAGTACTGAAAGGTTTAGTATTAGCAGCCTGTGAAGGTGTAGTGAGGAAAGAGTCTGAGAACCAAGTTAACATCCTCATTCTATTCTAATTCCACCCATTCCTTAGGTGAAAACAGTTCTTGCAGTCTAGAATTTCTCCTCATGATTTTTTATCTGTCAAATCTTTACATCTTGGAATTCAACCATCTTGGCAAGTGTCTTCTTGATTCTCAGAGCTGTAAGTCTGGAGGCTGGATTGTGAGCCCAGCATTCTAACATTAGCTTCAAAACTGCTCGTAGACATTCATCACTGTTCCATCTATTAGACACAATTGGCCGCAAACGTTTAACACACACAACCTCACGCATATCTTCATATGATGGATCATCGGGTACCATGCTATAATATGGCAATTGGTACTCTTCTACTATTCTTCCTGTGATACAACGATGAGCCATTTCCCAAATGATCAAGCCAAAGCTATAGATGTCAGCCATGATGTAGGGTTGGAAATGGTTTTTATTCAGGCTTTCATCTAGCACTTCTGGAGCCATGTAGCGTTTGGTACCCACCCTAGTATTCAAAGGGACATCAACTTCATTTGTGTCACTGTTGAACTTAACAGCAAGGCCCAGGTCAGCAATACAGCAACTTCCATTTTTCTTGATGAAGATGTTTTTGCTCTTTAGGTCTCGATGAGCAATTGCAGGCTTTCCTTGAGTGCCATAAATTTCTGTGTGAAGATGGCACAGACCACAGGCAGCCGAATAAGCCAATTTAAGCAGGGCTCTGGTGTCTAGTGTAGCACATTTCAGGAAATCATAGAGAGATCCGTTTTCATGGTAATCAGTAATCAAATAGAGCTGAGTCCAGGAACCTGTACCTTTAATGTCTGCTGCTATAAAACCAAGTATGTTTTCATGGTGCATTAGCACAGTTTGATAGATTTCTGTTTCTCGAAACCAGCTAGATTCTTCAGTGATAAAAAACACTTTGACTGCCACTTTCTCACCACGACATTTACCCATCCACACTTCTCCATGTCGGCCTTTACCAACTTGCCGAACCATCTGAATCTGTTTGGCAATAGTTCGCTGAACCAATAAGGGTAGTCCAGATCCACTACCAGAACTTTGTGACTGGTCAATAAGGTCTTTTAATGATTCTCCAACTGGAATAAATGCTTCATCTTGTTCCAGATCACGATTGTAATG
This sequence comes from Moschus berezovskii, assembly GCF_049115385.1. Classification (NCBI taxonomy): domain Eukaryota; kingdom Metazoa; phylum Chordata; class Mammalia; order Artiodactyla; family Moschidae; genus Moschus; species Moschus berezovskii. The sequence continues at coordinate 18,228,997 of NC_142479.1, forward strand.
GCGTCTGCTTGAGATGCTCTTGCAATAATGTTTGTAACAAAAGCAGCTACAGAAAATGATCATAGCAATTATGCAGACAGCCATAGAAAAAAGCAAAGCCAGCCATCGAATGCTGCCATCGAAAAATGGACCTATAACAACAGGGGGCAGTGTAGGTTGCAAATACTGGTTACATAAGTTGGTCCGACAACATTCTATTGTCCGGCGTAGCGGGGCTTTTGGTGAATCCTTGCACTGAAAATCAGATCCTTCATATTTCATACACCCTGAAGCTAATGTGGTTTCTCCCTGGTCATCTTCTTCTATGATGGCAAAGCAATGCCCATTAGTTAAGCATGTGTTATTAATAGCATCATCTGGGCAGTGACCTGAGCAATAGCACTTTAAAAAAGGCAAGGTATCCTCTGGTGCTAAGGTTACTCCATTTTCTGACTTCTTCTGATCGGAGTCTGATTTCATCCCAGTACCATGGAGCATACTGTCTAGATTCTGCCCTTGAACATGAGAAATGACGAACAGATAGGCTCCCAATAACCTGATGTAAATGTATAGCTGAGTCATTGTTCAATTTTAATGTTTCCTGTACAGTGTTACCTTTAAAAACTGGTCTTGTATGGTCACTAATTTGAAAGACTTTTATTCAATCAGATTTTCTTGTAAAAGGCTCAATCACTTAACAATGACTCCAACTTCCACTGTTTTCTTCCTGACTCCTCAGAGATGTGGTTAGATAAACCTGTACTTCCAATTTTCTCCAAACAGCTTTGACCTATACTTCCATCTCATGAATTCCAAGACAGTATTAAACTGATGCATATTTTCATAAATCCGAACCATGGGGAACTCATCCTCCAGCTCTCGGCGCGGAGCGGGGCGGGCTCGGGGGTGAGGCAGGGGGCCCGGCTCGGCCTCCGCCCGGGGCATGCAGCGGCCCCAGCCCAGTCGCCCCTCGAGCGGCCGTACAGTCCCTGTCTCGCGCTGACGGACACGCCAGAGCCCGAGCCTTCCTGCCTGCCCTCCCCTCCCTCCTCCCTCCTCGCTCCTCCTTCGCCAAGTGTCAGCAGGCGGATTCCAATCTCGGCAGCCGCTGCCGCCACCGCTGCCGACACCGCTGCGGACACTCGCCGGGGAGGGCAGTAAGCGTCTTTTAATTTCATGGCTGCAATCAGCATCTGCAGTGATTTTGGAGCCCCCCCCCAAAAAAAAAATTAAGTCTGACACTGTTTCCACTGTTTCCCCATCTATTTCCCATGAAGTGATGGGACCAGATGCCATGATCTTTGTTTTCTGAATGTTGAGCTTCAAGCCAACATTTTCACTCTCCTCTTTCACTTTCATCAAGAGGCCTTTGAGTTCCTCTTCACTTTCTGCCATAAGGGTGGTGTCATCTGCATATCTGAGGTTATTGATATTTCTCCCAGCAATCTTGATTCCAGCTTGTGCTTCTACCAGCCCAGCGTTCCTCATGATGTACTCTGCATATAAGTTAAATAACCAAGGTGATAATATACAGCCTTGACGTACTCCTTTTCCTATTTGGAACCAGTCTGTTGTTCCATGTACAGTTCTGACTTTTGCTTCCTGACCTGCATGCAGGTTTCTCAAGAGGCAGGTCAGGTGGTCTGGGATTCCCATCTCTTTCAGAATGTTCCACAGTTTATTGTGATCCACACAGTCAAAGGCTTTGGCATAGTCAGTGAAGCAGAAAGAGATGTTTTTCTGGAATTCTCTTGCTTTCTCCATGATCCAGCGGATGTTGGCAATTTGATCTCTGGTGCCTCTGCCTTTTCTAAAACCTGCTTGAACATCTGGGAGTTCACAGTTCACATATTGCTGAAGCCTGGCTTGGAGAATTTTGAGCATGACTTTACTAGCGTGTGAGATGAGTGCAATTGTGCGGTAGTTTGAGCATTCTTTGGCATTACCTTTCTTTGGGATTGGAATGAAAACTGACCTTTTCCAGTCCTGAGGCCACTGCTGAGTTCTCCAAATTTGATGGTATATTGAGTGCAGCACTTTCACAGCATCGTCTTTCAAAATTTGAAATAGCTCACCTGGAATTCCATCACCTCCACTAGCTTTGTTTGTAGTGATGCTTTCTAAGGCCCACTTGACTTCACATTCCAAGATGTCTGGCTCTAGGTCAGTGATCACGTTACTGTGACTATCTTAGTCATGAAAATCTTTTTTGTACACTTCTTCTGCGTATTCTTGCCACCTCTTCTTAATATCTTCTGCTTCTGTTAGGTCCATACCATTTCTGTCCTTTATTGAGCCCATCTTTGCATGAAATGTTCCCTTGGAATCTCTAATTTTCTTGAAGAGATCTCTTGTTTTTCCTATTCTGTTGTTTTCCTCTATTTCTTTGCATTGATCGCTGAGGAAAGCTTTCTTATCACTCCTTGCTATTCTTTGGAACTCTGCATTCAGTTGCTTATATCTTTCCTTTTCTCCTTTGCTTTTCGCTTCTCTTCTTTTCACAGCTATTTGTAAGGCCTCCTCAGACAGCCATTTTGCTGTTTTGCATTTCTTTTCCATGGGGATGGTCTTGGTTGCCGTCTCCTGTACAATATCACGAACCTCCGTCCAGAGTTCATCAGGCACTCTATCAATCAGATCTAGTCCCTTAAATCTATTTCTCACTTCCACTGTATAATCATAAGGGATTTGATTTAGGTCATATCTGAATGGTCTAGTGGTTTCCCCTACTTTCTTCAATTTCAGTCTGAATTTCCAAAAAAGGAGTTCATGATCTGAGCCACAGTCAGCTCCTGGTCTTGTTTTTGCCAACTGTATACAGCTTCTCCATCTTTGGTTGCAAAGAATATAATCAATCTGATTTTGGTGTTGACCATCTGGTGATGTCCATGTGTAGAGTCTTCTCTTGTGTTGTTGGAAAAGGGTGTTTGCTATGACCAGTGCATTCTCTTGACAAAACTCTATGATCCTTTGCCCTGCTTCATTCCGTGCTCCAAGACCAAATTTGCCTGTTACTCCACGGCTGTGAGGAGCTACCCCACTCCTGAGGCCAGGGCTGGCAGCTGAGAGGAGCTACCCCCACGTCTGCGCAGGCACAGGAGGGCCGAGAGGAGCTACTCCACGTTCAAGGTCAGGGGGGCGGCCTTGAGGAGATACCCCTCATCCAAGGTAAGGTGCAGCGGCTGCACTTTCTTGGAGCAGCTGTGAAGAGATATCCCACACCCAAGGTAAGAGAAACCCAAATAAGACGGTAGGCATTGTGAGGGGGCATCAGAGGGCCGACACACTAAAATCATAATCACAGGAAACTAATTGATCTGATCACATGGACCACAGCCGAAATGTGGAGAAGGGAATGGCAAACCACTTCAGTATACTTGCCTTGAGAACCCCATGAACAGTATCAAACGGCAAAATGATAGGATACTGAATGAGGAATTCCCCAGGTCGGTAGTTGTCCAGTGCTACTGAAGATAAGTGGAGAAGTAACTGTAGAACGAATGAAGGGATGGAGCAAAAGCAAAACCAATACGCAGTTGTGGATGTGACCGGTGATAAAAGCAAGGTCCAGTACTGTAAAGAGCAATATTGCATAGGAACCTGGAATGTTAGGTCCATGAATCAAGGCAAATTGGAAGTGGTCAAACAGGAGATGACCAGAGTGAACATAAACATTCTAGGAATCAGTGAATTAAAATGGACTGGAATGGGTGAATTTAACTCAGATGACCATTATATCTACTACTGTGGGCAGGAATCCCTTAGAACAAATGGAGTAGCCATCATGGTCAACAAAAGAGTCCGAAATGCAGTACTGGGATGCAATCTTAAAAACGACAGAATGATTTCTGTTCATTTCCAAGGCAAACCATTCAATATTACAGTAATCCAAGTCTATGCCCCAAAGAGTAACGCTGAAGAAGTTGAAGTTGAATGGTTCTATGAAGACCTACAAGACCTTTTAGAACTAACACCCAGAAAAGATGTCCTTTTCATTATAAGGGACTGGAATGCAAAAGTAGGAAGTCAAGAAACACCTGGAGTAATAGGAAAACTTGGTCTTGGAGGCCTTACAAATAGCTGTGAAAAGAAGAGAATTAGAAGCAAAGGAGGGAAGGAGTAGAAGATGGCGGAGGAATAGGATGGGGCGACCACTTTCTCCCCCACAAAATCAGCAAAAGAACATTTGAACGCTGAGTAAATCCCACAAAACAACTTCTGAATACCAGCAGAAGACATCAGGCACCCAGAAAAGCAGCCCATATTCTTCAAAAAGAGGTAGCAAATAGTATAAAAGATAAAAAGAGAGGCAAAAGAGGGAGGGATGGAGCTCCGTCCTGGGAAGGGGGTGCCTAAAAAAAAGAGAGAGAGAGAAGTTTCCAAACACCTGGAAACACTCACCGGCGAGTCTGTGGCGAGCCTTGGAACCTCAGAGGGCCACATAACCAGGATAAAAGAAGAAATAAATAATTAAAACCCACAGACTAAGTGCCCAGAGGAAACTCTCAGCAGAGAAGCAGCATAGACGCCCTCACCCACCACTAGCAAGTGGGGGCTGGGCAGGGAGGTGCGGCAGAAGCATTTAGAGAAAGGACCGGGCCTGAATGCCCTGAGGGCAATCTGAGGGCGCTCATGGGAGATAGCTAAGCAGACTGTGCAGCTAAAAGGCGAAAAGCCTGAGAAAAGGTGAAAAGCCCCAACCTAAGACTCTGCCAACCATGCTCACAGAACAAAGGACTGAGAAGAGCGAGCTGGCTGCGGGCGCCCCATCCCCACCCCCCACTGCGACAGGCAGGGGAGGGCGGCCAGCACCAGAAGAGGCAACCACGGCCTCAGAGAGGCTTCCCATACCAAGCTGCAGGCAGGCTTCATTGCTAACCAAGACTTCTTGGGTTCAGGCCGGTCGATATCTGCCTGAGAAGGTGAGCCTGTTGTACACCCAGAAAACTGAGTGGCTCGAACCGGGGAGGTGATAAGTCGCAGCGACCGCGCTCGACAAACGCCTGGTCACCTGAGCTGCTCGGACCGGAGAAGGCACAAAACGTAGCCCCAACCAAGTCTGCGCCTTTGTGGAGTACCTGAGTACCTGAACCTGAGCTGCTCAGACCTGGGAAGTGCATGCAACCCAGTGCAAGCTGCAGACAGCTCCTGGCAGAGCAACCTAGAGCCTGAGCAGCATAAACAGGGAAAGCACACACGCCATGAGCGGGGGCAATCCCAGTGTAGCCGAGACACCACGCGCACTCCCCACAGATGCCAGTGATATTTGTTAGCAGCGTTCCTCCCTCCCCACAGCAGGACTGAACAGGTGAGCCAAAAAAAAGTGTCCACCACCGCCCCCTGGTGTCAGGATGGGAATTAGACACTGTAGAGACAGCAAACAGAAGAGCTTTAACAGAAGGAACTGCCTTGGAAGTATCAGATGGAGAAGTCTTGAGCCTGTTGAAAGAATAAGACTGAAAATCAGAGGCAGAGGCTTAAGTCCAAATCCTGAGAATACCAGAGATCTCCTGTTCCAGGGAACATTAATTCATAGGTGCCCATCAAATGCCTCCATACATACACTGAAACCAGGCACCACCCAAGGGTCAACAAGTTTCAGTGAAAGACAAAGCACAAAAATTCTCCAGCAACACAGGAGAATAGCCATGAGCTTCAATATACAGGCTGCCTAAAGCCACTCCAAACCCACTGACATCTTAAACTCATTACTGGACACTTCATTGCACTCCAGAGAGAAGAAATCCAGCTCCACCCACCAGAACACCGACACAAGCTTCCCTAGCCAGGGAACCTTGACAAGTCACCCGTATAACCTCACACACAATGAGGTAACTACATAATAAAGAGAACTCCACAAACTGGCAGAAGATGGAAAGGCCACCCCAAGCACAGCAATATAAGCAAGATGAAGAGGCAGAGAAATACCCAGCAAGTACAGGAACAGGATAAATGCCCACCAACACAAACAAAAGAGGAAGATATAGGGAACCTACCTGATAAAGAATTTTGAATTTTAATTGTGAAAATGACTCAAAATCTTGAAAGCAAAATGGAGTTACAGATAAAAATGGAGAAAAGGATTGAGAAGATGCAACAAATGTTTAATAAGGAATTAGAGGAAATAAAAACGAGTCAATATACAATGAATAAGGCAATAGATGAGATCAGAACACTCTCGAGGGAACAAACAGTAGAATAAAGGAGGCAGAAGACAGGATAAGTGAGCCAGAAGATAGAATTGTAGAAATAAATGAAACAGAGACGGAAAAAGAAAAACGAATTAAAAGAAATGAGGACAATATTAGAGACCCCCGGGACAATGTTAAACACCCCAACATTCGAATCATAGGAGTCCAAGAAGAAGAAGACAAAAAGAAAGACCATGAGAGAATACTTGAGGAGATAATAGTTGAAAATTTCCCTAAAATGGGGAAGGAAATAATCACCCAAGTCCAAGAAACCCAGAGAATCCCTAATAGGATAAACCCAAGGCGAAATACTCCAAGACACATATTAATCAAATTAACAAAGATCAAACAAAAAGAACAAATATTAAAAGCAGCAAGGGAAAAGCAACAAATAACACACAAGAGGATACCCATAAGGATAACAGCTGATCTTTCAACAGAAACTCTTCAGGCCAGAAAGGAATGGCAAGACATACTTAAAGTGATGAAAGAAAGTAACCTACAGCCCAGATTACTATACCCAGCAGGATCTCATTCAAATATGAAGGAGAAATCAAAAGCTTTACAGGCAAGCAAAAGCTGAGAGAATTCAGCATCACCAAACCAGCTCTCCAAGAAATACTAAAGGATCTTCTCTAGACAGGAAACACAGAAAGGGTATATAAACTTGAACCCAAAACAATAAAGAAACTGTCAACGGGATCATATTTATCTATAATCACCTTAAACGTAAATGGGTTGAATGCCCCAACCAAAAGACAAAGGCTGGCTGAATGGTTACAAAAACAAGCCCACTTATAGGTTGTCTACAAGAGACCCACGACAAAACGAGGGACACACACAGACTGAAAATGAAGGGCTGGAAAAAGACTTTCCACGCAAATAGAGACCAAAAGAAAGCAGGAGTAGCAATACTCATATCAGATAAAATAGACTTTAAAACAAAGGCTGTGAAAAGAGACAAAAAAGGAAACTACATAATAATCAAAGGATCAATCCAAGAAGAAGATATAAAAATTACAAATATTTATGCATCCAACATAGGATCATCACAATATGTAAGTCAATAACTAACAAGTATGAAAGGGGAAATTAACAACAACACAATAATTGTGGGAGACTTTAATACCCCACTCACACCTATGGATAGATCAACTAAACAGAAAATTAATAAGGAAACACAAACTTTAAATGGTACAATAGACCAGTTAGACCTAATAGATCTCTATAGGACATTTCACCCCAAAAGAATGAATTTCAACTTTTTCTCAAGTGCACACGGAACCTTTTCCAGAATAGATCACATCCTGGGCCATAAATCCAGCCTTGGTAAATTCAAAAAAATTGAAGTCATTCCAAGCATCTTTTCTGACCACAATGCAGTAAGATTAGATCTCAATTACAGGAGAAAAACTATTAAAAATTCGAACATGTGGAGGCTGAACAACATGCTGCTGAATATTGAACAAATCATAGAAGAAATCAAAAGAGAAATCAAAATATGCATAGAAATGAATGAAAATGAAAACACAACCCAAAACCTGTGGGACACTGTAAAAGTGGTGCTAAGGGGAAGGTTCATAGCAATAAAGGCACACCTCAAGAAACAAGAAAAAAGTCAACTAAATAACCTATATCTACATCTAAAGAAACTAGAAAATGAAGAAATGAAGAACCCCAGGGTTAGTAGAAGGAAAGAAATCGTAAAAATTAGGGCAGAGATAAATGCAAAAGAAACAAAAGAGACCATAGCAAAAATCAACAAAGTCAAAAGTTGGTTCTTTGAGAAGTTAAATAAAATTGACAAACCACTAGTCAGACATCTCAAGAAACAAAGGGAGAAGAACCAAATCAATAAAATAAGAAATGAAAATGGAGAGATCACAACTGACAGCACAGAAATACAAAGGATCATTAGAGAATACTATCAGCAATTATATGGCAATAAAATGAATAACTTGGAAGAAATGGACAAATTCTTAGAAAAGTACAACTTTCCAAAACCGAACCTGTAAGAAATAGAAAATCTTAAGAGACCCATCACAAGCACGGAAATAGACGCTGTAATCAGAAATCTTCCAGCAAACAAAAGCCCAGGTCCAGACGGCTTCACAGCTGAATTCTACCAAAAATTTAGAGAACTACACCTATTCTACTCAAACTCTTTCAGAAAATTGCTAAGGAAGGGAAACTTCCAAACTCATCCTGAGGCCACCATCACCCTAATCCCAAAACCTGGTAAAGATCCCACAAAAAAAGAAAACTACAGGCCAATATCACTGATGAACATAGATGCAAAAATCCTTAACAAAATTCTAACAATCAGAATCCAACAACATATTAAGAAGATCATACATCATGACCAAGCGGGCTTTATCCCAGGAATGCAAGGAGTCTTCAATATCTGCAAATCAATCAATGTAATACACCACATTAACAAACTGAAAAATAAAAATCATATGATTATCTCAATAGATGCAGAGAAAGCCTTTGACAAAATTCAACATCCATTTATGATCAAAACCCTCCAGAAAGTGGGTATAAAAGGGACGTACCTCAACAAAATAAGAGCTATATATGACAAACCCACAGCAAACATTATCCTCAATGGTGAAAAACTGAAAGCATTTCCCCTAAAGTCAGGAACAAGACAAGGATGCCCACTCGCACCACTACTATTCAACATAGTTCTGGAAGTTTTGGCTACAGCAACCAGAGCGGAAAAAGACAAAAAAGGAATCCAAATTTGAAAAGAAGAAGTAAAACTTTCACTGTTCGCTGATGATATGATCCTCTACACAGAAAATCCTAAAGACTCTACCAGAAAACTACTAGAGCTAATCAATGAATACAGTAAAGTTTCAGGATATAAAATCAACACACAGAAATCCCTTGCATTCCTATACACTAATAATGAGAAAATAGAAATAGAAATTAAGGAAACAATTCCATTCACTGTTGCAGCGAAGAGAATAAAATACTTAGGAATATATCTACCTAAAGAAACAGAAGGCTTGTACATAGAAAACTATGAAACACTGGTGAAAGTAATCAAAGAGGACTGATAGATGGAGAAATATATCGTGTTCTTGGAGTGGAAGATAAAATATTGTGAAAATGAGTATACTACCCAAAGTAATTTATACATTCAATGCAATCCCTATCAAGCTACCAACGATATTTTTCACAGAGGTAGAAAAAATAATCTCACAATTTCGATGGAAATACAAAAAACCTCAAATAGCCAAAGCAATCTTGAGGAAGAAGAATGGAACTGGGGGAATTAACCTGCCGGACTTCAGGAACTACTACAATGCCACAGTCATCAAGACAGTATGGTACTGGCATAAAGACAGAAATATAGATCAATGGAACAAAATAGAAAGCCCAGAGATAAATCCACGCACCTATGGACACCTTATCTTTGATAAAGGAGGCAAGAATATAAAATGGAGAAAAGACAGTCTCTTTAACAAGTGGTGCTGGGAAAACTGGTCAGCCACTTGTAAAAGAATGAAATAGAACACTTCCTAACACCATACACAAAAATAAACTCAAGATGGATTCGAGAGCTAAATGTAAGACCAGAAACTATAAAACTCCTAGAGGAAAACATAGGCAAAACACTCTCCGACATAAATCACAGCAGGATCCTCCAAGACCCACCTCCCAGAATATTGGAAATAAAAGCAAATATAAACAAATAGGACCTAATTAAAATCAAAAGCTTCTGCACAGCAAAGGAAACTATAAGCAAGGTGAAAAGACAGCCTTCAGAATGGGAGAAAATAATAGCAAATGAAACAACTGACGAAGAATTAATCTCCAAAATATACAAACACCTCCTGCAGCTCAATTCCAGAAAAATAAACGACCCAATCAAAAAATGGTCCAAAGAACTGAACAAACATTTCTCCAAAGAAGACATACAGAGGGCTAACAAACACATGAAAAAATGCTCAACATCCCTCATAATCAGAGAAATGCAAATGAAAACCACAATGTGATACCATTTCACACCAGTCAGAATGGCTAATATCCAAAAATCTACATGCAATAAATGCTGGAGACAGTGTGGAGAAAAGGGAACCCTCTTACACTGTTGGTGGGAATGCAAACTAGTACAGCCACTATGGAGAACAGTGTGGAGATTCCTCAAAAAACTGGAAATAGAACTTCCATATGATCCAGCAATCCCACTGCTGGACATACACACCGAGGAAACCAGAATTGAAAGAGACACATGTACTCCAAAGTTCATTGCAGCATTGTTTATAATAGCGAGGACATGGAAGCAACCTAGATGTCCATCAGCAGACGAATGGATAAGAAAGCTTTGGTACATATACACAATGTAGTATTTTTCAGCCATCAAAAAGAATGCATTTGAATCAGTTCTAATGAGGTGAATGAAATTAGAGCCTATTATATAAGTGAAGTAAGCCAGAAAGAAAAACATCAATATAGTATACTAACACATATATATGGAATTTAGAATGATGATAACTTTAACCCTGTATACGAGACAGCAAAAGAGACACAGATGTATAGAACAGTCTTTGGGACTCTGTGGGAGAGGGTGAAGATCGGATGATTTGGGAGAATGGCATTGAAACATGTATATTATCATATGTGAAATGAATCACCAGTCCAGGTTCGACGTATGATACAGGATGCTTGGGGCTGTTGCATGGCGATGACATGGAGGGAGAATATGGGGAGGAGGGAGGTGGCAGGGGGGTTTAAGAAGGGGAACACATGTACATCAGGGGAAGATTCATGTCAATGTATGGCAAAACCAACCAATATATTATTGTAAAGTAATTAGCCTCCAATAAAATAAATAAATAAAAGCAAAGGAGAAAAGGAAAGATATAAGCATCTGAATGCAGAGTTCCAAAGAATAGCAAAGAGAGATAAGAAAGCCTTCCTCAGTGATCAATGCAAAGAAATAGAGGAAAACAACAGAATAGGAAAAACAAGAGATCTCTTCAAGAAAATTAGAGAATCCAAGGGAACATTTCATACAAAGATGGGCTCCATAGAGGACAGAATTGGTATAGACCTAACAGAAGCAGAAGATATTAAGAAGAGGTGGCAATAATGCACAGAAGAACTGTACAAAAATATCTTCATGACCAAGATAATCACGGTGGAGCCAGACATCCTGGAATGTGAAGTCAAGTGGGCCTTAGAAACCATCACTACGAACAAAGCTAGCAGAGGTGATGGAATTCCTATTGAGCTATTTCAAATCCTGAAAGATGATGCTGCACTCAATATGCCAGAAAATTCGGAAAACCAGCAGTGGCCACAGGACTGGAAAAGGTCAATCTTCATTCCAATCCCAAAGAAAGGCAATGCTAAAGAATGATCAAACTACCACACAATTGCACTCATCTCACACGTTAGTAACTTCATGCTCAAAATTCTCCAAGCCAGATTTCAGCAATACGGGAACTATGAACTTCCAAGATGTTCAAGCTGGTTTTAGAAAAGGCAAAGGAACCAGAGAACAAAATGCCAACATCCGCTGGATCATGGAGAAAGCAAGAGAGTTCCAGAAAAACATCTATTTCTGCTTGATTGACTATGCAAAGCCTTTGACTGTGTGGATCACAATAAACTGTGGAAAATTCTGAAAAAGATGGGAACACCAGACCACCTGACCTGCCTCTTGAGAAACCTGTATGCAGGTCAGGAAGCAACAGTTAGAACTGGACATGGAACAACAGACTGGTTCCAAATAGGAAAAGGAGTACGTCAAGGTTGTATATTGTCACCTTGCATATTTAACTTATATGCAGAGTACATCATGAGGAACGCTGGGCTGGAAGAAGCACAAGCTGGAATCAAGATTGCTGGGAGAAATATCAATAACCTCAGATATGCAGATGACACCACCCTTATGACAGAAAGTGAAGAGGAACTCAAAGGCCTCTTGATGAAAGTGAAAGAGGAGAGTGAAAATGTTGGCTTGAAGCTCAACATTCAGAAAACTAAGATCATGGCATCTGGTCCCATCACTTCATAGGAAATAGATGGGGAAACAGTGGAAACATTGTCAGACTTTATATTTTTGGGCTCCAAAATCACTGCGGATGCTGATTGCAGCCATGAAATTAAAAGATGTTTACTCCTTGGAAGGAAAGTTATGACCCACCTAGATAGCATGTTAAAAAGCAGAGACAATACTTTGCCAACCAAGGTCCATCTAGTCAAGGCTATGGTTTTTTCAGTGGTCATGTATGGATGTGAAAGTTAGACTGTGAAAAAGCTGATCACCGAAGAATTGATGCTTTAGAACTGTGGTGTTGGAGAAGACTGTTAAGAGTTCCATGGATTGCAAGGGGCTCCAACCAGTCCACTCTAAAGGAGATCAGTCCTAGGTGTTCATTGGAAGGACTGATGCTAAAACTGAAGCTCCAATACATTGGCCACCTCATGCGAAGTGTTGACTCACTGGAAAAGACTCTGATGCTGGGAGGGATTGGGGGCAGGAGGAGAAGGGGATGACAGAGGATGAGATGACTAGATGGCATCACCGACTCGATGGAGGTGAGTTTGAGTGAACTCTGGGAGTTGTTGATGGACAGGGAGGCCAGGCATGCTGTGATTCATGGGGTGGCAAAGAGTCGGACATGACTGATCGACTGAACTGGAGTGAACTAGGTTTGTAACAGCTTTACCTCCAAGGAGAAAGCATCTTTAATTTCATGTCTGCAGGCACCAGCCACAGTAATTTTGTAGCCCAAGAAGATAAAATCTGTCTCTACACTTTGCCCCCTTTCATTTGCCATGTGGTGATGGGACTGGATGTGATGATCTTTGTTTTTTGAATGTTGGATTTTAAGCCAGTTTTTCACTCTCTGCTTTCACCTTCATCCAGAGGTTCCTTAGTTCTCCATTTTCTTCTATTAAATTAGTATCATCTGCATATCTGAGGTTGTTGATATTTCTGCTGGCAATCTTGATTCCATCTTGTGCTTCAACCAGCCTAGCATTTCACATGATGTACTCTGCATTAGAAGTTTAATAAGCAGGGTGACAATATACAGCCTTGTAATACTCATTTCCCAATTTTGAACCAGTCCATCTGTTCCATGTATAGTTTTAGATGTTGCTTTTTGACCCTCACACAAGTTTCTCAATAGGCAGGTAAGGTGATCTGGTATTTCCATCTCTTTCAGAATTTTCCACAGTTTATTGTAATCCACACAGTTAAAGGCTATAGTATATGAAACAAGTAGATGTTCTCCTCGAATTCACTTGCTTCCTCTATCATCCAATGAATGTATCCAGCTTGTACATCTGGAAATTTTTGGTTCATATATGTTGAAGCCTAGCTTGAAGGATTTTGAGCATTACCTTGCTAGCATGTGAAATGAGTGCAATTGTACGGTAGTTTGAACGTTCTTTGGCATTGCCCTTCTTTGGGATTGAAATGAAAACTGACCTTTTCCCATCCTGTGGCCACTGCTGAGTTTTGCAAGTTTGTTGCCATTGGGATCAGCACTTTAACAGCATCATCATTTAGGATTTGAAATAACTCAGGTGGAATTCCATCACCTCCACTAGCTTTGTTTGTAGTAATCCTTTCTAAGGCCCACTTGGCTTCACACTCCAGGATGTCTGGCACTAGGTGAGTAACCAAACCATTGTGGGGATCTGGGTCATTAAGAGCTTTTTTGTATAGTTCTTCTGTGTATTCTTGCCACCTCTTCTTAATCTCTTCTGCTTCTATAGGTCCTCATTGATACCTTTCACCCTGTAGGACTCATCTTCAGTGTCATATTTTTTTGCTTTTTCATACCATTCATGGGTTCTTTAGGCAAAAATACTGAAGTGGTTTACCTTTCCTCCCTCCAATGGACCACATTTTGTCAGAACTCTATGTCAGAACTCTCCATCTGTTTTGGGTGGCTCTGCATGGTATGGCTCCGCTTCATTGAGTTATGCAAGTTCCTTATGCAAGACAAGGCTTTGATCCATGAAGGGCCATATAGTAAATGTCAGGGGCCTAAAAAACTGGTGTTATGGAGGTTGACCTGTATTCCTCAGGGTCTGCCTCTCCTCAAGGACTGAAGGTATCATTTGGAGCTCCTTTCTATCGCTAGGATGGATGCTTCCAATTCTAATTGATTTTTGCTCAAACAAACTCTTGAAAATCTTAATATTGTTCAGTTTATCTTTTAGCAGCTCTGGTGTCAGAAGAATGAACTGACCCAAAAGGACCTCAGCAGCACAAGCAAGGATACTTGGATGTCTGCTGAGTTTTTGAGCTCACTGCTCTCCCCCTTCTTCTGCAAGTGGTGAGCAAGTCCTTCTCAGGTTCTAGTTTTGCAGTTTTACATGAGATTTCATACTTTATTTTAGCATTTGTTTCTCTGGACTGGGGCCCCAAACTTGGCCAGAAAGAGACTAAATCTGACTTAGAAACTGGACTGGGCCTGGGATTGGACTGGGCCCAGCTTAGAAATTGGACTCGGCCCAGAGTCATACTGGGTCTTATTTAAATTGGACTGAATCCAGTGTGAGGCCTCAGGAGAATAAACTTTTGTTTTAATCCTGGAAAAATAAGCTACCCTTACCAAAAATAATCTTTATCTTGGCTGCCACAGGGTAGAAATTTTACCCCAGATTTTCTTATCATTTACGATGTTATCTAGAACAAATGTGATCTCAGTCAACTACTCATGATAAAGGGTAGAGGAAAAATGATTTTTCCTTCTCTAAAAATTTTTGGTGATCAGGATGGGACCCACTGGGACATCCTTCTTACTACAGAGCCTACAGACAGCAAAGGTAAGGGTTCTTACCAAAGTCAGCTCTCTCATCTCTATCTCCACCTGTGGTGCTTATTTAACAGAGCAAGGCTAAATTGCACTTTCTCCCTTCCTTTCCAAATTTAGATTGACAGGGAGCAAACATTTAAATGTATCAGATCTTTGAGTTGTAACTCTCAAATTTGCTTTCGAGTCCACATTCATTGTAGATCCCTTCTACCCCAAAGACAGTCATTTCCTTCTTGTTTGTCTCACTTTTGTCCTGAGAACTTGGCTTATCAAAAGCCAGGTTGGGATCCCCAAAAATTTTGACTGGGAAGGAATGTGGGTTACATTCCATGTGCAGCTGTGGTTTTATCCCTGTTGCCAGCTCTCAGCCCTTTCTTCCTTTTGCTTACCCTTGGGACTTGCTCTGAATCTTGGGAGGATAATGTCTTTTGCACTCTCTTTGGGGACTTCTCTTGTTCCCATGGGACTGTTCAATACTACCAGAAATATGTACTGTTTTTCCAGCTCAAACCTGACAATATACTTGGCAGGATTTTTTTTTTTTTTAAGTAGCTCTCTTGTAGGAAACTAACCAAATACAAAGCTGATTATAAGTACCTGATGGGAATTTGTTTTTAAGCCTTCTCCACTAAGCTAAATGAAACTTTGCACCAAGAGGGCAAGAAAAACTCTGAAGCCTTTGTGATGGACTTAACAAAATGCTCCAAAGACACAGAATTCTAAACTGAGAACATAGGAATCTTATAATTTATTTTCCTATTGAAGGATAATTGCTTTACAGAATTTTGTTGTTTTCTGTCAAACCTCAGCATGAATGAGCCATAGGTATACATATATCCCCTCCTTTTTGAACTTTCCTCCCCATCCCTCCCCTCTAGGTTGAAAACATAGGAATCTTTTGATTTCCATATTAGTTAAAGCTCTTCTCCCTGATGTAAAGAAGCAAATTGAGGATAATAAAGATGGATGGTGGGTTAACCTCCATAGTTCAAGTTGACACTCAATTCTTTGAGGAATTAAAGAAACCCATACTTATCATACAAACCAGGCCTTCATTATAACTGAAAAGGAGGCTCTAGAAAGAATTCAAAGCTGACTTGTCCGTTTTACCAATGCCCAAATGTACCCTTTTCATCTCAAAATGCTTGCAGATATTGTAAAAGTTCTGGACTTAAGGAACAAAAGTCCTTGGTGCAACTTCCATTCTTTCTTTGTGTCTATGACATATAAATATTCTATATAGTCTTCTCTGGGATACAAAGGAATTCTCATAAGAAGGAGAGAAAAAAGTCCTTTTTGATAATTAGGAGTAGGAAACATCTTAAAAGTCTCACTCACAAATATTAGTCAAAAGCTATCTGAGCAGATATCCTTAATTTATTCCATCTTCCAGAATCACAGTGGACCCGAATCTTCTTTTATAAACCACCGAATTTCATATTATCATAGCTGTTTATTTCTTTCTCTACCTATATGTTATAGTGAATTTTTTGTACTTCTGAATGATATCTCCAAAATTATTTTTAAAGGCTCCAGTTATTTAACTTGAAGTTCAACAAGAAATATACAAACCAAGTGTACTATCAGAAATTAAGAAACTAACCCAAATGTTTTCCAGATTCATGTGATATAGGGTAATATTTGATAAATAAGCCTAGCTTACAAGGACAATTTAATGGTGCTATAGAATCAATGGAAAATTCCCATTTTAATCTGGTTATATGCCCAAACTTCTAACCAAGAAATAGTTCAGCTATAGGAGTCAATTAAATTACTATAAAACATTCTTTCATCTATAAAACAAATCTTTTTTTTCCTTTGCCAGCTAAAAATTGTCACTTGCCACCTGGCACTATAAGAGTGAAGTCCCCAGCTACTGCAGTCACTGACCTTCAATAGACCTTGAAAGGAGTTCAGGGCGGAAATTAGGAATGAAGCACTCAGTGCTCTGGGAGGTTCTGGCAAAACAGATTTTGCATAGTTGAATATTTTCAGGAGAAGATTTTATTAGCCCAATTTCTTGCTTTTTCTTATATCTAGAAAACCACTAAAACTATTAGTGGATGTCTGCTCCACATGAATAGCAGCAGCAATCTTTCTGAGACTAGTGGAAACCCTCTGCCAAAATGTTTGCTTGACTGCACGTATCCCTCTTCACTAAAATCACATATATACTGACCCCCCCTGCCTACTTTTCAGAGCAGTTCCTCGGAGATATCCAAGAGGCTGAACCCTGGGCTATAGTTCTCATTTTGTCTCAAGTAAAACTTAACTCACAGCTCTCACATTGTGCTTTTTTTTTTTTTTTTGGTGACAACTTTGGCAATCAACAAAGAGACCCAGAGCAGACTTGTTGCCTTCTTCTGAACTTTATGACGAACCAGAGGTTGGTACCAATAGAGACCTCCCATGCCCATCCACCTTCTCAGAGAGTTCAGATGAATTTAGAGTGAGTCTCTCTTGGTTCTTGCATCTCACTTATAGGTTGATGATCCTGAGTTCTATTTGGTGGTCTATAACAGGTATCTGGCCCCCAGTTGAAAGATACTGGGGGGAGGGGAGCAACTGAAGGACACTGGGGAAATTGCCTACCCAGTTGAAAGAAATGAGTTTGCTCAGTTCAAAGACACTGAATGACCTGGGGCTGAGTGGTAAGATAGGAGGCTGATCTGACACATTTCCTCAATTTGGGAACCTTAATAGAATTTACTGGGATAAAGTGAAGATATTAGATGTTAATTTTTATCCAAAGAAGAGTGGTAAGATTCCTCCCAGTCAATTATGGCTTTCAAGGCAAATGAGAAATTTACAAGAGTGCTGGAGGCAGAGTCCTCATACCTTGGGAAATTGCCATAGGGAAATCCATTCATTAATAAAAAAGACTTGATCATCTAGGGATCATGAATAATAATTAGTCATTCAGTGATCTGAGCACCCGTGATGAAACCAAGATCTAAGCACCAAAGGAAGAAACGAAGACACTTTGAGAGGAAGTGAAATAACTCTGGGGTGATGGTTAATGGAGTTAAGCTCATAAGCAGCACAACAGCCCATCACACAATTTCATTAGTAAGTTTTATTCCCAAACAAATTCAACTTTAAAATGGAAACTAAGCTTATCAAACAGAGAAATGCAGGGTGCCTTTCTCTGAGTAATACCCAGTCAGGTTTATGTATGTACAAAACTCTTACTTACTCAATTGGGAAGCAAAGGACAATTTTGCCCTGAAAGTGGACAGTATGGGCACCTTTATTTTGTACAAGTTGCTGGAGAAAGCTAGCCTGATTAAACATCTTTTTCAGAATCCTAATTCTGAGGGAACAAGTCCTCCTAGGAGAACTTGCTTTTCCCTCCCTGCGCCTTGAGATGTTCTGTTCTACCACAGTTCTCAGGAATGCTTATCTTATCTAGAACATCTTGAAACTGAGGGGCTAGAAAAAGGGGAAAGAGGACTTTAAAATTTAACATATTCTAATTGCTATTTATAAAGCAGAGAATTTTATATTATAATACTGGTTCATGACTAGGTTTACAGAATGAAGCTATGAGATCTCTGGTTGGGTCTGTCTTTATATATATGTGTGCAATATTATCAAAATTAATTTGTAAATTAGTTTTACTTAATTGACTTAAGGGCTTCCCAGGTGGTGCTAGTGGTAAAGAATCTGCCTGCCAATGCAGGAGACATAAGAGATGAGAGTTCAATCCCTGGGTTGGAAAGATCCCCTGGAGGAGGTCATGGCAACCCATTCCAGCATTCGTGCCTGGAGAATGCCATAGACAGAGGAGCCTGATGGGCTACAGTCCACCGGGTCGTAAAGAGTTGGACAGAACTGAAGCAACTTGGCATGCACAACTGACTTAAAGGGAATTAAGTACTTGCATAAACTCTAAGAAATATGAAAGAAAACTGGACAGAATGAATTTTAGGTTCATATGAACTGGGAAATAGTTGGTATTAAATTAATACCTGTATTAAAGTTAAAGTTTATTGATGTAATTAATATTTGAATGCTTTTAGAGTCATCGACTTTCTGTATAATACTTTTACTTTTTCCTAGGTTTCAGTTCAGTTCAGTCGCTCAGTCGTGTCCAACTCTTTCCTAGGTTTAATAGAAGTCAAATAAGATCTTATTACATCTGTTGCAAATTTTCTAGCAAAAACCAAAAAACTTGGTATGACAAAATTTTTATAAGCAAATTATCTCTAAATGAGGTAAAAGTTGTGTGGATTCTTTAGGAATAATTGTGCTTTAGGAATATTTAGTTAAAAATAACGTCTACAGATTTTGGTAACTTGAAATTTTAGAGTCGTGAAAAAATAAGTTAAATGATAGAAGTTTATGGTATAGCAAGGTCATTCCCAAATAAGATAAGACACTGAAACACTAATTACTCAACAATTGGTTTCCTTTTACAAAGAAACTAAAGGTATTTAGTACCATTAATAAATATGTTTAATGCTATACTGAGATTTTTTATAAGAAAGCACATGTTTTTAGAAATTATTATTGGTATTTATGTTTACTTGTCTGTAGAATGCTAATGTAAAAAACAGTTCATAATTGCTTATGTCTTAGTTTTTACTAGAAATTAATGTTTTTAAGAGTTGATGATTCAAATTTAAAATATGCCATTAAAGCTACTAGAAAAAATTAGAGAAATATTTCAGTATACAGTAGCAAAGTAGAATGTGTGTTTTCATAAAGAAGGTATGAGGAATGGAATTGTTTTATTAAGAGAAAAGTAAGTAATATAGTCTTTGAGCTAGTAGTTTCTGGATATAAAAAATAAGTGACAAACTAATATGGATACAGAAAGTTACGGAAGGTCTGTGGAAAAGGAACTCTGAGAAAGGAGTTTTGTACATTGTCAGAATTAGTTAAGTCTAGAATAATTTTTTAATTCATTTATGTTTAGTTTTAGCTTTCCTGTGTCTTCATTGCTACACACAGGATTTCTCTAGCTGTGGCGAGTGGGGGCTACTCTCAAGTTGTGGTACATGGGCTTCTCAATGCAGTGGCTTTTCTTGTTGCAGAGCGTGGGCTCGCGGGTGCGTGGAGTTCAGCAGTTGTGACACTTGGGCTTGATAGTTGAGGCTCATGGGCTCTAGAAAGCAGGCTCTGTAGTTGTGCACACAGGCTTAGTCATCCCCATGAGCAGGTGGAATCTTCCTGGAGCAGGGATTGAACCTATGTCCCCTGTATGGGCAGGCAGATTTTTAACCACTGGACCACTAGAGAAAGCTTAGAATAAATTCAACTGAGTAAATTTTAGAAGTAGGCTGGTGCAAAACCAGACTTTGGGTTTGTTTCCCTCTGTTAAGAGAAAATTTTTCTTAAAATATCGATTTGCTTTTGATAACAGATTATAAAGCTTATTTTACCTTTAACCAGTAATCTGTTGTGGCTTCCCCAGTGGCTCAATGGTAAAGAATCTGCCAGAAATGCAGGAAATGCAGAGAAGTAAATTCAATCCCTGTGTCAGGAAGATCCCTTGGAGGAGGAAATAGCAACCCACTCCTGTAATCGTTCCTGGAAAATTCCACAGACAGAAGAGCCTGGTGGGCTACAATTTATGAGGTAGCAAAAGAGTTGGATACAAGTGAGCGACTAAACAGCAACAACACTGTAATCTGTTCAGTTCAGTTCAGTTCAGTCGCTCAATCGTGTCCGACTCTCCGCGACCCCATGAATCACCTAATTTTGCCTTTGAAATCTTTGTCACTTTGATTGGTTAAGTGAATAAGTATTGATTCACAGTAATCTGTGATCCTATTTGAGCAAGTGTTTTGCAATTTTTTGTATCTTTGACAAATGTCACAAATCAAAATTTGATGACGTTCCTTTGACCTCTAGCTAATTTTAATTTTTTATAAATTTATTTATTTTTAATTAAAGGATAATTGCTTTACATTGCTGCATTGGTTTCTGCCATACATCAACATGGATTAGCCACAGGTATACATAGGACTCTCCTCTTGAAACTCCCTCCCACCCCATCCTACCCCCCTAGGTTGTCACAGAGCACCAGATTGAGCTCCTTGTGTTACACAGCAACTTCCTATTAAGCGTCTATTTTACCTATGGTTATACATGCATACATACATATATATATATTTATTTATATTTATATTTCAGTGCTGCTCTCTCAACTTATCCCGCCCTCTCCTTCCACTGCTGTGTCCGTAAGTCTGTTCTCTATGTCTGTGTCTCTACTGTTGCCCTGCAGATAGGCTCATCATTACCATTTTTCTAGATTCCATATATATGTGTTGCTGCTGCTGCTGCTAAGTCACTTCAGTAGTGTCCGATTCTGTGTGACCCCATAGACTAAAGCCCAGCAGGCTCCCCCATCCCTGGGATTCTCCAGGAAAGAACACTGGAGTGGGTTGCCATTTCCTTCTCCAATGTGTGAAAGTGAAAAGTGAAAATGAAGTCGCTCAGTCGTGTCTGACCCTTAGCGACCCCACGGACTGCAGCCCACCAGGCTCCTCCATCCATGGGATTTTCTAGGCAAGAGTACTGGAGTGGCTTGCCATTGCCTTCTCTGATATATATGTGTTAATAAACAATATTTGTTTTTCTCTTTCTGACTTACTTCATTCTGTATAACAGGCTTTAGATACATCCACCTCACTACAACTAACTCAAATTCGGTCTTTTTATGACTAATACTTCATTGTATATATGTACCACAACTTCTTTATCCATTCATCCAATAATGGATATCTAGGTTGCACCCATGTCCTGGCTATTGTAAATAGTGCTGCAATAAACATTGGGGTACATGTGTCTTTTAGAATTGTGAATTTCTCAGTGTATATGCCAAGTAGTGGCATTGCTGAGTCTTACGGTAGGTCTAATCCTTGTTTTTAAAGGAATCTCCATACTGTTCTCCATAGTGACTGTATCAACTTGCACTCTCAACAGTGGAAAGTTTCTCTTTTCCATATCCTCTCCAGCATTGATTGTAGATTTTTTTGATGATGATGGCCATTCTGACCAGTGTGAAGTGATACCTCATTGTAGTATTGATTTGCATTTCTCTATTAATAAGCAAATTTTGAGCATTTTTTCATGTATTTATTAGCCATCTGTATGTCTTTTTTGGAGTAGTGTCTAAGTCTTTTGCCCACTTTTTGATTTGGTTGTTTAGTTTTCTGATATTGAACTGTATAACTTCATGAGCTTCTTGTATGTTTTGGAAACTCATTTACAATTATTTTCTCCCATTCTGAGGTTCGTCTTTTCACCTTACTTATGGTTTAATTTGCTGTGCAAAAGTTTTTAAGTTTAATTAAGTACCGTTGTTTTTTTTTTAATTTCTGTTATTCTAAGAGATGTGTCATAGAGGATCTTGTTATGATTTATGTCATAGAGTGTTTTGCCTATGTTTACCTCTAAGAGTTTTATACTTTTTGGACTTACATTTAGGTCTTTAATCCATTTTGAGTTAATCCTTGTGTATGGTGTTAGGAAGTGTCCTAACTGTATTCTTTTACATGTAACTGTCCAGTCTAACTAATTTTAGAATGTGTCAAAGGACCCTGAAACACCCCAAAGAGAGATATTAAACTAATTAGGAGTATTTGCTATGTTAAATTACATAGGAAGCATTGTCAAATGAGTAATAAATCTCTTCAGGTTATATTATATGAGTAAATGTTATTAATCTAGATATTCCACAAATTAAATGGAACTCCTGAAACTCTTATATTTCCTAGTAAAATATTATTTGTCATAATTCTAGTCATTATCTGAAAATGTTGTATGTCACAGCAGTAAACAAGTTTCTTTGTCGGTTGCGTTGTGAACAGGTCTTCAACCGCACCTTCTTAAATAGTCATTCATACAGCTATTGTTTTATTTTGATTCTTTTGCAAAAGTGTTTCCTTTTCAAGAAGACTATTAGCAAGGACTTTTTGACAAGGACAAGATTCTGACAACTTTCTGATCATACCACTGAACTGAGTAAGAAATTACATTTAACTTATATGCAGAGTACATCATGAGGAACGCTGGGCTGGAAGAAGCACAAGCTGGAATCAAGATTGCTGGGAGAAATATCAATAACCTCAGATATGCAGATGACACCACCCTTACGGCAGAAAGTGAAGAAGAACTAAAGAGCTTCTTGACGAAAGTGAAGGAGGAGAGTGAAAAAGTTGGCTAACCCACTACAATATTGTAAAGTAATTAGCCTCCAATTAAAATAAATAAATTAATAATAATTAAAAAAACCCTCAATGTTCAGAAAACTAAGATCATGGCATCTGGTCCCATCACTTCCTGGGAAATAGATGGGGAAACAGTGGAAACAGTGACAGACTCTATTTTGGGGGGCTCCAAAATCACTGCAGATGGTGACTGCTGTCATGAAATTAAAAGACGCTTGCTCCTTGGAAGGAAATTTATGACCAACCTAGACAGCATATTAAGAAGCAAAGGCATTACTTTGTCAACAAACGTCCATCTAGTCAAGGCTATGGTTTTTCCAGTGGTCATGTATGGATGTGAGAGTTGGACTATAAAGAAAGCTGAGTGCCAATGAATTGATGCTTTTGGACTGTGGTGTTGGAGAAGACTCTTGAGAGTCCCTTGGACTGCAAGGTGATCCAACCAGTGCATCCTAAAGGAAATCAGTCCTGAATATTCATTGTAAGGCCTTATGTTTAATCTGAAACTCCAATACTTTGGCCACCTGATGTGAAGAATTGACTCACTTGAAAAGACCCTGATGCTGGAAAGGACTGAAGGCAGGAGGAGAAGGGGATGACAGAGGATGAGATGGTTGGATGGCATCACCAACTCAATGGACATGAGTTTGAGTAACTTCGGGAGTTGGTGATGGACAGCGAGGCCTGGCGTGCTGCAGTCCTTGGGGGTGCAAAGAGTCAGAAACGACTGAGTGACTTAAGTGAACTGAACTGAACTGTTCTGCCCAAGCAAAGCATAGAGTGGGCCTGGTTACAGCGAGAGGGAGTTAAGTGGGACTGAAGATTGAATTTTTGGAGGCACTAGCTTACACAGGGTGGGGGTATAGCTATGTCTGTGTATGTTGCAGGCAGGACCAAGGCTGCCCTGGGAGGCAAGTCTGGAATGGTTGACTCTCAAGATCCTGAAGCTGGGCTGGGTTGAGTCCCTGGCTGGGGGCCAGAGTCATAGGGCTGGGTGTTTTCTGTTTCGTATAGACACAGAATAGAGGGGTGGAGTCTGGAGCTGGCCAGGAATAATAGGGGAATCAAGAAAACAGAGCTGGTTCCCTGCCCTCCAGCTTGTGCCTTCTGGTTCCTCCATGGGGCTCTGGCCTGACATTCAAGTCTGGGGTGAGGATCTAGGCCCCACCTTTGAATCCTTCTGTGGGGTCTGGCTGGCTTGGGCTTGAATCCTGACTGTGTGATACAGGGCAAGTAAAGCTTCACCTCTAGTCTGTTTTCCCAGCTATAAATAGAAGTGACCTTAAAATGATCAGTAGACTGGATGGTGGGGTGGGGGAGGAACCAAAATGTATAAAAGGAGAAAGCCAAGATAGATTGAGGCCTCTCTCCTTTGGGGTCCGTCTGCCCAATGCCTGGAGGGTGTACTTTCCTTTGATTGCTGAATAAAACTCTGAGCTGTAACCTGAAAAAAAAAATTGATCAGTGGAAATAACAACAATCACTGACTAAGTGCTTACTGTATGCACTAATATATCACTTCACAAATAAGGAAGCTGAGGCCTGGGAGATGAAGTTGCTCATTCAGAGTTACACAGTAAGAAGTGGAATTTGAACCCAGGTTGCCTGACTGCATAGCTCCTCCATGGGTGGAATACTTATCAGAACCCTTAGCACCAGGTTGGTGTTCAGTAAAGAGCAGCTGTCATTATTATGAATCATTCTGGCAGCTTCTCCCAGGGGCCTCAGGATGGCAGTGGTGGGGCGGCTGCCATTCTGCACATTCCACATCCCCTTTCCTGGCATGAGGACTCAGCATTTCCTGCAGGGAGCACTCCCTTCCACTCTCAGGACTTGAGTGGGGCTCTTGTATCCCAGGACCTTAGCCTGGTCAGTGAGGGACACAGGGGTTAGCTTGGTAATGGGCGTATGATCCAAGTCAGTTAAGAAGGCCCACCTCTGGGAATTTTATTGGCGCTATCCACCTTTGCCTGTCTGAGAGCCTCCAGGGTGCAGAGAGGAGGAGAGAGAGGAGTTAGAGAATCTCGATTATACTTGTATGCCTGGATCCAACTCTGCCTGAAGCTGTAACTAAGTTACATGAGCAACACACTTCATTTTCACAATCTAAGATTGGTTTCTGCCACTTACTGAACAAACAGAGATGATTCTTTGCCCAGCAACCAACAGCCCTGGGGACCTCCTCAAATAGCTCCTGTTTCCTAAACAGTTACAGTGTGCTAGACATAAGCACATTCACTTAACAGACACCCAGTTTCTTCACATGTTCTGGAGGCAGAGTCAACTGCACAGTTGTCCTTTTTTTCTCAGATGAAGAGACCAAGGCTCTGAGAGTTGGCTGAAGGACAGGGCTGGGGCTAGAACCCGGCACTCAGAGGAATAAGAAAGGACCCTCCACTATCTGACCCAGCCAACTGTGACTCACCTGCCACCACATTGCAGCTGCACTCTATGATGCTGATCTTCACCAGGTGGACGTTGCTGGCGTGTGCAGTGGGCAATGTATACCTACTGCCTTCACCACCTTATGACTACCAAGTGCGACTCAGCTCTGCTAATATTTCCAGGCCCTGCCCCATAGGGCTGCAGACTCTGGGGCTGCTCTGCATGGGGCCCAGCAGTTGTGCTGGTCGCCATCTACACCTCCCTTGGCCCCTCTGCCACCCAAGCGGTGGCATCTCCACCTCAGGAACTGGGCTGTTCGGGGGAAGCCAGGTCTGAGGCTGGAGGTTAGCCTGCCATGCATAAGCTGCTAGTGGTTCCCAGAGCATTTTCTTTTTTAAAAATTTAATTGGAGGCTAATTACTTTATATTATTGTATTGGTTTTGCCATACATTGACATGAATCTGCCCCAGGTGTACATGTGTTCCCCATCTTGAACTCCCCTCCCACCTCCCTCCCCATTCCATCCCTCTGGTTCATCCCAGTGCACCAACGCCAAGCATCCTGTATCCTGCATCGAACCTGGACTGGCGATTCGTTTCATATATGATAATATACATGTTTCAATGCCATTCTCCCAAATCATCCCACCCTTACCTCTCCCACAGAGTCCAAAAGACTGTTCTATACATCTGTGTCTCTTTTGCTGTCTCTTATACAGGGTTATCATTGCTATCTTTCTAAATTCCATCTATATGCATTAGTATAATGTATTGGTGTTTTTCTTTCTGGCTTACTTCACTCAGTATAATAGGCTCCAGTATTTTTTTTTTAATTTATTTATTTTAATTGGAGGCTAATTACTTTACATTATTGTATTGGTTTTGCCATACATTGACATGTATCTGCTCCAGGTGTACATGTGTTCCCCATCTTGAACCCCCCTCCCACCTCCCTCCCCATATACCATCCCTCTGGGTCATCCCAGTGCACCAGCCCTGAGCATCTTGTATCATACATCGAACTTGGACTGGCGATTCATTTCACATATGATAATATACATGTTTCAATGCCATTCTCCCAAATCATCCCACCCTTACCCTCTCCCACAGAGTACAAAAGACTGTTCTATACATCTGTGTCTCTTTTGCTGTCTCTTATACAGGGTTATCGTTATCATCTTTCTAAATTCTATATATATGCGTTAATATACTGTATTGCTGTTTTTCTTTCTGGCTTACTTCACTCTGTATAATAGGCTCCAGTTTCATCCACCTCATTAGAACTGATTCAAATGTATTCTTTTTAATTGCTGGGTAATACTCCATTTTGTAAATGTACCACAGCTTTCTTATCCATTCGTCTGCAGATGGACATCTAGGTTGCTTCCATGTCCTGGCTATTATAAACAGTGCTGCGATGAACATAGGAGGACACGTGTCTCTTTCAATTCTGGTTTCCTTGGTGTGTATGCCCAGCAGTGGGATTGCTGGGTCATATGGCATTTTCTTGAGCTGAGTCTCTAGCACAGTAACCTTAGCAGCAAGTTGCCTGAGTTTCCAGCATGCCCAAGCCCTGCTCTTGGGCTCAGGTTCCCCGTACTCCAGGTCTAGAGGGCCACTGGGTTCCTGGGGGGGCTCAGGGAGGTCCTGGCAGAGCTCGCTTCCCCCCAGGGCTCCGCGGGGTGCCTATGAATTTCCGGCTCTTGAGCTGCACCATGGGCTGCCACTTCTCCTCCTGCAGCATCAACTGCTTCACTCAGAACACAGACATCAGCTTCACCTGCTCCTCTAGCTGCTACAGCTTTGCTGGCCATCTGTCCCACACATGGCTCAACTGAGGAGTGCTGGGTGGCAGAGGTGTGGACAATCCATGTCCCCATGGTGTCATCGGCGGCAGCCCCACACTTACCAGCGAGCACGTGAAGACTGCTATGTGGCCACCAGGCAGTCCAGGCCAGCGGGTGTGGCCTTCTGGTCCTCAAGTGGTTGCAGGTGTCTAGCGGCTTGTGCCGCACAAGCAGGTTGAAGCTGGTGCAAGCAGCCAGAATGCCTTACATGGGCAAAAGTGGCAGCTGCAGTAGGAATCCACCAGGAGCCACGGCTGTAACCTGGCAGGAAGCTGAGGCCAGGCCCCATGCTGCACAACCACCTGCCTCAGCATGTGGCCCTTTTTCCCACGTAGTTCAAGTACTTGTTCTTGAGAAAGTCCAGATCAAGTTGGTAGCCTTAACCACCTCCACAGAGTAGGGCAGGCCTGGGCACTTTGGAGGGGAAGGCCCAAAGAGAGGGTTGGGGTGGGAGTCCCTGGGCAGGGGGTTGAAGCATGCAGGACTTGGGCCATCCTCTTGCGACCAGACCCTCCTCAAGAGTCACTTGGTGACAGTGAGTCAGACCACCTGCAACAGGGGCTGAGGCTTACCTTGCCCTCTTTGGCTGTCTCAGATTTCCACCACCCCACCCACCCTGTTTTATGCAACCTTCTGAATCACTGAATTTTGTTAATTAAGGTCGGCAGTTTACTAAGAGTTACTTCCCAGTTAGCTCCTTGCTGTTATATTATTGTAAAGTTCAACTGAATTATTTAAAGGACAATCAAGTTTGTTTCTGAAGTTCATCTAATTAATCTAAATTTGGATGAAGATCAGAAACCCTTTGACTTACAAGCAGCAGATTGCGCATACTGAAAAAGACAACATTTAAAGGACTATGTCCAACCTAGATAAGAAAATCGCAACCCACTCCAGTATTCTTGCTTGGAGAATCCCATGGACAGAGGAGACTGGTGAGCTACAGTCCATGGGGTCACATTGGACATCACCACCAACCTCGATGGAAGGACTGTTATCAGGTATGCTTAACTTGCTCCTGCACAGCAACACTGAAGGGAATTCACTCTTGGATTAATATTTCCCCCCCAAAAGGGTCCCTGCACTAAAATGGTCTATAGAGGGGATTGCTGACTTCAAAATCTCCTGAAAGGAATTCTCAAACAGAGGAGATTCTAGCAGACCAAGATGAGAATATATATATATATCTGAAGTAGACAGCTGACCCAAGTTACAGACCAAGTGTGTATACTAACTATTTTGATATTAGCACACTGAGTGGCCTATTAATGAAATCTTTGCCCAATTTAGGAATAAGCATTCCTAGCACCATGGGACAAAATGATCATGACATTTCTCCAAAACCATGGTCAAATTTATAATCATGAGGGAGTATTGCAAACTATTAACTGGCACCATCTGTTATTACAAGAATGAAGTACTAGTTTCAGTTGCTGATCTTCAACAAACGCTATAAGGAATTCAGAGCGGAGGTCAGGAATGAGGCACTCTATGCTCAGAAAGATGTGACAGAATACGCTATCAGATGTATATGTATTTTTAATTAATTTGTTTTTTATTGAAGGATAATTGCTTTACAGAATTTTGCTGTTTTTTTTTCAAAAGACTTTATGAGCTCAGTGTCTTCCGTCTTCTCGTATACATATAAAAACTTAAACTACTTAAAAACAGTTTACAGTGGACTTCTCAGTCGACATAATCATGTGAGCCAATGCCTTGTGATAAATGTTGAATTTGGACAGAAATTTGAAAAAACGTGCAGAGGATTTCCTTTGAAACCTGAGGAGGTAAAAGGGATATCTTGAGGTAAAGCACAGAGATAGGTGATACCTACTAACAGTGAATGTATATTAACCAATTTCTAAACACTGGGCACAGGGTGAACACTTCACCCTTGTATATGCATAAAGACTCCAAAACAGAAGGGAACTTTGTCTTGTTCCCAGCTATGCACTCAATATAGAAAACACAGATCATTTAAACTCTGCTGAATGAATGAATGAATCAGTGGTGGCACAATAATCCTAAGCCCTAGGATCTCAATTTGGACCTATAGCAGAAAATGATATAAAAATTTACACTTTATTTTAAAATTTACACTAAATTTACTTGTGTTCCACCCATTTCTTAACAAAAGAGTGAGCTTTTAGAACAAGTGAAGTTTTACAATTTTTCTTTAAAATGTTTAATTGGAGGATAATTGTTTTATAATACTGTGTTAACTTCTACTATACATCAACGTGAATCAGCCATAGGTATACATATTTCCCCTCCCTCTTGAAACTCCCTCCACCTCCCGTCCCATTCCACCCTTCTACACTGTCACAGAACACTGGGTTTGCGCTCCTTGCATCATACAGCAAATTTCCACTGCTATCTATTTTATATATAGTAATGTATACATAAGAGTGAGTGAGTGAGTGAAGTCACTTAGTCTTGTCCAACTCTTTGCGACCCTGTGGATTGTAGCCGACCGGGCTCCTCCGTCTGTGGTGTTCTCCAGGCAAGAATACTGGAGTGGGTTGCCATTTCCTTCTCCAGGGGATCTTCCCGACCCAGGGATCGAACCCAGGTCTCCCGCATTGCAGGCAGACGCTTTACCCTCTGAGACATATATTTCATGTATATACAGTAATGTATATATATTTATATATAGTAATGTATATATTATACATATTCATTATATATAGCATTATATATATATTTATATATACATAATACATATATAATTTATATATTATATACACATTATGTATATATAATGCATATGTATAGTATTACTATACATATAGTAATGTATATATTATACATATGCATTATATATACATAATGTGTATATATACAGTAATGTATATATAGTTATATATATACACTCTAATGTATATATAGTAATATATATAGTAATGTATATATATTTACATAGAGTAATGTATATATTTCAATTTGTCCTCCCTCTCCTTCCTCTGCTGTGTCCACAAGTCTGTTCTTTATATCTGTATCTCCATTGCTGCTCTGCAAATATGTTCCTCAGTACCATCTTTCTAGATTCCATATATATGCATCAATATATTTGTTTTTCTCTTTCTGACTTACTTCAGTCTGTGTAATAGACTGTAGGTTCGTCCACCTCATTGGAACTGACTCCAATGCATTTCTTTTTATGGATGAATAATATTTCACTGTATACATTGATATGTACCACAAGTTCTTTATCCATTAATCTGTTGATTAACATCTGGGTTGTGTCCATGTCCTAGCTATTATAAACAGTGCTGCAGTGAACACTGGGATACATATATCTCTTTCATTTATGTCTTCTTCAGGGTATATTCCCAATGGTCATATTGGGAATGACTGTTTGGTCATATGGCAATTTTTTTCCTAGTTTTTTAAGGAATCTCCATACTCTTCTCCATCTATTTACATTCCCACCAACAGTGCAAGAGGGTTTCTTTTCCTCCACACCCTCTCCAGCATTTATTGTTTGTAGAATTTTTGATGATGGCCATTCTGACAAGTGTGAGGTGATACCCCATTGTAGTTTTGATTTGCATTTCTCTAATAATACATGACATTGAGCATCTTTTCATGCATTTATTAGCCATCTGTATGTCTTTTTTGGGGAAACATCTGTTTAGGTCTTCTGCCCCCTTTTAAATTGGGTTCTTTGTTTTACTGGTATTGAGCTGAATGATCTACTGTATATTTTGGAGATTAATCATGTCTCAGTTGATTAACTTGCTATTAATTTCTCCCATTATGAGGGTTGTCTTTTTGCCTTATTTATAGTTTCCTTTGCTGTTCAAAAGTTTTTAAATTTAATTAGGCCCTACTTGTTTATTTTTGTTTTTATTTCCATTATTTTAGGAGGTGGGTCACAGAGGATCTTGCTGTAATTTTTGTCAAGGAGTGTGCTGTCTATGTTGTGCTCTAGGAGCTTTATGCTGAAGCTGAAACTCCAATACTTTGGCCACCTCATGCAAAGAGTTGACTCACTGGAAAGGACTCTGATGCTGGGAAGGATTGAGGGCTGGAGGAGAAGGGGACGACAGAGAATGAGATGGCTGGATGGCATCACCGACTTGATGGACATGAGTTTGAGTGAACTCCGGGAGTTGGTGATGGACAGGTAGGCCTGGCGTGCTGTGATTCATGGGGTCACAAGGAGTCAGACACGACTGAGCGACTGAACTGAACTGAACTGAGGAGATTTATAGTTTCTTGCCTTACATTTAAGTCTTTAATCTATTATGAGCTTTGTGTATGGTGTTAGGAAATATTCTACTTTCATTCTTTTACATGTAGCTGTCCAGCTTTCCCAGCACCATTTATTGAAGATACTGTTTTTTCTCCATTGTGTGGTCTTACCTCCTTTTTCCAAGACAAGGTGAGTATAGGGGCATGGGTTTATCTCTGGGCTTTCTATCCTGTTCCATTGGTCTATATTTCTGATTTTGTACCAGTATTATTCTGTCTTGATGACTGTAGCTTTGTAGTATAGCCTGAAGTCAGGCAGGTTAATTGCTCCAGCTCTGGTTTTCTTTCTCAAGATTGCTTTGGGTCTTTTGTGATTCCATACAAATTGTGAAGATTTCACTCTAGCTCTGTGAAAAATACCATTGATAGTTTGATCGGGATTGCATTGAATCTTAGATTGGTTTGGGTAATACAGTCATTTTCACAAAATTGATTCTTCCAATCCAAGAACATGGTGAAAATGAAAGTGAAAGTCGGTCATTCATGTCTGACTCTTTGAGACCCCATGGACCATACAGTCCATGGAATTCTCCAGGCCAGAATACTGGAATGGGTAGCCATTCCCTTCTCCAGGGGATCTTCCCCTCCCAGGAATTGAACCTGGGTCTCCTGAATTGCAGCCAGATTCTTTACTAGCTGAGCTATTTGAGAACCCCAAGAACACAGTATATCTCTCCATCTATTTGTGTCATCTTTGATTTATTTTGTCAGAGACTTATAGTTCTCTGCACAAAGGTCTTTTGTCTCTTTAGGTAGATTTATTCTTAGATATTTTATTCTTTTGGCTGCAATGGTGAATAGGATTGTTCCTTAATTTCTTTCTGATTTTTTGCTCTTAGTATATAGGAAAGCAAGGAATTTCTCTGTATTAATTTTATATCCTGTGACTTTACTATATTCATTGATTAGCACTAGTAATTTTCTGGTGGAATATTTAGGGTTTTCTATGTATAGTATAAATATCATGTCATCTGCAAACAGTGAGAGTTTTACTTCTTTTTTGATCTGGATTTCTTTTATTTCTTTTTCTTCTCTGATTTCTGTGGCTAGGACTTCCAAAACTATGCTGCATAATAGTGGTAAGAGTGGTCACCCTTATCTTGGTCCTGATTTTAGAAGAAAGGCTTTCAGTTTTTCTTCACTGATAATAATGTTTGCAGGGAGTTTGTTATATATGGCCTTTATTAGGTTGAGGAATAATCCTTCTATACCTATTTTTTGGAAAGTTTTTTTTTTTTAATCATAAATTGGTTTTTAGTCAAAAGCTTTCTCTGCATCTATTGAGACGATCATATAGATTTTAATCTTTAAATTTGTTAATATAGTGCATCATCTTGATTGATTTGTCTGTCCTGAAGAATCCTTGCGTCCCTGGTAAAAGCCCACTTGGTCATGATGTGTGATGCTTTTCATGTGTTGTTGGACTCTGTTTGCTAGAGTTTTGTTGAGAGTTTCTGCATCTATGCTCCTCAGTGGTACTGGCTTGTAGATTTGTCTCTCTCTCTTTTTTTTTTTTTTTTTTGTGGTATCTTTGGCTTTTGTATCAGGGTGATGGTGGCCTCATGAAATGACTTCGGGAGTTTTTCTTCCTCTGCAAGTTTCTGGAAGAGTTTGAGCAGGAGAGGTGTTAGCTCTTCTCCAAACTTTTGGTAGAATTTGTCTGCAAATCCATTTGGCCCTGAGGTTTTGTTTGTCAGAAGACTTGTTTTTATTATACTTTTGATTTCTCTGCTTGTGATTGGTCTGTTGATATTTTCTATTTCTTACTGGTTCACTTTTCTAAGAACTCGCCGGTTTCTTCAAGGTTGTCCATTTTATCAGTATATAGCTGCTCATAATAATGTCTTATGATCCTTTGTAGTTCTGAGCTGTATTTTATAACTTTTTTGTTTCTAAATTTACTGATTTGAGTCTTCTCATCATCAACTCATTTCTTGATGAATCTGGCTAATGGTTTCTCAATTTTGTTTATCTTTTCAAAAAACAGCTTTTAGATTTATTGATTTTTGCTATTGTCCCCTTTATTTCTTTTTCATTTATTTCTGCTCTCATCTTTATGATTTCTTTCCTTCTACTAACTTTGAGGATTTCTTTGTTCTTCTTTTTCTAGTTGCTTTAAGTGTAAAGTTAGGTTGTTTATTTGATGTTTCTCTTGTTTCTTGAGATAGGTTTGTACTGCTATAAATTTCCCTCTCAACACTGCTTTAATTACATCCTGTAGGTTTTGAGTTGTTATGTTTTCATTGTCATTTATTTCTAGGTATATTTTTATTTCTTTAGAGATATTGGTTTTTCAGAAGCATATTGCTTAGCCTCCACAAGTTTGTGTTTTTTATAGGTTTGTTCCCCCTGTAGTTGATGTTTAATCTTATAGTGTTGTGACCATAAAAATGCTTGAAATGATTTCAGTGTTTTTAAATATGCCAAGGCTTGATTTGTGACCCAAGGTGCAGTCTATTCTGGAGAATGTTTCACGTGCACTTGAGAAAAAAAAAAAAGTGAAATCTACTGTAATGGATGAAATGCCCTGTGGATATCAATTATGTTCAACTGATCCAATGTATCTTTTAAAACTCATGTTTCTTTATTAATTTTCTATCTGGATGATCTGTCCATTGGTGTGAGTGTGATATTAAAGTCTCCAACTATTACTGTGTTATTGTCATTGTTATTGTTGATTACCCCTTTAATAGTTGTTAGAATTTGCCTTATGTATTGAGGTGCTCCTATGTTGGGTGCATATGTCTTTATAATTGCTATATCTATTTTTTGGATTCATCTTTTTATCATTATATAGCATTCTTCTTTGTTTTTTGTAGTGGTCTTTATTTTAAAGTCTATTTTATCTGATGTGAGTATTGCTACTCCCTCTTTCTTTTGATTTCTGTTTGCATGTAATATCTTTTTCTATCCCCTCACTTTCAATATGTTTGTGTCCCTAGGTCTGAGGTGAATCTCTTGTAGACACAATATATAGGGGTCTTGTTTTTGTACTCATTCAGCCAATCTGTGACTTTTGGCTGAGTGTATAGTTTATTTACACTAAAGGTAATTATTTATATGTGAGAGTTGGACTGTGAAGAAGGTTGATCGGTGAAGAATTGATGCTTTTGAACTGTGGTGCTAGAGAAGACTCTTGAGAGTCCCTTGGACTGCAAGGAGATCCAACCAGTCCATTCTAAAGGAGATCGATCCTGGGTGTTCATTGGAAGGACTGATGCTAAAGCTGAAACTGCAATACTTTGGCCACCTCATGCGAAGAGTTGACTCACTGGAAAAGACTCTGATGCTGGGAAGGATTGGGGGTGGGAGGAGAAGGGGACGACAGAGAATGAGATAGCTGGATGGCATCACCGACTCGATGGATGTGAGTTTGAGTGAACTCCGGGAGTTGGTGATGGACAGGGAGGCCTGGCGTGCTGTGATTCATGGGGTCGCAAAGAGTCTGACATGACTGAGCAACTGAACTGAACTGAACTGATGATCATATTACCATTTATTGTTTTGGGTTTGTTTATGTAGGCCTTTAATTTGTCTATTGTTTTCTGTCTAGAGAAGTTCCTTTAGCATTTGTTTTAAAGCTGTTTTGATAGTGCTGAATTCTCTCAACTTTTACTTGTCTGTGTGGACATGAGTTTGAGTGAACTACGGGAGTTGGTGATAGACAGGGAGGCCTGGCGTGCTGTGATTCATGGGGTCATAGAGAGTCGGACACGACTGAGCAATTGAACTGAACTGAACTGAAAGCTTCTGATTTCTCCTTCAAATATGAATGGGATCCTTGCTAGACAGAGTAATCTTGGTTGTAGGTTTTTTCCTTTCATCACTTTAAGTATATTCTACCACTTTCTTCTGACGTGCAGAGTTTCTATTGAAAGATCATTATTAGCCATATGTGGATCCCCTTGTATGTTATTTGTTGCTTTTCCCTTGCTGGTTTTAATATTTATTCTTTGTGTTTAATATTTGTAAGTTTGATTAATATGTGTCCTGGCATGTTTCTCCTTGGGTTTATCCTGAATGGCACTCTCTAGGTTTCCTGGATTTGGGTAGCAGTTTCCTTTCCCATTTTAGGCAAGTTTTTTACTATAATCTCCTCAAATATTTTCTGATGCCCTTTCCTTTTGTCTTCTACTTCTGGGACCCCTAATTCTAATGTTGTTATGCTTAATGTTGTCCTAGAGGTCTCTGAGACCTGTCCTCATTTCTTTTTGTTCTTTTCTTTAATCTGCCCTGCTTCAGTTATGTCCACTGTGCTAACTTCCAGCACATTTATCCATTCTTCTGCCTCTGGTGTATTTTTAATCTCAGTTATTATGCTGCTCATTGCTGATTGTTTATTCATTAATTTGCTTAGGTCTCTGTTAAACATTTCTTGCATCTTCTTAATCCATGCCTCCAGTCTATTCATTGGTGCCTCCATTTTATTGTCAAATTTTGGATCATCTTTACTATCATTACTCTGAAATTTTTTCAGATAGATTGTGATTTCCTCTTCATTTGTTTGGTCTTGTGAGTTTTTACTGTGTTCCTTCATCTGCTGCATGTTACTCTGTCTTTTCTTTCTGTTTATTTCACTGTTTGGGGGTCTCTTTTCTGCAGGCTGGAAGGTTGTAGTTCCTCTTGTGGAGTCTGTTCCCTATGGGTGGAGTTGCTCAAGTGCCTTGTGAAGACTTCCCAGTTAGTGAGATTTGTGCCTATATTTTGGTGGATGGAGCTAGATCTTGTCTCTCTGAAGGGCAGCACAGTGTCCAGTAGTGTGTTTTGAGGTGTTTATGGGTTCTGCTTTATTGACTATGCCAAAGCCTTTGACTGTGTGGATCACAAAAACTGTGGAAAATTCTTCAAGAGATTGGAATACCAGACCACCTGACTTGCCTCTTGAGAAACCTGTATGCAGGTCAGGAAGCAACAGTCAGAACTGTACATGGAACAACAGACTGGTTCCAAATAGGGAAAGGAGTATGTCAATGTTGTATATTGTCATCTGCTTATTTAACTTATATGCAGAGTACATCATGAGAAATGCTGGGCTGGATGAAGCACAAGCTGGAATCAAGATTGCTGGGAGAAATATCAATAACCTCAGATATGCAGATGACACCACCCTTATGGCAGAAAGTGAACAGGAACTCAAAAGCCTCTTGATGAAAGTGAAAGAGGAGAGTGAAAAAGTTGGCTTAAAGCTCAGCATTCAGAAAACTAAGGTCATGGTATCTGATCCCCTCACTTCATGGCAAATAGATGGGGAAACAGTGCAAACAGTGGCTGACTTTATTTCTTGGGCTCCAAAATCACTGCAGATGGTGACTGTTGTCATGAAATTAAAAGACACTTACTCCTTGGAGGAAAAGTTATGACCAATCTAGACAGCACATTAAAAAGCAGAGACATTACTTTGCCAACAAAAGTCCATCTCATCAAGGCTATGGTTTTTCCAATAGTCATGTATGGATGTGAGAGTTGGACTATAAAGAAAGTTGAGTGCAGAAGAATTGATGCTTTTGAACTGTGGTGTTGGAGAAGACTCTTGAGAGTCCCTTGGACTACAACGAGATCCAACCAGTCCATCTTAAAGGAAATCAGTCCTGGGAGTTCTTTGGAAGGACTGATGGTGAAGCTAAAGCTCCAATATTTTGGCCACCTAACGCGAAGAGCTGACTCACTTGCAAA
The DNA here is from genome assembly GCF_049115385.1 of Moschus berezovskii. NCBI lineage: Eukaryota > Metazoa > Chordata > Mammalia > Artiodactyla > Moschidae > Moschus > Moschus berezovskii. Next base: position 18,266,304 of record NC_142479.1, read on the forward strand.
GATCCTAATGTTGGGAAAGATTGAAGGCAGAAGGAAAAGGACACAGCAGAGGATGAGATGGTTAGATGGCATCACCGACTCAATGGACATGAGTTTGAGTAAATTCCGAGAGTTAGCGATGGACGGGGAAGCCTGGCGTGCTGCGGTTCATGGGGTCACAAAGAGTCAGACATGACTGAGCGACTGAACTGAACTGAATTGATGGCTTTGGTATGGCCTATCTGCTAATGTGTAGCGTTTTGCTCCTGTTTTGCTGATGTACTGGTATGGGGCATCTGGCACCAGAGCTTGCTGCCTTTTGGGTGGGTCTTGAATGTCGAGATGGGAGCCTTTGGGAGAGCTCTCACTGATTAATGTTCCATGGGGGTCAGGAGTTTTCTGAGGGTTCGAAGTCCTGGTCTTGGTTCTCCTACCTCAAGGGTCCGGGCCCAACCCCTTACTGTAGTACCAAGATATTACGAGCCACACAGTACAAAAGACAAAACACCAAGACTATTGGTGAAAGCAATCCTCAAGAGCCCGGAATACTCAGAGAAACTCACACTAAAGTCCTCCAATATTTCTAGGAAGAGATATTGTGTGCCTCTCTTGCGGGAAGTATGAAGTCCACTCAGTCATAGATCTGGCCTTACTCCAGCTTGTGTGTGCATTCCAAGTCGCTTCTGTCGTGTCTGACTCTTTGTGACCATATGTATGGTAGCCTTCCAGGTTCCTCTGTCCATGGGGATTCTCCATGCAAGAATACTGGAATGGGTTGTCATGCCCTCCTCCAGGGGATCTTCCCGCCCCAGGGATCAAACTTGTGTCTCATATGTCTCCTGCATTGGCATGTGAGTTCTTTACCACTAGCGCCACTTAGGAGAAGGCAATGGCACCCCACTCCAGTACTCTTGCCTGGAAAATCCCATGGGCAGAGGAGCCTGGTGGGCTGCAGTCCATGGGGTCGCTAAGAGTCTGACACAACTGAGAAACTTCACTTTCACTTTTCCAGTGTGCTTGCCTGGAGAATCCCAGGGACGGGGGAGCCTGGTGGGCTGCTGTCTATGGGGTCTCACAGAGTCGGACACGACTGAAGCGACTTAGCAGCAGCAGCAGCAGCAGTACCACCTGGGAAGCCCACTCCAATTCGTACCTGCTCCCAAACCCCACAGTTGCCCCTAACATCCACAGTCACACTAATTGTGGATATTTGATCTGCTGCACCTGTGGCTGCTGGAGATAATTCTTTTTCTCTTCTTCAGTCGCAGTCCCTGGTGTTCCTCTTTGGGTTTGGGCCCAGCTCTGCTTATATGTCATCCTCCAGTGACTGATCCCTTCCCAGACATGAGAAGGCCAAGGCTTTTTAGGGCTCACCTGCTCAATTCGGCTAGGGAGAAGGAGGGGTATGGCAGCCACAGTTGGGATGTACTGGGGAATGCTTGTGTCGGTAAAGACCTGCTGGATGTTGTTACAGTCTGAGGGGGCTGGTCTCTCTCCAAGAGGAATTGGCCCCTGGTCATGGGCCCCTAGAAAGAGCCAAGCTACATAGGCTCCCAGCAAAGAGTGGTCAGCAACCTGTGCTTGCTCACAACCTGGTGGTAGCTACCACCTCTGGGATCAGGACTGCATCAGTGATGTTTTGTCCACTGCCTCAGGCGCTTTCTCTGGCTTTGGCAGTGACTTAGGCTTATGCTTCTCCTTCTGGGATTGCAAACCATGGTGTCTAATTCCACCCACTGGGACTCAGACCAGTTTTGGGTTTTGAAGTCCCCTGCTGTGCACTCAGCTGTCTGCTAACACACAGAATTAGTGTGGCACAGCAACAATGACCTCTTGCCACTCTGGGATTCCCAGTCTTTTCCCTGTACTTTCTCAGTTGTTGTACAAGTCCCCTCAGAGTATCCTCATGGCAGCCAACTCTGGTCCTCTCCCTGGGGTCTGACACCAACACCCGAGCCTTGACAACCCGCCCCCATTCTCTGCAGGAGGCAGAGGGACAAGAGTCACTTTTTGAGTGCAAAGTGCTGTTCACAACAATCTCTGTAATGGTTTCTCTCTATTTTGCCTTCTGAGCACCTGTTGTTGCTCTCCCCTCTGCGGTTCCAAACCTCCACCCTGACCTGGTCTGTGAGGGGATTTCTGAGGGCGTCGAAACTTTTCCTCCTTCATGACTCCCTTCCTGGGGCACATATCCTTGTCCTGAAATCCTTTCTCTCCTTTTTATCTTTTGCCCTACATCATTCTAAGCAGATTGACTTGCCTATTTGGGAGTCTGGTGTCTTCTGCTAGCATTCAGATATTGTTTTGTAGGATTTGTTCCATATTTAGATGAAGTTTTGATGAATCTGTGGGAAGGAAGATGATCTCCCTGTCTTATTCACCCATAATCTTCATTTCTATCAAATTTTTAGAATTTTTAACAACTAGAATTGTTTGGTCTTTGTTATTTTTGCTTAATTCTATTACTTAAAATTTTTAAGGAAATTATTTTTGCTTCTTCATCCTATTTGGACATCTTTGAAGGACTTATACAGGCTGTCTAGAAATCCACACAGTAGAAAGGTATTAATGATGTAGATACTTAAAGGGAGAGAGGCAGGAGGTAATGCAGGGTAAGAAGAGAGGAGCTTTTCATTTGCAGACCAAGATCCTGGAAGTTAAGAAAACATGATTCCCCTATGGACAGATATGGAGGTTGATGAGGGTGGAGGCAGTGATCAAGCCCATTTTCTCCTATCCACTTTACTTGATTCCTTTCTAGTGGTTCATAAACTGGGAGAAAGCCAATGGAAACCAAGCAGGACAAAAATGATACTTAGAGCTCAGTGAAGGACACAGAACAACTTTTGTTCTATGTCAAAAGCTTAGGAGGGTCTATTTCTAAGTGGTCATGAATGCTGCTTATTGATAAATGTGGAGTTTCATTTTCCTAGGGACAGTGAATAGCATTCCTCATTGGGAGCCTGATTTCAGGCCGGTGTTGAATAATTGCTGGGTTGCTGAAAGTATCCAAGGAGGAGCTCTCCCTCCACTTCACTGCTTGGCTCCTCTCTCCTCCCAGCTACTTCAAGCTCTTGTAAACAGCATTCATTTTCAATTACAAGCTAAGAAATGTGATTGTGAAGCCAAGGTGCCAAGTTTCTGGAGAGGGACTGCTAGGGAGGCTGCATGATCTCATTCTGGTTTGTAACTTGCTGGTGGGGTTGGGTTGAGTAATCACCGAAGAACAGATCAGAATGCACCTGCTGTAAGAAGAGAAACAGTGATGGGATGCCACTCAGAGACTAGGTTGTGAAAGACTGTGATGTCCTTCTTGCTCACTCTGGCACTGCTCACTTGCTCTGATGAAGCAAGTTGCCATTTGTGAGCTACTGTCTGGAGAGGATGATGTGACAAAGACCTGAGAGTGACCTTTTGACCAGCGGCCAGTCAGGAACTGAGACCCTCTGCCCAACAGGCTGGGGCGAACTGAGTCCTGCCAACAACCTTTTCAATGAGACTGAAGAGAATCCTTCTCTGTCCTGCAGTTTTACAAAGATTGCAGTCCCAGAATATCCTGACTGCAGCCTCACAAGAGTTGCTGAGCCAAATACCAGGACCAGCTCAGCCTCACTCAGGCCCCAGACACACCGAAACCCTGAGATAAGAAAGATTGACTCAGTGGGAGAGGGCGAGGGTGGGATGATTTGGGAGAATGGCATTGAAACATGTATGTTATCATATGTGAAACGAATCACCAGTCCAGGTTCGATGCATGATACAGGATGCTCGGGACTGGTGTACTGGGATGAACCAGAGGGATGGGATGGGGAGAGAGGTGGGAGGGATGTTCAGGATGGGGAACACATGTACACCCGGGGCAGATTCATGTCAACGTATGACAAAACCAATACAATATTGTAATTAGCCTCCAATTAAAATAAATAAATTAAAAAATAAAATAAAAAAATAAATAAAAGAAAGGTTGATACATTTGGTACAGAGTGTAGGTGGCCAATCCTCCACCTCACTTCACTCAGATCTCTTCTAAAATGTCTCCTAACACATCCAAAACCAACCAAACCCACAAAACTGATCACACATTATCCTCTAGCCACTTACCCATCTTTATTTTCATTCTGGAAATTATCACCACTTACACTTACTCACCGACTCTGTGGACATGAGTTTGAGTGAACTCTGGGAGTTGGTGATGGACGGGGAGGCCTGGCGTGCTGTGATTCATGGGGTCGCGGAGAGTCAGACACAACTGAGCGACTGAACTGAACTGAACACTTACGTATTTATTAGCTGGATTCCCTACCAGAATGAAAATTCAATGAATACCATGTCTGTCAATTTGTTGGTAAAAATAAAGATTATATATTTGCACTGATGGTGGCTAGATTTATTTGAAAAAATAGATATTGTAGGGCTGCTTTATACCAGATCCATTGACCCTAGGTTTTCTATACCTTTTCCCTGGTATCTGGGTCAATTAATTTAGTCTCTTGGTTAATTATTTTTCTTGTTATTGTTACGAAATTGCTGTTTCTATGCCTTTATCTGAGTTTTTAATTAAAATGCCAATATTTTGTCAAGGCCAGACCTTATATGTACATGCTTGATTGAAGTCCAGCATAGGAAGATCATAATTATTTGAAAAGTTCTTACCTTGCTTTGTGATGAAGTCTAACTTCCTGCTACTTTCCTCAATTGGCCTTAGCATTTTGTTCTCAGAAATAATAATAACATATCTATTCAGTTTCCACAAGCATAGTTCTTTTGTTGTTGTTTTGTTGCTAAGTCATGTCCGACTCTTTTGCAACTCTGTGACGTGTAGCCCACCAGGCTCCTCTGACCATGGAATTTCCCAGGCAAGAATACTGGAGTAGGGTGCCATTTCTTTCTCCACAAGCATAGTTCTAATTGTTCCATTAACTGTATTTCTTTGGCTGTGAGTTTTGCTTATTGAATTTATTGTCTCGTTTTTAAACTAAAGACTTATCTTAGACGTTTGGTGTTTCCTCATTTGATGTTCGCTTTTGCAACTGAGACTGCAATTCAACTTTCTGCTTCTTTAAAGGAGGTGTGGGAACTACTGCTGAGGCTCACTGTCCCCAGGTTTCCACTGGGAGGGGCAGGCCCACAGCACCATTAGCCAGGTCTCCAGGGATCATCTCCTACATCACCTAAGCTAGAACTTTCCTGTGTGTCTGCCTGAAGCTCCCATAGTCACTCTTCTCATCTCAGAGAAGTTGCTTCTACCCCTGCTGTACATGTGTGTGTGCGGTCAACAGTGATAAATTAGCCCGGCCACTTTTCTACGCTCATGAGAGACACCAGAGATAGATCAACTCTGAACATGGATCATCTGTATTTTTCTTCCCATCTTTACAGCTGGGTTCTTCCACAGGAGTCCTGACTTCTAGCTCGCTCTCAAGTCTATCTCATCCATTTGTTGTCTGTTTCTGGCCCACAAGGTATATCAATTCTCATGTGAAAACCTTTGTGCTTTAATTCTTATGTATGCATTTATGTGTATATATTTTGCAAATATAAAATAAGACTGTATTACCAGGTATACATATGTATATGTAGTCAGCTTGGCTGCCATTTTGAAACCAGTATATCTACTGCCTTTCTTTCAGTCCTTCAAATATTTGAAGATAATTATCATGTTCTCCCTTATTCTCACCACCTTATTCTAAAAATATCATGTTCCTTTAACAATTCTAATCGACAATGATTTTCGGACTCTTAATCACCTCCCTCCTCTATTCCAGTAGACATATAAGATTCATTTAGTAGCACTGTATAGATCCCAGTGTGAGAGGAATACTCAAAATATTCCTTCTGATAAGGAGAGACTATTCCTTCTAGTAATATATATATTTTTCCTATTACTGCTAAGTCCGGTTTATCTTTTTAAACTATATATGCCTACAACTGGCTCATAATAACCTTCCCACTCTTCTTCCACGCTTTAAATACATAAACTCTACCAAGTGACAGCGCCCTTCCTCTACCTGTGTAATTGACCACTAACTACCATGAAAGACTTCATACTAATTTCTGCTGAGTTTCACCATGTTAGTTTTAACCTCCTCACACTCTCTTGAAATGCATTAGGCTATGCAGAAACACTAGCTTAAGTTTTTTCTTATGTTTGCTAAGCTGACTAGATCCTCTGATGAACTGATCCCTAGTGAGTTGTTTTCCTTCCATCTATGGGACATGTTTTCCTCTCTTATTAACCTTTCCAGAGAGCATACTATATTAGCTTCTTCATCTGAATCCCACTTGTGCTTACTTGGATTATGTCATCCATTCACTGGACAAAGATTTATCAAAGGCCAGCTCTGTGCCCAGAGTCACACTGGTCACTGGCTACACAGAAATAAACAAACATGGTCTTGACCTCATGGAACATATGGTGTGGCACTCACAGCTTTATAATTGTGGTAGACTTGCTATTATCCCTATAATGTTTGTTTTTTATACAGTCATTATTTTTTTTTTAAATATAACCATTTTATAAAGGAAAAAGAGCAAAATGTTAACTGTAGAATCTAGATGGTGAACAGATGTACATTCTATTTCACTGTACATTTCTTTATACTTTTTTATATATTGGAAATTTTTCATGGTAAAATTTTGGGGAAAAACTGCATATCTTTCACAAGCTTTATTTCTTTTATAACACTCAACCATGGGATTGTACAAATCTCTTTTTAAAGCTCTTTAGATAACTTTTCTTGATTTTATGAATGTCCATGTATTAACGCCTTGATCTCCCAGGGTTCCTGGGAGAAGCAGTCACATAATATCAATAGAAAGAACACTCACAGTGAAGATGACTGAAACTCAGAACTCAGCACCTCTTGGCTCTGTGCACACTGACAACATCGCTTTATGTCTCTAAGCCTTGATTTTTCTCATCCCTTAAATGGGATAGCATTCACGCCCTAAATTGCTGTGAATTAGAATATTTAAACTACATCTGCCCCTCTTCTACCACTTTCTCTGCTTAGCCACCTTGGACATAACCATTATTTCCTTCCTTACAAATCTGATTTAAGCAATTAATGCCCATTCATGTTCTTTATTTAACTTTTGAAGAATAAAATTCTTAGAAACTCACATCTCTAACGTATTATTAGATGTTTTTGTCTAGCAAATAATATATCAGAAGAAGTGAATTCATCTATCACCTTCGAATTTATTTTTGTTCAGGTATGGGATTGATATTAAATAAACACCATTCATACCCAAAGCAGGTGGTCTGAAACTGCTGCTACTTTGTAAAAGCTTACTGCCAATGGCTGTCTTAGTTCAGTATGTTTATACTATTGCTTGTGTCTTGATTCCTCTGTCTACAGTGTTAGCTTTGCTTTCTGAGACTACAAAAGACTTGCACTTCTTCAGACTGAGCTCAATGTCACATCATCTAGTGAAAGCTTCCTGAGTCCCTTCCTCCAGCTTTTACTCATGATGTTTCGACTGTCTTGTGTCATATCTTGAAATACCTTACATCACTTAATACTAGATGGTCAGCACCATGTAGCCAGAGGAAAACACTCTTTTATTTTTCTGGTTCCAAGTTATAAGACTGGGAACAGTCAGTAGGCATTTGTTGGAGATGAATGCTTGTGGAGAAAAATGACTAGAGTCCATTGTCCTTGGGCATCAGGTTTCATCCTCTAAGAAATGAGAGAGATATCCAGACATCTTAGAAAACAAATATGAGCACCAAAACGCTATGATTCTTGGATTTTTGTATTGTTACGCCCTACTCTTTGCAACCCCATGGACTGCAGCATGCCAGACTTCCCTGTCCTTCACCATTTCCCAGAGTTTGCGGAAACTCGTGTCCATTGAGTCAGTGATGCAATTCAACCATCTCATCCTGTGTCGTCCCCTTCCCCTCCCACCTTCAATCTTCCCCATCATCAGGGTCTTTTCCAATGAGTCAGCTCTTCGCATCAGGTAGCCAAAATATTGGAGCTTCATATTACGTTACTTAAACGCAGTAGACGTTTTTAAAATTTCAAGTATTAATCTTAATGCTAGAGCTTTATGTATGGTTAGAAGCTTCTTGATATTTAAGCAACTGGGATTTGGATGTGCATACAGCCCCTTTCTCTGACTCTTTGCCTTTAATTTCATCAAGGATATGACTGAGTTGATGTATTTACAACTCCTGACATATCCCACACTCCAAAGAAATAAATTTCTTCTCATCATCGCCTTAACCTCCATCTCCCAGGTTTAAATGCCTTAGAACACTCCTTCTGTCTTGTGTCCCAACCCTGAAGAAGGTTGAGTGGATTCACGTATTCTGGAGGCTGCTGGGTCTCTACAGAAGTATTACAATGATGTTGACTTTCTGAGCCTCAGACCCTTTAATCCTCCAACTGTTGCTGGGTCCAGTTGCTTGGAAAACATTTAAATTTTAGTCTAAGATACTGTGTGTTCTCATTCATTATTGGGGAGAGTCAACAACATTCAGTAATAAAGAGGAAGCATGTCATTAAGGTTTAAAATCTCATATTTCATCCCTCTCTCCTCACCTTTAAATTCCAGCCATGCTGAACATACCGAATATTCTCAATACACTACACTGTCATTCAATTCATTTCCTCTACTTTGCACATTTTTAAAATCCTCTCTACCTTATTTTTCTGCTAAAGTAGAGTCATACTCTGTGTCTCATCTAAAAATATCAACTCCTACAAAAGTCTCCTGATTCTCCTATTATAACACTTGATATTCTCTTTGGCAATTATTTGATTATATGAAGGAAAGTTATGACCAACCTAGATAGCATATTAAAAAGCAGAGACATTACTTTGCCAACAAAGGTCCATCTAGTCAAGGCTATGGTTTTTCCAGGGGTCATGTATGGATGTGAGAGTTGGACTGTGAAGAAAGCTGAGTGCCGAAGAATTGATGCTTTTGAACTGTGGTGTTGGAGAAGACTCTTGAGAGTCCCTTGGACTGCAAGGACATCCAACCAGTCCATTCTAAAGGAGATCAATCCTGGGTGTTCACTGGAAGGACTGATGCTAAAGCTGAAACTGCAATACTTTGGCCAACTCATGCGACAAGTTGACTCATTGGAAAAGACTCTGATGCTGGGAGGGATTGGGGCGGGAGGAGAAGGAGACGACAGAGGATGAGACAGCTGGATGGCATTACCGACTCAATGGACACGAGTTTGAGCGAACTCCGGGAGTTGGGGATGGACAGGGAGGCCTGGCGTGCTGTGATTGATGGGGTGGCAGACAGTCGGACACGACTGAGCAACTGAACTGAACTGAACTGATGTTCTCTTCACTTACATATACATTTCTTGGAAGAAGACACCGTCTTTCTTATTTATTGTTTTATCACTAAAGCTCACTAAAGTGCCTGACAGGAGTACATTGCTTCTGTATCTACTGAATGAATTAATGAATCTAGGAGACCCTTCTCTCATAGAAGCTGAAATGTTATAGCATACAAAAGATAAGCGCACAAATAAGCAGTATAGTCATGCCTTCTGTTTACACTTCCCAAGTAATCTGTGTAGTTAGCATTGTTTCTCCTACTTTCACAAAGGAAATTTTAGACTTAGAAGATGTGTCACTTACCAAGATGACTGTACAGGTAGAAAGTGGCCAAGCAAAGAGTTGTACTCTAGTCTTCGATAGCAAAGTAAGTTTCCCCTATATAATGTTGCAGCAATATATATGAAGCAAGTGTTACAAAATCAACTGTGTTTTATAAATGGAAGAATTCACTTCTAAATGAGATGACATTTGAACTTGAACCTGAAAAATAAATCAGCTTTTTTCTTAAAGAATTATTTTCAATTATGAAAACATGATCAAAGAACCCCTATGTGTTATAATAAATTCGATGAATATAGACATATTTAATACAAAAGTCAAGGTTCACCTCACTTTTGCTTTAACTACATTCCTAAGAAACAGCAATCACAAACCGTATCTGTGTATATAAACATGAAATGTTGGTTTTATTTGTTTTAAAAAAAAACCACACTATGACTACTGTTCTGCAGATTTTTTTTTTTACTTCAGTGCCACTTAGACAAACTTCTATCTGACATATTTATACTTACCTACTGCACTTTTAGCTACTGCATTTCGATTTTTTTGGTAGGTATTTTCCATAATTTTCTTAATCAATCTACTATTTAGATGACTTTTTGTTTCTCCTCTAAAAATATTTCTGCAATAATACTTTTGTATACACATCTCCTAAATTTCATTAAAGATTTTTTTCTCTATCAGTTCCTAAAAATAGAATTTCTTGTGTCATATGTTACATACATTTTAAATTTTCAACAAAACTGACCAAAATGCAGAGAATGTGAAAAGTTGGGATGGGAAGGCAAAAAAGATATTCAAGCTCAGGAAAGTCACATAAATAAAGGTACTGAGAAGCATAAGTCACAATCCTTTATTTCTTCCAAGAAGTTTCAGCATTTTGTCCATTTGTGTGAGCTCAAATGAAAATTTCCAGCTCCTGGAAAGTGATCACATGTTATTTGTCTGTCTTTCTTTATCCTCCTTCTTTCTCTTCAGGGATGGAGTCCTCAGAGGTCAAACACTCTCATTAGTAATCTTACCAGTGTAACCCCTGTTTGCTGCCCATTGTTTTTTAACCTCAGTGACTCCTTACCACGCACAGACTCCCATTGTGCTACGCACACTTTCCAGATGAAACCAAAGGCTTAATTCAACTGTAGTCAAAGAAAAATAATTCTGCACAATTTCACATACATACACACACTAACAGTCCACTAACAGTCCACTTTCCAGCAACTGAAACTTAAAACTGAGTGATTATGATATGAGATGCTTTTAAAAACTGTCTCCTTGCCTTCAGTTTTATTAAAGGCACAGATGTGCAGTCACACTTAATGGTGTTTACTTGGAAACACACAATGTATACCCTTGGAAATGCATCTCTCACCTTATGGTGAACAAAAGGGCATTTCAACTTCATGTAGTCTGACTGCCTGCTTAAATTTAGGTCTGCACTCAAATGGGAAAAATACTTAAGTATCAGTCATCTTGGAATCCAAAGGACTTATTCACTGAGTATGTGGGGCTCTATTCATACATGATTTATGTCTTTGCATATAAGAGAGTGGGGGCTGCTTGTGTGTTGCTCAGAGAACCATCAACTGCCTCTCCTGAGTAGTTTATATAATATCAATATTTATCAAAGTAAGCCAAGAATTGTGACATATTCTCTGAATTTTAAATACTACCTTTACATTAATAGCTCCTTCACCCATAGAAGGGAGCACAACAAATTAAAAAGGTTGTGCAAATCTAAAGTGGTTCTCTTCATCTCTGGTGTGTTCGATACAATGTGAAGCTTTGGCTGAAATTACTGATTTCTGTCGTGGACATTGTTCATGACTAACACATAGCAGGTATTTAAAAATGTATTTGTGGAGTAAAGAGAAAAAAGCAAACATTGCTGTCACTTTTCACAAAGGAAAAAGAAGTTTGCTCACTGACTGTATTCTTTTAAGATATATTAACTGAGTAACCACTAAGCATTTTAACCTTGAATGACACAATTATTATTTGGAATGATCTTCTAGCCATATGTTTAAATAATAAAAGATATAACAAAGAAAAGCCCTGTATTCTCAACTAAAGGTTGAATAAAAGTGTTCTGGAGATTCAGAAGAAGGATCAACTAATTCTGCACAGAGAAGTTTATAAATGATTATGTTTGTAGGAGTTCAATAACCTTGTGGTGAATAGAGAAGGGAATTTTAGGAAGAAGTGATGTCACAAACAAAAGAAACATAAAAGACTGCAGAAATGGGGTGTGTTGCTATGAATAATTAGATAACTTGTCAATAATGATAGATAAATTTGAAACTTTTCTGTTAGAATTGAATTGTAAAAGGCTTTATACACTCAACCAGTGAGGTATTAACTTCTTTTGAAAGCAAGAGAAGACCCTCATAAAATTTTAAACTTGGACGTGACATAATTAGATGACCCTTAGTGATATATCTACATACCATCTGGTGAAGAAGGACAGAGAGGAGATTACAAATGGAGTTGCACTTGTTTATCAAGTGCTCAGCTTTCTTTATGGTCCAACTCTCACATCCACACATGACTACTGGAAAAACCATACTAGGTAATAGAGAGATCCTAGGTCCTAACTTATGGTGATTTCAGTGTGTAACTGGAAGATGATGGGAGTATATTTAAATATTTCATACTACATATAGTTAATTCATTAAGTTTTCAAATAATATTATAGGCATAGATAGATACAGATATGTACTTCTGCATATAAAGGACTTGAATCACTTGAGTTTAAGATAAAAGAACAGAGGATGACTTTATAAAGTTCATAGTTTAAGATGGAATGCAGAGGAAAGCAATCATCATGAATTAAGAAAAGGAATAGAGAGGTGGTCCCAAGATGGCAGAGGAATATGACAGGGAGACCACTTTCACCCCCACAAATTCATCAAAAGATTATTTGAATGTTGAGCAACTTCCACAAAACAGCCTCTGAATGTTGGTGAAGGACAACAGTCACCCAGAAAGGCAGTCCATTCTGCCTTTCTGGGTAGGACAAAAATATAAAAGATAAAAACAGACAAAAGATTTAGGGGTGGAGACTCAACCTGGGGAGGGAATCCTGAAGGACAACTTTCCACACAGTAGAAAACCCTATCACAGGTGGGTTTGTGGGGAGTTTTGGAATCTCAGGGGGCAACATAATCGGGATCTATCCTAGATTTTTGATCTTTAAATTTTGGTATTTGTTATAAATTTTGTACCTTTAAGAATCTAATCTTCAGTATTCAATTTCACTTAGGGATTTGATTACTGGCTTGATTGCTCGCTCCCCTTTTGACTCTCTCCTTTCTCCTCCAGGTCACCTCTATCTCCTTCCTCTCCCTTCTCTTCTCTACTTAACTCTGGATCTCTCTGGGTGTTCCAGGCTGCGGAGAGCACTTAAGGACTTCTTTACTGGTTAATTGCTCTCTCCCCTTTTGACTCCCCCTCTTCTCCTCCTGGTCATCACTATCTCCCTCCTCCCTCTTCCCTTCTCCATGTAATTCTGTGAATCTCTCTGGGTGTCCCTTGCCATGAAGAATTGTTTTACCATTAACCTAGATGTTTTATTATCTATACTGTATGTATGTACTGTATGTCTTGATGCTACTGTAAGAGAAGGACTGATATTCAGAGGCAGGAGGCTTAACTTCAAAACTTGAAAACATCAGAGAACCCCTGATCCAGGGAACATTAATAGACAAGAGCTCACCCAAAAGTCTCCATACCTACAATGAAAACAAGAGGCATCCAAGAGCTGACAAGATCCAGTGCAAGACAGACCATGCTGATTCTCCAGAAAAACAGGAACACAACCCCGAGCATTAAAAGACAGGCTGCCCAAAGCCATGCCAAACCCCAAAACTCACTACTGGACACTACATTGCACTCCAGAGAGAAGAGATCCAGTTCCACCCACCAGAACACAGATGCAAGCTCACTCAACCAAGAAACCTTGACAAACCAATAGTTCAACCCCACCCACAGGGAGCAGACTCCGCAGAAAAGAGGAGCCATGAGCTTCCAGGCTACAGAAAGGGCACCCCAAACACAGTAATCTAAGCAAAATTAAAAGGTAGAGAAATATTCAGCAGGTAAAAGAACATGATAAATACCCACCAAAGCAAACAAAAGAGGAGGAGATAGGGAAAATTTAGAAAAATGATACTAAAGATGATAGAAAATCTTGAAAACAAAATGGAGTTACAGATAAATTACAGTTACAGACTAGAGACAAGGATTGAGAAGATGCAAGAAATGTTTAACAAGGACCTAGAAAAAATTAAGAAAAGTCAATATATAATGAATAATGCAATAATGGAGATCAAAGCACTCTGGAGGGAACCAACAGTAGAATAACTGAGGCAGAAGAGAAGATAAGTGAGGTGGAAGATAGAATGGCGGAAATAAATGAAGCAGAGAGGAAAATATAAAAAAAGAATGAGAAGAAATGAGGACAAGCTCAGAGACCTCCGTGACAATGTTAAACACCCAACATTCAAATCAAGTGTCACAGAAGAAGACAAAAAGTAAGGCCATGAGAAAATACTTGAGGAGATAATAGTTGAAAACATCCCTAAAATGCGGAGAAGGCAATGGCAAGCCACTCCAGTACTCTTGCCTGGAAAATCCCATGGATGGAGGAGCCTGGTGGGCTGCAGTCCGTGGGGTCGCTAAGGGTCGGACACGACTGAGCGACTTCACTTTCACTTTTCACTTTCACACATTGGAGAAGGAAATGGCAACCCACTCCAGTGTTCTTGCCTGGAGAATCCCAGGGATGGGGCAGCCTAGTGGGCTTCCGTCTATGGGGTCACACAGAGTCGGACACGACTGAAGTGACTTAGCAGCAGCAGCAGCAGCATCCCTAAAATGGGGAAGGAAATAGCCACCCAAGTCCAAGAAACCCATAAAGTCCCAAACAGGATAAACCCAAGGCAAAACACCCAAGACACATATTAAACTAACAAAGAGCAAATGTTAAAAGCAGTAAGGGAAAAGCAACAAATAACACACAAGGGAATCCCTATAAGAGTAACAGATGATCTTTCAATAGAAAATATTTTTCAGGCCAGAAAGGAATGGCAGGACATACTTAAAGGGATGGAAGAGAAAAACCTACAACCAAGATTACTCTATCCAGCAAGGTTCTCATTCAGATATGAAAGAGAAATCAAAAGCTTTACAGACAAGCAAAAGCTGAGAAAATTCAGCACCACCAAACAAGCTCCTCAACAACTGTTAAAGAATCTTCTCTAGACTGGAAGAACAGAAGATGTCTATAAAATTGAACCCAAACCAACAAAGTAAATGGTAACAGGATCATACTTATCAACAATTACCTCAAATATAAATGGGTTAAATGCCGCAACCAAAAGATAAAGACTGGCCAAATGGATACAAAAACAAGACCCCCATATATGTGGTCTACAAGAGGCCTGCCTCAAACCAAGGGACACATTCAGACTGAAAGTGAAGAAATAAAGAGCTGGAAAAAGATATTTCATGCAAATGTAGATCAAAGAAAGCAGGAGTAGCAATATTCATATCAGGTAAAATAGGCTTTGAAATAAAGACCATGAAAAGATAAAAAAGAAGAATACTACATAATGATCAAAGGATCAATTCAAGAAGAAGAGATAACAATTATAAATATATATGCACCCAACATAGAAGCACCTCAATACATAAGGCAAATACTAGCAAGTATGAAAGCGGAAATTAACAGTAACACAATAATAGTGGGGAACTTAAGTACCCCACTCACACCTATGGATAGATCAACCAAACAGAACATTAGCAAGGAAACACAAGCTTTAAATGATACAATGGTCCAGTTAGACCTAATTGATATCTAGAGGGCATCTCACCCCAAAACAATGACTTTCACCTGTTTTCTCAAGTGCACACGGAACATTCTGCAGTTTATTTCTTATCCTGGGCCATAAATCTAGCCTTGATAAATTTAAAAAAAAATGAAATCATTTCAATCATCTTTTCTGATCACAATGTGGTAAGATTAACTGTCAACTACAGGAAAAAAATACTAATAAAAATAAAAGCATATGGAGGCTAAACAACACACTTCTGAATAACCAAAAGATCATGAAAGAAATAAAAAAGGATATAAAAATATTCACAGAAACAAACGAAAATGAAAACATGACAACAAAAAAACTATGGAATTTAGTAAAAGCAGTGCTAAGAGGAAGGTTCAGAGCAATGCAAGCTTACCTCAAGAAATAAGAGAAACATCAAATAAATAACCTAACTTTACACCTAAAGCAACTAGAAACAGAAGAAAAGAAGAACCTCGAAGCTAGTAGAAGGAAAAAAGTCATAAAAATCGGAGCAGAAAGAATTGAAAAAAAAACGAAGGAGACTATAGCAAAAATCAGCAAAACTAAAAGCTGATTCTTGAGATGATAAATAAAATAGACAAGCCATTAGCCACACTCATCAAGAATAAAAGGGAGAAGAATCAAATCAACAAAATTAGAAGTGAAAATGGAGAAATCACAACAGACAACACAGAAATACAAAGGATCATAAGAGACTACTAATTATAGGCCAATAAAAATGGACAACTTGGAAGAAATTGACAGATTCTTAGAAAAGATTAACCTTCCAAAATTGAACGAGGAAGAAATAGAAAATTTTAACAGACCCATCACAAGCACAGGAATCGAACTTCAATCAAAAATCTTCCAACAAACAAAAACTCAGGACCAGTGGACCAAATTCTACCAAAACTTTAAAGAAGAGCTAAGACCTATCCTACTCACTCTTCCAGAAAATTGCAGAGGAAGGTACACTCCCAAACTCATTCTACGATGCCATCATCACCCTAATATCAAAACCAGACAAAGATGCCACCAAAAAAGAAAACTACAGAACAATATTACTGATGAACATAGATATAAAAATCCACAACAAAATTCTAGCAAACAGAATCCAACAACATATTAAAAAGATCATACTTCATGACCAAGTGGGCTTTATCCCAGGGAAGTAAAAATTCTTCAATATTTGCAAATCAATCAATGTTATACACCACATTAACAAATTGAAAGATAAAAGCCATATGATTATCTCAATAGATGCAGAGAAAGCCTCTGACAAAATTTAACACCCATTTATGACAAAAACCCTCCATAAAACAGGCATAGAAGGAACATACCTCAACATAATAAAAGCCATCTGCAACAGACCCAGAGCAAACATTATCCTCAATGGGGAAAATTAGAAAGCATTTCCTCTAAAATAAAAAACAAAACAAGACAACTCTCACCATTACTATTCAACATAGTTTTGGAAGTTTTAGTCACAGCAACCGGAGAAGAAAAAGAAATAAAAGGGATCCAGACTGGAAAAGAAAAAGTAAGACTCTCACCGTTTGCAGATGACACAATCTTCTACATAGAAAACCCTAAAGACACCACCAGACAATTACTAGAGCTAATCAATAAATACAGTAAAGTTTCAGGATATAAAATTAATACACAGAAATCCCTTGCATTCCTATATACTAACAGTGAGAAAACAGAAAGAGAATTTAAGGAAACAATCCCATTCACCATGATAATGAAAAGAATAAAATATGTAGGAATAAATATACCTAATGAAACAAAAGACCTATATATAGAAAACTATTAAACACTGATGAAAGAAATAAAAGGTGACACAAATAGATGGAGAAATATGCCATGTACACGAGTCAGAATAATCAATATATTGAAAATGAGTATACTACCTAGGCAATCTATAGATTCAATGCAATCCCTATTCTGCTTTTTCACAGAATGAGAGCAAATAATTTCACAATTTGCATTGAAACACACAGAAAAAATGAATAGCCAAAACAATATTGAAAAAGAAGAACAGAACTGGAGGAATTAACCTGCCTGGCTTCATACTACACTGCAGAGTTACAGTCATCAAGACAGTATGGTACTGGCACAAAGACAGAAATATAGATCAATGGAACAAAATATAAAGACCAGAGATAAATCGATGCACCTATCGACACGTTATCTTTGACAAAAGAGGAAAAAATATACAATAGAGAAAAGACAATCTCTTTAACAAGTGATGCTGGGAAAAATGGTCAACCACCTATAAAAGAATGAAACTGGAACACTTTTTTTTTTAATTGGAGGCTAATTACTTTACAATATATATTGGTTGGTTTTGCCATACACTGACATGAATCAATTTGATTTGCATTTCTCTAATTATTAGTAATGTTGAACATCTTTTCATGTGTCTTCTGACCATCTGTATATTTTCTTTGGAAAGTCTACATAGGTCTTCTGTACGTATTTGATTGGATTGTTTACTTGTTTTTGATATTGAGCTATATGTTCAGTTCAGTTCAGTTGCTCAGTCGTGTCTGACTCTTTGCAACCTCATGAAACACAGCACGCCAGGCCTCCCTGTCCATCACCAACTCCCAGAATTTACCCAAACTCATGTCCTTTGAGTCAGTGATGTCATCTAACCATCTCATCCTCTGTCATCCCCTTTGCCTCCTGCCTTCAATATTTCCCAGCATCAGGGTCTTTTCAAATGAGTCAGTTCTTTGCATCAGGTGGCGAAAATATTGGAGATTCAGCTTCAACATCACGCCTTCCAATGAACACCCAGGACTGATTTCCTTTAGGAAGGACTGGTTGGATCTCCTGGCAGTCTAAGGAGCTCTCAAGAGTCTTTTCCAACACCACAGTTCAAAAGCATCAATTCTGCATTCAGCTTTCTTTATAGTTCAACTCTCACATCCATACTGGACTACTGGAAAAACCATAGCCTTGACTAGACGGAATTTGTTGACAAAGTAATGACTCTGCTTTTCAATATTCTGTCTACGTTGGTCATAACTTTCCTTCCAAGGAGTAAGCATATTTTAATTTCATGGCTGCAATCACCATCTGCAGTGATTTTGGAGCCCCCCAAAATAAAGTCAGTCACTGTTTCCACTGTTTCCGCATCTATTTGCCATGAAGTGATTGGACCAGATGCCATGATCTTAGTTTTCTGAATGTTGAGCTTTAAGCCAACCTTTTCACTCTCTTCTTTCACTTTCACCAAGAGGCTCTTTAATTGTTCCTTCCTTTCTGCCCTAAGGGTAGTGTCATCTGCATATCTGAGGTTATTGATATTTCTTCCGGCAATCTTGATTCCAGCTTGTGCTTCTTCCAGCCCAGCGTTTCTCATGATGTACTCTCCATATAAGTTAAATAAGCAGGGTGACAATATACAGCCTTGACGTACTCCTTTTACTATTTGGAACCAGTCTGTTGTTCCATGTCCAGTTCTAATTGTTGCTTCCTGACCTGCATACAGGTTTCTCAAAGGGAGCTCAGGTGGTCTCATATTTCCATCTCTTTCAGAATTTTCCACAGTTTATTGTGATCCACACAGTCAAAGGCTTTGGCATAGTCAATAGAGCAGAAATAGATGTTTTTCTGGAACTCTCTTGCTTTTTCCATGATCCAGCGGATGTTGGCAATTTGTTCTCTGGTGCCTCTGCTTTTTCTAAAACCTACTTGAACATCTGTAAGTACATGGTTCACATATTGCTGAGGCCTGGCATGGAGAGTTTTGAGCATGACTTTACTAGCGTGTGAGATGAGTGCAATTGTGCGGTAGTTTGAGCATTCTTTGGCATTGCCTTTCTTTGGGATTGGAATGAAAACTGACCTTTTCCAGTCCTGTGGCCACTGCTGAGTTTTCCAAATTTGCTGGCATATTGAGTGCAGCACTTTCACAGCATCATCTTAAAGGATTTGAAATAGTTCAACTGGAATTCCATCACCTCCACTAGCTTTGATCATAGTGATGCTTTCTAAGGCCCACTTGACTTCACATTCCAAGATGTCTGGCTCTAGGTGAGTGCCCACACCATCGTAATTATCTTGGTCATGAAGATCTTTTTTGTACAGTTCTTTTCTGTATTCTTGCCACCTCTTCTTAATATCTTCTGCTTCTGTTAGGTCCATAACATTTCTGTCCTTTATCGAGCCCATCTTTGCATGAAATGTTCCTACAAGGCTTAGGTCTAACTATTTTCTCCTGCAGATAATTATTCTGAGCCACCCAGACTATGGGGATCTTGCTCAGTTATCATGAATTCCAAACAGCTCTATATCTTCATTTTATTTGTTATATACAAAATCTTTTCTCCAAAATGAATATAACGTTTTTAAAGAAGAATTGTTAATGCAACAAATTTTATAATCCCCAAAGACCTTAGTAGAATAATTTCATTATAGAAAACACATCTTACATGTGCCATGCTCTCCCCTGTGAATTTCTCACACATCTCATTTGTTCTTCATAAAAACAACCTACACAGTTTCTCTTATTTTATACAATTCAAAACCGAGTCCTAGAGAGTTTTAAATGCAATTCCTGAGGTCACTGTGCTTAAACCACACAGATGTCAACCTACAAGTTCTCCTCAGGCCCAGAACAATTTCATGTAGATTCTTTTGCTTGACTCAGGTACCAAAGAAGTAGATGTAAAGAAGTAGATGTTATGGACAATCTGAATACAGCACCTGGATGGATAGGGTTGCTTTCCTGATGATTTACACTTTTAAATAAAATAATAAAACCCTTGGCTGGACAGCTTCACAGCCCCAGGCCTGCGAGGTGATCACTGTGGTTCCAAACACACTTAGATTCCCGCTCAAGTAGTCATTCAGCTATTAGAATGGAAGGGATAGGATTCCAGGTTCCCTGATCTTAAGGCTCCATCAAGTACTTCTAGCTAACTTTGTGACGAATAAAGTGATGAACAGAGGGGAAATGTGATAAAGATGATGAACCTAATAACAAACATCACCATTAACATTTATTGAGTTCTCATCATGTGCTGGGCACCAAGAAAATACTTTCCAAACATCATTTCTTTTTTTTTTAACATTCAAAATATAACTTTAGGAGAAGGAACAAGATGGCAGAGGAATAGGACAGCGAGACCACTCTCTCCCCCACAAATTCATCAAAAGAACATTTGAACGCAGAGTAAAGTCCACAAAACAACTTCTGAATGCTGACAAAGGACATCAGGCACCCAGAAAGGCAGCCCATTGTCTTTGAAAAGAGGTAGGAAAAAACATAAAAGATAAAAAGAGAGACAAAAGAGGTAAGGACGGAGCTCCGTCCCGGGAAGGGAGGCTTTAAAAAGAGAGGTTTCCAAACACCAAGAAACACTCTCACTGACGAGTCTGTGCCGAGCCTTGGAACCTCAGAGGGCCACATAACCGGGAGGAAAAAGAAAGAAATAATTAAAATTAAAACCCACAGATTACCAGCCAAACAGTAACTCCCAGTGGAGAAGCAGCACAGACTCCTGCATACGCAATTAGCAAGCAGGGGCTGGGCAGGGAGGAGCCGGCTGAACTGCTTAGAGAGAGGACTGGGCTTGAATGCCCCAAGAACAATCTGAGAGAACTAACTGGGGATAGCAAAGCAGACTGGGATAGCTTCCCCACGAAAAGGCAGAAAGCTTTAACCTAAGACTATGCCACTCACAGGACAAACGGCTGGGCAGAGCGAGCCGGCTGCAGTCGGCCCATCCCCCATCCCCTGCCGAGACAGGCAGGGAGGTCAACCAGAGCCGGAGGGGCAACCGCAGCCCCAGAAAGGCATCCGATAAAAATTGCAGGCAGGCTTGTTGCTAATCAAGACTTCTTGTGCTCGGGCCGGTTGATATCCGCCTGAGAAGGTGTGCCGGTTGCACAACCAGAGAACTGAGTGGCAGGGACTGGGGAGGTGATAAGTCGCAGTGACCGTGCTTGCCAAACACCTGGTCACCAGAGCAGCTGAGACCGGGGAAGGCACAAAACGCAGGCCCAACCAAGTCTGCGCCTTTGTGGAGTACCTGAGAAACTGAACTTGAGCCGCACAGACCTGGGAAGTGCATACAACCCAGCGCCGGCCTCGGACAGTTCGGCAGAGCAACCTAGAGCCTGTGCTGTGTAGACTGGGACAGCACACGCGCTGTGAGCAGGGGCAAACCCAGTGTGGCCAAGACGCAGGGAGCACTCCACACAGATGCCAGAGATATTTGTCTGCAGCACTCCTCCCTTCCCAGAACAGAACTGAACAACTGAGCCTTAAAAAATGTCCACCCTCCCCCTAGTATCAGGGCGGAAATTAGACACTGAAGAGACCAAAAAACAGAAGCTAAAAGAGAGGGAACCACCTTGGAAATGACAGATAGAGAAGTCTAGAGGCTACTCCAAGAATAAGACCAAAAACCAGAGGCAAGAGGCTTAAGCCTGAGTCCTGAGAACACCAGAGAACTCCTGACTCCAGGGAACATTAGTCAATAGGAGCTCATCAAACGCCTCCATACCTACACTAAAACCAAGCACCACCCAAGGGTCAACAAGTTCCAGAGCAAGACATACCACGCAAATTCTCCAGCAACACAGGAAAATATCCCTGGGCTTCAATATACAGGCTGCCCAAAGACACTCCAAACCCACTGACATCTCATAACTCATTACTGGACACTTCATTGCACTCCAGAGAGAAGAAATCCAGCTCCACCCACCAGAACACCGATACAAACTTCCCTAACCAGGGAACCTTGACAAGTCACCCATCCAACCCCACACACAGCGAGGAAACTACATAATAAAGAAAATTCCACAAACTGCCAGAAGAGGGAAAGGCCACCCAAAGCAAAGCAATATAAGCAAGATGAAGAGGCAGAGAAATACCCAGCAAGTAAAGGAACAAGATAAATGCCCACCACCACAAACAAAAGAGGAAGATATAGGGAATCTACCTGATAAAGAATTTCGAATTTTGATGGTGAAAATGATTCAAAATCTTGAAAGCAAAATGGAGTTACAGATAAATCACCTGGAGAAAAGGATTGAGAAGATGGAAGAAAGGTTTAATAAGGACTTAGAGGAAATAAAAAAAGAGTCAATATACAATGAATAATGCAATAGATGAGATCAGAAACACTCTGGAGGGAACAAACAGTAGAATAAGAGAGGCAGAAGACAGGATACGTGAGCTATTAGAATTCTAGAAATAAATTAAACAGAGAGGAAAAAAGAAAAAAGAATTAAAAGAAATGAGGACAATATTAGAGACCTCTGGGACAATGTTAAACGCTCCAACATTTGAATCATAGGAGTCCCAGAAGAGGAAGACAAAAAGAAAGACCATGAGAGAATACTTGAGGAGATAATAGTTGAAAACTTCCCTAAAATGGGGAAAGAAATAATCACTCAAGTCCAAGAAACCCAGAGAGTCCCCAATAGGATAAACCCAAGGTGAAACACTCCAAGACACATATTAATCAAATTAACAAAGATCAAACACAAAGAACAAATATTAAAAGCAACAAGGGAAAAGCAGCAAATAACACACAAGGGGATTCCCATAAGGATAACAGCTGATCTTTCAACAGAAACTCTTCAGGCCAGGAGGGAATGGCAAGACATACTTAAAGTGAAGAAAGAAAATAACCTACAGCCCAGATTACTGTACCCAGCAAGGATCTCATTCAAATATGAAGGAGAAATCAAAAGCTTTACAGACAAGCAAAAGCTGAGAGAATTCAGCATCACCAAACCAGCTCTCCAACAAATGCTAAAGGGTCTTCTTTAGACAGGAAACACAGAAAGGGTGTATAAACTCGAACCCAAAGCAATAAAGAAAATGGCAACGTGATCATACTTATCAATAATTACCCTAAACGTAAATGGGTTGAATGCCCCAACCAAAAGACAAAGGCTGGCTGAATGGATACAAAAACAAGAACCCCATATATGTTGTCTACAAGAGACCCACCTCAAAATGAGGGAAACATACAGACTGAAAGTGAAGGGCTGGAAAAAGATATTCCATGCAAATAGAGACCAAAATAGAGCAGGAGTAGCAATACTCATACCAGATAAAATAGACTTTAAAATGAAGGCTGTGAAAAGAGGCAAAGAAGGAAACTACATAATGATCAAAGGATCAATCCAAGAAGAAGATATAAAAATTATAAATATTTATGCACCCAACATAGGAGCACCGCAATATGTAAGACAATTATTAACAAGTATGAAAGGGGAAAATAACAACAATGCAATAATAGTGGGAGATTTTAATACCCAACTTACATCAATGGATATATCAACTAAACAGAAAATTAACAAGGAAACACAAATTTTAAATGATACGATAGACCAGTTAGACCTAATAGATCTCTATAGGTCATTTCACCCCAAAACAATGAATTTCACCTTTTTCTCAAGCGCACATGGAATCTTTTCCAGGATAGATCACATCCTGGGCGATAAATCTAGCCTTGGTAAATTCAAAAAAATTGAAATCATTCCAAGCATCTTTTCTGACCACAATGCAGTAAGATTAGATCTCAATTACAGGAGAAAAACTATTTAAAATGCCAACATATGGAGGCTGAACAACACGCTGCTGAATAATGAACAAATCACAGAAGAAATCAGAAGAGAAATCAAAATATGCATAGAAATGAATGAAAATGAAAACACAACAACCCAAAACCTGTGGGACACTGTGAAAGCAGTGCTAAGAGGGAAGTTCATAGCAATACAGGCACACCTCAAGAAACAAGAAAAAAGTCAACTAAATAACCTATATCTACATGTAAAGAAACTAGTAAAGGAAGAAATGAAGAACCCCAGGGTTAGCAGAAGGAAAGAAATCATAAAAATTAGGGCAGAGATAAATGCAAAAGAAACAAAAGAGACCATAGCAAAAATCAACAAAGCCAAAAGCTGGTTCTTCGAGAAGGTAAATAAAATTGACAAACCACTAGTCAGACTCATCAAGAAACAAAGGGAGAAGAACCAAATCTTTAAAATTAGAAATGAAAATGGAGAGATCACAACCGACAACACAGAATTACAAAGGATTATTAGAGAATACTATCAGCAATTATATGGCAATAAAATGAATAACTTGGAAGAAATGGACAAATTCTTAGAAAAGTACAACTTTCCAAAACTGAACCAGGAAGAAATAGAAAATGTGAACAGACCCATCACAAGCATGGAACTAGAGGCTGTAATCAGAAATCTTCCAGCAAACAAAAGCCCTGGTCCAGACGGATTCACAGCTGAATTCTACCAAAAATTTAGAGAAGAGCTAACACTTATTCTACTCAAACTCTTCCAGAAAATTGCTGAGGAAGGGAAACTCCCAAACTCATTCTATGAGGCCACCATCACCCTAATCCCAAAACCTGGTAAGGATCCCACAAAAAAAGAAAACTACAGGCCAATATCACTGATGAACATAGATGCAAAAATCCTTAACAAAATTCTAGCAATCAGAATCCAACAATACATTAAGAAGATCATACATCATGACCAAGTGGGCTTTGTCCCAGGAATGCAAGGATTCTTCAATATCCGCAAATCAATCAACGTAATACACCACATTAACAAAATGAAAAATAAAAATCATATGATTATCTCAATAGATGCAGAGAAAGCCTTCTACAAAATTCAACATCCATTCATGATAAAGACCCTCCAGAAAGTGGGAATAGAAGGGACATATCTCAACATAATAAAAGCTATATATGACAAACCCACAGCAAACATTATCCTCAATGGTGAAAAACTGAAAGCATTTCCCCTAAAGTCAGGAACAAGACAAGGGTGCCCACACTCACCAATACTATTCAACATAGTTCTGGACGTTTTGGCCATAGCAATCAGAGCAGAAAAAGACATAAAAGGAATACAAATTGGAAAAGAAGAAGTAAAACATTCACTGTTCGCTGATGACATGATCCTCTACACAGAAAACCCTAAAGACTCTACCAGAAAACTACTAGAGCTAATCAATGAATACAGTAAAGTTGCAGGATATAAAATCAACACACAAAAATCCCTTGCTTTCCTATACACTAATAATGAGAAAATAGAAAGATAAATTGAGGAAACTATTCCATTCACTGTTGCAACGAAAAGAATTAAATACTTAGGAATATATCTACCTAAGGAAACAAAAGACTTGTACATAGAAAACTATAAAACACTACTGAAAGTGATCAAAGAGGACACTAATAGATGGAGAAATATACCGTGTTCGTGGATTGGAAGATTAAATATTGTAAAAATGAGTATAATACCCAAAGTAATTTATACATTCAATGCAATCTCTATCAAGCTACCAACAATATTTTTCACAGAACTAGAACAAATAATCTCACAATTTGTATGGAAATACAAAAAACCTCGAATAGCCAAAGCAATCTTGAGGAAGAAAAATGGAACTAGGGTAATCAACCTGCCAGACTTCAGGCTCTACTACAAAGCCACAGTCATCAAGACAGTATGGTACTGGCATAAAGACAGAAATATAGATCAATGGAACAAAATAGAAAGCCCAGACATAAATCCACACACCTATGGACACTTTATTTTTGACAAAGGAGGCAAGAATATAAAATGGAGAAAAGACATTCTCTTTAACAAGGGGTGCTGGGAAAACTAGACAGCCACTTGTAAAAGAATGAAATAGAACACTTCCTAACACCATACACCAAAATAAACTCAAAATGGATTAGAGAGCTAAATGTAAGACCAGAAACTATAAAACTCCCAGAGGAGAACGTAGGCAAAAGACTCTCTGACATAAATCACAGCAGGGTCCTCCAAGACCCACCTCCCAGAATATTGGAAATAAAAGCAAAAATAAACAAATGGGACCTAATCAAAATCAAAAGCTTCTGCACACCAAAGGAAACTATAAGCAAGGTGAAAAGACAGCCTTCAGAATGGGAGAAAATAATAGCAAATGAAACAACTGATAAAGGATTAATCTCCAAAATATAAAAGCAGCTCCTGCAGCTCAATTCCAGAAAAATAAATGACCCAATCAAAAAATGGGCCAAAGAACTAAACAGACATTTCTCCAAAGAAGACATAAAGATGGCTAACAAACACATGAAAAAATGCTCAACATCCTTCATAATCAGAGAAATGCAAATCAAAACCACAATGAGATATCATTTCACACCAGTCAGAATGGCTGCTATCCAAAAGTCTACATGCAATAAATGCTGGAGAGGGTGTGGAGAGAAAGGAACCCTCTTACACTGTTGGTGGGAATGCAAACTAGTACAGCCACTATGGAGAACACTGTGGAGATTCCTCAAAAAACTGGAAATAGAACTGCCATATGATCCAGCAATCACACTCCTTGGCATACACACTGAGGAAACCAGAATTGAAAGAGACACATGTACTCCAATGTTCATTGCAGCACTGTTTATAATAGCCAGGACATAGAAGCAACCTAGATGTCCATCTACAGACGAATGGATAAGAAAGCTTTGGTACATATACACAATGGAGTATTTACTCAGCCATGAAAAATAATGCATTTGAATCAGTTCTAATGAGGTGGATAAAACTAGAGCCTATTATACAGAAAGAAGAAGGCCAGAAAGAAAACACCAATACAGTATACTAACGCATATATATGGAATTTAGAAAGATGCAAATGATAACCCTGTATATGAGACAGCAAAAGAGACACAGATGTATAGAACAGTCTTTGGGACTCTGTGGGAGAGGGTGAGGGTGGGATGGTTTGGGAGAATGGCTTTGAAGCATGTATATTATCATATGTGAAACGAATCGCCAGTTCAGGGTTGATGCATGTTACAGGATACTCAGGGCTGGTATGCGGGGATGACACAGAGGGAGGATAAGGGGAGGAGGGAGGTGGGAGGGGGGTTCGGGATTGGGAACTCATGTACACCCGGGGTGGATTCATGTCAATATATGGCAAAACCAACCAATATAATATTGTAAAATAATTAGCCTCCAATAAAAATAAAAATAACAATAAAAAATATAACTTTAAAAGTAAATTATAAAATACAATTAATTTTTATTGTAGTAAAGTTGATTTACAATGCTTTGTTAGTTTCTGTTGTACAGCAAAATAAATCTGTTATACATATAAATATATCCACTCTTTCTAAAAATTATTTTCCATTTGATGCTCCAGCAATCATAAGAAGTAGGCACCAGTACTTCCTCCATGTTACAAAGAAAGAAAATGACATGCAAATATGTTGGGACATTAGTCCAAGATAAAAAAAGACAGTACCAATAATTGAGCCCAAGCATTTTGCCATAATATTAATAGTTTGTTATAACAGCTACACATAAACGTATAATGTGTGGGTTCTGGATTGGATTTTCCCCTATGCTAGGTCTTGAGGGTGAGTACCAAGAGAGGGGTAAGATTTCAGCAAATAAATCAGACCTCCAACATTGCCAGTGGAACCCATTCAACCAAAGTCACAAGTTTCAACCCTTATCTCCATGTTTCTAAGTCACCCTTAGGTGACTTAGGAAAATTGCAGACAGACATTGGGACAGAGGATGGAATTACTGAGATGTAGTTTCACCTCGTCTGGAGGTCAGGATGCTCAGGGCAGGTGCCTGTGTCAGGAAGTCCTTCTTATCCCATCTGATTGGGAGTCAACTGAGCAGGAAATTTGGGTGCCTGACACAGCCTTCGAAAATTCACAACACTGTCATTGAGATATGAGAAAGACCCTTTGTTTCTGACGCTCATTCTGTAAAAGAACCAGTTATATGCCCCCTGCAGCCATGGGGTTTGTCACTCTTCCCCATGAGAACAGTGGAAACTCCCTGTGGAATTTCTAAGCATGGAGTCATGCCTGACAAGAGAAAAAGAGAAGAAAGTGAAATGGCAGATCGGAGACTAGTTTTATATTAGTTTTCAGTGAGCACATTATTTCTTATACGTTTTCCTTTCCCTCCTCATTAAAATGACATCCTTTAAACAATATTATAGCATCATTAGAAGTTTAGAAAAGTACTACTCATGTTCTACTTTTGTCCTTTATGTTTGTCGCTAGACTTTGCTCATATATTGATCAGACTGGACTGAGTGTTTTTCCATATTGTTTCATAGCCTTAAAAACATATATTATTAGCAGATTTAATGAGTGGATTGCTCAGACCTAGTCCCCTTTTCTGTCTTCTCTTCATTTATATCTCTGAGTCTGTGTCTCCATCCTATGTGTCTTTGCACAATTGGATGTGACTTTATTCCTATCCATTCCAGAGAATGCAAAAAGCCTGAAAACCCAGGGCAATATGAAGCTTTCTACTCCGTCATGTAATCATGACTCCCATTGAAAATAAGACAGCTGTCAGAAAGAAGAAGGGAGAAGGAAAATAAAACGGGTCAAAGCAGTTTATTAAAATGAGTTCCATTCTAATTATTTTCAAGTTATGAAAACCAAAGGTAAAGACACTCACCAACAAAAAGCTGCTCTGCCCTCTGCAGGCTTGGCAGTGACCCAGCAGCTACTCCCAGGGCTGGGCACGTCTGGCAGTGCCAGCAGCCTTGCCAAGGCTGGATGATGGGAGGAAGATGCCTCACATTCCTTTGTCTCTGCTCATAACTGACTCAGGAAATAGGTCTGTGCTACTGGAGGAGACTCTTGAGAGTCCCTTGTACTGCAAGGAGATCCAACCAGTCCATTCTAAAGGAGATCAATCCTGGGTGTTCATTGGAAGGACTGATGCTAAATCTGAAACTGCAATAATTTGGCCACCTCATGCGACGAGTTGACTCACTGGAAAAGACTCTGATGCTGGGAAAGGTTGGGGGAGGGAGGAGAAGGGGACGACGGAGAATGAGATGGCTGGATGGCATCACTGACTCTGTGGACATGAGTTTGAGTGTACTCCAGAAGTTGGTGATGGACAGGGAGGCCTGGCATGCTGTGATTCATGGGGTCATGGAGAGTCGGACACGACTGAGCGACTGAACTGAACTGAACTGAACTCAGCTGATAGCTTCACTACCTTTTCTGGAAGGCCAAGAGTTCAAGGCCCACACCAGAAATTTGACCACTTCTCAAAGACAATGCTTGCCTTGTCATGGAAGATGGTTAGAGACACTCTTTGGAAAAGGGAATTCATTCTCATTGGTTCTTCCAAGTAAACAAGGATCAGAGGAGCAGGAATGACAACACATCACTCAACTTAGTTTGACCCAGAAACTCCAACTATCTCCAGAATGAAACATGCACAAGTGTCCCCCAGTGCAGGCACTCCCAAGAGGAGAGGGAAGACTGGGCTACCTGCTCCATATTCCACCATCTCCTTAACTCAACACTCACCTCAGCCTTTGTTTCCCCCACAAGAATGTAGAGACAAGAGCATAAAACAGTGGCAGGTCAGCATTGCCAGAGTGAGGACACAGAAGTCCACAGGTACAGAGGAACCAAACCTGGAACTCAGAGTCATATTTGTGTAGAAAAATCTCCTTTAAGAAATAATAATTCAGTTATCTTAATTGGAGGGTAATTAGTTTACCCTGTGATGGCTTGTACCATACATCAACATGAATCAGCCATCGGTGCACATGTGTCCCCCCATGCTGAACCCCCCTCCCCTTCCTCCCCACACAATCCCTCTGGGTTGTCCCAGAGTATAAGCTTTGCTTCATGCATCGAACTTGCACTGGTCATCTTTTTACATAGGGTAATGTACATGCTTCAGTGTTTTTCTCTCTCTTCTCTCAAATCATCCCTTGATGAACTTTTTCTTTAAAGTGCTTATACACAAAACTGCTTGACAGTTTAATGTTACATGGGAAAGCAATTTATCACTTTTAATATTTATGATTGGTCTAAAAGTTTAAAAAGTATGACTACACTTGAAATTATTTGGAATCATCTGTATTAAAAAGACCTGATATACAGGGTTATCATTTGCATCTTTCTAAATTCCATATATATGCATTAGTATACTGTATTGGTGTTTTTCTTTCTGGCTTACTTCACTCTGTATAATAGGCTCCAGTTTCATCCACCTCATTAGATTGAAACACGTATGTTGTCATATGTGAAATGAATCACTAGTTCAGGGTCAATGCATGTTATAGGATGCTCGGGGATGGCATGCGGGGATGACTCAGAGGGAGGATAAAGGGAGGAGGGAGGTGGGAGGGGGGTTCAGGAGGGGGAACTTATGTAAACCCGGGGCGAATACACATCAATGTATGGCAAAACCAACCAATATAATATTGTAAAATAATTTGCCTCCAATAAAAAATAAATTAATTACAAAAAAAAACCAACTGATATGTTTGCTTTTGATTAAATATTGGAAATTGGAAAACAAACAAAAATGGTTGCAGAAAGAAGATATGAAGGTGAAGATGGTTATGGATCCTTTTAAATAAAATAAAACCATTTCAATAAAAAAAAATAAATGTCTTAAGCACGGAGTAAAATTTCTTCTTCTGCCTATAGAATTTCTATGGTAATCTGCATGGCCTGTAATACAGGTTTGTGTTTGCACATCAGGCAATATTTAGGCTTATACATTGCTTAAGGACTAGTTCTTGTTGATTTATTTTGTGGACAGCCCCAATTTCAGAAACATTTGTCACAGGAGTAAGGAAACCTGAATGGGGGTGGAGATGGCATTTCTCTGGAAAGTTGTCTTTAGGATGGAGATTCTAAGGGAACAGAGAGCTCTCAGCTGACAGACTAACCCTCCCTCCTTTGAATCAGCTGTTTGTGACAGCTGTCCAGGAGGTAGGACCTGCACTGGGATTCCAACAAGAGGCTCAAGTCTGCTGTTTCCCAGGACATCCTTGACATCTCACTGTGGGTTTCCTTTCTAGTCAGTTGTTAGAAGCTCTCCTCCTGCTCCTGGAAGTCCCTCTCTCCCACCCTCCCAGACCTACACCTGTGCCAAGAGAGAGGGTGCAGCCTCCAGAGGCAAGAAAAGTCCATAGCCAGAGGAGAGTTGTGCTGTGTGGGTTTCCCTCAGACCCTGTAATTCCTGACTTTAGTTCCTCGTGTTTCCACATGACATTGGTAATGTTTCCTCTCTTTCTGAGGACAAGGTTTTATGTTTTCTTTAACATCTTTATTGAGGTATTAATATAACTCACAAGCAGTATAATTTGTTCATTTAATGTGTACAGTTCAAGGGCTTTCATATATACACAGGGTTATGCAATCCTCACCACAATCAATTTTTCTTTATTTTTATTACCTTCCAGAGAAACCCCACATCCTTTAAGCTGACACTCCCTAGTTCTCCTGTCCTCCCATCTCCATGAAACCACTAATCTAATTTTTGTCTTGATGTATTTGCCTATTCTGAACATGTCATAGAAATGGAGTCAATGATCATGTAATGCTCTTTCTTTTCTCTGGCAAAAGACCCTGAACCTAGCAGTGTTTTAGTAAGGTTAAAATAGTAACTTGTATTAGGTATATTAGATTAACTGGTTTTAGGATTAACATAATCCATGGCATGGGCAACTAGTCTTAGTTAAGAAGACCTTAAATGGTATACTCAGAGTGGATTGATGGTCTGTACATCATCACAACTTGTGGAAAGCTATGGTTCATAGCTCCCCTCAGTCAGCTCCCACAGACATGGCCGCCTGTGGGCTTCATTTAAATCATAGGCCAAGATCTCCCTAATGTTATGTATTTTTCAACATCCAGGGGTCCAGAATCAATGCCAAAGACAGCCTTCAGGTTAAAAGGCACAAGCCATTCAAGTCTTCAGCTATTGAACAAAATGGTCATTTCTCTTCTGACACAGTGTCAACTCAGTGAAAAGAAGCTAGCTGCAAGAGAGGGTATTTCTGGGTCATTTGTGACAACTCTGAGAGCTAAGCCTTACTGTAGTCAGTCACATTTTGCTTTCTCCTCCAAGAGAAGACTTTGAGGTCAGACCCAGGAAAACAATGCACTGATTCTGGACCCCTAGATGTTGAAAAGTACCTAATTAGTTTAGGGAGATCTTGGCCCATGATTTAAATGAAGCCCACATTTTCTTCCTTTGGATCATTGTCTTTTCGAAGGTCTGCCCCATGGTGACCTGGTGAGCATTAGTGGAATTTTGCAGAGTGGAAAGTTGGATTTACTGTGCTAAGTTCAAATGTCACAGGCTTGAGCCTGGTGATTTATGATTCAGATTCTGCATAAGGGAAGGAAACAGGAAATTGTCCCGGTATTTTATTTACTTAAATAGAGAGGCAGTTGAAATCACCTTCCAGAGAGAGTATCTGTCAATAGGAGCTCATTTAATATTAGATTAGTAATTTGAGAAATATTGGGCTTGGAATTATCATGAGTCCTGGGAAAACTAACCATGGCTACTACATTCAAGGTGCTTATGTTTTACTGGTGATAAGTTGTGAGGGAGGAGGACAACTTGAATGTGGTAAGCATTAGGACATAAATGGTATGGAATATGATGGAGCACAGCTTGGGAAGAGTCAGAAAGACTCCCTAGGGTAAGTGATTCCTCTACTGGGTCTTGAAATTGTAGTAGGATTTGACCAGTCATGAGTAGAAGAGACAGGCAAAGATATGAACCTATGGTGGGGGTGGGGGGTGGGAATAGCAATAGAGATAGCCTGACATAATTTGCTGTGTCTTGCATGGATAGGTGTGTGTTTTATGGAAGATGGGCTGGATAAGCTGTCAAAGGTCAGAAAATAGAAGTCTTATATTTGAAATGGTACGTAGCATGTTCTTAACTCGTCCTGGCTCTTCTAACAAGACAACTGACGTTCTGAGTCTTTATTAGCAATTCAAGTCTGCGCATGTCTCCTCCTTTTCCCTAAACAGACAGGTCTATAATTAATGTGTGGCTTTGCCAATTACTATGTACATAACCTCAGACAAATTAGCCACCCGAAGCCTCTGTTTTCTCTTCTGGAACATGAGACCAAACTAGGAGAAGTATAGTAGGGTTATTGTGAGTATTATCAGTATCAAAAGCCACAATGCCTGGTATTAACAAGTCTTCATGAAATATCTGTAGAATAAAACTAGGCATATGAGTAGAAAGGAAACTCTACAGTCTGGAAAACAGCCTTTGACTTTTCAAACACCAGTAGCTGCCAAAGCAGTCTAGGACAACTGGAAAGAGGTAGCAAGGGAATCTGAACACTGAAGAAGAGCGGCAGGAAGAGAATGACCCAGAACCAGGAGACAGTGGGTCAGAAAGCAGATCAAGGTGGAGTGATGCAGCTTGTGCCAGAACAACAATCGCTAGGTCAGGAGTGCAGACAGGAGGGAGGGGTGGCCCGTACTGCTCAGGCACATCAGGGAGTGGACGCACAGCAGCCCATGGTTTCTTCTTTCCTGACGTCATCCTGATGCCCTACTTGGCTCTGGAAAGAAATCAAAACAGGGGGAACAAACAAGAGAGAAAAAAGGGAAAAGAGAAAATAAGGGCAAGATAGAATGCCTGCATTTTTGTATATAATAAAAATAAAATTCTTTCATGATAAATAAACTCAACAAACTAGAAATGGAAAGGAATTTCAACATTATGAAGACCATCCACAGACAACAGCTGATCTCACTCTTAATGATGAAGAAAGCTTTTCCCCTAAGATCAAGAAGTAGACAAGGTTGTCTGCTCTTTTCATTCAAAATTTGCTTCGGAGATTCTGATCAATTAGGCAAGAAAAAGAAATAAAAAGCATCCAGATTGGAAATGAAGAAGTAAAAGTATCTTATTTTATAAATAGCATAACTTTGTATCCAAAAATCTTGAAATTTTGAAAAAGAAGAAAAATTTTGGAAGAGTCACAATTTCTCATTTCAAAATTTACTACATATCAACGTTAATCAGTACAATGAGATGTTTGCATGAGGTTAATCATATATCAGTTGATCAGAACTGAGAGTCAGAAATAAACCTTCTCAGTTAAAATCAACTGATTTTCCAAATGTCCATAGAGACAAATCCACAGAGAGTAGGAGTACACTACTGGTCACCTAGGATTGAGAGAGAATTGTGAATGAGTGATAATGGATATATAGTTTCTTTTTGGAGTAATTCAGTTCAGTTCAGTTCAGTTCAGTTCAGTTGCTCAGTCGTGTCCGAGTCTCCGCAACCCCATGAATCATAGCACGCCAGGCCTCCCTGTCCATCACCAACTCCCGGAGTACACTCAAACTCATGTCCATCGAGTTGGTGATGCCATCCAGCCATCTCATTCTCTGTCATCCCCTTCTCCTCCCGCCCCCAACCTTTCCCAGCATCAGAGTCTTTTCCAGTGAGTCAACTCGTCGCATGAGGTGGCCAAAGTATTGGAGTTTCAGCTTTAGCATCAGTCCTTCCAATGAACACCCAGGATTGATCTCCTTTAGAATGGACTGGTTGGATCTCCTTGCAGTATAAGGGACTCTCAAGAGTCTTCTCCAACACCACAGTTCAAAAGCATCAATTCTTCGGCGATCAGCTTTCTTCACAGTCCAACTCTCACATCCATACATGACCACGAGAAAAACCATTGCCTTGACTAGATGGACCTTGGTTGGCAAAGGAATGTCTCTGCTTTTTAATATACTATCAAGGTTGGTCATAACTTTCCTTCCAAGGAGCAAGCGTCTTTTAATTTCATGGCTGCAATCAGCATCTGCAGTGACTTTGGAGCCCAAAAAAATAAAGTCTGACACTGTTTCCGCTGTTTTTCCATCTATTTCCCATGAAGTGATGGGACCAGATGCCATGATCTTTGTTTTCTGAATGTTGAGCTTCAAGCCAAGCTTTTCACTCTCCTCTTTCACTTTCATCAAGAGGCTTTTGAGTTCCTCTTCACAAAAGGCCCTAAAATGACTGTAGTAACGATTACAGAGGTTTTCCTGGTGGCTCAGATGATAGAGAATCTGCTTTCAAAACAGGGGACCCAGGTTCAATCCCTGGGTCAGCAAGAACTCTGAATATATCAAAAGTAAATTTGAGATGCATAAATTGCATGGGATGTGAATTAAATCTCAATAAATATGTCATAAAAATAATAGTAAAAGTTGCATACCCATCACTGACTACTTTCCTAATGCCAGGCACAGTGTTAAACTCTCTAATCTTATCTTTAAGTGAAAGTGTTAGTCACTCAGTTGTGTCCAGTTCTCTACAACCAATGGACTGTAGCCACCAGATTCCTCTGTCCACGGATTTCTCCAGGCAAGAATACTGGAGTGGGTTGCCATTCCCTTCTCCAGGGATCAAACACGTGTCTCCTGCATTGCAGGCAGATTCTTTACTGTCTGAGCCTCCAGGGAAACATTGATCTCACAATAAATATGCCAGGAAGGTTTTTTTATCATATTTATTTACAATGAAAATACTAAGTTCAGAGATATTAAGGAACTTGTCCATGGTGGCAAAATCAATAAGTAACATAATAGGAAGTAGGTCTTTGACACATTTTTGTCTCATTTTGAGGATCAGGGTCTTATTAAGAGGTCTTAGATGGATCTTGTGAGTGTTCTTGTGCTCCAAGTCCAGGGTGTACAATACGACCAAGAACAAAAGACTAAGAGTTAGTGAAACCTCTGCTCTCAACTTTCTCACCAGAGAACTGTGGTGAGGTGTTGGGTCCCAGTTGCTGCTGGAAATAGGGTGGAGAGGACTCTGTTCTCAGCTGGCTGTTGTCTCTGGCCTTCTAAGGACATTTGTTCTATAGATGCCCTCAGCTCCCTCCTCAGAGGTGTCACAGCTCTAATTCTAGAAGTGAGACTCTTGACCCTCCATTCTTGCAAATTATGTCTTGTGTTTGTAATTGATTCTTGTTACTTTTGGCTTTTTCTGCTTCTTAGTTCTGAGAAATAAAATGTGAGCAGGAAGGTGTTAAGTCCACTAAGACAAAGGCATAAGAAAGCTCTCACCAAGGAAAATTTGGATGAGTTGTGGGAAAATTATTCTGAAGCAATTGGATAACATGTTGTTTGGGCCCAAAATCAAGGGGAAAAGGGAGACCCAAGCCAAATATACTTGGGATCTTGTCAAATTCCCAATGTTGGAAAACCTTTCAGGATGTTTGACTGAGCTTGGCAAAATGAATACCTGGACCTTGTCCCTTCCTTCTTAGATAAAGGTGACTAAACATCTTACAATGATTCAGGTCTAAAAGAAACCACAGGCATGATCACCCTTTTGTGGGAGATGGCACAATAGCACTCTCTGTCAGTGGAAGTTTTGTTGGGGTATTAACTAAGAACATGGTCATAATAACCGGGTTTTTAAGAAAGAGTTAAAATCAACTGAAGTATCAGAATTTATGTCCTAAAGGAAAGCAAGGTATCCTTCCATTCCACTCTTCGTGATCAAGAGCAGAGGCTGAAAAGGAAATTGTCTTACAATGACTCTTCCCAATCCCTTATTCTATGGATGCTGAAGTATTCCCAGGAATTTTTTGTGGTCCCATCTCATCCTTTGATTTTTTCATTAGATTCTTTAGAATCAGAGCAGGACTAAATGAGATTCTTAGGATCAGAGAGCCATCATCTAGATGTCAGTAAACCCAAACCCTCCCTGACAGATTGAGTAGAAGTAAGGGGAGAGCAAAGATGATGTCACTGGAGCAGCTAAGCCCTTCTTGAAACACTGTAATAGATACGAGACTGTTCATAGGCAGATACAATGCTTTCAAAGTGGTTTCTCTCATTCGTTCACAGTATTTACTGAGTGTTTACTATCTTCTATTCCCTAAAAAGATGCAGTAAGTGAAACGAACAAAATTCTTTGCCTTCCTGGAGTCCACATGTCAATGGATAGAAAACATTGTCATTTGGGAGATACAATATTAAAGTATTAATTAAAAAATTA
Source organism: Moschus berezovskii (assembly GCF_049115385.1). Taxonomy (NCBI): domain Eukaryota; kingdom Metazoa; phylum Chordata; class Mammalia; order Artiodactyla; family Moschidae; genus Moschus; species Moschus berezovskii. The sequence continues at coordinate 18,303,547 of NC_142479.1, forward strand.
TTTTATTTTTGGCTGCACTGGTCCTCATTGCTGCACACTGGCTTTCTCTAGTTGTGGCAAGCAGGGGCTACCCTTCGTTGCGGTGCATGGGCTCCTCATTGCAGCGGCTTCTCCAGTTGTAATGCACAGGCTCCAGGATGTGGGCTTCAGTAGTTGCAGCATGTGGGCTCACTAATTGCAGCTCATGGGCTCTAGAGAGCAGGCTCAGTAGCTGTGGTTCATGGGCCTGGTTTCTCTGCAGCATGTGGAATCTTTCTGGCCCAAGGATCAAAGCTGTGTCACATGCATTGACAGGCAGATTCTTATCCACTGTACAACCATAGATGTCCAAAAGTTTTCAGTCAGTTGCTGAATCGGTCAAAGATGGATATAATTTATTTCCTTTCTCCTATAAGCTGTTCTAATCCCCTGTTTGACTTTTTACCTAGTGCTACAAATATTGATATTTATTCTTTTACTGAAATATTTCAACATTGACCTCCACTGTTACCTCAGACAGAATATGTTGTCTCTACCACTAACATAACATCGTATGCCCAAAGTTAAATTTTATGAGGAGAAGCAACTAGATGCATTGCTTAATTTTCTTTTTTCCCAAATGACTGAAAAATGGAGATTGAGAAGTGCTAAATCTTGAAGCTAAAGCTTCCTCCATGGTTATGTCTTTCTTTCTCCTTGTTTTCTCATCAGCAGGCAGTTTTTATTCACTAAGAAAGCCACATTTGAAAGTAAAATAGAATCTTACAAAAGCAGTAACCAATAGCTTGCATTTTTGCTTCAAAGCAAAAATACGGCACCCGGTCTCTACTTCTTCCCATTTCTGCATGTCAGTGTCATAAATGAATTCTTTGTGTAGACAATGCCATGTTTAGTGGACTCCAGTCCAGATAGTTATCAACAGAGCTCCTGTAAGGTACCCTCTGTGGATATTTCACGGGTTCAACCTTTCCAGTGCTGCATTATCCCCAGCCTTGTTTTACTGCTTCTGAGTCCCCAGCTGGTCACAGCTGCTTCTGCTAATGCTCCCTTCTGGAGGCTCAGCTCTCTCACCTGCTCTAGATAGAGATGAACAATGAAGTGTGATTGCTATTTCATGTTGGTATTTTATATTATCCTAGACCTGAGACTCTGAGCCCAGATGACTGAGGGACTCTACACTACTTGCCACTAACTAGATCTGAGGTCTTCTATTTGAATTGGTTACTAGGAGGGATGGGTAAGACTTGCCTGAAGATCACTTCATCTACTTTCTTCCCCTACATTCACCCAGTCCAGGCTAGAGCTGTAGCCTTGATGTCCTATCCTCTGTAAAATCAGTTTACAGACCTAGTTCACTAGTCCAGGTTCTAGCTGAAGTGACCCAGTTACTGACATTGATATTTTTGTTTTGAACAAGACCATGGAAAGTCTGTCCACCTAGCCTGCTAGTTTCTCAGTATCTACCAGTCTAAATCTAGCTCCACTGACTGGAGACAAGTTGTTGGTACAGCCTTTCCAAAATGAAGATGGAGACAGGTACAGCCCCAGGAACATGGGGCATGACCTGACATCTAGCACCTCTGGAGCTATCCCGTGTTTCCCACCTTGATGCATATGTTTCAAGCTAACTCCTTCTCCATCCCCAGCTCACCTAACAATACTGCAGGAAGCAGGTGCTAACTCGCTTCAGTCGTGTCCAATTCTGTGTGACCCTATGGACTGAAGCCTGGTCGGCTCTCTGTCCATGGGATTCTCCAGGCAAGAATACAGGAGTGGGTTGCTGTGCCCTCCTCCAGGGAATCTTTTGAACCAAGGGTTACACACTCATTTCTTACATCTACCTGCATTGGTAGGTGGATTCTTTACCGCTAGCATCACCTGGGAAGCCCACATAGGAAGCAGGGGTATCCTAGAATTTCTTTGGAACTAGTTTGAGGCCCCATTAAACACCCTCTTGTAACATCTTGAAATTCACATTTCCAAATTCCTTGGTGTTCCCAAAGCATGGCATGGATTTCATTCATCACCAGCCCCTTTTAATGTTTCCATATTTTTCTTTCATCCCTTCTCTAGTGATTCCTTGAAAAAAATCTGACTTTGGTTATACAAATGAATTTGGAAGAGGAAGAAGGAATCTGGAGCAGAAAGGGAAATTGCAGTTCAGAAGAAGCTTGTTTAGATAACTAGATTACCTTGGGAAAGGTGCCTATATTCCCATCAACTGCATAGGTATTTTAAAGTGTCTTTTTTCTTGCTTAATAAAAGGAGCAATGTGGCTCATTGTCACATACAGGTGGTACTAGATATTTAGATATTTATCTTTTCATCCATGTCCAAACAGGGTATACATATTCTAACGTGATTTAAAGCACATTGAGACACCTATTCCTTAGAGAAAAAAGAATGAACATTTCCTTCTTCTAAAATATCCATGATTCTCCAAGTCAGTTAAGTTACTCAGTCATCTCTGACTCTTTGTGAACCCATGGACTAAACATGCCAGGCATCCCTGTTCATCACCAACTCCCAGAACTTGCTCAGACTCATGTCCATAGAGTCGGTGATGCCATCCAACCATCTCATCCTCTGTCTTCTCCTGTTTTCAATCATTCCCAGCATCAAGGTCTTTTCAAATGAGTCAGTTCTTCACATCATGTGGCCAAAGTATTGGAGCTTCAGCATCAGTCCTTCCAATGAATTTTCAGGACATATTTCCTTTAGGATGGACTGGTTAGATCTCCTTGCAGTCCAAGGGACTCTCAAGAGTCTTCTCCAGCACCACAGTTCAAAAGCATCAATTCTTGGGTTCTCAGCTTTCTTTATGGTCCAACTCTCACATCCATACATGACTACTGGAAAAATCATAGCTTTGTAGATATGGACCTTTGTTGGCAAAGTTATGTCTCTGCTTTTAATATGCTGTCTATATTTGTCACAGCTTTTCTTCTAAGGAGCAAGTATCTTTTAATTTCATGGCTACAGTCACCATCTGCAATGATTTTGGAACCCAAGAAAATAAAGTCTCTCACTGTTTCCATTGTTTCCCCATCTGTTTGCCATTAAGTGATGGGACCAGATGCCATGATCTTGGTTTTTTAGTACTGAGTTTTACACACCTTTTTCAATCTCCTCTTTCACTTTCATCAAGAGGCTCTTTAATTCCTCTTCACTTTCATCCTTAAGGGTGGTGTCACTATATATCTGAGGTTATTGCTGCTTCTTCTGGCAATTTTGATTCCTGTTTGTGCTTCACCTAGCCTGGCATTTCACTCTGCATATAAGTTAAATAAGCAGGGTGACAATATACAGCCTTGACATACTCCTTTCTCAATTTGGAGTCAGTACATTGTTCCATGTCCAGTTCTAACTATTGCTTCTTGACCTGCATAGAGATTTTTCATGAGGCAGGTAAGGTGATCTGGTATTCCCATCTCTTTAAAATTTTTCCACAATTTTGTGATACACAGTCAAAGTCTTTAGCATAGTCAGTGACACAGAAGTAGATATTTTCCTGGAACTCTTGTTTTTTCTATGATCCAACGGATGTTGGCAATTTGATCCTGATTCCTCTGCCTTTTCTAAATCCATCTTGAACATCTGGAAGTTCTTGATTCACGTACTGTTGAAGCATGGCTTGGAGCATTTTGAGCATTACTTTGCTAGCGTGTGAGATGAGTGCAATTATGTGGTAGTTTGAGCATTCTTTGGCATTGCTTTACTTCAGGATTGGAAGAAAATTGACCTTTTCCACTCCTGAGGACACTGCTGAGTTTTCCAAATTTGCTGGCATACTGAGTGAAGCACTTTTACAGCATCATCTTTCAGGATTTGAAATAGCTCAACTGGAATTCCATCACCTCCACTAGCTTTGTTGGTAATGATGCTTCCTAAGGCTCACGTGACTTCACATTCCAGGATGTCTGGCTCTAGATTAATGATCACACCATCATGGTTATCTGGGTCATTAAGATCTTTTTTGTATAGTTCTTCTGTATATTCTTGCCACCTCTTCTTGATGTCTTCTTCTTCTGTTAGGTCCATAACATTTCTGTCTTTTACTGTGCCCATCTTTGCATGAAATGTTCCCTTGGTATCTCTAATTTTCTGGAATAGATCTTAGTCTTTCCCATTCTATTGTTTTCCTCTGTTTCTTTACATTGATCACTGAGGAAAGCTTTCTTATGTCTTCTTGCTATTCTTTTGAACTCTGCATTTAGATGGGTATATCTTTCCTTTTCTCCTTTGCCTTTCACTTCTCTTCTTTTCTCAGCTATTTGTAGGGCCTCCTCAGATAACTATTTTGTCTTTTTGCATTTCTTTTTCTTGGGGATGGTCTTGATCACATCTTCTGTACATAGCATTTATGAACCTCTGTCCACAGTTCTTCAGACACTCTATCAGATAATTCTTGCATCTATTTGTCACTTCCATGTAAGGTATTTGATTTAGGTCATACCTGAATGGTCCAGTGGTTTTCCCTGCTTTCTTCAATTTAAGTCTGAATTTGGCAATAAGAAGTTCATGATTTGAGCCATAGTCAGCTCCCAGTCTTGTTTTTGCTGACTCTGTAGCGCTTGTTCATCTTTGGCTGCAAAGAATATAATCAATCTGATTTCAGTATTGTCGATCTGGTGATGTTCATGTGTAGTCTTCTCTTGCGTTGTTGGAAGTGGGTTTGCTATGACCTTGACTGCTCTTGGCAAAACTCTATTAGCCTTTGTCTTGCTTCATTTTCTACTCCAACACCAAACTTGCCTGTTACTTCAGATGTCTCTTGACTTCCTAATTTTTCATTTCAGTCCTCTATGATGAAAAGGACATCCTTTTCTGGTATTAGTTCTATAAGGTCTTGTAGGTCTTCCTAGAACCATTCAACTTCAACTTCTTCAGTATTACTGGTTGGGGCATAGACTTGGATTACTGTTTTATTGAATGGCTTGCCTTGGAAATGAATGATTATTCTGTCATTTTTGAAATTGCACCCAAGTATTGCATTTCTGCTAAAGCTGAAACTCCAATACTTTGGCCACCTCATGCGATGAGTTGACTCACTGGAAAAGTGTCTGATTCTAGGAGGGATTGGGGGGTGGGAGGAGACAGGGACGACAGAGAATGAGATGGCTGGATGGCATCACCGACTCGATGGACATGAGTTTGAGTGAACTCCGGGAGTTGGTGGTGGACAGGGAGGCCTGGCATGCTGTGATTCATGGGGTTGCAAAGAGTCGGACATGACTGAGCGACTGAACTGAACTGATTGCATTTCAGACTCTTCTATTGACTATGAGGGCTATTACATTTCTTCTAAGGGATTTTTGCCCACAGTAGTAGATGTAATGGTCATCTGATTAAATTCACCCATTCCAGTCCATTTTAGTTCACTGATTCCTAAAATGTCGATGTTCACTGTTTCCATCTCCTGTTTTATCACTTCCAATTTACATTGATTCATGGACCTAACATTCCCAGTTCCTATGCAACATTGTTCTTTACAGCATTGGGCTTTACTTTCATCACCAGTCACATCCACAACTGGGCATTGTTTTTGCTTTGGTTCAGCCTCTTCATTCTTTGTGGAGCTATTTCTCTACTCTTCTCCAGTATCATATTGGATACCTACTGATCTGGGGAGTTCATCTTTCAGTGTCATATCTTTTTGTACTGCTCATGGGGTTCTCAAGGCAAGAATACTGAAGTGGTTTGCCAGTCCCTTCTCCAGTGGACCACATTTTGTCAGAACTCTCGGCCATGACCCATCCATCTTGGGTGGATCTACACAGCATGGCTCATACTTTCTTTGAGTTAGACAAGGCTGTGATCCACGTGATCAATTTGGTTAGTTTTCTGTGATTGTAGTTTTCATTCTGTCTGCCCTCTGATGGAGAGGGATAAGAGGCTTGTGGAAGCTTCCTGACAGGAGAAACTGGCTGTGAGGGCATTAGGGTCTTGCTCTGATGGGTGGATAAATCTTTAATCCAATTTTCTGTTGGTGGGAGGGCTTGTGTTCCCTCCCTATAGTTTGGCCTGAGGTGAACCCCTCCAAAAGGAATTATGCCAGCCCTCCCGGAGGCTCCTAGTACTGTGGTATTCAGTGCCCCTGACCCCAAGGAAAGCCATGTTGATTCAGTAGTATCTTCCATTTCTTTCATATCTAGAAGCCTTCCCATTTTCTCACCCCTCTGTCTTTCCCCAGATCAAGTCTTGTGCCGCTCTAGTTTAACTTCTTTTCCTGGATTCCTCCCTGTTCTTTGGCTCAGTCAGATCCACTTCTCCAGACCCACTCCTCACTGTCTTTGCTCCACATTAACTCCATCTCCCCTAAGTCCCACCTTCTACCCAATTCTTTCTGGGTCCCTGCCAATCACACAGGGCCACCCTCTTACTCCCACCTGCAGCACATACACCAAGCCTTTCCTGGGAGAAAGGCTTTTCAGGTAGAATTGTTGCAGCAATGGAACAATAGCCTATGCTGCTTGCTGCTTCTCTCAGGTCCAGTTTAGGAATGTCTGCATGGAGCTCCAGCAGCCCAGGGTAGGCAGGGCTGGCTGGGAAAAAAAGCATGGACTGCAGCTAAACCAGGTAGCTTTTGGTGGGCCAAAGTCATGTGGAACGGCAGCAGGAGGAGTAGGGTGGTGGGGTGAGACGGTTGGGGCTCTGGGTATGGAGATTGTCGGCTGTAACCAGAAGTCCAAACCCCGCGGGTCTTTTGGAGTGCAGAGGAGCAGGACTGAGATGCCTCCAGCCGACCTTGCACCCTACACGTCTCAGGGAGTGCAGAAGCCATCAGAATTTAGTTTCATGTCTGAGGCCTGGGAAAGTAGTTTGTTTGAGAAGGTTAATAATAGAGTTAAAACCTGAATGGGCTAATTCTTACCCTATGCACTTGCCTGCAAAGAACGTGGAACCTCACTCCTGGTGGACAACAGTGCTGTTTGTTGTTGCATGGAGTATTTTAGGATTAAATATAGGTAGAAAAGAGATTTGACTATTCGGACAGAGAGTGGATGTGCAGGGTGACTTGTGGGGTGAGGAGTGTTGCTGAGAGGAAACCTACTGTCATCTCTAATCATTTTACTGACTTGCTGCATTTGGCAGCTGCCCCCTTCCTTTAACTTTAGTCTGAAGCTTCTGGGAGAAAGATTAACTAAAAGGATAGGAGGAATGAAGTTGGGAGCATGCCTGCAGGCCTTTGGAGCCAGGTAATCAGCCAGGTGGAATGATGGCCTGTCATCGGTTTCTCTGTGCAAGCTGCTGCATGGTAAATAGGTTAAAAGTCACATGTAGGCAAGGTAAGTGCAGGCTTCCTAGCAGAGATCAGAGTATTAAACTGTTAGAGTAGGGAAGAGCACTGAATATCTGTGTGTCCCAGGGTCACTGGGTACAACAGGATGAGAAGGAAGCTCAGATTAGAATTAATTTCTGAGAGTCATGTCAGCAGTTGCCTTGTTGCAAAAATGAACATGTTTTCAGACAACTTCCTTTTATCTTCCCACCATTCGTTTTCCATACCAGCCACACTCAGGCATTTACCAAGTGTCATTTCACTGCTCAGATGTCTCTGATGTCTGATCTGTTTACCTTCATGTTTTTCCTTTTCCTTTGCCACTTGGGGTGACACCTCTCACCTAGAATTGCCGTGTCCTCTTAATTAGCTTCTTGGTCTTCCATCTTTCTGATCCCTTCCATCCTTCTGATCCCTTCCATCCTATGCATTTACAGCCCAGCCAAGCACCTGAAAGAAAGATTTGTAATCTTATCAAGCCCCTTCCAGTGTCCCTTTTGATTGCAGAGATAATAATAATAATACCTACAGAAATAACTAACGCATTTCATGCTTTCTTAAGCTCTGGTCACTAAAAGCTTTGCAGATGCTGACTTACTCAATCTTCAGGTCAACCCTATATTGTAAGGTGCTATGCACCATGTTGTAAGGTTCTATATGTACATGTAAAGTACTGTGCTTATTACCTATTTATGACTTTGGAAATGGGTACGCAGAAAGATTATGTTGACTGCTAAAGACTCAAAGAGAGACTGGAACTCACCTGTCTAGGTCCAGACATGTGCCAAAAAGACACTTCTGCACTGACTATTTTAAAGAAGGCAAGAGCTGGTAAGTGGGCTATGCCCACCTACCTGTGGTCCAGTTTTACCACCTGTGACTCATCCATGTCCCTCCTCTCCTCCAGTCAACACCAGTTATAACAATTGCACAATGCATGCCCCCTTACAGGTTTGCATTCACTTGCTTTTGTGCCTTTCACCCCATAGCATCCATTGCCTGAGCTGAGAAAGAGTAACGGGCTTTGTTTGTGTATTGTTTCCATTCGGTATTGTTTTCATTGTATATTGTTATGGAACAGGGCCCTCCTCCCTCCTGTGAGGAGGATATGAGTGTATTTAGAATAGTTTCTGTCCCTACCAACCATAATAAAAGATACATCTTATTTCTGCCTGTTCTTGGCATGAAGGCAGTCATGGAACATTGATGTAAGCCACAAGTCTTTGCAGAGAATTTCATAATTTGGAGGTCATACGATTCCCATAGGTATGCCCTTGAACCTTCACAGCTAGATGGAGGGTCACTGCACTATGGCCACAGTGATCTTCATCTGTATTAAATGTCAAGAGTCCCTGTTGTCTCGAGTACAAGCTCTTTCCTAGAACCTTGACTGGAATCTAGCATACTGAGTATCATTTGCTGCCTGACCCATTTTGCTAGAGCCTCATTTTCTATAAAGGTTAACTCCCATCCTTTACTTTCCTCCTGGAAGAGAATTCCTTCGAATAGCCGTTTAATAAATCTTGTCTTCAGAAAACCACTTCACATCAAAGGTACATTCAGCTTGTCCCACACTCTGCCTAGACTTGCACTTGCCTCCTTTAAAGCCCTTTAATCTCCTCTTTGTCTTATGGGTCCATGTGGTTTCATCCACCATGCATGTTTTTGCATTGTACACCCCTTCCTCCTCCTCCACCCACTTCCCTGCCTGGAGTAGTCTTATCATTTTACAGACATGCATATGGTTTTGGGTCCCCAGGTCCTTGACTGGAGGTCAGATCAGACCAGAACAATCTGGCCCCTCTGTCAATCTTCACCTTGGCTAACACACTTGATTCAGTGATTCTAGGCCAGGTTTCTCATTGCAATCTTTTCCTTCTAGCGTTAAACTTCCTCCAACTGGAGTACATAGAGTGGATCTGTTTGGGACTCTTCAATATTGAGGGTCCAGTGTATGTGGGGGGGGGTGTCTTATTGATCCACCCAACTTTTGATAGTGCTGCATTCAGTTCAATTCAGTTCAGTACAGTTCAGTCGCTCAGGTGTGTCCGATTCTCCGCGACCCCATGAATCACAGCACACCAGGCCTCCCTGTCCATCACCAACTCCCAGAGTTCACTCAAACTCACGTCCACAGAGTCGGTGATGCCATCCAGGCATCTCATCCTCTGTCATCCCCTTCTCCTCCCACCCCAAACTTTCCCAGCATCAGAGTTTTTTCCAGTGAGTCAACTCGTCGCATGAGGTGGCCAAAGTATTGAAGTTTCAGCTTTAGGATCAGTCCTTCCAATGAACACCCGGGATTGATCTCCTTTAGAATGGACTGGTTGGATCTCCTTGCAGTCCAAGGGACTCTCAAGAGTCTTCTCCAACACCACAGTTCAAAAGCATCAATTCTTCGGTGATCAGCTTTCTTCACAGTCCAACTCTCACATCCAAACATGACCACGGGAAAAACCATAGCCTTGACTAGACGGACTTCTGTTGGCAAAGTAATGTCTCTGCTTTTTAATATGCTATCAAGCTTGGTCATAACTTTCCTTCCAAGGAGTAAGCGACTTTTAATTTCATGGCTGCAATCAGCATCTGCGGTGATTTTGGAGCCCAGAAAAATAAAGTCTGACACTGTTTTCACTGTTTTTCCATCTATTTCCCAAGAAGTGATGGGACCAGATGCCATGATCTTTGTTTTCTGAATGGTGAGCTTCAAGCCAACCTTTTCACTCTCCTCTTTCACTTTCATCAAGAGGCTTTTGAGTTCCTCTTCACTTTCTGCCATAAGGGTAGTGTCATCTGCATATCTGAGGTTATTGATATTTCTCCCAGCAATCTTGATTCCAGCTTGTGCTTCTTCCAGCCCAGCGTTCCTCATGATGTACTCTGCATATATGTTAAATAAGCAAGGTGACAATATACAGCCTTGACGTACTCCTTTTCCTATTTGGAACCAGTCTGTTGTTCCATGTACAGTTCTGACTGTTGCTTCCTGACCTGCATACAGGTTTCTCAAGAGGCAGGTCAGGTGGTCTGGGATTCCCTTCTCTTGAAGAATGTTCCACAGTTTATTGTGATCCACACAGTCAAAGGCTTTGGCATAGTCAATGAAACAGAAATAGATGTTTTTCTGAAACTCTCTTGCTTTCTCCATGATCCAGCGGATGTTGGCAATTTGATCTCTGGTTCCTCTACCTTTTCTAAAATCTGCTTGAACATCTGGGAGTTCACGGTTCACATATTGCTAAAGCCTGGCTTGGAGAATTTTGAGCATGACTTTACTAGCGTGTGAGATGAGTGCAATTGTGTGGTAATTTGAGCATTCTTTGGCATTGCCTTTCTTTGGGATTGGAATGAAAACTGACTGTTTCCAGTCCTGTGGCCACTGTTGAGTTTTCCAAATTTGTTGGCATATTGAGTGCAGCACTTTCACAGCATCATCTTTCAAGATTTGAAATAGCTCAACTGGAATTCCATCACCTCCACTAGCTTTGTTCGTAGTGATGCTTTCTAATTAAGACATTTAATTAAATCCCATCCATAGGCACTTCATTAATCTTGTTTCTTAATAACAATCTGAGATTTCCACTCTGCTAGTATGAGTCCCTTGATTCTCCCTGTCTCTCCTGATTTCTTGTTAATGTAAGACCCATAGGAGAAACTAAGACAAGTAATCTGATAAGTCTCCTTGAATTGCTCAATTTCACATCAGTAAGGTTTCATGTGATGCCCATGCTAAAGGAACCCTCTTCATCAACGTTTTTGCCAAAGTTTTGCTGAGTTAAGAGCATATTTGATGATCACAATAATGGCAGTCTATTACAGTTTGATACAAATCATATTAGTTGCTTAATCAAGGGTGTCCCATCTGTAATTTATAGAATAGGAAGAATAAGACAGTTCCCCTTCTCAGACTTTCTAGTGACTTTTATCCAGCTGAAATAGGCTGGCTGTTCCTTAGGGAATAACCTATTGTGAGTCTGGATCATGTATGGCTGACTATGACTGGCTTAGAACCATAGTGAGGTGTGATAATGATCTAAATGGTGCTATAACAAAGTTGTTATCCCATGATGTGAAAAGACTGTAAGAAATGTAGAGGCATTTGAAAGAGTTTGCAATGTAACAAATTACATTTTTAATATAAATTTATTCATTTTAATTGGAGGCTAATAACTTTACAATATTTTAGTGGTTTTGCCATACGTTGACATAAATCAGCCACAGGTGTACATGTGTTCCCCATCTTGAAACCCCCTCCCACCTCCCTCCCCACATCATCCCTCTGGGTCATCCCAGTGTACCAGCCCCGAGCACCCTGTATCATGCATCGAACCTGGACTGGTAATCTATTTCACATATGATAATATACATGTTTCAATGCCATTCTCCCAAATCATCCCACCCTCACCCTCTCCCACAGAGTCCAAAAGACTATTCTATACATTTGTGTCTCTTTTGCTGTCTCACATAAAGGGTTATCGTTACTATCTTTCTAAATTCCATATATATGCATTAATATACTGTATTGATGTTTTTCTTTCTGGCTTACTTCACTCTGTATAATAAGCTCCAGTTTCATCTACCTCATTAGTACTGATTCAAATTCGTTCCTTTTAATGGCTGAGATGGAGAATGAGATGGCTGGATGGCATCACCGACTCTGTGGACATGAGTTTGAGTGTACTCCGGGAGTTGGTGATGGACAGGGAGGCCTGGCGTGCTGTGATTCATGGGGTCGCGGAGAGTCGGACACGACTGAGCGACTGAACTGAACTGAACTGAACTGAATATTCCATTGTGTATATGTACCACAGCTTTCTTATTTACTCGTCTACTGTTGGACATCTAAGTTGCTTCCAAAGCCTGGCTACTATAAACAGTGCTGGAATGAACATTGGGGTACACGTGTCTCTTTCAATTCTGGTTTCCTCAGTGTGTATGCCCAGAAGTAGGTCGTATGGCAGTTCTATTTCCAGTTTTTTGAGGAATCTCCACACTCTTCTCCATAGTGGCTGTACTGGTTTGCATTCCCACCAACAGTGTAAGAAGGTTCCCTTTTCTCCAGCATATATTGTTTGTAGACTTTTGAATAGCAGCCATTCTGACTGGCATGCAGTGTGGTACCTCATTGTGGTTTTGATTTGCATTTCTCTGATAATGAGTGATGTTAAGCATCTTTTCATGTGTTTGTTAGCCATCTGTATGTCTCCTATGAGAAATGTCTATTTAGTTCTTTGGACCATTTTTTTATTGGGTTGTTATTTTTCTGGAATTGACCTGAAGGAGTTGCTTGTATATTTTTGAGATTAATTCTTTGTCAGTTGTTTCATTTGCTATTATTTTCTCCCATTCTGAAGGCTGTCTTTTCACCTTGCTTAGTTTCCTCCTTTGTGCTGAAGCTTTTAAGTTTAAATAAGTCCCATTTGTTTATTTTTGCTTTTATTTCCATTACTCTTGGAGGTGGATCATAGAGGATCCTGCTGTGATTTATGTCAGAGAGTGTTTGCCTATGTTTTCCTCTAGTAGTTTTACAGTTTCTGGTCTTACATTTAGATCTTTAATCCATTTTGAGTTTATTTTTGTGTATGGTGTTAGAAAGTGTTCTAGTTTAATTCTTTTACAAGTGGCTGACCAGTTTTCCCAGCACCACTTGTTAAAGAGATTGTCTTTTCTCCATTGTATATTCTTGCCTCCTATGTCAAAGATAAGGTGTCCATAGTTGTGTAGATTTCTCTTTGGGCTTTCTGTTTTGTTCCATTGATCTATGTTTCTGTCTTTGTGCCAGTACCATACTGTCTTGATGACTGTGGCTTTGTAGTAGAGCCTACAGTCTGGCAGTTTGATTCCTCCAGGTCCATTCTTCTTTCTCAAGATTGCTTTGGCTATTCGAGTTTTAATTTCCATACAAATTGTGAAATTATTTGTTCTATCTCTGTGAAAAATACTGTTGGTAGTTTGATAGGGATTGCATTGAATCTATATGTTGCTTTGTGTTCAGTTCAGTTCAGTCGCTCACTCATGTCCGACTCTCCACGACCCCATGAATCACAGCACGCCAGGTCTCCCTGTCCATCACCAACTCCCGGAGTTCACTCAAACTCATGTCCATGGAGTTGGTGATGCCATCCAGCCATCTCATTCTCTGTCGTCCCCTTCTCCTCACTCCCCCAATCCTTCCCAGCATCAGAGTCTTTTCCAGTGAGTCAACTAGTCTCATGAGGTGGCCAAAGTATTGGAGTTTCAGCTTTAGCATCAGTCCTTCCAATGAACACCCAGGATTGATCTCCTTTAGAATGGACTGGCTGGATCTCCTTGCAGTCCAAGGGACTCTCAAGAGTCTTCTCCAGCACCACAATTCAAAAGCATCAATTCTTTGGCGATCAACTTTATTCACAGTCAAACTCTCACATCCATACATGACCACTGGAAAAACCATAGCCTTGACTAGATGGACCTCACTATATTGATTCTTCCAATCCATGAACATGGTATATTTCTCCATCTATTTTTGTCATCTTTGATTTATTTCATCAGTGTTTTTATAGTTTTCTATATATAGATTTTTTGTTTCTTTAGGTAGATATATTTTGTTACAATGCTGAATGGAGTTATTTCCTTAATTTGTCTTTCTATTTTCTCATTATTAGTATATAGGAATGCAAGGGATTTCTCTGTGTTAATTTTATATCCTGCAACTTTACTATATTCATTGATTAGCTCTAGTAATTTTCTGGTAGAGTCTTTAAGGCTTTCTATGTAGAGGATCTTGTCATCTGCAAACAGTGAGAGTTTTACTTCTTCTTTTCCAATCTGGATTTCTTTTATTTCTTTTTTTGCTCTGATTGCTGTGGCCAAAACTTCCAAAACTATGTTGAATAGTAGTAGGGAGAGTGGGCACCCTTTGCTTGTTCCTCACTTTAGGGGAAATACTTTCAATTTTTCACCATTGAGCATAATGTTTGCTGTAAGTTTGTCATATATGGCTTTTATTATGTTGCGGTATGTTTCTTCTATTCCTGCTTTCTGGAGGGTTTTTATCATAAATGGATGTTGAATTTTGGCGAAGGTTTTCTCTGCATCAATTGAGATAATCATATGGTTTTTATTTTTCAGTTTGTTAATATGGTGTATTATATTAATTGATTTGTGGATATTGAAGAATCCTTGCATCCCTGGGATAAAGCCACTTTTTCATGCTGTAAGATATTCTTAATGTGCTGTTGGGTTCTTTCTGATTGCTAGAATTTTGTTAAGGATTTTTGCATCTATGTTCATCAGTGATATTGGCCTGTGGTTTTCTTTTTTAGTGGCATCTTTGTCTGGTTTTGCTTTTAGGGTGATGGTGGCCTCCTAGAATGTGTTTGGGAGCTTATCTTCCTCTGCAATTTTCTGGAAGAGTTTGAATAGGATAGGTGTTAGCTCTTCTCTGAATTTTTGGTAGAATTCACCTGTGATTCCATCTGGTCCTGGGCTTTTGTTTGCTAGAAGATTTCTGATTACAGTTTCCATTTCCGTGCTTGTGATGGGTCTGTTAAGATTTTCTATTTCTTCCTGGTTCAGTTTTGGAAAGTTGTACTTTACTAAGAATTTGTCCATTTCTTCCAAGTTGTCCATTATATTGGCATATAGTTGCTGATAGTAGTCTCTTAAAATTCTTTGTATTTCTGTGCTGTCTGTTGCGATTTCTCCATTTTCATTTCTAATTTTTTTGATTTGATTCTTCTCCCTTTGTTTCTTGATGAGTCTGGCTAATTCTTTGTCAATTTCATTTGTCTTCTCAAATAACCAGCTTTTAGCTTTGTTGATTTTTGTTATGGTTTCTTTGTTTCTTTTGCATTTATTTCTGGCCTAATTTTTAAGATTACTTTCCTTCTACTAACCCTGGGACTCTTCATTTCTTCCTTTTATAGTTGCTTTAGGGGTATCAGTATCAGTTCAGTCGCTCAGTTGTGTCTGACTCTCCGCGACCCCATGAATCACAGCACGCCAGGCCTCCAGTCCATCACAAACTCCCGGAGTTCACTCAAACTCATGTCCATCGAGTCGGTGATGCCATCCAGCCATCTCATTCTCTGTCGTCCCCTTCTCCTCTCGCCCCCAACATTTCCAAGCATCAGAGTCTTTTCCAGTGAGTCAACTCGTCGCATGAGGTAGCCAAAGTATTGCAGTTTCAGCTTTAGCATCAGTCCTTCCAATGAACACCAGGACTGATCCCCTTTAGAATGGACTGGTTGGATCTCCCTGCAGTACAAGGGACTCTCAAGAGTCTTCTCCAACACCACAGTTCAAAAGCATCAATTCTTCAGTGATCAGCTTTCTTCACAGTCCAACTCTCACATCCATACATGACCATGGGAAAAAAACCATAGCCTTGACTAGACGGACCTTTGTTGGTAAAGTAATGTCTCTGCTTTTTAATATACTATCAAGGTTGGACATAACTTTCCTTCAAAGGAGTAAGCGTCTTTTAATTTCATGGCTGCAATCAGCATCTGCAGTAATTTTGGAGCCCAAAAAAATAAAGTCTGACACTGTTTCCACTGTTTTTCCATCTATTTCCCATGAAGTGGTGGGACCAGATGCCATGATCTTTACTTTCTGAATGTTGAGCTTCAAGCCAACGTTTTCACTCTCCTATTTCACTTTCATCAAGAGGCTTTTGAGTTCCTCTTCACTTTCTGCCATAAGGGTAGTGTCATCTGCATATCTGAGGTTATTGATATTTCTCCCGGCAATCTTGATTCCAGCTTGTGCTTCTTCCAACCCAGCGTTCCTCATGATGTACTCTGCATATAAGTTAAATAAGCAAGGTGACAATATACAGCCTTGACGTACTCCTTTTCCTATTTGGAACCAGTCTGTTGTTCCATGTACAGTTCTGACTGTTGCTTCCTAATCTGCATACAGATTTCTCAAGAGACAGGTCAGGAGATCTGGGATTCCCATCTCTTTCAGAATGTTCCACAGTTTATTGTAATCCACACAGTCATAAAGGCTTTGGCATAGTCAATGAAGCAGAAATAGATGTTTTTCTGGAACTCTCTTGCTTTCTCCATGATCCAGCGATGTTGGCAATTTGATCTCTGGTTCCTTTGCCTTTTCTAAAACCTGCTTGAACATCTGGGAGTTCACGGTTCACATACTGCTGAAGCCTGACTTGGAAAATTTTGAGTATGACTTTACTAGCATGTGAGATGAGTGCAATTGTGCAGTAGTTTGAGCATTCTTTGGCATTGCCTTTCTTTGGGATTGGAATGAAGACTGACCTTTTCCAGTCCTGTGGCCACTGCTGAGTTTTCCAAATTTGCTGGCTTATTGAGTGCAGCACTTTCACAGCATCATCTTTCAGGATTTTAATTAGCTCAACTGGAATTCCATCACCTCACTAGCTTTGTTCATAGTCATGCTTTCTAAGGCCCACTTGACTTCACATTCCAAGATGTCTGGCTCTAGGTCAGTGATCACGTTATCATCACTATCTTGGTCTTGAAGATCTTTTTTGTACAGTTCTTCTGTGTATTCTTGCCACCTCTTCTTAATATCTTCTGCTTCTGTTAGGTCCATACAATTTCTGTCCTTTATCGAGCTCATCTTCGCATGAAATGTTCCCTTGGTATCTCTAATTTTCTTGAAGTAATCTCTTGTTTTTCCTATTCTGTTGCTTTCCTCTATTTCTTTGCAATTGATCACTGAGGAAGGCTTTCTTATCTCTCCTTGCTATTCTTTGGAACTCTGCATTAAGATGCTTAAATCTTTCCTTTTTTCCTTTGCTTTTCGCTTCTCTTCTTTTCACAGCTATTTGTAAGGCCTCCTCAGACAGCCATTTCACTTTTCTCCGTTTCTTTTCCATGCGGATGGTCTTGGTCCCTGTCTCCTTTACAATGTCACGAACCTCTGTCTACAGTTCATTAGGCACTCTATCAGATCTAGTCCCTTAAATCTATTTCTCACTTCCACTGTAT
Organism: Moschus berezovskii; assembly: GCF_049115385.1. Classification (NCBI taxonomy): domain Eukaryota; kingdom Metazoa; phylum Chordata; class Mammalia; order Artiodactyla; family Moschidae; genus Moschus; species Moschus berezovskii. The sequence goes on from NC_142479.1 coordinate 18,320,767, forward strand.
AATTATAAGGGATTTGATTTAGGTCATATCTGAATGGTTTAGTGGTTTTCCCTACTTTCTTCAATTTCAGTCTGAATTTGGCAATAAGGAGTTCATGATCTGAGCCACAGTCAGCTCCTGGTCTTGTCTTCGCTATTTGTATACAGCTTCTCCATCTTTGGTTGCCAAGAATATAATCAATCTGATTTCGGTGTTGACCATCTGGTGATGTACATGTGTAGAGTCTTCTCTTGTGTTGTTGGAGGAAGGTGTTTGCTATGACCAGTGCCTTCTCTTGGCAAAACTCTATGAGCCTTTGCCCTGCTTCATTCCGTGCTCCAAGGCCAAATTTGCCTGTTATTCCAGGTGTTTCTTGACTTCCTACTTTTGCATTCCAGTCCTCTATAATGAAAAGGACATCTTTTTTGGGTGTTACTTCTAAAAGGTCTTGTAGGGCTTCATAGAACCGTTCAACTTCAACTTCTTCAGCGTTACTGGTTGGGGCATAGGCCTGGATTACTGTAATATTGAATGGTTTGCCTTGGAAACAAACAGAAATCATTCTGTCGTTTTTAAGATTGCATCCAAGTGCTGCATTTCGGACTCTTTTGTTGACCATGATGGGTACTCCATTTCTTCTAAGGGATTCTTGCCCACAGTAGTAGATATAATGGTCATGTGAGTTAAATTCACCCATTCCAGTCCATTTTAATTCACTGATTCCTAGAATGTCGACGTTCACTCTTGCCATCTCCTGTTTGACCACTTCCAATTTGCCTTGATTCATGGACCTAACATTCCAGGATCCTATGCAATATTGCTCTTACAGCACCGGACCTTGCTTCTATCACCGGTCACATCCACAACTGGGTATTGGTTTTGCTTTTGCTCCATCCCTTTATTCCTTCTAGAGTTATTTCTCCACTGATCTCCAGTAGCATACTGGGCACCTACCGACCTGGGGAATTCCTCATTCAGTAGCCTATCATTTTGCCCTTTGATACTGTTCATGGGGTTCTTAAGGCAAGTATACTGAAGTGGTTTGCCATTCCCTTCTCTGGTGGACCACATTCGGCTGTGGTCCATGTGATCAGATCGACTAGTTTCCTGTGATTATGATTTCAGTTTGTCTGCCCTCTGATGCCCCCTCGCAATACCTACCGTCTTAGTTGGGTTTCTCTTACCTTGGGCGTGGGATATCTCTTCACAGCTGCTCCAAGAAAGTGCAGCCACTGCACCCTACCTTGGATGAGGGGTATTTCCTCAAGGCTGCCCCTCCTTACCTTGAACGTGAAGTAGCTCCTCTCGGCCCTCCTGTGCCCGCGCAGCCACCGCCTATTGGACGTGGGGTATCTCCTCTTGGCCGCCGGCCCTGGCCTCAGGCGTGGGGTAGCTTTAGGTGTAGGGTTAGGTTATTTGACTTTTTTCTTGTTTCTTGTGGTGTGCCTGTATTGCTATGAACCTTCCCCTTAGCACTGCTTCTACAGTGTCCCATGGGTTTGTGGCTGTTGTGTTTTCATTTTCATTCGTTTCTATGCATACTTTTATTTCTTTTGTGATTTGTTGGTTATTCAGCAGCGTGTTTTTCAGACTCCATATGTTGGAATTTTTAATAGTTTTTCTCCTGTAATTGACATCCAGTCTTACTGCACTGTAGTCAGAAAAGACGCTTGAAATGATTTCATTTTTTTTTAATTTACCAAGGTTAGATTTATGGCCCAGGATATGATCTATCCTGGAGAAGATTCCATGTGCTCTTGAGAAGAAGGGGAAATTCATTGTTTTGGGGTGAAATGTCCTATAGATAGCTATTAGGTCTAACTGGTCTATTGTATCATTTAACGTTTGTGTTTCCTTGTTAATTTTCTGTTTAGTTGGTCTATCCATAGGTGTGAGTGGGGTATTAAAGTCTCCCACTCTTATTTTGTTATTGTTAATTTCCCCTTTCATACTTGTTAGCATTTGTCTGACGTATTGTGGTGCTCTTATGTTGGGTGCATATATATTTATAATTGTTATATCTTCTTCTTGGATTGATACTTTGGTCATTATGTAGTATCCTTCTTTGTCTCTTTTCACAGCCTTGGTCTTAAAGTCTATTTTATCTGATATGAGTATTGCTACTCCTGCTTTCTTTTGATCTCTATTTGTGTGATATCTTTTTTAAGCCCTTCACTTTCAGTCTGTATGTGTCCCTTGTTTCGAGGTGGGTCTCTTGTAGACAGCATATATGGGGGTCTTATTTTTTTATCCATTCAGCCAGTCTTTGTCTTTTGTTTGGGGCGTTCAACCCATTTACATTTAAGGTAATTATTGATAAGTATGATCCCATTGCCATTCACTTTATTGTTTTGGATTTGAGTTTATACATCCTTTCTGTGTTTCCTGTCTAGAGAAGATCCTTTAGCATTTATTGGAAAGCTGGTTTGGTGGTACTGAATTCTCTCAGCTTTTGCTTGTCTGTAAAGCTTTTGATTTCTCCTTCATATTTGAATGAGATCCTTGCTGGGTACAGTAATATGGGTTGTAGGCTTTTCTCTTTCATCTCTTTAAGTATGTCCTGCCATTCCCTTCTGGCCTGAAGAGTTTTTGTAGAAAGATTAGCTGTTATCCTTATGGAAATCCCCTTGTGTGTTATTTGTTGCTTTTCCCTTGCTGCTTTTAATATTTGTTCTTTGTGATCTTTGTTAATTTGATTAATGTGTCTTGGGGTTATATGCAGAGTACATCATGAGGAACGCTGGGCTGGAAGAAGCACAAGCTGGAATCAAGATTGCTGGGAGAAATATCAATAATCTCAGATATGCAGATGACACTACCCTTATGGCAGAAAGTGAAGAGGAACTCAAAAGCCTCTTGATGAAAGTGAAAGAGGAGAGTGAAAAGGTTGGCTTGAAGCTCAACAATCAGAAAACAAAGATCATGGCATTTGGTCCCATCACTTCATGGGAAATAGATGGAAAAACAGTGGAAACAGTGTCAGACTTTGTTTTTTTGGGCTCCAAACTCACTGCAGATGCTGATTGCAGCCAGGAAATTAAAAGACACTTGCTCCTTGGAAGGAAAGTTATGACCAACCTTGATAGTATATTAAAAAGCAGAGACATTACTTTGCCAACCAAGGTCTGTGTAGTCAAGGCAATGGTTTTTCCCGTGGTCATGTATGGATGTGAGAGTTGGACTGTGAAGAAGGCTGATCGCCGAAGAATCGATGCTTTTGAACTGTGGTGTTGGAGAAAACTCTTGAGAGTCCCTTATACTGCAAGGAGATCCAACCAGTCCATTCTAAAGGAGATCGATCCTGGGTGTTCATTGGAAGGACTGATGCTGAAGCTGAAACTGCAATACTTTGGCCCCTCATGCGACGAGTTGACTCACTGGAAAAGACTCTGATGCTGGGAAATGTTGGGGGCGGGAGGAGAAGGGGACGACGGAGAATGAGATGGCTGGATGGCATCACCGACTCTGTGGACATGAGTTTGAGTGTACTCCGGGAGTTGGTGTTGGACAGGGAGGCCTGGCGTGCTGTGATTCATGGGGTCGCGGAGAGTCGGACACGACTGAGCGACTGAACTGAACTGAACTGAACCGGGGAGTTTCACCTTGGGTTTATCCTGTTAAGGACTCTCTGGGTTTCTTGTACTTGGGTGACTATTTCCTTCCCCATTTTAGGGAAATTTTCAACTATTATCTCCTCAAGAATTTTCTTATAGTCTTTCTTTCTGTCTTCTTCTTTGGGACTTCTATGATTCGAATGTTGAGGAGTTTCACATTGCCCCAGTGTTCTCTGAGAGTGTCCTCATTTCTTTTAATTCCTTTTTCTTTCTGCTCTCTGCTTCATTTATTTCTACTATTCTATCTTCTACCTCATTTACCCAGTCTTCTGCCTCCATTATTCTACTTTTGGTTCCCTCCAGAGTGTTTTGATCTCATTTATTGCATTATTCATTATATATTGACTCTCTTTTATTTCTTCTAGGTCCTTGTTAAACATTTTTTGCATCTTCTCAATTCTTGTCTCCAGGCTATTTATCTGTAACTCCATTTTGTTTTCAAGATTTTGGATCATTTTCACTATCATTATTCTGAATTCTTTTTCAGGTAGATTCCATATCTCTTCCTCTTTTTTGGTTTGATGGGCATTTATCCTGTTCTTTTACCTGCTGAGTATTTCTCTACCTTTACTTCTTGTTTAGATTGCTGTGTTTGGGGTGGGCTTTCCATATTCTGGCAGTTTGTGGTTACTCTTTATTGTAGGAGTTCCTCACTGTGGATGTGGTTGGACGGGTGGCTTGTCAAGGTTTCCTGCCTAGGGAAGCTTGTGTCAGTGTTCTGGTGGGTGGAGCTGGATTTCCTCTCTCTGGAGTGCAATGAAGTGTCCAGTAGTGAGTTTTGAGATGTCAGTGGATTTGGTGTGACTTTTGGCAGACTTTATATTGAAGCTCAAGGCTATGTTCCTGTGTTGCTGGAGAATTTGCATGATATGTCTTGATCTGGAACTTGTTGGCCCTTGGGTGGTGCTTGGGTTCAGTGTAGTTATGGAGGCTTTTGGATGAGCTCTTATCGATTACTGTTCCCTGGAGTCAGGAGTTCTCTGTTGTTCTCAGGGTTTGGATCTAAGCCTCCTGTCTCTGGATTTCAGTCTTATTCTTGCATTAGCCTCAATTCTTCTCCATCTATACAGCACCGATGATTAAACATCTAGGTTAAAGATGCGAAGTTTCTCCACAGTCTGGATCCCTCAAAGATGTTCACGGAGTTACACAAAGAAGAAGGAGGAGGAAGACAGAGGTGACCAGGAGGAGAAGAGGGGGAATCAAAAGGAGAGAGACAGATTCAGCCAGTAATCAGCTCCCTAAGTGTTCTCCACAGTCCGACACACAAAGAGATTCACAGAGTTGGGTAGAGAAGAAAAGGGGGAGGGGAGAGATAGAGGCGACCTGGTGGAGAAAAAGGAGATTCCAAAGGAGGGGAGAGCAATCAAGCCAGTAATCTCGCTCCCAAGTAAAAATGGGTATTAAAGATTGGGTTTTTAAAGGTACAAAATTGAGAGCAAATACCAAAAAGCAAAGATTAAAAATCTAGAGTAGAGGTTAGACTCTCAAAAATACAATATTAATAAACCAAAAAGCCACCAAAATTATATATATATATATTTATATATATATATGAAGTTTGCTTTAAAAATAAGGTCTTTTTTTTGCAAGGTAATAGTAGATTATAAAAATGACAATTAAAGGAGTAATAGAAGACTTAAAATTTAAAAATAATTTAATTTAAAAAATTATAATAGTAAAAATATATCTAGGAATTTCTCTGGAGCTGTTGCGGACAGTGTGGGGTCAGTTCATTTTCAGATAGTTCCTTGATCCGGCTTATACTTCTCAAGATCTATAGGCCCCTTCCAATGTAGTCGGTGCTAACTACAGGGTTTTAATCTGTTGCACCTATTACTTCCAAAGCGGTTCCCTCTGTTTATTTTAGCTTCTTCTGTTTGTTGGTCTCTTTAATGTTTGATTTCCACCCTGACACAAGGGGGCGAAGGTGGTCACTTATTTAGGCTCACTTGTTCAGTCCTGCTGTGGGGAGGGAGGAACACTGCAAACAATATCACTGGCGTGTGGGGGGAGTGCTCGCAGTGTTTCAGCCGCACTGGGCTTGCCTCCACTCACGGTGTGTGTGCTTTCATGGTCTACACTTCTCTAGGCTCTAGGTTGCTCTGCCAGGAACTGTCTGAGGTGGGCCCTAGGTTGCGTGTACTTTCCAGGTCTAAGCCACTCAGGTTCAGGTTCTTGAGTACTCCCCAAAGGTACAGACTCGGTTGGGCCTGCGTTTTGTGCCCTTCCCAGGTCCTAGCAGAGTCAGACATGACTGAGCGACTGAGCTGAATTGAACTGAACAGGTCCGAGCAACTCAGGTGGCCAGGTGTTTGGCGAGGGCAGTCACCCCTAGGTGGGTGGTGTGTCTTATTGCCTCCCCCTTCCCAGTTGCTCAGTTTTCTGGGTGTACAAGGGGCACGCCTTCTCAGGTGTGCCGTGTGTCTCTTCTGGGAAGCTGATCTCTGACTGCGACCCTCCCAGTGGTTGTCAACCATCCAGAATCCCAAGAAATCTTGGTTAGCAACGGAGCCTGTTTGCAGTTTAGTAGAGAATGCCTGTCTGGGGCCGCAATTTTCCCTTTCCGCTCTCTCTGACCCCCGCCTGATTGTCTCCAGCGGGGGATGGGCCAGTCCACAGCTAACGCTCGGTCCTTTGTTCTGTGAGCAGGCCTAGCAGTGCCTCAGGTTAGGGTCTTTCGCAGGATAGTTCTCTCTCTCTGTCTTTTCTTTCTTTCTTTCTTTCTTTTTTTTTTTTCTATTGGTCCCTCTCTCTGTCTATCCCACAGTTCGGGCTCAGTTCTTACCCTAAGCAATGCAGCCCACGCCCCCCTGTTCAGCCCCCGCTTGCTGGTGGTGGCTGAAAGCCCTGGGAGTTGCTGTTAGGCATGTAATCTGTGGGGTTTAATTATTTATTTATTTTTCCTCCCAGTTATGTTGCCTTCTGAGATTCCAAGATTCCCCACAGGCCCGCTAGTGAGAGTATTTCCTGGTGTTTGGAAACTTCTCTTTTAAGACTACCTTCCTGGGACAGATCTCCATCCCTACCTCTTTTGCCTCTCTTTTTAACTTTTATATTTTGTCCTACCTCATTTCAAAGACAGTGGGCTGCCTTTCTGGGTGCCTGATGTCCTCTGCCAGCATTCAGAAATTGTTTTGTGGAATTTGCTCAGCGTTCAAATGTTTTTCGATAAATTTGTAGGGGAGAAAGTGGTTTCCCCATCCTATTTTCTGCCATCTTAGGACCACCCCAACAACTTATATTTTAAAATAAAGAAAATTATGGCTTCTTCTTAGTAGACGCAAATAATTCTGAATCTTTGTTTTGGACAATGACTATGTTTTACATACAACATTTTTGTACCATTTCATTTTCTGTTTTTCTGTTAAACCATATAATTTTAGATTTAGAAAGTCTCTTCCATACCCTCTGCCCTACACTATCACCTTTTCTTTGTTCTGGTTTTTTTCTTTTTCTCACTTTCTCTTTCTTTCTCCATATGTTGTAATGGTAATAAATTATCTTTCGATGGTGTTTTAATATACAAAATGCTATTACATAGAAGTTCTCATTTATCCCTCTCAACAAATCAATATGATAGGTGTAGAGACATATTTATTTTCCTATTTTATAGATGGCAATAAGACCCAGAGTTATTAAATGAGCCATACAATACCTCATAATTAGTAACTAGACTTGAACCAATCTACTTTGATAAACTCAATACCAAATATACAGCTTGCTTCCATTCAGAAGTACATTCTCTTTCCAGAAGCTAAGCAAAGCTAGAGCAAATGTGCTATGTGCTATCCAACATGATAAGGAGGGAAGAGCATTGCTTTTAGAGGCAGATATTCTTGGATAAAATCTCTGCTCCATTCCATATTATTCATTTATTCAAGAGATATTCATTGAATGCCTCCAATGTGGTAGTGCCTTGACAGGTACTGAGCATAAGCAGGGAGCGGAAGTTGGAGCTTCTGGTTCAGTGAATGAACTTCTTGAACAACGAACCACATTCACTGATGAGAATAAACTCATAGACTATAATGAAATGGCAGCTGAAAAATACTACAAAGAAAGTGAAAGTGTTAGTCACTTAGTCATTCCCAACTCTTTGTGACTCCATGGACTGCAGCCCGCCAGGCTCCTCTGTCCATGAAATTCTCCAGGCAAGAATACTGAAGTGGGTTGCTATTCCCTTCTCCAGGAGATCTTCCCGACCTAGGGATGGAACCCAGGTCTCCAACATTGCAGGCAGATTCTTTACCATCGGAGCCACCAGGGAAGCTGACAAGAAAAGTATAGTGGGAAAAAAGAGTGGATATGGCAGAGGGGGTATCCAGGGATGATGTAATGCACTTCAGACAAAGGGTATCTGGAAAACCCCTTTTCCAGAGATAACGCTGGAGTGGAGATAGACATGATGAGAGATTGTATCCCACAAATATCTGGAAGAGAAATGAACCAGAGAGTGTTCTTCAAAGCTCAATCACATTAGAAATCCCTGGGGATCTCTAAGGACATCACCAAGACCTACCCTAGAGCTACAAATTGAATTGAGCTGGCATGGAGTTTGGAAGGTCCTTTGGAAGAACTCTTCTTTCAGGTAGATATTTATTATTCCATCCTCCATACCTTTGTGTGTGCCTGAGATGCTGGTGCACAAGAATCACCTGCAGGGCCTGTTAAAATTCACAGTGAGACCCCATTTCCAGTTTCTGATTCTGTGGGTCTGGCTTGAGAGTTGGCATTTTACTTCTTTTTCCACACTTCTCCTCCTCTTTCTTCTTCTTCTTTTATTTTTTTTCCAGATAAGGAAGCTGAGGTTTAAAGAAATTCTGAGAAATATCTGGAAAAGGTAAATCTGTAGAGAAGTGGCTTGGTGTTTGTGATTGGGAATGGAAATAGGGAGGTGACTACAAATGAACAAGAGGTTTCTTTGGGGATAACACAAATATTCTAAAATTAGACTTGGGGACGGATCCTCAGCCAGTCTTGTCTGACTCTTTGTGACCCCATGGGCTGTAACCCTTAAGCTCCTCTATCCATGGAATTTTTAAGGCAAGAATATGGAGTGGGTTGCCATTTTCTAATCCAGGGGACATTTCCGACCCAGAGATCGAACCCCATCTCCTGTGTCTCAGACATTGGCAGGCAGATTCTTTACCACTGAGCCATCTAGAAAGCCTGTGTAAGGATGCATGACACCATAAATTTACTAAAAATCATTGGATTGTACACTTAAATGAATAAATTTTATGGTATTTAAATGATACTTCTTCTCCCCTTCTCTTTGCCATGAAGTGATGGGGCCAGATGCCGTGATCTGAGTTTATTTAATATTTAGCTTTAAGCTGGTTTTTTCACTCTCCCCTTCACCCTCATCAAGAGGTTCTTTAGTTCCTCTTCTCTTTCTTAGAGTGGTATCATCCACATATCTGAGGTTGTTGATATTTCTCCTGGTAATCTTGATTCTAGCTTGTGACTCATCCAGCCCAGCATTTCTCATAATGTGCTCTGCTTATAAGTTAAATAAACAGGGTGACAATAAACAGCATTGCAGTCCTCCTTTCCAATCTTATAGGATTGTTCCATATAGGGTTCTATATAGGGTTCCATATAGGGTTCTAACTGTTGCTTCTTGACTGGAGTACAGGTTTCTCAGGAAACAGGTAAGACGGTTTGGTATTCGCTCTCTTTAAGAATTTTCCTCGGTTTGTTATGATCCACATAGTCCAAGGTTTTAGTGTAGTCAATGAAACAGAGGTAAATGTTCTTCCAGAATTCCCTTGCTTTCTCTGTGATCCAGAGAATGTTGGAAATTTGATCTCTGGTTCCTCTGCCTTTTCTAAACCCAACTTGGACATCTGGAAGTTCATGGTTCACATAATGCTTAAGCCTCATGTGCAGGATTTTGCACATAACCTTACTAGCATGTGAAATTACTGCAGTTTCCTGGTGGTGTGAACATTCTTTAGTACTGCCCTTCTTGGGAATTGGGATGAGGATTGACCTTTTCCAGTCTTGTGGCCACTGGTGGGTTTTCAAAAAATGCTGATGTATTGAGTGCAGCACTTTGATAGTATCAACTTTTAAGGACTGTAAATAGTTCTACTGCAATTCCATTGCACCATTAGCTTTATTGACAGCAGTGCTTCCGAAGGCCCAGTTGACTTTGCACTCCAGAATGTCTTGCTCTGGGTGAGTGACAACATCATCATGATCATCCAGGTCATTAAGATCTTTTTTGTACAGTTCTGTGTAATCATTTACTAACAGTAGTCATATATGCCTGTGAGAGGTGGATCGTAAAGAAGGCAGAGTGCTGAAAAATTGATGCTTTCTAACTATGTGGCTGGAGCAAACTCTTGAGAGTCTCCTTGGGCAAGGAGATCAAACTAGCCTATCTCAAAGGAAATCAACCTTTGAAAGTACTGGTGCTGAAACTGAAGTTCCAATACTTTGGCTACCTGATGCAAAGAGCTGCTCATTGGAAAAGACCCTGATGTTGAAGCTGAAACTCCAATACTTTGGCCACCTGATGCAAAGAACTGACTCATTTGAAAAGAGCTTGATGCTGGGAAAGATTGAGGGCAGGAGGAGAAGGGGACGACAGAGGTTGAGATGGTTGGATGGCATCACTGACTCCATGGACATGGTTTGAGCAAGCTCCAGGAGTTGGTGATGAACATGGAAGCCTGGCATGCTGCAGTCCATGGGGTCTTGGAAACAACTGAACGACTGAACTGAGACATCTCATCAGAAGCCACCGTGCAAAAAGAGGGTGGGATGAAATATATAATGTTTTGAAAGAACAAACCACTGACCTAAAACTCTATATCCAATGAAACAGTCCTTCAAAACTGATAAAGAAATAAAAACTTTTTTAGACAAATAAAAACTGAGGGAATTCATTAGCAGCAGACGTGTTCCAGAAAAAATTTCTAAAAGAAGCTTTTAAGGGGAAAAAAAGTGGTATAGGTCAAGAAGTCAGAACATCTACATAGAATATAAAAACTTCCTATTACATTGTCTTAAAGCTTATGGAAGGCATGAAGTTTGTCTTGTTCATAGGGCATCACCGAGGCTTAGCAAAACACGCACACAATAGATCCTGAAGAACTGTTGAATGGTTCGGTTCAGTTCAGTCACTCAGTCGTGTCCAACTCTTTGCGAGCCTGTGAACCGCAGCACGCCAGGCCTCCCTGTCCATCACCAACTCCCGGAGTTCACCCAAACCCATGTCCTTTGAGTCAGTGATGCCATCCAACCATCTCAACCTCTGTCGTCCCCTTCTCCTCCTGCCCTCAATTTTTCCCAGCATCAGGGTCTTTTCAAATGAGTCAGTTCGTCTCATCCGGTGGCCAAAGTATTGGAGTTTCAGCTTCAACATCAGTCCTTCCAATGAACACCCAGGACTGATCTCCTTTAAGATGGACTGGTTGGATCTCCTTGCAGTCGAAGGGACTCTCAAGAGTCTTCTCCAACACCACAGTTCAAAAGCATCAATTCTTTGGCTATCAGCTTTCTTCACAGTCCAACTCTCACATCCATACATGACCACTGGAAAAACCATAGCCTTGACTAGACGGACCTTGGTTGGCAAAGGAATGTCTCTGCTTTTTAGTATGCTGTCTAGGTGGGTCATAACTTTCCTTCCAAGAAGTAAGTATCTTTTAATTTCATGGCTTCAATCACCCTGTGCCCAAGGGCAGGGGCAGCGGCCGAGCGGAGCTACCCCACATCAGAGGTAAGGAGCAGCTACTGCCCTTTGCTGCAGCAGCCGTGAAGAGAGACCCCATGTCCAAGGTAAGAGAAAGCTGAATGGTACATGAACAAATATTCTGGAGTTTTCTTCTCACTAAGGTATATCAGAAAATCCAAAGGCCGCTGTGAAAGCTGTATTTCCCAAACTAAATGGAAATATAAGGTAGCTTTGTATATTTCTAAGACTTTTGTGTGTCTTAAAAACACGTTAAAAGTCCCAGACTAAAATCCAAACCTTAGTATTCACAGGAATTCTCCCTTTCTTACAAAATATATGTTCATTTGCATGATATAGCCTCCCAAAATCATGTCAGGGAGTGGTTAGCTTGTGGAGCAGGAAAGTACTCCCACAGGAGAGCCTGCTGGAATTCTCCTTCTGCCCTTAAGAGGTGATTTTTATACTGAAGGCAGATTGGAAGAATAAGAAGGACCTTCATCCTCTGTCAGTTCAGCCCCTGGTTCACCCGGGTATTATTGGTATAATGTTATATCCAAAGATCCAAAATGTCCAAATCCCTCCTACAAAGTCATCTTTCCTCTCAGTGTTTACCAAAGCCCAACAAAAAACAAAATTCAGGTATATTAGTAGCCATTTCCTGTGACCCTCACACAAGGATCTGGTGAAAGACAAGCTTATACCTGGAGACAGACACGTGGAATTTTACTTATCCCTCTACCTAATTTCCCCAAAGTGAGTTTTTTGATGACCATATGTCATATTAGCTCATTGTGTAGGTTAAGTGGGATGAACCCCATGAAGCACTCAGCCCAGTGCCTGGTATTCAATAGGCTCTCAATGAACATCAGCTATCACTGTTATCTTACTAGTTCTCTGTAGTCCTTCAGGTTAAACCTGTCATGTGTTTTTGGAAAGACCTTAAATAATGAGTCAGATTTAGTCACCTTTCTTCATACAGTCATGGTACACACTTCCCAATGCAGCTGCAGCTTTGACACCTGCTATTGGGGTGATTATTGTTGGTGAAAAATGCTTGCTTTTCATACCATATGAGTCTGTAACTTGTCACAGAGGGCTGACGGTGGACAGCTCCCACAGTGGTTGATTGGAGAGGCTTCCTGGCCTCTGAGGCAAATAGAATTCAGTGCACATTCGAGTTGCATTACAGGATTAGAGAGATGTGAGTCATCAGGTGCCTTGATGAATCACAAGTAGTAAGTGATGTAAATGCAGATTAACACGATAAGTGAAAAGAATGAATGGTGCCTTTCTCCAGGTTAGGCTGTGGGCTGGAGGTGGAATAGTTGGGATTACTCCATTGTAGGAATTTATCCGGTGGAGAAATTGCAAATATCAAACGCCAACATTATGAGATTTTAACATTTCTCATAAGTAAATGCATTAGCTTTAACAGAATTTATTCTGCTTAGGACAAATAAGTGTGTTAGAGGCAGTATTGTTTCTCTAAATATATGTTAACCCTATGAATGCAGTTAAAAAAATGTAGTATTTAAATGTACTTGAACGACTACTGGTAATAAATATTCAGACTGATTTTTAGACAAATTAAATAAAGCAGCAGAGTATCTCAAAAATTAATGACGACAATAGCAAATTGCTTAATCATGCCTCCATATCCCCTCTGTTTCTTCCCTGAAACAGCGGAGGTGATGAGATGCTTATTTCATTATTGTGAGTATTTACCTCCCAGCACAGTTATGAGCTTAGAGCAGGTGCTGCAAAGATGCTAGTTCTCCCCACATGTGCATTGTGTTACAGTTCTGAATCCCCAGTTCTTTAATCTGACAAAAGAAGATTATTTTTATACCTACATTGTTAGTGAAAATGATATATAATACATACTATTTACTTGTAATGTACTAGGCACCAAAATAAGAGCTTTAGATAAACTACCTAACTTAACCTTCAAAATCATTTCTCTGTAGAAACTCTTTTTCAGACCCACTTTGCAGCTGAGGAAAGCAAGGCAAGCAGGTGGAAGAGTTTAGAACATATCTGGGCTGTGACTCTAAGCTCCTGCTATGACTACCATGCTGTATTCTTGGCTACGGGAGTTTTAAAATGACTTTGGAATAATATGAGAAAAGAAAACACAGCCTAATTCTTACTCCATCCTTACTCCATTCCTGCCTTTTCTTTGGTCTTTGTCTCAAGGCCCCAGAAGCAGCACCTAAAAAATACCTCTTCTGGCCATTGGAGGCCTATTGGACAAGCACACTAGGCTGGAGGACTCAGGGGATCATCTCAGTGGAAGGGCCATTCTGGGTGGTTTAAGGCAGGAACCCTGGCTTGGAAACTGGAAGGAACAGTTTCCCATCAGGCTTTGCCACCAAGAGTGTTATTGCCTTACTCTTGGCTAGGCAATAACATATCTTACATAAGCGTCTAAGATCCCTTACAACTCTAATATTCTGTGCTGCCTTTATTGGAATCATTAACTTATGATTTGGAACAATGGCTTGGAGTAAATGTGTGAAGAGATTAGGGCTAAATTAAGAGACATTTGTGAAGAAGGGACTGATGTCACCCTCTTTCTGGCTATCCCAAGCCCTGGTCAATATCACAGGTCTTTGTGGAGATTGCAGGAGATAATGAATCTAAAACTGGAAACTATACTGTGTTTAGAGAAATAAATGTCAGTATTATTAAAAGAATTTGTAGCAGGTCAAATTAAAAGATGTTTGCTCCTTGGAAGAAAAGCTATGACCAACCTAGATAGCATATTAAAAAACAGAGACATTACTTTGCCAGCAAAGATCTGCATAGTCAAAGCTGTGGTTTTTCCAGTAATCATGTATGGATGTGAGAGTTGAACTATAATGAAAGCTGAGCACGAAGAATTGTTGCTTTTGAACTGTAGTGGTGGAGAAGACTCTTGAGAGTCTCTTGGACTGCAAGGAAATCCAACCAGTACATCCTAAAGGAAATCAGTCCTGAATATTGGAAGGACTGATGCTGAAGCTGAAACTCCAACATTGGCGACCTGATATGAAGAACTGACTCATTTGAAAAGACTCTGATGCTGGGAAAGACTGACAGCAGGAGGAGAAGGGGACGGCAGAGGATGAGATGGTTGAATGGCATCACTGACTCAATGGACATGAGTTTGAGTAAACTCCAGGTGTTTGTGATGGACAGGGAGGCCTGGTGTGCTACAGTCCATGGGGTTGCAATAACTAGGAAACAACTGAACGACTGACTGAACTGCATTGAAAATGACTGGAAAACTTCAAATGCAGAATATATGGCTATCACAGTGACACTGACAGATCACCAAGAGAAATATATTCCAAACTGAAAAGCCAAGTATTGTTTGGCCAAAGAGTTTTTTTTGTTTTTTTTCTTTTAATATTTCCTTACCATTCCATAGGAAAACTTGAACAAAATTTTTGGCCAACGCATTATAAGCCTATTCCTAATTGTTTGATCATGGCCAAGAATGTAGAGGGTCCCAGAAAGTTTATAATTTTTTTTTCTACATTTCTTACTGGAAAGAAGGAGGTGGGACTTTCTGTAACAGAGGGTGTAGAGTTTCAGATGTACTGTGCTGTGCTTAGTTGCTCCATCATGTCTGACTCCTTGCAACCCCGTGGACTATAGACCACCAGGCTCCTCTATCCAGGGGATTGATTCTCCAGGAAAGAATGCTGGAGTGGGTTGCCATTTCCTTTCCCAGGTGATTTTCCTGACCCAGGGACTGAACTCGTGTCTCCTGCATTGTCAGGTGGATTCTTTACCATTGAACCACCTGGGAACCCTCTTTGTCCTACTTAAGTTACCTGGTTGGGGATTATAACTCTCACCACCACCAATGCCTAAAGCCAAACATAAGACCTATTAAAGCAGGATTCTCATCTGTTTTAACACCATTGTGTCATCAAAGCCATAGGGGAGGTGCGCCTTTGTGGTGCTGTATGACCAGCTGTTTTTCGTATGCTGTGTAATCTCAGCTTGGAAATAAATAGTCTGTATCTGCCTGTTCTGTTTTTACAGCCAACTTGACATTATGAGTATAAGGCCTTTGGTGTTCTGGAGGATTTCCCATCAGATCTACCTACAGATGTATACATGAACTTGAGCTATAGGAGAAAGGGATGGATTTGTCAAAGGTGAACTATGGACGGAGGGTCGTGACATTGTATGGGAGACAGGGACCAAGAACATCCCCATGGAAAAGAAATGCAAAAAAGCAAAATGGCTCTCAGAGAAGGCCTTACAAATAGCTGTGAAAAGAAGAGAAGTGAAAAGCAAAGGAGAAAAGGAAAGATATAAGCATTTGAATGCAGAGTTCCAAAGAATAGCAAGGAGAGACAAGAAAGCCTTTCTCAGTGATCAATGCAAAGAAATAGAGGAAAACAACATAGTTCGAAAAACAAGAGATCTCTTCAAGAAAATTAGAGATATCAAGGGAACATTTCATGCAAAGATGGGCTCGATAAAGGACAGAAATGGTATGGACCTAACAGAAGCAGAAGATATTAAGAAGAGGTGGCAAGAATACACAGAAGAACTGTACAAAAAAGATCTTCACGACCAAGATAATCACGATGGCATGATCACTCACCTAGAGCCAGACATCTTGGAATGTGAAGTCAAGTGGGCCTTAGAAAGCATCACTATGAACAAAGCTAGTGGAGGTGATGGAATTCCAGTGGAGCTATTTCAAATCTTGAAAGATGATGCTGTGAAAGTGCTGCACTCAATATGCCAGCAAATTTGGAAAACTCAGCAGTGGCCACAGGACTGGAAAAGGTCAGTCTTCATTCCAATCCCAAAGAAAGGCAATGCCAAAGAATGCGCAAACTACCGCACAATTGCACTCATCTCACACGCTAGTGAAGTAATGCTCAAAATTCTCGAAGTCAGGCTTCAGCAATATGTGAACCGTGAACTCCCAGATTTTCAAGCAGGTTTTAGAAAAGGCAGAGGCACTAGAGATCAAATCACCAACATCTGCTGGATCATGGAAAAAGCAAGAGAGTTCCAGAAAAACATCTATTTCTGCTTCATTGACTATGCAAAAACCTTTGACTGTGTGGATCACAGTAAACTGTGGAAAATTCTGAAAGAGATGGGAATACCAGACCACCTGACCTGCCTCTTGAGAAACCTGTATGCAGGTCAGGAAGCAACAGTTAGAACTGGACATGGAACAACAGACTGGTTCCAAATAGGAAAAGGAGTACATCAAGGTTGTATATTGTCACCCTGCTTATTTAACTTATATGCAGAGTACATCATGAGGATTGCTGGGCTGGAAGAAGCACAAGCTGGAATCAAGATTGCTGGGAGAAATATCAATAACCTCAGATATGCAGATGACACCACCCTTATGGCAGAAAGTGAAGAGGAACTCAAAAGCCTCTTAATGAAAGTGAAAGAGGAGAGTGAAAATGTTGGCTTGAAGCTCAGCATTCAGAAAACAAAGATCATGGCATCTGGTCCCATCACTTCATGGGAAATAGATGGGAAA
The DNA here is from genome assembly GCF_049115385.1 of Moschus berezovskii. Classification (NCBI taxonomy): domain Eukaryota; kingdom Metazoa; phylum Chordata; class Mammalia; order Artiodactyla; family Moschidae; genus Moschus; species Moschus berezovskii. The sequence continues at coordinate 18,337,565 of NC_142479.1, forward strand.
ACAGTGGAAATAGTGTCAGACTTTATTTTTTGGGACTCCAAAATCACTATGGATGCTGATTGTAGCCATGAAATTAAAAGACGCTTACTCCTTGGAAGGAAAGTTATGACCAACCTAGATAGTATATTAAAAAGCAGACACATTACTTTGCCAACAAAGGTCCGTCTAGTCAAGGCTATGGTTTTTCCAATGGTCATGTATGGATGAGAGAGTTGGACTGTGAAGAAAGCTGATTGCCGAAGAATTGATGCTTTTGAACTGTGGTGTTGGAGAAGACTCTTGAGAGTCCCTTGGACTGCAAGCAGATCCAACCAGCCCATTCTAAAGGAGATCAATCCTGGGTGTTCATTGGAAGGACTGATGCTGAAGCTGAAACTCCAATACTTTGGCCACCTCATGCGATGAGTTGACTCACTGGAAAAGACTCTGATGCTGGGAAGGATTGGGGGCGGGAGGAGAAGGGGATGACAGAGAATGAGATGGTTGGATGGCATCACCAACTCGATGGACATGAGTTTGAATGAACTCCGGGAGTTGGTGATGGACAGGGAGGCCTGGTGTGCTGTGATTCATGGGGTCACAAAGAGTCAGACACAACTGAGCGACTGAACTGAACTGAACTGAGTAACACTTAAAACTTTTTAAAATCAGTTATTGAGTAGAATCTATTGTCATTTACTGTAGCCAGTAGAAAACAACAGGTTTGATTTCTACAGTGTTATATTTCATTTTACATCTTGGCTTAAATGTCTGGAGTGCTGGGCTGAATTATGCTTTCACAACTTCTAGGGCTTGCTCTTTGTATACTTTTATTTACTCTCTGATTTGCTCTGAAGGCTACTATACCTTTACTATAAATTCATCCTTATCCCATGTACCTGGGTGGGCATGGAAGTCTTCCTGGAGGAGGTAATCCCCAAGCTTTGCTTTAGAAATCAAATCAAAGTTTTAGAGACAACAATGATACATATATGTGGGGAGAAAAGAGGGTGAGGGGCTAGTGGTATAAGGACATTCTAGACCCAGGGAACAGATGACTAAAGTGAGGAAGGCATTAAACAACATGAAATAGTTTTTTTTTTTAATTGTGAATAGTTGAGTGCTGTTGGGTTGTTGGGTACCAGAATCCCGAACTAGGCTGGGAAGAGAGTCCAGAACTTCTAGAAAATCTAGAGTTCTTAGAAAATCTAGAAAAATGCCCCTAGAAAATCTAGAGTTCTAGATTTCCCCTAGAAATTATGGAAAGTTAAAAGAGGCATTAAATAAGGGATCTTCCTGCTACTTATAGCAGGGAGTGGTCTCTGCCATCCCAGTCACAGTGGAATAGATATACAGCTAGTCCAGAGGCATAGAAATTCTGACAGACCCTTGCTGTGGTCAGGAATCTTGGTTGAAAGAAATAGAAGCTTACAAATGTCAAAAAAGGAGTTTATTGGCTCATGGCATTGAAAATCCATGGGTGTCTGGCTTCCAGGTCAGCTACATCTAATACTTCATTTCTCCAACTCAACTCTGTTTTCTTCTGTATTAACCAGATTTTCAAGAAGATTCTTGTGCCATTGCAGAGATGTCACCAGAAGATTCAGGCTTACATTCTAACAATGTATGTTACCCCAGAGGAATAGAACATTTCTATTGATGGCAACCAGGGTTGGCTCTTAAAACCTCAGCATGGATTATGTACTTACTTACTTACTGGGGACATTTGTCATAGTTTTGGGTTTCTTAGTACTTTAAGATAGTCTTACTGCTGCTGCTGCTGCTAAGTCACTTCAGTCGTGTCCGACTCTGTGTGACCCCATAGACGGAAGCCCACCAGGCTCCCCCATCCCTGGGATTCTCCAGGCAAGAACACTGGAGTGGGTTGCCATTTCCCTCTCCAATGTGTGAAAGTGAAGTCGCTCAGTCGTGTCCGACCCCTAGCGACCCCACGGACTGCAGCCCACCAGGCTCCTCCATCCATGGGATTTTCTAGGCAATAGTACTGGAGTGGCTTGCCATTGCCTTCTCCGATAGTCTTACTAGTTAGGGTTAATTGTGATGCTCATTTATTAAAGGGAAAAGCTGTCAATCTCCCTACCAGCTGTGGTTAAGTTATGTGCTGGAGCCATTTGCAGAGCCTCTAATGTGTGATACCTGGCATCAGAAGTCCACAATACAGAGTATGGTCCAAAGGCAGCAGTAGTTTGGCTTTTCTGGAATAATCCGGAAGTTCTGAACCTAACTTTGGTCCTCCTAGATCGTCTATGAGCTACCTGAAAGCCTTTAATAAGCCAATTTTTCTGCTAAACTTGCTAGAGTGGTGGTAAGCCAAGCCTCTTTTCACAGGTGCCTTCCCTGAACTGATCACTGTCACCATGTCTGGCTCATCTTCCCAGTCCTGAGATTAATGTCAAGTCAGTCCTGCTTAAACCCACATAGTGGAGAAGGAGGAGAAGGGTGATGCCCTGAAGGAGAATGAGATGCTAGTCTATGAAGGGGAGAGTCATATTAGAGCAGGCAAAAGCAACGGATGTCGACAACTACCCTTCCTTTCAAGGGCATCTTCAGCCTCTTATACCAATGGGCTGGCAATCTTCACCCCATGATCGGCTTCTAATAGCTTTCTTTTTTCAAAAGCTTAATTGACACATTTCCACAGTCAGTGTCTCCTCAAGGGACTCTCTTGGTTCCTACAGCAGCCTTAGCTTCGGTCCCTCTCTAAATGGTTTGCTAGAAGCTTCCCACACAGCTTGAAGGCAGAGGTTGCGCACTTTGTAGCATTTCTTCACTATCTCCCTCCAAAAACTGATGCTATTTGCATGCAATAGCACAGTAGATTTTAAAGAGATGTGGCCCCTATAGCTATGACAGAAAGTAACATGGGAAAGAGGCAAGAAATTTAGGATTAGCATAGTGAAATTTCTAGCTGTTCAGGAAGGACACTAACCTCCATGGAAATTTCATTTCCCCACTAAACACAGCAGACTGGGTGACTTAGTCCCAGGATGCCTGTAATATGTCAAGTTTTAAGAGAGAAGTAAGGGCACAACAGAGTAACTGTTGGTACTCTAGTGACATCTGGTGGTTACCCTGATTTTTAAACCAAAAAAATTATTTTTGGATGCCTAACTTTGGTTTACTTATCATAAGAAAATTGTTTTGGTATATAATGAAAGTTTTGTTAGACTGTTTTTTTTTTTGTCTTTATTGAATGTGTTATAATATTATTTCTGTTTTATGTTTTGGTTTTTGGCCATGAGGCATGTGGGATCCTAGCTCCTTGACCAGGTATCGAACCTGCACCCTCTGCATTGGAAGGCGTCGTCTAAACCACTGGACAACCAGAGAGGTCCCTGGATTGTTTTACTTTTAATGTGTTTTTATATCTATTAGACATTGTCCCTGAGCAACAAGCCTTCAGTGGTAATAAATGTCTGACTTTTTCTCTTATTTTGTGCCTAAGTTAGTGGTTTATCATTTCCTATAAAGTCATCATATCAAAGCTTCTTGTGTAATTGAAATCACAGAAGCTTTCAGATGCAGTAACTTCTTTTTTTCTCCTTAGAACTTTATGAAAGAGAATGCAACAGAGAGGTAGTGGTCTACTGGGAAGTGAAGAGCCCTTCTCACAAATTCAGCAGAGATACATCCTTTCCAAAGGTGCACCTTTACTCATCCTTCTAAGTGTTTCTGTGCCCCGTGGCTGTCACCCAATGGTGAAAGCAGGTGTGTCCAGCAGGTGTGGGCAGCATTATCTGATTCTTTCAGAGGCATCTGCTAAAACTGTTGCTTCTTGTGTGACTTTCAGACAGCTCAGAGTGTGATTTCTGGGCCTGACCACGTGCAGTATCTATAACTGTGGGAAGGCAGCTCATATTTCTTGAGAACTTTTCTAGGAAATCTTTGTGCCACAGTACTGGGGACTTGAAAACAACTTTTCATAAAGAGTATTCAATACATTACCTCCATGTTTAGAGGATGAAACAGGGATCCAGAGAGGTAAGGTAACAGGCACACAGACAGGTGTTTAGAAGCCAGCTGGGGGCTGGAACTCAGGCCCACATTCCCAGCTCTCTCCTCCTACACTCCCCCACAAATGCTGGCTCTGGACCTTGTGTGCATATTCTTCCGCTCACTTTCATCAATTATGATATGAAGTAGTTGAATGGATGTGGGAAGTTTTAGCTGATACTCCAGGGTTCTGTGAAGCTTCCTTAGGGTCAGGTTAGGAAGGTGTGATGGACATTTATTGGGTGGTAGATGGGGTGGAATGTAGGCAGGGACAGGGGAGATTACAACTCCACTGTCCTCTTCAATCACACAAGCTTTAAACAGTGTCTCTGTGATTTAAACAAAACTTTGGAACAACTGTACTGGATTATTGCTGGACTATTTTCTAATTCTACAATTCTGTAAGTCTGTTTGTATTGTCCACTAAATATTTTCCATTAAAAAGAGATGGAGTGTGGGGGTGTGTTTGTGGGAATTGTTTGCATATACTTTGTGTGTATACCCATTTGAATGTAGAGTTCCAAAGAACAGCAAGGAGAGATAAGAAAGCCTTCCTCAGTAATCAATGCAAAGAAACAGAGGAAAACAGTAGAAAGGGAAGGACTACAGATCTCTTCAAGAAAATTAGAGATACCAAGGGAATATTTCATGCAAATGTGGGCACAATAAAGGACAGAAATGGTATGAACCTAACAGAAGCAGAAGATACTAGGAAGAGGTGCCAAGAATACACAGAAGAACTATACAAAAAGATCTTAATGACCAAGATAACCACGATGGTGTGATCAGTCACCTAGACCCAGACATCCTGGAATGTGAAGTCAAGTGGGCTTTAACAAAATTAGTGGAGGTGATGAAATTCCAGTTGAGCTATTTCAAATCCTAAAAGATGGTGCCGTGAAAGTGCTACACTCAATATGCCAGAAAATTTGGAAAACTCAACAGTGGCCACAGGACTAGAAAAATTTAGTTTTCATTCCAATCCCAAAGAAAGGCAATGCCAAAGAATGTTCAAACTACTGCACAATTGCACTCATCTCACACACTAGCAAAGTAATGTTCCAAATTCTACAAGCTAAGCTTCAACTGTACATGAATGAAGAACACACAGATGTTCAAGAAGAATTTAGAAAAGGCACAGGAATCAGAGATCAGATAGGCAACATCCATTGGATCATCGAAAAACCAAGAGAGTTCCAGAAAAATGTCAACTTCTGCTTTATTGACTACACCAGTGCCTTTGATTGTGTAGATCACCACAAACTGTGGAAAATTCTGAAAGAGATGGGAATACCAGACCACCTGACCTGCCTCCTGAGAAATCTGTATGCAGGTCAAGAAGCAACAGTTAGAACCGGATGTGGAACAACAGACTGGTTCCAAATTGGGAAAGAAGGATGTCAGGGCTGCATATTGTCACCCTGCTTATTTAATTTACATGCAGATTACATCATGCAAAATGCCAAGCTGAATGAAGCACAAGCTGGAATCAAGATTGCTGGAGAAATATCAATAACCTCAGATAATTAGATGACACCACTCTTATGGCAGAACGTGAAGAGTAACTAAACAGCCCTTTGATAAAATTGAAAGAGAAGAGTGAAAAAGCTAGCCTAAAACTCAACATTCAAAAAACTAAGATCATGGCATCTGGTCCAATCACTTCATGGCAAATAGGTGGGGAAACAGTGGAAACAGTGACAGACTTTATTTTCTTGGACTCCAAAAATCACTGCAGATGGTGACTGTAGCCATGAAATTAAAAGATGCTTGCTCCTTGGAAAAAAAGCTATGATCAACCAGCATATTAAAAAGGAGAAGAAAGCTGTGGTACATACACACAATGGAGTATTACTCAGCAATTAAAAAGAATACATATGAATCAGTTCTAATGAGGTGGATGAAACTGGAGCCTATTACACAGAGTGAAGTAAGCCAGAAAGAAAAACACCAATACAGTATACTAATGCATATATATGGAATTTAGAAAGATGGTAATGATAACCCTGTATATGAGACAGCAAAAGAGACACAGATGTATAGAACAGTCTTTTGGACTCTGTGGGAGATGGCGAGGGTGGGATGATTTGGGAGAATGGCACTGAAACATGTATATTATCATATGTGAAATGAATCGCCAGCCCAGGTTCGATGCAGGATACAGGATGCTCGGGGCTGATACACTGGGATGACCCAGAGAGATGGGATGGGGAGGGAGGTGGGAGGGGGTGTTCAAGATGGGGAACATATGTACACCCGTGGTGGATTCATGTCAATGTATGGCAAAACAAATACAGTATTGTGAAGTAATTAGCCTCCAATAAAATAAATAAATTTTTAAAAATAAAAATAAAAAGCAGAGACATTACTTTGCCAACAAAGGTCTGTATAGACAAAGCTATGGTTTTTCCAGTGGTCATGTATGGATGTGAGAGTTGGACTATAAAGAAAGCTGAGCACTGAAGAATTCATGCTTTTTTTAAAAAAAAAATTTAGTTTATTTATTTTATTGGAGGCTAATTACTTTACAATATTGTATTGGTTTTGTCATACATTGACACGATGGTGTTGGAGAAGACACTAGCGAGTCCCTTGGACTTCAAGGAGATCCAACCAGTCCATCCTAAAGGAAACAGTCCTGAATATTCATTGGAAGGATGATGCTGAAGCTGAAATTCCAATACTTTGGCTGCCTGATGCAAAGAACTGACTCATTGGAAAAGACCCTGATGCTTGGAAAGATTGAAGGTGGGAGGAGAAGTGGATGGCAGCGGATGAGATGGTTGTGTGTCATCACATGTCATGCTCAATGAACATGGGTTTGAGCAGGCCCCAGTAGTTGGTGGTGGACAGGGAGGCCTGGCGTGCTGCAGTCCATGGAGTCACAAAGAGTCAGACACGACTGAGCAACGGAACTGATTTTGTGTGTATGTGTCAATCCTAGTCCAGCTAGATTACAGACCCCATAAAGAACTATTTCTGGCACAATTTGTACAGACTGCTAATTAGTTTGTATATAGGTGGTTGGTAATTCAAGAAATCATTGTTACTCAATCTCTTAGATTTTATGTGGTTTTCTGCCATCCTGCCAACACCTGTGCAGGATAGGAGCCATCATCCCATCAGACAGGGAAGGAATCTGAGGCAGAGGGACGTTCAGAACTGTGCTCAGGTTCTCGTCAGGGTCTCACTGCTAGTTGGTGGCAGAGGCAGTTGTGGATCCAAGTACAGCTGTGTCCAGAGAAGGTGATCTGGACCAGAGCAAACCCACCTCTCTGACCTCACAGGGACACTGTAGGGGGGGTGTTCTCAGGAGTGAACACTTGGGACTCCTTGAAGTTTTGTTCCATTGGCTTCCCAATGCAACACAATCCCATAATGAGTTTCTCAGTCTTTGTATATACATAGAGGTCACATACATATACACAATGGACTATCTGCAGAGTGTCTAGGGGAGGAGAAGATCGCTGTGGGTGCTGTAGAGATTTTGAGCTGGCCCTGGCTGTGGTTTCGGCTGTTGTAATGTAATTGTGTTACACTTAAAGTGAAGTTTTTGGATTATTTTAGGCATTGATTCTTTCTCCTATGAAACCTGTCCCATGCACAGAGAATGCTTTCATCCTCTGTGTCGTGGAACAGTCTAATGAACACATTAAAGAGCTGAGCCCTCTGCAGCTATGAAAGAAAGTCTCACCAGATTGTGGAGCCTCATCTGGTTCAGATTCAGGTTCCATCACTTCAGCTGGGCAATGGGATCTTCTGCAACTTTCTTTACTTTTTTGAGCCTCAGTTTTGTCATCTATAAAATGAGAATACTTATGGCAAATTCACAGGGAAATTTTCAGCATCAAATTTGATGCTGCATGTGAAAGACATGATATGTGTACATAGTAAGGGCTCAGTAAGATGTGATTCCTGCTGTTTCTTAAAATCAAATTGTCTTCTCAATATTAGTACCATAGACATAGTTGTTGTTCTGTGAGTGTTTATGGAGATGAACGTGAAAGTGTTAGCTACTCACTCATATCCAACTCTTTGCAACCCCATGGACTGTAGCCTGCCAGTCTCCTTTGTCCAGGAAATTATCTAGGCAAGACTACTGGAGTTGGTGGCCATTTCACTCTCCAGGGATCTTCCTGGCCAGGGACTGAACCTGGGTCTGCATTGCATGCAGATTTTGTACCATCGGAACCACAGTGAAGACCTTATGAGATGAGATGGTTTTATTATTCTTGGTGTTCAGAACCAGTGAAGATATCAGTCCACTAAACATTTGGGTATTCATGCGCCTTCCTATGACCACCAGGTGTAAGCAACCGTGTCTAACCATCCTCTGTGCATAGATGTCAGTGATTTGGGGGGGAACAGAGAGTAATGGCCTCATTTTTATTGAGTATGATTCTGCTCCAGTCACTCTCCAGAGCCTCCACTAAGTTGAGTAACTTACCTAGGATCACACAGTTAATAAGTTAACAATCCTCTGAGACCTCATTGCCTTCTTGGAGAAAGGGGTGGTTTTCCTACATAATTAAGTCAACAAGGAACCATTCACATGTGGGTAATTCATGTTCTCAAATGAGAACACCAGGTGGGAGGAGCCATGGTTTTGCAGGGCAAGTAGATAGACAGGGTACGAAGTGAAGTAACAATTTAAGGGAGCAAATACCAAGTGGAGGAACAGAATCATGTCCCTTTGCTTCTGGCTTGTGGGCTTTCCTTTTGCTCTTCTGACATGCTGGCCTTGATATTGTGCTTTGACTGGTGGTGTAGTGCATCTATGTGTGTCGGAGGTGATAGCTGGACATTGAAGGGCAGAAAATCCATGTGTTCCTGGCCCAGAGTACCTCTGAGCTACAGTTTGCAGAGAAGTCAGGTGTGATCCGGGTGAGGCAGTTCTAGCAGAGGCTGGAGATCCAGATCAATGGCAAGAAGGGGAACAAAGGTAAAAAGAGGGCACATGTTGGGGTACCTGCCAAGGCCACCCGTGTGAAGGCCACGTTGACTGCCGATATGTAGAGTGCAAGATACTTATTCCCTGAGGTGAGAGACTGGACTTGGGTGTAAAGAAATAAGGGAGACTCAATTTATCCCCAGAAGCTTGGGTAAAATGTAAGTGGATGTTTAAATCTGATCAGTTCATTCTTTACCCTTGCATTGTCCAGGTGAAATCAGAACATCCAGGTGAATCAGAAGGCTTAGAAACTCACTTCAGGCTCATCTTATACTGCACACACCAGCCTCCTGCACATGGGCATGAGAGCTAGTGGGACAATCTCTGAGGAGACACATCTTCTTAGCAAAAACTCAAGGACTGAGGACCTGCTTTCCTTGAGTTCCAGCCTCAGGAGAGAGTCTGAGAGGGGTCCATGCAGCCACTTGCTGGACTGAATGGATGTGGTTATGGGGCTACAGCAAAATCTGAACAGTAGTCCTGACATATAAGTCTGACACCTTGGACATGTCGCCTCACTCTTCTGAGTCTCCAACTTATCGTATATCAACCGGGGTCTATTTTATCAACTTCTTAGAACTGAGATAATCAAAGAGAGAAATAATTAAATGAGTGATATTGAAGTGTCCAGTACTTGCCAGTCAGTTAGTTCAGTCGCTCAGGAGTATCCGACTCTTTGCGACCCCATGAATCACAGCACGCCAGGCCTCCCTGTCCATCACCAATGCCCGGAGTTCACTTAAACTCACCTCCATTGAGTCGGCGATGCCATCCAGCCATCTCATCCTCTGTCATCCCATTCTCCCTCTGCCTTCAATCTTTCCCATCATCAGGGTCTTTACAAGTGAGTCAGCTTTCCGCATCAGGTGGCCAAAGTATTGGAGCTTCAGCTTTAGCATCAGTCCTTCCAATGAATGCCCAGGACTGATCTCCTTTAAGATGGACTCCTTGCAGTCCAAGGGACTCTCAAGAGTCTTCTCCAACACCACAGTTCAAAAGCACCAATACTTTGGCACTCAGCATTCTTTATAGTCCAACTCTCACATCCATACATGACTACTGGAAAAACCATAGCCTTGACTAGATGGACCTTGGTTGGCAAAGTAATGTCTCTGCTTTTTAATATGTTATCTAGGTTGGACATAACTTTTCGTTCAAGGAGTAAACATCTTTGAATTTCATGGCTGCAGTCATCATCTGCAGTGATTTTGGAGCCCCCAAAAATAAAGTCTGCCACTGTTTCCACTGTTTCCCCACCAATTTGCCATGAAGTGATGGGACCAGATGCCATGATCTTAGTTTTCTGAATGTTGAGCTTTAAGCCAACCTTTTCACTCTCCTCTCTCACATTCATCAAGAGACTCTTTAGTTCTTCTTCACTTTCTGCCATAAGGGTGGTGTTATCTGCATATCTGAGGTTATTGATATTTCTCCCGGCAATCTTGATTCCAGCTTGTGCTTCATCCAGCCCATCGTTTCTCATGATGTACACTGCATATAAGTTAAATAAGCAAGGTGACAATATACAGCCTTGATGTACTCCTTTTCCTATTTGGAACCAGTCTATTATTCTATGCCCAGTTCTAGCTGTTGCTTCCTGACCTGCATATAGGTTTCTCAAGAGGCAGGTAAGGTGGTCTGGTATTCCCATCTCTTTCAGAATTTTCCACAGTTTATTGTGATCCACACAGTCAAAGGCTTTGGCATAGTCAGTAAAGCAGAAATAAATATTTTCTTGGAACTCTCTTGCTTTTTCGATGCCAAGCATTTAATAAATAACAGTAGAATGTGTCTTAAGGCAAAGCAGAAGAGAGAGTACAGTTGAATCTGTGTTACCTCCCTCCTTACTTTCTGGCCTGAATAGAGAGGTGAAAGATTTGCAGGGTTTGTCCTGTATCTTTTGAACAGTTTCGCTCCTTCTGAATTGTCCATTTTACTCTGTCTAGTTTTCATGTTTTACTTCAATAGCCTAAATTGCTCAGTTCCAAACTGGCTCTTCAAGTGGACTGCCAAGGGAAGACTCCAGGAGGCAGGAAGGGAAGTGTATTTGACAAATGCTGACTTAACCTATAGGGCTGTTAGTTTGAAAAGATACACTTCACAGGACTTATGAAACTGTTTTAAGATTAGTTTTTTTTTTTTGACTGACTCTGATTAGGACTATGTTTGCCAACATCCGGGATAGAGGCTAGAAGAAAAGACAAAACATTTTTGGCTAGAATATGTCCTTTCTCCCAGAGATCCCACCAGGATCACTCTCTGGAATCTCCAGACAATAGCCTGCTCCTTGTAGGAACTAGGGTACCTGTGGACCCTGCATCTGCTTATGGAGGAGTTAGGCCAACCTGGCTTAGGAGACAATGGGCCGTATCCAAGCTTGGGTAAGCCTCTGGTTTTGTTCTTGTTGTTTTCTTTTTCTGTAATGAAAAAGGACCTCAGTGGTACTCAGATCACTAGAGACTGCCTAGGACCTGAAAGCATAAACACCATTCAGTCTGTTTTGCACGGTCCTACTTAAAGGCTGGGGACTTATCAATCCCCTGGTAGAGTGAAACAGTACATAGACTTGAGTCAAACACATTATATTTTGAACCCTCACCCTGCTTCTGACTATGTGATCTAGGTAATCGATCAATTTCTTCCTTCTAAAAATGGAGGTGGATATTACCAATCTGTAGTTCAGTTCAGTTCAGTCGCTAAGTCATGTCCGACACTTTGCGACCCCCTGAGCCACAGCACGCCAGGCCTTCCTGTCCATCACCAACTCCCGGAGTCCACCCAAACCCATGTCAATTGAGATGGTGATGCCATCCAACCATCTCATCCTCTGTCATCCCCTTCTCCTCCTGCCCTCAATCTTTCCCAGTGTCAGAATCTTTTCCAATGAGTCAGCTCTTCGCATCAGGTGGCCAAAGTATTGGAATTTCAGTTTCAACATCAGTCCTTCCAATGAACACCCAGAACTGATCTCCTTTAGGATGGACTGGTTGGATCTCCTTGCAGTCCAAGGGACTCTCAAGAGTCTTCTCCAACACCACAGTTCAAAAGCACCAATTCTTCAGTGCTCAGCTTTCTTTGTAGTCTAACTCTCATATCCATACATAGACACTGGAAAAACCATAGCCTTGACTAGATGGACCTTTGTTGTCAAAGTAATGTCTCTGCTTTTTAATATGCTGTCTAGGTCATAAACATCTTTTAATTTCATGGCTACAATCACCATCTGAAGTGATTTTGGAGCCCAGAAAAATAAAGTCAGCCACTGTTTCCACTGTTTACCCATCTATTTGTCATGAAGTGATGGGTAAATAAAACATTTGCAGGAAGACTTGAACCTTGTTCAACATAAGTAAAGGATGACATATCCTGCCTTTTGCTCCTGATTCTTGCCATTTTCTAACTCTGTAAAGCAAGTTCTTTCTCTCATTTCATTGGAAGCATCCCTTAGTCCAAGACAATCTCATTACATGCTCTCATTTTCCTTTTAAGAAATGATGTCTTAGAAATAGCTTAGCATCTTATTAGCCAAATCTAAAATATACAGCAAGATTTTACAACAGAGGCGCCAGCCTTACCTATGCCCTTCGTCTTACCTTTTGTCATCATCTGTAGCAACACTGTAGAAATCTGCTCATGTGCCCTATTGTCATATATATCTCCCTAGCCATCTTCCTTCACCTTCACCACATCCTGAGAATCAGAAGCAATTGGTATATGAATATAGAAGTGACAATCTCTTTTCCTCTGCAGAACGAAATTCCCACCTTTTGAAATATGTGGTGAATGCCTGTCTTAAGCACTGCAGGAGAATCTAAGAGAAAGATTTACAAGCCTCGTGTCCATGGAATAATGCCTTTAGAAGTGCCACAAGCACTGATGCTCAGCTTACCTTTCCCTTTTCCATCCTCAGAGGCCTGCACACTCTCCAGCACCTTGTCCTTGAGTGTGTTTGCCTGATTCTGGGTTTCCTTTCCCACTCTTCCCACCCAGGACCCACTAACTTCCTCCACTGTTGAATGTGAGTCAGATTATGGAAACCTTTGCCTGTTTATTTCTAAAAAAGGGAGTCCTCAGTAGGGAACCCAGTCTTTCCACTGAGACACTGTAGGGTGGTCATGGGTGGAGGACTGACACCACCACCTAAGAGAAGCTGATCCCAGCTAGCAAGCGCCTTCCCAAATGTGAGTCATTGCAACCCAGGAGGGTGATTTCCTGCTGAAGTTACATTGCTTTCATTGCTGACTCGGAGCACTAGGGCTGGAAGTCTCCTGTCCATTTGCCCTATGCCTTGCTGATTTGATTTACCTCATTTGAGATGAGAATCCACTAAGTCTCTCCCCATTCCTGTTTGGAGAGGATCATTAACTGTTTTGATTTCAAACCATTTTGCAAAAGAGTGTAGGCTTGACAAAGCACATAGTTTTCTTATCATTCATATCTGAGTTTTTCTCTTTCCCATATGCCCGTGGATAAGTCTGTCCACACCTCACTCAGTTCAGTTCAGTCGCTCAGTTGTTTCTGACTCTTTGCAGCATACCAGGCCTCCCTGTCCACCACCAACTCCCGGAGTTACTCAAATTCACATTCATTGAGTCGGTGATGCCATCCAACCATCTCATCCTATCGTCCCCTTCTCCTCCTGCCTTCAATCCTTCCCAGCATTTTTGGGTCTTTTCCAATGAATTAGTTCTACACATCAGGTGACCAAAGTATTGGAGTATCAGCTTCAGCACCAATCCTTCCAATGAATATTCAGGACTGATTTCCTTTAGGATGGACTGGTTGGATCTCCTTGCAGTCCAAGGGACTCTCAAGAGTCTTCTCTAACACCACAGTTCAAAAGTGTCAGTTCTTCAGCACTCTAGTTCTGCATTTTAACAGAAACTGAGGCGTTATGATAATGCTGGTGGTTAGCAGGAGTCAACCTGCTTTGTACACAGCATTGAGATAAATATTCTTTTAGGCAGGAAATGAATTTCCCTGCTAGAATGTTTGGAGATGTTGCAAGGATAAAGTTCATGGTAAAGGAAATATGAATTAGTGTTGTGGTTGACTCTATACCTTTTTCTCAGTAATTCTGTCTGTTATCTGCCTCTCTCACCACCAGAATACTCCCCTTTTACTACTTTTCTCTTGAACTTCAGGAGGGAAGCTATTCTGTGGCAAAATGCACAGCCTTAAAATAATCTCAGGGAAATTTTTTAAATACTGTATGTGACAGTACAAACCTTGATTAATGGGCATAAAAATTCAGGACATAAAGGCAGAAACAGGGAGTTTATTAATGAGATATCTCAGACCATGTGTTTCTCTCAGAAAAGGGAAGTGTGTTAAATACCAAACAATGCACAGAGTGACTTGTATTTGTCCTGTTTACACTCTCCTCCCTACCTTGATCCTTCTGTGAGAATGAATCAAGTTAAGTCTCTTTGGTTTGCAAGTCCAAATGTGATCCAAGCACATTTTATTTTTATTTATTTATTTATTTATTTTATTCAGTTAAAAGTATTTTTATTAAAAAAGCACAAATGCAAAGAAATGAACAGAGGAAAATCCATGCGTCGAACCTGGACTGGTCACCCATGACAATATACATGCTACAATTCCACTCTCCCCAATCACTCCACCCTCACCCTCTCCCACAGAGTCCCAAAGACCGTTCTAAATGCCTATGTCTCTTTTGCAGTCTCTAAGGTTTCTTTGATGTTGGGTCATGTTTGGTGGCAGGGTGGCTTCTAAGAGCCAAAGGCAGACCTACATTTCCCAGGTTCATGTCAAGTCAAAAAAAGACAGCATTTCTTTCCAGTTGATCCCAAACTATCCCATGATTCCCTCTAAACTATGTGTCAATCCCTACCAGTCACTGTGGTCATATGGATAGAATTATGCAAGAAGGTGAATACTTCATATACGTAAAAATAAATATCACCATTTGTAATATAGCTAAAATTTTAGATAAATTGAATCTAAATGTCTCATATAATAGAGGTCAAGTTGACATTTTATGTATCAGTTCAGTCAGTTCAGTCACTCAGTAGTGTCCGACTCTTTGCGACCCCATGAATCACAGCACGCCAGGCCTCCCTGTCCATCACCAACTCCTGAAGTTCACTCAAACTCCTGTCCACAGAGTCGGTGATGCCATCCAGCCATCTCATTCTCTGTCGTCCCCTTCTCCTCCCGCCCCCAATCCCTCCCAGCATCAGACTCTTTTCCAGTGAGTCAACTTGTCGCATGAGGTGGCCAAAGGATTGGAGTTTCAGCTTTACATCAGTCCTTCCAATGAACACACAGGACTGATCTCCTTTAGAATGGACTGGTTGGATCTCCTTGCAGTCCAAGGGACTCTCAAGAGTCTTCTCTAGCACCACAGTTCAAAAGCATCAATTCTTGGGTGATCAGCTTTCTGCATAGTCCAACTCTCGCATCCATACATGACTACTGGAAAAACCATAGCCTTGACTAGACAGACCTTGGTTGACAAAGTAATATCTTTGCTTTTTAATATGCTGTCTAGGTTGGTCATAACTATCCTTCCAAGGAGTAAGCGTCTTTTAATTTCATGGCTGCAATCAGCATCCGCAGTGATTTTGGAGCCCCAAAAATAAAGTCTTCCACTGTTTCCCCATCTATTTCCCATGAAGTGATGGGACCAGATGCCATGATCTTAGTTTTCTGAATGTTGCTTAATGAGTGTACTTAACGAGTGACTTTAATGATGTGGAGAAGACTGACCACATGACACACACCCAGAGACAACACCTATCCAGACAGAGAGGTTTGATTTGATTACATTAAATACTACTTTAATGTTTAAGGCAGGACAAGAAGGGGACGACAGAGGATGAGATGACTGGATGGCATCACTGACTCGATGGACATGAGTTTGAGTGAACTGTGGGAGTTGGTGATGGACAGGGAAGACTGGCATGCTGCGATTCATGGGGTCACAAAGAGTCAGACATGACTGAGCGACTGAACTGAACTGCATTTAATTCAAGCCAAATTTTTCCCCACACTATCATTTTAGGGGTGACAGATTCCTCAGTTTCTGATTGGTCTTTTCTTGAGACCACCGGATCCTTTATTTGTTAATGGGTGGCTTCGCTGGTATGGTTACTGGTTATACTTTAATATTATAGAAATGGCTCAGTCTGGACTGAATTCAGCTGAGATTAGTCAAGATTTCAGAATTTTGATGACGAAAGTAGCACTTCGGTCAGTGCTAATTTCTTTTCCCACAGGCGAATTATTCATACTGTGTAACAGTTTAAAGTTAATGAACACCTTGGAAATGAGGAATTCCAGCAGAGAGTCACTTCCTGCAAATGTTCCTATTTCACAGTGAGAGTCCTGGCCTGGCTCCCTGGCTGAGATTTCTCACCCAGAATCCTCACATCTAGGGCCTGCCCTTCAAAACCCCTGCTTCCCTACTGGGCTGAAAGAGAGAAAGCAGGAAGAGCCCATCCAGTTCTCATGTTTCCAGTAGCACCACCCAGCTGGCTCAGGGAATTGTCTTTAGATGCTTTGAGATGTGTGTTCACTTCACAGATATTTCTCAATGGTCTGGCATCCATCTGGCCAGGGGACAGGCATGGTAGTTCCTGGGATGAGGGAGACACTTGGGGTCCACCCTCAAGGAGCTATGATCCAGTGAAGACACAGCAGGCAAGCTTTCAAAAGGTGATGAGCTGTGAGAGGGGGCAAGTAAAGGGGTCTAAGCAGGTTTGGGGGGTTGGGCAGACCATGTTGGAGCTGGTTGGATGAAGGTTGAAGAAGAAAGCTATTCCACATGGAAGGAACCGTTTCCATAAATTCACTGAAGCAGGAGAGCCAGTCATGTTGCAGGACCAACCAAAGGCCAGTAGGTCTGAGCAGTGAGAGTGAAGGAAGGCACCTCATATGTGGCCAAAGAAGGAGGTGGTGAGGCTGCAGGAGATCCTGAGAGACATGACAAGGACTTTTACTTTATACCCAGAATGCCAGTGATCTTTGAAGGATTTTGGGCTGAGCAGTGGCCTAATGAGACATGCTCATTCCTAACAGCTGCTCATTCCCCCACGGTTCACCATCTCTAGCATTCCTCCAACATGGGGTGGGGGTGCTCTCCAAGACACTCTAAACCTGTTCTATGAATCCTTCCTTCCCACTGTGAGGCAGCATGCTGAGAAGCCCCCACTCAAATCTAGTTTCCAAAGTAGAGCATCAGACTCAGAAGTTTAACCAGAGAAAAGAGATCAGAGAATCTCCACGTGCATGACCCCTGATGCTC
Source organism: Moschus berezovskii (assembly GCF_049115385.1). Taxonomy (NCBI): domain Eukaryota; kingdom Metazoa; phylum Chordata; class Mammalia; order Artiodactyla; family Moschidae; genus Moschus; species Moschus berezovskii. The sequence continues at coordinate 18,354,781 of NC_142479.1, forward strand.
CTGGCCCAAGCTATTGTCAGCACACCTTCCAGTGACTGTGTCATGCACCCAGGAAGAGCAGAGCCACTGCAAGAGCCAGAACTGGTCGAGAAAAAGGAAAGTCATATAAAATGTAAGCATGTCTGCTTTTCCCAAAGTTTAATTTTCTAAACTCCTCCAACTACAAGGAAGAAACATGTGCGTGTGTGTGTGTGCACGCGCACGCATGCACACTCAATCATGTGTGACTCTTTGCAACCTCATGGGATGTAGCCCGCCAGGCTCCTCTGCCCATGAAATTTTCCAGGCAAGAATGCAGGAGTGGGTTGCCATTTCCTATGCCACAAAATCTTCCCTACGCAGGGATCAAACCCATGTCTCTTGCATCTCCCACATTGACAGGTGGGTTCTTTACACTAGCACCACCTGGGAAGCCTATATATATATGTGTGTGTGTGTGTGTGTGTGTGTATGTGTATGTATATATGCTTCAGTTCAGTTCAGTTCAGTCGCTCAGTCATGTCCGACTCTTTGCGACCCCATGAATCACAGCACGCCAGGCCTCCCTGCCCATCACCAACTCCCAGAGTTCACTCAAACTCATGTTCATTGAGTCGATGATGCCATCCAGCCATCTCATTCTCTGTCATCCCCGTCTCCTCTCACCCCCAATCCCTCCTAGCATCAGAGTCTTTTAAAGTGAGTCAACTCATCTCATGAGGTGGCCAAAGGATTGGAGTTTCAGCTTTACATCAGTCCTTCCAATGAACACCCAGGATTGATCTCCTCTAGAATGGACTGGTTGGATCTCCTTGCAGTCCAAGGGACTCTCAAGAGTCTTCTCCAGCACCACAGTTCAAAAGCATCAATTCTTCGGCGATCAGCTTTCTTCACAGTCCAACTTTCACATCCATACATGACCACTGGAACTTAAGAACACAAAAAACACATTATTTACTGAGGTCCTCAGAGCTAATGTATTTATATGTATTTTTATGTATGTCTGCTTGGATTCATATGCTGCTGCTGCTGCTGCTAAGTCAATTCAGTCGTGTCCAACTCTGTGTGACACCATAGACGGAAGCCCACCAAGCTCCCCCGTCCCTGGGATTCTCCAGGCAAGAACACTGGAGTGGGTTGCCATTTCCTTCTCCAATGTGTGAAAGTGTAAAGTGGAAAGTGAAAGTGAAGTCGCTCAGTCGTGTCTGACCCCTAGCGACCCCATGGACTGCAGCCCACCAGGCTCCTCCATCCATAGGATTTTCCAGGCAAGAGTACTGGAGTGGCTTGCCATTGCCTTCTCCGATTCATATGCTATGTGCTCCATTTCATCAGATATAATAATGGAACAATGAGGCAGCATGTTATGTGAGTGAGTCTGCAAATTCTCTACCTGATGTGCCAGGTTCAGTGCTAGGCAGTGGAGTTCATAAAGGTGAAAAAATTCTGCCTGCTAAGTCACTTCAGTTGTGTCTGACTCTTTGAGACCCTATGGACTGTAGCCTACCAGGCTTCTCTGTCGATGGGATTCTCCAGGCAAGAATGCTGGAGGGGATTGCCATTTCTTTCTCCAGGGGATCTTCCTAACTGAGGGATGCAACCCGCATCTCTTACATCTCCTGCATTGGCAGATGTGTTCTCTATCACTAATGCCACCTGGGAATTACAGAGGACATAGAATAAGTACATAGTTTATGATAAGGAAAGAATATCAGTTATGTAAGGGAAATATGTAATATTTTAAGAGTTTATGGCTAACCACTCTTAAAAACAAGAGAGCAAGCCCCAAATGGAGTCACTTATGCTAAACTCCACTTACCAAACCAAGACTTACATACAGGTTTCACTTTCCCAGAAATGTAACCTCAAACTAATCAATCAGGCATTGCCTTAATCTTCCTAATAGATTAAAGAAAAGAAACCTTACAATAACCAACCTGGCTCTTCTTAGGTGGCGCTAGTGATAAAGAACCTGCCTACAAATTCAGGAAATAGAGGAGATGCAGGTTTGATCCCTGGGTAGGGAAGATCTCCTGGAGGAGGGTATGGCAACCCATTCCAGTATTCATGCCTGGAGAATCCCATGGACAGAGGAGCCTGCTGGCTACAATCCATAAGGTGGCAAAGAATTGGCCACAACTGTAGAAACATAACACACACATAATAACCAACTTGCTTTCTTCTTAATGTAACTTCCTGTTCTTGCTCCCTTCTGCCTAAGAAGCTTTCTCATTTTGTACACCCCTTTGACTGTGTGGATCACAATAAACTGTGGAAAATTCTGAAAGAGATGGGAAAACCAGACCACCTGACTTGCCTCTTGAGAAACCTGTATGCAGATCAGGAAGCAACAGTTAGAACTGGACATGGAACAACAGACTGGTTCCAAATAGGAAAAGGAGTACGTCAAGGCTGGATATTGTCACCCTGCTTATTTAACTTATATGGAGAGTACATCATGAGGAACACTGGGCTGGAAGAAGCACAAGCTGGAATCAAGATTGCTGGGAGAAATATCAATAACCTCAGATATGCAGATGAAATCACCCTTATGGAAGAAAGTGAAGAAGAACTAAAAGTTGGCTTGAAGCTCAACATTCAGAAAACGAAGATCACAGCATCTGGTCCCATCACTTCATGGGAAATAGACGGGGAAACAGTGGAAACAGTGTCAGACTTTATTTTTTGGGGCTCCAAAATCACTGCAGATGCTGATTGCAGCCATGAAATTAAAAGACACTTACTCCTTGGAAGGAAAGTTATGACTAACCTAAATAGCATATTAAAAAGCAGAGACATGACTTTGACAACCAAGGTCCATCTAGTCAAGGCTATGGTTTTTCCAGTGGTCATGTATGGATGTGAGAGTTGGACTGTGAAGAAAGCTGATCACCAAAGAATTGATGCTTTTGAACTGTGGTGTTGGAGAAGATTCTTGAGAGTCCCTTGGACTGCAAGGAGATCCAACCAGTCCATTCTAAAGGAGATCAGTCCTGGGTGTTCATTGGAAGGACTGATGTAAAGCTGAAACTCCAATCCTTTGGCCACCTCATGCGATGAGTTGACTCACTGGAAAAGACTCTGATGCTGGGAGGGATTGGGGTCAGGAGGAGAAGGGGACGACAGAGAATGAGATGGCTGGATGACATCACCGACTCGATGGACAGGAGTTTGAGTGAACTCCAGGAGTTGGTGATGGACACGGAGGCCTGGCGTGCTGTGATTCTTGGGATCGCAAAGAGTCAGACACGACTGAGTGACTGAACTGACTGACTGAACTTCATTTAGGTCTGGTTGGTTGTATGCTGATTCAAGTTTATTTTTAATATGTCTCAGTTTATGTTTTAACAGTTCTAGTGTCAGAAGAGGGAACCAAAGGAGGCCATCAAAAACCACCCTGGGAGCAAAAGCAACCATACTTGGGGACCTGCTGAGCCCTTGAGCTTGCTGCTTTCTTGTTCACTCTGGAGGTAGTAAGCTATGTATATTCCTTGAGGAAGAACTGGGACCCTGCCCTACAGTTACACTGTAGTTTCTTGACTGCTGCTTTGTTTCTGCATTCCCTTCCTTCTCTTTTTAACAACAGATTGAATCTACCCTTTGGAACTTAGAGAAGGTCAACTAATTAATATGTAATCAATCAAGAAACTCAATTAGGAGAGAGAGCCAGACAGCAGCAAGCGGGGACCCCCCCAGCTGAGCCAGCCAAGCAGCTGGTGATCTGAGCCACCCACAGGCCGGGGTCCCACCACCCTCCCTGACCCATGGCTGACGTGGATTCAGAAAGAGTTAAGTGTTCTACAGCACGACCTGCCAGCTCACTGTTTGGCTAAACCTTTCGGAGATGACTTGTTCCACCCGCAAGCAACTATTATGGGGCCTCCTGATAGCGCACATCAAGGTGGAGTCTTCTTTCTCACTGTACGCTTTCCGACACACTATCCTTTTAAACCACCAAAGGCTGCTTTCACAACAAAAACCTACCATCCAAACATAAACAGTAATGGAAGTACTTGTCTCGATATCCTGAGGTCACGGCGGTCAGCAGCTCTGACTGTATCAGAAGTTTTATTGTCAATACGTTCTCTGCTTTGTGACCCTAATCCAGATGACCCCTTAGTACCAGAGATCGCACAAATCTATAAATCAAAGTACAACAGACACGCAAGAGAATGGACTCAGAAATATGCAATGTAAAGTCCAAAAAAAATTTCATATATACCAGAGTACTGTAAAATCTAGGTTTTTTCAACATTAGCAGGAAATTGAGCACTGTTTACTGTTTCATTGTACTGTGAAATCTTTTGATTTTTACCATTTTAAATGTATTTCTGAAGCAAGACAAAACAAACTTCCAAAAATATTATTGAGACTGTGATGAGAGCATTTATCATTTTGTATGCATTGAGAAAGACATTTGTTATGGTTTTTAAGACACTTGGACATCTGCATCTTCAGATTACAAGATCTACAATGCATCCAAAAAGCAACCAAATTATGTTTTTGCTGAAACTAGATGTTTTTACATGAAAAATACTGTATGTGTCATCTAAGACGTAGTCAGTTTTATAAATATGTATTCAGATTTCATTCTTTGTTGGTTCACTTTATAATTTGTATTTTTTACTGTATAGACTAAATATATTCTATTTACATGTATGTCAACTTGTTACTTTTTTTCTGTGAAAAGTATTGAAAAGACCCAACAGCTGATAATGAAATGAATTAACTGTCTGTCTCCCTTGTCTTGGGGTATTCTGTAGATTGATTGCAGATTTCTTAAACCTGAAATGATCTTTACACTGTAATTCTCAGAATACTGGTTATGGAGAAACACTTGTTTTGGTTTTGTTATACTTGGCTTAACTTTATTACAATGTGAATTAATTGCATTGCTAGGTAGAAAGATGTGTAACTTTTATTTGTTGCTATTCACATCTGAAATTTTTTCTGTATAGACAATATTACATCAATACCTTTTACAGATCTTAATGTAGCTTTTTCCATTTGAATAAAATGCTTTTTCTATTAAAAAAAAGAAACTTGATTACAATAACCAGAATATCAAAGTTATTTCATATTAATAACATTTGCCTATATAATATAACGTGAAAAAGCTTATCACTCATTTGACAATGCTTCTCATGTAATTTAACACACTGAAAAACAAAGGCCTCTTTTCTCCTCATTCTCTGGGATCATAAATGATTAGATTAAGGTTTCAAGTAGCCCATTTATATCTCAAAATCACAAGAAGAGAAATGTGTATTCACTCTAGAAAACTAGCTTCCTATATCTGCACATGTAAAAGCATGTTTTAGAATATCCAAAGAGTTTCACCTTTGCAATTTTCCATGGTTTTTTTAAATTAGTAAATATTCAATTTAGTCATCATAAACAGCAGTAATAGACAATAAAACATATCATTCACTCACATTCACATGCCTCATTTTCAGAGGAACAAGAATCAGTATTTGCATTACAAGGTCCCCTTAACAGAAGTCAAAATCAGGAAGAAAGAAAAGGATGTTCATGCACACACCCACAATAAAAGCCAAACCAATTCGAAAAGGCTCACTTTGATACAATAGCAGAGCCATTAGGAACTCTTGTTCTCCAAATTCAAGAGTACTGAGGTCAAACGGTATTACAGTAAAAAATATCATTCTTTTTTTTTCATGAGAGCACAACTTAAGATTTCCCTGCTTTGAAAAAATACACCCTAAGGGTGGACCACATGATGGAAAATAGATCAGATCACTCAAACACAAATATCAAGAGAACAAACTATATACTGAAAAATGATCTCCAAAGGTCATAGGTCTATTGTCTTAGAAAGGGAAAGATCTCAACTGATGTTCTGCTATGGCCAAAGCCAATACAATAGAATCATGTTGTCTTCAGAGCTCAGAGACCAGAGATGTCTCAAACAGCCAGTGCTAGTACTGAAACACAGACACAAACAACAAACCTGGTCCTATTGTTGCAGCCACGCTTTCCAGGAAACAAATTCACTCAGAAGGACAATGCAGATAGTGGAGTGCAGTTCATTACACCGGCGGGCCCAAGGCAGAGTTTCCTCTTAGCCAAGGACCCCGACCAGCATTTGTGAAAATCTTTTATACCCCATGTGTATTTGTCTGAACCCACCACCCCAAATTCCTTGAGACTTACATAAAACAAAGGAAGGGTAAATACAATCACAATAACCCCATCGTTCATGTGTTGGGTGTACAAACAGTTAATGATCAATAAGGCCTGCGGTTACATTCTGATACAGAAAGAATTTATGACCAGTCCAGAGGCAAGGGTGATTAGAGTATGTTTTCTCTTAGGCAATGAGTAACCTCGATGTGATCTTCAAGATTCCCCTGTTCAGAGGGGGTCTTATCCTTCTATTGTAGTTTCCACAGGCACTAAGCACAGAGTAGAGTCCATTGGAGAGCTGGCCAAGCATGATCAGCATGAACAGGCCTAAGATGGAGTCCAGGCCCTATGAATTCCTTCTTCACTATAAACAAAGTGTCAGAGATGTAGCCACAAAATTCCACTTCCACTCTCAAGTGGATGCCTCTAAACAAACTGGCCCAGTTCTCATAAGAGAATGGGCTCAGATTGGCTAGCAAGGAGCCCAGAGTAGCTTACTCTTTGATAAGGAAGTGACACAAGATGGAATGGGTAGAATAATTCTAGTTAGCTTTTTTAAAAAATCTCTCTGCAATGCCTCAGGATTCCTCTGAAGCATCTCAAACTTCCTGGAGGTCAAAGAATTTGAATTGGAATTCAGTGTTTGGGGAGTTTGTCAAAAACATCAAAAAGATTCCAAAATACTTGGTCAAATAGGATCACAGGTTACTGTGAAACAATATTTATTCACTTAACCAAGTGACAAAAGAATTAAAAAACAAATACAGGTTATTTAACGGTAAGGAAAATCGCAAAAGAGACACAGATGTATAGAACAGTCTTTGGGACTCTATGGGAGAGGGTGAAGGTGGGATGATTTGGGAGAATGGCATTGAAACACGTATGTTGTCATATGTGAAACGAATCACTAGTTCAGGGTCAATGCATGTTATAGGATGCTCGGGGCTGGCATGCGGGGATGACCCAGAGGGAGGATAAAGGGAGGAGGGAGGTGGGAGGGGGGTTCAGGAGGGGGAACTTACGTAAACCCGGGGCGAATTCGTGTCAATGTATGGCAAAACCAACCAATATAATATTGTAAAATAATTTGCCTCCAATAAAAAATAAATTAATTACCAAAAAAAAAAGGTAAGGAAAATCATATGATCTGTTATCAACAGCAGCGTGCCAAGAAAATTTTGCTCTCTTTACTGAGAGAAACCAAATCCACTCCTGCCCCAGTCTATTTCTAACAAAATTAATTTATCTATTTAAAGTTAATACAATCTTACCAAATCTTGTTCACACACAAAACTCTTTTCTCAGCATCCTTTTTTTTTTTGGCAAACCCTTTATCTGAACTATTTTTATTTTTATTGGAATACAGTTGATTAGTCATGTTTTGTTAGTTTCTGCTGTACAGCAAAGTGAATCAATCATACATATATATATATTGACTCTTTTTTAGATTGCCTTCCCATTTAGGTCACAAAAGGGCACTAAGCAGTGTTCCCTGAGCTATATAGTAGGTTCTCAGAAGTTATCTATTATTATATATAGTAATGTGTATATGAAAATTCCAATCTTAATTCATTCTACTTCCTGTTCCCCCCTTGGTAATCATATGCTTGTTTTCTATATCTGTGACTCTATTTCTGCTTTACAGTTAGGTTCATCTGTACAGTTCTTCTATATTTCACATATAAACAGTATTATGCAAAGTTTGTCTTCCTCTTTCTGACTTACTTCACCTTGTATGATTATCTCTAAGTCCATCCATATCACTGCAAATGACGTCATTTCATTCCTTTTTATGGCTGGGTAATATTCCATTGTGTGTATGTACCATTACTTCTTTATTCATTCTTCTGTTGATGGACATTTAGGTTGCTTCCATGTGCTGGAGATTGTAAACAGTGTTGCAATGAATATTAGGGTACATGTATCCTTTTAGACCATGTTTTATTCTGGGTATATGCCTAGGAGGGGAATTTCTGGGTCATAGGGTAGCTCTGTTTTCAGTGTTTTAAGGAACCTCCAAGCTGTTCTCCATAGTAGCTATACTAATTTACATTCCCACAAACAGTGTAGGAGGGTTCTCTTTTCTCCACACCATCTTAACATTTTATTGTCTGTAGATTTTTTAATGATGGCCACTCTAACCGGTGTGAAATCATGTAAACCCATGGCTGATTCATATCAATGTATGGCAAAAACCACTACAATATTGTAAAATAATTAGCCTTCAACTAAAATAAATATATTAAAAATAATAACTGGTATGACGTGATACCTTATTGTAGTTTTGATTTGCATTTCTCTAATAGTGATATTGAGCATATTTTCATGTTTTGTTGGCCATCTATATGTCTTCTCTGAAGAACTGTCTATTTAGATCTTTCACCAATTTTTTGATTGGTTTGTTTGCTTTTTTGGTACTGAGATGTATGAGTTATTTGTATATTTTGGAGATTAATTCCTTGTTGATTGCTTCATTTGCAAATATTTTCTCCCACTCTAAGGTTTCTCTTTATTATTTTTTTTATTATTTCCTTTTCTGTAAAATCTCTGAAGGTTAATTAGGTCTCACTTGTTTATTTTTGTTTTTATTTCCATTGCTCCAAGTAGTGATTTGAAGAAGATCTTGATGTGATTTTTGTCAAAGAATGTTCTGCCCATGTTTTCCTATAAAAGTTTTATAGCATCTGACCTTACAGTTAGGCCTTTAACCTATTTTGGTTTCATTTTTGTGTATGGTGTTAGGGAGTGTTCCAGTTTCATCCTTTTACATGTAACTGTCCAGCACCACTTATTAAAGAGACTTCTTTCTCCATTATACTCTTGCCTTTTTTGTCATAGATTAGATGGACATAGATGTATGGTTTATCACTGGAATTTCTATCATTTTACATTGATCTATACTTCTCCTTTGGTCCAGTGCCATATTGTTTTGATGAATTTGTAGCTGCAGTTTGAAGCCAGGGAACCTGATTCTTCCAGCTCTGTTCTTCCCTCTCAAGATTGCTTTGGCTATTCAAGGTCTTTGTGTTTCCATAGAAATTGTAGAATTTTTTGTTTAGTTCTGTGAAGAATGCCATTGGTAATTTGATATAGATTACACTGAATCTGTAGATCACTTTGGGTAGTGGAGTGTAGTCATTTTCACATTATTAATTCTTCCAATCTAAAAGAACTGTTATATCTCTCCATCTTTAGTCTGTGTCATCTTTTGATTTCTTTCATAACAATCTTAAAGTTTTCTGAGTACAAGTCTTTTGTCTCTTTAGGTAGGTTCATTACTATGTATTATTTTCTTTTGCTGTGATGGTAAATGGGATTATTTTCCTAATCTCTCTGATTTTTCACTGTTAGTGTACAGGAATTCAAGACGGTTCTGTGGATTTATTTTGTATCCTACCACCTTACCAAATTCACTGATTGTCTCTAGTAGTTTTCTGGTGGCACCTTTAGAAATTTTATGTATAGTATCATGTCATCTGCCAACAGTGACAGTTTTACTTCTTATTTTCCAATATGAATTCCTTTTTTTTTTTTTTTTCTGATTTCTGTGGCTAGATCTTCCAAGAATATGTTGAATAACGGTGGTGAGAATATGCAACCTTGTTTTGTTTCTGATCTTAGAGGAAATGCTTTCAGTTTTTCACCATTGAGGATAATGTTTGCTGTGAGTTTGTCATGCTGCTGCTGCTGCTGCTAAGTCGCTTCAGTCGTGTCCGACTCTGTGCAATCCCATGGACGGCAGCTGACCAGGCTCCGCTGTCCCTGGGATTCTCCAGGCAAGAACACTGGAGTGGGTTGCCATTTCCTTCTCCAGAGTTTGTCATACATGGCCTTTATTTTTTTGAAGTAGGTAACCTGTAAGCTCACTTTCTGGAGAGTTTTTCTTTCTTTCTTTTTTAATCATAAATGTGTGTTGAACTTTGTCAAAAGATTTTTCTGCATCTATTGAGATAATTATATCATTTTTGTTCCTCAATTTGTTTATGTGGCATAATTCATTGATTGATTTGCATATATTGAAGAATCCTTGCATGACTGGCATAAATCTCACTTGATCAGGATATATGATTGTTTTATTGTTGGATTTGGTTTGCTAGTATTTTTTTGAAGATTTTTGTGTCTGTGTTCATCAGTGACATTAGCCTATAATTTTTTGTGTGATATCTTTGTCTTGTTTTGCTATCAAGGTAATGATGATCTTGTAGAATGACCTTGGGAATGTTCTTTCTTCTCCAGTTTTTCAGAAGAGTTTCAAAAGGGTAAGAGTTAACTCTTCTCTAAATGTTTGATAGAATTCACCTGTGAAGCCATCTGGTCCTGATCCTTTTGGTGGGGCTGCTTCTGGTGCTGCTGCTAAGTCACTTCAGTCATGTCCGACTCTGTGCGACCCCATAGATGGCAGCCCACCAGGCTCCGCCATCTCTGGGATTCTCCAGGCAAGAACATTGTACTGGGTTGCCATTTCCTTCTCCAATGCGTGAAAGTGAAAAGTGAAAGTGAAGTCGCTCAGTCGTGTCCGACTAGTAGCGACCCCATGGACTGCAGCCTACCAGGCTCCTCTGTCCATGGGATTTTCTAGGCAAGACTACTGGAGTGGCTTGCCATTGCCTTCTCCTTTAGTGGGGAGGGAGTGTTTAATGGCACTTTCAATTTTAGTACTTCTGTTTGGCCTGTTAAAATTTTATATTTCTTCCTAGTTTAGTTCTAGAAGGTTGTACTTTTCTAGGAATTTGTCCATTTCTTCTAGCTTGTCCATTTTATTGGCATATAATTTCTTGTAGTAGTTTCGCATAAGCCTTTCGATTTCTCAGGTGTCTGTTATAACTTCTCTTTATTTTTATTTCTAATGTTATTGACTTGAGTCCTCTCCCTTTTTTTCTTGATGAGTCTGGCTAAACGTTTCTCAATTTTGTTTACCCTCTCAAAGAGTAAGTTTTTAGTTTCATTGATCTTTGCTATTGTTATCTTCATTTCTATTTCATTTCTGTCTGCTCTGATCTTTATAATTTCTTTCCTAAGTTTGGATTTTGTTCTTCTTTTTCTAGTTGTTTTAGGTGTTGCTGCTGCTGCTGTTGCTGCTAAGTCGTTTCAGTCTTGTCTGACTCTGTGCGACCCCATAGACGGCAACCCACCAGCCTCCCCGATCCCTGGGATTCTCCAGGCAAGAATACTGGAATGGGTTGCCATTTCCTTCTCCAATGCATGAAAGTGAAAAGTGAAAATGAAGTCACTCAGTCGTTTCCGACTCTTAGTGACCCCATGGTCTGCAGCCTACCAGGCTCCTCCGTCCATGGGATTCTCCAGGCAAGAGTACTGGAGTGGGGTGTTGGGCTAGGTTATTTATTGGAGATTTTTCTTGTTACTTGAGGTAAGATTGTATTCCAATAAACTTCCCTCAGAGTTACTTTTGTTGCGTCACATAGGTTTTGGACCAATATGTTTTCACTGTCTTTTGTCTTTAAATAATTTTTCTATTTCCTCTTTGATTTCCTCAGTGACTCGTTGGTTATTCAATAACATATTGTTGAGCATCCATGTGTTTTTGTTTTTAAATTTTCTTCCTGTAACTTGTTTCTAATCTCACAATGTAGTTGTCAGAAAGGTGCTTGATACATTTTCAATTTTCATAAATTTGCCAAGGCTTGATTTGTTACCCAAGATGTGATATATTCTGTAGTATGTTCCATGTACACTTGAGGAGAAAGTATATTCTACTGCTTTCAGATGTAATGTCCTATAAATCAATTAAGTCTATTTGGTCTAATGTGTAGTTTAAGGCTTGTGTTATTAATTTTCTGTCTGGATGATCTGTCCATTGATACAAGTTGGGTATTAAATCTCCCACTACTATAGTGTTACTGCCAATTTCCCCATTGAGGCTATTAGCATTTGCTTATATATTGAGGTGCTTCTACGTTGGCTGCATATATATTTACAATTGTTTTATCTTCTTCTTAGATTGATACCTTGATCATTATTGTAGTGACCATCCTTGTCTCTTGTAATGGTCTTTATTTTAAAATCCTTTTTGTCCAATATTAGTATTGCTACTCCAGCTTTCTTTTGATTTCTCTTTTCATGGAAAATCTTTTTCCAGCGCCCCCCTTCAGTCTGTATGTGTCTAGTTCTGAAATGGGTCTCCTATAGACATAAACAACGGATATATGGGTTTTGTTTTATATTCATTCAACCAGTCTATATCTTTTGGTTGGACCATTTAATCCTTTTACATTTAAGGTAATTATCAATATGTATGTTCCTATTGCGGAGAAGGCAATGGCACCCCACTCCAGTACTCTTGCCTGGAAAATCCCATGGACGGGGGAGCTGGTAGGCTGCAGTCCATGGGGTTGCGAAGAGTCAGACATGACTGAGCGACTTCACTTTCACTTTTCACTTTCATGCACTGGAGAAGGAAATGACAACCCACTCCAGTGTTCTTGCCTGGAGAATCCCAGGGACGGAGGAGCCTGGTGGGCTGCCGTCTGTGGGGTCACACAGAGTCAGAGACGACTGAAACGACTTAGCAGCAGGAGCATCTGCATGGTCCTATTGCCATTTTCTTAACTGTTTGGTATTTTTGCATTTTTTCCCCCTTCCTTTCCTCTTTTGTTCTCTTCTTTTGTGTTTCCTGCCTAGAGAAGATCCCTTAACGTTTGTTGTAAAGTTGGTTTGATGGTGCTGAATTATCTTGGCTTTTGCTTGCCTGTAAAGCTTTTGATTTATTGGTTGAATCTGAATGAGAGCCTTGCTGGGTAGAGTATTCTGGGTTGAACTTTTTCCCGTTCATTACTGTGTATATTGTGCCATTCCCTTCTATACTGCAGAGTTCATGCTGAAAAGTAAATCCATAACTTTATTTTGATTGCCTTTATTTGTTGCTTTTCCTTTATTGGTGTTAATATTTTTTATTTGTATTTAATTTTTGTTAGTTTGATTGATATATGCCTCTGTGTGTTCCTCCTTGGGTTTATCTTGTAGGTGACTCTCTAAACTTCTTGGACTTGGGTGACTGCTTCCTTTACCATGTTAGGGGATTTTTCAACTACAATCTCTTCAAATATTTTCTCAGACCTTTTTACTCACTCTTCTCTTTCTGAGACCCCTATAATTTAAATGTCAGTGCATTTAATATTGTCCTAGAGGTCTCTAATACTGTTCTCATTTCATTTAAAGCTTATTTCTTTATTTTATTCTGTGGCAGTGATTTCCACCATTCTGTCTTTCAGCTTACTTAGCCATTCTTCTGCCTTGGTAATTCCGCTATTGATTCCTTCCAGAGTATTTTTTATTGCAGTTATTGTGTTGTTCATCTCTGTTTCTTTGTTCTTTAGTTCTCCTAGTCTTTGTTAAACATCTTTGCAGCTTCTTAACCTGTGCCTCCATTCTTTTTCTGAGACCTTGTATTTTCTTTCAGTTTAGTTCAGTCGCTCAGTAGTGTCCAACTCTTTGCGACCCCATGAATCACAGCACGCCAGGCCTCTTCATCCATCACCAACTCCCGGAGTTCACTCAAACTCATGTCCATCAAGTCGGTGATGCCATCCAGCCATCTCATTCTCTGTCGTCCCCATCTCCTCCCACCCCCAATCCCTCCCAGAATCAGAGTCTTTTCCAGTGAGTCAACTCGTCGCATGAGGTGGCCAAAGTATTTGAGTTTCAGCTTTAGCATCAGTCCTTCCAATGAACACCCAGGATTGATCTCCTTTAGAATGGACTGGTTGGATCTCCTTGCAGTACAAGGGACTCTCAAGAGTCTTCTCCAACATCACAGTTCAAAAGCATCAATTCTTCGGCGATCAGCTTTCTTCACAGTCCAACTCTCACATCCATACATGACCACGGGAAAAACCATATTTCCTCTTCATTTAGTTGTTCTTACAGGTGTTCTTGCACCTTCATGTGCAGCAGATTTCTCTGTTCTCATTTTCTCTGAATTGTTGTGTCTGTTGTCTCCTTTCCGCAGGCTGCATGGGTGTGGCTCCTTTTGCTTCTGGTGTCTGCTCCTTGGTGAGTGAGGTGGATATTGAGTGGGCCCTCCCTTTTGTTCTGTGGTTGTCACTGACCTGTCAAGGGCATTGTGTGCTCCTTAGTTGTTAAAGGAGAGGCCTCGGAATCTGTTTCTTAACTGTGTTTCTTATCTCAACTGCAAGGTACGCAGGACTGGGGCACTCCCAATAGGAAAGAAGCCTCTGGGTATTTCTCCTCTGACTTGTTTGCTCCTTGAGTGTGCTCTATTGTGTCCCCTTTCAACCACGTGCAGGTTCACAAAGTACACTGTGTTGGCACTGCTCTTGGTCCCTGTGTAACCATGGGTATACTGGCAAATGTAGGCCACTGGCATTGAGGTCCACTGAAGTCAGGTCCCAGAACTGCAGTATTCAGGCAATTGGATCCATTGTGGGAATTATGAAGGCAACTCATACTATAGCCTGGCCCAGTCCTTGTGTGTCAGTGCCCACAAAACCCACAGTTGCTAAAGTCAGCTCCATCTCAGCTGCAGGAGCACTTGTTGCCCATTTGGATATTCTGTAGGTGCTGAATTTTGGAAACCATCAGCAGAGGCATAACTTTGAGGTTTGGGTGGCCACAAGGAGAGGTTTCAGCATTGCTTCCTTAGTTGCACAGCCCTGGAACTCAGCTGTGGTTTCAACACCATCTCTACATATTCCTCTCAGCAGCATCTGCTCCAAGGCTATTCTGAAGCACGTGTCCACACAGGTCAAGAGCGGGGAAGCATTTAAGGACTTTGTTGAAGCTGTATGGGTGAAAGAGGCTCAAGCAAGCCTGTTGATGTGGGTTCCCTGTCATTCCCTCTGGAAGCAGGACTGGAGGGTGGGGAAGGGTGATGCAAAGTGGCCTCACCCTTTACATACACACAATGACGCCTAACATCTATGGTGGTCTGAGCTTCTTGCACAAAATTTTCTAGTTATTGAGCTCTTTAGTCCCTCCCCTTCAGGCTGTCTCTTCACAGCCAACAGCTGTCTCCTCCCTGGTCTTCTCTCCAAATCCCACTTTCCAACCCCTATCCCCATCCGTACCTGGAAACACAAGACGCAGGTTGGGGTGTTCAGGGCTGCAGCAAAGACCATGCATGTAGGTCTTACTCTGTCTTGTCTTTCACAGACCAGTTATTGCATTCCTGTCTGATCCCTTAAAGCTCCCTTTCTGTGCCAGCTGATCCACCCACAGTAAAGGGGCTTTCCCGAGTGTGGGAAATTACCTCTCCTTCAGCTCTCCACAAGGGACGCTGATCCCATCATGTTTCCTCTTTTTTTTCTTTCATCCTACCTGTTTGCACAGTGATTTTTTTTTTTTTTTTAGTCCTTTTATGTGTCCAAGCCCAAAGAATGTGGACACAATTGCACTCATCTTCCATGCTAGGAAAGTCTTACTCAAATTCTCCAAGCTAGGCTTCAACAGTACATGAACTGTGAACTTCCAGATGTTAAGCTGGATTTAGAAAAGGTAGAGGAACCAGAGGTCAAATTACCAACATCTGATGGATCAGAGAAAAAGCAAGAGAATTAAAAAATATATATCTATTTCTGCTTTATTGACTACACTAAAGACTTTGACTGTGTGGATCAAAACAAACTGTGCAAAATTCTTCAAGAAATGGGAATACCAGACCACCTGACCTGCCTCCTGAAAAATCTGTATGCATGTCAGGAAGAAACAGTTAGAACTGGACATGAAACAACAGACTGGTTCCAAATTGGGAAAGGAGTACATCAAGGCTGTATATTATCACCCTGCAGATTACATCATGCAAAATGCTGGGCTGGATGAAGCACAAGCTGGAATGAAGACTGGCTGGAGCAATATCAATAGCCTCAGATATGCAGATGACACTACCCTTATGGCAGAAAGTGAAGAGGAACGGAAGAGCAAGTACTCAAGGGATAAGTGCTAGGTGTAAAGGGAAGATTGCTGTATTCAGAAGGCTACAACCTGAGGAGAGAATGGATTCGTGTCCAAAAACCCAACTCCAAAGATTCTGCTTAACCACAGAAGTGTTTAAAAGAGAATTGTTGGGAAAGGAATCAGAGTCTTCTCTATCTTTCATAGTGTACAGACTATCTTCTGATTGGTTAGTTGCAAGGTAACAGGGGCAGAAAGTGAAAATGAAAGTCGCTCAATAGTTTATGATTCTATGTGACTCCATGGACTGTAGCCTGCCAGGCACCTCTGTCCATGGAATTCTCCAGGCAAGAAGTGAGTAGCTGTTTCCTTCTTCAGGGGATCTTCCCGACCCAGGGACTGAACCCAGGTCTCTCGCATTGCAGGCAGATTCTTTACCATCTTAGCCACTAGGGAAGCCCAGCAGGGTGGTGTACCATGAATTTTGTGCTCAGACTGATTTTACCATTTTCCACCTCGGCTAGGGCTTTAGTACTGGCAGAAGAATGCAAAAGCATTTTGTTATGTATATCTCTTTAGGTAGAATCAAGAATCTGCTCCATGGTTGCTTTGTTCTTTCTTGAATACTCCTTTTGTTTTGTTTCTTTTCCTTTCTCTTCTTTCTCTGATATGCAGTTGATTCAATCTGTCCTTTGGAACTCAGGAAAGTTCAAAGGATGCTGAATGAAGCTTATTTCCTACAAACAAGGAACAGGGGACACAGAAAGATTTGGTAACCAGGAAGGGCTCATATAGTTCTGCTCCATTTTAGTCTCTTACACAAATAATAGTAAAAAGCTATCTGAGTAAGTCAGTTTAATTTATTCCATTTGCCAGGAACACAATGCATCCAACTGTTGTTTTATAAACTAGTGACTTTTGTATTATTGTATCCATTTCATAAATAGCTTGTTTAAGTGAAAGCTGTAAGATCTCTGTTTCTGTATGTTTGGTGCATGTGTGTTCAATCATGTCCAGATCTTTGCAACCCTATGGACTGTAGCCCACCAGACTTTCCTGTCCCTGAAATTATCCAGATAGGAATACTGGAGTGGGTTGCCATTTCCTCCTCCAGGGTATCTACCCAATCCAAGGATCAAATTTGTGTCTCCTGCATTGGCAGGCAGATACTGCACCACTGAACCACCTGGGAAGCCTGTATGTTTATGTATGTCTATATATGTAAATTAACTCTAGAAGGAATGAAGGAATGGAGCAAAAGCAAAACCAATACCAGTTGTGGATGTGACCGGTGATAGAAGCAAGGTCCGGTGCTGTAAAGAGCAATATTGCATAGGAACCTGGAATGTTAGGTCCATGAATCAAGGCAAATTGGAAGTGGTCAAACAGGAGATGGCAAGAGTGAACATGGACATTCTAGGAATCAGTGAATTAAAATGGACTGGAATGGGTGAATTTAACTCACATGACCATTATATCTACTACTGGGGGTAGGAATTCCTTAGAAGAAATGTAGTAGCCATCATGGTCAACAAAAGAGTCCGAAATGCAGTACTTGGATGCAATCTCAAAAATGACAGAATGATCTCTGTTGGTTTCTAAGGCAATCCATTTGTGTATCAGAGTAAGCCAAGTCTATGTCCCAACCAGTAATGCTGAAGAAGCTGAAGCTGAATGGTTATATGAATCCACACAAGACCTTCTAGAAATAACACCCAAAAAGGTGTCCTTTTCATCTCAGGGGACTGGAATGCAAAAGTAGAAAGTCAAGAGGTATCTGGAGTAACAGGCAAATTTGACCTTGGAGTACAAGATGAAGTAGGGCAAAGGCTAACAGAGTTTTGCCAAGAGAATGCATTGACCATAACAAACTCTCTCTTCCAACAACTCCAGAGAAGACTCTACACATGGACATCACAAGATGATCAATATCCAAATCAGACTGGTTATATTCTTTGAAGCCAAAGTTGGAGAAGCTCTACACTAAGTAAAACCAAGACTAGGAGCTGACTGTGGCTCAGATCATGAACTCCTTATTGCCAAATTCAGACTTAAATTGAAAAAAGTAGGGAAAACCACTAGACCATTCAGTTCAGTTCAGTCGCTCAGTGGTATCCAACTGAATCACAGCAACCCCATGAATCACAGCACACCAGGCCTCCCTGTCCATCACCAATTCCTGGAGTTCACTCGAACTCACATCCATCGAGTTGGTGATGCCATCCAGCCATCTTATTCGCTGTCGTCCCCTTCTCCTCCTGCCCCCAATCCCTCCCAGCATCAGAGTCTTTTCCAGTGAGTCAACTCGTCGCATGAGGTGGCTAAAGTAATGGAGCTTCAGCTTTAGCATCAGTCTTTCCAATGAACACCAGGACTGATCTACTTTAGAATGGACTGGTTTGATCTCCTTGCAGTCCAAGGGACTCTCAAGAATCTTCTCCAGCACCACAGTTCAAAAGCATCAATTTTTCGGCGATCAGTTTTCTTCACAGTCCAACTCTCACATCCATACATGACCACAGGAAAAACCATAGCCTTGACTAGACGGACCTTGGTTGGCAAAGTAATGTCTTTGCTTTTTAATATGCTATCTAGAGTGGTCATAAATTTCCTTCCAAGGAGTAAGTGTCTTTTAATTTCATGGCTGCAATCAGCATCCGCAGTGATATTAGAGACACCAAAAATAAAGTCTGACACTGTTTTCACTGTTTCCTCATCTATTTCCCATGAAGTGATGGGACCAGATGCCATGATCTTATTTTTCTGAATGTTGAGCTTCAAGAAAACTTTTTCATTCTCCTCTTTCACTTTCATCAAGAGGCTTTTTAGTTCTTCTTCACTTTCTGCCATAAGGGTGGTGTCATCTGCATATCTGAGATTAATTATATTTCTCCTAGCAATCTTTATTCCAGCTTGTGCTTCTTCCAGCCCAGTGTTCCTCATGCTGTACTCTGCATATAAGTTAAATAAGCAGGGTGACAATAAAGAACCTTAATATACTCCTTTTCCTATTTGAAACCAGTCTGTTGTTCCATGTCCAGTTCTAACTGTTGCTTCCTGACCTGCATACAGGTTTCTCAAGAGGCAGGTCAGGTGGTCTGGTATTCCCATTTCTTTCTGGATTTTCCACACTTTATTGTGATCCGCACAATCAAAGGCTTTGGCATAGTCAATGAAGCAGAAATAGATGTTTTTCTGGAACTCTCTTATTTTCTCCATGATCCAGTGGATGTTGTAAATTTGATCTCTCGTGCCTCTGCCTTTTCGAAAACCTGCTTGAACATCTGGAAGTTTATGGTTCAATTATTGCTGAAGCCTGGCTTGGAGAATTTTGAGCATGACTTTACAAGCGTGTGAGATGAGTGCAATTGTGCGGTAGTTTCCGCATTCTTTGGTATTGCCTTTCTTTGGGATTGGAATGAAAACTGGCCTTTTCCAGTCCTGTGGCCACTGCTGAGTTTTCCAAATTTGCTGGCATATTGAGTGCATTACTTTCACAGCATCATCTTTCAGGATTTGAAATAGCTCAATTAGAATTCCATCACCTCCACTAGCTTTGTTTGTAGTGATGCTTTCTAAGGCCCACTTGACTTCACATTCCAGGATGTCTGGCTCCATCGTGATTATCTTGGTCGTGAAGATCTTTTGTGTACAGTTCTTCTGTGTATTCTTGCCACCTCTTCTTAATACTTCTGCTTCTGTTAGGTCCATACCAATTCTGTCCTTTATTGAGCCCATCTTTGCATGAAATGTTCCCTTGGAATCTCTAATTTTCTTGAAGAAATCTTTTGTCTTTCCTATTCTGTTGTTTTCCTCTATTTCTTCCATTGATCGTTGAGGAAGGCTTTCTTATCTCTCTTTGCTATTCTTTGGAACTCTGCATTCAGATGCTTATATCTTTCCTTTCTCCTTTGCTTTTCACTTCTCTTCTTTTCACAGCTATTTGTAAGGCCTCATCAGACAGCCATTTTGCTTTTTTGAATTTCTTTTCCATGGGAATGGTCTTGGTCCGTGTACAATGTCATGATCCTCCGTCCGGAGTTCATCAGGCACTCTACCTATTAGATCTAGTCCCTTAAATCTATTTCTCACTTCCACTGTATAATCATACAGGATTCGTTTTAAGTCATATCTGAATGGTCTAGTGGTTTTCCCTACTTTCTTCAATTTAAGTCTGAATTTGGCAATAAGGAGTTCATGATCTGAGCCACAGTTAGCTCCTGGTCTTGTTTTTGCTAACTGTATAGAACTTTGTCTGCAAAGAAGATAATCAGTCTGATTTAGGTGTTGACCATCTGGTGATGTCCATGTTTAGAGTCTTCTCTTGTGTTGTTGAAAGAGGGTGTTTGCTATGACCAGTGCCTTCTCTTGGCAAAACTCTATTAGCCTTTGATCTGCTTCATTCTATGCTCTAAGGCCAAATTTGCCTGTTACTTCAGGTGTTTCTTGACTTTTTACTTTTGCATTCCAGTCCCCTATAATGAAAAGGACATCTTTTTTGGGTTTTAGTTCTAAAAGGTCTTGTAGGTCTTCATAGAACCGTTCAACTTCGGCTTCTTCAGCGTTACTGGTTGGGGTGTAGGCTTCAATTACTGTAATATTGAATGGTTTGCCTTGGAAATGAACAGAGATCATTCTGTCATTTTTGAGATTGCATCCAAGTACTGCACATCGGACTCTTTTGTTGACCATGATGGGTACTCCATTTCTTCTAAGGGATTCCTGCTCACAGTAGTAGAGATAATGGTCATCTGAGTTAAATTCACCCATTCTAGTCTATTTTAGTTCACTGATTCCTAGAATGTCTACGTTCAGTCTTGCCATGTCCTGTTTGACCACTTCCAATTTGCCCTGATTCATGGACCTAACATTCCAGGTTCCTATGCAATATTGCTCTTATAGCATCAGACCTTGCTTCTATCAGCAGACGCTGGCCCCAGCCACGCAGACGTGAGACGCCGGTTCCGGCCGCGCAGACAGAAGATGGCTGCACGACTGACCATGTGCAGAAGCGTGGCCAAGAGGTGCTACCCCTCATCCGAGGCCAGGGGCGGTGGCGGGTGGAGCTACCCCACACCTGAGGTCAGGGCCGGTGGCCGAGAGGAGCTACCCAACATCCAAGAGTCTGTGGCTGTGCATACACAGGAGGGCCGAGAGGAGCTACTCCATGTTCAAGGTCAGGAGGGGCGGCCTTGAGGAGATACCCCTCGTCCAGGGTAAGGTGCAGCGGATGCGCTTTGCTGGAGCAGCTGTGAAGAGCTATCCCATGACCAAGGTAAGAGAAACCCAAATAAGATAGTAGGTATTGCGAGAGGGCATCAGAGGGCAGACACACTGAAATCAGAATCACAGAAAACTAGTCGATCTGATCACATGGACCATAGCCTTGTCTAACTCAATAAAACTAAGCCATGCCATGTGGGGCCACCCAACATGGGCGGGTAATGACAGAAGAGGTGGAGAGGTCTGACAGAATGTGGTCCACTGGAGAAGGGAATGGCAAACCACTTTAGTATACTTGGCTTGAGAACCCCATGAACAGTATCAAAAGGCAAAATGATAGGATATGAATGAGGAATTCCCCAGGTCAGTATGTGCCCAGTATTCTACAGGAGATCAGTGGAGAAATAACTACAGAAAGACCATTCAGGTATGATCTAAATCAAATCCCTTATGATTATACAGTGGAAGTGAGAAATAGGTTCAAGTTAGAACTATGGATGAAGGTTCCTGACATTGTACAGGAGACAGGGATAAAGACCATCCCCAAGAAAAAGAAAATCAAAAAGGCAAAATGGTTGTCTGAAGAGGCCTTACAAATAGCTGTGAAAAGAAGAGAAGCAACAGGCAAAGGAGAAAAGGAAAGATACACCTATTTGAATGCAGAGTTACAAAGAATAGCAAGGAGAGATAAGAAAGCTTACCTTCATTGATCAATGCAAAGAAATAGAGGAAAACAATAGAATGGGAAAGACTAGAAATCTCACCAAGAAAATTGGAGATATCAAAGGAAAATTTCATGCAAAGATAGGCTCGATAAAGAACAGAAATGGTATGGACCACACAGAAGCAGAAGATATTAAGAAGAGGTGGCAAGAATACACAGAAGAACTATACAAAAAAGATTTCATGACCCAGATAATCACAATGGTGTGATCACTCACCTAGAGCCAGACATCCTGGAATGTGAAGTCAAGTGGGCCTTAGAAAGCATCACTATGAACAAATCTAGTGGAGGTGATGGAATTCCAGTTGAACTATTTCAAATCCTGAGAGATGATGCTGTGAAAGTGCTGTACTCAATATGCCAGGAAATTTGGAAAACTCAGCTGTCACCACAGGACTGGAAAAGGCAAGTTTTCATTCCAATCTCAAAGAAAGGCAATGCCAAAGAATGCTCAAACTACCACACAATTGCACTCATCTGACACATTAACAAACTGTTGCTCAAAATTCTCCAAGCCAGGCTTCAACAGTATGGGAGCTGTGAACTTCCAGATGTTCAAGCTGGATTTAGAAAAGGCAGAGGCACCAGAGATCAAATTGCAAACATTTGTTGGATCATCAAGAGAGTTCCAGAAAAATATCTACTTCTGCTTTATTGACTATACTAAAGCCTTTGACTGTATGGATCACAACAAACTGGAAAATTCTTCAAGAGATGGGAATAGCAGAACACCTTACATGTCTCCTGAGAAATCTGTATGCAGGTCAGGAAGCAACAGTTAGAACTGGACATGAAACAACAGACTGGTTCCAAATTGGTAAAGGAGTACATCAAGGCTATATATTGTCACCCTCTTTATTTCACTTCTATGCAGAGTACATCATGCGAAATGCCAGGCTGAATGAAGCACAAGCAGGAATCAATATTACTGGGAGAAATATCAATGCTCTTAGATAAACAGATGATACCACCCTTATAGCAGAAAGTGAAGAAGAACTAAAGAGCCTCTTGGTGAAAGTGAAAGAGGAGAAGTCAAAAAGTTGGCTTAAAACTCAACATTCGAGAAGGAACAAGATGGCTGAGGAATAGGACGGCGAGACCACTCTCTCCCCCACAAATTCATCAAAAGAACATCATTTGAATGAGGAGTAGAGTCCACAAAACAACTTCTGAATGCTGGCAGAGGACATCAGGCACCCAGAAAAGCAGCCCACTGTCTTCGAAAGGAGGTAGGAAAAAACATAAAAGAAAAAGAGAGACAAAAGAGGTAAGGACGGAGCTCCGTCCTGGGAAGGGAGGCTTTAAAAAGAGAGAAGTTTCCAAACAGCAGGAAACACTCTCACTGACGAGTCTGTGGCGAGCTTTGGAACCTCAGAGGGCCACATAACCGGGAGGAAAAAGAAAGAAATAATTAAAACCCACAGATTACCCACCAAAGGGTAACTCCCAGCGGAGAAGTAGCTCAGATGCCTGCATCCGCCATTGGCAGGCGGGGACTGGGCAGGGAGGAGCCAGTTGAACGGCTTAGAGAGAGGACTGGGCTTGAATGCCGCGAGAACAATCTGAGAGAACTAACAAAGCAGACGAAAAGGCGGAAAGCTTTAAACTAAGACTCCACCAGCCCCACTCACAGAACAAAGGGCTGAGCAGAGCGAGCCGGCTGCAGTCTGCCCATTCCCAATCCCCCGCCGAGACAGGCAGGGAGGTCAGCCAGAGCCAGGGGGGCAACCGCGGCCCCAGAAAGGCATCCGATACAAACTGCAGGCAGGCTTGTTGCTAATCAAGACTTCTTGGGCTCGGGCCAGTTGATATCCGCCTGAGAAGGTGCGCCGGTTGTACACCCAGAAAACTGAGTGGCAGGGACTGGGGAGGTGATAAGTCGAAGCGACTGCGCTCACCAAACACCTGGTCATCTGAGCAGCTCGGACTGGGGAAGGCACAAAACGCAGGCCCAACCAAGTCTGCGCCTTTCTGGAGTACCCGAGAAACTGAACTTGAGCCGCTCAGAACTGGAAAGTGCATACAACCCAGCGCCGGCCTCGGACAGTTCCCAGCAGAGCAACCTAGAGCCTGTGCAGTGTAGACTGGGACAACACATGCTCTGCGAGCAGGGGCAAACCCAGTGTGGCCGAGATGCTGCGAGCACTCCCCACAGACGCCAGAGATATTTGTCTGCAGCGTTCCTCCCTTCCCAGAACAGGACTGAACAACTGAGCCTTAAAAAGTGTCCACCCACCCCCTAGTATCAGGGTGGAAATTAGGCACTGAAGAGACCAGCAAACAGAAGCTAAAACAGAGGGAACCACCTTGGAAATGACAGATAGAGAAGTCTAGAGACTACTCCAAGAATAAGACCAAAAACCAGAGGCAAGAGGCTTAAGCCCAAATCCTGAAAACACCAGAGAACTCCTGACTCCAGGGAACATTAATCAATAGGAGCTCATCAAACGCTTCCACGCCTACACTAAAACCAAGCACCACCCAAGGGTCAACAAGTTCCAGAGCAAGACATACCATGCAAATTCTCCAGCAACACAGGAAAATAGCCCTGAGTTTCAATATACAGCCTGCCTAAAGTCACTCCAAACCCACTGACATCTCATAACTCATTACTGGACACTTCATTGCACTCCAGAGAGAAGAAATTCAGCTCCACCAACACTGACACAAGCTTCCCTAACCAGGGAACGTTGACAAGTCACCTGTCCAACACCAAACACAGCGAGGAAACTACATAATAAAGAGAACTCCACAAACAGCCAGAAGACGGAAAGGCCACCCCAAGCAAAGCAAGATAAGCAAGATGAAGAGGCAGAGAAATACCCAGCAAATAAAGGAACAAGATAAATGCCCACCAACACAAACAAAAGAGGAAGATATAAGGAATCTACCTGATAACAAATTTCGAATTTTGATGGTGAGAATGATTCAAAATCTTGAAAGCAAAATGGAGTTACAGATAAATAACCTGGAGAAAAGGATTGAGAAGATGGAAGAAAGGTTTAATAATGACTTAGAGGAAATAAAAAAGAGTCACTATACAATGAATAATGCAATAGATGAGATCAGAAACACTCTGGAGGGAACAAACAGTAGAATAACAGAGGCAGAAGACAGGATAAGCGAGCTAGAAGATAGAATTGTAGAAATAAATGAAACAGAGAGGAAAAAAGAAAAATGAATTAAAAGAAATGAGGACAATAGTAGAGACCTCTGGGACAATGTTAAACGCTCCAACATTCGAATCATAAGAATCCCAGAAGAAGAAGACAAAAAGAAAGACCATGAGAGAATACTTAAGGAGATAATAGTTGAAAACTTCCCTAAAATGGGGAAGGAAATAATCCCCCAAGTCCAAGAAACCCAGAGAGTCCCCAACAGGATAAACCCAAGGCGAAATACTCCAAGACACATATTAATCAAATTAACAAAGATCAAACACAAAGAACAAATATTAAAAGCAGCAAGGGAAAAGCAGCAAATAACACACAAGGGGATTCCCATAAGGATAACAGCTGATCTTTCAACAGAAACTCTTCAGGCCAGGAGGGAATGGCAAGACATACTTAAAGTGATGAAAGAAAATAACCTACAGCCCAGATTACTGTACCCAGCAAGGATCTCATTCAAATATGAAGGAGAAATGAAAAGCTTTACAGATAAGCAAAAGCTGAGAGAATTCAGCATCACCAAACCAGCTCTCCAACAAATGCTAAAGGATCTTCTCTAGACAGGAAACACAGAAAGGGTGTATAAACTCGAACTCAAAGCAATAAAGAAAATGGCAATGGGATCATACTTATCAATAATTACCTTAAACGTAAATGGATTAAGTGCCCCAACAAAAAGACAAAAGCTGGCTGAATGGATACAAAAACAAGACCCCCCATATATGTTGTCTACAAGAGACCCACCTCAAAATGAGGGAAACATACAGACTGAAAGTGAAGGGCTGGAAAAAGATATTCCATGCAAATAGAGGCCAAAAGAAAGCAGGGGTAGCAATACTCATATCAGATAAAATAGACTTTAAAACGAAGTCTGTGAAAAGAGACAAAGAAGGAAGCTACATAATGATCAAAGGATCAATCTAAGAAGAAGATATAACAATGATAAAAAGCAAAGCAATATGTAAGACAATTACTAGCAAGTATGAAAGGGGAAACTAACAACAATGCAATAATAGTGGGAGATTTTAATACCCCACTTACATCTACGGATAGATCCACTAAACAAAAAATTAACAAGGAAACACAAACTTTAAATGATACAATAGACCAGTTAGACCTAATAGATATCTATAGAATATTTCACCCCAAAACAATGAATTTCACCTTTTTCTCAAGCACACACGGAACCTTTTCCAGGATAGATCACATCCTGGGCCATAAATCTAGCCTTGGTAAATTCAAAAAAATTGAAATCATTCCAAGCATCTTTTCTGACCACAATGCAGTAAGATTAGATCTCAATTACGGGAGAAAAACTATTAAAAATGCCAACATATGGAGGCTGAACAACACGCTGATAAATAATGAACAAATCATAGAAGAAATCAAAAGAGAAACCAAAATATGCCTAGAAGTGAATGAATATGAAAACAAAACAACCCAAAACCTCTGGGACACTGTAAAAGCAGTGCTAAGGGGGAAGTTCATAGCAATACAGGCATACCTCAAGAAATAAGAAAAAAGTCAACTAAATAACTTAACCCTACGTCTAAAGAAACTAGAAAAGGAAAAAATGAAGAACCCCAGGGTTAGTAGAAGGAAAGAAATCGTAAAAATTAGGGCAGAGATAAATGCAAAAGAAACAAAAGAGACCATAGCAAAAATCAACAAAGCCAAAATCTGGTTCTTTGAGAAGGTAAATAAAATTGACAAACCACTAGCCAGACTTATCAAGAAACAAAGGGAGAAGAACCAAATCAATAAAATTAGAAATGAAAATGGAGAGATCACAACCGACAACACAGAAATACAAAGGATTATTAGAGAATACTATCAGCAATTATATGGCAATAACACCAATAACCTGGAAGAAATGGACAAATTCCTAGAAAAGTACAACTTTCCAAAACTGAACCAGGAAGAAATAGAAAATCTGAACAGACCCATCACAAGCATGGAACTAGAGGCTGTAATCAGAAATCTTCCAGCAAACAAAAGCCCAGGTCCAGACGGCTTCATAGCTGAATTCTTCCAAAAATTTAGAAAAGAGCTAACACCTATTCTACTCAAACTCTTCCAGAAAATAGCTGAGGAAGGGAAACTTCCAAACTCATTCTATGAGGCCACCATCACACTCATCCCAAAACCTGGTAAAGATCCCACAAAAAAAGAAAACTACAGGTCAATATCACTGATGAACATAGATGCAAAAATCCTTAACAAAATTCTAGCAATCAGAATCCAACAACACATTAAGAAGATCATACATCATGACCAAGCGGGCTTTATCCCAGGAACGCAAGGATTCTTCAATATCCACAAATCAATCAACATAATACACCACATTAACAAACTGAAAAATAAAAATCATATGATTATCTCAATAGATGCAGAGAAAGCCTTCGACAAAATTCAATATCCATTCATGATAAATACCCTCCAGAAAGTGGGAATAGAAGGGACATATCTCAACATAATAAAAGCTATATATGACAAACCCACAGCAAACATTATCCTCAATGGTGAAAAACTGAAAGTATTTCCCCTAAAGTCAGGAACAAGTGGTGCCCACTCTCACCACTACTATTCAACATAGTTCTGGAAGTTTTGGCCACAGCAATCAGAGCAGAAAAAGACATAGAAGGAATACAAATTGGAAAAGAAGAAGAAAAACTTTCACTGTTCGCTGATGACATGATCCTCTACACAGAAAACCCTAAAGACTCTACCAGAAAACTACTAGAGCTAATCAATGAATACAGTAAAGTTGCAGAATATAAAATCAACACACAGAAATCCCTTGCATTCCTATACACTAATAATGAGAAAATAGAAAGATAAATTGAGGAAACTATTCCATTCACTGTTGCAACGAAAAGAATTAAATACTTAGGAATATATCTACCTAAGGACAGGACTGGAAAAGGTCAGTCTTCATTCCAATCCCAAAGAAAAGGAATGCCAAAGAATGCTCAAACTACCGCACAATTGCACTCATCTCACATGCTAGTAACGTCATGCTCAAAATTCTCCAAGCTAGTCTTCAGCAATATGTGAATCGTGAACTCCCAGATGTTCAAGCAGGTTTTAGAAAAGGCAGAGGCACCAGTGATCAAATTGGCAACATCTGCTGGATCATGGAGAAAGCAAGAGTGTTCCAGAAAAACATCTATTTCTGCTTCATTGACTATGCCAAAGCCTTTGACTGTGTGGATCACAATAAACTGTGGAACATTCTGAAAGAGATGGGAATCCCAGATCACCTGACCTGCCTCTTGAGAAAACTGTATGTAGTTCAGGAAGCAACAGTTAGAACTGGACATGGAACAACAGACTGGTTCCTTATTAAACTTATATGCAGAGTACATCATGAGGAACGCTTTATTTTTTTGGGCTCCAAAATCACTTCGGATGCTGATTGCAGCCATGAAATTAAAAGACCCTTTCTCCTTGGAAGGAAAGTTATGACCAGCGTAGATAGCATATTAAGAAGCAGAGACATTACTTTGCCAACAAAGGTCCGTCTAGTCAAGGCTATGGTTTTTCCCGTGGTCATGTATGGATGTGAGAGTTGGACTGTGAAGAAAGCTGATCACTGAAGAATTGATGCTTTTGAACTGTGGTGCTGGAGAAGAGTCTTGAGAGTCCCCTGGACTGCAAGGAAATCCAACCAGTCCATTCTAAAAGAGATCAATCCTGGGTGTTCATTGGAAGGACTGATGCTAAAGCTGAAACTGCAATACTTTGGCCACCTCATGCGAAGGGTTGACTCACTGGAAAAAACTCTGATGCTGGGAGGGATTGGGGGTAGGAGGAGACAGGGACGGTAGAGAATGAGATGGCTGGATGGCATCACCGACTTGATGGACATGAGTTTGAGTGAACTCCGGGAGTTGGTGAGGGACAGGGAGGCCTGGCGTGCTGTGATTCATGGGGTTGCAAAGAGTCAGACACGACTGAGTGACTGAACTGAACTGAACTGAAGGAAACAAAATACTTGTACATAGAAAACTATAAAACACTAGTGAAAGTAATCAAAGAATCAAAGAGGACACTAATAGATGGAGAAATATACCATGTTCGTGGATTGGAAGAATAAATATTGTAAAAATGAGTATACTACCCAAAGTAATTTATGCATTCAATGCAATCCCTATCAAGCTACCAACGATATTTTTCACAGAGCTAGAACAAATAATCTCACAATTTGTAAGGAAATACAAAAAACCTCGAATAGCCAAAGCAATCTTGAGGAAGAAAAATGGAACTGGGGGAATCAACCTGCCGGACTTCAGGCTCTACTACAAAGCCACAGTTATCAAGACAGTATAGTACTGGCATAAAGACAGAAATATAGATCAGTGGAACAAAATAGAAAGCCCAGAGATAAATCCACGCACCTATGGACACCTTATCTTTGACAAAGGAGGCAAGAATATAAAATGGAGAAAAGACAGTCTCTTTAACAAGTGGTGCTGGGAAAACTGGTCAGTCACTTGTAAAAGAATGAAACTAGAACACTTCCTAACACCATACACCAAAATAAACTCAAAATGGATTAGAGAGCTAAATGTAAGACCAGAAACTATAAAACTCCTAGAGGAGAATGTAGGCAAAACACTCTCTGACATAAATCACAGCAGGATCCTCCATGACGCACCTCACAGAATATTGGGAATAAAAGCAAAAATAAAAAAATGGGACCTAATTAAAATCAAAAGCTTCTGCACAGCAAAGGAAACTATAAGCAAGGTGAAAAGACAGCCTTCAGAATGGGAGAAAATAATAGCAAATGAAACAACTGATAAAGGATTAATCTCCAAAATATACAAGCAGCTCCTGCAGCTCAATTCCAGAAAAATAAATGACCCAATCAAAAAATGGGCCAAAGAACTAAACAGACATTTCTCCAAAGAAGACATAAAGATGGCTAAGAAACACATGAAAATATGCTCAACATCCCTCATAATCAGAAAAATGCAAATCAAAACGACAATGAGATACCATTTCACACCAGTCAGAATGGCTGCTATCCAAAAGTCTACATGCAATCAATGCTGGAGAGGGTGTGGAGAGAAGGGAACCCTCTTACACTGTTGGTGGGAATGCAAACTAGTACAGCCACTATGGAGAACAGTGTGGAGATTCCTCAAAATACTGGAAATAGAACAGCCATATGATCCAGCAATCGCACTCCTGGGCATACACACCGAGGAAACCAGAATTGAAAGAGACACATGTACTCCAATGTTCATTGCAGCACTGTTTATAATAGCGAGGACATGGAAGCAACCTAGATGTCCATCTGCAGACGAATGGATAAGAAAGCTTGGTACATATTCACAATGGAGTATTACTCAGCCATTAAAAAGAATGCATTTGAACCAGTTCTAATGAGGTGGATGAAACTGGAGCCTATTATACAGAGTGAGGTAAGCCAGAAAGAAAAACACCAATACAATATACTAACGCATATAGATGGAATTTAGAAAGATGCGAATGATAACCCTGTATACGACACAGCAAAAGAGACACAGATGTATAGAACAGTCTTTGGGACTCTGTGGGAGAGGGTGAGGGTGGAATGGTTTGGGAGAATGGCATTGAAACATATATATTATCATATGTGAAATGAATCGCCAGTTCAGGGTCGATGCATGTTACAGGATGCTCGGGGCTTTTATGCGGGGATGATCCAGAGGGAGGATAAGGGGAGGAGGGAGGTGGGAGGGGGGTTCAGGAGGGGGAACTCATGTACACCCGGGGTGGATTCATGTCAATGTATGACAAAACCAACCAATATAATATTGTAAAATAATTAGCCTCCAATTAAAAAAAAAATCAACATTCAGAAAACTAAGATCTGGCATCCAGTCCCATCACTTAATGGCACATAGATCAGGAAACAATGGAAACAGTGAAAGACTTTCTTTTTTTTTTGGCTCCAAATTCACTGCAGATGGTGACTGCAGCCATGAAATTAAAAGATGCTTGCTCCTTGGGAAAAAAGCTGTGACCAACCTAGACAGCATATTGAAAAACAGAGATATTACTTTGCCAACAAAGGTCCATCTAGTCAAGGCTGCAGTTTTCCCAGTAGTCATGTATGGATATGAGAGTTGGAGTATAAAGAAAACTGAGCACAGAAGAATAGATGGTTTTGAACTGTGGTTTTGGAGAAGACTCTTGGGAGTCCCTTGGGCTGCAAGGAGATCAAACAAGTCAATCCTAAAGGAAATCAGTCCTTAATATTCACTGGAAGGACTGCTAATGAAGCTGAAACTCCAATACTTACCTGATGCAAAGAACTGACCCATTGGAAAAGACTCTGATGCTGGGAACGATTGAAGGCAGGAAAAGAGCATGACAGAAGATGAGATGGTAGGGTGGCATCACCGACTCAATGGGTATGAGTTTGACCAAGCTGGGGAGTTGGTGATGGACAGCGAAGCCTGGTGTCCTGCAGTCCATGGGGTTGCAAAAAGCAGTGCACAACTGAGCGACTGAACTTAACTGATAGGTGTATACTCTATGTGCGTCCTCAGTCACTTCAGTCATGTCTGACTCTTTGCAACCCCATGGATTGTAGCCCACCAGGTTTCTCTGTCCGTAGGATTCTCCAGACAATAATACTGTAGTGGGTTGTCATTTCCTCCTTCAGAATATCTTCCCAACCCAGGCACTGAGCTTGCATTTCTTATATCCCTTACATTGGCAGGCTAGCTCCATCTAAGAAGCCATGTATACTATAGATATGTGATATTTTTGTGCTTTTGCTTCTGAATAGCATTACTAAGATTATTAATATTTCCTAAAGTGTTCTATTTTATTGACTAAAGACAAACAGCATAGTATGAATAAAGTATATGCTCAGAATACAGACACTAATCCAAATATTTTCTAAGTCATTGTGATCAAAGATAATTTTCATAAATTAAAGCTAGCTTAAATTTATCAGTTTAACTAAAACAGGTGTATCTTTAGAGTTGTCAGCATTAAATACAATACTTTTTTTTTACCTGTGTTTACAAAAAGTCAAATAAGTTCATGATAGCTCAAACAATATAATTCATCAACCAGAAAATTTACTTAAGATAATAGCTGTTTAAGGCATCATGAAATTTTCACAACTAATCTAAACACACATGTAAAGATGAAGGAAGCTAAATAAATGTGAGATAAAATTTTTAATAAATTTTCCAACAAGTTATGTTTTATGCTATATCTACTTACAAAGAATCTCCAAAAAGATTTTAGGACTTCTTGGCCTACATAATCATGTGAGACAATTTCTTGCTATAAATCTTGAATTTGGACAGAAATTTGACAAAACATGGGAAGATTTCCTTTGAAAACTAGGAGGTAAAATGAATAGCTTGAGGCAAAGCATAGTGGTAGGGAGCCTGGGAGGCAGGAAGATGTTTGCAGTTGGGAGCAAAAGCTATAAACACTTACTGTGAGAGTTGAACTGTGAAGAAAGCTGATCGCCGAAGAACTGATGCTTTTGAACTGTGGTGCTGGAGAAGACTCTTGAGAGTCCCTTGGACTGCAACAAGATCCAACAAGTTCATTCTAAAAGAGATCAATCCTGGGTGTTCATTGGAAGGACTGATGCTAAAGCTGAAACTGCAATACTTTGGCCACCTCATGTGACGAGTTGACTCACTGGGAAAGACTCTGATGCTGGGAAAGGTTGGGGGTGGGAGGAGAAGGGGACGACCGAGAATGAGATGGCTGGATGGCATCACTGACTCGATGGAGGTGAGTTTGAGTGAACTCCAGGAGTTGGTGATGGACAGGGAGGCCTGGCGTGCTGTGATTCGTGGGGTTGCGAAGAGTTGCACACGACTGAGCAACTGAACTGAACTGAACTGAACCACTTTTTAAATGCCAGGCACAGGATTAGCAATTTCACAGACATTAGATAATTTCATCCTTACACTTATGTACATATAAAGGTTCCTAGAGAGCATAGAATTTTTCTTAGTTACCAGCTATATACTCAATAGAGAGAACACACAAAACACTGAAACTCTATGCTGAGGAATAAAGAAAATAATGGAGAAGCGGTATCTCTAAAACTCCGGGAACACAATTCCACTCTATGACAGAAAGACGGGTAAAAAAATATACACTTTATCTTATTTTCGACTTTATCCTCATCAGCAGGATGAATTTTGAGAACAAATAAATGTTGAGGCTAGAATTGTTCTGGCTTTCAGAGTTTTTGCTTTGCTTTATTTTATAACTTAAAATTGTATTTGTTTATTTTTGCCTTTCCATTCTGACTCAACACTTTTGGAGGACTTATACTGACTGTCTAGAAGTCCACAGAAGAGAGAGAGAGGCAGGAGGCAGAGCAGGATAAGGAAAGCAGAGCTTTTCATCCACAGGCATGGATCCTGGAAGTTAAAAAAAAAGTCTGATTCCCTCGGGGACAGATATAGAGGCTGGTGGGGGTGGGGGCAGCCACCAATCCCATTTTCTCCTATATATTTTGTTTGATTCCTCTCTAGTGCTTCATCAACTGAGAAACAGCCAATGGAAACCAAGCAAGAGAAAAACAGTGCTTGGAGCTCAATGAAGGACACACAGCAACTTCTGTTCTATGCCAAAGAGCTGAGGAGAGACTGGGTCTGATTTTAGTGGTCAGGTATTCTTCTCACTAAGGGGTGTGGGATTTCATTTTCCAAGGGATAGGGTATAATCATTTTTCCAGGGACAGTGAGTATTATTTCAGGTCAGTGCTGAATCATTGCTGGATTGCTGAAAGCCCCCAAGTAGGAGTTCTACACTTTTTGGCTCCTGTTGGCTTCCAGCTACTTCAGGCTCTTGTAAACAGCATTTGTTTTCCATCACAAGCTAGGAAATATGCCTGTGCAGTCAAGGTGCTGGGTCTCTGGAGGGGGGGGGGGGCAGTGAGCCCATTTCCTCACATCTCATTTTAGTTTGCAACTTGCTGGTGGGGTTGAGTAACCACTGAAGTTCTGTGTCTTCATATTCTATTCTGTTTCACTAACTTATGAAACAGCCAGTGACCTGTTGGATCAAGCAGATGTTTCCTGAGCAAAGAGAGCACACACAGCATATTGTGAGAGGGAGGGCTGGCGGGCACTCGCCCCTCTGACATCACTGGGTGAGGTAGTCTATGGGGAATTTCAAAGCAGAACATCCTGGCCAGGGAAGAGCTCAGCTGGCCTCTGTGTGCTGAGGTTAACTGACCCAGACAACTAGGGAGAAGGAATCAGCAATTTAAGTGTGCTTATTCTCCAGAAGTGGCTTCCCAGGTGGCGCTAGTAGTAAGCAACCCAACTGCCAAAGCAGGAGACAAAAGAGACACGGGTCCAGTGTTCTTGCCTGAAGAATCCCATGGACAGAGGAGCCTGGTGGGCTACACTCCATGGAGTCGCAAAAGAGTGGGACATGATTGAGGTGACTTAGAATGCACTCAAGCGTTTTCCAGGAGTTAGACCCTGCAAACCCCAAATATCCTAGGGCTCTTGGAGACTTTCTGCATGGCTCCCCATGCAAAGATAGGAAAAAATCTCACCATACTGCTTCTCATTCCAGCTCCTTGTTCCCCTGACTTTGTCTGAGGCAGAAGAGGCACAAGTTCAACTAATTGCAAAACAATAATTAATAATTATTAATGATAAATCAACTAAAACATAGAGGAGCTCAAATCCTAAAAAAAACAACAAAAAAAAGCTGATTTCAAGTCATCTCCCTATAGATCAATGACTTGTCAGATTCAGGGTGTTAAGAACTAGTAAAATGATATACTTTTTAAATATAGGAAATAAAGACATGGAATGGCCAGTTTTCCCTTAGTTGTTTTTGTTCAGCCACTAGGTAGTGTTCTATTCTTTGAGAGCCCATGAACTGCAGCATACCAGGCTCCCCTGTCCTTCACTATCCCCCAAAGTTTGCTTAAATTAATGTCCACTGAATCTACGAGGCTATCCAACCATCTCAATCTCTGCTGCCCTTTTCTTCTCCTGCCCTCAATCTTTCCCATCATGAGAGTCTTTTCCATTGAATCAGTACTTCACATCAGGTGCCCAAAAGTAATGGAGCTTCAACTTCACATCAGTTCTTTCAATGAATATTCAGGACTGATTTTCTTTAGGATTGACTGGTTTGACCTCCTTGCAGGCCAAGGAACTCTCAAGAGTCTTTTCCAGCACCACAATTTGAAAGCATGAATTTTTTGCCACTCAGCCTTCTTTATGGTCCAACTCTCACATCCATACATGACTACCGGAAAAACAATAGCTTTGACTGTATGGACTCTGTCAGTAAAGTGATGTCTTTGTTTTGTAACATGCTGTCGAGATTCATTATAGGTTTCCTTCCAAGGAGCAAGCGTCTTTTATTTTCATGGCTGAAGTCACAATCCAGAGTGCTTTTGGAGTTCAAGAAAATAAAATTTATTACTGCTTCCACTTTTTCCCCTTTTATTTGCCATGAAGTGATGGGACTAGATGCCATGATCTTAGTTTTTTTGAATGTTGAATTTTAAGCCAGCTTTTTCACTCTCCTTTTTCACACTCATCAAGAGGCTCTTTGTTACCTCTTCACTTTCTGCCATTAGCGTAGTATTGTCTGCATATCTGAGGTTGTGGACATTTCTCTCAGCAATCTTGATTCCAGCTTGTGATTCCAGCTGAGCATTTTGCATGATATACTCTGCATATAAGTTAAATAAACACGGTGATAATATACAGCCTTGATGTTCTCCTTTCCTAATTTTGAACCAGTCAGTTGTTCCATGGAAGGTTCTAGCTGTTGCTTCTTGACCCATATACAGGTTTCTCAGGAGACAGGTAAGGTGGTCTGGTATTCTTATGTCTTTGAGAAGTTTCCACAGTTTGTTGTGATCCACACAGTCAAAGGCCTTAGCATAGTCAGTGAAGCAGAAGTAGATATTTTTCTGGAATCTCCTTGCTTTATCTATGATCCAACGAATATTGGCAATTTGATCTCTGATTCTTTTATCTATTCTAAACCCAGATTGTACACTTGGAAGTTCTCAGTTTACATACTGCTCTAGTCTAACTATTAAAAAGCAGAGATATTACTTTGTCAACAAAAGTCTGTTTAGTCAACGCTATGGTTTTTCCAGTAGTCATGTATGGATGTGAGAGTTGAACTATAAAGAAAGCTGAACGCCAAAGAATTGATGCTTTTGAACTGTGGTGTTGGAGAAGACTCTTGAGAGTCCCTTGGACTGCAAGGATACCCAACCACTCAATCCTAAAAGAAATCAGTCCTGAATGTTCATTGGAAGGACTGATGCTGAAGCTGAAACTACAATATTTTGGCCACCTGATGCAAAGAACTGATTCATTGGAAAAGACCCTGATTCTGGAAAAGATTGAAGGCAGGAGGAGAAGGGGATGACAGAGGATGAGATGGTTGGACGGCATCACCAACTCAAAGAACATAGGTTTGAATAAACTCTGGGAGTTGGTGATGGACAGGGAGGCCTGGCGTGCTGCAGTCCATGGGGTCACAAAGAGTTGGACACGACTGAGCGACTGAACTGAACTAGTCTAACTTGGAGAATTTTGAGCATAACCTTGCTAGCACAAGAAATGAGTGCAATTGTATGGTACGTTGAACATTCTTTGGCATTGCCCTTCTTTGGGATTGGAAAGAAAATTGATTTGTTCTGGTCCTGTGGCCACTGCTGAGTTTTCCACATTCACTGACATGTTGAGTGCAGCACTTTAACAACATCATCTTTGGGGATTTTAAGATGCTCAGCTGGAATTTCATCACTTCTACTAGCTTTGTGTGTAGTAATGC
Organism: Moschus berezovskii; assembly: GCF_049115385.1. Lineage (NCBI taxonomy): Eukaryota > Metazoa > Chordata > Mammalia > Artiodactyla > Moschidae > Moschus > Moschus berezovskii. The sequence continues at coordinate 18,391,702 of NC_142479.1, forward strand.
TTCCAAAGGCCCACGTGACTTCACACTCCAGGATGTCTGGTTCTGGGTGAGTGACCACACCAACATGGTTATCCAGGTCATTAAGAAGTTATCTTGTGTAGTTATTCAGTGTAGTCTTGCCACCTCCTTTTAATCTCTTCTGCTTCTGTTAGGCTCTTACTGTTTCTGTCCTTTATCATGCCCATCCTTGCATGAAATGTTCCCTTGGTATCTCTAGTTTTCTGGAATAGCTCTCTAGTATTTCTCATATTATTGTTTTCCTCAATACTTCTTTGAATTGTTCATTTAAGAAGATCTTATCTCTCCTTGCTATTCTCTGGAACTCTGTATTCAGTTAGGTATATCTTTCCCTTTGTCCTTTTCTTTTTGCTTCTCTACTGTCTTCAGCTATTTGTAAAGCTTACTCAGACAACCACTTTGCCTTCTTGCATTTGCTTTTTCTTTAGAATTGTTTTGATCACTGCCTCCTGTACAATGTTACAAACATCTGTCCATAGTTCTTCAGGCACTCTGTCTACCAGATCTAATCCCTCAAGTCTATTCATTACCTCTACTGTATAATCATAAGGGATTTGATTTAGGTCATACCTGAATGGCCAGTGGTTTTTCCCTGTGTTCTTCAATTTAAGCCTGAATTTTGCAATAAGGAGTTCATCATCTAAGCCACAGTCAGCCCAAGGTCTTTTTGTTTTTTGCTGACTGTATAGAGATTCTCCATCTTCGACTGCAAAAAATATAATTAACCTGATGTCGATATCGACCATTTTGTGATGTCCGTGTATAGAGTAGTCTCTTGTGTTGCTGTAAGAGGGTGTTTGCTATGGCCAGTGTTTTCTCTTGACAAAACTCTGTTAGCCTTTGCCCTGCTTCATTTTTTAATCCAAGGCCAAACTTGCCTCTTACTCCAGGTTATCTCTTGACTTCCTACTTTCGCATTCCAATCCCATATGATGAAAAGGATATCTCTTTTTGGTGCTAGTTCTAGAAGGTGGTTTAGGTCTGCATAGAACCATTCAACTTCAGCTTCTCCAGCATTAGTGGTTGGGCATAGACTTGGACTGCTGTGATTTGAATGAGTTGCTTTGGAAATGAGCAGAGACCGTTCTGTCGCTTTTGAGGTTGCAGCCAAGTACTGCATTTTGGGCTCTTCTTTTGACTCTGAGGGCTACTCTATTTCTTCTAAGGGATTCATGCCCACAGTAGTAGGTTTAGTGGTAATATGAATTAAATTTTAGTTCACTGATTCCTAAGCTGTTGATGTTCACTCTTGCCATCTCCTGCTTGACCACGTCCAATTTACCTTGATTCATGGACCTAACGTTCCAGGTTCCTATGCAGTATTGCTGTCTAGAGCATCAGACTTTGCTTTTGCCAGACACATCTGCAACTGATCATCGTTTCTGCTTTGGCCCAGTCACTTCATTCTTTCTGGAGTTGTTAATAATTATCCTCCACTCTTCCCCAGTAGCAAGCATATTGGACACCTTCCGACCTGTGGGGCTCATTTTCCAGTGTCATATCTTCTTGCCTTTTCATACTGTCCATGGGGTTCTCATGGCAAGAATACTGGAGTGGTTTGCCATTTGCTCCTCCACTGGACCACATTTTGCCAGAATGCTTCACTATTGCCATCTGTCTTGGGTGGCCCTGCACAACATTGCTCACAGCTTCTTTGAGTTTTGCAAGCCCCTTCACCACAATAAGGCTGTGATCCCCTTACAAAGGTCACTAAAATAACTAGAAACAAACAAATAAATAAATATAATGAATGTACTATTTGCTACCACTGTGATCTCATTAAAACAAGATTAATGCAATTTCTTTTACTCAAATATCTTCAAGGACTTTTCTTCACATTCATAATCAAACCCAGACTACTGAGACCTAAAACCTTCCATATGACTAGGAATTGAGACCGCCTAGCTTATAAGTTCCACCTCCTCCTCTTCTTATTTCTCTCCCACCTTTTCTCTGTCGCTCAAACATGCCCTTGTCTCTGCATTTGCTATTGCCCACAGCAGTGTGCTCTTCCCTAGATCTATGGACAGCGCCACCCTGTGGTCTGCAGCTTTCTGGCTCCTGGGATTCATGTCTGTGTGATCACATCCCCTCTGTGTGAGCTGGAACTAGTGACTTCTAAAGAAGAGACCAGCACAGACCTGCTGTCAAGAAGAGCAACAGTGATGGGATGTCCCCAAAGACTAGGCTATGAAAGACTGTGAAGTCTTGCTCACTCTCTCTCTCTGATGCTTCTCACTTGCTCTGCGAGTTACCATCTTGGGGCTGCTCTCTGGAGAGACTAATGTGACAAGGAACTGGTGGTGATCACTTCACCAGCAGCCAGTCAAGAGCTGAATCCTCCAACAGGTTGGGAAGAACTGAGTCCTGCCATCAACCTCCTGAGTGAGACTGAAGAGGATCCTTTCCTGTCTTGTCCATCTTTGTAAGGACTGCAGTCCTAGAGGTCTCTTGACTGCAGCCTCGTAAGAGACTCTGAGCTGGACACCAGAAACACTGAAAACCTGAGATAAGAAGTGCTATTTTTAGCCAATAAGCTCTGGTGTACTTTGATACAGCAATAATTGATTAATCTTCCACCTCACTTCTCTCAGGTCTCTGCTCAAATGTCTCCCTGTCTAAAGTAGTTCTTCACCTCCCAAACCAACTACACCAACAAAATATGACCACACATTATTTCTCTTCCTTTACCCACCTCCAATTTTCCTTATGGAAATTACTTCTACTTACATTTGTACTGCAAGGAGATCCAACCAGTCCATTCTAAGGGAGATCAATCCTGGGTGTTCATTGGAAGGACTGATGCTAAAGCTGAAACTGCAATACTTTGGCCACCTCATGCGAAGAGTTGACTCACTGGAAAAAACTCTGATGCTGGGAAAGGTTGGGGGCAGGAGGAGAAGAGGACGACTGAGAATGAGATGGCTGGATGGCATCACCGACTCTGTGGACATGAGCTTGAGTGAACTCCGGGAGTTGGTGATGGACAGGGAGGCCTGGCGTGCTGTGATTCATGGGGTCGCAGAGAGTCGGACACGACTGAGCGACTGAACTGAACTGAACATTTATATTATATATTATTTTTTAGCTGGCTTTCCTACGAGAATAAAAATCCAAAGAACATTGTGTCTGTCATTTTCCTGGTAAATAAGATGAATATATATTTGTCCTAATGGTGCTTAGGTTCATTTGTCAAATTCTTATTGTAGGGCTATTGTATACCAGAGACCACAGATTTATTCCCATTCCATGTCACATGATATAAAGAACACAAAGTGAAGATGGACTAGGATCCCAGCATTTACTGACTTTGTGTACCCTGACAAGTCTTTGAGGTAACATTTTTCTCATCCATAAAATAGGATAATAGTCACATCCTAAGTTGTTCAGAAAAGTAAATAAAATTATGTACATAATCACCTAATTTATTTAAAATGTGTCTGCCCCACTTTCACTATTTTCTTTATTTGGCCATCTTGCACATAACCATTGCTTCCTTTTTTTTTTTTTTTTTTACAAATCTGAATTAAATAGTTAATTCATTCTTTTTCCTTCCTTTACTTTTTGAAAAATAAAACTCTTAGAAAGTCAAATCTATAGCATATTATTAGATGTTTCTGTCTAGTAATTTTGATGTTAGAAGATGTGAGTTCACCCATCACCTTTAAGTTTCTTCTTGTTCAGATATGGGATTGATGTTAAGAAAGTGCTTTTCTTATCCTGGCTAGGTGGTCAGAAGTTGCTAGTATTTTGTAAATGCTTTATTGCCAATGTGTGTCGTGATTCAGCAAGTTCATGCTATTATTGTCTGTGTGTCCTGATGCCTCTGCTTACAGTGTTAATTTCCCTTTTTGAATGAGTAAAAACCTTGCACTTCTTCAGAATGAGTTCAGTGCTGCATCCTTCAGTGAAAGCTTTCTGAATCCCTTTTTCCAGCCTTTACTCATATGTTTCCAGTGTAGTGTGTCATATCTCAAAACACCTTATATCTTTTGCTACTAAATGGTCCGCGCCATGCAGCCAGAGGAAAATACTCTTTTGTCTTTCTATTCCCAGCTTACAAGACTGGGAACAGCCAATAGGCACTTGATAGAGATAACCGATGAATGCCTGTGTTGATAAATGACTAGAATTCATGGTCTTTGGGCATCAGGTTTCATCCTCTAAAAAATGAGAGATAGCCACGTGCCTTATTAAGCACATTTCAGCACCAAAATGTGAAGTTTCTTAGCCTTTATATTTTGTTACTCAAATAAAGTATGTTTTTAAATTTCAAGTGTTTGTCTTAATGGCAGAGCTTTCTGTATGGTCAGAAGCTTTATGATTTTTGTTTTGTTTTGGGCCATTCTACACAACATGCAGGATATTATTTCCCCAATCAGGGATGGAAACTGCACCCTCTCTGCATTGGAAGCCTGGAGTCTTAACCAAAATTCCCTTGAATTTTGAGCAACTGAGATTTGAAAGCTTATACAACTCCTGTCCCTGACTCTTTGCCTGTAATTGCACTGATGTGGCTGAGTTATCACTTCCTGACAAAGCCCCTGCTCCAAACAAACAAAAATGCACCTCTTCATTTCCTTCACCTCCATCTCCCAGATGGCTTAGCACATTCCTTCAATTCTGTGAAGGTTTAGTGGATTCATGTACCCTGCAGGCTGCTGGGTCTCTACGTAAGTATTAAGATGATCTGGGCTTTCTAGGTCTCAGACCATTTAATACTCCAGCAGCTACTGGGTCCAGTTGCTTGGAAAACATTTAAATTCTAACCTAGCTACTCCAGTACTCTTGCCTAGAAAATCCCATGGATGGAGGAGCCTGGTAGGCTGCAGTCCGTGGGGTCGCTAAGGGTCGGACACGACTGAGCAACTTCACTTTCACTTTTCACTTTCCACTTTCACACATTGGAGAAGGAAATGGCAACCCACTCCAGTGTTCTTGCCTGGAGAATCCCAGGGACAGGGGAGCCTGGTGGGCTTCCGTCTATGGGGTCACACAGAGTCGGACATGACTGAAGTGACTTAGCAGCAGCAGCAACATAGTGTGAGCCTCCACTAATTATTAGAGAGAATGAACAACCCTAGGGGTGAGGAGGAATGCTGTGTGTGCTTGTGTGCTCAGTCACTTCAATTGTGTCTGACTCTGCAACCCTACGGACTGTAGCCCACCAGGCTCCTGTGTCCATGGGGTTCTCCAGGCAAGAATGCTGGAGTGGGCTTCCATGCCCGCCTTCCAGGGGATCTTTCCAACTCAGGGATCAAACCCGTGTCTCCTGCCTTTCCTGCATTGCAGACAGATTCTTTACTACTGAATCACTGGGGAAGACAGGAGGAATATTAGGGAGGTGCCAAACCTAATATTTCAGCCCTCGCTCCTCACCATTCAATTGCCAGTCATGAAGAATATATTTAATATTCACAATGCTCTACACTGTCATTCAACCCTTTTCTTCTACTTGACACAGTTGTTGATTCTTCTCTAACTTCTGTGTCTGCTAAAGCTTATTCATCCCCTGGGTCTCAGTTGAAGATATCACTTCCTACCAAAGGAATCTCCTGATTGTCCTATTATAACACTTACTGCATTGTTTGCAAATTTTAGTTTTGTGTGTGTTCTCTTAATTGCAATTTGCATATGAGATAAGATGCTATCTTTCTGTTTACTGTTTTATCCATAAAGCTTAGCACAGTGTCTGACACACAGTAGTACCTCATCCTATACCTAATGAATAAATTAATGAATGTAGGAGTCCCTGCTCTCATAGAGGCTGAAACGTTACAGAATGCACAAAATAAGCACACAAATTGTCAATATTACAGTCATGCCTATTGCTTATTCTTCCCAAGGAATCTGGCGTTAGCATTATTTCTCCTATTTGCAGAAAGGAAATTTTAGACTTAGAATATGGATCATTACCAAAATGACTTTACAGCTAGAAAGTAGCACAAGTGGATTTGCACTCTAGTTTTCTGATATCATATTAAGGGTTCTCAACATAATACTACAAAAATATGCAGCAAGTGTGAGAAATCGGTACAAACATTTACTGCTTTTCAAAAATGGGAGAATTCCTTTCTCCATAAAGTATCTGAGTTTGAATCTGAACAATAAATCAGTTTTCTTAAAAAAATAATTATTTTCAATTAGCAAAACAATCACACAACCCTTATGCATGCTCAGTCACTTCAGATGTGTGTGACTGTTTGCAACCCTATGGACTGTAGCCTGCCAGGCTTCTCTGGCCAAGGGGTTTCCAGGTAAGAATACTGGAGTAGGTTTCACGCCCTCCTCAAGGACATCTTCCCAAACCAGGGATCAGACCTATGTCTCCTGTATTGTAGGTAGATTCTTAACTGATGAGCCACCTGGGTAGCCCTTTGTATTAGAATAAATTCAACTAATACAGACAAATTGATTGTAAGAAGTGAAAGTTTGCCCCACTCTTGCTTTAAATACACTCCCAAGACATAACTACCATAAAACATGTCTGTATGTATATATGATATGCTGGTTTTATTTGCTTTAAAATAAATCATACTACAAATACCATTCTGCAATGCCCACCTTTTTAAACTTCAGTATAACTTGGACAGCCTTCTGCCTATTCTATGTATCTACTGTACATTTAACTTCTGTATTTCTTTTCTTTGTAAGAATGTTTCACAGTTTGCTTAACCAATCTGCTATTATGGGCATTTAAGTGATTTTCTATTTTTTCTTTATGAATATTTCTGAATAATTCTCCTATATATACATCTCATATACAATAATTCTGAGAAACTCATTAAAGACTTTCTGTCCATTAATTCCTAAACAAGAATTTCTTATGTCACGGCTTATATACCTTTTTACTTGTGAATACAACTGTGCATACAGTTGTACATTTTGTGAATACAAAAATGTGCAGAATGTGAATACAACTGACCAAAATGTGCAGAATGTGAAAAGTTTTAACTGGGGGGCAAAAAGCATTCAAGGTGGGAACAGTCACATAAGTAAAAGTATTGAAAAGCACAAGTCACTTTCCTTTATTTCTCCCAAGAAACTTCAGCATTCTGACACTGTGTGTGAACCCAAATGACATATTCCAGCTCCTGCCAATTGATCACAAGCTATTTGTCAGTTTCTCTTTCTCCTGGCCCTTCAGTGATGAAGTTCCCAGAGGTTAAACTCTCTCATTAGTAATCTCACCACTAGAACTACTGAAAACCAATGTTTGCTGCCCTTTTAAAAATTTTAATGACTGCACCACACACAGACCCTTCATTGTGCTGTTGCAACTTTCCAAATGAAACCAAAGACTTGATTCAACTGTAGTCAAAGAAAAGGAATTCTGCAAAATTTCACACACATACTAACCCTCCATTTTCTACCAGCAACTAAAATTTAAAATTGAATGATCATGATGTCAGATGTTTCTAAAGAACTATCTCCTTGCCTTAAGTTTTATTAAGGCACAAATGTGCAGCCACATTTAATGACGTTTACCTGGAAGAATGCATACTTACCTTTGGAAATCTATTACGTATCTCTCAACTTACCATGAGCAAAGGGGCATTGTTACTTCATATATTCTGACTGCTTGCTTAAATTTATGTCTGTACTCAAATGAGAAAAATGCTTGTGTATCAGTCATCTTGGAATCCAAGGGACTTATTCATAGAGCATGTGGGGCTCTATTCATAAATGATTTATGTCTTTGCATAAAAGGGAGTGGGGGCTGTGTGTGTGTGTGTATCTCAGAGAACCATCAATTGCCTCTCCTGAGTAATTTATACAAGATCAATATTTATCAAAGTGAGCCAAGAATTGTGCCCTACTCTTTGAGAGCCAAATATGTTTTTTCAGTTCCTTCACCCATGGAAGGGAGCACGTCAGACTGAAATGTTTACATAAAAGCCACTTAAAGTGGTCCTAACTTTTTTCCTATTGCTTTAGATGCAGGGCAATTCTTTGGTTAGATTGCAGATTTCTATCATGAGTAATGCTCATAACTAGTACATAGTAGATATTCAAAGTGTATTTGTTGAACCAATAACTAAAGAAAAATAAGCACGCATTGTTATCACTCTTCCCATAGGAAAAAGAGAGTTGCTCGCTGAAATGACTATTTTAATGTATGTTAATTGAGCCCATACTAGACATTTTGCATTGAATGAAGACACTGTTTTTAACAGAAATGCTCTCCCAGGCATATATGTAAATAATTAAAAACATAATAGTGAGAAGTGCTATGTTCTCGATTAAAGATTAAAAAGGTATTCTGGAGATCTAGAGGAAGGATCAACTAATTCTGCTCAGAGAGATTTAGAAAAGAATAAAATCTAAATCTGAGTTAAACGGGCTTATAGTGAAAAAGGAAGATAAAATGCCATTTAACTCAACCAGTGAGCAAATGCCTTTTTTGTAAACAAGAGAAGATTCTTAAACATGGAAGTGGCATAATCAGATTTCTTGCAGTGATGTATCTCTGGTGGAACAATCTATGCTATAAACTGACCATCTGGTAGACAAGGACAGAGAGGAGATGACAAATGGGTTAAGTCTAGGTGAGCAATCATAAGTTCAAACTTAGGGCAAACCCAGTGTGTAAGTGGGAGGTAAAGGGAGCATACTTAAATATTTGATACTAGATATATTTAATATATATACTAAATATATGCTTTTATAAAATATCATATATTAGATATACCCCTCATAATGTACTTGATGAATCATGTAAAATTTACAATAAAAGGATAGAGGATGACTTTAAGTAGTTTCTAGTTTAAGATAGGATCCTGGGGAAAGCAACCAACATTAATTAAGACAGGGAATAGAAGCAGAAAAATACAGAGCAGTGAGGTGAAAAGGAAGACAATGGTTTCGTTCCTGGACATTCTGCATTCTAGGAGCACAGAAGATGTCCAGAGAGAAGTATTCCACAAAGTGTTTAAATACTGGGGTCAAAGCCAAGATGAATGTTCTGGGCTAGGTTTATAAATTTTAAGATTCATCAGAGTTAAGGCAGCATATCATGCTTTGTATGTACAGTTCCACTCAAGGAGAAATACTGAGGAGTACCAACATTTAAATAATGGGCAGGAAAAAATGAACATCCATGTGGATGATTAAAACATCCAAAAAGAATATTTACAGTTTGAGAAAGATGTGAAATTGCTTCTCAATCTGTCATTATCACACACATAGAAAACAGGAGGCATTTCCATTTCTGACCATGATAGACTAGCTTGTTTCCACTAACCATTTTGCAGAGAATAACTGGAAAAGGTAGATCAATTAAAAAAAAAAAAGTTTGAAAGCATGGGGAAACTACAAATAAAGTGTTGATTTAGAAGCTAAAAAAATCCAGACAGAAGTGGAGATAGACAAACGAGATACTAAACCTTAATATTGAAAATTTCTCTTGAGATTTTTGCTTATTTAGTCAAGGAAAGAAATTAAGAAACTCAGCAGATCTTAGAAAGTCTAAAATGTGAAGAAAAATCAGGAATTCAGAACCTGTCAAGGAAAAATTGCTTGGTAACTAGCACAGATTTTAAGTTCATATCAGGGCCAAGACTAAGAAGATGCAAATTAAGCATTTATGGGGCAAAATTTTAGTTAGGCAGCACTTATTAACTTTTGTGCCTTATGTGTCTCACTTGCCTCACCCTGGTCCTGATTTTTTTAGGAAACGTGAAAGTTTGCTTCAAACAATAAACTAGACTGTGTTTCACAAGGACCAGATCTAAAATAGATCAATGCTAACTTGATTTGTGACTTGCCTCTACCATAATCACCTGATAGAAACAAAATTTTATCGCTTCTGGAGGAAAAGCATATCATCCACAAACTTTTATCATCATATCTTTTTCTGACAAGATGACTTTCAAAAAATATTTACCAGGCATGCAAGGATATAAAATATAATAATTGATAACCAAGAATAAATTCAGATAAGAGTATCAGGCCTAAAAGATATTTAGATCATCTTGTATTTATAAGATTTAAACTTTTTTAAATGGGGGTTTATATGTCCAAAATATTAGATTAGAACAAGAAAAATTTAGTGAGGACTAAACTATATTTAAAAATCAAGAGAACTGCAGGAGACAATCTTTCTAGACAAGGCAGTTGAGGAGGAGGGAGCGATTGAAGGGGGGTTGACTTAGCGTGCACTGTGCTCCTCGGGAACGTTATTGCGCGTGGAACGGCTGCTTTTGGAAGGCTATTGCCCAGAAGAAAAGATGTTTGGTTTTCACAAGCCAAAGATGTACCGAAGTATAGAGGGCTGCTGTATTTGCAGAGCTAAATCCTCCAGTTCTCGATTCACTGACAGTAAACGCTATGAAAAGGATTTCCAGAGCTGTTTTGGGTTACATGAGACTCGTTCAGGAGATATCTGTAATGCCTGTGTCCTGCTTGTGAAAAGATGGAAGAAATTGCCAGCAGGATCAAAAAAAAAACTGGAATCATGTGGTAGATGCAAGGGCAGGACCCAGTCTAAAGACTACACTGAAACCAAAGAAAGTGAAAACTCTATCTGGAAACAGGATAAAAAGTAACCAGATCAGTAAACTGCAGAAGGAATTTAAACGCCACAATTCTGATGCTCACAGTACAACCTCAAGTGCCTCTCCAGCTCAGTCTCCCTGTTACAGTAACCAGTCAGATGATGGCTCAGATACAGAGATGGCTTCTGACTCCAACAGAACGCCAGTGTTTTCCTTTTTAGATCTCACATACTGGAAAAGACAGAAAATATGCTGTGGCATTATCTATAAAGGCCGCTTTGGGGAAGTCCTCATCGACACACATCTATTCAAGCCTTGCTGCAGCAATAAGAAAGCAGCTGCTGAGAAGCCGGAGGAGCAGGGGCCAGAGCCTCTGCCCATCTCCACTCAGGAGTGGTGACTAAGCTTTATGTAGAAGGGGAGCAAAAACGATTTAAATTTTGGAAAACAAAGCAACACAATGACCCTCCTATTTTTAATTTGGATACCTGCTATTCTGCCAAAAGATGGATTTGTAGAATAGTTTTGAATGGGCTATTTTTCCTCCAGTTCCACAAACTCTGAAGCCAGTGAAACTTACTAAGAGATAAAAAAGAAGTGTACATAATATTTAAGATGCTGAGTATTTCATAGGAAAGCTGAATGCTGCTGTAAAGTGCTCTTTAAGTCTTTTTTAAAAATTCCCTTCTAATGAATGAAATTGGGGGAATTTTCAGGGGACAGAGATGGGATTTGTTGTATGATAAACGTATGTAGTTTTAGTCTTTCTATTTTGAGAAGCAGTGGTTGGGGCATTTTTTAAGATGGCTGGCTACACTTGTTTTCCTTCATTATAATAAATTTGTCATAACTCAGTAAACATGGACTTGCCCCTAGAGGTGGTTGTTAATAACTGAAATATTAAGGTCTTGCCAAGGTTCTGGTGATTCAAACCTGTACTACTGAATATTGAGCAGGACAGATAGCTCTCTGGTGCGAATATCTTGAAGGAGTAATTTCTAAATATGCAGAGGTAACTTGACTGTATATGTTGCATTCTGTGTCACCTCCCTCCATATTGATATTTGATACAGACTTTAATTTATATGAAACTTAAAAAGCAGAATCAAAACTTAAAGCAGAATCAAAGTTCCTCTTGGGGAAATGTCAAGTCTTTAGGATAAGCAATCCTATATGAATAGTACCAAAGCATTACCACTTGGTAGAGAACATTCTCTATTAAAAATGTTAGATTATCTGAAAAATAGCAATGTGCAAGTCTTTAGGATGGCACATGAGAAAAACAAAGGTTAATGCTTCTTGGGGCACGTTTCTTAGAGGGCTTGCAAGTGTGTAAATAATTTATGTTAAGTGACTGGTGACTTCACTGAAAATCTGCACAATTCAGTTTTAGCTCTGGATTACTTCAGTTGACCTTTGTGAAGGTTTTATCTGTGTAGAATGGTTGTTTGACTTGTTTTAACCTGTTAGGGTTTTGGTTTCTTTTTTTTTTTTTTCATTCTATATTAAAGTAAAATTCTACTAAAAGAGAAGAGGTGTGTGTTAATGCTAAGTGGGTTGGTTTTGGTTTGGCTTCTTTTAGTCAGGCTTTATGAACACTGAGGTGTTAGATGATACATCCTAAATGTGGAGCTCTTCCATTCTAAAACCTTCATTAAAAGCCTTTTACTTGAACCCAAACCAAAGAACTAGCTATTGCCTCTTTTCTAAAAGTACAGGAAAAATATATCACCCGTTTTCATAATGAGGAAGGATCGTTTGCCTCCCTGGTAAAACATGACTCAGTACTTATTTTTAAAACTGGATTTTAAAGATTGGATAGTATACATAACAAGAGAGTGAGCCACTTTTTATGGGCACCCTATAGTTTTATAGTTCTTAATCGAAACTTAAAATTTTATATTTCTTCCTTTGGAAAAAACTACAAACCACCATATGCACAGACTACACAGTGAGTTGGGTCAGTGCTCCCACAGACTTTGAGGTGTATTACAAGAACCCCAGCCATTATCATCTTCCTCCTGAGTTATTTTGAAAATTTTTTTTGTACATTTTGGCTGCAGTATTGGTGGTAGAATATACTATAATATGGATCATCTCTACTTCTGTATTTATTTATTTATTACTAGACCTCAACCACAGTCTTCTTTCCCCCTTCCACCTCTCTTTGCCTGTAGGATGTACTGTATGTAGTCATGCACTTTGTATTAATATATTAGAAATCTACAAATCTGTTTTGTACTTTTTATACTGTTGGATACTTATAATCAAAACTGTTACTAGGGTATTGAATAAATTTAGTCTTATTAGAAAATAAAAAAAAATAAAAAAATTTAAAAAAATCAAATAAAATCATGAAGCTGAAAAAATATAACTAAAATTAAGAGCTCAATATAGGAACTTAACAACAGATTAAACACAAGTAAAGGGGCAATTAAAGCATGTGAAAATATACAGAAATAACAAAAGAATGGAAAATACTGAGTAGTTGAGAAAGATATGGAATAAACTGTTAAAATCTAAAATGTGTGCAGTAGTAATACCATAATAGTGAGAAAGTAAGGTAAGGCAGAAGCAATATTTGAAGATGTAGTGGTGGAAAAACTTCTAAAATTGCTAAAGAACATCAAGTTGTAGGTTCAAGATGTGTTACAAACAGTAGAAATATGTAAATAAAGCCATATTTTAAGTCATCACAGTATTAACTGGTGAAACAAGATAAAATATGCAAAGCTGTTGGTGGGAAAAAAGAAATACTTTACCCTTTAAAACTCCCCTAACTCTTACAGGTGACTTCTCATCAGAAATTACAGAAATCAGTGAAAATTGATTGGCATCTTCAAAATATAATACAAATAAAAACCTGTCAACCTAAAACTGTCTACTACAAAATATGTGAAAACATATGAAAAATTTGACATATTAAAAGCACTTATGGGGACTTCCCTGGTGGTCCAGTGGGTAAGATTTCACCTTCCAATGCAGGGATTGTGGGCTTGACCCCTGGTCGGCGGTCTAAGATACCACATGCTTGGAGGCCAAAAAACCAAAACCACTCTCCGACATAAATCACAGCAGGATCCTTCATGACCCACCTCCCAGAATATTGGGAATAAAAGCAAAAATTTAAAAATGGGACCTAATTAAAATTAAAAGCTTCTGCACAGCAAAGGAAACTATAAGCAAGGTGAAAAGACAGCCTTCAGAATGGGAAAAAATAATAGCAAATGAAACAACTGACAAAGAATTAATCTCCAAAATATACAAGCAGCTCCTGCAGCTCAACTCCAGAAAAATAAACGACCCAATCAAAAAATGGGCCAAAGAACTAAACAGACATTTCTCCAAAGAAGACATACAGAGGGCTAACAAACACATGAAAAAATGCTCAACATCCCTTATAATCAGAGAAATGCAAATCAAAACCACAATGAGATACCATTTCACACCAGTCAGAATGGCTGCTATCCAAAAGTCTACATGCAATCAATGCTGGAGAGGGTGTGGAGAGAAGGGAACCCTCTTACACTGTTGGTGGGAATGCAAACTAGTACAGCCACTATGGAGAACAGTGTGGAGACTCCTCAAAACCTGGAAATAGAACTGCCATATGATCCAGCAATCGCACTCCTGGGCATACACACCGAGGAAACCAGAATTGAAAGAGACACATGTACTCCAATGTTCATCGCAGCACTGTTTATAATAGCGAGGACGTGGAAGCAACCTAGATGTCCATCTGCAGAAGAATGGATAAGAAAGCTTTGGTACATATATACAATGGAGTATCACTCAGCCATTAAAAAGAATGCATTTGAATCAGTTCTAATGAGGTGGATGAAACTGGAGCCTATTATATAGAGTGAAGTAAGCCAGAAAGAAAAACACCAATACAGTATACTAATGCATATATATGGAATTTAGAAAGATGGAAATTATAACCCTGTATACGAGACAGCAAAAGAGACACAGGTGTATAGAACAGTCTTTGGGACTCTGTGGGAGAGGGCGAGAGTGGGATGATTTGGGAGAATGGCATTGAAACATGTATATTATCATATGTGAAACGAATCACCAGTCCAGGTTCGACGCATGATACAAGATGCTTGGGGCTGGTGCACGGGGATGACCCAGAGGGAGGATAAGAGGAGGAGGAAGGTGGAAGGGGGGTGTAGGAAGGGGAACTCATGTACACCCGGGGCGGATTCATGTCAATGTATGGCAAAACCAACCAATATAATATTGTAAAATAATAATCATAATAAAAAGCAGCGACAATATTGTAACAAACTTAATAAAATCTTTCAGTTCAGTCGCTCAGTCTTGTCTGACTCTTTGCAACCCCATGAATCAGAGCACGCCAGGCCTCCCTGTCCATCACCAACTCCAGGAGTTCACTTAAACTCAAGTCCATCTAGTCGGTGATGCCATCCAACCATCTCATTCTCTGTCGTCCCCTTCTCCTCCCGCCACCAATCCTTCCCAGCATCAGAGTCTTTTCCAGTGAGTCAACTCGTCAAGTGAGGTGGCCAAAGTATTGGAGTTTCAGCTTTAGCATCAGTCCTTCCAATGAACACCCAGGATTGATCTCCTCTAGAATGGACTAGTTGGATCTCCTTGCAGTCCAAGGGACTCTCAAGAGTCTTCTCCAGCACCACAGTTCAAAAGCATCAATTCTTCAGCGATCAGCTTTCTTCACAGTCCAACTCTCACATCCATACATGACCACTGGAAAAACCATAGCCTTGACTAGACGGACCTTTGTTGGCAAAGTAATGTGTCTGTTTTTCAATATACTATCTAGGTTGTTCATAACTTTCCTTCCAAGGAGTAAGCATCTTTTAATTTCATGGCTGCAATCAACATCCGCAGTGATTTTGGAGCCCAAAAAATAAAGTCTGACACTTTATTTCTGATTTCTAAATAAAATCTTTAGAAAATAAAATCACTTCAGGAGAGAATGGTTAAAACGGCATAGTCAGAGGACAAGTGCTCATCTCCTCCTGCGACTGCACTGAGATCACAACAGTTGAAGAATCGTTGACAGAAAGATGCTTCTTGTTGCTGTTCAGTCACTAAGTCATGTCTGATTCTTTGCAACCTCATGGACTACAGCGTGCCAGGCTTCCCTGCCTTCACTATCTCCCAGAGTCTGCTCAAACCCACATCTATTAGTTGAGTCAATGATGCTATCTGACCATCTAATCCTCTCCAATACTTTGGCCATCTGATGCAAAGAGTCAATTCATTAGAAAAGGTCCTGATTCTGGGAAAGACTGGAGGCAGAAGGAGAAGGGGGTGGCAGAGGATGAGAAGGACGCTCAGTTCAGTTCAGTTGCTCAGTCATGTTCAACTCTTTGTGACCCATGGACTGCCACATGCCAGGCCTCCCTGTCCATCACCAACTCCCAGAGGCCATTCAAACTCATATCCATTGAGTCAGTGATGCCATCAACCATCTCATCCTCTGTCGTCCTCTTCTCCTCCCTTGAAGTTTCAGCTTCAGCATCAGTCCTTCCAATGAACACCGAGGACTGATCTCCTTTAGAATGGACTGGTTGGATCTCCTTGCAGTCCAAGGGACTCTCAAGAGTCTTCTCCAGCACCACAGTTCAAAAGCATCAATTCTTCAGCAGTCAGCTTTCTTTATAGTTCAACTCTCACATCCATACATGACTACTGGAAAAACCATAGCTTTGACTAGATGACATTTTGTTGGCAAGATAGTATCTCTGCTTTTTAATATGCTGTCTAGGTTGGTCATAACTTTTCTTCCAAGGAGCAAGTATCTTTTAATTTCATGGCCACAGTCACCATCTGCAGTGATTTTGGAGCCCAAAAAATAAAGTCTGTCATGGTTTCCACAGTTTCCCCATCTATTTGCCATGAAGTGATGGGACTGGATGCCATGATCTTAGTTTTCTGAATGCTGAGTTTTAAGCCAACTTTTTCACTGTCCTCTTTCACTTTGGTCAAGAGACTCTTTTGTTCTTCTTCACTTTCTGCCGTAAGGGTGGTGTCATCTGCATATCTGAGGTTATTGATATCAAGCAATCTTGATTCCAGTTTGTGCTTCATCCAGCCTGGCATTTTGCATGATGTACTCTGCATATAAGTTAAATAATCAGGGTGACAATATACAGCCTTGATGTACCCCTTTCCCAATTAAGCAAATGTAAATAGGAACAGGCATATGAATAATTACATCAAATGTACATGGATTAAATGTTCCAACCAAAAGACATAGACTGGCTGAGTAGATACAAAAGCAAGACCTGTATATATACTATTGGCAAGAAATCTATATACTAGATACAAAAGTAAGACCTGTATATATACTATTGGCAAGAAATCCACCTCACGTAGATCTAGTGACACGTACAGACTGAAAGTGAGCAGATGAAAAAAAGCGAAAACTGAAGCCAAAAGAAAGCTGGAATAGCAATAATCATATGAGACAAAATAAACTCTAAAACACTGTTATGAGAGACAAGGAAGGACATTACATAATGATCAAGGAATTAGTCCAAGAAGAAGATATTACAGTTGCAAACATGTATGCATCCAACATAGAAGTACCTCAATATATAAGGCAAACACTAACAGTCATAAAAGGGGAAACTGACAGTAACACAATAATTGTGGAGAACTTCAGCATCCTACTTATACCGATGGACAGATCATCCAAACAGAAAGTCAATAAGGAAATATGCCTTAAATGACACAATAGAGCAGATAGACTAAATGATATTTATAGGACATTCCATCCAAAAGCAGCAGAATGCACTTTCTTCTCAAGTGCTCACGGAACATTCTCCAGGATAGATCACATCTTGGGCCATAAGTCAAGTCTCAGTAAATTTAAGAAAACTGAAATAATATCAAGCATCTTTCTGACCACAATATTGTACAATTAAAAATTTATTACAGAAAAAAAGTCCTCTTAAGAAACATAAACACATGAAGGCTAAACAATATATTACTAAACAATGGAGATCACTGAAGAAATCAAAGAGGAAATAAAAGCATACCTAGAGGCAAATGCGGAGAAGGCAATGGCAAGCCACTCCAGTACTCTTGCCTAGAAAATCCCATGGATGGAGGAGCCTGGTAGGCTGCAGTCCGTGGGGTCGCTAAGAGTCGGACACGACTGAGCGACTTCACTTTCACTTTTCACTTTCACACATTGGAGAAGGAAATGGCAACCCACTCCAGTGTTCTTGCCTGGAGAATCCCAGGGACGGGGGAGCCTGGTGGGCTTCCGTCTGTGGGGTCACACAGAGTCGGACACGACTGAAGTGACTTAGCAGCAGCAGCAGCAGCAGAGGCAAATGACAATGAAAACACTGTAATCCAAATCCTATGGGGCACTGCAAAAGCAATCCTAAGAGGGAAATTTATAATAATAAAACCCTACCTCAGGAAACAAGAACGATATCAAATAAATTACCTAAAATTATGCCTAGGCCTGGCGTGCTGTGATTCATGGGATCGCAAAGAGTCAGACACGACTGAACGACTGAATTGAACTGAACTGAACTGATGCCTAAAGCAACTAGAGAAAGAAGAACAAACAAAACCCAAACTTAGTAGAAGGAAAGAAGCCACAAAGATTAGAGCAGAAATAAATGAAATAAGAGATGAAGAAAACAATGATAAAGATCAATGAGACTAAAAACTGGTTCTTGGAGAAGATGAACAAAATTGTTTATCCTTTAGCCATACTCATTAAGAAACAAGGGAGAGAACTCAAACCAACAAAATTAGAAATAAAAAAGGAAAAGTTACAGCTTTGACACCACAGAAATTCAAGGGTCATAAGAGACTACTAGAAGTAACTACACCCCAGTAAAATGGACAACTTAGAAGAAATAGATAAATTCTTAGAAGGACTTCCCTCGTGGCTCAGCTGGTAAAGAATCCATCTGCAATGCATTAGACCTGTGTTTGATCCCTGGGTTGGGAAGCCGGTGAAGAAGGGAACGGCTACACACTCCAGCTTTCTGGCCTGGAGAATTCCATGGACTATTACAGCCCATGGAATCGCAAAGAGTAGGACATGACTAAATGACTTTCACTTTTACTTTAGAAGGTTACAACTTTCCAAATAGAAATAATAGAATCTTCCAGGAGGAAATAGAAAATGTGAACAGAAAATCGCATGTATTGAAATTGAACCTGTTATTAAAAAACTTTCAATGAACAAAAGTACAGGAACAAATGGCTTCATAGGTGAATTCTATAAAATATTTAGAGAATATTTAACGCCTATCTTTCTGAAACTCTTCCAAAAATTGCAGAAGAAGCAACCCCATGTTCAACATCACTAATTATTAGAGAAACACAAATCAAAACTACAACGAGGTATCACCTCATGCTAGTTAGAATGTCCATCATCAAAAATCTATGAACGACAAATGCTGGAGAGAGTGTAGAGAAAAAGAAACATCCTGCAGTGCTTATCAGAATGTAAATTGATACAGTCACTATGGAGAACAGTATGGAGGTTCCTAAAAAAAATATAGAGCTACCATATGATCCAGCAACCCTAATTCTGGGCATATTCCTGGAGAAAACCATAATTTTGAAAGACACATGCATCCTGATGTTCATTGCAGCACTATTTACAATAGACAGAATGTGGAAGCAACTGAAATGTCCATCAATAAATTAATGAATAAAGATGTGATACATACATACAGCGGAATTTTAGTCAGCCATAAAAAGAATGAAGTAATGCCATTTGCAGCAAAATGCATGGACACAAACTGTCATACTGAGTGAAGTAAGTCAGAAAGAGAATGCATATCATATGATATAGCATATATGTGCTCTAAGAAATGGTACAAGGGAGCTTATTTACAAACAGAAATAGAGTTACAGATGTAGAAGACAATCTTATGGTTACCCGGAGGGTGGGAGGGATGGATAAACAGGAGATTAGAATCAGCATATGCACACTACTGTATATAAGCATGTGGTGTTGGAGAGACTCTTGAGAGTCCCTTGTACTGCAAGGAGATCCAAGCAGTCCATTCTAAAGGAGATCAGTCCTGGGTGTTCATTGGAAGGACTGATGCTGAAGCTGAAACTCCAATACTTTGGCCACCTCATGAGACGAGTTGACTCACTGGAAAAGACTCTGATGCTGGGTAAGGTTGGGGGCGGGAGGAGAAGGGGACGACCGAGAATGAGATGGCTGGATGGCATCACCGACTCTGTGGACATGGGTTTGAGTGAGCTCCAGGAGTTGGTGATGGACAGGGAGGCCTGGCGTGCTGTGATTCATGGGGTCGCGGAGAGTCGGACACGACTGAGCGACTGAACTGAACTGAACTGATATGTAAGCAAGCAAGCCAGTCACTCTGTTGTGTCCAACTTTTTGTGACCTCATGGACTGTAGCCCACCAGTCTCCTCTGTCCATGGAATTCTCCCAGGCAAGAACACTGAAGTGGGTTGCCATTTCCTACTCCAGTGGATCTTCCTGACCCAGGGATTGAACCCAGGTATCCTGCATTGCAGAAAGATTCTTTACTATCTGAGCCACCAGGAAAGTCCTATATATAAAAAAGGTAGCTAATAAGAACTTACTATACAGCACAGGGAACTGTACTTAGTATTCTGTAATAAACTGTACAGAAAAGGAAACTAAAAAGCAGTGGATACGAAGTGATGGGACCACATGCCATGATCTCAGTTTTCTGAATGTTGAGCTTTAAGCCAACTTTTTCACTCTCCTCTTTCACTTTCATCAAGAGGCTTTTTAGCGCCTCTTCACTTTCTGCCATAAGGGTGGTATCATCTGCATATCTGAGGTTATTGATATTTCTCCTAGCAATCTTGATTCCAGCTTGTGCTTCTTCCAGCCCAGCGTTCCTCATGATGTACTCTGCATATAAGTTCAATAAGCAGAGTGACAATATACAACCTTGATGTACTCCTTTTCCTATTTGGAACCAGTCTGTTGTTCCATATCCAGTTCTAACTGTTGCTTCCTGACCTGCATACAGGTTTCTCAAGAGGCAGGTCAGGTGGTATTCCCATGTCTTTCAGAATGTTCCACAGTTTATTGTGATCCACACAGTCAAAGGTTTTGGCATAGTCAATGAAGCAGAAATAGATGTTTTTCTGGAACTCTCTTGCTTTTTCCATGATCCATCAGATGTTGGCAATTTGATCTCTGGTTCCTCTGCCTTTTCTAAAACCAGCTCGAACATCTGGAAGTTCACGTTTGAGTAGACTCTGGGAGTTGGTGATGGACAGGAAGGCCTGGCGTGCTGCGATTCATGGAGTTGCAAAGAGTTGGACACGACTGAGCGACTGAACTGAACTGAACGTATGTGTATATGTATAACTGATATAGTGTTACACAGCAGAAAGTAACAACACTGTAAATCAACTATCAGTTCAGTTCCTCAATAAAAAAAAATTAACAAAATAAATAAATCCCGAAAGATATTGACTTGGTAAAGATAATAATAATGCCTTACAATTATAAAAATATATGTATATTTAAAATGAATTGCAACACTAACACATAAGAGAGCAAGAGTTAAATAGTTTTAATCTTTCACATTGATTGAAGTGATAAAAATTATGTTTATATCAGACTTTATTTTATTTTTTCAATTATTCTCTTTTTAAAATTAATTTATTTATTTTAATTGGAGGCTAATTACTTTACAATATTGTAGTGGTTTTTGTGATACATTGACATGAATCAGGCATAAGTGTACATACATCAAACTTTAAAAAATGTAGTATTCATGTTTTATTATCAGGAATATACATTAAAGAATTTGTTAAAGAATGTGTAACCAACAAGATAACTAAAGGTGGAATTGGAATAGTGATTAATGAATGGAATGAATGAAATGAAAAAACAGATATTTATTTAATCCCAGGTATGTTTATAATCACTTGAAATCTACATGATTAAATATTCACCCTAAAAGAAAAATATTTTCACAATAAAAAAACCCAACCATATGCTTCTTACAGGAAACTCCTAAAAATATAGAAGGTTGAAAGTAAAAGCCTAGATAAAGAGAGATGAAACAGCTACAGACATATCATACAAAATAGACCTGATGTTAAAATCATTAATTTTGAATTTTAAGAAGAATTTCAAAGTGATAAAGGAGTCAATCTACCAGGAAGATACCACAATCATAAATTATTTTACAGCCAGTAATATCACTTCAAATTTTATAAATAAAAAACTTGAGAGAAGTAGGAAAAATGAACAAACCCAGCATTATAGTGGAGGCTTTAACATACCTATTTCAAGAAGTGAGAAACAAGCATATGTGTTCAAAAGAATAAAGATCCGCACTATACAGTTAGGAAATTTGTATTCTTTTCATACCAGATTTGCCTGTGTTTGGTTTCGCTTTTGAGACAATATATAGTAAGTCTAGCAGTATTCTGGTGTTTCTCTCTTTCTGTGTGTGTTTGAAAGAGAGAGAATGCTTTTAGAGAAGTCTCTGGTCTCAATGGAAAGAGTGATACATCCTGAATAAATCCTGAATAATGAAAATGTTTTTATTTTCCTTCAAGTGAAAAAAACAGGTGGTATTTGTGGTAAAAACAAACAAAAAAAAAAAAAAAAAAAAAAAAACCTCGCCCACCAATCCAGGAGACAAGGGTTTGATCCCTAGGTCAGAAAGATCCCCTGGAGGAGGAAATGATAACCCTCTCTAGTATTCTCGGCTGGAAAATCCCATGGACATAGGAGCCTGGTGGCCACAAAGAGTCCAACATGACTGAGTGACTGAGCACTCTTTGCTCTCATTGGAGAGAGTGACACACCCTGACTAATGAAAATATTTTTATTCTCGTTCTAGTGAAACGAAGTAGCCTATTGTGTTTCTAGGGAATGATTCTTCTTACTATTCTGAAAGGATGAACAAGAAGCCAAGGTTTGGGGTCTTTCTAAAGGCCATTAAGCTCTTTAAAACAGACCACTGATTCCTATTATCAGAACACAGAAGGACAATGAGAGTTTTGCAATCAGAAAGGGAATTGAGAGAGAAGAAAGAAGGGACCAGGACTCAAACACATACCTAGATGCCTATACCTATACCAGGACTCAAACACATACCTATATCTGAGAGGGCTCTTCTAAGGAGAGTGCAGAGGCAGTACATCAGGAGAAGGATCTTATTTTAGGGTTGTGCTGGAACTACTGGCTCATCCTGTCTCCAAAGAACCTTTTGTGTGCATTCCTTCCCAGCTCTAAGTTCAGTAACATCACTTTAGTAGAATAAAATCACCTGTGATAGGAATATTCACACCATGAAAGTGAAAGTCGCTAGTCGTGTCTGACTCTTTGTGACCTCATGGACTCTCCAGTCCATGGAATTCTCCAGGCCAGAATACTGGAGTGGGTAGCCTTTCCTTCTCCAGGGCATCTTCCCAACCCAGGGATCGAACCCAGGTCTCCCGCACTGCAGGCAGATTCTTTACCAACTGAGCTACAAGGGAAGCCCTTTTCACTTTCACTTCACCACAGACATTGGCAAATGCTGCAAGTCAAGACTTTATGAGGGAAGCTAGTTAATAGACATTTACCACTATACCACTGCCTGAGGACTACCATCTGATGCCCAGGACTGAACAGGACCAGGAAAAAGAACTCCAGGCTCTCAGTTACATGACTATTTGACGGGTAAGTTGCCCATTGGAGACACAACCCATTGGGAAAATGGACCCAATACTGGAACTCAGCCACAATTTTATTCAGTCACTGTATAATTGGAAACATCATTCTACCTGTATCCACAATCTACTACTCGGTTCTGCAAAAGGGTAGGAAGCAATACCCTACCCTATGAAGATAACTCCCCTCAAAACGTGAAAGTTAAGTAGCAAGGTTCCTACCTCAACCTGAGGACTGGACAGGAATCCGTGAATATACTCAGTTTTGGATGGAGTGTTAATATTCCTGCCATAGTGTTTGTGTGTGAGTAACATAAATAATCTCTTGCATTTTGTATCTTTTATGGAATAGGAAAATATTTTCATCATTAAAAATATGTTTGTGGAAGAGACAGTGACTCCCCAGTTGAGTCCTAAGAAGCAGTGACCTTCTATGTTCCCAAGTTATGCATAAGTCATGGATAAATGCTACTCTGTTGATGACTCAAGAGACATTTGGTGCACTTTTCCCTGTATTGAAAATAAAATTTACATACATGTATAAGAAAACAAGAGATATTAGAACATGTGAAGAATAGCCCTGAGTGGAACAGTGATTTTGAAGATGAAATTGCTTCTTTATTTTCAGAACTTTATTTGGATGATCGAGTTAGGCCACAATGGAGTCTACAAAAATGAGCTGTAAATAGTCTAATCCTTAGGACAATAAAATCATGCCAATGCGTTATAATGATTTTTTTTTTTTTTTGGTCATTCACCATCATCATCATGACTGCTACTTGGAAACCACTCAGTTTTCACCAGCTGGATTCATGAAAGGCTGAGCTCTCAAGTGTTTATAGAATAAATACATCTTGGAGATTTCTACTGTCAGAAATTAGTCATCAGTGTTCTGGCTGTTTAGTTTCTTTATTTCTTTCTCATATGGGGCTTGATAAGACTGACACAGTATTAGGACCATGTCTACAATTTTGAATTAAGATGGACTTTCTTCTTTTCCTTACCTTCTCCTCTGGCACAGACAGAACCCCTGGATCCTTATAGTTTTTTCCCCTTATTTGTAAATTTGGGAGAACCTTGTCTTATATAAGATAGCAAATCTCTGATACCCTATCCATGTTGATGAAATGCACTGTGGAAGATGTGACTGACCTTATTGTTAAACCTTCTGCATGAAACCCCTGATTAAATGAGTGAAGCTTCAATACTTTGACCACATGATACAAAGAGTCAATTTGTTGGAAAAGACCCTGATACTGGGAAAGATTGAGGGCAAGAGGAGAAGGGAATGACAGAGGATAAGATAGATGGCATCACCAACTCCATGGGCATTAGTTTGAACAAGCTCTAGGAGATAGTGAAAGACAGAGAAGCTTGACGTGCTGCAGTTTATGTGGTCACAGAGAGCTAGACATGACTTGGCGACTGAACAGCAAAGCATACATCTGGTCTTTATAAAGGTAAATATCTCAGTCTGGAGAGACTGGTGACAAGTGTTTTGTTTTTCACTTTGAATCATCTTTTAACATTCTCCAGAGTTAAAATCCGGAAGTAAGGTGAGAATAAAGACAATTGTTAAATGCAAAACAGTTATGGTAAATTTAATTTAATCCATTTGGAAATTCTATTTCTCAACTCCCTCAGAGTAAAATAAATTTCAGCACTTTTAAACTATTTACAACTTTTTATTTTTTCAGTAGGAAGCCTATCCATTATTTTGGTGGGAAGTCTATCTGCAAATGTCTGTATTCATTATTACAACCTTCTAAAATGCCAACCAGTCCATTCTAAAGGAGATCAATCCTGGGTGTTCATTGGAAGGACTGATGCTGAAGCTGAAACTGCAATACTTTGGCCACCTCATGCGACGAGTTGACCCACTGGAAAAGACTCTGATGCTGGGAAAGGTTGGGGGCGGGAGGAGAAGGGGACGACAGAGAATGAGATGGCTGGATGGCATCACCGACTCTGTGGACATGAGTTTGAGTGAACTCCAGGAGTTGGTGATGGACAGGGAGGCCTGGCGTGCTGTGATTCATGGGGTCGCGGAGAGTCGGACACGACTGAACTGAACTGAACTGAACTGAACTGACTGAAAATGCTGAGAGTAAATAAGGTAGTATTAGTGATCATGATGCTTACAGTGTTGGCAAGAGCATTGGTTTCAATGATAATGAAGACGCTTCCTAAGTTCTAGGTCTTGTGATAGCTTCTTGACACATGTCACATCACTTAATCTTTCCAACAAAATTTATGAGGCGGAGAACTAGAGCCTAGATATGTGAAGGGATTTGTTCAGGTCACACAGCCCATAGATACGAGAACACATTTTGGAATCTAAGAGTTTTGTCTTCTGGCTCAGGCTTTCATGTACTCATGTACTTATTGCCAAATCTGATGCATAAAATGTCTTTCCTTCTCCTGACGTGATGCACCTCACTTAGGTCAGAACTTGGATTAACCTTACCTCAAGCCAGAAACATTGCCTGAATTTTATCAGCTGCTTGGTTTAGGCAAAATTATTTAATGTGAGTTTACTCACGCATAAAAAGGAGGTAAAAGTACTTGCATCCAGAATTGTTTCAGGACACCGCTGGTGGTCCCCAGGTTGATAATTCACCTGCCAATGCAGGCTCCAACCCCTATTGGGGAGATTCCACATGTTGTGGAGCAGCTCAGCCTGTGCACTACTGTTTCTGAGCCCACACTCTAGAACACAGGAGCCACGACTGCTGAAGCCCACGTGCCCTCAAGCCCATGCTCTGTAACAAGAGAAGCCACCACAGTGAGAAGCCTGTGCACTGCGATGAGAGAGTAGTCGCCATTTGCCACAACAAAGGAAAGCCCATGCACAATGGAGACCCAGGGCAGAAAAAGCTTAAATAAATTAATTGACTCAAAAACAATAAAAAAGAGCTGATGGGAAAATAAAATGGGTCAGTGTAGAAAAGTCTGGCCACTAGCATACACTCTTCAGATTATATTCCATTTTTCTATACTGGTCACTAGAATTTTATGCTTTATCTTGAGAGTCCTTTGGACTGCAAGGAGATCCAACTAGTCCATCCTAAAGGAAATCAGTTCTGATTATTCATTGGAAAGACTGATGCTGAAGCTGAAACTCCAATACTTTGGTCACCTGATGCGAAGAGCTGACTCATTTGAAAAGACCCTGATGCTGGGAAAGATTGAAGGCGGGAGCAGAAGCAGACGACAGAGGATGAGATGGTTGGATGGCATCACTGACTCAATGGACATGAGTTTGAGTAAACTCTGGGAGTTGGTGATAGACAGGGAGGCTTGGCATGCTGCAGTCCATGGGGTTGTGAAGAGTCGGACACAACTGAGGGACTGAACTGAACTGGATATGAAGAGTGTAAGAAACAAAAAAAGAGTCATATTAGCCTGCCTCACAGGATTTTTATGTCAGCATATTATTCCAGGTCACTCATATAGCCCAGAAATTGAGATGTTTTCCTCCTGTACAGAGCTCTTAACAGCACTGGACCTCGGTAATGGAGAATAAAATGTTCTAAAGGAAGGTGTCCAAAAAGAACGGGGAAAGAGAACCCTGGGAGGTTCTCTGTTCTAGAACGGGCCAAAGCTTGCATTTCCTCAGAGAAAAAATATCTTTCCTCAGCTCATTTCATGTATAGTTACCAAGAGGTTTGCCTAACAGACTTTAGCCAATTTGATATCAGGAAACAGCTCCAGCACATTTCCCATCAATACCTGGTAAGAGTGCTGTCCAAGAAATACCAAATTAGAGCAAAGGGAGCAAAAACTCAGTCGTATCTGAATGCCACATCATCAGTTTTCTCCAATTGTGGCTTTAGAAAGACATGTTTGGTAAAAGACTACGGAATACTACTTTTTTTTTTTTTTTCAAAATAATGCTATTTTTCTTTTCTATCTCCAAATAAGAAAATACAATTCTGACATGAAAAAATAACATTTAGAATCTTCCTCTTATAGTTCTAAAAACAGTGTTTGCCCTTTTCATTTTTTTTTCTTTTCCTCCCATAAGAGTATTCTTTCTTCCTTAAAAAGGGCAAATATAAACTTTTTGTTAGTTGGGACTGAGTTCAGTATGTTTTTCTTTTATTTGGAAAGGTTTTTTAGGAAAGATTTTACAGCTGTTTTCTGTTGGCACTGTGATACTCCTTAGGGTAAACACAGCTACTTTCACAATCTTTATTTTATAAAGGGGAAGGAAGCTTAGAAAATTTTGTGACATACCAAGATGTCTCAGTTTGTAAGTTGTGGGGCAAGGACTAGAGCCTACAGATTCTGCTTTCCAAAGTCAGATGCTCACAGAGCTTCTGTTTACACCTTTGCTATTATTGCTCTTGTTGTGATATTGTGTGTTTCCTCTATAAATACCAAACATAGAGATTCATTATGCTTAATTATTAGGAAAAAAAAAAAGAAACTCCAAACAAGAAATACTAAAGACTTCTGGGAATAGATGAGGATCCGCCATTCTATAATGTTCATATCCCTGGTTATCCCAACTTCTGTAATAACCAGGTGTAAGGGGATTCTCTCACTGAGTAGTCTTCACTTTTAGGAAGTTCTGTCATTGAGTCTGTTTTTAATAAGCTTTAAAAAAATTTATGAAGTATAGTTGATATACAATGTTGTGTTAGACTCTGCTGTACAGCAAAGTGATTCTCTTATACACATATATTATTTTTCATATTCTTTTCCATTATGACTATCACAGGATTTTGAATATAGTTTCCTGTGCTATACAGTAGTACAGCAGAATGTTTATCCATTCTATGTATAGTAGTTTAAACCTACTAATACCAAACTATCAATCTATTCCTTCCCCAATCCCCTCCCTGTTAGCAACTATAAGACTCTTTTCAAGAACATGGGAGAGTTTTCCATTTCTTTGTATTGTCTTCAGTTTCCTTTACTAATGCTTTATAGTTCTCAGCATATATGTCTTTCACCTTCTTGGTAGGTTTATTCCTAAGTCTTTTATTGTTAATATGATTTTTTTTAATTGTTTGCATTCCCTTTCTGATACTTCATTGTTAGTATAAAGAAATGCAGTCAATTTCTACACGTTAATCTTGTATCCTGCTACCTTTCTGGTTTATCAGTTCTGGTAGCTTTTGTGTGGTGTCTTTAAGGTTTTCTATCCATAGAAGCATGTTATCTGAGTGTAATGACAATTTTGCCTCTTCCCTTCCAATTTGGATACCTTTTCTTTCTTTTTTCTTGTCTGATTGCCATGGCTAAGACTTCTGATTCTACGTTGAAGAGAAGTGGTGAGAGCGGGCATCCTTGTCTTGTTCCATATAGCAGGAAAGTTTTCAGCACTTCACTTTTGATGATTATGTTGGCTCTGAGTAAACACTTTTTTGTTGAGATATATTTCCTCTATGCTCACTTTGGTAAGAATTTTTATCATGAATGGATGTTGAATTTTATCAAATGCTTTTTTTTTTGCGTCTATATGGATGATTATGTGTTTTTTTCCTTTCATTTGTTGATGCAGTGTATCACATTGATTGATTTGAGTATGTTGAATCATCCTTGTGACATTGGAATGAATCCTACTTGATCATGGTAAATAATCTTTTGTATCTGTTGTTGGATTTGGTTTGCTAATACTTTGTTGAGAAATTTTGCGTCTATATTCATCAGGGATATTGGCCTGTAATTTTCTTTTTTTCACAGTGTCTTTTTCTGGCTTCGGTTTCAGGGTGATGGTGACTTCTTAGAATGACTTTGGGAGTGTCCCTTCCTCTTCAGTCTTTTGAAAGTGTTTAGAAAGCTCAGTGTAAGCTCTTTGAACCTTTGGTAGGATTCCCCAGTGAAGTCATCTGTTCCTGGAATTTTGTTTGCAGGGAGTTTTCTCACCACAGATTCTATTTCACTTCTACTGATCACTCTGTTCAAATTATCTTTCTTCTTTATTCAGTATTCGTGGGCTGTCTGTTTCTAGAATCTTGTCTATTTCTTCTAGGTTGTCCAGTTTGTCGGTATATAATTGTGTGTAGTATTTTTTATGGTTTTTAAATTTCTGAGGTATCAGTTGTTATGTCTCCCATGTCATTTATTATTTTGTTTATTCATGTCCTCTCTCTTTCTTTCTTATTGAGCCTGTCCAGAGGTTTGTTGATTTTGTTCCCCCTTTCAAAGAGCTAGTTCTTGATTTTATTGATTTTTTTTCTTACTGTTTTTTAAATCTTTATGCATTTTTTCTCTAATCTTGATTATTTCTTTCCTTCTGCTGCCTTTAGGTTTTGTTTGCTCTTTTTTCTAATTCTTTTAAGTGGTAAGTTAGGTTGTTTGAGATTTTTCTTGGTTTCTGAGGAAGGCATATATGAACTTCCCTCTAAGATCAGTTTTGGCTGCATCTCATAGATTTTGTAAGGGTGTGTTTTCATTGTCATTTGTCTCAAGTTATTTTTTAAAAATCTCTTCTTTGATTTCATAATTGAACCACTGGGCTTTTTAAAATTTCATTTAATTAATTATGTTTTGGCTGTGCTGGGTCTTAATTAAGAGTTCATTTAATTAACTAGTTAATTGATTTTTGGCCACAGGCAGGCTTTCTCCGGTCGTGGTGAGCAGGGGCCGCTCCTCATTGACGCGCACAGGTTTCTCACTGCTGTGGCTTGCCTTGTTGTGGAGCACAGGCTCTGCGTGCGTGGGTTTCGGCAGTTGCAGCAGCTGGACTCTGTAGTGGTGCCGCATGAGCTCTAGAATCTGGCCTCAGTAGTTGTGGCACGTGGGCTTAGCTTCTCTGCAGCATGTGTAATCTTCTCAGACCATGGATTGAACCCATGTCCCCTGCACTGGCGGGCAGACTTTTATCCACCGTGCCACCAGGGAAATCCAACCCATTGGTTTTTTAGTAGCATGCTGTTTAGTCTCCATGTAATCTTTTTTTTTTTTTTTTTTCCTATTTCTCTTACTATGGTTGATTTCTAGTTTCATGCCTAGAATCTAGGCATCTTTGTGGTCAGAAAGATGCTTGAAATAATTTTTATCCTCTTCAATTTGTTGAGGATAGTTTTGTGTCCTCGTATGCCATCAATATTAAAGAATGTTCCCTGTGTACCTGAAAAGAATGTGCTTTCTGTTATTTTTAATGTAATGTCCTAAAAATATTAGCTATGCCTCACTGTTCTGTTGATTCATTTAGGATCTCTGTTTTCTTACTGATTATTTTTTTCATCTAGCAGATCTGCCCATTGGTGTCAGTGGGGTGTTAAAGCTCCTACTATTATTGTATTCCCATCACAGTGTGCCCCCCGCTTTGTTTCCTCTTAGCATTTGTTTTATGTATTTGGATGCTCCTATATAGGGTGCCAGAGAAGGGAATGGCAAGCCACTCCAGTACTCTTGCCTAGAAAATCCCATGGATGGAGGAGCCTGGTAGGCGCCAGTCCGTGGGGTCGCTAAGGGTAGGACACGATTGAGCAACTTCACTTTCACTTTTCACTTGCACACATTGGAGAAGGAAATGGCAACCCACTCCAGTGTTCTTGCCTGGAGAATCCCAGGGGCGGGGGAGCCTGGTGGGCTACCGTCTATGGGGTCACACAGAGTCGGACACGACTGAAGTGACTTAGCAGCATATAGGGTGCATGTATCTTAATGAATATACATTAATTGCTGTTCATTGCAGTCATCACTGCTTTCACAGAGCTTTCATTTGTTTGCTTATAATTTGAGTACTGGCTTACTTAATGGATATAATATCTTCTTGTTTTGATCTTTATATCATTATACAGTGTCCTTTTTTATCTTTCTTTGTGGCCTTGTTTTAAAGTCTATTTGGCCTTGTATGAGTACAGCTACCCCCACTTTCTTGTCATTTCCACTTTCATAAAATATTGTTTTCCGTTCTCTCACTTTCAATCTATGTATGTCCTTTGCACTAAAGTGAGCCTCTTAAAGGCAGAATATTGCAGGCTCTTATTTTTTAACCCAATCTGCCACCTTATGACTAGATTGGAGCATTTAGTCCATTGATGTTTAAGGTAATTATCCTTAAGTATGCATTTATTTCCATTTTAAATCTTGTTTTCCAGTTGATTTGTATTTCTTCTTTGTATCTTTGTTTTCCTTTTGTGGTTTGATGGTTTCCTTTTGTATTATACTTGTGTTCTCTTTGTGGAATTTGTAAATTTATTATGTTGTTGATTTGTGGTTATCCTGATTTTACAAGTACATTAACCCCTTTCTCTATCTACTTGCTTAGACTGGTGGTTGTATAGACTCAGACATGTTTTTAAAAATCTGTATTTTCTTACTCTCCTCCCTCACATTTTAGGATTTTGATGTCTTCTTTTACATCTTCACGTTTATCCTTTTGCTGTTCATTGCAGTCATCACTGCTTTCACAGAACTTTCATTTGTTTGCTTATAATTTGAGTACTGGCTTACTTAAGTGGTGCTTTCCTATTGTGCTTTTGTCTTTCCCATGGATTCCTGCTTCTTTTTTATTTTGAGAAGATCTTCTAATATTTCTTTTAGGATAGGTTTAGTATTGTTGCATCCTTTCAGCTTTTGCTTGTCTGAGAAATTCTTTATCTCTCCTTCTAATGTAAATGATAATCTTACCGGTTAGGTATCCTAGGTTGCAGGGTTTTCCCTTTCATGACTTTGAATATATCTTGCCATTTCCTTCTAGTCTGAAACATTTCTTCAGAAGAAATGAGCTGACAGCCTTGTGGTGGTTCTTCTGTAATTAACTTTTTTGTGTTGTTGTTGTTGTTATCTTTAGACTCTTCTCTTTATCTGTAATTTTGTCATTTTAATTACAAAATGTCTTGGTGTAGGTCTGTTTGTGTTCATCTTGTTTGGGACCCTTTGTGCATCTTGTAATTGGATGTCTGTTTCCTTCTAAGATTTGTTAAATTTTTCTGCCGTAATTTCTTCAAATATATTTTCAACTCTTTTTACTCTTTCTTCTCCTTCTAGGATCTCTATTATGTATAGATTGGCAAAGATTATAATAGACCATAAGCTATCTCTTATATTAATTTTACTTTTTAACCTATATTTATGCTGTCTTTCTAACTGGGTGCTTTCCATTATTCTATCTTCTTGATAACTTTTCCTTTCTTCTTCATTATTCAGAATCCTATTTACTGCTTTTAACTCAGTTTTCTTCTCTCTAAGTGTGTTTTCTAATATTTTTTTGTTTTTCTTTATAGATTTTAGTTACTTTTTACAGTAATTTGCATTTCTGTCGCTAACTTAATTCCTTCAGTATTTACATTACCCCCTTTTGGAGGTCACTGTCTGTACACTAAAGAGATCTGTTTGTTGTTTTTTCTTTCAGGGGAAGTCTCTTGATCTTTTCTCTCTTTACTTAAGTATTTGATTGATATTTACTTGGAGAAATATATGGAATCATAGCATGTAGCATATAATACCATCTCCTTTTGTCTTTCATTTAACATTTTGTGAGGTATAGTTAATGTATGATATGTTTCATCAAGACTGTATATTGTCATCTTATTTATTTAACTTAAATACAGAGTACATCATGTGAAAGGCTGGGCTGGATGAAGCACAAGCTGGAATCTGGATAGTCGGGAGAAATATCAATAACCTCTGATATGCAGATGACACCACCCTTATGACAGAAAATGAAGAGGAAGTAAAGAGCCTCTTGATGAAGGCAAAAGAGGAGAGTGAAAAGCTGGCTTAAAGCCCAACATTCATCAAATGAAGGTCATGGCATCTGGCCCCATCACTCCATGGCAAATAGACAGGGAATATGGAAACAGTGACAGACTTTATTTTCTTGGGCTCCAAAATCCCTGTGGATTGTGGCTGCAGCCATGAAATTATAAGACACTTGCTCCTTGGAAGAAAATCTATAATAAACCTCAGTTCAGTTTAGTTCAGTCCCTCAGTCACGTTTGACTCTGCAACCCCATGGACTGCAGCACTCCAGGTCTCCCTGTCTACCATCAAATCCCGGAGTTTACTGAAACCCATGTCCATTGAGTCGGTGATGCCATCCAACCATCTCATCCTTTGTCATCCCCTTTTCCTCCTGCCTTCAATCTTTCCCAGCATCAGGGTCTTTTCAAATGAGTCAGTTCTTCGCATCAGGTGGCCAATATATTGGAGTTTTGGCTTCAGTATCAGTCCTTCAAACAATATTAAGGACTGATCTCCTTTAGAATGGACTGATAGGATCTCCTTGCAGTCCAAGGGACTCTCAAGAGTCTTCTCCAACACCACAGTTCAAAAGCATCAAAGTTTGCGTGCTCAGCTTTCTTTATACTCCAACTCTCACATCCATACATGACTACTGGGAAAACCATAGCTTTGTCTAGATGGACCTTTGTTGGCAAAGTAATGTCTCTGCCTTTTAATATGCTGTCTAGGTTGGATGTCATAACTTTCCTCCCAAGGAGCAAACATCTTTTAATTTCATGGCTGCAGTCACCATCTGCAGTGATTGTAGAGCCCCTCAAAATTAAGTCTGTCCCTGTTTCCACTGTTTCCCCATCTATTTGCCATGAAGTGATGTCACGATCTTAGTTTTCTGAATGTTGAGCTTTAAGTCAAGTTTTTCACTTCTCCTCTTTCACTTTCATCAAAAGGCTCTTTAGTTCTTCTTCACTTTCTGCCATAAGAGTGGTGTCATCTGCATATCTGAGGTTATTGATATTTCTCCCAGCCATCTTGACTCCAGCTTGTGCTTCATCCAGCCCAGTATTTCTCATGATGTACTCTGCATATAAGTTAAATAAGTAGGGTGACAATATACAGCCTTGATGTACTCCTTTCCCAATTTTGGACCAATCTGTTGTTTCATGTCCAGTTCTAACTGTTGCTTCCTGACCTGCATACATATTTCTCAAGA
Source organism: Moschus berezovskii (assembly GCF_049115385.1). Lineage (NCBI taxonomy): Eukaryota > Metazoa > Chordata > Mammalia > Artiodactyla > Moschidae > Moschus > Moschus berezovskii. The sequence continues at coordinate 18,425,735 of NC_142479.1, forward strand.
GGCAGGTCAGGTGGTCTGGTATTCCCATCTCTTTCAGAATTTTCCAGAGTTTGTTGTGGTCCACACAGTCAAAGGCTTTGGCACAGCCAATAAAGCAGAAGTAGACATTTTTCTGAAACTCTCTTGCCTTTTCAATGATCCAGTGGATGCTGGCAATTTGATCTTTGGTCCCTCTGCCTTTTATAAAACCAGCTTGAACATCTGGAATTTCATGGTTCACATACTGTTGAAGCCTGGCTTAGAGAATTTTGAGCATTACTTTACTAGCGTGTGAGATGAGTGCAGCTGTGAGGTAGTTTGAACATTTTGGGGCATTGCCTTTCTTTGGGATTGGAATGAAAACTGACCTTTTCCAGTCTTGTGGCTGCTGCTGAGTTCTCCAAATTTGCTGGCATATTGAGGGCAGCACTTTCACAGCATCATCTTTCAGGATTTGAAATAGCTCAACTGGAATTCCAGCACCTCCACAGCTTTAGTGATGCTTCCTAAGGCCCAATTAGGAACCCCTTCTATGACAAACCTACACAGCATATTAAAAAGCAGAGACATCATTTTGCTGACAAAGGTCTGTATAGTCAAATTTATGGTTTTTCCAGTGGTCATATATAGATGTAAGAGCTGTATCATATAGAAGGTTGAGTGCCAAAGAATTTATGCTTTTGAACTGTGGTGTTGGAGAAGGCTCGAGAATCCCTTGGACCACAAGGAGATCAAACCATTCAATCCTAAAGGAAATCAACACTGAATATTCATTGGAAGGACTGTAGCTTGAAGCTGAAGTTCCAATACTGTGGCCACCTGATGCGAAGAACTGACTCATTGGAGAAGACCCTGATGCTGGGAAGGATTGAATGCAGGAGGATAAGGGGACAACAGATAAGATGGTTGTATGGCATTACCAACTCAGTGGACATGAGTTTGAGCAAGCTCTGGGAGATGGTGAAGGACAGGGAAGCTTGGCATGCTGCAGTCCATGGGGTCGCCAAGAGTCAGACACAACTAAGCGGCTGACCTACAACAATAATATGTTTCAGGTGTACAGCATATTGATTCACAATTTTTAATGGTTATTTTTCATTTAGAATTATGATAAAATATTAATTAATAGTCTGTGTTGTACTATATATCATTGTATCTTACTTATTTTATACACAGTGATTTGTACCTCCTTATCTCCTGCCCCTATATCGCCCCTCTGCTTTCCAATTTATATTTATGCAGACACATTCTGCCACACACAGAAGTAGTCTTCATGGGTTTTACTGGATGCATAATACTCCACTGAGTAAATGCCCATTAATTAATCATCTTTTTTGGTTACATATTTAGGTTATATTTATTGTTCATTTCTCTATGTAGTTCAGTAATGAACATCTTTGTAATCAAAGCCTTTTAGAAAACCTTATGATTATGACATTCGGATTGTTGTTTTTCAGTTGCTACGTCATGTGTGACTCTTCCTGCACCAGATATTAAGTGATGCCTCCCATTTGCGGTTGTCACAGTCCTGTTGGGAGCGGGATCTGATGCCCAGTTGTTGGAGTAGAAGCTTCTAGATCCATTTCCGAGCTGTGGTGTGAGGTAGACAGTGTTGGAGCACACCGACTGGGAGAGGAACCACTCGAGTCCACTGGGAAGTGTACTCTGTGGTGTCACTCACTGTGCAGGCTCAGAAAGTAAGGGTTGTTTTTGGCACTGCATTCATCCCCACCTCAACCGTGGGAACCAGCAGGTAGCTAGCCCTTCTGTCCCTCAGGGGCTGTGTTCACAAACTCACCAAAGTCAGGGGCCAAGACCACAATTGTCATGGACCTTGACCCACTGTGGGAGCTATGGAAGCATCCCAACCCAGCTTCCACGTGTGTGTGGCCACATGCCTCAGAGCTGCCAAAGCCAGTCCCATTCCAGCTATATGAGCACATGTAGCCTCCTGGCATGTCCCACAGCCTCTAAACTTACTAAGCTGGAGGCAGTGCTGTAAGTTGGCTGATCGCAGAGGTGGAAGAAGAGGACTTAGATTTCAGCCTGACTTTCCAGACTATAGGGAAGTTGTTCAGTTGTCATGTAAAGAGCTCTGTATCTTCATTTCATTTGTTACATACAGATTATTTTCTCCAAAAAGAATATAAGCTTATTGGAGCAGAAGTGAGAACGTGATTCCTTTTGAAAGTACCAAAGGTCTTGGTGTAACGATCACCATCACTGAGATCAAGATGGTCCCACGTGCAGGACAACAAAGGAGACAAAGGCTTGGAGAGCAGACTCTGGCGCTCTGTGGGAGCCGGAGAAGGTGGGATGATTTTAAGGGACTAGCCCTGAAATGTATGCATCACCGTATGTAGAACAGACAGCCCGTGGAAGTTTGACGTATGACGCAGGGAACCCAAAGCCAATGCTCTGTGACCTCCTGCAGGGATGAGGTGGGGCGGGGAGGAGCGGGGTTCAAGAGGGAAGGTTCATGTATGCCTATGGCTGGTTCACGGTGATGTATGGCAAAAACCATCCCAATATTGTAAAGCAATATTCTTCCAATTAAATAAATTTTTTAAAAACCACATTTGGATTTTACTTGTGCCATGATCTCCCCTGAAAACTGGTCTTGATAACAACAACATACACAGTATTTCCCATTATTTTCTTATTTTATGCATAAGGAAACTAAGTCCTAGAGAGTTTAAGTGTAAGTGATATTCTGGAGGTTTCCTTGCTTAAACCAGAGACGTTAACCTCTAATGTCTCCCCAGACCCTGAACAATTTCTCATAGATTCTTTTCCCTGACTCAACTGCCAAGGAAGTAAACATTATGTGCAAACTGAGTACAGTACCTGAATGGGGAAGGCTATTTGCCTGATGATTCACACTTTTAAATAAAACAATAAAATTCTTGGCTGATCAATTTCACCACCCAACTCCAACTGGAATGTGGTCAGTGTGGGTCCAAAACATACTTGGATGATATTCCAGCTTGAGTAGCATAATTTGCACATTCAGTTGGGAAATTCTGCACAGTGATCTTGTGATATCAACACTCATCTAGCACCTGCCAGATCTGGCTCCCTGTCCTGTTGCTCTTTGCTGGAAGCAGCACAGGGAAGGATGGGATGACTTCTCCTTTAACTGCGAGCTTAAATTAAAAAGCTACAAGCTGGATGAGTGACCCAGCAGAAGTCTTGATGCAGCCATTATGTACTACATTATTTACTAAGAATTTATTATATGTCAAACATTTCCCAGGAGCTCTGTTGAGTGAGTGTCACTATCTATGTTTTACCAATGTGGTAATATATTCAAATGTGCTAAGTACTTGTCAACGTTATTCAGCTACTAGAATGGATGGGATCTGATTCCAGGTTCCCTGTCCTTGCAGCTCCATCAAGTGCTTCCAGCCTCACTTTGTGATGAAGAAAGTGAAGAAGGGTGGGTGAATATAATAAAGATAATGATAATAATAGTAAACATCACTGCTAAAATTTATTGAGTTCTTATCATGTGCAAGTCAACCTGGGAATATTTTATAAGCATCTTTTCATTCATCTTCACAAAAACCATATGAAGTAGGCACTAACTTCCCTCATGTTACCAAGTAGGAAAATGATGCTCAGAGATGCTAAGTCATCAGTCCAAGACAATAAAAGATAGCACCAAGGTTTGACCCAGGCATTTTGTCAGTACAGCTTGTTTTAACAGTTATACATAAACATACAAAGTAAGGGTTCTAGATTGAATTCTTCCCCTGGTCTGGGTCTTCAAGGTGAATACCAAGAAAGAGGTGAGATAAGCACTTTGAAAAAATAGGCCTGACAGCTAACATCACCAGCAGTAATAATTAAGGTCTCAATTCTCAATATTTAACTCCGTGTTCTAAGGCTGAATTAGGTAAAGCACAAGCAGACTTGGGGGCAGAGAATGGAGTTATTGAGATGTAGTGTCATCTGGTATGGAGGTCTGGATGCCCAGGCCAGTTATCTGTGCCAGGAAGACTTTCTTATCCCACCTTACTGGGAGTCAACTGCGGAGGAAATTTGGGTGCTTTGCCAAGTATTTGAAAATTCACAACCCTGTCATTGAGATACAAGAAGCACCCTTAGATTAGTAGCGTTATGACACACTTTCTGGAAGAGATTCAGCCACGTGTCTCTGTTGCCATGGGGGTTGCCACTCTGCCTGGTGAAGGCAGTGGAAACTCTTCTCAGAGTGACCAAGAACGGAGTTATGCCTGGCAAGGAAGAAAGGAATAAAGGAAAGGAATGGCAAATTGAGGATTAGTTTTATATCCAGCTGTTAACATATTAAACCCAATAGAGGCAGGATTATTTTGTGTGTGGGCACTATCTGTGATACATTTTCCTTTCCCTCCTCATTAAAAAAATCATTTAAACAATATTATAGCATATTAGAAGTTAACAGAGAAAATATTCACATTCTTCTTTAGTTCTTTATGATCTTTGCTACTCTTTTCTCATATGCTGTCCAGTTTTATGTGACTGTGATCATGCACTAGACTAAGTGTTTTGCATGTTGTCCCATATTCTTGAAAATAATTCTAATCAGAAGATAATATATGGGTTCAGTTCAGTTCAGTCTAGTCACTCAGTCATATCCGACTCTTTGGGTTACCCAAGCCTGTTACTTTTTTCTGTCTTCTTGCACTGACAGTGTTAATGTTTGTGTCTTCATTCTAGAGTGTAAACTTATTCATATCCATTTCAGAGGGTGCAGAAGCCATGAAAATCCAGGGAAATATGAATTTTTCTACTCTGTCATGTAGTCATGACTCTCATTAAAAACAAGAAAGCTGTCAGAAAGATGATTATAGAAGGAAAAGAAGGGTGAAAACAGGTTATTAAAACTAGCTTTCATTCTAGCTATTTTCAAGTTATGAAAACTGAAGGTGAACAAATCCACCAAAAAGCTGAGAAGCAGCTCTGCACTCTGCAGGCTTGGCAGTGGCCAGCAGCTACACCCAGGGGAGGGCATCTCTGGCTGTGCCAATAGCCTTGCCAAGGCTGGGAGAGGGAAAGGAAAAATGCCTCACATTCCTTTGTCTCTGTTTAGTGTCACTAACTCAGGAAATAGGTCTGTTTCACTCATCTGGTAGCTTCACTACCTTTTCCTGGGAGGCCAAGGGTTCAAGGCCCACACCAGAAATTTGACAACTTCCCAAAGGCAATACTTGCTTTGCCGGGGAAGGTGGATGGAGGCATACACTGGAAATAGAACTCTTTCTCTTTGGTTCTCCCAGGGAAACAGGGATCAGAGGAGCAGGAGTACACCATGTCACTCAGTTTAATTTGACTCACAGACTTCAAAGATCTGCAGTATGAAACCAGCACAGATATCACCCAGCTGTAGGCACTTCTAAGAGGAGGGAAAACATTGGGCTTCCTGCCTCATGTTCCACTCTCTTCTTAAGTCAACACTCAGCTCAGTCTTCGTTCCAACGACAAGAATGGAAGGACTAGAACAGCATAAAACGGTGGCGGATCCTCATTGCCAGACTGAGGAAGAAGAGATCCAAGATGCAGAGGACACTAAACCTGGAACTCAGTGTCACACTCATGCAGAATAATCTCTTGATCAACTTTTTCTTTAAAATGCTTATATACAACACTGCTTGACAGTTTATTATTATGTAAAAATGCAATTATCACTTATTTATAATTAGTCTAAAGTTTTAAGAAGTATAATCACATTTGAAATTATTTGGAGGTATTTATATTAAATGTACCTGATAATTTCACTTTTGAATAAATTTTGGAAATTGAGGGAATAAACAAAAATGGTGGCTGAGTGGGTGTACGGTAAAGGTGACAATAGGGACTGATTCTTTTAAATAAAGTAAGCCCACACCAACAAAAAATAAATCCCTTACACATGCATAAAACATCTTTGTCTGCCTGAAGAATTTCTACGGCAGCCTGCAAAATAGGTTAGTGTTGCTTGTGTATGGGGCAATATTTAGGCTTATAAGTTGCTTCAGGGCTAATTCTTGTTGATTTACTTTGTGGGCAGCCCTAATTCCAGAGCCTTTTCCCTAAGGGCATGGGAGGCTGGATGAGAGTAGCGATAGAGATCTGGGGAAATTTAGGATGGAGAGACCAGGTACAGGAGACCCCTCTTAGATGAAGGAATGTCACATTCCCCTTCTCTCCTCCTTTAAATGAGACACTGTTCTCTCTGCCGGCTGCCCAGGAGATAGGACCTGCACTGGGGCAACACCAAGAGGCTCAAGTCTGGTGTATCTGTTCCCAGGACATCTTTGCCATCTTCTCCTTGGTTTCATTGCTTGTCATTTCTTAGAAGCTCTCCTCCTGCTCCTGTAAGTCCCTCTATCTCACCCTTCAGACCTAAACCTGTGCCAAGAGAGGTCGCGACCACTCCAGATGAAAGGGAAACCCAAAGCTGGAAGAAAGCTGTGCTGTGTGGATCTCTCAGCCCCTGTGGCACCTGACTTCAGTTCTTCCTGTTTCTACATGAAAGCATTAACATCTTTTTTCTCTTTATGAGGGCAAGATTTTGTGGTTTTTAAAAAAACTTCACTGAGTGTAATTCACATATCATACAATTTGCCCACTCAAAGTATACAGTTCAAAGGCTTTAGTACATACAGAGCCTTCCCTAATAGCTCAGCTGGTAAAGAATCCACCTGCAATGCAGGAGAACCCAGTTTGATTCTTGGTTTGGGAAGATCCCCTGAAGAAGGTATAGGCTACCCACTCCAGTATTCATGGGTTTCCCTGGTGGCTCAGACAGTAAGAATCTGCCTGTGATGCGGGAGACCTGGATTCAATCCCCAGGTCAGGAAGATCCCCTGGAGGAGGACATGGCAACCCATTCCAGGATTCTTGCCTGGACAATCCCATGGACAGAGGAGGCTGGCGGGCTACAGTCCATGGGGTTGCAAAGAATTGCACATGACTGAACAACTAGGCACCCACTCCAGTACTCCTGCCTGAAAAATCCCATGGGTGAAGGAGCCACAGTCCCGTGGTAGGCTGCTGTCTATGGGGTCACACAAAGTCGGACACGACTGAAGCGACTTAGCAGCAGCAGAGCAACTAGGCACAGCACAGTACTTACGCAGGGTTGTGCCACCCTCACCACAATTAACTTTAGAACACTTATTGCTCCCAGAGACACCCCACATCTTGTGAGCCAGTTCTCCACAATCCCCTCATCCTCCCAGGTCTAGGAAACCACTAATCTAATTTTTTGTCTCTATTGATTTGCCTATTCCAAACGTTTCATAGAAACAGAATCAATGATCTTCTAAAGCATTTCACTATTTTCCCACTGAGTCTGGGAGGAAAAAAGAAAGCAAGACACAAAGCTTGAACACAGCAAGTGCATTAGTTAAATTAGTTACTCTATTAGGTATATTAGGTTAAGATTAATATGACTCATTAATATATTAATATAATATAATCCATTAATATCACCCATTTAACCTTGGACTATCTTGGAAACTAGTTAGTCCAAGATGAAAAGTCTCAAATGCCATACTCAGAGTCTGCTCTGGATATTATCAAAATGTAAGGACAGCCTGTCGATTCACAGCTTTCCCTAGGTTGGCACCCACAGACACAGCCTCCTGTGCTCCCAGCCTGTTCAACTTTACAACAGAGACACCATAAACTCAACAATTAAAATATCAGTTCCTTAGAAGAATGGCATTTTCTCATGAACTGGCATGCATGTTAACAGGCAAAAACATTAAAATGCACTAAAGACCATGTAATTTATTCCCAACATGCTGTTATTCTTTCCAAAACATTAGCTTTGGAGCAGAATATTTGCTAAATGTTGTCTTTATTTCCAAAGCTTGGGGGTAAAAATCATATGCAACCAATGACTGAGAGATAATTGGCCACTTTACAGTTTCAACCTCAAATGAACTCCCCTGTCCAAGTAAATTTCCTGGTAAAAGATCCTATTTTAATAAAATGTGAAAGCTTCGAGAAGGATGGAGTTTAAAGATAACAGTATGGTCTGTTAGATAAATGACCAAGAATGTATTTCTTAAAACCACATTTTTTTTTAGAAAGAGTTAACATAAAACCTAGGGAAAAAAATTCATGTTTAAATAAAAATAACATGTTTGATTCAGCCCAAGATGTGTCAGGACTTGGAGAGAAATTGCACGAACTAATTCCAAGAGACCTTCAGGGGCTGTTAGGCATTGCCATCCTGGGTCTGACCTCCAGCCTTCTCTCTGAGGAGAAAGCAAAGGGTGACAGGCTACATTAAAGCTTAGCCCTCAGAGTTGTGACAAAGGATCCAGAAATATCTTCTCTTGCAACTGGTTTCTTTCCATGGATCTGGCATTGAGTCAGATGAAATGATCATTTTGTTTAAGAATTGAAGACAGAATATCTTGTGCTTTTCAACCTAAATGTGGTCCCTTGGATGTTGAGAAGTATCTAAGAAAATTAGGGTGCTCTTGCCCCATGTTTATCGTAAGACCTTTAATTTCTTCCTTTGAATCATCATATTTCCTGAGACATGCCTCATGGTGACCTGATGACCATGAGTTGTGCTTTGCAGAATGAAAAGGTAGTTTTACTTGTTTAAATAAAAATTTCAGGGGCCTGAACCACAGTTTTAGAATTCAAATTCTCCACAATGGAAGAAAACATGCAAATGTCCAAGCCATTCCTCTACTTGGGTAGAAAGGGCATCTATCAGTAGGATCTCATCTTGAAGATTAAATAAGTTATTCAAGAAACACTGGACTAGAAACTATCCTGAGTGCTGGGAAACAGGGGGAAACTAACCATGCCCACTGTCTTCAAGCTGCTTGCAATCTATTGGTGACTGGCTGCTGGGGAGAAGGAGAAATGTGGTGAGCATTGTGATATAGGTGAGTATGTAGCATGATGGAGTGTAGCCTGCTATGGGTCAGAAAGATTTCCCAGGGGAAGTGATTCCTTTATTTGGTCTTGAAGAGTTAGCCTGGCATTCTAGAAGTTAGCAGTTGAGTAGAAGAGACAGGCAGAGACACATCCTATGAAAAAATACAGCAATAGAGAAAGCCTATCATATGTTTTTTGAAAGATAGGGCTGGGACAATAGGCAAAAGCCAGAGAAATAGAACCCTTGTATTTGAAATAAGATGTACTACTTTCCTGGATTTCCCTGGCTTTTTCAACAGGGCAATTGGTTTCATGAGTTCTATCTTAGCAGTTATAACTGTACACATGTATTTTTTTCTCCAAACAGACAAGTCTGTAATCAAATAATGGTTCCAGCACTTACTATACGTGCTGCTGCTGCTAAGTCACTTCAGTCGTGTCAGACTCTGTGTGACCCCATAGACAGCAGCCCACCAGGCACCCCCGTCTCTGGGATTCTCCAGGCAAGAACACTGGAGTGGGTACCATTTCCTTCTCCAATGTGTGAAAGTGGAAAGTGAAAAGTGAAAGTGAAGTTGCTCAGTTGTGTCCGACCCTTAGCGACCCCACGGACTGCAGCCTACCAGGTTCCTCCATCCATGGGATTTTCTAATCAATAGTACTGGAGTGGCTTGCCATTACCTTCTCCGTTACTGTACGTAACCTCAGACAAATTAGCCACATGGAACCTCTGTTTTCTCTTCTTGTATCATGGGGTTATAGTGAGTGTTCTCAGGATCAAACAAGTATAATTCCTGGCACTGAAAGTTAACACAAAATATTTGTGGAATTAAACTGGGCATATGACTGGAAAAGGAAACTAATGCCTGGAAGCATCCTTTAGCTCTCCAAACACCAGTAACTGCCAGTGCAGTCTAGGACACCTGGAAAGAGGTAGAAAGAGGATCTGAACACTGAAGAAGAGTGACAGGAAGCCAGGGACCCAGGAGCAGGAGACAGTGGGTCAGAAAAGCTGATCAAAGTGGAGGGATGCCGCTTGTGTCAGAACAACAAGGGCACTTCAGGGAATGGGTGCACAGAAGTCCATGGCTTCCTCTTTCCGGATGCCAGACTCTGGAAAGAAATCAAAAGAAGAGAGACAAAAAGGAAAATAGAACAGGTGCATTTTTGTATAGTGATAATAACATTCTTTCAGGATAAATACAGTCAACTAACTTGGAAAGAAAAAGAACTTCATCAATTGTATGAAGACCATTCATCAACAGACAAGAGCTAACTTCATCTTAATGATGAAAGATTTTTTTTTTTTACCCTAAGATCAGGAACAAGACAAAATTGTCTGCTCTTGTGACTTCTATTAAAAATTATAGTTGAGGAAAGTAAAAGAAATAAAAGTTATCCAGATTGGAAAGGAAGAACTAAAAGTATCCTGTTTGAAGATGGCATGACCTTGAATATAGAAAAACAATCTTGGAAGAGAGCAAAATTTTGAAGATTTACAGCTTCTGATTTCAGAATTTAATGCAAATCAGCATTCATCAGGACAGTGTGGTATAGGCATGAGGACAATTACAGATCAATAAATGGGAATTGGGAGTCAGAAATAAATCTCATTTGGTGATCAATTGGTTTTTGACAGGGGACACAAAATTCAAAGGGGAAACTATAATCTTTTCAACATGCAATACTGGGACAACTGGATATCCACGTACAAAAGAATGAAGTTGAACTATTACTTCATGCTATATCTAAAAATTAAATCTAAATGGATCAAAGACATACATGTAAGAGCTGAAATTACAAAATGATTAGAAGTAAACACAGAGGAAAATCTTCATGATCCTGGATTTCACAATGATTTCTTAGATGTGACACTGAAAGCACAAACAACAAATAAATAAATTGGACTTCATCAAAAGTAATACATTTTCTGCTTCAAAGGATACTATCAAGAAGTAAAAATGACCCAAAGAATGGGAGAAAATGTTTTCACATTAAGTATATATTTAGATTGCAGGCAGCTGCTTTACCCTCTGAGCCACCAGGGAAGCATATATTTAGATTAAGTACTGATAAATCCTACAATGTGGTTGAGCCTTGAGAAAATTATGTCATGTGAAAGAAGTCAGTCACAAGAGAACATGTACTGTGTCATTCCATATGTATGACATGTCCAGCGAAAGCAAAGCCACAGAGACAAACAGTGGTCTAGCGGTCACCGAGGATTGGGAGGGAATGGGGAGTGACGACTGACAGGTGTGGAGTTTCTTTTGGAGTGATTAAACATCCTCACATTGATTGTGGCAATGATTGCACAACTATGTGAATATACAAAAGCCACTGACATGTGCACTTTAAGTGCCTAAATTGTGTGATATGTGAATGATATCTCAATAATGCTGTCATAAAAATTACCAATAATGATACACACATTTGTCATTAACTGAGTGTTTTCCAAATGACAGGCACTGTGCTAAGCTCTATAATCTTATCTAAGCCACACTATATGTATTCCAGGAAGGTTTGATTATTTTAATTACAGTTAAAAAATGTAAGTTCAGAACATTAATGAACTTATCTGTGGTCATAGACCAGTAAGTACCTTAATAGTTAGGAGTTAGGACTTTGAACCACTTTTGTCTCACTTTGAGTGTCAGTCTTATTATGTATGGCAAAACCAATACAATATTGTAAAGTAAAAGTAAAAGAAAAAATTTTTTTTAATTTAAAAAAAAAAAGTTCTTAGGTGGATCTTGTGAGCCCTCTTGTGCTCCAAGACCAGGGTTTACAATTTGACCAAACGTCAAACAGCAGGAGTTAGTGAAACCTCTGCTTTCAACTTTCTCACCAGGGAACTGTGGTGAGGTGTTGGGTCCTTGGTGCTGCTGAATATGAGGTGGAGAGGACTCTGTCCTCAGTTAGCTGTGTTCTCTGGCCTTCTAAGGACACATTTGTTCTAGAGATGCCCTCAGCTCCCCCCTCAGAGTGTCACAGCTGTAATTCTAGAAGTGAGACTCTTGACCCTCCACCCCAGGACCTGCTTCTACAGATTTTACAGATTATGTCTTGTGTGTGAAACTGAGTCCTGTTACTTTTGATCCTGCCCGCTTCCTAGTTCCAAGAAATAAAACATTAGAAGGAAGGTGTTAGGTCTTCTAAGATGAAGTCACCAAATAGCTTTCACCAAGGAAAATTTGAATGAATATTGGGAAAATGACTCTGGAGTAGATGGATTCCATGTTCCCTTTAGGCTCAGCAATTAGGAAAAAATGGGGACCCAAGCCAAACATGCTTGGGATCTTGCCCAATTCCCAAGGTTGGAAAATATTTCAGGATGTTTGACTGAGCCTGGCAAAATCAGTACCTTGACCTTGCCTCTTCCTTCTTAGACAAAGGTGACGGAACAGTTTACAATGATCCAGGTCCAGCAGAAGCCACCGGCATGATCACCCTTTAGTGAGAGGTGGCACAATGACACCTTCTGTCAATGGAAATTTCACTGGGGTGTTAACTAAGAACTTGGTTATAATAACAGGGTTTTTGAGAAAGAGTCAAAATCTACTGAAGTATCAGAATTTAAGTCCTAGATGGAAGCGATGTATCCTTCCATTCCATTCTTTGTGATCGAGCGCAGAGGCTGGAAGGGGAATTGTCTTTCCATGACTGTCCTCAGCACCTTTTGTGTTCTGAATTATTTCCAGGAGTTTCTGTAGCCTCATCTCATTTTTTGGTTTCCTTCATTGGATTCTTGAGAATCAGAGCAGACCGAAATGGAAGCTCAGAATAAAAGAGCCATCCTCTGGTTGTCAATAAACTCAAACCCTCCCTGATGGGTTGATTGGAAGGAAAGGGAGAGCAAAGCTGATGTCGTGGGGAGAGCTGACTCCTTGTTGAAACACTGAAAGAGGTATGAGACTGTTCATAGGCAGGTATGATGCTTTCAAATTGATTTCTCCCATTGATTCACAGTATTTGCTGGGGTATTTCTAATGTTCAATGCATTAGAAAGACAGCAGTAAACAAAAGAGGCAAAATGCCATACCCTCCTGGAGTTCATATTCCAATGAATAAAAAGGAAACTTCATTTTGCAGATATAATATTAAATTGCTAAAGTTCTTAAGTCAGTTGCTGAGTTGTCAGAAGGAGTTAGAAAGTCTTTTTTCCTCCTCTATCCAGCTGTAATCCTCTGTCAGAATTTTTACCTTAGTACTAGAAATATTTATTCTGTTTTCCTGATAAAATTTAATCCACTGTTACTCCAGATGGAATATGTTTTCTTTACCATTAAGATAGCATTTTATGTCCAAAGATAAATTTTCTAAGAAGAAACAACTAGAAGCATCTTTAAAAAAATCTTTTTTCCCCAAATGATTAAAAAGTAGAAATTGGAAAGTGCTTATATCTTCTTGGATATCTCCTTTTTATGTTTATTTTCTCATAACTACATGTTTTTTTATTCACTGAGACAGCAAGATTTGAAAGTAAAGATGTAAAAAAAGAATCTTATGAAAAATTACCCAGGAGCCTTTTATTTTTGCTTCAAAGTGAAAGAATGGTTCCCAGTCTCCACTTCCTTCCTTTCCTTCATGTCAATGTCATGCATGAATCCTTGTGACAGGAAATCTTATTTTTTGTAGATTCCAGTCCAGGCAGTTATCAGCAGAGCTCCTGTACACTCCTCACTGTGGGCATGATAGCAGGAATAGCTTTTTCAGTGCTGCATTATCCCCAGCCTTGCTTTCACTGCTTCTGCGTTCCCAGCTGGTCACGGCTGCTTCTGCGGATGTTCCCTAGCTAGAGATTCAGCTCTGTCACATATCATCCCAGACCCAAGATTCATGACCCAGATGACTGAGGGGCTCCCACCCCGCTTGCCTCTAATCAGATCTGATACCTACTAACTGGACTGGTTACCAGGCAAGATGGGTAAGACTTGGTTGCAGCTCATTGCTTCTACTTTCTTCCCCTACATTCACCCAGTCCACAGACTTTAGAGTCAACCCTGATGCCCTCTCTGTGCCCAGTCAGTCCACACCTCTTTTCCTAGTCCATATTCTCACTATAGTGATGCATTTACTTACCTAGATGTTCTTGCTTTGAACAAGACCTTGCAGAGCATGCCTACCAGGCCTGTTAGGGCTTGTCCGTGTCCACCAGTCTAATTCTCACTTCACTGACTGGATGAAGCTTGATGGTACAGTCTTTTCCTAAATGAAGATGGAAGCAGGGATGACCCCAGCAGCACTAGGCATAGCCTGACATCTAGCACCTTTGGAACTGCCCCTTGTCTCACCTCCACAGGCATATATAAATTCTATTACATTCTCAGATGACCTAATAATATTGCCGGTACCAGTGCTAAGTTTCTAAGGCCCAAATCTCAAACAGTGATAATCTATCATTGGAGCTTCCTCATGGCAGGTAGGGAAGCTTTTGGTGTCAACATTTATTAGATGTTAGGCATTCTGTAAGGTCACTTGGTCCCTGATCATAGAAAGAAACAAATTTGGGTTTCAAATTTATCCCAATTCCTTGAAGGGGTCAAGGCTTTCGAAGTAGGAGTGACCTGGAAGTTCTTTGAAACTAATTCAAGTTCCCAAATAAACACCCTCCTGGAATATCTAGGAATCCATATTGCAGGTTCCTTAATACACCCAGAGTATTACATGGATTTAAATCATCACCAGTCCCTTTTACTGCTTCCACTTTTTTTTTCTTTCATGCCTGATCTAATGGTTCCTTGAAAAAAGACAGCTTTGTGTGTATGAAGGAATCTGGGAGTGATAAGGAGGAATCTGGGAAAAAAGTGAAAGTGGAGTTAAGAAGAAGTTTCTTTAGGAAAATCAGCTACATTCCGACCAAGTGCATAAATATTTTTGTAGCCTTTTTTAAAACTTATTTAAGAAAAAGAGCAATTGGGCTAAATATAGAACTCTTTGTCAAATACAAATGGTACTAGACATTTATATTTTTGTCCATGTTCAGACAAGGGTTGTTGTTGTCCAGTTGTTAAGTCATGTCCAACTCTTTGGGCCCCATGGACTGTAGCACATCAGGCTTCCCTGTCCTTCACTATCTCCCAGAATTTGCTCAAACTCATGTCCATTTCCAACTGAGCTATTAGGGAAGCCCCATTCAATTCCTGTTTGATTCAATATCAGCAAAGCTCAGTTCAATTCCCGGTTTGGGAAGATCCGCTGGAGACAGGAAAGGCTACCCACTCCAGTATTCTTGGGCTTCTCTCGTGGCTCAGCTGGTAAAGAATCCACCTGCAATGTGGGAGACCTGGGTTCCATCTATGGGTTGGGAAAATCGCCAATTGGAGAAGGGAAAGGCTACCCACTCCAGTATTCCGTCCTGGAGAATTCCATGAATTGTGTAGTCCATGGGGGTCACAAAGAGTCAGACAGGACAGAGCAACTTTCACTTCACTTCACTTAAAATGTCCATTGAGTCGTTGAAGTCTCTTAATATGAACTCTGAGAGCCCAGTGAGAAGCCTTTTCCTTATAGTTAATGGAATGACCACTCCCTTTTTTTTTGTTTAATAATTCTATGATTCTGCACATCAAGTGCTAAGTAATGATGAGACAAGTTTAAGGCTGCTTTTATGTTGAATGAATGTTTGCTTGACATAGAGATGCAAAAGTAAAAAATGTTTTTAAAATGAAATGTTTTGATTTTGATACATGTATTAAGTGTTGGATGTTACAGCCATCTAGTGATGACTTAACCTCTGGTTGCCAGGGGAAGGCAAGAATCATATTTTTGCTACAAAGACAGGGGTACCGACTTACAGCCTATCATAGCTTTATAGGTTCTGGAACAGAAATGACATTGGGACAAAATTCTAAATACCAGAGGAAGATGCATGGTGAAACGGTCTTCTCTTTACAACTCTGAGAACAATGCATGGCCTTATATGAAATGCTAAATCTCTCTGTGATATTTCTGCTTCTGTTTTTAAAACTTCATTGAAACAAGAACTTGCCTTCTTTAAATACAACTCATATTTCCTAACACGTTTTACATGTTGCCAGACACCAAGTTCTATAGCACCCCTCCCTGTGTCTGTCCACAGCCTTAGCTCTTTGAGAAGCATCATTAAAGCTCTGTCTATTGAAGGCAAAAGGGAAACGGAGCAGCAGAGGATGAGATGATTAGATAGCATCACTGACCCAATGGACATGAATTTGAACAAACCCCAGGAGATAGTGGAGGACAGAAGGGCCTGGCATGCTATAGTTCATGGGTTAGCACAGAGTCGGACATGACTTAATGACTGAACAGCAACAATAATTCCAGGCACATTCCTTTTCTTGATGTTCCACTCGTGGTACCTGGCATCAGGATGAGGTGGGAAAATGGCTGACCTTGTACTAGAGGCTTAACTGTCATGGTGGCCCTCACTGTAACACCATAAAGTTGGGTCTTCCCTATGTGAGAAATGGGGCAGAAAGAGAGGAAAAGAGAAAAGATGATCTAAGGACAGCTTTAGCAGTCCCTCTGGTGTTGAGGGAACTTCCCAGGTGGCGCTAATGCAGGAAACATAAGTGATGTGGGTTCAATCCCTGGGTCAGGAATATCCCCTGGAGGAGGGCATGGCAACCCACTCCAGTATTCTTGCCTGGAGAATCCCAAGGACAGGAGCCTGATGAATTTGGTGGACCAGATAGAGAATGGGACTTCTGCTGCCTTGGAATTTGCGCTGAAGCCTTACAGATAAGACTATGGAAACAAACTTGCCTTGTTTTCTTTGTTAGCACCAAAGAAGCTCCCCCTTTGAGTTGAGATAGTTAAGGAAATCTGAGCCAAGTTCAGGCCAATAGGAATGATGTAAGACAGGTCTGACCTCTGAAACCTCCTGGCTACCCATTTCACTCATTTTTACCCCCTCTCACCTGAGGTTACATATTTCTGAGCTTTCAAAAGAAGGTGGAGTCAAATCTGGGAGCTTACACAGAGCAGAGACACTTTTCTCTCCAACACACACCAGCCTTTATTGGACTGGGTTGTAAACAAGAAAAAAGGTTACTGAGATGTTTGGCTTGTTTGTTACAGCATTCGATGTAATGAATGCATTAGCTAGACCAATACACAGCCCATTTATGCTAAGTATCCTTCCAGTGGGAAATTGCAAAACACAGCCAGGTGCTTCACTGTTCCTTGCATCGAGGTTTTGGCAATCAGGCTTTGCATTTTCTCTCACTAAAGATATGGAGTCTCTTTCCCTACCCCTTGAATCTGAGTGAACTGTGACTTCCTTTGACGCACTCTTTGTGGAACTGAGGCTGTTAGAGGTTTTGTTCTGCTGCTGTTACTCCTAGGTTCTTATCCAGCCACTGCGACAGTGAGTCTCAACTTGCTGAATGAAGACAGATATGAGGTCCAGGCCCCAACCAACCCGAGCTATGTGGATGAGGCCATCATAGTTCTGCATTCAGCCAGCCCCCTGCCCAGCCACCTCAGCTGACCACAGGAGCATGAGTACTAAGCTGAAGTCAGCTTATCCTGGCCTGGAGCAGCAAGAACCCAGGAGACAGTATTGTGTGGATTAGTAAATACTTATTGTTTTCAGGTAGTAAAGTTTGGGCAGCTTGTCATGTGGCATTAGCTAACTGATACAACTGATTTTTACCATCTTACACTTCTGGAGGCTAAGCCAACTGAGATGCTCTGCCCCCTCTGAAGCTCCCAGAGAAGCCTGCCTCCTCGCCTCTTCCAGCTTCTGGTGACTCCAGATGTTCCTGGGTTGTGGCAGCCTGACTCCCGGGTCTGTCTCCATTTTTCCGTTTTTCCATGACCATCTTCCTTCTGTGTCTGCCCACGGCATTCTCCTCTCTTTGTGTGTTGGTTTCCAATTTTCCCTTTTCTTCTAAGGACACCTGTCTCTGGATTAGAACCCACCCTAATGATTTCATCTTAACTTGATTCCATTTGGAAATACTTTATTTCCAAATAAAGTTGCACTCACAGTACTGGGGGTTAAGACCTGGTAGGGGAAGGGGATGGAGGAGGATGATCCAACCCAAACCATTGTCCGAAAGGTTGGGTGCTGGGTGAGGGAAGCCAGCAGTAAGAACTGCGGAGGTTTATGACTTTAGGAGCCGAGGTGGGCAGTGAGACGAGGCCGTGCTGCCCTTCAAGGCTTCCAGAATGCACAAACGCACCACAAGAAAACCAGCAGGGGAACTCTCGCCTCACATCGGGTGGTGTCAAGAGAGGACCACAAACGTCTGCAGTCAAGTCAGAGGACGCCTGCTGCCCTCCCCCAATCTTCCCTCCCCACTTCCCTCCCAGCAGCAGGCCCTACCTGCGGGAGGTGGGAGAAACACAGGAAACAGAGGCTATGTCCCAGGAGTGAAAGATCAGGCCACAGTCCCAATCCCCACCAAGGGCCCTTGAGCCACAGGAAGAGCCACAGCAGAGGGAAGGGAGTCAAAAGGAAGCACTGGGCTTCGTTTGAGGTTGACGTGTTAAACGGGATTAGACTGAATGAGCCTCTGCGAAACCTGAGTGGACATACAGGGCTGAGATTTGCCCAAGAAATGATCGAGGAGAGGGGAGAGGAGCTTGAGGACCAGTAAGTGGGAAAACAATCCTGCTCCTGTGCCTGAAGGCTGGGTTGCTCCCTTTTTATCTCTTTAGTTTTTTGCTTACCTCTGACAACTGCTGTGATGATGAAAAAAATCATGGTGTTTATCGATAGACTAGGAACATGTTAATTTGGGTCTAATTTTTTGGACCCAGTGATTTTTTTTTCACTTTGTTTTGTCAGGATTGTTGAACTAGTTGACCATTTTCAGTTTGCAACATGAACATGCACCTGTCATCTTAAAAAAGAAACTTGGTGGAGAAAGTCTGAATTCTGATGGGAAAAATAACATCACTCTCCTGAATCCGAAGGAGAGCTTTCTCTCCACTACGGAAACAATTGCTTTTATATTTAGAATAATCTCCAGCATCTTAGGAGGGCCACAGTTGCACTGTAGGATAACACACAATATGAATAAATCAGAATAAATGCAGTCACGCAAAACACCTTCGAAAGTGCTAAACAGAAAAAGACAAAGAATATCAATTATTTGGGGAGGGGAGGTAGATGAAAGTGCCCATGATGAAAGAAGATTTCTGGAAGAGGGTTTAAACACGTCTAGGAATGCATGAGCTGTTGTGATGCAGTGGTAAAACTGCCCTATAGGAAATAACCCAGACTTTAGAAAGGAGTGGTTAAAAGCTTAGGTCAAAAACTGATGTTACAAAGGCAGATGTGTTCTTAACAGAAAACTTCCTTGTCAACTGTGAGCAGCTTTTCTTCCAGTCCAGTTTGTAGGGCAAGAGCAGCAGGCTTCTTCTCCTCAGCCTAAACAGGAGAAGAGTTCATTTAATCTATTACAGGCTGTCCAAAGAGAGCTGAGACCAAACAGCTTTCTCCTCCTCCTCCTCCTTCTGCCCTAGAAGGCACAAGAATGAAATGCTAGAATTCAAAAGCAGCTCAGTTACTGACAGTTCCTGTAATACTCCCAGTCTCAGCTGGTCTCCTAACTCCAGGGTATAATTATCCTTGTACTTAATTGGAGGTTCAGGAGAGCTTATTAACTTGCTCTATTGTTGCATAATTCAGGAGTTTGGTTCAGGCTTCCTTAAGAGCTTTTTCTTTGCTTTTGGTCTCACAGGACCATTTTCCAAATGGTCCATTTGGCAGAAAACTTCAGGATGGAGGGAGAGCTGCAGAAAGCAGTGCAAGCAGCAAAGCTAGACCCAGGAATGGGAGACCTGGTCCCATCCCTGCTCTGCTGCTGACTCACTGGATGGTGTCAGCCAAATGGCTACCTCTCTGAACATCAGTTCCTTCCTCATCAATGAGAAGGCAGAACTGGGTCAACACTTCCAAAAGCGTGTTCCCTGGAACACTGTCTCTCAAGGTGTTTCTGAAGTAAATGGTTCTATGGCCGTAAATAACTTCTGGAAATGCCGTGTAACCAGGCCTGCCTGTGGAGCAGATGATAGATGGCGTCACCATATCACTGCCCCAGCAGCCCTCTAGCTTATTCCTTTAATACTACTTTTCCCAAACTCTTTTGCACTAGAGTCCAGATATAACCTGGGCTTCTGCTAAGATGCATTTGTCCATCAGGGACTCAAGGAACTAGGCAAGGAGGCCTCCGTTTAACTGGCATTGTGTATGGTTTTTGTGGTGACTTCCTGAATGCTCAGCTTCCTGACTCTGCCTGGGTTCCCTCAGCAAGCCGAGTCTCTGCTGTGGCTCCGAATGTTTTCCCTGGAGCCCCAGTATGGATCTTGCTTTGCTAGCATTCCAGCAATATTGTAAGTTCCCAACTCCCTGTATCGAGTCTCTTGCTGATTACAATGATAATAGTGGTTGTATTATCTTCAGCTGAGTTTAACTGAAGCACAGCTTCCCGGATATTCACAGAAACATAAAATCTGTTAAATGGTCTAAGATTTTTGGCAGTAAAGACATCCATTTTACCTACTACATTTCAAGTTGAATAGGTCTATGTTGACTATTCCTATACATTATATAATTCAAACACGCTGTTAAAATTCATTATGGAAAGCAATATATTTTTTTTCTTTATGTCTAGCAGTATGTATTTTTCTTTATTGTCTTAAAGAGGGTAAAGAGAAGAAAAATGTTTTTCTTTCAAAACACTGCAAATTCTGGTCCTCACTTCGCTTCTAGCCTTCTTGATACAGGTTATACAGCTGAGGGATTGATGGAGATAAATGTTGATGATCCTCTCTTCTCCATTCCACCTCTCACTTCTTTGTAAGGATCCATTCTCCTGGACAGTTTATGACTCTTTGGAATCTATTGAGGGGTCCAAGACGCGAGTGATTCGCAAACACCCCTGGTGATTTTGGTGCAGCTGATGTGTGCACCACTCTTTCAGAACAACAGCCCAGGCCTCAGAATGAAATGAGCAGGTGCTCATGGGAGAAGCCCTCTCCCAGGCACACAGAAATTCAGCCTGAGAGCAGCTGTCTGGGCAGCCCCTTCCACTCCAGCACACTGAGCTGGGTTATAAGAGGATTATTTTGCATCAGATATTTGCCATCAAATCAGTCGCACCCCAGGTAGGCCAGGGCCCTTTCTTTCCTCTCTGCATGTATGACCTGCTGCAATGCTTCCATCATTATGCTCCTGGAGTGCTATCTCTAAATGTCTCTCTCCGGTGAGGATGTGAGATCTTTGAGGACAAGGCCTATGTCTGTCACCTGTGATTCCCTAGTGTGAAGGGCATCATCTTGCTCAGAGTACAAAATTATTGATATCATTCATTGTATTTGTTTATTTTTAACATCCAGATTCATTCTTATTCTAATATACTTACTGTCTCAGGATATTGGAAGAGGGAAAGAGAAATCAAAGCTTCTAGTCCAGGAAGACTTGGAATGAAGAACAAACAGCAAATTGTTTTCCTCTCCATTGCCCCAATTCCAATTCTTAGAAGTCCCTTGCCTGCGTGAATATTTGTCTTGTCTGTTTGCTTTGTGGGTCTTTCAAAAGCAAAACCTACCTGGTTGAACAGTGTGGACTCAAACTGAGTGCACTTTCTAAATGCTCCTGGGCCTTTGAGAACTGCCGTGTGCACTTCCTAAGAATATGGTGGATTCGTGCTTGTATCAAATTGCATCTTGTCTGAGCCATCTGGGCACAAGGGAATAATCCTTTGATTGATAGGTTTGATGGGATGGCAAAATTTTTCTGGATATCAATTATCACTGTGTTCTACTGTACCCAAGCCATTGCAAAGTGATTTCCAACAGCCCACATGATTTTATCAGGGCCACCAGCTAAGCTATGTGCTTGAGGGGCTCTAGAGGACTACAACAGCTTCATCACAATTCAGTGTAAATGGTTCAAGAGTTTGAAGAGATGACTATTCCCCTCTGGGAACATTTCCTCTTGGTTCTACTTTTCTGCTACGCATTCCCCAGAGACTATTGCCCCATGTACATGCTCCACGCAATGACTGCCACTCTGGCCCTCAGCAGGGTGAGGACTGAAGCAGTTAGAGTTGGTTTCTGCATTGGTCTCTTAAGAAAGATCACTCATAAGAGCTTCAGGAGCAAACCTGAGCAAAATCATGGGTCTGAGCAGGTTAGAGCCAAGAAGGACCTAGAAGATAAAATAATTCAACACCTTTATTCAAGAGTAAGAAACCTAAGACCCAAAGACATTTAAACATAAACTTGGAAACCAGCAGTCTTTTCTGAGTTACCATCAGAACCCTCCAGGATTTTTTTTTTCTAGGAATAATCAGAGAAGGAAATTAAATCATGGTTCCTACATACCTTTTCTAAATTTCTCCAAATGCTTTTTGTAAAAACGAACACCACTTGATCTGCAAAGTTGGTCCATGTAGGGGAGGACTCCTCCTATGGTTGCCTGAGGACCACACCCCTACCCCAACCCTGGTATAGCATCTGGCTCCGAAGTAACGCCAGATTTCACAACGAGTAGTTCTCAAAATGTAATCCTCAACCAGCAGCACCAGCATCACCGGGGATATTGTTAGAACAGTGAACTCTCACATACCACCCCAGACCTAACAAATCATAAACTTAGAGGTGGTCCCAGCTCTTTGAATTTTTACAGGTCTTTCAGGGGTCTCTCATGTATGCTCAAGTTTGCAAATTACTAAACAATTCTGGCCTCTCCTTACGCAATGTGATTTTAGTAGCAGTTAGACAACTCCCCATCCTCCAAAAGACCCAGCCTCTTGCCTGCTGTGGCCTAGAATTTCCTCTCCTTAGCCTTATATGTTTGGATTAAGACTTCTAGCTCTAGGAATCCTGGAATATAAAGCATGTTGAACCTTCACATGTCAGTATGTAGACCCTTATCAAAATTTTCTTTAAGATTATATTTTGATAGAATGCATTTATAATATATTTATAGATAGTTTTGACTGAACCTATTGAACCTAGCAGTTAAGAAAAAGCAGGAGAATTCAGTATAATGGAAGAGGTGAGTATCTACCAGGAACTGGAATTCCCACAGCCACCCTGCTTGTCTCCCATCTCTGCTCTGTTCCAGGAACGCTTCTTTTTTGTTCCCCTTCCTGAACATTGGCTTCCTCTGCTTCTCAGTTCACACTGATGAAGGGGACAGGCAACAGCTCTCAGATGGAACAAGTCCAGCCACAAGAAAAGAGGCTGAATGTCTCTCCGAGTCTCAGTTCCAAGTTTCAGAATGGAGATTTCAGCCCAGGAGGGATCAGCTCTTCACCTGAAGTCAGTCACCTGTATGTTGGGTGGAGGAACACAGACTTTGGGAACCCTACACCTGTAATGATACGGATGGTAAATGGATAGTTTCTTGGGAAGAGGGAATGACTGGAAGTTAACCTAAGAGAGTTTGAGGACCCTGAATTGGAAGAAAATTTTCTATTAAAAGATGAAGAGGACATGGAAAAGGGAAACAGAACAAGGGAATGCAAAGAGTGAACTTCCCAAATGATAGTTATAAAGGCATTTGTTACAGCATAAGTTGTGCCTCCACCCCTGCAAGATACATTGAAGTCCCAATCTCTGGTACCTCAGGATGTGAACTTATTTGAGAATGGGGTCACTTCAGATGTCCTGAGTCAAGGTAAGATGAGACCACACTGGTGTAGGGTGGATCCTGAATCCAGCATGATGGTTGTCCTTATATGAAGAGGGAAATTTGCACACGGACACCAAGGGAAGTCAATCGTATGAAGCTGGAGGCAGTGATTCTAATATGACCACAAGCCAAGAAATGTCTGAGGCTACCAAAAGCTGGAAGAAGCAAAGAAGTGTTCTTCCCTAGTCTTTAGAGTGAGCAGGGCCCTGCCAACACTTTGATTTCAGACCTATATCTCCAGAAATGTGAGACAATTGCTGTTGTTTTAAGCCACCCATTGTGTATTTTGTTATGGCAGCCTTAGGAAATTAATTTGTTGTTGTTGTTGTTTAGTTGCTAAGTTGTGTCTGACTCTTTAAAGAATCCATGGACTGTGGCCCTCCATGCTCCTCTGTCTATGTGACTTGTCTGCAAGAACACTGAAGTGGGTTGCCATTTCCTCATCCAGGGGATCTTCTCCTGCTTTGCAGGTGGATTCTTTCCCACTGAGCCACCGGGAATTTATACAGTGTTCTTTAGCCCTTGCATGCCTGCTGACCTGGCACCCTGCCCCATATTCCAAGTGTCAGAATACTACAAGCAGTGGGTGGTAATAGCAAGATTTTAAACAAATAGCAACCCAAATTGATCTGCACTGGTAAGGGCTATTCTGTGTCTGCGTGCATAATGGATGGTGGAGAGACAAGAATTGTGCAGAAGATTCTTACACAAGATCATGGGATGTTGTCTTGTCAGTGGGCACCTACCCTTGTTGGGTATCTATAAAGATGCTTGTCTTTGGTAAAACGTGCGTCTTGGATGACTTAAGAGGATTAAAACTCAACATATCTGAAAACTATGTCATAATGCTATTCAGTACTGCCCTCCTTCCATACAATCCGAAACCTGGGTTTCATGTTTTCACAAATAGCATGAACATTCATTTGCTTTTGCAATCCAGAATCCATGAATTTCTTTCTCTCTGTCACCTCCCACTGCAAATCTTTCACCAAAGATGTCTATGAATCCCCACCCGCACAATAGTCCTCAAATCCATCATGTCTCTACATCTTTGTCACCTCCACCTGCCCAAGCCACCTCTCGCCTGGAGGACTGTTGCCTCTTCCCTCATCTACTCATGGCCGCTCTGCATCACTCTCCTCCAACCTGATCTTCACACCAGGGTGATCTCAAAATGCACATTTGATCATGTCACTTTCCTGCTTCACATCTTCTAATAGCTTTCTTTGCTCTCAACATCAGACAGAATCTGTTAACACAGCCTCCAAGTCCCTTCAATGGTCAGTCTTTTACCCTCCCTCAGCCTCATCTCTCTGTCTCTGCTCCAGTCACAGTGAGTTCTATGAGTCCCCAACTGCATCAAACTTCTCGTGCTATAGGATTTTGTCCCTGCTGTCCCCTCTGCCCAGAGCACTCTGCCCTATTCTCTCCACTTAGTTAACTTATATCCCTACATTATCTCTCTGTTCAAGAGTCACTTGAACAGAGAGATAATGAGCCTCTTCTGACTTCTTTGACTAAGTCAGATCCTCTTATAGCATCTTCCAGCTCCATGTTAGTGCCTGTTGCCATTGCAACTTTGCATTTGTCTCCAGTTTGTTATTTTCTCTTTCACCCACTAGATTGCAAATTCCATGATGGAAATCACTGTTTTATTCACCATGTAGCCCAGAGCTTCATAGAACCTCAATGGTATTTGTTGACCAAACAGTAACTAAATAAACATATAACAAATGGGGCTTTTTGTTGAGTATCAATTGTGGACCAGGCACTTTACACACATTATGCCAGACTTTATCAGAATCTGGAAAACTAGCATCTTTTAAAATTTAAGATAAGGAAAATTTCAGGTTAGACATGTGAATTTGTCAGAGATAACAGAGTTGATGATGATATCTATCCAGGATTAAAATCCAGGTCTAGCTGTTTCTATGGGTGGTGTCATTTCTAATATAGCATATAGAAGCTTAAGGCTAGAGAGGACCTGGAAACACTGAGAGCATTCAGGAACAAAACTACTATCATCCTGGTGAGAAGGAAGCTGAGATGCAAAGTTAAGAAAAGAAAAAAGCATACAAATTCACATAAAGCATCCACTACAGATCACAGTTAGAAATTAAACCTCTATGGGCTGTCTGTCCTATTGTCATACGCCATTTTAACCCTTTGAAGAGTAGGAGCAGTAACTTAATAGACTTTAACCTATTTTGCACCACCCATAATTGCTGCAAGTGGCCACCCAGATCAGGGTCATAGCTAAATTATACTTGTAGGAAGGAATTCTGGTCAAGGGACTGCAGAAGGGGAGATGAAGGGAGTGTGACTGAATGGTAAAACAAAGCAGTTTTCTTGATGCTGATTTTCTTGCTACTTAATATAAAGCCATAATCATTACCATAGCAACATGCTCATTGCACACAACATGAATATGTAGACTCCCTAAGGGAAAATGTAATAAACTGTACCTTCGTACTCATTCACTTAAAAAGAGAAAAAGCTTGCATAAATCCAGTTCACAGTTGCATAAGCAGGGTTTTGCATCTGTGTAGATGATGATTCCAGTGAATCTATAACCAGCAGAAGTGAATGATGCTCACTGAGGCCACAGGAAAATAACCAACAATTTATGTTGTGTGCATGTGTGTGAGAGAGAGAGCAACAGAGAAAGAAATCATAGCCATGGGGATTTCTGGAGGGAAATCTATTTAAATAGCGGCCTTCTTTCAGGATTCAAGTTTTCAAAGTGCCCTGATTATTGAAGTACTTGTATCACTGAGGTCTAGACGTTACCTGAGTAGAAACTACATTGTAGTTTGTGGCTCACTCAGGGAAACTAGAAGGGCACTCTAGTTCTAGAGTTTCCAGAGAGGAGAGGTTTAGAGTGACCATCTTGTAAGAAGGTTGGAGTGGGGTTGGGTAACCATGGAAGTGTCTAGAATATTTGCTGTCTCACCATAGTTTTTACTTCGATTACATTTCTAATGGGTCAGTCTTAGAGATGGGACTGTGATAAAAGCCCCCCAAGCGATCCTTTGGCACAGCCAGAGAGAAGTGCCCCCTTGTTTTCCACTTTACCTGTCCAAGGAAGACTGATGACAAGGTCTGTGATTTGGATGCGGCTCTATGTGTAGACTGTTCTGGATCTCAGCCTGATATTCTGATATTCCAGGTAAGGAGGGGGAGTCACCATTCCTTCAGTGAGAGCATCAGAGACCAGCCTGGATTTCCTGGAAGAGTCTCAATTCCAAACACTCTTCCGGGATTCCATCAGTAATTGTTAGATTGGATATGTTTATTATTTCTACAGAAACCATTGTGTCTAGAAGCATATGCATGGTGATCACCATCTGGCTGACTCTGTTTCACTGTTTTCTATCTATTCCTATGTCTCTTCCTTTACACTCATATAAACACAAAGCTGTCTATACCTACTTACTTATTAGCTATCTATATCTTCATCTGTATCTACCTGCCTACTTGTCTTTATTGAAATATAGGTGTCATTGTGTATGTTTATCTACACATTTCTTACCATATACATTTATCCACATATAAGGGAATAGAAAGCAGGCAATAATGAAAATAAATAAATTGCAATAAAAGGTTCACAAGAATTAGGGTGGCACAAGTGGAAAGTGGTGGGGCAGGCTGCAATCTTAAGTAAGGTGCTCAGGACAGTCCTCAGTGAAGTGACACCGAAGTAGGAGTGTATTATATCCAGGAGGAGCTCCTGAGTCTCAGAGCAAATGGGAACTGCTTGGTTTAAGTTACATGATTTTTCCGTTGCCTGACTTTCATTGAGTTGTTGCAAGTCCCAGGACACTCAGCATTGTTAGATCAGTTCTTGAAAGGGCAGACATTTGACTGAAAAAAGCCAGATCCTAAGTTAATCAGAAAGAGACTGGAAAGATCCAGCCTTTAGTTTAAAAAGTGAAGAACCAGACTGGAAAGATCAAGACCAGATCCTGATGACAGGTTGGCGTCAGCTTGGAGGCGTGAAGAAATTGGACAATTTATGGTCAGCCTGAGAAGTTGCATCATAATTCCTTGTCTGCACAAGAGCTCCAGGGAAAGAACAAATAAGTTTTCCGGTTCTATTTTCAGTTTATGTTGCTGTCTCTTTGTTGAATTTCAGACTCTTCAAAGATATGCTTTAGTGGCTTTTGTTTCCAAGGAAAAACTGGAGAATGATACTGGAATTTCACAAGATAAAACTGGTGAAAGAAAGTCTCACCCTGTTCAAAATCCTGGGAACAATTGTTTTCATCCGCTCACTGCAAAGTGGGGAAAACACATAAACAAGATGGGCCCTGGAAAGTGCAAGTGGTTTGACCACATCCTGTCAAAGTGGAGAAGATGCAAAGAAGATGGAATCATTTACTGTTTGTACAAAAATGTTCTAAACCGAAGAAGCTGATTCATAGATGCTATAATCACCCCATAAACACATTAAAAATCAAGTACAGATTATATTACGCATACTATCCTACAATGATAAAACACAGAAATTGTCAACAGTTTAAAAATTCTGATCACTTATTGTATGAATCCTCATTGCCATATTATCCTATTTCTCTTAGTCTTACTTTTGTTTATGTTTCGAGCACTGATGCCTTTGAAGTGTTTTCTGAGTTTTCTTAAGGATGATTACATTTCAGGAAATCCTTTAGTGGCTTCCAAATTTCTTTAGGATAAAATTCCTTTAGGATGAACTAAATAGTTTATAAAATATTTCAAAGTCAATTTTATCTGTCTTCTGCCTACCTCTCCAAGTTTATCTTTGGTGGCTTTCCCACAGTCATCCTCTTGGTTGCCAGAATAACTTCATGCATTTCCCTGAATAATTCACAATTGTTCCGTGCAGCAGTACCTTTGCTCATTATAGTCCCTCTGCCTAGAACATGCTTTCCATTCTTACCTGTTAGGCTGGATTTGTCACTTCCTTATGATAGTTTTTCTAATCATTTTAATTTTTCCAGGCTACTTTGAGTTGTTGAGCCTCATAGCATCCTGCATAGCTCCCTCATGGCCAGTTTGTCATGTAATGGTTGCTCTTTTTGTTTTCTTATGCTATTGCCTAAGAATTTCTTGAGGGTAAAGTTGAAATGAACTTACATCCCATCTTCTAGAATAAGACTGTGTTGCTCAGCATTTATGGTGGATCAATGTGTGTGTGTGTGTGTGTGTGTGTGTGTGAGTGTGACAGAGAGACACAAAGAGACAGAGTTTGAATTAAAGCACTGAAGATCTCAAGTACTGCAATATTTACAAGCAAAGGAATGAAAACTTGGCAACTTCTTGGCAAACATTTAACTAATGCTGATAACAGAGATGAGGCTCAATATGTCATAAGCGTTATTATAAGAAGCAATTTTCCAACCTCAGCAGTTTATTATGATCAGTGACTGGGTCTTACTGTCTGCTCCATAATCCTGAAGGAGACAGACAGATTTGGCAGGGAGGGGAACAAAAATGACCTTTTAATTTCATTTACTTTCACAGTTTTTAAACACTGTACCCCAACAACTTCAAATCAATACTAATGAGAATGGATTCTGCTCTATAAATGAAATTGATCAAACTGTAGCATGGAAGAATACTTTGACTCTGATCTAAGATGTTCCAGCTAACAACCTTAACAACCTGTGCAAGGCTACTCTGAGTCCAAATTAGGAAGCAGGGGGAATCTGTGATTACAGGACTCACATCAGGTCCTAGCTCCTCTGTCTAGGACTCCACCCCGTATTCAGTTTTCCCAGGCTCCAGGTTCCCCATCACTGCACCCCAGGCAAAGTGGGCATCCATCCACTGCCCATCACTTCCTATTTTGTCTCCTTTCAGTGCTATTATCTGACTTGCTAATCTATGTTGAATCAATTTTTGTTACAATGTCAATGCCATAGCTTCATAGAAACTTAGCGCTTTAATCCTTCAGTTCAGTTCAGTTCAGTTCAGTCGCTCAGTCGTGTCCGACTCTCCGCGACCCCATGAATCACAGCACGCCAGGCCTCCCTGTCCATCACCAACTCCCGGAGTACACTCAAACTCATGTCCACAGAGTCGGTGATGCCATCCAGCCATCTCATTCTCGGTCGTCCCCTTCTCCTCCTGCCCCCAACCTTTCCCTGCATCAGAGTCTTTTCCAGTGAGTCAACTCGTCGCATGAGGTGGCCAAAGTATTGCAGTTTCAGCTTTAGCATTCCCTTCACTTTAAAGAGGGGAGGTGGAAGGTGGAGAGATAGAAGACAACCAGCTCAAAGTCATGGAGCTGATGGTGGCAGACCTAGCAACTGGGCTCTCCTGGACCTCACAGCACAGTCCCACAGTCTCAAGCCTCTGCTAAGCCCTTTGCTGCTCACATGGTTACTGAAAAAGACATCAGCCTCCAGAGCCTCCTCCCTATTCTCCCTCAAACCCAGAAGATGACGATTAAATAAGAAAATAGGTGTAATGGACTTAGCATAGCTTCTGATATGTCCTACATCATAAATGCTGAAAAGTTTTACCAGAGTAAGATGCCTGGAGCGGGGCGACCCTTTTGGCTTTCACATGGGACAGTGGGCATCCCTGATTTTGACCAGCGACTATGTATTTGGCTCATGAGTCTTTCAAGATCAAGCGAATGTTCCTAACAACTCATGTCTTGATTATCCACATCGGGCCCTCTTGAGAAGGCAAAGCTCTTTTCAGCCTCTTCCTTCCTGTCATTCCCGCTTCTAGATCCTCACCTCTTCCGCAGGGATCCAGGCTCTGGAAGATCGCTTGTGAAGTTGGAGCTCTGCGCAGGATTTCAGCAGAATGCTCAAGGGGGCAGTGTGGTCATGCTGAAGAAGGCAGCCTCGCCTCAAGGAACGCCTTGGCCATTTTTGCATGAAAGTGTTTACCTTGGAAATTAAATTATATTTGGGATTTTTGGTTTCCCCCTCCCCCACCCGCGCCGTGGGAGGTTTCGAAAAGTTACTGTGGTGCCCGTTGCACTCAGAAGGCTGTCAGCATTTCAGCTCTGCACCGGGAGGCTCTGCAGTCTCCTTCAGCGCCCCGGTCTCCAGGGACTCTGTGCACGCGGGGGAGGATGCAGTGCACGTGGGGAACGCGGTCCCCGAAGGGGGCTGGGCCTCTAGCGGAGATCACTGGCTCCCAGCACCCCCTCCGCACACAGATATTCTCCCATCTTCAGCTAATTTTGGATCAACAGCTGAGCATGAATTTCAAACTTCAGGGTTGGATAGTTGGAGAGTTGTTTTTGTTTATGTATATGTGTTTTCCAAAGTATTTCTGAAAGTAACTCTTGAAATGCTCCCAGTCTATCCATGGATTCTTGCATATTCATAGCTTCTTCCTCTAGGTAGGCTCCAGATTTCTTCTCTGTCAAATGAGGCGTGAGATAAGTTTCCAGTTCTGGCTTTCCAGAGTTCTAGATTTTCAAGACTATAGAGAAATTTATGAAAAGACCCAACCCTTGGGAAATTCCTCTTTCATTTGTGGCTTCCCCCACCTAAGCCACTCAAGATCTCTTTTTAAAAAAGAAATGATTTTTATTTATTTTACTTTAGGCTGTGCTAGCTCTCCCTTATGCACAGGCTTTTCTCTAGCTGCAGAGAGTGGGGCTACGCTCTATTTGCCGTGGACGGGTTTCTCATTGTAGTGGCATTTCTTACTGCAGAGCACCGACTCTAGGATGCACAGGCTTCCATAGTTGTGGCTCCCAGGCTTTAGAACAAATAGCTGTGGCGTTTCAGATTAGTTGCTCCGTGGCATCTTCCCAGACCGGGGATTGAACTTGTGTCTCCTGCATTGGCAGGCAGCTTCTTTATCACTGAACCACCAGGGAAGTCTCTCACTCAATACTCTTGATAGCTTGAAGATTAACAATTTCTGTTCTCCAAGGATCCTACTCAATTAATCATTGACATGGAGTGTTAGTCACTCAGTTGTGTCTGGTTCTTTGCAACCCCTTGGACTGTAGTTCACCGGGCTCCTCTGTCCATGGAATTCTCCAGGCAAAAACACTGGAGTGAACAGTCATTCCCCTCTCCAGGGGATCATCCCAACCCAAGGATCGAACCCAGGGTTTCCTGCATTGCTGGCAGATTCTTTACCATTTGAGCCACTAAAGAAGCCCACTCAATCCTTATTCACCACCAAGTAAACACTTAATGGGCACTTGATCTCATGTCAAGGATTGATGTAGGTCCTTCATACCAAGTGATGAAGAAAACAGACACAGCCCCTACTCTTACGAAGCTTTCAGAACAGTGGAGTTATAGACACTACACAAATAATCACACACAGAGAGGAAGTAATTGCAAATTAAGAGGAGTGCTTGGCAAGAAAATTAAAGCACAATGAAGATCAAGTATCAGGCAGTCAGTTCATTCGCTCAGTCGTGTCCAACTCTTTGTGACCCCATGAATCATAGCACGCCAGGCCTCCCTGTCCATCACCAACTCCCGGAGTTCACTCAAACTCACCTCCATCGAGTGGGTGATGCCATCCTGCCATCTCATTCTCTGTCGTCCCCTTCTCCTCCCTCCCCCAATCCCTCCCAGCATCAGAGTCTTTTCCAGTGAGTCAACTCTTCGCATGAAGTGGCCAAAGTATTGGAGCTTCAGCTTTAGCATCAGTCCTTCCAATGAACACCCAGGACTGATCTCCTTTAGAATGGACTGGTTGGATCTCCTTGCAGTCCAAGGGACTCTCAAGAGTCTTCTCTAACACCACAGTTCAAAAGCATCAATTCTTTGGTGATCAGCTTTCTTCACAGTCCAACTCTCACATCCATACATGACCAATAGAAAAACCATAGCCTTGACTAGATGGACCTTGGTTGGCAAAGTGATGTCTCTGCTTTTTAATATGCTGTCTAGGTTGGTCTATAAAGGGACCTAATTTAGAATTAAGAGTCAAGGGATGAAGAAACAATGTTTTAGTTAAGTCATGGAGGGGATGTGGAAGTGGCATACTATGTGTAAAACCTAGAGGCTGAAACCAAATTATTGACTTATAATGGTAACAGTGACATATTGTGACACTCAAGGAAGGAATTAACCCATTCTAATTTTCAGTGAATACTGGTAGCAAAGTTCTTGATATTGCTTGCGGATAACTGGATTTTTCAGAAACCCAGAGCATCTTGCAATAAGAAGAAACTTCTGATCCCCTCTCTTCTACTTTAGGAATCTCCTCAAAAACATGCTAAATATTTATCAAGATTCTGCCTGGGAATCTGGTCACTTTTTCCACTTTTAACAGTTCAACTTTTTCTTTCCATTTCTTGGATTTCTTATTACCTGGATTTCCCTTGCTAGATAACATTTATTTTCTTTGCTCATTGATATATCTCAGCTGTCAAGAACAGTGCCTGCCATAAAGTAACTCCTCAAAGGATATTTGTTGAATGAATTAACTGAGCAAAAATAGACCTCCCTAAACTTTGGTTCATTGGCTCTAGGTCTACTCTCCAAATCAACAAAGAACAAACCTAATATCTCCTATAAGGACAGCCTTACAATCATTTGAAAATACCTCTCATTTTCCAGTTCTTCTCTTAGTTAAGTATTTCCTTTGATGTAGCTTTGAAACTTTCACAGTTTTGATTGTTAATTGGGATCCAATTAGGCCTGGTAATTCAACAAATATGAATATGCTTTTCTATTATCCATCATTGCTCTAATTTTTTTTTACATAAGTATCTTTCTTTCTTTAACCCTTCACATATTTGGAGAAGGAAATGGCAACACACTCCAGTATCCTTGCCTGGAAAATCCCATGGAGAAAGGAGCCTGGCAGGCTACAGTCCATGGGATCACAAGGAGTCAGACACGACTGAGCAACTAACATTTTCATTTCACATTCTTTGTGTTATTGTTCTTGGAAGACATTGTGCTTTTTTTACAAATTGATGGTTTGTGGTAACCCTGGATCAAGAAAGTCTGTTGCATCATTCTTTCAATAACATTTGTTCACTTTGTGTTTCTGTGTCACATTTTGATAATTCTCACAATACTTCAAAACTTCCACCTGCAAAAAGATTATGACTCCCTGAAGGCTCAGATAATAGTTAGCACTTTTAAGGTATGTTCATTGACTTTTTTAGACATAATGCTATTGAACACTTCAGTTCAGTTCAGTTCAGTCGCTCAGTCGTGTCCGACTCTCTGCGACCCCATGAATCACAGCACGCCAGGCCTCCCTGTCCATCACCAACTCCCGGAGCTCACTCAAACTCATGTCCACAGAGTCGGTGATGCCATCCAGGCATCTCATCCTCTGTCGTCCCCTTCTCCTTCCGCCCCTAATCCTTCCCAGCATCAGAGTCTTTTCCAGTGAGTCAACTCGTCGCATGAGGTGGCCAAAGTATTGGAGTTTCAGCTTTAGCATCAGTCCTTCCAATGAACACCCAGGATTGATCTCCTTTAGAATGGACTGGTTGGATCACCTTGCGGTATAAGGGACTCTCAAGAGTCTTCTCCAACACCACAGTTCAAAAGCATCGATTCTTCAGCGATCAGCTTTCTTCACAGTCCAACTCTCACATCCATATATGACCACAGGAAAAACCATTGCCTTGACTAGACGAACCTTTGTTGGCAAAGTAATGTCTCTGCTTTTTAATATACTATCAAGGTTGGTCATAACTTTCCTTCCAAGGAGCAAGCGTCTTTTAATTTCATGGCTGCAATCAGCATCTGCAGTGATTTTGGAGCCCAAAAAAATAAAGTCTGACACTGTTTCCACTGTTTTTCCATCTATTTCCCATGAAGTGATGGGACCAGATGCCATGATCTTTGTTTTCTGAATGTTGAGCTTCAAGCCAAGCTTTTCACTCTCCTCTTTCACTTTCATCAAGAGGCTTTTAAGTTCCTCTTCACTTTCTTCCATAAGGGTAGTGTCAAAAAAGATCTTCACGACCAAGATAGTCACGATAACGTGATCACTGACCTAGAGCCAGACATCTTGGAATGTGAAGTCAAGTGGGCCTTAGAAAGCATCACTACGAACAAAGCTAGTGGAGGTGATGGAATTCCAGTTGAGCTATTTCAAGTCTTGAAAGATGATTCTGTGAAAGTGCTGCACTCAGTATGCCAGCAGATTTGGAAAACTCAGCAGTGGCCACAGGACTGGAAGAGGTCAGTCTTCATTCCAATCCCAAAGAAAAGCAATGCCAAAGAATGCTCAAACTACCACACAATTGCACTCATCTCACACGCTAGTAAAGTCACGCTCAAAATTCTCCAAGCCAGGCTTCAGCAGTATGTGAACCGTGAACTCCCAGATGTTCAAGCAGGTTTTAGAAAAGGCAGAGGCACCAGAGATCAAATTGCCAACATCCGCTGGATCATGGAGAAAGCAAGAGAGTTCCAAAAAAACATCTATTTCTGCTTCATTGACTATGCCAAAGCCTTTGACTGTGTCGATCACAATAAACTGTGGAGCATTCTGAAAGAGATGGGAATACCAGACCACCTGACCTGCCTCTTGAGAAACTGTATGCAGGTCAGGAAGCAACAGTTAGAACTGGACATGGAACAACAGACTGGTTCCAAATAGGAAAAGGAGTATGTCAAGGTTGTATATTGTCACCTTGCTTATTTAACTTATATGCAGAGTACATCATGAGGAATGCTGGGCTGGAAGAAGCACAAGCTGGAATCAAGATTGCTGGGAGAAATATCAATAACCTCAGATATGCAGATGACATTGAACACTTAATAGACTACAATATAGTGTCAACATAGCTTTTACATGCACTGGGAAACCAAAAATTCATCTGACTCATTTTATCGCAGTATTCACTTTATTGTGGTAGTCTGGAACTGAACCGGCAATATCTTCAAAGTATGCCTGTGTACACAGAGGTATGGTTGTATATATAAGGCTGAGAAGTCCCAAGATCTGCAGTTGGCAAGCTGGAGATCCTGAAGAATAGCTGTGTTTCCAGTAGGAAAATTGACAGTCCTAAGACCCAAGAAGAGCCCGTTTCAGTTCATGTCTGAAGGGCAGAAAAACTGATGTCCCAGCTTAAAGCAGTCAAACAGGAGAAGTTCCATCTTACCTTAGATAGAGGAAAACTTTTTTCCATCTTGATTGGATGCAGGCCACCCACATTAGGAAGGGAAACTTACTTGGTCTGTGATTCAAATGTTGATCTCACCCAAAACACCCTCACAGAAACACCCAAAACACCCTCACAGAAACTCCCAAAACACCCTCACAGAAACACCCAAAACAATGTTTGACCAAATATGTGGGCAACTAAGTGACATGTAAAATAAACCATTGCATTACTTATCACACTATCAGAGAGGAGTGTTCATAAAGAAGCCTTGAGCTAACTTACAGAGAGAGTTCCTCAAAGGGGAGCAGCAAGTTATGGCAGCTTCTGGAAGAAGGGTAAATTATTGGTTCTAGATACAAGCAAGAGAAGAAGAATGTTTTCCCTTTATTGAGTCCACAGAAGTCAGCGGAGCTAATAGCTCTGATTGGAGGAGATGGGACAGGTTAGAATCAGGAAAATTCCACATGCACTAATAATTTGCTTAAAATAATTATTTCAACAATCACCTCACAATTTTGTTCTAAAAAGGCCAATGAAAGCAGAACCCAAAACTTGTAAGACCACTCTCAAATATTCAGGGGGACTTTGAAGTAGACCTGAAACAACTCAATCCAAGGGTGATGCTGCAGCCCATCTCCTCCTGGCTTCAGGATTAAACATGATAAGAAGAGACTGACTCTTAATCATGAGTGCCTACTGCAGCAGAACTGGAAGTTGGGAATGGAGCTAACAAAACATGTAGTCAGTTTTTTAATGTTGGGGCTCAATCCTGGATAAACTTACCACATGGTAAAATGTAAACAATCACTGTCTTACTTTAGCTGTTACATATAAAAAGTGTTTACAACCTCTAGGATGAAACAAACAAAATAGGAGCATAATTCCATATCCACTGTAATTAAATATACAATTTTTATAATAAAATCTTATGAGGCATATAAAGAAGTTAGATAAAAATATCAGTCATCAAAAAATTCAACAAACACTGACCCACTGATGAACCAGATGTTGCCATAAGAAGACAGAGTTGTGTTTTTTTTAATTGTAATCCGTCTTGAAGACAGAGTTTTTTTTTTTTTTTTTAATTGTAATCAGTCTTGAGAATATATAAGGAAAAGATAAAGGGAGTAAATGAACAGGCAAAGAATCCCAGGAGACATTTGGAAACTATGAAAAAGAGCCAAGATAGAAATTTTAGAGCTAGAAAACACAGTAGCTAAAATTTTAAAAAATTATGTTATATGGCTGAAAAGGAAATTTCAAGGTCCATATGGTTTTACTGACAAAAAATTCCACTAAATATTTAAAAGAGAAATAACCCTAATTCTAGACAATCTCTTTCAAACAATAGCAGGGAAATATCAACAAATATGCTAACAAGGAAAAATCCTTTAAGCTAGGCTTCAACAGTACGTGACCTGAGAATTTCCAAATATAAAAGTTTACCTATATAAATAGTTTAAATGATTAGATCAATTGATGGGAAAAAAAAAACACCACATTCAACAAAATTCAACAGTTATTTATGACAGAAGCTCTCAGAAAGCTAACAACAAAAGGAAACTTCCTCAAACTGCTGAAGAATATCTATAAAAATGTTACAGCTTACACCATACTTAATGATAGAACGAATGCTTTCCCCATCAGATTGGAAAACAGGAAAGGATGTATGCATTCATCACTTCTTTTCAGCACGTTACTGGAAATTTTATCGAGTGGAACAAGGCAAGTAAAGGAAACAAAAGAGAAGACAATTAGAAAAGAAAAACTAAAACTGTCCCAGATTACAGGTGACATGATTTTGCATATAAAAATGTCTCAAAGAATCCACCAAAAAAAGTTCTAATAATAAGTAGTGAGTACATTCAGCATGGTGACAGGGCACATCAAGCATATTTCTTTCTTTTCTTTTTTCTAGCTTGCTATTGACTTTAAAATCAAGTTTTTCTAGCATTTTACTCCATGATGACAATATATAAATTCATTTTTTTCAATTTAGTTTTAAAAAATTTATTTCACTGTAAGAACACTTAACATGAGATCTGCCTTCTTAGTTTTTTAAGTGTAAAATACTGTCTTTTGTTGTTGACTGTGGGCACAATGCTATACAGCAAATATCAAGTTATTCATCTTCCTTAGCTGAAACCCAGTGTGCATTGATTGGTAACTCCCCATTTCTCTCTCTTCGAGCCCAACAACCAGCAATTCTACTCTTTGTTTCTAAACTGACTAGTGTGGACTTCGTGAAATTGTGTTGTATTTGGTTTATTTCAGAATGGGGTCCTCAATGTTCTACCATATTGTTGAATACTGCAGAATCCTCTTCCTTTTTAAAGTCAAATGGTATCTCATTGTTTGTACATCTTTTTTATTCATTATCTGCCAATGGACATTAAGGTTGTTTCCACATCTTGACTATTATGAACAGTGCTGCAATTTCTAGAAAAATGCCATTGGGATTTTGATAGGAATTGCATCTATATTTCTGTTGATCATTTTGGGTGGTACATTTTAACAATATTAAGTCTTCTGATCCATAAATATGCAAAATCTTCTTTAACTAGTTTAATCAATATTTTGTAGTTTTAGTACTCAAGGCTTTCACATTCTTAGTTAAGCTTTTTCCTAAGTATTTTAATCTTTTTCATTTTATTATGAAAGGGATTGTTTTCCAAGTTTCCTTTTTAGATAGTTTATTGTGAGTGTATAAATCAAACATTTCTTTATACAAATATTAACAATAAGAAAGTGAACATTTAAAACACAGTACAATTTTCAATAGTCCTAACCAAATAAAATACTCACATGTAAATATAATAAAATGCATATAAAATACATATATTGAAAACTACAAAACACTAAATAAGGAAATAAAACTTAAATAAATGGAGAAACATACTGTGATTATGGCTGGAATATATACAGTAGAGCTGTCAATTTTCTCCTAGTTGATATAAAACTTCTTTAAAAATTCCAGCAAGATATTCAAGATAAAGAAAAGCTGATCCTAAAATGTATATCAAAGAAACTATAATAGCTGAAAACAATTTAAAAAAAAAGAATAAAGTTGGAGGATTCCTGTTATATGATTATAATACTTCTTATATAGTTAAGCAATTAAAATAGTATAATTTTGTAGAGAGTTAGACATATAGATCAATAGAACAGGATAAAGTCTGAAGTAGACTTGCATGAATATGGCCAACAGATTTTGAAAAAGTTGCAAAAACAACTCAGTGGCAAAAAAATTGTGTATAACAATTATTCATAGATAAGAAACATGAACCTTCATGATAACATGTACCTCATAAAAAATTAACATATAAAGATTACAAATCAAGCCAAAAATGTTAAACTACAAAATATATTAGATGGACTAAATATCAGAATGAGCACTGCAGAAGAAAGGATCAATGAACTTGATGGCAGTTCCGTTTTTAAATTAGCCAAAATGAAGCTCAAAGGGGAAAGACTGGAATAAAAATGGAATAGAATGTCAACACTTTGAGAGAATATCAAGCAATACAATAATACATAATTAGAGTCCCCCAAAAAGAATGAGACAGAATAATATCTGAAAAAAATCAATATGCTTTTTTTTATATAATAACACTTCAAATTTGATGAAAATCACGAATCTTACATAGTAGAACTACTAAATCCCAAGCAGGAAAAAATACTAAGAAGTACACTTATTCACAGTATATTGAAACTACTGAAAAACAAAGAAGACAAAATTTTAACAAAGAATAAAAAGTTATAAATGACTTGGGGGTAGAGAGTTGGGATATCACATATGGGCAAACAATAAGATTAATAGTTAATTCATAATGCAATCACGCTCTGGAATTATATAGATCATAAATAAATGGCTATCTTGATCAAATTTTATGTTTTCAGTCATTTTGGTTACCTTCTGTGAATTACCTGTTTATATACTTGGCACATATTTAGAGGAGTAGTTGTCTTTTGAACTGTGGTGTTAGAGAAAACTCTTGAGAGTCCCTTGGACAGCAAGGAGATCCAACCTGTCTATTCTAAAGGAAATCAGTCTTGAATATTCATTGGAAGGACTGATGCTGAAGCTGAAACTCCAATACTTTGGCAACCTGATTCGAAGAACTGACTCATTGGAAAAGACCCTGATGCTGTGAAAGACTGAAGGTGGGAGGAGAAGGGGACAACAGAGGATGAGATGGTTGGATGGTATCACCAACTCGATGGACATGAGTTTGAGTAATCTTTAGGAGCTGGTGATGGCTCAGAGGTAAAGCGTCTGCCTCCAATGCGGGAGACCCGGGTTCGATCTCTGGGTCGGGAAGATCCCCTGGAGAAGGAAATGGTAACCCACTCCAGTATTCTTGCCTGGAGAATCCCATGGATGGAGAAGCCTGGTAGGCTACAGTTCACGGGGTCGCAAAGAGTCGGACACCACTGAGCGACGGAACGGAATGGATGGACAGAGAAGCCTGGCGTGCTGCAGTCCAAGGGGTCGCAAAGAGTTGGACATGACAGAGCAACTGAACTGAACTGTCTTTTTCTTATTGATTTATAAGAATTCTTCATATGTTGTAGATACTAAAGTTATTCAGTTATATGTTTGATTATTAATTCTAGTTCATGGTTTGTCTTTTAATTTTGTGTGTATGTGTGTGTTTTGTTCCTATACAAGTACTTACTTTTCAAAAAACTTTGTTGAAACACTCTCTATGTGAAAATATTGAACAGAGCATGTATAAGCAGCACCCCAGAGGCTTCATTCTCCTGAATCATGGCCTTCCCTCAAAGGTAACCCCTATGCATATTTCTAACACAGTTAGTTGTATCTATCTTCTGCACTTCATTTAAATGGAGTAGTGCAGAACATATTGCTCTCCTTTGACTTATTTTTCTCAACACATCAGTGCAATGTCTCTGTGTTTTGTTTGAAGTAATATCTTGTTTCTTCTCATCACTATATAATACTTTATTCTTTGACCATACCACAGATAATTTATCCCTTCTAATATTAATGGGCATGGCTTTTGCTTAATTCAAATAGTTTTTCTAAGAACAGTCTTGTGTATATTTTTAAAGAACATGTCAAAGATGAACATCTCTATTTAACATGGTCTACCAGTGGAATTGCTGATGACAAGATATTCATGTATCATCTTTAGTAGATAGTTCTTTTTCACGACACAGTATTCCATATTTTTGTATCAAGTTGCATTCCCACCAGCAATGCAAAAAAGTTCCTACTGCTCCACAGGCTTGCTGCTGTTTTGTACTGGCAGTTGTTTTTATTTGCACCATTATGGCATATATACTCATGGTGACTTTAATATGTATTTTCCCCATGGCTAATGAAGTTGAACATCTTCTCCATGTTTATTGTAATGAGAATTCCCTCATTTGCAAAGGGCCTGTTCAAATATTTAGCCATTTGAGAGAGGAGTTGCCTCTCTTCCTTTCTATTTTTGAGAGTTCTTTAATATATTTTAGACATGAGTTCTTTAAAAGATGTGTATTTCTGAAATATACATGCCTCCTACTCACTTGGTCTTCTTTCACTTGATTCTTTGCTATTGCAATGCTATTTAAATCATAGCATCTTTTTTTTAACTCAATGAATTTTTTGGTGTACTGCTATATTTTATATTTTCTATATATTTTGAATCATATAAAATTATCTTTTAAAAGTTGAGCATAACACATAGGCAGATAAACACATGGAAATATTTAACTCAAATTTTCACACACTGAACACATCCATGGGCTCAGATCCCAGATTAAAATAGAATATTGTGAGTAAATTGCATCTCCTTTGCACTCCCTCCTACTTACAGGCTTCACTGATAAGACTTCTCAATCCATGAAGTATTTCTTTGTGTGTTTTTGAGTGCAATATAAATACACGTTTTAAATTTTTCAATGTTTTTTTTTTTAATTTTCTGGGGGGTTAGGGGCATAACCTTATTTCCTTTTTTCAATAATAGGTTTTGTTGTCTATATCAATTATTTCATTGTTAGGTGGAATTTTCTTGTATGAATTCCATAATTTATATATGTTCATTCTAGATTTGATGGGAACTTTGATAATTTACATGTTGTAGCTATTGCAGGATAGTCTGACTGTGAACAATTAGTCTCTTTTACTAATCTATACTGCGCAATTTCAGGAGACATTTGAGAAAGCCAATAAGATAAGAACTACAAAGCTCACTTACATACTTTTAAGCTAAACAAATGTTATCACTTTGAACCATTGAATTTCAGGACAGTTTGAAATGCATAAATATTGTCACATATATATGCAAAAAGGCAAAATGGTTTTCTGAAGAGGCCTTACAAACAGCTGTGAAAAGGAGAAGCAAAAGGCAAAGGAGAAAAGGAAAAATATACCCGTTTGAATGAAGAGTTCCAAAGAATAGCAAGGAGACATAAGAAAGCCTTCCTCAGTGATCAGTGCAAAGAAATGGAGAAAAACAATAGAATGGGAAAGAATACAGATCTCTTCAAGAAAATTGGAGATACCAAGGGAACATTTCATGCAAAGATGGGCTCAGTAAAGGACAGAAATCGTATGGACCTAACAGAAGCAGAATATATTAAGAAGAGGTGGTAAGAATACCCAGGAGGAGGAGGAGGGAGGGAAGTCTCTCAGTCGTGTCTGACTCTTTGCGACCCCACGGACTGTAGCCTACCAGGCTCCTCGGTCCATGGAAATCTCGGGGCAAGAATACTGGAGTGGGTTGCCATTTCCTTCTCCAGGGGATATTCACAACCCAGGGGTTGAACCCAGGTCTCCTGCATTGTAGGCAGACGCTTTACCATCTGAGCTACCAGGGAAGAATAGACAGAGAGCTATACAAAAAAGATCTTCATGACCCAGATAATCATGATAGTGTGATCACTCACCTAGAGCCAGACATCCTGGAATGTGTAGTCAAGTGGGCCTTAGGAAGCATCACTACAAATAAAGCTAGTGGAGGTGATGGAGTTCCAGTTGAGCTATTTCAAATCCTGGAAGATGATGCTGTGAAAGTTCTGCACTCAATATACCAGCAAATTTGGAAAACCCATCAGTGGCTCCAGGACTGGAAAAGGTCAGTTTTCATTCCAATCCCAAAGAAAGGCAATGCCAAAGAATGCTCAAACTACCACACGATTGAACACATTTCACATGCTAGCAAAGTAATGCTCAAAATTCTCCAAGCCAGGCTTCAACAGTACATGAACTGTGAACTTCAAGATATTCAAGTTGGATTTAGAAAAGGCAGAGAAACCAGAGATCAAATTGCCAACATATATTGGATCACTGAAAAAGCAAGATAGTTCCAGAAAAACATCTATTTCTGTTTCATTGACTATGCCGAAGCCTTTGCCTGTGTGGATCACAACAAACTGCAAAATTCTGAAAGAGATGGGAATACCAGACCACCTAATCTACCTCTTGAGAAATCTGTATGCAGGTCAAGAAGCAACAGTTAGAACTGGACATGGAACAACAGACTGGTTCCAAATTAGGAAAGCAGTATGTCAAGACAGTATATTGTTACCCTGCTTATTTAACTTATATGCAGCCTACATCATGAGAAATGCTGGGCTGGATGAAGCACAAGCTGGAATCAAGATTGCTGGGAGAAATATCAATAACCTCAGATATGCAGATGACACCACCCTTATGGCAGAAAGTATCTACTACTGTGGCCAGGAATCCCTTAGAAGAAATGGAGTAGCCATCATGGTCAACAAAAGAGTCCGATATGCAGTACTTGGATGCAATTTTAAAAATGACAGAATGATTTCTGTTCGTTTCCAAGGCAAACCATTCAATATTACAGTAATCGAAGCCTATCCCCAACCAGTAACGCTGAAGAAGCCAAAGTTGAACGGTTCTATGAAGACCTACAAGAACTTTTAGAACTAAAACCCAAAATAGATGTCCTTTTCATTATAGGGGACTAAAATGCAAAAGTAGGAAGTCAAGAAACACCTGGAATAACAGGCAAATTTGGCCTTGGAGCACGGAATGAAGCAGGGCAAAGGCTAATAGAGTTTTGCCAAGAGAACGCACTGGTCATAGCAAACACCCTCTTTCAACAACACAAGAGAAGACTCTACACATGGACATCACCAGATGGTCAACACTGAAATCAGACTGATTATATTCTTTGCAGCCAAAGATGGAGAAGCTGTATACAGTTAGCAAAAACAAGACCAGGAGCTGACTGTGGCTCAGATCATGAACTCCTTATTGCCAAATTCAGACTTAAATTGAAGAAAGTAGGGAAAACCACTAGACCATTCAGATATGACCTAAATCAAATCCCTTATGATTATACAGTGGAAGTGAGAAATAGATTTAAGGGTCTAGATCTGATAGATAGAGTGCCTGATGAACTCTGGATGGAGGTTCGTGACATTGTACAGGAGACAGGGACCAAGACCATCCCCATGGAAAAGAAATGCAAAAAAGCAAAATGGCTGTCTGAGGAGGCCTTACAAATAGCTATGAAAAGAAGAGAAGCGAAAAGCAAAGGAGAAAAGGAAAGATATAAGCATCTGAATGCAGAGTTCCAAAGAATAGCAAGGAGAGATAAGAAAGCCATCCTCAGTGATCTGTGCAAAGAAATAGAGGAAAGCAACAGAATAGGAAAGACAAGAAATCTCTTCAAGAAAATTAGAGATACCAAGGGAACATTTCATGCAAAGATGGGCTCGATAAAGGACAGAAACGGTGTGGACATAACAGAAGCAGAAGATATTAAGAAGAGATGGAAAGAATACACAGAAGAACTGTACAAAAAAGATCTTCATGACCAAGATAATCATGATGGAGTGATCACTGACCTAGAGCCAGACATCTTGGAATGTGAAGTCAAGTGGGCCTTAGAAAGCATCACTACAAACAAAGC
Source organism: Moschus berezovskii (assembly GCF_049115385.1). NCBI lineage: Eukaryota > Metazoa > Chordata > Mammalia > Artiodactyla > Moschidae > Moschus > Moschus berezovskii. The sequence goes on from NC_142479.1 coordinate 18,470,184, forward strand.
TAGTGGAGGTGATGGGATTCCAGTTGAGCTATTTCTAATCCTGAAAGATGATGCTGTGAAAGTGCTGAGCTCAATATGCCAGCAAATTTGGAAAACTCAGCAGTGGCCACAGGACTGGAAGAGGTCAGTCTTCATTCCAATCCCAAAGAAAGGCAATGCCAAAGAATGCTCCACAATTGCATTCATCTCACACGCTAGTAAAGTCATGCTCAAAATTCTCCAAGCCAGGCTTCAGCAGTACGTGAACCGTGAACTTCCAGATGTTCAAGCAGGTTTTCGAAAAGGCAGAGGCACCAGAGATCAAATTGCCAACATCCGCTGGATCATGGAGAAAGCAAGAGAGTTCTAGAAAAACATCTATTTCTGCTTCATTGACTATGCCAAAGCCTTTGACTGTGTGGATCACAGTACTGTGGAACATTCTTCAAGAGATGGGAATACCAGACCACCTGACCTGCCTCTTGAGAAACCTGTATGCAGGTCAGGAAGCAACAGTTAGAACTGGACATGGAATAACAGACTGGTTCCAAATAGGAAAAGGAGTACGTCAAGGTTGCATTCTTGGGTTACCCTTAATTGATGATATATAAAATTTCCTTTTATATAGCACTGAATTCAAATGGTTCATATTTTGATTAAGGTTTTTCCTCTATCTTAATTAGGGATGTTGGCTTTTAAATTCTCTCCTTTTTGCAAGATTCTTATTAAGCTTTAATATCAAATTTTGCCAGTAAATAAATTGACAAGATAATTTTCCATTCACCCTATCGTTAAATATTTTCTCCCCCTAAATTCTGGCAGAGAGTATGAGAAATTGTTGCTATTCTTTCTTTAAAACTTAGGGAAAATTCATGGGTAAAATCTTTTAGGCCTTGAAATTATATAATGGAAAGGATTCAAATTCTAGATTTAATTTATATAATACTTATGGGTTTGTTTATATCTTTTCTTTTGTATTATTTCAGTACGCCAAATTCCCTTATTGGCAATTACAGAACTTCAAAAAATGTTAGTTTCACTAAAATTTTCAAATATATTCGTGTGAAATTGCTAATAATATACCTTAAATATCCATTAATAGATACAAAATCTGTAGTGATGTCCTCATTTTAATATCTCGATTAGGGGATTTTTTTTATCTTTGTTTTTGGTCAGCTTTGCTAGAAGTCTTAATTTTCTTAGTTCTAAGAATCATTTTTAGTTTTCTAAATTTATACTAGTAAATTTATTTTCCATTTTATTAATTTTTCCAAATTATGATTTTCTTCACTCTTGGGATTAATTATTTTTTTCAGTTTCTTGGATTTGGATACTTAGGTAATTGATTTCCAGCCCATCATAATTTCTAACATATGCACCTTGACTTTAAATTTCACCCTTAGCATAGCTTTAGCTATATTTCACAAGTTTGATGTCTGTGCTTTCATTATTATTCAGTTCAGAATGCTTTCCAATATTCCTTGTTATTTCTTCTTTGACATTTGGATTATTTAGATACTTATTGCTTATTTTTCAATGAGTGAGAATTTTCTAGTGATGTTTGTTGTTAATTTTTTTGCTTCATTTCACTGTGGTTGGAGAACATGTCCTGAATGATTTATCTATCCTTGTTCTATGTTCTAAGCCGGGAATAGTGTCAGAGTACAAAATTACCACGCCATCTTGGTTGATTTTCAGATTTTGAGATATTGGCATCTTGTGGCTTTCCAAGTTACCTGCGAGTCAGGAAGAAAAATAAATAAAACAAGCTAATTATATTCTACTCTCCTACCCTATTTCACTTTATTTAGAACAGTTTCACTTTGGCTTATTTATTAGGTGTTATTTCTAAAGCTTTTTGTTTAAAAAAGAATTTGGCTATTTGTAATCCTCTGAATTTGAATATACTGCAGTTCTTCTAATTTTGAAATACCATTATTCTTTGTATTTTGCTATTATCAAAACCTCAAATCACCTTGTAAAGTCAGTATGATCTTATCTGTTTAACATGGCACTCTAGTCTTCACAAATTATGTCCATTAAATTAGTCCAGTATCATTACTATTATTTAATTTACATATATGATCTATGTGTGAATGACCAAAAAGGCCTCTGCTAAATTTTGTAAAAATCAAGAGTCCGACTAATCAATAGACTATTAATTAGTCTAAAACTATAATTGAAGTTCTAAAAGATTTTAAACCCATTCAAGGAATCAACAATGTACAAATTAAATCAATAGTGATAAATGATTTTATCAGAATGGCATAGATTATTTTATACACTTTTGGTTGGAATCTATATTGAAAAATATTTTGTTCAAGGAAAAAGCTGGACTAAATTCAGATGTCACAAACTTAAATACCTGCAGGAGACAAGAAAGGGAAATCACATTGACCTAATCTTCCCCGTGGTAGCAATCAGCTGTAAAAGCCTTATGCAAAGTTTCTGAGGGCATTATTAAGAAAAGTGGATTGAGCAAAGATAAGTTTCAAATATAAAGGAAATGATTAGATATATTCAAACATGAAACACTTTAGCATCCAGCAATCCTTCTTATCACTAACACACACATATGCTTGGTAACAAATTCAACAAATAAAAAGTATGAAGCAAAAAACAAATTAAATTAAAAGTGAAAGAGCCCCAGTAAAAATATTAGTGGTATATACTGAATTCTTCTAAAACCAAAACCAATACCAGAAATCATGTAAATTTTACTTACATGACACATTACTCATGAGACAAATATAACAATAAAGATAAAATTGCTTTTAAAATTAAAGAAACAGAGGAGGCAGGAGGAAGCATGATATTGTTCTTTGATAGAGTCAATTAACAGGGTAAAAATGGAAGTTTATTTTAAAAAGTCAAAGACATAATGATTCCAAACACTTAATAGTTTTCATGACATCTTTCATCTGCCTGTCAGAAATATTTGGGAAAATAAGAAATACAGTCACTTTGTATTTTTCCCCTTTCTATTAGAATCAAGTTAAGTGAAGGCTTTTATGCAAAAACATCACATGTTCTTATTCTTTAAAGTTTCAGATCTATTTATTATTCTCTGTATATTAAAAAAAAAACCCTGATATCTAAAATGGTATTTCCCTAATAATAATGGCTATTTCTTGGTGGAAGCTCTAAGATGACAAGGGAACTTTCTTCTTTGAACTATTCTCCATGGCTAAAATTATGATAAGCATGTTATAACTTTATAATAAATGTAACCGAATTTCTTTCTTCAGAAATGTTGTTGTTCAATTGCTCAGTCATTTCCAACTCTTTGCAAGCCCATGGACTGCAGCACGCCAGGGTTCCCTGTCCATCACCAACTCCGGGAGCTTGTTCAAACTCATTGAGTCGGTGATGCCATCCAACCATCTCATCCTCTGTCATTGCCTTCTCCTGCTTTCAATCTTTCCCAGCATCAACGTCTTTTCTAAGGAGTCGACTCTTCACATCAGATGGCCACAGTATTGGAGCTTCAGCTTCAGTATCAGTCCTTCCAATGAATATTCAGGACTGATTTCCTGTAGTATTGACAGGTCTGATCTCCTTGCAGTCCAAGGGACTCTCAGGGATCAGTCCAAGGGACTCTCAGATGTCTTTTCTAACACCACAGTTCAAAAGCATTAATTCTTTGGCCCTCTCACACCCATATTTGGTCCTATATATGGTCCTACTCTCACACCCATATATGCCTACTGGAAAAGTCATAGCTTTCCCTAGATGGACCTTTTTCAGCAAAAGCAAAGTAGTGCTTATGATTTTTTTTTCCCTTCAAAATTAAAATAAGCCAATTATGAAACAAACACATGAATAAAATTGTGTAGTTCATTCCACAGGCTAAGTTGTGACCTAATGACTGTTGAGACTTCTCTCATTCTAAATTCTATCTGGCTGGTCTTAAGTGATTAGAAATGGAAAAACACCTGAGACATGTCTCTGCCCCACAGAGGGCATCCATCCCCTTCCTGCTCTGGCCTTGGGACTGGGCTGTTCTGCCCCTTTCTCATGTCACCAGCTGCCTCTTTTTCCTCTTCTGCCTTTGTGTGTATAGGTTCTTCCCCTGTCCTGGGCCAACTGGAATTTAAATCCTACAACTACACTGTGGGATTAATAGATCGGAAGAGATCTTTCCTCACTAACTACTTCTCCCTTGAAGGAGACCGTATTTATTGCTTTAATTAGAGCACGAATCTGTAGGAGGAAGTGTAAGTCTTCAGCCTTTCTCCTGACAGCATCAAACTGGGGAGGCAACTTGGAAACTCTCTGCTCCAAGAAGTGCCAGCTGGATAATTAGTACTGTACGGCTAACAGTTTTATAAAACGTGGGGGAGGTATGAGAATCAGTGTAAGCATCTTTAACAAATCTTAACTTTCTAAAATGGGTTTCTGAATTTGTTGCAGGTGAAGCATTAGGGAGATCTTTTTCTTAAATATGACAACATATTAATATTCTCTTTGTGTGGAGGGAGAAGCAAGGTGTTGATATTCATCTAACCTGCAGCAAATGTCAGTGAATGGCTGAGTTAGCTTTCTTTCTGTATTGAAAGGAAAGAATAATTCCCCACAATTATTCCTCCAAGGAGCATTAAATTTGCCAACTGATTAAAGCAAAAAAGACAACGTTTCTTGAGTTTATTTGAGGAATTCAGCAATGTCTCAATGTCATAAGTTTTTAAGCTAACAACTTATTGTGTGTCCAGAGGTGATTACAAAAATTATTAGTAAATGTGTAGGCAGGCATTGTGCTGAGCAGGTCCATTATGCCTCAATATTAGCCTCACTTGAGTCTTTCGCTCACATACAATGCACCTCTGCTTTGTTCAGGAGCAGGGATATAAATCTCTGTTGGTCTCTAGAAGAAGGAATTATTTATAGGCAAATTTAATGACTTTTCATAAAATTTGAACACAATCATTCTTTATTCGTTTGTTCATTCAACAACTGAGCATAGAAGGCCCTCTGTGACAAATATTAGGACTACAGAGATAAACAACAAAGACTACCCCTGCTCTCAGAAGTTGACTTTCTAAAGCAGGGGTTAGCAAACATTTTTAAAAGCAATAGATAATAAATGTTTTTGATTTTGCAAGACCTACTGTATCTGTCAACACTACTAGACACTTCTGTTGTAATGTGAAAACAGCCACGGGCATGTTAGTTGGTCAGTTGAATCTGACACTTTGCAACCCCATGGACTGTCAATCAGTTCAGTTCAGTTCAGTCACTCAGTCATGTCCGACTCTTTGCGACCCCATGAATCACAGCACGCCAGGCCTCCCTGTCCATCACCAACTCCCGGAGTTCACTCAAACCCATGTCCATCGAGTCGGTGATGCCATCAAGCCATCTCATTCTCTGTCGTCCCCGTCTCCTCCTGCCCCCAATCCCTCCCAGCATCAGAGTCTTTTCCAGTGAGTCAACCCTTCGCATGAGGTGGCCAAAGTATTGCAGTTTCAGCTTAAGCATCAGTCCCTCCAATGAATACCCAGGACTGATTTTCCTTAGAATGGACTGGTTGGATCTCCTTGCAGTCCAAGGGACTCTCAAGAGTCTTCTACAACACCACAGTTCAAAAGCATCATATCTTTGGCGATCAGCTTTCTTCACAGTCCAACTCTCACATCCATACATGACCACTGGAAAAACCATAGCCTTGATGAGACAGACCTTTGTTGGCAAAGTAATGTCTCTGCTTTTAAATATGCTATCTAAGTTGGTCGTAATTTTCCTTCCAAGGAGTAAGCATCTTTTAATTTCATGGCTGCAATCAGTATCCGCAGTGATTTTGGAGCCCAAAAAAATAAAGTCTGACACGGTTTCCACTGTTCCCCCATCTATTTCCCATGAAGTGATGGGACCATATGCCATGGTGTTTGTTTTCTGAATGTTGAACTTTAAGCCAACTTTTCCACTCGCCTCTCTCACTTTCATCAAGAGGCTTTTTAGTTCCTCTTCACTTTCTGCCATAAGGGTGGTGTCATCTGCATATCTGAGGTTATTGATATTTCTCCCGGCAATCTTGATTCCAGCTTGTGCTTCTTCCAGCCCAGCGTTCCTCATGATGTACTCTGCATATAAGTTAAATAAGCAGGGTGACAATATACAGCCTTTACATACTCCTTTTCCTATTTGGAACCAGTCTGTTGTTCCATGTCCAGTTCTAACTGTTGATCCTCACCTGCATACAGGTTTCTCAAGAGGCAAGCCAGATGGTCTGGTATTCCCATTTCTTTCAGAATTTTCCACAGTTTATTGTGATCCACACAGTCAAAGGCTTTGGCACAGTCTATGAAGCAGAAATAGATGTTTTTCTGGAACTCTCTTTCTTTTTCCATGATCCAGCAGTTGTTGGCAATCTGATCTCTGGTTCCTCTGCCTTTTCTAAAACCAGTTTGAACATCTGGAAGTTCACTTTTCATGTATTGCTGAAGCCTGGCTTGGAGAATTTTTAGCATAACTTCACTAGCATGTGAGATGAGTGCTGTAGCCTGGATGTTACAGTTGGACACAACTGAGCAACTGAGCACAAACACAGAACCTTCACAGAGTATTTGCTTCCTCTACAGGACATTCCCAAGAGGTAACGAGCCACTGTTTGAGCACCTTCAATGGCAGGATGGCAATTTCCAAAGGCACCCTATTTTACTGGACAGAGATATTTTAATTAAATTTGTACTTCTATTAAGTACAAATATTCATATATATGTAATAAAGACTCTGAGTCCCAGTAAATTTAGCTCAACTAGTATTCCTAGTCTGTCCTCTTTGGTAGGCCTCAGGAAATAAATAAAAGCAACTTTTCTATGTGGTTTAATTTACAGACAACTATCCCATCATTTGCAAATCTTTGTATTAATTATATTGTTTGCTCATTTTGGGTCCAATAGCTTGGTTCTTCTAATTAGAAGGTTAAAAAGCGTGTGGTTTGGGGTTTCTTTCTGATTTCTTCATATATTCAATATTAGCTCTTTTGTTTCTAGAACAGAGAATATTAAAAAGAAGATAGGGAGAAGAAAACTAGACTGTTTCCTTCTAAAGTGGCAACCCAAAACATATTTGCATAGTAATAACAATATGTGCCTGTGTGCCCCATTAAAATCAATCTGTTTATGTGATAAGGCTTTAGCTTAGTTTTGTCTTGAGAAAAAGTGCTAATCCTAAAAGGGTGCTAATCTTCTTGGCCCATTATCTCTTTTGCCCAAATTCTCCAGTCCAGGCTTCAGCAGTACGTGAACCGTGAACTTCCAGATGTTCAATCTGTATTTAGAAAAGGCAGAGGAACCAGAGATCAAATTGCCAACATCCTCTGGATCATTGAAAAAGCAAAAGAGTTCCAGAAAAACATCCACTTCTGCTTTATTGACTATGTAAAAGCTTTGGACTATGTGCATCACAACACACTGTACAAAATTCTGAAAGAGATGGGAATACCAGACCACCTGACATGCCTCCTGAGAAACCTGCATGCAGGTCAAGAATCATCAGTTAGAACTGGACATGGAACAACAGATTGGTTCCAAATTGGGAAAAGAGTACGTCAAGGCAGTATACTGTTACTCTGCTTATTTAACTTATATGTTGAGTACATGATGAAAAATGCCAAGTGGGATGAAGCCCAAGCTAGAATCAAGATTGCTGGGAGAAACATTAATAACCTCAGATACGCAGATGACACTACCCTGATGGCAGAAAGTGAAGAAGAACTAAAGAGCCTCTTGAAAGTGAAAGAGGAGAGTGAAAAAAATTGGCTTAAAACTCAACATTCAAAATACTAAGGTCATGGCATCTGGTCCCATCACTTCATGGAAAACAGATGGGGAGACAATGGAAACAGTCACAAATTTTATTATCTTGGGCTCCAAAATCACTGCAGATGATGATTACATCCATGAAATTAAAACACACTTGCTCCTTGAAAGAAAAGTTATGACCAACCTAGGCAGCATATTAAAAAGTAGAGATGCTACATTCCTGACGAAGGTCCATCTACCCAAAGATGTGCTTTTTCCAGTAGTCATGATCAAATTGCCAACATCCGCTGGATCATGGAGAAAGTAAGAGAGTTCCGAAAAACATCTATTTCTGCTTCATTGACTATGCCAAAGCCTTTGACTGTGTGGATCACAATAAACTGTGGAAAATTCTGAAAGGGATGGGAATACCAGACCACCTGACCTGCCTCTTGAGAAACCTGTATGTAGGTCAGGAAGCAACAGTCAGAACTGGACATGGAACAACAGACTGGTTCCAAATAGGAAAAGGAGTACCTCAAGGTTGTATATTGTCACCTGCTTATTTAACTTCTCTGCAGAGTACATCATGAGGAACGCTGGGCTGGAAGAAGCACAAGCTGGAAATCAAGATTGCCGGGAGAAAAATCAATAATCTCAGATATGCAGATGACACCACCCTTATTGCAGAAAGTGAAGAGGAACTAAAAATCCTCTTGATGAAAGTGAAAGAGGAGAGTGAAAAGGTTGGCTTGAAACTCAACATTCAGAAAACAAAAATCATGGCATCTGGTCCCATCTCTTCATGGGAAATAAATGGGAAAGCAGTGAAAACAGTGTCAGACTTTATTTTTTTTGGCTCTAAAATCACTGCAGATGCTGATTGCAGCCATGAAATTAAAAGACGCTTACTCCTTGGAAGGAAAGTTATGACCAACCTAGATAGCATATTAAAAATCAGAGACATTACTTTGCCAACAAAGGTCCATCTAGTCAAGGCTATGGTTTTTCCAATGGTCATGTATGGATGTGAGAGTCAGACTGTGAAGAAAGCTGATCACCGAAGAATTGATGCTTTTGAACTGTGGTGCTGGAGAAGACTCTTGAGAGTCCCTTGGACTGCAAGGAGATCCAACCAGTCCATTCTAAAGGAGATCAATCCTTGGTGTTCATTGGAGGGACTGATGCTAAAGCTGAAACTGCAATACTTTGGCCACCTCATGCGACGAGTTGACTCACTGGAAAAGACTCTGATTCTGGGAGGGATTGGGGGCAGGTGAAGAAGGGGACGACAGAGAATGAGATGGCTGGATGGCATCACTGACTCGATGGACATGAGTTTGAGTGAACTCCGGGAGTTGGTGATGGACAGGGAGGCCTGGCGTGCTGTGATTCATGGAGTCGCAAAGAGTCGGACACGACTGGGCGACTGAACTAAACTGATGTATGGATGTTAGAGTTCGACTGTAAAGAAAGCTGAGCACCGAGCAATTGATGCTTTTGAACTGTGGTGTTGGAGAAGACTCTTGGGAGTCCCTTGGACTGCAAGGAGATCAAACCAATCAATTCTCATGGAAATCAATCCTGAATATTCATTGGAAGGACTGATGCTTAAGCTGAAACTCCAATACTTTGGCCACCTGATGTGAAGAACTGACTCATTGGAAAAGACCCTGATGCTGGGAAAGATTGAAGGCAGGAGGAGAAGGGGATGACAGAGGATGAGTTGGTTGGAGGGCATCACCAACTCTATGGACATGAGTTTGAGCAAGCTCCAGGAGTTGGTGATGGAAAGGAAGGCCTGGTGTTCTACAGTCCATATGGTTGCAAAGAGTGAAACACAACTGAATGACTAAAGTGAACTGAAATGATCTTCTTTGCAAAATAAATATTGCCAGAGCTAGCATTATAATCTTTTTTGTGTTCTTTTATCTTTATTCAAATACAAGGCAATTGGCAAAATTCAGCTTAATAACAGAAATGCACTCAAATGGACAAAAATACTAGGGTATAATCCCTGGTGTGTGTATATAATTCCATTTATAGCACTATATCATAGCCACTGGATATCACACTATACTAGGAACATAAGAGATTTTGGAGTCAGAACATAGCAAAGAACAGCTTCATTAAGCAATATTTAGATTACTTCAAGAAGTTACATCTCAGAATAAATTTTTACAATATTTTTAAATTAAGTTTTATTCAAATATGCTTGCGTGTGTGCTGGTTGCATCTGTCTCTTTGCGATCCTATGAACTGTAGCCTGTCAGGCTCCTCTGTCTATGGGATTCCCCATGGGTTGCCATGCCCTCCTCAGGGGATCTTCCTGACCCAGGGATCAGATCCACATCTCTTATGTCTCCTGCATTGTCAAGTGGGTTCTTTACCACTAGTGCTACCTAGGAAGCCCTTTTTGAGTATAGTTGCTTTACAGTGTTGTATTAGTTACTATTCTATAGGAAAATGAATCAGCCATACATATACATAGATCCCCTCCCTTTTGGATTTCCTTCCCATTCAGGTCACTATAGAGCATCGAGTTCCCTGTGCTATATAATATGTCCTGATTAGTTATCTATTTTATACATGCTATGAATAGTGTATATGTGTCAGTCTCAGAGCAAATTTAAGTCATAGCTATTCATTTGTAAAATGAAAGTAATAATACTCATTTTACAGTACTGGATAAAAAATGTTGGCAAACTGTTAAAAAGAATGTCTGATCATTTCAGTTCAGTTCAGTTCAGTTCAGTTGCTCAGTCGTGTCTGACTCTGCGACCCCATGGACTGCAGCACGCCAGGCTTCCCTGTCCATCTCCTACTGCCGGAGCTGGCTCAAACTCAAAATGTCTGATACTCAAATATTATTCTATTCTCCTTCCTTTGAGCCTCCTCCAAGTTGCTTCTAAGGTTAGTAATTGGCAAATTAAGGGTGAGAGATGAAAAAAAGTGGGATGAGATAGACACTAAAAAATTTAAAAGGAGCAAATCTCAAAAGGAAATACAAACACATCATCCAAGCAATTCATTCTCTGGTCTCTTTACATGAAAACCTTCTGAACCCCTACAGTAATGAGTATATGATTGTAATATGATTAAATATTTAACTTACAAAGAAAATCCCTTTCTCATTTGGAGGTGGTTATAAGGAAGCAAGCTGGTATGGTCCTCATTTAAAATGTAAATGTTAGTTAAAGCATGTGAGATTATCTCAACATTGGGCTCTGAGACAATTAGATAATAGCTTTTTATAGCACTGTATTGGTACCTTTAGACTGTGTGCTTTGTGAGCGTCACCTTCTTTAATCCTCACAACCAAGCTCAAGGTGTTATTATGTTCATTCACAGATGGAGAAACTGAAATGGTTTAGACCCACCGTGAGTTAGTGGCAGAGTCAGGAATGGATTCCAAGCTGTCTGGCTGTGGTTTACACTGTGTTCTCAAATGCCCTCCTCCCCTCTCCACTGCTCTCATCCTTCTTCTCTATTTTATTGGGAGAAAAAGTGAGACAGCACTTTCAACCTGATGAACAGAAGTCTTAAATCCAAGCCTCTAAGGCCCACAGGTGATGTGAGTGAGAGAGGTAGGTCATACTAGTAGGTCCATAGAAAAGGCAATGTATAGGGAATAGCCTATTAAGCGCCAATTAAGTTTTTTCCAACTTTTGGCAAATATTTGCCCCTCTCCTAGACACTGAGACTTCCATGGATAAGAAAATAAAACACTTCTGTCTTTGAGTTGAGTAGTGCCCAGATTCATGTCTACCCAGCAGCTCAGAAGGTAATCGTATTGAGAACTAGGAACTTTGTAGCTCTGATTAAGGTAAGGATGAAGACAAGACCATACAAGATTAAGGTGGGCTCTAAATCCAAAGAGAGTGTCTTCGTGTAGGACAGAATGGGGCACACAGACACGGAGGGAGAAGAGAGCATTGTGAAGACGGGGGCAGAGGTCTGCGCGATGTGTCTGTAATCCAGGATCAGCAAAGACTACTGCAGCCACCATGGGCCAGGTCCTCCCCCACAGATCCCGGACGGAATCCACCCTGCTGACACTTTGATTTAGGCTTCTGACCTCTAGAATGATGAGAGGAAAGTTCTGTTGTTTTAAGTCTCAGGTTTGTGGCAGCTGTCCTAGGAAATATATTCCGCCCTTGCTGATGTGCATTCTAGAAGGGAAAAGAGAAAACATGATATATAAATAAGTACATAATATTACATGGTCCTCAGTGCTTCTTGTTGCAAAAAATCCTGGAGGACTAAACATTTGTAACTAGTCCCTACTCACTAAACCCAAAGTATCTCACAAGAACTACTAAATTTCAGTCCTAGTCTTGTCGTCCCTTCATCTGGTCCCAAAACCAACAGACTCTTATTTTCCTCAGTGAAAACTTCTTGGCACAAAACTGAGCACTCACAGACCTTCTCTGATTTCCTCTTAACTTCTTTAAGCAACACTGGCATTCTACTGAGCAGTCATCTTGAGTTGTTTTCATATCGAAGATTTTAGTGAAGACTCAAGCTAGCAATTTTGGTTGTCTTTCTCCTTCATCTTAGGATGGAAGGGATCTTATGAATCTACTCTACCCCTGTTGTAGAGCAGTGATGATGTGATTGGAAAGGATCATGATTGGCTAGCAATAAAATGGACCTCCCCAGGTGGCGCTAGTGGTAGAGAGCCCACCTGACAATGCAGCATATATGGGTTCGATCCCTGGCTCTAGAAGATCCCCTCAAGTGGGAAATGGCAACCCACTCCAGTATTCTCACCTGGAAAATTTCACGGACAGAGGAGACTGGCAGGCTACAGTCCATGGGGCCACAGAGAGTTGGACATGACTAAGCAGCTAAATGGCAATAAGATTATTGTATGTGATTATTCTATCACATACAAACTGCAAGAACTTAAGTCACCCCACCAATCTAACTCTCAGTTTCCTCATCTGTAAAATGGGAAGGAATTGGAATAAGTGACCCTAAAAGTCCTTTCCAATCTTAGTCTTGTATGCCTTTATGGGTACAACTGCGTGAGAACAAATCAATCAGTTGGATATACTATGGCTTAAAAATACTTAAAACCCAAATCAAGACCAACTTAATCATTCAACTATTATTCAGTACACTAAAGGCCATATCATAACAAATCTTACAAATCAGTAAATGTCTGATTTGTAGCTCATCTAACATGTTTACTTTTTTTCAGCCATGTGAAAGTGTAAAAGTGTTAGTCGCTCAGTTTTGTCTGACTCTTTGCAACCCCATGGACTGTACCCTCCAGGCTTCTCTGCCCATGGGATTGTCCAGGCAAGAATACTGGAGTGAATATCTATTCCCTTCTCCAGGGGATCTTCCCCACCCACAGATCGAACCAAGATCTCTGTAATATGACCTCCTCTATGACATTTATGTCTTACCTCTCCTGTTCAAGACAACCTCTCTCTTCTGTAAACCTTTACCACTTATAGTCATTACTAAGCGTCACTGCTCATGACACTTAGATTTTTCATCTGGACTATAATTTAATAAGAGTCTAGTAATTCTACATTCCATGTCTATGATTTTTCAAGAGAAACAAGAGACCTAGATTTACTTGTAAAATTTTACATTTAAATATTATCAATTAAATCGAGCATTTTCAAAACATCATGTGGCTATGTAACACACTGACAAGGAAAATTTGTCTCATGGGCTGAATTTGAGACCTCTGAAAGAGAGAATCACTGAGAAATGGAAGATTTTATTTTGGGAAATGAGACAGTCTCTGAAACTAGCATCCATCTGAATACCCAACAAATGCCCCCAATTCCCATGTCCAGAACAAACTGGGACTGTCTTCAATATGTGACAACATTCATTTTGAGTCTATTTGCCAAATATTATTTATACTCTCAATAAACTGATAGTCTTATTTAAGAACAAGTTTTTAAAATTTTGCACTAGTACATATCTATTACATATAAATGAAATTGCCCAGCTCCTAAAAACACATGAGAAAGGAAGAGTACACTGTTATTAAATTGATTAATTAAGCTCTATCTCAGAGGTGCAATGTTGGCTCAACATTAGAATATCTGGGGAGTTCCCTGGTGGCCTAGTTAGTGGTTAGGATTCTGGGCTTTCACTGAAATGGCCTGGATTCAAATTCAGTCCCTGATCAGGAAACAGATCTCCGCAAGTCACATGGTGTGACCAAAAATATCACAAAAGGAAGGAGAGAAAGAAAATTTGGTCTTAAACTTCATGAAGAAAATAAAGGGAAAAATAAAGACTGTGATCCTATCTAATAGAAGGTGAATTTTTAAAATAAAATTTGGTATTAATTCCTGTTAAAACTCTAAGTAAAAAGAAAGAAACCTCTAATAGAAGATAAAATCTCATTATAAGCAAAAAATAATAAACTTATTTAGTGGTTTGATGCTACAAGCATTTTCACTGATGCCACAAATAACACAGAAATACCTACACTCTTCACTGTCACTCAACTGAATCAAAATTACAGCAAAACTTGTATAAATAAAAGAAGCATATAATAGTTTTATAAAGACAAAAATTCACCTGAAGAACATAACATAAAGTCTGAACAAAGGAAAGTAAATATGCTTCTTCTGAATAGAAGCTTAAACACTGTAAAGATGCCAAACATTCCTAAATTAGCATACACATTCAACCCAATCACAATGAGAATGTCAAGGACTATTTTTTTACTTTGTGACAGTGGGAGGAGAGCTTGACAAAGGATAGTAAAATCTCACTGGAAAGAATATATGCATTAAAATAGGCGAGAACATTTTTTTCATTTTGAGACAAGTTTAAGCTTACAAAAGAGTTGCAAAAATAGTGGCATTCTTTATAGTATTTTTCATCTAGTTTTCTCTTACATTAGCAACTTATACACACATGTAACAGTTACCAAAACTAAGAAATTAATCTTTTTTCATGCAAAGCCTTTGACTGTGTGGATCACAATAAACTGTGGAAAATTCTGAAAGAGATGGGAATACCAGACCACCTGACCTGCCTCTTGAGAAACCTGTATGCAGGTCAGGAAGCAACAGTTAGAACTGGACATGGAAAAACAGACTGGTTCCAAATAGGAAAAGGAGTACTTCAAGGCTGTATATTGTCACCCTGTTTATTTAACTTATATGCAGAGTACATCATGAGAAACGCTGGGGTGGAAGAAGCACAAGCTGGAATCAAGATTGCAGGGAGAAATATCAATAACCTCAGATATGCAGATGACACCACCCTTATGGCAGAAAGTGAAGAGGAACTCAAAAGCCTCTTGATGAAAGTGAAAGAGGAGAGTGAAAAGCTTGGCTTGAAGCTCAACATTCAGAAAACGAAGATCATGGCATCCGGTCCCATCACTTCATGGGAAATAGATGGGGAAACAGTGGAAACAGTGTCAGACTTTATTATTTGGACTCCAAAATCACTGCAGATGCTGATTGCAGCCATGAAATTAAAAGATGCTTACTCCTTGGAAGGAAAGTTATGACCAACCTAGATAGCATATTAAAAATCAGAGACATTACTTTGCCAGCAAAGGTCTGTCTAGTCAAGGCTATGGTTTTTCCAGTGGTCATGTATGGATGTGAGAGTTGGACTGTGAAGAAAGCTGATCGCTGAAGAACTGGTGCTTTTGAACTGTGGTGCTGGAGAAGACTCTTGAGAGTCCCTTGGACTGCAAGGAGATCCAACCAGTTCATTCTAAAGGAGATCAGTCCTGGGTGTTCATTGGAAGGACTGATGCTAAAGCTGAAACTCCAATACTTTGGCCACCTCATGCAAAGAGTTGACTCACTGGAAAAGACTCTGATGCTGGGAGGGATTGGGGGTGGGAGGAGACGGGGACGACAGAGAATGAGGTGGCTGGATGGCATCACCGACTCGATGGACATGAGTTTGAGTGAACTCCGGGAGTTGGTGATGGACAGGGAGGCCTGGCCTGCTGTGATTGATGGGATCGCAGAGAGTCGGACACAACTGAGCGACTGAACTGAACTGAACTGATAGTGTTGCTAAGACAATTAACTAAATTTTCAGAATATATTCAGATCTCGCCAATTTTTCTACTAACATACCTTTGGTGTTTCAGGATCCCACGTTGCACCTAGTTGTCATGTGTCTTTAGTTTCCTCTGACAAGTTTCAGTTCCTTTGTGACTTTGATACATTTGTAGACGACTGGTTAGCTACCCTCTATTTGGTTTTGTCTGATGTTAATTTGGGTTTTAATTTGGTTCTTAATTTGTGTTTGTCTGCTGTTTTCCATCATTATGTTAGGGGAAGCACACTGATTGAAATCTCCCACCCTGCCAGGCACCGTAGTAACCATTTGCATACGTTGTTTTCAACAAGAGGTCCTGGTTAGGAACACAGAACTAATAAGCCACCACCAACTGGGAGAGTTCGGGAAAGGTCAAAAGGAGACACCACCTGTCCTCCCACCTCCCAGAATCCTCCCCTCTGGCATCCTTCTTGGCTGAACAAGCTGTGTACCACCAGGAAGGACTCTGAGTCAGAATCACCAGGAAGGACTCTGAGTCAGAATGATTGGCTAAAGACAACCCAGAAACTAATCCCATCACCATAAAACCCAAGACTGCAAGCCATGTGGCACAGCTGTTCTCCTGGGTTCCCTTCCCCTGCTGCTCTCCACCGGGTGCCCTTTCCCAATAAAATCTCTTGCTTTGTCAGCACATGGGTCTCCTCAGACAATTCATTTCCTAGTGTTAGACAAGAGCCCAGTTTCGGGCCCTGGAAGGGGTCCCCCCTTATGCAGCAATTAGGTTGAAGTTATACATTATTGGGAAGGATGTTTCAGAAGTGATTTACCTTTCTCTGTGAGTCATATCTGTGTACGTGATATTGACATGTGTTACTGGTAATGCAAACTCTCCTATAAATTTATTGTTTTGACTCTCATAATTAGAAATAGTTGGGAAGAGATTCTTTGAGGCTATTCAATTATCTTATTTATGCATAAATTTTGCCTAGTAATTTTAGCATTCATTGATGGCTCTAAAAACTATTTTGAAACAGATGTATACATCAAGACTTGCCCTATCAGGTTTTAAATAACTATATAGCTGCAGTGATTTAAAGAAGCATGAAGAATAAACAAAGATATTAGTGGATAAGAAAAGAGAGCCCAGTAAAAGGTCCAAGTGTATATGCAAGTATAGACATAATAAGGAGTAAGAAACAGATGTATTGTTCAATAAATTATGTAGAGATAATTGGCTAACCATTTGGAGAAAAATAATGTTAGATCTCTATTTTCAGGTCAGTTCAGTCTTTCAGTCCCGAACCTTTGCAACCCCATGAACCCCAACATGACAGGCCTCCCTGTCCATCACCAACTCCCGGAATCCACCCAAACCCATGTCCATCGAGTAGATGATGCCATCCAACAATCTCAACTTCTGTAGTCCCCTTCTCCTCCTGCCTTCAATCTTTCCCAGCATCAGGGTCCTTTCCATGGAGTCAGCTCTTCGCATCATGTGACCAAATTATTGGAGCTTCAGCTTCAACCTCAGTCCTTCCAATGAACACTCAGGACTGATCTCCTTTAGGATGGACTGGTTGGATCTCCTTGCAGTCCAAGGGACTCTCAAGAGTCTTCTCCAACACCACAGTTCAAAAGCATCAATTCTTCGGCGATCAGCTTTCCTTATAGTCCAACTCTCACATCCATACATGACCACTGGAAAAACCATAGCCTTGACTAGACAGACCTTTGTTGACAAAGTAATGTCTCTGCTTTTTAATATGCTGTCTAGGTTGGTCAGAACTTTCCTTTCAAGGAGTAAGCATCTTTTAATTTCATGGCTGCAATCAGCATCTGCAGTGATTTTGGAGCCCCCCCAAAAATAAAGTCTGACACTGTTTCCACTGTTTCCCCATCTATTTCCCATGAAGTGATGGGATTGGATGCCATGATCTTTGTTTTCTGAATGTTAAGCTTTAAGCCAACTTTCTCACTCTCCTCTTTTACTTTCATCAAGAGGCTCTTTAGTTCTTCTTCACTTTCTGCCATAAGGGTGGTGTCATCTGCATATCTGAGGTTATTGATATTTCTCCCAGCAATCTTGATTCCAGCTTGTGCTTCTTCCACCCCAGCATTTCTCATGATGTACTCTGTGTATAAATTAAATAAGTAGGGTGACAACATACAGCCTTGACGTACTCCTTTTCCTATTTGGAACCAGTCTGTTTTTCCATGTCCAGTTCTAACTGTTGCTTCCTGACCTGCATAGAGGTTTTCAAGAGGCAGATCAGGTGGTCTGGTATGCCCTTCTCTTTCAGATCTCTATTTTATGTATGCACAAATTATATTCCAAATGCATAGGCTTAAAATTAGATCATTAAATGTGCCAGGATAAAGTAGAGGAGCATAGTTATATAATCTTGAACAGCAAATCTTGAAAATTTGCTAAGTGTGATTCAAAACTAAAAGCCTTAAATGAAAAAAGAAAAAAAAACTGACAGATTTGTTTACAAATCAATATAACACAATAATCCACAATCAGGAATGTGAAAGATACATATACAGATTTCATTGTAGCATTACTTAGCATTTCAGAAACTAAAACAGATTTCATTGTAGCATTACTTAGCGTTTCAGAAACTAGAAACAAATGTCAACCTATATGCATGGTTAAATCAACTATAGTATAGCCACACAAAGTGTAAACTACACAGTTGTTAGTTATGAATATGAATATGAATGCTCCTTGTATAACTTTTATGTATACTGTTTCTTATAACCAGGAACCACATTTAATTAAAGTAAAAGCAAAGTTAGACTGGGAAAGGATACCCTAAAAACTCATGAAAAAATGTTCAGTTTCTTTAGAGACTATAGAAACTAAAAACATAACAATGAGAATGCAATAAAACCACCTTTCTCTCTTTCTCTCATTCATATCCTTCTATGAAATTATTTTACCTCTGTTATTTTTATCTTATATAAGCAACATGGATGTAACCAAATTTAAGCACATGGGTTTTCATTAAAATACCATCAAAAGTCCAACATTTGGGGAACTTACAAGTAAAATAAGTATACTGTGAAATGAAAAAAAAGCAGAAGAAGTACATATGTGTAGTGTCACCTCAAGTTAGTAAAAATGCATAGGATGAAGGGACAAAAATTGCTCTGTTTTAAAAAGTTCATTTCCTTCAGATCAGAAATGCCATAGCTGGGAATCTATATTTTACCATTCAAAAGACAGACATCATTAAAGCATTATTTGTTGCAGCTTTATTTGTGACATCCCAAACACTGGAAACTAAATAACTAGGAATTTGAGATCTGTTATGCTAGGGTTTGATATTTTCATATGATGGATTATTTTTCAGCTATTATATGCTGAAAAAAATTTAAGTGGCATGCAAAACTACAGTATCATATAAAAAGCAGAAAATATTAGAAAGGTACCTGATTTTAACTGTAAAATTATATACTTTGGAAGAAATTCAGGAAGAAAATGCAATAAATTGCAATTTTTTGTGTGTGGTGGGGTTATGGGCAATCTTGACATTTTCTTCTATGCTTTTCTTCATTTTTTCACATTTTCTCCTTTGGGAATGTGTCAATATTAATCTCAGAATATAACATTTTCTTTGAAAACAAGAAAAAGTATGTGAAATCGGTGTTTTTTAGATGGGTGTTCTACTCAATGATATCAGTAGCTTCCCCTAAAACAATGATGCAACAAACATTGGCCTTTAAACTTGAACAACCCATAGATCTGAGAGAAAGTGAAGGGCAGACCTTTAACTGTTGGTTTTACGCTAGCTAAGGGACGAGGAGTTCAGTAAAAATAATGTTAGGGATAGAAGGATAATTGGTGCCTTGAGGTCTGCACTGTGCTGCTTTGAAAGAAAAAAATCGTGATAATGATATTTCTGAGTCAGTAAGACGCAGACCTCTGGCTGTGAATAAAAACCTAAGAGAAACGTTTGTTAAAAAGTCGAAGGATGAGAAAACAGCCTTCAATTCAATGAGGTTGAGCACAGGGTTTTGCTTGCTAATCTTAAGCCTGATTAAAAGAGAAGTTTACAAAATCCCTTTGGAAGGGGGTGACTCATTTTTCAAAAAGATAACTCTAGAGTACCTTAACACCAAACTTGATTGACACATATAAATGCTCATGTTTTAATCGTTAAGACTGTTGAGAAGAACTCAATGTAGAAAGGAACAGTTAGGGCGGGGAGAATCACTGTCAAATCTCAAACCCTCAGAAATTAGGACAAATGAAAGCAGAAGTCAGTGGGATTAGATATATACATACTCATTTATAAACATTTCTTTGGAAATTCAGCTGCAGGAGCTCTCCAAAGTAGATTGATTTTGAGTTCCTTATCAAAGTAAGATCAGTAAATGGAAGTTACAGAGTTGGTATTTCAGTTCAAGAAAAAGTAGGGGGTTTTTTAGCCATTAAAAATATTTTCAATGGTTTTGGTTACATTTTGCACCCGTGAGAGATCATGCCACTGCAGGTGGGTAGATGAAATTCTCCTACTACACGATATTTGGTCACCTCACCAGTCCATGTGTTTTTCCTTTGGTATTCTGATCTAGCTAATGGCATCACTATGTGCGTGCATGCTAAATCACTTCAGTCGTGTCCAACTCTTTACAACCCTATGAACTGTAGCCCTCCAGGTTTCACTGTCCATGGGGTTCTCCAGGCAAAAATATTGGAGCCGATTGCCGTGGCTTCCTCCAGGGGATCTTCCTAACACAGGGATGGAGCCTGCATCTCTTGTTACTCCTGAATTGCAGGTGGATTCTTTAGCACTGAGCCATCAGGGAAACCCTGTGGTATCACTACACACTGCCCATTTGCCTGAATTGGGGGTCTAGGGGTCATTTTAGTCTTATTCCACCTTCTCATATCAAATTGGGTCAAGTGAAGGCTTTAGGAAATACATGTAATATCCTAAGCATCTCCTGGTTAATCCACTCCCCCACTGCCATATTTTCCAGGATCTTGTCAGCTTCCACTTAGGCATCATAATAGGCTTCTTGGTAGCCTCCCATGCTGTCACTCTTACTCACTCAACCATATTGATAGCAAGATTATCTTGGGTTTGTGACTCAGAGACTGACACCTTATAGGTACTCAATAAATATTTGGTGGATGTATGAAAGGATAAGTTCATCTAATGAATAGCAAAATGTCAGTCAAATTATTCTTCCCTCTGCTTAAAGTCCCTCACCTCCACCCCTTTTATGTACATATTGAAGCTAAAATCCTCTAACTTGATCTGGCTCTGTATTATTGTGATTTATAATAATATATGCAGGTATTCCTCAATGTATGAAGGGACTATTTCTCAATAAACCCATCATAAATTTAAGATATCTTAGGTCAAAACTGCATTTAATATACTGCTAGGTAGGAAGTTAGGCATGAGAAACAAGGGTGCCCTAGCTGAAAGGAATGCAAACTGATCTCTAAACCCCATCCCAGACACACCCAGGAGAGCTAACAGATATGCTACAAAATAACCACACAGATTTTTCAACTCCTGCACTTGTGCCCTAGGCCCGCAGTGGATACAGAATAACCACAGGGACTCTTCCAAATCACGTTAGGCAGTTAGGGGCCCAATGCCTAGAAAATCCCATGGATGGAGGAGCCTGATAGACTGCAGTCTGTGGGGTCGCTAAGTGTCAGACACGACTGAGCGACTTCACTTTCACTTTTTACTTTCACACATTGGAGAAGGAAATGGCAACCCACTTCAGTGTTCTTGCCTGGAGAATCCCAGGGACGGGGGAGCCTGGTGGGCTGCCATCAGTGGGGTCGCACAGAGTCGGACACGACTGAAGTGACTTAGCAGCAGCAGCAGCAGCAAGGGCTCAAGAATACTCTGCATCTAATTATGACAGACTGCATTATGGGAAGATATAAACAACACAACTTGCCATTATGTAACTTGAAACTGTCAACTGGCCTTGAGGATGCCCATTTGCATTCCTTTTCATTGGTTAGTGGTGGGTTCAGGCCCATACTTTGCCCAAGGCATAACCAGAAGGAGGGAACTGGAAGGATGAAGGGGAGAAGCCAAGAGGGATTGACAGGAAGGATGAAGAGGACTCCTTTGGGAATGCCTGACTAAGAAAAAAATATCTCTGCTTGAGCTGACCTGAGCTATAACTTGTCTATTGTTCTACACATTTTAGTCCATCGCTCCAAATTTTGTTGGGATGAGACAAGAACTGACAAAGAGAAATAAAACATCCTGACATATACCGAAACTACCAGACATCCCACCTTCAGCGTGCTCAGAGCACTTCCATTAGCTTACAGTTAGGCAAAATTATCTAACACTGAACCTATATGTTGAACATCTCATGTAAGTCATTAAATACAGTGGTGCTATCCTGATGGCTCAGCAGTAAACAATCTGCCTGCACGCAGGAGATGCAAGTTCAGTCCCTGAGTTGGGAAGATTACCTGAAGAAGAATCAACCCACTCCAGTATTCTTGCCTGGAAAATCCCATGGACAGAGGAGCCTCGTGGGCTTCAGTCCATGGGGCTGCAAAAGAGTTGGACACGACTTAGAGACTAAACAGCAACGGCAACAAGCTGAAGGTGAAAAGCAGAAAGGTTGTCCATGTATCATGTTCAGTGTCATGATCCCGTGACCAGGAGCTGCGGCCACCGCCCTGCTCAGCCTCAGGAAAGTGCATTGTGCTGAGCTTTGCTGGCCCAGATGAAGCTCAAATTTCAAAATTCGAAGTTTGATTTCTACCAAATGCATGTTGATCATCTTAAAGTTGAAAAATCATTAACTGGACCCTCTGTATTGGTCTTCATCTCAGTTTCTAGCAAAGAGCTCCTAAGACCCTTGGCATTTTCTAAGTGTGGGAGGGTGAAGGTGTCTTTTGTTGTGTTAATCAAGTAACTTTTGGACTCCATCTAAGGATGGGGGCTGGTTGCCAGAGGAACCAATGGTGTAATTAAGGGTTGTGACCCCTAGCTTCCAGAGAGGGGAGAAGGGTTGGAGCTTGAATCAGTTAGCAATGAACAATAATTTCATCAATCATGGCTATGTAATGAGCTATCCATAAAAACCCAAACAAGATTTGGTGACTTCCAGGTTGGTGAACACATGGAGATTTGGGGAGAGTGACACTGGAGGGAACATATAAGCTCTGGCCCTTTCCCCATATCCTGCTCTATGCAATTCTTCCACCTGATGGTTCCTGAGTTATATCCTTTTATAATGACTTTAGTAAGTAAAATTGTTCTCTGATTTCTATGAGTTGTTCTATCAAATAAATCAAACCCAAAAATGCCATCATGGAAACTTCTGATTTATAGACAGTAGGTCAGAAATACATGTGACAACTTGTACTTTCAACCAGCATTTGAAGCCTGTGGGTGGCGCTAACCCCTGATATATGGAATCTGATGCTGCCTCCAGGTAAGTAGTGCCAGAATGATTTGAATTATAGGACAGCCAGTTGGTATCCTGTTTGTCAGTGAGGGGGCCCCCTCCACACATTGAAACTAGGCCCAGTAAACCCAAAAAAGGCCCCTACAAATCTTTCCAAGTTCATCTCTGGACAATTATCGATTCTGGTGCACAGTATATCTCAAGCGGTTGCATGTATGATGAAGTGAAGTGAAGTGAAAGACACCCAGTCATATCTGAATCTGTGACCCCATGGATTGTAACCTGCCAAGGCTCCTCTGTCCATGGAATTCTCCAGGCAACAACACTGGAGTGTGTAACTGTTCCCTTCTCCAGGGGATCTTCCCAACCCAGGGATCGAACCCAGGTCTCCTGCTTTGCAGGCAGATTCTTTCCCATCTGAGCCACCAGGAAAGCCACTAAGCATGCAAGGTGCTGAGCTAGAACAGCAGTTCTCAAACCTCACAGTCCATCAGACTCGGCTAGAGGTCTCATAAAAACAGGCTGATGAGTTTCTCTTGCAGAGTTCATGAGTCAGGAGGTCTCGAGTTGGGCTTGAGAATCTGCATTTCTATCCATTTCTCAGATGATGCTAGTGCTGCCAGGCTAGAGAACATTTGTGAAAGATTATATTTAAAAATCCTTTTAGCTATGATAGCTAAAGATATTATCAATGTCTATAAGGCATTTTTTATAACTTAAAATAATTTTGTTCAAAATAATACTTGAAATTATTTGAACTGATGATTTTGTTTTGAACTAGGCCAGAGAAGCTAGAGCTTATACAGAAGGGAATATGGTGTCTTATGGCTTCCCAGGTGGTGCTAGTGGTAAAGAACTCATCTGCCAGTGGAGGAGACATAAGACATGTGGGTTTGATCCCTGGGTTGGGAAAATCCCCTGATGGAGGGCAGGACATCCCACTCCAGTATTCTTACCTGGAGAATCCCATGGACAGAGGAGCCTGGTGGGCTATGGTCCATAGGGTCTCAAAGAGTTGGACACGACTGAAGTGACTTAGCACAGCACAGCACACGGTATCTCAGGGAAAACATTTTTATACTCTTGAGTTCAGAAAAAAAAGAAAGAAAGAAAGAAAATTTATCTCTGCCCATGAATAGTTGAATGCTAAAGTTCTGGCAGCTAAGAATATGGGCTTTCTCCACTAAGTGTGATAATCTCCAGGTCCATCCATGTTGCCGCACATGAAAATATGTGATTCTTCTTTATGACTAAGGAATATTCCTTTGTGTGTATAATATTGGTATGTATGTATACATATATACACTCATACTGAATGAAGTAAGCCATATAAAATAAATACTATATGATATCACTCATACGTGGAATCTAAAAAAATACACAAATGAACTTATTTACAAAACAGAAGCAGAATCTTAGGCATAGAAAACAAGCTTACACTTACCAAAGAGAAAAACCAGGAGTGGGAGAGAGAGATAAGTTAGGGGTATGGGACTAACAGATACATACCACTACAAAAAACAGATAAATAGCATGGATGCACGGTATAGCATAGAGAACTATATTCAATATCTTGTAATAATATGCAATGGAGAAATAGATGTGAATATGTGTAACTGAACCACTTGGTTGTACACACGGAGTACAAAATAATTTTAATCAACTCTAATGTTTTTAAGAAGGAAAATAAGGAAAGGAAAAGAGTGCCTTTGTGGTTGCTGAGTTCCAGCCTTGCCACTTAGTAGCTGTGAAATATTGAGTAACTAACTTAACCTCAATAAGTCGAAGTTTTTCAAATACAGATGGTAATAAGATCTACTTCTCAGGTTTGCTGAGAGAATTAAATAATGTGCTTATCTAGATGCCTGGAACATAGTTGAAGTGTAATAAATAATGTCATTAAAATCTTAACAAGTACAAAACTTGGTCAACAGAATCAGTGGCAAGAACAGTAATTTGTATATTTTTATATGACTCAACTTCTCTTAAGAGTACATATTCTACCACTTGACAAAAAAATAAATCAAGTTAATTCAGTCCCCATCCAACCTCCTTTTCTTCAGGGTACATCTGCTTTCTAGGGACTTGTGGGATGCCTTAGCTTGGTATAAGGGCACATCTCATTAGTTCTTGGTTATTAATTATTTACACTTTATCCTCGAAGTTTATAATTTGAGTAGCCTTCAATCATGAATCTAATCATTGCTACGTTATTTCAAACCATAAGACTCCATCCCATTCAGCTTCCTTGCCACCCTTGGGGACTCAGGAGCGGCTGTCCTGAACCACTCTGAACCAAAGAAACACATTGGGTTTATGTAAGAGCCTGCCTCTGGTTCCCTAGAGGGCACAGGAAATTGTTTCACTGCTTCCAGCTTCTCACTGGGGTGTTCAGAGCTCTGGGAATATGCCTCAGTCCAGTATACCCAGAGGCACTGTGCCATCTCTATACTACCTCTCCTAGGCCTAGCTGGGATGTGGATTCTGTAAGGCTTCACTGCTTTCCCAGATGCCATGCAGAAAGGGAACGAACAGCTTTGAATCACCAATGCAACTGGAGTTTCTGTGCACTTCCAGGGCAGTTTGGAAGTCTGAATAAGGGAATCCAAGGAAGAGCCCATTTCTCTGAATACTTGCATCTCAAGTTCTCTCGTTGCCCCTCTGAATCAACTTCCCTCTCCACTTTCCAGCTTAACTTTATGGCATTTTAGCAACAGATAAAATCATTTCTCCCTACTCCAAATATTTCTCTTATTCTTTGTCCTTTACTTTTAAAGCTCAAAGGCCAAAAATGCAATGATTTTAAAATATACATTTTGCCCCTGAGACATTGAATGCCATTGTCCAAAGAAGGAAAGGCAAAAGAGTGGTGAAAAATAAAATATACAGAAAATAAAGACATACATTCATGCCTCCATTATCTTAATTGTCATCATCCTCATCCTCATCATTCCTCCTCAGGTAAATGTGTGTGTGCATGTGTGCTAAGTCACTTCAGCAATGTCTGATGCTGTGTGACCCATGGACTCCAGACTGCCAGGCTCCTCTGGATTTTCCAGGCAAGAATACTGGAGTGGGTTGCCATGATCATCTCCAGGAATCGAGTCTGACTGTCCTGAATCTCCTGCATTGGCAAGAAGGTTCTTTACCACTAGTGCCACCTGGGAAGCCTCAGCTAAGTAGACCTACACAAATTTGGGCTCAGTACAACTGTAGGTTTCTACCCTGTTTCTACTTTGTCATCTGCTTCCTTATATCCTCCACCCCCCCAATACATGGAAATTTTTTGTACCCATTTTCTTAATTGTAAAATGGGAGGACTGTCTTATAACTCCAGGAATTAACTTGCGGACAATAAATAAAAGTACTGAATTTCTTTTTACTGGAGTATATAGAAAGCTGAAAAGACATCAGTTTCAATCTAACGTCATATATGATAAGTACACCAAACATTATTCTCAATGGTAAAAAACTGAAAGCACTCCCTCTGAGATCAGGAACAAGACAAGGGTCTCACTCATTCTCACCACTATTATTCAGTTTTGGAAGTGCTAGCTATGGTAGTCAGTCAGTAAGTTCAGTCGCTCAGTCGTCTCTGACTCTTTGCAACCCCATGAACTGCAACACGCCAGGCCTCCCTGTCCATCACCAACTCTCGGAGTCCACCAAACCCATGTCCATTGAGTCGGTGATGCCATCCAACAATCGCATCCTCTACCGTCCCCTTCTCCTCCTGCCCTCAATCTTTCCCAGCATGAGGGTCTCTTCAAATGAGTCAGCTCTTCACATCAGGTGGCCAAAGTATTGGAGTTTCAGCTTCAACATCAGTCCTTCCAATGAACACTCAGGACTGATCTCCTTTAGGATGGTTTGACTGGATCTCCTTGCAGTCCAAGGAATTCTCAAGAGTCTTCTACAACACCACAGTTCAAAAGCATCAATTCTTCGGCACTCAGCTTTCCTTATAGTCCAACTCTCACATCCATACATGACCACTGGAAAAACCATACCCTTGACTGGATGGACCTTTGCTGACAAAGTAATGATTCTGCTTTTTAATATGCTGTCTAGGTTGGTCATAACTTTCCTTCCAAGGAGTAAACGTCTTTTAATTCCATGGCTGCCATCACCATCTGCAGTGATTTTGGAGCCCAGAAAAATAAAGTCTGACACTGTTTCCACTGTTTAGCCATCTATTTGCCATGAAGTGATGGGACCAGATGCCATGATCTTAGTTTTCTGAACGTTGAGCTTTAAGCCAATTTTTTCACTCTCCTCTTTCACCTTCATCAAGAGGCTCTTTAGTTCTTCTTCACCTTCTGACATAAGGGTGGTGTTGTCTGCATATCTAAGGTTATTGATATTTCTCAATATCATTGTTATTGATATTAACAATCTTGATTCCAGCTTGTGCTTCTTCCAGCCCAGCGTTTCTCAGGATGTACTCTGCATATAAGTTAAATAAGCAGGGTGACAATATACAGCCTTGACGTACTCCTTTCCCAATTCGGAACCCATCTGTTGTTTCATGTCCGGTTCTAAGTGTTGCTTCTTGACCTGCATACAGATTTCTCAGGAGGCAGGTAAGGTGGTCTAGTATTCCCATTTCTTCAAGAATTTTGCAGTTTGTTGTGATCCACATAGTCAAAGGCTTTGGCATAGTCAATAAAGCAGAAGTAGATGTTTTTCTGGAACTCTCTTGCTTTTTCAGTGATCCAGTCAATGTTGACAATTTGATCTCTGGTTCCTATGTCTTTTCTAAACCCAGCTTGAACATCTGGAAGCTCTTGGTTCATATACTGTTGAAGTCTAGCTTACAGGCTTTCGAGCATTACTTTACTAGTGTGTGAGATGAGTGCAATTTTTCGGTAGTTTGAGCATTCTTTGCCATTGTCTTTCTTAGGGATTGGAATGAAAACTGACCTTTTCCAGCCCTGGAGCCACTGCTGAGCTTTCCAAATTTTCTGGCAAACTGAATGCAGCACTTGAACAGCACAATCTTTTAAGATCTGAAATAGCTCAGCTGGATTTCCATCATCTCAACTAGATTTATTCATAGTGATGTTTCCTGAGGTCCACTTGACTTTGTACTCTAGGATGTCTGGCTCTAAGGTGGGTGATCACACCTTTGTGGTTATCTGGGTCAATAAGATCTTTTTTGTGTAGTTTTTCTGTTTTATTTCTGCCACCTTCTCTTAATTTCTTCTGCTTCTATTGGGTCCATACCATTTCTGTCCTTTATTGCACTCATCTTTGCATGAAATATTCCTTTGGTATCTCTAACTTTCTTCAAGAGATCTCTAGTGTTTCCCATTCTGTTGTTTTCCTCTATTTCTTGGCAATGATCACTGAGGAAGGCTTTCTTATCTCTCCTTTCTATTGTTTGGAATGCTGCATTCAGATGGGCATAACTTTCTTTTTCTCCTCTGCCTTTAGATTCTCTGCTTTTCTCAGCTATTTTTAAGGCCTCCTCAGAAGACACTTTTGCCTTTCTGCATTTCTTTTTCTTGAAGATGGTCTTGATCAGTGCCTTCTGTGCAATGTCATGAACCTCCGTCCATAGTTCTCCAGGCACTCTGTCTGTCAGATCTAATCTCTTGAATCTTTTTGTCACTTCCACCATATAATTGTAAGGGATTTGATTTAGGTCATACTTGAAGGGTCTAGAGGTTTTCCGTACTTTCTTCAATTTAACTCTAAATTTTGCAATAAGGGGTTCATGATCTGAGCCACAGTCAGCTCCCAGTCTTGTTTTTGCTGACTGTATAGAGCTTTTCCATCTTCAACTGCAAAGAATATAATCAATCTGATTTCAGTATTGACCATCTGGTGATGGTCATAGCAAACTCCTTCTTCCAACAACACAAGAGACATCTCCTCCAAATGCCATACACACACACACACACACACAAATCTAAAAATGGATTACAGACCTAAATGTAAGACCATAAAGTATAAAACTCTTACAGGAAAACACAGGCAGAATACTCGATGACATATATCAAAGCAAGATCCTTTATGATTCACCTCCTAGAGTAATGAAAATAAAAACGAAAATAAAACATGGGACCTAATTTAACCTAAAAGCTTTTGCACAGCAAAGGAAACAACTAACAAAGGATTAATTTTCAAAATATACAAACAGCTCATACAACTCAGTACCAGAAAAACAAACAACCTAATCAAAAAGTGGGGAAAAGACTTAAATATAGACATTTGTCCAGAGAAGACAAACAAATAGCTAACAAGCACATGAAGAGATGTTCAACATCACTCATTATTAAAGAAAAAATCTACAATGAGATCCTACAATGATATACTACCTCACACCAGTCAGAACTCTCATCATCAAAAAGTCTACAAACAAATGCTGGAGAGGGTGTGGAGTAAAGGGAACCCTCTTGCATTGCTGGTAGGAATGTAAATTGATACAGTTGCTATAGATGATATGGATATTCCTTAAAAAACTAGGAATAAAACCACCATATGACCCAGCAATCCTATTTCTAGGCATATAGTCTGAGGAAAACAAAATTGAAAAAGACACATGTACCCCAATGTTCACTGCAGTGCTGTTTACAAAAGCTAGAACACTGAAGCAACCTAGATGTCCATCAACAGATGAAAGAATAAAGAAGCCATCATACATATAGACAGTGGAACTCAGCCATAAATAGGAATGCATTTGAATCAGTTCTAATGAAATGGATGAACCTGGAGCCTATCACACAGAGTGAAGTGAGTCAGAGAGAGAAATATAAATATCATATACTAACATATATATCTGGAATCTAGAAAGATGAAGCTGATGAATTTATTTGTGGGGCAGCAATGGAGAAGCAGACATAGAGAACAGACTTATAGGCACAGGTGTTGAGGAGAGGAATAAGAGGGTGCGATGTACGGAGGGAGCAGTGTGGAGACTTACATTACCGTACGTAAACTAGACAGCCAATGGGAATTTGCTGGAAAACTCGGGGGACTCAAACAGGGCTCTGTGACAACCTAGCGGGGTGGGATGTGGAGGGAGATGGGAGAGAATTTCAAAAGGGAGGGGACATATGTGTACCTATGGGTGATTCTTGTTGATGTTTGACAGAAAAATACAAAATTCTGTAAAGCAATTTTTCTTCAATTAAAAAATTTTTTAAAAAAAGACAGTTTCATGACTTCTCTTGACACTACGGGAGGACTGAGTTTTCAGGGCAACCAACTGGCTCCAAAATATAAGGAGAGATGGATGTCAACCATGACAGAGGCATGCTAGTGATGCAAGAGAGGGAAATATCATATCCTGGGACACACATGAGCCCTTGGGATCAACCACCAAGTGATGGTGCTTGGTTTCATGCAGGAAAGAATTCAGGAATGAACCAAAGTAAAACAAAAGCAACCTTATTCAGAGAGATGTGCATTCCATAGGCAGAAAGCAGAACTTCTTAGAAAGTGAAAGCAGCCTAAGTTGTGGGGTGGTTAATTTCATAAGCTAATGAGCGGGAGGGATATTTTAATTATTTTGGGGAAGGGGGCAGGGATTTCTAGGAATTGGGCCACTGCCCACTGTTTGGCCTTTTGTGGTCATCTTTGGAAAACTGTCATTGCTCTGGTGACTCTGTCATTTAGCATATGCTAATGAATCACTGATGGAGAAGCTCTATACAATCAGCAAAAACAAGACTGGGAGCTGACTATGGCTCAGATTATGAACTCCTTATTGCCAAATTCAGACTTAAATTGAAGAAAGTGGAGAAAACCACTAGACCATCCAGGTATGACCTACATCAAATCCCTTATGATTATACAGTGGAAGCAAGAAATAGATTTAAGGGACTACATCTGACAGACAGAGTGCCTGATGAACTCTGGACAGAAGTTCGTGACATTGTACAGGAGACAGGAATCAAGACCATCCCCAAGAAAAAGAAATGCAAAAGAGCAAAATGGATGTCTGAGGAGGTCTTACAAATAGTTGTGAAAAGAAGGGAAGCAAAAGGCAAAGAAGAAAAGGAAAGATATACCCATTTGAATGCAGAGTTCCAAAGAATAGCAAGGAGAGATTAGAAAGCCTTCCTCAGTGATCAATGCAAAGAAATAGAGGAAAACAACAGAATAGGAAAGACAAGAGACCTCTTCAAGAAAATTAGGGATACCAAGGGAACATTTCATTCAAAGATGGGCTCGATAAAGGGCAGAAATGGTATGAACCTAACAGAAGCAGAAGATATTAAGAACAGGTGTCAGGAATACACAGAACTCTACAATAAAGATCTTCACGACCCAGATAATCACGATGCTGTAATCACTCACCTAGAGCCAGACATCCTGGAATGTGAAGTCAAGTGGGCCTTAGAAAGCATCACTATGAACAAAGCTAGTGGAGGTGATGGAATTCCAGTTGAGCTATTTCAAACCCTGGAAGATGAGGCTGTGAAAGTGCTGCACTCAATATGCCAGCACATTTGGAAAACTCAGCAGTGGCCACAGGACTGGAAAAGGTCAGTTTTCATTCCAGTCCCTAAGAAAGGCAATGCCAAAGAATGCTCATTTCACATGCTAGTAAAGTCATGCTCCAAATTCTCCAAGCCAGGCTTCAGCAATATGTGAACCGTGAACTTCAAGATGTTCAAACTGGTTTTAGAAAAGGCAGAGGAGCCAGAGATCAAATTGCCAACATCCGCTGGATCATCAAAAAAGCAAGAGAGTTCCAGAAAAACATCTATTTCTGCTTTATTGACTATTCCAAAGCCTTTGACTGTGTGGATCAAAATCAACTGTGGAAAATTCTGAAAGAGATGGGAATACCAGACCACCTGACCTGCCTCTTGAGAAACCTTTATGCACATCAGGAAGCAACAGTTAGAACTGGACATGGAACAACAGACTGCTTCCAAGTAGGAAAAGGAGTACATCAAGGCTGAATATTATTACCCTGCTTATTTAACTTATATGCAGAGTAAATCATGAGAAATGCTGGGCTGGAAGAAACACAAGCTGGAATCAAGATTGCCGGGAGAAATATCAATAACCTCAGATATGCAGATGACACCACCCTTATGGCAGAAAGTGAAGAAGAACTAAAGAGCCTCTTGATGAAAGTGAAAGAGGAGAGTGAAAAAGTTGGTTTGAAGCTCAACATTCAGAAAACAAAGATCATGGCATCTGGTCCCATCACTTCATGGGAAATAGATGGGGAAACAGTGGAAACAGTGAATGACTTTATTTTTCTGAGCTCCAAAATCACTGCAGATACTGATTGCAGCCATGAAATTAAAAGATGCTTGCTCCTTGGAAGGAAAGTTATGACCAACCTAGACAGCATATTAAAAAGCAGAGACATTACTTTGCCAACAAAGATCCGTCTAGTCAAGGGTATGGTTTTTCCAGTGGTCATGTATGGATGTGAGAGTTGGACTGTGATGAAAGCTGATTGCTGAAGAATTGATGCTTTTGAACTCTGGTGTTGGAGAAGACTCTTGAGAGTCCCTTGGACTGCAAGGAGTTCCAACCAGTCCATACTAAAGGAGCTCAGTCCTGAGTGTTCATTTGAAGGACTGATGTTGAAGCTGAAACTCCAATACTTTGGCCACCTGATGTGAAGAGCTGACTCATTTGAAAAGACCCTTACGCTGGGAAAGATTCAGGGCAGGAGGAGAAGGGGACAACAGAGGATGCGATGGTTGGATGGCATCACTGACTCAATGGACATGGGTTTGAGTGGACTCCAGGAGTTGGTGATGGACAGGGAAGCCTGGCTCTTTGCGGTTCGTGGGGTCACAAAGATTCAGACACGACTGAGAGACTGAACTGACCTGAATGAATCACTCTGAGCATATAATTATATTCAAGATCTGCTAAAATTGAGTTTTCTCTCTTGTTGGGCCTAGCTGTTCTAACTGGTTTGTGTCCTGTCCTGTTTTCCTCAATGACTGCTGTCCTCCCCCTTTCTTCCTGCCTCATTAGCATTTGCTTAGCAAGAAAGGTGCAACTGGCTACCAAGAGGAGATTGTAAAGCCACTGGAGAGCTGCAGAAATGGGGTGTACTGGGTTTTCTTGTGTTTTTCTCCATGGACTCCATTGCGTGCTCTCAGAAAAAACTAGTAAGAGTACTGTGAAAGTGTCCCGTAAGGTATAAATGTGAAGAAAGGGAAGAACAGACAATGAAAGAGTGTCACAGAACTCTACTAGACCATTCTCTCCTCTTCACTGTAGAGCAAGTGATTAACTCTGTGGGAAGAAGGGCAAAGACACCCTTTGCTACTGCTGCTAAGTCACTTCAGTCGTGTCCGACTCTGTGCGACCCCATGGACGGCAGCCCACTAGGCTCCGCCATCCCTGGGATTCTCCAGGCAAGAACACTGGAGTGGGTTGCCATTTCCTTCTCCAACGTGTGAAAGTGAAAAGTGAAAGTGAAGTTGCTCAGTCTTGTCCGACTAGTAGCGACCCCATGGACTGTAGCCCACCAGGCTCCTCTGTCCATGGGATTTTCTAGGCAAGAGTACTGGAGTGGCTTGCCATTGCCTTCTCTGAAGACACCCTTTAGGGCACTAGTGAATATTCACCACAGCTAGGGAAAGGACTATAAAGGAAAAACTCTCACACCTGAGCGAAAAGCAGGCTAGTATGGGTCACAGGCTATTGCTGGAAAGGAGGAGGCCTCAGCTCTGTGACGTAATGTTCTACAAAAGACATTCAAAGAAGTTTTCCTGCAGGAAGAAGACATGTTATAAGACAGAAACTTGGGTCAACAGAAAGAAAGGAAGAGCCCTGAAAATAGAATAAATACAGGTAAGTTGAAATAGATTTACTCTTGTATTTAATGACTTTCAAAATTAATTTGTCTAAAGGAAAAACAGATGCAATGTGTTGTGAAAGTAGTTCAGTCGTGTCTGACTCTTTGCGACCCCATGGACTACAGCACTCCAGGCCTCCCTGTTCATCACCAACTCCTGGAGTCCACCCAAACCCATGCCATTGAGTCGGTGATGCCAGCCAACCATCTAATCTTCTGTCATCTCCTTCTCCTCTAGCCTTCAATCTTTCCCAGCATCAGGGTCTTTTCAAATGAGTCAGCTCTTCATATCAGGTGGCCAAACTATTGGAGTTTCAGCTTCAACACCAGTCCTACCAATGAATATTCAGGGCTGATTTCCCTTAGAATGGACTGGTTGGATCTCCTTGCAGTCCAAGGGGCTCTCAAGAGTCTTCTCCAAAACTACAGTTCAAAAGCAGCAATTCTTCAGTGATCAGATTTCTTTATAGTCCAACTCTCACATCCATACATGACCACTGGAAAAACCATAGCCTTGACTAGATGGAACTTTGTTGACAAAGTAATGTCTCTGCTTTTCAATATGCTGTCTAGGTTGGTCAGAACTTTCTTTCCAAGGAGAAAGTGTCTTTTAATTTCATGGCTGCAATCACCATCTGCAGTGATTTTCAGTTCAGTTCAGTCGCTCAGTCGTGTCTGACTCTTTGTGACCCCATGAATCATAGCACGCCAGGCCTCCCTGTCCATCACCAACTCCCGGAGTTCACTCAAACTCATGTCCATCGAGTCGGTGATGCCATCCAGCCAACTCATTCTCTGTCGTCCCCGTCTCCTCCCACCCCCAATCCCTCCCAGCATCAGAGTCTTTTCCAATGAGTCAACTCGTCGCATGAGGTGGCCAAAGTATTGGAGTTTCAGTTTTAGCATCAGACCTTCCAGTGAAAACCCAGGATCTCCTTGACTAGATAGGATCTCCTTGACTAGATAGACAGGATAGCCTTGACTAGATGGACCTTTGTTGGTAAAGTAATGTCTCTGCTTTTTAATATGCTATCTAGGCTGGTCATAACTTTCCTTCCAAGGAGTAAGCGTCTTTTAATTTCCTGGTTACAATCAGCATCTGCAGTGATTTTTAGCCCAAAAAAATAAAGTCTGACACTGTTTCCCCATCTATTTCCCAGGAAGTGATGGGACCAGATGCCATGATATTTGTTTTCTGAATGTTGAGCTTCAAACCAACTTTTTCACTCTCCTCCTTCACTTTCATCAAGAGGCTTTTTAGTTCTTCTTCACTTTCTGCCATAAGGGTGGTGTCATCTGCATATCTGAGGTTATTGATATTTCTCCCAGCAATCTTGATTCCAGCTTGTGCTTCTTCCAGCCCAGCGTTCCTCATGATGTACTCTGCATATAAGTTAAATAAGCAGGGTAACAATATACAACCTTGACGTACTCCTTTTCCTATTTGGAAGCAGTCTGTTGTTCCATGTCCAGTTCTAATTGTTGCTTCCTGACCTGCATACAGGTTTCTCAAGAGGCAGGTCAGGTGGTCTGGTACTCCCATCTCTTTCAGAATGTTCCACAGTTTATTGTGATCCACACAGTCAAAGGCTTTGGCATAGTCAATGAAGCAGAAATAGATGTTTTTCTGGAACTCTCTTGCTTTCTCCATGATCCAGCGGATGTTGGCAATTTGATCTCTGGTGCCTCTGCCTTTTCGAAAACCTGCTTGAACATCTGGAAGTTCACGGTTCACATATTGCTGAAGCCTGGCTTGGAGAATTTTGAGCATGACTTTACTATCGTGTGAGATGAGTGCAATTGTGCAGTAGTTTGCGCATTCTTTGGCATTCCCTTTCTTTGGGATTGGAATGAAGACTGACCTTTTCCAGTCCTGTGGCCATTGCTGAGTTTTCCAAATTTGCTGGCATATTGAGTGCAGCACTTTCATAGCATCATCTTTCAGGATTTGAAATAGCTCCACTGGAGTTCCATCACCTCCACTAGCTTTGTTCGTAGTGATGCTCTCTAAGGCCCACTTGACTTCACATTCCAAGATGTCTGGTTCCAGGTGAGTGATCACGCCATCGTGATTATCTTCATCATGAAGATCTTTTTTGTACAGTACTTCTGTGTATTCTTGCCACCTCTTCTTAATATCTTCTGCTTCTGTTAGGTCCATACCATTTCTGTCCTTTATCAAGCCCATCATTGCATGAAATGTTCCCTTGGTATCTCTAATTTTCTTGAAAAGATCTCTTGTTTTTCCTATTCTGTTGTTTTCCTCTATTTCTTTGAATTGATCACTGAGGAAGGCTTTCTTATCTCTCCTTGTTATTCTTTGGAACTCTGCATTCAGATGCTTATATCTTTCCTTTTCTCCTTTGCTTTTCACTTCTCTTGTTTTCACAGCTATTTGTAAGGCCTCCCCAGACAGCCATTTTGCTTTTTTGCATTTCTTTTCCATGGGGATGGTCTTGGTCCCTGTCTCCTGTACAATGTCACGAACCTCCGTCCAGAGTTCATCAGGCACTCTATCTATCAGATCTAGTCCCTTAAATCTATTTCTCACCTCCACTGTATAATCATAAGGGATTTGATTTAGGTCATATCTGAATGGTCTAGTGGTTTTCCCTACTTTCTTCAATTTAAGTCTGAATTTGGCAATAAGGGGTTCATGATCTGAGCCACATTCAGCTCCTGGTCTTGTTTCTGCTAACTGTATAGAGCTTCTCTATCTTTGGCTGCAAGAATATAATCAATCTGATTTCGGTGTTGACCATCTGATGATGTCCTTGTGTAGAGTCTTCTCTTGTGTTGTTGGAAGAGGGTGTTTGCTATGACCAGTGCGTTCTCTTGGCAAAACTCTATTAGCCTTTGCCCTGCTTCATTCCATGCTCCAAGGCCAAATTTGCCTGTTTCTCCAGGTGTTTCTTGACATCCTACTTTTGCATTCCAGTCCCCTATAATGAAAAGGACATCTTTTTTTAGGTGTTAGTTCTAAAAGGTCTTGTAGGTCCTCATAGAACCGTTCAACTTCGGCTTCTTCAGCATTACTGGTTGGGGCATAGACTTGGATTACTGTAATATTGAATGGTTTGCCTTGGAAACGAACAGAAATCATTCTGTCGTTTTTAAGATTGCATCCAAGTACTGCATTTCGGACTCTTGACCAGTGATTTTGGAGCAACCAAAAATAAGGTCTGCCACTGTTTCCACTTGAAGGTAGACTCCTTAAAGTTGCATACTGTAAACTGTAGGGTAGGAACAGCAAAAAAATTAAAGAAAAATATATAAATAATGAGCCATGAGAGAAGATAAAATCAAATCATAAAAAAAAAATGTTCAACTAACTCAATGGCAGCCATAAATATAGAAAAACAAAAAGAAAAAAAAATCAGATAACTAAACAGAAAAGAGCAGACAAGATTATAGATTTAATCTATCCATATCATATTAAATGTAAATAGTCAAAATACACAAGTTAAAATGCAGAGATTGCCAGAATGGATAAAAAATAAGACACAATTTTATGCTGTCTAAACCCAATTTAAATGGAAAGACATAAATACATTGAAAATAAAGAGCTGGAATAGACACTAGCAGAACAGTGAGGACATATACTAACAACAAGCAAAGTAGAAATTAGAACAGGAATACTATTAGGAATAAAAAAAAAAGAAGTAATAGGTAATGATAAAGGGTTCAAGTAAGCAATATATATATATATATATATAAATCCTAAATATGTGTTCACCCAAGAGTAGACCTTCAAATTCATGAAGTACATCAGCAGAATTGAAAGGAAAAATAGAGATATCCATGTTTGACTGGACTAATTTCTGACTGATTCTTCTATTGTTTTTGAAACCACCATGGGGCAGAGTAGAGAATAAGAGTTGGGAGAGGCAGGAAGTCAGAGCCATAGTTAATCATAAAAATCTAAATTCCCTTGGGAATTTGTGTAAATCTTGGGGAACACTAGGATTTCTAGGATATGGAATAGGCATGGGAAAGGAGGATTAGTTCCACACCCATTCCTTTCTGGGTTCCAGGAAAGAACAAGTTTTGGTT
Organism: Moschus berezovskii; assembly: GCF_049115385.1. NCBI lineage: Eukaryota > Metazoa > Chordata > Mammalia > Artiodactyla > Moschidae > Moschus > Moschus berezovskii. Next base: position 18,508,176 of record NC_142479.1, read on the forward strand.
CATTGGATTATGGCTTTGAGATATAGGCCATTACCTCAGAGGCACATTCTACAAAGGATATGACAGGAAGACAGCTGAACCAAATCTTATATAACTCTCAGAGGTTGCACAACTTATCCCCTTAGAATGAAAAAGTGGGACCCCATTGAACTGGGGAATTGATGTTTGTCTCTGGTTTTGGCAAGGATCACAGTGTTACACAGCCCAGGAAGAATTGCCCATTTGACCTAATTTCTATGTTTTGAAATTCTCCAGAAAAGCATGAGCACAACTTAATTTCTCATATTAAAGAAAGCAAGCTTCCCAAACTGAAAAGACCAGCCCAAAGCTGGGTCTTGTTGTCAGTCAGCCTTATCTCTAACAAAAGGTTAGTGATCCCATCTGGGGGTAGTTTAAGCTTCAGCAAGGCTGGTTTTTGGGGTGAAATGACACTTTCAGGAAGCTCATAGGAAATCCTGGGGGAGGAGAGCAAAGATCTAATTGCTTTGCTCAGTGTTCTGTGACTTCACTAGAGCTCTGTGATTGTTCATGCCCTCAGGATATGTTAATAATTACCAGACTATATTACTGAACAAAATTTAGCTCTTGGGAGGCCAGAGTGTTTTTAGTAGTGTAAGCCAATATAAAAAGCAATATCCTAATATTAACACTGGAAGAGTTGAGAGACTTTCTAAACTCGATGTTTTCAAACACATTCTGTGGATGCCAAGCTACTGAAGAGCTACTGAGGCATTAGAAGGTGGAGGGAAGCTGGGGGAACAAGGTTCTAAAATCTCTCAGCTCTTCAACCAGAGCAGTTCTCCCTATTTGTTTCATTGGAATTGGACCACATGTGAAATTTCATTTAGTAGAAATCAGTATTTTCCTTCTTAAGAAAATTGACAATTAGTGATCCAATCATAGGTTGGAAAAGTATTTTTGTAAAGAGCCAGAGAGTAAATATTTTAAACTGTTGGGCCACCTATTGTCTCTAAAACATGTTCTGGTTTGTTTTTGTTTTTTTAACCCTTTAAAAATATAAAGAAACACTGAACTTTAGGCACACACAAACAATTCTCACAGCTGCTCTAACTTGACTTTGCTGCTGTTCAGTCACTCCATTATGTCTGACTTTTTGTGACCCCATGGACTGCAACACGCCAGGCTTCCCTGTCCTTCCCCAACTTTCGGAGCTTGCTCAAACTCATGTCCATTGAGTCAGTGATGCCCTCCAACCATCTCATCCTCTGCCATCCCCTTCTCCTTCTGCCTTCAATCTTTCCCAGCATCAGGGTCGTTTCTAAGGAGTTGGCTCTTTACATCAGGTGCTCAAAGTATTGGAGCTTCAACTTTAGCATCAGTCTTTCCAATGAATATTCAGGGTTGATTTTCTTTAGAATTGACAAGTTTGACCTCCTTTCAGTCCAAGAGACTCTCAAGAGTCTTCTCCAACACAGTTCAAAAGCATCAGTTCTTTGGTGCTCAGCCTTTTTCATGGTCCATCACTTCCGTACGTTGCTACTGGAAAAATCATAGCTTTAACTAGACAGATCTTTGTCGGCAAGTTAACGTCTCTGCTTTTTAATATGGTGTCTAAGTTTCTCATAGCTTTACTTCCAAGGAGCAAATGTTTTTTAATTTCATGGCTGCAATCACCATCTGCAGTGATTTTGGAGCTCAAGAAAATAAAGCCTGTCACTGTTTTCATTGGTTCCACATCTATTTTCCATGAAGTAATGGAACGGGATGCCATGATCTTAGTTTTTGAATGTTGAGTTTTAAGCCAGCTTTTTCTATCTCATTTCAAATTTTGACTTTGCTTTTTGTCAAGAGACCTACAGGGGTTTGAAATCCATTGAGGCTATCAGAAACTATATGCCTTGGAAACTGTTGGACTGATAGAATATTGGAATTTTCTCCTAAATGTATCAGAATTAGGGGTACTATGTTTCAAGATTTGGAATATACACTGAACTAATGGCTATTTTATGCTGCTTAGCATCCTATAGGTGTGAGTCTGAAAATCAAAGGGTAAAAGTATTACTGGGCCCTCTCACCATCCTCCTAGGTTCACTTGGGTAATTTGTGAAATCTGATCCCACAAGTTTAGTTTGTTAGTCTAAAGCTACTAGTTTCCAGGAAGTAGCTGTTTCTACAAGGAGACTTGGTAGGAGTTTCACTCATTCTCAAGTCACAACTCCTACTTGGTTGTTTTGGGCTTTTTAAGTCAACAGCTCAACAAAGAAATGATGAGTTACTATACTTTGCCAGCAAAAAAGACCCTGATTACCTTGAGAATATTGGGTTGCTGCTATATAAGGGTACCAGGAAGAGTAGCATCTGGAAGTTAAGGGGTTCACTAGGATATTTGTTGCCGTTGTTCAGTTGCTCAGTCGTGTTGACTCTTTGTGACCCCATGGACTGCAGCATGCCAGTATTTGCTGTTCTTCACTAACTTCTGGAGCATGCTCAAACTCATGTCCATTGAATTGGTGATGCCATCCAATCATCTTGTATTCGGTCGTATCCTTCTCCTCTTGCCTTCAGTCTTTCCCAGCATTGAGAGTCTTTTCCAGTGAATTAGCTCTTTGCATCAAGTGGCCAAGCTACTGGAGCTTCAGCTTCAGCATGAATATTCAGTGTTGATTCCCTTTAGGATTGACTGGTTTGATCCCCTTGCTGTCCAAGGGACTCTTGAGGGTCTTCTCTCAGTACCACAATTCGAAAGCATCAGTTCTTCCTTGTGGTCCAACTCTCACATCAATACGTGACTACTGGAAGAACCATAACTTTGAATACATGAATCTTTGTTGGCAAAGTGCTTTTTAATATGCCTTCAAGTTTTGTCTTTTCTTCCAAGGAGCAAGTGTTTTTTTTAATTTCATGGCTGAAGTCACCATTTGAAGTGATGTTGGAGCCCAAGAAAATGAATTTTGTCACTGTTTCCATTTTTCCCCCAGCTATTTGCCATGAATTGATGGGACTGGATGCCATGATCTTCTTTTTTTAAATGCTGAGTTTTCAGCTTTTTCACTCTCCTCTTTTCCTTCATCAAGAGGCTTTGTAGTTCCTCTTCACTTTCTGCCTTAAGGGGGGTGTCATCTGCATATCTGAGGTTATTGATATTTCTCCCAGAAATCCTGATTACAACTTGAGCTTCATCCAACCTGACATTTTGCATGATGTACTCCGCATGTAAGTTAAATAAGCAGGGTGACAATATATAGCCTTGACATATTCCTTTCCCAATTTGGAACCAGTCCATTGTTCTGTGTCTGGTTCTAACTATTGCTTCTTGACGTGCATACAGGTTTCTCAAGAGGCAATGAGGCAGTCTGGTATTCCCAACCCTTTAAGAATTTTCCACAGCTTGTTGTGACCCACACACTGAAATGTTTTAGAGTAGTCAATGAAGCAGAAGTAGATGTTTTCCTGGAATTCCCTTGCTTTTACTGTGATCCAACAGATCTTGACAATTTGATCTCTGGTTCCTCTGCCTTTTCTAAATCCAGCTTGTATATATGCAAGTTCTCGGTTCATGTACTATTGAAATCTAGCTTATAGGACTTTGAGCTTTAACTTCTTAGCATGTGAAATGAGTGCAATTGGGCAGTAGTTTGGATTTTCTTTGTCATTGCCTTTCTTTGGGATTGGAATGAAAACTTTCCTTTTCCAGTCCTGTGTAGCCACTGCTGGTTTTCCAAATTTGCTGGCATATTGAGTGCAGCACTTTAACACCATCATCTTTTAGGATTTGTAATAGCTCAGATGGAATTCCAACACCTCCACTAGCTTTGTGCATAGTAATGTTTCCTAAGGCCTACTTGACTTCATACTCCAGGATGTCTGGCTCTAGGTGAGTGATCCCACCATCGTTATTATCTGGGTCATTAAAACCTTTTATGTATAGTTCTTCTGTGTATTCTTGCCACTTCTTAACCTCTTATGGTTCTGTTGGGTCCATACCATTTCTGTCCATTATTGTACTCATCTTTGCATTAAATATTCCCTTGGTATCTCTAAGTTTCTTTAAGAGATGTCTAGTCTTTCCCATTCTATTGTTTACCTCTATGTCTTTGCTTTGTTCACTTTAGAAGGCTTTCTTATCTCTCCTGCTATTTTTTGGAACTCTGCATTCAGATGGGTATATCTTTCATTTTCTCCTTTGCCTTTTGCTTCTCTTCTTTTCTCAGCTATTTGTAAGGCCACCTTACCATTTTGCCTTTTTGTAATTCTTTTTTTCGGGGATAGTTTTGATCACCACTTCCTATACAGTTATGAACTTTGTCCATAGATCTTCAAGCACTCTGTCTATCAGATCTAATTCCTTAAATGTATTTGTCATTTCCAGTGTATCATCATAAAGGATTCGATTTAGCTCATACCTGAATGGACTAGTAGTTTTCCCTTAAAGTGCTACACTCAATACGCCAGCAAATTTGGAAAACTCAGCAATGGCCACAGGACAAGAAAAGGTTAGTTTTCATTCCAATCCCAAAGAATGGCAATGCCAAAGAAAGTTCAAACTACCACACAATTGCTGTCATTTCACATGCTAGCAAGATGATGCTCAAAATCCTTTAAGATAGACTTCAATAGTACATGAACTGAGAGCTTCCAGATTGTCAAGCTGGAGCTAGTTGCTGAACAACCATCAGCAGGAGAATTTTGGAACCCACCAAAAAAAAAAAAAAACCACCCTGTGACCAAGGGAAAAGGAGAAGCCACAACAAGATGGTAGGGTGGGCACAATCATGTTTAAAATCAAACCTCATACACACCAGAAATGCTCACGGGACACAAACAAAATCTTATGCGTACCAGGACCAAGGGACCTTTCACATGTGAAAGGGTCTCAGGTGACCCCCACATAAGATTGAGCCAGACCTGGGTCTGGCTTGAGTGTCTCCCATGGAGGCACGAGTCAGCAGCGGCCTGCTGTGGAGACAGAGGCTCTGGCAACAGCAGTCTGGTTAGGCACAGTGTCACATAAGTCCTCTTGAAGGAGGTCACCACGAGCTCCACTATAGAGCTGCTGGACAGGCGACTCACAAACCAGAGAACAATCATACCAAAGAAGGTCTCACAGTGTTGCAGAAGCTCTAGGGCCCACAATGGACTTCCCACCTTGGGGATCAGGCAAAAGGACTGAGTATCCCTAAGGAATCTGACTTTGAAGGGCAGCAGGATTTGATTACACACTTCCTCAGGACCGGGGAAACAGATTCTTGGAGGGCACAAACAAAACCTTGTCTGCACCAGGACTAGGAGAAAGGAGCAGCGACCCCATGGGAGACTGAGCCAGACCCGCCTGTGAGTGTCCAGGAGTCTCTGGTGGACGGGTCGACAGTGGCCTGCCGAGTGGTCAGGGGCACTGACTGCTACAGTCCTGGGAGGCCTGGCGTGCTAGCACAAGTCCTTTGGAAGGAGGCTGCCATTACTGCCATTTCCCCTACCATAATTTGGCTTGAGGGCTACAGGGAGGGAGGGAGGGGGACACAGCCCCAACCATCAGCGTAAACTTGGATTAAAGATTTACTAAGCATGGCCCCACCCACCAGAGCGAGACCCAGTTTCCCTCAAAGTCAATCCCTCCCATCACAAAGCTTGCACTAGCCCCCTTTTTTTTTATATTTATTTATTTTAATTGGAGGCTAATTACTTTACAATATTGTATTGGTTTTGCCATACATTGACATGAATCCGCCCCAGGTGTACATGTGTTCCCCATCTTGAAAACCCCTCCCACCTACCTCCCCATCCCATCCTCTTATCTTCATCCATCAGAGGGCAGACAGAATGAAAACCACAGTCATAGAATACTAACCAAACTGAAGGGCTTCCCTGACAGCTCAATTGGTAAAAACTCTACCTGCAATGCAGGAGACATGGGTTCGATCCCTGGGTTGGGAAGATCCCCTGGAGAAGGGAAAAGCTACCCACTCCAGTATTCTGGTCTAGAGAATTCCATAGACTCTATAGTCTGTGGGGTTGCAGAGTCGGACATGACTGGGCGACTTTCACTGTCACTTCAGTTTCAACCAAACTGATCCCGTAGACCACAGCCTTGCCTAATTCAATGAAACTATGAGCCATGCCGTGTAGGGCCACGCAAGACAGACGGGTCATGGTGAAGAGTTCTGACAAAACGTGGTCCACTGGAGAAGGCAATGGCAAACTACTTCAGCATTCTTGAGAACCCCCACGAACAGTATAAAAGGGTTTCCTCTACTTTCTCCAACTTAAGTCTGAATTTTTCAGTGTGGAGTTCATGATTTGAGCCACAGTTAGCTCTCAGTCTTGTTTTTACTGACTCTATAGAGCTTCTCTATCTTTGGCTTCAAAGAATATAATCAATCTGATTTCAGTATTGACCATCTGGTGATATTCATGTGTAGAGTCCCCTCGTGTTGTTGGAAGACAGTGCTTCCTATAGGGCAGTGCATTCTCTTGGCAAATTTCTGTTAGCCTTTTCCCTGCTTCATTTTGTACTCCAAGGGCAAACTTGCCTGTTTCTCCAGGTATCTCTTGACTTCCTACTTTTGCATTGCAGACCCTTATGATGAAAAAGACATTTTTTAAATTTTCTTTTTGGTGTTAGTTCTAGAAGGTCTTATAGGTCTTCATAGAACCATTCAACTTCAGCTTCTTCAGCTTTAGTGATTGGGGCATAAGCTAGCACATACACTGGTGTTTTTATCTCCAGTGGGAACCATTTTTGTACAGTGCAACAGCCCTGGTCTGACAAAGGTATAACCAGGAGTTTAGTCATCTCAGGGTGAAGATCTGGTTACCCTATCAATCAAATAACCTAGATTAGCTTAGAAGAAGTTCCGGTTCAGGATAAGAGTATTCTAGCACAGGTAGTCAGAGAAGGCAATGGCAAGCCACTCCAGTACTCTTGCCTAGAAAATCCCATGGATGGAGCAGCCTAGTAGGCTGCAGTCCGTGGGGTCGCTATGGGTCGGACACGACTGAGCGACTTCACTTTCACTTTTCACTTTCACACATTGGAGAAGGAAATGGCAACCCACTCCAGTGTTCTTGCCTGGAGAATCCCAGGGAGGGGGGAGCCTGGTGGGCTTCCGTCTATGGGGTCACACAGAGTCGGACACGACTGAAGTGACTTAGCAGCAGCAGTAGCAGCACAGGTAGTATTTAGATAAACATGATGAGTATCATTAAGCAGGTTTACATGAAATGTTGCCAGTGTCTAATGCATAACTCTTTGCCTTTATCACTTTGGAGTATGGTAGTATTTACGTGTATTCCTTATCTTAAAGTTTCCTGTTTTTTTTTTTTTTTGTTTGTTTGTTTTTATTTAAATTACCAAAGCTTGGTTTGCTGTCTCTACTGTAACTCATAAGTACTAGGGAATTACTGTCCCTTGGAAGAAGTCCTAAACCAAGGACTGATCCTAGTCAGAGTATAAAAAACACAACTGTTTCAAACTGTAAGTGGGAAAGTCACTTTATACAATTCATTTAAGAATTTTGCCTCCAAGAGTTTTTTGGCTTAACTAAGCTTCCATTGCCTTCAGAAGAAGCTGGCTTGATTCTGTCCCCTTTATTTGCTGCTTTTCCATTCTTGTTTCATGTCCCTTCTCTTCTGCTTGTGTTTTTCTTCGCCTCCAAAGGAGCTACTTGCATGTGAATCATTTTCTCAGGATCTTATTTGGGGAAACAAATAAATTGGGAAAAGAAAGATGGGTTATTATTGGTTTCTTTTCAAACATAATCATGAATTAAACTATGTTTGGTGCCCATGTATCACATACATTAATAAATGAGAACCTAACAAAGCTGATCGCCAAAGAATTGATGCTTGTTTTAATATATATTTTTTTATTTTTATTGGAGGCTAATTATTTTACAATATTATATTGGTTGGTTTTGCCATACATTGACATGAATCCGCCCTGGGTGTACATGAGTTCCCCCTCCCGAACCCCCCTCCCGCCTCCCTCCTCCCCTTATCCTCCCTCTGGGTCATCCCCGCATACCAGCCCCGAGCATCCTGTAACATGCATCGACCCTGAACTGGCGATTCGTTTCACATATGATAATGTACATGTTTCAATGCCATTCTCCCAAACCATCCCACCCTCACCCTCTCCCACAGAGTCCCAAAGACTGTTCTATACATCTGTGTCTCTTTTGCTGTCTCAGAAAGATGCAAAAGAATTGATGCTTTTGAACTGTGGTGCTGGAGAAGACTCTTGAGAGTCCCTTGGACTGCAAGGAGATCCAGCCAGTCCATTCTAAAGGAGATCAATCCTGGGTGTTCATTGGAAGGACTGATGCTAAAGCTGAAACTCCAATACTTTGGCCACCTCATGCGATGAGTTGACTCACTGGAAAAGACTCTGATGCTGGGAAGGATTGGGGGTGGGAGGAGAAGGGGATGGCAGAGAATGAGATGGCTGGATGGCATCACTGACTCGATGGACATGAGTTTGAGTACTCTGGGAGTTGGTGATGGACAGGGAGGCCTGGCGTGCTGTGATTCATGGGGTCGCAAAGAGTCGTACACGACTGAGTGACTGAACTGAACTGAACTGAACAGAAGCTAGAAGTATAAAACATAGTTCTTGAAATCCATCCCAACTTATTTTAATGTAAACATTAATAATAACAGTTGAAAATGAAAATTTCAAAGGAAATGCAAAACTGAGCTGAAATTATAGCTATAAAATGGGATTGTCCTTGAGAAATTAAGACTTATCCTAATTTCTAGACTATCCTTTGCAGTTTGTACTGACTTCATAATTTGGATTCCATTTTTGGTTTCACATTCCTATGAGCCTGAAGTAACAGAATCCTGGCTGTTCTTCTATGTTCTGACTCCTGACCTTTGCCCGGTGCTAAAGATATCTCTTCATCTCAGTCTTCTGTGTCCAGGACATTCTGCCATGACTTGACCTCAGCTGTATAATTCAACATCCCACTATCATAAGCCTTTGAAATATTTGAAATCATAATTCTTGTCTATTATTATTTTGTGAATAATCTCAGGATATTTTTTTTCTCTTTTCTATCTTTTTGATTTTCTTTGTACTTTTCAATTCCCCAGTACCTCAAAAGATCTTGGATATTTACAATGTTCTAGGGAACATCCTAGTCTGATTAAGAAGCAACCACTTTTAAATAAGGCAGCTTTTCTTTCACAGTCCAGCCTGGACATTTTCAGACTTGGCTGAGCATCTTTGGCCCATGGGGATACCCTCGTCTCTCAACAACTCTGGGAAACAGAGTGATGCCCAATTCACACATACCAAGTTTTAGCAAGACAGAGCATTTTAATTGAATTCCAAGGCAGTCAGTTTGGGTCCTGGAAATTCATGACTGACTGTGGGTGGCCTCTTGAGAGCAGTATATGTGTGTGTAGTGGAGGTGTGTGTGTTGGGGGGTGCGTGTATGTATGTGTGTATTTTTTCCTCTTCTTTTGAATGGGTCTGCCTAAGACATGTTTGGTATACTGTCATATGAACAAATATGGCCCTAGCCCCAGCCACATTCCTGGATCATCAACTCTGCATAATATCCCTTTCTTAATCCCAAGTCCTACTTAGCAACATGATATTCACCTAGCACTCAAGTTGACTCCTTGATGATGCCTGATGAATCCCAGAGAAGACTTGTCTGTCTTTTTTATTTGTGACCTCACCTCTATGTCCTTCCAGAATGGCAGAGTCAACTAAGAAAGTATTTTAACTGAGAAAGTTAAAAATATCCCAGACAGCATAATTTAACGATCAAAATATTCCACCTTCAGGGAAGAGTAATTACAGGCCTCCTGTCTCTTCTATCTTTTGTGGAAAATCTGCACAGCTATCTTCTTTTCTTTCATTAAAGAAGAACAGTTTTGTGCCTACAGAGACGATTGTTTTCACATTAAGAGTCTACAGTCTTCCATGGTCAAGATTGTCATTGAGGTTAAATGTGCTCTCATGGGATAGAAACTTAACCAGATTGTGAGATCAGGAATAGTTTTTTTTTGTTTGTTTGTTTTAGTGTGAAGCACGAGGTAGCAAAATGTTAGGAATACCATTACAGGCTGGCTTGGACCTTTATCACCACTAACTATCTCAGATAACCCAGACTACACCTGACTCTTTCCAGTGAGGTCAGAATTACTAAGCAGTGTGCCAGCAAACAACCATGAGGCCTATCTCTTCTTTCCATCTTCCCTGAACACCTTCCTCCTTCTGCCATCTTCTAGGAGACATTGGAAAACTGAGTGAAACTTCTGTTTTCCCCATTGTTTGATTGAGAGACAAGCCTGAACTGCTCACAGTGCATTTTATAATCTCCATTCCTCAGCTAACATTAGTCCTGCATCCTCAGCCTCTCTGAAAGCTGTTGCCCACAAGAGAAGCCAGCTTCGCTCTCAAGGACACAATTTCCCTTTGCAGTTCATCCTGGGTAGCAATGATAATAATGACAATGGTGGTGGTGTTCAGCCTCTCAGACTTGTCTGAGGATTTGCCACCCATGGACCGCAGCACACCAGGATTTCCCATCCTTCACCTTCTCCCAGAACTTGCTCAAACTCATGTCCACTGAGTAGATGATTCCATTCAACCATCTCATCCTCTGTCGTCCCCTTCTCCTCCTGCCTTCAATCTTTCCCAGCATCAGGGTCTTTTCCAATAAGTCAGCTTTTTACGTCAGGTGGCCAAATTGCAGCTTCAGCATCAGTCCTTCCAAAGAATATTCAGGATTGATTTAATTTAGTATTGACTGGTTAAATCTCCTTGCTGTCCAAGGGACTCTTAAGAGTCTTCTCCAACACAACAGTTCAAAAGCATCAATTCTTCAGTGTTCAACCTTCCTTATGACCCTACTCTCACATCCATACATGACCACTGGAAAAATCATAGCTTTGACTATATGGACCTTTGTTGGCAAAATGATGTCTCTGTTTTTTAATAAACTGCCTAGGTCTGTCATAGCATTTCTTCCAAAGAGCAAGTATCCTTTAATTTCATGGCTGAAGTCACTGTCCATAGTGATTTTGGAGCCCAAGAAACTGAAGTCTGTCACTATTTCCACCTTTTCCCCATCTATCTGTCATGAAGTGATGGGACCGGATGACATGATCTTAGTTTTTTAAATGTTGAGTTTTAAGCCAACTTTTTCACTCTCCTCTTTAAACTGCATCACGAGGCTCTTTATTACCTCTTCATTTTCTGCCATTACAGTGGTGTCATCTGCACATCTGAGGTTACTGATATTTCTCCCGGCAATCTTGATTCCAGCTTGTGATTTATCAAGCCTTGCATTTTGCATGATGTACTCTGCATATAAGTTAAATAAGCAGAGTGGCAATATACAGCCATGATGTACTCCTTTCTCAATTTTAAACCAACCCATTGTTTCATGTTCAGTTCTAATTGTTGCTTCTTGACCTGCTACAGGTTTCTCATGAGGCAGGTGAGGTGGTCTGGTATTCTCTTCTCTTTAAGAATTTTCCACAGTTTGTTGTGACCCACACAGTCAAAAGCTTTAGTGTAGTCAATGAAGCAGAAGTACGTATTTTTCTGGAATTCACTTGCTTTTCCTATGATCCAACGGATGCTAGCAATTTGATCTTTGGTTCCTCTGCTTTTTATAAATCCAGCTTGTACATCTGGAAGTTCTTAGTTCATGTATTGTTGAAGCCTAGCTTGAAGAATTTTGAGTATTACCTTGCTAGCATGTGACTCGAGTGCAATTGTGTGGTAGTTTAAACATTCTTTTGTATTGTCCTTCTTTGGTATTGTAATAAAAGCTGATTTTTTCCAGTCTTGTGTTCACTGCTGAGTTTTACAAATTTGTTAGCATATTGAGTGCAGCACTTTCACAGCAAAATCTTTTAGGATTTGAAATAGCTCAACTGGTATTCCATCACCTCCACTAGCTTTATGCGTAGTAATGCTTCCTAAAGCCCACTTAACTTCACACTCCAGGATGTCTGGCTCTAGGTGAGTGATCCCACCAAGGTGGTTATCTGTGTCATTAAGACCTTTTACGTTCTGTGTATTCTTGCCACTTCTTAACCCCTTCTGCTTCTTTTGGGTCCCTTTTCTTCTTTTCTGTCCCTTATTATACCCATCTTTGCATGAAATGTTACCTTGGTATCTCTAACTTGAAGAGATGTCTAGTCTTTCCCATTCTATTATTTTCCTCTATTTCTTTGCATTGTTCACTTAAGAAGACATTCTTACCTCTCCTTGCTATTCTTTGGAACTCCACATTCAATTGGTTTATCTTTTGGTATTCTCTTTTGCCTTTTGCATCTCTTCTCAACTATTTGTGAGGCCTCCTCAGACAACCATTTTGCCTTCTTGCATTTATTTTTCTTTGGAATGATTTTGGTCACCACCTCCTGTACAATGTTACAAACCTCCATCCATAATGGAGGACAGTGATAAATTATCTCACATTGCAGTTGGATGGGAATATGATATGGCTATCCCTTTTTTTCCCTTATAACTCACTTGTGCATTTTTATAAGTACACCTACCCATCTGCTGCTCCTTTGGAATGCAGTGGCCTAGTCCCATCATTGTGCATTCTATGAGCATCCTCTGCTGATGATCCTGTGATCCATTCATTATTGGCCAATGGCACAGCCCTGTTGACTCAGCCTCCCCTGGGTGCCTGTGGTCTTTGCAGATACCTCTGATTCTCTTGTAAAATCCTTCATCCAGATGCCTATCCATGTGAAGCCCTTGGATTTTCAAGATCCTGTGGACCTCATCTCTCCCTCTTTCTCTTCTCACTCATTTCCATGTTGTGTACCAGACCTGTCTAAGGCTGGTTTGGGTTAATTCTGCTATGTGGTTTGGGAGCACTGCCAGTTTCCTCCTAAAACCCAGTGTTCCTGATATTAGTCCCAGGTGTGGGGCCTCAGGACATATTTACCTTCCACTCAGCAGTTGTCTTATGCCTGTAGGCCTTGGTCTATGATCTATATCTAGTTTTAAATTCCCTCCTTTATTTCAGGTCATCTTGAACTGATTCATAATCCCCTTTTTCTAATTTGCTTGGCAGTAGCTAGGAATAGGTCTTTTGCATGCATCTTGATTTATACTTTAGGTCTATTTGGCTTGAAGGACACATTTTCACCAGTTTATTATTTAACAATAATCTGACAGTCACTTAGGGCTTCCCAGGTTGGTGCTAGTGGTAAAGAATCTACCTGCCAAAGCAGGAGATGCAAGTGATCCAGATTCAATCCATGAGTCTGGAAGATTCCCTGGAGTAGCTAGTGGCAATCCTCTCCAGTACTCTTACCTGGAAAATTCCATGAACAGAGGAGCCTAGCCGAGTACAGTCCTTGGGGCCACAAAGAGTCAGACATGATTGAGCGCACACCTACACATGATAAAGGACTCAAGTTATACTATGGCCAATGCCATCCCAGTCTCAAAAGTAAATAGTTAACCATTCTTTTAAATCCTCCTAACAGTTAGCTTTTAAGTTTCAATATTGTATTTCCTTTTTATTCTATCACATGTAGATATTTTCCCTAGACCCCTCACTTTATAAGATTAGGACATTACACCCCTTTCCTTCTACTCTCCTCTCTACTCTCTTATACCCTGTCTCCACATCCTGGGTTCTGCCTTCAAATTTACACTTAAAATGTCAGATTGATCATATTTACATTTTGATCTGCAAGTGTAATGAGCTTTCCATGCCTTGTCTATAGGCAGATTTTAGAATTTAAATGTCTCATTGCTGTGACCATATAATATCATTAACTGAAGAATCAAATAATATGCTAAAATGACATTTCCTTTCAGAACCATCTACTTTTCACCTTGTTTCCAATTTTTCTGCTTTGTACTGTGTGCCTTTATCATGTCCCAAAAATACTTTAACCTCTAACTCAGGGATGCCAGAAAATCTTCCAAGTCTCCCTAGATTCCGGTTCCACTGCCTCTGCTCCTCCTGCTGAACACTGACATGATTGTTCTCTAGGCTTGATGAGCAGCTGTCATCTTGAAACTTCCCTTAATTACTTTGCTGGGTCAGATTGGTATCCTATGGCTCTCATTTTTTCCCCCTCTGTCTTTATTTAAATCTTCAAGGAACTTCCTGGAGGGGAGGGGGGGATACATTGCAGTACTGTTCTGAGCCTTGCTTTCATCTGCATGCTTGGTTGACAGTTTCAGATGTTCGTAACTGTCTTCACGCCAAAAGCCCGTCACACCAGGTGTCTCTGTGTCAGGAGTCTGTGTGGGGTTCTGCAGTTCTCAGCTTTCTCTTCCCATTTGCTACACCAGCCAATACTCTTCCATCTACTTTAGGTCTACAGATACGTGTTGAAACATTCTGTCACTGATGACTTTGCCCCCCTTTCTCTTTGTTTCATGGTGAAAAATGAATTGTTTATGCTTTTCCATTGCAAAGTGGACTTAGAAAGGTCAAGGGGTAAACTTACATATTCAATCTTTTATCTTGGACCAGAAGCTTTCGTTTGCATTTTTAGAAGATCCCCCTGACTGTCCTGGGGTAAATGGCATGGGTGAGGGCCAGAAGGGATACAGGGAGAACAAGAGGTGACTATTACGTAGTTCCTGAGATGATGACATGGAGACAAATAGACAGTTTTGAAATAATTCTAAGGTTAAGGTCTATTTGATATGCTGATTGGATGTGGAAACATGAAGAAGAGAGAAGAATTAAGTGTAAGTTTATGGATTGAGCACCTAACTGATGGCATTTAATGTTTGGGGAAGCAAAGGAGAGGGAAATAGATGTTTTATTTGTAACAAACTAAGATGTATATGGTAATTAGGCATCCAAATGGAAATGGAAAGTAGAAAGTTAGAGGCACATGTTTGGAACCCAGAGAAAGATATGTAGGATTGAGAAAAATTGGAATGTTCATCAGGAGATTCATGGTATTTATATTTTTCACCAGGAACTCACTTGGGTAATCTCTAGTGATAGTTTTCTAAAACATTGCCACTAAATCAAAACATTCATTAATACAGCAAGAATAATGCAATTTCCATGAACATTAATACAGAGTCATCTGAAATGAACAATCTGTAAGGAAAGAAATATGCAAGTATTGAAGTCTATTTTAAAAAGTTACTTCTACTGCCACTCAGAAAATCTTGGGAATGTATCTTTGGGATTCTATTGATTATCTCTTCTTAACCTAAATAACCTGAGCCACAATAGCCCTCCTTAAAATTCTCAACCCTTCAAGATAATGGTTAAGCAGGAGGTCTCCAAACTCCCTCGCCTACTAGGCATACACCTATGCTTCCATCTTCTCATCATTAAAGTGGGACAAGCAATAGCTAACTCATAAAGTTCTTATCAGATAATTTATATAAAGTGGTTAACATAGTACCTAGCACATAAGACATTCTCAATAAATGTTAGTCATTATCATTTTCAAGGAGTTGCTAAAAATAAACAATTAGCCTTGGAAAGGCACAATTTAACATTTTGTCAGCCAGATGTAACAACTTCATAATGTGGATAGCAATTGAATCAACAAAACAATATACTAACACTAGTTATTAATTACTCACCATGGGTCTATCAACAAATACTTATCCTAATGATTCAACATTAAAAAATGATTTATAAATGCCCCTGCAAAAAGGGTTTTCCGGAAAACTAGAAGTCTAGGGACAGAGCTGCTGTTTGGGATGCCAGAATTCTGACTCTGCTTCCGACACCTGCTACTCAGAGAGAAATTGATGCTGTATTCTTCCAGTTAATCTGTCTAACACAGAACAATGCTTTGATGCCTGAGATGTTCTAAAGGTGCATGTACACATATGCACACTTGCATGTGTACACACACACACATACACACACAATCTTTAGTCTTAAAACAAACAGTTCCATTTTGCCATAGCAAACCAACACAAAATCATTAGAATTTTTAAAATAATTTCCAAAGGTTTGTATATGCCCTAAACTGCCCAAGTGTTTTTTTTTTTTTCCATTCCTAATAGCTATTGTTTAGGAAACCTTCTCCTACAGTATTATTTCTGGGCCAATAACAAGAAAATGTCTCAGATACAGGGTAGGTACCAAGTGTTTTATGATGTACAACTGAGAAACAGAAATACTGAAGGAAAAGAGCATGAGATTGTGAATAAAATGGATTTGAGTTCAAATTTTAGCTCACCATTGCTGGCTCATTAAAATAGACTTTCTGAATTGCTGCCCTGTAAATAAATTCTTCAGTACCATTTTTCTAGATTCCATATCTATGCATTAGAATATATTTATCTTTCTCTTTCTGACTTACTTCACTCTGTGTAATAGGTTCTAGGTTCATCCACCTCACTAGACCTGACTCAAATGCATTCCTTTTTATGGCTGAGTAGTATTCCATTGTGTATATGTACCACAACTTCTTTATCCATTTATCTGTCCATGGATATCCAGCTTGCTTTCATGTTCTAGCTATTGTAAATAGTGCTGCAGTAAGCAATGGAATACATGTGTCTTGGGGAGAGGGGAGGAGAGGGTGAGATGTATGAAAGAGGAACAGGGAAGCTTACACTACCATATGTAAAATAAATAGCCAATGGGAATTTGCTGGACGGCTCAGGAAACTCAAACAGGGCTCTGTATCAACCTAGAGGGGTGGGATGGGGAGGGAGATGGGAGGGAGGTTCAAAAGGGAGGGGATGTATGTACACCTATGGCTGATTCATGCTGAAGTTTGACAGGAAACAACAAAATTCTGTAAGCAATTATCTTTCAACAAAAAATAAATTGATTTAAAAAATTGACTTTCTCCAACTTAAATATACCATTTTTCTTTAACAAAAGCAGGACATTTTGGTGTTTTTTTTCAGGTTATTGGTTGAATTTTTCTCATTTGCCAAATGATTTCTGAGAGATAAGCCCATCAGTTCTATTTACCGCAGGTCCTGGGAGATCTTGAGAAAGAGTACAAACATCCTCAGGAAAGAAAATGTGTCAGGAGAAGAAGAGAGCGTCAGGCTGACTCTTCATCCCACACGAATTCTGGCTGTCCGAGTAGGCTTGAGGGTGTCCTCTCTCCCGACTCTTTCTCACTTTTCATTGACTCAGTCACTTTGCTTCTTTCACGTGAGTTGGGAAGAAAGAGGGATGCCTTATGCAGCGTCTCTCAGGATTCTTTCAGATGGTTCTCACGTTTCGGGTCCAGCACACTTTCTCCAGGAGCTCTGTCCCTTGGTTCCACTCGCCTACTCTGTGCCTCTGTAATCCTGACGAAACTTTCTGGGGTAACCTACAGCAGCCTCTTATGGGTTTTGCAGGTTCCACATGTATTGTTCCCAGTGTGGTACAGTAGCAAGGATGTAAAAACGATGCTAGGCAATACATTGGAAGCATCAAAACAATGGAGAACATTAACCAATGAGAAATTCCTAGTGACTCGGTGCTGAAGAACTTTCAGGAAGAACCATGCCTAATAGTCATGTATATTATTACAAATGATAACTATTACAAAAAGACGTGATACTAAATATTTCCCCAGTTTTTGCTGAAACTTAATAGGCTCCCTAAAGCCTTGCTTCTTAGTAGAGTGTAGAGTTAAGGACAAGGAAGGAAGAGTGGTGGCCTGCTCCACACAGACTTCACCTCTGTCTGCTTCCCCACGGGGCCCACAAGGCACACAGAGCATCACACGCAGAGGCAGCAGTTCCTGGAGGTCCAGGTGGTGATCTGAGTGACCTGAGCAGACAGTGGCAAAGAGAAGCAGACACAGCGTGGAACACAGGTCACTCCCGCTCTCCAAGGAACCTCAGCAGCACAGTGGCTGAATCTGGAGTGTGCCAGTGGTACCGCGTAACAACCCAGCAGACAATATTTATCTTCTCACTTACACTATTAAAAATCACAAGAATAGCTACTCATGGGGCTGTTACGAAGATTAATTTAAACTTAGGTATTCTTATGGTTGCTTTTTCACTCTGTTGTGTTGGAGTACAGGTTCCCCAAAGACAGGATGATCTCTCTTCCTTTGCTCCTTCTGCCCTCCTCCAAGCACAAACCTATGGAGCCCTAACACTGCTGTAGGCATTCTCAACACCTTGCTTGCATCCTTTCCTTCTTTAGTCCCCTTAGAGTATGGCTTTGACCTTCATAAAACACCAGCCTGTTCATCACATTTGAACTGGTTTCATCAAGTGAGGATATATAAATACTGTCTGTTCATGTGTATTTTGCTTTAGAGCATGTAGCTGATTTCTATTGTGATTGAATTAAATATTCTGACTTGGATGCTGAGAATGTATGTAATATTAGTGTCATGGTTTGGGTAGGGCCCGTGCAGACCTAAGAGATATTTTGGAACTAAGAACATGGGCGAATTATCCATCTGGGGTCTTCTCTGATAATGGAAGATGTCACATATTGTACGATACTAAGAGTCCCAGCAAAGAAGATCAGATCCCTGGATGAAACCCCTGACTGGAAGGAGATTAATTTATAGGCTGTCTCCTTCTGTGCTATGGATAAGATCCCACTGACTCCTGGGAGGTAGGTTGTAAAAGAAGGAATGGGACTGTGTGGGAGAAGGATTATGAAAGTTGTTGCTGTGTATGGAACTGAACCTACAAAACACTTGTAAGAACTGACTCATGTCAAATCCTTTCTGGACCCCACACTGTGCTGTGTGATGCAGTCTGGCATCATGAGGCCAGGGGAGAGTTCTGTGACTCTGTGGTTTTTGTGTTACCCCAGAACTCCAACAGTTGCAGCCACTGAGTAGGTGGACCTACCCTGGTCAACATTAATCATCCCACTTCTTGTAATCACAGGAAGTTGCAGAAGACAAAAAGGAAGCTGTGGGCTGACGTCTCACCAAAGGCAGTGACACACAGTACTGTCAGGCTGGAAATAGTATGTTAATCCTGCATTTTAAGAGCTCCTCAATATGAAGAGTAAGATGAGCCAGACAGTCAGCTGGCTGCAGAGAACATCTCTGAGTGGGAAGATTCTATTGCAAACAGAATAGATAAATTGTGCTGGGGGAAGTGGGGGTGGGGGTGGGAAGATGTTCTCGCGTGCAACAGGATATTTAGCAGCATCCCTGGTCGCTACTTATGCCAGTAACATCCTCTCCTCAGCTGTAACAACCAAAAATATCTCTGAAAAGTGAAAGTGTTCATCAGTCATGTCCAACTCTTTGCCACCCCATGGGCTGTAGCCCACAAAGCTCCTCTGTTCATGGAATTCTCCAGACAAGCATATTAGAGTAGGTTGCCATTTCCTATTCCAGGGGATCTTCCTGACCCAGGGATTGAACCCGTGTCTCCCATATTGAAGGCACATTCTTTACTGTCTGAGCCACCAAGTAAGTCCAAAATATCTCTAGACACTGTCTAGGTCTCCTGGGGAGACAAAATCAGCCTTGTGCCCCAGAGTGTATTCTTTGTTCATGTAGTAAAAACTGGTGCATTAACACCATATTTGCATTTTAATTCCTAGGATGGAGAAAGGAGCAAAAGTGGAAAGCAAGCAACTTCCTCTTAAGAGCATAATGTAGATGTTGTATGTATAACTTATGTTCATAATACTTGAGCCAGATCTTCGTCATTTGGTAATAGGAAGCTATAGAGGGAGGCTGAGAAATCTGGTGGCATGCTGAAAACCAAGGGGGTTGTTTCTTAGAATATTGAGACAATATGAATAATGGAGGGAGCAATTAATAGTTTTATTACACTTATGGAATTATCCCACACTTAAATATGATAATGCACCATAAGTACCTAGCAAAGAGCCTTACATGAGCACATGCTCAGTGAATATTGGTCCTCTTCTCCCTCCTCTCTCCATCACCAAGCACCAGGCCCATGTCTCTTTCATACTGAGATCTGGGCTTACATTATTCTGGTAAACATTAATAATATTATTCTTTTTTACCAGCCCTGTATCTGGCCAATGCTGAGACTATAGGCGACTCTTAGTGTGTGTTTTAAGCCCTCTCTCTTGCAGGCTTTTTCTAACTTTGCCTTTTGCCTGCTATGGCCTTGCCATCAACACAATCTCCATAAACACAGACATATGGGCCCTTAGGTAATGCTTCCTGGAGGTCCTGCTTCAAAGTGAATGACATCTTGATATGATATTGAATCAATTTTAATCCTGGGTCTAGAACTTACCAGGACTGTCACTCTGGATTAGTTCCTTATGTGGTTGCATAATTTGGGGAACTCGATTTCCTTATCTGTAAAGTAGGCAGAGCAATATTGACTTTGTAGAGTTGTCACACATTAATTACAAAGAAGAATGTTTCAAGCCACTATGATGCAGCTGATCTTCTAAATATTATTTCAAAAAAAGATCATAATGCCTTATAGGTTCTGAATTAATAGATCAATTTCATAGAAAAGTAACCGACTAGGAAAGGTAAATTTGCTTGCCCTAGGTTATATGTGCACACAATTTTAGAAAGAGAAAGATATGGGACTTGGACTGAGGTTTCTCTGATACCAAATCAGGGTTCTTTACAATTTGTTCCACTTCTTTAGTGAGAACACATTACTCAAGAGAATTTAAACCAGTTCTGTCCCTTAAAGAAGTTGCATGTGGACTAACAGAATATTAAAACAGCTTCTCCAAGAGGGAGAGACTACAGCCCAGAGGAGACTGTACCCTCTGCCCAGAAAGAGACATGATGTAGACAGTGACATCTGGGGGTTCTGCAGCTACTGACCATCTCCCTCTGCCTGGCTCTCTCCCCAAGAGCATAGTTTGTGGTCCCTGTGTGCTGAGCTTATCACTGGGGTTCTGGCACCCTCCAAGGGGCTGGCCTACCCTTTCTCCCCCCACCTACAGCTAGTTGTACAAGCTATTGACCTAAATGGAAAATACTGCATTTCATGAGAATGAAATAAATACATTGGACAAGAATTCCACATTTCCTGCCATCAGTTTTACTTCATTTTCAGGAATGGTCCTGCTAACCTAGGATTTCCAAGGATTCCAAAGAATTTTGGAGACTAGCAATCAATTTTTACTGGTGGTTTCTTTTTTTTCTGGATATTTCAATATGGCATATTCCTTTCTGTGTATGGTGGCAGTATTGAGGAACTCTCTGCTCTGGATACACTAAGATGTCTTGCGCTATGTGACAGCAGCTGTGGTATAAGGAAATGAGCATAACACTTGGAGTCAGAAAACCTGGTTTCAAATCCTAGGCATTTTACCTGAAACATGACCTGGAGGATCTTTCTGGGTCCTTGCTTTCCCCAACATAAAATGATGCTAATAAACTCTACTTTGGAAGGCTGCTGAAGAATTCAATGAAATTACAGATGGATGGCAGTGTGCTGTAGTGGGAAGAGACCCAAGTTCATACCTAAAATCAATCTTTAAAAAGCCTTCCAAATCAGGACAATTTACTAAACTCTTGCTAGTTTTCACATTGTTAAAATGATGTTTCCAGCAGATTTGTGTGGATCAAATGAGAAATCTATGAGTTCTCTTATACAGTCCCCAAAGCAAATGATATGACTCATTTCAGGGGGCTTAGAAAAAGATGAAGGGATGCTTTGAGACAGAGCTGGCTAGACTGCATCTCCATGAGCCATCTTCAAGGGTGTCTGTTACTGCAGCTGGGCCCCTGGGGCTTCTTCCCAAGTTAATGGGCTGGTTAATGCAAGTCTTTGATTATGGATCGGCGGAGAACCCACTTGTCTTCCTCTTGTGGCACAAAAGGCATCTTGCCTGCTTTTATTCCTCTTTAGCATTTACTTCTGCAGCCTAATTGAGTTATAACAGGATTGTCTTCCCTAAGGGCCATCTCCCAAATGACCAGCCCCAGATAAGAGTCATTGCTTTTGTAAAGATCCATTTTAATCATGGACATTCCTTCTCACCTTAACTGGCTTCTTAGCTGCAAAAGGAACAACCAGCTTGTGTACTGGATGAGGTAAGCAAGGTCCCCAGGAATACATGTTGCGGGCACTCATCCCAACTCTTTGAGAGACATACTTGGATTAAGGCCTCACTTTTCATAACAAGACCAATGGGATGCTCACTCTCTTTCAGATCTAGAGAAGACTTTGAGAAGCACTCAGACTTGTCTTTTGGCCCCACCCTGACTACCTATTTAGTGCTTCCCACCACCTTCATCAGCTACACCCTCACTTTCTGTCCTAAAGGACAAAGCTCTCATTCCGTGCCTTGGCTCCCGAAGCTACACACTCCCGTGTCCCACACATACAACCCTTTCCAAGTGCTTTTTCCTGGTACCTAGTGCCTCTCTCAGATGTGAGATGATTTTATGAACTAATTTATTCTTAATATTAAAGAATGATAATGAGTTATTTCAATTTGATTCAAACCAATCTTATATTCCTAAAGCATCCATGGTCAGGCACTATATACAAACAGCTACACTATGCAAGGGAGTTTACACCTTCATCTAATTCCCCCAAAGCAGACATAACTATTTTCGCTCTCAGGAGGGAAACTCAGACTCAGAGAGGTTTGCTCAGAGTTACTAGGACCTCTGCATTATGCAATGACATGGGACACCATTCCCGTGGTAGTCTAAACAAACGCTACTCCCTAGAATTATGTTCCAGGACACAGAATACAAAAGGAATGGCCCCCTGGAGCTGTACGAGGCTGTCGTTCTGGAGCTCATAGGGTCAAGTGTTGTAGTTCTTCTCCTGAGTTTAGTGATTCTTTAGTCCACATAAAGAGGTTAACCTCTAGCGTGATGCCAACTCTCTGCCTCCAGTGAATTAGATAAGTGAAGTGATGATTAAAGGCTTGTTTTAAGTTGTTTGAGCACCCGGGTGGGGATGATGAACACAGACAATGCTTAGTGCTTTCATGTAAGTCCATGTGCACTTTCGGAACCACACTGCCCAGGTGATTCCTCGCAGTCCAGAAAGGGTTAGGGAGCAGCACTCCACCTGGCAGTGGGAAAGGAGCAAAACTTGAGCTGACTCTGTTCGGACCCTGAATTTGCCGCTTGTCAGTGTGTTCTTGGATAAACAGTAAGTTCTCCTGTACCTCAGTTTTATCTTCTGAAGAAATGGCCCTGTTGCTTGGACCAGGATACCTTAAATTTATCAGATAAGAGTCACTCAAGGGTTTGTGTGTGTGCTTGGTCAGTCATCTTAGTCACTATGTGACTATGGACTCTTTGTGACACTATGGACTGTAGCCCACCATACTCCTCTGTCCAGGGGATTTTCCTGGCAAGAATGCTAGAGTGGGTTGCCATGATGCCCTGTAGATGTTTCTACCCAGGGTTGGAACCCACATTTCCCATGTCTCCTGCATTTGTAGATGGATTCTGTACTGCTAAGCCCCCTGGGGAAGCCCCAGTCAAGTGTTTAGAACACCATAATTCAGTGCTTTAAAAAGTGTGTAAAATGTTTGTTCTATCTCAGGAAATTCTTAAGTTATATAGGCAATTTTAAAATTTCTTTTATTCTGAATCGGTTTTAACAATCACTTTCTTCAGTTGTCAATAACTGTTTAGTCAAGTGCAGAATTCCATACTTTAGTCAGTTCTACTAATTTTTATTCTAAATTTAGTTTTTAATGTGAGGAAAAGTGCTTTACAATGTCGTGTTGGTTTCTGCTGTACAGCGCAAATAGTTCTACTGATCTTTAAAGTCAATATCCTTTCTATTATACTCCTCTGTTCCTCAAAGTTTTTAACTCATTTTGAAAGTTTAAGACAATGTGTATTTCATACATGCTTCAGTGATGATAAATACTCAGTCAAGTTTTCCCTGATTCTGGTCTATCCCGTCTTTCACTCTGATGGCAGCACAGGGCGTCTGCAAATATGCTGGTTCCTACACGAGGGCCAGTGTCCACACATACACACTCCTCTCTCTTCCCTTTGGCTGTTCAAAACTCCCAGTGCCATCTTGGAGAGCTCTGTGCTTCAACAATCAATCAAAAGTTCGGCGGATGTGCTGACAGCCACACAAGCTCATTTCCTGTACCTCTTAGCTCTCAGTCCCAGAAAGGAAGCACAGCCCCTAATGAACTTCATTTGTAATTAAACGACAAGGATATTGTGGTGGGAAGAGTTTTCTCCTCCTTACTAGGGCCACTTGCTGGCCTTTTTATTCATTTTTTTATGTGAGTTTAATTCCCATTGATGTGGGTGATGATTGTTGGTCAAATACCACTCCTGCATCTGAGTCGGCATGGCATTCTCCCCTGTTGTCCCTGTGGTAAACACGGGGGAACTGAAAGGCAGGATGAGTTCACCTCTGAAGTCCTATTTGGTGCACATTTTGAGCCCGAGGACCAACCACGCAGGAGGCCTGGGGTGTTTTCACTTGGGCACAGCCATGAAAGTATTGTGTGTATTTTTCCCCTTTGGTGGAAAAATGATGGCTTTGCTTTCTTGAAGCATTCCTGCTGACTTATTCATGGAACCCAAAGAGGGTGACATCCAAGGAGGGCAGCATGCAGCCTTCTGTTTCCCAGCCAGAGTCAGGGTTTGGCAAAGTACGAGAGTTGGAGGGAGGCGGGACTGCCCAGTGCAGTAGGTGAGAGAAGAGTTGGCCAAAAGGTAGGAAAGACTTGAAACCAAAATCCACACTCTGATGTGCGGGGCCTCCCAGTGAGAAAAAACACTCACCAAACACCCACATACTTATTTGGGTTGGAAGAGGGTATGCAGTGCCCAGGAGGCTGTTGAAACAGAGAACTGACCCCCTTTGATGGGCTGGAAGAGCTGTGGAAAGCTGGGGCAGGGGCTGGGAGGAGGGACAAAGTGGAGGGTACCCAAGGCAAGACTGGGGATACTTGGCCCCAAAAGCCCATTTTGCAGGTTTGCTTGGGTTGAAACCGTAGGTTATGCCTTGTGTGGGTGGTGAATGGAGAGACTTATGAGAAGAAGGGATATATGACTTTCCTAGGGAGCCAGGCAGACCTGGGTTTGAATTCAAGCCCCACCACTTATGACCTTTGGAACCTTGAGAGAAAAATCACTTAGCTTGTCTGGACCTCGGCTTCTTAGTCAGTAAAATGGGAACAAAATTGTGTGTGTGTGTGTGTGTGCGTGTGTGTGTTTTAATGAGGATTAAATTTGGCCTTGCTGTACTGGCCCTAACCAGTTTTCCATATGCAGCTGCCATCTTTGCATATGCTTGATGATGGATTGAATGTAAAGAGGAAGGCCTAAGATAACAGTTTCAGAGCATCTCAGTGTGACTGTAAATCCTAGTTCTACCTTGCACTGGCTTTGTGACAGAGTAATTTTCTTAATCTCACAAAACTGCAGGTTATTTTATCATAGAAAGATTATTACAATAATATGTATCTCACACTGTTATCAAGAGTTGAGATAATACATAAAAAGCCCTTAGCATAGTGTTTTACTTAGCAAGTGTAGTTAGGTTTCCTAAGTGTTCAGTTCAGTTCAGTCATTCAGGCATGTCCGAATCTTTGCCGCCCCATGGACCGCAGCATGCCAGGCCTCCCTGTCCATCACCAACTCCCGGAATTTACTTAAATTCATATCCATTGAGTCAGTGATGCCATCCAACCATCTCATCCTCTCTCATCCCCTCTCCTACCACCCTGAATCTTTCCCAGCATCAGGGTCTTTTCCAATGAGTCAGTTCTTCACATCAGGTGGCCAAAGTATTGGAGTTTCAGCTTCAGCATCAATCCTTCCAAAGAATATTCAGGCCTGAGTTCCTTTAGGATGGACTTGTTGGATCTCCTTGCAGTCCAAGGGACTCTCAAGAGTCTTCTTCAACACTACAGTTCAAAAGCATCAATTCTTCAGTGCTCAGTTTTCTTTATAGTCCAACTCTCACATCCATACATGACCACTGGAAAAACTATAGCTTTGACTAGACGGACCTTTGTTCGCGAAGTAACATCTCTGCTTTTTAATATGTTGTCTAGAACTTTTGGTCAGAACTTTTCTTTCAAGGAGTAAGTGTCTTTTGTTTCATGGCTGCAGTCACCATCTGCAGTGATTTTGGAGCCCCCCAAATAAAGTCTGTCATTGTTTCCATTGTTTCCCCATTTATTTGTCATAAAGTGATGGGACCGGATGCCATGATCTTAGTTTTCTGAATGTTGAGTTTTAAGCCAACTTTTTCAGTGTCCTCTTTCACTTTCATCAAGAGGCTCTTTAGTTCTTCTTCACTTTCTGCCATAAGGGTGGTGTCATCTGCATATCTGAGGTTACTGACATTTCTCCCAGCAATCTCGATTCCAGCTTGTGCTTCATCCAACCCAGTATTAACTCTCAGAACTTGTTCAAACTCATATCCATCGAGTCAGTAATGCCATCCAACCATCTCATCCTGTCATCCCCTTCTCCTCCTGCCTCAATCTTTCCCAGCATCAGGGTCTTTTCCAATGAATCAGTTCTGTGAATCAGGCGGCCAAAGTATTGGAGCTTCATTTCAGCATCAGTTCTTCCAATGAGGTATCAGTATATAGCAGGTAAATATATAAATATATATTTTTCCAGTCCAGAGTTCGAACCTGGGTCTCCTGCATTCAAGGCAGATTCTTTACCACTGAGGCCCACTGGGAAACCATATAAATACAAATATATATATATACACACACATATAAAATAGATATCAGGTAGGAGAAGGCAATGGCACCCCACTCCAGTACTCTTGCTTGGAGAATCCCATGGATGGAGGAGTCTGGTGGGCTGCATGCAGTCCATGTCGTCACGAAGAGTCAGACAAGACTGAGCGACTTCACTTTCACTTTTCACTTTCATGCATTGGCGAAGGAAACGGCAACCCACTCCAGTGTTCTTGCCTGGAGAATCCGAGGGACAGGGGAGCCTGGTGGGCTGCCGTCTATGGGGTCGCACAGTCGGACACGGCTGATGCGACTTAGAAGCAGCAGCAGCAGCAGCCTGACTTGGTATCAGGGATTACTAAATTTTCAGTTATTTAAATACAAAACAGGTATCACTTTCTAGATTGTATCTCCTTGGCCATAAAGACCATGCTTTCATCTGTGGCTTGGCACTAGTTTCACATTCACTAAATGCCTTTCCAATCAATGCAAAAATGGATGCCGTAGCTTCATTGCAAGGTCAAAGATATAACTATTATTTGATAATCCCTGGAGGATTTTCACCTTGAAATAAAATGGAAAATTGGTTCAGTTTTTGGAGAGGACATCACTCAGGGTAATCAGAACTGGAACTAAAAAACCAAAGTGGCAGAAAACACAGGAAAGTTACTGCTTGGCATGGATCAACAATTTGGGCCTGGGAAGGCAGGGAGTGGATTTGCCTTTCTAATTAGGTTTGACTTGGGCTAATATTGAAGTGAGCTTTTGTTCCCCGAGGAGACACCAGCTGGGAGGTACTCCAGGAACGTGCTGGGTGGCAGAGTGAAGTCAGCCTGATGTTACACATTTTCTCTGGGTGATCCATAAATAGAAGGTTCACACATGGACACATGAGACCAGTCTATAAACTTAGCTCTGACGCAGAATGTCCAGAGGAGTTAGACTCTTGAGTCACTCTGGATAACAGTTCAAACCCAGACTCGGCTACTAGCTTGCTGTGTGGCCTCACACAAACTTTCATCTTTCCTGAGGCTCATTTTTCTCTCACCTAGAAAGTGCAGTTGGATAAAATATACCTCAAGAGGTTGTTGTGAAGGATAAAAAGCAAATCACATAAGAGATTATATTGACTTTTATTACAGAAACTTTGGAATAACACCAAATTCATTACACCATGTACTGAGTTAGGGAAGAACTCTTCTAAATAAATGACTTATTGTTTACTTAATTTTTGTAACCATACCAATGGATAGTCAGACCCCTTGCTTCTGTATCCTTCCACCCTATCCGAATAGTTGTCTTATAACATACTCCAGGCAGCGCCTCCTAAAACATAATGTCACACCATTCCTACAGCCAGAAACTTCTCTTTGTGACCTACAGAATAAAGTCTAGACTTGCTGGCAAACTATTCAAGGCATTCTAACTTCTAATCCGCACAGATGCTTCAGTTCACTTCAGTTCAATCGCTCAGTCGTGTATGACTCTTTGCGACCCCATGAATCACAGCACACCAAGCCTCCCTGTCCATCACCAACTCCCAGAGTTCACTCAAACTCATGTCCATTGAGTCGGTGATGCCATCCAAATATCTCATTCTCTGTTGTCCCCTTCTCCTCTTGCCTTCAATCTTTCCCAGCATCAAGGTCTTTTCAAATGAGTCAGCTCTTCACATCAGGTGGCCAAAGTATTGAAGTTTCAGCTTCAGTATCGGTCCTTCCAATGAACATTCAGGACTGATTTCTTTTGGGATGGACTGGTTTGATCTCCTTGAGGTCCAAGGGACTCTCAAGAGTCTTCCAACACCACAGTTCAAAATCATCAATACTTCAGCACTCAGCTTTTTTATAGTCCAATTGTCACACCCATACATGACTACTGGAAAAACCATAGCCTTGATTAGACAGAGCTTTGTTGGCAAAGTAATGTCTCTGCTTTTTAATATGATGTCTAGGTTGGTCAGAATTTTTTTCCAAGGAGTAAGCATCTTTTTATTTCATGGCTGCAGTCAGCATCAGCAGGGATTTTGGAGCCCCAAAAAATAGTCTGCCACTGTTTCCCCGTCTATTTGCCATGAAGTGATGGGACCAGATGCCATGATCTTTGTTTTCTGAATGTTGAGCTTTAAGTCAACTTTTTCACTTTCTTCTTTCACTTTCATCAAGAGACTCTTTAGTTCTTCTTCACTTTCTGCCATAAGGGTGGTGTCATCTGCATATCTGCGGTTATGGATATTTCTCCTGGCAATCTTGATTCCAGCTTATGCTTCCTCCACCCCAGCATTTCTCATTATGTACTCTGCATATAAGTTAAATAAGCAAGGTGACAATATACAGCCTTGACGTACTCCTTTTCCTACTTGGAACCAGTCTGTTGTTCCATGTCCAGTTCTAGCTGTTGCTTCCTGACCTGCATACAGATTTCTTAAGAGGCAGGTCGGGTGTTCTGGTATTCCCATCTCTTTCAGAATTTTCCACAGTTTATTGTGATCCACACACTCAAAGGCTTCAGCCTAGTCAATAAAGCAGAAGTAGATGTTTTTCTGGAACTCTTTTGCTGTTTTGATGATCCAGCAGATGATGGCAGTTTGATCTCTGGTTCCTCTGCCATTTCTAAATCCAGCTTGACCATGTGGTATTTCATGACTCCCATACTGTTGAAGCCTGGCTTGGACAATTTTGAGCATTACTTTGCTAGGATGTGAGATGAGTGCTATCATGTGGTAATTTGAACATTCTTTCTCATTGGATTGAAAACTGATCTTTCCAGTCCTATGGTCACTGCTGAGTTTTCCAAATTTGCTGGCATATTGAGTGCAGCACTTTTGCAGCATCATCTTTCAGGATTTGAAATAGCTCAACTGCCATTCCATATATTCTTTGCAGCCAAAGATGGAGAAAATCTATACAATCAGCAAAAACAAAACTGGGAACTGACTTGGGCTCAGATCATGAACTCCTTATTGCCAATTTCAGACTTAAATTGAAGAAAGTTGGAAAAACTGCTAGACCATTCATGTATGACCTAAATCAAATCCCTTACAATTATACAGTGGAAGTGACAAGTATATTCAAGGGATTAGATCTGATATACAGAGTGCCTGAAGAACTATGGATGGACATTCACAACATTGTATAGGAGGCAGTGATCAAGACCACCCCCAAGGGAAAAAAAATGCAGAAAGGCCAATAGTTGTCCAAGGATACCTTACCAGTAGTTAAGAAAAGTAAAGAAGCAAAAGGAAAAAGAGAAAGGGAAGATATACCCATTTGAATTCAGAGTTCCAAGGAATAGCAAGGAAAGACATGAAAGGCTTCCTCAGTGATCAAGGCAAACAAATAGAGAAAACGATAGAATGGGAAAGACTAGAGATCTCTTCAGGAAAATTAGAGATATCAAGGGAACATTTCATTCAAAGATGGGCACAATAAAGGACAGAAATAGTATGGACCTAACAGAAGCAGGTCTTCCTTGGTGGCTCAGATGTTAAAGCATCTGCCTCCAATGTGGGAGACCCGGGTTCAATCCCTGGCTCGGGAAGATCCCCTGGAGAAGGAAAGGGTAACCCACTCCAGTATTCTTGCCTGGAGAATCCCATGAATGGAGAAGCCTGGTAGGCTACAGTCCACGGGGTCTCAAAGAGTCGGACATGACTGAGCGACAGAACGGAACAGAAGCAGAAGATATTAAGAAGAGGTGGCAAGAATACACAGAAGAACTATACAAAAAAGATCTTGATGACCCAGATAACCATGATGGTGTGATCACTCATCTAGAGCCAGACATCCTGGAATGCAAAGTCAAGTGGGCCTTAGGAAGCATCACTATGAACAAAGCTAGTGGAGGTGATAGAATTCCAGTTGGGCTATTTCAAATATTGTGCAAGGGAAGCAGTTTAAAATGTTTATTGGATTAAACTTTTTAAGGGAGATTCTGTTGTCAAAGTTATATCTTTCTAAATAAATTTCACTTTCTGTACAACCAGAACAAATTTGTGTCAGCCAGTGCTAGAAGCTGTGTGTGATGATGTGTGTGTGATTTAAAGATTTAGTGTTTCCCACCACTTGATAATATATTAAAAAGCAGAGACATTACTTTGCCAACCAAGGTCCATCTAGTCAAGGCTATGGTTTTTCCCGTGGTCATGTATAGATGTGAGAGTTGGACTGTGAAGAAAGCTGATCACCAAAGAATTGATGCTTTTGAACTGTGGTGTTGGAGAAGACTCTTGAGAGTCCCTTGTACCGCAAGGAGATCCAACCAGTCCATTCTAAGGGAGATCAATCCTAGGTGTTCATTGGAGGGACTGATGCTGAAGCTGAAACTGCAATACTTTGGCCACCTCATGAGACGAGTTGACTCACTGGAAAAGACTCTGATGCTGGGAAAGGTTGGGGGCGGGAGGAGAAGGGGATGACCGAGAATGAGATGGCTGGATGGCATCACCGACTCTGTGGACATGAGTTTGAGTGAGCTCCGGGAGTTGGTGATAGACAGGGAGGCCTGGCGTGCTGTGATTCATGGGGTCGCGGAGAGTCGGACACGACTGAGCGACTGAACTGAACTGAACTGACCACTTATTCACTAAATAATCTTCTTGTCATACAAGCAGACTGTGGTGTGTGCACCTGTTTTTGTGTGATTTTTCTCCATTTAGACTTGAATTAATTAGAAGATCCATGCATTACTTCTTTTTATTTCTCTTACGTCTTGCAAGGGAAATAGATGGGAAAACAATGGAAATAATGACAGACTTTATTTTCTTGAGGTCCAAAATCGCTGTGGATGGCAACTGCAGCCATGAAATTAAAAGATGCTTGCTCCTTGGAGGAAAAGCTGTGACAAACCTAGACCACTTATTAAAAAGCAGAGATCACTTTACTGACAAAGATCTGTGTAGTCAAAGCTATGGTTTTTCCAGTAGTGGTATACTGAAGTGAGAGTTGGACCATAAAGAAGGCTGAGCCCCAAAGAACTGATGCTTTTGAACTGAGAATCTAGAGAAGACTCTTAAGAGTTCCTTGGACACCAAGGAGATTAAACCATCAATCATAAAGAAAATCAACCCTGAATATTCTTTGGAAGGACTGATGCTGAAGCTGAAGCTCCAATATGCTGGCCACCTGATGGAAAGAGCTCAATCTTGAAGGCAGGAGGAGAAGGGAGTGACAGAATATGAGATAGTTGGATGGCATCATCACCTCAATGAACATGAGTTTGAGTAAACTCCAGGAGATAGTGAAGGACAGGGAAGCCTGGCATGGGTGGTGCGGCATAACCTTTATTAGGGAGGAATCAAGTCTCTGTACTCTCTTCCAATTACAGAGATCAGTGGAAGAAGGAGATAGGAGAGATGGACATTTCAAAACTTCTTCCATTTCTTCAGTGAGGCTAAAGAATGAGTCTTAGGGTTCGTGAAACTTTGTTCCAGCAGGCCCACTAATGAGGCTGTATTTTTAAAAATAAACCTAGAATCCAATAGAGGGGTAGAGAGTTCAGAAACAGCTGAACTGTTCTGCATAATTAAGGTGCAGAATTAAGATGAGAGGAATATAAACATGTGTGTTGGGGATTGGAGATTTTTAGGGGAGTATGACCAACAAGAAATTCTCTGTGGAGGCACAGCACAGAACTTTTAAAGGAAAAGTGTCTAAATTCTCCTTTTAACTTATATGTTTTTCTATAAAGTAAATGGTCTTCATCACCTCAAATTTAAAAGTTTTGCTAAATATACAAATGCCTGGTATGAAAGATTTTGGTGGAAATAAAAATCTTCATCAATATTGGTACTAATCCACAGAAAACTATGACCCCATTAGTGGGGTGGGATAGATGAAATGAGATTTTTGGTTTCAAACAAAAGAGGAAATTAGACATAGAAATGACCATCAAGTCCACATATCCCTTGGAATTTGCAGCAAACGGGAGTCCAGCATTACATTTGGACTAGTTTTAGTAAGTGGGGAGTCTCTGTGTGTGTGTATAGAAAGCAAAACTGTACTGCCACTAATGAACAAACCCATCCAGTTCTTATCTGTCTTCCCACAGCAGAGGTCAGGAGGAGCAGGAATGGCTCATGTTTCTGAGGCTTACAGAGGTCTCAGAGATAAGTGCTCCCCATGATCAAAGGATCCAAAGGCACAAACACCATACACCACACCCTCCAACCTTCTCAACCTCATTTCCTAATATGTTTCACATCCTGGAATTTCCATCCCAAGTCATTTACACATCCTGGAACACTATGTCCTTTATTTTTTCCTTTTTGCCATATACATGCTATTTCCTTACTGCTCACTTTTCAAATCCTCACTCATCCTTTAAGCCCAGCTCTAGAATTTCCTCTACTGTAACACCTTCCTAATCACACTTCCTCTCTCCCCAGATTCTGGCAATAGAGCTCACTCCTCCACAGTGGTTTCACTGTTATATCTCCTTCTCTCTCTCTCTGACTCTGTGTGTGTGTGCTTAGTCACTCAGTCATATCTGACTCTTAGTGACCCCATGGACTATAGCCCACCAGGCTCCTTTGTCCACAGGGATTCTCTAGGCAAGAATATTGGGGCGGGTTGCCATGCCCCCTTCCAAGGGATCTTCCCAACCCATGGATTGAACCCAGATCTTCCACATTGCAAGTGGATTCGTTACCATCTAAGCCACGAGGGAAGCCCATGAATACTGGAGTGGGTAGCCTATCCCTTCTCCAGGGGATCTCCACAGCCCTGGTATCAAACCAGGGTCTCCTGCATTATAGGTGCATTCTTTACCAGCTGAGCTACCGGGGAAGCCCCTGTCTGCCTCTGTCTGCAAGTAACTGCATCTTCCTTGTGACTCAGCTGGTAAAGAATCCTCCTGCAATGCGGGAGACCTGGATTTGATCCCTTTGTTGGGAAGATTCCCTGGAGAAGGAAAAGGCTACCCACTCCAATATTCTGGTCTGGAGAATTCCGTGGACAGAGGTTTCTCCCCAGGCAGCCTCAGTCCTCATGTAGCTGGTCTGGCTGTAGCTGGGCAAGGGGACTTTGGAAGCCCCTCAATGGTTGTTGAGACAGAGCCCTGGCTGAGGCACCTGCCCTCAGGTCCAATGTCTCTCTTGCTTGGGTTCATTTTCCCTCCTCGTTCTCACTCCTGACACTGCTGCTGTTCCTTCTTTCCTCAAGACCAGACTTCCAGAACTACCTATAAATAAAATAAAATAACAGACATAACAGCCCCCTAAGGAGCTAAAAAATGTGCTGAAACTATTGGATTGATACAGAAACATCTCCTGAGTTGGATTTGATGTCCCAAATCCTAACTGAGTTCTCTTAACTTTCCTGTGCAGCAGACTTGGTGAGGAATAAATAAAGAACAATGGTAGGACCTTGCCCAGTCCCGGGAGTCCTGAGCTTCTGTTCCTCCTTCCACTAGCAGGGGGTGAGCAGGAAGGGAGAGTGTAAGCAAAGAAGAGTGGGAACATTCAGCTGTGGCTCTGTGCTGCTGCGTCTCCTCTGACATCCCCGGAGTTAGCAAGGGGCAGAGCCCGTGTAGCAGAAGTGGAGCAGGAGAAGCTCTAGCAGCTCTGATATCAAAGGCAGGAACAGACAGCAGAACCCTCCTCATGGGCCATCTCACTCAAAGCTGCTCCGTCTCAGGCTGGTCCCCTGGAGTCTCTTACCAGATGATGGATGAGTGAAAGTCGCTCAGTTGTGTCTGACTTTTTGCGACCCCATGGACTGTAGCCCAACAGGCTCCTCTTTCCATGGAATTCTCCAGGCAAGAACACAGGGGTGGGTTGATATTTCCTTCTCCAGGTGATGGATGAGAAAATGCTTAAAAAGTGCCTCATTCAAATCATGGGGCACGCAGACGACGACCATCCGCCTACCTCTGGTCCTTCTTCTTGCTTCCAGGTTTCCCCCTGCTGCCTTGTGTGTTCTTTGCTTCTGCTTCTTTGGAAGAAGCTTCTAGAGGGTGCTTTGCTCAGGCTTCAAGAACCAGAGTGCCTGGGAGTCAGTCCTGGGCTTCCTCCAAGCCAGTGGCTGTGGATGACAAAGCCAAAAGTTCAGCCCTCTTGCTCAGAGTTAGAGCAGCCCCACCGTGACTTACACTCCAGGGTCCCCTGGAGGGCTGAAACTTTGACTTCCCTCAAATCCTCTGCCTGCTTGGCCTTTCTCCCATCTCTGCCAAGCCTCCTCTATCCTTTACAGCCTCCAGCCAGGAGCACTTCTATAATTTACTTGCATAAAAACCTGACTTAAGTCAGAAACATAATATGATACATCAGCGTCACCCCTCCTGGTCACTTGACAATGACAAAAGCATAGACTTATTGAGTATCTTCTTAGATATTGTTCATTCTATTTGAAACATGTATCACCTCATTTTAATCCCCAATTCAGCACTAATCAGGAAGCAGAGGTTTAGGAAGATTAAGTAATTTTCCCCAAATCATGTAGTAGCTTAGTGGTAATTAAAGGACAGGTCTGATTGAACCTAAGACTCCTGCTTTGGCTTATTCCATCAAACTAAAGATTTTTAAGGAATGTATCTTTTCCTGACTTTTTGTTAATTTTTCCTACCTTTCTTTTTTCCTTTCCTCCTCATTCCTTTTCAATCATGTTAGCCTGAAGGCAGGTGTAAGGAGGGAATCATGTTCTTCTGTCAGGCAGATGGGAAATGAAAACTGCCCACAGCTTGGCAAGGGCAATAGTAGTGATTGATCTTAGGTTGCTACTCCAAATAACAGCCAGTCAGAAACCAATCCTGCCTCTGTCCATTCATCACATTTCCCATCCTGCTCAAGCTACCGTGTGCAGTTTTCAGCTCAGGTGTAAGTAGTAAAGTGAGCTGTCAAAACAAGGTTTTATTGCCCCAGGAGGTGGGGAAAGGGTTCAAACTGTGATTCTGTGGGGATCCAGAAAGTCAGTGATTGGCGAGTTCTTTTAGTGACTGCTGGTTATCGCATGATTTAGCTCTGCACCGAGTGCTGAGCATCTGTCAGACGCAGACACAGAGAGCAGAGACAGACAACGGTTGATTCCTGGTCTGAGGGAACGTGGAAGCTGTGGGCTTAGAGACACATTAGCCAACCAGTGCCCAGACAGGAATTTAGAGCCTGAGATCAAGGACAACCAGGGCTGCTCTGGAGATTCACAGAAGGTTTCAGATGTAGTGCAGCACATCAGCTGAAGTATAGGATGGCTGCCGTTTCTTCAGGAAGAATTCTCATGGGGTGGGAGTGGGGAACTGGAAAATTGAAGGTATTTCAGGTGAAGTGAAGAGAATCCAGAAAGGCATAAAATATCAGTATGTAAAACACCCCCTTTGTTGTTCGGTCTCAATCATCTCAAAATCTTTGCGATCCCATGGACTATAGCACGCCAGACTTCCCTGTCCTTCACTATCTCCCGGAGCTTGCTCAAACTCATGTGCATTGAGTCAGTGATGCCACCCAACCATTTCGTCTCCTGTCGTCCCCTTCTCCTCTTGACTTCAATCTTTCCCAGCATCAGGGTGTTTCCTAATGAGTTGGCTCTTCACATCAGGTGGCCAAAGTATTGGAGCTTCAAATTCGGCATCAGTCCTTCCAATGAATATTCAGGACTGATCTCTTTTAGGATGGACTGGTTGGATCTCCTTTCAGTCCAAGGGACTCTCAAAAGTCTTTTCCAACAATTCAGTTCAAAAGCATCAATTCTTTGGTGCTCAACTTTCTTTATAGTCCAATTCCCACATCCATACATGACTACTGGAAAAACCATAGCTTTGACTTTTGTTGGCGAAGTAATGTCTCTGCTTTTTAATATGCTGTCTAGGCTGGTCAGCTTTTCTTCCAAGGAACAAACATCTTTTAATTTCATGGCTGCAGTCATCATCTGCAGTGGTTTTGGTGTCCAAGAAAATAAAGTCTGTCACCTTTTCCATTGTTTTCCAATCTATTTGCCATGAAGTGGTGGGACTGGATGCTGTGATCTTTGTTTATTGAATGTTGAGTTTTAAACCAGCTTTTTCACTCTCCTCTTTCACCTTCATCAAGAGGATCTTTAGTTCCTCTTTGCTTTCTGCCATAAGGATAGTGTTATCTGCATATCTGAGGTTATTGATATTTCTCCTGGCAATCTTGATTCCAGCTTGTGCTTCCTCCAGCCCAGCATTTCTCAGAGGCAACAGTTAGTATCAGACATGGAACGATGGGCTAGTTCCAAATTGGGAAAGGAGTACATCAAGGATGTATACTGTCACCCTGTTTATTTAACTGATATGCAGAGTACATCTACAATATAAGTTAAATTATAAATGTATTGCCCTGCACACATGTTTTGCAGGAGCCAGTTCAGGTGGTCTGATATTCCCGTCTCTTTAAGAATCTTGCACAGTTTGCTGTGATCCACACAGTCAAAAGCTTTAGCATAGTCAGTGAAGCACCTTCTGTATGATGCAGCTTCTATAAATGGTTTTTCAGAGTAGCTGGAAATGCTGGAATGGGTACTGTGCTCAAACTCTCTTGCATTCCTACTATGCATCATGTAGGAAGCTAATCACTATAAGAGTAAAATGTAGCCTTTTGTCCTTCAGTTGTTTATAGGTGGAAGAGACAGACAAGCAAAGCGATTATTGCAGAAAATGAGATGTGTTCATAGGAGAGCACAGGAAATCATCTGATAGAGCTTGGACTTTCCTTGTAGCTCAGTAGGTAAAGAGTCTGCCTACAATGCAGAAGACCTGGATTCAATCCCTGGGTCAGGAAGAGCCCCTGGAGAAGGAAATGGCAACCCACTCCAGTATTCTTGCCTGGAGAATTCCATGGACAGAGGAGCCTGGAAGGCTACAGTCCATGGGGCGGCAAGAGTCGGACATGACTTAGCAACTAAACCAGAGCTAGCAAGACTTCCCGGAGGAGGAGACGCTCAAGGTAGATCCTTTACAGTTGAAGAAGTGATGAGATGGGAAGGGTCAACTGTGGACCAGTGACTGTTTAATGCAAAATTAAAGAGGTTTAGACTTAATCCAGTAGTGAAGACTGAAATCAAGGCCTATCTGGTGCAATAGGGTTGCGAAGGTGGGTGAGGACCATCAGACCTGTGTTTCTGTAAGATCACATGAGTTAATAGCTACACACATGCTGGTCCTCAGCTCTCCTGACCAGCTCTGCTGGTTAATTGATGAGGCTGTGCTCTGTGTTTCCAGATATCAGTGCTATTGTTCTAGCTGATTTAGGGGTTTGTTTTTGTCTCTTGAAACAGGTGACTTTAAGTTCCTAATATAACAGAAAGCTGGAGGCAGGGTTGAGAGCGAAGCAGAGAAATGCTTTCAACTCACCTGCTGGGCTCGTCCTCTCATTCTGTATTAGAAGAGGAAATGGATGCAGACTCCGTTTACAGATTCGGTAACTATGGGAATATGCAGGCTCCTGCCGTTTACAAGGGGCTTGAATGGATCAGAAGCACCTTTTAAAAGGCTTTCTTGTGAAGAGGCAGCTAAACAAGTCTTGACTGTGGAGACAGGATTTTGGAAGGCTGAGTTTCAAAGGCCCACCCTGCCTTTGCAAATAGAGAAAGGAGCCTTGGGGATCACTCAGGCCTGGCTTGCATATTTCCAACTAATGCCAGGCAGCTGCCCCTAAGCCCTCCCCAAGTAACCTACAAACTCAGGGCTTTGCTTTGAAACCAAGACTCTGCCCCAAATACCCATCTATTTAAAACTGCAACAAAAATATTGTCCCTTTGTTTTTTTTTAACCTTTCTACCAGTCCCACCTTTAGAGTCTCTTTTAAACTTCCGTAATAATGCATTCTCTACCCTTTTGTATATCATGAGCCGTATTTTGGCTTCTCTCAGAACTTCAGAGATAATGAAATTAAAGAGACCTGGATTTAAGTCCAATTTTTGTTGCTTGCTTCTTGCTGTGTCACCTTAGAAAGATCCTTTTGCCTCTGAGTCTCACTCGTCTGATCTGTAAGACAGAAATGGCAGTGCCTATTGTGAAAAGCTATTGTGAG
Source organism: Moschus berezovskii (assembly GCF_049115385.1). Lineage (NCBI taxonomy): Eukaryota > Metazoa > Chordata > Mammalia > Artiodactyla > Moschidae > Moschus > Moschus berezovskii. The sequence goes on from NC_142479.1 coordinate 18,546,645, forward strand.
AGTCTTGCAAAGTCTCTCGTGTTATCCAAGCCACAGAATGAATCAAGTAAATGGGGTTTCCTTTCACTTTCCATCTTAACCCATTCCCTCTAAACTGTGAGCTTTCTATGGACAGAATTTGAGTCTGTCTCATGCCTGCTTCCAATTCAGAGTCCAGACAGCCAGTGCATAAAAAAAATGAATGACAATACTGAACCGGGATCCAAAGATTCTGTTCCGCCAGTTTATGTGGTCTGAGGCCAACATCCCATTAGCCCAATAATATCACTCTCCCTGGTCCTCTGACTTTATTCAGACCCTTTGAGAGGGACTCAAGTAACAGATGGATGCAACCCATGCCAGCTGGCCCCCACTCCCAGGAGAACCGGCCCAAACACCTGACTTGGTGGAAAGAATTGTGATTTTGCAGAAAGGATGGAACTCTGGATCACAGAGACAAAAAGGGTACCTCGAAATGCCCCTCAAAGAGCCCTGCCTAATGTCTTGAGATGTTTAGGCAGTCTCAGAATCTCTTCATTTCCCAAACCTTCATTCCCACCTCCTTAAGACTCCTCTCTCTTAGTGGAACTCTCTTTGCTTCTGTCTAAACATGCTAGCTTCATCCTTCGTGATAAACTTTCTCTGACCCTCTGGTTAATGTTGATCCCCCCATTTTAGACCAAGAAAAGCACTCATGAATTGTATCCCTACCATTTGAGAACTAGCTTCACTTTTTAGAACAACTTTTTTCATTCTTTTTTTAAAATCATAAAACAAAGATACCACAATGCAAAAAGTGAAAAATTTAAGAATAAAAGAATCAATGATAAATTTGTATGTTCTAACACAACTATATTTGACATTGTAAGATATGAACTTCCCATATTTAAATTTTATAAGCATTTTAAATGTATGTATAAGAAATAGTTATGAAAGATTTTTTATATTGCAGTCTGATTTTTATAACAAAATATTAGCACTTTCCTAAATTGTAACATAGCATCCACAGCCATCGCTTTCCAGGGATACACCACATTTTGTGTAAGTTTATACCCTTAAACTCTTATTCATAGCTAAACACTTAAAGTGCTTCTGCTTTTTCACTGTTGTAAGTAATGCAGCTCTTGCATCTTTTGTTTACACAGTTGTATGGATCAGCATAGACTAAAGTTTCAATGGATTAAGAAATGAAAGTGTGTTTCTCACGCAACACAGCCTAATATCACCCTTTCTGCTCTGTCTGGTTCTGCGCCACGCAATTTATTGAAGAATCTAGGCTTCTTCCATCTGGTGGTGCTTCTACCGTCTAGAATCCCAAAGTCCTCTACAAGATCCTTAGCATCCAGCAGTCAGATAAAGGAAGAAATAATTGACACCAGATTTCAAAGAAGGTTTCTGAGGTTTGCCTGGAAATGGGTAGAAGCAATTTATGCAAGTATGTCATCAGCCAAATAGTCACATGACTTAATCTAATTGCAAAGGAGGCTGGGAGAGGCAGTCCTGATATGTACCCAAGGAAAAGAGTTTGATGGGCATTGAGCCCAGTCTCTATGACAATTTCTTCTTTATATTATTTAATTAGACTAGAAAAGTAGTCTAAAATTCAATAGTGCTTTTGCAGCTGTTCAGTTCAGTTCAGTCACTCAGTCGTGTCTGACTATCCACAACCCCATGAATCACAGCACGCCAGGCCTCCCTGTCCATCACCAACTCCCGGAGTTCACTCAAACTCATGTCCACAGAGTCGGTGATGCCATCCAGCCATCTCATTCTCTGTCGTCCCCTTCTACTCCCGCCCCCATCCTTTCCCAGCATCAGAGTCTTTTCCAGTGAGTCAACTCGTCGCATGAGGTGGCCAAAGTATTGCAGTTTCAGCTTTAGCATCAGTCCTTCCAATGAACACCCAGGATTGATCTCCTTTAGAATGGACTGGTTGGATTTCCTTGCAGTCCAAGGGACTCTCAAGAGTCTTCTCCAGCACCCCAGTTCAAATATGTATTAAATCACTGCCCTTCACCCACTCATTCATTTAAAATCTCTTTGAGTGCCTATATGATACCAGTACCGTGCTAGGTAGGCACCAGAATAGAACACTGAATAAGACATATCATTTGAATTATGGCAACAAGTCAAGTCATATTCAAGTCACTTTGCTCTTGAATCTTTTAACTTTGTATAAATCTGCACCAGGGTTTTATATACCTTAACGGCCATGAATTTCTTTTGCAGGCTTGATTGAATCTAGCTCAGAGCTGGGTAAACAGAAACGAAAATGTTATAGATTATGTATGATGTGATAAATCATCAAATATACTTTATGCATTTAAAGAGAGGCTAGATGAGTACGTAAAATTCTGCAGAAACCCTAAAATAAAATAAGCAAAGAAAAAAATGCCCAATTGAATTGGACAAAACATCAAATGAAGGCTCTCCAAGGGAAGGGAAGATGCTTTCTGAGCATGAGAAACTCTCTCTGACCTCTACTCTGTGCCTGAAATAAGCAGTACAAACATTGTATTAACTCCCAGCAGGAGAGACTTAGAGCAAATAACAGAGCTTCCATTAAAGTCCAGAGAGACTGTAAACTTCCCATCAGTGGCTAAGAATAAAGGGAGTTTCCTCCATTAGTCTATGGTAATTTGGAAGAGCTCACAGCTCATAGAAAAGTGTAAATCTTTTGTCGACCTCCATTTCTAATGTACAACTTGGTTTTAGGCACAAAAACTACTTGCTTTATGCTACTTTGTCTTCTTTTTTCTCAGTAAAGCATTAAAAGAGAGCCCATTCCTTTCTGGGAAGGATGGCTTTCCTCCCCTTTTCTCAAATTTCTCAACACCTGTTGGGCAGCTGCTGCAGTCTGCCCAAGCAGTGGCTGCATTTGCAAGGACTAAATTCTAACAATATGGAGAGTTAGTGATACTTAGGGATTTGCAATATGAACTTGACTATAGTAGAGTGCTGAACCACGCTCTCACATTTCCCATGTATTTCTGTGCTCTCTATTAATAAGCAATAAAAATAACAGAGCAACTGAGCTCACTGGTTGGGTAGCTATGAATCTTTCCTACATCTGTATATAACCATATAAACACAGTACTTATTTACCTCTACACTATGAACATATCTGATCAGTTTAGTTCAGTCGCTCAGTTGTTTCCGACTCTTTGGGACCCCATGAACCGCAGGACGCCGGGCCTCCCTGTCCATCACCAACTCACGGAGTTCACCCAAACCCATGTCCATTCAGTCGGTGATGCCATCCAACCATCTCATCTTCTGTCATCCCCTTCTCCTCAATCTTTCCCAGGATCAGGGTCTTTTCAAATGAGTCAGCTCTTCGCATCAGGTAGCCAAAGTATTGGAGTTTCATCTTCAACATCAGTCCTTCATGAACACCCAGGACTGATTTCCTTTAGGATGGACTGGTTGGATTTCTTTGCAGTCCAAGGGACTCTCAAGAGTCTTTGCCAACACCACAGTTCAAAAGCATCAATTCTTCAGTGCTCAGCTTTCTTTATAATCCAATTCTCATATCCATACACGACCACTGGAAAAACCATAGCCTTGACTAGACGAACATTTGTGGGCAAAGTAATGTCTCTGCTTTTTAACATGCTGTCTCGGTTGGTCAGAACTTTCCTTCCAAGGAGCAAGCATCTTTTAATTTCATGGCTGCAATCACCATCTGCAGTGATTTTGGAGCCCAGAAAAATAAAGTCTGACACTGCTTCCACTGTTTCCCCATCTATTTGCCATGAAGTGATGGGACCAGATGCAATGATCTTAGTTTTCTGAATCAGGAGCTTTAAGCCAACTTTCTCACTCTCCTCTTTCACTTTCATCAAGAGGCTCTTTAGTTCTTCTTCACTTTCTGCCATAAGGGTGGTGTCATCTGCATATCTGAGGTTATTGATATTTCTCCCGGCAATCTTGATTCCAACTTGTGCTTCCTCCAGCCCAGCATTCTTCATGATGTACTCGGCATATAAGTTAAATAAACAAGGTGACAATACACAGCCTTGATGTACTCCTTTTCCTATTTGGAACCAGTCTGTTGTTCCGTGTCCAGTTCTAACTGTTGCTTCCTGATGTGCATAAAGGTTTCTCAAGAGGCAGGTCAGGTGGTCTGGTATGCCCATCTCTTTCAGAATTTTCCACAGTTTATTGTGATCCACATAGTCAAAGGCTTTGGCATAGTCAATAAAGCAGAAAGATGTTTTTCTGGAACTCTCTTGCTTTTTTGATGATCCAGCGGATGGATGTTGGCAATTTGATCTCTGGTTCCTCTGCCTTTTCTAAAACCAGCTTCAACATCTGGAAGTTCACGGTTCACATATTGCTGAAGCCTGGCTTAGGCAATTTTAAGCATTACTTTACTAGCGTGTGAGATGAGTGCAATTATGTGGTAGTTTGAGCATTCTTTGGCATTGCCTTTCTTTGAGATTGGAATGAAAACTGACCTTTTCCAGTCCTGTGGCCACTGCTGAGTTTTCCAAATTTGCTGGCATATTGAGTGCAGCACTTTCACAGCATCATCTTTCAGGATTTTAAATAGCTCAACTGGTATTCCTCCTCCACTAGCTTTGTTCGTAGTGATGCTTCCTAAGGTCCACTTGACTTCACATTCCAGGATGTCTGGTTCTAGGTGAGTGATCACACCATCATGATTATCTGGGTCATGAAGATATTTTTTGTACAGTTCTTCTGTACATTCTTGCCACCTTTTCTTAATATCTTCCACTTCTATTAGGTCCCTACCATTTCTGTCCTTTATTGTTCCCATCTTTGCATGAAATGTTCCCTTGGTATCTTCAATTTTCTTGAAGAGATCTCTAGTCTTTCCAATTCTATTGTTTTCCTCTATTTCTTTGCATTGATCGCTAAGGAAGGCTTTCTCATCTCTCCTTGTTATTCTTTGGAGCTCTGCATTCAAATGGGTATAACTTTCCTTTTCTCCTTTTCACTTCTCTTCTTTTCACAGCTATTTTTAAGTCCTCCTCAGACAGCCATTTTGCTTATTTTCCATTTCTTTTTCTTGGGGATGGTCTTGATTCCTGTCTCCTGTACAATATCATGAATCTCCATCCATAGTTCATCAGGCACTCTATCAGATCTAGTCCCTTAAATCTATTTCTGGATTTAAATTCTATATCTGAATATCTAGCTTTATATCTTTATCCAGATCTGCTGGAAACAATAATGATTCCTTAATTTCACTACTGCAATAGTTAACACAGAGCATTTATGAGATGCTAGACAGTGTTCTAAGCATTTTACAAACATCAATACATTCAAACCTCAAAGAACCATACAAGGTAGCTAGGATTATGATCCTTATTTCATGGGAGAAGAAAAGAAACCTCAGAAGCGTTCAGCATCTTGCCCATGTCACACAGCTAGTAAGTGGCAAAGCAAGGATTTCATTTGGATAGTCTGGATACACAGTCCATGATTTTAACTAGTGTGTAACAGTCACCCTTAACATTCTATATTACATTTATGAAACTACCCTTCATAGTACAAAATTAAGATTATTATTATATTTTTAATTTGCAGCACGCCATTGAGATAAGTAGAACAAATGTTATGACAACCATTGTTCATGTATTTATCTCCCATGATAAAAATAAAGTTCAGAGAAATAGAGCGACTTTTTAAGGCTAACGTAGTTGGTAAGTGAGGGAGCAAGAATATTCTGCAACTTGATTTCATGTATAAATTTTATGTATTTTATAGTATATAATATGTTGTATATTTTATGTATGCTGTGCTGTGCTTAGTCTCTCAGTTGTGTATGACCCTTTGTGACCCCATGGACTGTAACCCGCCTGGCTCCTCTGTCCATGGGGATTCTCCAGGCAAGAATACCAGAGTGGGTTACCATGTCCTTCTCCAAGGGATCTTCCCAACCCAGGGATCAAACCCAGGTCTCCCGCATTGCAGGTGGAGTCTTTACCATCTGAGCTACCAGGGAAGTCCGTGAATACTGGAGTGGGTAGACTATCCCTTCTGCAGAAGCTCTTCCCAACCCAGGAATAAAACCAGGGTCTCCTGCAATATTTTATGTATACATAAACATATATACATATAAATATACATCTATATAGAGGTGTTCAGAGTCTGCTGTACCCAGTACCTGGGTATTTATAATACTCAATATTTAATTATATATAATAATATATCTATATAAAATAATAATGAAGATGCTTTGGAAACTATATTTAAAGACAAACACATTAACTTGAAAGGCAACACACTATCCAAATCTTATCAATACAGTTTACTTTAGAGTTTTTAATGAATTGAAATGCCCTACCCTAAGATACTTTATAATTTAAAAGATTTGAGTTCCATAACTCTTGCAAAAAATTCATTACTTAGTAAAAAAAATGTTGCAGGTTTCTTATAATAATTTAATAAACCAGGTTATTAAAATTTCGGAGCCATTTAACATTCCACAAATACTTTTTATACCTGTGGAGGTTTGAGAGAAATGAGATGGAAAATCTCCTGAGCCTGGCTTCTGCTCTTAGTTCTGCTAGCAACCGGTTGCTGGTAACTAGAAAATAGTTCGCCAGCTTCTCTGGGCTTCAAGTTACTCATTTGAAAAATGGGCCTAGGGATATCATTTGTAAATGTTCACAGAGCCTTGGAGTCTGACCAGTAGTCCCTCAACATGTCTTCAAGCAACGAAGGTGACATGAAAGGGTAGTCATTACTGGCTGTGACCTTGAACTTCTGGGTCCCATATTCAGTGATATTCTAGCAGAACCAGGCAAAAAGAGGAGTTGTGTTTGGTCTTTCTGAATTTGAGGATAAGTTTATTTCTCCATGAAATAATTATTGAGCACCAGCTGTGTGTCAGAATGGTGATATGCATTGAATAAAGAGCTGGACATTAACACTGAAAACCCAGATCTCGTGGAATTTACTTTGGATTTGAGGAAGCAAGGCCTTAAGCAAATAAACAAACACTGCATAATATGTCAAGAGCTGATAAGTGCTATGAAATAGAAGTGCTGTGGTGTTGCAGAAGACTCTTGACAATCCCTTGGACTGCAAGGATATCAAACCAGTCAATCCTAAAAGAGAAGTCTTGAATATTCATTGGAAGGACTGATGCTGAAGTGAAACTCCAATACTTTGGAAACCTGATGCGAAGAACTGACTCATTAGAAAAAGACACTGATGCTGGGAAAGATTGAAGGCAGAAGGAGAAGGGGATGACAGAAGATGCTGGTTGGATGGCATCACCTACTCAATGGACATGAGTTTGCACAAGTTCTGGGAGTTGGTGATAGGCAGGGTAGCCTGACGTGTTGAAGTCCATGAGCTCACAAAGAGTCAGATATGACTGAGTGACTGGATTGAACTTAACTCATGGAAGAAAATAAAGCAGGGGGAGGATGAAGAAATAAATGGAGAGGGTTTTACTTCCCATTCAACTGAAAGTGACTTAATTGATAATGAGGCTATTTATAGTCATCATGCATCTAATTTGATGTAAATATATTTTAGTGCAGAAGTATTGGACGTTTAAATATTGCCCCAGATCTTTTTTTGGTATGATATGTTTCTTTAATTGAGGTATACTATATTGACATACTATTTTCTATTAGTTTCAAGAGTAAGCATAGTGGTTCAACATTTATATACTTTGCAAATTGATCACTGCAGTAAGTCTAGCAACCAGGTGTCACCCTACAAAGTTATTACATTACTGACTGTATTTCCTACACTGTACCTTACACCCCCATGACATTTATGTTATAAATAAAAGCTTATATGTCTTAATCCCCTTCACCTATTTTGCCCAGCTGCTAAGCCCATCCACTCTGGCTACCAACGGTTTGTTTTCTTTATCTATGTGTCTGTTTCTGTTTGTTTTATTGTTCATTTGTTTTCCTTTTTATATTTCACATATAAGTGAAACCATATAGTATTTGTCTTTCTCTGACTCATTTTACTTAGCATAACACCCTCTTAGTTCATTCATGTTGTCACAAAGGCAAGATTAATTCTTTTTTATGTCACATACATATATGACTGTATGCATCTATTTACATCTTGTTAAATTTATTTTTTTAATTGGAGTATACTTGTTTTACAGTGTTGTATGACTTTCTGCTGTATAACAACATGAGTCAGCTATAAATACTTATATCCCTCCCTCTTGAGCCTCCCTACTCCCCACATGCCACCCTCTAGGCCACCACAGGGCACCAAGCTAAGCTCTCCCTGCCATATAGCAGCTCCCCACTAGCTGTCTATTTTACGCATGGTAGTGTATATTGCAGTGCTTCCTCTCTCAATTCGTCCCACCCTCTCCTTCCTCTTTGCTGTATACAAGTCCTTTCTCTATTCGTGCCCTGCAAATAGGTTCATCAGAACCATTTTTCTAGTGTCTGTTGGCTCTCTGTAATTGTGACACCTTTTAATCCGTTCATCTGTTCACAGACACTTACACTGTTTCCACAGCTTGACTACTGTAAATAACACTGCAACGAACCTAGGAGTGCATATATATTTCAAAATAGTCTTTTGTTTTTCGTCTAGGTTAATACCTAGGAGCGGAATTGCTGGACACATGGCAGTTCTATGTTTAGCTTTTTGAGGAACATCTGTACTGTTTCCCATTGAAAGCACCAATTTGCATTCCCACCAACAGTGCATAAGTGTTACTGTTTCTCCATTTCCTGACCAACACTTGTTATTTGTTGTCTATTTCAATAATAGACACTCTGACAAGTATGAGGTGATTTTGTGGTTTTGATTTGTGTTTCCATGATCATTTGTGATGTTGAGCATTTTTTATGCGTCTGTTGGTATTCCCTAGAAATATGTCTCTTCAGGTCCTCTGCTCATTTTTAATCAGATTTTTTTTAATATTTGAGTTGTGTGAGTTCTGTATATATTTTTGGTATTAACCTCTTATCTAATATATCATTTGCAAATATCCTGTCTCAGTCAGCAGGCTGCTTTTTCATTTTAATAACAATTTCTTTTACCGTGCAAAAACTTTTTAGTTTGATGCTGTCTTATTTGTTTATTTTTGCTTTTTTTTGCCTCTGCCTTAGGAGACAAATTCAAAAATTACTGCTAAGATTGATGTCAGAGAGAGTACTGCTTATGTTTTCTTCCAGGAGTTTTATGATTTCGGGTCTTACATTTAAATCTTTAAACCATTTTTAGTTTATTTTTCCACAAGATATTAAAAAGTGATCCAGTTTCATTATTTTGCATGTAGCTGTCCAGTTTTCCCAACCATTTATTTAAGGCTACCTTTCCCCAGTGTATATTCTTGCCTCCTTTGCTGTAGATTAATGGACTATATGAACATGGGTTTGTCTCTGTTTTGTATTCTTTTCTGTTGATATATGTGTCTATTTTTATGCCATACATTTTTTTTACTACTATTGTTTTGTAGTAATGCTTGAATTTGGGGAGCATAATACCTCCAGTGTGTTCTTTGTTTTTAAAAGACTGTTTTGGCTGCCCTGAATCTTGCCAGAGGTGTGTGTTATATACAGCATGTGCATATAAATTTATGAAATAAAACAATTTATGCTAAAGCACAACTGTACCGAGATTTCTGACACGAGATCGTGGAGGTCTTCAAGCCAGATTTCAGGAAAGTGGCCAGAGCTGAAAATATAAAAGTGAAAGGCACAATTTTGTAGATGGTGTTTTGTTAAAGCAAAGTGACTGGCTGTTATCTGGTGACAAGAAGAGGAATAAAGATTGAATTGTGGCTCATACCACTTTTTAGAGTGATGACCTGGGAGAACAACAAAGATTGTCCAGAAAGCAAATGAAGAAAGTGTTTTCAGGGCACTACAGGAAGGCATGATCAGCTGTGGGGAATGCAGCTAACAGGTCAGGAAAAATGAGGATTGAGCAAGTGAAAGAAAGGCAGCAGCAATATTGAGCATCCTTGTTTTTTTTACCATCACTGGGAGGGTTCACTATACAGATAGTCATTTGACAAACGAGTTTCAGATACATTCTGCATCTAAAATGCCTCCGTTATAGTCTCTTCTTTGATTCACTACTTAAATTATTAGCATTTCCTGGAAGTCATGGACACAATACAATTAAAAAAAAAAAAAAAAAAACACCTTCCAAACACAGATGCACCTGGGTTCAAAAGCCACACCTAAGTGGGTTGCTCACACCTTCATAAGTCAACCTTAGACAAATTATGTAACATTGCTGCATCTCAGTTTTCTTATCTGAAAAGTGAGGCTATTAATAGCGATCTCAAATGTGTATTAAAGATGAAAAGAAATAACCTACAAAAAGGGCTTTAGCACATAACAAGTCCTCAAGTTTTCCCTCTTTTTCATAGGAAAGTGGACAACCTATGAACGAGAAGCATAGTGATTAGGGCAAAGTATGCACTGAATGGGATCACAGGAGATGTGGACTGGGGCTCTGCCCCCAGCAGCTACATTATGTGAAACTCCAGGTAACTTACATCACATTCCTAAACTTTTGAATCAACAGCCAATAGATCCCAACTATCACTTTTTTTAATTGAAATGATATTTTAGTTGGTTTATTGACTAGTTTGCATCACTCTCTAGTTTGCCACAGTTCATACTTTCTTCATAAGAGCATTCATTTAATTTATGTACCTGACCCTGAATTGATTTGAGTTTGCAGGCCCTGGAGCAAATCATATGTCTGGTCCCTTTAGAGTATTTTATACGTTTTGTTGCTAAGGCAATGGCACCCCACTCCAGTACTCTTGCCTGGAAAATCCCATGGACGGAGGAGTCTCGTAGGCTGCAGTTCATGGGGTCGCGAAGAGTCAGACATGACTGAGCGACTTCACTTTCACTTTTCACTTTCATGCATTGGAGAAGGAAATGGCAACCCACTCCAGTGTTCTTGCCTGGAGAATCCCAGGGACATGGGAGTCTGGCGGGCTGCCATCTATGGGGTTGCACAGAGTCGGACACGACTGAAGCGATTTAGCAGCAGCAGCAGCGGCAGCTAGCATTTCAAGATGTCCTTGCTCATGGCCTGTCTATGGATAGAACACCAAAGCATAATGCTTAGGGTCTACATGCTTTTCAACACCCTGCAGAAAGTTTTAGACCTAAAAGAAAATGATTGCCTCTCAAGAAAAATGAACAGCAAAATTAAATCATAAAATGTACACAAAATATATAACAGCAGGTCAACCATTCAACAGCGATTGGACTAAGGTAGTTTTGTACTAAAACTAAAGTTTAAGCACAAGAATAAAAGTAAAATGTATTCATTGGGCAATTTAGAATTAGAGAAAATTATCAAAAGTATTTTTTAAAAAATAAGGACAAAATTACATTAAATTTTAATGTGGAGGTATAAGATGGAATTATGAACTATAGTTGCATTTTTGTTCTCTTGTCAAACTTCTTGGAAAATATATCTAATAACTTTTGACTTTTTTCATTCATTTTTTCTACAGATTTCTCCAAGTTAACAGAGGAGTAAGGAAGGGAATAGTTAGAGATGTTTGTTATTCATGCATTTTGCCCTACTGTAGGCACCCTTGTTTCCTTAAAACTTAGTACATTGTAGGGGCTCAGTAATATTTATTGGCTTAAATAGCTGCTGAAGGAAAGGTAAGGACAACAGGGCTTGAGTGCCTGAAGTGGGGATAAAATAAGGTTTTGCTTTGTTCTTCATAAGATATATGAACTCTAACATTGGTTGGAGAAGCAATATTTCCAGTATCCCTTAATTTTCTAGGTTGCTGCCAAAGAGCCGTAGGTATTAGGTCTACTCAGGTTTCTGGAAACTCTTTTATTTTTTGGCTTAATGGGATAGATGCAGCTTGTGTGACTTCTTTTTTTTTTTTTTTTTTGCCTTCAATCTTGGTGTGGTTTCTGGAGGAGTGGATGGCACATTGACAACATAAACTGATAAGTCAACCTTCTGGGATGGTGGAGAGGCTGAAGGACATTGAGTCCTTTAAGTCACTGGCAAACTGCTGCCTTGGACTTAGACCGTATACTGCCATGTTGCTTATTATGAGTGAAAATTAAACCCTATTTGTGTAAGCCACAGAAAATCGAGGGGGTGTTTCTTTTTTGTTTTTGTTTTCAACAGTAGCCCAAAATATGTCTGATTGCTATACCATGTGGAGAAATGGTTAACACACGAGGGAGAGGAAGGTAACTGGCATTAGGGAAATACAGAAACTCTCAAGTCAAGAAGCTGGAAGAATCTTCTGGAATTCTTCTGGAAGCAAACTGACTGTTCAGGTACACAGCTAAAAATCAAATAAGTAAAGCATTTAAGAAAACCTCTGTGGTTGGGAAAGTGGGGAATGGAAATTAGATATTTATACCCCAAAATCCAAACTATCCAAGTGGATGATGGAACTACCAGATTCCCAATAGGGATTACCTAAATCAAGGAACACAGCTTCCTGGTACCAAAGACGATACTGAAAAAGAACTTAGTACAAAGGAGATGATACCCCTTATAATAGTCATCTCTGCATCTTAATTTTTTATCAGCAACTTTGGCAAGAATATGGATGGCAGATGATTAAGTTGAACTCCTTGAAATTTCACGAAATAGAAGTTTTCTCTGGTCAAGTCATAAAGCATTCCCTACTAGACTGTGATATACTTAAAGGGAGGAAGGGAAGGGGAAAGAAGAAGTTTCTGTATATTGGGTCTGAGGGACTGTGGAACAAGGATTTGGAGATGATTCCCAGGAAGTATTTACACTGTTTTATAGTGGTTTATGAAAAAGTGATTTTTTCATAACAATTGGGGAAAGACAATTGGGGAAGGAAGTTATTTTTGTCCTATGGCTATTTACAATATATATGTATTCAGAGGTTTCCAAAAGGGTGTTATCCTTAGGATACATATTATACTTTACTTCCCAGTTTCATCAGTTTTTTTGTTTTTTTTTTTGTCTTTGGAGTTAGAGTCACTTTCTCTTACACTGGGTGCGACCACTCATTTCACTGTGACGTGGTGCTAATGAACTGAAAGACGTGCCTTTCATCTCCATGCCTATCATTGATTTCTGTTTCTTTAACAGAAACATAATCAAGCAGTGGGTTATAGGATGATTCAGTGCCTTCTCTGAGCCTTAGTTTCCACACTTATTCAGTTCAGTCGCTCAGTCATGTCCGACTCTTTGCGACCCCATGAATCACAGCACGCCAGGCCTCCCTGTCCATCACCAACTCCTGGAGTTCATTCAAATTCATGTCCATCGAGTCAGTGATGCCATCCAGCCATCTCATTCTCTGTTGTCCCCATCTGCTCCCGCCCCCAATCCCTCCCAGCATCAGAGTCTTTTCCAGTGAGTCAACTCTTTGCATGAGGTGGCCAAAGTATTGGAGTTTCAGCTTTAGCATCAGTCCTTCCAATGAACACCCAGGACTGATCTCCTTTAGAATGGACTGGTTGGATCTCCTTGCAGTACAAGGGACTCTCAAGAGTCTTCTCCAGCACCACAGTTCAAAAGCATCAATTCTTCGGCGATCAGCCTTCTTCACAGTCCAACTCTCACATCCATACATGAAACACAAATAAAGGTATTTTTTTTCTTTGAAATCTGAGATAAAGAGTATCATTACTAAGAGAGGGAGGATGAAATTGTATTGTCTTCAAAGCTCAGTGTTCAGATTTTGACTCATCTGTGAGTGAGTGAAATTCGCTCAGTCATGCCCAACTCTTTGTGACCACATAGACTGTAGCCTCTGTCCATGGAATTCTCCAGGCAAGAATACTGGATGCAAGCAAATTCTTTATTGCCTGAGCCACCAAGGAAGCCCTTAACTCTTCTGAATGACCTCAAATTAGCTTCCCCTTTATATAATATCTTGACAAGAGATCTTCTTTTTCAGAATTACATAGTTCTAATTAAATATCTGCTGCATGTCATAATCTATGCTCGGGCAGTTCATAGTTTCATTATACACTAGACAATTATCAACTCTAAAGGATATTTTCATGCATTCTTGTATTTCCAGAACCTACTACAGCACCTGTCATGTTGAAGACAACCACAGATACTTAAGGTACTTGCAGTAACAATTACTTCCTATGAATTAACAATCAATATGAAGTTGGCAACTACTACTATTATTTCTATTTTGCAAACAGAGGTTTGCAGAAGTCAGAAAAACTGGTGAAATTGTCAGACCAGTCATTGGCAGAGCTACAGCTTGAATATAAGAATCTTAACTCCAAAGACTGTACTTTTTCTGCTAACTAGATTGTTCCTTCCTACCACGGCTTTCTCCCTATTTGCTGCTTCCTTAACATTCCAATACAATTTGCAAAAAGCCATACAAATAGATTTTCTACTAAATTATGAAAAAAATCAGTCTCTGATAGGAAAGGATTTTTTGCTTAAAACATTTTGCAACAAAAGATAGCTTTCTTTGAAGCTAGTTTAGAGTAATAAATATGCCCCGATACCATCCCAGAGAAGACAGGAGTTAAAAGGCTGACAAAGAAACTGTACAGAGGAGGAGGGTTCTGAGAAGAGGACAGGAGACACCAAAGGTAAGAGCTGTGAGAAAGACAGCACTTAATAAAAGGAGGAATAAAAGCTAATCGATATTGCAGAGGAGCCACTCTCCAAAGTTCAATGCCCCTATAGACCAGAAGGGCTGAGATTTGAATACTATTTCCTTTATTTTGAACTCTGTGGGTGCTTGAAAGTTAGTCACTGAATCATGTCTGACTCTTTGCGACACTATGGACTATGGCCCGCCAGGCTCTTCTGTCCATGGAATTCTCCAGGCAAGAATATTGCAGTGGGTAGCCATTCCTTCTCCAAGGGATCTGTCTGATCCAGGGATTGAACCCAGTCTCCTGCATTGCAGGCAGATTCTTTAGTGTCTGAGCCACTATGGGTACTTGACTGACTAGCAATGTATATTTAGAATAGGATCTGTGCTTCTCTCTAATTCAACTGTGAAGTTCTTGGGTTTCAAACCAATAACAGAGCAACACAATTGATACTCAGTTATATCAAGCAGTCTTTTATCAACACTGTAGTGCCATTTCGATCTCATATTTAATATTACTAAAACTTCTTGGACTGCAAGGAGATCAAACCAGTCCATCCTCAAGGAAATCAGTCCTGAATATTAATTAGAAGGACTGATGCTGAAGCTGAAACTCTGATACTTTGGCCACCTGATGGGAAGAACTGACTCATTAGAAAAGACCCTGATGCTGGGAAAGATTGAAGGCAGGAGGAGAAAGGGACAACAGAGGATGAGATGGTTGGATGCCATCACTGACTAGATGGACATGAGTTTGAGCAAGCTCCAGGAGTTGGTGATGGACAGGGGAGTTTGGAGTGCTGCAGTCCATGGAGTCGCAAAGAGTTGGACATGACTGAGTGACTGAACTGAACTGAAAACTTCTCTGAAACCCAGTTTTCTAGAGTTTGGATGGAATTGGCTGGGCCAGCTCATCACCCTTTCTTGTTTCCATTGCCCACATATTTGAGAAGTTCTTCTCTTCTTCTTTCAAATAATCACTGAGTTCCCAACAAGTATCTTCAGTGTTTCAAATGAATGATCCCTTCCTCATGAACCCCAGGAATCTAGCAATTGGTTCCATTACAGTTGACCAATCTTGCCATGAACTAAACAGCTGAGGCTCACTGAGACCTTATGACACAAGTAGTATCCACCATACTAGAGGATTATACCAGCCTTCTCTCCTTTACCTTTCAGCTATAGGAAAAGGATGGAGAAGGCAATGGCAACCCACTCCAGTACTCTTGCCTGGAGAATCCCAGGGACGGGGGAGCCTGGTAGGCTGCAGTCCATGGGGTCGCTAGGAGTTGGACACGACTGAACGACTTCACTTTCACTTTTCACTTTCTTGCATTGAAGAAGGAAATGGCAACCCACTCCAGTATTCTTGCCTAGAGAATCCTGTAGACAGAGGAGCCTGGTGGGCTGCTGTCCATAGGGTCGCACAGAGTCGGACACAACTAAAGCGACTTAGCAGCAGCAGCATAGGAAAAGGATATAGGAAATTTTAAAACATTGGGTGGGAAAAACAAAACTGTCTTTCAAACTCAGGTTACTATACATTTTGTATAAAAATTTAGATGGCATCTTCCTGACTTGGTTGGATCAGGTTCTGTCAAAATAATAAATAAATGTCTGGAGTTCTGAGCTTGAACCATTAATTTAATGCTTGCTTAATAGCTCTAGGTCTTTTAAGAAATTACCTAACTTCTCAGTTTCCTCAGCAATAAAATAGTGCTTATTGTTATCAGGTTTGTCATAACTTTCCTTCCAAGAAGCAAGCATCTTCTAGAGAGTGTATTAAAATGCAAAGACATCACTTTGCCAACAAAGGTCCATATAGTCAGAGTTATGGTCTTCCCAGTAGTCCTGTGCAGATGTGAGAGTTGGACCGTAAAAAAGGCTGAACACCAAAAACTTGATGCTTTCAAACTGTGGTGCTGGAATAGACTCTTGAGAGTCCCTTGGACTGCAGGGAGATCAAACTAGTCAATCCAAAAGGAAATTAACCCTGAATATTCACTGGAAGGACTGAGGCCAAAGCTGAAGCTCCAATGCTTTGACCATCCAGTGGGAACAAATGAAAAAGATCAATTGGAACAGATCAATTAGAAAAGATCTTGATGATGGGAAAGATTGAAGGCAAAAGGACAAGAGAGCAGCAGAGGATGAGATTGTTGGATAGAATCACTGACTCAATGGACAAGATCTTGGGCAAACTCTGGGATATAGTAAGGGATAGGGAGGCCCAGTGTGCTGCAGTCCATGGGGTTGTAAAGAGTCAGACACAACTTATTGACTATACAACAGCAATTGTTATCAGGAGTATTGAACTAGATATAGGTGAAACACATTTTTTTAAGAAATGTAAGCAATCTCTGGGGCTTCCCTGGTGGCTCAGAGGTTAAAGCATCCGCCTCCAATGCGGGAGACCCGGGTTCGATCCCTGGGTCGGGAAGATCCCCTGGAGAAGGAAACGGTAACCCACTCCAGTATTCTTACCTGGAGAATCCCATGGACAGAGAAGTCAGGTAGGCTACAGTCCACGGGGTCGCAAAGAGTCGGGCACGACTGAGCGATGGAACGGAACGGAACGGAAGCAATCTCTGTATTAGTTCACAAAGAAGCCCACTCTCACTTCTTTTATTCATTCTGGATATCCTAGCCAATGCCACAACACATGAAAAGACAATGAAAATTTTAAACATTATAATGAAATAAGATTTTAAATTTTGCACATGTATGTAAAAGTCTAAGATTCTATTTAGAATTTATTACAATGTAAGAAAATTTAGCAAGCATCAGGATTTTATATTCTATATGTTTATATAGAATATATGTATATATGGAATCATTGACATACTAAAATACAGAAGTCATATACATATATATATACACACAAAGACATATATGTAGAATCCAACTACATACTAAGTTATCATATATATTTAAATACATTTGTATTACCTTACACCCAACAGTGACCAGTTTGAAATGTAAGAGAATATAAATTATTTACAATGACAAAATATGAGAAATTTCATATTGTTTTGCCCAAAGTCTTTGATATGACTGATAAATAAAAACCAACATAATTAAAGGATGTAGTTTTTTAATGGTAAAGGATAAAAATATTTTCCTTTTGGAACTTTTTACACAAAGCCAGAGACAATGCACCACTTGTATTCACAGGTTTCACAGTTTTTCTGGGCTTTCCAGGTGGTACTAGTAGTAAAGAACCTGCCGGCCAATGCATGAGCCTTAAGAGACCTGAGTTTGATCCTTGTTTAGGAAAGATTCCCCTGGAGGAGGGCATGGCAACCCACTTCAGTATTCTTGCCTGGAGAATCCCATGGACAGAGGTAAGCTGGTGATCTACAGTCCACAGGGTTGCAAAGAGTCAGACAAGATAGAAGTGACTAAATACAGCACACACAGTTTTCCTGCCATCTCCCATGAGATAGTCATTGGCTGTATTGATAAAACAAATTGAGTTATTACATGTTTTGTTTTGTTTTTACCAATTAAATTACTTACTTCTCCTTTTTTTATTAAGAAATCACATACCAGTAGATTGAATCACTTTAGTGAACACGACATGTCTATAAGATAGTTTCTTTTAGTTTGTCTTTTGGGGAATTATTCTTTGAACTCGACTCTCAAGTACATGAGATGGTATTCTTTTTAACAAAAAGATGTTTTGGTGCAACTTTTTGCTCTGTGTTTTTCAAATAAAATTATTTACTTTCTAATGATTTTTGGTTTTCTTTCTTTTTTTTTTTTTTTTTGGAATACAGCATTTGACACCAAAAGCACTGAGTTGTTTTTGAAGTAATGTACACAATAAAAGCAAAAACCTGCTTTTATATCAAGGGTGTGATTTCATTTATATGTACTGTTTTTTGTATATTTAACTACTTACTGAGTTGTTTACCTTATTCTATATGAAAGTTTATTATTCCCAAATTCATTCTTTTTCTACTAACATGTTAATACTTGTCATAACATATACTGTATTCCCATTTCCCAGATGAATACTGATGTAGAGAACCATTATATAGACTAATAGAATATTCTATTTTTATGGAAGTTTAGGTTATCTAGTCATCATTTTTCCACATCTCTACAATGTCTTAAAAATGTGATCTAAAAATATATTCATCTTTTTTTTTTACACATTGGAATCACTGGCCTTTTGTGGCTTATCTCACCCTATTTGGAAATGGAAGTCACTGATACGTATTTTAAAGTAATTCTCTTCACATGAATACTCTGCTTAAAACTTCTCAACACAATTACAGTGAAATGTGAACTGAAGTTGGCCTACAGCTGGCTTTTCTGATCCCACCATAGAAAGGCATGCTATGATCCTTCATTCACTGTTTTCCTTCTGCAGTGGCCCTCTTTCAGCCTTTTGAATGTGTGTCAAGGACTGAGCACTGGCTGCCACCTCTCTGGGCCCCTCTCCCTCAAGAGTCTGGCTCTTCTCCCTGTTAAGTTTCTTCAAATATCACTTCCTATTCAGGCATTTCCCGAGCTTCCTAACTAAAGTACCAACATAAGTTTATCTTTCCCATCACACTGTACTGTCTTCTACATAAAAATTATCATTTCTGAGATGCTCTTTTTCTGTTTAAAAACTTGTTGTCTGTCTTTCCAGTAAAATGAAGAGTTTCATGAAAATTGAGAATTTTTTTGTGCTATTCTTCAGTTTTCAGTGCTTGGCACATATTAAGTACACAATAGATACTTGTTAAATTTCAAATAAAAGATTATGACATAAAAAGTAACTGAAGAAGACAAAATATAGAAAAATAATGTTAAAGCTTTGTGCTAGAGAAAGCTTTTCTAAGGTTACCACCAAGAGGAGAAGCATAATACATGGATTTGTTTATACATAAAATTGTAAATCTTCTGTCCAGTAAAACTCTCCCCAAAAAAAGTTAAAAGAAGAAAATATTTGCAGCATATATAATTAGCACTAGTTAATACTCAGTTCAGATTAACCCAACCACATGTTTTAAACCTATTTAGAGAAGAGTCATCTGCCTGATTCAGTTTTGCCCAGACATCCTTTAAAATAAGTATAACAGTAATCATCATAGGAAATGATGTAATGCTGAAGACAAACAGCTCAGTAAAGAAGTAGGCAAGAGGAATGAATAGGCAATTCACACATGCCATGGACAGTAAAAGATATGAAAACATGGTCAAATTTATTATTTAAAATACATATTTACACAATGAAAAGCAATTTTATGTCTATAAAATAGGTAAAAATTTTATAATATTAGTAACAGGCTGAGCTATCATTTGTGTGAGGAAAATAAGTTTTCTAATATATAATTTGTGGAAATTTGAATTATAATGACATTTTTGGAAGCAAATTTGCAAATGTCTATCCAAATTTAATTGTACATACCTTTTGACTCAGCAATATATTTCTAAGAATCAGTCTTATCAATATGCTAAAGTATATATGCAAAGACATTCATACAGATTATTGCAATGTTGTTTATAATAACAATATGGTAACAATCTAGTGAAATGTGCAAAAATAGGAAACAGGATAAATGATGTATGGTATACCCATGGTGGAATTCTGTGTGACCACTGAAAATAAAGAAGTAAATCTGAAGGGTACTAACTTAAAATGATGTCTATGATACATTAAAAGAAAAAAACAAGTTGAGGATCAATATGTAATGTACCCTGAGTCTCTTATTAGAAAGAATATTGCAACTTGCAAATAACAAACTCCTGACTAATTATGGTTAAAATGGCAATGACATCTATGATCCTCTATTAACAATAAATCTGGTGGAATTGTTGCAGAATTATTTCAATAGCCAATGATGTTAGAACATGGGTCAATGACTCTACAATTCTCTTGGCTTTTCCTTCATGGTCACAAAATGAATGAAGCAAATAACAAGTCTCCACATCAGCTTCCCAGGATGAAGACAGTAAGGGAAACAAGCTCTTCTCTCAAGAATCCATGGCTTTTTGTGCAGCTAGATAATCTCTAATAGAAACCTTCTATAAGATTTGTCCTTACTTCACACAATTCAGAACTGTGGCATAGGCCATATTTTGCTACCGAGAAGTCTGCAAAAGTATCACACTAAAGAAAATGAATTTTATGGCCCATATAGAGGTGTCATAATCTATCCTCAGGGTTGGAGGAGGAGTCTGCTATCCTAAAATAGAGATTTCTGCCCCCAAAAGCACAGACCATAAAATATAGATAGCGTTGCTGCTGCTGCTTCTGCTAAGTCACTTCAGTCGTGTCTGACTCTGTGTCACCCCACAGATGGCAGCCTACCAGGCTGCCCTGTCCCTGGGATTCTCCAGGCAAGAACACTGGATTGGGTTGACGTTTCCTTCTCCAATGTGTGAAAGCGAAAAGTGAAAGTGAAGTGGCTCAGTCGTGTCCGACCCTTAGCGACTCCACGGACTGCAGCCTCCCAGGCTCCTCCATTCATGGAATCTTCTAGGCAAGAGTACTGGAGTGGCTTGCCATTGCCTTCTCCGATAGATAGCGTAGACCTCAGTAAAATTAAAAACTCTACTCATAAAAAGGCATCATTAAGAGTATATAAAAAAAGACTCAGTATAATACATAAATATCTGATAAAGGACTTTGATCCAGAAGATATAAATTTCCTACAATTTAAAAAGTCAAATAAGTCTATTTAAAATGGACAAATTACTTTGACACCTCAGAACTGAGACTATCCAAGTGATCAGTAAGTTTATGTGAAAATTAATATCATTATCGATGAAGAATGTTCAAATACAAACACAAATCACAATAAAACTACTATATACTCACCAGAATGGCTAAAATTGAAAATACAATACTGAAAGCTGTGAAGACAGAGAGCAAGTAGAACTCTTGTACATTAGAGCTGCAAATAAATAGGTACCACCACTTTAGAAAATTCTTTGGTGATATCTACTAGACAAATTTACAAATACTCTATGATTCAGTAATTTTATTCTTGGTTATGTAACTACAGAAATGAGTGTATACATCCACTGAAGTATTTCAAGGAATGTTCTCAGTTTTATTAAAGATTTCATAAGATTGAAGGTATCTTAGATGTTCCTCAAAAAAAGAATGGATAAACAGTGGTAAGTGCACCAAAATCATGAATTAGCCTCACAGAAATGCTGGTAAAGGCCGGACACAGAGGATCATATACAGTAGTATTTAATTTATCTGAAATTTAAGAAAAACTGAAACTACAGTTATAGCAATCAGTATAGTGATAACTGTCAGAGATATTGACTGAGAAAGGGCATGGTGCACATCTAGGGGCACAATCTATGTCCTGAACTGGCTGATGGAAAGACTGCTGCATATGTATGTAAACTAAAGACCTGTGAATGTTACAGTATGTACATTATACCTCAATGGAAAGAATAAAACAAACCCAAAAACCTCAAACCAACGAAAAGAAGTCTTTCTCCTCTATCTTAAAAATCGGATTTATTGTAGCTGGAAAGTAGAAATTTGATGATCACAGTTATTGGGTTGTCAAAGACACTGTGCCACAATTCCATTTGTATACACACTCAGACACACACATGTTATGTATATTTACATAAGCCTAGAAATTGTTTGGAAAATATTCACCTGATAACAGCAGTTACATTTGAAGATGGAAGTCAAATAAATTTTTTTTTCATTTTTACATTTCTGATTACTAAAATAAAAGGAAAATCATGCCATTAGAGCCAGAAGATTGAGAGTCTAGTCAAACAGTGTTAAGTGTTAGGGATTTGTCCTTTATGGTGAATAGATGGAGACACAGATTCTAGACACCCATTCTCCTGGATCTACTTGGGGCCACAGTAGGAAAAATTACTGAGGGATGCAAAGCCTTCTTCAGACTCATCAAGATGGAAAAATCCAATAGTAAAATGAACATGCCTGTGAAGAAATGAGAGCTGTCTCCAGTATATCCTCCTGAAATGACACGCTTTCTCATATTTACTATGACAAGAGTGGGAAAGCAGTCTGAGAGGTCATCGCATTTAGTGCCCTTGCCAATGTGCCAATATTTTTTCATAATTCTTACTCTTAAAGCATCTCAACAACAAAGTAAAAAGTGGAAAATATGCCTTTACAACCAAGTAGGGGAGGTGTGCTGTATGGTCAACGGGCTAGAAAACAGGCTGTGAAATCTGCCCATATGTTTGCTTTGACTACTGGAGCAGTGTTGACTGTGTTTTTGTTTGTGTGTGTGCGTGGGAGTGTTTGTGTGTGTGTGGGGGGGGTGTCTTCGGGAGAGGGTTGAAGGAACTAAAAGAGAAAGAAACAGATGATGTAAGGATTCTATGTTTGAACGGATTTAGCAGCACTTGCTTGGGGTTAAGTATTGGCATCCCTGACACTGACAGAAATCAAAGAATCTAGATTTTTAGCCTCAGTCCTTTCATTCTAGTTTCATTCTAGCTTTCCCTAAGCCCAAAGTGCATCAAGACAAAGTTCTTAACTTGTAAGAACACAAGAATAAAATATGTCCTGAAATAGCTTTCCACAGGCTCCCTTCCGAATCCCTGAAAGCAGCTTAACTTAGCACGGGTGGTTATTGTATTTTCTAGTATTACCCAAAAGTGTTGCAGCATTATTTACTGTTACCCCCTTAATTTTTCACCCACCAACTAGTTCCCTCACCCACTCATCACATATACATGTCACCGGTCTGTTTTCCATTGACTTTTGAGTTTCCAAAGCCCAGATACCAAGGGGAAAAGAAAAGACTTGTGTATGTAAAAGCAGACTTTAAAGACTGAGGAATAGAATCACACTTTTTTATTTCTTAGACTAGACAGAGCCCTCAGAGTGAGAGGAGGGGAGATAGGGAGGGTGTATCAAGTCCATGTGCATGCTAATTTCCTTCAGTTCAGTTCAGTAGCTCAGTCATGTCCGACTCTTTGTGACCCCATGGACTGCAGCACACCAGGCCTCCCTGTCCATCACCAACTCCCAGAGTTTACCCAAACTCACATGCATCGTGTCAGTGATGCCATCCAACCATCTCATCCTCTGTCTTCCCCTTTGCCTCCTGCCTTCAATCTTTCCCAGCATCAGGGTCTTTTCAAGTGAGTCAACTCTTTGCTTCAGCTTCAACCTCAGTCCTTCCAATGAACACCCAGGACTGATTTCCTTTAGGATTGACTGGTTGGATCTCCTTGCAGTCCAAGGGACTGTCAAGAGTCTTCTCCAACACCACAGTTCAAAGGCATCAATTCTTCTGCACTCAGCTTTCTTTGTTGTCCAACTCTCACGTCTATACATGATCACTGGAAAAACGATAGCCTTGACTAGACTGACCTTTGTTGGCTTCAGTCATGTCCAACTTTTTGCAATCTCATGGACTGTAACCCACCAGGCTCCTCTGTCCATGGGATTTTCCAGACAAGAATATTTGAGTGGGTTATCATTTCCTCCTCCAGAGGATCTTCCCAACCCAGAGACCTAACCATGTCTCTTACTTCTCCTGCATTGGCAAGCAGGTTATTTATCATTAGCACCACCTGGGAATAGACACTGATCATTCCCAGAATAAAAGGAGCTTTTTGAGTGGGTCATCTTGGGCCAAAGTTGATGTGTGATGAAGAGAAATTTGTTGCTTTGGAGAGTAGAGGGTCTTTCTGTCTCACATTTCTGGAGGGCAGCAAGCTCTCAAAGAAGTTATCGTGTGTGTAGAGTGATAAGACTTCAGAGTTTCCATTATGTAGTGTGATTTGGATGCAGTAGAAAAACTCTCCTGAGAAGGACCCAGAAGAAGTAAAGAAAGAACCAGAATAGAAGGGGCCCAATGGCAGGATGGGGATGGCTTGAGCAGAGGACAGCAGATGGCAGGAGCATCCCCAAGAAGCCCGGCACAGGCAGTGTCATCATCTTGTCCATGCCTGGCCCATGAATGCCCCTGGGAGAGTACACCACCACTCTGAAGGGCAGAAGGTGGGGACTGTGTCTCTGAACTGATCAAGACTGATGTCCAGAAACCTTTAAAATTGGGGCTAAAAATAACAACTGAATTGCAAAAGAAAATATTAGAAGTTATTTATCTTCTCTCAAAAGTTTCATCCCTCTCCCAAAACCATGCAGAAAGCATGACTTTATCTCTTTTTATTGCTATAAAATAGGTTC
Source organism: Moschus berezovskii (assembly GCF_049115385.1). Lineage (NCBI taxonomy): Eukaryota > Metazoa > Chordata > Mammalia > Artiodactyla > Moschidae > Moschus > Moschus berezovskii. The sequence continues at coordinate 18,571,313 of NC_142479.1, forward strand.
AAATTCAACCAAATTTCTCTGAACCGGAGGATTTTGTTCCAAAACTGCTAAGTGTTAAGGAGACTTATTCCTTAGAAAGTCCTTTTTATTTCTCAGAGTCTCCCATTCAGCACTCCATGAAAGGTCCTTGTGGGTGACTAGCTGAGAAGGAGCAGAAAGAGAATTACAGCTGGAGAACCATGCTGAAATCACCCCTGGGCTAGTCTCCAATAGGATACTGGGAAAGGAGAAAACACACATGGGGATAGAAAGTGCAAAGATAAACCAGTATTTCTACACACGTGTTCAAACAGCAGGAAATTTTCTTTCTTGAAGCATTAGAGAAGCCAATAAGGATGGGTGTGCTGCAATGATACAGATCTTATGGTGAGTTTGGAATCAACAAAGCATCTCATTGTGGCCTACAGAGTCCATTGGTAGACATCAGATTGGCTGGGAATGTATCGCCACATGAGTCAGGCAGAAAGCTCAGAGAGATCTCCCAGGCACCCCTCCTGGGCACTGAGGCTGGGCCAGAAACCAGAGGGTGCCTGGGGTCCAAGGACAGAGAGGCACTCCCTTTTCTGTAATCCATGTACATACTCTCCCCTACCAGCCATCCTCTTCCTCTGCCTCCTTCTTTTTTAAATTGTTCCCATTACAGGTTAGGGATGGTTTCACTGGGCTCTAGGCTACAGGAGTGGTCCCTACTTGTCCAGTACCTGACCCAGGGGTGATTTAGGGCAGGAAGCATATTGGCATGGTGTGTAAGAGCTTGGTAAAGGAGATAGTTTGGGACTTGGATTGCTTGGTGTGTATATCAAAAGGTATGCTCTTGGAAACTCATTTGCTGTTTCTGAAAATTAGCTCACCCTGGGAGGAACAGTCTCTCCAGGATCAAGACTCCAAATGCCAGAGCATCAAGAACACGTAAAATATATAACCAACAAGGATGTATTGCATAGCACAGGGAACTATACTCAATATTTTGTAATAATCTTTAAGGAAGAATAATATGAAATAGAAGATGTGTATATATAGAAACACTACGTCATACACCTGAGCTCACATGACATTGTAAATAAACTACACTTCAATGAAGTAATATTTTTAAAAGAATATATATAATAAGAAAATACAACCAATACAAGTTGGATTAATAATCATCATTGTTGCATGACACACTGTCATCATTTGTCCACGTGTATGCCTTTTTATTTTATGTATTTTTCTCTAAAGTAAAAAACCACCATGCATTAACCACAGAACCTAAAACCTAGAACAGTATCAGTAACTTACGTTTACTTATAAGCTTTTACCCTAATATTGTGGAGTCCAACAACTCTTTCCACAACTTATTAATGGGCCTCAGCACCTTGTCTGGAGAAGAGCCTCCTATTTTGAATGACTGCCAACAGACACTTATATTCCCTGTCCTCTTATCTAGCTCATCAGCTTGAGTTCCAAGCTCTTTGAATGTTATCCAATCTGTAATTTAAACACTGGAACATGAAAAATTCATGAATTTATGGAGATAGATGTTGAATTCAAAAAACATATGCTACACTATGTCTCCATTAGCTGATGCCTCTAATAATGGCAACACATTCTTCACAGCCCTCAAACAAAATTCTAAAACCAAGAACTAAGGAAAAAAAGGGTTCCTGGCAGAGGGTTTTCCAAGTCAGGACTGAGGCTACAATAACACCAGCAGGAGTCTTCTTACTGTCTAGATTTTCAGCAGCTCAACTATTCATTTTGAATGAGGGCCACCAGGCACTGTCAAACAGCAGCCATCAGACGTGAAGGGGCAGGACTTTTCATAGCTTTGGGGAATACTAATTATGATGTGTTTTGCATGGGAAGTTTGAGAGATGTTATGTTTAGAGAAACTGGTGGGGTTGTTGTTGAAGAATCGGCGGAAGTCAGATGCCTACAAGAAAGGACCCTGGAAGAGCCAGCGGTACACAGTCAGAGGCAACAGGTACTCTGGGGAGGGGGTGTGTTGGGACCATGCTTCGGGGACTTCAGACTGACTCTCCAGTTCCTCACCGTGATCCTAGGTGGTCTTAGGTATGTCTCTTTCCAGATGTTTGGAAACAGGAAGAGAGAGTGGTTGTGTGCCTGGGTGGTCAGTTTTGCCCACTCGGCCCTTTTATCCTCTGTCCCTTCTGTAGTCGTGCAAAGATGTCCCCAGATTCCTAAGCTATTGTTACAAACAGAGAAATGGGTAAGAGCACAGTTTCAGGTCTTCATCAACATATCCTTTTCTCTGCTTTAGGGGGAACTTTGGAATTTGGCTTTGTAATATTCTGGCGAATGCTCCACAATCAAAAGGCTTTTCAAAATCTCCTCAGGTCTCAAGTTCAAAGCAAATAGTGAGTCTGGTTGTATTTTGTGCAGATAAAGTATAAACCATTTTCTGTCATATTTGGACATCCTGCATGAACTGACCTGAGCAAAGAGAACTTGAGTGTTAAGGGCTCCTAAAGTTTGGGGACTTTGGCTGGATCTCAATGTGTTTAGGAGACCCCATTCTAAAATATTTACTCATCCAAATTAAATGAAAGGGTGTTTGTCCTACAAGCAGCCCCTGAAATAACATTGGAAGTCCAACCCCTACCACTGAACAGTGGCTATTACCCTTGGACACTGGTAAGCAGGACTTAGAATTCTGGAATAAGTTTCCTTTGAATTTATGACTCTTCAACTTCATTTCACACATCAGCCTTCTCGTCTCCTCTCCCACATTAAATTGGTCTATAAAACTCCATACACCTAAAATGAGACCAGGGTAACATGGCAAAGTGTCCCCCAAGGTCAACATTATGATAAACTCCCCACTCCACCTCCCCACCCTGGCCACACCCCAGGAGGAAATGGAAACAAAAGACATGATGGCTGCAGACTTCATTTCTGGCAACCCTCAAAGAGTTGCATGGTTCAGTTTAGCTGAAACAGCAACCTTTCTGAAGAGAGACCACTTTTTCTCCTGTTCATGTCCCTCATCTGCATGGTGGTCTACACAAAGGATCAAGGACATGCCTGAATCTCGCTGGGTTTGAGAGAGCTGACACCAAGGACTTCCTGTGGCCTGGCTCCAGCCACATGTAAAGCTACCTGGAAAGCCAGCCCTGATGGGGTCTGAAATATTTGGCTCCTGGCTCAGGCTGTGGGCTGACTGTCTGTTTTTTTTGAACACAAACTAGCCTGGTAGTCTTTGTGTAGAATACTCCTTGAAGCTTTTTTCCGTGACATCTGCCAATTAAATGTATAAATTATTCTGTTTACTCTTCTGTGATAGGGTAGATATTTTATTCCAGAAGCAAACACTTTCTCCTCATTCTTGCATTTTCTTTTAGCACTTGATAATCTGCTATTATGTGACAAAAAACTGAGCAAAATGTTTTTAATATGTGATTCCATTTTCTTCATTACAATCCCAGTAAAATGGGCTAAGCATTCATTTTACAGATGAGGAGATTGAGATGACTGCTTTAAGTGCCACACAAACCAATCAGGGAACAGAGTAGGAACTAAAACCTAAGTCTTCTCATTTCAAGTTGTTTTATTGTTTTTTATTCTTTTTTAAAACTTATCCATTGCAGTTTCCCACTTGACTGTTTTGACTTGGCATTTCAGCCTTCAGTCATTCCTTCATCCATTCAACAGCTATGGTTTGAGCATCTACTATATACAAGGTACTAGGTCCAAAGGCTAAGCACAGGGATCTGTAAGATTTTTATATGAAGAGCCAGATAATAAATGTTTTAGGATTTAAGAGTCATGTTGTTTCGGGTGCAACTGCTCAACCCCACCACTGTAGTGCAGAAGTCACCATAAACAATAGGTAGATTAATTGATATGACTGTATTGCAGAAAAAAAAACTTACTTATAAAAATAGGTAGGTGGTCAGATTTGGCATGCTGGCTATAGTTTTCTAAAGACTACCGTGCAGTGGACAATCTGCACCCACATACATAGCATCACTAGTCAGGTACCACAGAATTGTGCTGACCTGGGCCTGCAATGAGAATGAGAATAACTGGACTTGGACCGATCCTCAAAATAATCCAAAGAGGCCCACCTGAGTCATCACTGTCTTCTACGATGAGATATAATCTGTGCCCCTCAGCATTTCCCTGGCATCATTCATGTGAATGTTCTTAGCGCTAGCAAAACCCTTGTGAGCTGTGTATAGGAAAAAAAGTGTTAAATAGTAGAAAATAACAAGAATTCTGGGCCTTAGAAAACACAAAATGTCCTGAGTGTGGGCATGGCCGTCCACAGATCTAACCGCATTTGCAAAATTATTAATTATAACAACAGCTACCCTGGATTGACATTTATATGCTGAAGGCACCCATCTGCATTAACCTAATTGATCCTCACAGCAATCCCGTGGTCAAGAAGTATTGTTATTTCCACTTTACAAATGAAGAAATCTAGACTCAGCGAAGTTAGATCTCAAAGGTCACACAACCAGGAAGTAGCCAACTTAGGATCTGAGTAAAAGTCAGCCTCTTTCAAAGTTCATGACCCTCAGCATCAAGGTAAACTTGCTTTTGAAGGAAGAAAATGAAAGAACAAGTATCTTTTATTTTTGTCATGATGGTTGCTGCCATGGAATCATGGCAATAAGACCACGGAGGGGACCACTTGACATGAAAGATGTGGGATACCAGCCCCAGAGCATGTCCTACTAACTGTGGTCAGCTTCCTGAGGCACAGAAAGGCCTTCTTCCAGGGTGTATCCACAGCGCCCTCTGCTGCCTCGGAGGATTACCACAGAGGCCCTGTTCAGCATCTCCTTCAAGAAGACAGAGGATCCTTACTACCAGATGCTGAAGACTGGAATTTGAGTCATGGTGTGAGATTTTGGGATTCTTTTCTTGTTACTCCTAATAATTCTACAATGGGTAGCTAGATCTTTCCTGGGGAAGCGGGGCTGGGGAAGAGGAGAGAGAAGCCACAGTCCAGCCCTGGCGCGTTGAGGCAGGTGGCCTCTCAGCGCTTGCTTGCCTACCACCTGAACAACAGTGCACACCTTCCCGTTCCCAGGGCCGCCTGTGGTCAGCTGAATGGCAACGACATCTGGGCCAGGAAGAGGTCAAGGAGGTTCCCAATGGTCCCCGGGGGCATTTACAGCTCCAAATCAGGTAAATCTTATTTCATTATTGACAAAATTTTTCATGAAAGTGAGCAAACACAGCCCTGACCTAATGGGTACAAGGAAAGGGGAAAAGTCAAGAAAAAATAATACAGACCAAGTGATTGCTAGAGGAGCTAGAATGGGAGAGTTTAAAAAAAAAAAAGAAAAGGAATTAAATAAATAAAATATCATCCTTCATGCTACAGTGGGGCTGTGGCCTGGGGATGGAACTGGAAACTTCATGTGGTGAGTTCTAATGGGATGTGGGTTGGGCCAAAATATATTTGTCTCCAAGAAATACATATTTCAAAATGCTAAGCTTCACTTTTTTTTCTTCTTTAAAGTAAATAACCAGGAAAATGCCAGGCTTGATTCTTTCTTGAATGGGACCCTGGATATGTCTTATGAAGGGAAAACCCTTGCTAGCTTGACCCATGCTAGCAGTTGCCTGGTAGGTCCATCCAGCTACGCTTTAACCATCCACTGTGAATAATCTCTGCCCTCACAGCATCCAGGATCATGTCCAAACCTCCCTTCCCCATCCCCCACCCGCACATGATGTGCTTCCTTTTTTTCAAAGGAGCAGTCATATTGGAAGAAGTACAGGGCACCAAAAAAGTTTTTCTGTTCCAGTAGTCAAATCTCTGAGCCCACAGAAATGTTTCTCTGACTACCACATTTTCCTTAGCTCTTCCAGGCTCCATCCCTCTAAGCAAACATTCCCTCTACATTTAGACTCCTTCTAACACTGAGTATAATGTCATGGAAAGAAGCATTGACAACCTGGGTTTTAGTGGTTTTGCTGTTCACTTCCTCAGGGTTAAACATCCCAGACTTTGTTTTCTCATCTTTATTCAATACAATCTATTGAGTATAGTTCCTGTGGAGAATCAAATGGGATAATACACAAAAGTATGTTAATAAATGCAACAAACAAGTATTCATTAACTGCCTGATGTGTGCTTGACATTGAGAAATAGGATGTTGAGGCACAGCCTTTGACCTTGAGGAGTTTATAACCTAGCCAAAGAGGTAAACAGAGAAATAGATAGTTGTCATGTAATGTGTGGAGACTGGTTTGTGTTTGTTTCTTTTGCTTTTTTTTTTTCTTGTTATCTGTAGCAAACTCATAACACGTTCCAAATCCTATCCCTACTGCCATTTATTCCTTTTCCCTTTTTGGGCCTCAGATTTCCAATTTGCCAAGTAAATGAGTGTCTAGATAATTTGTTAACCAAAACAGAACACTTCTGAAAGTCAGAACTGTTTGTGTGTTAATCGTTCAGTCGTGTCCGATTCTTTGTGATCCCATGGACTGTAGCCCACCAGGCTCTTCTGTCCATGGGATTTTCCAGGCAGGAATACTACAGTGAGTTGCTATGCCCTTCTCCAGGGGATCTTCCCAACCCAGGGATCGAACCTGGGTCTCCTGAATTGCAGGTAGATTCTCTTACTGTCTGAGCCACCAGGGAAGCCCCAAAAGTGAGAGGAGGTGCTATTACGCCAGAGCAACTATGCCAGAACAAAGATCCCAGGCAACCAGAGATTATAGTCACACTACAGAAGAGTGAGGACAGGCATTCAGCACTGTCTGAGGCCTATTGTAGTTCTTACAGTTCGTGGTCTTACAGTGATTTCCGCAAGTCTTTCTCTCAGCCCCAGGTAACATGTTTCCTCTCTGGCTGTGCTCATCGGCATGGCTGATTGTCAGAAATATACGGTGAGCTCAACCTTAGCAATCCCTGGAAATCTTGGTTGCTGCCCTCACAGATCAAATCCTTTGTGAGTCAAACCGCATCATATTTTTTTTTGCGGTCACATCAGCTGTTGGAGCCTAGCTGCTTCGTGGGCCTAGGAAACTAAATGAAAATAAACACAAACAACAGAGGTCATGGTACTGTGGGATGTTGAGCTTTTGGAGTGTATTTTTCCCTATCTCAGATACTTTTTATATTAATCTCTGCTCCCAAAATAGGAAGCCTTGTGCTCACACAGATGAGCAAGTTTCCAGACAACATAGATGTTTGACAATACCCACCCACTGTGAGCTTTAGCAGGCCTAAGATGGATAAGAGGAGAGGATTAGTGAGCTGATTTTGTATATACCCTCCCCCCACTCTCCAGCCTCCTCACAATTTTACTCCCGAAAAGGGAGTAAAATTTCCCTTCTCAACAATTTTATCCGCTTGGGATAAAATCTTAAAAGTTTCTTTATTTCTTTTTTTTTCCTAAATTATGTAGCAAAACTATTTCTGCCACAGCGTAGGGAAATTGAGGTACAGATGAGACACAGGAGAGTTCTTGACAACCATTTACACACAGGCTTACACAATTTGCACGAAATGATTTGAGATTAGTGAGAGAATCTCTAATATTTTCAGGCTTTATGCTGCATGTCTTCCCAGAATTAGACAGTTGCTTCCCTGGTGGCTCAGTAGGTAAAGAATCCACCTGCAATGCAGACCTCCTGCAATACTGGAGACCCAGATTTGATCCCTGGGTTGGGAATGTCCCTTGAAAAAATAAATAGCAACCCACTCCAGTATTCTTGCTATGAAATCCCATGGAGAGCAGAGCCTGGCAAGCTACAGTCCATGGGGTCACAAGACATGGGGTCGGACATGACTTGGCAACTAAACCACCACCACCATGTTGCATATCTTCCCAGAATTAGACATTTTAACATAATGTTAAAATGAAGGTAATGCGGCTGTTCTAACCATGCTACTGCTAAGTCGCTTCAGTCGTGTCCGACTCTGTGCGACCCCATAGACGGCAGCCCACCAGGCTCCCCCATCCCTGGGATTCTCCAACCATGCCTCTTCCCAAATGCATACACACGATCCACATGAATATCTTCTGTCAGAAAGTTGTAGGGCCTCAGGAGTCACGTGGTCCTGGAGGCCTTTTTTTCTAGCTAAAAAGCTTCATTTCCTGATGGATAAGCCCCAAGGATTGCAGAAACAGATTCTGGAGGAGGTCTCACCATCCTGGCAGGCAGCATAGGGTTGCACCCTAATTGCTTTCATCTGTATCATAAAGCAGCCCATTTTGGTGACTCAGTTATGGAATAAGAATTTATGCAGAAGGAACTAGGTTGGGTGTTCAGGAGGTGACTGCAGGGTGAGAGGTGAAGAGACAATGCAGTGATATATTTACCAAATTCTTCCTGAACCTGAAAGAACTTAGAGAAGGTGCACTCAAAGGACAGCTACCACCCCAAGTCCAGTGGAATGTAGAATCTTTTCCTTCTCATTCTTCACAGCTAGCCTATGCCATGCATCCTCCTCTGGGGCCTGGAACACCTTTCTAAAGGCCCATCTCAGCTAGCTATCTTCAGACATGCATAGGAAGACCTGGAAATCACCAATCCTGGTTCAAATGGAGTTGTTACTATAATCATACCTTTTACCTACCTACTTTATCAGAAAGCTGGATGATCAATACTTGGTGATACTGCACAGAATGAAATGGAAGTGAAAGTTAGCATGATTTGGTCTGACAGGGACAAGGGGATGGGATTCCTTGGCTATTTCTTGATGCATTTTTCTGAAGTAAGCTTTACTTCTACCCATGCCCCATGCTTTGTATCCCTCTCCAGGAGCCTGCTGGTCTTAATTTAGTAAGTAGGTCTTATGATTCTTAATCCAAAGGCTTCAGATTCCATATGGCATGTTTGAAAGGAAGGCATGCACATTATCTCAAATTCTTTTCGCTTTGCGTTTTAAAATGTCATCTTCAAGATCAAAAGTGAAAGCTCTGTTCTTATACTGAGCCCAGCCCAGCTGTCCTGTGGGGTCCAGGGAACCCCTGCTAGGCTGTGCAAATTTTGTCACTTCCCAGTTCCCACCCTATTTTGCCCTTCAAGTATAGACATGATGCTGTTGACTCACTACAGTTAGGAAAGTTGATTTGAGGTTTTCAGCATAACTTAGTGAGTGTCGAGTGAGCATCTATTATGTCCCAGTCTCTGCTTTTAAGTTTAGCAATAGTTTTCAGTTCAGGAAAGAGTAGCTGGGCCAACAAGATGAAGAAAGTGCATTTTCAGGAATAATATTTTCTGAGGCATGTTTAAATAAGTGATGTGTACATAATTGGAAAATAGCATGCAAACAACATGTAACAAGGCAAGTGAGTCATATGGAAGCGTCAGATCCTAGAGGAAGGAGCTGTTAATTCCTCCTGGGGTATCAGAGAGGACTGGTCTGGTATTTAAACACTCAGAGAGTTTGAACTGAGCTTTACATATTAATTCAAACATGAATTCCACTGCCATTTACCAAATGGCTGTTGAGTGACAGATAGTGCAGATTTAAGCAATGTCCTTGTCACCAGGAAACTCATGACCTATCTGGTGAGTCAGATAAATAATGATTATTGTAAAATAAAGAAAAATGGTTTTGGACTGGTAGTGATAGTAACAGCACCCCCAGCTCTTTCAAAAAGAGCTTACTATGTGCTAGGTACCATTCACTGACTACTCTTCAACTCATTATTTAATTATAATTTAAAATCATACCGTACACTGGTATCTAAAATAGGTTTACACAAAGGGAAACTTGTTCAGAATTGCCTTTCTAGTCACTGGGATAACCAAAATCTGAACTCTTGAATCCATGTATGTTAGACTCCAAAGTTAATAGACCCTTAACTATCAAAGAAGAGATGAGTGGAGGGAACAATGTAAAGCAAGAGAACAAAATTGGGGAAGACACAGGAGAAGGAAATTACACCACAGGGTCAAGATGGGGCACTTCCTTTGGAACTTACTCTGCCTTGAAGTATTGTAAGGCTGGGTTGGTAGGATTGTGGTGTTGTTCAGTTGCTAATTCGCGTCAGATTCTTTGTGACCCCATGGACTGCAGCATGCCAGGCTTCCCTGTCCTTCACTACCTCAAACCCATGTTCATTGAGTCGAAGATGCTGTCTAACAATCTCATCCTCCTTGGCCCCCTTCTCCTTTTGCCTTCAATCTTCCTCAGTATCAGGGTCATTTCCAGTGAATTGACTCTTTGCATCAGGTGGCCAAAGTATTGGAGCTTCAGCTTCAGCAGCAGATTTCCAATAAATATTCAGGGTTGATTTTCATTAGGATTGACTGGTTTCACCTCCTTGTAGACCAACGGACTCTCAAGAATCTTCTCCAGCACCACAGTTCAAAAGCATCAATTCTTCAGTGCTCAGACTTCCTTATGGCTCAAATCTCACATCCCTACATGACTACTGGAAAAAAAAAATCATAGCTTTGACTATACGAAAATTTGTCGACAAAGTAATATCTCTGCTTTCTAATATGCTGTCTAGGTTTCATACCTTTCCTTCCAAGGAGCAAGTGTCTTTGAATTTCATGGTTGCAGTCATCATCTGCAGTGATTTTAGAGCCCAAGAAAATAAAATCTGTCACTGTTTCCATTTTTTCCACTTCTATTTGCCATGAAGTGATGGGACTGGATGCCATGATCTTAGTTTTTTGAATGATGAGTTTCTAGCCAGCTTTTTCATTCTCCTCTTTCACTCTCATCAAGAGGCTCTTTAGTTTCTCTTCACTTTCTGACATCAGTGTGGTATCTTCTGCATGTCTAAGGCTGTTGAAATTTCTTCCAGAAATCTTTATTCCATCTTGTGGTTCATCCAGCCTGGCATTTTGTATGATGTACTCTGCACAGAAATTAAATAAGCAGGGTGATAATATACAACCTTGGCCTACTCCTTTCCCAGTTTTGAACCAGTCTGTTGTTACACATCTGGTTCTAACAGTTGCTTCTTGTCCTGCATACAGGTTTCTCAGGAGGCAGGTAAGGTGGTTGGATATCCCATCTCTTTAAGAATTTTCCATAATTTGTTGTGATCCACACAGCCAAAGGCTTTAGCAAAGTCAGTGAAGCAGAAACAGGTGATTTTCTGGAATTCTCTTGTTTTCTTTATGATCTAGCAAATGTTGGCAATTTGATCTCTGGAATTTTCTAAACTCAGTTTGTATATCTGGAAGTTTTTAGTTCATGTATTGTTGAAACCTATCTTGAAGGACTTTTAGCATAATCTTGATAGCATGTGAAATAAGCACAATTATAGGGTAGTTTGAATATGCCTTGGCATTGACTTTCTTTGGGATTACAGTGAAAACTGACCCTTTTTCCAGTCCTGTGGCCCCTGCCAAGTTTTCCAAATTTGCTGACATATTGAGTGCAACACTTTAACAGTGTCATCTTTTAGGATTTTAAAAGCTCAGCTGGAATCCCATCTAGCTTTGTTCATAGTAATGCTTCCTAAGGTCCATTTGACGTCACACTGTAGGATAGCTGGCTCTAGCTGAGTGACCATAACATGGTGGTTATTGGGGTGATTAAGACCTTTTTTATAGTTCTTCTCCTTATTCTTGCCACCTCCTCTAAATCTCTTCTGGTTCTGTTAGGTCCTTTCCATTTCTGTCCTTTACTGTGCCCATCCTTGCATGAAATATTCCCTTGACATCTCCAGATTTTCTTGAAGAGATCACTAGTCTCTCCAATTCTTTGTTTTCCTCTGTTTCTTGAACTGTCCACTTGTGAAGTCCTTCTTCTCTCCTCTTGCTATTCTCGGGTGTATTTTCCCCCTTTCTCCCGGCCTTTCACTTCACTTCTTCCTCAGCCATTTGTAAAGCCTCTTTAGAAAACCACTTTGTCTTCATAGGGTAGGGTTTGATATTGAGATGCTTACATAACTAAGAAGTCTAGTTTTTATTCTGTAAACTGAGTACCTTCAGGTACCCACAGTGGTTTTACATAGAATGTAATATGACAGAGGACTTCCCTGGTGGCTCAGATGGTAAAGAATCCACTTGCAATGTGGGAGACCTGGGTTCAATCCCTGGGTTGGGAAGATCCCCCGAAGAAGAGAACGGCTACCTGTTCCAGTATTCTGGCCTAGAGAATTCCAAGGACGGAGGAATCTGTCAAGATATGGTCCATGGGGTCGCAAAGAGTCAAACATGGCTAAGCGAATTTCACTGACTGAATATAAGACAGCCCAATTTCATGGATTTAGAAAAGGCAGAGGAACCACAGATCAAATTGCCAACATTCATTGGATCATGGAGAAATCAAAAGAATTCCAGAAAATCACCTACTTCTGCCTCATTGACTACACTAAAGCCTTTGACTGTGTGGATCACAGCAAACTGTGGAAAATACTTAAAGATATGGGAATATCAGACCACCTTACCTGCCTCCTGCAGAACCTGTATGCAAGTGAAGAAGAAACAGTTAGAACTGTACATGGAATAACAGACTGGTTCCAAATTGGGAAAGGAGTACATCAAGACTGTATATTGTCATCCTGCTTATTTAACTTATATGCAGAGTACATCATGGGAAATGCTGGGCTGGATGAAGAACAGGCTGGAATCAAAATTGCTTGCAGAAACATCAATAACCTCAGATATGCAGATGACACCACCGTTAGAGAAACTAAAAGAGCCTCTTGATGAAAATGGAAGAGGAGAGTGAAAAAGCTGGCTTGAAACTCAACATTTAAAAAACAAAGATCAGGACATCTGGTCCCATCACTTCATGGCAAATAGTTGGGGAAATAAGGGAAACAGTGACCGACTATTTTCTTGGGCTCCAAAATCACTGAGGATGGTGAGTGCAGCCATGAATTAAAAGACTCTTGCTTCTTGGAAGAAAAGCTGTGACCAACTTAGACAGCATATTAAAAAACAGAGAGATTATGTGCCAACAAAGGTCCATATATTCAAAGCTATGACTTTTCCAGAAGTCATGTATAGATATGAGAGTTGGACCATTAAGAAGGCTGAGTGCCCAAGAATTGATGCTTTTGTACTGTGTTGTTGGAGAAGACTCTTGAAAGACCCTTGGACTACAAGATCAAATCAGTTAATTCTAAAGAAAATTAATCCTGAATATTCTTTGAAGGGACTGATGCTGAGGCTGAAGCTCCAATACTTTGGCCACTTGATATGAAGAGCCGACTCATTGGAAAAGACACTGATGCTGTGAAAGATTGAAGGCAGGAGGAGAAGGGGACAACAGAGGGTGAGCTGGTTAAATAGCATCACAGACTCAATGGACGTGAGTTTGAGCAAGCTCTGGGCGACTGTGAGGGACAGGGAAGCCTCATGTGCTGCATGGGGTTTCAAAGAGTTGGACATGACTGACCAACTGAACAACAGCTTCATAGAAGTATTGTTACCAGACCAAATCTGGGTTCCCTCACCCAACACACAGCAAAGCCAATCTACTGACAGTAGACCGTGGTAAAGAAAATCAGGATTTATGACAGGGTGCCAAGCAAGGAGAATGATCAGCCTATGCTCAAAAGATCTATTCCCCAGTGGCTTTCAAGAAATGTTTTTAAAAGGCAGTATCAGAGGTGTGGGTTGCAAGGTGTTTGATCAGTCCATGGACATTATTTCGACTTGCTGGTGGTGCAGTAACAGAGTCTCAACCATCAACCTCTGGTTCCAATTGGTCTTGGGTCTGTGTGCTCGTGTTCAGTAGTTTCATCTGGTGAGGTTCTGGCTTTTGTGGAAACAGCTTAGGAATGCGCATCAGACACCCCTGTCTGTGCCACGCAGGGAGGACGGAAGGCCCGCGGCTCTGCTCTGCGCATCAGACACCCCTGTCTGTGCCACGCAGGGAGGACGGAAGGCCCGCGGCTCTGCTCTGCGCATCAGACACCCCTGTCTGTGCCACGCAGGGAGGACGGAAGGCCCGCGGCTCTGCTCTGCGCATCAGACACCCCTGTCTGTGCCACGCAGGGAGGACGGAAGGCCCGCGGCTCTGCTCTGCACATCAGACACCCCTGTCTGTGCCACGCAGGGAGGACTGAAGGCCCGCGGCTCTGCTCTGCGCATCAGACACCCCTGTCTGTGCCACGCAGGGAGGACTGAAGGCCAGCGGCTCTGCTCTGCGCCTGACCGAGCGCCTAAACTGTCCCTGCCCTCCTGACCCAGCGGCTGCAGCTTGTTACGTGCTCTTCTGTTCTCCAGTCATTGAACCTGGAGCCAAGGAAGCCTAAGTACAAAGTAAAGCATTTTATTTTAAGAGACAGAAGTTACAGGTGTGAGAGAAGGGAGGGTGGGGCTCCTATACCCAAGAGCATCCGAAAGGCTCACACTAAGATTCAATATCTTTGGATAGAAAACAAAGATGAAGATGGGCTTTCTGGATCACCTGAACTACATTTTTTAAGTATGTGGTGAAGGTTAGCGGGGTCTGTGATTTTTAAATTATTTTATTTTTTGAATAGATATAAATGTCTCACCTAGAATTTATCTTTAGTTGCTATGAACCCAAATGTGCAAAGGGCAAGGCAACGTCTTTATTTTTATAGAATGCTGCTTAATCCCTCGGAGAAGGCAATGGCAAGCCACTCCAGTACTCTTGCCTAGAAAATCCCATGGAGGGAGGAGCCTGGTAGGCTGCAGTCCGTGGTGTCGCTAAGGGTCGGACACAACTGAGCGACTTCACTTTCACTTTTCACTTTCCACTTTCACACATTGGAGAAGGAAATGGCAACCCACTCCAGTGTTCTTGCCTGGAGAATCCCAGGGACGGGGGAGCCTGGTGGGCTTCCGTCTATGGGGTCACACAGAGTTGGCCACGACTGAAGTGACTTAGCAGCAGCAGCAGCAGCTTAATCCCTATATAACAGAAACTGTAGCCTTAATCAATGTGCAGACAGACATTTTAGGTTTCAGTTCATTCAAATTAAAATTGACACCCTTTTTTACATTCAGTTCAGTTCAGTCGCTCAGTCGTGTCCGACTCTCCGCGACCCCATGAATCACAGCACGCCAGGCCTCCCTGTCCATCACCAACTCCCGGAGTTCACTCAAACTCATGTCCACAGAGTCGGTGATGCCATCCAGCCATCTCATTCTCCGTTGTCCCCTTCTCCTCCCGCCCCCAACCTTTCCCAAAATCAGAGTCTTTTTCCAGTGAGTCAACTCATTTACATTCAGTTCAGTTCAGTTCAGTCGCTTAGTCGTGTCCGACTCTTTGCGACCCCATGAACCACAGCACGCCAGGCCTCCCTGTCTATCACCAACTCCCGGAGTTCACTCAAACTCATGTCCATCGAGTCGGTGTGGATCTAAATTCAGAGGAGCTTTTAAAACACAAAGGAACTTCTCATCAGCTATCTATTTTACACATATGGGCTTCCCTGGTAGCTCAGCTGGTAAAGAATACACCTGCAATGCAGGAGACTCTGGTTCAATTCCTGGGTCAGGAAGATTCCCCTGGAGGAGAGATAGGCTACCCACTCCAGTATTCTTGGGCTTCCCTGATGGCTCAGTCAGTAAAGAATCCACCTGCAATGAGGCAGATCTGGGTTCGAGTCCTTGGTTGAGGAGATCCCCTGGAGAAGGAAATGGCAGCCCACTCCAGTGTTCTTGCCTGGAAAATCCCCATGGACAGAGGAGCCTGGTGGGCTACAGTCCACGGGGTTGCAAAGGGTGGGACGCGACTGAGCGACTGAGCACAGCGCAACGTGGCTCAGTGTGTGCGTGTCGCTACTGCTGTCTCCACTTACCCAACTCAACTCCCACTGTGTCCACAAGGCCATTCTCTATATCTGAGTCTCCAGAAATCAGTGCAACATTGTAGCACAAAGGAACGGAGATAAAAGTGGGGAGGAGAGTATTTGAACACCAGTCATTTGTATCTGGCCCGTATTCTCCAGCCATTGATGATAAACTGCACCATTCTCAGCCCATCACCTTCCTACAGCCCCCCTTTAGCCCTTTGCTCCCCTGAGAGTTTCAAGTGTTTTCCCACATCATTCTAAGGCCATACAAGACTTGGGGGCCTAGCTTAGATGTTCCTAGACCTTGCTGATTTTCCCAGAGCCCAAGCAGGAAGCAAAGACAAATCCCTTTTCTCATTGACCCCTCCCAAGACTAGGAGTCAATCCAAAGGGATGAGACAATGCAGAGCCCTCTGGACCCAGCTCCAGCTCTCTCTCTGCTAGTCCCACCTGCCTAACCTCCTGAACTTAGAAGCTCTTTATCCAGACTCTTGCAGTGGTAGAAATGTTTTGGAGGAAAACTGGTTCTGCGTAATGGCATATTCTTCCAGATCTCTCTCATCCTAGTATAACCTGGACCAAGGCTTTTGAGCTTAACAGCTATGAATTTGATGAATGATGTCCACCTGCCTGAATAAAACACATGTTCGAGAGAAAGCATACATGAAAACATGTGTGTTAGCATTTTACAAATTTCTCTCCACACTATAAGAACCTTGGTGTGAGCTTTAGTGCCTTGGAGAAACTGATTTGAATTGACTTTTTAACCAAGCAGAAATTTGATCTATGTAGCCAGGCATTTTTCAAGATGGGAAATTCACAAATCCACTTGATGTTTTCTTTTGTTCCCCAACAAGGGTCTCATCTATGATCAAAGCCTTAAAAAATAAAAATCAGCAACTGGCATATCCTTGAAGGTATAATTAGCTACCATAGTAACTATAAATTATAATCTTTATTTGACTTTCCAGACAACCTAAATAAGATGCCATCACATTCCCCCTACAATTAATACTCCCTGAAGAAATATCTCAGTGTCATGATCTATTGCTAAATTTGGAGTATGGAGGCAAAAATTTGGTCATTTCTACAAGCAGTTGCAGTGGTAGCAAATTCAATGAATTCAGCAAAATACATGGATGCATGGCTTGGGTTAGCAAGATGAACTGACTAGGCGCTTATGAACCTGACAGTTAAATACTAGTTGAAGAAGTTTTATTAATACTTTGACTGACAAAAATGTATATAACAAAAAGGAATATTTTTATTACTATAGCTCAGTTAACTGATACAGTGAATTATGAACCCAAAGGTTCATCCTGTATGACTTTTAGAACATTTACTGGCAACTTGCAGTGGAATATCATAAAGATGTTCTTCTTATCCATTCATAATAATAATTTAGAAGTAGATTCAGTACTCTCATTTTATACAAGTAGAAACCCAGCTTCTAAAATATGGAAAGAATTGTCCGGGGTCAACCATGCTAGTAAAAGACCCATAGTTCAACTCTGGTCTGTATCTGACTAAAGTAGGGCAAATGTTTCCTCATTTTCTTTTCTTGAAACTAACTCTGTACACTGAATGGTACCATGACACAGACTCACTGATGAACGCTTCATCCTGAAGACTGATAATTCTTCTCTCTAAGAATTCTGGGTCACCTGCAGGAACAAGCTTACTTAGCTATCAAGGAAAAGAGACACCTTGGCTGTGCCCTTGTTTCCATTTATTTTCCCTACCCTCTACCTGCCTGATCTTCTTTTATTTCAAGAAGAAATGGAAAGAAATGAAGAAAAAAAATACTGAACACATACTATATTCCAAATGCTTGCAACAATTTTACAAGCTGTGTATGATTATTCTGTACTTTGTAGTATGAAAAGCTAGAGCCTAGGGGCTTCCTTGGTGGCTCAGATGGTAAAGAGTCCACCTGCAATGCAGAGACCTGGGTTTGATCCCTGGGTCAGAAAGATCCCTTAGAAAAGGAAATGGCAAGCCACTCCAGTATTTTTGCCCAGAGAATTACATGGATAGAGGGGCCGGGCTGCCTACAGTCCATGGGGTCACAAAGAGCCACACACAACTTAGTGACTAAGCACACACACTCAGAGTGGTTAAAAATGTATTCAGTACTAAAATTTTTAAAATGTATGCTTAATAATGTCAAAAACAAATCCAAAACTGTGCAAGTTCATATATTTAAAATGTAGAGCAGAGACTCAAACCCAGATTTATCTTGTTTCAAAAAAACCTTTTCTCCTTGCAGAGGTTTATTTATTTAACAAGTATTTATTGAGGGCCTCTATGTAGCAGAGCTGGATATAAATTAGTAAATAAAATAGACATAGTCTTGCCCTCACAGAGCTTACCATCAAGTAGAGAAGACAGATAATAGCAAATTAATAATAGTATAATATATACTGCTATTAAAAAGAATAACCAGGAAGTCTCCCTAGAAATTAAATATATGAAATATAATATATAATCTTTTATATTTATGCTAATTCAAAGAAGATACTAGGAGAAGTTGTTCTCTCTAAGAAAAGAGGCAGTTAAGCTGAGGACTGGAGTATGGAGAAACAGGCCAGGGACAGTGTGAGGATGCTATCCCAGGCAGAGACGAGAGTGTGTGAAAGGCCCAGGACTGTAAAGATCTTGATGGGTTTCAGGGACAGAGAGAACTTTTGTTCAACTGGAGAAAAGATTCTTTGGAGAAGGTCATGGACTAAGTTGCAGATACAGGCAGCAACAGGTTATACAGGGAATCCAGGTTATATTATTAAATTTGGATTTTATTCTAGATTTAGTGAACAGTCAGGGAAATGATAGGTTCTGATTTCTTTTTTTAAATAGGTTACTCTGGCTTTGCCATGGTGACAGTTCTGAAGGAAAAGTAAGTGATTATGGCTTATCCAGAAAAGCCACAGTTGAGGCTTGTGCTAGCAAGGGAAAATGAGTGTGTGTCTGTGAGTGTGTGTTGCACAAGTAATGGGGATGTGTATATATGGACACCAAGCAGGTTTACAGTAAACTCAATAGTAAAACTAGAGTAAAAAGCTATGGAGGAAGAAGAGTCAGGACTTGCGTGGTCTGGCCTAGAGTCACAGGAGGAACAGGCCAATTTGCAGGTTTCTGATGAGAGGAGCTACCCCACGTCCAACAGGCAGTGGCTGCGCGGGCGCAGGAGGGCCGAGAGGAGCGACTCCGCGTTCAAGGTCAGGAGGGGCGTCCTTGAGGAGATACCCCTCATCCAAGGTAAGGTACAGCGGCTGCACTTTGCTGGAGCGGCTGTGAAGAGATTTTCCACAACCAAGATAAGAGAAACCCAAATAAGACGGTAGACATTGGGAGGGGGCATCAGAGGGCAGACACACTGAAATCATAATCACAGGAAACTAGCCTATCTGATCACATGGACCACAGCCGAATGTGGTCCACTGGAGAAGGGAATGGCAAACCACTTCAGTATACTTGCCTTGAGAACCCCATGAACAGTAACAAAGGGCAAAATGATAGGATACTGAATGAGGAATTCCCCAGGTCGGTAGGTGCCCAGTATGCTACTGGAGCTCAGTGGAGAAATAACTATAGAAGGAATAAAGGGATGGAGCAAAAGCAAAACCAATACCCAGCTGTGGATGTGACCAGTGATAGAAGCAAGGTCCAGTGCTGTAAGAGCAATATTGCATAGGATCCTGGAATGTTAGGTCCATGAATCAAGGCAAATTGGAAGTGGTCAAACAGGAGATGGCAAGAGTGAACGTCGACATTCTAGGAATCAGTGAATTAAAATGGACTGGAATGGGTGAATTTAACTCGGATGACCATTATATCTACTACTGTGGGTACGAATCCCTTAGAAGAAATGGAGTAGCCATCATGGTCAACAAAAGAGTCTGAAATGCAGTACTTGGATGCAATCTTAAAAATGACAGAATGATTTCTGTTCGTTTCCAAGGCAAACCATTCAATATTACAGTAATCCAGGCCTATGCCCCAACCAGTAATGCTGAAGAAGCCGAAGTTAATCGGTTCTATGAAGACCTACAAGACCTTTTAGAACTAACACCCAAAAAAGATGTCCTTTTCATTCTAGGGGACTGGAATGCAAAAGTAGGAAGTCAAGAAACACCTGGAGTAACAGGCAAATTTGGCCTTGGAGCACGGAATGAAGCAGGGCAAAGGCTAATAGAGTTTTGTCAAGAGAACGCACTGGTCATAGCAAACACCCTCTTCCAACAACACAAGAGAAGACTCTACACATGGACATCACCAGATGGTCAACACCGAAATCAGATTGATTATATTCTTTGCAGCCAAAGATGGAGAAGCTGTATACAGTAAGCAAAACCAAGACCAGGAGCTGACTGTGGCTCAGATCATGAACTCCTTATTGCCAAATTCAGACTTAAATTGAAGAAAGTAGGGAAAACCACTAGACCATTCAGATATGACCTAAATCAAATCCCTTATGATTATACAGTGGAAGTGAGAAATAGATTTAAGGGACTCGATCTGATAGATAGAGTGCCTGATGAACTCTGGACAGAGGTTCGTGACATTGTACAGGAGACAGGGACCAAGACCATCCCCATGGAAAGGAAATGCAAAAAAGCAAAGTGGCTGTCTGACGAGGCCTTACAAATAGCTGTGAAAAGAAGAAAAGCGAAAAGCAAAGGACAAAAGGTAAGATATAAGCATCTGAATGCAGAGTTCCAAAGAATAGCAAGGAGAGATAAGAAAGCCTTCCTCAGTGATCAATGCAAAAAAATAGAGGAAAATAACAGAATAGGAAAAACAAGAGACCTCTTCAAGAAAATTAGAGATTCCAAGGGAACATTTCATGCAAAGATGGGCTCGATAAAGGACAGAAATGGTATGGACCTAACAAAAGCAGAAGATATTAAGAAGAGGTGGCAAGAATACACAGAAGAACTGTACAAAAAAGATCTTCATGACCAAGATAGTCATGATAACGTGATCACTGACCTAGAGCCAGACATCTTGGAATGTGAAGTCAAGTGGGCCTTAGAAAGCATCACTACGAACAAAGCTAGTGGAGGTGATGGAATTCCAGTTGAGCTATTTCAAGTCTTGAAAGATGATGCTGTGAAAGTGCTGCACTCAATATGCCAGCAAATTTGGAAAACTCAGCAGTGGCCACAGGACTGGAAAAGGTCAGTCTTCATTCCAATCCCAAAAGGTAATGCCAAAGAATGCTCAAACAACCACACAATTGCACTCATCTCACATGCTAGTAAAGTCATGCTCAAAATTCTCCAAGCTAGGCTTCAGCAATATGTGAACCATGAACTCCCAGATGTTCAAGCAGGTTTTAGAAAAGGCAGAGGAACCAGAGATCAAATTGCCAACATCTGCTGGATCATGGAGAAAGCAAGAGAGTTCCAGAAAAACATCTATTTCTGCTTCATTGACTATGCCAAAGCCTTTGACTGTGTGGATCACAATAAACTGTGGAACATTCTGAAAGAGATGGGAATCCCAGACCACCTGACCTGCCTCTTGAGAAACCTGTATGCAGGTCAGGAAGCAACAGTTAGAACTGGACATGGAACAACAGACTGGTTCCAAATAGGAAAAGGTGTACGTCAAGGTTGTATTTTGTCACCTTGCTTATTTAACTTATATGCAGAGTACATCATGAGGAACACTGGGCTGGAAGAAGCACAAGCTGGAATCAAGATTGCTGGGAGAAATATCAATAACCTCAGATATGCAGATGACACTACCCTTATGGCAGAAAGTGAAGAGAAACTCAAAAGCCTCTTGATGAAAGTGAAAGAGGAGAGTGAAAAGGTTGGTTTGAAGCTCAACATTCAGAAAACAAAGGTCATGGCATCTGGTCCCATCACTTCATGGGAAATAGATGGGAAAACAGTGGAAACAGTGTCAGACTTTATTTTTTTGGGCTCCAAAATCACTGCAGATGCTGATTGCAGCCATGAAATTAAAAGACGCTTGCTCCTTGGAAGGAAAGTTATGACTAACCTTGATAGTATATTAAAAAAACAGGGACATTACTTTGCCAACAAAGGTCCATCTAGTCAAGGCAATGGTTTTTCCCGTGGTCATGTATGGATGTGAGAGTTGGACTGTGAAGAAGGCTGATGGCCGAAGAATCGATGCTTTTGAACTGTGGTGTTGGAGAAGACTCTTGAGAGTCCCTTATACTGCAAGGAGATCCAACCAGTCCATTCTAAAGGAGATCAATCCTGGATGTTCATTGGAGGGACTGATGCTAAAGCTGAAACTGCAATACTTTGGCCACCTCATGCGACGAGTTGACTCACTGGAAAAGACTCTGATGCTGGGAAAGGTTGGGGGCGGGAGGAGAAGGGGACGACGGAGAATGAGATGGCTGGATGGCATCACCGACTCTGTGGACATGAGTTTGAGTGTACTCCGGGAGTTGGTGATGGACAGGGAGGCCTGGCGTGCTGTGATTCATGGGGTCGCGGAGAGTCGGACACGACTGAGCGACTGAACTGAACTGAACTGAACTGATGAGCAGTGGGTCCCACCATGTGGTGGT
Organism: Moschus berezovskii; assembly: GCF_049115385.1. NCBI lineage: Eukaryota > Metazoa > Chordata > Mammalia > Artiodactyla > Moschidae > Moschus > Moschus berezovskii. The sequence goes on from NC_142479.1 coordinate 18,593,531, forward strand.
GCCAGGATTGAGACAATGCAGGTGAGGGAGACAGACATATTTGGGGGAAATATAGAATTTGCCCTTGGACAAATGGGATTTGAGACAGCAAGGAGACTATTGGTCATATGAATTTGGAGCTCAAAAGAGAAGTTTGAGCAGGAGACACAAATTCCTGACCCATCAGTTTGCAGTTGCTGCTGTTCAGTTGCTAAGTCTTGATTCTTCAGCTTGTTGATGTCATTTCAAATAGTAGGAATGGATAAGTTTACCAAAAAAGAATTTAGAGGGATAGATAGCCTACAACATAGCTATGAAGTATTCTTATGATATTGAAGAGGAGAGTTGGGGAAAAGGGTTTTGGATGTAGGATTAGTGGCTGGTAGTGAGAAACAGTGAGTCTGGGGAATGGGGCGGATCACCCACGTGGGTGTTGAAGTCAACAAAAATGGTGAGTAAACTCTAATAAATAGGAGCAACATGAAACAGAGCTCTTTTGAAATATAATATATGAGATGGTCAGATAAATGATAGCAACTTGGAGAGTGTATCTGCAGGAAGGAAACCCCGAACACACAGAATGCTTTGCATGAGAGAGTAGAAGTAAATTTAAAAGTTGGAACGGGGAGCAGGGAAGTATGGGCCTTGCCTTTCTATCCTAACATATATGTAAGAGTTGAAAAACAAACAAAAAGCAGTCTCTGCTTGCAAGGACTTTGGGCTGACTCTGCTGGTTCTTTAACTAACAGCCATTTCTCCACCCTTCCCTTTTGCTTAAAAATCCCAGTCATGTATCCAGTACTAGGGGGTTAAGGAGTTAATAAAGATGACAAAGTCATTACTGTTCCTCTCGCCAACATATTTTTCATGATCTCTTTTTGTAGCTAAAGGAAAGTTGTAATATAGTTATGGTCAAAGGACATTCATTCAGCAAAATGTATTTTTGAACACCCCTTTGCCTATCGACCTGGTTCTAGGTGCTGAGGATACAGCTGTGAACAAAACTTACAAAACTCATGCTCTTACAGAGTTTACATTCTGATGAGAGGAGGCTGGCAAGAAACAAATAAGTACATATTTCAAATGATATTAAGTGCTTTTTAAAAAGACATGGAGGACTTCCCTGGTGGTGCAGTAGATAAGAATCTGCCTTGATCTGCCTGGCAATGCAGGGGACACAAGGTTCTGTCCCTGGTTTGGGAAGATTTCACATGCCTCAAGGCAACTGAGTCCACATGCCACAACTCCTGAAGCCCACGTGCCTAGAGCCTGGCTCCACAACAAGAGAAGCCAGAGCTCGCTGCAACCAGAGAAAGTCTGTGCAAAACAGTGAAGACCCAGCACAGCCAAAAATATACAAGAAAAGATATGGAGGAGGATACTTTATCTGGGTGTGGCTGTATTAGAAAGCTGGTCAGATATAAGTGGAAATCTGCTGGGAGGCTTCTGGAGAAGTTGTCTTATCAAAAGTTGATTGTAAGAGACGCGTTCATTGTCATCTTCCCTTTCTCCTTATTTTTGCTCAGATGCAGATATGATACCTGGGGCTATAGTAGCCACTGTGTGACTATGGAGCAATAAACATGAGAACAAAGTGTTAGTCCCATAAGGTTTACAGAGGGAAAAGAGAGAAACAGTATGAGCATCATTAAGATGTTGCCCCAAACTAGACAAAAAACAAAATATAGACCAATGGAACAAGTTAGAAAGCCCTGAAATAAACCCATGCACCTATGCGCATCTTATTTTTGACAAAGGAGGCAAAAATATACAATGAGGCAAAGACAGCCTCTTCAGTAAATGGTGCTGGGGAAACTGGACAGCTACATGTAAAAGAATGAAATTAGAGCACTTCCTAACACCACACACAAAGATAAACTCAAAATGGATTAAAGACCTAAATGTAAGACCAGAAACAATACAACTCTTATAGGAAAACATAGGCAGAACACTTGATGACATAAATCAAAACAAGATCCTCTATGACCTACCTTCTAGAATAATGGAAATAAAAACAAAAGTAAACAATAAAAACAAAACCTGATTCGGAGCAGGCAATGGCACCCCACTCTAGTACTCTTACCTAGAAAATCCCATGGACGGAGGAGCCTGGTGGGCTGCAGTCCATGGGGTCGCAAAGAGTCAGACACGACTGAGCGACTTCACTTTCACTTTTCACTTTCATGCATTGGAGAAGAAAATGGCAACCCACTCCAGGGTTCTTGCCTTGAGAATCCCAGGGACGGCGGAGCCTGATGGGCTGCTGTCTATGGGGTCTCACTGAGTCGGACACGACTGAAGCGACTGAAGCAGAAGCAGAAGGAACTGATTAAAAGCTTTTTTACAGCAAAGGAAACTATAATGGGAGATAATAATAGCAAATGAAACAACTGACAAAGGATTAATTTTCAAAATATACAAGCAGATGACACAACTCGATACCAGAAAAACAAACAACCCTATCAAAAAATGAACAGAGACATTTTTCCAAAGAAGACATACAGATGGATAACAAACACATGAAAGGATGCTCAACATCACTCATTATTAGAGAAATGCAAATCGAAACTATGATGAGATACCGCCTCACACCAGTCAGAATGACCCTCATTAAAAAGTCTACAAACAACAAAGACTAGAGCGGGTGTGGAGAAAAGGGAACGCTCTTGCACTGTTGTTGGGAATGTAAATTGATACAGCCACTATGGAAGATGATATGGAGATTCCTTAAAAAACGAGGCATAAAAACACCATATGACCCAGCAATCCCACTGCCAGGCGTATACCCTGAGGAAACCAAAATTGAGAAAGACACATGTGTCCCATTGTTCACTGCAGCACTATTTACAATAGCTAGAACATGGAAGCAACCTAGATGTCCATCAACAGATGAATGGATAAAGAAGTTGTGGGAAATATATACGGAATGGTATATTACTCAGCCATAAAAAGGAACACATTTGTGTCCGCTCTAATGAGGTGGATGAACCTAGAACCTATTATACAGAGTGAAAAGTCAGTCAGAAAAAGAAAGATAAATATCATATTCTAATACATATATACAGAATCTAGAAAAAAGGTACTGAGGAATTTATTTGCAGGGCAGCAGTGGAGAAACAGATATAGCGAATAGACTTACGGACATGGGGAGAGGGGAGGAGAGCGCGAGGTGTACAGAGAGAGTAACATGGAAACTTACACTACCATATGTAAAACAGAGAGCCAACGGGAATTTGCTGTATGGCTCAGGAAACTCAAACGGGGCTCTGAATCAACCTAGAGGAGTGGAATGGGGAGGAAAATGGGAGGAAGGCTCAAAAGGGAGGGGATAAATGTATATCTATGGCTAATTCATGTTGAAGTTTGACAGAAAACAAGAAAACTCTGTAAAGCAATCCTTCAATTGAAAAATAAACTTCTTTAAAAAGCAAAAAAAAAAAAAAAAAAGATGTTGCCCCATACTAAAAAACAGCTTTCTTTAGACTTCTTGTTATGTGAGATAATTAAATGTTTTTATTGCATAAGGCACTGTAAGTCATTCTTCTATGTGCAGCTGGAAGTATCTTAACTATTAGAGAGATATATCAGAAGCAATGTCATCTGGAGAAAACCAAGATCCAGTTAAGACAAAGGGCTGAGTGAATGCTTAAAGGATAAGTTGAGGATTCTGGAAATTACTGATCATAGAGCAGGAAAACACAGGTTAGAATTTGAGAAGGATGTGAAGGTGAGCTCTGGTTTAGTGTATTAGTTATATATTGCTGTATAACAAAGTACTCAAAACATGATGACTTAAACATTAAGCATTTATTATCCCCTAAGGTCTGTGTTCCAGAAATTCAGGAGTGGCTTACCTGGATGGTACCGGCTCAGCGTTTCTCATGTGGCTGCAGTTAAGATGATGGCTGGTGCTGCAGGCATCGGAAGGCTTGGCCAGGGCTTCTAAGGTTCTTGGAAGGATCATTCACTTGCATCTTGGCAGAAGACCTCAATCCTTACCATGTTTGCCTCTCCATAGAGTTCTTTGACTATCCTCACATGGCAGGTTGCTTCTTCCCAAAGCAAGCAATTCAAGAAAGCAAGATGAAAGCCTTTCTTTGGAAGTCACATGCCATCATTTTTCAATGTCTTTTTGGTCTAACAGCTTGGCTCTATTTAGTGTGCAAGGTGACTATACAAAGGCGTGGGTCACTAGGAGGTTTTCTTAGGAACTGTGAGAGTCAAATCATGAGATTCACAGAGTAGATGAAGGTGAAATTTTGAATGATCATGAATAAGAGAGGAGACTTAGATTTCTGATGATGAATGAGGCAACTCAGGATGTTAAGGCACGATGGGACTGGTCCTAATAATCTCTTTGAGGAAACTGGCAATCAGTTCCAGTGCTATTATATTGAACATGTCATGGGATGAAGTCTTTCTGGCAAGTGTTTTTTCAGGAGGCTCATGGTAAAGAGAGTACTTATGAATGACTGCTTCTCAAGGATTCCCTGGTGGCTAAGACAGTAAGGAATCTGCCTGCAATAGGTTTGATCCCTGGGTTGGGAAGATCCCCTGGAGAAGGGAATGGCTGCCCACTCTAGTATTCTTGTCTGGAGAATTCCATAGATAGAAGAGCCTGGTAACTTACAGTCCATGGGGTTGCAAAGAATCAGACATGATTGAGAAACTAACACGTTCACTTTCTCAAGACGTCACTGGGTAGTATGGCTAAGTGAGGTGTTTGAAGGTACGAAAATAGAGGAACAGCAGACTGAAACTTCAGTTCCATTCTAATTCTAGCTATACCAGCCTCTTCCCCAGCTGGAAACTGGACAGCCATTATTGTTCTTAGTTCTTCCAGCAAAACCCCACCTCATTTCCCTTTAATTCCATTCTAAAAACCCATTTCTAAACCCTTTAACTTCTTTCTTGACACAACCAGTGTCTTTTTCTTCACCACAAAGCCACCACTAATCAGTAATTTGAATCAGCTGATGTCAGAATGACTTAATTGTGTCAGGATTCTTGATAGTGTTAGGATCCATTGAAACCCTAACGAAAGATATTTTATTGTTATTATTAAGAAGGAAATGCAAAGAAACTCCCCTTTTTATGGGAAACATGAAAGCTTCATGGATTGAGGAATTCAATAAATAAAGACGGGGGGATTAAGGACAAGTCAACTTTTCAAAAGGATAAAGTATATAGTTTCCGAAACATTCATTTCTGGGTATAGGCTGAAGACAAATATCTTTTGCTTGTAATTTGTTTTAGCAAAATTCCAGGATTTAATTATTAGTTTGGTGAGTGACCACACCAGAGCATTTAGTGTAACATGACAGGCTCTGAAGAGAGTAGTCAGTAATTTGAAACAGTAACCATGTGTTTTGTCTAAAAAATTAATACCTGTAGCATGATTGGAGTGGCATGATTCCACCAATCAAATGTAGAAAAAAAAAACTTCATGGTATTAATACAGGCAGCTACTGTTCTGGCTTACGGCAAACATAACAGATGCTTTTTGTTAACTGTTTTCTGTATGCCATTGCTACAGATGCATTGTCTCATTTCAACTTCTTGACCACTATTTGAGCTAGATAACAACCAACAGAGTTAATATTTATAGAACACCTACTCTGCTTCACAAATTTTTACATGTATTGTCTCACTCACACCTCATAATATTACTTCTGTGTTAAAGGTGAACAAAAAGGAGGATTGGAAAGTCTAACTAATATCAACAAAATAATGAGGCAAGATTTAAACTGACGCTTGTGTAACTCTGTTGTTCATACGCTTAACAGCTATTCTTTAAAAAGGTAGTAAAACCTAACATTCTGACCGAGTTTGAGGAAGCCGAAGATTATGGACTGGATATGGTGAAAATTTTAATTCCACATGTTTAAAAAAATTTAGTTCCATTACATCATGTTTAAGAATAAACGGGGCCTCCTCCTACTGGACTTATCAATAGAGGTCCTCAAGGATTTATTTTACTGATTAGCTAAATGGACTTGTAATTGTATAGATAGTTTTAAAGAGCTTGAAAATAGCTTGTTAGAAATAGAGCAATAACTAGAGCCAAATTACAGAATTTTTACAACAACAGAGCCTGCAATATGGACATTAAGGCAGTAGACACCATTGTGTTGCCTGCTCAACAACAATTCATCACACCTTTCTCCTTTGTTAACAGTTGAACTATCCACCCTCCTCCTCTTCACCTGCAGGTCAAGTCATGCAGGTGAAGTGAGCTCAAGTCCCACCTAAGGGCTGAAAATCATGATGAAACTAAGCCAGAAATAGTGACGCAACCCTCTTGTCTGTAGATGGCTTGCACATGGACACAGAGCACAATCCTCGCCAAACATGAATAACAGGTTGCACAGGGACTTCTGGGAAGGGTTTTGTCCTTTGTTGACTTAGGAAGTCACTTAGGAAGGCACATAGGAAGGATGCTATTCTCTTCTCCACTGGTCTGTGGAAGATGCCTAGAACTGCTTCAACTTTATGATAATGAGGGGAGTTGGGCAAGCACCAAGGATGACAGAGAGAAAAATAGGGAAATAAATACTAGGGTCATGATGATTTCAAGCTATTAACTCACTGACCCCACTAGCCCTACCTCAGAACTTCTTGCTCTGTGAGATAAGACATCTTCTGGGTTAAAGCTGAAAAGTGAGGAAGCAAGCTACAGCTCAAAGCTTCTTAACCAATGGATTTATCACCCCTATGATCCTGAGAAGGAAAATGGAGCTCAAGAAAACTAAGTGCTTTCATAGTTCACACCCAGTACATGACGGAGCAGGATTCGTATCTATGTCCGCTGGGTGTCAGAGCCTGTAGTTCACTGTAATATACCAGCTCTCGTTCTTCCTTCTGTAGCTTCTGTTTGTGTTGCAAAATCCCTTTTTCACTGAGACAGTTGAGGGCTGAAAGTCTGCATCCACACATGCAGGAGGGAACATGGTGATGAGTAAGGAGTCTTTCTAGGTACCCACATGACACTTTACCAGCATACATACACAAACAACTTTTCTTTTCTTCAGTGTGAGAGATTAAAATGAAAGTGTTAGTCATGCAGTCACGTCCAACTCTTTGTAATCTCATGGACTGTGGGCCGCCAGACTCCTCTGTCCATGGAATTCTCCAAGCAAGGATACTGGAGTGGGTAGCCATCCCCTTCTCCAGGGGATCTTCGTGACCCAGGGATCAAACCTGCATCTCCTACATTGCAGGCAGATTCTTTACCATCCGCCCTAGAGAAAGGCATGGCAACCAACTCCAGTATCCTTGCCTGGAGAATTCCATGGACAGAGGAGCCTGGTGGGCTAAAGCCCATGGGCTCCCAAAGAGTTAGACATAACTGAGGGACTAACACTTTCACCTTTTTCAGAGATTAAAATGCCTTGATGACCTGCCATTACTTATAGGATAAACTCAAGATTTTTCTTAATGATGTCTATAAAGAGCTATCAATCTGGCCTCTGCTTTCCTATTTGCTTCTTATTTTGCTTCTCAGACAGTCTCATGATGCAGGACCCAATACAAGCCCTTCTTCACTTCCTCTGAGTACATTCTCCTCCCAGCTTCAGAGCATCTACAGGTTCTGTTCCCCCAGCTGTGACTCTCACGCATTCTCCTCTTTCCCGGGATATTTCTTTCTTGTCCTCAGGTCATAGCTTGATGTCACTTCCTCTCCTACTCTTAGTCTTCTAATTCTCTTTTAAACTCTCACTTTGTCACATTGGTACCTATATTAATAGGTACCATTCTGTAATGTCTGTCTTTAACATTAATTCCTTAACATCTGTCTTCCCCAGGAAATTGAAAGCTCTAGATGGCAGTGACTATGTCAGTCCTGTTTACCACTATTTATTTGACTCCTGGCCTAGGAGACTGAATTTAAGAAGGCTCCATAAATATTTGTTGAATGAATGAATGGATGATGAATGAGGAAAATTCTTCACTGTTTGAATACTGTGTATTGATCATGGCTTGCTTGAATGGAAGTCTAAGAAAAGCACTTACATGTGCATTTCTTCACACTTTAAATATGGTGTATCCTAATAACTTTTCTGCCATGACCTTGTCTCAAACTGTGATGATATTTTCCTTGCACTTATGCAATGCCCACCTTACTAAGCACCTCGCTTTCAGTTACGCCATCTATGCTTACAGCCCCCACTATACACACAAATATATTCTTTTCCACATGAGAGCCAAAGTGATATTTTTAAGCTGTAACCACATCATATCACTTCCTCACTTTTCAGCTTTATTTTGCAAGTAGAATAAGATCCAGTGCCCTGCGAAGTGGAAAGTTTAGTTGTTCAGATGTGTCTGATTCTTTGCCGTCCCATGGACTGTAGCCCACCAGGATCCTCTGTCCATGGAATTCTCCAGGCAAGAGTACTGGAATGAGTAGCCATTCCCACCTCCAGGGGATCTTTCCAACTCAGGGCTCAAACGCAGGTCTCTTGCATTGCAGGCAGTTTCTTTACCATCTGAGTTACCAGGCACTAGATGATTGACTCCGTCTATCTCTCATATTGACTACACTAATGCTTTTGACTGTACGGATCACAACTATGGAAAATTGTTCAAGAGATGGGAATACCAGATCATATTACCTGCCTCCTGAGAAGCCTGGAACAGGTCAAGCAACAATTAGAACTGGACATGAAACAATGGACTGGTTCAAAATTGGGAAAGGACTACTGCAAGACTGTATACTGTCACCCTGCTTATTTAACTTATATGCAGAGTACATCATGCAAAATGCAGGCTGGATGAAGCACAAACTGGAATCGAGATTGCTGGGAGAAATACCAATAACCTCAGATATGCAGAGGACACCACCCTTATGGCGGAAAGAGAAGACGAACTAGAGGGCCTCTTGATGAAAGTGAACGAGGGAAGTGAAAAAACTGGCTTAAACTCAAGATCATGGCATCTGGTCCCATCACTTCACGGCAAATGGGAAGCAGTGGAAATAGTGACAGACTTTATTTTATTGGGCTCCAAAATCACGGTGGATGGTGACTGCAGCCGTGAAGTTAAAAGGCGCTCCTTGGAAGGAAAGCGATGGCAGACATAGACAGGGCATCAAACAGCAGAGACATTAAGGCAGAGACATTAAAGCAGAGACATTAAAGCAGAGACACTGCTCTTCCGACAACGGTCTCTGTGGTTTTGCCAGCAGCCATGTACTTCTGACAAGCAGGAGTACTTGTCAGTACTATAAGCTATGGTTTTTCCATAAAACCGTATGATGTTTGGTTTTTCCAGTAGTCATGTATGATGTAAGAGTTAGACTACAAAGAAGGTTGAGAGCCAAAGAGCTGATGGTTTCAAACTGTGGTGTTGGAGACGACTCTCGAGAGTCCCTTGCACTGCAAGGAGACCAAACCAGTCAATGCTAAAGGAAATTAATCCTGAATATTCATGGGAATAACTGATGCTGAAACTGAAGCTCCAATATTTTGGCCACCTGATGAGAGGAGTTGACTCATTCGCAAAGCATCTGATGTTTGGGTAAGATTGAAGACAAAAGGAGAAAGGGTGACAGAGGACGAGATGGTTGGGTGGTATCACCAACTCAATGGACAGGAGTTTGAGCAGGCTCCTGGAGATGGTGACGGACAGGGAAGCCTGGTGTACTGCAGTCCATGGGGTCACAAAGAGTCAGAGTCAGACACAACTGAGCATCTGAACAACAACAAACCTTTTACATGTTATCTCCTACTAGTTTATCCCTGAGTCACCATAATTTGACCACTCTGGCCTCTTTCTGTTCCTCAAACACACTCACAAGTCCTTTGTTCTTGGTGTGTCCTCCACCTCAGATCTTTGCATGGCTGCCTAATTATCAGTAAAGGCCATCTCCCAGAGTCCATAATGAAAGCTTCCCTCACACCTTACAATCTCTGTCCCATTACTCTGTTTTATTTTCTTTGTATCTCCCATCACTGTCCGAGTTTATGTATACATAGTATGTCTCTACGACTAGAGGTTTCCCAGTTGGTGCTGGTGGTAATGCCAATTTAAGAGACGTAAGAGACACAGGTTCGATCCCTGGGCCAGGAAGATCCCCTGGTGGAGGGCTTGGCAACCCACTCCAATATTCTTGCCTGGAGAGTCATGACTCCCATGGACAGAGGAGCCTGGCAGGCTGCGGTTCATAGGGTTGTATGACTGGAGTCACTTAGCATGAATGCACACTCCAGCACTAGAATATAAGCCCTTTGAGGGTATAAATCTTACATCTTGCTATCGATGTGTTTTAATCACTTAGAACAGTGCTTAGAAAACAGAAAGAACTAGATATTTGCCAAATGAATAGATGAACGAGTGCATTCAGAGAGGTGAGTTATTGAACAATCATATTCGGATCTGGTAACTTTTTATCATGCAATTCAGAAAAAGTACCATGTTGGGTGTAGAAGTTGAAAATATGATTATGAATCAATGATGCCCTCAAAGATCCTAAACAGTGTACTAACAAGAGATCTACAAATGAATATACTCAATATAGTATAAGTGCTGGAGTAGATGTGTGTTCAAGATACATTTGGCAGATGGGGAGATATCCCATGTTCTTGGGGAGGAAGAATCAATACTGGGAAAATGACTATACTACTAAATGCAACCTACAGATTCAGTGAGATCCCTATAAAACTACCAATGACATTAAAGCTTCACAATTCATATGGAAACACAAAAGACCCCGAGTAGCCAAAACAGTCTTGAGAAAGAAGAATGGAGCTGGAGGAATCAACCTTCCTGACTTTAGACTATACTACAAAGCTACAGTCATCAAGACAGTATGATACTGGCACAAAAACAGACATATAGACTAATGGAACAAGATAGAGAACCCAGAGATAAACCTACATACCTATGCTATCTTATTTTTGACAAAGGAAGCAAGAAGATACAATGGGGCAAAGAGAGCCTTTCCACTAAGTGGTGCTGGGAAAACTGGACAGCTACATGCAAAAAAAATGAAATTAGAACACTGCTTAACACCATACACAAAGATAAACTCAAAAAGGATTAAAGACCTAAATTAAAGACCAGAAACTATAAAACTGTTAGAGGAAAACATAGGCAGAACATTTGGTGACATAAATCAAAGCAAGATTCTCTATGACCCACCTCCTAGAATAATGAAAATAAAAACAAAAGTAAACAAGTGGGACCTAATTAAGCTTAAAAGCTCTTGCACATAAAGAAAACCACAAACAAGGTGAAAAGACACCCACAGAATGGGAGAAAATAATAGCAAAGGAAACAATTGATAAAGGATTAATTTTCAAAATATACAAGCAACTCATAAAACTCAATGCCAGAAAAACAAACAACCCAATCAAAAAGTGGGGAAAAGACCTGAACAGAGACATTTCTCCAAAGAAGACATACAGATGGATAACAAACACATGAAAAGATGCTCAACATTGCTTATTATTAGAAAAAAGCAAATCAAAGCCACAATGAGATATTACCTCACACCAGTCAGAATAGCCATCATCAAAAAGTCTACAAACAATAAATGCTGGAGAGGGTGTGGAGAAAAGTAACACTCTTGCACTGTTGGTGGGTATGTAAATTGATACAGTCACTATGGAAGACGGAATGGAGATTCCTTAAAAAGCTAGGAATAAAGCTACCATATGACCCAGCAATCCCACTACTAGGCCCATACCTCAAGGAAACCAAAATTGGAAAGATACATGTACCCCAATGTACATTGCAGCACTATTTGCAATAGCTAGGACATGGAAGCAACCTAATGTTCATCAACAGATGAATGGATAAAGAAGCTGTGGTACATATACACAATGGAATATTACTTGGCCATAAAAGGAACACATTTAAGTCAGTTCTAATGAGATGGATGAACCTAGAGCCTATTATACAGGATGAAGTGAGTCAGAAAGAGAAATAGAAATATTATATGCTGATACATATATATGGAATCTAGAAAGATTATACTGATGAATTTATTTTCAGGGAAGCAATGGAGAAACAGACTTAGAGAATAAACCTGTGGACATGGGGGAGGGGCAGAAGGAGAGGGTGCGATGTATGGAGAGAGCAGCATGGAAACTTACATTACCATATGTAAACTAGACAGCCAATGGGAATTTGCTGTATGGCTCTGGGAACTCAAACTGGGCTCTGTGACAATATAAAGGATAGGATGGGGAGGGAGATGGGAAACAGTTTTGGTAGGGAGGGGACATGGGTGTACCTATCGCTGATTCTTGTTGATGTGTGACAGAAAACTACAAAATTCTGTAAAGAAATTATCCTCCAATTTAAAAAAAAAAAGTGGCAAAAAGAAAAGATACATTTGGTGCCCAAAGGTGGTAACAATCAAGTCTTCTTGGAAGCCTCAGGGGGGGCTTCCCATGGGATGTCTTGACTGATGAGTAGGTATATTGCAAATGAGCTTTAGGAGGGTCTCACATTTCCAGCAAAGATAAAAGATTGTCCAAAGAAGTGTAATGGCACAACAACACGGTGCTCTGGGGAAGCTGATGGGTCTTCTGAGGCAGGCTCACAGGGTATACGAGAGAGGAAAGATATAAGGTTGAGCCAGAGAGGAAACAAAGCAAACAGCTGCTCAGCACTCCTTCCACAGAAAGTGTCTCTCTTCCACTGGGAAAATGCTCCACTCTGTGCAGTCCTTGTGTGGCCTCTGTCAATCACAGCATCCAGGATTTCTGGCTTTAGTGGAGAAGTTATGATAAGTTTCTAACCATTCTATTTCACCAAACCCCTGCATACAGTGATTTGGCAAGGACAATCGGGGTTCCTTCCTGATATTTTATTTGCAGATACCAGAATAAAATGGAAGAGTTGGTATACATGTCCTTCTGCTCCATTTCTCCCATGTCCCCCACTAGAATGAAGGGAAAGAAGGCAAGCTGACAAAGAGAAACGGAACACATAGTGAGAGATTTAGAGATAGAAGTTCCATACAGAGGGACAGATTGGATTCCAGGAACCCTTGGAGCCAGCCTCATCCCCTACATATCTGAGCTATCACATGACCAGTGTATTTCTTTTTGTTGTTACAACTCTGGAATTAATTTCTGACAATTATAGCAAAAAGAATATTAGAAAACATTTTTTATGTTTAGATTAACGAAAAGACTATGGGAAGAAAAGACTACATATACACTCTTGGGCATGCTAAGTTTGAGATGTTGGGAACATCCCAGCACAGATGTCCAAGAGGCCGTTAAGCATTGGAGCCTGGTGTCCAGGAAAGAGTGACTGCCCAGCAATATAGATTTAGAGTGAAGTGAAGTGAAGTGAAGTTACTCAGTCCTGTCCGACTCTTTGCGACCCCGTGGACTGTAGCCTACAAGGCTTCTCTGTCCATGGGATTCTCCAGGCAAGAATACTGGAGTGGGTTACCATTTCCTTCTCCAGGGGATCTTCCCGACCCAGGGATGGAATCTGGGTCTCCCGCATTGGGGGCAGATGCTTTAACCTCTGAGCCACCAGGGAAGCCCCGATTTAGAGTGAGTCTGGATTAATATGATTGCAGATATGGGCCTAAATAAAACAATTCATGGAAAGTAAGAAGAGTGAAAGAAAATAGAAACCATAGAAAGAATCTTTGGGAATTCTCTCTTGAAGGAACATGAGTGGATGAAGAAGAGCTCCTCAAGGCTATTGAGAGAGTATCTGAGCGGGAGGAGAATCAGGAAAGAGTAAACTTCCAAAAGCTGGAGGTAGGAATAGTTTCAAAAAGCATGGTGTGGCTGACAGTTCTATGCCAATAAATACAACATGTGTACAGTATGATAACAAAAGCTCCCCTCAAATATCCCAATCCCTTCCCCAAATATACACACCATGCCTCCCTCCTTGCTGATAACAGCAGTTAGCAAATGTGGAGCGTATTTTACAGACTTTTATCTATGCATCTACAAACATACACACACATACACAACTGTAATGGAGGATAGTGTTTTTGAATAAGATTATATAATGGCAAGCCACTCCAGTACTCTTTTTTTTTTTTTTTTTGAACAGAGGAAAATTTATGTGTCGAACCTGGACTGGTCACTTATGATAATATACATGCTACAATTCCAGTCTTTGGGACTCTGTGGGAGAGGGTGAAGGTGGAATGATTGGGGAGAATGGAATTGTGGCTGACAGTTCTAAATGGTGCGGAAGAGGAGTATGATAGGGTCAGTACTCACTGGGATACTCTAGGTAATGCTGCAGCAACAAGCTAACCCCCGTATCCCATTGGCTTGAGATAATGAAGGTTTATTTCTTATACTTAAGGAGCTGGGTTGACCAAAGCTCCCCTGTCTTGCAACCACAGGATATGGAACCTGCAGCATCTCTGTTCACTGGGACAGAGAAACAGAGAGACTAGTGACCACACAGGAAATTTTCACTGCCTTCGTCTGAGATACACAAGGATTTAGCATACATTTCATTGGCCAGAACTCATCATACAACTCTGTCTACTTGGATGGAAACTAAGAAATGTAGGGGATACAATGGGATGTTGGATTTGGTGAGCATTATTGTCTCTGACCCAAGGACAAAGAGGTAACATTTGGGCTTATCTATCACTGGGTCTTTGGTGACTTAAAAAAAAAAAACAAATTCACTGGATCTTTGAAGCTGGAAACCAGCTTGGAATTAGGAGATGAATGGAAGTTGACAATGTTATGTGCTTCATGAATTTCCATATACATTGTGGCTTAGCTAGTAAAGAATCTGCCTGCAATGTGGGAGACTTAGGTTCGATCCCTGGGTTGGGAAGATCCCCTGGAGAAGGGAAAGGCTACTCATGCCTGTGTTCTGCCATAGAGAATTCCCTGGACTATATACTCCATGGGGTCGCAAAGCGTCTGACATGACTGAGCGACTTTCACTTTCACTTTTCACTTACTACATTTAATCTGGGGACGACAACCCAGAGCCAAGTATTATTTTTTGAATTTTATAAAAGAGGAAATCAAGGCTCAGTAAAAGTCACTTAGTGATTCAACCATTAGTTATTGAGTGTTTGCTAAATACCAGAACTGAGGATTCAGTAGCAGCAAAACAAACACGTATCCTTGATCTCAGGGAGCTTAGTCTTATAAGTATGCATCTAAACATGAAACTCCAGCTCTGCATCATGCTGCAACAAAACCCTAAGATGCTATATCAGAGAGCCCAGAACAACCCTGGTCCCATGGATGGTGATGCTGCCACAAGGTTGTGACAAGTCAGCATTCAGGAGGCAGAGTTGGGAGATGGGAGCTGAGAATGGCATACCTATTCCCCTGACAGAAAATATCATGTGCTGGCACCATGGCATGCAAGCAGAGTTTGAAGGGCTGAAAGGCTAATGTGGCTAAATCCTGTGTGTGTGTGTGTTGTGTGTGTGTGTGTGTTGTGTGTGTGTGTGTGTTAGTCGCTCAGTCATGTCCGACTCTTTTCAACCCCATGAGCTAGAGCCTGCCAGGCCCCTCTGTCCATGGAATTCTCTGGGCAAGAATACTGGAGTGAGTAGCCATTCCCTTCTCCAGGGATCTTCCTGACCCAGGGATTGAACCCAGGTCTCCTGCATTGCAGGCAGATTCTTTACCACCGCACCACCTAGGAAGCCCTAAATCATAAAGACCCAGGGAAAAAAATGCATGGTGTAAGACTTGGCTCAAGAAGTGAAATGGGACAGAACTGTCCCCATTCCTATGGGCCAAGTTCAAGATGGCAAAGCCATATTATTCTTCAGCAGAAGTCTGTTGGCTTGCCTATCTCTCCTGAGAGGCACTGTCCTAAATAACACGCCAAAAGACTCTACCCAAGATCTGCCTGCTCCAACCAGTTTACCCTTCGCTACACTCCAACCAACCACCTCAGCACCCAGTTCAGCTGGAGATGCGGGAACTATTGTTAGACAAGTTCTAAGTTGGAGGAACCAGGGCAGGTTTACTTATCACTGAGTATCCCTCCCACAGAAAGTCTCACATGGAATTAATAAATAGACGGCCTCATTTGCTGTGCCATGTGGAACACTTCCCCTCTCCCTTCCTCTCCTCTCCCTGGAGGGAAGGACTCATTGAGCTTTCTCTGAGTTGTTTTAGCAGGTTTCAAGGCTTTCTCATTTTTGTTCTCCGATTCTCTCAAAAATAGAATCAAGCAGTATCAAGCTGATTTTCCAAAGGTTGCCTTCATGAGGGTTTGTTCAGCTCACTTGCAGCTGTGAAGACATTTAGGCTGAGGTAGAGAAAACCCAGGCATCAGTTTCCACTTGGTCTTTCATGAGTTAAAATCAGCCTGATAAAAACGAGCCAGAAGTGCTTGAGGGAGTGGTATGAGGAAGGGGGTGGCTTTTGCTATTGAGATATTTCTGTTTACATGAACTTTTAGAGCAAACATCATCTTTGTCCTTTTGTTCCCCCTCACTTATGTAAAGAAAGATGAAAGGGAAGGAAAGCCGGGTCCTTTGAGGGCAGTGTTGACAGGAGCAGTAACATCAGGACCATATTGTCTCTGGCAAGTGAAGTCTCTATTTATAAAACTCTAAGAAGTCAGGAATGTGGGTTGTCCCTCCCGCACGCCTGCACACCCCCGACTTTTGTTTGTGAAAGTTGCAGGTTCCCAAACAGCTGTCCTTTAGAACAGGGGTGTGACCTCTGCCCAGGCCTGCTCCTAGACACTTACCTGGTTTTCTACTCTAGCTTCTCAATCATGTCCCTGAATTCAAACGTCACTTCAGTGTGAATTTTGCAGAAGACACTTTTCTTTGGCAGAAAGTCTTCTGAGAAACAGCTTTGACTCATGCACACTGCCCTCAAGAAAATGACTTTTTAAAGAAAATAAATGTTTGAACTTGTATTTATTTATTGAAGAATTAAGACACGAGGGCCTGTGATATGACTGGTATGGTTAAGCACAGTGCTTCCCAGTGGAGGCCTCTGAGGTTGGTCTGCTTGGGTTCTGATTCTGCTGCTACTGCTGCTAAGTCACTTCAGTCGTGTCCGACTCTGTGTGACCCCATAGACGGAAGCCCACCAGGCTCCCCCGTCCCTGGGATTCTCCAGGCAAGAACACTGGAGTGGGTTGCCATTTCCTTCTCCAGTGTGTGAAAGTGGAAAGTGAAAAGTGAAAGTGAAGTCACTCAGTCGTGTCCGACCCTTAGCGACCCCACGGACTGCAGCCTACCAGGCTCCTTCATCCATGGGATTTTCTAGGCAATAGTACTGGAGTGGCTTGCCATTGCCTTCTCCGCCTGATTCTGGGTCTTAGTTATTAACAGTTTAACAATGGGAGTTTGAGGAAGCTACCGAAACTCCATTTTCTCAGCAGATGGTCTTGGAGTTAACTGGAGATAACTCAGGGAAAGAACTTAGCACAGTGCCCGGCACAGATTAGCTCTCAGGACTTTGGCTGTTAGAGGAGTGATGCAGTCTTGGAAGGTTTTTTTTTTTTTTTTTTTAGCCTACCATTTCTTTGTCTTAACCAGCTCTTCTTTATTGTTCTTGTTAATCGCTGACTCTTTACAGCCTCATGGACTGCAGCATGCCAGGCTGCTCTGTCTTCCACTGTCTCCTGGAGTTTGCTCAAATGCATGTTCACTAAGTTGGTGATGCTATCTGATGATCTCATCCTCTGCCACACCCTTCTCCTTTTACCTTCAATCTTTCCCAGCACCAGGGTTTTTTCTAGTGAGTCAGCTCTTCTCATCAGGTGGCCAAAGTATTGGATCTTCAGTTTGAGCATCGGTCCTTCCAATTACTATTCAGGGTTGATTTCCTTTAGGATTGACTGGCTTGATCTCCTTGCTGTCCAAGAGTCTTCTCCAGCACCACAGTTTGAAAACATCAATTCTTTGGTGTTCAAACTTCTTCATGGTCCAATTCTTTCTTACCTCTGTACAAGACTACTGAAAAAACCATAGCTTTGACTATATGGACCTTTGTCGGCCATTTCATGGCTGCAGTCAACATCCATAGTGATTTTGGAGCCCAAGAAAATAAAATCTGTCACTGTTTCCCCTTTTTCCCTATTCATTTACCATGAAGTGATAGGACTGGATGTCATGATCTTAGTTTTTTTTTAATCTTGAGTTACAAGCCAGCTTTTTCACTCTTCTCTTTCACCCTCATCAAGAGGTTCTTTACTTCCTCTTCACATTTGACATTAGAGTGATACATCAACATATCTGAGGCTGTTGATATGTCTCCTGACAGTCTTAATTCTAGCTTGTGATTCATCCAGCCTGGCATTTTGCATGATGTACTCTGCATAGAAGTTAAATAAGCAGGGTGACAATATACAGCCTTGCCGTACTCCTTCCCCAATTTTGAACCAGTCAACTGTTCCATGTCTGGTTCCATAATTGAGCTTGGTTTCCACTTTGGCCCAGCTGCTTATTTCTTTCTGGAGCTATTAGTAATTGTCCTCTGCTCTTCCCCAAGTGGCTCAGTGGTAAAGAATCTGCCTGCCAATGCAAGAGATGCCAGAGATGTGGGTTGGATCCCTGGGTCAGAAAGATCCCCTGGAGGGGAAATGGCAACCCACTCCTGCATTCTTGCCTGGAAAATCCCAAGGATAGAGGAGCCTGGCAGGCTACATTCTATGGGGCTGCAAAGAGTTGGACATGAATGAGCATGCATGCACGCACTTCCCCAGTAGCATTTTGGACACTTTCCAATCTGAGGGGCTCATCTTCCAGTATCATATCTTTTTGCCTTTCCATACTGTTCATGAGGTTCCTGCATCAAGAATGCTGGAGGGAGTTACCATTTCCTCCTCTAGCGGAACACATTTTGTCAGCGCCTGTCACTATGACCCCTTCGTCTTAGGTGGTCCCGTGTGACACGGCCCACAGATTCATTGAATGATACAAGCGCCTTTGCCACAAGGCTGTGATCCGTGAAGGAGAACTTTTCTTTTTAGTCAACATTAATTTTTAGCCAATATTAATTAAGTACTCAGATAAGTTCATTAAATGAATGAATGAGATTTAGGTTCCAGCCCTCAGGTTGTGGCCAGCCAACCTGAGTGCAGAGAAGGCAACCAATGTCCAGAAAGGATACACTTCCCACTCTAAGGAGAGTTCTCTCAGGGCCCTCAGAAAAGTCTTGAAGGTTCACACGCTCTGCACCGCCTCCCGTCCCCCCAGCTGCAGCAGCCTCCTCTTCTGCGAGCGCCCTGGACAGGCAGTGCGCACGTTTCAGGCAAGGCAGGGAGGGCGCCCAGCCTGACGCCGGGAGAAACGCTGGGTACCAGGGCAGCAAGGCCAGGTCGCTGCTGGGCTGTGTTCCGTCCAGTAAGAGAGGCCGCTTGGAAGGCCAGATTCACCCGGCTATCTCCAGGTGGACTGGAGGAAGGGAAGCCTCCTGTCGCCAGGTTATTTCTAGTCCCCCTCCTTCCTGCACACCCTGGCCGTGTTCCTCAGCATCTGCCGGCCGGACGGCAAGGTGATCCAGCAGGACCCAGCGGTGCTTCAGGCAGGCGCTGCCTTCTGTCCTGCCAGGCAAGACCAGAGGCTCTGAAACACTGCCAGCTGGGGCCTGTCAGGAGCACAGCCCCGTGTGTTCCTGTGCCTGCACCTCGCTGGGAAAGAGCCACAGAACCTCTCTGCACAGGTCCTCTTGGAGTTACCCCCGCGCCCCCCCAGCTCCACCCCCCACTACCTCTGCTCCAGGTTCTTTGTCCTCTTCACTGCCCCACGGTTTATTTTGTTCCTAACTCCTGCTACCATTACTGCCGGGGCGGGGTAGCGGTGGGGGAGATGAAGAAGGAAATGGAAAGAACATAACAGGGCTTGAAGGCCGATGTGTGCAGAGCCCTGGGCCTGCTGCCTGAGGAATCAGATCATAACAACTGAAGCATCTTGTGTGGCCCGGGTCCTGCGGTGAGACCCAAGAGACGCAGGGGAACTAATACCAGCCTTCACTCGCTCTTTCTCCTGCTTACTTACAGCTCGGGTCTCCAATGAGACAGTCTCAGTCACTGTTATTTCATTCTTGCCCCCTCCCTGACCTTGAACTCTCCCACCCAGTCTCCCTTGACAGGGTCTCTCCCTCCTGCTGTCAGCAGTTTCTGCCCCAAGTCCCGCCGCCCCATCCTCCTCTTCCAGCATCACATGACCCCCTGCAGCTTGGCTCTGCATTCCCTTCTAAGCCAGATCCTAGCTCAGGCCTGAGATGGCCTTGTTTCTATCCGGTGCAGGAGGACCCTCCCCCTGAGACCCACACAGGCTGGCCCAAGAAAGTTCCTGGGAGCAGTGCACAGAGCAGTGAGGCTTGTTGAGACCTAAATCCTGGGCCGGGAACAGCAGCAAATCCATTTTCATGAGTGCAATAAGGACCACACTCAAGGGCGTGGTTAAAGTGTGTTTCCTAGAGTGTGGTCCTGGTGCGACCTGGGTCAGGATCACAGAACATTACTAGCTAACTGGACCCCGTTCCTCAAAATAAGGACTCAGCATCCGCATTACTAACATTCTCCTTGCTTAAGTTGTAAGTTAAAGACCGTGTGTGTATTATGAAAATACTAGCCAACAGCAGTATTGTTACTGGAAGTTTAGACCTGTTCCCTAAAAAATAATAGCTGCATGTTGGGATAAACTTCCCTGATCAGCTTGGGAAGGAACTCTGAGGCTTTGGGGAAATCACGTCACTGTTCTGGCTTCAGTGTCCTCACCCCTGTTGTGACAGGACTGGTCTCACTGGTCTCCCAGGTCCTTTCCAGCTCGGTTTCCCTCCGAGTCTAGGATTCTGTCACCATAGAGTGGCCCCTGTGTGAGCAGAGGTTGTAGAAGGGAACCCTACAGGTGTGAAGAGTCCAGAAGAGAGAGAAGAGCTGAGTGGTGTGGGCTGCAGGGAGGGTATGGGCACAGTAAGAGGATTCTGCTTTGTAACCATAGACAGCTTTCTATAAAAACTTGTTAATGGATTCTTTTGCACCTCAACTTTGCCTTTCGGAAAAGGGGGCAAATGAAGGCTGCTGAAAAACAATATTTATGAATCAGAAGCAGATCGTAGGTCTTCAAGAAAAGGTGAATAACATCATCATCATCATCACACAGTATAGTATTCAGGATTAACAAAATCATGTCCATGAGATCCCTACTACAAGATATGGCACAAAATAGATGCCCAGAAAATGGTAGTCATTTTTTTCCCCTGTATACTAGAAGCAGACTGTATTGAATCATTTCATCCCTTCCTTCATTCAACACGTATTTATTGAGCTCCTAGTCTACAGGAAGTACAGCACTGATGTACGGGACAATCATACTTGCAATGGCTATGGTCCTGACCAGCAGTGTGATCTAACAGGAGATATAGGTAAGTAAAGGCATTATTAACACTGTGCAATTGATGCTGAGTCATAGGAAAAGCAAGATATTGTGAACATATAATGTATCAGAGTGCACCAGGCCAGCACAACCGGTGCAAACGAAAGAATGCTCATGGCATGCATGGCCGTAGAGATTAAAGAGGTTGGAGAAAGAAGAGGGGACAGTTCACAAAAAGCTGAGTAAGGCATGCTGTTTACATCTTCCCTTGTTTGTAGGGTGCGAGGAGCCACTTATGTGTTTTAGAAAACTTACTCGATAGCCAGGTGGAGAAGGAACTGAGTTATAAAACCAGAGGCAGTGACTCGAGGAAAGAGGATGGGTAAGGATGATGATGCCAGGATGATAATGATGGGCATAGATAAAAGCAGACAGATTCCAGACCTGCTCAAGAAGCAGAACCTAGAGAACCTATTATTGATTGGATTGAGGGGTATGGAAGCATTTTAGGGTCATTCAAGTTGTTTCCCAATGATCAATCAGAACGAAGCCTCCACGTAAATGACTGGTTAATGTTGACCTGCATTTAAAAATGCAGACAGTGTGTTCAACAGGTTTATTTTAACAAATCAACGATTTTTGTCAGCTCAGTTTCTTTGTAATTATAATCATAGTTTCAGAATTTGGGAGGAATTACATTAGAATTTTTATTAGGGCTTTGGTTTTCTATCAGTTCCAGATGAAACTTCTTAGAACATCTTCAGATGCAATAATGAGCTTTAACCACTTGATGGCCACATTTCAAAGTACTTTATCTTGCTTCCTCACCTCTGGCAATTTTCTATCTATTCTAATCAGCTGTCTCTGGGACCAAATACATCTGTTTTTTTCTGCTTTAGTACAACATCTGTTCTTTCATCTATAAGACATGAGTATGAAATTGTACTGGATCCACAGTAGGTCTTCACTAAAATTATTTAATAAACAAATGGCCAAATGAATGGATATCAGTGATAATCTGGTTTGCAAATACTTGGGACAGTTTGAAGCTTCATTATATTTCATATGTTTGAAATTCAGACAACCACTGTTTCATACCAAACAAAAAAGTATTGGAATAAAGTAGAGAGTTTAGAAAATGGTTTAGATGCATAGACAACAAAACAGCATTCTAAACATATTAATAGAAGCCTTAACAAAGGAAGAAAATCTTTCTTTTCTTTCCTTGTTTATATGTAATACTGATTCTAAAGCTTGCATAATTGTCTTATTTAGGTGAATGCATGGTATACCTGGAATCTTTTGCAATTCAGGAGAACTGGGTTTGATCCTTGGATTGGGAAGATCCCCTGGAGAAGGGAAAGGCTACCCATTCCAGTATTCTGGTCTGGAGAATTCCATGGACTGTATAGTCCATGGGGTCTCAAAGAGTTGGACACGACTGAGTGATTTTCACTTTTTCATAGTACGTTTTTCACTTAACATTTAACGTAAGCATCTGTGTTTGACAATAGTTTCTACCATGTTAACTTTCGCTATTGAGACAGTGAGCCAGCATGTCCTTTTCATCACATATTAAGCCATTTCAGAATGTCATGACAATAAATCATGCTGTGAAAAACATTTCCTAGAGACACAGTCTCAGAATATTTAGTGCAAAATATGCTTTTCTGGGAATGAAACATTAAGAGGTACAATAGAGCTGACTACAGATGTGTTATCAGATGACAGTATTTATTTATTGAAAAGGACCAGCCCCAGAGGCTTAGAGAAAAAGAAAGTACTATCAATAAGTACTATTGGTAGATGAGGTTTCCTCAACAATAAGACTTTTGTTGTCGTTCAGTCGCTCAGTCGTGTCTGACTCTTCGTGACCCTGTGGGCTGGGCTACCAGACTCCACTGTCCCTGGGATTCTCCATACAAGAGTACTGGAATGGGTTGCCATGCTCTCCTTTAGGGGATCTTCCCGACCCAGGAATTGAACCCATGACACCTGCATTGCAAGAGGATTCTTTACCGCTGAGCCACCGGGGAAGCCCCAATCTCACTAATAGGGCCACCCATGAAATGGAAATGGACATAGGGTTTGCAGCCAAATTGCTTTTGATTGTGCAAGTACCAATGACAAAAACATTCAAAACAGAATTTTAGTCTGATTTCATTAAATATTCAATTTTTCTAGCTCTATAGTTTGATTTCAAGCTCATCAAGTATATTTCTGGTTGGAATTTGATTTTCCATGTAGGTCTTGCCTCCAGGGAAGAAACATTCTCCCCCACATTTTCTAGTACTTTTAGCCTTTCTACCAGAGATCGCTCATTATGGAGTGATATATTGCTTGTCATGCAGTTTTCTACAGAAAGAAAAATGTCCAAAAATGTGCTTCAACTTTTTCTGATCACTATTATAGGGTGAAATAGTATTTCACCCTATAAATAAATTACTTGCCATCATAATTAAATACATCAATCTCATGAGCTCAGCTAATGTAAGATAAATCTGAGACATGGATTTGTTCTTACTAACAAAATCAACTCAGAACCTGTAGGACAACAAGCCAGATGCTAGATTACATAAATTCATCAAGGTATTCATTGCACTCTGTCCCATTTCTGGACATAGCTTGCCAGCCTTGTCTCCTGGTGAAGTGAAGTGCTAGTCGCTCAGCTGTGCCTGGCTCTTTGCAACCCCATGGACTGCAGCCCACCAGGCTCCTCTGTCCATGGGATTTTCCAGGCAAGGAAACTGGAGTGGGTTGCTATTTCCTTATCCAGGGGATCTTCCCATCCCAAGAATTGAACCCAGGTCTCCTGCACTGCAGGCAGATTATTTACCAGCTGAGCTACGAGGGAAGCCCTGATGGGTGCACATTAACATGACCATTTGTGTTAGGTGCAAGTATGCATAATTTCTAGAGAAACTCTTATGTTAATCAGAGGTGGGTTCAGACTTTGAAAACTTGAAGCTCACATAATTTGAAAGGAGAGTATCATTTTTAAGAAAAATAATACAAAACTATGAATGCAAAATTAAATATTTATCCAGAAATCACAAGTTGTAGATTTTAAAAATCTGACCAGTAACATATATATCATGATAATTTAACATTTTTATTAATCAACTGTCTGATATATCTTTATAATAATTTCTCCTACATTTTTGGCAGTAAGTTCTTTAATCACCTGTTTATATGACAGTGGTTTTTTTCTTTCTATACAGAGAATGGTACATATAATTCAGCCTTTCTTCTAGTAATGGTTGAATTATTGATACTTTAGAAAAAAATATTTTACCTCACTGATTGGAAATATCTCCTTTATAACATGTATTTCCAATGCTATAAGTTTCCCTGTAAATACTGCTTTTGTTGCATCCTAACTTTTTAAAAGTTGTATTTTCACTTTCATGTTATGGTTGATTTTAATAGATCCTCTTTTTATTTCTGTTTTCTGATATTCCATTATGCTTTGTGACGTTTATCCTGCTTAAGATTTATTACAAATCCTGGATATGAAGTTTGGGGTCTCTAAAAAATTTTGGGGAAACCCCGACCCATTATTTTCTTTTGAAGTATTGCTTTTATGTCACTTTATTCCTGGAATTCTTTTTGGTAAGAACTTTCTTTCTGGAATTCTAATTTAAATCCTGTTTAACTTGCTTTATCTACCATCTCTTAACATCAGATTCACATTTTCCAAAAATGTGTTTTTCAGCTTTGTATTTTGGATAATTCCTTTGCTATCTTTCCATTCACTAACTTCCCACTGAGGAAAATTTGTCAAATTTTCTGTTGAGGTTTTAATTTCTAAAAGTTCTGTTTGATTCCCTTTCAAATATGCTTGGTCATATGTTAAATAATCTTTGTCATATATCAAATTTTTCTTTTATTTCTTTAAATGTAGCAGTTGCATTCTGTGTCTGATAATTCCAATGTCTAAAATATTTGTGAGCCCAAATCAACTATTACTATTGCATCTGCTGACATTTAGATAATGCTTTGTTGCTGTGTGTCTTTGTGATATTTGGCTCTGAGTTGCTCATTTTCCTTTTAACTTGTCTGGGAATTTTTAACTAGAAATACTAGATTGAAGCTATGTTTCTCCATAAAGAAAAAAATATATATATATATATTAGGGCTTCCCCAGTGTCGCAACTGGTAAAGAATCTGCCTGCAATAGAGGAGACACAGGAGACTTGGATTCAGTCCCTGGGTTGGAAAGATCCCCTGGAGGAAGAAATGTCAATCCACTTTCAGAAAAACATCTATTTCTGCTTCATTGACTATGCCAAAGCCTTTGACTGTGTGGATCACAATAAACTGTGGAACATTCTGAAAGAGATGGGAATCCCCAACCACCTGACCTGCCTCTTGAGAAGCCTGTATGCAGGTCAGGAAGCGACAGTTAGAACTGGACATGGAACAACAGACTGGTTCCAAATAGGAAAAGGTGTACGTCAAGGTTGTATATTGTCACCTTGCTTATTTAACTTATATGCAGAGTACAGCATGAGGAACGCTGGGCTGGAAGAAGCACAAGCTGGAATCAAGATTGCTGGGAGAAATATCAATAACCTCAGATATGCAGATGACACTACCCTTATGGCAGAAAGTGAAGAGGAACTCAAAAGCCTCTTGATGAGAGTGAAAGAGGAGAGTGAAAAGGTTGGCTTGAAGCTCAACATTCAGAAAACAAAGATCATGGCATCTGGTCCCATCACTTCATGGGAAATAGATGGAAAAACAGTGGAAACAGTGTCAGACTTTATTTTTGGGGGCTCCAAAATCACTGCAGATGCTGATTGCAGCCATGAAATTAAAAGACGCTTACTCCTTGGAAGGAAAGTTATGACCAACCTTGATAGTATATTAAAAAGCAGAGACATTACTTTGCCAACAAAGGTCCGTCTAGTCAAGGCAATGGTTTTTCCCGTGGTCATGTATGGATGTGAGAGTTGGACTGTGAAGAAAGCTGATTGCCGAAGAATCGATGCTTTTGAACTGTGGTGTTGGAGAAGACTCTTGAGAGTCCCTTATACTGCAAGGAGATCCAACCACTCCATTCTAAAGGAGATCAGTCCTGGATGTTCATTGGAGGGACTGATGCTAAAGCTGAAGCTCCAATACTTTGGCCACCTCATGCGACGAGTTGACTCACTGGAAAAGACTCTGATGCTGGGAAAGGTTGGGGGTGGGAGGAGAAGGGGACGACGGAGAATGAGATGGCTGGATGGCGTCACCGACTCTGTGGACATGAGTTTGAGTGAACTCCGGGAGTTGGTGATGGACAGGGAGGCCTGGCGTGCTGTGATTCATGGGGTCGCGGAGAGTCGGACACGACCGAGCGACTGAACTGAACTGAACCGATTCTTGCCTGGAGAATCCCATGGACAGAGGAGCCTGGTGGGCTACAGTCCATGGGGTTGCAAAGAGTTGAACACGACTGGGCAAACATTCACCTCTTATGTATATTAGCTAATTGTCTGACAGCACCATCAACATGTTCCAAATCTAAATCTAAACACAATTATAAACTTGAGGTTTTACCTATCACATGCTGCTGCTGCTGCTAAGTCGCTTCAGTCGTGTCCGACTCTGTGCGACCCCATAGAGTTCAGCCCGCCAGGCTCCCCCGTCCTTGGGATTTTCCAGTCAAGAACACTGGAGTGGGGTGCCATTTCCTTCTCCAGTTACCTATCACATAGGTGTCTTTAATTTGGACCACAAATGTTCTGGCTTGTGGTTTGAAGAAGGAAATGGCAACCCACTCCAGTGTTCTTGCCTGGAGAATCCCAGGGACGGGGGAGCCTGGTGGGCTTCCGTCTATGGGGTCACACAGAGTTGGACACGACTCAAGTGACGCAGCAGCAGTCTTTTCAGGTGCTGACTTTTTAAGGCAACATTCTACCAGGCAGTCTATCTGGCAGGGGCCCTGTGTTTTGTCTTCTGTTCCCTGCATTCTGTATAGTTGTTAGAATGAAAGCTCCTGGATCTGGAAGAAGTCTTTAGCACAAAAACTGCCTTTGTTTCTTTCTTACCTTCCAGGTTCCTACTCTCACTTGATTTTTGTTTTTTTCTAGTCCCTTCTTATAGTTTCAGGTCCATGATGTTCCTTAAAAGATGTTTTTATATTTTACCCAGCATTTCAGTTGTTCAAATCATCTAGCAGAAAAGAGTTAAAGCAAGATTGATACTGCTATCCTTACAAAGTCTTATTTTCAAGACTGACCTTTGGCTAGGGTCCGGTGGCTACCCACCATTCCTAGAACTGCTAAGAGTGGTTCTCTGTACCTAAAACTATGTGTACCAGCAATGTGGTTTATGCTGAACATATGCTGAACACCTACTTTCTTTTCGGGAGTCTGGAATTTTGGTCCATGATATGTAGAGAAAGCCCATATGTTCAGCCTCTGATAAAAATTCAGTACCAAGTCTCTAATGAGCTTCCCTAGTTGACATTTCTCAGGTGTGGTCAGCTCTCATTTCTCAGCCATAACTGATTCTTGGGAGGATTAAGCACTTCACTGGGAGACGACTCTCAGAGCTAGTTTCTGATTTCCTCCGGCCTTCTCCCCATGTACCTTTCCCTGTGCTGATTTTACTTGCATCCTTCCACTGCAATAGATCTTAGATGTGACAACAACTGTATGCTAAGTCTTTTGAGTCTTCCTAGTGAATCACCAAACCTAGGGGTAGTCTGAGGACCTCCAACACACCCATACTGGCAGAAAATCCAACAATATACCACCTTCAAAGAGGTTGTGCCCCCATTTAATAATTGAAAATCCCTGTAATCTAGAGATAGTAGTTAAAAGTTAAATTAGTTTGCTAGGGCTGCCATAACAAAATATCATTATGTCTGATTTTTCCCCCTGGTCGCCTTCTTTATTGTAAACTCAAGGTACGTTTCCCCTTTTTATTTGGCTAAACCAGTATGCTGGAACACATAAATACCACATTTAATAACAGAAATTCTATGGCAAAAAGTCTCTCCATTATCAAGTAAGTTTGGGAAGCGTTGATAAAATCAAATGGTTTTTTCAATGTAGAAGTGCTCAGAGCTTTCAGTGCATTATCCTTTAACAAAAAGATGTGGTAAGCAGTGCTTTCAGAACTTAATTCACCTCAAATTCCTTCTTTTCCTTCTAATATCTATTAATCTAACTTAGGACACTAATGTTCCTGAGGCACAGCTTAGAAAATGCTGCAATAAAAATTTGCCTCCTGTCTTTTGAAAGGCCTTTGGTGTTTAAGTGTTTTCTTTGCTTGTTTTGATAGCTTAAGTCATACCATCTTTCGAGCTGCCTCAGAATCATTAGAGATTTAAATAATACTGATATGCCCAGATTTACTCTTAGGAGCAAAAATCCACAGTGCTCTTAAGGTAAAGATGTCTTATTCTTAATAGGAAACAGTTATGTGCCTTCTTGGGGTAACCAGAACTTTATTGCTGGCAACTTCAATATTCTCAACTCCAGAATGGACCTAGTAAAACTTACCTACCATGTGGGAGTGATGTCAAATAAAACCATTTATGCAGATAGATCTTGTAAATTAGTAAACAACATTCATGGGTTAAAAAAATTGTAAATCTACAGATCTGCTCTTTCTTAAAACTTGGGGAAAAGTTACAAATAAATTAGAAAAAAATTCATTGATTATTGAATAATCAATCAATCCTGCTTCTTGGGAGAAGGCTTTTTTGATACCTTCTTGGATTGGGAAGAGGATTTTTGTGGATTTCTTACATGTTCACCCAAAATGCTGTTGATAGGATTTACAAAATGCTCACATCTCCCATTATGATCACTGAATCAGAGGTTCCCCAAGGATTTCTTTTCCATTGCTCACATAAAAGGCCAAAGTACTCTGTGGCTACACACAAGAGACTCAATTGTCTATATTGCCCTTGAAATTTAGTAAGTAGATTACTGCCTTTTTATTCCAAAGAATTTCCCACCATAATTGTCATGCTCTCCTATTTCGGAACATTTTAATTGTCGTGTCAGAACATTTTGAAACATTCTGGGTCTCAAATAGTATTTACTAAGTTTAAGTCATTTATTGTTTTATTTTATATATTAACCCTATACCTGCTCATCAACCATAACTAACACCCCCACCCCCATTAAAACCAAATAATCCCAAGTTCCAATTTGCTTGGGCAGACTTATCTTGGCTAAATATTCAAGTCCTGCTAGAATTTTTGAAATCTTGAATGTTGGCACTTTCAGGAACGTCTGTTAGTTTGAGGACCCAGGCTCAATCAACTCTCCATGGCCTGTGAGCTGATAAAGAATAACTGTGGAGTTAAAGAGGAATAAGAGTTAAACAGTGTACAAATAAATGAATGGGACTCTCTACTATGATTCATGCTTAAATGGTCTATGTTGGCAGTCTATGTTGCCCTGGATCCATTCATTTTGACTATAAATGGAGTCAGTCTCCAAGGTGGTATGCAAACCCACTATGGGAGATGAAGACAAACCTCTTGGGGCAAGAAAAAATCAGGTTAATGCCACGGTTGGGTCTCAGGTGTCATAGCTGGAAAGATCTTACACCTGGAAGGAGAGTCGGCAGAACTAAAATCACCAGAGGAGCCTACTTGTCATCAGTTTCAAACAGTATGTGCAGAAACAAGTGAGTGAAAGTCACTCAGTCGTGTCCGACTCTTTACCACCCCATGGGCTATACGGTCCATGGAATTCTCCAGGCCAGAATACTGGAGTGGGTAGCCTTTCCCTTCTCCAGAAGATCTTCCCAACCCAGGGATTGAACCCAGTTCTCCTGCATTGTAGGCAGATTCAAAAATAAGACCAGTAACAAAACCAAAAGGTCAAGAGCTAGACACAAACAGAAAAAAGAAAAAAAAAAATGAAATGAAACTAAAAAAACCCAGAATATTTTTCAGATATAGCAAAAAGTCACTTTCATTGAGCTCCAGTGATATGGTAGATCCAGCCAGTCCATCCTAAAGGAAATCCAGTCCTGAATATTCATTGGAAGGACTGATCCTGAAGCTAAAACTCCAATATTTTGGCCACCTGATGCGAAGAGCTGACTCATTGGAAAAGACCCTGATGCTAGGAAAGATTGAAGGCAGGAGGAGAAGGGGATGACAGAGGATGAGATGGTTGGATGGCATCACCAACTCAATGGACATGAGTTTGGGTGGACTCCGGGAGTTGGCGATGGACAGGGAGGCTTATTGTGCTGCAGTTCATGGGGTCGCAAAGAGTCAGACACGACTGAGTGACTGAACTGAACTGAGTGATATGGTGGATGGGAAATCTGACCACTATGAAGACTGCTATCCACTGCCAAACAGCAGGTATTGTGTTTACCTGTTCACACCTCTTTCCCTGTGTGTACCAGCTCAGGGAGTGATACTGAATCTGCTTAAAGTACAGTAACTTTCCACGAATGTCTTCTTCTATCAGCTAAACCTCAATCTAGTTTCAGAATCTTCCCCTGTGGAAGCAGCCACACACAGTGTTAAACCAAAAAGCCACAGGATTGCATTGCTCCCATCCTCTCCAAACATGAAATATGAGCAGGTTTCTACACTTAAACACAAAACACTGTTATTAACTTGTTCTCTCATTTGAAAAGAGGAAATGGTTTAAGATGGATCTGATTCAAGAGGCAGTTGGATTCAGGACGGTAGGAAGTCTCGAGGGATACACTGATGTGGGATTCAGTCAAAAAGCTCCAAGTGCTCTGATTTTTCTAATCTAGTATTTATTTGAGTCAAAGGATTCAAGCCAGCACAAAGTGTAAACACAGTCATCTCCAGCACCTCATTTCTCGCACAGTTCCCTCACCTGTGTCTTTGTGTTTGAATCTGTGGACAGTCCTGTGAAATAGAGAAGGGGTTAGTTCCCACATCATGTGATGACCACAGCAGGAATGGGGAGCCCGCTGTATAGGAGGTCAGTAAGTTCATATTTCTCTTTTCTCAGTGGCAGAGCTCCCCTTCCTGGTCTGCAATGTCAGAGGGAAAAGTTGGCATCAATTCTTGGCCGGCTGCTTCCCAGGGCAATCCTCATTCTTGTCTCAGCCCTGCTGCAGCTGTGTGCTGCGATCCTCCCCAACAGCGGGAATCTGCTCGGCCTTTCTGAGTGACAATGGGAGTCAGAATGGGGGAGTGGTGTCAGGACACCCCTGGCCAGGTTAGAAGGGCAAACCCATCTCAGTACCCTGTGAAAGCTCAGTTGCTACCTAACGTCTGTCCTGCAGTGCCCACAGGTGCAGCGCATTCATGCACCCCACCCTTTCCTGGGTTTGACCCTCAAAGGGGTTCTATTTACTAACTTCACAGATGCCAGTTCCCTGGGATTTGCTCCATGCTTGGCTAGTGACATCTCCAGGTCTCTGGGGTATGGGATTTTGTCCTTGTTCTCTGACTCCTAAGCTCTGTAGGACGTATGGAATCCTTCAGCTCAAAGCCTGGCATTGGCCCTAGGTCCATGTATCCATCTTAGGAGAATGTCTGCACAGTATGGAGAGCTCTTTGGACTTCCAGTGCTCATTGTCCAGAACAGAACCTGCTCTGCCACCATTCAGATCTGGTTTGGAATTACCAGTCCCTCCCCTGGGGAAACAGAATAGAGCTTTGCTCCCGTTCCCCACATTTCTATGAGCTGTTGCCCCATCCTAAACTTGGCCTTCCCTTTATTCCTTCATTTTATTCACTCTTGAGAATGATTTAGATCCATTGAAAGTGGAAAGAGTTTTCCCTGGTCCTCTATAATGCCTTGAATGATTTTTGTTTGAAAATGAGTAGAAGGTTTTAAAATATTAATTTGTATTCCTTATGAATGAGCTAATCTCTCTCCCTTGAATGTCACCTGCCACTAATATTTTATAGGAAGGTTGGAGTAGGAAAGGAGGAGGATATATTTAGGAGAAAAGAAGGAAAAACCCAAGCCCAGTTTCTCCTGGCTTTGGCAATGCTTGCAGACAACTCAGACAGATAACAAAAGAAAAAACAAAAATATCACCACTAAAAAAACCCAATCTATTCAGCGCCAAGAGGTTGTGTTAAGAAGGGAAAAGCCAGGGAGGAGTGGAGGTGGAGGAGACATCATTGTTGTCATTCAGTCACTCAGTTGTGTCTGAGTCTTTGCAGCCCCACGGACTACAACAGACTAGGCTCCTCTGTCCTCCACTGTCTCCCAGAGTTTGCTCAGATTCATGTCCACTGAGTTGGTGATGCTCTCTAACCAGTTCACCCTCGGCCGCTCCCTTCTCCTTTTGCCTTCAACCTTTCCCAACATCAGGGTCTTTTCCAATGAATTGGCTCTTCTCATCAGGTGGCCAAAGTATTGGAGCGTCAGCTTCAGCCTCAGTTTTTCCAATGAATATTCAGGGTTTATTTCCTTTAGGATTGACTGATCTCCTTGCAGTTCAAGGGACTCTCAAGAGTCTTCTCCAGTACTGCAATCGGAAAGCATCAATTCTTTGGCATTCAGCCTTCTTTCAGTCCAGCTCTCACATCTGTATATGACTACTGGAAAAATCTTAATTTGACTAAATGGACCTTTATTGGCAAAGTGATGTCTCTGCTTTCTATTTTTATTTTTTTAATTTATTTATTTTAATTGGAGGCTAATTACGTTACATTATTGTATTGGTTTTGCCATACATTGACATGAATCTGCCCCAGGTGTACATGTGTTCCCCATCTTGAACCCCGCTCCCTAATACACTCTCTGCTGCTGCTGCTACTAAGTCACTTTAGTCATGTCCAACTCTGTGCGACCCCACAGACTGCAGCCCACCAGGCTCCCCTGTCACTGGGATTCTCCAGGCAAGAACACTGGAGTGGGTTGCCATTTCCTTCTCTGTATTATGAAAGTGAAAGTGAAAAGTGAAAGTGAAGTCTCTCAGTCATGTCCCATGGACTAAAGCCTAACAGGCTCCTCTGTCAATGGGATTTTCCAGGCGACAGTACTGGAGTGGGGTGCCATTGCCTTCTCTGTAATATGCTCTCTAGGTTTGTCATAATTTTCCTTCCAAGGAGCAAGTGTCTTCCTTTCATAGCTTTAGTCACTGTCCACAGAGCTTTTGGAGCCCAAGAAAAGATAATATGTCACAGTTTCCACTTTTTCCCCATCTACTTGCCATGAAGTGGTGGTCCCGGATGCCATGATCTTAGTTTCTTAATATTGAGTTACAAGCCAGCTTGTTCACTCTCCTCTTTCATCCTCATTGAGAGGCTCTATAGTTCCTCTTCACATTTTGCCATTTAGAGTGATATCATCTGCACATTTGAGGCTGTTGATATTTCTTCTGGGAATCTTTGTTCCAGCTTGTAAGTCATCCAGTCCCACTTTCCACATCATATACTCTGCAGAGAAGTTAAACAAGTAGGGTGACAATATACAGCCTTATCCTATTACTTTCCCAGTTTTGAACCATTCAGTTGTTCCTTGCCCAGTTCTAACTGTTGCTTCTTTTTTTTTTTTTTTTTATTGTGGTATTTGTTTATTGTGGTGGTATGGAACCAGACTACAATATCTTTGAGAATGCCTATATAGAAGATTTGAACAACACAACTAATAAAGTTGGTCTAATACATATAGAAAATTTTGTACCTAACAAATAGAGAATAAGCGTTATTTCTTTTTTTTTTTTTGATTATTTATTTATTTGCATTACAATAGTTTAATATGAACAATCAGAGCTAATGAACAGTATAACAATATTTTACAACTGAAATAATTAAAATAAACTATAAAATTACTACATAAAACAGGTCTGATCTAGCTAATTTACTTTCTATAATCTCTTCAGTGCTGCAAAACCATTTCTTTCTTTTTTTTTTTCATGTTTTAATAAACACTTCGTCTTTTTGTATTGCTTTCTTTTTCATCACAATAATAGAAATATAACACCATATATCACTGTAAAACACATTTCCACATAAATGCTGATAAGCACAAAATATTTTTCATCATTTACATTTTACCTGTAATAATATATGGCAGGATTAAAGCTGCATCCATCATGTGTCTAACTAACCTTGCTGTAATGAATTTTTAAATGTAATGGTTTCTGTCGCAAAGTAAAATCGTACATAATGTCTAGTGACACAGTACGATGGTGGATGGGTGGTTTTGGAAAATGGAAATGCAACTTCATTTTTAATTAGATTAATAAACTTCACCACCTCCACCTCCAGCCAGCTTCCCAACCCTCCCTCCCACCACCATTATTTATTTATTTATTTATTTTAAATGAGGCTTTTAATTAATGTTTGACAGAGCTGATTCAGGTTGAATAGACTAAATTTCTTTAAACAAACTTACTTATACTCCAGAGTCCTTTAAAAACTTAATAGCATTTATACATTGAAGGTATTTGATTTTCTTGTAACTAGCACTTCAAATGCAACAAGCATTTGAAGCAACAAGCATTTGACCCAACAAGTAAAACTTTCTACAGTTCATAACTTTTATAAATAAAATAAATTAAATGTACAGTGAATAAGTTCTCTGAAATATTTCAATATTCCTGCAGGTTCAGTAACATCATAAAATACATATCAACTAAAATTCACAAATCTAAAAACCTGTTAGGCATTTTTAGGCGTTTTAAGTTGGAAACGAAGACCAATGTTACATCGTAATATGCCAATTACAAATAGTACTTCAAATAGCAAATACTACAGTTTGTCCCAAACTTTAAAAACTATTCATGAACTCAACACTGAACTATTGATGGCTATGAGAATTGTTTCCTAGCCTTTTTGAAAATTTCAACCCATTTACGTTTAAGGTAATTATTGATAAGTACGATCCCGTAGCCATTTTCTTTATTGCTTTGGGTTCAAGTTTATACACTCTTTCTGTGTTTCCTGTCTAGAGAAGATCCTTTAGCATTTGTTGGAGAGCTGGTTTGGTGATGCTGAATTCCCTCAGCTTTTGCTTGTCTGTAAAGCTTTTGATTTCTCCTTCATATTTGAATGAGATCCTTGCTGGGTATAGTAATCTGGGCTGTAGGGTATTTTCTTTCATCACCTTAAGTATGTCTTGCCACTCCCTTCTGACCTGAAGAGTTTCTTAACTGTTGCTTCTTAACCCAAGGTCTCTCAAGAGACAGGTAAGGTTGTCTGGTATTCCTATCTATTTAAGAATTTTGTACAGTTTGTTGTGATCCACACAGTCAAAGGCTTTAGAGTAGTCAATGAAGCAGAAGTATTAATAGATGCTTTTCTAGAACTCCCTTGATTTCTCCCTGAATCAATGAATGTTGGTAATTTGATCTCTGGTTCCTCTGCCTCTTTGAAACCCAGCTTGTACATCTGGAAATTCTCAGTTCACGTCCTATTGAAGCCTAGCTTGAAGGATTTTGAACATCACCTTCCAAGCATGTGAAATGAGCACAGTTGTACAATAGCTTGAACATTCTTTGGCGCTGCCCTTTTTTGGGAAAGGAAGGAAAATTGACCTTTTCCAGACCTGTGGCCACTGCTGAGTTTTCCAAATTTTCTGACATATTGAGTGCAGCACTTTCACAGCATCATCTTTTAGGATCTTAACTAGCTCAGCTGAAGTGCCATCACCTTCAGTGGCTTTGTTAATGGTAATGCTTCCTAAGGCCCACTTGACTTCACACTCCAGGATGTTCAGCTCCTAGGTGAGTGAACACACCATCGTAGTCACTGGGGTCATTAAGACCTTTCTTATATAGTTCTGTGTACTCTTGCCACCTCTTCTTAGCCTCTTCTGCTTCTGTTAGGTCTTTACCACTTCCATCCCTTATTGTGACCATCCTCACATGTGCCCATCCTTCCCTTGATATCTCCAGTTTTCTTGAAGAGATGTATAGTCTTTTTTTTTTCTCATCTTTGTTCTTTATTCTATAAAAACTTCTTGCCTCCCACCCTGTTTTACACTCCTCCAAAAGGACACTGTCTGCTTCATGAAGTGTTAAAGCTTATTTGTATCACCTAAAATTTTTTCATTAATCATTTTTTAAACAGTATCAATACAATGTCCTCAGTGTTCATCCATGTAGTTGCCTTGTCAGAAAATCATTTCTTCTGTGTAGTCTTTTCCATTTTTTTGTTTTCCTCTATTTCTTGGCACTATTAAATTAAGAAGTCCTTCTTATCTCTCTTATATCTTCTTATCTCTTGCTATTCTTTGAAACTCCACGTTCAGTTGGGTATATCTTTCCCTTTCTCCCTTGCCTTTACTTCTTTCCTCAGCTATTTGTTAAGTCTCCTTAGACGATCACTTTGCCTTTTTGCATTTCTTGTTCTTTGGGATGGATTTGGTCACTGCCTCCTATGCAGTGTTATGAACCTCCATCCATAGTTCTTCAGGTCCTTTGTCTACTGGATCTAATTCCTTGAATCTATTCATCACTTCCACTGCATAATCATAAGGGATTTGATTTATATCATACCCAGATGGCCTAGTGGTTCCCCCTACTCTCTTCAATTTAAGTCTGAACTTTGCAATAAGCAGTTCATGATCTAAGCCACAATCAGTTCCAGGTCCTGTTTTTGCTGACTGTATCGGGCTTCTCCATCTTTGGCTACAAACAACATAGTCTGATTTTGGTATTGACCATTTGTTGAGGTCCTTGTGTAAAGATGTCTCTGGGGTTGTTGGGAAAGGGTATTTGATACCCTTTCTGTTAGCTGTTGCCCTGCTTTATTTTGTCTTCCAAGGCGAAACTTCCTGTTATTCTGGGTATCTCTTGACTTCCTACTTTTGCATTCGCATCCCTTATGATGAAAAAACTTATCTTTTTTGTTCTTGTTGTTAGTTCTAGAAGTCTTGTAAGTCTTCATAGAACCGGTCAAATTCTAGCTCCCTCATCATCAGCGGTTGGGGCATAGTCTTGGATTACTGTGATGTTGAATGGTTTGCCTTGGAATCAACGGGATTATTCTGTTGCTTTTGACATTGCACCCAAGTACCACATTTCAGACACTGTTGTTGACTATGAGGGATAGGGCTACTCCATTTCTTCTAAGGAATTCTTGCCCGTGGTACTAGATATAATGGTCATTTGAATTACATTTACCATTCATGTCCACTGATTCCTAAGAAATGGATGTTCAACCTTGCCATCTCCTACCTGACCACGTCCAGTTTACCGTGACTTATGGACCTAACATTCCAGATTCCTATGCAATATTATTCTTAACAGCATCAGGCTTTGCTTTCACCATCAGGCACAGCCGCAGCTGAGAGTTGTTCCTTCTTTGGCCCAGCTGCTTCAGCCTTACTCTAGCTATTAGTAACTGTCTTCTGCTCTTCCCCAACAGCATATTGGACACCTTGCAACCTGGGGGGGAGGCTCATCTTCAGGTGTCATATGTTTTTGCCTCTTCATACTGTTCATACAGTTCTCCAGGCAAAAATTTTGGAGTGTGTTGCCATTTCCTTCTCCAGGAGACCACAGTTTGTCAGAACTCTTCACTATGACCCATCTGTCTTCGGTGACATATGTTTTTGCCTCTTCATACTGTTCATACAGTTCTCCAGGCAAAAATTTTGGAGTGTGTTGCGATTTCCTTCTCCAGGGGACCACAGTTTGTCAGAACTCTTCACTATGACCCATCTGTCTTCGGTGACCCTGCACCACATGGCTCATAGCTTCATTGAGTTATGCTAGCCCCTTTTCCATGAGAAGGCTGTGATCCGAGAAGAGGGAGGAGACATAGCCCCATTCAATATGTAGGAGTTTGGGAGGAAACCATTTTTCAGTCTGCCCCACACCAACATGGCGGTGTTGTTGCTGTCCAGTCACCAAGCGGTCTCTGACTCTGCACAGCCCCATGGACTGCAGAATGCCTGGCCACCTTTCCCCTTTATTTGCCATGAAATGACAAGACCAGATGCCATGATCTTAGGTGTTTTACTTTTTTTTTTTAATATTGGGTTTTAAGCCAGCTTTTTCACTCTCCTTCTTCACCCTCATCAAGAGGTTCTTTAGTTCCTCTTTGCTTTCTGCCATTAGAGTGGTTCAGTTCAGTTCAGTTCAGTCCAGTCACTCAGTCATGTCCAACTCTTTGCGACCCCGTGGACTGCACCATGCCAGGCTTCCCTGTCCTTCCCCAACTTTCGGAGCTTGCTCAAACTCATGTCCATTGAGTCAGTGATGCCCTCCAACCATCTCACCCTCTGTCAACCCCTTCTCCTCCTGCCTTCAATCTTTCCCAGCATCAGGGCCTTTTCTAGTGAGTCAGTTCTTCACATCAGTTGGCCAAAGTATTGGAGTTTCAGCGTCAGTCCTTCCAATGAATATTCAGGACTGATTTCCTTTAGGATTGAATGGTTGGATCTCCTTACAGTCCAAGGGAGGACTCTCAAGAGTCTTTTCCAACACCACAGTTCAAAAGCATCAGTGTATTATCAGCATATCTGAGGCTGTTGATATTTCTTTTGGCAATCTTGACTCCAGCTTGTAACTCATCCAGCCTGGCATTTCACATGATGTGCTCTGCGTATAAGTTAAATGAACAGAGTGACAATAAACAGCCTTGCCACACTCCCTCCTCAATCCTGAAGCGGTCAACTGTTCTATGTCTGGTTCTAACTGTTGCTTCTTGGCCCCCCATACAGGTTTCTCAGGAGGTAGGTGAGATGGTTTGTTGTTCCCATCTTTTTAAGAATTTTCCACAGATTGTTGTAAGCCACACAGTCAAAGGCTTTAGCATAGTCAATAAAATAGAGATAGATGATTTTCTGGAATTCCCTTGTTTTCTCTTTGATATGGTGAATATTGGCAATTTGATGTCTGGTTTTTCTGCCTTTTCTAAACCCAGCTGAACATCTAAAGTTTTCAGTTTGATTAACGCTGAAGCCTGGTTTGGAAGATTTTAAGCAGGATCTTACTAGCATGGGAGATGGGCTCAATTGTCCAGTAGTTTGAACCTTCTTTAGTACTGCCCTTCTTGGGAACTGGGATGAGGATTGACCTTTTCCAGTTCTGTGTCCACTGCTGGGTTTTCCAAATGTGGTGACATATTGAGTACAGCACTTTAATAGCATCAGTTTTTAGGATTTTAAATAGCTCTGCTGGGATTCCATCACCTCCACTAGCTTTATTGGCAACAGTGCTTCCTAAGGCCCACTTGACTTCACATTCCAGAATGTCTGACTCTGAATGAGGGACTACACCATCGCGGTTATCCTGGTCATTAAGCTCTTTTCTGTACAGTTCTTTTGTGTATTCTTTCCATCTCTTCTTGATCTCTTTTGCTTCTATGAGGTCTTTACCATTTCTGTCCTTTATTGTGCCCAGTTTTGTATGATATGTTCCTTTGATATTTCCAATTTTCTTGAAGATATCTGTAGTCTTACCTTTTCTGTTGCTTCCCTCTATTTCTTTGAATTGTTCATTGAAGAAGGCCTTCCTGTCTCTCCCTACTATTCTCTGGAGCTCTGCATTCAGTTGGGTCTACTTTTCCCTTTCTCCTTTGCTCTTTGCTTCTCTTCTTTCCGCAACTATTTGTAAAGCCTCCTCGGACAATCACTTTGCCTCCTTGCATTTCTTTTTCTTTCTGTTTGCTGCCTCCTATACAATATTATGGGCCTCCTTCCATAGTTCTTCAGGCACATTGTTTACTAGATCTAATCCCTTGAATTTATTCATCACCTCCACTATATATTCATAGGGGATTTGATTAACTCATGTCTGACTGGCCTTGTGATTTTCCCTGCTTTCTTTAGTTTAAGCATGAATTTCGCTATGAGGAACTGATAATCTGAACCAGAGTCAGCTGCAGATAGGTCTTTTTTGCTGACTGTATACAACTTCTCCATTTTCATCTAGAAAGAATGTAATCAATCCGATTTTGGTGTTGATTATTTGGTGACATCCATGTGTAAAGTTGTCTCTTGTGTTGTTGGGAAAAGATCTTGGCTATAACCAAAGCATTCTCTTGGCAGAATTCTGTTAAACTTTGCCCTGCTTCATTCTATATTCCAAGGTCAAACTTGCCTGTTACTCCAGGTATCTCTTGACTTCCTACTTTTGCATCACAATCCCCTATGGTGAATCAGTTCAGTTCAGATCAGTTGCTCAGTTGTGTCTGAC
This sequence comes from Moschus berezovskii, assembly GCF_049115385.1. Lineage (NCBI taxonomy): Eukaryota > Metazoa > Chordata > Mammalia > Artiodactyla > Moschidae > Moschus > Moschus berezovskii. The sequence goes on from NC_142479.1 coordinate 18,633,843, forward strand.
TCCTTGCGACCCCATGAACCACAGCACGCCAGGCCTCCCTGTCCATTACCAACTCCCGGAGTTCACTCAAACTCATGTCCACAGAGTCGGTGATGCCATCCAGCCATCTCATTCTCTGTCGTCCCCGTCTCCTCCCATCCCCAGTCCCTCCTAGCATCAGACTCTTTTCCAGAGGGTCAACTTGTCGCATGAGGTGGCCAAAGTATTGGAGTTTCAGCTTTAGCATCAGTCCTTCCAACGAACACCCAGGACTGATCTCCTTTAGAATGGACTGGTTGGATCTCCTGGCTATCCAAGGGACTCTCAAGAGTCTTCTCCAGCACCACAGTTCTAAAGCATCAATTCTTCGGCGATCAGCTTTCTTCACAGTCCAACTCTCACATCCATACATGACCACGGGAAAAACCATAGCCTTGACTAGATGGATCTTAGTTGGCAAAGCAATGTCTCTGATTTTTAATATGCTATCTAGGCTGGTCATAACTTTCCTTCCAAGGAGTAAACGTCTTTTAATTTCATGGCTGCAATCAACATCTGCAGTGACTTTGGAGCCCCAAAAAATAAAGTCTGACACTGTTTCCACTGTTTCCCCATCTATTTCCCATGAAGTGATGGGACCAGATGCCATGATCTTCGTTTTCTGAATGTTGAGCTTCAAGCCAAACTTTTCACTCTCCTCTTTCACTTTCATCAAGAGGCCTTTGAGTTCCTCTTCACTTTCTGCAATAAGGGTGGTGTCATCTGCATATCTGAGGTTCTTGATATCTCTCCCGGCAATCTTGATTCCAGCTTGTGCTTCTTCCAGCCCAGCGTTCCTCATGATGTACTCTGCATAGAAGTTAAATAAGCAGGGTGACAATATACAACCTTGACGTACTCTTTTTCCTATTTGGAACCAGTCTGTTGTTCCATGTCCAGTTCTAACTGTTGCTTCCTGACCTGCATACAGGTTTCTCAAAAGGCAGTTCAGGTGGTCTGGGATTCCCACTCTTTCCACAGTGTATTGTCATCTACACAGTCAAAGGCTTTGGCATAGTCAATGAAGCAAAAATAGATGTTTTTCTGGAACTCTCTTGCTTTCTCCATGATCCAGCGGATGTTGGCTATTTGATCTCTGGTGCCTCTGCCTTTTCTAAAACCTGCTTGAACATCTGGAAGTTCACGGTTCACATATTGCTGAAGCCTGGCTTGGAGAATTTTGAGCATGACTTTACTAGCATGTGAGATGAGTGCAATTGTGCGGTAGTTTGAGCATTCTTTGGCATTGCCTTTCTTTGGGATTGGAATGAAGACTGACCTTTTCCAGTCCTGTGGCCATTGCTGAGTTTTCCAAATTTGCTGGCATATTGAGTGCAGCACTTTCACAGCATTATCTTTCAGGATTTGAAATAGCTCAACTGGAATTCCATCACCTCCACTAGCTTTGTTCATAGTGATGCTCTCTGAGGCCCACTTGACTTCACATTCCAAGATGTCTGGCTCTAGGTCAGTGATCACGCCATCGTGATTATCTTTGTCATGAAGATCTTTTTTGTACAGTTCTTCTGTGTATTCTTGCCACCTCTTCTTAATATCTTCTGCTTCTGTTAGGTCCACACCATTTCTGTCCTTTATCGAGCCCATCTTTGCATGAAATGTTCCCTTGATATCTCTAATTTTCTTGAAGAGATCTCTTGTTTTTCCTATTCTGTTGTTTTCCTCTATTTCTTTGCATTGATCGCTGAGGAAGGCTTTCTTATCTCTCCTTGCTACTCTTTGGAACTCTGCATTCAGATGCTTATATCTTTCCTTTTCTCCTTTGCTTTTTGTCCTATGGTGAGTAGGATATCCTTTTTTGGTGCTAATTCTAGGAAGTCTTCTGGGTCTACATAGAACTGATCAACCTCAGCTTCTTCAGCATCAGTGATTGGGGCATAGACTTGGATTACTGTGGTGTTGAATGGTTTGCCTGGGAAATGAACTGAGATCATTCTGTCATTTTTAAGGTTGCACCCAAGTAATACATTTAGCTTGTTTTGTGGATTATGAGGGCTACTTCATTTCTTCTCTGGGATTCTTGCCCACAGTAGTAGATATAATGATCATCTGAATTAAATTCACCCATTCCTGTTCATTTTTCTTCACTGGTTCCTAAGATGTTGATGTTTACTCTTGCCATCTCCTGCTTGACCACGTCCAATTTACCTTGTCTCATGCACCTAACATTCCACGTTCCTATGCAATACTGTTCTTTACAGCATCAGATTTTACTTTCATCAGCAGACACATCCACAGCTGATCTTCATTTCTGCCTTGGCCCAGCTGCTTCGCTTTTTCTGGAGCTGTTAGTAGCTGTCCTCCACTCTTTCCCAGTAGCATATTGGACACCTTTCGAACATGGGGATCATCTTTTGGTGTCATATCTTTTTGCCTTTTTATACAGTTCATGGGGTTCTCACGGCTAGTATACTGGAGTAATTTGCCATTCCCTCCTCCAGTGGATCACATTTTGTCAGAACCCTCCATTATGACCCATCCATCTTAGGTGGCCCTGCGCAGAATCTTATAGCTTCACTGAGTTATGCAAGCCCCTTTGCCACAACAAGGCAGTGATCCATGAAGGGGGAAACCAATTTGGGGGTGAGTAAATCAAAAGTAACTTTATGCATCAAACGTGCGTTGGTCATCTGTTTTACATATGGTAATGTTCAGTGCTGTTCTCTCAAATCACCCCACCCTGGCCTTCTCCCACTGAGGCCAAAAGTCTGTTCTTTACATCTGTTATCTCCTTTGTTGCCCTACATGCCTGATCATTGCTACTGTCTGTCTAAATTCCAAATGAATGCATTAATATGCAGTATTTGTCTTTCTATTTCTGACTTACTTCATCTGTATAATGGGCTCCAGGTTCATCAGCCTCATTAGCACTGATTCAAGTGCATTCTTTCTTATAGCTGAGTAATACTCCATTGTTTATGTGAACCACAGCTTCCTTATCCATTCATCGTGTGCCAATGGACACCTAGGTTGCTTCCATGTCCAACTATTGTAAATGGTGCTACAATGAACATAGGGATACAAGTGTTTCTTTCAGTTCTGATTTCCTTGGTATGTATGCCCAGCAGTGGGATTGCTGGGTCATATGGCAGTTCTATTCCCACGTTTTTAAGGAATCTCCACACTGTTCTCCATAGTGGCTATACCAGTCTGCATTCCCACCAACAGGGTAAGAGGGCTCCCTTTTCTCCACACCCTCTCCAGCATTTATTCTTTGCAGACATTTTGATGATGTGCATTCTGACCAGCGTGAGATGATACCCCATTGTGATTTTGATTTGCCTTTCTCTAAAAATGAGTGATGCTGAGCATCTTTTCTTGTGTTTATCAGCCATCTGTATAAAACCAATGCTCTGGGACAACCCAGAGCAATAGGGTAGGGAGGGAAAGGTTGGAGTTCGGGATGGGAGGGATACATGTATACCTGTGGCTGATTCATGTTGATAAAAGGCAAAAAACATCACCATATTGTAATTGGCCTCCAAATAAAATTAATAAATTAATTCAAAGCAGAAAAAAAATGTAATTTTATTTAATGTGATTCAGTTCAGTTCAATCGCTCAGTCGTGTCTGACTCTTTGCAACCCCATGAATCACAGCATGCCAGGCCTCCCTGTCCATCACCAACTCCCGGAGTTCACTCAAACTCATGTCCATCAAGTCGGTGATGCCATCCAGCCATCTCATTCTCTGTCATCCCCTTCTCCTCCCGCCCCCAATCCCTCCCAGCATCAGAGTCTTTTGCAGTGAGTCAACTCGTCGCATGAGGTGGCCAAAGTATTGGAGTTTCAGCTTTAGCATCAGTCCTTCCAATGAACACCCAGGATTGATCTCCTTTAGAATGGACTGGTTGGATCTCCTAGCAGTAGTTCTCAAAATGTGGTCACCTGACCAGCAGCAGTTAGAAGTGTAAATTTTTGAGCCCCATCAAGTCCTGCTGTAGTCATTGTGTTAATTACTCATATATAACTATAAATGCGAAACAAATTTTTAAAGTTGAAATTTAATATACTAATAGAATGTGGATAATGTTTTGCTTGATTCAAGCGTCAATTTTCTCCACTGTCATAACAGAAATCTTTGGTTGCCGTTTTAGAAGTTTATAATTTTAACAAAGTTCAATAATCAATTTTTATAAATCTGCCTCATCCCAAGGTCATGAAAATACTCTAGTCTCCCTCCTAAAGATTTACTCTTTTACTTACAATGAGATCTGTAACTCATCTGGAATCTATTATTGTATACAAGAAACGGAGTAAGTCTCATTTTATCCTCCTCGGGATGGCCAGGTGACAGCACATTGTTTGTTTGAGTCTACTTTTGTCCCCAGTACTCTGCAGTGCTATTTTTGTCATGAATCAAGTGTTGATATACGTGTAGTTCTATAGAAACCGGTACACGTAAGGTTTCCTTTTGTTCCACTAGACTAATCATCCATCTTACAGTAGTATGTACTGTCTTAATTGTTGTGGTTTTGCAATAAATCTTAATATCAGGTATAATAGCTCTTTTCACTTAAAAAAAAATATTTTCTTCAAGATTGTCTTGGCTATTCTTGACTTTGGATCTCCATGTTAAAACTTCAGTCACCTTCTCAATTGCCACCAAGAAGATTTTCTTGGCTATTCTTGGACCTTTTTAGACCCAAGAATCTTTAGGATCAGCTTGTCATAAACAAACAAAAAACAAGGACACGATCTCTTGATATTTCAATTGAGATTGCACTGAGTCTCTACATCTGTTTGTGCCATTATGATATTAAATATTCCAATCCAGTGGTATATCCCTTCTTTATTAGTGTCCTTCATTTTCTACCAACTGAAAACAAAACATACCCAAAAATCCACGACATTCTGTATAGGGATTTTAGTCGTCTTTATTAGTTATATACCTAGTACTTGATCTTGTTATGAATATCATGAAAAATATAATATTTTGTGCTTCATTTACTGATTGGTTGCTATTATATGAAAGTACAACTCATTTTTGCATATTGACATTGTATCTAAAGCTCATTAATTTATTCTAATGGTGATTCTTTTGTATGTACATAGGTAATCAAGACATCTGTAAATAATAAGTACTTAATTTATTATTTTCTGATTCTATCACATTTATTTTCTCACCATTTTTTTTAACTGTCTAGGACTTTTATTTTTTAATTGAAGGATAATTGCTTTACAGAATTGTGCTGGTTTTTGCCAAACATCATGTCTAGGATTTTTATTTATTTATTTTTTTTTACATTCTATAGACAATATTTTATATTAATGCATCTAAATCTGTTATATATATATATATACTTTTAATTTTAGATTGAAGTAGAGTTAATTTTACAATGTTGTGTTAGTTTCAGTTATCAATGTTGCTAATTATTCAACAATGATTCAGTTGTACATATACCTGTATCTATTCTTTTTCAAATTCTTTTACAAAATATTAGCAAAGTAGGTCCTTGTTGGTTATCTGTTTTTTTTTTTTTTTAACTGTCACTTTATTTTATTTTATTTTTTTTTTTAAAAAGAATTTTATTAAAAAAGCACAAATGCAAAGAAATGAACAGAGGAAAATTTATGCGTCGAACCTGGACTGGTCACTTATGATAATATACATGCTACAATTCCATTCTCTCCAATCATTCCACCTTCACCCTCTCCCACAGAGTCCCAAAGACTGTTCTAAATGCCTATGTCTCTTTTGCAGTCTCTTATACAGGGTTCAGGTTACCATTTTTCTAAATTCCATATATATGCGTTAATATACGGTATTGATGTTCTTCTTTCTGGCTTACTTCACTCTGTATAATTGGCTCCAATTTCATCCACCTCATTAAAACTGATTCAAATGCATTCTTTTTGATGGCTGAGAAATACTCCATTGTGTATATGTACCAAAGCTTTCTTATCCATTCATCTGCAGATGGACATCTAGGTTGCTTCCATGTCCTGGCTATTATAAACAGTGCTGCAATGAACATTGGAGTACATGTGTCTCTTTCAATTCTGGTTTCCTCGGTGTGTATGCCCAGGAGTGCGATCGCTGGATCATATGGCAGTTCTATTTCCAGTTTTCTGAGGAATCTCCACACTGTTCTCCATAGTGGCTGTACTAGTTTGCATTCCCACCAACAGTGTAAGAGGGTTCCCTTCTCTCCACACCCTCTCCAGCACTTATTGCATGTAGACTTTTGGATAGCAGCCATTCTGACTGGTGTGAAATGGTATCTCATTGTGGTTTTGATTTGCATTTCTCTGATGATGAGGGATGTTGAGCATTTTTTCATGTGTTTATTAGCCATCTTTATGTCTTCTTTGGAGAAATGTCTGTTTAGTTCTTTGGCCCATTTTTTGATTGGGTCACTTAGTTTTCTGGAATTAAGCTGCAGGAGCTGCTTGTATAATTTGGAGATTAGTCCTTTATCAGTTGCTTCATTTGCAATTATTGTCTCCCATTCTGAAGGTTGTCTTCTCACCTTGCTTAGACATGTCTAGGATTTTTAATACAATGTTAAAGAGAAAAGTAAATTCCTTTGTCTTGCTCAGCATGACAGATGGCAAACTTTCATCATGCCTCCTTTAAGTAGGTTATTATAGATATTCTTTATCAGATTAGAGATGCTTCCCATTAGTCTTAGTATGATAAAAGTATCATGAACAGATGTTGAATTTTATTGTTTTGAAATTTTCATATTTTGATTTTTTTCTTTATTTTTTATGTCTGATTTCTTTAACATAATTTTTTGGAGATTCATTCATTTATTGGTTACACGTTGTCCCTGTTTTCTGCTGAGAAGTGTGATTATAGTCCATGAGGTAGTAAAGAGTCGGACAGGCCTGGGGACTGACGCTTTCATTCTGACATGCATTATGCATACATAGTTCTTTTGTATACTGAGATATTTATGGGCATCCGAACCATTTCAGTTTGGGGCTATTACAAACAAGGCATCTATGAATCCTTGTGCAAGTCTTTATGTGAACATGTGTTTTCATTTTTCTTAAATAAGTACCGTGGACTGGAGTTTTTCCTTTCCCTTTCAAACCTTTCTATCCTTATATTTAAGGTATTTCTCTTGTAAACTTCATAAATGTGGCTCTATTATTTTCATTCAGTCTATTCATAATTGTCTTTTAGAAACTTATTTCAAAATGAGTGTAATTGCAGATATATTTGAGCTTAAATTTATCATCTTTCTATGTACTCCACTCATCTCTTTTTGTTTTTCTCTCTTGCCCACTCATGGATTTTTTTTTTTTTAATGTCATCTGCTCTCCACTTTAGCTAGCAAGCTATTTTTTTATAAAAGTCTTTTAGTGTTTACCTTCAAAATCTTAGCATATGGCCTTGATTTGTTAATATCTAATATGAATTAAGACTACTTTCCAGGCAATACAGGAACTTTAAACAAATTAATCCCATTTCCCCTTGCCTGTTCCAACTTGTGTGCTTTTGTTGCCATGTGTTTTGATTCTGTTTGTTTACAATTCTGTCTTACATATCACTATTGTTTTACACAGTTTCCACTCATGTATTTGCATTTTCTATTGTTCTTCCTACTCTTGTATCTCTGTGCCCCTATCTGGAATCATTTCTTGCTCTCTGAGGGATTTTATTAATAATTTCCTGTGGTGGGATCTGTTGATGGTCAACGTCAGTCGGTTATTTTATTTTAACATGGGACTTATCACTCCACAGACTTCAGGCTTCTGTTTTCTGTTCCACTGAGTCAGCTGTCAGTTTTATTTTTACTGATTTAAAGAAAATATGGAGCTTTCCAGGTGGAGCAGTGGCAAAGAATTCGCTTGTCAATGCAGGAGACACAGGAGATGCAGTTTCGATCCCTGCACCGGGAAGATCATCTGGAGAAGGAAATGGCAGCTCACTCCAGTATTCTTGCCTGGAAAATTCCATGGACAGAGGATTCTGGCGGGTTACAGTCTATGGGTTCGCAAAGAGTTGGACATGACTGAGAGACTGAGCATGTATGCATGCACACACAAAGAAAAGTATTTCTTTTTTCCTCTGGCTTGTTTTTAATACTTTTTTTTCCTGTTTTTAAGTTTCAACAGTTTTATGATGATCTGTCTTGGTTTATTTTATTTTATTTATTCTTCTTGAAATTGATAGTACTTAATTGAATCTGTGACTTTATGCTTTTAGAATTTCATAAATCTCAGCCATCATCTCTCCAAATATTATTATTTTGCCATTGTCTCTCTTTCCTTCCTTCTGGGGTTCCAGTTAAACTTATGTTAGACCAAAAGAAGAGTTCCAATTATACAGGTCTAACATTACCTACATTTCATACTCATTTTTTAAATTTTTTGATGGTTTTTATTCTTTTCTCTGCTTATACTTTAACCTCTATCTTTTTATTTTGATCTACCTATGTTTTATTAGTCAGAATTCGTCTCTAACTACAAAACACTCCTCTAACCTACATGTTGGTATACCAGTCTATTTTAGTTCCTGTATCTGTCTGGGCCTTTTATCACACTACTCTTCTGTCCTACGCACACATCCTCTAGTATCGACATCTAGTATCAGCCTCTCCTCCATGTTGTTTTTCTTAATGCTTCCCAAGCAGAGCCAAGCTCTCAGGCATCCCCACTTGACTTGTGCAGACCAACATAGGGCCAACACAACACTTCATGCACTTATTTGTCTATACCTCTAACTCCCACCAGGAGACTGGGAACTCGTTTGCCTTATTCAGCTTCAAGTTTCTAAGAGTCAGCATACAAAAAACCAATAAGTACATTGAAGCTGAGTGAATTAGTATAATGCACTCAATCTTGGTTACATGTTAGAATCATATTAGGGATATGTGTTTTGAAAATAAACAGATATATCAAATCGAGAGGTGGGATCTAGGCACCAGAACATTTTTAAAAACTACTATGGGTGATTCTAATGCATAGCTTGAGTTGAGGACTTCTTTTTTTTTTAATTGGAGGCTAATTACAATATTGTATTGGTTTTGCCATACACTGACATGAATCCACCCCGGGTGTACATGTGTTTCCCATCCTGAACCCTCCTCCCACCTCCCTCCTCCCCTTATCCTCCCTCTGGGTCATCCCAGTGCACCAGCCCCGAGCATTCCACATCACGCATTGAACCTGAACTGGTGATTCATTTCACATATGATAAAATACATGTTTCAATGCCACTCTCCCAAAACATCCCACCCTCACCCTCTCCCTCAGAGTCCCAAAGATTGTTTTATACATCTGTGTCTCTTTTGCTGTCTCGTATACAGGGTTATCGTTACCATCTTTCTAAATTCCATATATATGCGTTAGTATACTGTACTGGTGTTTTTCTTTCTGGCTTACTTCACTCTGTATAACAGGCTCCAGTTTCATCCACCTCATTAGAACTGATTCAAATGTATTCTTTCTAATGGCTGGGTAATACTCCATTGTGTATATGTACCAAAGCTTTCTTATCCATTCGTCTGCAGATGGACATCTAGGTTGCTTCCATATCCTGGCTATTATAAACAGTGCTGCGATGAACATTGGAGTACATGTGTTTCTTTCAATTCTGGTTTCCTCGGTGTGTACGCCCAGGAGTGCGATTGCTGGATCATATGGCAGTTCTATTTCCAGTTTTTGAGGAATCTCCACACTGTTCTCCATAGTGGCTGTACTAGTTTGCATTCCCACCAACAGTGTAAGAGGGTTCCTTTCTCTCCACATCCTCTCCAGCATTTATTGCATGTAGACTTTTGGATAGCAGCCATTCTGACTGGTGTGAAATGGTATCTCATTGTGGTTTTGATTTGCATTTCTCTGATTATGAGGGATGTTGAGCATTTTTTCATGTGTTTGTTAGCCCTCTGTATGTCTTCTTCGGAGAAATGTCTGTTTAGTTCTTTGGCCCATTTTTTGATTGGGTTGTTTATTTTTCTGGAATTGAGCTGCAGGAACTGCTTGCATATTTTTGAGATTAATCCTTTGTCAGTTGTTTCATTTGCTATTATTTTCTCCCTTTCTGAAGGCTGTCTTTTCACCTTGCTTATAGTTTCCTTTGCTGTGCAGAAGCTTTTGATTTTAATTAGGTCCCATTTGTTCATTTTTATTTCCAATATTCTGGGAGGTGGGTCATGGAGGATCCTGCTGTGATTTATGTCGGAGAGTGCTCTAGGAGTTTTCTAGTTCCTGGTCTTACATTTAGATCTTTAATCCATTTTGAGTTTATTTTGAGGACTTTTGACTTAAAGAAACTGCCTCAAAAAAGGTAACTTGATGCTGTAATGGGCTGAGAGCTGAAATGGTGTCCCTGTGTGGAACTGAGAACATTATGTGAAGCACCCCAGAAGATATACATGTCAGGGTAATGCATTTGGGTACAACTGTCCATGGAGGCACGTTACCAGGAACGCTAGTGGAGACTCTGTGTGTGCGTGTGTGTGTGTGTGAGCGCGCACGTGCGTGTACGAGTACACATGTGTTTAGGAGGTGAGAGTGAGAAAAGGAACCCTCAGGGCCACAGAGGTGACAGCTTGGGAGTCTAATCTAGAGCTCAAGTTGGTAAAAAATCTGAAGAAAACTCCTGTCTTCTCTCTCCCGTTGCAACAGCGGTATAGGCAGAGCATCCCTACCTGTTAGCAAGAGGGTGCCTCATCCCCGTTCATCCCAGGACTTTGGGGCGATAGCGGGTGACTGATGAAGGCACCACAAGATAAGAGAAACCCCGATGTCAGTCCTTAGGTGAAGCTATCAGCACTCCTGCCCCAGTTCAGACCTCTCACTGTGCTGATGCGCGCACTCCTCCAGTTGTCATAGAAACCGGATCTTGCTTTCTGACTCCCATTTCCTTTGCTGTGTGTTTGGTTTCCCATGTTTTAATGAAATTAGGTATGCAGCGAAGTGTGCACACTTGCTCCCACATGACCGTGCCCGCCTCAAATCAAAGAAGCTCAAGATTGTCTTGTGCCTCATGAGGCGAGGGGACTGTGGGAGCCACGGTCTCTTTCCGCTGTCAAGAGGCTGCGCCCCGCTTTGGCTCTGGCATTTAGAGTCTGACACCAGCCTTCTCCAAGTTCAAATGCAGAAGCTATTTTTGGATTCTCAGATCAGACACAGGACAGAAAATTGGATTAATAAAATATAGAAAGTAGGGAGAACATTCTGTGCACCCACAGGGAGTATTGTGACGTGCTTTAATTATTGGGAAGATGACCCTAATTGGAGAAAAAGAAAAGCAGCCCTGGATTGATAGCAAACTGAGCTTAATAGAGTGTTAACGAGGCCTCCACGTTTACAATATATCTCAATCGCCCTCTTGACACAAATTTGGGTCTCCAGTTATAGTCCCTGGTAATGTCCTGAATCCTATTCCTTCGTGTCTTCTGAACTCTTTATTAATAATTTTCCTGTATAAGAAGAAGAGATTTTTTAGGAAACAAGTAATTGCTGGATTCTTTGTTGCTCTCAGAGGTGAAGACTAGGATAAGACTGTGGTGTTCTATAAAAAAATCATTTAATGAATCATTTTCATTCTCATTTATTCTTCTAGTGTGGAAGGGAGTGAGGAGCATTTTTTCTCTTTACAAACAATCAGTTCTGGAAGGGAGGTTGTCTGTGGGGTTTCTAAATTATGTCTCTTCACCACAACTTCTCCTGATTAAGCAATCACTTGGTTATGCCTCCTGTTCTCTATACCTTCCTGTGCATGTGTGAGTGCTAAGTTGCTTCTGTCATGTCTGACTCTTTGTGACCCCATGGACTGTAGCCCACCAGGCTCCTCTTTCCATGGGATTCTCCAGGCAAGAATACTGGAGTGGGTTGCCATGCCCTCCTCCAGGGGATCTTCCCAACCCCAGGATGGAACCTGAGTCTCTATGTCTCCTGCACTGGTAGGTGGGGCCTTTGCCACTAGCTCCAGGTGGGCAGCCCCTGTACCTTTCTACCTAAGCCTTATTCATTGAACAGACTCTTACTCTCTACTTCGTCTTGTTTATATGTCCTTGCCTACACCATAAGCTTCTGAGGCCAGCCTCAGAGGCGGGGCAATGACTGAGAGTGTTTGCTAGAGGAGTAGGTAGCATGAATCTAGTGAGTTGCAGCCCCAGGAGGGCCACTGTGAGTTACATATGTCAGAAACTTTTTTGTTTTACCTATCAGGTAACCCATGACTGTAGGAACCACGGTAACCCTTTCTACTTCTACTGAACACATCTAACGTCTTTCACTGGTCAGCCCTTATTCAGAATCTTAGGTCTAAGTCACTTTGCCTTTGGCCCAAGAATGTCACATGCAACAGGATGGGATGCTTTATTATTAGTATCAAAATTATTCCTCCATCCAGGTTCTCTGTGTCTCTGGAAGATTACTGAATTTATTTCAAAATGTATAGAGATCCATTTTTAGTATCCTGACAGAAACTCCTCTGGATTGAACACTTGCTGAACTGAAAAGTTGAGGAGATGCTCATTGCTTTGTCGAATGAGACTTTCTATTTGCTTGTAAGAACTCAAAAGCCAGTAAACCAGCTCTTATTAATTTTGCTGCACTGGAACTGAGAATCATACCCAAATACCAATGAAATCTGGTCCAGAGGGGTCAATCTTCCAACAGAGATACAATGCCTGACCTAGACTTTGCTCGGTATTGATCATCAGCTGTGATAGGAGGTTAAAGAGTTAATCTTGAGAAGCAGAACATTCCTACAGGGCATCACCTTAAATAACAGCTCAGAAACGGGGGCCTGTTTTGCCCTAAATGTATCAACACTCAACATCTTTATGCAGAAATTTGATTTACAAAACTTTTTTGGGAAACATGACTACTTTCAACCCACGAGTCACACCTGGAAATTCCCTTGCCCTTAAACACAGTGGGCAGAGTTGTCAACAATGCAAACTTGCCACAGTCTCTGGCCCAGAACTTTCAATTTTAAAAATCACAGGACGTGCCAATCTCAAAACAGGAACACCCATCCACCCCTTCCATATCCATTTCCATCACCCAGTATCCAACTTGGTCGCTGCATCTGACAGTAACAGACTCTAATCAGTGTATTTTCCTTTTATCCTTAGCTTTTACTGACTCAATTTGTGTGTCAATCAAAAGAGGCCAGATTATGTCTCACTGAAAAAAGTCCAAAATTTTGTGCTTAGCACAGCAAAGACTTATTTGTAACTTGCAGAAAGTCTACAATGGGTCTGGACAGCTCTACAGGCCAAATGTTCTTCTAGAAGCAGCTGAGGGATCCAGTTGGAGGGAGCCTCCACCAGCTTCTGCCTGTACCTTTAGGACACTCAGACTCCTTGGTTGATCTGGCAGTGAAGAACTGTCCAGAACAGAGTTTGGTAAGCCTTTTCTTAAAGGGCTAGATAGTAAATATGTTTGACATTGCAAACCAGGAGATCTCTGTTGCAGTCACTCAACTCTGCCGACATTGCATGAAAACAGCCACAGATAATATGAAAGTAAACGAGTGTGACATGTGCCAACAAAATTTAATTTACAAAAACAAGTAGTGTGCTGGATTTGGCTTGCAAGTCATAATTTTCTGATTTCTGGTGTACCGTCTCTCACTGCCATTAAATGGTTTTGCCTGAATTCTACACATAACATTTTACTCACATTTTATTTGTGAAGTCATATGATCATGCCTTCAGGAGCCAGAGAAGTATCATTTTCCCATGTTTTCAGAGGAGAAATGAGAGACTATGAGTTTTACTGATTTTTTTCATGCTGTTTTAAAAAGTTCAGAATAAATGGAAATTCTAGAAATAGTGATTCAATCAGGCATCTTAGATTTGAATAAGTCTGCAGTCACCTGGTATCCCGCATGACGCAGGGAAAGAAGTGTAACTTTTTGGACTGTCAACATCTTTATTTGTAACATGAAGATGTCTGTCTTCCTAAAATGAATATGAGAATCAAATGAGATATTTCAGGACGAAGGGATTTGGAAACTCAGCCTTGGAGATTCATGCTATTATCATTCACTACCGTCTTGAGCTTCACAGGGCCCAGAGTCAGGCTGTTCTTCAGTTTAAGGCCTAGGTTTTGTCATACTCTGAGTTCCAAATTCAAGGTCCAAAGTTGTGGCCTCTTCCAGGACTTTTGCTTAAGCTCTAGAGCTGGAGTCCAAAATTCATCTTTCCTATTCTCTTCAGATGACAGCCCATGATACTGCACAGAGTAGGCCCAGCTGGAAACTGGCAGTGGAATGTCTAGCTGAACTAAACAAGGGACAAAGGGGAAACAATGCACATGACCACTTTGGGGGAAGCAAAACTGTTTTTATGAGGTATGCAAATTTTTTTCAGGGATGCAAATTTTTTTCTCCCTGCCTTTTCCCTCTTGGTATCCAGAAGAGTGTCATTATCTCTTAAACAGTTCTCCTAAACCACTTCGATCCTGTGCAATTGTTAGTCTAACAAGATGTGCTCTGACTCCATTTTCAGGCCTCCAGGGTGGGTGAGAAAGGAGTGAGGGAGGTGGGAGTGGGTGGAGGGGAGAGTAAGGGGGACAGCCTTCACGAAACATTTGAAGGCAGCAAACTGACATTTCGGTGAGCATTTTCCCTGTCCCAGGAGCATTACACACATTATCTGATTTTATCACCATAATAATACTGCATTGCAGGCTTTTTTATTTTCACCATAGAAAAGAAAACTCAAAGAGTTTAGGTAGCATTCCTAGGGCCACACAGCTAGAAAGCTGCAGAGCCAGGATTTTGAATCTGGCTGAATTTTCACCCTTCTAGGTTGGGTCCTCCACAAAGGAACTCCATCCAGATGGGTGTCAATGATGCTTCTTCCTTTCAGGGAAGTTTACTGAGTCTTCTATCCCAGTGGGAAAGGCTGGTAATACCCAAGGTGATCAGTACTGAAGTACTTCCATGCTGCATCCTTCCCACTTAAGGACATCATTCACACCTGGTTCTCCTTCCCAGCCTCCACGCAGATTTAGGGCTGAGTCTGCTGACCCAAGGGCTTCCCTAATGGTTCAAATGGTGAAAAATCTGCCTGCAATGCAAGAGGCCCAGGTTGCATCTGTGGGTCAGGAAGACCCCCTGGAGAAGAGAAAGGCTACCCACTCCAGTGTTCTTGCCTGGAGAATTCCATGTACAGGGGAGCCTGGTGGGCTACAGTCCAGGGGTCACAGAGTCAGACATGACTGAGCAACTAACACTTTCACTTTTCACTTTTGAAGACCCAGGGGATGTATTTTGTCAATAAGCAATGGAAAATAAGCAAACTCTTTGGGGAGGGAGCCTCAGTAAGAAGATAAGGAGACAGGATTGATGATGATGATAAGTGTTAATAGTTACTATTCCCATTTGCCAACCACATTCACATAATCCTGACAAAAATCCTATGAAGTAAATGCTAGTAATTATATTTTGAAACTGAGGCACCAAGATATGAGGCAACTTGCCCAAAGTTACATAGCTAGAAAATAAAAGAACTGGGATTTCGAGACTCCCTGGTGGTCCAGAGGTGAAGAGTCCACCTTGCAGTGCAAGGGACACTGGTTCTATACCTGATCTGGAAAGACCCCACATATAGCATAGCAGCTAAGCCTGTGCACATTGTGACTACCGAGCCTGTGAGCCCTGCAACCGTGCCACAACCAAGACCCAACACAGTAAAATAAAATGCATAACTAAATAAAAGACCTGGGATTTGAACCTAGAAAGGATGACTCCAAAGCCTAGTCTCTTAACCACTCTGCTAAACATCTCAACCAGCTAGGAGCTTTTTAAAAATGCCAGTGTCCAGCCCTTACCCTTAGAGGTTCTGATGTATTTGGTGTGAGATAGGTGTTGATATTTTTAAAGCGCCTAAAGTGTTTTAAATCTGAAGTGCAGCAAAGTTGAAACTGTGTGACTCAGTTACTTCATCTCCCTGGCCCTCGGCTTCTTCATCTCAATATGGGGCAAGGGAACTGCGAAGGGTAACTTGAGAGGTCACAATAAGTGAAGAGTCGTACTGGTCTTTGATGGGTTACTTCCAAGGACACTAACATCAGTTGATGTCAGAGACAGTATTTGCTGGTGTTTTTCTTGCCCAAATTATCAATAACATCCCACTCATATATATGTGAGCATGGCCTTTGGCTCTCAAAATCTGCACATGTGTGATTCTAAATTCTACCGAGTGTCAAGGGAGATGGAATTCTTTCCCTCATTGCTGAATGGATTATTCTAACTTCAGTCATGTCCGTCTCTCTGCAATGCTATGGACTGTAGCCCTCCAGGTTCCTCTGTCCATGGGATTCTCCAGGAGAGAATACTGGAGTGGGTTGCCGTGCCCTCCTCTAGGGGATCTTCCAGAACCAGGGATCGAACCCAAGTCCCCTGTCTCCTGCATTGGCAGGTGGGTTCTTTACCTCTAGCACAACCTGGGAAGTCCAAGCTGTGAAGGAGACCCAGACAAGTCTCCAGACTGATCTTCTCCTAGAACAGGGTCTCCGTGACTGAGGAAGTGCACCTTCAGTCTGAGCCTAGAATTTCTCATTTACAAAATGGGATTTTAAAAAAGTTCAAAGGGCTCTTCTAGAGAGTGAATAAAACGTCAAATATCGTATGCATATCATAGAACATAGAGGTACTTCACATATAATAAATACTTATAAATAGAATATGCATACATGATGAAATAAATGTAATTTTCTTCATTGGGCTGATTAAAGAAGAAGCTATGCTAATTTATGTAAAGCATGATGAAAGTTAATGTAAATAATAATTACAGATGCCTAGGAGAAGGAAACGGCAACCCAATCCAGTGTTCTTGCCTGGAGAATCCCAGGGATGGGGGAGCCTGGTGGGCTTCCGTCTATGAGGTCACACAGAGTCGGACACGACTGAAGTGACTTAGCAGCAGCAGCAGCAAGATGATCAAACCAGTCAATCCTAAAGGAAATCAATCCTGAATATTCACTGAAGGACAAATACTGAAGCTGAAGCTCCAGTACTTTGGCCACCTGATGAAAAGAGCTGACTCATTAAAAAAGACCCCGACGCTGGGAAAGATCAAAGGCAGGAGGAGAAGGGGACGACAGAGGACAAGATGGTTGGATGGCATCACCAACTCAATGGACATGAATTGAGCAAGCTCTGGGAGATGGTGAAGGGTAGGGAAGCCAGGTGTGCTGCAGTCCATGGGGTCACAAAGAGGCAGACATGACTGAGCGATTGAACAACAAAAAGTATGATGATGTCTTCTAATTATGTGTTTATTGCATTTTAAAATTTTGGTATATTTCTATTATTGCAAGAAATTAAGCTAACACATAAAAAGCATGTAAAAACCACAAGTGTAATCCCATATGTGTTCCCACCACTGGGTATGCACATGCCAGAAAGGAGAAGACATCTCCCTAGGAGGATCTTTTATTTGCAAATCAGGGGAAGAATGTGAAGACTCCTACAGTCCACTGGGGGAGTTTCAGAGCTAAATCCCTCGACATCTGAAATGGAATGTAAATCTGTGGGCTACAGGGAAGGCAGGGGACCAAGACAGAATTGCTGTGAGGGGCCCTTGAGAGGTGGACAGACAGAGGATAACTGGCTTGTCCTCATTTTTGTCTTTCTAGTGAATCCTTAGTAAAATATTCATTTTCTTCCTTAAGCTCTTGTGGACTTAAATCTATTTCTTGACTTTCTTAAGCAAAAGTGCTGAGTTCTATTTCAAGTTGCTTTTTGGACAGGAAAAAAAAAAGACTATTCATGGGTTTCTACCCTCAAAAACTAAAACTTCTGAATTGTTCACCATCACACCGCTGATGGTGAGAGAACTAAGGTGCCCATCCCTGAGGAACAGGCACGATTCAGGAAAGATGCCCATCTGGATACTGTTTAGCAGGAAGAAGCAACAGATGAGGCTGTTTACTTGCAACAACTAAAGAACATAAAAACATAATGAGACCAAATTAGCACCGTGCCAGTCAAGTAAATGTAAAGCATTCACACAATAAGAGCACTGAATTTTATGAGGATATACAAAACTCAGAGATTCATATTCAACATGTTAGAATGGCAGGATTGGGCAGTGCAGTAAAATTAGAATGAAAAGTTATGGATGGATGGACGGATGAATTTAGAAAAACAAACAGATAAGAACGAGAGGTCTTGAATGAGCCAGTGATCATGGAATTGCAGAAAACAATTAACACAGCTCTCCATAATAAAACACTTCACCTTTCAAAACATTCCTGGAACAACCCAGAAATTAGTAGCAGCAGCAAAATCAACACTTTCCATTCTCCTTTGTTCAGGAAGTTTGTAAAATTAATGCAAAGAGGTAGACCATTCCTAAGGAATTTGAGAGTTTTGCTGATTTTATAAGTTAAAGTACTGTTTCAAAGCCAGGCTGAAAAGGCTGCTTAATGTATAATTCCAACTATATAAAATTCTGGAAAAGGCAAAGCTATGGCGACAATAAAAAGATCGTGTCTGCCAGGGCTTGGGGATAAGGGAGAGAGAGATGAGCAAGTGGAATATAAGGGGTTTTGATAGAGTAACAGAAGATATACGTCACGATACATTTGTCAAAACCCATAAAAATGTACGTCAAAGAGTGAATCCTCATGTGAACCATGTACTTAAGTTAATTGTAATATATTGTGAATCAGTTGGAACAAATGCACCACACTGAACAAAATGAAAGCAAACACACCAAAATATTTTCGTATAAGACATAATGCATAAGAGTACAAGAAACAGAGAGAGCTACCTTAAATTGAGGATACAACGGCAATCATACTAGAAGAAGTTGATGCCATGTGCCTCCAGGCAGAACAGAACAAGTCTCTGAACAGAACATGTTTTCTCTGTAGAAAAATGGGGTAAATAGGTGTACTGCTGTAACCTCTGGAATTGGTTATGCAAATACTCTTGTAGAGAAACACGTGTCTACTCTCTTTTGCATACAGGAGAATACTTCTAGCAACTACGGGAGTCTGGGCCTTATTGATTTATTTAATGATTAAATGTTTTCTATGAGTTTTCAAAACTAGAAGGAACACATTGTAAAGACAGAGGCGGCAGCAACATAGTTCTTGTATTAAAAACTGCATCTCTTTAACTTTCCATGCATAGATCTCTTCTCCATAATGGAAATTAAAAAGCTAATTCATAAGGAATCATTTGAAAGCAGTGTGAAAAAAAAATGTGTGTGTGTTTGTGCGCGTGAGTGTATGTTGAAGGGGTCAAGGTAGAGGTAGAAATGGATCCTCCCATTAAGAAGAATTTGATATGAACTAACTTGACAGCTGGTAAAGGAAGTAGGTATAGAACAATGACCTAAAGAATTATCCTGAAACCTTACCCAAAGCCACTAATGTCACCAGGGACTATCGTAAAACGTACTCACATTGCAATCCTTTCCTCAAGCTCTTTGACAGAGCAGAGTATGTGAGGGGTTATGTGATGATACTGGATAAATGGGCAAACAGATAGAACCAGGTTTTAACAAAACTGTGATCTCTAAGTTTAGTGCAGGACAAGTGGCTCTTGAACTAACTGGTTTTAGAGAGAAAACTTAGTGCAAAAGGGTAGTACTGGAGTCAAAATGACCTGGGCTGTAATAGCAACTGTCACTTACTATTGGTCCTTATGTGACCTTGGGCCAGCTAGTAAGCCTGTTGCAGTCCAAATTTCCTCACTAGTAAAATAGTAGTGCGATATTTACTTCTCATAGTTTTATAAGGGCCCCAAACAATAAATGTATATCTCTCAATGCCTGAAACAGACAGTACTTCACATAGGGGGCTATTATAATTGCAGTCCAAGTTTAAGAAAAGTGCCAATCTCCCATCAGCAGTGGTATAAATGGGTTTAGGTAGAAGAGCTGGACTTCCCTGGTGGCTCAGGGGTAAAGGATCCACCTGCCAATGCAGAAGGCATGGGTTTGACTCCTGAGTCGGTAAGAACCCCTGGGAAGGATATGGCAATCCACTCCTGTACTCTGGCCTGGGAAATCCCATGGACAGAGGAGCCTGGCATGTTGCAGTCCATGGGGTCAAAAAAGAGCTGGACACAACTTAGCAACTAAACAATGACAAGGTGGAGGGAATTCCTTCAAAGTCCTCAAGAGGGAGAAGGATATCTCACATTAATGCTCTCCTATCCTCTTCTCAAACACACAGGGTAGCTTCTATGGTCCTTATCACCAGTAGTCTCCATTACCCTAACCATCACAACAGCAATAGCAGAAGTGCCTCGCATCTGTTTAGTGCTTTCATAAATGTCATCTCAGGCTCTCTGCATGGCTCTGAGTGGCTGATATTGCTGCAGTTCGTGATTCAAGTCTTCCTGGCCTTCATGTCCTTCCTTGTCTTGCTATGTGATATGAAATGCATTTCCCTGTGGAACAAAGGCTGAAATTCTACCGTTAGTCCCAATGACGACTGTTCTAGGGCCTCTGCATGTGAAAGTTGACCTGGGAAGCAAACCACCATCTTGTTTGTGTTGAGGTGGAATGTGTCATAAATTCCAACAACATGGTTTGCAAGGGGACTTCAGAGCAGAGTCTGCAGGTGAAAGTCTCCATCTTTGGAATAATTACTTCGCTACCAACAAGGGCTGCATAACCAACAGGAATCCCCAATCTTTCTTATCTTAGTAGGCTGCTAGCTGGCCAGGAGGCAAGGGATTGGGTCTGTAGCTTCTCTCCTTTTCTCCATTATTTGGAAATGAAGTTTGGGATTTTCCTCACTCACTCTCCAGCGTTTTGCAAATGCTGTTTACCTAGACTTCATGGCTATGTGCTTTTCTAGGTGAATGCAAAGAGGTCACTCAGTAGGGTGCAGGAGAGTTGTTTTCATAGACTCTGATAGAGTCTGCTAATGTATTTCTAGGACCACAGCTGTGGAGGCATCTGAAACAAGACAAAGGAGCCATCCAGTCAGAAAGAAAGGTTGTGATGTGATCTCTATCCAACACCTCTTTCTGAGCTGCCGATTTTTCTATTTCCAAGGACTCCTAGAGTCCTTATTTCCTTACTCCAATACCTCTGGATACCTTGATCTCTGCAACCAATAAGAAATTAAGAAAGAATGACACCATTTTTGTCTTTTACATGTCAAGTTCTAACAGTATCCCATTTTATCCTCACAACAACATAGTGAGAGAGCTATTATTATTAAAATTATTTTTCTAACTATACAGAAAAAAACACTTAAAACCAGAGAGCCTCATGAACTTATCCAAGGTCATCCAACTGGCAAATGGCAGATTCAGAAATCTGAATCCAGATTTATCAGACTCCAAAGCTTGTATATCTTACCAATTAGCTACAGTTAATCAGTGCTTTATCATTCTTAAAGTACATCACTGTGAAAGTGTTGGATTATTATTTGACCTCTCAAGTGCTGGGAGATAGACAGGACTGACACTGCTAACCAAACTCAGCAGGAGAAGACATACAGATTTAGGTGGGTGAATGGCTTAGCCTTGGACCCCAGGCAGTGGCTAGCTGTGAAAGGAATCTGGAGTCAGACAGACCTAGATTCCTCTGACTTTCTGTGTAGCTATGGGAAAGTCATTCATGTCGTCAGGGTTATCACCTATAAAATGAAACTAATACCACTGGTAATACCACCTGCAGAGGAGGTTTGCTATGAAATGGACTATATGGGGGCAAACTAACCACATGTTTAAAAGTGGGCACTGTTGAGCCCTTGTTGTTTTTGTTGTTTAGTCACTCAGTTGTGTCCAACTCTGTGATCCTTGGACTATAAGCTGCGGGGCTCCTCGGCCCATGGGATTTTTCAGGCAAGAACACTGGAGGGGGTTGTCATTTCCTTCTCGACTGCCTGTTTTTGATAATTCTGTGACTTGGAGAAAGTTATTACCCTTCAGTTCAGTTCAGTTCAGTCACTCAGTCGTGTCCGACTCTTTGCGACCCCATGAATCGCAGCACGCCAGGCCTCCCTGTCCATCACCATCTCCCGGAATTTATCCAAACTCATGTCCATCGAGTTGGTGATGACACCCAACCATCTCTTCCTCTGTCGTCCCCTTCTCCTCCTGCCCCCAATCCCTCCCAGAATCAGGGTCTTTTCAGTGAGTCAGCTCTTCGCATCAGGTGGCCAAAGTATTGGAGTTTCAGCTTTAGCATCAGTCCTTCCAATGAACACCCAGGACTGATCTCCTTTAGGATGGACCGGTTGATCTCCTTGCAGTCCAAGGGACTCTCAAGAGTCTTCTCTAAAACCACAGTTCAAAAGCATCAATTCTTCAGCACTCAGCTTTCTTCATAGTCCAATTCTAACATCCATACATGACTACTGGAAAAACCACAGCTTTGACTAGACGGACCTTTGTTGGCAAAGTAATGTCTCTGCTTTTTAAGATGCTGTTTAAGTTGGTCATAAGTTTCCTTCCAGGGAGTAAGCATCTTTTAATTTCATGGCTGCAGTCACCATCTGCAGGGATTTTGGAGCTCAAAAAAATAAAGTCTGCCACTGTTTCCCCCTTCTAATTGCCATGAAGTAATGGGACTGGATGCCATGATCTTAGTTTTCTGAATGTTGAGCTTTAGCCAACTTTTTCACTCTCCCCTTTGAATTTCATCAAGAGGCTCTTTAGTTCTTCTTCACTTTCTGCCATAAGGGGCTGTCATCTGTATATCTGATGTTACTGATATTTCCCTAAGTATCTGTAAAAAGAATATACTAGTAGTACTTAATCTGGGAAGTCCCTTGAAGGCGTAAATGATGCGACTTATGTAAAATTATTAGCAGAGAGCAAGCACTCCATAAATGTTAGCTGTTATTATCTTTATTTATAAAGTAGTTCATGGCATGCCTAACATGTGAGAGACAATCAGTACATGTGAACTGTCGCCCCCACCACGTGTTCCTGGCTCCGGGAAGCAGAACTTATCCTCCCAGCTCGCTGGAGGACTCCTGCCCTCCTGACTTTCTCCTGCTTGAACACAGGCCTTTGGGGGCTCAGGCAAATGAAGACAAGAGAGGCCATTTTCAAATTTAATAAACACACAGCCACTCACGGGGGTGTCTCACATCCCCACTGGCGGTTCATAGACAGTCTTTTCTCAATTACTTGCAGCTAATTTTAACAGGAGGCTTACCTTGCTCACTTTGCTTTTTATATTCACCATTGGCCCCTCCTGAGTCCCAGCAGGGTTTGCTCAGAGAGTCTAAACCCATTTTAATATCCTGAGCAAAACATAATTAGAAAACGAGATCATCAGCCACAAGAAAAGTGCGGTGCTGTCCAAAGCTATAGATAGAGCGAGTGGAATGTGGGATTTATGCTTTTTTTGACATTTTCACTTGCTTTGGATTCCTCACTTCATTACTTCCTTTTATCAGAAAAATAGGAAATCAAAGCATTTAGGCCTCTATCTAGTTTCCACCCAGAGGCTGGCAGAGTAGGGCTGGTGACCCAGACCAGCTGATGGCCTGTTTCTCTGAGTCAAGCTTCCAGAGAACATAGCCATGCCTGTCATTTGTATTTGCCTTTGGCTGCTTTTGAGCTAAAGTGGCAGAGTAGCAGCAACAGAGACTAGATGGCCCACAAAGCCTAAAACACTGACTATCTGGCCCTTTACAGAAAAAGTTTGCTGGCCTTCATCCACTGTATATCCATAAGAGAGACAGCTTCTGGAGGAGCCGAAGACGTCCTCTTCCAACCGGCGCTGATAACCAGAACCTGCCTCCAAGTCCAGTGGGTGACTGGGGCCACACAAGAACCGATGCTTGAGCTGCGGAAATGGGTTGGCAGAGGAGGAAACCCCAGGGAGGGCCAGGCCCTGCTCACCGCTCCTAAGGAAGGAAGGCCTGGGGAAGACCTGCCGAGTCCTGTGCAGTCTGGAGGCCTCCTCAGAGCCAGTCTGATCCTCCTGGGGCAAAGCTGTCTATGGTGCCCAGGGTTCTGTAACTCACAGCCTGGCAGGCCTGAGTTTAAGAGTGTACGTGGAGATTCACTTTACATCAACTGTAGCCAACAATGCCATGCTTAAAACGTCCTGAGATATCTGCACTTAATGCAGATTCCTGGCTATACCCAACTGAATAACTTGGGGTGAGGTCTAGGAAGCACTGATGTACTTTTTTTCTTTTTTTTTTTAACAAATATTACTAGTGTCATAGTTGTTGCCGCTTGTTTTTATTGTTGTTTATGTCAGTGGCCCAGGTAAAACACTTTAAAGAACAGTGTCTTGATAGTGTGGTCTTAATCATTTTGGCATAACAAACTACATAAGTGTCTCACAGAAGCTATGGAAACTTCAATCAAAAGAAACAACAGAATGTATGTGTATAGACAGACCCAATGCTTCCCTCGACTTTAGAGAGTTCTGGACTCCCCAAGGCCATCATTCAGAACCCCAGGTTACAAACCGTCCTAAAGAAATGGCTGTGAGAGAGAGCGTGGGGATGTATGATGGAAGACTGGGGGACTTGCTCCCAACAGCAGTGGCCCCCTTTTCCCCTTCCTGTGGGCTTGCATGGAGAACAGTTTCTCCTCTATGATGTGGCTGTAGGATGCTCATCCAGATGAAGTCACCGTGTCGTGAAGATCACATGAGGGTCTATGGATGAAAGCAAATTGCAAGACTCTGAAGTGCCATGCACACATGAGGGATCGTGATGACGCAATGTTGGCCATCAGGGGCTGGCTTCCAGATGCACACCGTCCTCAGCTCTGTGATGGCAGCCCTCTCCTCCCATGTCCTTCAAGTCCCATCTTGACAAGACAGGCTGCCTGCCCAGCTGTTCTCAGTGCCATGGTGACCTGAAGAATTTCACCTTGTAAAATAACTGACCACTGGCTATTTCTGCCCTGAGCTCTGCCAGCCCTCCCACACTTACTGTGCCCCAAATCCATCATGAAACCAGGTCCTCTCCCTCCTTATTCCTGGTTTTTGCTGTGGTTGGATGATATTTTACAATATTAATATGTGCCCCTTCCCCTTTGTATGTTTTTCTCTCCCCACTTCCACCCCTACCACCTACTCATACTCAGTTCTTTCAAGAGAAAGAAAAGCAGGAATGGGGTTATCTGTTATGGGAGAGGAAGCTCTTCTACATGGGAAGACCAAGGAAAGCTCCCCCGAGGGGCATCACTGAAGACTAAATACAGAGAAAGAGAAGGAATGAGTCCTGAACATTAGCAGAGTGTCGTGCTCCGCACGCCACAAAGGAGAAAACAAGTGCCGAGATTGAGTGGGGAGCCTGCCTCACGTGTTTAAGGACTAGGAGGAAGCAGCAATGGCCGGAGGAAGTGGGGAAGGAGAGCAGGGTGAGTGGCGTGCTCAGGGGGACCAGGGTCCTGAGGCTTCTATTCTGAGTGATTCAAGAACTGGAACTTAAACTACAAAAGATCTGAATTGTGTTAAACATCAGAATCACCTTTCAGAAGACTCCCTCTTGCTGTGTCAGGTCTCAGGCAGAAGCCAAGCAGCCAATTAGGAGGTTTGTTCGCAGCCTCAGCAGGAGACAGCCATGGGGCTCAGACTCGGGGCTGCGGTGCAGGGGTGAGGGCAGTAGAGCTGATCACGTTTGAAATGAGGGTTAGATCGGGATATGAAAGAAAGAAGACCAGGATGACTACACGATGCAGAATCTGACAAATCTGAGACAATTTTTACTCAAGATAAAGTCAACTTGGCTGCGGAAGTGGGGCTGGATCAGACATTTGGTGTTCACTGGAGATGCGTGTAGTAACCATCCACACAGGGACAAAGAGTGGACAGCTCAGCACATCAGCCTGGAGTTCAGGGGAAATGGACATGCCAATGTCAAGAGTGTGTCCCACAGGGTTCAGAGGGCATTTGATTGTCTGTGGTTGGATGAGCGTCCTAAGGGAGAGGGGATGGATGGAGAGGGGAATATTGGAGAACCCCAGTGTATAAAAGTGGGGCAGAAGCACAGAATTCACACAGGAGACTGGGAAGAGGGACTTGTGAGGTCCTGAGACAATCAAAACAGAGTGAAGTCATATGCACAACGGATTCGCTTTTCTGTACAGCTGACACTAACACAACCTCGTGCTATGTTCACTAACATAAACCAACTATGGCCCAATGAAAATTAAAAATTAAATTCAACAAAAAATAATTCTGTTTGCTAAAAACATTAAAAGCTGAGTGAAGTCCTAAAAGTAAAAGGAATGGTTCAAGACGGAAGAGATAATTCAACAGCATCAAGCGCTATCTGTAGTTCAAGTGAGAACTGAGACCCGCCCGTGGATGTCAGCAGTGTGCTATGCTCAGCTCTGTGGATCTGCAATGTTCCCTGGGGGAATTAGGAATTATTTGTCCTCAGGAGTTACAGGGACATTTAGACTGAGACGAAGAGTTGTTCCAAAGCGAAGCTAACCTGATGGATTCCCATCTGCTGAGCAGGGTGCCTGCCCTTTTCTCAGGTCCAAAGAAGTGATTTTTCATCAGAGGAGAAACCTGTCACCCCTTTGAGATGCCAAGCCATAAATCTTCTTTCCACCAACTTGTTAATAGTTTTTGTTGCCACCTTTCCTGATAATCCAGAGTAATTGTTATGAAATATGGGCTTGTTCTATCCCTGCCAGCTTGGCGCCTCCATCCTCTGCAGGTCCTGGGAGAGCAGAGGCTCTGTGTTTGTCACTGGGTGTTTGTGTGTTAGAAGCACAGCAGATGCTGTTACCCAGAACGTGACATCCTACTGAAACTGGAGGCACCACACATCAGCCCTGAAATCTGAGAGCCAATGGCCCCTCCTGCCTAAAATACATCAGCAAGTGGCCTCTGCATTGTTTAATGCATTCTGTTTCTTGTGGAGGCAGAAGGAAATTGAATCCTGTTTAACCAGGGGAACAAAAACATTCTTTCATATGTGCTTTTACTTATTCCATAGAATTGTATTGAGCATCTGATATTGTCTGTAGGATACCAGGTTAAGTTTGATAGAAATGAGCAATCTAACATATACATCTTATGAAAGTCAGAATTAGTAGGAATTAGCTGAAAGAATATTTCCTCTGGGAAGAGACTGGATTGGGAGATATGGTGCAGGGATTCAGTAAGTGCAGCTCTAAGTGTCCTCTTTTCCTTCTGAAGAATGCACTCAGATCAGTGACCATAGGATTTTGCCTGTCCATAATGAGCTCCCGCCAAATCTTAAAAATCCTTTCAAAAGACTTAGCCAGCCTCTTAAACCCCAAGCATGGAAACTTCAACAAGAGTCCCATAGAGGAGGAAAAAACTGCCTTTTCAAGTCTCTTCATGGTTCAATGTCTTGCCAATTTGCTACACTGCCCCCCCATTCTATAATGGTGAGGTGACATCAAATATCCCCTGTAGCTTTGCAATAATAGTTAGTCAGTGAACATACACAGCTGGATATCTCCAAGGTGTAAGTAGGATCCACTGTGGCCTGCTGCTGCTGCTGTTTAGTTGTTAAATCATGTTCAACTATTTGCGACCTCTTGGACTAGCCCACCAGGCTTCTCTGTTCATGGGATTTCCCAGGCAAGAATAATGGAGTGGGTTTTCCATCTTCTATGGTTGCCATACACTGGGCTAAGTCTTGGGGATATAAAATTGAAGACAAATTCTTTCCCTTAAGAAACGCAAATGGAAAAGAGTTTGTAAATGTCAAGTGACTTTAAGGAAAGAAGCATCTTTTGGCAGATCCAGCCCTAGTCTTGGCTCATGAACCCTCTGGCTAACCATGTGTCTCAGTCTTGACTGTGGTCATCCAATAACTGAAAATTGTCAAGTTAAGATCTGATAGGGTTGTTTTAGCAATTGCTCGAGCAATGGATTCTGCATTATAGTTAAAGCCTAACAATTTAATTCCAACTTCCATAATTTAATATAGAAAGTACATCAAGTCAAGTGACCCAGCACTAAATTAGTTTAGGATTTCTAAGTAAGTGCAAATGCCTGAAATAAACAACTGGAAAATATCATGCTCTTCCTCTGTGCCAGGCATTGTGCTAAAAGCTTTATATGGATTCTCTTATTGAATTCACAAACCTCTAAATAAGTACTATTATTATCTCCCATTTCACAGATGAAGAAAGTGTTCTGATCCAGGACTCAAGCCCATAATATCTGACACTAGTGTCCATCCCTGAGCCTTATGATAAAACATTTCCTCACACAAGGTTGATTCAGACTGCTTACATCCATACTTGATGAACGTTAACACATAATGAATGGTTGTATACACTGGTGTAACTTACTCAGCAGAATGGTTAGAGTCAGGGATGGCAGGACACAAGGACAAGATCAGCAAAGATGTGTAAGGATAACTGACAGATCTTACTTTGGTCAATTCCTTTGCATTCTTTTATACACAAAAATGCTGAACAGACTCTGAGGCCGGAATCTCTTTCTTTATCCCCGTGATGAACAAAGACAAGGACATTAAAAATTTAGAGAATAACAGAAGTAAGATATAAAGTCAGATTAATAGCCCCACATCTCAGTTGACTAAACTTGGTTGATGCTGGCAGCTTTCTCACCTTTATAGGTGATACTTTCTCCATCTGACCACCAATTTCATCCTTTTCTACTTTTATCATTTTTTTCTCATTCTTCAAGATTGAGCTTAATTAAGATCACTTCCTCTAAAAAGCTGTCCTGAATTCCCAGACTTAGACAAATGGTTCTCATCTATTTCCCGTACCATTATAGAATTAAAGCTGGCTCATGCTATGCTCCATTCCATACTAGGCTATAAAACCTTTTAAAACAAAGACTGTAATTTACTCCTCTTTGTATACTCAACATATACAGAGTGGTAAACATATAGTCAGTTCAGTTCAGTTCAGTCGCTCAGTCCTGTCCGACTCTTTGCGACCCCATGAATCACAGCACACCAGGCCTCCCTGTCCATCACCAACTCCCGGAGTTCACTCAAACTCACCTCTATCGAGTTGGTGATGCCATTCAGCCATCTCATTCTCTGTCCCCTTCTCCTCCTGCCCCCAATCCCTCCCAGCACCAGAGTCTTTTCCAGTGAGTCAACTCGTCGCATGAGGTGGCCAAAGTATTGGAGCTTCACCTTTAGCATCAGTCCTTCCAATGAACACCCAGGACTGATCTTCTTTCGAATGGACTGGTTGGATCTCCTTGCAGTCCAAGGGACTCTCAAGAGTCTTCTCCAGCACCACAGTTCAAAAGCATCAATTCTTCGGCGCTCAGCTTTCTTCACAGTCCAACTCTCATATCCATACATGACCACGGGAAAAACCATAGCCTTGACTAGATGGACCTTTGTTGGCAAAGTAATGTCTCTGCTTTTGAATATGCTATCTAGGTTGGTCATAACTTTCCTTGCAAAGAGTAAGCGTCTTTTAATTTCATGACTACAATCAGCATCCGCAGTGATTTTGGAGCCCAAAAAAATAAAGTCTGACACTGTTTCCACTGTTTCCCCGTCTATTTCCCATGAAGTGATGGGATCAGAAGCCATGATCTTAGTTTTCTGAATGTTGAGCTTCAAGCCAACTTTTTCACTTTCATCAAGAGGCTTTTTAGTTCCTCTTCACTTTCTGCCATAAGGGTGGTGTCATCTGCATATCTGAAGTTATTGATATTTCTCCTGGCAATCTTGATTCCAGCTTGTGCTTCTTCCAGCCCAGCGTTCCTCATGATGTACTCTGCATATAAATTAAATAAGCAGGGTGACAATATACAACCTTGACGTACTCCTTTTCCTATTTGGAACCAGTCTGTTGTTCCATGTCCAGTTCTAACTGTTGCTTCCTGACCTGCATACAGGTTTCTCAAGAGGCAGGTCAGGTGGTCTTGTAGTCCCACCTCTTTCAGAATGTTCCACAGTTTATTGTGATCCATACAGTCAAAGGCTTTGGCATAGTCAATGAAGCAGAAATAGATGTTTTTCTGGAACTCTCTTGCTTTTTCTATGATCCAGCGGATGTTAGCAATTTGATCTCTGGTTCCTCTGCCTTTTCTAAAACCAGCTTGAACATCTGAAAGTTCGCGGTTCACGTATTGCTGAAGCCTGGCTTGGAGAATTTTGAGGATGACTTTACTAGCGTGTGAGTGCAATTGTGCAGTAGTTTGAGCATTTTTGGCATTGCCTTTCTTTGGGACTGAGATGAAGACTGACCTTTTCCAGTCCTGTGGCCACTGCTGAGTTTTCCAAATTTGCTGGCGTATTGAGTGCAGCACTTTCACAGCATCATCTCTCAAAATTTGAAATAGCTCAACTGGAATTCCATCACCTCCACTAGCTTCACTCGTTGTGATGCTTTCTAAGGCGCATTTGACTTCACATTCCAAGATGTCTGGCTCTAGGTCAGTGATCACACCATCGTGATTATCTTGGTCGTGAAGATCTTTTTTGTACAGTCCTTCTGTGTATTCTTGCCACCTCTTCTTAGTATCTTCTGCTTCTGTTAGGTCCACACCATTTCTGTCCTTTATTGAGCCCATCTTTGCATGAAATGTTCCCTTGGTATCTCTCATTTTCTTGAAGAGATCTCTTGTCTTTCCTATTCTGTTGTTTTCCTCTATTTCTTTGCATTGATCGCTGAGGAAGGCTTTCTTATCTCTCCTTGTTATTCTTTGGAACTCTGCATTCAGATGCTTATATCTTTCCTTTTCTCCTTTGCTTTCTGCTTCTCTTGTTTTCACAGCTATTTGTAAGGCCTCCTCGGACAGCCATCATGGTCAACAAAAGAGTCCGAAATGCAGTACTTGGATGCAGTCTCAAAAGCAACAGAATGATCTCTGTTCGTTTCCAAGGCAAGCCATTCAATATTAGAGTAATCCAAGCCTATGCCCCAACCAGTAATGCTGAAGAAGCCGAAGTTGAACGGTTCTATGAAGACCTACAAGACCTTTTAGAACTAACACCCAAAAAAGATGTCCTTTTCATTGTAAGGAACTGGAATGCAAAAGTATGAAGTCAAGAAACACCTGGAGTAACAGGCAAATTTGGCCTTGGAGCACGGAATGAAGCAGGGCAAAGGCTAATAGAATTTTGCCAAGAGAACGCACTGGTCATAGCAAACACCCTCTTCCAACAACACAAGAGAAGACTCTACACATGGACATCACCAGATGGTCAACACCGAAACCAGATTGATTATATTCTTTGCATCCAAAAATGGAGAAGCTCTATACAGTTAGCAAAATCAAGATTAGAAGCTGACTGTGGCTCAGATCATGAACTCCTTATTGCCAAATTCAGACTTATATTGAAGAAAGTAGGGAAAACCACTAGACCATTCAGATATGACCTAAATCAAATCCCTTATGATTATACAGTGGAAGTGAGAAATAGATTTAAGGGACTAGATCTGACAGAATGCCTGATGAACTATGGACAGAGATTTGTGACATTGTACAGGAGACAGGGACCAAGACCATTCCCATGGAAAATAAACGCAAAACATATAATAGATACTTGATAAATGAATGAACAAATACTTTCTCATACAGACCAAGTGAGTTTGGTCTGCTTATAACCAGAGTCTACCTGCTTAAATTTAGTTATCAATCACTTGTTTTCAGTACAGCACATGTC
Organism: Moschus berezovskii; assembly: GCF_049115385.1. Lineage (NCBI taxonomy): Eukaryota > Metazoa > Chordata > Mammalia > Artiodactyla > Moschidae > Moschus > Moschus berezovskii. The sequence goes on from NC_142479.1 coordinate 18,665,360, forward strand.
CACTCTCACAATTGAAAGCAGAACTTATGATCGAATCGAAACTCAGACCTAGAAGCAATAATAGACATAACCTGGTTCGGCCTTCTTTATATCAATAAAGAAATCGAGCCAAGAGTCCTAAAGAGCTTTTCCCAAGGATGCCCAGGTACTCACAGGCAGATCTGGGAATGAAACCTAGAATTTGACTCCTAATCAGATGTCGCTGACATTTCCCCCAATGGAGGGGCTCCTAGCACACTTCCCATGAGCAAGTTCTTCCCAGTGGATTGATTCATCTACATTGAGATGTTCTCAAAGTAACAAAAAGTTACAAACAAAAAGCAAATTAATTTTCCATATGTTTTTAAAACCAAATCGCAGAGTCTCTGGTCCCTGTTAGCACTCAATTACAATTTCTAAAACATGTTTCAAAAATTCAATTATTCCCAGCCATTGTTTATTATTTCTCAAATAATTTGGTGCACAAAAGAAATTTTAAAAGTGCTAGTGCTGTTTTTTTTATCTTTGAATGGACAGTCAAGGACATCTACCATAAGAAAAATCCTCATTTCAGCCAGAACGTTGATTTCAATAAATCTATTCAAAGCAATAAAGTGACTTTTCTTCTTTTTGGTAAAATACACTCACAATTCACAAAGTATTTTGTTGATAGAAATGTTAGCAAGCAATGACAGATGTGCAGCCTAAAACTGCTGAAATGTCATAAGACCCACCAGTCGTTAAAAATTAAAACATTGCTTTAGTGGACACTTAGTCTAGAGTGGTTTACACAGCACCTTGGTGGAGCTGCTGCAGGTTCATAGCAAAGAGCAAGGGCGATGCAGGCAGAAAGATCTGCAGAAGTCCAATTCTATCATCTGTTAACTCTGCGGCCACTGGTGAAAGGTTTAATCCTCTTCATTCCATCCATCAAGTGAAGAAATATGTAATGAGCACCTATATGATGCAGGCTCTATTCTAGGCACTTGGTGAACAGCAGTGAGAAAAAAGAGTTAGGAGAAAACCCTACTCTCATCAAACTTCAGTCAGTTCAGTTCAGTTCAGTCGCTCAGTCGTGTCCGACTCTCCGCGACCCCATGAATTACAGCACGCCAGGCCTCCCTGTCCATCACCAACTCCCGGAGTACACTCAAACTCATGTCCACAGAGGCGGTGATGCCATCCAGCCATCTCATTCTCCGTCGTCCCCTTCTCCTCCCGCCCCCAACCTTTCCCAGCATCAGAGTCTTTTCCAGTGAGTCAACTCGACGCATGAGGTGGCCAAAGTATTGCAGTTTCAGCTTTAGCATCAGTCCCTCCAATGAACATCCAGGATTGATCTCCTTTAGAATGGACTGGTTGGATCTCCTTGCATCAAACTTACATTCTCATAAAGGGGGACTTTGGAAGACAAGTAACACACACACACATGCACAGATAGGAAATCCATAGTTTGTTATTGGTGGTAATACGGTTAGGAAATAGGGAGTTCAGGGAAGACAGCAGTTTTAAACAGGGTGATCAGGGAATGTGTCCCTGAGAAAGTGACATTGGGAAGAGTGAAGAAATGAATCAAGTAGGCACAAGTAGATAGAATGCTCCAGGCATAGAAAATGGCAAATTCAAAGCACATTCAAAGCTGAATGTGGTGTTCTTTAAAGAGTATCAGGAAGACTGTGTGTCTAGGGCACTGGGAGTGATGGAAAGTAATAGGGAGTGAGCCCAAAGAGGTATAAGAAGATGGAATGCAGAGGAATGGACCTTGTAGGTCAATAAGAACATTAGCCTTTTTTTTTCCCAAGTGAGATGAGAAGCTTTTGAAGAGTTTTAAGCAGAGGAGTCGCCGAAGAATTGATGCTTTTGAACTGTGGTGCTGGAGAAGACTCTTGAGAGTCCCTTGGACTGCAAGGAGATCCAACCAGTCCATTCTAAAGGAGGTCAGTCCTGGGTGTTCATTGGAGGGACTGATGCTAAAGCTGAAACTGCAATACTTTGGCCACCTCATGCGACGAGTTGACTCACTGGAAAAGACTCTGATGATGGGAAAGGTTGGGGGCGGGAGGAGACGGGGACCACAGAGAATGAGATGGCTGAATGGCATCACCGACTCTATGGACATGAGTTTGAGTGAACTCCGGGAGTTGGTGATGGACAAGGAGGCCTGGCGTGCTGTGATTCATGGGGTCGCAAAGAGTCGGACACGACTGAGCGACTGAACTGAACTGAACTGAAGCAGAGGAGTGGTATGAGCCGGCTCCAAGTGTTAAAAGGAATTGAACCTGAAAATTGGAAGGCTGGAGTCATCATTAACTGAGATCAAAACAGTGGGAAGTACAAGTTAGTTGAGAAAGCCAGGTATCTGGTTTTGGATATATTGACTTTGAGATACTCATTAGACATGTAAGAGAAGATACTAATTAGATCATTGGCCCTACTTTGTACAGGAGAGGTCCTGACTGTAGATTTAAATCTGCCTTGCCACATTGTTTAAAGCAGTGAGATGGAATGAGATCACCAGAGAAGAGAGATGTCCAGGCTGAGCCCTTAGGCCCCTGAACTGAGACGTGGGTAGTAAAAATAATGCTCAGGAAGTGTTTACTATGAACTACAGACCCTGCTCTGAGCGCTTTAAAAAATGAATTTATTTTCCATGACAACTCCATAAAGTACTATTTTTAACAAGTACTTTAATAAGCAAGTACTATCATTAATAGTACCCTTATTTTGTAGATTAGGAAATTGAAAGAAAGAGTAACTAGTCCAATGTCACGTACTTGCTGAGTTGCATAGCCAGAATTCCAACATGGACTTACATGAGTCTGAGCTTCTAAGTCTGATAATAACCTAAGTCTGAGCTTCGGAGTCTGAGCTTCTAAGCCCCTTCCTAGCAATGTCTGTACAATAGCTGGAAGGGAACTTACATGAAAGACTTGAAAGGGACAACCAGTAAGGGGGAATTGTAGCGTGGGGACCTAAGAACCAACTGAAGAAAGTGTTCCAAGAGGAATAGAGTAACCTCTCCATTAATGGTGGCAGGTCAAAAAAAGATGAGGACCAACATACCAGTGTGGAGGCTGCTGGTGACTGATGACAGCAGTTGGGTAGAGAGACAGCAGTAAAAACTGAATTGACGTGAGTTCAGGAGAGAAGGAGGCTTTAAACAATGAGATTTGACACTTCTCAAGAGAATGTTTGCTATTATAAGAGAGCATATAAACAGACATAACCTGGAGGGGGATATGGGATCAGCTGAAGATGTCTTTTAAATATAGGATGACAAATAGCATAAAGGCATTGAGAATTGTGTGGTACAGGAGAAAAAACTAATGGTGAAGGACAGACACAGGCACACTGCTGCAGTAACCTCCTTGAACAGCAGAGGTAACCTTTGGAAAAACGGACGCAGTAACCAGAGGGGAGCAGTGTCTGCAGGCACGGACACTGGGAGTTGGGTAAATGTGGTGGCAGGACTTTGTGAGCACTCTCTTCTGGCTGTTGAAGCTCCTGTCTCCCATCTCCTCATTCACGATGGGCATTACAATATCTCTTTTCCAAGGCTGTTGTGAGAACTGAATGAGACAACGTAGGAAAAGGTAGTGTCATGCCTCATCCAGTTTATGAGCTCAAATTATAGAGATTCCTTCACCTTCTCCTTCTTGGTTATTACTGGTATTGTTACTGATTGTTGGCATTTATTGAGCATTTATAATGTAGCAGACGGTGCTAAGTACTTGACACACATTCCTCACAGAATGGTCCTTCCATGTTTGTGGGATCTTGTTGAGACTTTCTAGGCTCTTTCAAGGAACCGATCTGGAACTTGGTTAACTGATTGTTTCTTCTCCTCCCCAGTGTTCCCTTAGAGGGTCATCAATCCCATGGATGAAGCTTTTATCAGCAACTGCTCTAATCCAGGTTTTTACCATTTGTTCATTCACCCTGATTCACAGCACTGGCTTATGGCTGGGACCCAAATGCATACTACCCATCTAACAATCTTTGTGGGGTGACATGGAACATGATAGCCTGGGCTGATCCCTTTGCATCCCTGGGTGTATTTGATGTTGGCTTCACTGAAACTACATCAGAAGGGTAAAAATCCCTGCACACAGCAATTGGCATTTGTTCAGGCATTCTTCTTTGTGGGTGGTGAAATGGGAGATGAATCAGTGAAATGGGAGATGAAACCAGCGTCTGAACAGCAATGTTTTCAACTGGGAAAAGCCAAGTTAGGACTAGAATGCCTCAGGGGTCCACTGGGCAGTAACGGTCTGGATTTTCTCATCACTCAGACACGTTCTCTATTACTCTTTAATCCTCTACTGGGGACCCCCTCATCATAATCTATCAATCATTAGAAATCCCAACTCTCCTAAAAGAATCCCTTCAGGGACAGAAGATTGCCATTCTGTTTCCACAAGTCTATTTCAAAAGGAAAGTGTCATTGACCAGTCCCTGTCCTTGAGCGGTTCATGCAGAGTAGGATGAAGAGAGGCCACTGTGTTCCTCAGGAACTCCAGTGCAGAAAGTACCCAGCGCTGTTTTTTCAGTTGTTTCTTTTCAGGGTGCAGACAGCTCCAAGATGATATGTTATCAAGAGCCTTCTGATAGGTTCGAACCTTGGGTTTGACCACAAGACTAGAGCTTGTTCAGACAAAGCAGAATGTCCAAAAGTTACCTTTCCTTCAATGCCAAACTCTCCTCCCCAGTTGGAGGTTAAGCCCCATTAACATAACATGGACTGTATGAAGAAGCTTATTCCCAAACCACACACACAAGATCCTTCTGCCTGCCTTCCTTGTAATGACAAAACTTCTCTGCTTGTGGATATAAAATTAACACACAGAAATCCCTTGCATTCTTATACACTAACAATGAAAAATCAGAAAGAGGAGTTAAGGAAACAATCCCATTCACCATTGCAACAGAAAGAATAAAATACCTAGGAATAAACCTACCTAAAAAGAAAAAAAACCTATACACAGAAAACTATAAGACACTGATTAAATAAATCAAAGATGACACAAACAGGTGGAGAGATATACACTGGATGGGAAGAATCAATATTGTGAAAGTGACTATATTAGCCAACGTAATCTATAGATTCAATGCAATCCTTATCAAACTCCCAATGGTATTCATGGAACTAGAACAAAAAAAATTCACAATTTGTGTGGAAATACAAGACTCCAAATAGCCAAAACAATGTTGAGAAAGAAGAATGGAGCTGGAAAAATCAATTTGCTTGACTTCAAACTATACTACAAAGCTACGTTCATCAAAACAGCATGGTACTGGCACAAAAACAGAAATATAGACCAAGAGAACAAGATAGAAAGCCCAGAGAGAAACCCATGCACCTACGGGCACCTTATCTTTGACAAAGGAGGCAAGAATATACAATGGAGAAAAGACAATCTCTTCTCTAAGTGGTGCTGGGAAAATGGGACAGCTACATGCAAAAGAATGGAATTAGAATGTTTCCTAACAACACACACAAAAATAAACTCAAATGGACTAAAGACTTAAATATAAGACCAGAAACTACAGAACTCTTCGAGGAAAACGTAGGCAGAACACTCCTTGACATACACCACAGCAAGATCTGCTATGACCCACCTCCTAGAGTAAGGACATAAAAAATAATAATAAACAAATGGGACCTAATTAAACTTGAAAGCGTTCGCACAGCAAAGGAAACTACAAACAAGGTGAAAAGACAACCCTCAGAATGGGAGAAAATAATAGTAAATGAAACAACTGACAAACGATTCATCTCCAAAATATGCAAGCAGCTCCTTCAGCTCAATACCAAAAAATCAAACAATGCAATCCAAAAGTGGGCAGAAAACCTAAACAGACATTTCTTCAAAGACATGCAGATGGCTAATAAACATGAAAAGATGCTCAATATCGCTCACTATTAGAGAAATGCAGATCACAACTAACATGAGGCATCACCTCACACCAGTCGGAATGGACATCATCAAAAAAAATCTACAAACAATAAATGCTGGAGAGGGTGTGGAGAATAGGGAACCCTTTTGCACTGTTGGTAGGAATGCAAATTGATACAGCTGCTATGGAGAAAAGCGTGGCGATTCCTTAACCTACTAAGAACAGGGCTACTCTGTGTGTGCTCAGCTGCTTCAGTTGTGTCTTACTCTTTGCGATCCTATGGACTGTAGCCTGGCAGGCTCCTATGTCTATGTTATTTTCCAGGCAAGAATACTGGAGGGAGTTGCCATGCCCTCCTCCAGGGGGTCTTCTTGACCCAGGGATTGAACCCCTGTCTCTTACGTCTCCTTCATTGGCAAGCAGATCTTTTACCGTTAGCACGACTCGGGAGGCCCAAAACTACCCTAAGAACCAACAGTCCCACCATTGCGCACATAGTCTGCTGCTGCTAAGTCGCTTCAGTCGTGTTCGACTCTGTGCAACCCCATAGATGGCAGCCCACCAGGCTCCCCCGTCCCTGGGATTCTCCAGGCAAGAACACTGGAGTGGGTTGCCATTTCCTTCTCCAATGCATGAAAGTGAAAAGTGAAAGTGAAGTTGCTCAGTCATGCCCAACTCTTAGCGACCCCATAGACTGCAGCCTACCAGGCTCCTCCGTCCATGGGATTTTCCAGGCAAGAGTACTGGAGTGGGTTGCCATTGCCTTCTCTGACATAGTCTGAGGAAACCATAATCAAAAAAGACACATGTACCTCAATGTTCACTGCAACACTATTTAAAATAGCTGGGACATGAAAGCAACCTAGATGTCCATTGACAGATGAAAGGATAAAAAGCTGTGGTACATATACACAATGGAATATTACTCAGCCATAAGAAGGAACACATCTGACTCAGTTCTAATAAGGTTCTAGATGAACCTAGGGCCCATTATGCCAAGTGAAGTAAGTCAAAAAGAGAAAGACAAATATCATGTATTACTGGATATATGTGGATTACAGAAAGATGGGACTGACAAACCTAACCTTCAGGGCAGCAGTGGAGATGCAGACGTAGAGAAGAGACTTGAGGACACAGAGGAGAAGGAGAAGGTGGGATGAGTTGGGAGAGGATCATTGAAACATGCATATTGCCATATGCAACATTAAACAGCCAATGGGAACTTTCTGTGTGATGCAGGGAGCTCAAATTCAGTGCTCTGTGACAACCTGGAGGGGTGGGACGAAGTTTCAAGAGGGAGGGGATATACGTATACCTATGGCTGATTCGCGCTGACATATGGCAGAGACCAACACAATATCATGAGGCAGCTATCCTCCAATTAAAATTACATACATTTAAAAGTTTTCCTACTTGAATATTCCTCCCCTGCCCGAATAAAAGAACTATCTTTTCCTTGACAGGGAGCCATGGCTTTGGGAAATGATTCCCCATGACCTCCTTATTTGCTGCAAATGAAAGCTTCACTTTGTGTGATAATTTTCCTTGGTGTTGTCTCTGACTAAAAACTCACCAAGAAGCAAATCCCTTTTGGGTTGGTAATGAAATCAGTGAAAGGCAGTGTCTTGCCCTCGCCAAGCAATTTTTATCAGTGGCTCCCTTTCCCAAATCTGAAAAACGGACATGCTGGCATCTGACAGGCTTGAGACCTGAAAATCAGAGCATACCTAAATCTGTTTCCTCTGAGGAAGCAAGTGATTATGTGGACCTTTGGGATTGTCCTGGTGTTTTATAATACGTACACAAAGTTCTTTATTAAGAAATGAGGAGTTATCGAAGTGAAGAAATACTACTACTGTGCAAGGGATCTTTATTTCTCTTGTGGGTGCCTACCTTGCACTGAACTTGTTAATTTATGTATATCGTCTCACTTCCTGCACATTTCCTACAAGGTAAGTATAGATAACTCGAATGTGAAGCTGAAGAGACTCATAGAGGAAAAGGACTTTGCCCAAATTCACACAGCTGCCAAGTGATGGATCTCGCATTTGTACTTGTCCTTTAGACAGACTTTCTACTTTTAACCACCAAATTATATTACCTTCTGATTGATTTCACCCATATTGAGCACACCCGAGGTTTGCAGGGTCCTTCCGCGACACCAGGCTTTATAATGCCCATATGGCTTCACTTGGAGACATTCTGGAAGCTGTAAGTTCATAAATAATGTCTCTTCCACTTGGTCAGACTCGCAGTGCCAGTGGAAGACAGATGATCCTCTGCTGTACATGGTATCCCTGCAAGCTAACACGTTACTTCGTAGTCTTGGGTTGCCATCCCCTGGAGTGTTTTGATGCGATCAGTTGTCAGTTTCAGGTCTGTTGTTTCTCTCAGCAGAAGCCCAGCCAGTGCAAGATGACAGCCCCAAAGCCCTGCCTGTGTTAGGGGAGCTATCGAAGTCGGATAATGACATAAGCGAGTCGGTGTTCATCTGGGGAACCTCAGACAAAGCAGCCCAGAGAAAAACCATCTCTGTCGATGAAGGTTTGTTTCACTTGCAACAGGAAAAGCAGCAGCAGCAGCATCCGGAGCCGGTGCTCAGGCTGGGGAGAGGGAGAGGGAAGCTGAAGCTGCCACATGTGAGTAGCATTTTGTGCTTGCTCTGCAGCTGGGAAAGGAATGCTGGGGAGGGGGCTTGGCTGTGAGGTGGGCGTGCATGTGTGCGTTGTGGCTCTCTGTATGGCTGAGGGTGGGGAGATGGTTTACACAATTAACAAGTGCCTTGGGGATCTGCTCTCCTCTGCCAAAGGAGGTGCAAGAGTGGGCTCACACGCACTTGCATTTTCTCCGTTGATCATAACACACGTAAGCAGCAGGTGGGGATTGTTTTCTTTTGGTTTTTATTTTTTTCTTCCTCTTCTCCATTCGTGAGAGTGGGTTACACAGCAGAAAGCGCAGCCTGAGAGAAGCTTCCTGAGTGGAAGGACTCCTTTTCTTTCCCAAGTTTCTTTTGTAGGTGTGCAGATCTCCATTCCTTTGCCACTGAGCTGCTCTACTGTAGGGGTGTTTACTCCCTGCCAACCACAAAGCAGCCAGGGTGACTTTTGCATCTCTCTCAGCAGGAGTTGTCTGCAATAAACAGCACCAGATCCGACACAATTTAATCTCTCAGGTGTCCTGTTCAAAGAGTTCAGTGAGCAAAGCCCCAGGATGGGAAATACAGAGTGTACTTCGTGCCTCTGCTCAGCAGGTCTCTCAGGGCTGACAGCATGGATTTGAACTTTAGGAAAGTTTTTTGTTTGCTTGTTTAGCCAAGCTCTGACATTTACTATGAACCCAGGATGAGTGATGCTGAAAAGGGGCAGGAGAGAATACTGTTGCTTTAAAGCCCTCATGCAGCAGGTTGTCGCAGCATCAGGAACTGGCTAATGTCTCTGGGTTACTGTTACTGATGCTAAATAATGTGCTGAGCCAAAATGCACCTGGTCATGATGTATTCTGGTTATGGGAGGACACAGGTGCCTGTGTGCAGGTTGTTTTCTCATCCCTGCTTCCTTCTTTCTCTCTTTAGAAGCTTTGATGTGGCTGTGCCTGTCATGCTGAGTGTACGTATGTTTGAGTATCTGCAGTAAATACATACAAGTTCATCCTCCCTAGGAGGGGGAAAGGGGAAGGAGGGACACCGCATCGCCTACCCTAAACACAGGCTTTGAGCAGCTGTGCATGACGAAGGTAGAAGAGTCAGAGACCCTTCACACTGGGGCTTGGTCGGGAGGAGAGCAGTCAGTGATGCTTGAGTGCAGAACTGAATGCCCCAGTGCTGGAGGGTCAGGGCCCAGCTCCTGAGATGCCATGGTGTGTGTTTGGTGAATGAACCAGGGGATGAGCTTCATGGGGAGTCCTCTCACCCGGGCCATGCTTTCTGACCTTTCCCACACTTTGGTTCCCCAAGGAAAGAGACAAGGTGACTCAAAGCTGGGGATTAGCGGCTTAGGGGGGCTCAAGTGGCCCTCCCAGTGGAGAGGGTCCAATAGATGGGACATCATGCTGTTTGGAACCCTTCCATGGCACAGTGGTATGCCTTGGCATCCAGGTTGGGAGAATCTAGTTTAAGCAGCCAAGGAAAGCCAAGGAAATGAGGCAAGATGAGCACCCTGATGTCTATGCTTTGTTATGATTTATTTTTGCCATCACTGAGGAAACATTAAAACGTGGGGTTTCCTTTAAGATTTTTTTTTTTTTCCTGAACTCAACTTTTTACCACCTCTGGTTCTCCTCTGTGCTTTCAGGCTTGGTCCCAGCATGCATGTTTGACACAATTGTAACTACTGTCTAGATATATTCATTTATGCTGCTTGTTTCCAAGTATTATTCCACAAACACTTCCCCATCTTACAGTGCAGTTTCACACAGATGGTTAATTGCGGCTGGATTAAATGGATTAATCTATTAAGTGGATCTGCCATGATCTGTTTCAGCAATTGTTGACTATTTAAATTGCTTCTAGCTTTCCCATAATTATAATACCACTCTGAATATGTTCTGTGCATAAAGCAGTTTTACCTCTCTTTCTTAAAAAAAAAAAATGGTTGAGAATGAATCCCCAACAGTGATATTAGTGGGGCAAAATATATGAACATTTTAGTGGCTTTTCCTGCCTATTACCAAACTGTTCTCTGAAACATGTTTCCATTGCCCCAAGTCATCTGTAAATATCAATTGATCTAGAGTCTCATGTACACTAGATTCCCACCCCCTCTAAATGAGTAACTATTAAAAAGGTCGCTTTTTTCAGAGTTTGCTTTTTTTTTGAGTTTGCTTTCGAGTCCTATTAAGCCAGGCAGTGCAGGGCTTCCCTAGGCAAAGCCTGCAGCTCCTCAGCTCTGTCAACGACTCCCGTGAGCATCCAGATTCAACAACCTCCCCTTTCTGTCTCTGTGCGGGTGAAGAAGGGGTGGGCAGAAGCTGTCCATCCTGTACCAGGAGTTCCTGAGAAAGACGAACAGCAGTCACAGTTTGGGGGTGGGAGAAGCCAGCTCAGGATTTCCTCTAAGCCCTGGAATTCAAGGCCATCAGGCTCCTGGGCCCTTCCCACCTCCTCCCCAACCCCATCAGAGCCAGGGCAGTGGCAAAACCCTGGATTCTCAGGATGTGAGACGGAGGCCTGACCAAGAAGGGGGAATGGGGCCCTTGGGAAGGTGAGGACTGGCTAAGCTTGTTGGGAAGGAAAGGAGCATGTTTGAAGGTCTCCACTGCTGGGAGTACTTCTCTGGAATGTACGTGCTTTAATGACGGGAGCCAGACAGGGCTGAATGTCAACTCTGATCAAATTAAGAGCAGTCAGAACACTCCTTTCTCAGTGCTTACCTCCCATAAGGACAATTTTACCAACAATTTATTTTTTTCTTTTATGTTTCCCATGTATCTGGTCAATCTGGAGATAATCAGTGCTATTCTGACCTCCTATGTAGCTTCCCATAAATCGCTTCAGTGCTAATCTCTTTTGTTCATTTTGCAATTATTTGTGCAAAGGCCAAGAGTACCCAGTGGGAGCCATGCAGAAACGCAGCATGTATTTGCCCATCCTGACCTATGCAAGAAGAGACTGACGGAGTCTTGGGAGTGAGAATTTCCTGCCCACAGATAAATGGGTTTGATAAGTGTGGGGGTTTTAGAAGTGCTACTAACTCAGTGTGTAAGGGCTTAATACAGGCAGTACTGCGTCACAAAACTGGTGGGCCACTGGCATGTCAGAGTTGAGGAGAGGTGATGGAACAATGGCCTGAGAAGAAAAAGAGGCTTTGCTGCTTCAGATGCTGGACAGGGGGGAGAAATGGTGTGTTCATGGTCTTTATTCTGGGGAGAATAAAGCTTTGGTCTGCTGAGGAGAGGACAAGAAGCTTTTAAATTGTAGCACATGTATTTAAGAGAGACATCAATAAGGACTTCCCATGTGATAACTCTCTTTATCCTTTATTGTGTTATTGGTTGAAGGTCTAACTTTCCTGTGGGTGTATACTCTGGGAGAGCAAGTGTAGTATCTGCTCAATTCCTGCTACAAACACGTTTCTCTAAGGTTTGTCATATATGTGAGGACATGCTTTAAGGGTGCATCTACATCAATGCCTTTAATCCTATGCAATGTTTACTATTTTTAGTCCCATTTTTACAGATTTGAAAACTAAGAGACAAGGAGGGTATAATGGAGGATGTGTGGGGTCAAGGCTCAGAAGGAGGGAGCATTGAAACAGAGAAAGAGTCTCAGGCCACTTGAAAGTATCAAGACCACAACTTGAGCCCAAGAAGTTGAGCTCCAGAGTTTGTGTTCTTAATCCTCAAGTCATTCCCATGGGAATGATTGAAAATCTAAGAGAATGTTAAAACAAGACTGTGCAGCTAAAATGAGGTATAATAATAATAAAAAAGATGATGGAGACTTTTATAACCAAGCCACTATTTAATATACACCAGTCCCTTTTGTCCCAGTTGGTAAAGAATCTGCCTGCAATGCAGGAGACCTAGGTTTGATTCCTGGGTTGGGAAGCTCCCCTGGAGAAGGAAATGACTACACACTCTGTATTCTGGCCTGGAGAATTCCATGGACTATATAGTCCATGGGATTGCAAAGAGTCGTACACAAATGAGCAAATTTCACTCTCAAGCCTATCTAGCTCTGTGTTCTGTGTAGAATAAACTCAGACATTTAGGCTTTCCCGGGTAGTTCCACTGGTAAAGAATCTGTCTGCAATGCAGGAGACCCCAGTTCAATTCCTGGGTTGGGAAGATCCGCTGGAGAAGGGATAGGCTACCCACTCCAGTATTCCTGGGCTTCCCAGGTGGCTCAGCTGGTAAAGAATCCACCTGCGATGTGGGAGACCTGGATTCAATCCCTGGGTTGGGAAGATTCCCTGGAGAAGGGAAAGGCTACCCAACTCCAGTGTTCTGGCCTGGAGACTCCCATGGACTCACAAAGAGCCTGTGCGGCCTCAAAGAGTTGGACGTGCTCGAGTGACTCACTCACTCAATCAGTCCCTTTTACCAGTATTTTGTTTGTGCATTTTGCGTTAATTCTCACAATAGTGGTATAAGATGACCACTATCCTTATCTCTACTTCACCAGTGAAGAAACTCAGGCTCCAAGATATTATATAACTTCCCCAAGGTCACAGAGCCTCACTCTGACATCTGTTATCACTGATGTACCAACTAGTTAGCACTGGATTGGGGCCAGAGCACCCATAACCAAAGGGCTCCTGGGGCAGTGGAGGTGGGCTCCGGGGCCTCCTCTAATCTGTTTGGGTTTAGAATCCTGGGATGGCTTCGAGAACCACCTCCCATGATGCTGCACAAAAAACTTAGGTCTCAGCCCATGGCCGCACTGCCTCAAAGGAAAGTTCCTTTCCTTTTTTTAAACTTTTTTACTTTCTGTTGAGGTATAGCTGATTAACAACATTGTGACTGATGGTTTCAGGTGAACAGCGAAGGGATTCAGCCCTACATACACATGTATCAATTCTGCCCCAAACTCTTCTCCCATCCAGGCTGTCAGAGGCAAGTTTCTAAAGCAAGAAGCCTCTGAAAAAAGTATCTCGATGAAGGAAGTCACTGGTACACTCGTAAGGAAAAGACTAGAATCCCAGGAGGGAATCTGCCTTTATTCAGTGTTCCAGACCAGGGACGCCGGCCCATGGGCTGTCAGGACCTGGGCCACACAGCAGGAAGCGAGTGGCAGGCAAGCCAGTGAAGAAGCTCGTTCTGTGTTTGCAGCCGCTCCCCGCTGCTCACGCTGCCGTCTGAGCTCCCTCCTGACAGAGCAGCAGCAGCATTAGACTCTAGTAAGAGCTGGAACCCTGATGTGAAGGTACATGTGAGGGATCTAGACTGAGATCTCCTGAAAATGTTCTAATGCCTGAAGATCTAAGGTGGAGCTGGCGTGGTGATGCTGCAGATTGTCACTAGCAGAGAGGTTTGACCGCACAGAGACCATCATAAATCAATTGGTTGGACTCACATCAAAACCCTATCAGTGTGTTTAAGCTATCAGTGACAATTAAGCTACATTTGCTGGCAGGCTTTACAGTGGCAAGTGAGTTGATGTACTTCAGTTTTAAAGTGCACAACCAATGGAAAGGTCTCGAACCATCCTGAAACCATCCCCACCCCTCCCAGGTCCGTGGAAGAACTGTTTTCCATGAAACTGGTCCCTGGTGCTGGAAAGGTTGGGAACTGCTGCTCTAGACCTGCATTGCCCACTATGGTGGCCATTAGCCACAGAGCAGCATAGACCACTCGACCCGTGCTGAGTTCAAACTGAACTACGCTGTGTTAAACTACGCATCAGATCTCAGTGGCTCAGTGTTAGTATAGACTATGCCAATAAATTTATATTGATTGCATGTTGAAATGATAATGTTTTGGATATAACGTGTTACATTTATTAAGAATATATTTTATCAATTATATCCTAATAAAATATATTCTTAATATATTATTTTTCTGTATAAAGTATGTTTACATTTTATATAGAAATAAAATATAAATAAAATATATTCTATAGTCTTAAAATTCCTAATAATTTTACCTCTTTTAAAAGGTAAAGACCTTTTTTTAAATTGTGGTAAAATATACACAACATAAAATTGACCATCTTAACCATTTTTCAGGGTAATGTTAAGTATATTCTCACTGTTTTATGACCAATCTCCAGAACGCTTTTGATCCTGCAAAACTGGTGCTCTGTACCCATTCAACAACTTCCCATTCCCCCTTCCTGCGGCCCCTAGCAACCATTCTTCTACTTTCTGTCTCTATGAATTTGATCAGGCTCGATACCTCATACGAGTGGAATCGTACAGTATTTGACCTTTTGTGAATGACGTTTAATTTAGCATAAGGCCCTCAAGGTTCATCCATGTTATTCCATATGTCAGAACGCCCTCCCTTTTTAAGACTGAATAGCGTTCCACTGTATGTATCTACCACATTTTGTTTATTTGTTAATAAACACATATTTTGTTTTCACCTCTTTTCACTTTTCTCAGTGTGGCTTCTACAGCTTTTAAAATCGCATCTGTGCCTTATATTTGCACTTTACGTGACATTTCTATCGGACAATGCTGCTCTGAATTTTTCTCTTTCCTTGATGTCTCCTGCTTCTCACCCCCTTCACTATCCTTCACCAGATGTTAGTTTGGCCTCCCTCTTCCCCCTTCCCTGAGACCTGAGCCAAGAATATTGACTCTGATTAAGTATTTCCTTTTATAAGGATCTTTGAAATGCTGTCACGTTCGGCAAAGTTTTCTGTAATTGAGTGAAACTGTGACATAGCTCAAGATAGCTTTTTCCATAATACATAAGTAGAAAGCTCAATAAATTGGGACTGAAAAGAAAAGCTTTTGAAGTGATTTGATGTTTTAAGTCAACAGCTTTCCTCAGCTCCCAGTCTGAATTTTATTAACCATAAAGCAAAGAATACAAAACCCATAAAGCATAAATTCCCAGCACAGATCGACACCAGCCTCTCACTTCTGAAATACAGGTTTTGTAGAAAGACCTGGGTATCTGGAGCTTCAAGGCACTGGAATGTTGTCAGTGTCTTTTGAATTTCCTATCACTGATAGTATACAATTCAAAAGCCTTGAAAGTGAAAGTCCCTAAGTTGTGTCCAACTCATTGCGATCCCATGGACTATACAGTCCATGGAATTCTTCAGACCAGAATATTGGAGTGGGTGGCTATTCTCGTCTCCAGGGAATCTTTCCAACCCAGGATAAGAACTCAGGATCTCCCACACTGCAGGCAGATTATTTACCAGCTGAACCAAAAGGGAAGCCCAAGAATACTGGAGTGGTTAACCTATTCCTTCTTCAGTGGATCTTCCCAACCCAGGAATTGAACCAGGGTCTCCTGCATTGCAGATGAATTCTTTACCAGTTGCACCACCAGGCAAGCCCTTCAAAGCCTTAAGCCTTTCAACTCTCCAATTTCTTTTCCCACCATTGCCTGCAGGCTCCTCCATCAGGGACTTTAGTCCCCAAATGTGCAGTGCACTCCATGGCCTCCCAGCGTTGACAGTGTTCTTACTTTAGCCTGGGAGACCCCACCCCATGCATGTACATCTGGAGAAATCTTACTCATTCTTCAGGACAAAGTTCAAAGGTCACCATCTCTGTGAAGTGTCCCTTGACCCCAGTGCCCATGAGGGTCCCAGCAAGAAACAGATGACACATCCAATGAGTGGTTAAAGGATGTCACACAATGGAGCTATTACAAAGCTATAGCAAGGTCAAGGGAAGCCAGGAGGGGATGGTGAAAGGGCCCAAGGCTAGTGTCCACTAGAATCAGGAAAGAAAAAAACAGCTCCCAGAACTTGACCAGATTCCTAAGAGGAGCTTCTAGACAGAAGCAGTGGTTTTTCCTGGAACAGAGCTGCCCCTGCCAACCTGCAGTATGACAGAAAAGGAGCTCTCTGCTCCATGCTCAGATGTCCTAACATCAACCGAACTTGTCTAGAAGCCAGAAGGCATGAGTGACCAGAGAAAGCAGCTCACGGACAATGCCTCTGAGAGCACAGGGCGAGTGGAAAGGTGGGAGGGTGTGCCAGAAGGTCCAATAGAAACGAGCTAGCACAAGCCCTTCCACCATCTCCAGAACCCCCCACAGTTCCCTAGCCTCCTAAGTGGAACTGTTTATGCCATAAGATAATGCTGGTCATATTGTATTTGTATTGTCCAATTCACTGTTTTATCTGCACCTATGCAGAAGACAATGAGCTCTTTCAAGGTCAGACTCATTCCTCACAGTCATATATATAATCCCAACACTTAGGAAAGTACAAGGGAGGAAGGAGATACTAAATAAATACGGAGTGAATGAATGTGTTTATCACATGTTCTTCCTTAAGCCCTAATTGATCCAAAATCACTGCAGATGGTGACTGCAGCCATGAAATTAAAAGACGCTTACTCCTTGGAAGGAAAGTGATGACCAACCTGGATAGCATATTAAAATGCAGAGACATTACTTTAACAACCAAGGTCCGTCTAGTCAAGACTATGGTTTTTCCAGTGGTCATATATGGATGTGAGAGTTGGACTATAAAGTAAGCTGAGCACCGAAGAATTGATGCTTTTGAACTGTGGTGTTGGAGAAGACTCTTGAGAGTCCCTTGGACTGCAAGGAGATCAAACCAGTCCATCCTAAAGGAAATCAGTCCTGAGTGTTCACTGGAAGGATGTTGAAGCTGAAACTCCAATACTTTGGCCACCTGATGCGAAGAGCTGATTCATTTGAAAAGACCCTGATGCTGGGAAAGATTTAGGGCAGGAGAAGAAGGGGACAACAGAGGATGAGATGGTTGGATGGCATCACCAACTCGATGGAGGTGAGTTTGAGTGAACTCCGGGAGTTGGTGATGGACAGGGAAGCCTGGCGTGCTGTGGTTCATGGGGTCGCAGAGAGTCAGACACGACTGAGCGACTGAACTGAACTGATAAACTATAGTGATTCTAGGTTAGTGTTAGTTGCTCAGTCGTGTCCAACTCTTTGTAACTCCATGGACAGCAGCCCGCCAGGCTTCTCTGTCCATGGAATTATCCAGGCAAGAATACTGGAATGAATTGCCATTTCCTTCTCCAGATTCTAGGTTGGGAACTTCTTAATTAATTGGATACATAGGATTAATATGAATTAATTCAATATCCTTTGAATCCCAGCTAGGGAGCAAAGATGATTTGAATAAATGATACTCAGTGCCTTATTACGCTGTAATTGGTGCCGTATTTAACAGTGAGGAACTGAAGAACATGAACGTAAACGGTAAGAATCGGCAGTTAAGTCAGATCAACCATGAGAATAAATGCTTGTGTAGGTGCTCAGGAGAAATCTACTATAATAGGGTTTAGGGTTAGACATATATATAAATATATACATTATATTAAAGAGATCATGAATATATATATATATCTCCAGTTAAAGAGGCTGTGAATAAAAGGCACATGCTATTATATATAACATATGTATGATAATAAAATGTGCCTTTAATCGGATTTTCATATAAATTTCAGTTTGGAGAAAGAAACTAGAGGATTTAAAGCTTTGAAACTAAAGCCACTGGGTTGAGAGTTGGGTGCATAGGGAGAAACACCAGCCAGGGGAACGGAAGGCAGCAGCAGGCTACGCGGAGGCTGGCAAGTGGACTGAGGCAAATTCCAGGCTGAGGCTAACAGCCAGGGTCGTTGCTCCAGGGATAAGGGTTTATGAGGCTGACTGGATTCCTAACCAAACCCACAGGTGAAGACCAATCTCTGAGCTGTGTCAGTGTGTTTCGTGTTAGCTCACTGCACTGGATCCATTCTAACCTGAAGTTTGGAGGCTGCACCAGTTTCCTAGGGCTGCCATAGCACACTGCCGCAGACTGGGTGGCAGATGAGAGAGCTGGATTCCCTCCAGTTCTGCAGGCCAGAATAGGGAAGGAAGGTGTCAGCAGGGCCATCCTCTCTCGAAGGTTCTAGGGGAGATTCCTGCTCAGCCTCTTTCAGCCTCTGGTGGCTCTGCACTGTCCTTGGCTTAGTCCCTGCCTCTGCCTTTAATGGCCTTTTCCCCTCTGGGTTTCCTGTGTGTCTGCAAGCCTCAAATCTCCCTCTTCTTTCTCTTTAGTTCAGTTCAGTTCAGTTCAGTCGCTCAGTCGTGTCCGACTCTCCGTGACCCCATGAATCACAGCACGCCAGGCTTCCCTGTCCATCACCAACTCCCGGAGTTCACCCAAACTCATGTCCATCGAGTCGGTGATGCCATCCAGCCATCTCATTCTTCGTCGTCCCCTTCTCTTCCCGCCCCCAATCCCTCCCAGCATCAGAGTCTTTTCCAGTGAGTCAACTCGTTGCATGAGGTGGCCAAAGTATTGGAGTTTCAGCTTTAGCATCAGTCCCTCCAGTGAACACCCAGGACACTCTAAATCCACAATGATCTCATCTAGAGATCCTTAATTATAGCTGCAAAGATCTTGTTCCTAATTAAGGTCACATCACAAATACTGAGGGTTTGGAAATGGATGTCTCTCTTGGAGACTACTTAAACCCACGACAGAGGTTATGCTAGTTCTGCTTAGTCAGCTCCTTTCCAAAGTCAAGCCCTTCTCCCAAATCCATATTGTCTCATCTTGAATCTATGATCTTTTTCTCAACCATTATTTCCATTTTCTGTTTTGCTTATTTTTCAAATGTTCTTTTCCCCATGGAATCCTTTCATTTTATTTTTGACCCTGCCACATGGCATGCAGGACCTTAGTTCCCCAACCAGGGATCAAACCCCATCCCCTGCATTGGAAGCATAGAGGCTTTACCACTGGACCACCAGAGAAGTCTCTCTTTTGCATCTGTAATATTTACACCTCGATCCTTCCCTTCAGGGTACAAATATGGTTAGTTCCTTCCTAACCAGAAACAAACCACCTTCTCTCTGCCTGATTCTACCTTCAGAATTGAAACTCTTTTCCAATACCATCACACCTCACAAAAGCCCCCATCCCCACCACCAGTCCAAGGTAGGACCTCTCTTTTAAGTCTCAGACATTTCTGGGCTTTTATTCTCATTATACAAAGTACCTTTCTAAAGTAACTGGGAAAGTTCAGGTTGCCCAACCTTATAAACTTGGGCTCTCTTTGTTCCTTCTGAGCCATCTAGAATGTCTAATTCTCTTGGCCATCTCTTCCTGCTTGGAGTTTCTCTCATACCTCAAGGTAAGTCAGGGTTTGCTATAAAAAATCCCCCTAGCTATATCCTTCGCGGGTGTTAATGGATTATTTTCCTAAGCTTAACATTTATTGTTTTCCTTTTCTTTGCTGAGTGAGTTGACATTTCTTTTAAAAATCTACTTAAAGAGAAATAACATTTCTGACCACCTGTCAAAGGTGGCTTTGCTACAGAACCAAACTCGGGTCTACTTGCCCTCACTCAGTAAAACCAACATACTAACGTCAGATTGTGGTGAAAGAAAGCGTGGCATTTGTTGCAGGGCACCAAGCAAGGAGAACGGGCAGCTCATGCTCAAAAGATGTGAAAGGCAGTGTGAGGGAGGGGGCTTCAGAGTATGTGATCCAATCCTGCGCAGTTCTCTGATGAGTTGACATAACAGTGAGGTTTCAAGCACATTGACATTCAAATTTCAACTAGTCTAGGGTCCATGTGCTTCTGGTCAGCAGTTTTTATCTTGGATGGGGCTCTGCTCCCTTAAATACAACTTCAGAATGTGTGTCAGGCCTTTATCTATATCTTTCAGAGAACTGGGAGCTTGGTGATTCTGCTGTGTGGTGGATTTATAGTCTAAATTGTTTCCAGTTTCCTGGTCCAACAGTTATTATTTGTGTCTATATCTCCACCTTTCCTAATCATCAACTGTTGAGTCAGCCTTTTGAGACTCAAGGGAGGCCTGGGAGACTAAAGCAAAAGCCTTTTACTTCAAAGGACAGGGACACAGGGCTTGTATACCGGTTCAGTTTCTTATTTTTAAATAAACGGATACTTCAGTTCAGTTCAGTCGCTCAGTCGTGTCCAACTCTTTGCGACCCCATGAATCACAGCACGCCAAGCCTCCCTGTCCATCACCAATTCCCGGAGTTCACTCAAACTCATGTCCATCGAGTCGGTGATGCCATCCAGCCTTCTCATTCTCTGTCATCCCCTTCTCCTCCCGCCCCCAATCCTTCCCAGCATCAGAGTCTTTTCCAGTGAGTCAACTCATCGCATGAGGTGGCCAAAGTATTGGAGTTTCAGCTTTAGCATCAGTCCTTCCAATGAACACCCAGGACTGATCTCCTTTAGAATGAACTGGTTGGATCTCCTTGCAGTCCAAGGGACTCTCAAGAGTCTTCTCCAGCACCACAATTCGAAAGCATCAGTTCTTCTACAACCAAAAAATACCATTACCATTTCCAACGTGGTATTGCATCTGTTCAACAGGTTTGAGTCACCAAGTCTTACCTAGGCATCACCTGGCCTCACGAAGTATTCCAGAACAAGGACACAGCACAGTGCTCTGCAATTTCACTTAGGATACGGATTCAGATTCTGATCACAGTGACTCTCACCACCTGCTTTCTATGGCAGGGCCTCATAGGTTCTGCAGATCAAGGGTCCTGCAATGCACAGTGCTAGAGCTAGCCTAGACTAATTGGTCAGTCTGTGTGTGTGTTACTGTGACCCTTCCCAGTGCTAACAGGAGAAGAGGGATTTGTGAATTCTGTTGTTATTTAGACTCCACCAGCACAGACTCCATGACTGGTGGCTGTTCCCCTATAATCTTGATTTTAGTTGTTTTCTTAGAAAAGCATCCATTTCATCAAGGTATTCCAGGCCATTGGAATGGATCTGTGTACAGTATTCTGCTGTAAAATTGCAACCCCTTCTATAGTGGCGGTCTCATCTTAGTCCTATTACTTGTTTGTGTTTTCTCCATCTTTCTTTTTATTTTTTAATTGATATTTTCAACGAATTTGCTTTGTGTTTTACTGATTAACCTCACTTATCTATCCATTGATTTGGTTTTACTAAACTTTTACTGATGTAAAATATGCATACAAGCAGGTACACAAAGTACAGCTCAGTGGATTGTCACAAAGGAAACACACTCATGTAATCAACACTAAATCAAGAAATAAAACAGTACCAGCAGAGCAGCCCAGAAGCCCCCAGGAGCCTTCCAATCGGCTGCCTCCCGAGGGTGGCATTAGCCTCCCTCTGAACAGCATAAATTTGTTTTGCCTGTTGGCTTTTCTACTTCTTAAACAATCTGCTCATATAAAACATATGTACTTTTTCTGGGTCTGGTTTTATTTATTATTATGGGCGATTTCTCATCTGTAACCGACGTTGAGTGTTATCGGGATTGGATACAATGGGTGTCAGTTACCTGCACAACAGATGTGCGTAAGTGGCAGCTGCTATAAAGAAAAGGAGGTATTCTATGCAGATGAGGGAGGTGGGGACAGGCAGAGGAGGGGAGGGGTGTGTACAGTGGATAGAGATCAGCTGATCTATCCTGACTGGTTCCCAAATATGGTTAGCACCAAGGTAAAAAGACTCACATTTGAAAGTAGGATTTTGATACCTCCTTTCCAACTGTCTGATAACATGGTATCTTCTAGGTTTCATTATTTTTTTAACAGTTCATTATTAAAAATTTCAATCCCATTGAAACACTGAATTTCCAGTGAACACCCATGTACCCACCACCTGTATTCCATAATTAACATTTTACTTTTCATGCTTGATCATATTTTTATGTCTGTCTATTAATTAACCAATCTATTTTTTATGTATTTCAGAGGAAGTTTCAGGCTTTAGTGGTAGTTTTTTTTATTAGATGAAATTCACATTAAATAAATTAGGGATGGGGCTTCTCTGGTGGCTCAGATGGTAAAGAATCTTCCTGCAATTCAGGAGACCCAGGTTCCATCCCTGGGTCGGGAAGATCCCCTAGAGAAGGGAATGACAACCCACTCCAGTATTTTTGCCTGGAGAACTCCATGGACAGAGGAGTCTGGCAGGCTATAGTCCATGGGGTTGTAAAGAGTCAGACACAACTGAGCAGCTAATACACACACCTACACACACACACTTAAAATTAGACACTTTAAACTGAGTATAGTAATTCAATATTACTTAGTACGTTATGTTGTGCATCACATCTATCTAGTTCTAAAACTTTTCTATCAGTCCAGAATAAATCCCCTTACCAACTAAGCAGTCACTCTCTATTCCTTCTTCCTCCCAATTCCTGGTGATCATTAATCTGTTTCTGTGTTTACATATTCCAGATATTTCATGTAAACAGAATCGTATAATATGTGACCTTTTGTGTCCAGCTTTTCTCACTTAGCATAATGTTTTTAAAACCCATCCACAATGTAGCACATATCATTACCTTCATTCCTTCTTACGGTTAAGTGATATCCCATTGTTTGAGTATTCAGAGTTTGCATACCCATTCATCCATTGGTGGACATTTGGGTCACTTTCACCTTTCGGCTATTGTGTATCTGAACATGTATGTACAGAGATCTAGTTAAGTACTTGTGTTCAGTTTTGGGAGAATATACTTAGAAATGGAATTGCTGAGTCATATGATAATTCTCCGCTTAACTTTTTGTGGACATGAGTTTGAGTGTACTCCGGGATTTGGTGATGGACAGGGAGGCCTGGCGTGCTGTGATTCATGGGGTCGTGGAGAGTTGGACACGACTGAGCGACTGAACTGAACTGAACTGAACTTTTTGTGGAACCGCCAAACTATCTTCCTGGTGTGGTAGTAGGTTTTTAAGCCTCAAGAAATCTCTTGTTCAAGATGGGCAGACCTGTCCTAAGAATAGATGGTGTGCCTCCATGGCTAGCTATAAGGCGTGATTTAGGTCATGTTCAGTTGACCTCCTTTCTGGCTAAAATACACCAAGATTTTATGGCGCATGAGAGGAGATGCTGATTAAGCAGGCTATAGTTTCCTCTTGTCTCCTGTAGGATGTGTCAACTTGCCCAGCAGCGGCGGGCAGGGTGTCTAGTCTGCTGGGACACAGACTCCTCAGTTGATGGTTGCTGTTGTTTGATCAGTGAGTATCCACTCTAGGAAACTGCCACATGGAGCCAGACCCCTCTGATTCCACAGGAAGCAGCGCCGGGTCCCGCGTGGCTTCCTGGGTTATGCTAGGAGTTAAGTACAATAGATTTGGGCTGCAGAGAGAGGAATTTGCCAACGAGATGCATGGGAGTGGCAGTCCTGGAATAGACACTGACAGCTGGCGTGAGATTTCCAGGGCTGCCCGCTCTGCAAGCCTGAGAAAACAGGAGACATTCCGATGGTTGCATGATATCATCTGCGTCTTAGCATTTGTTTTTAAACTATGCATTTAATTGCTGTTCCATTGGCTCCTATTTCTTCCTTCCCCATGAAAAATGGAATCTTTGAAATTCCCATGAAAGCACGTTCGGTTGCCATTTCTGTTCCAACTTGAGGACAGGATCATCCCTAATAATGAAAACAAATCTGTTGTTGGCAAATAAGTCCCAAGTGTTGCTTTTGGAGTCAGGAAGGGGAAGCATAAAGTGTCAGAGCAGCCTAGAGACTGCAACAGATTAACAAATTCAGTTTGTAAATGGGCCAATAATCCACTCTTCTGCACTGCATACTCTTAAACACAAACCCGATTCACAAGAATTTGGTCAGGCCAGCAGAGTTGGTGCTGGTGGATCTTGATTTGTCGATCAAGAGCTCCAGATCAAAAGGGATCTGCAGTTTATCCAAGGCCACAGAGCTAGCAGGGAACAGATCCAGAACCCAAATCCTGTGCCATTTTTGGAGTATGAGAAAAAGAGTATGATCATCCAGGGCATTGGGAAAATAAAAGTTTGGAGTCACGAAGTGCCTGACTCGGGCTGTTGGAACTGTGACTCAGTCACTGACCAGTCACTTAACTAGTACTAGCTCACTCAGCCCTGAGCTTCCTTTCTTTGATTTTCAATGAAGCTAATTAACGTGAGGACTTCCCTCGTGGTCACAGGGCTTCCCTGGTGGCTCGGGCAATAAATCTGCCTGCAGTGCAGGAGACCAGGGTTCAATCCCTGGGTCTGGAAGATCCCCTGGAGAAGGGAATGGCAGCCCACTGCAGTATTCTTGCCTGGAGAATCCCATGGACAGAGGAGCCTGGTGGGGCTACAGTCTATGGGGTTGCAAAGAGTCACACATGACTGAGCGACTAACCCTTCACACTTCTTCCCTGGTGGTCCCGTGCTTAAGAATTCCCCAGCAGGGGATGCAGTTCAATCCCTGACCCAGGAAGATTCTACATGCCTGGGAGAAACTAGGCTCACGAGCCACAACTACTAAAGTTCGTGCATCTAGAGCCCATGCTCCTCAACAAGAGAAGCCCTCACACCACAGTGAAGACCCACATGGCCCCCAAATTAACATGAAGATAAGATGAAATAGTGTATATGAAATAATTTACATGCTAGTAATTGCAGATGCTCAAAAATGGCAGCTTTCCTTTCCTGATTAGATCATGCTAGTAGATTCTAGCAAATCTGTGCCCACTTTTGCTCTTTTTCTCCAAAGGCTCCGAAACTGCACATTCCCCTGTCCCTTTCTTCAGACATATTAGCCTTGACATAAGGACAGTGGGGCTGCTTTGAGATGAGGAGGCACTTTGCAGTCACAGGGTAAGAGAATTGATGCTCATTACTTAATTGGAATAAACATTCATCTATATGTACAGCTGTCAGGAAGCAAGACCTGATCAAAGGCCCATTAGTCACAAGGCTGGCTTTGCAAAGGGCCACTTAGCTAAGGCAGTGAATTTAACATGAAAGGGAAGAGGGAACCGGAACACTGAAGCTTGGTACATTGTGCATTAGTAAGTCCTTTGGTCCTAGTTCTAGAGGCTTTCTCTAATAGAGGTTAACCCAGATACTGAAGTCAACTACATCATGCGTCCATGGCAGCTGTGAACAACTGGGAGCGTTTCACCACCTTGTCAAATTTCTGACTTGGGCAAACTTGAGAATAAGACTGAGAGGCAGAAGCATCAAATTTCACAGAAAATGCAGATCCCCGAAGACAGAAAGAAATCTTTCAGACCATTTTAGGGCAGAACAGTTGACTGTCCTATGTCCGCTGCAGAACTGGGAATTCGCCAGACTTTGGTAAAGGTCATTCATTGTGGACCTCTGCACACTTATCTTCTACCATCATTTATTCTTTGATATGGAATTCTCATTCACAGCAACTGTAATATTAATGGTAATATTTATATCATTAGGTTCTAAAACCAGACAGTGTAAGACACAAGTTAATAACCATTTGCTCAACACCCACAGAGCCCCAGGTGCTGCTGCTACAATGGGGAGAGGTATTGCAGAAGTGGATGCAGAGATTAAATGATTTATTTTTCACATTTTGTAAGCACATTTGCATTATACAAGCACTCTGCACATTTGCATAATCTGCTAGTTGAATGGATAAATTGACAATGCATTGTGGAATTGCCTTCATTATGTGGTGAGGGTATAATTGCTGTTATTGCTATAATTGACCTCATTTGCTGAGTGCCCACTGTGGGGGGTACCACGTGGGGACAGCAGAGGGCAGTGGTTAAGAGCGCCGCCTCCAAAGTCACATTGCTACATTTGGATTCTGACTCTGCTGCTTCCTAGCTGGGCAACCTTTAAAAGCGGCTTGATTCCTGTACGCTTCAGTTTCTCAGTCTGTAGAACAGGGATGGTAATGATATCTGCTTTGAGGATTGTTATAAAGACTAAGCAAAGGAACTTTTCTAAAGTGTTCAGAACAGTACCTGGCACAATGCAATAATCATCATAATATAATAACCCCTCTACATACACACACACCCAAGGCAGTGTTCCCTTTCATAAAGAAGGAAGCTAAGTCCTAATGCCTCAGGGGCAGAGGAGCTTTGAAATCCAGGTTGTTCTTGCTCTAAATATCTTCTCCTCTCACAAAGCCAGCAGCATCCTAACACTGAATGGAGTGTGCTAACCTGGCGTGCTCACTGTCACGATGAGGCAGAGCTTGCCTGAAGAAAGGAGCACTTCACAAGCTCGTACACAACCCATCTTTGCTGGAGCTGGAGTCACCATTTCCAACAGTCTCCACCTAAATGTGGGAACGCTCTGACTAAGACACTCAAGGAGATTCCTACCGCACTTCTAAAGTATTTTTCCACCCCCAACTCTGTCTGAAAAATAAATGCAACCTCAGGTCCAAGAGAGTGATCTCCCCAAGCCCTCCTCCACACTCATGGTGGGGACAGCATCGTCCTGAGGGCCTGTGGTATGTTGAAGATTCTAGCGTCATGGCCAGGCTGGATGAGATGAAAATTTGAAATTGGCATCACTAAAATTAGTATCGTCATTGTGGTGAGGAGAAATCACAGTCAAACAGAATCTGGAGATCAAGGTAGAAAAACAGATATACTAAAGAGCAGGGAAGTAAAATTGCAAGGCAGGTGAACTCTGGAGCTGAGATAAACAGGCATTCGAGAGTGAAGCCTGAAGCAGAGTGGAGTAGGCAGATCTAGACAGTATGAATCTTACACTGGGAAGTGACCCGTTGAGCTGCACTGATGCCTGGAGGCTCACTTGTTTGAAAGGAATTCTGCAAGGCTCGAGACAAACAGGAGTCCCTTGCTTTAACAAAGGACTCTCTAGAGTTGGAGTCCAGTGAGAGTTAATCTGATGCTGAAGGTTCTCTTCAGTCTTATAACAAAGAGGATGCCTTAGGAGATGTCTGAGTCAGTGCCACGTATTAAAGTCATATCCACACTCCACTATGCCAAGGTGGTGATTTGGTGGGAGAAGCAGGGAGATGAGAAATACTAAGGTCCTGTTGATCAAACACTACCAAGTAACATTTCTCTTCAATTTGTCACAAGGCTATCATTAGACAAATGAGAATTTTATTAGTTCCAAGGGAGAGACTTCATTTCTGGGACACCTCTACTGCTGTGAGGAGACAAGTGATCTTTGGAATCAATGAGGACAATGGAGACAAATAATCTTCGCTACAATTTTGCATTCTTGTGGTATTACTTTGTTTCCAAACACTGAAGCAAAACGCTGATGGGGAGTCAGCAGGAAAGGAGACTCAGCCACTCAGGACAAGTCATATCACAATATCAATGTTCTTGTTATTTGACACAAGTAGATAATACTGGATGGATTTTAAGCTTTGCCTTGTGCTGGCCTCAGTCTTGAACTGAGAAGATGATTCCTCTGCTCTCAGAACATGGCATCTGCACTTTATTGGGCAACCTTGAATGATTCCATTTTATCCATCAAGGTTTACGGTAGTTCTTGAATCAGCCTCTTCAGTGTTATTACCTTTAATCCCCTAAGAGATTAAAGAACCTGGGTTTAAAGGCTGGGATGTCCTTTGTAAACAGGTAAAACATGGCCCATCACCACAGGAGGAACCCATGAACCCAACACGAACCTGTCTTCCAAGTCTCTCAAATCCTTGGGCCCAGCCTGCTACGCAGAACCAGCCCCACTCTCATCTTTATTCGAGATCAGTCATGTATCTGTATATTGCTTGGTACTCTTTGAATTGGCTTTGTGGCTCCTATTATTTCTGCATTTGGCTTATTGTATGCACTTTTTTGCTGTTGCTTTTCTCTGGAAACTCACTGGCAGCCCTGACAACCAACTTGAATGCTGATCTCCACCTCTGTTTATGCCTCCCACCCACTCCTGGGTGGTACAGGCTGTGACTCAGCCACTAGCTGTATGCCAGGCACTTTGCAAACACTGTCCTGGAGACATCATCTTGTTTAAGTCTCACAACAGTCCTCAAGAGGTAATTATTGTCAGCTATATTTAGTAGAGGAATTCTGGATAGTGTTCTAACCGTTGTGTTTTTATGATGTAGAGACTCTGGATTCTGTTGTATTCCTCTAAAGAGGTTTGGTAGATTCTGTAGCAGGCAGTAACTTGCTTAAGATTCAAGCTGCCTTTGGTAAGTGGCAGCTCAAATCTAAGTTCAATTCTTCTTTTTTCCTTTAGCTGGATGGTTTCATACATGTGTAGTTCAAGGGTCAGCCAGAGATTTGAGAAGAGTTGACACATAGGATCTGGGGCTCCCTTAGACTGATATTCTCTTTTCTGGGCTTCCCTCTTTACTTTTCAGAAGCCATGGCCACCTTGAATTCTGTCTCTGATTGCTCAGACCAAAAGGATGGCCAGTTTTTCGTTATTCCTTCAGTTAGCCTATGTTACACCATGACTGTGTCCTACCCTCAGGACAGAATTTGGCTTCCCAGGCGGCGCTAGTGGTAAAGAACCACCTACCAATGCAAGCGGTGCAAGAGACGTGGGTTTGATTCCTGGGTTGGGATGATCTTCTGGAAGAGGGTATGGGAACCCACTCCAGTGTTCTTGCCTGGAGATGCCCACGGACAGAGGAGCCTGGGGGCTACAGTCCATAGGGTTGCAGAGTTGGACACAACTGAAGTGACTTAGCATGGCATGGCAGGACAGAATTGCAACAACATGGGAGCTCATCCTCGGTTTTTCCCTTCTTCCAAGTTTCAGCTTTGTAAAATCTGCCTGCCTTTGTTGGCCTTTCAGTCTTTGGGCTTCTTTTTCCTTTTGAATATTTTTTTTCTGAAGTTTACAGTAATTGTTCCTAGAGATTGGTCTGCTTGGCACTTTCTCCATCACACTGAAAGTAGAACTTCAGAAGATATTCAACAGCTCCTATCAACGACTTGTATGTTTATCATTATTTCATGATCAGTCTTCTCTTGCTGAGTCACAGAATCACAGATACCCTGTACAGGCATTGTGAAGCAGACAGACAAAAGGAACCTAGATAGATGTCTGGAATATAGAGTTTGTAACTCTCTGCAAGGTTTGCAAAGAAGTGGTTCTTTCCAGAACTGCGTGGAGGCATCACCCTTTCTGAGTGTCCATGTAAATGTGTGGAGAAGGGTCATTTTCTTGAGTCAAGCACAGTTGATGAGGTGTTACTTCTTCTCCACCCACCTCTCCCTCAGAGGACATGTAGCAAGCAGCTCTCTCTTTGGAGATGGAGGCTTGCCAAAGTGCACCACACCAGTGGGACGTGACTGGACTGGGTTTTGTGGTGACTGAGGAGGCAGAAGCACCCCTGTCCAAGTTCTCTGTGGCTCTTAGGGGGTCCCAGAAGAGAGCTCTCTCTTACAAACCCAGCTGATGGAGCTTGGAGCTTATCTGAAGGACCAAAGCCACAAGGTATGTTCCCCATAAGAAGTGTGACTGTGCTCCCAGCAAGGGCCAAAAGGAGATATGACTGCTGTTGGGAAGGTCCTCCATATCAGAGGGCAGCAGAAACTGATGCTCCTGACAACCAGGCTCTTCTGGGTCACCTTCAGATCCCAGAAACCACTCACCATCCACTGCCCCAGTTTAACAGTGTGAACCCTTTATTTCTGCCTCCCTGCTGTCCTGGTTCCAGCAACACAGTGATTATCACTAGCGCTGGGACCAAAGAGTGATGACATTAGTTGTGGGAGCCAGCAGAGACGTGCCTGCAATCCAGATGACAGCCTAAGGGACTGTCACTCCTTAGGCTGACCTCTGCCCCAGATATCACCATAAGCTGGGCAAAGTCAAAAGAAGAGAGAAGGAATGGAATCAGAGGGAGGAAGAAGGGAGAAGCGTATGTGAAAAACGCTGTGACGAGATTGTGGACAAGAAACTGTGTGGGATTTAATAAGTAGGACTGAGTTAAAAAGAGAAGAAGAAAAACAGAAACGACATCAAAAGAAGCTGCCTGTTTTAGGCAGATGGAGAGTTTGGGGCCAATAAAAGAATTTACAGCTCTAAGGATAAAGTGAGCTTTGCATGTGAGCCTGACCAAGGGGAGCTCTCATTTTACACCTCCTACATACACAGGAGAAGCGGGCGGCAGAGGATGAGATGGTTAGATGGCATCACCGACTCAATGAACATGAATCTGAGCAAATTCCGGGAGATAGTAAAGGACAGGGAAGCCTGGCATGCTGCAGTCTGTGAGGTCACAAAGAGTCAGACATGATTTAGCAACTGAACAAAAGCAACATACACTGAATCCCAAAACTTGGTGCTGTAAAGAAGATTGGCAGATTTGACATAGGAGTTCAGCTTCTATTAGTTGAGTGAGTTTGTCTGTGTGCTAGTCACTCAGTCATGTCTGACTCTTTGTGACCCCCTGGACTGTAGTCCACTAGGCTCCTCTGTCTTGGGTTTTCCAGGCAAATTCTTGGAGTGGGCTGCCATTTCCTTCTCCAGGGGATCTTCCTGACCCAGGGATTGAACCCAGTTCTCCTGCATTGCAGACAGATTCTTTGCTATCTGAGCCACGAGGGAGTTGAGAAGCACCCTCAAAAGGTGAAAAGATGACTGAGATAGTAGTATAACTTATTTACGATACATGCATTCAAAAATACATCAACAAAGATGATCTAGAGGAAGGAGACAATTAGGCCTGTCACAAATGCAGACAAAGGGATGGCTAAGAAATGTAAGAAAAAAGTTTTGTTTCTTAAGGATTGATTGAAATGCAAACCAAAACAAGGAAGTATCTTTTTTCACCTACTAGACTAATAGCAGTGTAAGTGATTTTTAATATCCAGTGTTGGTGTGTGATGGGTGGTTGTTGGGAGAGAAGACCCTCATCTAATGATGCTGAGATCCAAGTTAGAATTATGCAGTCTTTTCAGGGGCAATTAACAGTACCTGTTAGAACTGAAGTGTGCTTTCCCTTTGAAAAACTATTCCACTTTCACGAACCTGTCTTATAGACAGCCTTCCAAGTGCATAAGGATAAACATATCATTACAAAGATGTTCACCACTATATGACTTGTAATTGCAAGAAATCAGAAACAACTAAAATGCCCAAAGGTAGGGGAACTGTTAAAAAAAACTAGAGCAAATTGACTCCATTCAATATCCAGGGTTTGGTATTCAATAATACTCTTCAATTAGGGAGATGGATGATGGTGAGTATTGTACAATAATGTGAATATACTTAGTACCCCTGAACTTTATAGTTAAATATAGTTAAAATAGTATGTTTTATATTATGTGACGTTCACCACAATATAAAAAAATAGAAAAGAAAAATACTATTTAGCTATTAAAGACAATAGAGTATTTTCATATGAATAACAGAGAAGCTTGTCGAAGACAGCTGCTGAGTGGCACAAGCAAGGAGTTGAATTTTCTAAGTGTCAGAATTTTACTCATTTCATCTATGATTACATGGCTGTATGATTGGTATAGTTGCCATCCCTCATCCCACTTTAACCAAGGAAGCAATCAAGATCCAGAGAGACAAAGTACATTTCCAAGGTTGGCTTCAGAATTCACGTCCTTAACTCTTATGCTAGTGTGTGTGTGTGTCTCACATGTTCATAGAGATATGGAAAATGTGAGTTTTGGAAAGAAAATAACAGTGTATTTCTGTAGCACGCCACCCAATTCTCTCTTGAGAGCAGACAAGGCCCGAATTCTTCCACAGGTTAAGTCTTGGAGGCTCAGGGCTACCCCCTCCCTGGGAAAGGCCCTCTGCTGAAAGGAGGTGTCCCCTCTGAGCTCACACCGCCTTCTGCAGGGGTTGAGCGGGGCTCACACCCAGTGAATGGTGGAATGGTGACATACAAAGGCCCTGTGCTTCCCTCTCAGACAGTTCTGCCAGGCCACAAGCTCCCAGGTTCTCCCTATGAACCAACTCCCACCTTTTTGGAAACCACACCCCAGCTGAGCTTCTCTCTCCCCAGCCCTGTCTGCTTCACTCCTCCGAGGCTCTGGTGACCAAGGGCATTTCTTAGTAACCATGGGACAGGCTCGTCTCTACTGTGTGTATTCCTCAGGGAACTGGGAGGTGGAGAGTGAAGGGGGGAGGGGAGAAAAGGATTTCAATTTAATACATATTTCTATTTTGTTTGTGTTTTGTTCAATGAGTATGCATTATATGTATTAACTTACAACAGGCCGATGTAAAGTATAAAAACATAAAATTAAGAGGCCTTGCTATATAGCCAATAAAATTGGGACCCCAGGATCTGACTGGAGATTTGTGTCCAGGAAAGAAAATAGCAGAGCTTTCATTTATTTTTCAGGGTTCTCACCTGAAAAATAAAATACCTTTTCCACTGTGCCTGGGTTTTCTCTCCTGATGCAAACCAAAAACATATTTGCTCTTGCTCCTCCAAATTTTGTCTGGAAGCTTTGATATTTTTGAATCTCCATGGGTTCTGCTGTCAGAGGGCAAAGGAAGCCTGTTGATCTTCTCTCAAATCCCTGCTGCAGAGAATAGGAGGTACTGGATCTTGTCAGAGTTCCAAATGTATTGAATGAAAAAAAAAAAAAAAACAGCTGTGCATTTAGGTCATTAAGGGAAGAAAGATATGCTGATAGAAAGGAGATTGATGTAGTGGTGAGAACAGGAGCCCAACCATTTACAGATCTCCATTTTACTTGTAAAATCAATGCCCAGTTAGTCCATTAATTCTCTGTGTATTCATTTGTTTATTTATTCATTCATCAAAAGTTTATTGAATGCTTATTACATGCCACACATTATGCTCTTGGGAGTTGTATTGGCTTGACTGTGGTTCAGTGAAGCGGAACAGTGACTTACTAATTGCTAAGTTACTCTCTGGATATAGAAGGTACTGTTCATGAGCTTGGTTCAGAGGAGGACAGTCTGCCATTGTACTTGTCACAGAGAGTTCTCTAGGTTTCAGGTAAATTTGAGAAGATGTGAATCATTCCAGTCTTTATAAAAAGTTACTGGAAAACTTTCTTTTCTGAGTGATTGCTGAGATTCCATATTATACCATGTGAAACAGAAGTAGGAGATTTTCTGTCAAAGTTTGATATCAAGGACATTGTGATGACTGCCAATGATGGAGCAGCACTTTGCCCTTGAATAATATTTGGATGAATGATGAGATTATGAACTGATGATCACACATGCAAATGACAGCTACAAGAAAGCAATGTAGACACTCAGGGAATGAATAAACAAGTAAGCAAATGAAACTCAACTGTGCCTAGAAAAACACTTCATACACTGTAGGCACTCGATAAATATCACTAAAACAAAACAGCATATGTACTGGTAACTTTCTACCTCTCTCTCTTCCCTCTGACATATTTTGAGTGCCTGCTCTGTGAGGCACTAAAGGCTTTGACTTAAGGTCAAACCATGCTTTGTAATTTCAAGCAGAACTGTAGCGCACACTCTCTCCTCTTCTTCTGCAGTAACCAGACCTTTCAAAAAGTGCTTCTGTGTCCAGGGGGATGGGAACTGGGAGAAACAATAAGAGCTCTAAGTCATTTCACATGCAGTTTTTTTTTTTTTTTAACTTAAACCCAACTGCCTCTTGAAAATATTCTTTTGACAGAGAATTGCTCTCGGAACAACAGGAGCATTATGTCAACGCAGCAATGACTGACTATTTTTAGATTCCCAGGTTCTGACTTTAAGTGCGGTATGAAAGTGGAGCTGTCCAGGAGCAAGAGGACCAGGCGGCCAGGGAGTAGGGACCGCAGGCATCACGGGCACTCAGAACAGCAGGCTGACATTCAGATTCAACTGCATTAGAGATTAGATAGGACCTGAGCCGAGGCAATCACCCTGGACGGTTCACACATGGTTAGATGGGAGCACTGTTTGCCTATTCTTGAGTAGTCCTCCGATGGCAGTGGAAATAGCATTCTTAGGTGAAACTTTGCTTATTTGACACCAGTTTACCAAAAGAAGATTCAGACTCAAATGTCCCCAGGCAGGCACCATGGAGAAGAGAAGGTGGAAACCATGGCCAACTGGAGAGCTTCTGCTCTGAGGAAGGGATCATCAGATACTAAATTCAAGCCTGTTATAAACTTGTGGGAATTCAGGCCCTGCGGTGTCATAACTTGCAAAGTTTCAAGAGAAGCAGGAAATCTTGGCTTTCATTGAAATTGAAAAAAAAATTTTTTTTGATAGGCACTATCCAGAGAAATATACTGGTTAGGCTTCACCAGTGAGGGGGGCACCAGCTGGTAAATGGTCCTTACAGTCAAGGATGTAAAGGGAAACAGAGAAAATTAATAGAATATGCAGCAGGTGTTGTCATGGCAACCAACTAGGGTCCAGATAATACTGAGGGAATATAACTTCCTTCCTTCTTTCCTTTTTTCTGCTTTTTGTTTGGCATTTAGGGCAAAGTCAAGAGAGGTATTGTGAGAACAAGGAGCTTCTCCTACTTGTAAAACACATTCAGTTTTTCTTTCACACAGCTCTCCTGATTTTTTTTAGCAACCCTGAGAAGTCAGGAGAGCTCTTCATGGTTCCAAGGTGACTTTACTTCCCATCTTATGGGCAAGCTGTGTATCCCAGCATATCAAACAGAGCTCCAGGAGTTTCTCCACTGGGCAAAGGCCTGGCCCTTCCTGATCAGTTCAGTTCAGTTCAGTCGCTCAGTCGTGTCCGATTCTTTGCGACCCCATGAATCACAGCACGCACCTGTGTGTATTTGGGAATTAGTAGGAAAGGTGGAGAAATAAAGTATAATACTGTCACCAATAATCCTGATAAAATATGCCACCTGCTATTCTTTGCCTCATCCTTTTATTTTCTGGATCTTCATTTTACTTTTTGAGACCTCTTTTCCAGGGCTGGTAATAGAAAGCCTTCAAGGTTATAGGAAGAAGTGGAAATAGCTTGACCTGACTCCAGTACTCTTGCCTAGAAAATCCCATGGATGGAGGAGCCTGGTAGGCTGCAGTCCGTGGGATCGCTAAGGGTCAGACACGACTGAGCGACTTCACTTTCACTTTTCACTTTCACACATTGGAGAAGGAAATGGCAACCCACTCCAGTGTTCTTGCCTGGAGAATCCCAGGGACGGGGGAGCCTGGTGGGCTTCCGTCTAAGGGGTCGCACAGAGTCGGACAGGACTGAAGTGACTCAGCAGCAGCAGGGAGTCTGGAAACCTAGGCCAGTTCTGATACAAGGTAACAGAATGACTTTGGACAAACCTCTCTGAACTTGCCTTATCCTGTCTTGCAATGCAGTGACAATGAGGCAAGAGATCACTGTGGTTTCAGGAAACTCAGACTGAGGGACAGAATTTCTGGGCCCAGTTCAAGCTCTGACATGAACTACATGTGTGATTTCGGCTAGATTACTGCTCCATGTCTCAGTTTTCCAATCAGCAAAATAAAGGTGCTGGCTTGTTTCGTCCATTCAACAAATATTTGTTGAGCTTAGGTGCTTCCCTGATAGCTCAGTTGCTAAAGAATCTGCCTGCAATGCAGAAGACCCTGGTTCGATTCCTGGGTTAGGAAGATACGCTGGAGAAGGGATAGGCTACCCACTCCAGTATTCTTGGGCTTCCCTTGTGGCTCAGCTAGTAAAGAATCCACCTGCAATGCAGGAGACCTGGGTTCGGTCCCTGGGTTGGGAAGATCCCCTGGAGAAGGGAAAGGCTACCCCCTCCAGTATTCTGTCCTGGAGAATTCCATGGACAGTATAGTCCATGGGGTCACAAAGAGTCGGATGCGACTGAGCGACTTTCACTTTCCTAACAGGTGCCAGGCTATTTAGGCCTTAGACTAACATTTCATGGTCAACTATTGTGTAATTATATCTTAGCCCTCATTGGTGTGGGCTTCAACTTCTGCAATAGGCTTCAACTTCTGCAGTAAGGTTCAACTTCTACAACTTCACAAGGCTAATAACATCTTTAGAAGCTCTGCTTAATCTTCCTGGAGGAGGGAGAGAAGGCAGATGACTGAAGGCGGGAGTTCACCATTGGCTTCTCTTAGCATGGTGTAGGTGGCTGATGGCCACAACTGTTGGTGGCTCTCTTTAGAATGGAAGGTGCTTAGCATAATTTGTCTTCATCTTTGGACCCTAACCACTAGTCTGAGAAGAAAAAAGTATTCCACCTGACATCTAGAGAAGTTTCTGTCTGTATGTGTGTATATGGACAAGGGAGATGGAAAAAAAAGAGAAGAAGCCTTTTTTTTGTTAAAGGAAAGTAAAACTGCAATACTTTGGCCTGGCCACCTCGTGCAACAAGTTGACTCACTGGAAAAGACTCTGATGCTGGGAAAGTTTGGGGGCAGGAGGAGAAGGGGACGACAGAGAATGAGATGGCTAGATGGCATCATCAACTCTGTGGACATGAGTTTGGGTGAACTCCGGGAGTTGGTGATGGACAGGGAGCCCTGGCGTGCTGTGATTCATGGGGTCGCAAAGAGTCGGACACGACTGAGCAACTGAACTGAACTGAACTGAACTGAACTGAACTGAAGACAGACACTCTTAACTATGCTAGAATTCGTTTGTATCAGTTCAGCAATATATTGTCAACACTCTTCCAACTTTGCACACACAGATCTATATCCAACTTTTCAATGTCTACTTAATACTCTATCATATGGCATTTTTTATATGTTTATCCATTCCCCTAGTAATGGACACTTAAATTGCCTATCAATTTCACTGCCATAAGTGACTCTGCAAGAAATAGATCTGTACATATATCTTTGCACTTGACTATAATTATTTCCCTGAAACAAATTTCTAAAAGTAGAACTGCATGTCAGGGCATGCAACTTTTTTTTTCTTTTGATAGCTCTGAAGTGACCATGTTAATTAACATTCACACTCACAATTAATTAACTTTCTTTCATTTACCAATAGTGAATAGTATGCATCATTTTTAACTTTGCTAGAAAAAGCTGGGAAAGTGGTATTACTTTTTCTTGCCCCTAAAATAATTTAATTCAATTCTATAGATGTATTTTGAGTAGGGACCAGCTGTCAGGCACAGTGATGGCAGGAAAACACGTGTCTGCCTGGATCCCTAGAAAGATGAAGCCAAGGAAAGAGGCTCTGGGGTATAAAGACAGCACTGCCTTTGGAAGCAGCAACTGGAATTCCACCTGTGGCTTTGCTGTCAGTCACCCGCAGCACCTCCAGCAGCACCTCCCTGAGTCTCTCTCTTCATCTGTGTGCTTGATAACACAGTTGTGCTTGGCACGTATTGGCTGATGCATGTCAGCTGCTACCACCACTGCAAGAAAGACTTTGCTGAGTGTGAGCGATATGAAATGGAAAACTCAGAATGAAGGTTTTCACTTTGGTGGTTGAAGGGGGACGATATCTGGGAAAGACTCATGGATTTGAATTGCACTTGGTTCTTCATCAGATGGGGCTGCCAGGGAGGATGGTCGCTGGAATGAGGAGGAGAATGCTGGGCATGTTGGAGTGGGATGGGGGTTGGGGGGGATGCAGGATGCAATTCGGAGTCACTGGAGCTGAGAATGCAGGTAAGTGAGGTGGGAACACTCCAGAATGTGGAGGGCTGGGTACCAGATGAGGGTAAATAGTTTAGTTTCCACCTTCTTTGCAATGGAAAGAAATTGAACATTTTGGAGGAGGAGAATAACACAGGCAGAAATCAGTATTTAATCTGAAAGGTAAACTTCGTAGGGAATTCTAACATGCTGTATTCAATTGTTTATGTACTAACTTCTCCTAATAAAGCAGCAGCCAAAAACCACAATAAAATAGCAATATCTCTTTTCCAAGCTACAGGAAAAAATCTAAATGTAGAATTGTCCCTGAGTCAAAGATTTTTTTCTTATTCTTTTTCTTTTTTTCTAAGTCTTGATACACACAGACATTGTCTACGCTAGACTCTAATATAAAATCATGTCTGGCTTACCATAAGAGTGTTTGCTTTATTTTAACATAATTAGCAACATGTTGTGGCATTTACAATGAGCATGAGGAATTCTAGGTCTCCATCCCTGGGACACACTGGAGAACATTGTTATAAACTATGAGCATCTTCAGAGCAGAGGCTGCATTCTTCATCCATGTCTCTCTGAAAGCTGGTTCAGTTAGAATGTGGAAGTGCCTCAAAAAATGTCTATTGAAGTAAATGAAGTACTCAACTCTGAAGATAATGGTAGCACCCAAAATGGAGATGCAATTAAAGTCCTGTACCATCCCAGCCAAGAAGTCACCAAATGGTTCAACACAAATGACAGACACAAAATAAAAATACCTTAATCAAAATTGCAAGACAAAATGAAACTAAGTATGATAAAGCAAAGTCACTAAGTAAAATTGTGCAATTGATAGCCCAGCACATATTTTTAAAAATATGATTTACTTATCCATTGAAATTTATTTTCAAACATTTCATTTTTCCTTCCAAACAAATGAAGCACACATGTGTACACATTTATGCACACACACACACACACACATACACACACATTCTGTTATTTCTCACTAACTCAACACTAATTACCCATAATACTCAACATTCTTTTTACCCCAACACTAGACACAGGAATGGAGACAGATTGTTGAACCAGTTTTAACAAATCTGAAGCGGCAGTTTCTTTGTTGGAAAAATATTTCCACTTATCAAGAGATGTTGTTCCCTGAAGGGAAGTGAACACTGTGTTCAAAGCACTGACTTCTTTATAAAGCACATTGTGAGCAAGCTCGTTTTTCCATGTTGCTAACATTCAGACTCGAATGACTCCAGCCAAAGAGGGAGATGCTCAGGGTTGGCCTAACTCAGAGTAGCCAGAGGATGCTGTAGCTAATATTTCAAAAATACTGTGACTTCAATAAGAACTTCAGTGAAAGGTATTAACCACTTTAATTGGGAAATAGTCCTTCAATGTGTGTGTACCTTTCATATGGGCGCATGGAGGGCTGTCCCCCTAACCCACTCAGATAATTTCTGGAACTAAAAATGTGTCATTGATGGTAACCAACCTTGCTTGATGACATTTCCAAATAGTACTTATCTTGAAGGTTTACAGCAAGATACATGAAAGAAAAATAGAAGATATTATTATAAAGCATATTTTACAAAAGAAAGATGATGCAGTTTTTCTGTACAAAGGCCCAGACTGGGCTAGGAAGAAGGGCTGGTGCAAGCTGGGCGTCGTCTGCCTAGAGGAGCCAGCAAGGGCTTCACTCTTTCTTCCCCTTTACCTTGTAAGCCTCACAGTCTAGGCACAGAAAACATCGTGTGTTGGTTTTCTAAACTATTTCAAAGCATCATGAAGTTAGTGGCTTAAAACAGCATCAGTTTGTCAGCTCAGTCTACAGGTCAGGGCTGAAGGGCTCGACTGGGTGCTCTGAACAGGGCCTAGAGGCCAAAGTCAAGTTTGTTTGCTGGCTTGCATCTTGTCTGAAGGATCTGGGAGGACTCTGCTGCAGACTTATTCAGGTTGTTGGTTGAATTTGGTTTCGAGCGATTGTAGGACTGAAGACACTGTTTCTTGCCTTGCAATTGGCCAGGTGTTGTTCTCAACTTGAGGCCATTCTCCTCCAGTCCTTGTGTGTGGCCCTCTCTATCATGAAAGCTAGCAGAGGTTCTTCAAATCTTGTGTTTTGAACCACTCCACCTCCAGCCAAAAAAAAATTCTCCACTTTTAAAGAACTTGTGTGAATAAATTGGATCTACCCGGATAACATTTATTTAGATTAACTCAGAGTCAATCAGTTAGTAACCTTAATAATACCTGCAAAATCCCCTCTGCACATAATGTAATGTAGGCATAGCCATGAAGACTCATCACGTAAGCAGTCCCAGGAGTCAGGGCGGGGATCTCAAGGAGCACTGACATCCTAGGTTTCTGCCTGCAGTGGAATGGTATAATAATGTCACAGTGGCATAATAATAAGTTGTTTGCTTTTCTCGCTTTATTTCCAGTGCTAACACTTTGACAGCTTAGTGGCTAAGTATTCGGATTGTGGCGTCAGTCTCCTTGGGGCTTAAAACCCAACTCCTCAACCATGGCTGTGACCTTGGGCAATTTAAAGTCCCTTCTGCTACAATGTTTGTTTTGAATATGCGAATTGTCCCAAAGACATTGCTATATTAGGGAACAATTCAAGCATAAGACAAATTTGCTTACACATAATTTCCTTCTCAAGAAATACCGTACCCAGGAATAAAAACTACCATGTGAGAATACTTAAAACTCACATATCTCAAACAACTGCCTCAGCCCACTGCCTGTATTTTGAGCCATACCCATCCAAGAAGGGTTGTGACTTTCCTTCTGATTTCAGATTACCTTCCTTCACCACTTCACACCTGAGCTGTTACCATTCCAAGGCCACTTCCACAAGTAATCATTAAATCTTTTCCGAGGTGAAGTGTCATATTTATGCAATACTTAAGGTATTTTTTAACCATCTCACATGCTTAAAACTATCCTACTGATTTTATTGGTTTCCTACCTTTACTGAATGTGTCACTGGTAGTTTTTGAATGGGTTGGATTGTATCCCCTGTCCTTAGCTCCAGGGCTTAGAATTGTGACCTTATTTGGAAATATGATCTTTTCAGGGGTAATCAAGTTAAAATGAAGTCATTAGGATGAGCCCTAATCCAACAACACTGGTGTCCTTATTAAAAGGGAAAATCAGGACACAAAGAGACATACTCAGAGGGACGTCTATGTGTAGGCACTCAGGAAGAAATCCACATGAACATGAAAGCAGAGATCAGAGCGAGGCATTTACAACCCAAGAAATGCCAAAGATTGTCAGCCACCCACCAGAAACTAGGTAAGAGGCATGGGACAGAATCTGCCTGGCAGTCCTTGACCTGCCCTGCTGACACCAGTATTTCAGACTTCTAGCCTCCAGATCTGTGGGACCTGATTTGTGGTCCTTTGTGTGGCAGAGAAGCCTGGTGGGCTAGAGTGCATAGGGTCACATAGAGTCGGACGTGACTGAAGAAACTTAGCACTCACACACACTGCGGCAGCCCTAGGAAACTAGTATGTACCCCAGTCCATGTTTTCTCATTAGCTCCGTGGTTTTTACTGCATGATTTTGCACAGCATATGTAATTCTTAGCATAGTGACAGTATAGTAGTTTTAAGGAATGCATATGCTTCCCTTTAGCAGAAATGACTCTACTTAAACGCTGTCCGTTTTCTCTCTTACTAATTGGGTCTTCATGTGATTAGTGTCAGGACTAAATGAGATAGTGCATACAAAGTGTTGAGAATGAAATAAGCCCCAAGAGTGCAAGCTGCCATTCCTGTCGCCATTAGAATGCCTAGTTCAGAACTGAATTTTGAGCGACTGTGAACAACACCATGAGGGTTAAATGGACTCCAAACTCCAAATACTCAGATGTACACCCGGGGCAGATTCATGTCAATGTATGGCAAAACCAATACAATAATGTAAAGTAATTAGCCTCCAATTAAAATAAATAATTTTTTTTAAAAAATCTTCATACAATGGTGCTCAGTATTGCAGACTTATGGAAACAGCCCCTTAGAGAGATCCATGGACTGTGCAAGCGAGAGAATACAGATGCTATCAATCAATACAGGGGTCTCTTCAACACCGTGCAAACGTAGACACTGATAAGAAATGGTGAGAATTTGGAAAAATAGGTCTTTTAAGAGCAGTATCACTATTTTCAAACTTTTTAATCAACTATCATCAGGACAAGTCCGGAGGAAACCCACTCAGTTGGGTGCTGAACTCCTTACTTTTGACACATATTCTAGAAAACCAGCAAAGCCACAGAGAAAGAAGCCAGGTTTCACCTGTAAGAGAAGAACTATGCCCTGAATGGGAAGAAGGCTGAGTCCGTACAAGAGCCAGGAGGACTTCAGGATGGGAGGCCTCTGTGATGAGCCGCGGGTGTGCACATGTGGTATCTGCTCACTGGCTGACTTAGGTAAGTCACTAGATGCCCGGAGA
Source organism: Moschus berezovskii (assembly GCF_049115385.1). Taxonomy (NCBI): domain Eukaryota; kingdom Metazoa; phylum Chordata; class Mammalia; order Artiodactyla; family Moschidae; genus Moschus; species Moschus berezovskii. Next base: position 18,707,530 of record NC_142479.1, read on the forward strand.
AATAAGACATCCTGGTACCAGAGTTTCCCAGCTGGGGAGACCTTGGAGAGTTTACTTTATTTTCCCAAGCCTTAGTTTCTTTGTCTGAAAAGTGTCCATAATAACAGTTTATATCTGAGGCTGTAAGTTAGCACTAAAGAAAATTAGTAAGACATGCTGTCCAGGCTAAGTGCCCAATAAAAGATAGGTCCACATGTGTGCCTTCTCCATATCTGCCTTGAACCACTTTTCCACTGGCAGAGCTCTTCCTGTGCCAACTGGAAAGCAGGATGTGGCCATCTGTAGGAGAGGGATACAAGGATCTGACTGATGCCTGGGACTTTATTGTCCCGCGTTCTTGATGATTAGCTAAGATCCTCTGATGGGCTTCATAGGTGGCATCAGTGGTAAAGAACCCGCCTGCCAGTGCAGGAGACTTAAGAGATGCAGGTTCAATCCCTGGGTTGGGAAGATCTCCTGGAGGAGGGCATGGCAACCTACTCCAGTATTCTTGCCTGGAGAATTCCATGGACAGAGGAGCCTGGTGGGCTACATTCCATAGGGTCACAAAGAGGCAGATGCAACTGAAGTGACTTAATATACACACACACACACTCAAGATCATCTTGTGTGCAACTTGTTTTTCAGGGTCTTCTGCTGTCCCATGCTCACCTCAAACAGTGCTGAGACTGAAATTTGAATTCAAATCTGCCTGGTAGTCCCAAAGTACTTTGAAAAGTCAGGGCTGCTTTTATCTGAAGAAATCCTAACCAAGGTTGGAATGTTTAGTAACAGACTTTCCCTGAAGGTTCGGGATGATGGAGGGGGCTTGAAGAAGCAGAACAAAAGATGAGATATCCCTACCATAAAAATCATGCTCCTTCCTTTGCCTTCCACCATGAGATGCTTGCTAGTCATGCCCCAGCCCCACGCATCTTTACTTCCCAGCCTGCTTCCTGTCATTTCCTCTCCCTATCACTCTGCCTCTCCTCTCGTCCTTCCCCCCGCCACCTGTTTGTAAATGCCCAAATGCCTGTTTCTTTCTTACCAGAAAGCTTTAGTGTGTCATAGCCCATGCCCCCAACAAGTCTCATTCTAGGCATATTTAAAATTCCATTAATGGCTGGTTAAATTGGAGCCTGCCCCCATACAATCTGAGCAGAAAGCTTACATGAAACACAAGTCAAATCATGTCATTGTTGTGCTCAGATCCGTCCAGTGATTTCTCATTGCGGCATAAAGTCAAATGTCTTCTGCATCCCTACATGACCCCCACAATGCACAGCTCCAGGCCCCAGGTCACACCTTCCCCTCCACGCTCTCTGAGCCAGCCATGCTGGCTTTCCTAGCCTTCTCTTCCTAGGACGGGTTTGCTCCAGGTTCAGAGTCCCATAAACTTGCTGTTACTCTGGATTTCCTATTTCTTTCTCATATTATTTGTATCTCTATCGTGAGATAAATGATGAGCCCCTCAAAAAAAAATGTTATATCCGTGGTCTCATCCTGGGAATCTGTGAATGTTACCTTATATGGAAAAAGATGTGTTTTGGTCCAGGATCTTGAACAGAAGAGTCTATCCTGGATTATCTGGGTGGGTCCTACATGCTTCATAAATACCCTTATAAAGGAGAGGCAGAGGGAAATTATACGCATGTGAAAGAGGAGGTGACATGGCCATGAGACTGGCGATAGCCACCAGGATGGACTCCTGTCTAGAGCTTTGAGAGGGAGGGCGAGTCTGCCAACACTCTGATTTTAGGTTCTGATTTCAGATCTGTGTGAGAGAGAATACATTTCTAGGGTTTGAAGCCACCCATTTTGTGGTAATTTGTTACAGCAGACCCAGTAAACTTGCACAGTCTTTTCTTGGGTGTAATATAACTCAAAAAGATGTCCTATGGCCACCCCACATAACATAGCCCTCTCTGCCTGCGTGTGGGTGGGCACCTGTGTGAATGCACCTGTACACACATACACACCCCCCACCATCACCATACTTTCTCTCCATTACAGCTGCTGTTTAAGTGTTTTTCATAGCGTTTTTGTACAAAGCATGTAGCACTTGTTGATGTAAGATATACTTTCCAGTTTATTATTGTCTGTCTGCTCCTCTGTAATCTCCATAAGGGTGGGGACTTTATTAACTGATGTGTTTACAAAGCCTACAAAAGTACCTCACTCGAAGTGAAATCTCTCCAAATAATGATTGAATAAGTGAATGGAGGATTTTGCCTTTAATTGCATAAAGAACCAGAAGAAGCTCTCAAATTATAATTTATATTTTAACACCTCATAGCAAACCTCACCCCATCTCTATAACCACAAAATTAGCGATGAATATGTTTACTGCTATCCAAAGCAAATCTCTAGCAGTCAGACAATGTGTGTGTGTGCATGTGTGTGTTGAAAGGGAGGTGTGAGGAAAAGAAGGACAAAGTGTTTTTTCAGTGACATCTTTATTGAACAGTGCCAAGCTCACATGCGCTGGGCTTAGGAGGAGAGAGAGCCGCTCGCTGCTTTCCGCCTCTTCACACCTGCCAGGCTGTTCTTGTCATTTTGCAATTTGCCCAGCAGGTTTGGAAGATGGTTGCATAGTCTTACCTTGTCACAGCTCAAAAGTGACATGCTATTTTCCTGTGTACCAATTTTCTACCCTAGGAGCCTTTATAAGCAGTGGATTAAGTGGGGAGAAAGCAATTTCTATTTAAATGCTGAGACTTGTTAGTCAAATAGGGCACAACTGAGATTTTCACTTTAAAGCACACTTTAAGGGAGCGACGGATCAGATCACAAGTTACTTAAGTGATTAATTTCCTGGCTTTGTTCCTTCACCAGTGTTTCTTTTAGCACATTTTGAAAATCTCAGGCAAACCGCGATCTTAGTTTGGGAAGACTTGGTAATATTTGGAATGCCAAGTCGTCTGTCTTCCCCTTCTTCTCAATTCATAGTTCTGGTCTGGGTCATAGTTCTTCCAAGACACCTCTGGGGTGTTCCAGGAGTGTAAATTAAGTGCCTACTGGCGTTATGCCTCCTGGTGTTTCATTCTGGGGATGCAAGGGTTGATTAAACTCAGTTTCCATTTGCCAGAGGGCTCTGGTTCTCCTGGAAAAGCCAGACATTTAGACAAATCACTACAACAATGTAACGAGTCCATAGGACTCAGCTTGGGTAGAAATTCGGCAGGCAGAATATAAAGAGAAGGATGTAATTGAAAGAGAGTCTACGAAATTGAGGAAAGTGTTTGTTCCATTTGATAAACTGCATAGAGTTCTGCATGGCTGGGGCGAAATTGCTCAGAAGGGGTGGGGGTGGGAGTGGTGCTGACTGGCAACAGAGGACCAGGGATCCTGCCTGCTGAGCCATTTGCACTCTCCCCTGAGGGTGTTACGTGGTGAGTGACTTAATCATTTCACCTATCGCAGTATAAGGAAGACAGATGAGTGAGACAAGAACAGAGGTGAGCAAAGCAAGGTTTCAGAAAGAAGAGCCGAAACGCAAAGAAACCGATGATAAACACAGACGGTTCAAAGGCCATTAAGGAAGATGCAACAGGGCTTAGAGACCAAGCAAATATGGAAAATGAGAGTACGGAAGGGGTCTATGGTGGGTCCTGGGATCCTATGGTTAGATGCCATTCAACTTTTCCAGTGATCATTGCAGTTGATACAGTAGGAGAGATGTCTCAGAGCCAGTCGGTGAGCATCACCTAGGGAACGAAATTGTTTGGACACAGTACTTCCTGTCAGGCTGTGGGACACACTTGCATTACATAAGCAAACTATAGCACAGAGAGAACTTCAGTGCAATAATCTAACTTCCGTTCAGTCAGTTCAGTCGCTCAGTTGTGTCTGACTCTTTGCGACCCCGTGAATCACAGCACGCCAGGCCTCCCCTGGCATATATCTAGCAAACCACATGATCATTATTCAGTAGCAGTAAACAGTTGTTTAATGATAGTTCTTGATATTTTATTTCTGAAGTGTTTGCCAGTATCTTTGCCATCACCTAGAAAGAGAGACTGGCTTCCCTGGTGGCTCAGTTGGTAAAGAGTCTGCCCGCAACGTAGGAAATCCAGGTTCAATCCCTGGGTCAGGAAGATCCCCTGGAGAAGGCATTGGCGATCCACTCCAGTATTCTTGCCTGGAAAATCCCATGGGCAGAAGAGCTTGGCAGGCTACAGTCCATTGGGTCACAAGAGTCAGACAAAACTTAGAGACTAAACCACAGAGGGAGAGAAGGTCCTGGGAGGCAGAACGGTAACAAAGCATTAGTAATCTTGATACTCTTCATTTCACCAAGCCCAGCTGTCCACCTGAAGCCTTTGCCCCAGTCTCATTCTCAGTTGCAAAACTTAGGGGTTTTATTATCACTTACTGGTCAACCTGTCAGCTGGGACTCCCTGACCAGCTGTTGTTTAGAGTCTATCTGGGTCTTCCTGGATTAAGAATGCAGATTCTTGAGAAAGGGCTCTGCACCACTGTCTTCTCATCAGAACCCCTCCCTCCCCACGTCTCCTTCATCAAAATGGAAAGGACTTACCATCACAAATGAATGCGTCCCTTCTCATCTCCCAGAGCTGGAGCACATGCCCCAAAACTCGCCTGCTCATCAGCTTACTCTAACCAGTTAGATATCCATTGCTCTCTAAACCTTTACTATGGGGACCCCTAGTGTTGCCAGAGTTAGGGACCTCTCAGCAATTCACAATCTGATGAAACCATTCTAACCTGGAGCTATATGTTGGTGATATTCAAAATGAGGTCCATGGATCTATGTGAGTCCTCAACAGTGAGTGCTTAGAAAATTTTAGCCTTGTCATTGCTGCAACCTCCAACATGTTCAGTATATATATCTCATGGACTGGGACACAGACCAGTGTAAAATGGTGTCAAATTTGTGTGATAAATTGTATATCTCTTGAGCTGAGGGATTAGGTCAGTGGAAGATTTGGATGCAAAAATAACTGACTGATGACCATACCTAGTCTAAAAAGTACTGGCTGATTGGCTATTTGCATCAAAACATTTTGGAACACCAATTAAAAATGCAGATTCTGGACCAACCCAGAGACTTAATGTCATACTCTCTGAAGGTAGGGTTTTGAGATCTATATTTTAAACAAGCAACCTAGTGGTTCCTTCATACTAAAGTTTGGAAAGCACCACAATCACTTATCAGTTGGTTATGCTGATTAAAATACAGTTTTGAAAGACTCCATTCTCACGTCAGCCAGTTACTGTCCTTGGGGATAGAGCCTGTATTCAGCACCAAGGAGTACCTCTGGGCATCCATCTGCAACACTGGAAAAATGCACCAAAATCCATATTCCAGTGCAGTCATATCATAGTTATGTACAAAAAGCAATTCATTGAAGAGAGTATGTATATATAAACAGTAACGTGTGTGGTCGCCCTCTGGCCACCAAATTTGTAGATCCTACTTTTTCTAATACCATTCTCAGAAACATACATTGAGAGGGAAACACGGAAAAGGTGAGAGAAACCAGGCATCTAGGGCCAAGTAGTAAAGGGGAAAATGATGGATTATACAGCCAACCATACATGAGCATGCCACGAGAGCACTGCATAGGGCTTAACATTCACGGCATCATTCATCATAAATGAATAGACAGATTATGTTCACTTTGCTGTCATTCAGTCACTCAAGTTGCGTCTGATTCTTTGTGACCGCATGGACAACAGCAAGTCACACTCCTCGGTTCTCTACTGCCTCCTGGGGTTGGCTTAATTTCATGTCCATCGAGTCGGTGACACTATCTAACCATATCATCCTCTGCCACCTCCTTCTCCTTTTGCCTTCAATCTTTCCCAGCATCGGGGTCTTTTCCAATGAGTTGGCTCTTCATATCTAGTGGCCAAATTATTGAAGCTTCAGCTTCAGCAACATTCATTCTTCCAATGAATATTCAGGGTTGGCTTCCTTTAAAATTGATAGTTTTGATCTCTTTCCTGTCCAAAGGACTCTGAAGAGTCTTCTCTAGCCCTACAATTAGAGTCAATTCTTTGGCACTCAGACTTCTTTGTTGTCCAACTCTCACATCCGTACATGACTACTGGAAAAAAAACATAATTTTGATTATACAGACATTTGGCAGCAAAATGATGTCTCTGCTTTTTTTAATATACTGTCTAGGTTTGCCATAGCTTTCCTTCCAAAGAGCAAATATCTTTTAATTTCATGGCTGCAGTCACCATCCACAGTGATTTTGAAGCCCAAGAAAGCAAAATTTGTCACTGTCTCCAATTTTCCCCCTTCTATTTGCTATGAATGATGGGACTGCATGTCATGATCTTCATTTTTTTACTGTTGAGTTTCAAGCTAACTTTTTCATGCTCCTCTTTCATTCTCATCTAGAGATTCTTCAGCTCCTCTTCACTTTCTGCCATTAGAGTGGTATCATCTGAATATCTGAGGTTCTTAATATTTCTCCTGGCAATCTTGATTCCAGCTTGTGATTCATCCAGCCTGGCATTTTGCATGAAGTACTCTGCATTTAAGTTAAATAAGCAGGGTGATAGTATACAGCCTTGTTGTATACTCCTTTCCCAATTTTGAACCAGTTAGCTGTTCCAAGTCTGGTTCCACAGCTAAGCATTGTTTCCACTTTGGCCCAGCAGCTTTATTCTTTATAGCACTATTAGCAGTTGCCCTCTGCACTTCCAAGTAGAATATTGGACATCTTCTGATCTGGGGGGCTCATTTTTCAGTGTTGTCATACCTTTTGGACTTTTCATACTGTTCATGGGGTTCCTCTGGCAAGAACACTGGAGTGAGTTGCCATTTCCCCCTCCAGGGGACCACGTTTTAGAAGAAAACTCTTCACTATGACCTGTCTTGGGTGGTCCTGCTCAGCATGATTCATAGCTTCATTGAGTTACTCAAGCCCCTTCACCATGACAAGTCTATAATCCATGAAGGGGTATGTCCATTTACCTTCCGCTTATATTTAATAAATTAAATTTTAAAACAGTGTGGCATAAATGGTTAAGTTGTTTAAATTATTGAATTCATAAATTTTATTCATCTGAGGAGTCCACAAATATTGGATCTCTTATTCCTTGACAGAGTTATATAAAGAGGTGACTCTCCAACACAGACACGCTTTAGAATTCCCTGGGGAGCTTCTGAAAGCCACAGATGCTTAAGGTCATCCTGGTCAACCTCAGACCCTGAGAAATGCTCAGAGAAATTGTGTTTTCAGTTCCCCACATGATTTTGGCATGGAGGATGCTTTGGGGAATTGTTGATTTAACAACACTAGTACCTGTATATTGTAACCTGAAAATGAACATCCTAAGGAGAAAAAAAAGCAGAGACATTACTTTGCCAACCAAGGTCCATCTAGTCAAGGCTATGGTTTTTCCAGTGGTCATGTATGGATGTGAGAGTTGGACTGTGAAGAAAGCTTATCGCTGAAGAATTGATGCTTTTGAACTGTGGTATTGGAGAAGACTCTTGAGAGTCCCTTGGACTGCAAGGAAATCCAACCAGTCCATTCTAAAGGAGATCAATCCTGGGTGTTCATTGGAGGGACTGATGCTAAAGCTGAAACTCCAATACTTTGGCCACTTCATGCAAAGAGTTGACTCACTGGAAAAGACTCTGATGCTGGGAAAGATTGGGGGTGGGAGGAGAAGGGGATGACAGAGAATGAGATGGCTGGATGGCATCACCGACTCGATGGACATGAGTTTGAGTGAACTCCGGGAGTTGGTGATGGACAGGGAGGCCTGGCGTGCTGTGATTCATGGGGTCGCGGAGAGTCGGACACGACTGAGCGACTGAGCTGAACTGAACTGAAGGAGAAAATTGGGTCTAGGTTCAGGCAAATTAAGGCTCTAAGAAACACACATACTTGAAAATTAAATTTTTCATAACAGTATACAGCCAAATATGTAAAAAGGCATTTGCCATGTAATAGTTAACAATTTGGGCCCCTTAATACAGGCTTTATGTTGATGATCTGAGACTGTGCCCACTGGAATATCTGTAAAATAAGAATGTGCCAGTTTTAGTCACCTTTGTAAAGTCAATCAGCACTGGAGGAGGCAAGGCAGCTCAGGTCATGAGTGACTTGAACAAGACTCTTGCCTCTTGAGCTGTACATCCCAGCGTGGAGTTGCCCAAGCCTGAAGTTCTGCAGGCTGCCCCCCTGCCTGGCAGAATAGGGAGGAGCAAAGCTGAACAGCGTCAAGGTACACAAGCCGGTCAGTGGCAGTTCCTGGGTATCAAGTCTAGACTGAGCTAAAGCCAAAAGCACTGCAGAAAAGAGCAGCTTCCCTGGACCCTGCTGCTGGCGGAAGGCTGAGGTGCGGTGTGCAATGAGCGGGAGGGGGCTCCTTCACTGGCTGGTCCTTAGCAGCGCCAGCAGGGCCCCCGCTGAGAGGTGGATAGCAGGGCTCTGGCTGGTCTCCCCCCAGGGTTCAGTCCTTCCAAGAGATGAAAGCAATGTCTATCCCTGAATTGTCTTGTGGATATAGGACACGCTGAAAGAGAATACAGTTTAATTCAACGGGCACAATCAGGTGGATGCTACATTCCAAATCCGTGTCCCAGGCTGATGATACAGAAATGAAATAAACAGCTTCTGTTCTCAAAGACTCCACAGTCTAGAGGGAGAGGCAGGCATGGAAGCAGCTGCCTAAAATAAAACAAGAGCTAGAGGATGGGTATGCACAAAGTTGTGCAATGTACCCAGGAAGCAGCAGCTCATTCTGCCTGGTCACCAGGGAAATTTGTGAAAGGAAAGTAATAACTGAACTGGATTGTCAAGGAAATGTGGGAATTTATCAGGTACATGAAGGGGACAGGGAAATAGGGGTAGAGAGAAGGGATATTCTCGGCAGAGGAAATGGATCAGCTGTTCATGGTGTGCTCAGCAAATGTAAATATCCTCTGTGTCTGCAACATAAAATAATGTTCCATGGTGGAAAAGACTGTTGAGATCCTCAGATGAGAGCCCTACTGCTCTGAGGATGCCCTGTGTCTTCTTCCTGGCTCAAGTAGAATGAAAGGACTGACATTGAAAGGGAATTTATAAATTTAAGCTTTACTACAACCCATAGTAAAATATGAATTTCATACACACATGCTCACATAGGAAATAACATCTGTCAATACTTGCCATTATGAAGTATAAGACATTATAGGACTTCCCTTGTGGTCTAGTGGTTAAAAATCTGCCTGCTTATGCAGGATACATGGATTCAATTCCTGATCCAGGAAGATCCTGCACGACCCGCGGCAACTAAACCAGTGCACCACAACTACTGAGCCTCTGCTCTAGACCCCACGAGGCACAGTTACTGAAAACTGAGATGCAACTACTGAATCCTGCATGCCCTGGAGCCCATGCTCTGCAACGAGAGAAGCCAACACAAGGAGAAGCCCACAAACCGCAACCAGAGAGTCGCCCCCTCTGGCTGCCACTAGACAGAGTCTGCACAGCAATGAAGACCCAAGACAGCAAAAATATAAAAATAAACAAGCACTTTTAAAAACCTCAGTTCAGTTCAGTTCAGTGGCTCTGTCATGTCTGACTCTTTGTGACCCCATGGACTGCAGCATACTAGGCTTCCCTGTCCATCACCAACTCCCGAAGCTTGCTCAAATTCATGTCCATCTAGTCAGTGATGCCATCCAACTATCTCATCCTCTGTAGCCCCATTCTCCTTCTTCCTTCGATCTTTCCCAGCATCAGGGTCTTTACCAATGAGTCAGTTCTTCCCATCAGGTGGCCAAACTATTGGAGCCTCACCTTCAGCATCAGTCCTTCAAAGAATATTCAGGTTTGATTTCCTTTAGGACTGACTGGTTGGATCTCCTTGCAGTCCGAGGGACTCTCAAGAGTCTTCTGTAAAACCACAGTTCAAAAGCATCAATTCTTAGGTGCCCAGCTTTCTTTATAGTCCAACATCCATACATGACTACTGGAAAAACCATAGCTTTGACAAGACAGACCTTTGTTGGCAAAGTAATGAGTCTGCTTTTTAATACCCTGTCTAGCTGGGTCATAGCCTTTCTTCCAAGGAGCAAGCATCTTTTAATTTCATGGCTGCAATCATCATCTGCAATGATTTTGGAGCCGAAAAAAATAAAATCTCTCACTGTTTCCATTGTTTCCCCATCTACTTGTCATGAAGTGATGGGACCAGATGCCATGATCTTTTTTTTGAATGTTGAGTTTTAAGCCAACTTTTTCACTCTCCTCTTTCACTTTCATCAAGAGGCTGTTTAGTTCTTGTTCACTTTCTGCCACAAGAGTGGTGTCGTCTGCATATCTGAGGTTATTGGTATTTCTCCCGGCAATCTTGATTCCAGTTTGTGCTTCATCTAGCCTGGCATTTTGCATGATGTACTCTGCATGTAAGTTAAATAAGAAGTGTGACAAGTACAGCCTTGGCATACTCCTTTTCAATTTGGAACCAGTCCATTGTTCCTTGTCCAGTTCTGTTTCTTCTGGACCTGCACACAGATTTCTTAGGAGGCAGGTAAAGTGGTCTGGCATTCCAATGTCTTGAAGAATTTTCCACAATTTATTGTGATCTACACAGTCAAAGGCTTTGGCATAATCACTAAAGCAGAAGTAGATGTTTTTCTTGGATTTTCTTGCTTTTTTGATGATCCAGTCAATGTTGGCAATTTGACCTCTGGTTCTTGTGCCTTTTCTAAATCCAGCTTGAATATCTGGAAGTTCATGGTTCACATACTGTCAAAGCCTGACTTGAGAATTTTGAGTATTACTTTACTAGCATGTAAGATGAGTGCAATTGTGTGGCAGTTTGAACATTCTTTGGCATTGCCCTTCTTCGGGATTGGAATGAAAACTGACCTTTTTCAGTCCTGTGGCCACTGCTGAGTTTTCCAAATTTGCTGGCATATTGAGTGCAGCACTTTAACATGTGCCGAGGCATATGGCAAATCTCTGTATCTTCCAACATTGCTATGAACCTTAAATTGTTCTAAAAATAGTCTTTTTTAAAAAGGAAATAGAATAAAAAAGAAACTATTGCCTTTTATAAAAAAAAAAACCTACTTACTAAAAAATAAAGACATAATAGTTTCTTTTATATGTTATTTCCTCTTTAAAATGGCTATTTCTAGAGCAATTAAGGTTCACGGCAATGTTGGAATAGACAGAGTTTTGCCATATGCCTCGACACCTGCATGGCTCCGCCATTATTGAATCCTCCATCAGACTGGTACATTAGTTAAAACTGACACTTCTTTATGACCCAAAGTCCATAGTTTGCATTACAGTTCACTCCTGGTGTTGTGCATTCTATGTGTTTTGCAAAAAAGATAATTTGTATCAATCACCATGGTATAATACAGAGAACTTTCACTGCCCTAAAGATCCTCTGTGCTCTGCCTATTTCATTCCCTCCTTTCCATAAATTCTGGCAACTACTGATCCTTATACATAATTTTGCCTGTTCCAGACTATCTTGTGGTTGCAATCATGCAGTATACAGCCTTTTCAGGTTGACTTTTTAACTTAGTAATACACATCTAAATTCTTCCATGTCTTTTCATGGTTTTATAGACCTTATTTCTTTTAAAAACTCAGTGACTTCCCTTGTTGGTATGTACCTCAGTTTAGCCATTCACTTACTGAAAAACATCTTGGTTGCTTCCCAATTTTGGCAACTATAAGTAAAACTGTTATAAACATCCATATGCATAAATTTTCATTTGATTTGAGTAAATACCAAGGAGCACAATCGCTGGATTGAATGGTGAAAGTATGTTTAGCTTTCTAAGAAACTGCCAAATTGTCTTCCAAAGTGGCTGCACCATTTTGCATTCTGTCTACAATGAATGGGAACTCATGCAACAAGTTGACTCACTGGAAAAGACTCTGATGCTGGGAAAGGTTGGGGGCGGGAGGAGAAGGGGACGACAGAGAATGAGATGGCTGGATGGCATCACCAACTCTGTGGACATGAGTTTGAGTGAACTCCGGGAGTTGGTGATGGACAGGGAGGCCTGGCGTGCTGTGATTCATGGGGTCGCGGAGAGTCGGACACAACTGAGCGACTGAACTGAACTGAACTGAACTGAACTGAACAGGGGTCCTAACTGGACATCCTAACTAGATCGTGGCACCTGGTCCCATCACTTCATGGGAAATAGATGGGGAAACAGTGGAAACAGTGTCAGACTTTATTTTTTTGGGCTCCAAAATCACTGTGGATGCTGATTGCAGCCATGAAATTAAAAGACGCTTACTCCTTGGAAGGAAAGTTATGACCAACCTGGATAGCATATTCAAAAGCAGAGACATTACTTTGCCAACAAAGGTCCATCTAGTCAAGGCTATGGTTTTTCCAGTGGTCATGTATGGATGTGAGAGTTGAACTGTGAAGAAAGCTGATCGCCGAAGAACTGATGCTTTTGAACTGTGGTGCTGGAGAAGACTCTTGAGAGTCCCTTGGACTGCAAGGAGATTCAACCAGTCCATTCGAAAGGAGATCAGTCCTGGGTGTTCATTGGAAGGACTGATGCTAAAGCTGAAGCTCCAATACTTTGGCCACCTCATGCGAAGAGTTGACTCACTGGAAAAGACTCTGATGCTGGGAAGGATTGGGGGTGGTAGGAGAAGGGGACGACAGAGAATGAGATGGCTAGATGGCATCACCGACTCGATGGAGGTGAGTTTGAGTGAATTCCGGGAGTTGGTGATAGACAGGGAGGCCTGGCATGCTGTGATTCATGGGGTCACAAAGAGTCGGACACGACTGACTGACTGAACAGGGGTGTGGTAGTATCTCACTGCTGCTTTAATTTGCATTTTCCTGGTTACACATGATATGGAAGCTTGTGAACTGATTTAACTGCTAGATAATCATGATGCCATATTAATCAGTGGATTCATCTTTTAGCAGCTTGGATTGATGATTTGAATCTTAAATCTCAGTTTCTGATTCCAGAACAGTTATAAATCTGTCATAGGATTTTGGAAAGCCTTTTCCTTTTCTGCACCTGTTTTCTCATCTTCTCATCTAGGATTTGTTTCTTCCTCAAAAATTTCATCTTGAAGTCTATCCAATCCTACCAAATCCTCCGTCTGGACTTTGATGAGGAATAAATAGAAAATTCAAGGGAGAACAATTGAGAATTTATGAAGTGAAATATAAGTGGTTATTATTGGGCAATCTCTTACTTGAGTGACTGAAGCAGTGGGCATTCATCTATTGGAGAGAGATGGAGCTGAGAAATTTTTACCCAACTGTAAACTTAAATACCCACTTCACTTTCTTGCTGTGCTCAGGAGCATCACATGAAACTGATTTTGCATGTGTCTCAAGCCTTGTTCCAAAGAATATAACCTCAAGAAAATCCAAGTGCAAAGTTCTCCTTTTCTTCAATGTCAGAGATCAAATTTGGGAGGCCTTGGTTTCCTCCCACCTCTGAAGCCTTGACAGAAGGCAACTCAGCTGCTGAAAAGACCTTGGAGCCCAGGCACTAGCTTCTCTGAGAGTGAAATAGGGAAACCACACCTAAGAGACCAACTCTGAGAGATCGGAAGACCTAGTGAGGACTCAGGATGCCCAAGAACTCAAAACATGAGTGGAGATGGGATTCTGCCCCTCCCAGCTTGGGGCTTGCAAAGTTTATCAGAAGAGCTCTACCCACATTCCCAAAAGAAGGCAAATGGCTAACCACAACTTTTTTTTTAATTCTCATTGGTTTTTAGAGTCACAAAAGTGAATTTCCCAGGACAGGTCATGTAAGGCAGTACCTGGATGAGCGCAGGGAAATTATTCATTGCTTGCTCCCGTGTTCCACAGCTTCAGTGTATAGCTCTGTTTTCTCTGTTTTTAAGAGATTGCATTACTTTGCTAGCATGTGAGATGAGTGAAACTGTGCAGTAGTTGAGCAGAGGATGAGATGTTTGGATGGTATCACCAACTCGATGGACATGAGTTTCAGCAAGCTTCGGGAGTTGGTGTTGGACAGGGAAGCCTGGCGTGCTGCAGTCCATGGGGTCACAAAGAGTCGGACACGACTGAGCAACTTAACTGAACTGAAGAGGTTGCATGTAAGGAGCTTGCTGGGAAACTTTTATGCTACAGTCAAAATTGTTTAATATCAGACCCCAAAAGAGCTTACTAGTGTTGTACCTCATCTAGAATCTGAGCTAGTTACCTGGGGAAATGACTCCACCTCACCCAAATATGCCATTGAATTGTGACACCAGCTAACTCCTACTCTTTCCCAAAGAGCTGGCCGAAGTGGTGGCTCCTTTCAATACTGTCTCTGACATTATCAGCCACCTTCAAATAGATGGGCTGCAACTGTACAACCACAGCCCTTTGATGAGATAATCAGATCACTGTATCATCCTAGACGGCAACAGGGACTTCTTTTCTTGAACTCTTTTTTCCTCATTTAATCCTTTACCAAAAAAATTCTCTTGTTTAATAAATGCTTGTATCATGCTTACTATGTGAGAAAGTTAGATGGCTATATCCCCCGACAATCTTATGAGAATAATACTATTGATGCACCATCTAAATTTACAGACAAAGAAAACTGAGTCATAGAAGTTAAATAACTTCATAACCCAGCCAGGAAAGGGCAGGCTGCCATTTAAACCCAATTCCAAAGTCCTGAACAATGACTGAAAATCCTAATTTTTCTGGAGGTAATGAGAACCTTCAAAGCACTAGTATTAGGATTAGGGAAAAGTTCATGTATGTATAAGAAAGTACATGAAGCAAAAGCAAAGAACTGAAATTTTGAGATGTCATCTTCATGTATAAGCTAAATCCGTTACTCAATATCTTTTTGAATTCCTTCAACAAATAGCTCTCAGATAAATAAGAGCAAAGAGTCGGACACAACTGAGCGACTGAACTGAACTGAACTGAAATAAGAACAATTTTGTATGCCATTTTCTTCCCTTGGGAGGGGTTCATGGATCTTGGTTAAGGTTCCATTTTCCCCTGGGGTTTGTGAACAGGATCCTTAATGACTAACATTTGGTTAATCATTAATAGAATGGTTAATATATAGGCCTTGGAATCCAAATAATTTGGGTAAAAGTCCCAGCTTTGCTAGTTGTATGGCCTCAGGCAATTTACTTACCATCTCTGAGCCTCAGATTGCTGGTTTACAAGATGTGAGCAATCATTGTACTGGTCATGATGGATGCTGGAGTGAGAAGTTTATGCTGGGGTGACAAGCATCTTGCGTTTTTCAGTCACTCAACACAATAGAGGTGTATTTTTCACTCAAACTCGTGCTTAGTACCCACCAGCAGAGGGGACTTGATCTTCCTGGTTACTCAGCAGTCCAGGAGGGTGGAGACTCAACCCAGACCAAGGTTTCTCCACCACAGAACTGTTGACATTTGGGGCTGGATATTTCTTCGTTGTGGGAAGTTGCTATCTTCATTGTATAATATTCAACAGCCTTCACAAACTGGATGTCGATAGTGGCACCCCTCCACTCCCAATTATAGCAATCAAAGCTATCTGTAGACATGGTCAAATGTTCCCTTGGAACAAAATTACCACCAACTGAGAAGTGTTTTCAAATGATCTAGAAATGCACTTAAAAGGAAAGATTGAGGCTTAAACACTGACAATTAAATGTTTCTCCATGAAAATGACATACTTTTCCTTCTGTTTGTTTGACTAGAGTTAGTCATGTGGCCATACTTAACTTCAAGGAGGTGGGAAGTATAATTCGATCATGTCAATTCTGTCCTGAGAAAGGGAGAGATCAGGAATATCTGTCAACACTCCTAATAAATAACCAACTGGGATCATTGAAAGGGTTAAATGAAATAATGAATATGAGGTGTTTGACACAGTGCCTGGCTAATTAGAAGGGCTCACCGCTTAGAGACTGTTCATATTAGAATACAAAGGCAGGTAGTTCAACCAACAGCCCCTTTATAAGAATTCAGAATTTCTATGTCACGTGTTTGAACTTTCCTTTATCTAAGGGCCAGTGCATGCTTAGTTGCTCAGTCATGTCCAACTCTTTGTGATTCTGTGGACTGTAGCCCACCAGGTGTCTCTGTCCCTGGAATTATCCAGGCCAGAATGCTGGAGTGGGTAGCAATTCCCTTATCCAAGGGATCTTCCCAACCCAGGGATGGAACCTGGGTCTCCTGCATTGCAGGCAGACTCTTTTCTGTCTGAGTCACCAAGGAAGTCCAAAGGCTAGTAGAGGTTGGTTAGTTTGTGGTGCTTGTTTTCAAGGAGTACTCCTATTAACAATATTGTTGGCCAATTGAAATTTCCTATTATTAAAACAAGCAAACAAATAAAAAATGCTTGGCTGACCCTGCCAGGCTTCAACTACAGGTTGAGATTGTCTCTAACTGTCATGTGCTAACCACTTGGGCTTCTTTCCTAAACATCGTATACCGTCCTTCCTATCTCAGGGTCTTTGCATTTATTATTCCTTTTGTCTAGAATGCTTCCCCCCATCCATCTAGTTAATTTTACTTTTTTTTCACTTTCCAGGGAAGCCTTTGTGATTTTTCAGGCTAGGCGTTCCTTCCTCTGCTCCCATTCTAAGCGCTCATCGCCCTGAAGACTTTTCTTCATCACCCAGTCTGTGATTATGTTTCCCCATGGGATTAGCTGATTAAAATCTGTCTCCCCTACTGGCTTGTGTCTTTCTCTCTTTTGTTCACTTTATAACTCCAGAGCCTAGTGTGTGGTATAACAGAGACACTCGATAAATCTATGCTGAATTAATGAAGGCCAAGAATAAAATTTGGATCCACTGACACTCTTTCCTTCAAACCGTGCTGCAGGCAACAAAGTACCGGCCCCAATAGATTCCTCAGGGAAGGAACGGGGAAAGAAGTGCCTGCCTAAAATGTCATTCCTCACCTGCTTCAAGGACACTTCTAGCAGGGGGTATGTCACCTGCACACACACTGCCCGAGTGGCCTGCCACTTAGCGTCTGTGTTTTCAGAGAAAGCAGAGAGCTCCCAGTTCCTGGTTGGGAACCATGGTGAGGAATACAAACAGAGCTGAGCAACTTCCCCCTGGAGTCTGGAGGACCAGCCTTCGGGCCCCTGGGCGCTGACCCTGGCCATCCTGAGCACTTGGGGTAAGTCTTCCCTACTTTCCCAGGATTAGGGGTTGGCCCCTGGTCTCCTTTGTCAGCCCACACACCCTGCCCCTTGGCATTCTTGCTGCTGGCCTTTTGAACTGGAATAAGCATCCATTTTCTTCCTTGCCGTGACTTGGAGGGGACCCAAATCCCTGTGCTCCTGGCTCTTTGCCTGTCTTCACCACCACATTCTCCACTTCCACCAGTGGTTTCTCTCTGGTTAACTGCACCCCGATCTACAAAAACCTGGTGAGCTGCTTTCCTAAGTCTCTGCCAGGCATAGATCCATCAGACCTGCTCAAATGCCCCTTAGTCGGGCTTACAGCTCTCCCTGGGCAACTATGAGTATCTCTCTTTGAAATAAGATCTTTGAGGCTGCAGCATGACGGACTTAAAAGTCATACCAGTAAGTATTTAAAACAACACTTCTAGCAAAAAATATTTGTGGCCACAAAGCTGGATTACTGGGAAAAAATCTCTTGATACAAATGCATACAGGAGGAAAAATAAAACAAACAAGCAAACAAAAAGAGATGAAGAAGAAAATGAGGAATCCGCCTCCTGTAACAAATAGAGCCACACCTTTGGCTCTGCTCTGGGCATGAGGGGAGAGAGCCCATAGGCTTAAAAGATAGAAGGCCCTGGGGGCAAAACTCATGGAGTTTATTCCATTAAATCTGAAGAGAGCTTGAAAGCATTATGAGCAGAATGGCTGCTCCCCTAGCAGCCCAGCCACTGAATCAGGGATGGAACTGGTCATCAGAGCAGGGAGCCTATGGTCTGAATCTAGGGCATAGTCTCTGGGACATATATTTTGACTTAAAGCCAGGGCAAAGTCCTCAGGCAGCTAACTACAGGTGAAATTTTCTTTGCTCCATATATTCAATCCACTCTTGGAATTTCATTGTCCAAAAAAAATGGTTTTAGTGTTATATGAATTATACATTTAGGGCAATTGCTATTACAATGCAGGCCAGAGTCTTTTATTACAGCAAGAAGTTATTTTTACAAATCTAGGATGAGTTATGCATTGTCTAATTCTGGAGTTTGTTCATGGGCTAAAGAATGCAGTAAGCTCATTCCTGAGGGACCTGACTTCCTGAAAGGTGGCCTCTGTCCAGAATGGTGAAGACGAAAGGTTAGCTGTGGTTGCTCCTTTAATCTGATTTACTGTTTTTATGAGTCATTAATACGAAGAGCTAGTCTGCTTTCTACGAAAGTCAATTTTCTGCAGCCTCTGGTTCTTTCCTTTCACTCTTGCTTTAACTTCTTAAACTATTAGAGTAATACACGATTGTAGAATAGCCACGCAGAACAAATGGATAGAGGAAAAAAAGGAAAATTTCTAACCCATACCCCCAGACCAAATCCACTTCCTTTCCCTTCCAAAAAAAACACCAGTAGCTGGTGGATAACCTGTAGATAACGTTTTTCTAAAGAATATACAAGAATACACATAATTGTAGATTATATATAAAAGCAAATGCACTCAATGACACTGGATTATTCCAAACCAGTAAATAGAATCACAGTGTATATGATTTTGGTTTGCAATGAGCTTTGTTTTCACTTAAGAATGCGTCCTCATGCCTTCTATGCCAGTGTACAAGCGTGTGTGCCTGCTGTCACTTCAGTCATACTCATATCTGACTCTGTGATCCCGTGGACTGTAGCCCACCAAGCCCTTCTGTCCGTGGGGTTCTCCAGGCAAGAATACTAAAGTGGATCTCGAGCCAGTGTACATGGATACACCAATTCTTTTAGACAATCACCTAGAGTCTCATTCTATAATTACCATAGTTTATTTCTTGTTTGTACTATTGCTAGAGTGTAGATTGTTTCCATTTCTTCACTACTACAAACATACCAGATGTATACCGACCTACACACAAATATGTGTGTGTGGGCATAAGTATGTGTGTGTGTGTGTGTATGCATTTCTGTAAGATTTCTGTAGAATGAATTTCCTGAAAAGGAGTGAACTGAGTTAAACCGTATGGGCAATTAAACTTTGCTACTGTTAAAGAACATCACTTTGTCCTCAGAAAGTGCTATGCCACTTTCTGTATCTCAACATTTTCATCTATAAAATGGGAACACTAATGTTAGCCTCCTCACAGAACTGTTGTAATAATACAGTGCAGAGGGCATGGCAAATGAGTGTTGGACTCTGTTAGTTTGCCAAAATAATAGCTATGATGATAGTTATTTGTTATCATAAGTTGAAGAGAGACAGTCACATACCCACAGGGAAAGACAGAGCCTCTGAGTAAGTGGCATTTGAGTGACTAAGTGGCATCTGAGCAGGTCAGATGACTACATGCCTGGGAAAGATGAAGGTGGAATTCCCGCTGACCCTCTGTAGAGCAGGACCCAGTTAACCAGAGAGAAATGATAAATAATCCCTTAGTTTGCAGACTAACTGACATGGTGTAAAAACATCATCGTGTGGAAGAGAAATGGAGAGAAGGGGCCTTACTTAAGGTCACACAGCTGCTCTAGCAACAGAGGTAAACCTAGGAGCTGCACCTCTAACTGCAAGCCCATGTTGCCTCCATATTTATGTTTTCTGTACCATTCTCCACCTCTCAAGAAAAATATAATGAGAACCGGGTCTGCAGAAACAGCTCTTTATGTCTTATTTGGGATGATGACTTTAAAATAACCAAATTAATAAGGAAATAAACTTCAAAGGAAAAAATGGGCAAAAGTGAAGACCAGCCAATTTACAGGAAAGAAAGTACAAATGGCCAACACATATATGACAAGATGCTCAGCTCAGTGATAGGGGAAACACAGCTTTAAAGGCATTCATTCATTTATTCAATCAAAAGGGATTTTTGAGTGACTACTATAAGCTAGATTACTACTGTGGAGTTCATTTTCCTTCTCTCCAATTGGCAATAATTTAAAAGCATGATGAGACCAAGTATTAGTGAGGATGTAAGGAAACTGATACTTTCATATACTGTGCGAGTGGTGAGGGGATGTATACACAATTGTAAAGCTACATTACTCTTGGCGGAATAATACCCCTTCCTCAAAGATGTCCATATATAGTAATGAGGAATTAAGTTTGCCGATGGAATAAGATTGTTAACCAGTGGATCTTTTCTTAAACTGAAGTGTACTTGATTTACAATATGTGTTAGTTTCAGGTATACAGCATAACAATTCATTTTTTTGCAGATTATTTTCCACTATGATTTTTGTAGATAATGTATATAATTTCCTGAGTTATACAGTAAGTCCTTGTTGATTATCTATTTTAGGCCTAGTAATTTGTATCTGTTAATCCCATAATTCTAATTTGTCCCTCCCCACATCCCCTTTAGATACCCTAACATTACTCTTTATGTCTGTAAATCTGTTTCTGTTTTGTATATAGATTTATTTGTATTTGTTTTAGATTCCACATATAAGTGATACATATAGTATTTGCTTTTTTTCTTATTTCACTAAGCATAATTCTCCCTTGGAGAAGGAAATGGCAGCCCACACCAGTATTCATGATCGGAGAATCCCATGGACAGAGGAGTCTGGCGGGCTATGGTCCATGGGGTCACAAAGAGTAGGACACAACTGAAGCAACTTAACAGTATTCTCCAGGTCCACTCTTTTTGCTGCACATGGCAATATTATTCTTTTTATGGCTGAGTAACATTCCATTATATATATAATATTAAATATAATAAATATAATAATATATAATATTAAATATATAATATATATATTATATGTACTATATATTATTTTATATTATATATAATAGTATAATATATATGATATCCCATTATATATATATTATACACAGCTGCTTTATCCATTCATCTGTTGATGTACACTTAAGTTGCTTCAATTGTAAATGGTGCTGCTATGAACATTAAGGTGCATGCACTTTTTAGATATCAGAGTTTTCTTTTTTTTTTTTCTGGATATTTAACAGACGTGGAATTGCCAGATCATATGGCAATTCTATTTTTAGTTTTCTAAGGAGTTTCCATAGTGGTTGCACCAATTTGTGTTCCTATCAACAATGGAGGAGGGTTCCCTTTTCTACATACCCTTTGCAATGTGCCGTATTTATAGACTTTTTAATGATAGCCATTCTTACTGATGTGAGATTGATTTTGTTTTGCATTTCTCAGATGAGCAATGCTGAGCATCTGTTCATGTGCCTGTTAACCCTACGTATGTCTTCTTTGTAAAAATGTCTATTAGGTCTTCTGCCCATTTTTTTATGGAGCTATTTGTTTGTTTGTTTGTTATTAAGATTATGAAATTGTTTATATATTTTAACCTCCTGTTGGTAACATCATTTGCAAATGTTTTCACTATTCTTTAGCTTGTCTTTTCATTTTGTTGACAGTTTCATTTGCTGTGCAAAATCATTTAAGTTTGACTAGGTCCCATCGTTTATTTTTACTTTTATTTCTTTTACCTTAGGAGACTAGATTCTCAACTATCTTAATTTAGGGAAATCATCCTTAATTTAGGGAAATCACATGAAGCCAGCTGTACTATCAAGGGTACACCTGAAGAGGGAGGCAGAAGAATCAAAGTCAGAGAAGGAGAAATGATGATGTAAGCAAGGTCAGAGTGATGCCAGAAGGACTCCACTTGACATTGTTGGCTTCTGAGGTGGAGGAACGTGGCCATGAGCCAAGGAGTGTAGGCAGACTTCAGAAGCTAGAAAAGGTAGAGATAAGGACTGTCTCCTAGAGCCCCCAGTAAGAAATGCAGGCAGAGTGTTAAGTGCCTCGGTTTGACCCCTGTGAGACCAATGTCAGACTGACAACTTGCAAAACTCTTTAAGGTATAATAGTAAATTTGTGCTGCTGTAAACCACTAGTTTCTGGCAATTTGTTACAGTGGCCACAGAAATGAATACAGCTCCATTAAAATTTAAAACATTGTGTTCGTTGACTCATCAATTCCTCTTCTTATTATAATGGAGAACCACTAGCATATATGTATGGAAACCCACAGACAAGAATATCTGCTGAAGCATTGCTTGTAGTGAAGAATGGTTGCAGGGACTTGAGCCTATTATCCATGAAATGGGATAGGAAGCAGAATCTGGTGAATGCGACAGGTCTGTCTCCAAAATAAAGCATGAGAAAAGTAAGTTGTACTCCCAAGAACAAAATTACATATTTTTAACAGTCCTTATATCTGAATTGAAGAATTCATGCCAAACAAAACAATTTTAACCCCTGGGGAGATCACTGAGCTTGAAAAGTTTATGACTCATATAATTCTAAAATAAAAACTAACAGGATATTGTAAAGCAGTTATCTGCCAATTAAAAAATAATAAAATAAAATGAAAAAATTTAGTTGAAAAATAATGAGCTTATTTGAAGACTCGTCCCTCCCCAAGTCACATGCACTCTTCGTTTGGTTTGGTCCAAGTTATAGTTAAAGGACCTAGTATTAAAATTGAAAAATCTAATATCTAGGAAGTTAATGATCCAGCATGTGAGAGGAAAGGATAATTCTTCAGTTCAGTTCAGTTCAGTCGCTCAGTCGTGTCTGACTCTCCGTGACCCCATGAATCAGAGCATGCCAGGCCTCCCTGTCCATCACCAACTCCCGGATTTCACTCAAACCCATGTCCACAGAGTCGGTGATGCCATCCAGCCATCTCATTCTCCGTCGTCCCCTTCTCCTCCCGCCCCCAACCTTTCCCAGCATCAGAGTCTTTTCCAGTGAGTCAACTCGTCACATGAGGTGGCCAAAGTATTGCAGTTTCAGCTTTAGCATCAGTCCTTCCAATGAACACCCAGGATCGATCTCCCTTAGAATGGACTGGTTGGATCTCCTTGCGGTACAGGGGACTCTCAAGAGTCTTCTTCAACACCACAGTTCAAAAGCATCAATTCTTCGGCAATCAGCTTTCTTCACAGTCCAACTCTCACATCCATACATGACCACGGGAAAAACCATAGCCTTGACTAGAATCTGCCTTATCACTGGGGATTAAGTCAAAGGATTCTAAGTTTTCTTAAGTCTTGTAAGGGGGGTGCTGGTGGCTACTCTAAGTCATGGGAAATTCTTGGACTTCTGCATATCAAGACTGGAGTCAGAGTGCCTGGTCTGGCTCTTTACTACCTTCTCTACTACCTACACTGTTGCATTTTTGAGACCAACATTGAAAGTTCAGTTTCCCAAATATGCTGACTAATCTGCACAGGAAGCATTGGACTGTCCTGTATGAGGAATGCAAACCTCTCAAAACTCAGCTCATCACCTGTATGTTTCAGTACTTTCTGTTGTTGAAATAAATTTCCTTCTATAGGTATCCATTTTATGGGTGACCCATTTTCAGGGATTTTTAAAATCCATCTATCTTTGTGTATGGTGTGAAAAGATGATCTAATTTCATATTTTTATATGTACCTCTTCAGTTTTCCCAGCACCATTTGTTGAAGAGACAGTCTCTTCAACATTGTGTAGTCTTGCCTACTTTGTCATAGATTAATTGGCAATAGGCTCATGGGTTTATTTCTGGGTTATCTACCCTGTTCCATTGATCCATATTTCTAGTTTTGTGCCAGCACCATACTGTTTCGATGACTGTAGCTTTGTAGTATAGTCTGAAGTCAGGGAGCCCGATTCCTCCAGCTCCATTTTTCTTTCTCAATATTTCTTTGGCTTTTCAGGGTCTTTTCTGTCTCCATACAAATTCTGAGATTTTGTTGTTGTTGTTGTTCTAGTTCAGTGAAAAATTGCCATTGGTAATTTGACAGAGATTGCGTTGAACCTGTAGTTTGCCTTGGGTAATATAATCATTTTGATAATATTGATTCTTCCAATCCAAGAACATGGCATATCTTTCTGTTTATGTCATCTTTGATTTCTTTCAATGGTGTCATGAGAGAGGTCTTTTGTCTCCTTAGGTGGGTATATGCCTAGGTATTTTATTCTTTTTTGATGTGATGGTAAATGGAATTATTTCTTGAATTTCTCTTTCTTATCTTTCATTGTTAGTGTATAGAAATGCAGGATTTCTGATCATTCTTTAACATCATACACAAAAATAAGTTCAAAATAGATTAATACCTATATATGAGACCAGACACTATAAAATTCCTGGAGGATAACATAGGCAGAAGAACACTGTCTGACATAAATCACAGTAATATCTTTTTTGATCCATCTCCCATAAAAATGGAAATGAAAACAAAAATAAACAAATGAGCTACCATATGACCCTGCAATTATACTCTAGGCTATATACCCAGATAAAAACATGATCTGAAAGGAGGCATGCATCCCAAAGTTTACTGAAGCACTGCTTACAGTAGCCAAGACGTGAAGGCAACCAAATGTCCATTGACAGAGGAATGGATAAAGAAGATGGGGTACATATGTACAATGAAATATTACTCAGCCACAAAAAATAACGAAATACTGTCATTTGCAGCAACACTGATGGATCTAGAGATTGTCATGCCGAGTGAAGTAAGTCAGATAGAGAAGGAAACATGTCATCTGGTATCCCTTATATGTGGAATCTAAAAATAAACGATATAGATGAACTTATAAAAGAGAAAGAGATTCACCAGCTTAGAGAATGAACTTACGGTTGCTGGTGGAGGGATGGGGGGAAGGGATAGTTAGGGAGTTTCAGATGGACATATACACTCTACCATGTTTAAAATGGATAGTCAACAAGGAGCTACTGTATAGCACATGGAACCCTGCTCAGTGCTATGTGGTAGCCTGGATGGGAGGGGAGGTTCAGTTCAGGTCAGTTCACTCAGTTGTGTCTAACTCTTTGCGACCCCATGAATCACAGCACGCCAGCTTCCCTGTCCATCACCAACTCCCGGCGTTCACTCAGACTCATGTCCATCGAGTCGGCGATGCCATCCAGCCATCTCATTCTCTGTCGTCCCCTTTTCCTCCTGCCCCCAATCCCTCCCAGCATCAGAGTCTTTTCCAATGAGTCAACTCTGCCCATGAGGTGGCCAAAGTACTGGAGTTTCAGCTTTAGCATCAGTCCTTCCAATGAACACCCAGGGCTGATCTCCTTTAGAATGGACTGGTAGGATCTCCTTGCAGTCCAAGGGACTCTCAATCTGAGAATATATATACATGTATATGTATGACTGAGTCCCTTCACTGTTCACCTGAAACTATCACAAAATAGTTAATAAGCTATACCCCAATGCAAAATAAAACATTTAAAATAAATATATTTTTCAAAAATGAAAAATCTATCTATCAATTGAAGGACATTGGATTGTTTGCTCTATTGGCTTTTATGGCTACAGGGAGCAATCATGTACAAGAATTTAGGGGGCCATGTGTTTTCATTTCTCTTGCATAGATGCCTAGGGATGGAATTGCTGGATCTATAGTAAATCTATGTTTAACCTTTTAAGGAACTATTTGTTGATGTGCTTTCTAATGTGGCCACTCTAAGTTACATTTCCATCAATAATGTGTGAGGATTTCGATTTTCCCACAAAGCCCTTTAATTTACTTATTTGTTGGGTCTGACTTGCATAGGATTGAATCTCTGTTATAAAATTAAGCAGATGCATTTCTGCCTCATAACCTCTGACAACACATTTCCTTATGTCCCTTATCAGCATTCTTCCTTTTGCTGCCACTACCGCTACTGCTGATGACAGCTAACACTGTTGGGGGCTTACAAAACTCCAGACCCTATTTCACTGCTCTTCCAATACAACCTACCATTACTCTCTACAAGCACGCTGTGATGTACTGAGTTTACTGCTGTGAGCAAAAGAGAGCCTGTCTCTGCCCTCACGGAACTTAAAATCTGTTGGTTTGAGAGATGTTTAAGAATTAAAATCAAGATACCTTACTGGTTAATTTGATACAGAAAGAAATTCAGGGAAAGGGTTCACACTTTGGCAAGTAGAAGATAGCTTGCCATCTCTTGAGATAAGGACCATGGAGGTTTGAGAGCTGGAAAAGGTAGGCAAAAGATGGGAAAAGATTATTTCAATTATGAGCATGTTGATCCACAGGGATCTGAAAGACATGTAATGAACAGGCCAGCATGTGAATCTAAATTTAGAACAGAGATCTGAACTAGATATATAAATTGGGGATGGTCACATAGATGACAATCAAAATCGTGGGCATTGCCTTAGAGTAAAAGCGATGTGAGGAGAACCCTAGGACTGGACCTTGAGGAACTTTGACTTTTAGAGACACAGAAAAAGAGAGATGAGACTGCAAAGAAGCTGCCAAGTAAATAATAAGAAAACCAGGGGAGTATAAAGTTCCTGAAGCCAAAAGTGCACTTCAAGGAAGGGAGCTGTCAACAGCTGTGAACGCCACACAGAGCTCAGGAAAGTGAAGGCGCTTTGGATCGAGAGTCTCAGACGTCCCTGGTGACCTTCTGGAAAGCTCTGTGGCTCAGCAGTGTGGCGGGGCCCAGCAGCCCATGGGAAACGATGGGATGGAGGTGAAAGGTTCTGACCCTGTGAGGCTGCGTGGAGCAGACCCCCGAGCAGGGCTGTAGCAAGCCAGGAAAGGGCACATTTGACAGGTGCTCTTTTGTCTTTGGTAGGAAAACTTAACGCATATTTAAGTACTGTTGGTATGAATTCAGTACAGTGTCAGGGTAATGACTTATGCTCTAAGTTCAATCATAATTTAATAATTTCCCCCATACTCGGCACTCAGATTTGAGCAATATGTTGAAAGCTTTACTAAGCCTGGCATAACAGAAAATCATGAGCTACATTCTGGACCTGTCACTTCTAGATGAAGTTCTTTAATCATTTTTAACTTCAGTTTCCTCATCTTCGTTGTCAACATTGTTGCAAGTACAAGAAATAACATATAAAAAGAAATCATCTCACTTGGCATTCAGTCAGCTCCCAAAAAAACGTAGCACTCATTGTCTGAGTCCACACAACCAGGCACTGTGTATTAGCCAAATCCTTCTTTCTTATTTTTAGCTGCTGGCAGGGACGTTGTGCCCACTCATTTAAACTCAAACAGCTACCCACGTTTCCTCTCCCGAAGTCTAATTCTCAAATGATGCTGCATTATTCTATCATCAACATGTACTCTTTCAACACAGGTTTTCCATCTCTATCACTCTACTCAGCTATATTTTAATCACCTACTGTTGTCATCCCTGAAATTATCATTCCAGAAAAGGGAGTTCCCTGGCATCAACCTACCATTCACAGCCTTGGGTTTACATTGTTTGACAGTCTATTAATATTTCACTACATCCTGTTCTTCCATAACCAAATTTCCCCATCCTCTTAAGCCCTTTTGAATTTGACTCATCACATTTTCTTCCTGGTGTTGACTTTGCTTATTATTATAATACTTTCTATCAGAATGGCCATTGATAATCTTGGGATATTTCATTCCCAACTAACTCTAACACTTAGGACCCTCCTATCCCAGGAAATAGCCTCCCATAGTTACCCTAGCTCTGTCAGGTAATACTTAGACTGACATCAAAAAAAAAGAAAACCAGAAAGCTAACATGACATGAGTAATCTACCCTAACAGAGAATTTCCTGGAATGTACTACTTGTTTCACAATTCCAACTTCTTAACGCCTCCAAAGAGGATTACACCATCACACTGAATTCAGATTTGTGTATTAAGTTGCTAATATCAGGCTCCCTTTCTGGAATATTTTGTTCTTCTCTGGATGCTACTTATTCTTCTAGTCCCCCACACTCAGAAGTATAGTATTTATAGTATTTTCTTTATTTCTGCAACCTTACCCCATCCGGGACGACGGAGAATGAGATGGCTGGATGGCATCACCGACTCGATGGACATGAGTTTGAGTGAACTCCGGGAGTTGGTGATGGACAGGGAGGCCTGGCGTGCTGTGATTCATGGGGTCGCGGAGAGTCGGACACGACTGAGCGACTGAACTGAACTGACCCCATCCTACTCCATCTACTGTTTTCCATTAAGACATTCATCCACATCTTTTCCAAGTTTTTAATGCTCTTTTGGTTTATCTCTTTCTGTCTCTTTCCCCTGACATTTTAACTGACGCCCCTGACCCTCTAGTTCCTTTGTCATAAAACTTAGTATGATATTTTTCTTAGAACTTCATTTCGACCATATCCCTACCCAGGTAAAAATCTTTGTGACTCCGCATTTCAGAATCATGTCTAGACCCTCACCCTACCCCACCCCTTCACCTTTTCAATTTCTCCTTAGTTCCTTAAAGAAGATCTTATTCCACCGTGCTTGATTCACTCTTTCCTAAAGTCATTCTGGGGATGTCCTTGCTTTCTCTCTCTTGCTCATGTAGTTTCCACCACCTCTTATCATTTTTCTCTGCTCTTCCTCAAGACTCTCAATTAAATAACCTCCAGAGAATCGGCACCCTAGCTGTTTATGATCCCCACTCCCATGAGCTAAGAGTGCACAATCGCTTAATCTTGAACTGGACATTCGTCGTGTAATGCCTTGTGTTTGGCCCTCTTCGGTTTCTTGGAATTTTATATCTGATAAGCTTCTTAGGGGTGACGTTATCTGTGTCTACACTGCTAGAGGTAAAGGATCCATTACAAGGGCAAGGGGATTTCTGCTCCATTCTGTGCAATTCAACTTCCACCAGGAATATCACACCAAAGCAGAAGAGTGACTGAATACAGCACATTCAGAAGGAAAGTGTCAAAAGAGAGAGAGAATGGGAACAGTCAGAGTTAGCAGATTGGACAGCTGTCCTCAAATACGCAAAGATCCTTACATTTAGCCTATTTGGTCCAGAGGATAAAAGGCAAAGGGATCATTCATAGGAGTGATATAAAAAAGATTAGCAATCAGTACAATATAAGCAAGGACCAAGCAGAAGGTATATTGGCTATAGGGTTGGCATAGAGACTTGAGGATCTTCTTGATGTTCTAAGGTGCTAAACCTTTGCTTTCTGGATCATGAAAAGGTTGAAGAGGTTGGTTGGGAAGGTGGGGGCCTCTGGAGGAAGCAAGCTGAACTGTTGTTATCAATCACTGATACAGAAGTGCTTTAACAACTGACATAGTCTTACTGAGACCTACCAGCTGAAAATCAGCTGTGGCCGTTTAACAGACTGGCTCTCTGAAAACTGGAATAGAAGGAATCTACCACTGGAAAAACTGGCCATTCTGAGTACTGGCTTTCTGAGCGTTGGCCAGCTTTCAGAAATGATAGCAGGAGGAGGAAGTCATAGGGAGATGTATTTTTTAGTAAAATAAAATCTTAATACAACTAAGAGCTGTCTCCTGAGAGAATAAGTGTCCTATCTCTGGAGATCTGTCAAACCCTGATATGTCATTATATTCTGACAGAAAATAATATTGGTATAGGAGACCTGTATGGTCTCTGCCAAGGGCTTCCCAGGTGGTGCTAATGGTAGGGAACTCGCCTTCCAATGCAGGAGAAGTAAGAGATGTAGGTTCAATCCCTGGGTCAGGAAGATCCCCTGGAGGAGGGCATGGCAACCCACCCCAGTGTTCTTGCCTGAAGAATCCCATGGACAGAGGAGCCTGGCAGGTTACAGTCCAAAGAGTTGCAAGGAGTCAGACACGACAGAAGTGACCTAGCACGCACACACACACATGGTCCCTTTCAAGCTTGAAAGTCTGTAATTTTACTACGGTCCAATATCGTCATCTGGTAGAAGAGGAAACTAAAGCTCAGGAAGCAGAGGTGAGTGCGATTGCTTTGCTCTTGCCACTTGACTTCCACTTTGGTAGTTTTTCCTCCGTGTATGTCTGTCATTGTCCGCAAGTGTAGTTTTCTTCCTCCCCTCCCTACAATGACTGGAAGCGCACTGTGCACACAGCAGGGACTCAGTAAACAGGCGATGGGCGAATGGATACATTGTACACCCCTGCCCACATCTCAAATTCAGGATTCAGAGAGAAAACCTAACTCAGGCCCGCCTCTTTTCCCCGCTTCAGGCTATTGGAACTTACCACTGCTTCCTCCTTTCCTGACCAAAAGCTAATGGAGGTGCTAATGAGGCCCTCCGGCCATCAGAAAGAAAGAAAAAGAAAATCAAATAGTCTAATTAATCCACAAATTACAGTCGCTGAAAAAAAGTGGTCATATTTCCTATAGAAAGCCAAACGGGGACTAATGGGCACTAAAGCATTGGTCTTGGCTCCTCGGGGTGTGTAGTTTGGAGGTTACCTGTTGTTTTTTCAGGGATTATGAGGCACCACTTGGCTTCCATTTGGGTGGAGCTCACCAGAACTCCGTTCCAAGTCTGAGCTGTCTGTTTGCTTATTAAATGGGAAAAGGAGGGCAGAGAGTAACCTCTTTGTATAAGGTGAGTCTAATATTAATAGCAAACATTTATTGAGTACTCATAATATGCCAGGAACTATACTAACCGTGTTGCTTGGATGATATCATTGAATCCTGTATAATTATTTCCCCACTTTATACACAGGGAAACTGAGGCTTGGGTCAGATAGGTTACTTACTCAAGATCACTTAAGGGAGATTCTTTACCGTCTGAGCCACCAGGGAATCCAAGATCACATATAAGTGGCTAAATATGTGGCCCAAGGCATGTAAGCCCGTGCTAAATCCACCAACTGCGTTCTGTCGCCCGTGCTTACCTCTCTCCCCCTGCACAGTGTGGTCCAGGGTGACTACATCACACATCAGTGAAGCCTGGGAGTACAGCACAGCTTCTGCTTTGAGCACCTCTGGAGGACTGGAGCTGACCTTACACAAAGTGGCCTTTAATGGCTCGGTTTGATGATGATTTGGGATCAGAGGTGTTGGGGCAGTGTGCCAGAAACATCAGATGGGCCGGAGCAGAAAGTGGGGGAGGACGCTTGGTGACTTGTGTTCTCTGGGTCGAGCAGAGCCCCCCGCCCCGGGCCTCCCACCAGGACACAGGGGGTTTCACTACACCCGGAGTGTGGGCCTTTATCCAGAGAGAGGCAGAACAGCTGTGTTGAAGCGTTCCCAGCACAGCGGGTGGAAAGCACATTTGAAACTGTGAAATGGCAAGGTGTGCTAGGAAGGAAACCAACAGAATGAGGCAAAAAGTAGGAGAAATCAGACATAAAGTAAGAGCCCTCACTGCTCAAGAAGGCCCAGCGAGCATCACATGCAAGTGTGTGTGTGGCATAGGGCACTGGGCAAGCTCTGCAGGGATGCATGAGGCTCAGACCCACCAAGACCTGGAACCAGTAAGAACCCCGCTGAGAGCATCTCTTCTGCCCTGAATCTTGGCTGAGTTAGCCATGCCTGGTGACCAGTAGGCCAGAGGCATGCAGCTTGGAGCACCTACTAACCTAGTCCATTGTTTCACAAACTCTAAGGTGCATAGGATGGGCTTCCCGGGCAGTGCTAATGGTGACGAACCTGCCTGCCAATGCAGGAACATAAGAGACATGGGTTCGATGCCTGGGTCGGGAAGATCCCTGGAGGAGGGCATGGCAATCCACTCCAATATTCTTGCTGGAGAATCTCCTGGACAGAGGAGCCTGCAAGGCTACAGTATATAGGATTGCAGAGTCAGACGCAACTGAAGCAACTTAGCACGCATGCCTGCAAGGCACCTAGGAGTCACCGGGGGGTCCACTTAAAATTCAGCTTCTGATGCTGTGGGTCGGGAGGAGGACCTGAGACCGTTTCTAACAGGTCCCAGCGATGCCAACACTGCTGGTCTGTGGATCACACTCTAGACCCTTTACATAATTATCTCTTTGATCCTAATATAAGGTGTATGAATTGACATATCTGACAGATGAGAGCACTGAGGATGGTCTGCTACGTCACAGGGCTTATCAGCTGAATCTAGGTCTGACGGCTCCAAAACCCACGCTTCCCTGTTCGGCATCACCATAGTCCACACGCACATTCAAGCAGCCACTTGGCTACAAGCTTGTCGCTGGTGCTGGGTCCCAGCTGGGCAATCAAAAAACCAGTTTACTCAGTCCCTACCTTCCTTCTAAGGTCCCTAGAGCTGGAGTTTTAAACCCACCCTAACCCTCTTCAGGATCTCTGCCAGTTCCTGACCCACTTCTAATTTTCCAGAGGCTTGGGAGAGCTCCCTTCACTTCTCCTGCACTAGCCACTCAAAAATATGCACTCACCCCGCTTCTCGGGTTGGACTTCATGGGTTAGAACATCACCTGGAATGCTCTGGAGCACCGAGCCTGCCCTGAGATTGATGGTTCGCTCTGTCTGACCACGCCTAGCCTCAAGGACCCATCCCTTTTCTCTGCATCCTGTCAGCCTCCCAAGCCTCTGCTCCGTGCTGCACTCCACTCCCTTTCATAACCGGGCAGCAACCACTTAACACAGTCGTCCCTAACGTTTTTGGCACCAGGGACTGGTTTTGTGGAAGACACTGTTTCCATGGAGGTGGCAGGGGAGACGGTTCAGGCAGAAATGCTCCCAATGGGGAGTGGTAGATGAAGCGTCCTCACTGGACACTCACCTCCTTCTGTGTAGCCGGGTTCCTGACAGGCCTCAGACCTCTACCGGCCTGAGGCCCGGGGCTGGGGACCCCTGCCTTAAGGCACCTAATGATGACTCCACTTCTGAAATGGTCTCTGGCTCCCAGGAGCTCACATTGGAGCGACAGAGGCAGATAGCCAGTCAGCAGTCTACCCTACCCCTCTCCCATCTCCTCCCCACCTCTAAGCACTCTGAGCCTGGAAGAGCCACTGCACCATCTTTTCCAAAAGCCATTTGCTGTTCACCTCAAATTACACTGACCTCTCCTTCCTCTGGACCCCTCCCTATCCAGTAAAAATTTTTTTGCTTCATAGCATTTGTCTCCTGTATCTCATGGGCTGCCCTGGTTGTAAGAATGGTTAAGAATCTGCCTGCAATGCAGGAGACCCAGGTTCCATCCCTGGGCTGGGGAGATCCCCTGGAGAAGGGAATGGCTACCCTCTCCAGTATTCTTACCTGGAGAATCCCACGGACAGAGGAACCTGTTGGGCTACAGTCCACGGGGTCACAAAGAGTCAGACCTGACTGAGCTACTAACACTTTCACTTTTTCACCTTCATAGCATTTAGCACTTTCAGCCTTGCACTATGCTTGACCATGGCCAGGCCTTCCCTTGTGTCCTTGCCTCCTTGGAAGGAGGTTCTATGCCTGGCCCATCTTTGTGTCTCCAGCAAAGGGCTTTACACACTGGATGCACCTAATAAATGGCGATTCAGGACATGCAGTGATTTCAAGTCAGATTAATAAACAGCAAAATAGAGGAATTAAGACCTTAAGAGATGGATGCACAAATGAGTAAAAAGAAGGCAGGACAGGAGAGGGGCAGCCTTGGAGGTCCCACTCTGAGGAAACGGGGTTGATGTGTCTTTTGAAATTTGAGCAGGATTTCTGTTGTGAGATTAATAATTATTATAATGAAAATTAAATGCATGGAGTGCTTATGACATGCCAGATACTGGCTGAAGCAAGTGCTCATTTCATGGTGACAAAGCCCCGTAAAGAAAGTCGGTTGTGTATACTGTAGTTTCCATTCTACAGGTAAAGAAACACACAGAAAGACTTTCTCTAGAACAAGTCTCTCTAGACTTTCTCTAGAACTTTCTCTAGAACGTAACAAAGTCAGGATTTGAATCCATCTCTCAGCTCCATCCCAGAAGTCCCAGAAGTGAAAGTCACTCAGTCATGCCTGGCTCTTTGTGACCCTATGGACTGTAGCCTGCCAGGCTCTTAAGTCCATGGGATTCTCCAGGCCAGAATACTGGAGTGGGTAGCCATTCCCTTCTCCAGGGGATCTTCCCAACCCAGGGATTGAACCCAGGTCTCCCTCATTGCAGACAGACTCTACCATCTGAGCTGCCAGGGAAGCCCATAGCATGTGTTAAAACCTCATGCTGTGAGTAGAGACACAGATGCTTTATGCCTCCGTAATGCAGGGCAGGAAGAAAAGGGAGAAGGGAAGGGCCAGCATCAATTTACCCCGCGTGACAGGTCAGAACAGGCCCGCGGTGGGGCCACTGTGGTGTCAGACGAGGCTGGGGAGGTGGTCTGGGGACAGACTGGGGCCATGTTTTCCCTCCATGAGAGTGAAGAGTGAGAGCCGTGGAGAAGAAATACCGAGTCAAACCTGCACTGAGAAGCGTTATTTATGTGCTGTCTCTGGCCCAGCCCCCGGGTCGCTGTTGCGAGGGCAATGGGGCTCCCGGCCAGCAGCCCTGGACAGCTCTGAGGGCCCCAGAGCTCGCTGCAAAGTCACACTTTGGAGAAGAAAGCCGCTGGTGATGCCCAGAGTGGCCCAAATAAAAGTCAAATACCACATTCAGTCCTCCAGGGGTGTTTTTGCTATTAAATTAAGTCTGGAAAATAAATAATTGTCTTTGGATTTGATCTGAGAGATTTTTGGTAGTTGAACACTCAGTCAGGAGAAGAAAAAAAAGCTAACTATTTCTTGAAAGATTCTTTGACTGGCTCCCCCTGCCAGAAGACAGCAGATCACAGTGAAGTCTTGCTGTCTGCAAAGAGCGGCTTTTTCCCCTCCTGACACAATTATCCCAGAAAAATAGAGGGGGGAGGGGAGGCTCCATCATATGTTCCAATTTTTATTGCTACATTCCTTGGATGGCTCCATATGTTTACCTTTAGCTGACTTTAGACTTGGTGTTCTCTGTGGCTGCTGGCGTCAGCCACAGAATTCTTTCATGTCTATTACTTTATTAAGGAATGTAAAAGCCACATACAGACTGACCAGGGGACACAACAGTATGAGACACAAATAACCCTGAATGGGCTTGCA
The DNA here is from genome assembly GCF_049115385.1 of Moschus berezovskii. Lineage (NCBI taxonomy): Eukaryota > Metazoa > Chordata > Mammalia > Artiodactyla > Moschidae > Moschus > Moschus berezovskii. The sequence continues at coordinate 18,742,351 of NC_142479.1, forward strand.
AAGAGCCTGAGGAGGCTTCACACCTAATTCTCCCAGATGGGCTGTAAGGCTCTCACAGACCAAAAGGGGGCACTGTTAACACTCGCTCCCAAGCCCCCTCAATAATACCATTCCCATGAATAAACAGTAGAGAAGGTGCAGCGCTTTAACATCAGTTCTGATGGCAGCAGAATGGGGTGAAGGAACCTGCATTCATCACTAGGAATTTGTTTTTTTTTTTTAATCTTTGACTTTTGTTGACTAGAAAGGGCATTCCCAAATCATAGGGAGATTATTAAGATTAAATAGGACACATGCACTGTTAAAACTGCTTTGCACAAAGCTTGGCATACGCGTTATACATGCTCAGAAAGAGCAACTATTCTTTACGTATGTGTGCCGAGACATCCCTGCGTCTTAGTAGGGGCACCTCATCTAGGCCCAGATTGGCCCGGAGCACTGGGCATCGCTGTGGAATAAATTTTTGTATTGGGCAGCTAGAGACAGGGAGTGAGGGATAACCATTATTCACTCAACTCCTCCTGTGTGCCAAGCACTTTGCACGTATTATCTTACTATCATGATTTTACAGATACGGAAAATGAGGCCCAGGGAGGCAAAATACATTGCCCTGGTATGTGGCAGAAGCACGATTTGAACACAGATCTCTCTGTTTGATTCTAAACCTGAGCATTTTTTCCATTAGATAAGAGAACACAACTCAAGACCAAATTTTTATAATATATGACTTTCTCATGTAGTCTCAGATTCCCACAAACTCTTCACAAAAGTTTGAAGCTGTCACTGAGAACGTTCAATCATTTATAGGTACAACTGCAATCTTACTCAAGGACACAAACTTAAATTCTTAAAATTTTCAGCAAACCTGTTTGCTGAAAGATGGAGATGGAGAAGGGAAGAACTGAGGAACAAGTAATGGAGGTAATTCTTAAGCCAACAGTCTCCAGCAATATTTATCGGTGCCTCGAAGATCCATATTTACTCTTTTTCAGACTCCTATACTGACCACCAAATCTTCACAGAACAGAGTCGAGAGATTATTTTAATGCCAGCATTCTTCCATTTCCCCTCCCAGGATCTTCACTCAGTTTGCTGGTTTCTGCTTCCGTAGGGGTTTATAACCGGTGCTTTAAGTACCCAGTATGTTGGGAGGTTAAATGAGAGAGCTCTCCCCAAAAAAGTGATGCTCACACTTCAGGCCAGGATTCGTGGACGATCTGAGCTTAGAAATATCCTGTAGAGTAGGGTGTATTCTCACCTCCCTCGCAAAAGTGATGACTCCCCACCTGTTTTTCCCTGGTAGGTGCTCAGTGATTAAGAGTAGAAATGCTGTGACGTCACATGGAAAGACAAAAAGTGATTCTTTGCTGAGATGACAAAACGTGTTTGCCTCGTGATTGTCCCTGAGAACTGGACTGGGTAAATGGCTTGCAACTAAAGGATGTTTTGATTATCAAGGGGATAGCCCCTTAGCCAAACTAAGAAAGCCCTCAGCCCCATTTAGGATTAGACACGCTTGTGCAGACTGGCGTGAGGTCTGTCCTGGAGTGACTGGTGACCGTGTCTCAGCCTGGGCTCCCCTGGTGACTCAGACAGTAAAGAATCTGCCTGCAATGCAAGAGACCCAGGCTTGATTCCTAGGTCAGGAAGATCCCCTGGAGAAATGAATGGCTACCCACTCCAGTATTCTTACCTGGAGAATTCCATGGACAGGGGAGCCTGGCAGGCCACAGCCCATGGGGTCACATAGAGTCAGACATGACTGAGTCACTAACGCGTTTACTTCCCTTCAAGCCTCAGCCCACAGGGTCCTTCAAGGAGATCTTCAGAATCCACATCTCTTTCCATCTCTCTGCATCATTGGGAACTTTTTTCTTTTTATAAAGCCAGATACTCTTTTCAGTGAGAACTAGCTATGTGTATCCAATGATTACACTGGGCCAGTATTTCCCAAGGTGGTAGTAAAGGCTCTGAGAAGTCCTGTGGTAAAGAAACCTATGTCACTTTACTTAATCCAGAGATTCTCATATGTATCTGACCACAGAACTCTCTTAGCATAGCACCTATTAATATCCCATGGAAACAGTTTGGCTATAAACATATAAACTCCTGAAACTGCTTAGCAAGGATAACCTCAACCTATTGATGGGTTTGGGTGGACTATTTAAAGCAGAACTATGGGTCACATATTTGGGATAAAATCTGAAGCTGCCTTAGTGGTCTGTCTGGATTATTTTTAGATCTGTGTGTGTGTACATGTGTTTATATATACTATGTATAAATATGCATTTTAACTTCGAGGTTAGAAGAAAAAAAGAAGCAAGGAATATTTCTTCTTATACAAAAGCAATCAGTGTCCTAAGAGGGGGAAGGGGAAAGTTGGTAAATTTTAAGGCATTATCGCCATCTCCTATTGCCGGCAACCGTTGATCACAGCTTCCTACAATGGTGGAAATATCTGGCCAGCTCTCAGTGAATGACAGACAATCAAAGATGACACCCCTTCTCATTAACCTCCCAGAGCCTGCCCCTCTGTTTCTAACCCAGCACCCAAAGCACTTCTTTCCAAGTCATTGATGCCTACCAGCTGTATTCCTGAGTATTCTTTTGGATGATGAATTAATTTTAAAAAACAGCATTTCTTTAATGTTGCAGTTTGATTTTAATTTTCAGAACATGTCTGAAGGCTTCTAAAGAAAATTCTTAGAAACTCACTCTAAAAAATGTCAAGTTAAATGTATTTTTTAATTGTTGTAAAGGTATGGGAGTTGTTTCAAAATTATTTTTAATGAAATATAAACTTGTTTTCTGAAATAGAACTTTATGCATTTTTTTAATTGTCATATATAGGGTGATTTTAAAGTAAATAAGAGCACAAGGTTCATATTATTTTAAATGTATATTGTATTTGTCTTCTCAGCGCTGTGGTTTTTAGTCTGAATGGCATCATAGTGTGGAGCCAGCCTATTAAGCAGCCTGTTTGGGTAAGGAAACTCTGAGACCAGCACAATGTTGCATTGCTCACTCTGTCCTTCCAATATGGTTAGAATTCCACAACCTAAATGATCATTTGTTGAACAAATTCATGCTTTTATTAGTCAAAATACAGAGAAAACAGAGCCTCCCTGTTTCAAGATATTTGCTAATGCATGGTTAATTATCACATATAGCTGACTATAATTCATTTTACAGGGGCGACCTCCTGCAGGTAACATACTAGCAGTTTATGAACCAAAATAACCTCACTATAGGTTAGAGCTGTTCCAGGGCCCGTCAGACACTCGGTGCTTCTAGGCCTTCTCACTTCACGTTGCTAATTCGAACAAGGCTTTATTTTTATATTTGTCAGCAGCAAGACTGTAGGATGGTTGTTAAACTTCTCCCAGGCCTAATTAGAGCTGCAATGCTCGCATTCATAATGAAGCTTGGGTCTTGCTCGGAGTTAGTGAGCAGGGCTGTTACAGTAGCTTCCTGGCAGGCCAGGGCTGGCAGTTTTAAGGTAGCTCGTGGCTGCAGTATTAAGTGACTGTTGAAATTCATTGACTCCACCACGGCTAATGTGTCTAGATGACAACAAGTTTACACGGTTCTTTTATAGTTACGGCAAATGGGTCCATTTAAATATTTATTAGGTGATTATGGTGATGTGAAATGGAAAAAAAAAATGCAAAGTGCAATCTCGCAAGTATGACTGTTTTTAACCATTGATGTGGGGCCCAGGATCACGGTATCACTCAAAATCGCCGCATCTTTCCCTTATAAATATTTATACTAGATCAGCAGTGATGAATGCTAATTTATTTGCATTCTGTTTCTTTACTGACTTCTCCCTGGGCAGAGGTTAGTGGTGAAAAGTTGTGCAGCCTTACCAGGTTGGAGGGTATTTCAATTGGCCAAGCAAGAGGCATTTTGATTAGCTGGGGGAAAGTTCACTGTGCTGAAACTGAAGAGTCCTTTTTGCTCTTGGAGATGCAGCCTGAGTGGTCAGGCAGCTGGTGCGTTGCCCTCTCCCGGATTTGACGCGCGCTGGCAAGCCGTTTCGCCTCCAAAAGACTGCTTTTCTGTATAGCAACTTGTCAAACCTCAGATTGAATCGGGTGAGGCTGGCTGATCTGGATGTTTGTCAAAACTTCCATCTCAATTTTTTTTTTTAATTCTACGAGCCACTTAAATACGTTTTCACTATCGGAGAAATCTCAAATTGATCGCGGCGTCTGAGACAGAGAGGAGGTTAAAATGAATCCAGCTTTGTCTTATAAAGGTTACATGTGCCTGATACTAAAGAACGCAGAGTCTCTGGAGGCAACTGTCAAAAAATTTCAGACAGATAAAGGAAAACTGAATATTTTGCAACTGAATATTTTGACTGTGTAGGCAGCTGAAACATAGGATAATGATTCCCAATTCATCCTCCTTAATGGCGTTTATCATTTTGTTCCCTATGTCCCTATGTCTTAAAACGAACAGAATCTGTGTAGCCTTGACATGTAGAAATGCGGAACTTTCAGGAGATTTCTAGATGTAGTTTTCTGAATACCCCATTTCTACATTTAGAATGCCCTGGAGGTCTAAGGAATGTCTCAATAAAAGTTTGCATAAAACACATAAGGCCACTGAATCAGAAGTCTCTGTAGCTACCATAGTTGCTTCAGTTGGGAAAAAATTACCTCAATGTCTGACTCTAGCTAGCAGTGTATCTCTGTTTAACAAAATGTACTTGTCTCTCCTTAGAGCTGAACCTGTCAGAGTGCCTCCGATCTTAGACTGGTTTCAAGGGCATTAATTAAAAATGATCCAGAAGCACCTCGTTATATGATCAATAGCATTTCCCTCTAGGACAGGGCTGGAGCAAGAATTCACTTCACTGGTGGTTCTACACAATCAGATGATTCAAAGTGACATCAAATTAGGTGACATACTCACTGCTAAGAAAATGCTCTGATGAATCTTTGGTCATGAGAAGACTCCTCCAACGATGTAAATTATTACCTTCAAATCTACAGATGTGGATTCTAACTTTCAGAATCCAATTATGTGAATTCTCAGAATAAAAAGCAAAAACCACGGGTCCCTCTTGATATGTGGAGATGCAGGGCTTCATTTACTGTCTGTGGTCGGGGCTATTTGTAAGTGACAGGGAGTTTGTTGTTTCTTTTTAGTTTCAGTCTTCTCAACTGTGGGGATGGTGCACAGAGGCTGCTCACTCGGTACAAACAGAGACCCTCATCTTTGCCTGGTTTTGTTCCTGATAAATATAAAGGTGTCTTTCAATCCTCTCATTCGATAAAAGAGGAGACATGAAATTAGGGTTTTCTGGAGAACTCAGAGTGGGCTGACACCCTACCCTACTCTACACTCAGTTCTTTTCGAGGACGTGCCCTGCTGATGGGCAGAACTCACCTGCAGGGCCCCTGCAGCCACCTGCTCTCCAGGTGAATCTCTTGCGATTGGGAAGGCTCTGCTGTCATGGGTAGTTTGGTGCATTTCATAAAAGATTCACTCAACCAATGTTTTCTTTGCTCATAAGTTTTCAATTTTTCCAAGCAATTTTATAAATCAGGGACCATCTCTGATGGGCTTTCCTAAAATCCAAACATAGCAATATACCACAGGTGGAGTAGGTCACTGAAATAGGTCATGAGGAGGCTATTCCCTTAAAATTGCTATGTTGGTGCAAGGGACAAGCACAAAACAGGGAAGTAAATTCTATTTTCATATAAGAGATCATTAGAAAAGAGTCATTTGGGCTTATCTTTTTAGATGCCCAGGAAAGCAAAACTGCCTATGACATCTGCTGGAGAAGCAAAGAAAGAAAATGCCATCTCGTTTTTGTCACTGTCATTAAGTCTATGTCGCCTTGAATTGGCTGGTTAATTTCTTTCAGATGAAAAAATAAGAAAGCAGACTTTTTCCAAGTACATGGGCTCAATTTTTACATGGTGACAGCTGGCCATCCCAGCTGGCATATGTACTGTGACCCCCAAAGTAACCAACATCACATTTAGATTACAGTCAACTCCTCCTCCACTGCTGTTGCTGCTAAGTCACTTCAGTCGTGTCCAACTCTGTGCGACCCCATAGACAGCAGCCCACCCGACTCCCCCATCCCTGGGATTCTCCAGGCAAGAGCACTAGAGCGGGTTGCCATTTCCTTCTCCAATGCATGAAGGTGAAAAGTGAAAGTGAAGTCGCTCAGTCGTGTCCGACCCTCAGCGACCCCATGGACTGCAGCTTTCCAGGCTCCTCTGTCCATGGGATTCTCCAGGCAAGAGTACTGGAGTGGGGTGCCATTGCCTTCTCCCAACTCCTCCACAGACGACTTCAAAAAAGCAGTGAGACTTTCTTTGCACTTCTTTCTCCTCCTGAGTTTCCCTTTGTTCTGGTCTGCAGACAAATGACAGCCTTAAAAATGAAGTAGCCAAGTAAATTTGATCTCAGTCCTAAAGCCAGTTGGATGTGTATCCCTGTGTGTGTGTGTGTGTGTGTACACATACCTGCATGCCCTCCTTCTGCTCACAGACTTCAGCTGTGGGGTCCATGGCATTGCTGTGTGTCCCAACGTCACATACTGAGTCTGTACCTGTCAGTGTTATTTTCTCCATGATTCTCAAGCCTTGTCAGTGTGGATCATGGTTGAATCTGCAGTCCTAGCTAAACAAAATGAAAGAACTGTGTTGTTGTTGTTCATTTGCCAAGTCATGTCCAGCTCTGTGCAGCCCCATGCACAGCAGAATCCCAGGCCTCCCTGTTCCTCACCATCTCCTGAAGTTTGCCCAAGTTTATGTCCATTGCATTGGTGATGCCATCCAGCCATCTTATCCTCTGATGCCCTAATCTCCTGCCCTCAATCTTTCCCAGCATCAGGGACTTTCCCAATCAGCCATTCCAACGAGTTCTTCAGGTTGATTTCCCTTAAGATCGACTGGTTTGATCTCCTTCCTGTCCAAGGGACTTTCAGGGTTCTTCCCCAGCACCACAGTTTGAAGGCATCAATTCTTTGGCATCCTGCCTTCTTTATGGTCCAGCTCTCACAACCATACGGGACCACTGGGAAGACCATAGCCTTGGCTATAAGGACCTTCATTGGCAGAGAAAAGCCTCTGCTTTTCAACACACTGTGTAGGTTTGTCATAGCCTTCCTGTCAAGAAGCAATCGCCTTCTGATTTCACGGCTGCAGTCACCGTCCACTGTGATTTTGGGGCCAAAGAAAAGGAAATCTGTCACTACTTCCACTTTTTCCCCTTCTATTTGCTGTGAAGTAATGGGGCCGGATGCCGTGATCTTTGTTTTCTTAGTATTTAGTTTTAAGCCGGCTCTTTCACCCTCCTCCTTCACCCTCTTCAAGAGGTTCGTCAGTTCCTCTTCGCCTTCCGCCATTAGACTGGTATCATCCTCATATCTGAGGTTGTTGCTGTTTCTCCCACCTATCTTGAGTCCAGCTTGTAACTCGTCTGGCCCAGCATTTCTCATGATGCGCTCAGCATATATGTTAAACAAACAGGGTGGCAGCAGACAGCCCTGTTGTACTCCTTTCTCAATCTTGAAGCAATTGGTTGTCCATACAGGGTTCTAAATTTTTCTTCTTGACCCGTATACAGGTTCCTCAGGAGACGTATACGATGGTCTGGTATTACCATCTCTAAGAGCTTTCCACAGTTTGTTATGATCCACATAATCAAAGGCTTTAGTGTATTTGATAAAACAGAGGTAGATTTTTTTCTGGAATTCCGTTCCTTTCTCTATGATTCAGAGAATGTTGGGAATTTGATTTCTGATTCTTCTGCCTTTTCTAAACCCAGCTTGGACATCTGGAAGTTCTTGATTCACAAGATGCTGAAGCCTAGCATACAAGATTTTAAGCATGACCTTACTAGCATCAGAAATGAGTGCACATGTCCAGTGCTTTGAACATTCTTTAGTACTACTTTTCTTGGGAATTGGGGTGAGGATTGTCCTTTTCCAGGCCTGTGGCCACTGCTGGGTCTTCCAGATTTGCTGACATATTGAGTGCAACACCTTGATGGCATCATCCTTTAGGGTTTTGAATAGCTCTACTGGAATTCTATTGCATCCACTAGCTTTATTATCAGCAATGCTTCCTAAGGCCCTCTTGACTTCACACTCCAGAATTTCCAGCTCTGAGTGACTGACCACACTATCATAGTAATCCAGTTTATTAAGATCTTTATCATACAGTTTCATCCATGTATTCTTTAAATCTCTTCTTGATCTCTTCAGCACCTACTAGGTCTCTACCACTTCTGTCCTTCATTGTGCCCATCTTTGGGTAAGATATTCCCTTGATATTTCCAGTTTTCCTGAAGAGATTGCTAGTCTTGCCCCTTCTGCTCTCTTCCTCTAGTTTCATGCATTGTTCACTGAAGAAGGCCTTCTTGTCTCTCCATGCTATTCTTTGGAAATTTGCATTTAGTCAGATGTACCTTTCCTTTTCTCCCTTGCTTTTCCTTTCTCGTCTTTCTTCAGTTCAGTTCAGTCGCTCAGTCGTGTCCAACTCTTTGCGACCCCATGAATCACAGCACGCCAGGCCTCCCTGTCCATCACCAACTCCCGGAGTTCACTCATATTCACCTCCATCGAGTCGGTGATGCCATCCAGCCATCTCATTCTCTGTCGTCCCCGTCTCCTCCCACTCCCAATCCTTCCTAGCATCAGACTCTTTTCCAGTCTTTCTTCTGCTATCTGTAAAGCCTTCTCAGGTAACCACTTTGCCTCTTTTCTTTTTCTTTGGGATGGTTTTGTTCACTGTTTCCTGTACAATATTTTGGACCTCAGTCCATAATTCTTCAGGCACATTGTTTAACAGATCTAATCCCTTGAACCAATTCATTACCTCCATGGAATAGTCACAGGGGGTTTGATTTAAGTCGTACCTGGCTGGCATTGTGGTTTTCCCCACTTTCTTTAGCTTAAGCCTGAATTTTGCTATGAGAAGCTAATGAGCTGAGCCATAGTCGGCTCAAGATCTTGCTTTTGCTGACTGTATACAGCTTCTCCATCTTTGGCTACAAAGAATTATAGGTAGGAAATAAATGAATGAGTGAGTAATGGTATGGGTGTTCCAAGCTTGCTGTGAGGGTCTCAAATAACTTGCAATCAACTTCAAGGTATTTGATACCATATTGCAGAATATTCAAGTACAAAGTTTTATACCCTGATATAAAATGACTCAGTGTAAGGAAACGTAAATTCTCCCTACCTCCGTCTTACCCAACTCTTAAGCAAGGATGTTTTGCTTAGATATTGGTGTTATTGCTTCACCTACTGATGTGTTGTCTGGGTGAACTCTTAGGGTAATTTGTGAGTTGACAATTGAGTTGAGTGCACTGTTTCCTGAAGGGTGACCCTTCCAGGCAACACTCTTTAAGAGAAGAGGTGGAGCCTGGGGCCAGAAAGCAGAGCATTCTGGAGGATGGCCAGGAATTATCACCATCCCTATTTCACAAAAGGGGGAATTTCTCAAACAGGATGAATTACCTGTTCAATCTCATATAGACAGCTTTACTTGAATAATCACAGAGTTCACTCTAGCTTGCTCTTTTGATAGGGCTCTGGGTTGCCACACTAGCTTTAAAATGAGGTGATAGTTACCTAAAATGTATTATTTGCACAGCATTATACAGTTTTTAAAATGTGTGTGTGTGTGTGTGTGTTATACATGTATGCAGATAGGTATGTGTGTGTCTTGCCCTCACAAACACCCAGTGAAAAGCAGGGACTATTTTCTGCCTCAGTTTAATCAATCAGGAAATGAGATTCACAATTCAAGTAAACAGCCCAAAACTATGCATGTTACAGTTTGGATTAGAGCCCAGTCATCTAGACTTCTCACCTGGTATTCTTTCTGCAACATCATAAATTTTATTATTAGCCTTGCAATATCTCAATACCAGCTATTGAGAAGCTGGATGAAGATTCTTCAATACATAGATAATTTTTAAGAGCAAGTGAATGAGATCATGAAACATTAACACGTTTCAGTCAGTAATACTTGAAAACAACTGCCCCCTGCAACCAAGAATATTTTTTTTATTCTCGAGGGTGGGAAGTGATTCACATCGATTAGAGTTTTCTGACCTTCAGAATCTATTTTGTGTTTCTCCAACCCCCAAGTTATGGATTAAGTGCTATTTGCACTGTATTCAAGCTTCACTGGCTACTAAAAATGGAGGGAAAGCATGTGGATCACCTTGTTATACTCTATATTATAGGCAATGAACATAATATGGAGTGAAAAATAATGCAGGAGAAAAGCACATCAATAGAAACATATACTGAAGTTGTTAATAGAAATAGATGTCAAAATTATGTGAATGAAGGGAAAAGGGGAAACTCTACAAAGAGATTCTTTTGGTGAGTGAATTCTGATTTTAGAAAAGTGCCACCCTTTACTAAAAAAACAGTAAAAGAGATTTAGAGAAACCATCGTGTAGAAGAACTCTATTATGGCTCTCAGACAGATGACCTGCTGAGGAGAGTTCGGACCATGCTCTTCAGAAGCACCTGTCTATGGACAGCCATTCAAGCAACCACCATGGAGGGCAAATGACAATATGCCAGATAAGATTCCTGAACCCCATGGTTCACTACCCCCTTCCACTGGCTGCTACAAAAATGAGTGGTAGGAAGGGTCCCCAGAGCCCTTTACGTTCCGGATAGAATATCATAGAGGGATTCTCAGGACACAGGTGATGTTTTCATCTCTGCTTCCAGCTGAAGATCATGTCTCTGGAAAAAAGGAGGATGAAGTGTGTGACTGCTGGAGATGATATTGGAGAGATGCTAGTTTCCTAGATTGTTGTCTGCAACATCGGAACAAAGGGTCCTGGCTAGAATCTGAGTACACTTCACAGAGACTGAAAAGAATGTATTTGGCAGACAGTTCTGAGCTGATATACAGAGAGAGAGAGAAATAAAAGTCTGAATAAACTGCAAAATGTGATGGTATGGAGGTTGTCATGTCTGACATGGCAAGGAACCACAGAACAAGGGCAAGGGCTCCTAGAATGTCTTAGAGCATGGCAAATGACATTTACATACCAACCCTATGGAATAGAGGGAACAAGCAGCTGAACTTAAGATGTTAAGATATATGAAAGACATTTGCAATCTCCCAAATATTCCTCAACTTATGTGGTGAAGCCTGTGGTTAGAATAAACAATATGTTAAACTTTGAATAAAAGGCAAAAACTAATATTAACCTAATCCAGATAAGTATATTTAAATGTCGCATCTCTGTGACCCAAATTCCTGCCCTAAAAATTCTGTTGCTCTGAAGGAGCAGCATCACTCTTGACAAACTCAGACACCCTTTCCTAGGATCCACCACACCATGCCCACAGACAGACCCAGACCGTTTATTCAAGAAACATCAACCATGTGGTGGATGGTGGAAATACACAGATGAGTCAGACACAATCTGCCCTCCAGGAAGCTACAGTCGGGTAGAGAAGAAAGATGTGAAAATAAAATATTTAAAATTGTAGGAATCATGGGGCTATAAGTAAAAATCCTAAAGGATTAAGAAGAAAGTGGGTGTTCCAGCAGAAAATATGGCCCTCCCTTTGAATGAAGACCATGGAGGTTTGCTGCTGAAAAGTATTCCTTTAGGGGACCTAAGACACAAAATCTGAAAACTATAAGTGGCTGTATGCTTAAGGAGGATCAATTTGGCCACCTCTGAAGAAGTTCCTCATGAGGTAAAGGCCTTTACAGAGCTTCCTTTCAGTTACTGTGAGCTCGATGAGTCCTTCTAGAAACTTCCAATATACGCATTTCAAGCTTTTCTTGTGTGTGGGTTTGCAGCTAGTCCTTAATTATTGTAAAACATTTTTTATCAATCCTGGTTGGAGGAACTGAATGGCATGTTGCCTAACAGAGACAGGAAAAAGAGGAATTTAGGGCTGTATATAAAGGAATCATATACGATACAAAAATTTATAGATCCTAGAGGGGAAGTAAAGTGAAAAGCATTTCAATTGTGAAAAAGAAAAAGAGAATCCAAAGTTCAACTTTGGTGGCATAATACTGCAGGCTCCCTAGTCAGGTAGTGTTTAAGGATATTTTCCTAATATTAAATACCAATCATGTTAAAACTTATTTTCAGATATGTGCATGCTTAGTTACTCAATTGTGTCTGACCCTTTGCAACCCCATGGACTATAGCCCATCAGGTTCCCTGTTCATGGGATTTTCCAAAGAAGAACACTGGAGTGGGTTGCCATTTTCTACTCCAGGGAACTTCTCAACCCAGGGATTGAACCTGTGTCTCTTGCATCCTGCGTTGACAGGTGTATTCTTTGCCACTGAGCCACCTGGAAGGCCCTATATTTGAAAATTTATACTTTAAAATATAGATTTATATTTAAAAATGTAGAAGTGATCTCAGTATGATAAGGGATTTTATCTCTCCATGCGTGCATGCACATGCTAAGTGGCTTCAGTGGTGTCCGACTCTTTGCGACCCTTTGGACCATAGCCCACCAGCTTCTTCTGTCCATGGGACTGTCCAGGCAAGAATACTGGAGTGGGTTGCCATGCCCTCCTCCAGGGGGTCTTGCTGACCGAGGGATCAAACTATCTTCTCTTTCATCTCCTGCATTGGCAAGCGGATTCTTTACCACTACCGCCACCTGGGAAATCCTGTCTCTCCATAAATTTACCAAAAGTCTAACTCCATTAAAACTAGATTATCTCACAATCATTTACCTCATTAACAATTTCAGTTTCAGAAAGTACAGGGGAAAAAAAAAGAGGATTTCCCTTATACTTAATATTGGCTTTCAAGATGATATTAATAGGAATATTGAGAGAGTCATGTCAGGGAATTTATAGATACAAGGAATATTTTTGAACACATACCCAAGACTTTAAGAAATTCAGAGATAGATAGAAACAGGTCTATATCTAGAAGATGTCTAAAGTGAATGGGAGTTTCTAGGTTTGAAGAATGCCAAAGTTGAAATTCCAGCTGTTCAGTTGAAAATAATCCCAACTGGAACCAAAGAGGACAGGTAGCCCAGGAAACTTGCAGATACATGATGGGAGTGGAGGGAGGTTGGAGGGGGGGCGTCTCCATTTAGATCTCAAAAGAATCCATTTGAAAAATGGAATTGAATCAGAAGATATGGTAACCGTGCCATTCATTTTCTAGCTGCTGGGAAAGCTGACTATAAAAATGAAGTATGTCTTCATTGCATTGCTGAGTAACAGAAGGAAGGACACTCAACTTTCAACTTGTATAGGGTGTCAGATTTTTCTAGTTAATTGATTAGTTTGGCAGCTTCAGGTCTCAGTTTCAGCATGCACAATCTTCGCTGCATCACACAGAATCTTTCGTTGTGATGCACAGACTCTATAGTCACAGCATGCAAACGGTCTAGTTTTTCAGAACAGAACTTTTCCAGAGTATGCCGGCTCAGTACTTGTGGCACTCGGGCTTAGTTGCTCCACAGCACGCGGGATCTTAGTTCCCTGACCAGGGATCAAACCTGTATCCCTGCATTGCAAGGTGGATTCTTAACCACTGGACCACCAGTGAAGTCCCAGGGTATCAGATTTTCTATCAAGATGTGTCATATCTGAAAGATTAGAATAAGCAATATAAAAATTATATAGAATAAGAAATATAAAGAATTCAAGTCAACATTGACAGGGAACAATTAGGTACCTATGAATTCAAGTTCAGGATTTAAGGCCTTGAAAAGTTTTATCTGAAAAAAAATTTATGGTGAAAATATATATCCCTATATCCTCTTAGCAGTCTTATTATTTCTGAGATGATAGAATGAATCGGAGGGTTCTCAAAGGACTAGTGATCAAAAGATACCCAAATTTACTGAAATTTATACTTGGCAAAGTTCTAGGAAAGAATGTCTAGGTGTAGGTTCAAAATTTTTTGAGAAAAATAAAGTGATCATTAAGAACCCATATTTGCTCATTAGGAACAAATTATAGCATGGTAACTTCATTCACCATTGTACTAAAATTTGCCATGTTGATAAAATGCCACTCAAAATATAATACTTATTCATTTCAGCCAGTCATTCAGCAAAACCCCCAAGTGGATTCACAACTGGCTGAGTAATTGCACTCAAAGACCATGACAGTCTGGAAGAAATTTTGTAGGATGAGGGCTCTATCCCTATGACCTGCTCTATCAGTTGCCACATTTGTTTTTATCAGCAGAGCCTTTCCATTTGAGTCCATGCTATCTTCTCATTACGTGTTTCCTGCAGACAGAGGAGCGTGATGGGAGGATGAGAGGTTTAAAACCTTTCTATATCAGGAAATGTTGACAGAGCAGTCAAAACTCAGCCTGCAGAAGTGAGAAAAGGGACACCTCGTTTATACTGGCTGCCCAGAAGTCACCATGATTTCTTTTCTTGCCTCCTCCCTATTTTCCATTGCCTCATTGCAGCATTACAAGCTGATACCTACCCTCTCCCTTCTGAGAGCACCCGCCCCTGACTGCCGCAGCGGTGTGCGACCCCAGTTTTGTGCCTTTCTTCTCTCTTCTCCTTTCCGTTTCATTTAGGCAGTCCACTTCCTCTAGTAAGTACCCTGGGACAAAGTTCAGTCCCTTACTTCTGCTCTCTACTCTTCGCCTTCCCTTGGAGCACTTGTATCACTCACATTCACAGCCCCAAAATAGTCCCCTAGTCCATAAATCCAAGCCTAACCACATTCCTAAGGCCAAGCTCCACTTTAAGCAATTGCTCGAGGGTTGCATGTATTTGGAAATCCTACAATCATCTCAAAACCCATGCTTCATCTTATCTTCCCTAATTCTGTCAATGGCACCACTAGTTTTTAGGTCAAGATTTGAGAGAAGTCTTGACTTCCTACATCCTTTTCTCTCATATCCATTTGGTCATTAATCTGTGTCATTTCCTCACGTATAGATTCTTTTGCATTTCTCCATTCATTTCTGTTTCCATATACCAGGTGTTGACTGAGTCATTCCACCATCTCCCTTTACAATGTTCCCTACTTTTACCATCAGACCAACTATTCAAAAGTGAGGAGTATGAATCTTCCATCATGTCACTCCCTTCCCCACCAATGACCTTTCAAATTCTAATCTACTTTCAAAAACTAACCTAAGTTTTTTCTCCTTCCATGGGGTTTTAAATCACAGCCCTGTCACTTATTAGCTGCGTGACCTCATTGTTGTTCAGTCACTAAATTGTGTCGAACTCTTTGTGACTCCATGCACTTCAGTACACCAGACTCCTGGCTTCCACTATCTCCTGTGGTTTGCTCAAATGCATGGCCATTGAGTCAGTGATGCTACCTAATCATCTCATCCTCTGCTGCCCCTTTATCCTTTTGCCTTCAATATTTCCCAGCATCGGGTTTTTTCCAGTGAGTTAGCTCTTTGTATCAGGTGGCCAAAGTATTGGAGCTTCAGCTTCAGCATCAGTCCTTCTAATGAATATTCAGGATTGATTTCCTTTAGGATTGACTGGTTTGATCCCCTTGCGGTCCAAGAGACTCTCAAAAGTCTTCTCCAGCACCACAGTTCAAAAGCATCGATTCTTCAGCACTCAGCCTTCTTTATGGTCCAAATCTCACACTGATGCATAACTACTGGGAAAATCATAGCTTTGACTCTACTGACCTTTGTCAGCAAAGTGATGTCTCTACTTTTTAATACACTGTCTAGATTGGTCATAGTTTTTCTTCCAAAGAGCAAGTGTCTTTTAATTTCATGACTGCACTCACTGTCCACAGTGATTCTGGAGACCAAGAAAATAAAATCTGTCACTGCTTCCATTTTTTTCCTTTCTATTTACCATGAAGTGATGGAACCAGGAATCAGGTGCCATGACCTTAGAAAGGCCACTTAACATTTTTGCTTCAGTTTCTTTATCTAAAAGGAACAAATGAGTAAGCTAACAGTACGCAACATCATCGGACTGTGGGGAGGATTAAATGAGCTAGTATCAGTTAGGGCACTCAGAACTAGTAAGAGCTATGCAAAACATTAAGTAAGTAAAAATGTAT
This sequence comes from Moschus berezovskii, assembly GCF_049115385.1. Classification (NCBI taxonomy): domain Eukaryota; kingdom Metazoa; phylum Chordata; class Mammalia; order Artiodactyla; family Moschidae; genus Moschus; species Moschus berezovskii. Next base: position 18,758,379 of record NC_142479.1, read on the forward strand.
ATATTCTCTAGATGCTCCAAATTGGAAGCTATCATTTCCCATACTCTCAGCATTAATAAATTATGGATATAACATTTAATCTGCTCCATTTATTTAATTATGTTTCACTTTCTGTTTTCACATAGAATGTCCACTAGCTACCCACATAGACTGACAGTTTCTAGAGGACAAGATCACATCAGATATTTATTTGTACCCCCACAATCCCTATAATTAGCTGCACCTATTGGCAATGTGCAAGCAGTGATTACACACTGATACACCTCAGATTTTCCAAAAGTGACCCCCTGGATTCTCCAATCCTCTGTCTACCATCTTTGCCTGATTTCTAGATCTGGTCCCACTGACCTTCTGCAGAGGGCTGGTTTCTGGGGTACAACACACCTCTCTCACTGGCCCTCTCTGAGTGCTGCATTTATCAGGGACAGTGGGTCTTGGCAGTCAGACAAGAAACACAATCTGTAGACAGAGCCACCACAAGTCAATCTTGCCAGTACAATTCTTACAGTTTGCTGACAGTCATATGGTTGTTTTCCAAGCCTCTAATATGGAATACCATAGGGCCTTTAAGGAGAAGTAGTTGAGGGTCAGGGACTGCTGGCGATTTTCCTTCTATTTTTTTTTTTTTTTTTCCTTTGGGAGATCATGAGCCTGACATTTCGACTCTGAAATGATTCACAATGCCAGGACTGTCATGTAAAGAATGGTCTCACTAAAGGTTGCCGTTTTGGACTGAACTGGTGTGAATGCTTCAGTGAATCTTCTGAAGAGCATCCAAAGCCACACATAAATAATAAGTTTGGAATGGTAACAAGAATGCCTGGGATGTGGCCTTCTGCATTAGCCGTATAATGTTCTTGGTGGGCTATTTCAGATAAAGGACCATTAGAAAAAACATTTATCAGGGTGTGGTGGAGAAAAGCTTTCTTGGAGTAAATGGTCCCAGCGCAGTTCATTTTTCCACACCCCCACCCGCAAACTGTGATCTCTGCTTAGGCAGAGCACTCAGCATGGAGGTAGTTAATATCCACGTATTGATGAATTGTTCAGCATGATAGAAGCTCTGCTATCCTTATCAAAGAAGCCTTGCTGACACTGGGTCACACACTCTCATCCTTTGTGCCAGGTGTTGCTGGGTCTTACTTTACAGTCCAGTCAGTTTCATGGATGTCAAAGAAGCCACGCTGTGGCAGCTCTGAGAATTCCATCAACTAGATGGAAATGACAAGTTGGAAGTATCCTTTCCAGGTTGCCTCCAAAGTTTACATCAACATTAGTGACTGGCCATATTCATTCCATGAAGACTAGTCCTTCCTCTGACCAAACAGGAGATTCTTTTGGAAACACGAAACCTCAAAAGTTAGTAATGGGCTCAAAGTACACCGCATAAGAAATTTATTCATAGGTACCTTATACCTGAAGGGTTGACCCACCTGCAGACAGGCTTTCAGAAGAAAATTCAGACCCTAGAAAATTCTGATTGTAAGGACAGTCGGCCACACTTCAAGAAAGCTCCCTGTCCTTCAGGTTTTCTACTCATACGTTCATCTTTGCCGTCTTTGCTGAAGTCTTCACCCGTTGAGAACCAGAATGGTTCCCAAACAGCATCTTCTTGGTTTTCACAGCTGAGTGAGGGCTGTTTGGCTTTGACATGCCTTACTCAGTTTGTGCTTTGCTATAGCCCATCTTCTTTGCCAGACTTTCCGTGCTCTGTTTCCCGGCTACCTCTCCAGGGCGGAGTTACTTCCTCTCCACTCTACTCACACTGCACATCCCATTCACACAAACTTCCGAGGTATTCCCCAGTCCCACCAGTTCTTCTGTTTGATCAGTCTGCCCAGAGGCAGGCTCTGATCACCCACCCAGGAATGCATTTAAAGGTTGAGACAGATGACACTCACTCATGGATATGAACGAATGTGTATTTAGTATACAGGCTGGGATTCTCAGGAAGACAGGGAGGCTTACAAGAGTCTGATGATGAGAAGGAGAGAAAAGGAGGGTGAGACAGGGGTGGCTTTGGGCTCTTTCTGTGGTTGTGATGTGGGTTAAGGTGAGGAGCTCTCCATACTGTGGGCTAAGGCTACATGCTTTGAAATTCCATCCTGGGCACCTCTGCACACTGACCTTTCTTGTCGGGATAGGAATCGGGATAAGGACGTAGTGGAGAGATCAGCAGGGAGGGGATCCAGAGAGCCCATCGAAGTTCAAATGCAAAAAAAAAAAAAGGACACTTTAAAAAAAGGACACTTTATCCAACTTCCAAGCCTTCACACAAGCAGCTGTTCCAAGAGGCAGATTCTCACTTTCCTCTGAAGCTTCTCACAGGAATCATCTCCTCGAGGAGCTCCCCCAGTCTCCATTCAGCTGCACGAGGCCACCCCCTGTCCATTTCACTGGTGTCCTATGCCTGACTCTATTTTTACAGCACTTATCACATTTGGTATTTGCAGTGAACTGAAGTGCATCTCCAAACGTATGTTTAAGCTCTAGTTCTCAGCACCTATGACACAAGCTTACTTGGACATGAGGCCTTGGCTGATGTCATTAAGGATCTTAGGATGAAATCATCGTGGATTTAACACGGGCCCAAAATCCAGTAGATTTAGAAAGGAGAGATTTGACACAGAGAACCAGAGTGGAGGCAGAGAATGGAGATTTACAGGTATAAGCCTGGGGTCACCATGGATTTCTCAGTTCAGTTCAGTTGCTCAGTCGTGTCCAACTCTTCATGACCCCATGGACTGCAACACGCCAGGCCTCCCTGTCCATTACCAACTCCCGGAGTTTATTCAAACTCATGTCCATTCAGTTGGTGATGCCATCCAAACATCTCATCCTCTGTCATCCCCTTCTTTTCCCACTCAATCTTTCCCAGCATCAGGGTCTTTTTCAATGAGTCGGCTCTTTGCATCAGGTGGCCAAAGTATTGGCGTTTCAGCTTTAGCATCAGTCCTTCCAATCAACACTCAGGATTGGTCTCCTTAGGATGGACTGGTTGGATCTCCTTGCAGTCCAAGGGACTCATTTGCGTCTTCTCCGTGGATTTCCAGTGGCTCCCAACGGCTGAACAACAACAACCCGGCAACCAGGAAAGAGGTGAGAAGTCAATCCTCCCTCAAAGCTCCCTGATGGAACTAACTTTACTGACACCCGGATTTCAGGCTCTGGTCTCAAGAACTGTTGTTCAGTCACTAAGTCACGTCCAACTCTTTGTGACCCCACGGACTGCAGTACAACAGGCTTCCGTGTCCTTTACCATCTCCCAGAGTTGGCTCAAACTCATGTTCATTTAATAAGTGATACCATCCAATCATATTATTCTCTGTTGTCCCTTCTCCTGCCTTCAATCTTTCCCAACATCAGGGTCTTTTTCAATGAGTCAGCTCTTCATATCAGGTGGCCAAAGTATTGGAGATTGAGCTTCAGCATCAGTCCTTCCAATGAGTATGCAGAGTTGATTTCCTTTAGGATTGACTGGTTTGGTCTACTTGCAGTCCAGGGGATTCAGAGTCTTCTCCAGCACCACTGTTCTACAGCATCAATTCTTTGGTACTCAGCCTTCTTTATGGTCCAGCTTTCAGATTCATACATGACTACTGGAAAAACCATAGCTTTGACTAGACAGACCTTTGTCGGCAAAGTGATGTCTCTGCTTTTTAATAAACTGTCTAGGTTTGTCATAGCTTGTGAATTGTGAGAGAATACACCTCTATTGTTTCAAGTCACCCAAGTTGTGATAATTTGCTCCAGAAATCCTAGGAAACTAATATCTTTACGATTGTGTACCTAGATTTTTGTCTTCATTGCAAGAGTTGCTTGCTCCTGGAAGGCAGAGTTTGTGTTTGGGTCTTTAGATTCCCACAGCCTAGCACAGTGCCAAAAATAAATAGGGAACATCTAAAGTGTTTTCTGAAAAATGTGCTCAGCCTGAACTGACCAAATTCAAAAGTGAAGAAGCCCCTGAAATTAGCTCAACAGCAGGATTTCTGTCAGATCTGCTAGCTATGGCAAAATCACAAAGGGCTCAGTCTCCACGTACACAGGCAAGGATGCAGTCAAGTTCATGCTTTAGACAGTTTCTTTTCTCTCTGCCTGCAGGTGGATTTCTAGAACTAAGTGTGGTGGAAGGCATCCTGGTGCCAATCTGCACAGGCGCTGAAGTGCTTTGGCCTGCGTCCAAATGCTCTCTCCAGGTCTGTGTTAACCAGATTTGTCTAGAAGATGGACAAGTAGCCTGGAACTCTGATTTAAACCACATGCCCCCCCACAGGAGTCCCTGGAATGAGGGTTCCAATGGTGCAAATAATCTGTTGTTTGGTTTGGGTGCTTTCTTCTCTAGCTGAGCAAAGAGATGATTTTTTTTCCTTAGGAGGAGGTGAGTGAGGATGAAAATATTTACTTAGAGACCACCTAGGCCAGGTCTGAAAACTCCTGAGCCAGGTGGGAAACTTCAGCCCAGTGAGAGTTCTCTGTTTTTGTTAAAGAAAAAGAAATCACAGCTGGGGACAGCCCGGGAGCCTTGGCGCAGACGTCTGAGGCACGAATCCCCGAGGCAGACGCGGTGGCCGCTGCCCTTTCGTGCTTTTCCATCACCTCATTTTACAGATGACAAACAGCCCAGCCACTTGTTTAAAGCTCAGGGTTTTCTTTTCCCTCCTGCTTCTCTCTCTCTTTTTTTTTTTTCTAAAAGCCACAAGAGTGTTAGGTGATTTTTCCCTCCCTGCCTGGAGAACATTTGTGACGGATGCTTCATCTCGCCCGCTCCTTGGGGCAGCTCAGACCCTTGGACCGAGGAGCTGAATTTTTGCCTTGGGAGAGATGCTGCCCCCGTGGAAGGGATAGGTGCCTTTTATTGTAGCCTGTTCTACATGGTAGCTGTGGGTGAGCAAAAGCACTGAATGTGGTGGGAACAACGAATAGAATTCAATTAGAAACTATGGAATGGGTGCAGAAGAAATCACAAGATCCCCTGCCTTCGAAGAGCTATACACACACACACACACACACACACACACACACAAGTTGAAAACAAATAATCTTTTGGGAGCAAAAAACTGTTCCTTTTCATTTTTCAAAGAATCTTCCCATCCACATTATTTCATCTTCGTGAGACTCCTGGGATACAAGGCAGGTGGTATGACTTTCATTTTATGGACATGGAAGCAGAGAGGTGATGTGACTGGATCCAGGGCACACAGCTTATTTGTGTCAAGATGGGATCAACATCTCTTCCTACTAGCTATCATTTCTGGCACTTTCTACCTCAATAAAAGCAGTTGATCTCTGTTGGATCTTTTCTCTCGCTAGATCCTTATCTAAGCACTTTGCCTGCATTATCTCAGTGAATCTTGACAAGGATTCTCTGAAAGAAAGGACTGTTACTACTCCTGTCTTACAGATAAAGAGACTAGCTAGTCGATGTGGAAACCGGAATTCGGAACCAAGTCTATCTAAATCAAAAGACTCTTCCTGGCGACTTTGAGTTACATATTTTAAGATTTCTTTTGCTGAAGGATACAGAGTAAAGCAGTGGTTATGTATCAGAAGAGCTCAAGCAAGACAATTTCTTAGAGAAGTCAACTTAGAGAATGTTATATAAGGTAACGTGGACAGTTAAAACAGGTGAGGCTTTGGAAGAGTCACTAACCTAATGCTCCATACCCAGATGGCTTGGTTCTCCTAGTTGTACAGCTAAGGGGCTGAGGCTTGGAAGGTGACTTGCTCACAGTCCACAGCTGGATTCTTAATGGAGTCAGGATTTATATTCAGATTATTTGACCTCAGACAACACAAATGTCTCCATTCTGGTGTACTTACTGGCCCCATACAGGTGAAAGGTGACCATAGTCCATAAAGCCTGTGACATCCATATGTACTGGCAAATGGAGGTAATGTAGCTAAAACATTCAAGGAACAAAATTGCCTGAACTTAACAGCAGTATGTTTTCATTTTCTCACTAGATTTTTTTAAAATTTATTCTGCACTATAGCAGAATACATAGCACTGTGCAAATTTCCATAATTTATCTAGCTTGCTTGAGGTTCTTTTGATACATCCATCATCTTGATGACAGATCTAAACACCCTCTTATTTTCCACTCCAATGCTACCTCTGTGGAGAGTAATATTAATGACCGCTACCATTTTTTCAAGTACTTTCAATGAGAAAGCCTACATTAGCTTATATAATTGCCTCAGCAAATGTGCAAGGTAGCTATTATTTATCCCCATTCTAAGATGAGGTAACTGAAGCCAAGAGAGGTTATATAATTTATTCAGTTCGTGCAGAGCATAAATGGCCAAGCCAGGATGGAAATGGGGTCTGCGTGATTCTGAAATCCATCCCCTTTCCGTTGGCTGAAGGTAACTGGATAAGTTCTACACAGAGGAAGTGAAAAAAAAAGAATCTGTTAAGGTCATGTTTGTGTATTTTAATTTAAGATAATAAATAATAGGGAAGGGGCTGACATGATGGAAATGGTGCTTGGGGCAGGTGAGGAGAGACTGAAGGCAAGAAAAACCTTCTTCAGAGGCCGTGAATTGCAATAGGAATTTGGAATGTTCAACACGTGGGTAGGGATGCTGGCTGTAGAAACAAGAAAAGGTATCTCAGGACCAGTAGGCTTTATGAAAAAAAAAAAAAGTAGTGAGATTTGAATGATAACCACAAGGAAGAGAAGAATTGAAAGAAACTTGGGAGGCAGATTCTTGGGAGGTTTCTTCAGGTGTCATACCTGAAAGAAAGGAGATGTGATGATGAAAAGGGATATGAAAGGCAGGGGTGTTTTCCTCTCGGGGTCCAGCAGAGCAGCCACTGACAACAGTTGTCACACCAGAGCCTCTACAGGGGGCTAGGGATGAAGAAAGGTCTTCCTTGGAAAGGGAGATGTCACCATTGCCAACCCATCCCCGGATATGAAACCTTGAGTTTATGCAGGTTGAGAGCTGGGGAGAGTAGGCTTGAGGCCACCGTGTGTGTCCACACCTGGAGCAGCATCCTATTGGCCATGGTGATGCCCCTCTACAAACCCAGCTTCCCTCTGCTAAACGGGGCTTTGGGAGGACTGCTCTCCACCTCCCAGAGTTGGATGGGAGCTCCCAACAATCCTATCACCTCTTCAAACAAAGTCACATCTCCAGAGAAGCAGCTCCGTCTTCCATTATTTTTCTTCCATTCTTTTCTGCCTGATCACTATAGCACCTTCTAAGTGCTAGTAGGCTAAGTAGCATGTTGAGATCATTTATGGCTCTCCCCAATTACCCTGTGGGTGTTTTCAGTAATTTTTGTGATCCTGGTTACTGATGACAGCTATACACCCCTGCCTGCAGATGCCTGTGCACAGACTCAGCAAAGCTTACTGTTGGGCAAAGGTTGCAAAGTGAAAGTTCAAGAACTGGACAGAGCCCACTAATATATTTTGCTTGCCCTACACAATGTTTGTTAATATTTTGAATCAGCAGCTTTAAATTGTGAAATTTCACACATCTCCAGCTTCTCTTAAAACAGAAAAAGCTCTGGCAATCCAGGGCTGCAATCCCACATGTCAGTCAGCAGCTGGGGCTGAGAAACCACAGCACTCTTTACACATGGCATTTTGTCTCTATTTTACCAGTCTCCACCACTCCTTATTGTCTGATATAAGGTCTCCCACCCTCACTTACCTCATTATCTGGCCTCTATAGACATTTGCCCTTGAGGCTTCAGTGTGTGGTAATGGTTTTGATTCAAATAGAAGCTACTTGGTGCCCAGAAGAATAAATGCACTTGATCAGTAGATATGCTGCTGCTGCTGCTAAGTCACTTCAGTCGTGTCTGACTCTGTGTGACCCCATAGATGGAAGCCCACCAGGCTCCCCCATCCCTGGGATTCTCCAGGCAAGAACACTGGAGTGGGTTGCCATTTCCTTCTCCAATGTGTGAAAGTGAAAAGTGAAAGTGAGGTCGCTCAGTCGTGTCCAACCCCTAGAGACCCCACGGACTGCAGCCTACCAGGCTCCTCCATCCATGGGATTTTCCAGGCAAGAGTACTGGAGTGGCTTGCCATTGCCTTCTCCCTCAGTAGATATGGATGGATGCTAATTCCTCCGCCTTCCTTTACATCTCCTTCTCCTATTTACTCCCTCTCCCCAAAATGCTCAGTTCTTGTGATGAAGGCTGAGCACCTTCCCTCCAGCATAACAGGGTCCCCATTAGCCTCCTCCACCAAAGTGCTTCCTCCCACTCCCCGGCACAGCAAAGTGATCTCACAAGCTGATCGGGGACCACATCCGTGACAAGGCCATCACTTGAGTCACATTTCAGAGGAGGAAAATGCAAGAGAAGGTGGTGAGGTGAAATAACGTCTCTGAGTTATTTTAGAGAAGAGGTGAGCTTGAGGAAAGTGAATGGAGCCTCTGAGAAAAGGTTGGGAAGCCCAGGCCACAGAAAGCCTGTGAAATGGAGGTGATCTCGAGGCAGCGGACAGACATGGCAGCATCTTATTGTGAAGAGTAGCATCACCAGACGGAATGAAGAGCTCAGATTATCACTCTGTTCGGGCTGGAGGTGGAGAGGGGCCCACTGGGGGGAAAGGGACCTGAGGGCAAGACAGGCTCAGGAAGGTGTGAAGGGTGTCCTGGGTTCAGGCTCCGGTCCCGTCTTTGCTCACTCAGCGTGTGACCCTGGGCCTCAGTCTTCCTCTGTGACCTTCAGGTGACGCGAAAAGCACCAGCCCTCTCCTCCCCCACTCAGCACCAAGCACCATCCACCTGCTGCCTCCGGCGTGAAGCTGCAGTGAGGACAAGACCCTGCCCCTTCTGGTTCGACCTTTCCCTGGGTTGACCAGCTAGCTCTTCATCCATGCAAAGGGCATGCTGTGTCAGCTTACCCTGAGAGAACAAGCAGGAAACCTGGGCCCAGGTGCCCAAAACAGATAAGAGCGTTCAAAGCACCATTTCTTTTGGGGGTTGTGCCCCAGCTGTAACTCGTGCTTTTTGATGGTGAGCTTCGATGGATTTAGACAGGTCTTCTTGTGAAAGAGAAGTAGTATCTGGGTAGGGAAAGTGCCTAGACCAGGGTCTCTTTAAAGGAGACAGGCTAGATACGCCAGGGGTACCGATAAAAAGAAAGCATGGCCACTGCAAGCCTGACTGGGCCTGTTGGCAGCTCAGGGCTGCTCAGCCACAATTTGACCGACAAAGCCACCAAGAGAGTGTGTTTTTGTCCGTTAAATAAATGATGGCGTTTATTAACCTCAGTTACACTTATTGCAACAGGCTTAAGCTATATTGAAAGACCAAGTCCTTCATCTCACCTAGAGCTGAAACATTTCAAAGCAGGCAGATACAGCACCTCCAACATCCCTTGAATCCTTCCTGGGGCATAATATAGATGATACTCAACGCAGCACTTACACATGGGCTCATGACCCTTGACTCTTAAGTAAATGTATCACACACCTGCTGTGCCAGGGGAATCTTACTAGGTGCTTAAGAGCCAGAAAAGGAACGAAGCCTGGTGCCTTTCCTCAGGGAGATTTTATTCTGGTAGAGGGCCATCCTGCGATCACACTAATGCCTAAATCAGGCTCCCATGACTAAATCAATGTGATAAGTATCATGAGGAAGATCTTTAAAAAGGTCTATGGAAGCTGAGCTCTGGGAGAGCAACAGCAGATGCCTGGAGCAACAAATGCCAGGGCTGAGCTTAGAACATGGGTGATGGAAGAAGCTCCCCAGCTTACTGGGAGACAGATGTGTGTATGTGTGTGCGTGCACGTATGTGTTTTCCTGACACTTCATTGTAACTCACTGTGAATAGCCTCACCCCATCTTTAGCCCAGACGAGACGCAGAGGTGACCAGTTCTTGCTTCTCATTACCTCTGTGCTGTTCCCTCCTACTGTACAGCAACATCTGGATGCAGAGTTCCTTCGATTGCTCTATTTTTAAAAAGTCATTAGACAGCACGGTCAAAGGTAATGGGCTGTGGGCTAGAGTCTGTTCTCTACCACCATTCCATCATGGGTCCACAGCTAAGCCGGGTACTTTGAGCCTTAACCGTCAGTTCAGTTCAGTTCAGTTCAGTCGCTCAGTTGCGTCCGACTCTCCGCGACCCCATGAATCACAGCACACCAGGCCTCCCTGTCCATCACCAACTCCCGGAGTTCACCCAAACTCATGTCCATAGAGTCGATGATGCCTTAACCGTACCATCTATCAAATATTTACCTCCCTACCTTGCTGGAAAGACAAGACGCTTGTCTTTTGACAACTCTTCAGAAAGCAAATTCTTTATTGAGCACCCACACCATGCCAGACAGTAGGCTAGGAATTAAGAGTCCATCCAAATTCTCTACACCACCACTTAACCTGCACTACCCTTGGCAAATGGCTTTCAAAATTAGCATGCATAAAACGTGCTTCTTCGACCCATTCCCTGAAAGAATCTCTTCCCCAGAGGAAAGCCAAATCAGTCCCTAAAATTCAGGGCAAAGAGAATATGCTTGCTCATCAAAAAGTATACCATCATCTCCTGGCCAGACTCCACCTGATTTCTAGGAAACAGCCAGATCCTCCTCCAACCAATCCCTAGACAAAATAATAATCCCTAACTTCAGTCTAAGCTTCTACTAAGCCTGTTAACAAAATAGTTTTTGATCTGGTTACTGCTCAGCACGGCTTCAGGAGCACCCCCCAGCCCCGACCTGTCTCCTCTGATTTGAATTTCACTCCCTTCAGGGGCACAAAAGCCAACTCAAATCCAATCGCAGCATCATCGATAACCTTATTCCCTTCCCCCACCGGCGCTTCCTAAGGCCCTGTGTTTTTCACCATTGCTTTCATTCCTTGAAAGTGATTTCTTTGTCCCCAGCGTGTGCGGAGCTTCCCTCCCTCTGCCCCAGCCCTGTGCGGTGCTTCGGCCGCTCCTGGAGCCAGGCCCTGGGAGAGGCGGCCATTCTTAGCCTCCAGGACAAAGCAAGGGTTCCCTTGGCAACAAGAACCGCGTGGAGGTTGGAGAAGGGGTTTCCCTCCACCCCCAGCCTGGTTCTCTTTGAACTCAAGAGCTCACCCCAGGCTCTCATGGAGGAATCTCTAACCAGGGTAGGAAAACCACAGTTCTGAATATCGGTAATTGGAATTTGGAGACAACTGCTCTTGCGTGCAACAGGCAGGAAAATGCGGGCAGAGTGGGCGAATGAACTCGGGTGCAAGCATCCTGGTCTGGCGGAGGGATAGCGGGTTTCCTTTCTGTACACAGGCAAGTCTCGATCCCAAACAGTTTGGGGCTGTAGGATGTATCTTAATCTTCTGCGAGATGGAAAAAAGGGGAAGGGTGGAAAGAGAGAGCGCTCAGGAGACAAGCTTTTATCTTGTTTTCTGCTTTCTCTCTTACCTTTTGCTTTTTGGTTATATAAAGAGAAGGAAATCGGAAATTACTTGTTTCCATGTTAACGTCAACTCCTGCTCAATTTTTCTGCCAGTGCACTTGCATACTGCCTCTCTCTCTCTCTCCTTTTCTTTCTTTTTGGATTTTATTGTTGTCACGATGGAGAAGAAAGATTTGTAAAGATTTCTAAAGTGCAGCATGGACTTTTGTGGTAGAGCAGTGACCTCTGTGTGGCTGAGCCTGGACTGGGCACAGAGGGGACTGACTGACAACTTCCCCTACGTATCTGCATCCCCGTCACAGACACAGATTGATCCAGAAGACCTCATTGTGTCTTTGATGGAGGGAATGTCTGTCATTGATTGTGTTCTGTAGTCATCGAAAGTTTCTATAATCATGCGGAAGTGTGTCGCTGAAGTCTGGGCGGAGGGCCAGGTAAGGAAAATCTAGAGGAAAAAGTAATTCAGCTCGTTTGTTTCATCCTAGGACTTCAGAGTAGTGAGGTCCCTGCTGAGAAGCGGAGATGTGTCCAAGTAAGGGGAGGGGGAGGAGGAAGCCACAGACTATCCAGTTTTCCTCTCTTGCCTTTCTCTCCTTTCCTTCCTTCTTTCCTCCAGAGTCCAGCCCAGGCGTGACTGTTTGAGAAGGCTCTGAGGAGCTTTAAGCCCTCTTTAAGGTTAAACTGATTGCTGCCTCGCCTGTTTATCAATACCTCACTTTTAAAAACCCTACTTCTTTCGTTCTGTGTTTGAACTTCCAGGAAACTCTTGCAGGACAGGCTTTCTCTGCTCTCCTTGCTACCCTCGAGCTCTAACCAATTACAGGGCCAGGCACACTTTGGGTGCTCAATCAGGGCTTGTGGAATTGAGTGGATTCTTGCAGGAGCAGCTTGGGATGGCACTGGCTCTTAACCTCCACCATGTGCTGCATGGAGTGTGGCGCTAGGAGACACTGATCAGTAGACCTAGACTCTGGGCCAGGATGCGGCGGTGGGGCCTTAGCCAAGCTGTTTCAGCTCTCTGACCCTTCATCCATCAAGTAACAGAGTTTGGGTGAAAATAGTGTTTCTCCACTAGAAGAACGTATCTGAAGTCTCTGTGCTGCCCTCAAGCCTGGGGAGAAGAGAATTTGGTGGTTGAGGGTTGATGGTGACACAGTCTCGTCAGAAACAGAGGTCAGAAACAGAGAAGAGTGCTGCAGACTGCAGAAATCGAGCAAGGAGTGGCTCACGGATTGGAAGCTAGAAAAGTCTGGAGTAGACGACCTCTGACATTCAGAGATATGAGACTAATCTTTCCCAATTTTGTATCACCTCTTATATCAGGTACCTTCTAAAGATGAGACAAAGTAATACCCTGATTTTTCTGACTGAGGCAAGCACACTATTCTTTCAACTAGGGGTCTAGGAGACTAGGCTTCTCACTGCTCACAGATTTAAATCACTGCCCTCAGAGTGGTGAACAACGAACTCACGCCAGTCACACTCTATTGCCTCATTCCGAAATATTCTTTCATTTATGCCACAATCAACAGATAGTTATTGAAAGTCTGTGAAGTCAGGCACCATTTATCAATGAACAAGACAAATTCTTTGCCCTTGCCATGCAAGAGAGAAGGAAAAAAAGGACAGACAATGATTACTGCTTAGTAGGATTGGTGGTACAAGAAACACTAAAGCAACATAAGGAGACAAGCTGATGGATAAAATTGCCAGGAAAGTTCTTTTTCAGGAGGTGACATTTAAGTTGAGGCATTGGTTAAATGAGAGAATGAGCCACTTGGATACTAAGAGAATAGTGTTGCAAGCTAGAGAACTAGGAGTCCAAAGATCTTGATGTGCAAGTCTCCTTGACATGTTTTAGACAAAGCAAAATGTCTGGGTCTGGAATAGGGTAGGTGGAGTAAAGAGGAAAGGTCAGAAGGGTGGGAATGTGATAGCACGGATCATAGGGGTCTTATAAGCCACAGTGAGAACTCTGAAGCTACCTCATTCTGTTCTTTAATTAGAAAGGCTTGATTCCATCCAAAGTATGATGGGAAAAGAATTGGATAGATTTCACATGGAGGTGGTTAGATATGATCACTCCAGCAACTCAGTAGGAAAACAGTGTAGCCAGAGATGAACAACATCTGCAAAATGATGAGAGTGAACGGCAGTGAAACCTACAAGGGAAAGCACGTGGCATTTGAGAAACTTGAGTGTGGCTGGCTGAACCTGAACTTGAATCCTGAACTTGTGACTTACCCATTCTGTAAATTTAACATCCCTGGTCTCTGTTTCCTCATCTATTGAGAGGGAGCCTATTGCCTTGGTGAGCTGTGAAGACGGAGGGAAAGGATGCATGCTATACACTGATTCCACTGCCTTGCCTTGTCGGCCACTGATGAACAGGACAGCTGAGGACGCCAGGCGAGAGGCTGGGGTCACACATCACCCTCTCTAAGTCACACTCCTTTGAGGAGTGAGGGGTAGGGAAAAAAGTAGGAGGTGACTTGCCTAAAGACACACAGGTGGTTAAGGTCTGGGCTATACTGGGAGATGGGGGGGCAGGTTTTTTCCTGCCTAATATTCTTTCTTCCACCCCAGGAGTCAGCAAACTGTGGCTTCACAGGCCAAATCTAACTGTACTTGCACAGGTACTAAGTTGCTTCAGTCGTGTCCAACTCTTTGCGACCCCGTGGACTGTAGCCCGCCAGGCTCCTCTGTCCATGGGGATTCTCCAGGCAAGAATACTGGAGTGTGTTGCCATGCCCTCCTACAGGGGATCTTCCAAACTCAGGGATCAAATCCAGGTCTCCCACCTTGCAGGTGAATTCTTTGCAATCTGAGCCACCAGGGAAGCCTGAGAATACCGGAGTGGGTAGCCTATCCCTTCTCCAGGGGATCTTCCCAACCAGGAATTGAACTGGGGTCTCCTGAATGGCGGTGGATTCTGAGCTACCAGGGAAGCCCGATATTTAGCTCAGTTATCACCGGAAAGGGACCCCATCTCCAGGTCTCCAAAACAGCAGGACTGAGAGATTCTCTTGTGGGGGTTGAGGGGGGCGATCATGGCCTTGGTGTAATAACACAGCAAAGGGCCTCAGGCCACTGGGAACCAGCAAGGGAACACTGGTCACCCAGGGAGGACAGAAAAGGAAGTGGATGAGGACTCTGGCCAAAGGGGCAAGAGTGGGGAGAAAAGAACTTCTTCATCGTTGCCCTCAGTTAGTTCAGATCCCAGAGACAACTATCTGAAACTCGGGCAAGAAGGAAACTCAAGGGCTCTGGAAACAGGCTGATGCAGCAGCTCTAGTTGATCATCTTGGCTTGCACTGATAATCGGGCGTGTCTAGGGGAATCTATCAGGGAGCAGCCATGATAGGGTCCATTACCTTATCCCCCAAGACGACCATTACCACCACGCTGAGAAAGAGTGCCTGCTTATTCTCGGACTTCACGGTTCAAGTTCTCCTGGGCCTCCCAGGAGTCTCCTCTTCCTCTCTCAAGACTTTAGGAGTATGTAGGGAACTGTGGTGCTGGAGAAGACTCTTGAGAGTCCCTTTGACAGCAAGATCAAGCCAGTCAACCCTAGGAAATCAACCCTGAATATTCATTGGAAGGACTGATGCTGAAGCTGAAGCTCCAATACCTTGGCCACCTGATGCTGGGGAAAATGGAGGGCAAGAGGAGAAGGGGACAGAGGACAAAAGCTGAGCGCCGAATAATTGATGCTTTTGAACTGTGGTGCTGGAGAAGACTCTTGAGAGTCCGTCGGACTGCAAGGAGATTCAACCAGTCCATCCTAAAGGAGATCAGTCCTGGGTGATCAGGACTGATGCTAAAGCTGAAGCTCCACTACTTTGGCCACCTCATGTGAAGAGTTGACTCCCTGGAAAAGACTGATGCTGGGAGGGATTGGGGGCAGGAGGAGAAGGGGACAACAGAGGATGAGATGGCTGGATGGCATCACCGACTCAATGGACATGAGGTTGAGTGAACTCCAGGAGTTGGTGATGGACAGGGAGGCCTGGCGTGCTGTGATTCATGGGGTCGCGGAGAGTCAGACACGACTGAGCAACTGAACTGAACTGAACCAACTGAGTGGACATGAGTTTGAGCAAACTCTGGGAAACATTGATGATGGTGTCTTGCCAGGCACCATTTCCTTGCCTGGCACTCAGGAAGATTGGCTTCAGTCTCTTTGATCTCCAGGTTTCCACTGATACACTTAAGCAGACCCTTCTCCTAGGACTCCACTGGCCATAAGCCTGCTGATGCACTCGATCCCAACCGTGATTATTTCCTTATTTCAAGGTTTTCATCTTGTGTTGGCGGGCCCATTATTATAGGTGTGAACTTCTTGGTCAGAAAGCAGTGGCGGCTGCACTTGATTGAACCTGTGGAATATGAGCTTGAACTTCATCCCTAGGTGTTCCTCTAGACTCCAGGTTTCAGACTTCAGCTTGTTGCCATAAGCAGTGGAAACTGGGTTACACAGTTTTCAACTCCAGGTAATATAAATACAGTACTATGTATTTCTTGGCACTCTGAACTTTCCAGCCAGCCTACATGGAGAACACCCTAGCTTTTTGGAATGCTGAATAATTCACCAGACCTATCAGCCTTGGTGTTTCAGAGCTCAGTAGGCTCCTTCCACTGATCCAATGAACAGATGTGCTGATTTTTCACTTGTTCAGAATCTTTCAGCTATTTGAAAACCATGGACTTGAGGACTGAATCAGCCATGCTGTGTCCTGACATCCTCACTAGTTCACAGACTAAGTAATTCCCTTTGCCTCACTCCAAAGGTTATCCTGCCTGATTTCTAGAAGCAGTTCAGTAACTGTGAGCTTGAGTGGCATGGCAGCTCATTTCCAACTTGGCTTGCCGTCTGCACCATGGAAGAAAGAAAACTTTCTTAGTGTCTATCAGCTTTTCCCATCCTTTTTTCGTCTTCCATACTGGTGCTTAGATGAGGTTAGGGCCACTGCAAAATACTTAATTAAACCGTAACAAAAACCCAGCACATCTGAGACCCTGGTGGCTAGTGGAAGAGCTAGTAACGTTTGCTAAGCCACTGGGGACTCAAAACAAGTGGCAGTAGAACAGTTCCTACCTTCTTGGTGCTTACCATGGAATTGAGAACCCACTGAAAGGAGCAAGCCTGCCCAAGGAGGTAAAGACGGGAAACCAAACAGCATGTGGAGAAGAGGGAATGTTATAGAAGGAGGCCTTGCAAAAAATAAATGATTTTTTTACAAGTGTGGTTAATTTTACTGAGACTTAAAATTATGAACACAGCATGCATTCCCTCCCCTGCAAAATAAAAGCTTTGAGAAAGTTTGATCTGCCTCCCATAAAAAGTTACAGAAAAGGAAAGTGTCTGTGAAAGCCTTTAAAATTGTACTATTTTGAGTATGATAATCATCAGGAGTATTTAATGCTGTCAGAAGTCAACTGATGTGGAAACACTTTAAATCAATATAGCCATCTGTATTGCCCCATTAAAAAGACTCCCTAGCACTATTATTTATGGGAAATATCCATCTACCTGCATCTAGGAGCAATCCAGACAAAAGAAAAAGAAAGAAAAGGAGAAGAATTATGAGAATCAAAGAAGAAGAGGAAGGAAAATCAGAGGAAGAAGTAGGGACTTCCCTGGTGGTCCAGTGACTGAAAATCTGCCTGCCAGTGCGGGGTAAACAAGTTCGGTCCCTAGTCGAGGAAGCTCTCACATGCTGTGGGGCAACTGAGCCCATGCACGACAACAAAAGGAGTCAGCGCGGTGGGAAGTCCTCGTCCCACTACTAGAGAATAGACTCTGCTCGCCGCAACTAGAGAAAGCCTGTGCATAGCACGGCCAGAATTAAAAGAAATAAAAATTTTAAAAATGAAGAAGTAGAAGAAATAGTGGGAACAGAAGAAGGAGAACAGGAGGAAGAAGAAATGGGTCAGTTTCATTGAATTCTGTCTAGTGCAACAATTTTCCTGTTTCCCAAGTGAAAACAATCATTTTGTATTTAATCTGTAGCCAGAAAAACGATATCCAGTGCTAAGTTTGGCACTCCATATTGTGTTTAACCAGGATTGGAACCAGCTAAGATTGTGCCCTATGTATCAGCCTTTGAGATGTAATGACCTAATATTCATGAGATGGCTGGATGGCATCACCGACTTGATGGACATGAGTTTGAGTGAACTCCGGGAGTTGGTGATGGACAGGGAGGCCTGGCATGCTGTGATTCATGGGGTCGCAAAGAGTCGGACACGACTGAGCGACTGAACTGAACTGAATATTCATAAAGCGGAATTAGGTGTTTATCAGACAGCCCAGCCCTGTCTCCAGTTCACTTTTTACTTCCACGCATCACAGTTGGGCTGAACAGATGGTGTTTCTGCAAGTTCTCAGCATTTCTTTTGCAACTCTTAAATAAGTATGAGAGTTGGAGCCTTATCTTTGTCCAGCCAGCAATTATTTGCCAGATATAATTTTGTTCCCTTCTTACACGATGTTGACAAGTAGTAACCACTGGGTGTTTCTGCGTGAGGTGATTAAAGCTGATAGTGCGTGAGAGTGTCTTTCCAAGGGGTCTCTCTAACCACCTCTTTCCAAGACACACACATTAATAATTCTTTAGCACCAATAGTTACTGTTTTTCTTAAATATTGTCAGCCTGAAGGAGATCGTTCACACGCGGGGTTTGGGTTGTATTGTTGCTTATTGTACCGCAAGGCAGAAGGGCAGAGAGTGGTGGGGAGCTGTCATCCTCTCTGCGTGTTGTCAGTGTGGGGATGGTGATGGGAAAGAGTTTTTAAATTATGGGATGGAAACTAGGGTCCAGTGAGGAGGAGTAATTAGAGGAGGCCAGAGGAGGTGGGATGGGGCAGAGGGCAAGGACAGGGAGATGGGAGGGGTGAGCCATCTGGTGTTAATCTCCTGCTGTGTTTGCAGGGCAGAATGGCGAGGGCACTTTGTCAAGGTACAGTCTGCCTTTGCAGACACAGATGGAGCAAGAGGGAGATTAATACATGTGGTTCTGACCACCTTTCATATCTTTACAGCTAAACATTATTTATAGAAATCAATTAGTCCTCTGTCTTTGCAATCTTATTATGAGTCTCTGTCCAAGTTTCTGGCAAGCTCTTTAAGAGGATGATTGATGGTAAACTTTCAGAATGAATAAAAAATGAACCTTCCCCTAGGAACTGGTGTAGTGGAGAGAAAGGTAAATGATAAAAATTACAAACTCTGCAAGTCACTAAGAAAGTAATGCGGGATCAGTGCAGTCCTTGTGATACTGTTTTTCCTTGTAGGTTTCCTTTCTCTTCTCTTCTTTCTCGCTGTCTCTCTCTTCCATCCTTTTTCTTCTCCCTCTCTCTCTGTCTCTCCCTTTTTGCACAAACACCCAGCAGCCTATTTGTTCTGGAAACTTTCAGAGAGCCTGACGCCTACAGCTGAACTTGTGGGAAAGCAAAGGTTTATTCATTTGCTAAGCTAGTAAATGCCACTTTGATTACTGATGCTCATGCAAGATAAAGAATCCCAGGAAAAAAATGGAACAGAGCTCTCATGTTTTGTCTTCTGGAAACTGTTGTAAGAGATGGGAGCCGCCGATTGGCCTCTGTTAAATGAGTCTGGGAGCCAGGTAATAGCGAGTATAAAATCCCATTGCAGTGCGTTCCATAGTTCAGACTGTGGTCTTGCTAGTCTGTTACCAAAGCAGGCTTAGAAATGAACCAGTTAGGATGCCTCAAATGTGAAGAAGGAATTATCCAATAAAAAAGCTGTAAAGCCGGGAGAGGGCAGGAGACAGGGACACACAGCAGACAGATCTTAACTCCTGGAATCTTGAGATGGAGGTGGTTTTATTTCTTTGGCTATAAGAGGATTCTCTGGGCCTCTAATAATTAAGACGTTACTGGTGGCAAAGGGTAAGTGGAAGTAGAGGCGCTCATTTGCCACTTGAAGAACTGTAAAGAATGCCAGACGATTTTAGGAAAGCTACCTAGCCTCTGTTTCTGTCACTGTAACATGGGCAGGATACTAGTACTGCACTCGGAGGTGTGGTGTGAGGACTAAACAAGACCAAGTGTCAGAGGGCTTAAGGCAGTGTGAGCACAGCAGCTTCTCCTGAGGTGCATCACTCGGGTTAAGAGGACTCAGAGTGACTTTTCCCATTTTCTTAAGGTTTGGTGTTCACACTGAACAAGTTCTTTTTTTCCAACTGTCAGCTATATCTGCCAAAACTCTGCTAAGTGCCCCAGGGGAAGGCCGCCTAGCTCTGTCTCTCCTGCCTTACACTGTTACTTGATACGGATTTGGACACAGTAGATGCTAAATAAATGCTGTCTGATTTTAAATTCTCTGTTTAGATGGGATTTTCCACTTAATTTGAGCTGCTGGTATAAATGTATACAGGGTCTGTATAAAGGTAGGCTAATAATATATGATCGCCGAAGAATTGATGCTTTTGAACTGCAGTGTTGGAGAAGACTCTTGAGAGTCCCTTGGACTGCAAAGAGATCCAACCAGTTCATTCTAAAGGAGATCAATCCTGGGTGTTCATTGGAGGGACTGATGCTAAAGCTGAAACTGCAATACTTTGGCCACCTCATGCGACAAGTTGACTCACTGGAAAAGACTCTGATGCTGGGAAAGGTTGGGGGTGGGAGGAGAAGGGGATGACGGAGAATGAGATGGCTGGATGGCATCACTGACTTGATGGACATGAGTTTGAGTGAACTCCGGGAGTTGGTGATGGACAGGGAGTCCTGGCGTGCTGTGATTCATGGGGTCGCGGAGAGTCGGACACGACTGAACGACTGAACTGAACTGAATAATATATGAAATATGTAATTTCCACTTCTTCAACAATTCCCCACACTACAGGGAACATCTTTCAGCTTCCAGTTTGATGGAATTAACTAACACAGTAACTGACACCTAATAAGTGCTTAGTAAACAGTTTTTTTTTTGTTTTTTTGTTTTTTTAATAATAATCACATAATAAAAAGCACATAATCACAGAATTTGGCTAAATCTTCATCAGCAATAGTTGGCTTGATTTTGGTGTAAAACAGTTGCCTTTTAAATTTTTGATATAGTTTTTAAAGCTTCACTCCATTTACAGTTATTACAAAATATTGGCTATATTCCCCATGTTGTACAATACACCCTTGAGCATATCTTATACCCAATAGTTTGTACCTTCCACTCTCCCACCTGTAGATCTCTCCTCTCTGCTTCCCTCTTCCCACTGGTAACACTGATTTTTTCCCCTATGTCTGTGAATCTGCTGCTTTTTTGTTATATTCATTAGTTTGTTGTGTTTTTTAGATTCCACGTATATGTGATAAACAGTATTTGTCTTTCTCTGTCAGTAAACCTTTTCTGAATGATGAATGAATGCATAAAGCTGACATAGGAAAATAGATAAGCAAGGAAAGGGTTTTAAATAAAAATTTTGTTAACTTTTCTTTTAGATTTCAACAGAAGAAAAATTGCATGACTGAATTAGAAAAATAACTGCTTTTAAGCTATAGAAAATGTGTTTTCCTAACTTGAAGCGATTGGAAGGTTTGGGGCAGCTCTCAGAATCCATGAGAGACAACCATGCTTGAAAAAATGCAGGATCCAGGCAGCAGCTCTGGATTGTGTGGCAGATTCTGTGTAGCGGTCTCCTTGGTCAGCTTCGATCATTATTTTCATCCTAGTTCCACTTAAGCGATAAAGTCACAGGAGTGAGACTAATTGGCCTAACTTGGGTCGCGTGTCCATCACATCCCCACGATAGGGTTCAGTTCAGTTCAGTCGCTCAGTCATGTCCAACTCTTTGCGACCCCATGAATCAGGGGGTTCTTATTTATAGTCCCATCAAGAGTATACAGAATGAGGAGAGGCTCCTAGAGGAAATCAGGATGCTGCAACCAAACTAAAAGCCAGCAGATGTCAGAAAATAAATGCTCACATTATAAATTTACTGATATAGAGATGCAACAAATTGCATATATATTAGTTTCCTAGGGCTGCTGTACGGAAGCACCATAGACTGGCTGACTGCAGCAGCAGCACTAAACTGTCTCATAGTTCTCAGAGCTAGAAGTTCAAGATCAAGGTGCTGGTGGGGTCGGCGCCATCTGAGGGTCCAGGGGGAAGGTTCTGTTCCAGCCTCTCTCTTTATCTTGCTGATGGCTGTCTTCTCCCTGTGTCTCCATTTACGTTCTTTCTACACATGCCTGTATCCAAAGTTTCTCTTCTTGTCAGGACACCATCATATTGGACTATGCACCACTTCCAAAGTCGCGCTAGTAGTAGAGGGAATGCCAGTTCCATCCCTGGGTCAGGAAGATCCTCTGGAGGAGGAAATGGCAACCCACTCCAGTATTCTTGCCAAAAGAATCCCACGGACAGAGGAGCCTGGCTGGCTACAGCCCATGGGGTTACAAAGAGTCAGACACGACTGAAATGACTTAGCACCCACACATATCGGATTAGGTTCCACCTTAGTGATCTTTTTAGAGCCAGACATCCTGGAATGCAAGGTCAAGTGGGCCTTAGGAAGCATCACTGCAAGCAAAGCTAGTGGAGGTGATGGAATTCCAGTTGAGCTATTTCGAATTTTAAAAGATGATGCTAGGAAAGTGCTGCACTCAATATGCCACCAAATTTGAAAAACTCAGCAGTGGCCACAGGACTGGAAAATGTCAGTTTTCATTCCAATCCCAAAGAAAGGCAATGCCAAAGAATGCTCAAACTACTGCGCAATTGCACTCATCTCACACGATAGCAAAGTAATGCTCAAAATTCTCCAAGCCAATCTTCAACAGTATGTGAACCATGAACTTCCAGATGTTTAAGCTGAATTTAGAAAAGACAGAGGAACCAGAGATCAAATTGCCAACATCCACTGGATCACCGAAAAAGCGAGAGAGTTCCAGAAAAACATCTGCTTCTGCTTTATTGACTGTGCCAAAGCCTTTGACTGTGTGGATCGCAACAGTGGAAAATTCTTCAAGAGATGGGAATACCAGACCACCTGACCTTCCTCCTGAGAAATCTGTATGAAGGTCAAGTAGAAACAGTTAGAACTGGACATGGAAAAACAGACTGGTTCCAAATCAGGAAAGGAGTACGTCAAGACTGTATACTGTATACCTTGCTTATTTAAATTATATGCAGAGTACATCACAAGAAATGCTGTACTGGATGAAACACAAGCTGGAATCAAGATTGCTGGGAGAAATATCAATAACCTCAGATATGCAGATGACACCACCCTTTTGGCAGAAAGCAAAGAACTAAAGAGCCTATTGATGAAAGTGAAAGAGGAAAGTAAAAAAGTTGGCTTAAAGCTCAGTATTCAGAAAATTAAGATCACGGCATCTGGTCCCATCCTTTCATGGCAAATAGATGGGGAAACAGTGAGAGACTTTATTTTTGGGGGGGACTCCAAAATCCCTGCAGATGGTGACTGCCATGAAAATAAAAGACCCTTGCTCCTTGGAAGAGAAGTTATTGACAATCTTAACAGCATATTAAAAAGCAGAGACATTACTTTGCCAACAAAGGTCCGTCTAGTCAAGGCTATGGTTTTTCCAGTGTAATGTATGGATGTGAGAGTTGGACTATAAAGAAATCTGAGCACCAAAGATTTGATGTTTTTGAACTGTGGTGTTGGAGAAGACTCTTGGGAGTCCCTTGGGCTACAAGGAGATGCAACCAGACCATCCTAAGGAAATCAGTCCTGAACATTTTTTGGAAGGACTGATGCTGAAGCTGAAACTCCAGTACTTTGGCCACCTGATGCGAAGAACTGACTCATTTGAAAAGACCCTGATGCTGGGAATGATTGAAGATGGAAGGAGAAGGGGATGACAGAGGATGAGATGGTTGGATGGCATCACCGACTCAATGGACATGAGTTTGTGTAAAGTCTGGGAGTTGGTGATGAACAGGGAAGCCTGGCATACTGCAGTCCATGTGGTTGCAAAGAGTTGGACACAACTGAGCGACTGAACTGAACTGAACTGAGTGATCTTTTTAAACTTAATTACCCTGTCTCTGAATACAAGCACATTCTCATATACTGGGGGATAGGGAGTTAGGAATTCAAGGGGTGGGCTGACACAATTCAGCCCATAACAGCATTATATAAACACACTGATTTACTAAATTGATCAAACTGAGCAGAACTGTCAATGGACATACCCATTGTGTCTGTTGCATTTTTTAGTGAAAATGGAATAATTATTCAGCAAACTCTGCAGAAATCTTTGATGTTTCAAATTTACTGGTTGTGCTAATAAAAACAGAGATAAACAGATTTTCTCCTCTCCATTATTCTCTATTAAAAACATATTTGATCCTTTGCTATAGAGTTGCTGTTGGAGACTACTGTAATAGCATACGTATTTCTTTGGGGACAAATTAAAAGCAGCAATAATAAATCTTAGCTTTCTAATATTGAAAATAAATTAAAATAAAAACATTTTGAAACCTGAAAAATGAGAACTGGGGGCCTTTCTATATTTGAGATGCCAACTTTGCCTGTAAAAATTTTCAGAGATTTTTCTAAGAGCAGAGCCAAGCAGAAATGACTCAATATTACCTCCCACTGCACATACAAATTTTGTCTTTGACTGTGGCCACTGTTTAGATCTGACGTTGTCCAGCTTTAAGCAATACACAAAGTAAATAATGTTCATGTGGTGCTGCAGAAAGCCCTGGCTGAATCCTGGGCTATGCTTGTGTCCTAGAATTCTCAGCTCTCAGAGAGAGAGCTGGTCTAGTGATTCACATGTTCTCCACACAGACATTTGTGGTTTTCTTCCATGACCAATATCCACTTTTGTTAAACCTCATCTTCCATACCTATGTTTGCTTGGAAAGTTGTACTGAACTGACCAAGGAGCTCTGCTTCTGAAACTTTCGTTTGCTAAAGAGGTAGTTGGCTCCTAAAATTTTAGAGGTAGTTTGTACTGTTGATGTCTTCACATGGTGAGATAGCGCTAGACTGCCATGAGGCTTGGACGACACTGGGTCTTTGTCCAGCCAACCTCACAGCGTCTGCCTTCCTTTGCCTCCATTTTCAATGCCTGCAGATATTTAATACTATCCTTTTGGACCTGGAAAGCAAGCCAAAGACATAAACAAGCTACATGATGGAAACTATCAACTCCATCTCTGGAGAAGAAATCATCTAGAAATCTAAAAGTTTTTATTATTCTTTACTCAGTGTATAGACATGATGTGATGTGATTTGTGGGGTTTATGTATGTTGGTGTTTTACACATAATCACAGAATTTGGCTGAATCTTCATCAGCAGTGAGACTTCCGTAGTGACTCAGATGGTAAAGAAGCCACCTGCAATGCAGGAAACCCAGGTTGGATCCCTGGGTTGGGAAGATCCCCTGGAAAAGGAAATGGCAACCCACTCTAGTAGTCTTGCCTGGGAAATCCCATGGACAGAGGCTACAGTCCATGGGGTTGCAGAGTCGGACACGATTGACAAACGAACACTTTCTTTCTCTCATCAGCAGTAGTTGGCTTGATTTTGGTACAAAAAGAGTTAGTATTCCCCTGTGTGTATACTTTGGCCACCTGATGGGAAGAACTGATTCATTGGAAAAGACCCTGATGCTGGAAAAGATTGAGGGCAGGAGGAGAAGGGAACGACAGAAGATGAGGTGGTTGGATGGCATCACCAACTCAATGGACATGAGTTTGAGCAAGCTCTGGGAGTTGGTGATGGACAGGGAGGCCTGGCATGCTGCAGTCCATGGGGTCGCAAAGAGTCAGACACGACTGAGTGACTGAACTGAACTATGCATATCTAACAGTAAGAATGTAGGCTCCAAGGTCTCTCAGAATCTGTCTCACCAACATCTTTTTATTCCTCTCTGCTATGGCCACACCCCACTCACCATGTTTTCCCCACCCTTCTGCACCTTTTCCTCTGGCACCCCTTCTGCCTGGAGAAGACCTCCACCCTGCCTCAGCTCTTTCTAAATGCTTCTAACTTCTCATCATGTTTTGCATCTCAGTCAAGCCAGCAGATCCTCAGGGAATCCTCCCCTGACTACTTCCCTGATTCTTAGTCTTGGTCAGAGGCCCCTCCCCAACATCCCATGGTATCACGTCTCTCTACACTGAGTCTGTCCTTACACTGTTTCATAATTCATTGTTTGCTAGTCTGTTTCTACCAAACTGTGAGCTTCTTGCAGAAGAGGACTGTGTATATGACTTCTTCATCTCCAGCCCTTAGCATGGGACCTCGCACATGATGATTAATGACTAGATGAATGAATGAACAAATTTATGAGCTAAATTTTAAAAAATGAACAATTGAATTCATAGTTTTATTAATATCAACAATCTGGAAGCTCTCAAATCCTCTTTATTTGAAAGTATCATCAAAGTCTTTTCAGTATGGATGAATGCCCCCCACAGAGTTTCCAAGCTGAAAATGGTCTGTGATTTTGGGTTATTCTTGGGGCCTCATATTACAAAGTTAAGACCATTTCTCCAGATAGTGCATCAATTTGCAACTCAGTAGAAATCTTCTGTCAGTTGAAAGTACTCAGTGGTGGTAACTATTGCACAAGCCACAGTGGAAAATAAAATCCAGGATGTACTGCCAAAATTATAGCCTGCTTAAGCAGAAGTGGTAATATACATAACACGTTCATTATCATGGTTTGTGAAAAGCATACTGGCCTTAGAGCCAAAAGGCATAAGTTAAACCTGGTCTTCATTCTTTGTTAGTTGGATGGCACTGGGTGACTTGATTTTTGTCGAGTGAAGTGGAGTTCACTCTAATAGCCTTATGACCTTTAAGTTCTGTGTCAATATGATGGAATGAAAATTAATGCTGCTTGAGTACCTGCTATGTGCCTATCATTGCTTAAAGGTGGGTAAACCCAAATGCAGATTTTCCCCAAAGCCGCAGAAGTTTCTTTCTATTCTATCACATGTTGCCATTCTCAAGTTCATTGTTTAACAACTACAAATTAATTTTAGAAAATATATCAAAATTACCCAAAGAGTGTGTTCCATGATGTTACAATTTCTATCATATAGACTGTTGTACATTATGTAGACTGCTCTAATATAGACCGTGATACAGAACACTCACTATTGTAAGCAGGATTTTATTTGGATGAGACAGAGTGTTTCCTAGGTCTCATCTCCTTGTCAAGCAAAATAGATTTGCCAAAAAGATACAAATGAGTGTTGTCTGGGTAATGTGTTCTACATCCCCAACTTTTCCGAGCCCTAGTGGAATCTATAAAACGTCCATACCAGCAGTCAGCACCACATGCCCTCTTGTTGCCTCGGAATCAACTGTGTGGGACGCTTGGTGTCATATAGCCCAAACATTCAAATGTTGGACTCATTCTTTTTAATTTTCATCTGAGTATTTGGCACTTAGAGAAACAGCCAACTTCAGCCTGGAATACAACAACCAAGGATTGTTTAAACTTGGGATTAGTCTGGGCTTTCTCGGGGGAAATGTTCTTTTTAACATTGCTTTCTAGAACAGTGATCTGATCCTGTTTATGAACAGCATTGTCAGTATTGTTAATAACAACAAGAATTCTTTCTCTTCTTTTGTAATCATGCTCATCCATCCTTCTACCCTGCATTGTCCTAATTCAGGCCCTGTTAAGTGATGCCTAATTCAACTTTGGAATTTACCTAACCCTTTCCCTGCCTCTGCCTTCCACATGTCAATCTGCCTACCACAATTTCACCATCATTTCAACGCAGTATGCCCTCTGAAAAGCTTGCAGAGCCTCCCTCTGACTTACACAATAGTTGAAATGGATAAGGTCTTCCAGAATCTGATGCCTAATACTGAGAGGAAAAGCCCAAGAAATAGAAATCAGGCGGTCTTTGTTCTTGTTCTGATTGCACCACAGCCAAGTTGTGTGACTTTCCCTTTCTGGATCATAGTTTCCTTGCATGGGACGTGACATGCTTGGACAAGATCAGAGATGCCAGCTGAGAGGCATTCAGGCACCAGCCCTTCCCTGCTGTGCCCTCGCAGTTCATCGTTCATCAGTCTCTGGCTTTTCCCCACTGAGCACTAATGAGCTTCAGAACATGCGTGCGGCCATGTGCAGTAGACCTGAGTCAACCCTGGAGACCAAAGCCCTTCTGTCTCCCTGTATGGGATGATCTCTGGGATGGCTTCCTACCACACTGCACAGTTCTATAGTCTTCTTTCCATCAGATTTGCCTACTGCTCCCAGTGTAAGGCCCACACTGTACCCAACAGCATTTGAATATTTTCTACAATATGTTTGGAACATGTGAGGCCACTGACAAACACTTGCACTTCAGTCTCTAGTCCAAATACCACTCATCCTGCAAAGTTCAGGTGGGCTGCACTTTCCCAAGAAAGCTTTGCTGATGACCCCCGCTGGCAGGGCTCCCATCCTCCACTCGGGATGCCTGTAGTAGCTTTTCATTCAACTATAAGCATATATTGAGGACAAACTCTATGCCACCTCGCTAACTCTTTTGGCTGCCATATTTAATGATATTTGTGTGACTTTCTCCACCACTACTAGACTATAAACTCCTGAAATTTAAAAACAGGCAACTTGTGTTCAGATTCTAGTTCTTCCTATTAGTTTCTGTGAGCCCATAGACAAATCTCTTAATTCTTGGGTACCCTTTACTGTTTGCTAGTGAGTGCCTGGTACATCCTAGAAAATCAATAATTATTGGTTTAGCAGAAAGAAAAAATAAAGGAAAAAAACAGACACAAAAGAATTTACCAAGACTCATTTGATGAGCTTAGTGATGGTTAAATAAGAATACATATATATATAATATACATATGTGTGTGAATATTTATACACACATGTAACACTGTACGCTTTTATATATGTATATACAAAACTTTGAAAATCTTGTCTCAAATGTCAAAAGCATGATAGAAACATGCACTTTATCACTACCAATAATACGAGATAAAATATTCATTGAGCGCCAATTTTGTGAAAAGAACATAATTTCGACTCTAGCATGCTACAGAAAGCAGTGCAGGCTTTGGAACCCAGCTTCACCTGTGTTCATCGCCCTGTTCTTTCACTTTTGGTGACTTTGGTTGAGTCGCCTGACTCCTCTGTACCTTCGTGCTTTATATTAGGATAAACTACAGTGTGGTTCAGTAAGAACTCCCAAATCTCGAGGGTGCTTCTCCTAACAGAAGCATCTCAATCTTGCTACCTATACATGGCAGGCAAGCAGGAGACTCTGCTCCACACAGTCACTCAGGGACCCAGGGGATGACCCTCTTGCCACTGCATCATCTGAAATCCCTAGGGCTAGAGCCCGAGGGCAAGAGACTGGAAGTCCTCACACCAGCGATTAGCACCCAATACAGAAGGGACCTGTGTGACTCACAGACTCAGCCTCAGTGGACCTCAGAAGTACAGCCTTCCATGAACACAGATGAAGCGAACCAGACCTTGGTGATCGTTAGAAATGTCTGATGAGGATAATAATGACTGCTTGCAAGGACTCTTGGGAGAATGAAATGTGAACTCCTCACCAAATACACTGGACAGAACTCAGCAATTGTCAGCGCCTTCTGTCTTTCTCTCCTGATTAACTCAGCCAAGTTGTATATTTATTGTTATTCCTTTTCCATTTTGATCTCATGTCTTTGCACACAATGCTCAAGAAATTTTTGCTAAGTAACTTTCATAAGAAACTTGCAATTATTTTCCATAAGGTATCTTAAATTCACAGGAAATGTGTGGTTGTATAGTGATTATCAATTGCAAGACTTGTTTAATATTTTGGGTAATTGTTATATCTAGAATACCCATAGGCATAAAAGCAATTACTTTGGCTTTTTTTGTTTTGGTCTGGTTTAGTTTAGCTTTTCTTCCCCCACAAACACTTTCAGAATTCACACAACCTGTTGATAAACCTGTATTTCACTATCACTACAAAGCATCTTGTCTGCATGAGGGCATCGGTTTCCTACCGGGGCCACTTTCCTGCCTCTTCCTCGCTAACAACATCCAGACTTGGTTCAGGTACCCTCCTCACCACCTTGCAGCCAGGTGCCTGTAGCCAGCTGACCCCACCCCAGCCCCAGAGGAGGAACTGAGTGACTTCCAGGTGTCTGTTTTCCCCAGATTGCCTTAGGAAAGAGTTTGTGCCCAATTTGCCCCATGAAACAAGAGGGGGAATGTGCTGGCTGGCTTGTGGGGGAGCTGCTTTTGCCCTTGAGAGTGACAGAGACAGAAAGAGGTGGATTCTGCCTCTTCCTTCTCTGGTTGGGTTGAATGTGACTCTCTAACCACTGCCCTCTAGCCCGAGGATGAGTCCAAGGCTGAGGTCCACAGAACAGAGTGATGCAGAGATGAATCGGTTAAGCCTGGAGCTTGCACTCCCTGTTTTATGAGATGATAAACTGCTTATATTTAAGCTAATTTGAGTTAACATTTTCTATTACTTCTAGCTGAAAATATCCTAATTGGAACTAAAACCATTATATATTAAGATTTACTCACTGATTAAATATACAAATAGGAGCCACTGCACCGGGTGTTTGGGAAACAGTGGTGAGTGAACACTGAGATACAGCGCCCACGGGCACAGAATTTACACTGCAGAAGCGGAGACAGGCATGTGCCAAAAGCGCGTCCTCTGCAGTCTGCCTTGTTGACAACACCATCTAACAGCTGAGCTTCCTAGAAACTTTGGGGTCATCTAGGACCGTGCTTTTCCTTTCTCCATCTTGCAGCACATCTGTTTGGCCACACACCACACAACATCTATTTAGAGTTTGTCCACTTCTCTCATTCTCTTCACCGTGACCACCCTGATCTGAGCTACAGTCGATTTCTCCAGTGGTCAACTGCCAACTCCCTCCCCTTGTATGCGTGCCTGCTCAGTCACTTCAGTCGTGTCAGACTCTGTGTGACTCTATGGACTTTAATCCACCAGGTTCCCCTGTCCATGGGATTCTCCAGGCGAGAATAGTGGAGTGGGTTGCCATGCCCTCTTCCAGGGGATCTTGTGGACCCAGGAATCAAACCAGCAACTCCTGCATTGCAAATGGATTCTCTACTGTATACATGACTCTGATCTGTCATACTAGCCAGAACAGCACTATAGATGGGGATAGAGGCCTCCTTGGAGAGGTTGAGGAGTGAACTGGGTAAGTGGTGATTGTAGGCTCTAGTTTAAAATTGCTTCTAGAATGCTGACTGTGAAGAGAAATAGAGACGGTTACCTTTGTGGGGCGGTAGTCTAAAGGGAGTCTTGTTTGGTTTTTGTGTTAATACAGTAACAACAGAGTGTGCTTAAACAGTGTGGGGGATAGTTCAGGAGGAAAGAAAGGCCAAGAGAGGGTGGCCTCCAGAAATGAGGCACTGAGGGCATCTGGAATCCCTTCGGGGGGCTGTCCATGGGTCCGCGGCGGGCAGTGCTCACCCTTGAAACAGAAGGAAAGAGGGAGAGAAGGCACGCAGAGGTAGAGCCGGCTGTGGACCCAGCAGAAGAAACAGAGCATCTCCTTTCGGGAGTTCCTGACTCCTTTATGAAGTACGAGGCAGCGCGTCCACCAAGGGTGCGGAGGTTGTACAGTAAGCAGGAGTTTTGAGGAGAGCAGGAGGATGAGAGAGTCATGACTGGAGTGGCAGAGAAAGCGTCCTGGAGATACCTAGAGACGTTGCCAGCTTGAAGGTGAGGATCACAGGGGAGCGATGAGTCTGTGCCCCGCCAGTGGCCTCGGCAGAGACCCTGAGCTCGCTCATGCTGGGAGGCAGCGGGGAGAGAAGGGCTGCTCTGGGAGGCGGCCCTCGGCTGACCGAGCAGAGTAGTTTCACCCACTCCGGCCTATCTCATGATCCATCAGGAAGCTCAGGCTGCAGACACTGGGTTAGTAGAGCACAGGCCCTGATTAGGCCCATCTGGAAGATGCGTGGCAGTCACTGTCAGCCCTAGCGAGAAGAAATTTTGAGGCCCCCATTCTGTGTCCTGAGAGTTTGCTCTTGGCCTGATATTTGGGAGTTCACACACACACCAGCCCCACCCACCATGCTTCATTTTGAAAAACAAAAATGGAAGTATCCTCAAAAAATGATCTCAGAGGTCAAAGAAAGTGATGATGAGTGAAAGCACCCTTTTACTTACTCAGCCACTGAGCATTGAGATACTCCATTCCAGATACTGCCAAAGATTCAAAGAATAGGGCAGACCCTGGTCCCTGCAGGGTTACTTGTTCAGAGGGTAGATGGATACTCAAGCAAATAATCACCAACACACATACAGAACTAGTTATTAGAGCTATTAGGACACAGAGGAGCATGTGATCAAGTTCGTGGGAAGCTAAGTGAATGTTTGAGCTGAGTGTGTCATTAGGAGGAACAGGCCAGTCTTTGCATGCAAGTGAAGGCAATGGCAAGCCACTCCAGTACTCTTGCCTAGAAAATCGCATGGACAGAGGAGCCTGGTGGGCTGCAGTCCATGGGGTCGCTACTAGTCCGACACGACTGAGCGACTTCACTTTCACTTTTCACTTTCACACATTGGAGAAGGAAATGGCAACCCACTCCAGTGTTCTTGCCTGGAGAATCCCAGGGACGGCGGAGCCTGGTGGGCTTCCATCTATGGGGTCACACAGAGTCGGACACGACTGAAGTGACTTAGCAGCAGCAGCAGCAGCAGCATGCATGCTAAGTCCCTTCAGTCGTGTCTGACTCTTTGAGAACCCACGGATTGTAACCCACGAGGCTCCTCTGTCCATGGGGATTCTCCAAGCAAGAATATTGGAGTGGGTTGCCATGCCCAACTCCAGGAGATCTTCCCTACCCAGGGATTGAACCTGTGTCTGTTATGTCTCCTGTATTGGCAGGTAGGTTTTTACCACTGTGCCACCTGGTGGTGATTAGTGGTTTAGTTGCTAAGTTGTGTCCTACTCGTGATTCCATGGACTGTAGCCCACAGGGCTTCTCTGTCCCTGGTGTGCTCCAGGCAAGAATACTGGAGTCTGTTGCCATTTCCTTCTCCAAGGGATATTCCCGACCCAGGGATCGAATCCAGGGCTCCTGCATTGCAGGTGGATTCTTTACCAACTGAGCTATGAGGACAGCCACCTGAAAGAATAGCTTCTAAACTTATCTTCTGCAGCTGAAAGGGCAAGGCAAGCAAGAGGAGCTCACATGTTTGGGGATGGACCCCAAAGAGGAAGAGATTTGCAGGAGTGAGAAGCTCCAAGTCCCTGACAGAAGCAGGACAGACCCCACGAATGCACTAAGACAGCACAGGCCCCGGGGACTTCACCATGAGGCCTCCCCTGGAAGGCGGAAGGACGCCAGGGCCTGGCCTTCTGTCTTTCCCCTGGGCCTTTGCAGGGGTTCTGTCCTTGGGCAGAGGGGAGGGGCTAGAGCTGGAGAAACCTGAGTGAATGGTTTTGATTCACGCCAGGGCAAGAGCAATGTGCAGACGAGAATCCTGTCTCCAGCATTAATTAGCCCAGCAGATGGGCCCAGAGCCTGTTTTTCCCTCTGACCTAGGCCACACCTTATACCCCAGGAGGCTCCCGACAAACCGAGGTTTTGCAGCAATGGTTATAACAGCAAAGTGATGGCAGCCAGTGGCGTTCCAGGAAGTTGTGTTGTTTATCCCCAAACTACCTCTCCATTTGTGTGTAAATGAGTCGCAGGATTCATTTTCCATAAACAGCGTGGGTGAACAGAAGGGGAAAGAATCCAAAGGCTGGGACTGGCATTTCACTTTGTGGGAACTGCCAAAGAAAAGTTATTTTCTTCATTTTGGCATCCCTCTGAGAAGGGGCCAAGTCTCTGAAACAAGAAGCTGTCCACAGCTGGGTCACATCACCGTGGGTCTGGGTCTTCCCAGACCCATACAGATGGCCCAGGCACAGATGGCAGACCCGATGGGAAGACAGGAAACAGCACGGAAGCGTGCGGCTGAAATGTGGGCTCTTCCCAGCCCAAGCCTCGGGCTTGAGGAGGAAACTCCCAGAAGAGGAGCCGGCAGAGGAACCAGGGAGGGGGGGCTCTGTTCTACCTCTGCTGTTTGTCACTTTGAGATGTAGTCTTCTTGATCAAGACCTTCCAGAATGTGACCCTCGGCTTCCTTGCTTATTTATTTATGGCTGTGCTGGGTCTTCTCTGCTGCACGCGGGCTTTGTAATCTGGTCGTGGCGAGCGGGGGCTGCTCTTCGTTGCAGTGCGCGGGCTTCTAGCTGCAGTGCGCGGGCTTCTAGCTGCAGTGCGCGGGCTTCTAGCCGCAGTGCTTCTCTCGTTGCTGAGCACAGGCTCAACAGTTGCGGCGCATGGGCTTAGTTGCCCTGTGGCATATGGGATCTTCTGGGACCAGGGGTCAAACCAGTGTCCCCTGCATTGCAAGGCAGACCCTTACCCACTCAACCACTAGGGAAGCGCCCATCTTGCGTTTGTACTTGCTCTTACCCGGAATAATACTGGCAGCTGTCTTAGTTCACTTGGACTACTGTAAGAAAGTGCCAGAGACTGGGAGGCTCATCAACAACAGAAATTTACTTCTCATGGTTCTGGAGGTTGGGTTTTCCTAGATGAAGGTACTGGCAGATCTAGTGTTTTTTGAGGACTTTCTTCCTAGTTCATAGACAGTCTTTTCACTGTGTCCCCACATGGCAGGAGGTGGGAGGCGGGTGTGCAGAGAACTTTCTGGGGCCTGTATAAAATCTCTTATAAAAAGGACACTAATTCCATTCATGAGGGCTGTGCTCTTATAACCTAATCACCTTCCAACCTTCAAACACTGGGTGTTAGGATTAAACATGGGGCTGCTGGGGGTCATTCAGTCAATAGCAAAAGCAGAAACAAGAATGACTCTAGTTTTCAGTGCATGCTTCCTATGCTCTTGTAACATCCACAGAATTTCATACTGATTATCCTTTTCATCTGTGTTCTTCACATATCCTTATTTTACAAGTGAGACGATAGCTCAGTTTGATTAAGTAAGTTTTGGCCCCTGATTAGACATCTCAAGGTAACAGAACTGGGTGAAAACCACGTCTATCTGACTTGAGGGACTAGGTCTTTCAGAGTAGGCCACGAAACACCTGTGTACCTTTTAACTTTAGGGAGGATGGCTTATACCTCATTCCCTCGAAACCTCCTGGAGCTTCCTTCATCTGCCTCCTTGGCAATAAGCAGGGTCTTTCCCCACCATTCACTTGTTTGATTCTTATCATACCAAATGCTAGGGAGCCCTATATCCAGCAGATTCAGAACCAAGGAGCAGTGAACGAGTTGCCTCTGGGTCTGATACAGAAAGCAGAGTCCTGGGAGTGTCCAAGGGCCCAGCTGGGAGGTGGCAGAGGGAACCTGATCATGAGAAATGGAAGGTGCCAGCTCAGAGTTCAGTGCAGGCTGGGGTTGGGAGCTGGGGAGCTTCTGAGGAACAAGGGATGGGATCGGGGGGGTGTCTGCTGGGACAGGCTGTGGGTCGGGCAGCTCTGTCTGGGCCCCGAGAATACCCGAGAGGTAGCTGGCCGGTCCCATGCAGGCTTGAAGGCACCAGTCACACTTCTGGTTAGGAAGTCCTCTGTCAGGAGCCAGCCAAGGCTGGCTGGGCCAGCCCTCAGAGCGTCTGCTGTGGCCCCATGCATTCAGCTCTCGGCAAGCTCTGTGCCGTGTGATTGATTTCTAGTCCCTGCCACCACACTGAAAGGTCCTCAGGGGCAGGAGGTGCCTCACTGGGGTTTATGAAACCAGAACCTAGCCTAGAGCAAGGCTTCTGAATTCAAACCTTGATCAGCTCACTTCATCACCTTCCCTGTCTGATTCCAAACAAAACCACTGAAACTGGATTCTTTACCACAACCGGTTGTAATCAGTCGGTGTTTTACCAACTAAGGGTCACAGTTTCGGAGGAGTGTCCTCAGATGTCCAGGGTCTGCTCCCTCTTGTTCCCCCGTGACCCTCCCCACGGCCCCTGGGCACGGCCACATTGACAGCTGGTCACCACTCCTGCCCAGTCCTGCCTTCAGCTTTGGCCTGACCTGCTCACAGAGTGTATTTCCTCCAGGTATTGGCACATCCACCTCCTCACCACTCTCAAGCCTTTGCTTAACTATCACCCTGGCGATAAGCTTTCCTCCCCACCACTTGTTTTTACACTGCTTGGATAGCTGAACCTCCCCGGAGGACTCGGCACTTTCTGTCTAGACATATGCCTCAATACCTGCCCACCCCCACCACCCTCCCCCCGACTAGAATGCAAATCGCAGAGGCCAGGACATGTGCCTGCTTTCCTCACTGCTGTATTTCCAGCACCCAGAGCAATGCCTAGGACAGAGAAGGTACTCAAAATATACTTGGTGAATGAATTAATATGGAAGAATCACCTGGGAAACCTCGAAATACCAATCTCTGGGACCCACTACAGAGATTATGATCCCAAATATTAATCACCTACCTTGAATGTGCCTTCATGGTCAAGGTAGATTCCGCCCTCTTTTCCCGTAAACGCCTGAGTCCTGGGAGCAGCAGGTGAACTGCAGGCCCTCCCTGCCCCTGACCGGCTGCGCTGTGCTCGCTACCCCATCCAGTGCTCATGCTGCCTTCCAGGAATCCTCGGGTCAGGCTGCCACCGTGGGCACTGCAGCTGGGAGGGCAGAGAGGGAGTGCATTCTTTCCCCAGAGGCTGTCACCTCTTTGCCCGCCCTCGTCCATTTCCTGGGTTGGCCAGCAAGCCAGAAGCCGATGGGGCGGCAATCGTCTGCCAGCAGTCTTGCAAAAGTTTGTGTGCCCCCTTGGCCCTCCAGTGACACTTGTCTGCAGAGCCTCTGGCAACTCAGCCAGAGGACATTTTCGCTGGTCCCACTTGAAACCCCAGCAAAGATGTGGAGCAGTCCTGTCCTGGGACAGCTGGATGAGAGGAGGAGAGAGAGGTCGAGGGTGACTTCCAAACCTCCCCAGTGAGCGATATGTCTAGTGAATTGCTTGAGGCCTCTTCGGCTAGTCCTGATGCAATTACTTGCATTACTCTTCCTTGTGAGGCCCCCTGTGCCCTTGGGATGGCCCCTTCCCCTTCTCACCATCCTCCTTGGTGATTCATGTTTGCTTTCTGCCATGTGGGTCAGCTGTTCATTCTTGCTAAGGGTCCTATAATTAGAGCACAAGACCTGCAGCTCCTTGCTTGACTTTTGCCCAAAGAAGCCTCCAGGGGCACTCAGACCCCTGCCTACCCCCTCTCACATCTATTCATTAGCAAGGATGAGCCAAGATTGATTTCCCCAGACCCTCCCTACTCCCCAACCCCTCCCCCAGACTGAAAGTCCACATTTGAAAGGCAAGGCTTAACCCTGGAGAATTAGCAGGCGGTGGCAAGGACAGGTTTTATTCACGTCAAAATGAGTCCACAAAGCACACACGTTTAAATGGACCTTCTTTATGTTTTCTGTTTTTTATTAAGTAAGAGGGAGTCCATTACCTCTCTGTGCTATTACTTTTTCTTTTGTGCCCAGTCCACCCCCACCCAGCTTTTGAGGTGAAAATAATCAGAGAAAGAAAAATCTATCCATATGTGTATTAAAAAAGTTATTTTCCAAAGTTTAGACCCAGATCACTTTCTACATTGTTTTCTAAGAAAAACTGGGATCCCTCGATGTATACACGATTTTAGCTACACAAAACAAGTTATCAAAATATACATGAGCTGCACAATCTTTTTGTCCTTCCTAGTGTCATTTTTAGGCAAGAAGTGATGCTAAAGATATAACAGGGTAGGAACTTTAAGCTCTAGTCAATTAAGATGTTTTATAAGGAGGGAGAAAAAAGCAGCCCTGGCTATAACTTGTTGGCAGTAGACACCGCCACCCTCGCAGCTCACAGTACAGGTACTGTGCTCAGTTGTTTCAGGCGTGTCTGACTCATTGCGACCCCATGGACTGTAGACCAGCCGGCTCCTGTGTCCACAGGATTCTCCAGGCAAGGATACTGGAGTGGGTTGTCATGCCCTTCTCCAGGGAATCTTCCTGACCCAGGGATCGAACACACATCTCCTGTGTCTCCTACGTTGCAGGCAGATTCTTTACCCACTGAGCCACCTGGGAGGTCCTTGGTCCCTGTACCACTGCTACTTAGTCGATTCAGTTGTGTCCGACTCTGTGCAACCCCATGGACTGCAGCCCGCCAGGCTCCTCTGTCCATGGGATTTTCTAGGCAAGGGTACTGGAGTGGGTTGCCATGCCCTCCCCCAGGGGGTCTTCCTGACCCAGGGATCGAACCCGGGTCTCTCCCTGCTGAAGCCTCACTGTGTCAGAGAGGTCACACCTCTGACGTTGGTGACAGTGGTGGGCTGAGTGTTGGAGGGGTGCGTTGCACACTCTGCAGGGCGCCTGTGCTCATTACCAAGGATGGCGCCTCAGCTCACCAAGGCATCAAGCTGGAGCCAGCCGGTCAGTAGTGAGAGTCAGACAGTGAAGCCCAGATCCCCACCCACTTTCAGGGATGAAACACCCTGTCACCAGCCAGCCCCACCTTTCCCAGCCCAGCCCCACCTCACCCCCCAACACTCTGATCACTCAGCAGCTGGGTTCCTGCTGCCCCAGCTGTCAAGTTTCCAGCTCATGCATTCAGTTATCCATCAATGGGGATCTCAGGGGCGGTTGAGCAGGAGCGGACAAACCAGCCTTTCTTTATGCCAACAGGGAATGCTTGAAATAACCAGACACACAACTCTGATTGATGCGGCCACAGTTTACACACCACACTACAGACAGTCTGAAAGGGCTGGAATTAATAGCCTATTATTAGATAGTGTGTGTGCTGGGGGAAGGGAGGGAAGGCAAGAGAAGGAGAGACAAGAAAACACCTTTTTATGACCTTCTCATTTAAATCTGTTAATTGGACTTTGCAGAGAGTCATGTGACAATGGATCTGGGGGGTATTTTTAACCACCCTGCTCTGAGTCCCCCGGGGAGGTGGGTACAGCCAGCTTGGCACCAACCCACCCACCACATTTTTTTGGTAAATGATGCAAATCCCTGTGTTGGGCAGGGAGGGGTTAAAGAGACCAGTGAGTCCGGGACTGAGGGAAAGAAGAGTGGGGATTGCTTGGTTCACTTGCTTTCATGTCAGGCTCTGGTCGCCAGCTGCAGAGAGGGGAAATGTAGTTTAAAACCCCTGGTAAGAAAATTTTCCTTGGTCTGAACATTGTTTAAATTCCTGAAGTGGGTGATCCCTGTAATAAATACCTTGGACTTTGTAAGACAGATACATTTACTCAAGTTTAAAGTTTGGATTTGACGGCTCTGCGCTTGGGAATGCACGGGACTGGAGTGTTTGTTATACGTTGGAACCCGTTCAATGTGCGCAAGGAGTTAAGAGAACTCCATTTATAGCAAAGCAGGCTGTCTTCCCCGTGCCTCGTGCTCACGGTTGCAATCTGTGCTGCACCCCGTGTTTTGAACCTCGTTGGCCCTAAGCAGACCCTGGATGGCAGGAGCGAGAACGGGAGTTTGGCTGCAGCACTAGACGCACTTTCTCTAGACCTGCGCGCGCACGGATCCTGGACCAAATCACCTGCCTTCCACGAGAACAACTGCCCCGAGGAGAGAGTAAGGGATCTTCTGCAAAACACAGAGGCACGGGAGAGACCCGGGAAAGTCAACGCACTCAAACTCGTGTCCTATTATATATATATATATATATATATATATATATATATATGCTGCTAAGTCGCTTCAGTCGTGTCCGACTCTGTGCGACCCCATAGACGGCAGCCCACCAGCCTCCCCCGTCCCTGGGATTCTCCAGGCAAGAACACTGGAGTGGGTTGCCATTTCCTTCTCCAACGCATGAGAGTGAAAAGTAAAAGTGAAGTCGCTCAGTCGTGTCCGACTCTTCGCGACCCCATGGACTGCAGCCCACCAGGCTCCTCCGCCCATGAGATTTTCCAGGCAAGAGTACTGGAGTGGGGTGCCACCACCTTCTCTGATATAGATATATATAAGGTTTCTGGCTCAGTCGTGATTATCTGTAGTAGAAGATTCATCCTATCAGTTGAAATATGGGTTCTCTTAGGACCCAATGCCTCTTGCCTGAGTCAAAACCCTAAATAATATTCCCCTAAATAATACCACCCCAACCCTACAATCCCTGTAGCAAAACCAACAAGCCGGGTAATTCCACGAAGCCCAGATTGTAATCTGCAGGAACTCAGACCACCCTGGCCCTCTTTGACTGGACACCTTCCCCACAGTCACCAGGTAAAATGACCTATCTGACCTCTGTCCTTGGTGAAAGTCAGCATCCTTCCAGATTCACTGGCAGAAGTGGATGACTGGTCAGCGCGAGTCTCACTTAACAGTCTGGATTGGTCTTCCCAAGGGGGTCCCCATCCAACCACAAAGCCCCGTGACCTTGTCAAGCATTGGCCACGTGTCAGTGGGCATGGCCAGAGACCACTGTACTCCGAGGCTGTTGAACCAAAAAGCACCTGGGGTTTTGTTTTCCCAGCATGGGAATGAATGCCCATTTTTTTCATGATGTGGAAAACAGTCTCACCTAGGGCTTGACGAAGCTTCTTCGAAGCAAGGGTCAAGAGTAAGTGGAGGTTCCTGGCCCATCTGCCCTGGAAAAGGAGATTGCAAAGGGGTGTATCTCATAATCTGCCTACAGTTTATGTCCCTGTTTCGTCTGGGGCTCAAGCCTCTGAGAGGTCAACTCCAGTGCTTTCTCTGGCCTTATTTGCTGCACTCAGAAACTGCCTCCAAAGATAAAAGACCAATGTAACATTCATTTATGAAGACATGTGCCTTTTATAAGCTATAGTACATGATGTTTGCAAAAAAGATGTGAAAATATTTTCTACAATGTTATCTTTTTAATTGCCTAAGCTCCTAATTTGACCATAGTTGTCAGCACAAGTTTTTGGTTTTATTTTTAATAAGCTGCTATTTTGTTCTGGGTTTTTTTTTCAATATGTTATTAATATTTAAGTTACTCCCAAGGCAGCATTTTCCAGTTAGGTTCATGATGTAGTTGAGATTTCATTGTGATTAAGGCAAGGAAGTCACCACGGAATTGATTATAAACACAAAACAATTACTGAAGAAATTCATACTTATAAATTTTTCCTGAGTGTTAATGTAAGCAGCCCTTGATGTTGGTTGGTAACTGGTCTCTTGGGGGAAACGGGGGCAGGATGTCATTCACCATTCCCCTGCAGGTCCTCAGCACTTTGTTGTAACCAAGTTAAAAGATCCTAAAATGTTACAGGAGTATGCAAAGGAAAAGATGCAGACTTGGATAAACTTGGCCAGGAGCAAGTCTGATGAACACCAGGATTGTCTCATCTATCAATCTTCCCAGATTATGGCTGCTTCAGATATCATGTGGTTGTTGAGGGCACTGAAAAACCAGCAGAACTGCAATACTTTAAAATAAAGTTGTTATCTGAAGGGCGTTCATTTAAACATGCCCCACTGCAAACTGTATCACTGGCTATATAAAATTATAATAATTGACAGCATAAACTAGTTTTGCTGATGTGATCACATCTTGGCCCCTGGATTCTTGAATAGAGCACTAATGTAGACTCAGTTCCGAGGCACTGTCTGTTAATTCCACAGTTGGTTGTCAGAATTACTTAGAAGTTTCTTCTAATCTATACACTAAGAAGGTGCTTAAAATTCCGTGTGTGTGTGTGTGTGTGTGTGTGTGTGTGTGCATGCCCAGTCATATCCAACTTTTCACAACTCGATGGACTGTAACCTGACAGACTCCTCTGTCCGTGGAATTTTCCAGGCAAGAATACTGGAGAGGGTTGCCATTTCCTGTGCATGTGTGTGCATGCCATTTCCTGGGCTTCTTCCAAATTAGACTTTCTGAGGGTAAGGCTGGGGAACTATATATTTTTAAAATTCAACCTTAAAGAGTAAGTAGGCTTTTTAATTCTTGGAGTAGGTGGGAAAAGCATTCCAGGGTCATAATGCTTTACCTAAAAGGCAGGGGTTGAAGTAAGATATGGTCTTTTATTTGGGCTTTGCTGCAGATCTTCTCAGAGCCTTTTATATGCCAATGAACATCTTGATCATCATGGAGTCAGGGCGGGGGATGTAACATAGCACTTCCCAACTTATTTGAATGTAGGCTCCTTTATCATGAGAGTAGTGTCCCTGAAACATACTTTAGGAAACACCAAGATAAGGAAATGAGAAGGCAAAACAGAAAGACTTCCTGGTAACATTTTCTGAGCTCTTAGTAACTCAGGATTGTAGAAAGCAAACCTCACTGTGTTTCCTTAACTAGAAGCAGTAGGCCAGATTTTGGCTAGGTCACCCCTCCTCCCCTGGCTGTTGATTGAAGAGTCCCCAGCCTCATTTGAAATGCTGTACCCAGTGGTCCCAATAACTCGAAGAGAACACATTTATTGGGACAAGAGTCATCTACAGGGACAGTAGAATGAGCTTTGACTTTTCTGCCACTAGACCACCAGGAACAGAGAACTGAAGGAGCTGAATGTGAAGAAGGAAGGCAGCCTGAATGTGGATTTTAATTTGTCCCAGTGGCTCAGTGATAAAGAATCTACCTTCAATGCAGGAGCCACAGGAGACATGGGTTCAATCCCTGGGTCTGGAAGATCCCCTGGAGGAAGGCATGGAGATCCATTCCTGTATTCTTGCCTGGAGAGTCTCATGGACAGAAGAGCCTGGCTGGCTATATATAGTCCATGGGGCAGAGTCAGACAAGACTGAAACGACTTAGCATGCATGCACTTCTCACAAGCTTGTGACCCTGAACGAGTCACTTAATCACTCTGAATCTCAGTTACTTCTTCTGTAAAATCAATTTACCTGCCCACTTGGGGATTCTTTGAGTAACAAATGAAATCAAATTTTAGGATACCAGGTTCAGAACCAGGACAGCCATCCAGGTACTGTTGTGATGAGGCGTGTGAGTTTGTCTGGGGCCCCGTCCACTTGTGATCGGGAGAGGGGTTGAAAGTCTCCACTATCACCCACTCACCTCCCTTCCTGTAACCAACTGTGTGAACCCCATCATTCAGGCCAGAAGGCTGTCTCAGAGCCCCAGGCCTGCCCAAGCAAAAAGCACTTAAAGATAACTTTATTACAGAGATGACACTTTTGAAAATAGCCAGAGAAAAGTATTTAGCATTTAATTTATGAGATGAAATCCTAGGCTCTCCTCATATATAGTGTTTTAGTTGGTAAAACAATTATACTGTTTTCAGTCCTCATTAACACAGGCCACATTTATTGGTATCCCCCATGACAACTTAATTAGTATGCTAAGGATATTTTTCACCAGCTGCTTATGTCTTCAAGTTAAAAGTCAGCAGCTAAATATATAGTATGGCAAGAGCATAAACAGTGAAACTGATTTTAGTACTCAAAATGACTTGATTATCTATATTTATAGCTGTAATTAGAGAAAGGCTCAATGCCTTATATAATCGGTTCTTTATTGGAAAGTTCTTGACAGAGGACTTGATGCTAATTCACCTTGTAGCATCAAAGAAGGAGCTCTGCTCTTTTCAGCCATACCACTGGCTTTAGCTTCTGGGTTCATTAACTACAAAACAGGTTGCCCTACGTTATATATAAATGCCCTCAATAAAGAGCAGCTTTCAAAGGAGTTGCTATTCCAATTTGCTCACATAATATATGCCTTTACCCAGAGTGTGGTTGGCTATTTTAGTCTAGAGAATGAGTGATGCTTTCTGTTATTATTATAAAAATAATGCTAATTCTGTAAAAGGTTGATAACATGCCTAAAGCAAAACATAACAAAGAATTTTTATCCCTTTTACACAAATGCTCTTTTATCTAGAAAGTTTTAGAATCCATTCCTACATCTTTTCAGTATTTAGTATTGTTTTTGCATCCTGGTCTCTGAAACTGGAGGATTTTTCCAGAAGTTTAAAAAAAAAAGCTATTTCCATAATAATAGTAATGGATGTGAGTTATTGAGCACCTACTGGGTGCCAGACCTTTTAGAAAGCACTTTTTTTTAATTTGTCATGTATATATTTCATGTCTGCAACAACCTGATGAGGCCACCTTTATTATATCTCTGTTCCACAGATGATGAAATGAAGGCTTGGAGAGGGAGGGAAATGACTTGCCCAGCATGACACAGTAATACATGGTAGCCCGGGCAATCTGGCTTCCAAGAATGAATTTGTAACCACCGCTTAAAGCTGCAGCCTAGTCACCTGAAACCCACAGTGCTCAGACTACTACTGCTTGCCCCTTTCCCATGGCTTGCTTTCTCAGAATCGACCAACAGGCATATATGCACATGTCACATATGCAGGATTACATGATGGTTCAGACAGTAAAGAGTCTACTTGCAATGCAGGAGACCCAGGTTCGATCCCCGAGTTGGGAAGATCTCCTGGAGAAGGGAATGGCAACCCACACTAGTATTCTTGCCTGGAGAAGCTCATGGGCAGAGGGGCTGGACTACAGTCAATGGGGATGCAAAGAGTCAGACACGATGGAGTGACTAACACTTTCACTTCATGTCACATATACATGTACATATGTATGTATGTATATGACACGTGTTTATGAATACGTGTCACAATGTATGTTTATATGCCTGCACATATACTGCATGGGAAGAACATAAACTGTCACTTTGATTTTGGTATTCAAAACCACTCCATTATACTTCTAGCTATAGTTCCTTAGGTGATAGACACATATATTCCGTTGTGCTTTGGTGTTATTTTAGAAGTTCTCATACACGTTTTCATATAAAGCAAAGTTCTTGTGATCTCATTTGATGCTGAGATCAGCCCTGAGAGGCTGGACGATCTTGTGTTCTTTTAGCAGTGAAGTGACTTATCCCAGGTGAGTCCACTCCTTGGAGCAAAACTCAGACCAGAACTGCACACCCCTTCACTGTTGCTCCAAAATATCAAAGTGTTGTGCTGCTTCAGGACAGCAGGTAAACAGTCGCTCTCTGGGCTGAGCAGGGGCTTAACAGATACAAATGACGTAATAACCATCCCC
The DNA here is from genome assembly GCF_049115385.1 of Moschus berezovskii. Lineage (NCBI taxonomy): Eukaryota > Metazoa > Chordata > Mammalia > Artiodactyla > Moschidae > Moschus > Moschus berezovskii. The sequence goes on from NC_142479.1 coordinate 18,802,765, forward strand.
AAAGATCTGCAACATGAATCTCAGACACAGTGCTTGTATAGCAGAGTTTCCTAGTGGATTTGCCCTTCTGAGCAATCAGTCATCTCTGCTTTCCTCTGCCTCTGACCGTGTAGTTAACCATGTCTCCTTTGCACCAAAACTAATCCAGTTGACACCCTAGGGATTAGGGACATATACGTTAATGTGATTTCCCTCTGCTAGACTGTGAATTCAGCTCTGCTTTCAGCACAGGAGCCCTGCAGTGGGCGTGCTCAAAGATTTAGCCATTTATTTATTTGCTGTATGTAAACGCTTGCTGGATTTGTCACTGGCAATTGGAAAAGATATGGAGACACAGTGGGGGAAGGAGAAGGTGAGAGAGCAGCACTGACGCACATACATCATCGCGTGTAAAATAGAAAACTAGTAGGAAGTCGCTGTATAGTGCGAGGAGCTGAGCGAGTGCTCTGTGAAGACCCAGAGGGGTAGGGTGGGGGCGGGGGTGGGGGGCAGTAATTCTCATTTTTGTATGGCAGAAACACAACATGGTAAAGCAGTTATCCTCCAATTAAAAATAAATTTTTTAAATATCTTGAAAATAAATAAAAAATAAAAACATTGCTAAAAAACTGAAAAAGAGATGGAGAAAGAGAAAAGGGGCAAGATTCAGAAGTGTAAGTGTCAGTTTTAGTTGTTTTGCCATGATGGGCTCTCCATAGCTCTTCCAATCCCCTTGCCCAGAAGACCAAATTTGGGGAAAATTCCTAGGAACTCCATCTTCCAAGAATAGGCTGTGGCAAGGCTGGTGACCCTAGAAATGGCCTACAAAGAGGTTCTCTGGGAACTGAATGTGCTCTCCAGGACAGTAGAAAACCTATAGGAGGTGGTTCTAGGGAGGAGACTAGTGTGGCAAACCAAACTGCTTCCTCCCACCACAGAGTTAAAAAACAATGTCCAACCTTCAGGTTGTAGGACAGAGAATGGTGAAATCATTCTCTGTCTGGCACAAGTTGCAGACTATTAAGTCGTTCGGGAAATGTGGACTTGTACCAATCGACGAGATTGGCCATGGCCAGTTTAATATGTTTTTGAAAATCAGCGAGTGCTTAAAACCTTGTAGTAAAAACCCTAATAAACTAAATTAGACCAAGACTCTGCCAGAATTGTATTTACCTCTTGAAGTGGAGGGTTAGGAAATCACGTTAAAAATTAAAATTAAAAAAATAAAGAAGAAAAAGCAATAGATTGTGTGTTTAGGTAGTTATTTGGTTAAAAGAACTAACTGTCCACTCTCAAAAGCAGCCCGTTTGCAAAGTGACAGGTGAGTGTTTCTGATGACACACAGTGCTCGTGAATGATGCCACCAGCCATCCCCCCTTTTTGTCTTTGTGTTTTTTTTTTTTTTATGAGTCGTATTTATTTTTACAAGGGTAAGTTTGGAGGGAAAGGGGTGTACTTACCCTAGCCAGAAGAAGAATAAATGCTTTGTGCATTGTGAGTGCCCATGTAGTATACTGAACAAGTATTAATAAGAATAAAATTATTGGAGCAAATAAAACCTCACATGCTTTTTAGTCACCTGGGAGAGGGGCTGTGCCAGCCTTCTAGAGCATATAAAACTAATTCTTCACATGTGAATAGCGTTATAGAATTTATAAAGCCCTTTCACATATTTTATCACGTTCGATCCTCGGCAACCCAGTGAGTCAGGCACGATGTGTGTCACCATCCCATTTACATTCAGGAGAAGGTAAGTGGTTTGACCAAGTCACCGTCAAGCCAGTCACGCTTCCTACAGTCTTCCGGTTTCAGAGCATCCACTGTATCTGCTGTGACCCACACGAGCAGACGTATAAATCTGAGCAAAAATCTTAAGGCCATTCTAAGCAGAAGAAAATCTTTGACATGGGAAATGAACTTGTCATCTGGTTTCCCAGATATCAGAGAAATGGGGGAACGCACAGGACCAAGGTCTTAGGCAGCCCAGTCCTGACCCAAACTAGGTGTGTGTCCTGTTAAGACACCATACAAAATGAAGAACTAATATATGGTGTTCCACTTCCTAATGGTGCCATTGAAAACCACACAAAACTAATGCAAGTTCTGGTGCCTTCTGAAGCTCAGTGGCCGGCAGACCACTTTCCCTGCCCATATTAATGAGGAGACCGGTTTATTAGTTTCCTATTGCAGCTGTCACAAATCATCCCAACGTTAGTCTCTCATCATTCTGGAGGTTAGAGGTGTGATGTCAAAGTATCAGCAGGGCTGCATTTCAGCCTGTAAAGGTACCTGCATGCCTTGGCTTGTGGCCCCTTCCTTACATCACTCCAACCTCTTGCTTCTTTTATCACAACTCCTGCTATATTCTCCTGCCTCCTTCCCATAAAGACTCTTGTGATTATGTTCAGCCCACCTGCATATCCAGCACAATCTTGCCATCTCAAGGTACTTAATCACATCTGCAAGGCCCCTTTTCCCATGTAAGGTAATATAGTCATATTTTCCAGGGTCAGCTCCTAGACATCTTTGGGGAGTCATTATTGAGCCAACCACAGCTGGGATTAACAAAAGTCAAGACTGAATTTGTAATTTCTGCTCTCTATTCATAAATGGAATGACAAGGCTCAACAGTGTAAACCAGCTCTCCTTCCCCTCTTCCCCACCACCCATCTCTGTTGTGTGTTATGCAAACAGTTAAAGGCATTTCATAATGAGAGAAGAAGCAGACAGAAGTCAGCTTATACACTTAAAAGCAGGCATGTGAGTTGCATCTCTTAGCCTCTCTTTTTGAATAAGCAAAGCATATTTCAACAGCTTACCCTGAAGGTGCCAGTGTTCCTTTGGCCTTCAAAGCCTCCCGTCTAGATTAGCATCTTCCAAGGGCCTTCTTTTTACCCATCCTGCACTTTGTGCACAGCACAAATACAGTACCTAACACTTTGAATGTTAAAAGCTGACTTGTAATCCAGAAATCATGTTTTTCTCCTTGTGTACTCTTGAACGCTATGACTAGTTCATCTCTGTATATTCAAGGATTTACCCAGTTCTGGCAGATAAGCCCTTGATAAATGTTTGCGGGGTTAGCGTATTTTAGAGGATTTAATTTATATCTTCACGGTGCCAGAGGAAAACTCAGTTCCTCCTGCCTCCTATTTCTGGGCCTCTATCTCTAGTTTCCTCATTCTATTGTGTCATTATCGACAAGCTTTTGCACCTGTCAAATACCTCATCTTTACTGAAACAACTGGTTCCGTATGAAAACCCAGAAGAAAGCAGATGCTTCTACATTCAAACCAAGAAAAAAAAATTTCTATTTCCTCCTTCCCATCAATAGAAGACAGGGTTTGTGACAGCAGCCAGAGTCAGAACGACTCACTCAGCACACCATTCTCTGCTGCGTGAGTGCCCACAGCTTTTCCACTTCCATTCAATAACAGTGCATCTCTAATGATAGACATTCTCAGGCATATCTTTACAAAGCGGAAGAAACAAAAATGCTTGGACACTGCCTACAAATACTGTGTGATACATCACATTAGATTTTAATTAGTTCCTCCCTCGATACTTTAACAATGTCTTTTATTAAAATAGAAGCGGATCCTTAATTTAAAAAGATGGTAGTGAATAGGACATCCAAAATTTGTGATCATGACTCCGTCTGGGGAACCTGTCAGTGGAAAGCTTATTTCCTCCATGTGCTCAGCCAAGGAACAAAGAATGGGCCGTTAAAATGGAACCAAAGCCAGATCCAGTCGGACTGGATCCAGTGCCTTTCAGATCTGAGATGTACACCCCCGGTGCCCGTTTTCATGTTAAGCCACCATGGCTGCTCTGGCGGCTAACTGGATAGGAAATACTTTGGAAAGAAGTGGCCAACAAGCAAGGCCATGTGCGTTGTATCACACAAATCCTGCTTTCTAACCCGACAGCTCAGAATGACACAGAAAGTGAGTCAGATGGTAGCTTGATTGAAGCTGTGTTGGTGAGAAGACACTCAGACCATTGGCCAGCCGCTCTTACCTCACCGGCACAAACCGACTGCTGAGTATTTCCTAGTAGTCCGTAAAAAACACTTGCGTGTGTTTGTTCAAATGAAAGAAGATTTGTCTCCCGGGAAAACGATTTAAACTCGCAGAGACGGCGATCTCATTTTAGAATATTAGGTTTCGTTTTATGGCAGATCATGCTGCTTGGTCCAGTCTATCGATATTAAAAAGCGTGAACAAGCCACCTTGTTCTGCACCACCCCTCTCGCCCTCTCATGCGCGTTTATAAAAACACCGGCATATCTGTTTCCACACGTCCTGTACAATATTTTATCGATTACAGTGAAACTTAGTTAGATCGTATTTCCAGAGACTGAGAAAAGAAAACATAGAAAGTGGGAAACACTGAATTTGATTATGCCAGGCATGGAGATTAAAAGACCTGAATTGTGGGGAGGTCTTGTATGTGGGAATAATAAAAATAGATTTTTCTTTAAAAACTACCCTTTACCAACCATCTGAGAGAAATCCCGAGCATATTCCTTTGTGTCTAGACACATAGTGCATACAGCAAATTCCTAGGGAGGCTGCTGTTCGTTTCCATACCCTTTTTCAGCTCTCTCCCTACTGCCAGGCTTTAGCTAGACTCCTGAGGTCTCTGGCCAGGATCACTCCAATGGTCTTCTGACTAGTCTTCAGGCAAGTCTTCCTCTACAAGTCAGCAAACTCTCTGTAAAGTACAAATCTACCAAAAACCCCTGGAGTCTTCTGATTGGCTGGATTTACATTACTCAAAGCCCCTTAAGCCATCCAGAAAATAATTTAAGTCCAAAGATCAGATATATATTTGTTCTGTTGTTCTTTTGTTTGGTTTACTTTTCACATTTAAAACTTTAATGCATCTGGAGTGTTTCCTACAAGATGAAAAACGAAATTTTTTTCCAGATAGATACACAACTTTTTGGGCTTCCCTGGTGGCTCAGCAGTAAAGAATCTGCTGCAATGCAGCAGACGCAGGTTTGATCCCTGAGTCAGGAAGCTCCTGGGGGAAGGAAATGGCAACCCACTCCTGTATCCTTGCCTGGGATATCTCATGGACAGAGGAGCCTGGCAGACTGCAGTCCACGTAGTTGCAAAAGAGTCAGACATGACTAAGGAACTTAACAACAGCACAACTCTAGGCACTTTTCTTGAACTGTCTTGCTCTTGCCCTCTGATCTGTTTTCCCTCCTGTCCTGTAAGGTAGCATTCCAGCCCCCGGGGGGTTCCTGGCTTCTCAGCTCCATCCTGTTGCCTTCTCTGATCATTTATTCCCAAAAGCAACTGTGATGGAAGGAATGGAGCTTTGGAATGTTTTAATATCAGGTAGGCAATGGCAAGCCACTCCAGTACTCTTGCCTAGAAAATCCCATGGATGGAGGAGCCTGGTAGGCTGCAGTCTGTGGGGTCGCTAAGGGTCAGACACGACTGAGCGACTTCACTTTCACTTTTCACTTTCACACATTGGAGAAGGAAATGGCAACCCATTCCAGTGTTCTTGCCTGGAGAATCCCAGGGATGGGGGAGCCTGGTGGGCTTCCGTCTATGGGGTCACACAGAGTCGGACACGACTGAAGTGACGCAGCAGCAGCAGCAGGTTTAATTACCCCTTCACTAGTACTTTCTCTGAAATTTCTCTAGCCGTTTTTATGACTTTGTTCTTACATGTAATGTTGGAATCTTTTTTTTTTTCATTCTAATTGGAGAAAGATTACAATAGTGTGAAGCAGCCATAGACAAGCCTGTGCACCTCCCTCCTGAACCCCCTCCCCTTGCCTCCCCATCCCATAGCTCCAGGCTGTCACAGAGCACTGGCTTTGGGTGCCCTGTGTCACACATCAAACTCCCCCTGGCTATTGATGTTCCTCGTGCTTCCTACAAAGATTTTGGTTACAAGTTCATTAGTCCTAAAAATAAACTATAAGAAAACTGACACCTTTACAGTCTTCAGTCTTCTTGACTAGAAATATGCCATGACTCTCCATTTTTCATCTCCTTTCACGTCTCTGAAGGTGTTAAACTTGTTTTTTTACATAAGTTCAGCACATTTCATGATTTTTTGGTTTATTTTTAGTTGCTTTATGTTTTTGAAGGTATACCAAATGCGATCTTTTTTTCATTATATTTTTTAGCTGACTATTGCTCTTACAAAGGAAAGTTATTGATTTTTTAATATTTATTTCATATGTAATGACCTTACTGAACCCTCATCTATTCCAATATTTTTTTCAGCTGATTCTCACAGGTTCTTTAAGAAGATATTTTCCAAAAATAGTGACTTTTTTTCCTCCCTTTTCCAATAGGCAAAGGTCATACTCCCCATTTCTGCTCTGGTTCTCATTATATTGGCTTCAACTTCCAGAACAATGTGAAATTACAAACACAATTCTGATCCCCCAACTTCAAAGCACCTCTCTCCCCAACCCCACTGCTGAACATCCTCACTCTTCCTGGTATTTCTGCTAGACTCTCCTTAATGAGCTCCAACATCTCTTGGTGTCTTGGTAACTTTCCCACACTGACCCCTGGAACTTCATCCTCTAGTCTGTCCAATTATGCCAGCTAAGGTGGCCAAATAAAACACAGGACTCCCACTTAAATTTGAATTTCAAATACACAAAAAATATGTTTTGGTATAAGCATGTCCAATGCAATATTTGGGACACACTTATGATTTAACTGGTCACCTCTGTTTTTATTTGGTAAATCTGGCAAGCACAGTGCCATTTCTAATTGCTAAGCCCACTAAGCCAAGTTCACCTCTGTGATCCCACAGTTCTACACATACATGTACATATATCTATTACCATTTCTTTACTATTTTGCTAAAATCATATGTTCACATATATTTAATATCCCCAGAACCTAATAGTGGCTGGAATATTTTAGGCATTTAATGTATGTTTGTTAAGTGAATTTTTTGAACGCATGAATGATAGCAAGCGGATCATCAAATATTCATTGAGCATCACTGGAACACATGGACTGTAAAAACTTTGAATTTTAAATAGAAGAACAAACAGGTGTGTGGTTGTATTCAGTGCCAAACCATCCAGGGAAAAGAGAAAAGGACAGCCACTTTTCCAAATTTTCAGGACTGGAACTCTTTTAATCCAGAAAATAAGTGAATATATCATTTTATTTTGTCACTGGAAAAAGCCACAAGTACTGGAATAGTCAGGAGACTCTGGATCTAATTCTGACTCTACCAGTACTCAATTCCACTAGAATGCACTTGCCATATGGACAGGGATTTTCTTGTCAGTTTTGTGTGATGAACTCATAGAGGTATCCAATAAATATTTGTTGAATTAATTAATGAACTGTTGAGCTTATGATGCTTGACTTTTGCAGGCCAGCTTAACACTTCTTAAACAAAACTTGGTGTCAGTGAAACTGGTTTATTTAATACCTCCTAATTTCTCATTGATTTACTGTTTCTTACCTGCTTTTTCTTACCTGAAGGGCTATTTCCCTCTTTTCTAATTATATAAATTCTTCAGCCTTCAGAAGTTTAAATTCCACCCAGTGCAGATTTCTCCTTAGATAATCTTCCCTTCCTTCTTCTCCTTTTCCTTCTTATGGCCCATAACCTTGTGCCATCTCTCCTACTGTTGACCTGAACTATTTTCCACCTAAAAATAACTCCTGTTATATACCTTCTGAATTTTTATATCTTATCATTGCAACTATTTTGAACACCCCTTGAAGACAAAGACAATATAATTATATCTATGCTATATATATTAACAATTATAATAATAATATATATTACATGATACATTGTATGTATATATTGTATGTATGTATATATGTCTATACATATATGAACTTTTATCTCCCTCAGCAGCTGACACAGGACTTGGCTCAAAGGGGCTTTGTCACCCTACATGCATATCACAGTCTTTGGGGGCTCCGTTTATCAGTCACTTAGGATCCCAGGCTGATGGAATGACCACCATCTTGAAACTTCTGGTTGCCCTGTCAGAAGGCAAAGAAAGTCCTTGGGGCACTTGCCTGGGAAGTTAAATGACCTGCCAAGGATGTGACATTCTGCTCTTTACATTTGTTCCCAACTAAAACCATTCGTATGATCTCATTCACCCACAAAGGAACTAAGAAAGCAATTCTCTACATGCCAAGAAGGTGTGGAGCCAAAATTTTTTTGGCAAAGAGCATGAATGAGTTCTATGGGGCACAGTAAAAGTTAGATATTGGTTTAGAGTACAAAACAGGCACAAGCTAGCCAGTGATGCCATATTTAATTATGTAAGTTTCAAGCATGTAACATTTTAATTTGACATCTGTATACACTACAAAATGATCACCACCACAAGTCAAGTGGGGGGACCCCTCACCTTAGGGTCACAAAGAGTCAGACACGACTGAGTGACTGAACTGAACTGAGGTTGTTTCCAGATCTTGACCATTGTAATTAATGCTGAAATGAATATAGGGGTACATGTATCTTTTTTGAATGTGTTCCTATATTCTTTAGATGTGTGCTCAGTAGCATCCGACTCTTTGTGATCCCATAGACTGTAGCCCGCCAGGCTTCTCCGTTCATGGAATTTTTCAGGCAAGCATACTGGAGTGGGTTGCCTTGCCTTCCTCCAGGGGATCTTCCCGACCCAGGGATCGAAACTGCATCTCTTCCATCTCCCACAGTGGCAGGCAGATTCTTTACCGCTGCACCAACTGCTTAGGTATAAGTTGCTGTGAGGCAGGGGTCTTAATCTTCTTTGTCTTCTCGATGGTACTATGCATCAATGATTACATAAGACACAGGGTGCTCCCTGCCATAGTTTTGCCTCTCAGGAGTCCCTTTCCAGGTTGGGCCCAGGCTCTGCAGCCCTTCCTGGCCTCCCTCTCTCCAAGACTCTAGGGCCTCTAGTGCCCTTGGAGCTCAGCCCTCAGCGTGCCGGCCACACCACGGGTGCAGGTGGGTGCTGTGCCACAGGATGTGTTTCTGAAGCCTTTGATGGTGCTGCTGTGAGGCGGGCAGTGCAGGCAGGTGGGATGGCAAAGGAATTCTTTGGATAAGTACCCAGAAGTGGAACAGCTAGGTCATATGGTAGTTCTATTCTTAAGTTTTTGAGGAATCTCCATATTGTTTCCCATAGTGGCTGCACCAAAATGCAGACTCATCAACAGAGTATGAGGGTTCTCCTCCCTCTGTATCCTCTCCAACATTTGTTGTTTCTTGTCTTTTCATTAATAGCCATTCTGACAGGTGTGAGGTGATATCTCACTGTGGTTCTGATTTACATTTCTTTAATAATTAGTGATATTGAATATCTTTTCATGTGTTTGTTAGCCACATGCATGTCTTCTTTGGAAAAATGTCTCTTCAGATTCTCTGCCTATTTTTTAATCAGGCTGTTTTGGTTTTTTATTGTTGAGTTATTTGAGTACTTTCTGTATTTTGGATACTAGCACCTTATCAGATATATGATTTGCAAATATCTTTTTTCCATTCAGGAGGCTGCCTTTTCACTCTGATGATGGTTTCCTTGGCTATTCAGAAGATTTTTAGTTTGATGTAGTCTCATTTCTTTATTTTTTATTTTCTTTCCATTGCCTTTGGAGTCAGATCCACAAAAAAAATTGCTAATCAGTGAGGTTAACACCTACGTGTTCTTCTAGATTTTTATGGTTTCAGATCTTCAATCTATTTTGAGTTAATTTTGTGTGTGGTATAAGATAGCAGTCTAATTTCACTCTGTTGCATGTGGCTGCCTGATTCTCCTGACACCATTTACTGAGGAGACTTTCTCCATTGTATGCTCTTTGCTCCTTTGTCATAAATTAATTGTCTATATATGTGTGGGCTTATTTCTGGGCTGTCAATTCTGTTCCATTGACCTATGTGCTTCTTTATGCTGGTACCATACAGCTTTCATTACTATAGTTTGCAGTATAGTTTAAAACCAGGGAATGTGATATCTCTATCGTCATTCTGTGAAATATGCCATTGGAAATTTTGTACAGATTGCATTAAATCTATAAACTGCTTTGGGCAGTGTGGACATTTTAGCAATATTAACTCTCCAATTCATGAACACAGAATATCTGTCCATATATTTGTGGCTTATTTATTTTCTTTCACTTGTATCTTAGAATTTTCATTGTACAGGTCTTTCACTTCTTTGGTTAAACTTATTCCTAGATATTCTGCTCTTTATGATACAATTGTAAATGGGTTATTTTCTTACTTTCTCTGTCACTGTTAGTGTATAAAAATTCCACAAATTTCTGCATATTGCTTTTTTACCCTGTGAATTTATTGAATTGATTTTAGCTCTAACAATTTCTTTTTTGTTGAGTCTTCCAGTGCAGTTCAGTCACTGTGTCATGTTTGATTCTGCATGCCCATGAACTGCAGCACACCAGGCTTCCCTGTCCATCACCAGCTCCTGGAACTTGCTCAAATTCATGTCCATTGAGTCAATGATTTCATCCAATCATCTCATTCTCTGTCCTCCCCTTTTCTTCCTGCCTTCAATCTTCCCGATCATCAAGGTCTTTTCCAATGAATCAATTCTTCATATCAGGTGGCCAAAGTATTGGAACTTCAACTTGAGTATCAGTCTTTCCAATGAATGTTACGGACTGGTTTCTGTTAGGATTGACAGGTTTGATCTCCTTGCAGTCCAAGGGACTCTCAAGAGTCTTCTCCAGCACCACAGTTCAAAGCATCAATATTTCTGTGCTCAGCTTTCTTTATGGTCCAACTCTCATATCCTTACAGGACTACAGGAAAAACCATAGCTTTGACTAGATGGAACTTTGTTGGCAAAGTAATGTCTCTGCTTTTTTAATATGCTATCTAGATTGGTTATAACTTTTCTTCCAAGGAGCAAGCATCTTTTAATTTCATGGCTGCAGTCACCATCTGTAGTGATTTTCAGTTCAGTTCAGTTCAGTTCAGTCGCTCAGTTGTGTCCAACTCTCCACAACCCCATGAATCACAGCACGCCAGGCCTCCCTGTCCATCACTAACTCCCGAAGTTCACTCAAATTAGAGCCCAAGAAAATAAAAGTCTATCACTGTTTCTATTGTTTCCCCGTCAATTTGCCGTGACGCGATGGGACAAGATGCCATGATCTTAGTTTTCCGAATGGTGAGTTTTAAGCCAGCTTTTTCACTCTCCAGTTTCACTTTCATCAAGAGGCTTTTTAGTTCCCCTTTACTTTCTGCCATAACGGTGATGTCATCTGCATATCTGAGGTTATTGATATTTCTCCTGGCAATCTTGATTCCAGTTTGTTCTTCATCCAGCCCAACGTTTTTCATGATGTACTCTGCACATAAGTTAAATAAGCAGGGTGACAATATACAGCCTTGGAACCAGTCTGTTGTTCCATGTCTAGTTCTAACTGTTGCTTCCTGACCTGCATACAGGTTTCTCAAGAAGCAGGTTCAGGTGGTCTGGTATTCCCATCTCTTTCAGAATTCCCCACAGTTTATTGTGATACACACAGTATTTGGATACATATTACTTTTTTCTTCCCTAATTGCTTTGTTTGGGTCTTTCAAAACTATGTTGAACAAAAGTTGTGAGAGTGTGCATCCTTTTCCTCTTCCTAGTCTTAGAGGAGAAGCTTTCAGCTCTTTACCATTGAGTATGGTGTTAGCTATGGGTTTATCATATATGGATTGAGGTATGGTCCTTCTATGCCAACTCTGTTGAGAGTTTTTTTTTTTTTTTATCATGAATGGATATTGACTTTTGCCAAATGCTTTTTCTGCATCTATTGGAATGATCATGTGATTTTTATTCTTCATTTTCTTAATGAGCATGTTGTATGATCCTTTGAGGGTATTGTTGGATTTGGTTTGTTAATATTTTGTTGAGGATTTTTGCATCTATATTCATCAAGGACACACCTATAATTTGTGTGTGTGTGTGTGTGTATCTTTGTCTGGTTTGGGTATTAGGGTCATGCTGGCTTCATAAAATGTGTTTGGGAGGTCTCCCTCTTCTTCAGTTTTTTGGAAGAGTTAAGAAGAATAGCTATTATATCTTCTTTGAATGTTTTGTAGAATTCACCAGTGAAGCCATCTGGTCCTGAGTTTTTGTTTCCTAGGAAATTTTTGATTACTCTTTCACTCTTCTCACTAGTAATCATCAGTCTATCTAGATTTTCTATTTCTTCTTGATTCAGCCTTGGAAAAGTGTATGCTGTAGAAATGCTTCCTTTGCTTTTAGGCTGTGTAACTTATAATAGTTTAAAGAAGTCTCTTTTGATCCCTTGTTGTAAGTGCTCATCTTTCATTTCTGATTTTATTTATTTGAGCCCCCTCTCTTTTTTCTTGGTTACTTTAGCAAAAGGTCTGTCAATTTGGGTTATCTTTAAGGACTAGATCTTAGTGTTAATGACCTTTTCTGTTTTTTTGTTTTTTTTTTTAGTCTCTATTTCATTTATTTCTGCTCTACTCTTTATTATTTCTCTTTATACTAATATTAGGCTCTGTTTGTTCTTCTTTTGCTAGTTCCTTTGGGTGTAAATTTATGCTCTTTATTGAAAAGTTTCATATATCTTGAGGCAGGCCTGAATTGCTATGAAACTTTCTTTCTTAGAACTACTTTTGCTTCATCCCATAGATTTTGGTATCTTGTATTTCTGTTTTATTTGTCTCTTGGTGTTTTTTATTTCTGCTTTGATTTTTCAATGATCATTTGGTTGTTCAGTAGCACATCGTTTAATCTCCCTGTTTTTTTGTGATTTTCCCCCCATTCACGTGTGTGCGTGCACACGCACATGTGTGTAAGATTGATTTCTAGTTTTATGCTTCTGTGGTTGAAAAAGATGCTTGATATGATTTAAATCTTAAAATTTTTGAAACTTGTTTTGTGACCTAACATGTGATCTATCCCGGGAATGTTTCATGGGCACTTGGAAAGAATGTGTAATCTACTGCTTTTGCATTGCAGGCAGATTCTTTACCACCGAGCCACCAGAGAAGCCTTAAATGGCTCTCGGGTTTGTTTATATCCATTCAGCCACTCTATGTCTTGATTGGAGAATTTAATTCAATTATGATAAGTATGCATTTATCACCATTTTGTTAATTGTTTTGTAGTTCTATGTTACTGTCTTCTTCTTTTTCTTCCTTTACATTTTCTTTAGTGTTATTTTTATATTTATTTATCATATTCCTTTGCATATTTACTATGAGTTTTTCCCTTGTGATCACTATGAGGTTCACATATACCATCCTATGTAAATAGTAGCCTTGGTTTAAGCTGGTAGCAACTTAAATCTGAACATATTCCAGAGCTTTATCTTTTAACTACTCCCCACATTTTAAACTTTCAATGACACATTTTTCATCTTTTTATTTTATGCATCCCTTAACTAGTATTCCCTTGTAGCTCAGTCAGTAAAGAATCTGCCTGCAGTGCAGGAGACCTGGGTTCGATCCCTGGGTTGGGAAGATCCCCTGGAGAAGGAAATGGCAACCCACTCCAGTATCCTTGCCTGGAAAATCTCTTGGACAGAGGAGCCTGGTGGGCTGCAGTCCATGGGGTCGCAAAGAGTCAGGCACAACTGAGCGACTAACACTAACTAACTAGTATTTTAATTTTAGTTAATTTTACTGCCTTTGTCTTTTAACATTTATGCTTCCTTTATAAGTGATTGATCCATTGCCTTTATTATATGTTTACTTTCCCCAGTGAAATTTTTAATTTTATGTTTTTTTTAAAAAGTGAAATTGAAATTGTTACTCATTCAGACATGTCTGACTCTTTGCAGTCCCATGGATAGTAGCCTGTCAGGCTCCTCTGTCCATGGAATTCTCCAGGCAAGAATACTGGAGTGGGTAGCCATTCCCTTCTCCTGGGATAATCCCCACCCAGGGATCAAACCCAGGTATTCTGCATTGCAGGCAGATTCTTTACCATCTGAGCTGCCAGGGAAGCCCATGTTTTCTTACTGCATGCTGAGTCTTTTCAGTCGTGTCCAACTCTTTGTGACCTCATGGACTGTGGCCCATCAGGCTCCTCTGTCTATGGGATTTTCCAGGCAAGAATACTGGAGTGGGTTGCCATTCCCTTCTCCAGGGGATCTTCCTGACCCAGGGGTCAAATCATTGTCTCTTAAGTCTCCTGCACTGGAAGGCAGGTTCTTTACCACTCGCACCACCTGGGATGCCCATATATTTTCTTATTATTTGGTTTCATTTCTGTTTAGCTTAAATAAGGTCCTTTCACATTTCCTATAGAGTCAGTTTAGTGAGTAATGAACTTTTTCAGCTCTTGCTAGTCTGGAAAATTCTTGATCTTTCCTTTAATTCTGAGTGATAACCTAACTGGGCAGAGTATTCCTTGAAGTATTTTCCTTTCAGCACTTCAAATGTGTCATGCCACTCCCTCTTGCCTGTAATTTCTGCTGAAAAATTTGCTGATAGTCTTATGAGAAGCTATTTTCCTCTTGATACTTTTAGAATTCTCTCTTCTTCCTTAATTTTCATCATTTTAATTATAATGTCTTTGTGTACGTCTACTTGTGTTTCTATTATTTGAAACTCTCCAAGCTCCCCAGACTTGGATCTCTGTTACCCACCTCCAAATTGAAATCATTTTCAATCACTATTTCTTTAAATAATTTTTCTGACCTTTTCGCTTTTCCTTCTGGGACCCCTTTAATGTAAACATTATACTATTTGATATTGTCCCAGAGATCCCTTATGGTATCTTTACTTTTGAAAATTCTAGCTTCATTGTGCTATTCTGTTTACCAATTCACCAATTCATTCTTCTACCTCATCCAGTCTGCTGTTGAACCCCTCTAGTATATTTATCAGTTCAGTTTTAACTTCTGTTTGGTACTTTCTTTTATTTTCTATCACTTTGCCAAAGTTCTCGCTGTGTCCATCCATTCTTCTCCCATGTTTAGTGAGCATCTTTATGACCATTGCTTTGAATTCTTTATTAAATAGATTGCTCATTTCTGTTTCACTTGGTTATTTTTCTGAGGTTTTTGTCTTATTCTTTCAATTGGTTTATATTCCCTTGTTTCCTCACTTTGCCTAATTCTCTGCATTTGCTTCAGTTTATTAGGTACATCAGCTATCTTCTCAGATTTCAAGAAGTAGACTTATTTAGGAGATGTCTGATGGGGCTCAGAGGTGAAATCTGACCTGGCCATCAAAGCCAGGTACTCCATATGTGTTCCCTATCTGGGCTGGATGCACCTTCCTGCCGTGGTAGGGCTGTAGTTGCATCTTCAGTGTACAAGGAGTGGCTACAGAGCCTGGCCATAGCTGCCACAGGATGCTTGTGGGCAGGACAAACCCCAGCCCAGCTTTGAGGCCTGCCTGCAATTGCTATGCACTCGGGTGTATGATGCTCTCACTCAGCTAACTGTGCAACACAGCTAAGGTGCAGGGATGCCCACTCATCTCCCTTAGGCATGCCCGCTGTAACTAATAGGCTGCTGCTCCTGCTGCTGCTAAGTTGCTTGAGTCATGCCCGATTCTGTGCGACCCCATAGGCGGCAGCCCACCAGGCTACCCCGTCCCTGGGATTCTCCAGGCAAAAACACTGGAGTGGTTGCCATTTCCTTCTCCAATGCATGAAGGTGAAAAATGAAAGTGAAATCGCTCAGTCGTGTCCAACTCTTAGCGACCCCATGGACTGCAGCCTACCAGGCTCCTCCATCCATGGGATTTTCCAGGCAAGAGTACTGGAGTGGGGTGCCATTGCCTTCTCCAAACTAATAGGCTAGAGGGTGAATTTTAGAATGGCATCTGTCAGCATTAATATTAGCAAAAATGTCTGAGATTGCAAAAAATGGTAACTACCATTGTCTCAGTACCCAAGGAAAGTACCGGTTGACTACTTCCTTGATAACAGATACTTTCAGGTCAGTAAGTGGGTCCCCTTTATCTATGGTCCATAGGCTTTTTATTCTGGTGTTTTTTGTTCTGGTTTTCTGGTAAAGTAAATATATGTGTGAACTCTTTCAGAGAAGGTTTTCCTTTCCTCAAGTTCTACAGTTCCTAGGCATATTCCTCATTACTTTTCTTTTCAAATGTGTTTAGGGAGCTTGAGTCTCCTATATGGGTGGTATGAATGAAGTTTGAATCTCTTGCTCCTCAGGAAAAAAGATCCCTCTGTGACTCTACCCACTAGGGATCACCATGGCTGGGGTTTGTTGGGGAGACTCCATCTCTACCTCTTCTACCCTATTTGCTATCTTTTTTCTTTCTGTTGTGGAGACTTTGTTCATCCAGTTTTTAGGGTCATTTCTAAAGAAATTATTCCAGGTGTAGCTGTAGATATGTTGTGTCTTTGGGAGATGGTAAGTTCAGGATCTTCTTATGCTTCCATCTTGAACCCTCTCCCTCAGGATATCTATTATTTTTTAACAAATGGGTGTAGATAGACAAGAAATTTGGTAGTGAGATATAAATTGAGAGAGAAAAGGGGGGGATGGGTGAACTTTCAGACTAATGCCTGATTTTTCTCTGAAATGATACATAAATCATGTCTCTTCAGAAAGTTGGACACAGTTGTGATTACATATAACTGATTGGCAACAGCTGTTATGACATAGACATTTAAAAGCCAATATCCAACACTTCCCATGAGCTTTGTCCCTTTCTCTCCTCCCTACCCACAATCCCAGAATCACTGGTTTGACAATTTAATATTACAATCTTTCTGGCTCCACTCTCTTTGACTAAGACTTCCTTGGCTATAGAAGGTGGCTCACAAACCACTGCATTTTCATGACTGAATGAAGAGTTTATTTCTCCAACATACAAAGGGAGACTTGTCCCCAAAAGCACTCTTAAGATCAAAGACCTTAGCTGAGTTACTAAAGTGTTAATTGACCAAGGGTGAGTGTCAAAAATTAGTTTCTATGTGAACCAATTAAAACAAGATAATTGGAAGTTGTCAGCACTTCTAAACATTTATACCAGTTGATGCAAATATTTATTTACATATCATCTGTTTGCAATTTTTATCACTTCTAGTCTCTGCAAAGCTGCTCGTAAACCATTAGATCATTTCTCTTGATGCTTAAATTAAAATCTAAACTTATTCTAGTCAGCTGACAGAAAGCTAAAATATTTTTGTTCAAATTCATTTTTAAATGTGTATTTTTGACAATGTGTTTATATTCCTCATTTATAATGGAAAGTGATACTGTAGCCATCCTTTCAGAGGGAGATTTTTTATTTTTTTCACAGCCAGGTCATTCTACTTTCCCATGTGGAATTCATTAAACCAATTTTGTTGATTTTCATTATATCCCCAGAGTGTTAAAACTTTTCTTCATACTTCTGCAATTGGTTAGCAGTATCAAACCAGGATAGCTTTATATCTTTTCTATTACTGTACATCAACTTTATGCAAGATCTGAAATATTAAGAATGCCCTCTTATTGGAGAAATTATCTTTCTCTCCCCATTGTAAATTTTCCCTCAGTTCCAAGTCTCTCACCATCCTCAAAGCACATCTCTACCAACATCTTCCTTACATTTTTCATATTTATTTACTTTTTTGATATTTATTTACTTTATCACACCTGTAATCTAGAAGTGTCTTCAGACTTTCTAATGCTAGCTGTTGCATTAAAATACTTAAAATTGATAAAGTTTATTATTCCTATTATATATGAGATTCAATTTAATAATGAAAAAGAAACTCCCCAGCATCTGAGAATAACCCCAGTATACACTTGTGGTGCATTTCTATATATAGTTTGATCTGTGAAGGGTATTTTATTTGTTTTTATGTTTTTATATAACTGTGACATCGTTGTTGTTCAGTTGCTCAGTAGTGTTTGACTCTCTGAGACCCATGGATTGCAGCATGGCAGACTTCACTGTCCTTTGCTATCTCCCAGAGTGTGCTCAAACTCATGACTATTGAGTCGGTGGTGCCATCCAACCATCTCATCCTCTGCTGCCCCCTTCTACTCCTGACCTCAAAATTTCCCAGCATCAGGGCCTTTCCCAAAGAGTGGGCTGTTCACATCAGGAGGTCAAAATATTGGAGCTTCAGCTTCAGCATCAGCTCTTCCAATGAATAGTCAGGACTGGTTTCCTTTAGGATTGAATGGTTTGATATCCTTGCCCATCCAAGAGAGGACATCAAGAGTCCTCTCCAACATCACAGTTTGAAAGCATCAATTCTTTGGCACTCAGCTTTCTTTATGGTCCAACTCTCACATCCATACATAACTACTGGAAAAACCATAGCTTTGACTATAGGGAACATTGTCAGAAAAGTGATATCTCTGCTCTTTAATATGCTGCATAGGTTTGTCATAGTTTTTCCTCCAAGGAGTAAGTGTCTTTTAATTTCATGGCTGAAGTTACCATCCCCAGTGATATTGGAGCCAAGAAAAATGAAGTCTGTCACCATTTCCATTGTTTCCCCATGTATTTCAATGATGTGATGGGACTGGATGCCATGATCTTCATTTTTTGAATGTTGAGTTTTAAGCCAGCTTTTTCACTCTCTTCTTTCACCTTCATCAAGAGGCTCTTTAGTTCCCCTTCACTTTATGCCGTAAGGGTTTTGTCATCTGCATACCACAGATTGTCGACATTTCTCCAGGCAATCTTGATTCCAGCTTGAGATTCATCCAACCTAGATTTCACATGATGCATTCTGCATATAAGTTAAATAAGAAGGGTGACAATATACAGCCTTGACAAATCGGTTGTTCCATTTATGGTTCTAACTGTTGCTTCTTGACCTGCATACATGTTTCTCAGGAGGCAGGTAAGTTCAGTTCAGTTCAGTTCAGTCGCTCAGTCGTCTCCGACTCTTTGCGACCCCATGAATCACAGCACACCAGGCCTCCCTATCCATCACCAACTCCTGGAGTTCACTCAAACTCACCTCCATCGAGTGGGTGATGCCATCCTGCCATCTCATTCTCTGTCGTCCCCTTCTCCTCCCGCCCCCAATCCCTCCCACCATCAGAGTTTTTTCCAGTGAGTCAACTCGTCGCATGAGGTGGCCAAAGTATTGGAGTTTCAGCTTCAACATCAGTCCTTCCAATGAACACCCAGGATTGATCTCCTTTAGAATGGACTGGTTGGATCTCCTTGCAGTCCAAGGGACCCCCAAGAGTCTTCTACAGCACCATAGTTCAAAAGCATCAATTCTTTGGTGATCAGCTTTCTTCACAGTCCAACTCTCACATCCATACATGACCACGGGAAAAACCATTGCCTTGACTAGACGGACCTTGGTTGGCAAAGTAATGTCTCTGCTTTTTAATATGCTATCTAGGTTGTTCATAACTTTCCTTCCAAGCAGTAAGTGTCTTTTAATTTCCTGGCTGCAATCAGCATCTGCAGTGATTTTGGAGCCCCCAAAAATAAAGTCTGACACTGTTTCTACTGCTTCCCCATCTATTTCCCATGAAATGATGGGACCAGATGCCATGATCTTCGTTTTCTGAATGTTGAGCTTCAAGCCAAAATTTTCACTCTCCTCTTTCATTTTCATCAAGAGGCCTTTGAGTTCCTCTTCACTTTCTGCCATAAGGGTGGTGTCATCTGCATATCTGAGGTTATTGATATTTCTCCCAGCAATCTTGATTCCAGCTTGTGCTTCTTCCAGCCCAGCGTTCCTCATGATGCACTCTGCATATAAATTAAATAAGCAGGGTGACAATATACAACCTTAAAGGTGGTCTATTATTCCCATTTCTTAAGGTGGTCTATTATTCCCATTTCTTTAGGAATTTTTCACAGTTCGTTGTGAACCACACAGTCAAAGGCTTTAGTGTAGCCAGTGAAGCAGAAGCAGATATTTTTCTGGAATTTCCTTGCTTGTTTTTGTGATCCAATAGATGTTGGCAATTTGATCTCTGGTTCCTCTGCCTTTTCTAAATCCTCTGGAAGTTCTTGGTTCATGTACTGTTGAAGGATTTAGAGCATTACCTTGATAGCATGTGAGATAAACCCAATCGTACAGTAGATTGAATATTCTTTGGCATTGCCTTTCTTTGGGATTGGAATAAAAACTGACCTTTTCCAATCCTGTGGCCATTGCTGAGCTTTCCACGTTTGCTGGCATATTGAGTTCAGTACTTTCACAGCATCATCGTTTAGGATTTGAAATACTTCAGCTGGAATTCCATCAACTAGCTTTGTTTGTTGCACTCCTCAGGCCCACTTAACTTCTCACTCCAGGATGTTTGGTTCCAGGTGAGTGATCACACCATCATGGTTATCCAGGTCATTAAGATCTTTTTTGTGTGCAATTCTTCTATGCATTCTGCCACCTCTTCTTAATATCTTCTGCTTCTCTTAAGTCCATACCATTTCTGTCCTTTATTGTACCTGTCTTTGCATGAAATGTTCCCTTGGTATCTCTAATTTTCATGAAGAGATCTCTAGTGCTTCCCATTATATTGTTTTCCTCTATTTCTTTCCATTGTTCACTTAGGAAGCTTTCTCATCTCTCCTTGCTGTTCTTGGGGACTCTGTATTCAGATAGGTATACCTTTCCTCTTCTCCTTTACCTTTCACTTCTCTTCTTTTCTCATCTATTTGTAAGGTCTCTTCAGACAAACATTTTGCTTTCTTGAATTTCTTTTTCTTGGGAATAGTTTTAATCACCACCTCCTATACAGTGTTATGAACCTCCATCCACAGTTCTTCAGGCACTTTGTCTATCAGATCTAATCCCTTGAATCTGTCACATCCACTGTATAATCATAAGGGATTTTATTTAGGTCTGATCTAGTGGTTTTCCCTACTTTCTTCAATTTAAATCTCAATTTTATAAGGAGTTCATGATCTGAGCCACAGTCAACTTCCAGTCTTGTTTTTGATAACTGTATAAACCTTCTCCATCTTTAGCTGCAAAGAGTATAATTAGTCTGATTTTGGTATCAATCATCTGGTGATGTCCATGTGTAGAGTCATCTTTTGTGTTTTGGATGAGGGTGTTTGCTACTACCAGTGCATTCTTTTGCAAAACTCTGTAAGCCTTTGCCCTGCTTCATTTTGTCCTCCACGGCCAAACTTGCCTGTTACTCAAGGTATTTCTTGACTTCCAACTTTTGCATTCCAGTCCCCTATGATGGAAAGGACATCGTTTTTGGTATTAGTTCTAGAAGGTGTTGTAGGTCTTCATGGAACCGTTCAACTTCAGCTTCTTCAGCATTTCTGGTTGGGGCATAGGCTTGGAATACTCATGTTGAATGGTTTGTCTTGGAAATGAACAGAGATCATTACGTCATTTTTGAGATTTCACCCAAGTACTGCATTTCAGACTCTTTTGTTGACTATGAGGGTTACTCCGTTTCTTCTCAGGGATTCTTGTCCACAGTAGATATAATGGTCATCTGAATTAAACTTGAGCATTCTCATCCATTTTAGTTCACTGATTCCTAAAATATCAATGTTCACACTTGCCGTCTCCTGTTTGATCACTTCCAATTTACCTTGATTCATGGACTTAACATTCCAGGTTCCTATGCAATACTGTTCTTTACAGCATTGGACTTTACTTTCACCATCAGACACATCAACAACTGGACATTGTTTCTGCTTTGGCTCAGCCTCTTCATTCTTTATGAAGCTACTTCTCTCTTCTCCAGTAGCATATTGGACACCCACTCAACTGGAAGGTTCAACTTTCAGTGTCATATCTTTTTCTTTTTGTACTGTTCATGTGACTTTAATATTCAATTTTTTGTTTTAATTTCACTTCCCACTCTATCATAACCATTTCCTCAATTATACTCTTCATAAAGTTTTGGGTTTTTTTAATGGTTACATGATAGTCCTTTAGTAAATATGTGTGTCATAGTTTAGTTGGATCTTCTCTCCCTGGATTTGAGAAGCATAGGATGGAGTTTGGTGCCTGAATCTGAGTGCTCAGTTCTTCTCTTTGTGGATAGAAAATATGCACAGAGAATGAAGAGACAGAGGGAACACAAAGCTCTGATCCACACTGTAGTTATCAGCTATGGATCATAACAGAATGCTAAATGTTATCAAGGGAGAATTGCTAACTTTAAAGTTTTAGGAAGGAAAAGAGAATGTTCTTGCTTTCAGTTTCAAAACAATTTAGAATCTATAATCCATTTAGGATCTATAACCTGGAGCATAAACAATTGAACCCAGAAACTTTGTGCCAATAAACATGGAAGAGTTCATTGTGAAACTGTCCTCCCCATACCCTTTGAGGCGAAGAGAGAGAAGGCATTCTGTCCATGCATCCTGTTTCCTCCCTCACAGACGGGCACTGAGACACTTGCCAAAGAAATTGCAGTGGTGGCCCTTATCTCCAGATCTTCTTGTGGTTCATTTTCTATGCTGCATATTTTATTTCT
Organism: Moschus berezovskii; assembly: GCF_049115385.1. Lineage (NCBI taxonomy): Eukaryota > Metazoa > Chordata > Mammalia > Artiodactyla > Moschidae > Moschus > Moschus berezovskii. Next base: position 18,825,096 of record NC_142479.1, read on the forward strand.
TTTCATTTCCATTCCAGGTTTGAGCCCCACATTTTGCCCTTCTCCCAGTGCTGAATCCTGGGTGGGATCTTTCCAATGACTCAGCATCCTCTGCTTAGAACAGGGTGCTCAAAAGGGAGAGGCAACTGTCTCATGTGCCTTGATCTACTTTTTGTATTTATCCATCTGTTTCAAGATCCCAAGAAGGCAGCATGTACTGTCTTCACTTCCTACACTGGAATTGTGTACACTAGTGGTTTTATTAAAAAAAAAAAATGTGGGATCAGTGTGTTATCTGATAATATACTAGAAACACAGATGTTCAAGCACCACTCACATCTATTATATCAGAACCTCAGGAGTGAGATGCAGAAAGATGGGTTATGACTATCTCTCCTGGCAATTCTAATGGATACTGAGCTTGAGAACCACTGCTGTAGACTTGTCCTTGAATGATATACCTTCTTTGCTTCATGTTTATCTCGGGGGGCACTTGTCTTCAACAGATTCTCACATGAACTCTTGTTGAGGCAGCCGCAGTTTGCATGCTCAGATGGGAAGCTTATCATTTTTGCTATGAGCTCTTCCCCCAAAACTTGCCTTTCCTTAATTTTTAAATCTCTAGGCCTTGAGTGAGTTAATCCTGTGTGTTCATTGGAAGGACTGATGCTAAAGCTGAAACTCCAATACTTTGGCCACTTCACGTGAAGAGTTGACTCACTGGAAAAGACTCTGATGCTGGGAAGGATTGGGGGCGGGAGGAGAAGCGGATGACAGAGAATGAGAAGGCTGGATGGCATCACCAACTCGATGGACATGAGTTTGAGTGAACTCCGGGAGTTGGTGATGGACAGGGAGGCCTGGTGTGCTGTGATTCATGGGGTCGCAAAGAGTCGGACATGACTGAGCAACTGAACTGAAGTGAACTGATTGGTATTGAGAACATTCATCTATGCCACCTCCATCCCTATTCAATAACAAATGCCTCTAGTGTTTCATTTTTCTTTCTCATTCTGCACTCTTTTCAAACAAGGTCAGCTGTTTTTGAAAGTGTAGTAGTTGGCTCCCCACCTTTTCCGTGTTTGGTGGTGCTAATACACTCGGCTGGATCACACTGCCTTCTCTCCTTCCTCTCTCTCTTTGCTTTCAGCCTCATTCATGTGTTTTCTTCATGATATCCTTCCAGACTTTGTCTTTTGAGATCCTCCTTAGTAAGAGGTATGAAGTCAGCCATTTCAGAAGCTGCCAAAATATCCACATTTAAAACAAACCTACTGCATGTGGATGAGTCTGCCCATCAGCCCAGCAACTGACTCTATCAGCACTCAATGTTGTAGCCCAGGCTGGTTTTCCTTAAGGAAGTTTCTCAATCCCAACATTACTGATATTTTAGTTTGGTAATTCTTTGTTCAGAGGGCTTTCTTCTGTGTAACAGCATGTTAAACAGACAGTAGCCCCTGCCCCCTGTACAATGTTACAAACTTCCGTCCATAGTTCTTCAGGCACTCCATCTATCAGTTCTAATCCCTTAAATTTATTTGTCACTTCCACTGTAAGGGATTTGATTTAGGTCATATCTGAATGGCCAAGTGGTTTTACCTACTTTCTTCAATTTAAATCTCAATTTTACAAAAGGAGTTCATGATCTCAGCCAGTCAGCTCCCGGTCATATTTTTGCTGACTGTATAGAACTTCTCCATATTTGGCTGCAGAGAGTATAATCAGTTTCATTACGGTATTGACCATCTGGTGATGTCCATGTGGGGAGTCATCTCTTGTGCTGTTGGAGAGGGTGTTTGCTGTAACCAGTGCATTCTCTTGCAAAACTCTGTTAGCCTTTGCCCTGCTTCATTTTCTCCTCTATGGCCAAACTTGCCTCTTACTTGAGGTATCTCTTGAATTCCAACTTTTGCATTCCAGTCCCCTATGAGGAAAAGGACATCATTTTTGGTATTAGTTCTAGAAGGTGTTGTAGGTCTTCATGGAACCGTTCAACTTCAGCATCTTCAGCATTTCTGGTTGGGGCATAGGCTTGGAATACTCATGCTGAATGGTTTGTCTTGGAAATAAACAGAGATCATTACGTCGTTTTTGAGATTTCACCCAAGTACTGCATTTCAGACTCTTTTGTTGACTATGAGGGTTACTCCGTTTCTTCTCAGGGATTCTTGTCCACAGTAGATATAATGGTCATCTGAATTAAATTTGAGCATTCTCATCCATTTTAGTTCACTGATTCCTAAAATGTCGATTTTCACACTTGCCATCTCTTGTTTGATCACTTCCAATTTACCTTGATTCATGGACTTAACATTCCAGGTTCCTATGCAATATTGTTCTTTACAGCATTGGACTTTACTTTCATCATCAGATACATCCACAACTGGGCGCTGTTTCTGCTTTGGTTCAGCTCTGCATTCCTGCTGGAGATACTTCTCCTCTCTTCTCCAGTAGCATATTGGACACATACTGACCTGGGGAGTTCATCTTTCAGTGTCATAGCTTTTTGCCTTTTCATACTGTTCATGGGGTTTTCAAGACAAGAATGCTGAAGTGGTTTGCCATTCCCATTTCCAGCATTCCACATTTTGTCAGAACTCTCCAACATGACCCATCTGTCTTGGGCGTGACCTATAAAGCATGGCTCATAGTTTCATTCAGTTAGACGAAACTGTGATCCATGGGATCAGATTGGTTAGTTCTCTTTGATTGTAGTTTTCATTTCCTAAAGCAAATGCTTTATGATTATATAGTAGAAGTGACAAATAGACTCAAGGGATTAGATCTGGTAGACAGAGTACCTGAAGAACTATGGATGGAGGATCATAACATTGTACAGGAGGTAGGGATCAAAACAATCCCCAAGAAAAATAAATGCAAAAAAGCAAAATGGTTGTCTGATCACTTCCACTGTATAATCATAAGGGATTTGGTTTAGGTCATACTTGAATGGCCTAGTGGTTTTCCCTAGTTTCTTCAATTTAAGTCTGAATTTTGCACCAAGGAGTTCAGCAAATATCTGAAAAAAGAAAGCAGTGAAAGGCAAAGGATAAAAGGAACATTATATCCATCTGAATGCAGAGTTCCAAAGGATAGTAAGGAGAGATAAGAAAGCCAAAGCCTTTCTAAGTTAACAATGCAAAGAAATAAAGGAAAACAAGAAAATTGAAAATATTAGAGATCTCATCAAGAAAATTAGATATACCAGGGGAACATTCCATGCAAAGATGGGCACAGTAAAGGACAGAAGCGGTATGGACCTAACAGAAGCAGAAGACATTAAAGAGAGATGGCAAGAATACACAGAACTGTACAAAAAAAATAATCTTAATAACCTGGATAACCATGATGGTGTGATTACTCACCTAGAGCCAGACATCCTGGATTGTGAAGTCAAGTGTGCCTTAGGAAGTATCACTATGAACAAAGCTAGAGGGACTGATGGAATTCCAGCTGAACTATTTCAAATCCTAAAAGATGGTGCTGTTAAAGTGGTGCACTCAATATGCTAGAAATTTGGAAAGCTCAGCAGTGGCCACAGGACTGGAAAAGGTAAGTTTTCATTCCAATCCCTAAGAAAGGCAATACTAAAGAATCTTCAAACTACCTCACAATTACACTCATTTAACATGCTATCATGGTAATGTTCAAATTCCTTCAAGCTAGGCTTCAACAATATGTGAACCAACAACTTTCAGAGGTACAAAGTGGATTTAGAATAGACAGATGAACCAGACATCAAATGGCCAACATCCACTGGATCATGAGAAAAGCATGAAAATTCCAGAAAACTCTGCTTCATTGATAACACTAAAACCTTTGGCTGTGTGGATCACAACAAACTGTGGAACATTCTAGGGAGAGGAAAACCACACCAGCTTACTTGCCTCCTGAGAAACCTGTATGCAGATCAAGAAGCAATGGGCTGTTTCCAAATTGGGAAAAGAGTATGTCAAGGCTGTATACTGTCACCCTGCTTATTTAACTTATATGCAAAGCACATCATGTGAAATGCTAGGCTAGATGAAGTACAAGCTGGAATCAAGATTGCTGGGAGAAATATCAATAACCTCAGATATGCAGATGACACTACCCTTACGGCAGAAAGCAAAGAGGAACTAAAGAGCCTCTTGATGAGGGTGAAAGAGGAGTGAGAAAGTTAGGTTAAAACTCAACATTCAAAAAACTAGGGTTACAGCATCTGGTCTTATCACTTTATGGCAAATAGAGGGGGAAACAGTGGAAACAGTTACAGACTACTTTCTTGGACTCCAAAATCACTGCAGTGACTGCAGCCATGAAATAAAGATGCTTATTCCTTGGAAGAAAAGCAATGACAAACCTAGGCAGTATATTAAAAGCAGTGACCTTACTTTTCCAATAAAGTTCCATATAGTCAAAGCTATTGTTTTTCCAGTAGTCATGTATGGAAGTCAACCATAAAGAAGGCTGAGCACCAAAGAACTGATGCTTTTGACTGTAATAAGTAAGCTGGAGAAGTCACTGAAGAGTCCCTTGGACTGCAAGAAAATCAAACCAGTCAATTGTAAAGGAAATCAATCTGGAATATTCATTGGAAAGACTGATGCTGAAGCTCCAATACTTTGGTCACCTGGTGTGAAGAGCCAGCTCATTGGAAAAGACCCTGATGCTGGGAAAGATTGAAGGCAGGAGAAGGAATGACAGAGGCCAAGGTGGTTGGATGGCATCACCAACTCAATGGACTTGATCTTGAGCAAATTTTAAGAGGTGGTGAGGACAAGGAAACCTAGTGGGCTGCAGTCTATGGGGTCGTAAGAGTTGGATATGACTGAGCAACCTAACAAGCCCCACCCTCAAATCAAGATAATCAGAGAAGAATGTTCCTAGATAATGCCAGATGTTGCCCAAGGGTGTGAGGTGCAATTCACTCAAAGTTGGCCAGTGTACCCCTGTGTTTATAGCAGCACCATTCTCAGTAGCCAAGATATGGAAACAACTTAAATATCTATTGACAGATGAATGGATAAAGGAGAGCTACATATATACAATGGAATGCTACTCAGAACTTAAAAAGAATGGGAAAATGCCAGTGGAAGCCATATGGATGGACTTGAACATTATCAAAATAAGTCAAAAAGAGGAAGACAAATATGATATCTATATGTAGAATCTAAAATATGATCCAAACATATCTATGAAACAAAAACAGATTCACATATATAGAGAACAGACTTGTGGTTGCCAAGGAAGGAGGGGCATGGGGAGAGATGGATTGGGAGCATGGGATTAGCAGAAGCACACTATTATATATGGGATGGATAAACACCAAGGTCTTGTGATAAACCATAATGAAAAAGAATGCCAAAAAGAATATATTTATATTTACATGTGTGTGTGCATTTATGACTAAGTCACTTCACCATTTGGCAGAAATTAAAAACAACATTGTAAATAACTATGTGTGCGTACTAAGTCACCTTAGTCATGTCCGACTCTTTGCAACCCCATGGACTGTAGCCCTCCAGGCTCCTCTGTCTATGGAATTCTCCAGACAAGAATACTGGAGTGGGTTTCCATTTCCTCCTCCAGGGGATCTTCCCAACCCAGGGATCAAACCTGTGTCTCTTACATCTCCTGCATTGGTAGGTGAGTTCTTTACCCTTAGCACCACCTGGGAAGCCTGTAAATAACTGCATTTCCATAAAACTTAAGAAAGGATTTAAAGTTGGTTAGCTCATTCTCCCTGAGCCATCTGTGAGAGGACCAGAGAACAGAGGAACCTGGAAGGCTACATAGAGTTCATAGAATCACAAAAGAGGCAGACATGGCTTAGCAATTAAACAGCAACAATACTTGTTTTCTAACATAAACGTTAAAGCATTTAAACATTTTAGGTTTGTACCTGTCCAATTTAGCCTCTAAAATCTCAGCATTTCTCCTAAAGTAATAACTTCCTTTTTTTCCACTCAGTCACAGCATCTTCCTTCATTTTTCTTTCAATTCTAACAGCTTATACTCTAACGATAAGATCAAAGCCTGTTGTTGTTGTTGTTTTTAAACAACTTCATTCTTCCTTCACTCTGTAAGCAAATCTACCCTAGAAACAGACAGTTCAACAAAATGGTCTTTCAAGTATACTTCCTAGCTGACTACCTAAAGATAAACCAAGGATTCAGCTCCTCTTTAATTGTTACCTAGATCATTGTTGTTCAGTTGCTCAGTTGTGTTCAACTCTTTGTGACCCCATGGACTGCAGCAGACCAGACGTCCCTGTCCTTCACTGTCTCTCAGAGTCTGCTCAAACTCATGTCCATTGAGTCAGTGATGCCACCCAACCATCTCATCCTCTGTCACCCACTTGGCCTCCTGCCCTCCATCTTTCCCGGCATCAGGGTCTTTATCAATGAGTCGGCTCTTGGCATCAGGTGGCCAAAATGTTAGCGTTTCAGCTTCAGCATCAGTTCTTCCAATGACTATTCAAGGTTGATTTTCTTTAGAATTGATTGGTTTGATCTCCTTGCTGGTGAAAGGACTCTCAAGAGTCTTCTCCAGCACTACCATTTGAAAGCATCAGTTCTTCAGTTCTCAGCCTTCTTTATGGTCCAACTCTCATATCCTTACATGACTACTGGAAGAACCATAGCTTTGGGTATATGGACATTTGTTGGCAAAGTTATGTCTCTGCTTTTTAATATGCTGTCTAGGTTTGCATAGCTTTCCTTCCAAGGAGCAACCGTCTTTTAATTTCGTGGCTGCAGTCACCATCCACAGTGATTTTGGAGCCCAAGAAAATAAGTCTGTCACTGTCTCCATTTTTTCCTTATATATTTGCCATGAAGTGATGGGACAGAGTTTATTAAATCCACATCATAATCAGCTATGGATTTAAGATATCATATCTCATTTAAGAAACAAGCCTTATGAAAAAAACCCATTTAGAAAATATTTGCCCAAAAGCCCCAAGATTCTATGGGCAAGCTCCCTGAATTAGGAAGCTGGTCCTTCCACAGTCCACCTCGAGCCTGTGCCATTCCAAACTGGATCAACAGGAACCCCAGCTGGATCAGCTTAGCAAGTGTTCCCAGTGCCTACCACTACCCTGCCAGCCGAAACCTCTCTCTTGTTCTCTCTACTCTGATGGAAAGTATCCTGGGGTTTGCTACTGTTGTTCTTCTACTTAAAGTCCAAATAATTCAGTATTGGCCTCAGCTGCACATTGACTGCAAGCCACTGTCACCAAACAAGTCAAACAAAGGCTAGCACTGCCCACTCACACCAAATTGTTCATAATACAAATAGCTGTACTAGGATCTGTGGTCTTGTGTTCAGATTCTTTCAGTTCAGTTCAGTTCAATCACTCAGTCGTGTCCGACTCTTTGCAACCCCATGAACCACAGCACGCCAGGCCTCCCTGACCATCACCAACTCCCGGAGTTCACCCAAACCTATGTCCATCGAGTCAATGATTCCATCCAACCATCTCATCCTCCGTCATCCCTTCTCCTCCCACCCTCAATCTTTCCTAGCATCAGGGTCTTTTCCAATGAGTCAGCTCTTCGCATCAGGTGGCCAAAGTATTGGAGTTTCAGCTTCAACATCAGTCCTTCCAATGAACACCCAGGACTGATCTCCTTTAGGATGGACTGGTTGGATCTCCTTGCAGTCCAAGGGACTCTCAAGAGTCTTTTCTGCTTTCCAAATATTTGTAGTTATTCTTAAGATTTCTAGTTCATTGACTTGTTGAGGACTAGGATTCTAATCCTTCACCGTGTCTTCTCCACTAAATGGGTATCAAAGTCCCAACCTCATTGATAGCTAGAGAGTGTCCAATAAACCCAAAATGCACAACAACTAGGAAACTTCACAGAAGAACCCAAACCAGGGGTTCCCCTTCCCCTCCTCTGAATTGAAGAACCTAGAGCCCATTGCCACATAACTGTCACTTGCCTGCACTCACAGCAGGACCCCTGACTTGCAGCGTTAAACACAGTAGCCTGCAACCACATGTACACAAGAGCAGTGGCCTGCAGCCAGGAAGACATCCCTCTCTGGAAAATGGCCTGGTAGACATTGGTCTTCCCATAGTCTGGGAAGTCAACCTCTTCCTGGCTGGAAAAGACAGTTCGAGAGTAAAGAGAGAAGCCAGACATGCTCATGCTGATACCTGTCCTTCATGGCTGTGTCCTCATGGAGAACACTGGAGGCAGAGGAGGTATGGCTCCTTCTCCACACTGACTCATCAGGCTATCTACACTTTCTTTTCCCTGTTTGAAAAAAGCTTTACTATGTTTCAGGTGCTATTTTAAGTGCTTTCCCTACAAGAATACATTTACTCTTTCCAACCAACCTCAGAGAAGGCCAATATGATCTCCAGGTTACAGAGGAGGAAATTGAGGCTGAAGTAAATAATTTGAATCCAGGTGATTCATTTCACCATGTTCTTAGTGGCTTTCTTTTAGGTTCTCAAGCAAGACATGCTCTTTCCTGCTTCAGGATCTTTGCAGAAGCTATGCCTTCTGCTATGATCTTCCCTCTCTCCTTCAAGGAGATGTTCCAACCTAGCTTTCAGATTTCAGCTTAAGTAGAGCTCTCTGGTTAAACATCCATAATCTGATATCCCAGATGAGATCAATATCTTTATTCTTGTAGATAAGACTCATCACAACTCCTACAGTTTCTATTTTCTATGCATCGAGAAAAGAGTGGGGGTGGTAGTTTCTAAAATTCTAACAGTGAGGTCATTGAGTGATAGAATGGCAGTTATTTTTGTTTGCTTGGTTGATTTGCTTTGTTGTTCTTATTTGCTTGTTTTTGCTTTCTACATTTTCCAGATGGTCCCTTGCTTAGAATATACATCTTGTAAGTGGAGTAGTTCCTGGTAATAGTATAAGTTGAGGTTTACCAGTGAATATTTGGAGTCAGTAGTAATGAAGATCAGAGACTTTTTGGAAATCATTGAGCTGCAAGGTCAGAAAGCCAGATGGATCACCGTGACAAACATTACAAGTACCAAGAAAGCTGGGAGAGAAGGAGAAAGCTGGGAGAGAAGGAGAAAGCTGGGAGCTGCATGCTAGAGTCAGAAGGGAGGCAGAAGGAAGTATCTAAGAATCTAACGCATCATGCAAATTATCTAATGACGTACGGTAGGGTATGGAAAAAGGGTGCAAGCAGCTAAGTAAGAAAGGGCAAGGTAACAAATGGTCTAGAAGAGCCACTAAGTTCAAGGGCACTTTGGAGTCAGAAACAATAGCGGTCCCTGCTGGAGAAGACAGACTGCAGAGGCGGGAAAGCCCATTTCCATTCTGGTGAGGAGACGGACTGAGAAGATAGAGACAGAGGTGACGTCTCTCACCTTAGCACACGGGTCCAGAAAGCACAATGGAAAAGACAACGCAAGAAGGCTGGAAGGCCACATGCCCTAGAAGGAGGGATCTTATGTTTGACTTTCTGACTGAGACAGGAAAGAAGGGGCCAAGTACAGATCAGCTTGGGTCTACCCTTGGCCCAGGTGGCATGACTAGCAGCATGAAGGACTCAGAAGACTGGGAAGCAGGCTGGACACTTGCAATGCTGGCTCTATGAGCATGCCACGCACCTACTGCAGTCACACAGGGCCTCGGGCCTCAGGTTCATGCTCTGTTGTCGCTGCATTGAAGTTCTTAGTCATTTTGCAACAAGAGACTCTCCACCTTTTCGTTTTTGCACCGAGTCCTGCAAATGGCATACCTGGTCCTGGACACACGTACGGGTGATAGAGGCAGTGTGGATGCGGGAGGCTGCTGGGCAGGCAGAATCTTTTTGCTGGGGAAGTCTGGAGGTTGATTCATTTAATGACTATCTATTGAAGACTCACTATGTGCTCAATACTCTGCTAGACACTGCAGAAAATAAAAGGATGGATAAGAAGTTGTTTGGGTTCATGCTCTGATTCATAAGGAATTTGAGCCATTGTTCTCCTGTTGGTAGAGTTTTGGAACAGTATCAGTTGAGGTCATCTTTTGTGAAACAGAACTTCAGTGTGATGTTCAGGCTTTATGTTTACAGACTTCATACGTTTTCGTGATTTCAAAGGAAATGTTTCATTAAAAATTGATAGCTAGAAATGCAAACACTGGCCAATGATCAGCTTTCATATTATCTACTGCAGATTTGAAAGATACTTTATTCCTTGCCTAAAACTATCTCTTTGACATCTGAATAATTCATCTTTAGAAATTCATTATTCAATGATAAGATTTGAACTATAGTGGCCTGGGAGACATGAAAGGGTTTTATGTGCCGATATTGTCAGTTGACAGAAGATAGAAATTTGAAAAGAGATGTTTGAAAGTAGAAAATATTTTGAGCCAAATTATAGTTTAATGATGTCATGGAGGAAAGATTTGAGGATAAACCAAGCTTTAAGACATCCTTGAGTGAACCTTTAGTTAAACAGCTTTTACTCTGCTTTTTTCTCCTTGCAAGGTTATTACCTTGAAGCTTCTAGGGTAAAAATTAGAGACCTTTCTAGACATCAGTGCCAAGTAATCTGAAGGAAATTATTTCCTAGTGTGCTCTGCAAGAAAAAGTATTGAACCAGGAGCCAAGGGAGGCTCTGTTCCTAAAACAAAGCCCTGTGGCCTTCTGGACCTCAGCTTACCCATCTGTTAGGAGACATCAGTGAGAGGGCCCCATATTGCTGATGATGTCTGTCTCCACGCCAAGCTCTGACCTATCCATCCCAAAGAGCATCTCTGGCCTCCTACAGCTTCAGAAACTCAGCATCCCGCAGGGAATTTAAGCTTACTGGTAATTCCAAGCAAAGGAATTAACCTCCAAGAATGAAAGTTTTTATTATGGGATGTGAAAGAAGAAGGAGGAAATGATAAAAAGAAAGAAGATGGCAATGGTGAGGACAGCGACAGAGCTTGAAAGCCTAAGCCCCACACCGAACATCTCTGCAAAGTCCTGGGAGATGACATCCTTACAGCTATGCTTGGCCTGAGGTTCCACCTCAGGACTTTAAAGTAAAGGAGGGGTCTTACAGCACAGAGCAGGAAACAGCTTAGTTTAGGACTGAATGTTAAGCATCCCTGTAATTAAAGACCCTACATCCTCCCAGCCATTAAGGATTTCTCACCTCTCTCCTTTATGCAAGATATTAGCCTCCTGCTGCCCAGCAAGTTCCTTTCAGTTTATGTGGAAATTTAGTTCCTTTCACTTTCTTCTGTCGCAGAACTTAACTTCCACACCATCTACTCAAGGTCTAGGCCAGGAACTCATTAATGTTCTCTGATAAACAAAAGGCCTTCTCTAGGTTTCACCCTCCCCTGGCACAAAAGAGTTAGCAGAGTTCTTCCAAATTTCACCACGTGGTATCAGAGGAATAGTTGGAGCACTGGTTCTCAGTCTGAGTAGGAGGCAGCAGAGAAAACAGTTATGACCCTCCCAGGGGTATCAGCAAAGTCTGGAGATGTTGGTTATCACAGCTGGGAATGGAAGGGGTAATAGTGGCATCTAGTGGGTAAAGGCCAGGGTGCTGCTAGCCTACAGTGTGGAGGGAATATCCGACCCCAAACACCAACAGTGCCAAGGCTGAGAAACCCTGAAATAGAGAGCTGTTTCCACTAATCTGAATAAGTTCATCCTCTTCTCCCCCTAAGAAGGACGAAGAGGTTAGACATTATGGGTTTTAAAGAAAGAATTTTTAATCATTCTATGTTCTTTTCTTAATATTCTTAATTGGAGGATAATTGCTTCACAATGTTCTGTTGGTTTCTGTCATACAACAATGCAAATCAGACATAAGCATACATATATACTCCCTTTTCTACAGCCTCCCTCACACCCCCAAAGCCATCCCTCTAGGTTGTCATAGAGCACCAAGCTGAGCCCCCTGTGTTATACAGCAGCTTCCCACTGGCTATGTATTTTACACATGGTAATGTACATATTTCAATGCTACTCTCTCCATTTGTCCCCTCCGCTCCTTCCCCTGCTGTGCCCACAAGTCTGTTCTCTAAGTTTGCATTTCCATTCCTGCCCTGCAAACAGGTTCATCATATGTGTTTTCCTCTTTCTGATTTCCTTCATTCTGTATCACAGACTCTTGGTTCATCCACTTCAGTTCAACTGATTCATTCTTTTTATGACTAAGTAATATTCCATTGTATGTACGTACCACGACTTCTTTATCCATTCATCTATGCTCATTTAAAAAATAATTCAACTCTTCTTGTCTGTTGAGGGTTTTTTTAAAATAAAGATTTTAGAAAGTATGAGCAATTCTTTACATTTACTTACTTATTTTTATTTGGCTGCACTGGATCTTAGTTGCAGCATGAAGGGATCTTTGATCTTCACTGTGGCCTGAAGTATCTTAGTTGCAGCATGTGGATCTAGTCCCCTGATCAGGGATTAAACCTGGGCCTCCCTTCATTGGGAATGCAGAGTCTTGGCCACTAGACCACCAGAGAAATTCCTGTTGAGGGATTTTGAGTATAGAATTTCTAAGTGAGTTCTGTGTTTCCTAAGCAATAAAAACATGACTTCTGGGTTCCTAGTGCTGCTATTATTTCTTTTAGATTTACCTATTAGAATCTTAAAAGTTACATATACAATAGCTCTTCAAATTCAACATGTCAAAGAGTATGGCTATAGCAATGGATTGGGGATCCTTCCCTTCTCACCTGAATTCTACCTCCTATGCGATTGAACCTATTAGGTTCAGTGCAAATCTGTTCTTCCCCTGAAACCATGTAACTCTGTTTGAAACTTGAAACCATGTTCTCATAACTGAAGTCATCCCTGGTCTCAGGACTTAATGAAAGAAACCTGGGCTCTTGATATCTCATCACAGAAACAATGCAGTGAGAGACAAAGTGATGGGTAAGAAGAGGATTTATTTAGAGAGAAATATATTCCACAGCTGTGTAATTTCATAGGCTAATGAGTGAGAGCCTATGAAATTACTCTATAGTCAAAGCTATGGTTTTTCCAACAGTCGTGTATGGATATAAGAGTTGGATCATAAATAAGGACCATAAAGAATTAGTGCTTTTGAACCATGGTGTTGGAGAAGACTCGTGAGAGTCCCTTGGACTGCAAGGAGATCAAACCTGTCAGTCCTAAAGGAAATCAATCCTGAATATTCATTTGAAGGACTGATGTTAAAGCTGAAGCTCCAATACTTTGGCCACCTGATTCAAAGAGCTGACTCACTAGAAAAGACCCTGATGCTGGGAAAGATTGAAGGCAGGAGGAGAAGGGGGCAACAGAAGATGAGATAGCTGGCTGGTACCACCAACTCAATGGACATGAGTTTGAGCAAGTTTCAGGAGATGGTGAAGGACAGGGAAGCCTGGCGCGCTACAGTCCATGGGGTCAGAAAGAGTCGGACAAGACTGAGTGACTGAACAACAATGAACAAGAGAGTATTCCAGTTATTTGGGGAAAGGGATGGGGATTTCCAGGAACTGGGCCACTGCTCAATTTCTGACATTCATGGTCAGTCTTGGAACTGACATGGCACCTGTGTGTGTGATTTAGCTTGCTGATATGTTCAGTTCAGTTCAGTCACTCAGTTGTGTCCGACTCTCTGCGACCCCATGAATCACAGCACACCAGGCCTCCCTATCCATCACCAACTCCCAGAGTTCACTCAAACTCATGTCCATCGAGTCGGTGATGCCATCCAGCCATCTCATTCTCTGTCGTCCCCATCTACTCCCACCCCCAATCCCTCCCAGCATCAGAATCTTTTCCAGTGAGTCAACTCATCGCATGAGGTGGCCAAAGTATTGGAGCTTCAGCTTTAGCATCAGTCCTTCCAATGAACACCCAAAACTGATCTCCTTTAGAATGGACTGGTTGGATCTCCTTGCAATCCAAGGGACTCTCAAGAGTCTTCTCCAGCACCACAGCTCAGAAGCATCGACTCATCAGTGATCAGCTTTCTTCACAGTCCAACTCTCACATCCATACATGACCACGGGAAAAACCATAGCCTTGACTAGACAGACCTTTGTTGGCAAAGTAATGTCTCTGCTTTTTAATATACTATCTAGGTTGGTTATAAATTTTCTTCCAAGGAGTAAGCGTCTTTTAATTTCATGGCTGCAATCAGCATCTGCAGTGATTTTGGAGCCCCCAAAAATAAAGTCTGACACTGTTTCCACTGTTTCCCCATCTACTTCCCATGAAGTGATGGGACCAGATGCCATGATCTTTGTTTTCTGAATGTTGAGCTTCAAGCCAACTTTTTCACTCTCCTCTTTCACTTTCATCAAGAGGCTTTTTAGTTCCTCTTCACTTTCAGCCATAAGAGTGATGTCATCTGCATATCTGAGGTTATTGATATCTCTCCTGGCAATCTTGATTCCAGCTTGTGCTTCTTCCAGCCCAGCGTTCTTCGTGATGTACTCTGCATATAAGTTAAACAAGCAGGGTGACAATATACAACCTTGATGTACTCCTTTTCCTATTTGGAACCAGTCTGTTATTCCATCTCCAGTTCTAACTGTTGCTTCCTGACCTGCATACAGGTTTCTCAAGAGGCAGGTCAGGTGGTCTGGTATTCCCATCTCTTTCAGAATTCTCCACAGTTTATTGTGATCCACACAGTCAAAGGCTTTGGCATAGTCAATGAAGCAGAAGTGGATGTTTTTCTGGAACTCTCTTGCTTTCTCCATGATCCAGCGGATGTTGGCAATTTGATCTCTGGTGCCTCTGCCTTTTCTAAAACCTGCTTGAACATCTGGGAGTTCACGGTTCACATATTGCTGAAGCCTGGCTTGGAGAATTTTGAGCATGACTTTACTAGCGTGTGAGATGAGTGCAATTGTGTGGTAGTTTGAGCATTCTTTGGCATTGCCTTTCTTTGGTATTGGAATGAAGACTGACCTTTTCCAGTCCTGTGGCTGATATGTTACAATAAGCGTATTCTGAGGCTCAAGATCTAATGGAAGTTGAATCATCTGCCATCTTGGACCTATTTGGTTCTAATCAGTTTATGTCATGTCCTTGGGCTATGTCATTCTTTCAAAGTTGTGCCTTCCCTCCTGTTTCACTCCCATATTCCTTTCCTCTCTAAATGATGTTATTCCCCACCCAGTTCCCCAGAAATCACCTAATGTCAACTCACCCCACCGCCAATCTGCTGCCTGGTTCTGCCCACTCTCTTCAGCCCCTTATCTACTTACCTACCTATTGTCAATGTATCTAATTAATCTCTTTGATCTCTCTAACCTTTCTAACTACCCACTCATCTTTCTCTACATCAGTCCCTCAACACTGTCATCTGGGTTAGTTTAACAACTTCTTCTGACTATGCTTCCTTTAAACAAATACATTTATTGTTGTTGTTGTTCAGTGGCCAAGTTGTGTCCAACTATTTGCAGCCCCATGGACTGCCCACACCAGGCTTCCCTATTCCTCACTGTCTCCTAGAGCTTGTTCAGACTTATGTCCAATGAGTCGGTGATGCCATCCAACCACCTCATCCTCTGTCACCACCTTTTCCTCCTGCCCTCAATCTTTCCCAGAATCAGGGTCTTTTCCAATCAGTCAGCTCTCATCAGGTAGTCAAAGTATTGGAGCTTTAGCATCAGTCCTTCCAATGAACATCCAGGACTGATCTCCTTTAGGATGGCCTGGTTGGATCTCCTTGCACTCTAAGGGACTCTCAAGAGTCTTCTCCAACACCACAATTCAAAAGCACCAATTCTTTGGCACTCAGCCTTCTGTATAATCCAACTCTCACATCCATACATGACTACTGGAAAAACCATAGCCTTGACTATA
The DNA here is from genome assembly GCF_049115385.1 of Moschus berezovskii. Classification (NCBI taxonomy): domain Eukaryota; kingdom Metazoa; phylum Chordata; class Mammalia; order Artiodactyla; family Moschidae; genus Moschus; species Moschus berezovskii. Next base: position 18,840,837 of record NC_142479.1, read on the forward strand.
TGGACCTTTGTTGGCAAAGCGATGCCTCTGTTTGTTTGTTTTATTATTTTTTTAACATTTATTTTATTGGAGGCAAATTACCTTACATTAATATATTGGTTGGTTTTGCCATACATTGACATGAATCCGCCCCGGGTGTACATGTGTTCTCTTTCTTGAACCCCCCTCCCACCTCCCTCTTCCCCATATCCTCCCTCCATGTCATCCCCGTGCACCAGCCCCAAGCATCCTGTATCATGCATCGATCCTGGACTGGTCACTTATGATAATATACATGCTACAATGCCGTTCTCCCCAATCATCCCACCTTCACCCTCTCCCACAGAGTCCCAAAGACTGTTCTATATGTCTATGGCTCTTTTGCAGTCTCGTATACAGGGTTTGGGTTACCATCTTTCTAAATTCCATATATATGCGTTAGTATACTGTATTGACGTTTTTCTTTCTGGCTTACTTCACTCTGTATAATTGGCTCCAATTTCATCCACCTCATTAAAACTGATTCAAATGCATTCTTTTTGATGGCTGAAAAATACTCCATTGTGTATATGTACCAAAGCTTTCTTATCCATTCATCTGCAGATGGACATCTAGGTTGCTTCCATGTCCTGTTTTTTAATATGCTGTCTAGGTTTGTCATCAGTTCAGTTCAGTTCAGTCGCTCAGTCGTGTCCGACTCTCCGCGACCCCATGAATCACAGCACGCCAGGCCTCCCTGTCCATCACCAACTCCCGGAGTACACTCAAACTCATGTCCACAGAGTCGGTGATGCCATCCAGCCATCTCATTCTCCGTCGTCCCCTTCTCCTCCCGCCCCCAACCTTTCCCAGCATCAGAGTCTTTTCCAGTGAGTCAACTCGTCGCATGAGGTGGCCAAAGTATTGGAGTTTCAGCTTTAGCATCAGTCCCTCCAATGAACATCCAGGATTGATCTCCTTTAGAATGGACTGGTTGGATCTCCTTGCAGTATAAGGGACTCTCAAGAGTCTTCTCCAACACCACAGTTCAAAAGCATCGATTCTTCGGCGATCAGCTTTCTTCACAGTCCAACTCTCACATCCATACATGACCACGGGAAAAACCATTGCCTTGACTAGACGGACCTTGGTCGGCAAAGTAATGTCTCTGCTTTTTAATATACTATCAAGGTTGGTCATAACTTTCCTGCCAAGGAGCAAGCGTCTTTTAATTTCATGGCTGCAATCAGCATCTGCAGTGATTTTGGAGCCCAAAAAAACAAAGTCTGACACTGTTTCCATTGTTTTTCCATCTATTTCCCATGAAGTGATGGGACCAGATGCCATGATCTTTGTTTTCTGAATGTTGAGCTTCAAGCCAACCTTTTCACTCTCCTCTTTGTCATAGCTTTCTCTTAAGGAGCAAGTATCATTTAATTGTGTGGCTTCAGTCAATATCTGCAGTGATTTTTGAGCCCAAGAAATCCATTCATATCTCTCTCCTATTTTAGAAACCTTCAAATAAGCTTCTTGGCTTTCTGTTCAAGAAGGCTTTCAGTCCTTTACCGGGAAGGAATACTCTAATTAAGTCTTGCTTATCTCTGTCCCCGCTCCTGGCCATTTTTTCCTGTGGCTAGTTTTGGTATAACTCTTTTGAGCTATTTAGGGTTCCCTCCGCTCCTGTCCTGTCTCTGGGCCTGTGCACATGCTGTCCTGCTGAGACTTCCCTCATCTGTTTTGCTCATGCCTGCTCATCTTGAAATCTCAGCTCTGCTATTACTGCCCTGGGGAGCTCTCCTGCATCACTTTGGCCACTGTTCCCCCCTGCATATCCTTCAAAATGCCTGGCAAGAAGTCCAGTGCTTGTTCTTTGGACATGTAAATTTGGGACATCACTTCTCTTTGAAGTTTATAATAAATATTAAAATATTAAAAGGTCTGAGATTGCTGTAGAAAGACCTACTTCACTATATTTAATCCGGCATTTCCCAAACTTACTTGAACATTTAACTCCTTTTCACAGATCCATCATCACCATTCTTTGGAAACACCTGGCTTAATCTGGTCTAGGAGGAGCCTCCTTCTCCAGTAACACCCCACATGTGGCAGTACCATAGTCCTTACCATATATGTCACTAGCATTGTAAAGTCAGTTTTCTAGAACGCCTTTCTTGTAAATACCTTGGTGATTATATAATCACCACACTTTGCCACTGTTAGATGTTCAACTCCTGGGACACATTTCAAGTATCTGGTATATGCTGATAAATACATTATTGACCAAAAGGACCACCTACTTTATTGCTATTGACAATTAATGTATACTCTTTGAATAGAGTGTGCAACAAAATTGTTTGGCCAGAATATCCCCATATCCAGCATAGAATATAATTCATAATATTATTGACATGTTTTCTGAGAATGCCATGCTTATAAAGATTTCTTAATGCCCTTATCTTTAAGATGAGAGTCTATCTACCCTTGGTCTGTCATGTCAGCTTGGCTTCAAAGACACTTTTTAATTATTTTGGGACCCATATTTAGATTTTTTGCTGTTGCTTTGTGTTTTATTTTTGCGAAGACCATGCCTAAAGAGTACATCAAGTGTATTTAACTTGAAGAGAACACTTATCCTTCCCATTTGCCTTGAGAGTCCTGAGAACATGGAGGCTGCCCCCATACCACCCAGCTGAGGGGTCCTAGCCTACCAACTCATCCCCCAGGAAAAGATTCTACCTTCACCTCTCACGACTGGCAGATCTCCCTACTGTTTAGGAGACCCCAAGAGCCTCCCGGCATACAGGCTGAGGACCCCTCCTCTCTTATGAGTCAGGAGATCTGGATGTCCAGACGAGTAACAGTGGGGAGAGAAAATGTACAAAGCATTAATGGTAACTTAGCAGCCTGAAGGGGGTAAAAACAACATAATCAGAAAATGTAGCTCTCTGGGAGGAACCTTTTAAAAAAAGAAACCAGAAGAACTCTAAAAGAAAATAATATAAATTTCTAAGAAGACTACAGAAATTATTACAATGGAGCAATCGAGGAAAAGAAAGAGTTCTTGGAACACAAAAACATTGCTGAAAAAAGGAATTAAGTACCTTGAAGCTCAGATGGAAGAATTATCACATACAGCAAAAAAAAATCTCAAAGAAATGGAAATTATGAGTGGAAAGTGAAAGTTACACGTGGAGGATGCATCCTATTGTTGGTAGAAGGTGAATAGATTCAATCTTCTTGAAGACCCCCATTTAATATTAAGCTGCATAGATCCTGTCAATAAAGTGCTCACAATTCTAAGAACTACCCTACAGTATAGGCATGTGAGTCTAAAAAAAGCAGTTCAGAATGCTTTCTCATCGAAAGCTTATTGTAATAGCTAAAAAGCACATGCAAGCTAAATGTTCATCAATATGGGACTGGTTAAATAAATTAGAGCATTACATAAATAAGTTTCTATTTAGTTACTAAAAAAAATGAGGAGATGTATATATACTGACTTGGAATATATGTCCACAAAAACTATTAAAAGAATAAAAGCGTATTTTACAAAATTACATAGTATGACCTTGTTTTGTTGAAAGAATGTTAATGATATTTGTGTATATGTCTAAAGATTTATGTATGTATATTTGCTTTCATAAGCGTAAAAAACAATTTGGAATAATGCCTTCACATACTATTGACAACATTACCTCTGGGAAATGAGGTTGGAGTGTTGGACAAGAACATTCACTTCTTTGTATACTTTAGAATAAATCTGTGAGGTTCTGAACACTTTTTCATTTTGGTGCTCTTTTATATTTTCCAAAATTTCTGTAATGAAAATAGCTTATTTAATTAAACTTTTACTGTTTAAAGCTAGAAAGAAATCAAAACACAAGAAGTCACATATAAGTAAACTTGGCAAGGCAATGGAAGGGTTTGTTGAGATCTCAGCAAAGGCAGAGTCAAAACTAGGAAAAACAACAACAGTGAAATCCCAATACCATAAGAGAAGCTATTTGAAATGTTTATGAAATTCTTAAAACACTACAGCAAATAAATAAATGAGCTACTGTTAACAGAATTATTAACAATCATGAAAAGCCAATCAACTATGATCTTTTAAAGACAAGCCCACTCTGGGTTAAATCAAGACCCAAAGTCAGAGACAATAGAGATTGAATATGGCATATTTTATAACCAGTTAAGGAATATTTTTGACTCACAAAGAAAGTGAAGCTCTTTGTCTGCTGATTCTTCACTTTGTACTCAGTAAAGACAGTCATAAGCACCCTATGTTAGCGCTTAGAATGGGCTCTGTCAAGGGCTTTATATGCGTTATTCCTCTGATAAGCACAGCAGTTTCAGGAGAGATGTAGGTGCCACATGTTATAGAAAAGGCACTGAGCTACATAAAGACTGATGGACACACATGTGATGTCAGAAACTGAAGAAGCGTAAGGTTGAATGAGGGTTAGAGATCACACAGGAGGTCAGTGGAGGATCTGACACTGAACTCCTAGCCTCCGATACCATTGTGTCTGTCTTCAGTGTGGGAGCTGTGGGCAGAGACCCTCAAACTCTCAAAGAGCCAGCGCATGAAGAACATTTGGTCAAAATGAAGATTTTTACCCAGTAACTGGCATATTCTACTTATATGAAACCTGCATTGGTTTTCTTAGTCTCCCAGGTAACTTAAAAGACTATTGGTTCCCAGCATTCCTGGGATTAGGTGAGATAAAGAACAAGTATTCTACTGTGTGTGTGTGTGTGTGTGTGTGTGTACGCACGCTCTGTCCCTCAGTCATGTCCGAATCTTTGCTACTCCATTGACTGTAGCCCACAAGCCTCCCCTGGGAATTTTCCAGGCAAGAATACTGGAGTGGATTGCCATTTCCTTATCCAGGGAATCTTCACAACCCAGGGATTGAACCCATGTCCCTTGCATCTTCTGCAATGGCAGGCGAATTCTTTACCACTGAGCCATGTGGGAAGGCCCTATTCTTACCATGCCAATAAGCAAATAATTTAAATTAACATAAAATAGAATTAGTTCTATATTCAGAATAAGAAAGTGGTAGGCACTTCATCTCAAAATTTATAATCTTGGACTAGCAGGACATCATGAGGAATGCTGGGCTGGAAAAAGCACAAGCTAGAATCAAGATTGCTGGGAGAAATATCAATAACCTCAGATACGCAGATGACACCACCCTTATGGCAGAAAGTGAAGAGGAACTAAAGAGCCTCTTGATGAAAGTGAAAGAGGAGAGTGAAAAGGTTGGCTTGAAGCTCAACATTCAGAAAACGAAGATCATGGCATCTGGTCCCATCACTTCATGGGAAATAGATGGGGAAACAGTGGAAACAGTGTCAGACTTTATTTTCTTGGGCTCCAAAATCACCGCAGATGCTGATTGCAGCCAGGAAATTAAAAGACGCTTACTCCTTGGAAGGAAAGTTATGACCAACCTAGATAGCATATTAAAAAGCAGAGACATTACTTTGCCAACCAAGGTCCGTCTAGTCAAGGCAATGGTTTTTCCAGTGGTCATGTATGGATGTGAGAGTTGGACTGTGAAGAAAGTTGATTGCCGAAGAATTGATGCTTTTGAACTGTGGTGCTGGAGAAGACTCTTGAGAGTCCCTTGGACTGCAAGGAGTTCCAACCAGTCCATTCTAAAGGAGATCAATCCTGGGTGTTCATTGGAAGGACTGATGCTAAGGCTGAAACTGCAATACTTTGGCCACCTCATGCGACGAGTTGACTCACTGGAAAAGACTCTGATGCTGGGAGGGATTGGGGGCGGGAGGAGACGGGGACGACAGAGAATGAGATGGCTGGATGGCATCACCGACTCTGTGGACATGAGTTTGAGTGAACTCCGGGAGTTGGTGATGGACAGGGAGGCCTGGTGTGCTGTGATTCATGGGGTCGCAGAGTCGGACACAACTGAGCGACTGAACTGAACTGAACTGAACATTGTATATTAGCGAGAGGAATAGGTATACTGATTTGATTCCATGTGTTATAGTAGTCAAACAATTTGGCACTGATGAAGTTTTTTGCTGTCATAAAATTTTAAACAGCAGACAACTCAAGTCAAATATTTCAATCAGCATAAGCATTCATTTTCTTAAAAAGTGTCAATCATAGGTTATAGATCATAACCAGATGGTATCAGTCACAAGCAGCAGAGTTAGAAGTTGAGAGAGATGGCTGATGCAGAAAATCCTTTGGTTGGACACCTTGGCCTAGAACTCCAGGACTGTCAGTTGATAGATCTCAGTAATCATTAGAGCATAGGAGACTGGATTTCTAATACGGAGACCAGAGATGGTACCAAGTGCTTTGGACAAGGCCCATTCCTGTGGACCTGGTTACTGAACCAGACCCAAGTGCTACCATGAGCTGAGGATGGTAGATGGCTGTCCTTGCACATCTTACGAGCGTGGCTCCCGTGCTGGGTACAGGCAGAGCCAAGTTGTGTGCTGTGTCTCCCCAAGGTGGGAGCAAAGTTCTACTTCCATAAAAAAAGTAATCCAGGATGGCTATCAGAAGAGCCCATCCATGACCCCTGAAGATTCCCATGGGGTGGAAGGACGGACTCTGCTGAGATGTATACAGGGTAAGGCAAACGGTGGCCTGGTCTCTTGATTTTCAAAGGAGCCAGTTCCTCCTGCCCAGGGCCTTTGCCCTTGATGATGTCCCATCCCCTGGCGTGCTCTACTCTCTGCATTTGCTTTCTTAACTCCTACCCAGTGGCCAGAATAGCACCTCTTGTAGGCATGCTGACTCATAAGTGAATCAGTGCATCAGGACAGTTCCTGATGCACAAAGCGCTAGCAGTGCTAGCTGTTATTATTAATATGGATTTTTCATCAGATGTTATCCTAACACTTTCCCAATTAGAATTCCCTGATTTCTCTTTCTAGATTGAATCCTCCAAGACCACCTTCCCGCCTCACTGAGCACCTTGTAATTTTGCACTGTATCATCTCATGATCCCTCCAAGTGTTTAGCTGTCTTTTCAATCACACATTAGCATGAGGGCAGGGAATGTGTGATTAGTGCCTACCACAGAGTCCTTCACATTCCAGGCACTGAAGGAACATTTAGCCAATGAGCTAATTATTAAAGTTAAGGGCTCTCTTTCTCCTTTAGGAACTCAGGTTTTCTTTTTCAAATGTGGAAGTAAGCTTAGAAAAGCAAAGGCAAGTTTTTATGGTTTTTAATGGTCTGTAAAACCTCACCACCACAATGTTCTTAATGGCTTTATTTATTTTGTACCCCAAGAAAACGATTGGTCCTACCACATTAGGTAGCTACATAAGTTAGTCTCAAGGATGGTTTTGAATAGTTTTCAAAGTAATCAATGATATTGCTCTGAAATTGTTGCCTAAATGAAGAGCTATTATCCAGTGAATTGGTGAAGTAAGGGACAGTTTTCTTTATTGATACTTTCAAAGCTAAGAAAGAAGCTGTTATGTGAGGCAGTAGTAAAAACTTTTCTCAGTAGGTGAGAAGGTTCTAAATTTGTTTCCTAGCAACAATTTCCTCAAAGGAACTGAAGGGCTCAAAATTTCAGAGGAATCTTCGATACACTTTTTGTTTGAGGGGCAAGAGCTGGGTGGCAGGGGAGTGAGGGGAATGTTGGTCCTAATTCCTTCGAGTCAGTGATACATGTGACATTTTCCTGAATCTCACCATAGGGTCCATCTAAAAAATTCAATAAAAATGCATCATGCACCTACCTTATGTAAAAGCTCTGAAAGAAGAAGATCCTTGTTTCCTTTTCTGGGCCCAGCCATTCAATAATTTAGTACATTGTCAATCTAGGAACCCCAACCCCAATCATCTCTATGATTATAAATGAGGAATTAGGTGGCTTACTAAAATGTTTAGGAATTTTCCAATGTGGATTTGGATCTAATTCAAATTATTAATGTTTTCAGCAGTTGGAAAAAATGAAGATTTGAGGGAGGCCATCTGGGAGAGAAATTTGGGAAAATGGTACAGTTTTGACTGCCAAGAGTGGAGACATTCCCACCCAAGCAAAATGGTCTCTGTAGCTACCTTCCTAGCTCCAATTCCATGAACTTATCTTAATTTAGTTTTCCAAGTTGGCCTTCTGATAGTAATAATAACAATAACAGTAACAGTACCAGGTAGCATTCTTTTCAGTATGGGCCAGCCTTATATTACTATTCGATACGTATTATCTTATTTAACCTTCACATCAGTTCTTTGAAGTAGCCACTATTTTTATTTCTCTCCATCCCAAAGCATTGAATCAATTTGCCAAAGTCATGCTATTACTAAAAATGGCAGAGGCTGGAAAAATATTGCTCACTGAGGTGACTCATCTGACTCATCCAGATCCATGTGGGTGGCGTGACGAGTGACAGGATCTTCTTGTCAGGCTGAGGACATTGTGACTTGACTGCTCAGGCTGGGAGATGACTGGGATCATTTGAGTCTCACAACCCAAACACTTCACATCAATCATGGGGACTTATCTGCCATTCTCAATAAACCTACGATCCTGAAAAATACCCTTTTGGATATAGCCACAATAGATTTGTTAAAAATGGATTTGGAAGCAAATTGTCTGGTGGGCTGCCACCCTGAACAAATTGCCGGCACAACTGGCAGACTCCCTTCAAGCATGGGCACAGTCTAATCATCCCTCTTTTTTCACTGCCATCTTGAATAAAGAGAAACTTGGCATTGATTTCAACCTCCCCCTGCCCCCAGAAAACTTGGAAAAGTTTTCTTGGAAAAGAAAACTTGTCCACTTATCCCAATAAGCATGAATTGAGAAAATCATAATTTTCAGGAGGAGTTTCAGTTAATGGAACAAAGGGTCCGACCTGGGCCTTCAAGAACAGGGTGCACAGTGAGTACGAACCAGAAGCAAGAGGATGATGAACTGAGCCATCAGCCTGTGCAACCAGACTCCATATCTCCTCTCCCCAGGATCAGACCTGGGGAACAAGTGAGCATCAGGAATCTCAACATTAGAGGATGTTCGGGACAGGGAGCTGAGTGTGCAGTGAGGCACCACGATTGACTCCCATGCTTGCTCTGCAGACTGCAGCTCTCTCTGCCTCCAAGAGGAGTTTCCCAATAAAAATGGTTTCATCTCTAAGCTTCTCATTTTTTCAAATGAGAAAACATATTCAAAGGCTGCACCTTCGGAGGCAATTCACTTGCAATTGGTCACTCTGCATTTTTTTAACACAGTTTCTTTCTCTCTTTGTTTCAGAGGCTGCCATTTAAAGACAGGCATTTCACTTGCAGTAAAATGTAAGTACATTTCCTCCTTGAAATGGTATCGCCTTCTAGCTCTAATTCCTAAAAGCTCCAAATCTTTAAGGCTCCCATCTCACATGGCTGAATTTTTCAAGTCTGGCTCAACAAATGCAGTTTAAATCTAATATTTCACACTCTTGATTTGTGTAACGTTGTGGAACATTTTATAAACCATTTAGGAAGCAGATTGAACCTGGATGTGGTTGTGAGCAGGTTACCTCTAAAAGAAGGCTAGAAAAAAGTAAGGAGGAAAGAATTAGACAGTATTCTTTGAGACATTATGAGAGTGTGACAGCATGCTTTTGAATATTCAAGTTCACTCACAAATAGCTGACTATTCCTCTTTGTCCAGTTGATCCTTGTAGTCACAGATTGTTTTCCATTTAACAATATTGGAGTTATCTTAATAATTCTTTCCTGTGTGTGCTACATTACGGCCACTCTCTAGATCGGTGTTCTTTCTAGAATGACTCTCTTGAGTATTACATTTCTTTATTCTTGGTACTCTCAGTGTCCCTACCCAAAGTACAAACCCCCTCTGTTTTAAAAGACAAAATAAAATTATACCAGGTCTGAACTGGCAGTTCTGAGTATTTTAGAGTTTTGCCTTTGAGAATTAGGATGTGATTATTTTTTCTGTTTTAAATTAAAATGTGTCTAATAATTTTAACCAGATAATATGAACATTCCATCTGCCTCTGGAATAATTTGATTATGGGAATCTAAGAACAAAGACATCTGATGTTCCTTACCTTGCAACATATATCACAAATTCTTAAAACAGAAAATTGCCACCAGTCACACTAGACTCTATTATGCAAGTTCAAAAAGCAGAGGATAAATGTGGATTCAATATGAAGACTCTAGCTATTCAATAGTAATTTAAATGGTAATGAGTTTCTTGTCACTACAGATAAGTAAGTAGGAGACCAACAATGCCCAGCTCCTGATGCACACAGAATCTCTACTGGAAGGTGCATCTCAGCAGTCACTGAAGTATTTAATTAGACATCTTGGACCAGAGAGAATCCAGAGGTCTCACTTAAATTATACATATTATACATGTTCTAATAAATTCTCTTTGACTCATTCAGACCCTGAGATCAATGATGTGTTCAGGTGAACTGTAAGAAAAACTTAGTTTTTACTGAGGATGATGTCTTTTGTCTGTTCTCTAGAAGAAATTGCTCCCACAGCTATTTCCCAAATGTCTAAATGTCATCACAAGAAACATCACCCTTAAAATCATTTACATTTTATGTCTAAGTATTATGCACTCACTGGAATTTGTAAAATGTCAAGTTCTGTGTTATACTGTTTTGGTCTTTATTGCATTATCAAGACACCTTCATGTTATAAATGATTTAAGCAGCTTTTACCAATAGAGTCATTCTAGATTTTATGAGCAATCTTCCTTTTCATGTGCTATCATGAGTATTGTATAAAGGGTAACTTTTGACTGTACTTTCTCTTTTGAACATAGAATGCCATTGGGGAAATACCACCTGTGTTCCTTCCATGAATATTCATATTTGGCAGATCTTTTTCATACAGTCTGGTTATTACATTTACACTGCTTTTAAATAATTTAATGTTAAATCCTAAAACATGGTTGATATATGTTCATGGTGAAAATGAAGTGAAGGGCAATTTTAAGCAGCATTTTAAGGCATTATATGCAAATATGCAACTATAAACACACATATGACTGTCAACTCAAGATCTCTTGATCAAAATTTCAGTTGAAAACACCTTTAACCTCCTAGATTGAGGGTGGGGGGTGGAAATCTAGTTATTTCGCTTTGGGTAATTTGTGATCATTTTATTTTTACATTTTTTTCTTAAGGACACACAAAATGCTTGGTGACCTAGTTTATTAATTCTTAAAATTTTATACCATCTATGTACACATCATCTCAGAGCAACTGGCACAAAGTTGGTCTGATCTGTGGAGTCATGGAAACACGTTCAAATCATCAGACTATTGTGACTGGGGTTCATTTTGGCAGCCAGACTCAATGGTCCCCTCTGGAGTTGGCCTTGTGTCCTAATGATGATTGTATTATACAGTCAGTACAAATGGAGAACCACCTAATCAGCACTCCATTCAAACAAGGCTTCCATCCACAGTGACTGGCAGGAGGCTTTGCAAGTAAAGGTCCTGGGAATGTATATGCGCCAAGTAACACCCCAGCCCCACTCTGGGGGAGGGAGGGCAGCCTTACGCAAGCCAGGAAGGTGTGCTCACTGCAGCAAAAGGGCAGGTGACAAAAGGAGCTCTGGAGAAAGAACAAGAAGGTGCGTGTCTGAGTCCCGGACCACTCCCTCAGAAATGGTATGACTTTTGAGAATTTTAGTTAACCTCTCAATTTCTAAGTATCCGTATTATGGTGGGGTAGAGAATAAACTGGGAAAAAAAACGTTTTCTTACCTCCGTCTAAGGGTGCTTGTGATAACAGCATAACTTTTCAGAAAGATTTTATCATCGAAAAATGCTTTCTATCTTCAAAGGATCCTTCTTATTAATTATTGGAGGCACTTGCTGTTTTTCTGTGGAAGTCCCAGGGACTCTGGAAGCAAACTTTGGGTCTTAAAATCAATATTTCACAATAGAAGGAAAAGAACTATATGGAGCCATATCGTCCTCCTGGAAAGACTTGTACTCACATTTTTTGTTTCTTTTCAACTACACATATTCTTTAGGACCACTGCCTCTGGTGGGAGAACTGTCTTCTGGGTGGTATGGGTGAGAAAGTTGCCAAACAAACCTGAATTATCCAGAGGCCTGTAAAATGCACAATTGCTTTTTAAGAGGCCTGGTGATATTGTATGTTCCCTTCGATTTTTGGCAGTAACGATTTTCTGCAATTTGTGGTTTTGCGATTTTTCTTTACGCAGACAACACTCTGGCTCTCATTCAACGTCCCACAGGTTGGGGGCAAGGGGGGAGGAGAGAGAGAGAGAGATTCCCTGGGGCTCTGACCACTCCAGAAAAAGAAGGAAATGTTCATGAAATAAGTCAGAAAGAATGCTTGAGACTCGTGGAAGCTGGTTGGCTAGTGGGGAAGAAGCAACTTTTAAAAAATTGCCAGATTTCATCTGCTACGCAAAAGTCTCTTCCCCTTAACTCCTCTTGACTCTCCACTGGGCTTTGTCTTGATTGCAGTCTCAATCCATTTTCTTTTCTTTTCCTATATTTGATAAGCCAGAACGGTCTCTTCTACCAGGTCTCATCAGGTTCTTCTGGCCTTAATGGGATTCTCTTTAAATATTCTATCTTTAAGTGTCTACTTGCCAATTATTAACTTGGCTTTTGTAAATTACCTGAAGATCCATGTGCCAGAGTTTTTGCCCTTAACTCTTAGCAGAGGCAGCACGTGGATGTAGCTTTTATGTAGAAGGGAGAAATTTGTTCTGTTTCTGTTTATCATCTCTGGAAAGGCTTTGCTGACTTGTGCTTGCTTTTTTATGACTGCTAGGCACTGTGCTGAAGGATTTAAAGTGGCATCCAGGGTGAACCTGTATTTCTTCTCTGTTCACTTCTTTATCTCTAAAGAAGCCCTGTTCTCCGTGGGGCAGAGTAGATATCCCATGACTTATGCCCACTGTTCCTGGACTTCGGATGCCCAAAGCAATTGCACAGGCCCCTTATTTCTCCTCTTTCTATGACCTAAACATCACTGCTTCCTTTGCTTCTAGGAAGAATAACCATTACTTGTAGATTAATTGTGCAATTTTCACTTGTTTGTGTAATATATGGTCTTCCTACATGTCCCCTAGGGAACTGTTTGTGTGGTATCATTATAAATCATGTGTTTTTAATTTTGGAAGATGTTTTCAACATGATGCTGTTCAACAGCGCCCCCTCCCCAAGCCTCCCTCTTCATAACACTCTCTAGAGCCTCCAGACTATGGAAGTCCAATCTGTTTTTTTACTAGCTCAACCCTTTCAGCTTTATTTTGCTAACCTAAGATAACCTTCAGGTGGTTTGTACTAGTTTTGCTTTTGGAGCCGCTCAGAAGTTCACTGCTTCTTCTACAAGACAACGCTCCAAATATTTTGGAATCTGATCCTCTATACTCTGTGACTCTTCCATGTCCAGGCTAAACATCCTCAATTCCTTCAATCATTCTTCATATGACTTGGTTTAGTTACCCTTTTCCATGTGTCCCAGTCACATTTTTCAATGTTTCTCTTAAGCTGTTACAGCCTGAACTGAAAAGAATATTGCCAAGGTGGTTGACCACTGCAGAGCACCAAAGGAAAAAAAAAGAAAAGCTCTCATTCTGGACATGTTATTTCTTTACTATGACCTGTCAATAGCACTCTAGTCCTGAGATTAATGCTAAAACATCTACTTATGTTATATAGAAGCAGACATGAAAGCAGGTTTTTTTTTTCCCCCAGTCCTGTACTTGGTTTGAATATGCAAACCGTAAAGTTTATCCTGGTGACAATGATTAGTTTAAGAATATTAGTAGTGGGAACTGTTAGGAGTTTTTTAAATTTGAATTCTTTTAAAATCCTGTGCAAGTTTTGGAACATACTTGACTTGCCTCTTGACTTCATTCAAGAGATTGATTTTTTTTAAAAAAGCAAGTGTCTGGACTTCAAGCTCCTCAAACATGAAGTCATATTTTATTCATTTGTATCTCCCCTGTGACATTCTGTTAAACAACCAGATATTCAAGAAATGCTTTTATGAAATCAGTCAGTAAAATCAAATAAGGCAACTTTCTGACACCTGGACAGAGAACCATCTTCTGATATATATCGATGCCCTTTACAAACCAAAAACAAGAGGAATTTTATGCTACTATAGTAATGCTTGGTGGTTTTGTAGCATTACAATGTGACCCTCAGGGATAAGCTGCCTGGATTCTAATCCCACTAGACTTTGCTACCTATGTGCTTTGGAGCAAGTTTCTCCCCATCTGGGTCTATTTCCTGATTTGTAAATGATGATATTAAATTATTTGTATCTGCTTCATTTGTTTGTTGCGATGATTAATTAAACTAATCAATGTCATCTAAAGAACGTAGAATAGCTGCCAAAAATATAAAAATGATAATTAAGAGTAGTAATAATAGTATTGTTGTTTCTTTTGTTGTTCTCAAGACATGCTTGTGCAGCTACCCTATCCCAAGGGGAATCAAAGTAAGTCTGGCATTATTTGTTCACAGTGAGCAATATTACAATATCACAATATTACCTTCAAATCATACCTATATTACCAAAATGCTATGTGATCTAATTATATAGAACTCAACTGCTTCATGCCTATCAGAGTTTAGGTATTCAAAAGAACCACAAGTGTCTAAAAAGAAGAAAATACATAAATTTTACTAAATTCAAATATGAATTATGTTATAATCCACAGCAAACTATGCTAAAGATCTTCTTTGTCCAAATTCCTCATAGTAGCTTCTCAAAAATCTGACCTCTTTCTCCCTACTGCTTATGTAACAAGATCCTAGCCTGTGTTGTTTTTTTCTCACTTCTCTCTTGCTGCTGCTGCTGCTGCTAAGTCACTTCAGTAGTGTCCGACTCTGTGCGACCCCATAGACGGAAGCCCACCAGGCGCCCCCGTCCCTGGGATTCTCCAGGCAAGAACACTGGAGTGGGTTGCCATTTCCTTCTCCAATGCGTGAAAGTGAAAAGTGAAAGTGAAGTCGCTCAGTCGTGTCCGACTCCTAGCGACCCCATAGACCGCAACCTACCAGGCTCCTCCATCCATGGGATTTTCTAGGCAAGAGTACTGGAGTGGGGTGCCATTGCCTTCTCCCACTTCTCTCTTAATCATGTCCAATTCTGCAGGATTAATAAACAACTAGCCTATTATTTTCAGTCTCCAACAATTACATTTATTATATAATTTCAATGTGGTCTTTCCAGCCTATTCCTGGAATATATAAAAACATATGTAGATATCATAAATCTTGTTGATGTAATGGATGTATAACACAAAATTCACAAATAATAATAAAATATGCAATATTTGGTTCAGTTCAGTCCAGTCACTCAGTCGTGCCCACCTTTTTGCAACCCCATGGACGGCACCGTACCAGGCTTCCCTGTCCATCACCAACTCCTAGAGCTTACTCAAACTCATGTCCATCAGTCAGTGATGCCATCCAATCATCTCATCCTCTGTCATCCCATTCTCTGCCTGCCTTCAATCTTTCCTAGCATCGAGGACTTTTCCAATGAATCAGTTCTTCACATCAGGTGGCCAAAGTATTGGAGCTTCAGCATCAGTCCTTCCAGTGAATATTCAGGACTGATTTCCTTTAGGATTGACTGGTTTGACCTCCTCGCAATCCAAGGACTCTCAAGAGTCTTCTCCAACACCACAGTTCAAAAGCGTCAATCTTTCAGTGCTCAGCTTTCTTTACAATCCAAATCTCACATCCATACGTGACTACTGGGAAAACCATAGCTTTGACTAGACAGACCCTTGTTGGCAAAATAATGTCTTTGCTTTTTAATATGCTGTTTAGGTTGGTCATAACTTTTCTTCCAAGGAGCAAGCATCTTTTAATTTCATGACTGCAGTTACTATCTGAAGTGATTTTGCAGCCCAAGAAAATAAAGTCTGTTACTGTTTCCATTGTTTCCCCATCAATTTGCCATGAAGTGATGGGACCAGATGCCACAATCTTAGTTTTGTGAATGTTGAGTTTAAGCCATCTTTTTCATTCTCCACTTTCACTTTCATCAAGAGGCTCTTTAGTTTTTCACTTTCTGCCATAAGGGTGGTGTCATCTGTGTATCTGAGGTTATTGATATTTCTCCTGGCAATCTTGATTCCAGCTTGTACTTCTTCCAGCCCAGCGTTTCTCATGATGTACTCTGCATATAAGTTAAATAAGCGGGGTGACAATATACAGCTTTGGTGTTCTCCTTTCCCAATTTGGAACCAGTCTGTAGTTCTATTTGTCACTTCCACTGTATAACTATAAGGGATCTGATTTAAGTCATACCTGAATGGCCTAGTGGTTTTCCCTACTTTCGTCAGTTTAAGTCTGAATTTGGCAATAAGGATTTCATGGTCTGAGCCATAGTCAGCTCACGGTCTTGTTTTTTTCTGACTGCATAGAGCTTCTTCATCTTTTGCTGCAAAGAATATAATCAATCTGATTTCAGTATTGACCATCTGGTGATGTGTAGAGTATTCTCTTGTGTTGTTAGAAGAGGATGTTTGCTATGACCAGTGTGTTCTCTTGGTACAACTCTATTAGCCTTTGCCCTGCTTCATTCTGTACTCCAAGGCCAAATTTGCCCATTACTCAAGATATCTCTTGACTTCTTGCTTTTGCATTCCAGTCCCCTATGATGAAAAGGACATCCTTTTTGGGTGTTAGTTCTAGAAGGTCTTGTAGTTCTTCATAGAACCATTCAACTTCAGATTCTTTAGCATTACTGGTTGGGACATAGGCTTGGATTACTGTGATCTTGAATGGTTTGCCTTAGAAACGAACAGAGATCATTCTGTCATTTTTGAAAATTGCACCCAAGTACTGCATTTTGCACTCTTTTGTTGACTACGATGGCTACTCCATTTCTTCTCAGGGACTCTTGCCTACAGTAATAGATATAATGGTCATCTGAACTAAATTTGCCCATTCCAGTCCATTTTAGTTCATTGATTCCTAAAATATCAATGTTCACTCTTGCCATCTCCTGTTTGACCACTTCCAATTTACCTTGATTCAGGAGAAAGAACAAGATGGCGGAGGAATAGGACGGCGAGACCACTCTCTCCCCCACAAATTCACCAATTTACCTTGATTCATGGACCTAACCTTTTAGGTTCCTATATAATATTGTTCCATACAGCATCAGACTTTACTTCCATCACCAGTCACATCCACAACTGGACGTTGTTTTCACCTGGCTCCATCTGTTCATTCTTTCTGGACTTATTTCTCCATTCTTCTCCTGTAGCATCTTGGGCACCTACCAACCTGGGGAGTTCGTCTTTCAGTGTCATATTGTTTTACTTTTTGTAAATTTCATATAACCAATTGATTCTCACACAATACTTTTCATTAATTTTTCCTGAATCTTGTACTTGTAGTCAACCAATGGCTGTAATTGATGAATAAATATAGTTTACATATAAACGTGGTTGATATTTATATTTATGTTAATGAGTAAGACAGGGCTTCCCCCAATAGCTCAGCAGGGCTTCCAGGGTGGCTCAGTGGTAAAGAACCCACCTGACAATTCAAGGAGACACAGATTCAATCCCTTGGTCAGGAAGATCCCCTGGAGGAAGAAATGGGAGCCCACTCCAGTATTCTTGCCTGGAGAACCTCATGGACAGAAGTGGCTTGTGGGCTACGGTCCATAATTCGCAGAGTCAGATATGACTGACTAGCACAGCACAGAATGAGTAAGACAAAAGTGAAACAAAGCTGTGTGTCACAGACCCACTCATTCATTAAGAATGTGAGCAACTTCTTTACTAAGTTGGATAATATTTTTTAATACTATAAAATATTTCCTCAAGTTTCTGTATTATTCACAACATGATAGTCATAAACTCAATATTCCTTTTTGCTTAATCTGCTTTACTAATATTTTCTACCTCACTTTCTTAAATTTAGACAACCAACAACACAATAAATCAGGATTTGATTTGTAGTGTTTATTGATTTCTTTGGTGTAGATACTTCTATCATGGCCAATTTCAAGCAACTAACATGACATGCCTGAATATGGAATCAAGAAAGGATTGCAATAGCTTTATATGGTGTTTCTACTATACACATGCAATAGATGCAAATAACCACAGAAGAGCAGGTAATAAGAAAATGCCATAAAACAGATATGAAGTGATGAGTTTTGAGTATTAGATGTCTATTCAAATTTTTTTCATTTAGGTTCACGTATGAGAGTAACCTGGGGCTTCCCTGGTGATTCAGATGGTTAAGAATCTGCATGCAATGCAGGGAATCTAGGTTTGATTCCTGGGTCAGGAAGATTCCCTGGAGAAGGAAATGGCATCTGAGCAACTGACACACACATGAGAATAACCTATACCATGACCTTTGAACTGTGCAGGTTTGAACTGTGCAAGTCTGCATGTTTGTGGATTTTTTTCAATAAACATACTGAAAAAATATTGCAACAACTTGAAAAAAATCACAAATTGTACAGCCTTGAAATAACAATAAAGAAACATTAGTATGTTCTGAATGCATAAAACATGTAGATATACACATGGCATACAAAATACGTGTTAATCAACTGTTTGTGTTGTTGGTAATGCTTCTTGTCAACAGTAATTAAGTTGGGGTGAGTCAAAAGTTATATGTAATTTTCTACTGCACAAGGAATCAGCACCCCTAACTCCCACATTGTTCAAGAATCAACTGTAGGGTTTTTTGGGGGGGTTGTTTTGCCATTCTATCCTCCTTTACGTTTACCTAGTATTGAGTTTCTTTGTTCTTTGAAAACTTTATGTGTATCTCACTTTTCTTGAGACTTTCCTTCTCTCCCTCCTTCCATCCTGTTCTCCCCACACTGCCTTCTCTCTAAGTTTTGCTGTTGCCTCTACTCAGCCCCCTCACCAGGACTCCCAATCCAACTAAACATCTGATGGAGGCTTATGTTCCTGCTCCACGGTTTCATTGAGAACATCCAAGCTCAGTCATTTTATAAAGCTGAGTGTATTTTATTGAGCTTCCCTCAGCCACACCTGAATCCCAAGCAACAATTTTCTTCCTCCTTTGACAAGTTGAGAAGACTCACGTTACCCTCCTGGCCTCAATCAGTGAGCCCAGCTTTAACTTCCCCCTTGATATCAAGATTGTAATCCTCAGAAACTGCAGGTGCAGAACTCCTAGCCCTTCCTGATTCTAGTCCTCCCTTGTTCTGATTCCAAACTGAAACTCAGCTAGATGGCTTCACCCCTCCACTTACCTCTTTACTTTCCTGTATTATTTGTTATCTTCAGAGTTAATGGGTTTCTTTGTGAACAAGGCCGTATCTTTTCGATACTTTATCTACTTCATTGAGTCCCATATACTTATATGGTCTCCTGGGGAAATGAATTGGGATAATGATGTGATTTTTTTAATATAAAGGATTAAAGCAATAAAAGGAAATGCTAGTATAAAGCTGGTGTATGTTGTCTGCCTAGAAAACACGCCCTTTCCTTTTTGTCTACCTGAATCTTAAGCATTTTTCTCTGGCTACTTACTCTAACTCGTGTTCTGCCTTCCTTCAGTTTAGCCTCATAAACATATATTGAATTCTACAACATACCCGGCACTGTACTAGCACTGAGAGTACAGTAATGAAGAAGACAGGCACGGCCCTTGTCTTCACGGAATGTATGTCTAGTGTTGTTGTTGTTCAGTCTCCAAGCTGTGTTCCGCTCTTTAACCACTCTGCGAACTGTAGCCTGCCAGACTCCTCTGTCCATGGGATTTCCCAGGCAAGAATACTGGAGTGGGTTGCCATTTCCTTTTTCAGGGGATCTTTCTGATCCAGGGATCAAACCCATGTCTTCTGCATTAGCAGGTGGATTCCTTACCACTCCTGGGAAACCCGTATCTAGTATGGGAAACAACTAAACAAAAATTTGCAATACAGTATAATAGTAATATTAAAGACCTTAGCAATTACCATTAGAGCATCATATTTTACAACTGATTGCATATTCATTTTATTATTTTGTGATTTGTACACATGGATTCATCATGTTTCCCCAATTCTGAAAGAACCATGAAGATAGTGAATACATATCCTGTAGTTAGTTCTCTTATTTATGTCTTTGAATTCACACATTAAGCTGGGGATCACTGAGTACACAGAATTAAGTAGTCTTTATACTGCAGTAGGGTAAAAGGCACCAAAGAGGTAACTTTAAGGTCAGTTATTATTGCTTTTCGTCAATGGCCATTACAGAAGTTATAGAACGGTTTGTTGGTACAGAGTGATCTTTAAAGTCTCAGTGTATGGTTCAGAATAAGACTATTATGCTAGAGTTAATGTTACAAAGAAACAGCAGATTATTGTGTCTCCATGTTAATTCAATTTTAAGGCTAAAATAAAGAAACTTTAAAGTGGTTAAAGTAACTTTATTCCTGATTTATGAAGCATCTCATCTTTTAAAAGGAGAGAGGCAGACCAAGGAGGAGACACAATTCTACATAAAAGACACTGTAAAAGCTAACTGTTCAGATCATGACTAGATACTGGGTTAAAGGACCGCCAGGAAACCTCTAGCATATACTCCAATATTTGGATCAAATTAAAGATAATAAAATTACATCCACCAGATGAACATAACAAGAGACAGAAAATACCAAGTACTGGTGAGAACATAGAACAGCTGGCATTCCCATATATTGCTGGTGGATGAAACATTTGGTACAACCACTTTGGAAAACGAGCATTATCTCCTAAAGATGAACATAGGCATACTTGTAACTTAGTGAGTCTATTATTTTATCTACACCCAAGAGAAATGCACCGTGGTATATTCACACAGCGAAATAACAATAGAGCAATGAGAATATGCAGTCTACAGCTACATGGAGCCACATGAATAAATCTCACAATGTTTAATGATAGAAGCCAGACATTGGAGAGTGCTAATGCAATTAATAAGCATTATGAATCCATTTGGGGAGAACTAATACCTGTTGAACCTTTTCCATTTTTTCTTTTTTCCACCAAATGCTATCATATCAGCAATGGTTGGAGCAGATTAAAGTTAATAGAAAGACTATAAGACAGCAGAGTTTCCATCTGAAGAGGTCATTGAGTTAGGATAGGGGGGGAATACTAGATATCCAATGAATGAGGCCATGTTCTCAGACAGATACTCTGTGGCAGTGGGAAAAACATAGATAAGAAGTGAAGCTTGAAAAGAAGCTAAAGGCCAGTAAGAAAATCCAAAATAATTGAAAAGGATCATACAGTGAGTTAATGTTACCATTTAAACACTCAACCACCCAAAGATGGGAAAGAAAGAGGATCCCATACTTATAAGAAAGACCACACAGTGGCAGAAGAGGAACACACCCTGATCTGAGGCCAAGGTCACACATCTCCTGGTAAAGTGAGGCAAAGTATAGCTGGAGAAAGATTAGAAGGTATAACGTGATATGGAAGCCAGAAATGGGACTGCCTTTCCTAAACACGGCATATACGTCAAGAAGCTCCAGATAGATAGACTGGACTATCATTAGGACTACCATAACCTTCTCACCATGAGAACCAACTCAGGAAAAATGTTTAAAGGGCTGTATTTATTAAAATTATACATATATATGCATTTCAAATCTGGAATTACAGTTTTAATCTCCAGGTACATTAAGGGGTATTGAAAAATGTTATGCATTTATTAAAATTTAAAACTTATATAAGTAAAAGTGAAAATAAACAAATGGGATTTAATAAAATGTAAATACTTTGCACAGCAAAGGAAACCATCAACAAAATAAAGACAACCTATGGAATGGGAGAAAATGTTTGCAAATGATGCAACCAACAGGGAGTCAATATCCAAAAAACAAAAACTCTAAATCAAAATATACATGTACCTCAGTGTTCAGAGCAACACTATTTACAATAACCAAGGCATGGAAACAAGCCAAATGCCCATCAACAGATGCCTGGGTTAGGAAGAAGTGAGATAAACATACATACGTATAACACACACACACATATACACATACACATAGAACAGAACACGACTCAGTCATAAAAAAGAATGAAATGTAACTTGCAGCAACACGGATGGACCTGGAGAATGTTATACTTAGTGAAGTAAGTCAGATCGAGAAATACAAATACTACACGTGCATGCTAGGTGGCTCCAGTCACGTCCAACTCTTTGTGACTCTGGACTGTAGCCCACCAGGCTTCTCTGTCCGTGGAATTCTCCAGGCAAGAATTGTGGAGTGGGTTGCCCTGTCTCCCTCCAGGGGATCTTCCCAACCCAGGGATTGAACCTATGTCTCTTACATCTCCTGCATTGGCAAGTGGATTCTTTACCACTAGTGCCACCTGGGAAGCCCACAAATACTATATGATATCACAATACTATATAATATCACTGTGTGGAATCTAAAAAATAATACAACTGAACTGATATACAAAACAGAAAACAGACATAGAAAACAAACTTATGGTTACCAAAGCAGAAAGCAGAGGAAGGAGAGAGGGATAAATTAGGATTATGAGATTAGCAGATACAAAATATTCTACGAAAAATACATATGCAATAATTACTGTACAGCACAGGGAAATATATTCCATATTTATGATAACTTGTAATGAAATATAATCTGCAAAAAAGCTGAATTACTATGCTATGTTCAGTATTGCAAATCAACTATACCTCAATTTTTTTAAAAAACCTATATAATTATTATAAATTCTGGGACTTTAAATACATTTTCAGTTCAGTGAAACTTCATTGTACTGTGGCGAAGCCAGTTGGCCGGAGTTCAGCCATAGCCCATTGCGAAATATCACAGATGGGGTGGGGCGTGGGAGTGCAGAAAGCAGGAAGGAGGGCCAAGATGCTGTTTGGAGGGAAGTTCTGAACGGCACGCAGGGTGCGGCAGGAAGGGAGTGTGACTTCAAATACTGTGTACATGATCGGCTTTCCTTTCCTATTCATAACCTATAAACTTCAGCATATTAATTTTTAAATGTGTGTCTAGCATGTGCTAATTGTCAAGCACTGTGCTAGGTAAGGTAGGTGAAGGTCCCTTAGTAAAGACGGACTCTCTGTGCTCCTCTTCATTCCAGTGGAGGCATCAAGGTGAAGGCAGGACAGAATAGCTCTAAGGGAATAACATCTTATACAAAATTTTCCCCAAATGGAGGAGAAACCACGTTTAATCATTTTTCCTGGATTGTTGTTTTTCTCAAGATTTCTCGCCTCCTTCCTTGTGTGCTTGGTATCCCAAGTCACATGCCCAGAATAAACACTCTCAATGACTCAAAGTTACTGCATCATGATTCCTGGGCCTCGGTCTTCAGGGCCCAGCAACCTAAGTACAGAGTAGTTACTCAGCTCTGAGAGGCACTCTCAAAAACAGATCAAGAGAAAGCTGAATGACTGAATGATGTTACTGCTCATCTTGGGGTGTTTTGGGTTTTGTTTTTGTTTTTTTTATACCTGAGATTAGATACCCAGTCCTTTCATAAATCCAGAAAAACTGCATGTGGTCAGCAAGGAAGGGCTGAATATCACTGGATCCAGATACCCTAAGTAGAAGGATCAGAGCTATAGTTCTAACAAGAGAACCTCCAGGGAGTGGAGGGTTAAGAGAACAAGCTTGCTTGGAGACTCAGCTTGACCCTCTGAAGCTTGTCTCAACTCACCACTCAACAGAAAATTTAAGCCATTGCTTTGCTTTGGAGAAGGTTTTATGTAGAGAAGGATCAACCTTTTGTTCATTAAAACTTGAGGGTACTTTTTTAATCTTAGTAATTAAGATTCTTCTAATTTCAGTATGTGTTTTCCAAAAAAAGGGCTTTCAATAATATTGAGTATTTGAATTATCAAACATTTGCTGATTGCTTACTAGTCTGTAGCCTCTTGAAAATTTGCTAGGTCTTGCTCCCAAAAGGCATTACCTGTGTTTTAATTTCTAATATTCAGCAGTCCTTTCTTTTTTGCCGTCTGCAAATTTAACTGTATAATATTCAGCAAAAAGAAAAAAAATTAAATCAGTAAGAAATGTTGCCCACCTTCTCACGCACGGATCCTTTTTCAGACACAAGACTCACTGGAGGCCCAAAGTTGCAGGTTCCTCAGGTCATTTGTTTCATGCACTTCAATGACTCTCATGGAGTGAAGGTCTCACCAAGTGGAGAGAGATCCCAGTATTGAAAGATTTTCTTTTACCTATCATGGTGCCTAAACCTGAGATAACCCTTTACTCAGAGCTCAACAGTGATCTTCCTTGCCACATTAAAGGCTTAGATTTATTAAAAGGTGCTCCCACAGTGTGCTATGGGTAAGTTAATGAATCTTCACAGGGTAATTTTGACAGTTAGCAATTTTTTACCTTACACATCAATTTTAAAACTCAAATCCCTCATGGTCTGTGACTTTGGTGTGGTTCTTCAATTTTGTCAATACTGTTTTTAAGCAGATAGAAACACTTAGAGTAATACTATTTTATTTGCAGACAAGAAAGATAATTTTATTTACAATGTTTTAAAGGAAAGCACATTCTAGTCCATTTTAATTATGTCATTAAAGTGAAGACTAATAGAAGTAGGGGCTAAGAGACAACATCAAGAGAAAAGCAATTCTCTAAGGAAACTGGAGAATCCTGCTTTTATTTTGAAATTTTAACGCAGACCTGCAGGAGCTGTGCTGGTAATTGATTTTTATAGTTTTGCTACAGCACTAAGTCATGTTTTATGGATTCTTTTATAGGAGAGCTGTGTTGCAATTTATTAAAAGGGAAGACAGACAGCATCAACCTACTAAAAGGTCAGAGAGAAAAAAGCAGATGGGTCTCTTCCCCTGAATCAGGTTAAAATGGTCCTGCCTGTCAAGAAAGCGTCGCTTTGAAGAATTCATTATTCACCCCAAAAGAGGCATCTGTAATCAGTGTTGCTCCTTTCTATTTCCCACACCACAAACACCACCTCTAATCAGACGAGGAAGAAATTCAGTAGTAATTGCAAGGTGATTCCAAACTGCATTGGAAACATAACTTGGGATATAGGCTACCCAGGCTGGAGTCCACTTCCTAATTGGTATGTTTGAAGCAAACCTACCTCATTCATGGCATCATGGGCAAAGGCTTCAGTAAGGACTGAACTGAGAGACCTTTTAATCTGTTCTGCCTCCAAGAAAAGAATCTCAAAGAGACCAAGCCCCTCCAGAGACATAATAATGTCAGTCAGTCTCTAACCCATCTCTGCAGCTCCAGCTAATGGCTGCAGCTCAAGTTACAAAGTTGCCCAGCTCTGTTTGTTGGACTCATTCCGTTTCCAACCTTCTCTCATTATTTTCTTTACAAACCCCTTTTGTATTTTTTCCCTTGTGGGTCTCATGCTTTGAAGAACTTAGCTTATTAAACAAACAGTTAATGAAAAATAAATGTTACAATTTTTATGAACCAAAATGGGAAATTGCCCATCAGAACTTTGATTTTGCGGACGTGTTCAGCATTACCACGTGAGTTATTACAGTCTTCTAAAGGAAAAAAAGAAACTTTGCATTTTCAATTAGACTTTTTAGAAATGTAGGCAGTTTTCTATTGGCATATACATCATTAAAATCCTGAAGCCTAATAATACATGAAGGTCTAAGGGTAGTTATCCACATTATAGGCGCGTTTCCATTCAGAGACCTTAAGGATGTTATAAAATCTCTGCTTAGTTCTTGCCTTTCAGGCACAAGCTTCAAACATGAATTACTCATTTCAGGGTGCTGTTTAATTCTTTTCACTTGAGAACACACAGTTAACCGCCGTGAGCCAATGGAATCACAAACATGGGTAAAAGATCTATCATTTGCTGTAGGTAGAACAGCTGCCTTCTGAAAACTGTGATTATCACTAGAATCATATCCCTCACTTTCCATTTTCCATTCATGTTTATAAAATAAGGAAACACAATGCACTACTCAGATAACTGACCAACAAATGCTACTTTTCAGGCAATGATGCCTTTGCTTGCTTGTTGGCAAGAAGCACCCCATAAAGAAAACTTGACATGGCTGTTACAAGACCAGGAGCTGACTGTGGCTCAGATCATGAACTTATTGCCAAATTCAGACTTAAATTGAAGAAAGTAGGGAAAAACACTAGACCATTCAGATATGACCTAAATCAAATCCCTTATGATTATACAGAGGAAGTGAGAAATAGATTTAAGGGACTAGATCTGATAGATAGAGTGCCTGATGAACTCCGGACGGAGGTTCGTGACATTGTACAGGAGACAGGGACCAAGACCATTCCTATGGAAAAGAAATGCAAAAAAGCAAAATGGCTGTCTGAGGAGGCCTTACAAATAGCTGTGAAAAGAAGAGAAGCGAAAAGCAAAGATATAACCATCTGAATGCAGAGTTCCAAAGAATAGCAACGAGAGATAAAAAGCATTCCTGAGCAATCAATGCAAAGAAATAGAGGAAAAAAACAGAATAGGAAATACAAGAGATCCCTTCAAGAAAATTAGAGACACCAAGGGAATATTTCATGCAAAGATGGGCTCGATAAAGGACAGAAATGGTATGGACCTAACAGAAGCAGAAGATATTAAGAAGAGGTGGCAAGAATACACAGAAGAACTGTACCAAAAGATCTTCACGACCAAGATAATCACAATGGCATGATCACTGCCCTAGAGCCAGACATCTTGGAATGTGAAGTCAAGTGGGCCTTAGAGAGCATCATGACGAACAAAGTTAGTGGAGGTGATGGAATTCCAGTTGAGCTATTTCAAATCCTGAAAGATGATGCTGTGAAAGTGCTGCACTCAATATGCCAGCAAATTTGGAAAACTCAGCAGTGGCCACAGGACTGGAAAAGGTCAGTCTTCATTCCCATCCCAAAGAAAGGCAATGCCAAAGAATGCTCAAACTACCGCACAATTGCACTCATCTCACATGCTAGTAAAGTCATGCTCAAAATTCTCCAAGCCAGGCTTCAGCAATATGTGAACCGTGAACTTCCAGATGTTCAAGCAGGTTTTAGAAAAGGCAGAGGCACCAGAGATCAAATTGCCAACATCCGCTGGATCATGGGGAAAGCAAGAGAGTTCCAGAAAAACATCTATTTCTGCTTCATTGACTATGCCAAAGCTTTTGACTGTGTGGATCACAATAAACTGTGGGAAATTCTGAAAGAGATGGGAATACCAGACCACTTGACCTGCCTCTTGAGAAACCTGCATGCAGGTCAGGAAGCAACAGTTAGAACTGGACATGGAACAACAGACTGGTTCCAAATAGGAAAAGGAGTACATCAAGGTTGTATATTGTCACCTTGCTTATTTAACTTATATGCAGAGTATATCATGAGGAACGCTTGGCTGGAAGAAGCACAAGCTGGAATCAAGACTGCTGGGAGAAACATCAATAACCTCAGATATGCAGATGACACCATCCTTATGGCAGAAAGTGAAGAGGAACTAAACAGCCTCTTGATGAAAGTGAAAGAGGAGAGTGAAAAGGCTGGCTTGAAGCTCAACATTCAGAAAACAAAGATCATGGCATCTGGTCCCATCACTTCATGGGAAATGGAGAAACAGTGGAAACAGTGTCAGAATTTATTTTTTGGGGCTCCAAAATCACTGCGAATGCTGATTGCAGCCATGAAATTAAAAGATGCTTACTCCTTGGAAGGAAAGTTATGACCAACCTAGATAGTCTATTAAAAAGCAGAGACATTACTTTGCCAACCAAGGTCCATCTAGTCAAGGCTATGGTTTTTCCCGTGGTCATGTATGGATGTGAGAGTTGGACTGTGAAGAAAGCTGATCGCCAAAGAATTGATGCTTTTGAACTGTGGTGCTGGAGAAGACTCTTGAGAGTCCCTTGGACTGCAAGGAGATCCAACCAGTCCATTCTAAAGGAGATCAATCCTGGGTGTTCATTGGAAGGACTGATGGTAAAGCTGAAACTCCAATACTTTGGCCACCTCATGCAACGAGTTGACTCACTGGAAAAGAGTCTGATGCTGGGAGGGATTGGGGGCAGGAAGAGAAGGGGACGACAGAGAATGAGATGGCTGGATGGCATCACCAACTCGAAGGACATGAGTTTGAGTGAAGTCCGGGAGTTGGTGATGGACAGGGAGGCCTGGCGTGCTGTGATTCATGGGGTTGCAAAGAGTCGGACATGACTGAGCGACTGAACTGAACTGAAGTCTGCATTTGGTAGAGGAAAGGAGACTTAGAGATTTAAATATGTAATATACAGAAATGTAAGTCATTTGAAAGTCAAATTTTAAAAAGTTGAGAACTAAAGTATCAGAAATAAGACACATATTTCCTACATATATTTCATATCTTAGACTAACAACTCTACTTAAAAAATAAACAACTTTGAAGTGAATATTTCAGCTTATATGCTAGCTGCATAATACCAATTGTTACCAGTTATAGAGTTTAAATTTTTTGCCAGTATGTGGGTGTACAAACACTCAATTTGCATACCCATGTGTGTGCAAACTGGGTATTTGTTTTCACATATTTTTTCCTTATTACCTGACTTAATCTTATTAATAACACTGAAAAATGGGATTTTTTTAAGCATTTTACTATAGAAACCGAAGGTCAACTATGAAGCATTCTGCCCAAGATCATATGCACTTACACAATAGAAGATCTGGAATTAAGTTCATCTAACTTTAAGAAAGATTAAGTTCTTTCTTCCACGGTTAAATGTCCTCTTAAGATTGCTTCCGTTCCGTTCCGTTCAGTCGCTCAGTCGTGTCCGACTCTTTGCGACCCCATGGACTGTAGCCTACCAGGCTTCTCCGTCCATGGGATTCTCCAGGCAAGAACACTGGAGTGGGTTACCATTTCCTTCTCCTGAGACTAAATAGAACTGCTAAATCCTCCTGCCTTTGAGCATAACCTCAATATGTTTTTCCTTAAAGCTACCTTCTAGAAAACTTAAATAGTGGATAGCAAGGTCCTGTTTGATGTGTATTCGGTTTTAACTACTGTCAGTTCTGGAGAATTGGACAGAACAGTGCCCACTTAAGTTGGGCTTGTCTAAAATGCCTGTTTCTCCTAAGTTCTCCAAGATTTGCTCGACCGCCCATTCATCAGTGTACAGCAACAGATTCTGTTTCCATTTGTTATACACCTCTCCGTGCCAGCCACTTAACTATGTTCCTTGTGTAAGTTATTGTTGTTTTTTCAGTCACTAAGTTGTGTCTGACTCTTTTGCAACCCCATGGACTACTGTCTGCCAGGCTCCTCTGTCTATGGGATTTCCCAGGCAAAAAGACTAGAGTGAGTTGCCATTTCCCTCACCAGAGGACCTTCCCAACCAAGGGATTGAACATGCATCTCCTGCATTGGCAGGGGGGTTCTTTACCATACAGCCACCAGGGAAATTACTTGTATAAGTTATACCTGGAGAAATAAATGTTGAAAGAATGTAAAATTTAACATGTCATTCAATAATCAGAATAGTATTATGAGGCTTAAGTTACTATTTTCATGTAGGTGGAAGACAGAGGTTTGTTGAAGCCATACAGTGAAAAAATCAGGAAGCTGGAATCCAAGTATCTATCAGGCCCCAAAGACCATGCTCTTCCCCGGAAAGACCTTACCTGAAAGTTACAGCAGGTGGATTGTCTTTGCTTTCAGTTTCTGGGAATTAGATTTTATTACATTTGGTATGGAAACCTATGTAATACTTGTCAAGGTTTCCCAAGAGCAGAGCCTAAGACAAGGATGAGATTTCAGGTGCATGCATGTGCCTGCTCAGTCATGTCCAACTCTGTGACCCCTTGGATTGTAGTCCACCAGACTCTTCTGTCCATGGGATTCTCCAGGCAAGAATACTGGAGAGGGTTGCTGTTTCCTCCTCCAGGGGAGCTTCTTGACTTGGTACATGTGGTTTATTAGAAGGTGATTGAGGGAAACATGGGTAAGAAAGAAGAAGCGGAGCATAGAAGGGAAAGTGGCTTCCCTGGTGGCTCAGACGGTAAAGAATCTGCCTGCGATGCAGGAGACCTGGGTTTGATTCCTGGGTTGGGAACGTCCTCTGGAGTAGAAAATGGCAACCCACTCCAGTATTCTTGCCTGGAGAATCCCATGGACAGGGGAGCCTCACAGTCCATGGGATCACAAAGAGTTGGACACAACTGAGTGACTAACACACACACACACACACATTTAGAAGGAAGGTTAAAAGGTGCATTATCAAACAAGTTAACATGTGGACAGTTGGAACTTAATCCCACTGGGAGACAAGAATGCTGTGAGGACCATACTGCCATTGGAAATAGCATGGAGTGGAGCTGCAAACTCCCCAGTCATGTCCAGTCTGGCTAGAACAGCTTCAATATCATTAGGTGAGTAGTCACCTGTAGCTAATTTTGTTCTGATCTTTGAGATTTTTCACAAGATAAGGTTGTTGAAAGATATAAGAATAGATTTGATGAAAGAACAGAATTATGTGTTCATGCACAGAAAGTCTCAACATTATAAAAATGTAAGTGATCTCCTAATCTGTAAATGAAAAAAAAATTCAAACAGAATAGCCACAGGTTTATTAATAGAACTTGGCTTGATTCTAAACTTCGTATGGAAGAACAAAGACAAGAACAATAGCCATGGCAATTCTGAAAAGGGACAAAAATTGGGCAAATTCATCATGAACAGATAGGCAGACTTGTAAAGTTTCAGTCATTCAGATAGTATGTACTGTCACAGGGATAGACAAATAGATATGGCACTAAGAGGTGATCTCAAAAATGGTAAGTAAAGGAGGAGGTTTAAGACTTCAGTGGAGAAGGTGGACTATTTATACAGTAAGGGATGTGGATCTGTTGACTTTTCATATGGAGATAAATTACATAGGGGTTTCACTCTTTTTCATATGAAAAACCGATAGTCCCACAGTACTTTCTGAGTGTTGATCACTGGGGCAGCTTCCAGTGCTTTTGGATTTTTCTGCTATTCCATTGTTGGCATTTTTTTCCTAAGGAAAATAAAAGCTTCTGTGAAATGATTTCACTATATGTATTTATACAGTGGTTGAAACAAGGGTTTGGACATTGAACATCTCCTCAATAACCTTCCCTCCCTGCAGAACCTCCATAGGAACAGAATGCCTGTTTTCTCATAAAAATGGAGCAGAAAGGCAATAAAACCTTGGGATCCTCCATTCTCTTTTTCCTTTGAAAGTTTAAGTTTCATAAAACTCAGTTTTACTTTGTTCAGATTCCAGCGTTCTATAGGCCCTCTACTATATTTTGGCTGCTTCAAAATGTAAGGCAAATAAGTCTCATCTTATCTGTCCATTGAAACAGTAGTTCAAATGCTTATGGAGCCAAGCCCAAACTCATAAAAAAGAATATCATAGCTGATTAGTAATGTCTGCCATGGACACAATAGGGAAAATGACAGTATGCTGGCCAAGAATTTATCATTCTTTAATTTGATGTGCTTCTATCCAGAAATATAAGCATATTCTTATGTCCTTAATCTAAGGAGATTAATATTATAATTCAAATAAATCAATATCAACTTCTGCCCACAGAGTATTTTTTCATAAAGCACCTGATTAGAATATGCTGCACAAACCAGATTTATCCATCATGTTACAGCTCTTTGAGAAGGAAAAGGGAGAGCCTATCTGCAATAGTTATTTGGCTTAAGCAAGCCAACAGTTGATTAGGGAATAGATATGCAGCCCAGGGTTTCCCTTCTAAATACGATATACATGATGAAATTATGTTTTATCATGTATCTAAAATGGTATATCGCCTTCATCAATAATCACTTGAAACTTTATTACTGTTAAACAATTTGAACAATTTTTCCCATGCAGGAAAGTTGGAGGGCAACCTAAACCTGACATATCATTTTATTTGTTGAAAATATTTATATTTTTCTTCTATCAAAGAAAAAATTGGAGGCACTTACAACAAAAGCCATATACAATCTTGATAATAAAAAAGATAGTCTTGTTAATAAAAAAAAAAGATAGGCTTGTTAATGAAAATAG
Organism: Moschus berezovskii; assembly: GCF_049115385.1. Classification (NCBI taxonomy): domain Eukaryota; kingdom Metazoa; phylum Chordata; class Mammalia; order Artiodactyla; family Moschidae; genus Moschus; species Moschus berezovskii. Next base: position 18,872,791 of record NC_142479.1, read on the forward strand.
ATTGGTCTTTTTTCTCCAAATAAAGCCAAATTGTGTTTACACAGTATTTTTAATTGGTTTCTTTGATATGGGAGCTTTACATAGCTTTGCAATACTGTAAAATAAAGTTTCAACTGAAACTTATAAGAGGGGGTCTTAAAAGCATGATCTGTGACTCAAGAAAGAAAGTAATAAATATAATAATATGAAAGAATAGGTTGGTGATTTTTTAAAATGAAGTTTCTGTTTCTAGAGTAGTTTTCATGCTAGTTAAGCCAACATTGGACTTAGTTGCATTTATATCAGCAAAGACTTTTGTTTGCAATTGGCAGAGAGTACATATCTCTTGCTGCCCTAAATATTTTCTCTCTGATGTCCAAATTTTCAGATTAGGCATTCATCTTACAATTGCAGTTTTCATTTTCACTTATTGTTTTGATGCTAAACATCCCCCACTTGACCTCATCTCATTTGTTGTAACTCCCACCCTAGATGAAGCTTCAAGGCTAACATGGAAACACATGTTCTATCTGGAGAATTAAAAGGGAAAAAAGTAACCAATATACCTAACTTCTGTAGAAAGAGATCTCGTGGGTCCATAGAAAGACTCCTAGTATATGAGCATTAAGAATCTAAAAGTGGAAAGATGAATCAAGGGCTGAGAAAAGCTTAATAACATGAAAATCAAGATGTCTTATTCAGATGCTGGAGCTGAGTTACAAATCTGTCTTGAAATCAGTGGTTTATATCTTTTTGTATTGAGTTATGGGCACCTTTGAAGATATAATAAAGGATCTGAAGCATTCCCTCAGAAATAAACAAAGAATCATTTATCAAAAAGTTATCAATAAAAATAACAGGTTTTTTTAAAAATACAATAACGTTTTCCTAACAATTTAATTTTAATTGTAACAACATATGAATAGATAGATGTTTAAGTGTTAATTAGGAAGAATAACTGGAAATATTTTTTCAGAAGTATCATAAACATTTAGAAGGAGTTCCCTACTTCTGGGGTTGGTGAGTGAGATGGTCAATACCCCACAGAGTTATAAGAGGACTAGGAATCAATATCCACATCAAGAATTATTTGTCTACTGAATGACTCATATTAATGTAGCCATCTCTAAGTGTGTATATATATATATATATGCTTTTATAATAAATGAAAAACAAAATTACTCAGAAGGAAAAAATACAAAATTTGAGAAGCTATTGGAGAATGTATTGATTTATTCGCTCATCCCTCCACTTATAAACTCAACAAATAGTTATTAAACGCTGGCCAGTGGACATCAGGATATTGAGAATAAATTCTAGGGATTTCCATCAGATCATAAACTCCTTGAGGGAAGGTAACAAGTTGGTTCAAGGCAACTAGCTGTCAGATGTTTGGTTTATGCTCTGTGGCGTAATCACAGAACACAGCTCCCAAGATGGCTTCTACCTGTCATTCACTACCTCTCTGGGTTGATGATACATGCTTAGAGACTGTGAACTCCTTTATACATCCAAGGTTGTCACCACTGAGGGGGACTTTAAAAATCATATATTTCTACTTCTTCACTTACAGATAGAAGAGGAGGCCTGTGGGATAAAGTGACTTCTCTAAAGTTACCCAGTTCACCAGTGATGGAATCAAGGCTGGAACTCTTGTTATTATGTTCTTTTCACTACAGAAAAATATTAGGGTAGTAAATTTGCAAAGTGAAAGTGTTAGTCAGTCAGTCATCTCTGATTCTTTGCAACTCCATGGACTGTAGCCTGCCAGGCTCCTCTGTCCATGAAATACTCCAGGCAAGAATACTGGAGTGGGTAGCCATTCCCTTCTCCAGGGGATCTTCCTGACCCAGGGATCAAACTCTGGTCTCCTCCATTGTAGGCAGATTCTTTACCATCTGAGCAACCAGAGGAGCCCCAGCAAATTTGCAAAAGAATTATTTAAATGCATTCCTAGACCAATTGCATTTATTTATTTATTTATTGCTTACTTTCCTTCCACTTCCTCAAAAGTTTTATTTTTTAATTTGAAGTACATACAGAATTAATAAGATAAAAATAGCAATTGAGGGAATCTGGAGTGAGAGAGAGGAGGTGAGAAAAATTAAGTGAAACAAGAAGTTACCATGGTAGATGAAATGCAGCAAAAATTCCACATAGTTAGTAAAAATGGGTCACCAATGAAGGCTTTACTTCCTAGCAGCCAAGGGAGGAAGGACACAAAATTCATGGTAGGCATCTGATGTAAACAATCTAAAATCTGAAAGGTTACATATTCTGTTATTCCAACTATATGACACTCTGGAAAAGACAAAACTATGGAGACAGTAAAAAAAAAAAAATCTAAAGTTGCCAGGAGCTGGGGAATGAAAAGGGAATGAATAGTTGAAGCACAGTGTATTTTTAGAGCAGTGAAAAACTCCCTAAGAGATTATAATGATGGATATACGTGATGGTACATTTGTCCATGCCTATAGAACGTGCAACACCAAGAATGAACCCTGAGGTAAACTATGGACTATGGGTGATTCTGACATGCCAGTGTAGTTCTCTGATGGTAACAGATGTACCCCTCTGATGGGAGATGTTGGTAACAGGGGAGGTTATTTGTGTGGGGGGAGCATGGAGGTGAATGGGAAATCTCTGTATCTTCCCCAATTTTTCTATAAACATAAAACTTCTCTTAAAAAACTAAAATGCTTATGGGAAAAAAAAAATCTGGATTCTCAGGAGAAATTCCATGGCTCCTGGTCTTGAGACCCATGAAGTTTTTCCCATGGGTCTTCAGAAAAGGTATTCCTTCTATGAATTCAACAGTAAATGTCAACAGTCTAGTTCCTGAGCCACTCTTCACAGAGGCCAGGGGGATGGCAGTGCCCAGGAAAATGAAAGCATCTGGACAAAAGACCAGAACACTGTGTTCCAGGCACACAGCTCACGGAGGGTCTGGTTTCATCAGGGATAGCATTTAGACTACCTGGAGAAAAAATAAACAAGCCACCATGATAAACCCTCACCATGTACCCAGACTGTTCTGAGCATTTACATGTTATCTTCACATTTTCTGTTGCTTAAAACTGAGTTTTTAATTAAGCACTGAGCAATGGAAATTTCAAGGTTATAAAGGTCATATTTTCTGTCAAGAACTTGGAAAATAGATATTCAGTATTGCAGAAATTTTTTTTTCTAATGCCGAATCTGTAATCTTCTATGAAAATCAAAACATTTAACCAGAACATACGCCAGAAAACATTCAGAGGAGAAAAGACAAAGTAAATCTTCAACATATTAGGTTAGGACCCCTGAGCCACTGTCCTGTCTCCACCAAAAGAGCAGGTAATTGGAAATGTATGGTGTTTGAGGCACTCCGGCACCTATGAGGGATCTTCTATGTGGCTCAGTGGTAAAGAATCTGCCTGCCAGGGCAAGAGGGGAAGGAGACGCAGGCTCAATCCCCCAGTCGGGAAGATTCTCCTGGAGGAGGAAATGGCAACCCACTCCAGTATTCCTGCCTGGAAAATGCCATGGACAGAGGAACCTGGCAGGATACAGTCCATAGGGTCACAAAGAGTCAGACATGACTGAGCGCGCGCCCACACACACACACACACTCACAGTATCTATAAGAATGCAATGTATGAATGTTTTCACTGATTTTAAGATTATGGCTATGAGAACTTGCTACAAGGCTTGAGTGTCAAATTATCTATTCCACTTTGGGGTACACACCCAAAGGAATAAAACACTAATTCAAAAAGTTACATGCACCCCTATGTTCACTGCAGCATAATTTACAATAGCCAAGATACAGAAGCAACCTAAATGTCCACTGATAGAGGACTGGATAAAGATGATGTGGTATAGACATACAATGAAATAGCACTCAATCCTAAAATGAAATGTCACCATTTGCAACAGTATGAATGAATCTACAGGGTATTATGCTACGTGAAATAAGTCTGACTGAAATAAGTCAGGTAGACCAATACCATATGATTTCACATATATGTAGAATCTTAAAAACAAAAATGAAACAAAAATAGACTCACAGAGAACAAACAGGTAGCTGCCAGAAGGAAGGGAGGTAGAGAGACAGGTGAAATTGATGAAAGGGATTTAAAAGAAACAAACCTCCAGTTATATGATAAATAAGTCATGGCTATGGAATATGAAGCATAAGGAATATGGTCAATAATACTGTAATAAGTTTGCATGGGAACAGACAGTTACTAGACTTACCATCATGATCATTTCAAAATGTATGCAAATGTCAAAGCACTATGTAATACAACTGAAACTAACATAATAGTGCAGATTAACTACATTTCAATTGAAAAATTAAGTGTTTTTATCAAATAAAAGCGACAGCAAATCTGCTCTTACTTCACTGTCTGTGTGTACCATTCAGTTCAGTTCAGTCGCTCAGTCATGTCCGACTCTTTGCGACCCCATGAGGCACGCCAGGCCTCCCTGTCCAACACCAACTCCTGGAGTCCATCCAAACCCATGTCCATTGAGTCGATGATGCCATCCAACCATCTCATCCTCTGCCGTCCCCTTTTCCTCCTGCCCTCCATCTTTCCCAGCATCATGCACACGAAATGATTAGTTAAGCCTGTTAACCAGCTCACATAAGTGATTACAGCCAGAACTTCCAGGTAATTCCTTCCCCATGGTTACATCTCCAGGATCTGTTTTCCTCTGGACTGCATGCAGTCCAGCTTCCCTAACACCCAGATGGGTCCTCATAAAAAAAGACAACTCCTCCACAACAGAGCTTCTCAGCAACCCCCGCACATCAGAATCACCAGGGGAGCTTCAAAAGAGCCCAACATCCAGGCTGGACCCCAGCCCAAGGATCTTGGAGTCTCTGGGGGTAGAACCCTCACAAGACAAAGATGGAGATAAAAAGAGTACAGAGAACACGAGTCCCAGGTCCCTGGTCCCCTGGAAGCGGGTGAGGAAGGAAGAGATAGTGAAGGAGGAGATCAATCAAAGGGCTGGGAGCTTGTGCCCGGCAGAGAGGAATCGGATACCTGTGACTCTGGCTGCAAATGCAGAGCAGTTCCCAGGCATGAAGACCCCTGTTCCTCCCCCACTTATGTGCATCCTGCCTCCTGCCCCCAGAACAGCCCCACCTCGACATCCCCGAGCACTAGGCTTCAATCACTACACTCAGAGAGTGCCCAAGAGAGGGGGAGTGAAGAGTGAAAGGCCAGAGACGGGAAGGAAAGAGGGAGGGGGAGAAGGCAGCAGGGCCCGGAAGTCCTGGGTTCTAGCCTATCCCTGACCATGGCCATTTGATTCGGGGACCCTCTTCCCTGTAGCTCCGCATTAAGGGTGTTTTGCTGGAGACAGCTGCTCACAACTGGCAGTTTCATTTTCACAATCCTCTTTTTTTTTTAACTGGAGTGAGATGGCTGGATGGCATCACCGACTCGATGGAGGTGAGTTTGAGTGAACTCCAGGAGTTGGTGATGGCCAGGGAGGCCTGGCGTGCTGTGATTCACAGGGTCGCAAAGAGTCAGACAGGAGTGAGCGACTGAACTGAACTGGACTGAACTGATAGTGGCTTTACAGTGTTGTGTCAGTTTCTGCTGTAGAGCTAAGTGACTCGGCTTTACATATACATTTATCCTCTCAATTTTAGATTTCTTTCCCACTTAGGTCACACTGAGCCAAGTCTTCTGTGCTATACAGTAGGTTCTCATTAGTTATGTATTTCACACATAGTGATGAATATACTTCAATCCTAATCTCCCAGTTCATCCCGCCTCCACGTTTGGTCTCCGTAAGTTCGTTCTCTATGTCCATGTTGGCTTTGCAAGTCAATTCATCTGAACCATTTTATGAGATTCCAAATGTAAGTGACATTATACGACAGCTGTCTTTCTTTTTTCTGACTTGCCTCCACTGGATGACTGTCTCGACCTCTGTCCACAGCTCTGCCAATGGCACTATCTCTCTCCTTTCATGGCTGAGCAGTGCTCCACTGCATACACGTCCTCCGTTCCGTTCCGTTGCTCAGTCGTGTCCGACTCTTTGTGACCCCGTGGACTGTAGCCTACCAGGCTTCTCCGTCCATGGGATTCTCCAGGCAAGAATACTGGAGTGGGTTACCGTTTTCTTCTCCAGGGGATCTTCCCGACCCAGGGATCGAACCCGGGTCTCCCGCATTGGAGGCAGACGCTTTAACCTCTGAGCCACCAGGGAAGCCCTGCGTACACCTACCACATCTTATTACCACATCTTATTTAACCATTCCTCCATTAGTGGATGTTTAGGTTGCTGTTCTGGCTCCTGTAAATTGTGCAGAAATGAACACTGGTGGATCTTTTTGAATTATGGTTTTCTCCAGTTATATGCCCAGGAGTGGGATTCTTGGGTCATATAGTAGTTCTATTTTCAGTATTTTTAGTAACCTCCATACTGTTCTCCATAGTGGCTGTACCAATTTACATTCCCACCAACAGTGTATTGTTGTCAGTCGCCTAGTCGTGTCCAACTCCTTGTAACCCCACAGACTGCAGCCTGCCTGCCAGGCTCCTCTCTTCATGGAATTCTCCAGGCAAGAATGCTGGAGTGGGTTGCCATTTCCTTCTCCAGGGGACTTTCCTGACCCAGGGTTTGAACCCAGGTCTCCTTCATGGCAGGCAGATCCTTTATGTTCTGAGCCATCAGGCAAGCTTACACCAACAGTGTAGGAGGGTTCCTTTTCGCCACACCCTCTCCAACATTTATTGTTTGTAGTGTTTTTTGATGATAGCCATTCTTCCTAATGCAAAGAGATACCTCATTGTAGTTTTGATTTGCGTTTCTCTAATAATGAGGGCTGATGAGCATCTTTTCCTGTGTTTATTGGTCATCTGTGTGTCTTCTTTGGAGACATGTCTGTATAGATCTTCCACCCATTTTTTTTTCCATTGTGTTGTTTGCTTTGTGATACTGAGCTACTTGAGCTGTTTGTATACTTTGTTAATTAACATCTTGCCAGTTGCTTTGTGGCAAATATTTTCTCCCACTCTGAGGGTTTCCTTTGCTTTGCAAAAGCTTTTAAGTTTAACTAGGCCCCATTTGTTTGTTTTGTTGTCATTATTCTGGGAGGTGAGTAAAAAAATCTTGCTGTGATTTATGTCGAAGAGTCTGCCCGCATTTTCCTGTAAGAATTTTATCGTGTCCAGCCTTACATTTAGGTCTTTAATCTGTTTTGAGTTTATTTTTGTTACAGTGTTAGGGAGCGTTCTAATTTCATTTTTTTACATGCAGCTGTCTAGTTTTCCCTGAACCACTTATTGAAGTGGCTGTCTTTTCTCCATTAGATATTCTTGCCTCTTAAGTCATAGGTCAGGTGACCATAGGTACATGAGTTTATCTCTGGGCTCTATCCTGTTCCATTGATCTATATTTCTGTCTTTGTGCCAGGATCATACTGTCTTGATTACTGTGGCTTTGTAGCATACTCTGATCCCTCCAGCTTCACTTTTCTTTCTCAAGATTGCATTGGTTATTCAGGGTCTTTTGTGATTTCATACAAATTGTAAAAAGTTTTGTTCTAATTTCTGTGATAAGCGCCACTGGTTGTTTGATAAGGACTGCAGATTACTTTGGCTATTACAGCTATTTTCACAATATTGATTCTTCCAATCCAAGATCACACTATGTATCTCTATATGTTTGTGTTGTCTTTGATTTCTTTTGTTAGTATCATAGTTTTCAGACTATAGGCCTTTTGCCTTCTTAGGTAGATTTATTTCTAGGTAGCTTATTCTTCTTGTTGTGATGGCAAATGCGATTGTTTCCTTAATTTCTCTTTCTGATCTTCCATTTTTAGTATATAGGAAGGCAAGAGATTTCTGTGTATTCATTTTGTATCTTGCAACTTCACCAAATCCATTGTTGAGCTCTAGCAGTATTCTGGTGGCCTGTTTAGGATTTTCTGTGTAGAGTGTTATGTCATCTGCAAACAGTGACAGTTTTACTTCTTTTTTCTGATTCGAATTCCTTTCATTTCTTTCTCTTCTCTGATGGCCATGGCTAGGACTCCAAAACTATGTGACACAATAGTGGTGAAGGTGGACACCCTACCTTGTTCCTGATCTTAGAAGAAATGCTTTCCAGTTTTCCCTGTCGAGAGTGATATTCGCTCTGTGTTGAGTCTGCACAACCGCTCACAACTATATAATATACTGGAAGGAGCACTGCGCCTTTGGGGACAGAGAGAGTGGGAAGTAAGTCCTATTTTTTTCAGGCTTCCTGTTTTTGAGTCACAGCACAGCTCCAAATGCCTGGAATGTAGGATTTAGTTCTCTCTGCCAACACAGTCCACCAAGCACAGACTTTTGTCCCAGAAAAGGACAGTCACTACTCCCCTTAAGCTCAGGCTGTGTGGAAGGGGATAGTCCTTGTGAGAAACACACTTGTAAAAAGAAAAGTCCTTTTTACATCCTTTCCTCCGTACCCCCAAAGCAGTCCAAATTAATTGTATGAATTTAAAAGTGGCTAATTTTTAATGGAAATTTAATCTCTATGTTTCCCCAGTGAAAAAGTAGCCTGTTTACAAAGCACGAAGGTCAGTGTGGTAAGTGTAATCCAATCATGCTTTGTAAATGGTCATCTTTTCCCTGGACTATTGTATATCACACAGCTTTTACACAAGCTTGTTAAATTTTAGATATTCAAGACAATTGAGTCTAAAACCTTTGATTGCCTTGGTTATAGTGTCTCATTACTGGTTAAGACTCCATAATCTAATAACAGGAATTTATGTAAGAACTTCACATTTACTATGGAGAAGAATTAGTAGATAATGACTCTGCCTAAAGAAAGAAGGTGTCATGAGCCAAGAAAGACCTAACGAGCGTGGTTGTTTCCATCCTGAACCCTTTCATTGTCCAGTAGTGTAAACTAACCAGAGCTAGCCTGAGTCTGAGTACAGCCTGCTAGGAGTCAGAGAGGATTCATGAAAACAGTTTCAAAAGCTCAAGTCAAGCCATTTTACTGGGGAGTAGAGAAGGGTTGATTTTAATCCATTATTCGTGAGCTGGGAAGGAAATCATTATTTGCAGACTACAAAATAAGAAAGACGTGATATTTTGATATTTCCCTTAGTCTCTCAAAATTTGGGCATTTTCCCAACTTGGCAGACACAGCCTTCCCTCTTCTAGTGCTCTCACCTATGAAAGGAAGCCCAAATTCATCAGGCTTGCTTTTTCATTATTTGAGGCTGAGAACTTGGAGTAAACAGTCGGGGAGGTTCACATTCTGAAGGTTTAAGGATGGTAAGAGGCGGGAGGACAGAAAATAAGGCCAGCTTCGCTTGACTGCCGACCTGTCCAGATTTCTTTTCTTCAAGGGTAGTTTTAGGCCACAAGTAATAATCAATTAATATAAACATTTAAGATACTTAAAATTGATATGTAGCAAATATTAGTGGCCAACTATGAACCAGACACTTTCTCTATTATGCTATTAAGATATATATTGTGTGTGAAAACTTTAATAGCAACTTTACAGAATGGTTTATTTTATCCCTATTTTACAGATACAAAACCAAGATCAGAGACATAATTACCTGCCTAAGGCTACACATCTACCAAGTGACAAATCAGGAGTTCTAACCTATCTCTTTTGCCAAACAATATTATCTTCCAAGATTATTATCAGAAATGTGTTACGTTAAAATGGGTGTTTGTAATTATTTGTTTATCCATTCATTCAAGTTAGGCCTGGATCACCTAACTGCATACTGACTAATGCCACAGGCTTTGAGGTCAAGCCCTAGGTCTGTCACTTGCTATGCAGGTGGCCTGGTTAACTCATTTAACCTTGGGTTCCTGATTTATGAATTCTGTATGTGCATTCTGTGCTGAGTCACTCAGTCGTGTCTGACTCTTTATGACCCCACAGACTATAACCTGCCAGGCTCTTCTGTCCATGGGGATTCTCCAGGCAAGAATACTGGAGTGGGTTGCCATGCCTTCCTCCAGGGGATCTTCCCAACCCAGGGATAGAACCCAGGTCTCCCGCAGTGCAGGCAGATTCTTTACCATCTGAGCCATCAGGAAAGCCCAATTTATGAACAGGAGATCATGATGGTGCCAACTTCAAAAAGCTACTATAGATTAAATTAAATGATAATTTAAGGCCTTGGTTTGGTGCCTGGATATAGTAAGCACTCACTTAGCTTTGTGTTGATGATGGTGGTGGTCAAAATGGTTCCCGGGGGTGGAAATGTTCTTTGTCTACTAGGGAAAATTGGTACTTGAATCCTGGAACTGATAAGGACCTTGGGGATTCATCTGTTGTTCCTCTGCCTTTGGCTGCAGATGGAGCTGTAAACAACAGGGCTGCATTAATGCCACGCGCAATACAGCTGATTCTATTCACTAGCCCTTGAACATTAATAGTCTCTCTCTCTTGCCCATGACTCTGGAAAAACAGGGTCAATCCCACAGGCTCCAGGGCCTGCAGACACCCCAGTGACATGGTAGGGAGCATTTTCCAACAGTGTGTAACAGCCTCCACTTGGATTCTCAGCCCTGTCCCAGACTCATGCACTCCTCAGAAGCCCTGCCAGTTTACTCACAGCCACCAACCCTCCAGGCCACAAGTGAGTGAGGACATGGGGACTATTCAGGGGATTCCCTCCCCTGAAATTTCATCTAGATTTTTGGCACTGTGGAGACAGGCATAGTCACAATTTCCTTTGGACAATTTAAGAAATTAATATTAAAGGATGTGTCACTCTGGATCTAGAAAACAGGTCATCATCGGTTTCTTCCAGCAGCATTTGAAGCTTCAGGAGGGGATTTTAGAATCAAAGGGGAAACATTCCCTGCTTAGCTTACCTGTCTTGCCTTCCACTAACCGTCCTTCCCAGAGCACTTTGTCAGCCTTTCGTCCTGTCCATATTCAAATGCTACCCTGAAAACCTCACTGTAATTCCTCAGCCTAAGGTACACAGACATCTAGAACTAACCAGCTTCTGCAGCAGACTGATAATGCTGCTACTGAAAGTCTCTGCTGGAATTGCAGAATATTAGCCAGAATAAGAGGAGCTGGGCAAAGGCTTACAAATTTAACCCTTCCTTGCCTCTGTGTTCACTTGCAGGTGATGATTTTATTAAAATGACACGGTGGTTTTATTTGCCATGAAGTCCCCATCTCACAGTTCTAATAGGATTCACCTCACTTTATCTGATAGGTGAGATTTCAGGAACTTACATGACCCACAGTCCAAACTGAAATGATAATTCCAAAGTAGAATGACTCTCTGTATCCGACTCTGCAACTCCATGGACTCCAACTCCTGCCAGGCTCCTCTGGCCATGGAATTCTCCAGGCCAGAATACTGGAGTGGGTTGCCATTCCCTTCTCCAGGGAACCTTCATAACCCAGGGATCAAACCCAGGTCTCCTACACTGCAGGCAGATTCCTCACTATCTGAGCCACGAGAGAAGCCCCAAAACATGCTAGTTGCTCAGTCGTGTCCGACTCTGTGACCCCATGGACTTTAGCCCACCAGACTCCTCTGTCCATGGAATTCTCTGGGAAGAATACTGGACTGGGTAGCCATTCCCTTTTCCAGGGGATCTTTCTGACCCAGGGATTGAACTCAGGTCTCTTACATTGCCCGGAAATTCTTTACCATCTCAGCCATGGTATTATTCCCTACTATGGCTTAAAACAAGACCACCTGACCTGCCTCTTGAGAAATCTTTATGCAGGTCAGGAAGCAACAGTTAGAACTGGACTTGGAACAGACTGGTTCGATGGAAACAACAGACCGGCTCCAAATAGGAAAAGGAGTGCGTCAAGGCTGTATACTGTCACCCTGCTTATTTAACTGATACGCAGAGTACATCATGAGGAACGCTGGGCTGGAAGAAGCACAAGCTGGAATCAAGATTGCCGGGAGAAATATCAATCACCTCAGATATGCAGATGACACCACCCTTATGGCAGAAAGTGAAGAGGAACTCAAAAGCCTCTTGATGAAAGTGAAAGAGGAGAGTGAAAAAGTTGGCTTAAAGTTCAACATTCAGAAAACTAAGATCATGGCATGAAGTCCCTTGACTTCATGGGAAATAGATGGGGAAACAGTGAAAACAGTGTCAGACTTTATTTTGGGGGACTCCAAAATCACTGCAGATGGTGATTGCAGCCACGAAATTAAAAGACACTTACTCCTTGGAAGGAAAGTTATGACCAATCTGGATAGCATATTCAAAAGCAGAGACATTACTTTGCCAACATAGGTCCCTCTAGTCAAGGCTATGGTTTTTCCAGTGGTCATGTATGGATGTGAGAGTTGGACTGTGAAGAAAGCTGAGCACCGAAGAATTGATGCTTTTGAACTGTGGTGTTGGAGAAGACTCTTGAGAGTCCCTTGGACTGCACGGAGATTCAACCAGTTCATCCTAAAGGAGATCAGTCCTGGGTGTTCATTGGAAGGACTGATGTTGAAGCTGAAACTCCAATACTTTGGCCACCAGATGCGAAGAGCTGACTCACTGGAAAAGACTCTGATGCTGGGAGGGATTGGGGGCAGAAGAAGAAGGGGATGACAGAGGCTGGATGGCATCACCGACTCGATGGACATGAGTTTGGGTAAACTCCGGGAGTTGGTGATGGACAGGGAGGCCTGGCATGCTGCAATTCATGGGGTTGAAGAGTTGGACACGACTGAGCGATTGAACTGAACTGATGGCTTAAAAATCATCTTTCAAATATAACACTAAAGTGTAGATATGAAAATAATAACAACATTAATAAATGATGGCTGTCATGCTATTTTTCCCTCTAAATTACCTCCATTTTGTTTTTACGCTCATCGCTGTGGGGTATGAGGGTTTTGCTCCGGTTCCATGTTGGGAAGATGCTGAGCCCATCCATATGTTTTTTGCTACAGAGTTGGATGTACTTCAAGCCTGCTCATTACAAGGCAGGATTTGGAATAAAGGGCTGGTAGAGAGAGGACTTCAGAACGTACACAAATTATCCAGTTCACTGCAGCTACCCTGGTTTCTTTATTCATAAAATAGTGGCACATCCTTTTGCCTTGATGAAATCCCAAATTATTAGTGATATAGAGTGACTGTGAAGAGGAGCAGAAAGAGTGTCAGCCATGATTTTTGCTTGCTTATTTCTTGACCATTCGTAAATATTTATTGAAAAATCTGACATTTGTTTAGACTATTTCTTTTTAACCAACAATGTAATTTAAAAAAATTCGGCTGGCACTTTTGTATAATCATCACTGTGATCTTTGTATAATGCAAATTACTTGTAAACTGCCACAAAAGCTAAGAATTTTCTGCTTTCTTAAGTACTGAGGTTTTATTTTTAAATGTCATATAGATAAGACAGTCATGATTTCTTGAGTGTTTATTGCATCTGGACCTCATTGCATGGAGTGGCTTATATAATCTTCACAACCACTCCATAGTTTAGGTACTATTATTATGTCTACTTTTGAGAGAAAAAAGACATAGCAAAGTTAAGTAACAGTCCTAAAATCACCAACTACTGAGTGGCAGAGTCAGTATTCAAAAGCACTTCACAAGTCCTCATTTTTAACCACTGTGTCACAATTAGACTTCAGAAATCAAAACTTCTATGTCCTACTTTTTGTTATGAACTCTTGGACTTCTTTTTCTGCTTCTGTAAAAGGAGAAGGCTGGAGTAGGTAAATGTTCCAGTATAACTTGTATCAAGAGATTCAGGGGAGAAAGACAAAAAGGATTTAAAAAGATAGTAAAGTCCACTGGCTCACATTGTCATAGAGGAAAAGGGACAAGAGATGGTAACAATTTGCCCCTCTAGTTTGTCAGTGAACTTGATGACACGGGTTCAGTGACCTTAAATAGTCTTCAACTAGGACTGAAGAAGACTGTATCTTGGGTGTCACCCCATTCATGTTTGTGGAAACACACACTGTTTCATGCATGTTCTCTCCTCTTTCTCAGCATGCAATTCAATTCTCAGTCCCATCTGACCAGGTATATTTAGTATCCAAAGAATTTGTTATCACACACACGCACATACACTCCATTCAAATTACTTAAAGGAAGTCACTTATTCACGGATGCAATTTGGCTCATTACGTGCAATTATGATCATGCATCTGCCATTCAAGCAGAGAGCTGCCCTGGGTTTCATGTGAGGATAACCAAAAATAGATTTATCGAAACCATGGTGGCCTAAAAATTATCATACCAAATTTAAACTTTTGGATAGTCAGCTTTCCCAGTGTGACTTCCTGTTTTGCAGAAAAGAGTCTGACGAAATAATAATAAAAGAGGCTCATACTCATTTCTGTTCACCAAGTGGCTGTTCCAAACAACATTTTAATGATTCAAGTGTAAATGAATCAGAAGCATATGGATTAGATTTCCCTTAAAATACACAAGGGTTTTTAAATGAGGGAGAGTGGAATGAAGAATTTCCCCAAAGTTAGTGCTCTTTGGAAATGGCTTTTCTAATGTTATTAAAAATTGGCGGTGGGGGAGGCGGCGGGGTGCTGATTCACTTTGAACTGTATTTGGCAAACAGTGGTAGAGTGGGGAAAAGGTTCCTAACATCTTCTTTAAAAGGGGACCAACCTTCTTCTTGGGCATCGACTAATTCGTCCCAACCAGCATTCTTGATGAGTTAAGCGTAAATGAATCAGTAACATACGGATTGCATTTGAAATACACTGGGGATTTAAAAATGAAGGAAAAAAGCACTTGGTAAAGTATGTCTGGAATTTTGCCAATACCATAATGTTTTTTTGTATTTAGAAAAAAGAAAAGATTTGAAACAATTGATGAATTCCTCCCAGGCCCTGCCATTCTCACCAGGAGGAATAGATGCATGGCTATTTGTGTGACTATTCCAGGCCCCTCCCTCTTAAACAACACTGGGGAACAGCCCGGGCCCAACATCACCTTTTTGGTACCCAGACTGCTCCCTAATTTTAAGTGTCCATCTTACAGAAGATCACTTCCTGAGTAAGAGCGAAAGCTAGCATACTTATAACCCTCTTGTGAGAACATGCAAATATAGTACATTTGACTGTTCAGTCATTTGTTTTCCTCGAAAAACATAAGAGGCAACTGAACAGAGATTGGAATCTGTCCCTAATTGGGATCTGATCTTGTGTTTACTTTTCAGCTTCCTCACTTGGCATCTGAATAAAACAAGTGATGACTTGGTGCTCTGCGGCCCACACAAAGCCCCCGTAAACCAGTGGCTCCTCACTTTTCACCTCCATGGACCTTGTTATTTTTCCTTTCCTTTCCACGTCCATAGTTTGATGGATATACACCAGGTACACTTATTGAGAAAGTTTCCTCATTTTGTTATTAATTAAAGGAACTGCCATTGCCACAGAACCAACAGAAACACCCTGAGTTGATAGAAATTGAATTAAATCGGCGTCAGTTCTCCTCTGTAGTCTGAACCCAGTTGGTTCTATAACTCCAGTGGGTGTTTCTGACACACTGGGAATACCTCTGAGAAGCACGACTCTTCCTGCATGGGTCCCCAAAGGATCACAATCCTAGGTGATGGATCGTTTACTGAAAGGATCTGATAGGCATTTCAAGGTAGAGGGATGTCCAGAACAGCACCAGCGGAATTCTGTAGGCAAGCACTCGAAAGAAAGCATCCTGGTATCTTTCCTAAACGCTGGGTGAGTGCAAAGACGGCCAACGCCGCCCTCCTTGACACAGACCTCCCAGGGCCCAGAGCCTCTTCCCTTCTCTCTGGAGCATCCTACTCCTCATCTGGAGCCCAGAGCCGATGGGCTGGCTCCGTTTAGGACCTCTGCTGAGACTTCAGTGGTTTCAGTCCGTCCGCAGAAACCCAAGCACCTATTTTATTTTCAAGAAAATTAAGTGTGTGTCATCAAGGCTCGTTAAGGGAGTGACTGTGTGACAAGCTAGGTAAAAATTCAAAGGTTCATCTCTTCACCTCAGAACTTTGGCAAACATTTTCCTGCAAGTTTTCAGGGGAGTAGGTGGGAAGGCAGCTTCTCTCATAACATCTGAAAAGAAGCTCTGCTCTCTGAATTCCTGCAAAGCAGACACAGCTCTGGCAAAAGACTTGGGAGACCCGTCATCTTGAGACAGCCATGGAGACAGTCTGACATTAATGAAAACGTGCAAATGAGATCACAAATTAGGATGAAAGAACCGTTTCCAAACAACCTGTGACCCTTTCTCTTTCCTTCCTGCCGCGCCCAGAGGAAGGAGCCACAGGAACCTCGGGGACGGGGTTAACAGTGAGGGAGAAAGGACAGGGTCCCCTTCTGTCCCACGCCCTTTTGGGTGTCCAGCACCAGAGTTACGGTGCCGTTGTCACTCTTGAAATGCACTATGCCTGTGGCACGAATGACTGAACCTCAGCAAAGCCCGAGTCCTGGGAGCGCACACAGATGCTTAATTTTATTTCAGGAAAGCAATCAAGCCAGAGGCACTTAGACCCTGCAGTGGGGCCCACTCAGAAACAAGACGGGCAAGTTCACAGGCCATGGCCCAGCAGCCTCCGAAGGCTTGACATAAGATCGATTGGCCATCCCGGACCATTTAGCAAACAGTTTACATAGGCGGCCTGGGTCCTGAATTTAAACTAAATGAAAACTATCGGGAGAATTCCCTATAAAGTGGACTTGATCTATATTAGGGAACAGGCTAATTATAGGGATTGGCATATATGGAATCAAAGCGAAACACTATATGGGACTGGAGAGTGGTGGTCTTTTATACCAGGGTGGTCTGAAACCAGGGTTTAATGTATGTACAATATACAAACATTTTTGACAGACCATTAACACCTATAATCTTGTAAATATTTGCAATTTTCTAGATCATAAATATAGCTGCATAAGCAGTTCTTTCAGAACATCATTTATACACCATTAAAGGTTAATTTACAAGTTAGTACCTTATAGAAAGAAGATATGTGGGCTTTATGCTAACTTTCTGTAAAGGGAGACTGGTGTCTCCAAAAGCAATTTGTAGCTCTCCTGTGGGTCTGACTGGGGTCCTATTCAAAGCACTATTTGAATTCTTTTCATCAGCTCATGTTCATAGCAAACTTAATCTTCTGTTTTGGGAGAAAAAGAAACAGGAGAGAGAAAGACCTGAGGGCTTCAGGCTGTATTTCCAAGCATCCAGCTGTCTGTTTGAACCGTCTCTGTTGGCGCCATCCTCGTTTGTCACCGTTGCTCTGGTACCTGCACCTTAGCCTCCAGCCCAAAGGGCTTCCAACAGCTCACAACCTAAAGCCCCCCGAGGGACCAGCCAACAGAGAAAGCCTGACCTATGAGGGCGACGCTGCGTCATGTGACATTACATTTACTGAGATATCCAAAGGGGGTGGATAAGGGGGTAGGAAGTGTTTGGGGGGGTACTCTTTCCCCTTCCAGCTGGGCGATACTGGAGTCTCACTGAAGCAGGTGACGGGGACTCAGGTTCCTACAGGGACAGCCCACAAATTAGAGTGGTGGAAAGACGCTGGGCTTACTGGGAAAAGAGCATCTCCTCTCTGGAGGGCTGGTAAAAGTGGGTCAGGAGGAAGCCAGAGTGAGGTCAAGTGACCACAGAGGATTGGCGCTGTCTGTTAAGAAGCTGAACCGTGTAACTTACTCAGTGTGTGGAGCCTTGCTTCCTCTGCAGAAGGATTCCATCGATATCATTGCCCTCTCCCTGAAATATGAACAGATGCCCGCCAGCCTGGCGCGGGTATTCTTCATGCATCGTCTGTCTGCCTCTGAGACCTCCCGCGTGGACAGGTTTTTCCGTCTTTTTCTGGTGTTCAGGAGCTCATTAAGACTCTGGAAGCAAATTTCCAAAAGTCTGCAGTTCACAAACACACGTCTCCCTTCTCTTTCTGTTGATCTGCGGAAATTTCCTGAGTATAACCCATCTCCCCTGTGCTTTTCTGCCCGCTCAGGATCAGTCAGGACGGCAAAACAGCTCTCTCTGCACTTGCAATCTGCCCAGGTTGTGTTGCAAACACAACACTGACCTCGGAGTCCAGAGGTTTAGACTCTAATCTTGGCTTTGCCACTATCTGATGGCAAAGAGCAATGCCAGTCTACTTGGCCTTCAGTTTTCTCACCTGCAAGTGACCTTTCCATGACTCATGGTCTGTCTTCCATGATTCCTCTCGTCTGGAACCCATGAAACCTGTTAACACTCTCCTCTCCCCTCCAAACAGCCTTTGTTTGGAGGAGTAAACAGCGTAGACCTTGCCAAGCCCCACTGCCCAGCCCTCTGAGCCCATTCTCATATGCTTTCCTATGAAAGCTCATGTCTATTGAGGCCACTCTGAGCAACTTCCATTCCTCTTTCTCTGCCACATCTCCCTTTCCATTCTAGTTTCATATCATTAAAAATAAACAAGTGTTGATAGAGCTCATAGGTTTTGTGGGAACTAAAGATTCCCTGATATTCTGAGACAAAACCCAAGATTTGAGCAAATGGTACAATGATTGATCAAGTTGGAATTTTGGGATTTAAGGAACCTGAAGAGACCATCACAACCCGGAAGCCAAGTATTGGACTGTGCATGCAAAGTGACCAAAGGGAACAGTATTCTAAGGGAAGGACACACAAAAGTGCTGTTGTAACTATTAGGAGGGTCAGGTTGTTAGCTTTTCTCTGCAACAGTCAGGGTGCAGAACATTTACATCAGCACACAATGAAATTTGGCTTTCGTGACATTTTTCAACTGTGCGTGAGTCGTTTGTAAAATTAATGACTCAATCATTATATTTAATCTGAGTGTTGGGGGTCTCTTCCACATGGAAGTACAATCATTCTGAATCCTGGGTTGCATACTGTTCCTACAGTTTTTGATTTGTGGCTTCAGAGCTAGGCCTCATTGTATCTTATCTACTTTCTGAGAATTTCACCCAAATTTGAATCTAATTCTATGGCCTCCAAGACACATCCTTGGTGAATCATCGAGAGTCTGTACACTGCTTCCACCCGAGCCCTTCCACCCTTCCTTCCCCTTCTCCCTACTGTTCCTCTCCCTGCTTTCAAAATGGTTCTGCCCTACATACCTTTTGCTCAGGTGTGTAGGTTTGTACCTTTCGCTCACTCTTATTCTCAACTTCCTCCAGTGGCATTAATGAAGGTAATAATCTTCTCTGTATGCACTGTTGATCTCCACTGGGCTAACTTGTTAGCTGTCCCTCTCCTGAAGTGGGTTGCCATGCCCTCCTCCAGGGGATCTTCCTGACCCAGGGATCGAGCCCACGTCTCTTATGTCTCCTGCATTGGCAGGAGGGTTCCTCACCACTAGTGTCGCCTGGGGGGACAAAAGGCTATTGCTTCCTGTTCAGCCTCTGCTTTTGGTTGGGTGTGAACAGAGGACACAGTCACCACGAAGGGTGTTTCTGTGCCTTCTGTGAGCTCACTGCTGAAGACTCTACTCTGTTTCTCAGCGTCTCTTATACAAGAAGCCATATGATCAATGCTCTTTTGGGGTTACGTGTTAAAATGAAAACCAATTCTTTGTCTCTCTCAAGCACCTATTTCACTTGCTTTTAGGAGGTAATTAGAGTCACAAAACTCAGCTCAAGAAAGTCATCACCTGTCTGCCTGCCGTGGTTATCCGGAGGCTCAGGGCCTTGACCTCCTCTAGGCATCATCACTTCACTCACCTCCTCTCTGAACTGGCCCCACGCTCTCCCTTCCTCCCCCTCTTTTCCACAATCCATCCTTGGTCTCTGAGCCATCTGCTCCGTTCTCTTCTCTCACCTCCAGCACTTTGTGGGAGGAACAGAGGATAAAATAACGCTACTTTGCCCCAGCAGTATGTTACTTAGCAGGGGTCTTCCTAGGAAATTACACCTTAATCCAAGACCCATCAAAGGATGTTCTTATGAGAGGTACCTCCAGCCAAAGGAAAAAAAAACAAAGAGTTCTTTGAATTAAAAGATTAGAGAATATATACTCCAGTTGCCTCTTGGAGACTCCCAAAGAAAGTTAGGAGAGTTGCATCTAAAAAGTTCTGAAGTAAACCCAGTTGCTAATGCAAGAGACTTGGGTTCAATCCCTGGGTCAGGAAGATGTTCTGAAGAAGGAAATGGCAACCCACTTCAGTGTTCTTGCCTGGGAAATCCCATGGACAGAGAAGCCTGGTGGACTGCAGTCCATGGAGTCACAAAAAGAGTCAGAAATGACTTAGTGACTAAGCAGCAAGAACAAAAGAACAGAAACGTACTTGGAAACACAGTCCTTGTATATGGGGTCTTTAATATGGGATATTCAGAAGAATGTACTTGGAGGATGTCTGACTTCATCCAAATAGTGGATTCCAGTGGTGGCTCTTTCAAGTACTGGATCAGTGTGGAGATGGAGGGGTGACCCTACCTGCTCCCCAGATCAGACTGGAGGTAACTACTCTCTTCTCCACGACTCAGCCCTCCACACTGAATCCCTTCCCCCAAAACTGAGGCTTCCACAAATAATCGGTTCATCTTCATCAGCTCATACAGCTGCCCCACCCAGTCCTTACAGGTCTCCAGAGCTCCTTCCCAACTGTGTTCAACTGTTCTGAATAAAGGTGCAGAAAGAGCTTCATTGGCTGGAATACCTGGACTTAAGTCACGGCTGAGTCCAGGGATATGAATTCAGCCATCCTACCTGCTCTCTTCCTCTCTTGGCTGCACTTCTGACTGTTCACTGGTGTCGTCTTAGTACCTCTCTACGCATTGGGAATGAAGGCCATTGACCGCTCCCAGCGTATATGCTGCAGACTAACGATCTGAAAGGAAGACAGACCCTCTCTGTCTGCTGTTCATATAACACACAGTGCGGAGGTACCATGTCTGGCCTCGTTTTCAAGGTCACATGCCCATCCCTGTACCAAGAGCTGAAGAGTGTTGCCCCAAGGGATTTTACAGCTTGAGTAATAAGCCCACTGACTCAAGGAAGACTTAATGGCAGAGAAAAACCATAGGCCTACAACTGGAATACTATGCCTTGCTGAATAATATGCCTTGCTTATTTACAAATAACTGGACCCCGTTTCTTGTGACTGTTAAAAACAGACCTTATTCTCTCAGCATAGGCATGGTACCAATTTTTAGTGAGATAATTATATCCCCTTGGGTCAGTCACTTTCACCTTGGGCCTCAGATTTCTTAAGTGTGAAACAAAGAGATGCTCTCCAAGCTCTAAAATTCTAAGTTTCTAATTCAGGGACAGCCAGATACTATGAGTCAGAAGGGATGCTGTTCTTGAACTCATCTAATTATCTCATTCCAGCTTAGGTTCCATCCTCACCCTCTCAGCATAAGAAACAAGAAGAAAACACAAATTCATTTCACTGCTTCCCTGATCAACAGCAGATGTACCATCTGATAGTCATTCACAACCTCCTGACACATTCACTAAAAACAATCACTTTAATTTAAAATGCTCTGAAATTTCACCTGGTCCTTCCAAGCCCTGAGTTTCAGGAGTTGTCCCCATTTTACATACAGGAAAGCTAAGACTGAAACATTTAACCACTGTCTTGCTCAAAGTCAAATGAGCTCGCAAGGGTTTCTGAATGGTGCCAAGACAGTGCCCTCGCTCAAGCTCCTCCGACTGCAGCCCAGTCTAAGAGATCAGCCAGTCCTGGCCATTGAAAGCCTGGAGCTCGTGAAAAAAGCCCGTGAACTTCTTTCTTGTTGTTCTTCAGTTGCCCAGGCATGTCCGACTCTTTGCAACCCTATGGACTGGAGAATGCCAGGCCTCCCTCACCATCTCCCAAACTTACGATGCCATCCAACCATCTCATCCTCTGCCGTCCCCTTCTCATCCCCCACCTTCAATCTTTCCCAGCATCAGGGTCTTTTCCAAACAGCCAGGTCTTCACATCAGGTGGCCAAAGTAATGGAGCTTCATCTTCAGCATCAGTCCTTCCAGGGAATATTCAGGGTTGATTTCCCCTAGGATGGACTGGTTGGATCTCCGTGCAGTCCCAGAGACGCTAAGAGTCTTCTCCAGCACCACAGTTCAAAAGCATCATTTCTTCGGTGCTCAACTTTCTTTATGGTCCATTTCTCACATCCATACATGACTACTGGAGAAAACATAACTTTGACTATGCAGATCTTTGTTGGCAAAGTAGTGTCTCTGCTTTTTAATAATCTGTGTAGGTTGGTCATAGCTTTTCTTCCAAGGAGCAAGCGTCTTTTAATTTCAGGGCTGCAGTCACCATCTGCAGTGATTTTGGAGCCCAAGGAAATAAAGTCCATCACTGTTTTTGTTGTTTCTCCATCTATTTGCCAGGAAGTGATGGGACTGCATGCCATAATCTTAGCTTTAAGCCAGCTCTTTCACTCTCTTCTTTCACTTTCATCAAGAGGCTCTTTAGTTTGGGCTCACTTTCTGCCATAAGGGTGGTGTCATCGGCTTATCTGAGGTTATTGATATTTCTCCCAGCAATCTTGATTCCAGCTTGTGCTTCATCCCTGTGGCTTTGGGCAAGTCATTGACCCTCCCTGAGCCTGTTTCTTCTTTTGTAAAATGAAGATAATATCTAACTCACAGAATGTTGTATTATATAAAAAGAATGAAGCACCAAACACTGGGAGGCTTCCCAGGTGGCACAGCAATAAAGAATTCACTGGCCAATGCAGGCAACACAAGAAAGGCGGGTCTGGGTTCCAACCTTGGGTCAGGAAAATCCCCCGTGGTAGGAAATGGCAACCCACTCCAGTATTCTTGCCTGGAAAATCCATGAACAGAGGAACCTGGCAGGCTACAGTCTAAACAAAGAGTTGGACACAGCTGAGCGACCGAGCAAACACAGCACACCAAACACTGAGTCTGATATAAAAAGCACATTCAATCAATTGTGACCATTGTTATTGGAAAGGGAAAGGTGCAAAAATCTTCATGATGCAGAGAAACGTGGGCTTGATACAGTATTAGGATAGATACTGCCTTGGTCTAGAGTGAGCTGGAGATTGTCTCCACCTACCAGTATATTTTTAACTGGCATCTGAAGAAGGGAAATGCAAGGGATGAGTGGAATACCACTTCGAAGGGATCCTAATTTCATACTTCACCACAGCTGTCTGGGAAAATGTTCTTCAGTTTGTGTCCTTTAAATCCCTGCCAGGGAAAACTGATAGATGAGTCTGAATTGGGCCCCTGGTTCAAAAGCCCAAATACTTTTTCTAGAAATAGTTGTTAACGCATCTTAAGAGCCTGAGTCATCACTCTGACACAGAAAAGGGTAAATTCTAATTCATACAGGATGTTGCATGTATTCTGAACTCTGAACCTCTCTGGCAAATATTTTGGCATTTTCCTTCATCTTTTGTGTGTATATATGATACAATATGCATAAAACTTTTCATATGAATAAACTCTTAATATGTGTACATTTCAGTATCCCTTGACCATTTAACATTATAGCGTGTTCATTTTTCCCTATAATAAACAGCTGTCTGTAAATATCTTTATTCAATGGGTATGAAATATTCAGTTCTGTGGCTGGCTTATAATTTTCTTAGCCATTCCCCTGGCTAAGAAGCAACAGTTCAACAGCTGAACAACAGTTAAGCAATAGGATTTTCTTTCCAATTTTCACTATTATTAATAACATTGTGATACATAAATATTGTCTGAATTTTATATAGCTTCCATAAGAGTGAGTGTGTCAGAAGTGAATTTCTAGATCTAAAACAATGGATACTTTAATGACTTTTTATAGTGTTATCAAATTGATTTCAAGAATACAATACAATTGTATATTATAACCGGATAATCTCATTTTTATTTATATATGCGATTAGTAGTTAGGCATGAGATTTTTCACATTTGTGAGCTACAACAATTCATCATTACATGAAGAATATTATTAAGACTTAAAGGAAATTAAAAAAAATATATATATATAAAGGAAAAATCTAAAAGTATGAAAATAATTAAATTCCCATAGTATAGGTTTAATATTATTGTGTATTTAATATGCATCAGAAACTTTTTTCATTGTTCACACTGAAATATCTTTTATCCTTACAACAAGTAAATAGTATAGTTAGGACAAAGTATTGTGTACTCCCAGCAATGAATGGTCCAAGAGTCTGGGCATAAATCTCATCCCATCTCACTGACCCTCACCAGACCACATTTCCATTACTGTGTAGAAGCTATGAGGCAACTAAGTCATTTAACTGAAAAGACTATTGGTACGTTTGGCTTCAGGTACAACCTGATTCAAGGTTCAGACGATACTTCTTTTCTACTGCTTGACTTCCTCTATGCCTGTTTCATTCTCAGCAATGAATGGCCCGAGAACCTGGGCCCAAATCTCATCCCATCTCACTGACGCTCACCAGAGCACATTTCCATGGCTCTGGTAGTACAGCACTTCTTTTGTCTAGATCTTCATCTCATACAACACAGCCAAGCCACATGAACTGACAATAGGGTAGAGGACAGAACTCTGAAGGAGCTCTGGGATCTTTGTGCAGGGTAAGAGTCAAGTGTGCCGGGCAGCAAGAGCAACTCTATTGTAGGAGGTGCTCTTACTAATCGACTTTTCCCAAATAAGAAACAGGCTCCAAGAGCTTACAGTGCCTGACTGCTCCAGGATCACACAGCTAATGTACTGCAGGGAGTGGTCCAAATGCAGTCTATCACCTGTCTGACTCTAGTAGAAGCACTGAAGAGCTTGACAGGGCCCCCAAATCTCTGATCCAAAGGTAACCTGACTCTAGCACTTTTAAGGCTAGCAGTTTGCCTGGGTTCTTCTCTCGGCTCTGGGTCTCTATAAAATTGTATTCATTCACGATGAAAGCACCCATTCAGTCAGCTTGAGGATGAGGCTTCCTTTCTTTCTGACTTCTGGTTCCATGGACTCATAGGTAAGAACAAGGGAGTTGGAAGACAGGCAGGTGGGTTCATATTTCATCTCTAAACAATGTAGCTTGAGGATATCACTTAAGTTTGCTAAGCTTCAGTTTCCTAATCTATAGGTGGAATAAATAACAGTCCCTACATTACAAGCTTGTTGTGAGAATTCAGTAAGCTAATACATGAAACCTACTGAGATCCACATTTGCTCCTCATTGGTACCCAGTGATGAACAGCCATTAGGGGCCATGAAAGAGTATTCTCCCCACCTTGTCATGAGCTATAACCACCATGCCTACCCAATCCTCAGGCATGGTTGCTCACAATTTCAAATCTAATACCAAAAACTGGGGCTTCCCTGGTGGCTGAGTAGCACAGAAGCCGCCTGCAAAGCAGGAGACACAGGTTTGAGCCCTGGTCCAGGAAGATTCCACAATCCACGGAGCAACTAAGCCCACGAGCCACAACTACTGAGCACGGGAACCTCAAAAAGAGAAGCTGCTACAATGGGAAGACCACGTACTGCAATGAAAAACAGCCCTTGCTCTCTGCAACTACAGAAAAGATGGCACAGCAACAGAGACCTAGCATAGCCAAAAATAAATAAGTGAAATGTAAACACTCAATGTGATGCACGATAGTGAGAAAATAAAAAAATCACGCTTTCATAGCAGAGGATTTAACCTCTGCTTCAAACTGGCATTTCTGCTGATCATTAAGTAGATGAATGTTCTCAGAGTTTCTTCTTAACTCACAAAATCTGCATTCCTTTTATTCTTAACAGCTTATCGCTCCTCCTGAATTCTTCTTATTCATTATATATTTTGACTTATCATAGTCTGTGTTTACAAGCCTCAGATGAGGCAGTTTTCTTTTTGCTGAGACAGCCCCAGCTTCATTCCATTTCCTTGAATTGTGACAAGTTCATTTCAAGATTTATTTGAGGAAAAGGAGGTTTCTTAAAAAGAGTGCATTCTATGCATAGGTAACGTTTGTGGGTTTCCCCATGTCAGGGTTCTCCAGAGAAGCACAACACGCAGGATATAGTATATGCATATATATTTATATTAATAGAAAAAGATATATTATGAAGGATTAGCGGAAAGCAGCGGCTCCAACATGCTACTGGAGACCCATGGAGAAATAACTCCAGAAAGAATGAAAAGACGAAGCCAAAGCAAAAACAACACCCAGTTGTGGACATGACTGATAATAGAAGCAAGGTCCGATGCTGTAAAGAGGAATATCGCATAGGAACCTGGAATGTTAGGTCCATGAATCAAGGCAAATTGGAAGTGGTCAAACAGGAGATAGGAAGAGTGAACGTTGACATTTTAGCAATCAGCTAACTAAAATGGACAGGAATGGGTAAATTTAACTCAGATGACCATTATATCAACTCCTGTGGGCAAGAATCCCTTATAAGAAATGGAGTAGCCATCATGGTCAAAAAGAGTCCGAGATGCAGTACTTGGATGCAATCTCAAAAATGACAGAATGATCTCTGTTCATTTCCAAGGCAAACCATTCAGTATCACAATAATCCAAGTCTATGCCCCAATCAGTAATGCTGAAGAAGCTGAAATTGAATGAAGACCTACAAGACCTTCTGGAACTAACACCCCCAAAAGATGTCCTTTCCATTATAGGGGACTGGAACGCAAAAGTAGGAAGTCAAGAAACACCTGGAGTAACAGGCAAATTTGGCCTTGGAGCACAGAATGAAGCAGGGCAAAGGCTAATAGAGTTTTGCCAAGAGAACGCACTGGTCATAGCAAACACCCTCTTCCAACCTCACAAGAGAAGACTCTACACATGGACATCACCAGATGGTCAACACCGAAATCAGATTGATTATATTCTTTGCAGCCAAAGATGGAGAAGCTGTATACAGTTAGCAAAAACAAGACCAGGAGCTGACTGTGGCTCAGATCATGAACTCCTTATTGCCAAATTCAGACTGAAACTGAAAAAAGTAGGGAAAACCACAAGACCATTCAGGTATGACCTAAATCAAATCCCTAACAATTATACAGTGGAAGTGAGAAATAGATGTAATGGACTAGATCTGATAGATAGAGTGCCTGATGAACTCTGGACGGAGGTTTGTGGCACTGTACAAGAGACAAGGAGCAAGACCATCCCCAAGAAAAAGAAATGCAAAAAAGCAAAATGGCTGTCTGAGGAGGCCTTACAAATAGGTGTGAAAAGAAGCAAAATGAAAACCAAAGGAAGAAAGGAAAAAGATAACCATTTGAATGCAGAGTTCCAAAGAATAGCAAGAAGAGATAAGAAAGCCTTCTCGGTGATCACGGCAAAGAAATAGAGGAAAACAATAGAATGGGAAAGACTAGATATCTCCTTAAGAAAATCAGAGGTTCCAAGGCAGCATTGCATGCGAAGATGGGCACAATAAAGGACAGAAACAGTATGGACCTAATAGAAGCAGAAGATACTAAGAAGAGGTGGCAAGAATACACAGAACTGTACAAAAAAGATCTTCATGACCCAGAAAATCACAATGGTGTGATCACTCACCTAGAGCCAGACATCCTGGAATGTGAAGTCAAGTGGGCCTTAGGAAGCATCACTATGAACAAAGCTAGTGGAGGTGATGGAATTCCAGTGGAGCTACTTCAAATCCTAAAAGATGATGCTGTGAAAGTAATGCACTCAATATGCCAGCAAATTTAGAAAACTCATCAGTGGCCACAGCACTGGAAAAGGTCAGTTTTCATTCCCATCCCAAAGAAAGGCAATGCCAAAGAATGCTCAAACTACCTCACAATTGCACTCATCTCACACGCTAGTAAAGTCATGCTCAAAATTCTTTGAGCCAGGCTTCAATAATATGTGAACCGTGAACTTATAGATGTTCAAGCTGGTTTTAGAAATGGCAGAGGAACCAGAGATCAAATTGCCAACGTATGTTAGGTCATCAAAAAAGCAAGAGAGTTCTAGTAAAACATCTACTTCTGCATTATTGACTATGCCAAAGCCTTTGACTGTGTGGATCACAATAAACTGTGGAACATTCTGAAAGAGATGGGAATACCAGACCACCTGACCTGCCTCTTGAGAAACCTATGTGCAGGTCAGGAAGCAACAGTTAGAACTGGACATGGAACAACAGACTGGTTCCAAATAGGAAAAGGAGTACGTCAAGGTTATATATTGTCACCCTGCTTATTTAACTTATACGCAGAGTACATCATGAGAAATGCTGGGCTGGATGAAGTACAAACTGGAATCAAGATTGCTGGGAGAAATATCAATAACCTCAGATATGGAGATGACACCACCCTTATGGCAGAAAGTGAAGAGGCACTAAAGAGCCTCTTGATGAAACTGAAAGAGGAGAGTGAAAAAGTTGGCTTAAAGCTCAACACTCAAAAAACTAAGATCATGGCATCTGGTCCCATCACTTCATGGCAAATAGATAGGGAAACAGTGGCAGGCTTTATTTTTGGGGGCTCCAAAATCACTGCAGATGGTGACTTCAGCCATAAAATTAAAAGACGCTTGCTCCTTGGAAGAAAAGTTATGACCAACCTAGACAGCATATTAAAAAGCAGAGACACTACTTTGCCAAGAAAAGTCCATCTAGTCGAATCTATATTTTTTTCAGTAGTCATGTATGGATGTGAGAGTTGGATTATCAAGAAAGCTGAGCACCAAAGAATTGATGCTTTTGAACTGCGGTGTTGGAGAAGACTCTTGAGAGTCCCTTGGTCTGCAAGAAGATCCAACAAGTCCATCCTAAAGGAAATCAGTCCTAAATGTTCATTGCAAGGACTGATGCTAAAACTCCAATACTTTGGCCACCTGATGGGAAGAGCTAACTCATTGGAAAAGACCCTGATCCTGGGAAAGATTGAGGGCAGGAGGAGAAGGGGATGACAGAGGATGAGATGGTTGGATGGCATCACCAACTCAATGGACATGAGTTTGAGTAAACACTCCAGGAGTTGGTGATGGAGAGGGAGGCCTGGCATGCTGCAGTCCATGGGGTCGCAAACAAAGAGTTAGACACAGCTGAGTAACTGAACTGAACTGAACTGAATGAGGGATGAGATCACAGGATTATGGAGGATAAGAAGTCCCACAGTCTGCTACCTGAAAACTGGGGGCCCAGGAAAGCTGGTGGTGTAGTTCTTTCTAATCCAAACTGAAGGTCTAAAAACCATGGAACCAGTGTCTTAGGTCAGGAGAAGATAATATGTTCCAGCTAAAGCAGAGAGCAAATGCGCCCTTCCTCCCCCTTTTTGCTCTATTAGGGCCCTCAACAAATAGTGTGATGCTCACCCACTTCCGGGAGGATGATCTTTACTTTTTCTTTTGATTCAAATGCTAATCTCTTTTGCAAGCACCCTCACAGACATACTCAGAAATGATGTTTTATCAGCCATCTTGGCATTCCTTAGCCCAGTCAATTGATCCAAAAAGTAACCATCACACCCTAACTCCTAAAATCCTAGATATAAAAATGATATACAATATAGAATCCATTCAGCAAATAGCCACTAATTGGTGACTGTTTGGTATGTCAAGGTTTTGTTTAAAGATTTATTTATAAACAATGTTGATTCTCTTTTAGAAATTCTCCAGGAATATATCTAAATTCATGGGTCAATTCCAGGATTCTTTTCACTCCTGAGAATCAAGAGTCATATCTTTTTTTTTTTGCCTAATTCTAATTTTCCTCTACAATATTCAATCAAGTATCATCATATAATATTCAGTAAGAAAATCACTATTTGAATATTAGTAATTAAAGTAATTTTCATCCCATTCTTAAAGTGATAACTAAACACTTTCTAGACAAACTTTGGTAATGATAAGTATAGGAATTTACAATTCCAAATTCTAAAGCTTCACTTGCAAGATGTCAATGCTATAAGCTCTTTGTTTTTATTTAAGAGCATTTCTTGTTTGCTTATTGATCTATGGAATTTTCCTATAGTGGTAGAATAACGGTGGTGATGATAATGGTATGATAATAATAGTAGGAGGAGCTCTCGTGTATTGAGTGCCTCCTATGTGCCAAGCACTGTCCTAGGTACTGTATATACATCTTCTCATGTAATCCTCACAGTAACCCTGAGAAGTAAGTAGTCCTATCTCCAGTTTATAGAGGACATTAAAGTTAAAAAAATTGTGTCCAAAGTCTCCTGATAATAAGAACACGACTGGAACCAAACCCAAATATGGCTAACTCCAAAGCCTACACCGTTTTAGAATTAAGTTTTTAGTCCTTCAGAGGTTGAGTTTGTAAAGGTTGGCTCACCATGGTCAGTCCAAAGAAGTAAGAGTGACTTGGTTAAAGCCTGAAAGCTAATGGTTTAGAGAAGTGTTTATGGAAGAATACTGAGTCATATGATCTGCAGTGTATCCAGTAACATGGGACAGTGGTGTCGCTGTCAGAGGCTTCCTCACACTTTTCAATTCACCACTCTGCCAGTGAGAGCAAGGGATGACACCCACCCTGTGTCAGCACGTCTGAAATGGGTGAGGGCGGAGGGCATTGAAAAATCCTTGATCCCGTAAGGAAGTAATCATTTATCAAGTAGATATCAACTGGCTCTTTATCATCACTGACTTCTGAGAAGCAATTCCCAATAAAAGCCACTGTGAATTACCCGTCCAAAGCAATGTCAAAATGATCAGAGCAGCTTATATCTCATGCTAATGCCTGCTGCTGCCACTGCTGCTAAGTCACGTCAGTCGTGTCCGACTCTGTGTGACCCCATAGATGGAAGCTCACCAGGCTCCCCCGTTGCCAATCTCTCTAGCATTCTTTTTTTTTTCAAATTGGAGTATTGTTGCTTTAAAATGTTTTATTAGTTTCTGCTGTGTAGCAAAGTGAATCAGCCACAGGTATTATAAACCCTCTTCCTTGGACTTCCTTCTCATTCAGGTCACCACAGAGCATTGACTAGAGGTCCCTAGGCTGTAGTAGTAGTAGTAGTAAAGTCGCTCAGTCGTGTCCAACTCTTTGCAACCCCGTGGACGGTAGCCTACCAGGCTTCTCCGTCCATGGGATTCTCCACGCAAGAATACAGGAGTGGGTTACCATTTCCTTCTCTAGGGGATCTTCCCGACCCAGGGATCAAACCCGGGTCTCCCGCATTGGAGACAAACACTTTAACCTCTGAGCCACCAGGGAAGCCCTCTATTTTATACAAAACAGTGTATATAAAAAGACTGTCATACAGAGTGAATTAAGCCAGAAAAACAAATACCATATAGTAAGTACTCTTGCCTAGAAAATTCCATGGATGGAGGAGCCTGGTGGGCTGCAGTCCATGGGGTCGCTATGAGTCAGACGCGACTGAGTGACTTCACTTTCACTTTTCACTTTCACGCATTGGAGAAGGAAATGGCAATCCACTCCAGTGTTCTTGCTGGAGAATCCCAGGGACGGGGAGCCCGGTAGGCTGCCGTCTCTGGGGTCGCACAGAGTCGGACACGACTGAAGTGACTTAGCAGCAGCAGCAGCAGCAACACATAAATGTGGAGTCTGGAAAAATGGTATAGATGATCTTATTTGCAAAGCAGAAATAGACACAGACGTAGAGAACATGGACACCAAGAGGGGAAAGAGGGTGGGAAGGAATGGGAGACTGGAATTGACACACATTACTCTCCAGCATGCTTAACGATGACAGCCGTGAAGTACAGCTCCAGTTCTGGCAGGATGGCTTCCAAGGAACTTTTCATTCTCTGTTGCCTCCTGCCCACCCTTAATCACTCCCTCTCTCAGTCATCCTTTGGATCTAAAGTTTTCCAAAATCCCCAAATTAGGTATTAAGTACATGTTTATTCCAGTATGATTTTCTCCTCTAATCTGGGAGATAAAAATAACAGAGACATGTCTGCAGTCTCGTGTTACCCTCTGCTGTCCATCCCTAAAGTAAACTTGGGAATCATGCCATCTCCTGCCTCCTCTTCCTTCATGTGTCCCAGTCCAAACAGGAGCACTTCGAGGGTGGACCCCACGTACAGCTCCAGGTTGGAAAAATTATTGTTGCTTTAGGAATATGCTGACTGACTCTGAATATGTTTCTGGCACATCACCACTATTTTTTTTAACTGGTTCTATTTCCAAAAGTAAGGAATGGGTTACTTATTGACAAGAGTAATTCTGAGAATTGACAGCCAGTAAGCAGTTTTAAGGACAGTTTGAAAGATGCCTTATGACAAAACACAAATAATGATAAACAAGTTAGAAAAGCCCAAATCTCACAACTAAATGGGCACATGGGAACAGTCTTCTTTGGTCTCCAAACACCTTGAAATCAAAAAAAATTGTGAAGCGATGATATTTACCCTGAAAGATGGTCAACACGAAGTTTGAAGATGAAAGATCCACTTAGCACGCATTGCTTTAAAGCTTTGAAATGAGCAGGCTGTAGGACTTTTCTAAGAGAAAATCTAATGTGGCCTTTAGCTTTTCTTCTTCTGGAAGCTAGTTCCATTTAACATTCGGCAACAGCCATGTACAGACATGCCATGCGCTGTGCTATTGAGAGTTTGCTGCTGCTGCTGCTGCTGCTGCTAAGTCACTTCAGTCGTGTCCGACTCTGTGTGACCCCATAGATGGAAGCCCACCAGGCTCCCCCGTCCCTGGGATTCTCCAGGCAAGAACACTGGAGTGGGTTGCCATTTCCTTCTCCAATGTATGAAAGTGAAAAGTGAAAGTGAAGTCGCTCAGTCGTGTCCGACCCATAGCGACCCCACGGACTGCAGCCTACCAGGCTCCTCCATCCATGGGATTTTCTAGGCAAGAGTACTGGAGTGGCTTGCCATTGCCTTCTCCGGAATGAGAGTTTACCAAGTAAGAAAAACATGGTTCCTGCCCTCAAAGAGCTTAAAAAGTATGTTGGAAAAAGAGGGGCTACAGCCTCTAATATACTCAATTAAAGAAGTAACAATTGCATAACACCAGTTTTTATGTCTATTGTCCTAAATTTCTACTTTCCAAATAGAAGGATGTTGACTCCCACAGAGAAAATAAATCTGCATGCTGAGCAACGTTCTTTTTCTTATGATGTTTAAAAGCAATTTTCTTTAAATGAAATTTAAATAGAAATTGCTAATATTGAACTGGAGAAGACTCTTGAGAGTCCCTTGGACTGCAAGGAGATCCAACCAGTCCATTCTAAAGGAGATCAATCCTGGGTGTTCATTGGAAGGACTGATGCTAAAGCTGAAACTCCAATACTTTGGCCACCTCATGCGACGAGTTGACTCACTGGAAAAGACTCTGATGCTAGGAAAGGTTGGGGGCGGGAGGAGAAGGGGACGACAGAGAATGAGATGGCTGGATGGCATCACCGACTCTATGAACATGAGTTTGAGTGAACTCCGGGAGTTGGTGATGGACAGGGAGGCCTGGCGTGCTGTGATTCATGGGGTCACAGAGAGTCGGACACGACTGAGTGACTGAACTGAACTGAACTGAATATTGAACTTAATAATATTATTATGTGTTTTACCCCAAGAAGCATAAGAGTTCAGACTTCATCGTGTTTCTCCAAATGGCCTTTTGTTTTTATAGCTTGAAAATTCACAACAACTGAAAATTCAGCAATTGAGTTGGCATCCAGTGGTATAATAACACACCTGGCCTTAATGCTTGTGTTATTTTTTCAGTCTTTTCTCCTCTCTATTCCTTTGCTTTGTTACTTCCCTGAGGAAATTCACATTTAGAACTTTGCTCAGTATGACACAAAGAGCTAGATAACATTCTCTGCTGGCAAGAAAGAGGCAGCTATTTAGTCTTGGCTGGGAGCTGTGGAGGTAATTGCTTTGCAAGGTTTACATAATTTTTTAAAAACAACTGTATGACATTGTGTGAAGAGTAGTGGGTTTTAAGTGAGTCAATTTGTAAGCTTTTTTGAAAATTTAGGCAACTTAAAACTTCTGGGCCTCAATTTCCACATCTATAAATTTGAGCACTAAACCAGTGGTCCCCAAAGTTCTCTGCATATTAGAATTACCAGGAGAGCTTTTAAAAATCCTTATGCCTATGTTGCAAGCCAGACCAATTAAATCAGAATATATCAGGATGGGAGTCACATATATGTTGTTTAAAGATCCCCAGGGGATTCTAGTGTGCAACAAGGTTAAAGAACTACTGCAGAAAACTGATTTATCCAATGTCTTTTCCAGCTCTTGTACTTTAAATTCCATGATTCTCTGAGCTTCCATGACTCTTCTTCAGCTTCAGTTGCAAACTCTAGCTATTAACAAATTTTCTATAGTTTCAATTAAAAAACAGTCAAAATCCCAGGGGACATTTTTTGTGAAACTTGATAAACTAATTCAAAAATTTTAATAGAAAAGCAATGAATCTAGAACAGTCAAAGCAATCTTGCAAAGAAAAGAAAAAGCTGAGGGTCTCAATATTATCAAACTATAGCAATCCAGACATATGGTACTATTGACTAGTATCAGGATAGACAAACAGATCAGTAGAACAGAATAGATGGTCCAACACTTTACCTTCACTTATACAATCAACTGATTTTCAGTGAAAGTGCCAAAACCATTCAATCAGGAAAAGAAAATCTTTTCAATGAATAACACTGTAACAACTAGATAATAATTTGGGAAAAAAAATAAATCTCAATCCTGCTTCACACCAAATACAAAATTAATTTATATTGATCACAGACATAAATGTATAAGCTAAAACTGTAAATCTTCTCAAAGAAAATATAAGATAAAATACCTGTAAATTACTAAACAAGACAATGAAAATACTAACCATTAAAAGGATAAATTAAAAATTCAGAAGACTACATTAAAAATACTAATAAGCCACAGCCTGGGGAAGAAAATTTACATTACATAGGACTTGTATTCAGAATATATAAAGAGTTCCTAAAATTCAATAGCAAACAGGCAAATAACACAGTTAAAAATCAGCAAAATATGCAAACACTTCACAAAAGATAGAAAAATAACCAGTAAGCACATGACAAAAAACCCAACCTCATTAGACATGAAAGAAATGCAAGTAAAACTCTTGATGAAACTGAAATGAGAGCTTAACACATACATTAGAGTGCCTAAAATTAAAAAGACTCACAATACCAAATGTTGGCAAAGAAGTACAGCAATTGGAATTCATATACATGGAATGTGGAGGAATAAAATGTTATCACTACACTGGAAAATTGTTTGGTAGTTGCTTGTAAGGTTAAGCATATATGTCTCCTCAGTTCAGTTCAGTTGCTCAGTCATGTCTGACTCTTTGCGACCCCATGAATCACAGCACGCCAGGCCTCCCTGTCCATCACCAACTCCCGGAGTTCACTCAAACTCGTGTCCATCGAGTTGGTGATGCCATCCAGCCATCTCATTCTCTGTCGTCCCCTTCTCCTCCTGCCCCCAATCCCTAGCAAGGAGAGATAAGAAAGCCTTCCTCAGTGATCAATGCAAAGAAATAGAGGAAAACAACAGAACAGGAAAGACAAGAGATCTCTTCAAGAAAATTAGAGATACCAAGGGAATAGTTCATGCAAAGATGGGCTCAATAAAAGACAAGAATGGTGTGGACCTAACAGAAGCAGAAGATATTAAGAAGAGGTGGCAAGAATACACAGAAGAACTGTACAAAAAAGATCTTCACAACCAAGATAATCACGATGGCGTGATCACTCACCTAGAATCAGACATCTTGGAATGTGAAGTCAAGTGGGCCTTAGAAAGCATCACTACGAACAAAGCTAGTGAAGGTGATGGAATTCCAGTGGAGCTATTTCAAATCCTGAAAGATGATGCTGTGAAAGTGCTGCACTCAATATGCCAGCAAATTTGGAAAACTCAGCAGTGGCCACAGGACTGGAAAAGGTCAGTCTTCATTCCCATCCCAAAGAAAGGCAATGCCAAAGAATGCTCAAACTACCGCACAATTGCACTCATCTCAAACGCTAGTAAAGCGATGCTCAAAATTCCCCAAGCCAGGCTTCAGCAATACGTGAACCGTGAACTTCCAGATGTTGAAGCTGGTTTTAGAAAAGGCAGAGGAACCAGAGTCAAATTGCCAACATCCACTGGATCATGGAAAAAGCAAGAGAGTTCCAGAAAAACATCTATTTCTGCTTTATTGACTATGCCAAAGCCTTTGACTGTGTGGATCACAATAAACTGGGGAATATTCTGAAAGGGATGGGAATACCAGACCACCTGACCCGCCTCTTGAGAAACCTATGTGCAGGTCAGGAAGCAACAGTTAGAACTGGACATGGAACAACAGACTGGTTCCAAATAGAAAAAGGAGTACATCAAGGCTGTATATTGTCACCCTGCTTTTTTAACTTATATGCAGAGTAAATCATGAAGAACGCTGGGCTGGAAGAAGCACAAGCTGGAATCAAGATTGCTGGAAGAAATATCAAACCTCAGATATGCAGATGACATCCACCCTTATGGCAGAAAGTGAAGAGGAACTCAAAGGCCTCTTGATGAAAGTGAAAGAGGAGAGTGAAAAAGTTGGCTTGAAGCTCAACATTCAGAAAACTAAGATCATGGCATCTGGTCCCATCACTTCATGGGAAATAGATGGGGAAACAGTGGAAACAGTGTCAGACTTTATTTTGGGGGGCTCCAAATCACTGCGGATGCTGTTTGCAGCCATGAAATTAAAAGACGCTTACTTCTTGGAAGGAAAGTTATGACCAACCTAGATAGCATATTAAAAAGCAGAGACATTACTTTGCCAACAAAGGTCCGTCTAGTCAAGGCTATGGTTTTTCCAGTGGTCATGTATGGATGTGAGAGTTGGACTGTGAAGAAAGCTGATCGTCGAAGAATTGATGCTTTTGAACTGTGGTGCTGAAGACTCTTGAGAGTCCCTTGGACTGCAAGGAGATCCAACCAGTCCATTCTAAAGGAGATCAGCACCTATGGACACCTTATCTTTGACAATGAGGCAAGAATATAAAATGGAGAAAAGACAGTCTCTTTAACAAGTGGTGCTGGGAAAACTGGTCAGCCATTTGTAAAAGAATGAAACTAGAACACTTCCTAACACCATACTCCAAAATCAACTCAAAATGGATTAGAGAGCTAAATGTAAGACCAGAAACTATAAAACTCCTGGAGGAGAACGTAGGCAAAACACTCTCTGAGATAAATCACAGCAGGATCCTCCAAGACCCACCTCCCATAATACTGGAAATAAAAGCAAAAATAAACAAATGGGACCTAATTAAAATCAAAAGCTTCTGCACAGCAAAGGAAACTATAAGCAAGGTGAAAAGACAGCCTTCAGAATGGGAGAAAATAATAGCAAATGAAGCAACTGATAAAGGATTAATCTCCAAAATATACAAGCAGCTCCTTCAGCTCAATTCCAGAAAAATAAACGACCCAATCAAAAAATGGGCCAAAGAACTAAACAGACATTTCTCCAAAGAAGACATAAAGATGGCTAACAAACACATGAAAAAATGCTCAACATCCCTCATAATCAGAGAAATGCAAATCAAAACCACAATGAGATACCATTTCACACCAGTCAGAATGGCTGCTATCCAAAAGTCTACATGCAATAAATGCTGGAGAGGGTGTGGAGAAAAGGGAACCCTCTTACACTGTTGGTGGGAATGCAAACTAGTACAACCACTATGGAGAACAGTGTGGAGATTCCTCAAAATACTGGAAATAGAACTGCCATATGATCCAGCAATCACACTCCTGGGCATACACGCCGAGGAAACCAGAATTGAAAGAGACACATGTACTCCAATGTTCATTGCAGCACTGTTTATAATAGCCAGGACATGGAAGCAACCTAGATGTCCATCTGCAGACGAATGGATAAGAAAGCTTTGGTACATATACACAATGGAGTATTACTCAGCCATTAAAAAGAATGCATTTGAACCAGTTCTAATGAGGTGGATGAAACTAGAGCCTATTTTACAGAGTGAAGTAAGCCAGAAAGAAAAACACCAATACAATATACTAACGCATATATATGGAATTTAGAAAGATGCAAGTGATAACTCTGTATACGAGACAGCAAAAGAGACACAGATGTATAAAACAGTCTTTGGGACTCTGAGGGAGAGGGTGAGGGTGGGATGGTTTGGGAGTATGGCATTGAAACATGTATATTATCATATATGAAATGAATCGCCAGTTTAGGGTCGATGCATGTTACAGGATGCTCGGGGCTGGTATGCGGGGATGACCCAGAGGGAGGATAAGGGAAGGAGGGAGGTGGGAGGGAGGTTCGGGAGAGGGAACTCATGTGCACCTGGGGCGGATTCATGTCAATATATGGCAAAACCAACCAATATAATATTGTAAATAATTAGCCTCCAATAAAAATTTAAAAATTAAAAACTAAATAAACCACATGTAATAAAAAATATTTCAGTACCATACCATCAAAAATAAATAAATAAATAAAAGAGATCAGTACTGGATGTTCATTGGAAGGCTCATTCTAAAGCTGAAACTCCAATATGTCTCCTGCTGCTGCTGCTGCTAAGTCACTTCAGTCGTGTCCGACTCTGTGTGACCCCATAGACGGCAGCCCACCAGGCTCCCCCGTCCCTGGGAATTCTCCTAGAACCCAACAATTTCATCCCTAGCTCTTTACCTAAGAGAAATGGACCACATAAAAGCTTACACACAAATGTTCAGAGGAGACTTATTCATCTTAGCCCCAAACTGGATATAACACAAATGTCCATCAACAGATGCATGGCTAAATATATGGTATATTCATACTCAGCAATAAAAAGGAGAGAACTACTAATGCAAACTATAGCATGGATGAATCTCAAAAATATGTTGAGTGAAAGAAGCCAGACACAAAAGAATACATACAGTATGGCAGTATTTGTATAATAATAAAATCAGAACAATGGTTGTCTTACATATGAGAAGGGAGATTGTGCAATAGACTGGAACTCTCTAGGGTGCTGGAAATGTTCTATCTTGATTGAAGTGTGGTAGTTACATGAGTGTATATATTTGTCAAAACACTTTCTAAAAACTATATACTTAAGATTGTATACTTATGATCTGTATGTAAATTATACCTCAAAAATTAACATTAAAAACCACTTTTGTAAATTGCAGAGTGTTATACTATACTAGAAAATGTTTTAGATTTTAAAGTCCTCTGAGAAAAAGATGTGTTTGAGGTGGTTAAAGTGCTGAACTGATGCTAAACAATCAAATAGCAATGAGTATCTCATTTTCATCTGGATATTTGATTTGATTGGCTAAAATATGATGAGTTTGTTTCATGACTTAGGAAATGAATACAGTGCCTTCTAACCACCCTAGCTAACATTTTTTTTTTAAAAGCTTGGTACCAAGAATGATCTGTATGAAAATACAAAGAACCTTGGACCCTTACAAAAGTGTTGGCATATTCACTGTATGTATTGCTGAAAATTTTAGAGAAAAGCCTTGAATTGAGGTAGAAAAAAAAATGGAAGTTTAAGATAGGACAATAGATATCACATTCTGTAATCCAAATTCTATTAATAATCATATGATATGAAAGTAAGCGAATACAGCCAAAAGATGAAAACTGATTTAAATATACCATTTTACAATAAAATCTCTACTAAATTTTCCAGGGATAGTAAGGAGATTCCTTAAAAAAACAACAATAGATTCCCATAATATCCAGTAAAGCTATGATAAACCTAGACAGTGTATTAAAAAGCAAAGACATCACTTTGCTGACAAAGGTCCATATACTCAAGGCTATGGTCTTTTCAGTAGTCATGTATGGATGTGAGAGCTGAGCCATAAAGAAGGCAGAGCACCGAAAGAGTTGATGATTTCAAACTGTGGGGCCGGAAAAGACTCTTTAGAGTCCCTTGGACTGCAAGGAGACTGAGCCAGTCAGTCATAAAGGAAATCAACCCCGAGTACTCACTGGAAAGGCTGATGCTGAAACTGAAACTCCAATACTTTGACCACCTGATGCGAACAACTGACTCACTGGAAAAAAGAAACCTGATGCTGGGAAAAGTTGAAGGCAGAAGGAGAAAAGGGTGACAGGGGATGAGGTGGTTGGAAGGCAGCACTGATTCAAGGAACATGAATTTGGGCAAACTCTGGGACATAGTGAGGGACAGCGAAGCCTGGCATGCTGCCAACAAAGAGTTGGCCACTACTTGGCAACTGAACAATAAATGATCCGGTAATCCCACTCCTGGTCATATACCAATATCTAGAGAAAACTCTAATTCAAAAGGATACATGCACCCCAATTTTAACTGTAAGCACTATTTATAATAGCCAAGACATATACACATATGGGGTTTCCTATGTGGTGCTACTGGTAAAGAACCTGCCTGCCAACAAGGAGACATAAGAAATGCAGGTTCGATCCCTAGGTTGAGAAAATCCCCTGGAGGAGAGAATGGCAACCCACTCCATTATTCTTACCTGGAGAATCCCAAGGACAGAGGAGTCTGTTAGGCTACAGTCCATAGAGTTGCCAAGAGTTGGCATTATGTATGTATACGTATAATGGAATATTCCTCACCAATAAAAAATAATAAAATAATAATATACTCGGCCATTTGCAGCAATATGGACCTAAAGATTATCATATGGACTTCCCAGGTGGCGAAATGGTAAAGAATCTGCTGGCCAATGCAGAAGATGTAAGACACGTGGATTTGATCCCCGGGTCATGAAGGGTAGGAAATGGCAACCTGCTCCAGTGATTTTTCCCTGGAGAATTCCATGGACAGAGGAGCCTGGAAGGCTACAGTCCATGGGATCGCAGAGAGTCAGACACGACTGAGCATACATGCACACACACAGATTATCATATTAAGTGAAGTAAATCAAAGACAAATATCCTATGATATCACCTACAGGTGCAATCTTTTAAAAATGATACAAATGAACTTTTTACAAAGAAGAAATAGACTCACAGACATAGAAAACAAAGTTATGGTTGCCAAAGGTGAAAGGAATAAGGGGAGAGATAAATTAGAAATTTGGGATTAGATATACACTGCTGCTGATGCTGCTAAGTCGCTTCAGTTGTGTCCGACTCTGTGCAACCCCATAGACGGCAGCCCACCAGGCTCCCCCGTCCCTGGGATTCTCCAGGCAAGAACACTGGAATGGGTTGCCATTTCCTTCTGCAATGCAGGAAAGTGAAACGTGAAAGTGAAGTCGCTCAGTCATGTCCAACTGTTAGCAACCCCATGGACTGCAGCCCACCAGGCTCCTCTGCCCATGGAATTTTCCAAGCAAGAGTACTGGAGTGGGGTGCTATTGCCTTCTCTAAGATACACACCACTGTATATAAAACAGATAAACAACAAGGACTTATTGCAAAGCACAGGGAACTGTATCAAATATCTTGTAGTAACCTACAATGGAAAAGCATCTAAAAAAAAAATACATACACACATATATATATATATTTGTATATATATATATATATAAAACTGAATCACCTTGCTGTACACCAGAAACATTGTAAATCAACTATACTTCAATAGAAATAAATTTTAGGAAAAAAAATAAATTCTCCAGGAATCAAATTCCCTTCCCTCTTTTTTTTAACAAACAATACAGATGCCTAGGCACCTTCCATAAAGTACCAGGAGTAGCATTAGTTTGTAGGTGTTAAATCCTAAGTGCTCTCCACACACTCCTCCCCAGACCCAAAATTAAACTGTCAGGGAAGCCCTGCCCTAGGGTCGGGTCTACTGATTAAACACAAGAAGCCTCTCCTTCAGCACTTGACTAGGCATAGAAGCATATCCCATGGGAGAGGGCAAGCTCTTTGCAGGCTTTGGTCATTATCAATCCCAGTATCTAAAGCATAGCATGGGCCACATGCGTTTTTTAGACTTTGCGATTCAGTGAATGGACACTGACATGACCGTAGCAGTTCATTTTAACTATTAAATGAAGGATCATATTCCAAGTGTTAGCAGAGCACCTAACACCTAGGTTAAACGTCAACTCCTTTCTCCCTTCTCTATGCAGACTATTTTTCCTCCTTCAGGAAGCTGCTTCCTCTTATGAGATGACTAGATCTCATTTGTTTTAACCACCATAACCCAACCCCTTTCAAAAATAGGGAATAATCTGATATGATTTATAGGTATCAAAAGACTGATGACACTCTGATGATGTGACGAGTCAGTTCAGTTCAGTTGCTCGGTCGTGTTTGACTCTTTGGGACCCCATGGACTGCAGCATGCCAGGCTTCTCTGTCCATCTTCCCTAAGCTAGGTCCAACTCACGTCCATTGAGTCAGTGACGCCATCCCACCACTCATCTTCTGTCGTCCCCTTCTCCTGCCTTCAATCTTTCCCAGCATCAGGGTCTTTTCCAATGAGTCAGTTCTTCACATCAGGTGGCCAAAGTATTATGGTTTATATGTTTTAAAGTATTATGGTTTATATAGCCATATTATGGTTTATATTCTTCCTCACCCAGTAATGGACTTTTGGACACTTTTGACTGGGGAACAAAATACCCTATACTCTAATATTTGATAAGAGTTCCCAGAGATATCTGGAAATATTGTGTGTGTGTGTGTGTGTGTGTGTGTGTGTGTGTAATGAGCTTGAATGCATATACATGTATGAGAGTATGAGAGAGATTGATTTGTAAAATTCCAGCAATGGACTTAAGTGTCATAAATTCCACTCCTAGAAAATTAACAACTATCATAAAATTTCCAATTACAATCTGCCTTTCAAAGTTGTCTTAGAAGATCCCTTGAAGAAGGGAATGGCAACCCACTCCAGTATTCTTGCCTGGAGAATTCCATGGACAGAGGAGCCTGGCGGACTACAGTCCATAGGACTGCAAAATTTGGACACAACTGAGCAATTAACAATTTCACTTTCACTTTTAGAAGGTACATTGTCAAAAATACTCATAAGATCTTTCATTTTTCTTCACAAATACAGTCAGTCTTAAGTCTAAGAAAGATTTAATCAAGCCAGTGATTTCCAATTTATCTTGACTGAATTTTCTTGACCTACTAGTAAAGGCCAGCATAGGGAAGCATACCTTAGAATAGAATGGCATGGATGTCATTAGAGTGCAAAGGAGGGCTCTTTGTGAACACTGATAACATTTTATGAAATTTTGTTTCAGTGATATATTTGTGATGTGTGTGGGTCACAATGTAAAAAGTGTTCTTTAATGTAAGTCATGGTCAAAGGAGTTTGAAGGCCACTGCTCTATACAACGCATAAAACACTCAGGCAACAGTGGAGGTGAGAAAGTGCAAATCCAGTAAAAGAACAGGAGTTTAGATACATCTGTGCATGGAAGGGAAAGAGGGAATTCCCAGGCAACCTAAAGAGAGACTTCACTTAGTTCATTGAGACAACCTTAGTAAGGTAAAGAAGGAGAGCAGAAAAATTCTCCTCCACTTCCCAGAAAAGGTATAACTGCCATAATTGTCAGAAACTATAGAAAGAACTCAAATTACCTGGAATGAGCTACGTAAAATATGAAGCACAAGTCAGGATTCTATTTATTCTGTGACTATAAAAATATTGTGTTATTTTTTGATAGAAAGGAATCTTTGACTCCTTCGGTAAATCATCTCATGGAGAAATCTACAACTATGATGGCCTTAAAATCTGTTCCCGTCTCACAAAATTTTAATTAGGCCATGCCAGTGCCATTTAGGGTGACAGCAGGGGTGTGGTTGGGGCCTGTGTGTGGTCTTTTCCTTGCAGACAAATTCCTATTCTTTAAAGAGTATGAGGCAGAGACTGGACAGAATGCTAAGTGTTTATGCCCTCAAGCTGCGGGACTGGAGATGGCCTCCCCCCCCCGTCACTGAAATCCTTAGGGTGTTTAGGTCAAGAGCTACCAGCTCCCAGCCCAGCGATCCTCCAGAAGTTCATTCTGTTCCCTTTCTTACTTCTTTTCTTTTTACACACACACACACACCCCAGATGACTCATGCCTCTCTCCATCTTTATTCCACTTCTAGTTGAGTTTCTCAAAACAAAATATATAGTTGAAATTCACATTCTTGGTTAAGAGAGGTCTCAGAGTTGGAGCCACATAATGCTCATGTGTTTCCCCTCTTAGTCTGTCATTAAGAGCAAGCCTCCCTCAGCCCACCCAGGACTTGAATCCTGCCTCTGTGCCCAGCTGTGTGACTTCGTGTCCCACTGCTGCAAACACAGACTTGCCTGTCCAGATCTTCAAACTGTGCCTCCTAAATCCCACCCCAGCCCCTGCTACAGTCAGCAAGCCATTCAGGACTCTCATCATCTCCTTGCCGTCAAATAGTCCCTAAATCCCAGCTTACCTGGGACACCCTTATCCACACCTGCTGTTCCAGAGTAATGCTTAGAAACATGCCCTTTCATTTTCAAAAGCATTCTAGAGTGAAAAATCACCTTTCCAATACCCACTCAGCCTGCTTGGTTAGCTCCCTTCC
This sequence comes from Moschus berezovskii, assembly GCF_049115385.1. NCBI lineage: Eukaryota > Metazoa > Chordata > Mammalia > Artiodactyla > Moschidae > Moschus > Moschus berezovskii. The sequence goes on from NC_142479.1 coordinate 18,917,065, forward strand.
TGGGCCTACCGTGGCCCATCCCTTAGGTTTGTGATTCCAGGTTGGCCAAGACTCAGCATCTCCTATCTCCCAGCATCTTCTTGAACTTCCAGAATGGAAAGCTTTCCTGGCAAGAGGAAACTTAGAGAAAACTATGATGTTATCTTAGAGTCTTTGTGACTCTATTTTAATGTTTTCTCATATTAGGTATCTTTTACTGCTGAACAACCCACCCCAAATTAGTGACTTGAAACAATGACAATCATTTATTATCTCTTATGGTTTCTGTGGTTTGGGAATTCAGAGGGGATATATTGGGGCCAGATTGTCTCTGCTCCAAAATGTCTGGGGCCTCAGCTGGAAGATCGTTGAGGTCTGCAATTATCTGAAGGCATATTCACTCACACATGGATGCTGTGGTCAGTCGAGGTCTGGCTGTTTGGTGCTGGCTGTACTCACACATGGCCTTTCCATGTGACGAGGGCTTCCTTACCACATGGTGGCAGGGTTTCAAGGACTAGTACCTGAGCCAGGTGGAAGCTAACCTGAGGTTCACTTCACATCCCTTCACAGCATCCTTACACCATATTCCATTGACCAAGGAAGATGTTAGCCAAGATTCAAGGGCAAAGGACATTCAACTCCCACCTCCGTTAGCAGAAGTGCAGCCAACCTTATAAGAAGATCAAGTGAGATGGGATGTCTATAGCCATGCTTGGAAAATGACCAGCCACTTCTTCCAAGCACCCCACCAGCCATAGGCAGGATGTCATCATTTTTGTCAACACCTTCTCTCAAAATTTTCCAAGGAGAAGGAAGTCCTTTGATAGAATGACATGGAGTGATAATTTTCCAATCAAAAACGCAACTACAATCCCCTGTAGTTGTGATGCTGGTTACAGTTTCATACATCTCTGCATCTGATCCTCATAATCCTGTGAAGAAGATAGAGCAGATATCACTCTCCCCATTTGTAAGCAAATACAAGGGAAACACAGCCACATCAGTAATTCACCCAAAGTCACTGAGCTGAGACTCAGTACAGTCAGTCTGATGTGGAATCAGGTTTCTTTGCACCACCAGCTGACCTCCACCAATGCAAAAGCAGCACGGCACGGGGCCTCTCAGCCTGGCCTTTGGACCAAAGAAGCCTGAGCTTGAGTCCTGGTTCTCCAGCTTGGTGGCTTTGGACAAAAAGTTAACCTCCCTGAGTTTCCCCTTTTCACCCCTAGAATGAAAGCAGTAAGAACCTACTTTGTGGAATTAAAAGACGATAATTAAGTGCCTAGAGCAGTGCCTAAAGCATCTTGGGCACTTAGTAGCTAAGAAGTTAATGTTAATGATGATATGTGATCTCATGGGTGACACTACCTATTTAGAAGCTGCTTTTTAAGAAGTGAATGCTAGGGAATTCCCTGGTGACTTAGTGATAAAGAATCTGCTTGGTTCGCTCCCTGGTCCAGGAAGACCCCACACGCCATGGAGCTCCTAGGCCCAGGCGCCACAGCCTGTTAAGCCTGTGCTCTAGAGCCTGGCAGCCGCAACAACTGAGCCCATGTGCCCTAGAGCCGCAAAAGAGAAGCCCGTGCAATGAGAAGCTTGCATGCCACAACTAGAGAGTAGTCCCCACTCGCTACGACCTCGGATGTTCAGAGAAAAACCCAAGCAACACGAAGATGTAGCACAACAAACAATAAACAATTTTTTTTTCAGTAAATGCTGATCCTGGCCACACACAAGTAAAGGGAGACGCTCTACATCTGCGCATAGATGGGGAGCCATCCGCAATTCACATCTCAAAGCCGTCATCTTAGATCTTCCTCATAGAGATAGTGTTCAGTGATTTGAAGAAGAAACCTTACAAAGGGAATCCAGTTCTCAACTATGCAAACATTATTAAGTGGTATATAGACTAATGATTAAATCACCAGCTCAAAAGGCTGCAGGTGATGGGAGGTTTCTGTTTTGCAGAGCAGGAATCCATGTTGCTAATGAAGAATCTCGGGAGTTGGCCAGCCCTGGATGGCTGGGGCAGAGCGTGAGGTCAACATATAGAGAAGCTCTCAGCGAAACGCTCTCCTATGTTATTTAGATGTATGGCATCCATTTCTGTCAAGGTGGATCCCCATTCACCTAACATTTGCCCTTCTCGTTTAAAGAGAACAGAGTGTTTTGCTTTATCCAGTGGCAAAGACTACTAGATATTTGTCGTCAATGAGTGACAAGTGAAGAGACTAAGTGAGTCTATGTTTACAGCCTCTGAGAAATGTATCTACACTGAGGGAGGCAGAGTCTCAGATGAAAGTCCGAGAAGCTGCCTCGTTAGACCCTGAGAAAAAGGCATTCCATTAGAGTTCAGAAATTGTTTTCCTCCTTCTTCTGTCCCATCACTTGGCTCTGAGGCTTCAATTCTGCTTCCAGGGCCAAAAGGACAGCAGATTCACTCATAAGAAAGCCCAAGGGATACTTAAAATGCAGAAGGCAGTCCTCAGCTCCTACCGGGTATAGTTCTCATTCATGTTAGCAGGAAGCCTGCCTTCAGGGCAGGGCACCTCAATTGAGTTCTTTCTCTGCTTTGCTGGTTCTCCATCAAACTCGCCCTGTGGCCACTTTAAGTGTTGATGTCTTGGCATCAAAAAGCAGGGAGACAGCTCCATTTCTTCTGGCGCCTAGCGCCGGCTCTTTGGAGAGGCTACCCACCCCCTACCCGGGGTTGCTTTGGAATTCTCCCTGTTTATAAACTAAGCCCACATTGCAGAATGTGGCGCTCCTCACTCGGCAGCAAGGGGGAGTCCAAACATCTTCAGTGACCCTCTAGGGTAACCAAATCCCTGAATTCCCTAACGGAATAACTGACTGTCTGCCATCCTGCTGCTTGTAGCTGAACAGCACTCTGTGTTTTCCATAGCTTCTTCGTACACTGGAAGAAGCTGTGGTCTCCTGTGGCCTGGCAGACTCCGTGAGGGAGGCGCAGCAGATGCTGTTAGCCCGCTTCACAGATGGGAAGACCGAGGCTTATGCAGTTTGATCATGCATCTGGCGCCTTCTGCAGCTGGCTCCTAACCTCCTGGCCGTTGCCTCTTCCCCACGATGACTGACAGTTGCTTTCTCTTCCTTGCCCCTTCTCTGCTGATTTCCCTCTCTCCCTTCCCCTCTCTCACCCCTCCCCCATCTCTCCTCCCTCCTTTCTTTCTTCTGTCCCCTCTCTCAATCTCTTTCTCGCCACTTTCCTCAACTCCCTTATTCCAGCAAGGATTTCAGGCAGGACCATGAACAATACAGAATTATAGAGCCAACGTCACTATGAATCCAGTGACTTTAACAGGAACTTACACATCTTTCAGTGGAAATCCCTTTACTTCTCCGTGACTCATCTTCTTCATCTATGAAATAAGGATGCCATGTGGATAAATAGAATATAACAGAAACAGAAGCCAGACATGCCCAGAGAAATATTGAAGTAGGAGACATGCAACTTGTATCTCTTTAGGTCAAACTCATATGTGCCTTGACACAGAATTTTCACTGTCTCTTTTTAGACTTTGGAATTATGTTTGATTAGAGCACTTGGAGTTGCAGCCAAATCCAGAACATTCTCCCCACACTACCCTTTCTACTTGAACAGACAGGCAAACAAACTATTCCAAAGGTCCAGTGAAGAGTTGAGCCTACTTGGTGTTCTAAATAAGACTGTTTAAGCAATTTGAAGCATTGTCTAATTCAAATCCAGCTCAGGCAGTTGACAACTAGTTTCATTAACCATTGCACCAATGCCTCCTAACAGTTCCTCTCACCTCAATTGCTATTGATCTGAAGATGTTTGGAGGACTACACCATACTGAAATTACTCTGAACAATGTCTGATCTCATTTCCTCCCCTCCTGTGAAAATTAATGACATGAAGACAAGCTTTCATGAGGGCCTGTCTCCAGCCTCCAGTCTGTGAGGGCTGTAATGCTTGGAGAACACTGACTCACTATGAGGATCTAAATACTTCAAAGCTAATCTAGAGAGTCAAAGAAAGGTAATATCTCAAAACCACGTCTCTTGGCTCTTAAAAGCTGTAGGTCCAGTTTGTAAATAAAGAGTCTGGGTCATCCCACCCTGAGAAATGACCAGAACCTGGAGAACCCTGATGAGACTGCAAATAATTCCTTAGGGGCAAAATGTCTGTAAGACAATATCACTGCGTCATTGCAAGGGTCTGTGTGCATTTTGGGCCTATTCCCATATCTTTCAAAATCTGTTTTACATCTTCTTTAAATTGCTCATCTGATTTCCTCTCTCCAAAGGCCTTGAATATGTTTTAACTCATTAACTGACTGAATATATAACATTTTCTATTTTGAATATATTCCCTCATAACATCAAGGAATTGCAAGGTGCCTACTAAAAGTGACTGGTAAAGAGCCTCTTGATGAGGGTGAAAGAGAAGAGAGAAAAAGCTGGCTTGAAAACCCAACATTAAAAAAACTAAGATCATGACATCCAGTCCCATCACTACACAGCAAATAGAAGGGAAAAAATGGAAGCAGTGACAGATTTTCTTTCCTTGGGCTCCAAAATCACTGTGGACAGTGACTGAAGCCATGAAATTAAAAGACACTTGCTCCTTGGAAGGAAAGCTATGACAAACCTAGATGATGTATTAAAAAGCAAAGACATCACTTTGTCAACAAAGGTCCGTATTAAAGCTATGATTTTTCCAATAGTCATGCACAGATGTGAGAGTTGGATCATAAAGAAGGTTAAACGAGCTGAAGAATTGAGGCTTTCAAACTGTGGTGCTGGAGAGGACTCTTGAGAGTCCCTTAGACACCAAGATCAAACCAGTCCATCCTAAAGGAAATCAACTCTAAATATTCACTGGAAGGACTGATGCTGAAGCTGAAGCTCCAAAACTCTGGACACCTTGTGTGAAGAGCCGACTCATTAGAAAAGACCCTGATGCTGGGAAAGATTGAAGGCAGGAGGAGATGGGGACGACAGAGGATGAGATGGCTGGATGGCATCACTGACTCAGTGAACATGAGTTTGAGCAAGCTCCGGGACATAGTGAAGAACAGGGAAGACTGTTGTGCTGCAGTCCATGGACTCACAAATAGTCAGACACGACTTAGCGACTAAACACACTCAGTATGTTCAAGAAGGGCAAATCAGTCCAGATCCGTAATCTGGAACAACTGACGTGCTACAAAGCACTGACTTTCTGAAGCTCAGATGCATAATAGCCCAAAGCACAGTGAGGGGCCTCAGTATGCTATTCCTGATTTTAATCCAGCTAATTCAACCCTGGCTTCCTCTCACTGGGTCAGCGAGAACACTGGACAGCTGCCTGTTATGGTGGGCTTGGGTAGCCTTCACTTCTTGCCCAATCCGGCCTGTAGTCCTTTGCTGAGGGGCTTAGAACTGAATATCAGGAGCAGTAGATGGCCTGGTCACCCAGCATGCTACTTGCTTTTCACATGCGCCATCCAGAAATTTTCCAGGGTTTCTCTGAAACAAGGAAGGACTGTGGCTTCTGTCACTTGGTCCAGAGACATCTGTTGAATTTCTGTAGTCTGATCACCTATTTCTCTGAAGTATCTTCTTAATGCCAAACGCTTGCCTTGAAAAGTAATTGATAAATGACCCCATTTTAACAAAGAATCAGGAACTAATTAAGAGATGAAAGTGAAAGCCACTCAGTCATATCCGACTCTTTGCAACCCCATGGGCTATACAGTCCATGGAATTCTCCCGGACAGAATACTGGAGTGGGTAGCGTTTCCCTTCTCCAGGGAATCTTCCCAACCCAGGGATTGAACCCAGGTCTCCCGCATTGCAGGCAGAATCTTTTACCAGCTGAGCCACAAGGGAAGCCCAAGAATATTGGAGTGGGTAGCCTATCCCTTCTCCATGGGATCTTCCCGACCCAGGAATCAAACCAGGGTCTCTTGCATTGCAGGCAGATTCTTCACCAACTGAGTTATCAGGGAACCTAATTAAGAGATGGGTACTTAATTAACTTGGCTATATGAAATCCTCTTAGTTTGTGACAGATTCTTTATCTTCTTTAGAACAGCTGCCAGTATTTGGTTTATCATTTCAGCAGGGTCCAGGAGAGCCAATCAGATGGCATTCTTGAAGGAGCTGAGATCATAGGTTGCTCCACAGTGGGTATCATTTGTATTCTCCCTGGTTCTTCTTTTCATCACTGGCATGGAAGTCATAGTACCTTCCAAAGAGGCAGAGGCTGAGTCCGCTTCCTACTATAAGAAAGCAAAACTTGATTTCCTAAGAAGTATAGGCAAAGCTGATTCAGAAGCTAAGGATCTAACCATCACAAAAGGAAAGACAAACCAAATTTGAGTACTCTTGGTCTTGTGCCATCTTGGAGCTGCCTTCCAGGAGACACAAGTCACATGATCAAAAGTAGACTGTGGCCTCATCTTCAGAGAGTGTGGCTCTGAGAAACTCAGGCCCATGTTTGGGGGAGCAGACTTGCTCTAGCAAGGTGGGCCAGGTCCAAAAGAAGACCTCTTGGGAGAAATGGAGTATCCGCTCCTCTTCTGTGTCTGCAAGGGATCGCTAGGTGGTCTCAGGAGGACAAGGGTCCAGACATCAGTATGTGGTACTCTTCTCTCGACCTTTTTTTCCTGTTACCAAATCAGACAGTTTGTTAGCATCTGTAACCATTTCTAATTAACAGCCATATTCCCTTAAGCAACTGGAAAGCCAACCAAATAAATGTAGACTCTCTTAGCAAAGCAAAGTTTGATTTAAAAATGAAACAAAATAAAGCACTGCCACCTCACCTAGCTAACCCTAGTGTGTGAGAAAAGACCGCAGGGTAAAGGCAGACTGCCTGGGTTGCTGAGTCAACAGTAGGAAAGAGCTTCTCATGCTGAAAAGGCAACCAACAGCCCTATTAAATAAAGTCATATTTTTCTCACCTACCTATAACTTACCGGTTATAAAGGCGGGAGGAATAACTGTTCCCAGTGAAGCCTCACTCCTTGGCTTGCATGTTCCTTCATTCATTCGTCCTGACAACAAGCGTTTATTTAGCATCCACTTATATTCCGGTGGTTTTCAATTTCACGTTTCCACTCATTCATTCAGAAATTACGTATTGTTAAACCCCTACTTATGGACCAAGCGCTGTCTTGGTGCTAAATGTACGAGACATAATTCGTGATATGAAAAATGTATAGTCTAGTTAGTGATTCATGCTCCAGTCCCTCGCCTAGTGATGCATCCTTTCACCATTCCTCTGACACATGTTCGCTGAGGACTGTGCGAGGCACCGTATCCGGCACGATGGCAAACACGTTCGTCCTCGCCTTCTCTACCTTCTCTTTAACTCCTTTTATCATACATGCGCCATCATCACCACTGCCAAGCATACAAGGAAAAACAAGCCCAACAACTTGGGGGACTCACAGGCACGTGTGTGTGTGGTTATTTTAGGGGGAGAGGTGAGAGGGTTTCAGGTGGGTGGGCAGTGGTATCGAGTTCCACGGGGCTCCTTCAAGGAGACACAGGCCCCATTCAGGGTGGGATCTAAGAAGGCAGATAACGGTTTCAGTACAGCACAAAGTGCACCTTTGAGCCATGACTGCTGCGGAGCAATGGGATAAGCTGCCTCATGACTTGGCGAGCTTCTCACCCCAATATGTGGTCAGAGGTCAGGTGATGAGCTGCCAAGGACAGCATGGAAGAGACGCTGCTGCCCAGGAGACTTCTGATTCCTGGTCTAGAGTCTCTTTCTATTCTGAGTTCTCATTACCAAAACAATCTCCCTGGAACCTTCTAAGTATTCAGAAAATACTTGTCAAACGAATGATTAAATAATCATTCAACCATGTATTGAACCTTGAGGTTCTTGAAAGTAAAAGCTGGGTCTTATTCATCCCTTGTATTCCCAGGGCTCCAGCCTTCTCCAGGGCACCAGGGAAAGTCTGAAAGTCTTTGTGTTAGAGGATACCCAAGCTCCCTTCTAAAAATTCTAGACAGAAACATCTTCTTGTGGTTTAGCTACCTGGCAGGCTCTCTCAGCAAGCCAAGCATCCTTTATAGGCATGCTCAGTCATCTTTTCCTTAAGCTCCAAGCTTTGTTTTCTTCCCAGTTAGCAAATTCCTGATCCATCTCCCCCCACTATGAGGCCTTATGTTCCCAGGGAATTTGTTTTGCTATCAGCTAGAAAGGCAAAATAAGCTATATAAAGAAACTGAATGACACCTTCCCAAAGCAAACAGTGAGACTGGCTTCTGTGTTAGCTCTCTGTGGGGTCATCTGTGCCGTGTCCCTCTCTGGTGGCACCCGTCATCATAAAGAGGATACATGATTGCTGCTGGAAACCCAGTGAGTGATCTATGGCACTGCGGCCAGACACCACTGCCTGACGAGAGCAGGAGGCAGGAGAAGCCAGAGTCGACTTCAAGATTCTTGGGCCCCAGGCCACACCGTAATTCAGGTCATCTCACTTTGCCAAGGAAGCTTATCAAAGAAGAAAACAGACTGACATTTCCTGGCCCTTTCTGGTTTGCTCTCGGAATTTGAGAGTGGACATTAGCCTGGCTTTCTGCATCCTGGGAAAAGATGGTAGAAATTTGAGAATTTTACTCTTTGATACCACTGAATGTGTGGCCTGGTACAGCACTGTGCATACTGCTTTACTTTAGCAAAACAGCTCAAGACAAAGAATTTCAAACTGGAGCAAGGACCTGACCTGCCTATTCACGGCTGTGTCATTCAGGGACAGCCCAAATCTGGCAGAAATAGCTGAAATTTTCTGCCACAGAACTCAACCTGTTAATTTAGATGAAAATATTACTGAGTGAACACTGAGTCTAAACTCCCTCTACTCCAATATGCCAAGAAACTTGCGGAAGCAATGTACACAGGACAAGACCTGAGCTAGCAAGTGGCTAAGGAACATTTCACACGGCATTTTGATGGCCAAATCTGAGAAAGCAATCACACTTTTAGTAAGCGCGCATGATCTTTCCAGCAGCAGAAGGAACATCCAGTTCCTAAGACAGCTACAGAAAACTACTAAGCTTGTTTGCAAACATCTCTAAAATTACATTAAGTAACAAAGGGATCAATATATCTTTTCCTGTTATTGATGTAGAGGAGACAATCAAAAACACTGGCCTTCTCTGGTCTCTGGCTTTCATCTGTTAATGACCACCCCTGGGACTTCAAGTGCCACAGCTGTTCCTTAGGAAACCCTCTGTGTCATGATATGGAAGACTCAGGATGAAGAGGGCCCAGTCCTTCAGGTGAACATGCTCTCAGATCAAACACACCAATCTGTCATCTCAGCAGAAAGACAGCGTGGCATGGAATTCAAGAAAGAAAGGCAATTTTCTTTAAAACATTGGGGCAAGTAATTCTTACCCCACAGGGTAGGGCCTAGGCAGATCCTCTGCGCACCCCTCCCCAACACTCAGAGGAGCTCCCTAGACCAGGAGTGTCAGTATCGCCTGGGAACATGTTAGAAAGACAGCTTCTTGGGTCCTACCCAGATGCCCTGACTCAGGAACTCTGGGGTGGGGCCCACCATTCGTGGGCTAACAGATGCTCCAGGTAATTCCAGCGCACACTGATGTGGGAGAACCACGCCATATTTATGTAACTGAGCCTCTGTCATACTAAGCATATACATGTTTGTGTGTGTGTATACTTAGTACTACCATATTTATATGCATATGACAATCATGCATATACATAAGCACTAAAATTACTGACTTTTCAAAAAGTCAGTTTAATACAATAGTAACTTTTATTGAAACCTCTGGCTAGTTGATGGGATTATGCTGAATCCCTGGAGGGCTACCTCCACATGCTTCCTGTGGTCTGAGTGCCAGAGAGGTTAAGCAAATAACCCAGGAAGTCAGGGGACTTTCTTTTGGCCAATTTAAAATAAACTATTAGGAATCTGATCTACCATTTAAGATTCTCTAAAAAAGTGAAATGCTTGGCCTGCTTTGCCATTTAGATGAGTCTGGTGAACAGAAAATTAAACAAATATTGGATATCTTCTTCAAAGAAGCTGATCAGAATGGTGGTAAAGAACATGGGCTTTGGAGTTAGATAGACTGGGGTTTAAGTCCCTCGCTGGCACTTGCCAACCGAGTGAAACTGGGTGAGTGTTCAATCCCTCTGGCTCTGCATGTAGGGCCTTCACTTATTTCTTCATTGATCAAATGGGAAGAGTGATAACACGGAGCTCTTAGGGCTGGGGCTTCCCGCATAGCTCAGTTGGTAAAGAATCCGCCCACAAGGCAGGAGGGCCCGGTTCGATCCCTGGCTCGGGAAGATCCTTTGGAGAAGGGATAGGCTACCCACTCTAGTATTCTGGCCTGGAGAATTCCGTAGGCTCTATAGTCCACGGGGTCGCAAAGAGCGGGACACGACCGAGCGACTTTTACTTTTACTTTCTTAGGGCCGATGTGAGGAATAAGTTGGATTGTACACATCATGGCGTGCTTGATAGGTTTCATCCTTCAAACATTTGGTCTCACTGATACTTTTACGGAGTTCATCCACAGCGAGTGTTATCAGATTCCTCATTACCAAATGCAGCTTCACTGGCTCTCCTCCAGTTCCGCGGGGACTGTGTGACACGATGAGACAATAAACGAGGACGAGAATCCCAGATTTTCGTGAAAATTCGGGGCACGGTTGGGAAAGAGAGGGCTTCCCAGGTGGCGCTAGTGGTAAGGCCGCCTCCTGCCCATGCAGGGGGCGCAGAGACGATGCGGGCTCCACCCCTGGGTTGGGAAGCTTCCCTGCAGGAGGGCACAGACACCCACCCCGGTGTCCTCGCCTGGAGAACCCCGGACAGAGGGGCCTGGCGGGCTACGGTCCGTGGGGTCGCACAGCCGGATGCGCCTGCGGATGGGAAGCGCGCAGCGGGTGGGAAGCAGGGCGCAGGCCTGGGGTGAGGGGACCGGGGAGGGCGGAGGCTGCCCTGTGTCTTTGGCCTCCGGAGCTCTGCGGTGGCCGCAGTTTTCCTTTCTCATTGTTAATGGCGTCTGGGCAGAGAGGCGCTCCGGAGCCAGACCTCTGAGGCTGTGTGTGGTGAGCCTGCAGGGGCTGGCAGTCGCTAAGGGCGGAAACCGCTGTTTGGGAGCTGCTGGCAATTTAACTGTTTCTGATGCTCATTGCTGAGGATGAGAAAAAGGCAGGAGGGCCAGAGCATTCCATGTGGTGATTCTGTTCGTGGTAAGAGCTGCTTACCAAGAGAGCCAAAGGTTTCTTTGGAACCATAAGCTTATCAAGCGGCTTCTGGAAGGAGATTTTAGCTAGTTGCATGTCATAACATCAGTCTCCTAGACTCTTGTCTTAATTCTCTTTTTCTACATATTTCAAAAGAACCACTTAGCACATTTCAGAAGTCAGTGATAACTGCTATGTGACAGATAAAGCTTCTGGAGGCTTACGGAGTCCTTGCTGGGCAGCTGAAATGATTTATCAGAACCATTCCTACCGGGGCTGTGATCATTACTGTCCTCTAATATGCAAAGGAACCATAAGAGTGTAAATATCTCACAGCCTTAGGTGTGTGTGCTTCTGTCTCAGGGCTTGGGATACAGCTTAGTGTTGTCTTAAAGAAACAGAACATCCTCCAATGTATCGGTTTGGAAAAACAACAATAGGGGCCTGGTTAACAAATCATGTAATAAAATACTATACATGGGAAAAGATATTTTCAAGTAATTTCAATACTCGATGCAATGAGAAGTTAAAAGAGCAAGAATGAAAGCTTTTCAGAACAGTGAATCTCAGGGTGTGGATCTCACCAGCAGTGGCAGCAGAGCCTATAACCTGGACAGAAATGCCCATCGCCTACTGAGTCAGAGACTCAAGGAATGAGCCACAGCAATGTGTCTTCCCAGCCAGGTGAATCTAATGTCATGTTACAGTTTGAGAACCACTGATAGCATGAATCAATGTAACCACGTAAAATATACGCATATGGAAGAATACACACAAAAAGGTAAAGCAGTTCTCTCTGTGATAGGATTTTGGCTGATTGCTTTTCCCTGCTTATCTTCTGTGGTTTTAATATATGCAACTTTTTCTAAAATGAGCATATATAGCTTTTATATTTAGAGAAAAAGTAGGAGTAAAATTATCAGATATTTCTTTTACATGTATATTATATCAGCTCATAACATTAACATTTTCTTGATGACCATTCATGCACCTTCAATGTTCTTCCATTTCTTATTCTTACAATTCTACCTTCTTATATTTTCTTTAATAAATGTTCTCATCTCTGCTGCCTTTTTACTGACTTTCTCACCCTCAAGTCTTGAAGTCTCTGCTATTAACAAAAAATAGGATTTGGAGACTGTTAAAAGTCTGTATGCTTGGTTTGTCACAGTAAGCAAATAGCTGGGGGGTTTTAAGCATGATATTTCCTTTTGTATATGAAAGTGAAAGTCATTCAGTTGTGTCCAACTCTTTGTGACCCCGTGGACTGTAGCCCACCAGGTTCCTCTGTCCATGGAATTCTCCAGGCCAGAATACTGGAGTGGGTTGTCATTCACTTCTCCAGGGGTTCTTCCCAACCCAGGGATAGAACCCAGGTCTCCCTCAGTGTAGGCAGATTCTTTACCAGCTGAGCCAGCAGGGAAACCCTTTTGTATATATTTAGAGTTTAACACACTTACACACATTAGTAACAATTTTTAGCTTCTGCGTAAATTTTGACGCACAACTTACATTTTGTTTAGATTGATTTTTTTCACTACATCAACTCAAAGCATTTTTAACAACTAGACCATTCTAATTTCAAGAGTTCATTTACAAAGTAAGCAGATATTGTGAGTTTGCGTTCATACAAGGGGGTTTAAGTTCTAAAATGAGCAGATAAGGTAGGTATCACATATAGTTAAAACTGTTCCATCTCCGTGTGTGTGTGTGTTATTCGCTCAGTTGTGTCTAACTCTTTGCAACCCCATGGACTATAGCCTGCCAGGCTCCTCTGTCCCTGGAATTCTCCAGGCAAGAATACTGGAGTGGGTAGCCATTCCCTGCTCCAGGGGATCTTCCCAACCCAGAGATTGAAACCAGGCCTCCTGCATTGCAGGCAAATTCTTTACCATCTGAACCACCAAGGAAGTCCACTCCATCTTGGTAATAGACTATTATTCCTCAAGCCTTGGAAAAGACTTCACCTAGTACTAGATAACACGATTAGGGGCCATGTTATGCAAAAATGCACACCTTTCACCTTTAGAATTACTTAGTGCTGTGAGATGCTCACCACATGAGCAGGCTCTCAGAGTCGCACCTGAATGAGAAAATAACAGACTGCTCCTCCTATCCAGCACTCATTTTCTGGAAGTGGCAGATTATATTGCCTGGGCTGTTTAAATTATTTTGGAGGCTTTGCTTTCGTCTGTTTTGGCTGATGATACGTAAATGCATTTGTCTAAGTGAAGTGCACATTCGCCGTTTGCTGTGATTTCCCCGCATGTCTGCCGTGTCTCCTGTGTGTCCTAGGCTTCCTTCCCTCATCCCCCTCCCATATGTGCTCCAGGCATGACTCTGACCTCCTCCCTGGTATTTCGATCTTACTCATCCTTTAAAATCTCTTGCAAAAACTTCCTCCTGCACAAAGCCTTCCTAATCTCGGTAGAAAGCGATCCCCTTCATGCTTTGAATGTCTCTAGGACATTAATCACTCTTTATTGTACTGGTATTTAAGTGTGTTTTAGCTTTTCCAAGAAACTCTGGGCTTCCCAAAGGCAGAATTCAAGTATCTTTCACAGCAATCTTGGCTTTGAATCTTAGATCTGCCCTTTCTAGCCAATCTTAACTAGCCAATTTCTAAATCCCTCTGTACTTCCCTCCTCCTCCATAAAACGGGGATGGTCACAATACCAACTTCTGAAAATTCAAGTGGCTTTAAAGGAGATCCTGCACAGTAATGGGCAAACACAATATCCAGCATATAGTAAGGGCTTTCCCTGATGGCTTAGGAGTCAGAGAATCTGCCTGCATTGCAAGAGATGCAGGAGACGCAGGTTCAGTCCCTGGGCTGGGAAGATCCCCTGGAGGAAGAAATGGCAACACACTCCAGTATTCTTTCCTGAAAAATCCCGTGGACAGAGGAGCCGGGCAGGCTACAGTCCATGGGGTATCAAGAGTTGGACACAACAAAGTACGTGCACAGCACAGCAACATATAGTAAACTCCAGTAGACATTAGCTGCTTTTATTTGTCTCCATTGTGATTCCAATAGCACATTTTTTGCTCCGTAAGTGTTTTTCTATTGAATGTATGAATGAATGAATACTATAGTTAGGTTCAAACATAACCACTCTGAATTCTCAGTGCTCAGTGGGGAGTTTGTAGCTGCAATTTGTCTATGAATCCATTAATGAACCCAAGACTCTCTTTTATTCTCAAGGCAGATATGGGGGCCGTTTGGATAAATTTTCTGTCTTGAAGAAGCTGCCCCCCAACCATCTAGCTCAGACCTCATTCAGCTCTTTGTTTTCATCCATGAAATGGGAATTAGAGCATTGGTCTGTGATTTTGCCTAGACCCAAGGAGAACCCAAGGAGAACTAGGCCTTTAGAGAGAAATTTTATAAACAGAGACTGTTTGGGGTAATTTGAAGAATCAGAGCATGAATTTGTAAATTAGCATATTTGAGCTAGAGAGCTTCCAATCACATGGGACTCTAGATGTCGCTCAGTGAGGGCACAGGGCAAAACCAGCTGCTTTTTGGGTTTGTCAAGCATCTCAAGTTATTTCTCAGGAGTTGGGGTTTGGCACAGCCTGAAACCCACATTGCCAAGTCCTCCTTTCCCCCTTAATTTTTAAGCTCATGTGTATTTTAAGGGAAATTTAATCCGTATGTTTCTGTTTCCTTTACACTTAACTCATAAAAATGGTTTGTCAGGGCAATTTGATGTCCCAAAAATCTTTGGAGCCTTTATAATGATATTTTTTAACCTTTCCCCCCCTCCCTTAGACACAGGAAATTGCATTTTTTAAAAGAAAATGAATCAAACTGAAAGTCTCAAGGTCAGTGTTGATGGGTCAGATACACAATCTCATGGAACTGAGCATTTGCAAACATGGCATCTTCCACTGCTGCCCCTGCAGGACTCAGGGGTGAGAGAAAGATCAATTTCACATGCAGGCAGATGGCAGTAATTGACAGTGTGTTGTGACAGAGTCCTCAAATATTTGATTGTTTGCCCATCAAGCTGAGAGTTCCTCTCCATCCGTATTTCTGTATTGAGAGATCTGCTGCTTAGAATTTGGTTCCCTTTGCCTTGGTCAAATCCTGAAGTTAGCATCACAAACTCCTGCACAGAAGTAATCTAAGAGAAGTGAGATGGCTAATTCTAAAACAGTAACTGTCTTCTAATCTAGTTTGCCACATCATCCTTAGAGAGAGAAAACAGAAGTTAGCATGTTTGTATTAATCACCAGAGGGAGAGTTCTCACAGAGTTTTGTAAAGATGACACACCTCCAGGGTTAGTGACTCTGCTGTCACAAGGATTCACATAATCCTCAGATATCCACAGCGCAGGTAGAAATATGCCATGCATTGGTACCATGTCTCGGTCACATGAGGGATTATCTGGGGTTGTTTGACCTGCCTGCGATCCAGGTTTATGGCAAGGCTACCTCTTCGACCATCAGCTGGAGTTAAACTCCAGACAGGCTTCTTTCTGGCAGCATGTTCACTGCTGGACTGGATTGGGTCTTTCTGGGTACTCGGGATCACAGAGTCTCACAGTACATGGCCTGTGATAGTTTAGGGCTGACCAACCATGGTGGTTCAGTTTCATCCAAAATGCCCTAAAACCATATGGCTGGCTTATTCTATCCCATTTTCACTATATGATTTTAACCTTTGCAACACAATGGCCCAAACTGAGACATTCTCTGCCCTATGTGAACATTCAACTCACAGAACAAAACTGCTAATAGGAAATGCAATCAAAGAATGTCCTGGTGGCTCCGTTATTTTCAAATGGGGTTAAGTACAGAAGAGTTTGACTCATTGAATGATGAAGATTATGAGCTTGGAAGTACTTCCAACACTGAGTTAGCTTATGATAGAGACGGAACAGTGAAAATTTAGACCAGAATGGCTGACAGAAGGGTAAAAGATGGGCATGTCCAAGGCAGGTGAATACCAAACCAGGGTACTGAGACTGCATGTTGCTTTGATTTTGGATATTGGATAAGAAAAGAAAAGGTAGGAAGTGGCCAGTTTTGGAAATTCAATGAGTCCGTGGGGCTTGATGGATATCAAGGTTTTACACAATTATTAAGTCTTAGGCAAGTAAGCTAGTCAGAAATCTTCCATTCTTCAATAGTCTGCTGCTGCTGCTAAGTTGCTTCAGTCATGTCTGACTCTGTGCAACCCCATAGACGGCAGCCCACCAGGCTCCCCCGTCCCTGGGATTCTCCGGGCAAGAACACTGGAGTGGGTTGCCATTTCCTTCTCCAATGCAGGAAAGTGAAAAGTGAAAGTGAAGTCTCTCAGTCGTGTCCGACTCTTCGCGACCCCATGGACTGTAGCCTACCAGGCTCCTCCGCCCATGGGATTTTCCAGGCAAGAGTACTGGAGTGGGTTGTCATTGCCTTCTCCCTTCAACCGTCTAGACAGTGATAAACACATCAAATGTTCTTTAAAAATTACCTGCTTTGAGCCAAAACCTAGGTAAAATGCTTAACACAATGAATTCACATGATAACTTTATAAGTTAATTGTGCATATTTTACAGATGAGGAAACTGGAACTCCTAGATTCATTTATTGGGGAGATTAAGTAACCTGTACAAATTAACATAGTTAATGAAAATGATGAAATTCAAAAACCAGTCCAACTCTAAAGCCCATTCTCCTTCTTTAAAACACCCTTAACAAAATACAAAAGTTAATGAATACGCTAACAACAAAAGATCAGAAAGAGAAATTAAGGAAACAATTCCGTTTACCATCACATGTAAAAGAATAAAACCTTTCCGGGAGTTGGTGTTGGACAGGGAGGCCTGGCATGCTATGATTCATGGTGTCGCAGAGAGTCGGACACGACTGAGCGACTGAAATGAACTGAACTGAACTGAAACCTATTCAAGGGAAGCAAAAGATACTCTAAAAACTATAAGATGTTGATGAAAGAAATCAAAGACAACATAAACAGATAAAAAGATACACTGTGTTCTTCAACTGAGAAAGTAAATGTTGTCAAAATGACTGTACTGCCCAAGGGATCTACAGATTCAATATAGTACTTATCAAATTACCAATGGCATTTTTTCACAGAACTAGAAAAAAAGTTTTTAATTTATATGGAAACGCAAACAACCCCACCTGTATAGCCAAAGTAATCTTGAGAAAGAAACAGAGTTGGCGGAATCAAGCTCTCTGACTTCAGCCTATACTGCAAAGATACAGTCATCAAAACGATGCGGTACTGGCACAAAAAGAGAAACACATACGGTAATGAAACAAGATAGAGAGCCCAGAGACAAGCCCATGCTCATACGGTGAGTTAGCCTATGACAAAGGAGGCAAGAGCATACGATGGAGAAAAGACGGTCTCTTCGATAAGTGGCAATGGAAAAACTGGACAGCTGCATGTAAAAGAATAAAATTAGAATATTCTCTAATACCAAACACAAAAAAAACCCCAAAATGAATGAATGAAACATGAAATAATATACAACCAAAATGAAACACTATACAACCTGCATTCTGTCTACTATACAAGGCCACTTTCCTTTGGTTTCCTTTGGCATTACAGTTCCTTTGCTGTTTGAGTAAGTTATTTTCCAGAGTGACTTTACCATTTTACATTCCCATGAGCAAAATATGTGATCCACATTCACTGCATCCTCACCAGCATTTGGTGTTATCAATTATTTTTAATTTCAACCATTTTGATGTCTGTAGTTATATCCCACTGAGGTTTTAATCTGCATTCCCCTAATAGCTAGTGATGTTGAACATAATCTCATATGTTTATTACTTATTTTTTATATGTATATTCTCTTTGTTGACATGTTTCTTCTTATCTTTTGCCCATTTTCTAGTTGAAATGTTTGGTTTTTAATTTTTGAGTTTTGAGAACCCTTTATATATTCCGTATATGAAGTCTATTGTCAGACGTGTGGTTTGAAAATATTTTTTCCCAATCTGCAGCTTGTGTTTTATCCTCTTAACAGGAACACTACAAAGCAAAAATTGATATTGATAAAGTCCATTTTATCAAATTTTCCTTTTGTGTTTTGTGCTTTGAGCATCAAGTCTAAGAACTTTTTGCTCAGTCCTAGATTCTGAAGGCTTTCCCTTATATTTTTTCTAGAAGTGCTATATTTTTCACATTTAAGTCCATGATCCATTCTAAGCTAATTTTCACATAAACTCTGAGGCTTAGCTCAAGTTTCTTTTCTTTTTTTTTTTTTTTTTTGCCTAATTGCTCCAGTACCACTCTCTTTCCTCCACTGGATTATTTTTGCACCTTAGTCAAAAGATCTTAGGTTACTATATTTGTGTGAGATAATTTCTGGATTCTCTATTCCTTTCCATTAATCTGTGTGTCTATTTTGCCAATACCACACAGTCTTGATTACCATAGCTATTTTGAGTCTGCAGCTATATGAAATTGAGTAAACTGATTCCATCCACCTTAGTTTTCTTTTTCAAAATGGTTTCACTATAATAGTTTCTTTGTCTTTTCACCTACATCTTGGAAAAATTTTTTCTATACTTACAAAAATTCTTGCTGCGATGTTTATAGGAATTAAAACTGTATGTCCACTTGGGTGAAATTTGCATCTTTACTATGTTTTTTTCACAGCAAAGCATTTTATTGCATTTGTTTTTCATGGAAAAAAATTTTATTTTCAATATAGCAGTGTGTGCATGTCAATCCCAAACTCCCAATCTGTCTCTCCCCTCAACACTTTCCCCCTGGTAACCAGAAGTTCATTCTCTATGAATCTGTTTCCGTTTTGCAAATAAGTTCAATCGTATAATTTCTTTTCAGATTCCACATATCAGTGATGTTATATGGCATTTGTCCTTTTCTGACTTCCTTTGCTCAGTATGACAATCCCTAGGGCCATCCATGTTGCTGCCAATGTTATTATTTTCTTTTTAATGGCTGGGTAATATTCCACTGTGTATATGGACATCTTCTTTATCCATCTGTCTTTTGATGGACATTTAGGTTGCTTCCATGTATTTGCTATTGTAAACAATGCTACAGTGAATATCAGGATGCACATATCCTTTTGAATCATGTTTTGCTCTGGGTTTGTGCCCAAGAGTGGGATCACTGGGAACTCTAGTTTTTTAGGGAAACTGTACACCATTCTCCATAGTAGATATACCAATTTACATTCCCACCAATGTTGTAGGAGGGTTCCCTTTTCTCCTCATCCTCTCCGGGATTTAATGTTTGCAGATTTTTTGATGATGGACATTCTGACTGATGTGAAGTGATATCTCATTGTAGGTTTGATTTGCATTTCTCTAATAATTAGTGATGTTGAGCATCTTTTCACATTTCTCTTGTCCATCTACATGTCTTCTTTGGAGAAATATCTCTTTAGGTCCTTTGCCTATTTTTTATTGGGTTTGTTGTTGTTATTGTTTTTTTTTAATAGAGCCGTATGAGCTGTTGGTAAATTTTGGAGATTAATCCTTTGCTGGTTACACTGTTGGAAAATGTTTTCTCCCATTCTATAGGTTGTCTTTTTATTTTGTTTATGATTTTATTTATTGTGCAAAAGCTTTTGAGTTTAGTTAGGACCCATTTGTTTTTGTTTTTATTTCCATTACTCTTTGAGACAGATTGAAAAAGATATTGCTGTGATTTATGACAAAGAGCATTCTGCCTATGTTTTACTCTAGGAGTTTTATGGTATCCAGTCTTACATTTGGGTCTTTAATACATTTTGAGCTTATTTTTGTGTATGATGTTAGACAAATTTTTTTTAATTGGAGGATAATTGCTTTACAGTACTGCATTGGTTTCTACCAAACATCAACATGAATCAGCCATGGGTTTACCCATGCCCCCTCCCACTTGAACATCCCTCTCCCTTCCCCTCTAGGTTGTTGTCGAGCCCCAGTTTGAGTTCCCTGACTCATATGGAAAATTACCATTGGCTGTCTATTTTACATACAGTAATGCATATTTTCCACGTTACTCTCTCCATACCGCCCATCCTCTCCTTCTCCCCACTCCACCAGCTGTGTCCATAACGCTGTTCTCATTGCTGCCCTGAAAATAGACTCATCAGTACCGCCTTTCTAGATTCCATATACATGTGTTATACAAAAATTGTTTTCCTCTTTCTGACTTACTTCACTCTGTATAATAGCCTCTAGGTTCATCCACCTCATTAGGACTGACGTAAATGCATTCCTTTATATGCCTGAGTAATATGCCATTGTATATATGTACCACAGCTTCTTTACCCTTTCATCTGTCAATGGACATCAAGATTGCATCCATTACCTAGCTGTTGTAAATAGGGCTGCAATGAACAATGGGATACATGTGTCTTTTTGAATTTTGGTTTCCTCAGGATACATGCCTAGGAGTGGGATTCCTGTGTCACGTGGTGGTCTTATTCCTAGTTTTTAAGGACTCTCCACACTGTTCTCCATAATGGTTGCATCAATTTGCATTCCCACCAACAGTGAAAGAGGGTTCCTTTTTCTCCACACCCTCTCCAGGATGTATTGTTTGTAGATTTGTCGATGATGGCCATTTTGACCAGTGTAAGGTGATATCTCATCATAGTTTTGATTTGCATATCGGGCTTCCCTGGTGGCTCAGAGGTTAATGCGTCTGCCTCCAATGCGGGAGACCCCGGTTCGATCCCTGGGTCGGGAAGATCCCCTGGAGAAGGAAATGGTAACCCACTCCAGTATTCTTGCCTGGAGAATCCCATGGATGGAGAAGCCTGGTAGGCTACAGTCCACGAGGTCGCAAAGAGTCGGACACGACTGAGCGACAGAACAGAACAAAACAGAACAGAATCAACAACCTCAGATATGCAGATGACACCACCCTTATGGCAGAAAGTGAAGAGGAACTCAAAAGCCTCTTGATGAAAGTGAAAGAGGAGAGTGAAAAGGTTGGTTTGAAGCTCAACATTCAGAAAACAAAGATCATGACATCTGGTCCCATCACTTCATGGGAAATAGATGGGGAAACAGTGGAAACAGTGTCAGACTTTATTTTTTGGGCTCCAAAATCACTGCAGATGCTGATTGCAGCCATGAAATTAAAAGATGCTTACTCCTTGAAAGGAAAGTTATGACCAACCTAGATAGTATATTAAGAAGCAGAGACATTACTTTGCCAACAAACATCCGACTAGTCAAGGCTATGGTTTTTCCCGTGGTCATGTATGGATGTGAGAGTTGGACTGTGAAGAAAGCTGATCTCCGAAGAATTGATGCTTTTGAACTGTGGTGCTGGAGAAGACTCTTGAGAGTCCCTTGGACTGCAAGGAGATCCAACCAGTCCATTCTAAAGGAGATCAATCCTGGGTGTTCATTGGAAGGACTGATGCTAAAGCTGAAACTCCAATACTTTGGCCACCTCATGCAATGATTTGACTCACTGGAAAAGACTCTGATGCTGGGAGGGATTGGGGGCAGAAGGAGAAGGGGACGACAGAGAATGAGATGGCTGGATGGCATCACCGACTCGATGGACATGAGTTTGAGTGAACTCTGGGAGTTGGTGATGGTCAGGGAGTCCTGGCGTGCTGTGATTTATGGGGTCGTAAAGAGTCGGACATGACTGAGCGACTGAACGAACTGCACTGAACAGTGAGTAATGATGAGCATCTTTTCATGTGTTTATTAGCCATTCATCATCTTCTTTGGAGAAAAGTCTGTTTTTGTCTTTTGCCCATTTTTTGATAGCGTTGTTTGTTTTCCTGGTGTTGAGTTGCTTGTATATTTTTGAAATTGATTCTTTGTCAGTTGTTCTTTGAGAAGACAAACAAAATTGACAAACCATTAAGCCAGACTCATCAAGAAAAAAAGGGAGATGAATCAAATCAACAAAACTATAAATGAAAAAGGAGAAGTTACAACAGACAATGCAGAAATAGTAAGGATCATAAGAGACTATTACAAACAACTATATGCCAATAAAATGGACAACCTGGAAGAAATGGACAGATGATTAGAAAAGTTCAATCTTCCAAGACTGAACCGGGAAGAAATAGAAATTATTAAGAATCCAATCACAAGCACTGAGATCGACACTATGATAAATAATTTCTCAAAAAAACAAAAGCCCAGAGCTGGGCAGCTTTACAAGTGAATTCTATCAAACATTTAAAGAACTAATCCCTATCCTTCTAAACTCTTCCAAAAACATAGCATAGGAAGGAACACTTCCAAACTCATTCTGTGAGCCCACCATCACCTTGATACCAAAGCCGGACAAAGGCAACATACAAAAAAGGAAATTACAGACCAATATCATTGATGAACATAAATGCAAAAATCCTCAACAAAATTCTAGCAAACAGAATTCAGCAACACATTAAAAGGCTTACACACTATGAGCAAGTTGGGTTTATCCCAGGGATGCAAGGATTCTTCAATAAACACAAATCAATCCATGGGATACACCATATTATCACATGAAAGATATAAAAAAAAAAAACAATAATCTCTAGATGCAGAAAAAGCTTTTGACTAAATTCAACACCCATTTATGATAAAAATCTTTCAAGAAAAAGGTATAGAAGAAACCTACCGCAATATAATAAAGGCCATGTATGATAAACCCACAGCAAACATTATTTTCAGTGGCAAAAACTGAAAGCACTCCCTCTAAGGTCAGGAACAAGACAAGGGTGCCCACTCTCACCACTGTCATTCAACATAGTTTTGGAAGTGCTAGCTATGGAAATCAGAGAAGAAACAGAAATAAAAGGAAACCACATTGGAAAAGAAGAAGTAAAACTCTCACTGATTGCAGATGATATGATACTATACATAGAAAACCCTAAAGATACCATCAAAAAGTTACTAGAGCTAATCAGTGAATTTTTAGCAAAGAGGTAGGATACAAAATCAATGCACAGAAATCACTTGCATTCCTGTACACTAACAAATAAATATCAGAAAGAGAAATTAAGGAGTCAACCCCATTTACCACTGAAGCAAATAGAATGAAATACCTAGGAATAAACCTACCTAAGGAGACAAAAGCCTCTTGATGAAAGTGAAAGAGGAGAGTGAAAAGTTTGGCTTGAAGCTCAACATTCAGAAAACAAAGATAATGGCATCTGGTCCCATCACTTCATGGGAAATAGATGAGGAAACAGTGGAAACAGTGTCAGACTTTATTTTTGGGGGGGTTCCAAAATCACTGTGGATGCTGATTGCAGTCATGAAATTAAAAGACGCTCACTCCTTGGAAGGAAAGTTATGACCAACCTAGATAGCATATTAAAAAGCAGAGACATTACTTTGCCAACCAAGGTCCATCTAGTCAAGGCTATGGTTTTTCCCGTGGTCATGTATGGATGTGAGAGTCAGACTGTGAAGAAAGCTGATCGCCGAAGAATTGATGCTTTTGAACTGTGGTGCTGGAGAAGACTCTTGAGAGTCCCTTGGACTGCAAGGAGATTCAGCCAGTCCATTCAGAAGGAGATCAATCCTGGGTGTTCATTGGAAGGACTGACGCTAAAGCTGAAACTGCAATACTTTGGCTACCTCATGCGACGAGTTGACTCTCTGGAAAAGACTCTGATGCTGGGAGGGATTGGGGATGGGAGGAGACGGGGACGACAGAGAATGAGATGGCTGGATGGCATCACCGACTCTGTGGACATGAGTTTGAGTGAACTCTGGGAGTTGGTGATGGACAGGGAGGCCTGGCGTGCTGTGATTCGTGGGGTCGCAAAGAATCAGACACGACTGAGCAACTGAACTGAACTCAACTGAAGGAGACAAAAAAGTTACATACAGAGAACTATAAGACACCGATGAAAGAAGTCAAAGACAACATAAATGGATAAAGAGATATTCCTTGTTCCCGGACTGGAAGAATCAATACTGTGAAATTGACTATACTACCAAATGTAATCTACAGATTCAATGCAATCCTTATCAAATTACCAATGGCATTTTTCACAGAACTAGAGCAAACATTTAAAGTTCATATGGAAACACAAAGACCCCCAAATAGCTAAAGCAGTCTTGAGAAAGAAGAATGGCACTGGAGTAATCAACATTCCTGACTTCAGACTATACTGCAAAGCTATAGTCATCAAGACAATATGGTACCGGCACAAAAATAGAAATATAGACCAAGGGAACAAGAGAGAAAGCCCAGAGATAAACCCACACAGCTAAAGGATACCTTATTTTTGACAAAGGAGGCAAGAATATACAATGGAGCAAAGATAGTCTCTCCAATAAATGGTGCTGGGAAAACAGGACATCTACATGTAAAAGAATGAAATTAGAACACTTCCTAACACCACACACAAAGATAAATTCAAAATGGATTAAAGACCTAAACGCAAGATCAGAAACTATAAAATTCCTTGAGGAAAACATAGGCAGAACACTTACATAAACCACAGCAAGATCCTCTATGACCCACCTCCCGCTGCTGCTGCTGCTGCTAAGTCGCTTCAGTCTTGTCTGACTCTGTGTGACCCCATAGACAGCAGCCCACCAGGCTCCCCTGTCCCTGGGATTCTCCAGGCAAGAACACTGGAGTGGGTTGCCATTTCCTTCTCCAATGCATGAAAGTCAAAAGTGAAAGTGAAGTCGCTCAGTCACGTCCAACTATTAGCAACCCCATGGACTGCAGCCCACCAGGCTCCTCTGTCCATGGGATTTTCCAGGTAAGAGTACTGGAGTGGGGTGCCATCGCCTTCTCCAGACCCACCTCCTAGAGTAATGGAAATAGAAACAAGTGGGACATAATTAAACTTAAAAGCTTTTGCACAGCAAATGAAACTATAAACAAGGTGAGAAGACAACCTTCAGAATGGGAAAAAATAATAGCAAGTGAAACAACTGACTAGAGAAAGTCATAATTTCATTTTTTTTTTACATAGCTGTCATTTTCCAAGCAGCACTTATTGAAGAGACGGTCTTGTCTCTATTTTATTATTCTTGCCTCCACTGTTATGAATTCATTGGTCATATGGGTTTTTTTCTGGGTTTCCCATCCTGCTCCGTTGATTTACACTTCTGTTTCTGTGCTAGCACCATACTGTTCCATGATTATAGCTTTGTAGTATAGTCTGAAGTCAGAGAACCTGATTCCTCCATCCCTGGATTTCTTTCCCAAGATTGCTTTGGTCATGCAATTTGGGTATTTTGTGTTTCCATAAAAATTAGAAATTTTTTCTAGTTCTCTGAAAAATACCAATAGTAATTTCATAGGGAATCTGCATTTGACAATATCAATTCTTCCAGTCCAAGAACATAGTGTATCTTTCCATTTGTGATGTCCATTATTTCTTTCATCAGCCTCTTACAGTTTTCTGAGTACATGTCTTTTGTCTCCTTAGGTAGGTATACTCCTAGGCGTTTTATTCTTTTTGATGTGATGATAAATGGGATTGTTTCTTTAGTTTCTCTTTCCTATCTTTTGTTGTTAGTGTATAGAAATGCAACACATATCTGTGTTTTAATTTTGTATCCTGCACATTATCAAATTCATTTATAAGCACTAGTAGTTTTAGAATAGCACCTTTAGGATTTTCTATATATAGTATCATATCATCTGCAAACAATGACACTACTACTTCTTCTTTTCCAATTTGGATTTCTTTTATTTCTTTTTTTGTCTGATCCATGTGACTAGGACTTACAAAACTATGTTGAATAGAAGTGAACATCTTTATCTTGTTTCTGATCTTAGAGGAAATGCTTTCCAGTTGTCATTGTTGAGTATGATGTTATCTGTAGGTTTGGCCTTTATTATGTTGAGGAAGGTTTCCTCTATGCCCACATTCTGGAGAACTTTTATCATAAATGGGTATTGGATTTTGTCAAAAGCTTTTTCTGTATCTATTGAGATTATCATATGGATTTTATTCTTCAATTTGTTAATGTGGTGTATCACACTGATTGATTTTTGGATATTGAAAAATCTTTGCATCCCTGGGATAAACCCACTTCATCATGATGCTTGATCCCTTTAAAGTGTTGTTGGATTTGGATTGCTAGTATTTTGTTGAGTATGTTTGCATTTGTGTTCATCAGTGATATGGTCTGTAATTTTCTTTTTTGTGGTATCTTTGGTTTTTGTGTTAGAGTGATGTTGGCCTTATAGACTGACTTTGGGTATATTCCTTCCTCTGCAATGTTTTCAAATACTTTGAGAAGACTAAGTGTTAATTCTTTCCAAATGTTTGATATATTTTGCCTGTGAAGCCATCTCATCCTGGACTTTTGTTTGTTCTGAGCTCTTTAACAACAGTTTCAGTTTCAGTATTTATGATTGATTTGTTCATGTTTTCTGTTTTTTCCTGGTTCAGTCTTGGGATATTGATCCTTTCTAAGAATTTGTCCATTTCTTCCAGGCTGTTACTTTATTGGCATATATCTGCCTGTAATAGTCTCTTATGATCCTTTGTATTTCTGTAGTGTCTGTTGTAACTTCTCCATTTTCATTTCTAATTTTTTTCCCCTTGATGACTCTGGCTAAAGGTTTGTCATTTTATTTATCTTTTCGAAGAACCAGCTTTTAGTCTTATTGATCTTTTCTATTATTTTCCTCATTTCTATTTCAATTATTTCTGCTCTGATCTTTATGACTTCTTTCCTTCTACTAACCTTGGATTTTGTTTGTTCCTTTCTCTAGCTCCTTTATGTGCAAGGTTAGGTCATTTTGCATTTTTTCTTATTTTCTGAGGTGAGATTATATTGCTGTAAATTTCCCTCCTAGAACTGCTTTTGCTGGGTCCCTTAGGTTTTGGATCACTGTGCTTTTGTTTGCATTTGTCTCTAGGTATATTTTTTCTCTTTGATTTCTTTAGTGATCCATTGGCTGTTTAGGCTCCATTTGCATTTTTTAGAGTTTTTTTTTTTTCTTTTTTAGTTGATCTCTAATCTCATACCATTGTTAGAAAATATGCTTGACGTGATTTCAGTTTTCTTACATTTACCAAGGTTCGCCTTGTGGCCAAGCATGTGAGCAAATCCTTGAGAATATTCCCTGTGTAATTGAGAAGAATGTGTATACTGCTGCTTTGGGATGGAATGCTCTATAAATATCAATTAATTCCATCTGGTCTAAGGTGTCATTTAAGGCCTGAGCTTCTGTGTTGATTTTCTATCTGGATGATCTGTCAATTTTTAGGGGGAAATATTCAGCCTTTCACAAGAGTCAGACATGACTGAGTGACTGAACTGAACTGAACTGAATTCAGCCTTTCAGCATTTAGTATAATGTTAGCAATAGATTTCTTGGTAGACTTTTTTTACCAAGCTGAGGATGTCCCCGATACCTATTTTTTTCTGAGAATTGCCAACATAAATGAGTGTTGAATTTTGTCTAATACTTTTTCTGCATCAATTTATGTGATCACATGAATTTTTTTTAATATCTTCATATGGTGAATTATACTGTTTTATTTCCAAATACTGAGCCAGCCTTGCATGCCTTGAATAAATGCCACTTGGTCATGTTGTTTAATTTTTTTAATATATTGCTGGATTTCAATGCTAACATTTGGTTAATGACTTTTGCATAAACATTTATGAGGACTACCGTGTGATTTAATTTTGTTGGTACTGTTTTTGTCTGGTTTTAACAGAGTACCATTAAGTTCATAAAGTGAATTGAGATGTGTCCTCTCCTTTTCTGTGTTCTGAAAGAGATTGTATAAAATTGGCACTAATTCTTCTCTAATAATTTGGTAAAATTCTCCTGTGAAACTACCTTGGCCTAAGATTTCAATTTCTTTATTATTATTTTAATACCACTAATGTTCCCCATTTAATTCTTGATACTGTTAACCAGTGCCATTTTTTTCTTTGTCAATAGAGGTATCAATTTTATTCATCTTATCAAAGAAGCATCTCTTTGTTTCATTGATTTTCTCTAATGTTTTTCTATTTTCAATTTCATTGACTTCTGTTCATTATTATCTTCTCACTTTTGCTTTATTTTGCTCTTATTTTTCTAGAAACAGAAATTAAATTCAAAGATCATTGAACATAAGAGCATTATTTTCATATGAAAAATGAACCACTTATTAATGAGGAAAGGAAGTCTAAATTTTTCATAATTAAAAATACAATAATAGATGAACCATGAAGCCACTTTTAGTGTCTTAAATGACCTCCATAAGTTATAGGAAATATCAGAGGAAACATTAAAATGTCATTGTCTATAATTATGTACATTTAAAATTGAATTCAGACAACATCAATTTTTATAAAGAGCTACATCTTTTCAGAAAAAAATTGTTCTGAATCATCACCTGTAGATGTATGAATATGTGGATTTCAAAATGATTTATCAAAAATGTATACAAATATTATTATAACCTGTAAAATACTTTTAACAGGTCCAATGATAATTGCATCAGCAAAAAATCCTCTCAAAATTAAAAAACTAGTTTTGAGATTCACTCACATTATCAAGTAACGTTCCATAGGATGACTAAACAATAATCTGTTGGTCTGTTATCCTACTAATGATCTTTAGACTGTCTCCAGATTGGCTCTTTTGACCAAAGTTACTGTAAGTGGTCCATATAACTTTTTTTGTAGATATTTATTTTCTTCTCTTTCGGATAAAAACCAAGGTAGAATTGTGGAGTCAAAAGTATATTATATTTAACTTATATTTTCTTATATATTATATTTATGAGAAACTGCCAAACAGTTCTCCAAGATTGCTATACCATTTTACACTCCCTTCAGCCATCCAAGGTCATTCAGTTTATTTCTCACCATCCTCGCTAGCATTTGATGCTAACCGTTGTAGTAACTGTAAACTGGTATTTCAGTGTGGTTTTGTCTTGCAATTCTCTGTCGATTCGTCAAGTTGAGCACCCTTCCGTGTGCCTATTGGCTATTTGTATATCTTCTGTTTTGATGTGTCTATTCAAGCCTTTATCAGGGTGACTACTATTAATTCCATTTTATAGACAAGAAAATTGAGTCTGAAGTCAAATGACTTGCCAAAGATTCATAGCTAAAAAGTAGCAAACAAATTTTTTAGCCACATTTCCTGAATCTGATTGGAATTTCATTTCCCAAGTACTGTATTTTTTTATACATCAGATCCCTGACCTAAGCTTTCCTTATCTGTATCAGTCTACAGCACATGAGGGCCTATTTGACAAGGTTTGGTAGAAGAAGGTACAGATGTGGGAATGATTTTAGGTTACCTGAAAGCAACAGTGGCTTTTTCAAACAGAACTCAAACCATTGCACACTAATTCTGGGGTCCTTGTCTGATGTCTGATGCCATCTCAGGCAGGAATCTACTTGCAGCCTCAACTATTCAGTGCTGCCAAACCCAAAATTAACTCTTCTTGTTCAAGAGCAAGTGTGTTTCACTGGCCTGCATGTAACTCTCTTCAGCCTATGTAGTTTTAACCAGTTAAAATAGCCACAATTTCTTCCACCCATATGTCACATTGAACTAAATTTATATTTGGTTAATGAAGTGTAAATGCTTTTAAGTTCCTGATTTTCTCACTCATATATCTAAAGGAGATGGTGAACATGTAGTGTGGTGTATGTGTGTTTTAATTTAAGAAGCAAATGTATTTTAGAACTGGACTATACGAAAAATGCCCACTTTGATGCTGAAGGTAAATCGCTGAAGGAGCAGTGAGACTGAATAACCGTTAATAGCTCTGGTTGTATTTGATATGCTGAGTTTGAGTGTTGAGGATCTGAGAAATAAGTGGGACTTTGTGACCTCCCTTTCAAACCAAGTGGAGACTATCCTAGTTAGATTGGCAGCGCAGACGGAAGGCGCCTGTTGCAGTCCTTTTAATCCTCTCTGAGCAAAGTCTTGGATTTTCCCCCTAAATAATGAATGAAGTGAATAAGCCATTGAGCCTCTAATTCCATTCAGTGCCTTTGCTCTCCTGCGAGGTGTATCCGGTAGGTTTGACAATGCCACAGAAGAATTACATTGAGTACTTGGCATATGTAGTCCTTGAAAAAGCTCTGCTGAGCAAACTTACAAAGTGGCCAGGGCACCTCATTTGGCCCCTCCTGTGTCTGCTCTCATGGGATTTCAGAGTCTGGGATGCAGTAGAGAAAGGGAAATGGGACAGAAGACGGAAGACAGAACTAGGCCAGAAATAAAAGGGCTGTGCCAACATTTGTAAGGAGAAAATGGGAATAATGGCAATGAGGCTAAATTTTAACAGGATGAATCCTTAAAGCCTTCTTTAAAAGTATTATTACAAGTTCTTTAACTTTACTTTTATTTCTTCCTGTTTGTCTTTCTTCTTCGTTAAGCACCTCTTTAGCACTATGGGTCAGAAGCTCCAACATTTGCACAGCAAACTTGATCTGGCATTTTTAGGAAAAAGGGAAAGAAGCTTTTCCTTTTTGCTAAGAGTAGTTCTAATGGTTAAAGTGGCATTTACAGTCCAGAGTTTACATGCCAATGTAGACTGCCTTTATCATTCATGGGTCCTGTCCTGAAGCTATAGGTCTTCATCATCATGTTTGAAGGAGCAAATAAAATTTACGTCTTCACTTTTCCTTTACATTACTGTTTTGGATTCTCAACTCTTTGTGATTAATTACAAAGACTTATGTCTTCTCCATGAAGATGTGATATCATGAAATTATCAAAATAAATCATTTGTCAAACTGGGAGGTATTCCTTATAGAGACAGGCAGATGAGCAATCTGGTGAGGACTGGATCCCAAAGCATCCATGCAGCTATCATCTAAGGAACACACAAGCTGAAAATTAGATGGAGAAGGCATCGTGTAAAAGAGGGCAGGGCTCCTCAGAGGTTCATTTATTTATCAGCTAACCAAGGATAAGAGAACCTGTTACAAAATTTGGTCACAGGCACCTAGAATTCAACTTAACAAGAGTCAAACTCCAAACAGAAATATTTCTAGTTTTGAAATATGATTTTATGAAACTCCATTTTTGGCTGTCATCCAGGAGAAAAAATAAATGAAGGTGGAAGGAGACTTTTCTCTATGGCTTGACTGACCACCAAAACTACCAATTATCACTCATGCAAATCATTCTTCAGTGAGTGAAGACCTAGGATAATCAAAGGATCAAATGTTCCTATGCTGTACGGTAAATGTGTACAGAAGCATCAGTCCTACCAGTGGAAACATCTTGTTGACTTTCTCCAAAGGAAATGTGAATGAATATAGGGCTCTATTAATAAAGGAAGGATATATACATTATTTTTTTAAAAAGAAATATTCCTGATAAATAACACATGTGTTACAAGCAAATTACATTGTACTGTAGGGAAAGAAAGTTCACCTATATCAATTCTGCAGCATTAGAACATACAGTGGACTCTCCCTATCTATGGGCTCCACATCTGTGGATTCAACCAATCACTGATAAAAAATACTCAGGAAAAAAATTTCAAAGAGGTCCTAAAAGCAAACAAATTTGGCATGAACCAGCAACTATTTACATAGCATTTGCATTCTATTCAATACTATAAACTATCTAGAGGGGACATAAGGTATACAGAAGGATGTTCATAGATTTTGTTGTGCCATGTAAGTCCCTTCAGTCATGTCCAACTCTGCGACCGCAGGGACTGCAGCCTGCCAGGCTCCTCTGCCCATGGGATTCTCCAGGCAAGAATACTGGAGTGGGTTGCCATGTCCTCCTCCAGGGGACACAATACCTCTCAACCTAGGGAGCAAATCCACGTGTCCTGCAGTTCCCGCATGGTAGGCAGATTCTTTACCAACACTAGGGAAGCCCGCTCATAGGTTATATACAAATACTATACCATCTTATATAAGGGCCTGGAGCACTGGGAGGGGGGTATCATGGAACCAATCCCCTGTGAATACAGATACAGAGCAATGGCTGTTTCTCCAGTACAGACCAACAGTAGTTGAGTGGAAAGAAAGCAACTTATCTGTGCAGTAGCATGCACAAAGTACTCTTAGAGGTCTTTTGATATCATGAGATTTTAGAGTCAGAAGTGCCCTTCAAGATATTCTAGTTTAACCCCTTCAATTAATAGAGAAGAAAGTTGAAAGGGTTGTGTGGTTTTAAAAAGGGGTGGGGGCAAGATAATCTTTCAGAAGATTCTAGCTGATGTCAAGAGACACTACATACCAACCTGCTTAGACACTTCTGCAGAAGAACAATTCAGCATGCCTTCCTCTTTGACTCATAAGAAAGGTGTGAATTCCAACCATGTAGTTGGCTTCCTTGCTAGACTGTTGCTGATTTTGAAGTTAACGAAACTAAAGCCCATTGTGAAGCACTATTTGGAAAACCAGAACTAAACTTACACTCTTTGTCATGATCATTTTTTTAAGAAGATGACAGATTGGACCTGCAGGAGGAGAGAGACTCCACCCTTGCCAGGAATAAGAGGATTCTCCTTCTGGTTTGTTATTTTGATTGTTTTTCCCTGTGCTTCCAAGATCAGGTTTATCACCAAGGCTGTAGACAAGGCTAGGAATGTGGTAGACGATATGACAACTTCCTGCCTGGGGTGTCCCTGAATGGCCAGAACAGTCAACATATAATCAGACAATCTACAGCTGCACTGTTGCTGGTGATGTCTTCATTTTGCCTGTGATATTCAGCTGGGTAATTCATTTCCTGAGTATGGTAATATTTCCTGATATGCTTAATGAGTGGAATGCAATTTTGTAGCTTTTCAAAATGAATGTCTACCCTTGCACTTCAGTTCAGTTCAGTTCAGTCGCTCAGTCGTGTACGACTCTTTGCGATCCCATGAATCACAGCACGCCAGGCCTCCCTGTCCATCACCAACTCCCGGAGTTCAATCAAACTCATGTCCATCAAGTCGGTGATGCCATCCAGCCATCTCATTCTCTGTCGTCCCCTTCTCCTCCTGCCCCCAATCCTTCCCAGCATCAGAGTCTTTTCCAGTGAGTCAACTCGTCGCATGAGGTGGCCAAAGTATTGGAGTTTCAGCTTTAGCATCAGTCCTTCCAATGAACACCCAGGATTGAGCTCCTTTAGAATGGACTGGTTGGATCTCCTTGCAGTCCAAGGGGCTCGCAAGAGTCTTCTCCAACACCACAGTTCAAAAGCATCAATTCTTCGGTGATCAGCTTTCTTCACAGTCCAACTCTCACATGCATACATGACCACTGGAAAAACCATAGCCTTGACTAGATGGACCTTGGTTGGCAAAGCAATGTCTCTGCTTTTTAATACACTATCTAGGTTGGTCATAACTTTCCTTCCAAGGAGTAAGCGTCTTTTAATTTCATGGCTGCAATCAGCACCACAGTGATTTTGGAGCCCAAAAAATAAAGTCTGACCCTTGCACTTAGCTTTGTCCTAATATGGGAAACAATGATAGCTACCATTTGGAAACAGCATTGTACCGTTCAGCTTTTCAGTGCAGGTTGGGTCACCAAACCACAAAGGCAGGAAACACTAGTGATTGGAATGACACACTAGCTGTGGGTCACTTCATGTCCTTTGTAATGACCTTTTTGCCTGCTTCTGCATTTAACCTTGCTATGGCCATGGCTGTATTCTACAAAATACAGCGGTCTTGCCAATGATGTAAAATTAGTTAATTAATGGTTCCAAAGATGTGGTGGGCTTTGACAGTCACTTACCAATGCTGTCCTGAAATGGAAGAACTACGTGAGAAATGAGAAATGTGAACCATGGGTAGTATCCAGCACCCACGCTGCAATTTTTCTTTAAATCAAGGACAAAGTATAAAATTGGACAAGAACTTGGGAAAACTCTGGGAGATGGTAAAGAACAGGGAGGCTTGGCATGCTGCAACCATGGGGTTGCAAAGAGTCGGACACGATTTGGTGACTGAACTGCAACAGCAAAGTATAAAATCATTTCTCTGAGTTCTATTTAATTCAGCTGAATTAAACAAAGATGCATTGAACATCATTTACCATGCACAGGTCCCAATCCTGGAGCTCAGAGACATGGCTCAGTGACCCAAAGGTCAGGCACGCCTGAGCCCTGCCCTCCTAGAGATCTCAATACAGTAGGGAAAGAAGAGACCCAAGTGACTCCAACAAAGTTAGACTGTGCTAAGAGCACTAAAATAGCTACAGATGCCACAGAGAGAGAAGAGAGAGACGCTTATCCCATTTGGGGAACATAAAAGAAAAGGTTAACATGCCGTCTCCAAAGTCTTCAACTTTCCAATCTGAATTCTTTTTGAGAAATTCTGTTCTCCTTTAGAATCTTACTGGAGTCAGCTTCTTATTTCTGAGAGTTAGGACTCTTCATCTTATCCGATTTCTAAGTGCTTTCCAGTCATCACTGATGATGATCAATCCCAAGGATCCCAGAAAATGGAGACGTCAACATAAAAGTAGGGCAGCTTATATTTGTTTCTACCACCACACCTGCTTTCTTGACTTCACAAAAGTAAATCCTACTATACAGGCTCTTATTGGCAGCTGGAAAGTAGAAACAGATTCTATGCTAACACATTTAACTACGTATTTTCATATTAAGATTTTCTTTACAAAAAAAAAAAAAATAGGAGGAGAAAAAGAATACAACAGGAGTAGGAGAAAGTGGAGAAAGAGTGTACTTAAAACTCAGAAGTCATCTTGTTGTTGTTGTTTAGTCACTAAGTCTTGTCTGGCTCTGCAACCCCATGGACTGCAGCCCACCAAGCCCCCTCTGTCCATGCGGTTTTCCCAGGCAAGCATACTGGAGTGAGTTGCCATTTCCTTCTCCACAGAAGTCATGTATCTTTCAGTATTTTGATTTATCAGCTTGACTACTTTAACTTGTATACTGAATCCTTATACAAGTCCTTATGGACTCCAGTTCCCATGCTTCCTAATGAAGAGTGATATGATTTCATGGGTAGGTATACATATACACAAGGTTTTGAAATCATATATTCTGAAAGTTGCTTTATTGTCCTGATCTAAACAAATTCTTTCACTGAATTATAAGTGCATAAGCAGTATCAACATTTTAAAATTATTTGAGGATTCTACACAACATTCTTAAAGTAAGTAAAGACACAAAAATGCCTTTGGCTTTGAGCTGCAAACAAAAGATCTCCCCAGAGAATTAGCAGAAATGAAAGTTGTGAATGGAGAGGATTCCCAGTGTTTCTGAGATGGTTCATCATCCTTCCCGACAACCTCTTCATAGCCCAAATCTCACTACACAGAGGCATGATCGTGATCCATTTAGCAACCAATTTACTGTAAGTGCTTTTCTTTTTGATAAAATATAGTGTATCAAAGAAGGTAGATGGTCTTGGGAGTGGTTATAAGGAGAAGTAACCTGTGCTAATTCCTCTTGGAGAGATTTAGGTGAATGCTGCCACCTATTGATAGGTGAAATATATGCCACAAATCCCTACTCTGACCTGGTGTTGTGCTAATTAATGTTTATCAGAGCAGATCTCATTACTCAGTTGGCCAAAACATTTTAACAGCCCTCAGTTCATAATCCTTCATGTATTTGTGAGTTTAAACAAATAAGTGTGTTATACTAATTTAAAACAACTCACAAATTATATTTCTGGTAAGAGGCAAAGGAGTGAGGTAGAAATGAGGTAGAAATGCCATGAGCTTTGCAATCAGAGATCTGGGTTGAGTCCCAGCTCAGCCCCTCAGCACATAAACAAGTTAATTGATCTCTCTGAACCCTAGTTTCCTCATCAGTAAAAAGTGCATAATCCTCTTTGTGTGAGGATTCAGTGACACTGCTGCATAACACACAGGAGGTATTTGATAAATGGCAGCATTTATTATTATTTTTCACAGTTATTAAAAGTAACTATTTCTGATGCAGGGATTGGTAATATGACAAACCACATCATGTATCCGACTCTGGTGAATTCTTCTGTGTGGTTCAATTATCCTTCAGCAATGATGCTTGTCTAGTATAGTATCTTTGACATTCAAAATTAGGACAGTGTGAACATAAATATTAGAACTTTAAGTGTGCCAATTGAGAAAATGAGGATAAATGAGCTTCATTACCAAATGTCTCTGGACTGCCCTAGAGGATATATGGGGCTGAGCAGATAAAGAATTATGATAAAAACTTTGGAGTTGTGTATAAATGGGGCTTTGTGACCTGCTGGATGAGGTGGAGACTTAGAGCCAGACCTAGGAGGTTCACATTCCTGCCTCTGCATGGTGTGGGGGATCCTGGGCTCACACAGACAATAGGGGATTCATAGCTGGAGAATTCTAATGATGACTGAAAGGAGGGTGGCAGCCAGAACAAGAAGACTTTTCAGAAGCAGGACCCTGATTATCACATTGGTGCTACAGCCCAGCGAGAGGCTGCTGAGAGGCCGAATGAAGCCGTTCTTGGAAAGCTTTCAGTGAAGTGTTTGCAACCTCCTTAAGAGAATCCCATTTCTCAAAAATGCAACGCTGGAAAGTCTCACATGATTAGTTCAGATAAACACCTTGTCATCAAATCACACTAGAAGTCATACGGACCATCTCTTTTTGAAGAGTCTTTTTGAATGTCATGAGTCTAGTTTCCAAGACTTAGAGAGAAAAAAAAAAAAAAGAGGGTATCTCAGGATATTTGAGGACCTTTACTTTTAGTCTGAAAGGTCAACTGGTGCTTAAAACAAAATAATCAAGAAATACCATGCCTATGAACAGTCTGCACCTTTTGAAAAGGTCTGCTTGGGATTGAATAGCCAATGCCCTCCCCCATCCCTTTTTCTTTTTTCTTTGGGGCTTAGAAATTGAGAGGGAGGAGGAGGAAGAGTTTCACATTCATTACTAACAACTTCACACATAATAAGCATGTTCAGATACACCCTGGGGTGTTAGTTTTCTTTTCCTATTTTTTTTTTTTTTTGTCTCCTTTTTAGCAGCTTTCGATAAGTAGCACATTTTATTTTTGAAAAAAGAATCAGAGCCATTACTGAGCAGCCGCGCCCTAAGGAAGGTCAGGAGATTAGCGAGCGGAAGTAGGCTGGCCAAACTCTTTGCTGACCACAGTAAGGGACTGCCGCTTTATTCCCATAATTTAATTTTGAGACTCTGATGAAAAGGCAACCCCTTAAAAAAATCTTTGCTGGGGAAAAAAAAAAAAAAAAGAGTGAAAAATTGTTAGAAAATGATCATCAAAAAGTGATCAATTTAAATTTATGTCTTACAAACAAACCACATGGAATTAACCGCAGGGCAGACATGTATTTGCAGTGGACATTCTCAAAATATGGGCATGCTTTTGCAGGAGAGACTGGACATTAGAAGCTTCTGATGTTGGTGGGTTTTGGCCTAATTTCACAAGTGTTCTGAAATTCTAAACGTTGCACTTCACAAATCAGAGAACAGTATAGTACTAAAAGGAACCTTTGAATTTAACTGGCCCAACTCCCTCATTTTACAAGTGGGAAAAATGTGACCTCACAATAGAAAGTAACTTGCCCAATGTCACACAGCTGGTGAGGAGAGCTCCACGGCTCAAGCTCAGAGTCCGCACCCCAAACCAGGGTTCTTTCCCCTGAGCTAAATAATTTGGAGATGGGAAATTACAAACCCTCACATTTAATTAGGAAATCTTCTTTCA
This sequence comes from Moschus berezovskii, assembly GCF_049115385.1. Lineage (NCBI taxonomy): Eukaryota > Metazoa > Chordata > Mammalia > Artiodactyla > Moschidae > Moschus > Moschus berezovskii. Next base: position 18,954,784 of record NC_142479.1, read on the forward strand.
AGGGAAATTCTACACCGGTCTCCTTGCAAATGGCCCTGGATCTTTGCAGGCCTGTGTGCTAAGTCACTTCAGTTGTTGCTGACTCTTCGTGACCCTGTGGACTGCAGCCCGCAAGTCTCCTCTGTTCATGGGATTCTCCAGGCAAGAATACTTGAGTGGGTTTCCATGCCCTCCTCCAGGGGATCTTTCCGACCCAAGGATCGAACCCACATCTCTTATGTCTCCTGCACTGGCAGGCGGGTTCTTTACCACTAGTGTCTGAATCTTTAGCCGCGACTGAATGGCTTCTTCAAAGCCACCTAGGCACATTCATCTGACTCCAAGGACTTGGTCTCCTGCTCTCTTCTCTGTCTTCAAAATGTGCTCAGAACATGACATGAATGCTTAAGTTATTTCTATGTTTGATTACCGGGATTGAGTAATGCCATCATTATCTGCCATCATGCAAGTTAAAACTTAACTTCTTTCGCCATCTCACTTCCTCTACCTGTACCGCTAACAAATTCTAGAAGCTCTACCTCCAAAGAACGTCCCGTGTTCATCTCCTAATTTGTACACTCACAGACCCTTAACAGCAATGTCTTCCTGCTTACAGATTCTTACCACTTCAATTCATGGTCCATGATGGCTAGACCAGAAGGATCTTAAGTCATCTGCACTGATATTCTCCTGCTCAAATCTCTGTCAACTATACATAAAATCCAAACTCTTTAACACAGTGTTTGAGTGCTCTCTTTAGCCCCTGCCTACTTTTGAAATTTAAATTCCATTAGGTCCTCCCATTACCACTTACTCCAGCCCAACTGGACTACTTGTCAGTCCCCAAATATTCCAGGAATTCTGTTCATTGTCTCCATTCCTTTCCCTTCTTTCCAATGTCTGCAGGTTTTCATTCCTCCAGGTCCAGTTTAAATGCAACCTTCTCTATAAATCTTCCCTACATATCCCAGAAGGAAGTAATAATTGTTCTGTTCCCTTAGCACATTGCTCATACTTTTATGACATGTATTTAATTCTGCCCTGTATTATCAGTCACATCTCCCTCACTAAATAGATCTCTTCTATCTTTCAAAAGATATCTCATTCATCTTGGTAACCCTCCTCACCATAGGATTCCACCCAAAGCTTTGCATATAATAAGTGCTTTTCTTTCTTAATATTTATTGAGCATTTACTATCTATAAGACATTAGGCCAGGCAGGGTAAGGGCTGGAGGAAGAAAAGTTTTAAAATAAGCAAAATGCAATCCCTGTCTTCAAAGGAGCTTTAATCAGTGAGACACATTCATGAATGACCTAAGCAAGTGAACTAACTGTTGGGGTGGAACTGGGTGGAGGGGAAGTGCTGCGTATGGACCAAACATTCTCAGTGTTCCAAATGAGAACTCTGATTTTATGATATGGAGGGTGGGGCGATGGAGGAGAGGTAGAGGAAAAGAAAGAGTAAGTGAAAGTCACTCAGTCGTGTCCAAATCTTTGTGACCCCATGGACTATACAGTCCATGGAATTCTCCAGGCCAGAATACTGGAGTGGGTAGCCATTCCCTTCTCCAGGGGATCTTCCCAACCCAAGGATTGAACCCAGGTCTCCCGCATTGCAAACAGATCTTTTACCAGCTGAGCCACCAGGGAAGCCCAAGAAAACGCAAGGCTGCTTTTACATGCTATCTGTGGGCTGTGATCACTATTAGGTCTGACTGATCCAACCCATCCTTTCCCCAATACCAGAGTAACCTTCCCAAAGCAGGACTCTGATCATTTAACTCTCTGTTCAGATGTTTGTTGTTGAATGAATCAGCATCAAATAATTGCAGGCTTTTGTTAGCTGTTATGGAGAATACCAGTGTGTAAGGATGAGACAAACTCCAGGAAACAGCTGGAGAACAAAAAGCAAGAACATGCTGTGAAAGTGCTGGAGGTGGTACGGGACAAAGTAAATGCGTGACTGGAATAATGGAGAAGGAATAATCAGAGAAGACAAGCATTCAGTGATGGCCACTTGGCAAGAAAAATTACACATACTAAGTAAACTTTAGGGTTCCTTTCAATTTTCAGACCCCTGTTATTCTTTGAGATGGTTTATTCATCATTCAATAAATACATGCTAAGTGCTTCAACAAAACACTCTCTAAGTATTTTTTGAACACCTTCTATAGGCCAGGAACTCTGCAAGACCCTCGAGATAGAGCAGTGAATAAAAGACTTTGTATTTATACTCTTACAGTAAAATGGGAATGATTGATGTCAGACAAAATGAAAAAAAAAAAAATGTGATGGACATAATGATGGGAGGATATAAAGTGCTATAGGACCACAGAGTAAGAACCCTAAAAGCTCAGGGACTAGAAAAATATCCCTGAGAGATGAGGTTTGAGTTGAGACTCTAAAACCGTACATTAGTTAGCCAGACAAAGGGACTGAGCATTCAGAAAGAAGAAAATCATATACATAATTCTGGAGTTAAGAGACAGCATTGCATGTCCAAGGACTTGAAAGATATTTTAAAAAGTTACAGCATGACAGGAAGTAACGAGAAATTAGGCTAGAGGGATAGGCAGAGCCAGACTGTGGAGAATTCTGCCAGAGTGTGATGGGGGGTTAATATTTATTGATAAATTTTTCATAACATTAAAGTATTTGGCATAGTGCATCTAGCCACTAGGTAATAATAAATGTCTGTTGAAGATTAATAAATGAATGGATGAATGCTTCTCCTTTTCAATAGACACGGGCTCATGAGATGACTCAGTCTCAAGCGTTTGCTCCAAAAAGCAATGCCACTAGTACAGGAGGCATCACCCACCTGGTTTTGCATAGCGGGTTGAACTAATGACCCCTGTGAGGCAGCCCCTAACCTCAGTAGAATTACTGAGAGTCACCTGGCTTACCCCAGCAGATGGAATTTAAGTCAATCTGCATCAAAAATCAAAGCCTTCCTAGAGATAAGGGTCAAGTTTTACCTGGCAATCATTTAGGCTTAAGCTGTGAGAGGGTAGCCTGACTCTTTCTTAATCCTTGATGAAAAAATTAGCCTTCTCAACCTCAAGGGCATGCATATTCCCAAATTAGATTATTTCTATCAATGCTTCCACGGACAAATAAGTTCAAGGAGAGAAAAAGAGAAAAAAATTCAGAGAGAGACTTTGCCTTTCAGATGAGAAAAAAGTACAATTATGCAAAGCCAAACTGAAGTCCTCCTTTGGACACCCAGGTTTTATGTCACTGAGCCTTATCTCGGATCTCAGCCCCAGAACAACTACTTGTTGGGGATGACTAAGCTGCCAGGATGAGGTGCGGTCTCTATAAAGCGGGAAGACTTTCAAGAATACACGATGCCATTCCCAGGATTCTAACTGATAACCAGGACATATATTAACACTCCACCCTCTTGCTTATAACCAAGAGACTTTCTCCTGATTTGTTACAGAGTCACATTCAAAATAGGGGAGTTGGTTGAGCTCCAGGTATGAATCACAGACCAGTGTCGGTGCCTAGCAAAAGGGTCCAAAATTATTTCTGAAGTCATTACAGAAGCTAAGCTTTCATTTGGCAGAAACAGAATCTGAATAGAGCTTTAGAAAGATTTTCAGTGCTGTTGCTAGGGACGTGTGTGTGTGTATCTATGTGTGTATATGTGTGAGTGTGTAAGGGTATTCATATGTGCTCGCAATCAACGATGCCTCCCTAAACATAATAAGCAGCCTGTGGAGGTCATTTGCCATTTAATTTCAGAGAGAAATATGAAAAATGCCTACATAAGTGTCTTTTTAGGAAATCCACTCTGTGTGTCTTACTCGTCGCATGAAGCATTAACCCCATGAAAGGAGTCAGGTGCATCCAGATGTGGCTGGAATGAAAGCACTGGAATCTTCTTCCAAAAAACTGAGCCTTTGGGTGTCCTAAGTCCCAAGTCTGTTGATTACTTTCTCAGACCCAGCTCAGACAAAAACTGGCATAGGTTGAGAAGCCCCAGGGGGATTGGGACCTTTCTAAAGATGCCCCTTGCTCCTGTTAGGAGCAGGACTGCTCGCATGCCACAGGGTGAGAGGAGGCAGCTGCCACCTGTGTGCATCTGGTCCCAAGCAGCTGTGGGCATAAGAGGGGATCTGGCCCCCGGAGGCTGTGGACCGTTTGCAGTCACACACTGCTGGATGGGCTCCAGGATGCCAGACGACATTCCCTCCCCTGCAGTTCGTACAGGGCAAAGCTAACTGGCTGCCTCATCACCCCTTTGCTCGTCCTTGAGTAACAGTCTGTTCCGATTCAGTCTTGTTTGCCATGAAGCTTATTTTCCCTGTGGGCCATTCCTAATGGACCTCACAGTTACAATAGGCTAAAGGTGCACGGGAGTCATAACATCCTTTCACTGCGTGCACGAGGGCTTGAGAAATCAATCCCTCCCGGGGCTGCAGTCCTGAGAATACACCTAGATTCTGAGCCAAGCTGTTTCCTTCCCCCATCCTCTCCCTGTGCATCACTGGCTCTTTTATTTTGCCTTGAGATACCTTAGTGATCATGACTTCAGCTCTTGCCTATAGTGATCCTCCTTGCATTTTACTCTTTACACAGAATAGGAAGGAGGTTTGCTTGCTTTGCGCAGAGGCTGAGCCACAGGAGAAAGCAGAGTCAATGTGATTTATTGAATGAAAGCACTGGACAATTACCAGCAACTTGCTCCTCTGCTGCCTCAAACAGCCTAAACTGGTAAGTTCAATTTATTGTTGTCTTTCTTCATGTGAATGTGAGGCTTTCTTAGTTACTGATTATTTTTAAAATATGTATGTGTTGCTGTGGTTTAAATGATGTAAAAAAAATTTGCATCTTCCAAAGTTAGCTGCAGGCAGTCCATGAAGAATGCACACAGGCCATACACAGCGGTTCTGCAATAACACGTGCATGGTACGTGAATAGGTAAAAATGGGGATAGGGAAGCCCCATTTCTGATATCTGGGCATTGTGTTTGTAGCAAGCTTAAGGATATTTTGTGCTTGCATAACTGATTAGCATCAGCTATGAAAAATATGCTATTCTCTTGTGTGAGATCATTTTCCACTGGGGTTCCTGAGTACCTACAAAATACCTGTGGGATCAGGAAAAGATGGATTCCATCACGCTGATAATCCTGAATACGAATCTAGGCATACTGCTATCTTTAATCCAGTTTGCAGGCTGGATATCCAGAACAGAATATTAGCATTCTGTCCATCCTGGGTTGGCATGATCATTAACAACATCATGATTGGATGTTGAGGATACCTGCCAAGGGGACACAGTGAAAACCCTTGCCTGATCCACTGCCACTTTTATACCCCTGTTTCGTAAGTCTTTTATTCCATGAACATATATAGTTGGAAGGATGTCTTAAGTTTGAAAGTGGAATATTTTGAGTGCCCTGTTACCCATGCTGGTTGTTGGCCCAGCCAAGGCGGCTGGAAGTACCACTGACAGTCAAGGCTGGGTTTGCTTCTATGCTGGGCCCCCAAAAATCCCTGTACTCATTTAATTTTCTCATGTTCTAAATAAGATATAAACCAATTTCTGCAGAGGGGGAAAGTGAATGGAGAAAACTACTGCTTTTCCTACCATCACCATCACCTCTGTCTCTCCTTAGTCTTGTTTGTCTGGCTACTGCAAGACTCTATGGCAGCATCAATCCATCTCTGGTGGGCTCGGAGTCTACATAAATGTCATACAGAGTCTGATGTCTTTGGTGCATTCTCTCTGCAGTATATCACTGGCTGTTCAGATGAAGCTGTGGCCTTGGGTGCCGACAAGGATGGATGATGTTGGAACAGTGAACAGCATGTTTCTCTAAATACAAAGCAAAGTTAAGAAATCTGAGAGATGGGTGGCCTTTTGCCTGGTAGAAAGTATCCCCAAGCCACTCAATCACAAGAACAGGGTCATTCTCCTGCGTGATCTGGCTGTTTCAGCAAATGATGGCATCCTAACAGGAGGGAGACAGCACTATTTAGTGCCAGTCCCTTTCGCTGATTTCCCCAATGAAGTGTGTGTCTTTGAGAATTCATTTTCTCTCCCTGAATCTCCATTCCTCTACTCCTTCCATTCCTAGTTGTTTCAAAAAGGACACACTAAGGTCAATTAACATATCTCTGAGTTACTACTTAAATCTTTCTTGCTAAAGGATGCAAGAGGCAATCAAGGTCACTGGTAATGTGCTTTAATCCAGAGCCTGTGTACCAAAAACCTACAGAAGAGAGTTTACATGGGGATGAGGAGATGCACGCCCCTCCCTCATGTAACAGAGATTACACTTAGAGCATTGGAAGGGGAGCAAAGACATGAAAAATGGAATTTTAAAAAAACTTAAAATTCAAAAAAATTGGCCATGTAAATAATTTGTTCATTATATTGCACAGTAATAACTGATTTTCTATACTTGGATAACAAGATACTGAAGGTCTTAAATGTTTGAAATAAACAAACATGTAAATACCTGGGGAGAGTTAATTCAAGGATGAAAGAAATCCATGTATGAATTTATGACAACTTTTAGACGTTCAAATTACCCCCGTACCCATGTACATGGATTTAGCAGCTGCAAATATATTATGATTTGAGGTGTTCTAGAAGGTTCGTCTTCTCAAAAAAACAAAAAAAAATCCATCTCTAGGACTAAGATAAATGAAATTATTTTATCCAGGATTCAGTTAAGCATTGCTGTCCTTTATCAAAGACAGATATTTCTGTCATAGGACAGATAATAAGTTAAGCCACTGATCCATGTGTGCATACAAAATCTGTTCAGTTGTCTCCAACTCTTTGCAACCCCATGGACTATAGCCCGCCAGGCTCCTCTGTCCATGGGGATTCTCCAGGCAAGAATACTGGAGTGGGTTGCCATGCCCTCCTCCAGGGGATCTTCCCAACCCAGGGATCGAACCTGCATCTCTAATATCTCCTACATTGGCAGGTGGGTTCTTTACCACTAGCGCCACCTGGGAAGCCCAAGTCACTGATATCTCACCATAAATGAATGTATTAAATATTTTAAATGTATGTGTTAAATGTATTTAAACAAATGTTTTAAATATTTTGTACCTCAGGGGAAACCCAAAGAATGCTACGTTAATATTATATTAATTCTATTGCTTTCTATTTCATACCTGTCTCCAAGAGGTTCCTTCATAATTATTATTTCACTCTTGATCAGAAAACTACGTAGCCTTTAGGACAAGCTGCCTCATTTTTTAGTGAAATGCTTGGATTAGACAATATCATCTAGACTTCCTCTAGGCCCTTGAGAGTCACACTGTGGAAAGCTGGGCTCACCATCTTTCTTCTTTAAATCCACTTTTCCTCCTGTGTTCTTTTTTTTTTTTAATTATTGGTGCAAGGACTATGTACTTAGCTAGCCAAGCAAGAACATAGAAGTCAATTTCCTAATTTCTTGGCCTTTCCATCCAATCACTAACCATGCTTGGTTCATTCTATCTTCTTCACATTTTTAACCTGCCCAGCCCTCTCCATCTCTTCTGTCACACACTACGGTTGAAGTCACCAGCTCCCACAGGGACTTGGTTTTCACTTGTCACTAGTCCTTTCACCACCCTCTCCCCTTCTGGATGCCTCCAGAGAAATTATCTAAAAGTGCAAGCATCAGCTTTGTCTTAAAATCCTCTAGTGATTCCGTTATGAACTGGTTGAAATCTGTGCTCCTTAAGAGTGGCATGTGAAGTCCTTGATGACTTGGCCCTACGACTTCTCCAGACTTCTTTCTAAAGATCCTGGAACGGTGGGTGAAACATACCACTGAAGATGTCAGAGCCCAGAAAACTCCCATTAGAGCTCCTATAGACCGATCTACCAGCAACACCATGATGGTTCACTTCTCCATGTCCTAACCTGACCCAGCCTGCCTAGAATGCCTTTTTCTTTCCTTCCTATATTCCTGCTCAGGCACCACCTTCTCTAACCCCTTTCCCCACACCTCCTTCTCGCATAGCCACCTTCCGGCACCCACAAATTTAATCACTTATTCCTTTTGCTCCTTCTTGGCCTTAGATATTTGAGACCAGTGTCTAGACATTAATTTATCAGACACAGACCCTTATTTCCTGGGTTTGAAACCTAGGTCTGTGCCTTAGTAGTGCTTCAATTTCTATGTCTAGTGAGGATGATAATAGCCCTTATTACACAGGGCTGTTGTGGGATTCAAAGAAATGATACATTTATTATTATTCTAAACAGTGACTGTCTCAGAGAAGGTGCCAGGGAAGTAAAATATATTATTATTACATAATTTCACATATCGCACTATTTCATAGCTGCATACACTTGTATAACTGCCTTCATTTTTAGCCTATGAGCCCCTTGGGGTACAGGTAGGTTAATCAACTTGTTTCAAATTGCCCAGGACTTTTCCAGTTTTAGCACTGTAAGTCCTGCAACCAGGGAAACCACTCAGTCCCAGGAAAACCAAGCCAGTTGGTTACCTTATGAGGACCCTACCTTGTTCACCTCTGAATAAGGGTCTAACATAGGATACATAGGTTACAAAGTAGATTATCCATAAGGATTTATTGAACTATAGAACCACTATTAATCGTCTTTTCACTTTCTACCTCATAAATATACTTTCAAACTTCAAAAATCAGTCTTCTTGCTGTGAAGTCACAGCTGACTTTTCAAAACTTATCACTGAATAACTGAATATATTATTTTTTGAAAAATTCACAGGAACTGAAAAGGATACTTCCACCCTGTTATATACCATCAGTGTAATAGAACTGGCCACACGTTAGCAATTGAAGACATACTCGTCATGTTAAGCAGTAGCAAATGGGGGAAGGGGTCATACTTTTCTGTCTAGTGACAGGCAGGTTGGAGTCTAAAGGTCCCTAGTTCACCTCACATCCTGAAGCGCAATCTTGTCCCAGTCAGAAATGTTCCCTTCACTAAATGTATCTGTCTACCCAGCTGTCAGAAATGGCTAAAGTTCCTTTTCTAATATGCTTTGTTTTACCACCGCTCCTCATTCAAACTGACTCAGTTCATTTTTCACAGTACAAATACAACAAGAAAGTTCTGCAACCAAGTGCCTATGAGACAGGGACTCTGGACATGCCAGAACTCATAATGAGGGCAAGATCTTGTCTTCAGAATCAAGGTCAAGGAAGAAGCTGATAGGCAGCCAGACCAGAATAATAGCAGTTGCTAAGAGCAGGAGGTTTAGAGTCAGAGTTCCAATTCTACCTCCTCCATTTACTAGCTATAGGATCTTGGACAAATTACCTCACCTCTCTGGGCCTCAGTTTTCTTGTTTTTAAAATGATGATGTATTAGTAGTGCTGATTTCCTCATGAAAGTGAAAGTGAAGTGTAGCTCAGTCGTGTCCGACTCTTTGCTACCCCATGGACTGTAGCCCACCAGGTTCCTCCATCCATGGGATTCTCCAGGCAAGAGTACTGGAGTGGGTTGCTACTTCCTTCTCCAGGGGGTCTTCCTGACCCAGGGATGGAACCCAGGTCTCCTGCATTGTAGGCAGACACTTTACCATCTGAGCCACCAGGGAAGTCCTAATGGTCCTATGATTTCCTTACAGGATTGTTATTATATTTTGTCTTAGCCTATGAAAACAATGCCTGAGGCAGAGTCAACTGCAAATATTCTATTTGGTACTGACAGATGCAACTTCAGGGCATCAAACTTGAAGGAATAAAAGAAAATGAGCCAACGAATGAGGGGAAACAAATACAGGTGGTTTGTAGCTGAACTAGCCAAAGCATCACAAGAAAACACATATGGCTGTTTGTTTGCATGTGACTGCTTCCAAGAAGCTTTCAAAACAGTCCACAGGGAAGGAATGGAGAGGAAACTATCTGCTGGATACTTCCAGTCTCCTCCTGTCTCTCACAATCCAGCTTTCCCATATCTGGACAATGTTACCCAGTCCTTCACCATAGCTGTGATTAAAGCTGGAGCCTCCCTCCATGGGTCTAGTTGGGTTAGAGCTGTTGAAGCTACTGTCACAACAAGCATGATAGACCTGCCCCTCACTTGTGACAGCTGGGGGCATTAAGAGACGGGTCGACTGCAGTGGCCATAGCCCTCTGTTTGAGCAAGCGGCCAAAGCCCAGGAAACAAGTAGTTTTGAAATAAATCTGAACAGACTCCACTCTCCATAGGTTATTCTTGCCATTTTGGACGTGGATTGTCCAGGCTACTGTCACTCTTGCCTTACAGCTTGGCTATTCACAGGTCCCTCGAAAGTATAGCTGAGATCAGGCCATAATATGTCAGAGAGCAGAAGTATTTAATTTTCATTAAGTCATTTAATTTAATCTTTTCTTAGAGATTTCCTCTAAGAAATCATTATCTTATTCAAGTTCACAAGATTTTCTCTTATGCTTCCTTCTAGAAGTTTTAGTTTTAGCTTTCAAAGTTAGGTCTGTGATCTATTTCATTTTAAGTTAATTTGTGTATATGATATGAAGGAGGAGTTAAGGTTCTTTTTTGCATATGTATATCCCATTGTGCCATCACCCATTGTTTCAAAAGAATGTTGAAAAAATAATTTTTCTCTATTGAATTATCTTGACCCTTTGTGAAAAACCAACTGACCATATATGTTCAGGCTATTTCTGGGCTCACTATGCTGCTTCAGTCACCTATACGTCTATCCTTATGCCACTGTCTTTATGTATACAGCAATCCTTACACCAGTACCATATCTTGATTATTATAGCTTTACGAGTCTTGAAATAAGGTTGTGTAAGCAACTTTGTTCTCTTTTCAAAGTTGTTTTGACTATTTTAGATTCTTTCCATTTTCATACAGCTTGTCAATTTCTAGAAAGAAAAAAAGACTGCTAGAATTTTGATTGAGAGCGCATTGCCTCTATCGCTCAGTTTGGAAGAACTAGCATCTTAACAATACTAATTCTTCAGATCTGATCATGAAGAAGGTGTATCTTTATTTATTTAGGTCTTCTTTAATTCACATATTAATGTCATGTAGTTTTAACTGTATAGTTTTGTATATATTTTGTTGTACTTAGTTCTAAGTAGATTTTTGTATATTTATTACATTGTTCTACAGAGGTTTTATGTCATCTGCAAATGAAGACTGTCTTCCTTGTTTATTTCCAATCTATATGCCTTTATTTTTCTTATCTTACTTCATTGGCAAGGATGCCTAGTAAAACAGAAAAGGTAAGAAAGGACAGTCTTGCATTTTTTCTGATCCTGGAAAGAAGGAGTTGGTCTTTAATCATTAAACATAATGTTGGCTATAGGTTTTTGTAGATTCTCTTTATCAGGTAGAAGAAGTTTCCTTATATTCCTAATTTTTTTTTAATTTATAAATGGATGTTGACATTGTCAAATGCTATTTTATAAGAATCAATAAAGATGACAGTATGGCTTTTCCCCCTTTATTCTATTAGTGCAATAAATTATGGTGAATGCTATACTAACTTGCTTTCCTGCAATAAACCATGATTGATCAAGATATTATGCTTTTTGTATACTGCTAAATCCAGTTGTGGATATGTCTGGTAGTGAAAGTAAAGTCCAATGCTGTAAAGAGCAATACTGCATAGGAATCTGGAGTGTTAGACCCACAAATCAAGGTAAATTGGATGTGGTCAAGTAGAAAATGGCCAGAGTGAACATCAATATTTTAGGAAACAGTGAACTAAAATGGACAGAAATGGGTGAATTTAACTCAGATGACCATTATATCTACTACTGTGGGCAATAATCCCTTTGAAGAAATAGAGTAGTCCTTATAGTCAACAAAAGAGTCCAAAATGCAGGAGTTGGGTGCAATCTCAAAAATGATGGAATGATTTCAGTTCCATTTCCAAGGCAAATCATACAGCATCACAGTAATCCAAGTCTATGATCTAACCACTAATGCCAAAGAAACTGAAATAGAATGGTTCTAGGAAGAACCTCAAGACCTTCTAGAACTGACACCAAAAAAAAAAAAAAAAAGATGTCCTTTTCATCATAGGTGTTTGGAATGCCAAAGTATGAAGTCAGGAGATATCTGGAGTAGCAAGCAAGTTTGACCTTAGAGTACAAAATGAAACAGTACAAAATGAATTTTGCCAAGAGAATGCACTGGTCATAGCAAACACCCCTTCCAACACAAGAGATGACTCTACACATGGACATCCCCAGATGGTCAATACTGAAATCAGATTGATTATATTCTCTGCAGCCAAAGATGGAGAAGGTCTGTGTTATTCAGTCACTCAGACATGTCCAGCTCTTTATGACCCCACGGCCTGCAACACACCAGGCTTCCCCATCCTTCACCATCTCCCAGAGTTTGCGCACTCATGTACATTGAGTCGGTGATGCCATCCAACCATCTCATCTACTGTCATCCCCTTCTCCTCCTGCCCTCAGTCTTTCCCAGCATCGGGGTCTTTTCTAAGAATTCAGCTCTTCGCATTGGGTGAAGGTCTATACAGTCATCAAATACAAGATCTGGAGCTGACTGTGACTCAGATCACAAGCTCTTTATTGCATAATTCAGGCTTAAACTGAAGAAAGTAGGGAAAACTACTAGGCCATTCAGATATGACCTAAATCAAATCCTTTATGATTCTATAGTGGAGGTGACAAATAGATCTAGTAGACAGAGTGCCAAAGAACTATGGACAGAGGCTCTTAATACTGTACAGGAGGCAGTGACCAAAACCATCCCAAAGAAAAAGAAATGCAAGAAGGCAAAGTGGTTATCTGAGCAGACCTTACAAATAGCTGAGAAAAGAAGAGAAGGAACAGGCAATGGAGAAAGGAAAAGGTATACCCAGCTTAATGCAGAGTTCCAGAGAATGGCAAGGAGAGATAAGAAAACCTTCTTAAGTGAACTGTGCAAAGAAATAGAGGAAAACAATGGAATAGGAAAGACTAGAGATTTCTTCAAGAAACATGAAGACATGAAGGGAGTATTTCATGCAGATCAGCACAGTAAAGGACAAAAACAGCAAGAACCTAACAGAAGCAGAAGAGATTAAGAAGAGGTGGCAAGAATACACAGAAGAACTATACAAAAAGGTCTCATGACCCAGATAACCACAATGGTGTGATCACTCACCTAGAGCCAGACATCCTGAAGTGTGAACTCAAGTGGGCCCTAGGAAGTTTTACTATGAACAAAGCTAGTGGAGGTGATGGAATTCCAGCTGAGCTCTTTCAAATCCTAAAAGATGATGCTGTGAAAGTGCTGCACTCAATATGCCAGCAAACTTGGAAAACTCAGCAGTGGCCACAGGACTGGAAAAGTTCAATTTTCATTCCAATCCCAAAGAAAGGCAATGCCAAAGAATGTTCAAACTACTATACAATTGTGCTCATTTCACGTGCCAGCAAGTAATGCTCAAAATCCTTCAAGTTAGGCTTCAACAGTACATGAAGTGGGAACTTCCAGATATACAAGCTGAATTTAGAAAAGGCAGAGGAACCAGAGTTCAGATTTCCAACACCTACTGGATCATAGAAAAAGCAATAGAATTCCAGGGAAAAAAAATCTACTTTTGCTTCATTGACTTTGCTAAACTCTTTTACTGTGAGAATCACAACAAACTGTGAAAATTTCTTAAAGAGATGGGAATACCAGACCACATTACCTGTCCCCTGAAAAACCTGTATGCAAATCAAGAAGCAACCATTGGAACTGGACATGGAACAATGGACTGGTTAAAAATTGGAAAAGGAGTACACCAAGATCGTATATTGTCACCTGCTTATTTAACTTATATGCAGAGTACAATCATGCGAAGTGCCAGGCTGGATGAAACACAAGCTGGAATAAAGATTGCCAGGAGAAATATCAACAACTTCAGATATGCAGATGATACCACTCTAATGGCATAAAATGAAGAGGAACTAAAGAGCTTCTTGATGAAGGTGCAAGAGCAGACTGGAAAAGCTGGCTTAAAGCTCAACACTCAAAAAACTAAGATCATAGCACCCAGTTTCATCACTTCATGGCAAATAGATGGGGAAAAGTGGAAACAGTGACAGATTTTATTTGCCTTGGGTGGGCTCCAAAATCACCATGGATGATGACTGCAGCCATGAAATTAAAAGACAGTTGCTACCGTTATCTTTATTTCAAGTTAAATCTGCAAAAGGACAGCTTCATTGAACTCTTCGCCATGCAACATGAGGACTTCACTAAGGAAGACCCGATGGAATTGAAGGCCCAGAGAAAGGACAGAGGGAGACAAGAGGAGGAAGTAACTGAAGAGGGCCACGGTGCAGGAAAAAGCAAGGGGATTTTCTTTATTTGAGGAGCACTGTTAGTGGTTGTGGCACAGGACCTGAATATAGAACAGTGCATGAAAGTTGCAGCAGCTATTTGGAACGCAATCCAGTGCTACCATGTCATCTGTGATAAGAAAAAAACAAACAAAAAAATAGCTACTGCCAAACATCACTGGATTGTTTTTTCAAGAGTGTATGTAGCAATGAATCCAACAAAGAACCAGAACCTGTGCCATCAGGGCCAAGAGTGAGTGAAGCTGCAGCTTGCCCTCCGTATCCTTTGGCTGGCAATCCGTCACCTCTACCATCTCCACTCCCTCTTCCTTCTCCAGCCAGGAACTCTTCTTGTCTGGTCACCCAGTGCCAGACCCTGGATGCCATCTTTTGTACTGTTCTACTGTACTTTTCAAAGTACTGTACGGTAAGATTTATAGTGTTTTATTTTTCACATTTTTTATACATGTTTGTGTGAAAGGTATTATAAACCTATTACAGTACAGTACTATACAGCTGGCTGTGTTATTTGGGTACCTAACTTTGTTAGACTTCCAACAAATTGAATTTACAAATGTTCTCTTAGAACGTTACTCATTCATATGTAGGGGACTCACATGTATATAAAATAGATAAATAGCAAGGACCAATTGTATAGCACAGGGAACTATATTCATTATCTTGTAATAACCTGTAACAGAAACTATTCTGAATAAATATATAATCTTATATTTAACTGAGTCACTTTGCTGTACATTAGAAACTAACGTGACACTGTAAATCAACTATACTTTCATTAAAAATTAAAATTAGAAAAGAAAACCTACCATTAAAAAATTGGCCCTCAAAATAAAAAAGAATCAAAGTTAAAAAAAAGAGTGAATGATAATGATTCCTTCTATTCTTATGAAATTCTGGAAAATGGAACAAAATCTATAGTATTATAAAGCAGACCAGTAATTGCCTGGGAACAGTGGACCTAAAATAAACAGATATTCAGAAAATATTTATGGAACATCTATTTATTTCAAGCACTCTTAAACAATTTGTATGTGTTACTTCACTTAAAACTTTAATACCCCTTTTAGACATGACTATTAAAATTGAGATGGTAACACTGTTACAATGAGGAAATTGAAGCTAATATTTTGCTAAGTATCATCCAGTTAATAAGCTGAAAAGCCAAAACCTGAAAGTAGATCAGACTTATATCAAAGTCCTTACTTTTGATACTGTGCTTAAAACCACATCCTTCTGGTCTCTATGATTTTCTGATGAAGAGTCAGCTATAATTCATTTTGAGGATTCCTTGTACATTAGGAGTTATTTCTTGCTTGTTTTCAAGATTTTCTCTTTGTCATTAGCTTTTGACAGTTTAATTATGATGTATCTAGGTGTGATTCTCTTTAACTTTGTCCAACTTGGTGTTCAGTAAATTCTTGAGTGTGTGTTTTTCATCAGTTTGAGGAAACTTTTGGCCATTATTTTTTCAATATCCTCTCTCCTTCTGAAACTCCTATTAAATGTATGTTGGTATACTTGATGGTGTCACAAAGATCTCCGAAACAGTTTTTCTTCATTATTTTTTCCTTTTTGCTCCTAAAACTGATTTCAATTGACCTTTCTTTGAGTTGGCTGATTCTTTATTCTGCCTTTTCAAATCCGATGTTGAGTCCCTGCAGTCAATTTTTCATTTCAGTTACTGTGCTTTTCTCTTTGTCAGTATTATGGGGTTTTGCTGCTGTTGTTTTTGGCTGCACTGGGTCTCCACTCCTGCACACAGGCTTTCTCTAGTTGCAATGAGGGAGTGGGGTCTACTCTTTGCTGTGGTGCATGAGCTTCTCATTGCAGTGGCTCCTCTCACTGGGGAGCACAAGTTCTAGGCATGTGAGCTTCAGCAGTTGCAGTACTTGGACTCAGTAGTTGTAGCACATAGGCTTATTGTCCCCTGTCTTGTGGAATCTTCCCAAATCAGGGACCAAACATGCGTCTCTGCATTGGCAGGGGGATTCTTAACCGCTGGATCACCAGCGAAGTCCCAATTATTGTACTTTTCAACTCCAGAGTTTCTGTTTGGTTCTGGCTTTGCTTAATAAAGTCTACCTTTTGTTGATATTCTTTATATGATGGGACATCCGGTCTCTTGATTTCCTTTATTTCTTTAGACATAAATTCCTCTAGTTCCTTGAACATATTTAAGATATCCAATTTAAGTCTTTGTCTAACAAGTCCAACATTTAGATTTCTGCAAGGGCAATATTAACATATTGCTTTATTTTCTGTGAATGGAAAATAGCTTTGGTATATTTTATACTTTTTCCTGTTGAAAACTAGGCATCTTAAACAATATAACGTGGCAACTCTAGAAACCAGATTGTCCCCTAAGAACTTGTAAAGTCTGTAACTAAATCTGTATGTAACTAAGTCTGTATTTTCATCACGTGTGGCCACTGAAGTCTTTGTTTGGTTAATTTTGTTGTTGTTCAGTCGCTCAGTCATGTCCAATTCTTTATGATCCCATGAAGTGCAGCACGCCGCGCTTCCCAGTCCTTCAGCATCCTCTGGAGTTTGCCCAGCTCATGTCCATGGAGCCGGTGAGGCCATCCAACCATCTCATCCTCTGTTGTCCCCTTCTCTTCCCACCTTCAATCTTTCCCAGCATCAGGGTCTTTTCTAATGAATTGACTCTACACATCAAGTGACCAAATTATTGGAGCTTCAGCATCAGTCCTTCCGATAAATATTCAGGGTTGATTTTCTTCAGGATTGACTGGTTTGATCTCCTTGCAGTCCAAGGGACTCTCAAGAGTCATCTCCAACACCACACTTCAAAAGCATCAATTCTTCGGTGCTCAGCCTTCTTTATGATCCAACTCTCACATCCATACATGACTACTGGAAAAACAGTAGCTTTGACTATACAGATCTTTGTTGGCAAAGTAATATCTCTGCTTTTTAATATGCTGTCTAGGTTTGTCATAGCTTTTCTTCCAAGGAGCAAGCATCTTTTAATTTCATGACTGCAGTCACCATCTGCAGTGATTTTGGAGCCCAAGAAAAAGTGGTCAGCTAATGATCAAATAAAAATTTCACTAAAGGGCTAGAATCAATCTTGGCAGAGTGGCTGTATGTGTATTTGGGGCACACCTTCAATACTCATCAGGCAGTTGATAGCTCTGTGGTAGCCTTCATTCTCACCTGGCACAGTGGTAAAGAACCTGCCTGTCAATGCACGAGACGCAAGAGATGTGAGTTTAATCCCTGGGTGAGGAAGATCCCCTGCAGGAAGAAATGGCAACCCAAGCCAGTATTCTTTCCTAGAAAATCTCATGGACAAAGGAGCCTGGTGGGCCACAGTCCATGGGGTCGCAAAGAGTCAGACAAAACTGAGCAGTTAGGCATACACACAGCACATAGCCTTCACATCCTGCTTGCACAGACCTCAAACTCAGACAGAGATGAGAGCGTAGGACCTTCTCAGGTATTTTACGAGAATCCTCTCTCACCTGGGAATGCATGTGACCTGCTAGATCCCCAGGATTGGGTCAGAACTTTTCACAGTCTTCTTGGGACATCTGAGTCTCCACCTTTTCATTTTCAGCTTGCTGGTTATCTACTGTTTGTTGCCACTCTTATCTGCCACCTCAGACAGCTGTAATATTAAGCCACTGCTGGTGTTTGTTTTCAAACACATGCCCCAGGGGAAAAGGGTATTTGCACTCGGTGAGCTCTGAGTTAAATCAAATTTTAAAAAGCCTTGTGAGTGAATTCTTTCAGGGAACCACCAGACATGTCAAAAAATGACAATTCTCTCAAGACGGGTTTTATCTCTATCACCATTCTGCACTATCGATTGGCTACCAGACTACTGTTTAGTCTTCAAGGCTACCGCTGAGTTGATGGGAGTGAAGCATGTTTAAAAATGCCACAAGGCTCACTATTCTTAGCAAATTCAGTTACTTTTCTTGAACAAACACTTCCAGCATTGCTGCAAAACTTTGGTTAATTTCCTGGGTTTTGAAAAATTAATTTGAACAATTTTTGCGAAGAAGAGGATCTTCAGAGGTCCTAATTTTGGCCTTCCCACTGTCATACTTTTCTTTTGTTTTTAATATCTCTGTAAAATATTTAATTAGGTATACCACTTGTAAATGGCAATATAAAAATCTCAATTGGAGAATTTTATCTTTTATTAGGAAAAGTAAACCATTTGAATGTATTGTGCTCACTAATATATTCAGTCTTAACCCTACTCCTTCATTTTACATTTCATTTATTATATTTTCTAATTTTATTTCTTTTTATTTTTCAAGTATTTTTAGACTTATTTTCATTCCCCACTTCCCCCTAATAGTTTGAAGCTCTACTTACTATTTTTGTTTTACCATAAGTTACCATAAACATACAGATTAAAATATCTAAATGTATTTTTATTACAATAAAGGCTAAGTAGTATAATAAATACATAAAATCAGATTTCACAACAATGTTTAAAACAAAGAAAACTAAATTATTACAGTGTACTTTGGTGTTTCTACCTTGGGAAAAAACTTGAAGTAACTTTAATAATTGCTGCTATTTATTGAGTGAGTATTATGCACCAAACACGATGCTAACAGTTCAGTTGTGAATTTATTTAATCTTCATAACTCTTTAATAAATCTTTTTATATATAATTAGACTAGCTCAAAGAATTTTGTTAAAGTGCCCAAAGTTACATCAATTATAGATAACAATATCATGGTTCAAGATCAATATTTGGATCTGCCAAATTCCAGGGCCAAAGTTACTCTGCTTCTCAAACGCTTGCCCCTTTCCATGGTGAAAAGTTAGGAGCACATTTAGTTGAGGGGGGCGGTGGTGGTGTACATGTTTATGAGAACAATAATAGAAAGTTGTCCTTCTAAGTATCTCTCATCAGACAAAATTCTATGTAGAAAGGAGAAAAAGAAAATATAATGATGGGTGAAATCTAGAAAAATGGAAACATGCTAAAGGATGGCCTGGAAGGAAGGGACAGCTAGGATGGTATGAGAAAGAAGTCAAAGAAAGAGAAGAAGTCAATCTCTTTTGAGTGAAGGGAACAGATGGGAGATGAGCAAAGACAAAAGAGGCCACGTGGGTAGGTGTCATCAGTTAGAGGGCAAGTCACTAGAATTTGATCAATTGACGAGAATTTATTTACTGGACTCCTGGGCACTGTGAGAGATACTAAAGAATGTATGCTCGTTTGGGGAATGATAATGATGTAGACAAGACAGATGGCTCGAACTGGGGCGATAATGCTGAAGGAAATGACTAGAGGCAGGAGGAGGCAGAAATAAATAAGACAATCCCCATGTGAGCTAGCTCGCACATCAGCTATCTGAAATTTCTGTGAGAATGGTAAGATATAGAGGAAATGCTATAGTTGCTACTGAATTATAGGTAAAAGATTTGTGGACAGAAGGAGAAAGATGCCATATCACCTGCCCTTTCCATTTCTGCTTTTGTGTAAATTAAAAGATTATTGAAGATGAATGAAAATGCACCCCCAGGTACATACATTACTACAGACAATATTTTACATCCTCCTTCTAAATGTAAATATGGCCGTTTAGCTAAGACTGGGTAGAGCCTGATGAAGACTATTAACATCAAATAGGTCTAGTCTCCTCAGAAGGCACTAGGAAGTCTTTGTGTTGAAGAAAACTACAAGCAAGATTTGATAGGTGCCTAAAGACGTTCAACAATGTAATGAAGAGGGATCTCCACCCATTAAAGTGCAAATAAGTCAAGGTTAGTTGGTGCTAGTGGAAATGGAACCCAATGCAGAGGCATGAGCAGAAATAAGCTTTCTGAGTAGACCTTTACTATATAATATATTCTCATATGTGCATTTCTTTTCTCTAAAGTATCTACTGAATATATCTACAACAAAAATGATAGCTGCCAGGAGTCTTCTTATATTCTAAGCTCTTTACATTTATTATTTTGTCAAATCCTCACAACCATAATACATAGTTGCTGTTATTGTCCCTGTTTTATAAATGAGAAAAATGAGATTCAGACATGTTAAAACAACTGACTCAATATCACGTAGTCAGTAGGTAGAAGAGGAACAATTCACATTTTCAGTTCAGTTCAGTTGCTCAGTCATGTCCGACTCTTTGCAGCCCCATGGACTGCAGCACACCAGGCCTCCCTGTCCTTCACCATCTCCTGGAGCTTGCTCAAACTCATGTCCATCTAGTCGGTGATGCCATCCAACCATCTCATCCTCTGTCGTCCCCTTCTCCTCCTGCCCTTCTTCTCTCAGCATCAGGATCTTCTCCAATAAGTCAGTTCTTCACATCAGGTGGCCAAAGTATTGTAGCTTTAGCCACAATCCTTCCAATGAATATTCAAGGTTGATTCCTTTAAGAGTGACTGGTTTGATCTCCTTGCAGTCCAAGGGACTCTCAAGTCTTCTCTAGCACCACAATTCAAAAGCATCAATTCTTTAGCACTCAGCCTTCTTTATGGCCCAACGCTCACATCCATGTATGACAACTGAAAAAAAAACATAACTTTGACTAGATGGACGTTTGTCAGCAAAATGATGTCTCTGCTTTTTAATATGTTGTCTAGGTTTGTCATAGCTTTTCTTCCAAGGAGCAAGCATCTTTTAATTTCATGGCTGCAGTCACCATCCGCAGTGATTTTGGAGCCCCCCCCCAAATAAAATCTACCACTGTTTCCATTTGCTCCCCGTCAATTTGCTAAGAAATGATGGTATTGGATGCCATGATCTTAGTTTTTTGAGCCTAAGGGTACATGAGTACAAATTCCCCAAAAGTCTGGGCACTAGAGTAGTTCAGTGAATCTCGGATAACAGGCACAGTTTAACACCTTGAGAGAAGAAGATCTTCAGGAGAAAACCACACTCTCTTATACACCCAACAGAAGATAGCATGTAAAGTATAAGTAGCAAAATTCCAATTATATAAAGCCAAGAAGAATTGAACAGACACCCTGGGTTATAGAATTCAGATACTGCCTCCCAGTGGGACAGAGATCAAAAGATTTTGAGTAGAGGCTCAAATCATACATATGTTTGTATATGTTTATATAGTAAATGGATGTTGTCATTTCATTCTTGTCACCAATTAGCTGTATGGCCATAAACAAGCTGTTTCCCTTCCCAGGGTTGCAACTTTCTCATCTATAAGGTGGAAAAGCTGGATCTGATGATCTCTAAGTTCCCTTCCAGCTATAATATTTTATTAAGATTCCAGATGGTTACTGGAGATGATAAAATTCTGTGTCAACTTATAATTACACTATGTAAATTATTATAACATTAGATTTTTCTCCTCCTAGGAACTGTCGTGTGAAAATGACCCAACAAATGCAGAATTTACATCTTTCTCAGTCAAAAAAACATAGCACCCCTTCGTCTCCCAATGCTGCCAAACGCCTGTACCGGAACCTCTCAGAGAAACTGAAAGGGAGCCACTCTTCATTTGATGAGGCCTATTTTAGGACAAGAACTGACCGGCTGAGTCTCAGAAAGACTTCGGTGGTAATAAAACTCTTTTTATTCCCATCTTGGTTTGATTTGTGCAGTTGTGTTTGGATTTAAGGAGATTTTAAGATGATCTTCACTAACTTCAGAACCTGATGTTTGCAAGTTTATAAATGTTGAAAGTCAAGTAAGGCAGGAACTGCACATGTATGTGTTAGCCAAAGTTGGAATGACTGGGAGATTTTCCCTTTCTTTTTCTTAATTTCTTTTCCTTAATTTTCCTTTAGTTTTTCTTTCTCTAATAAACCGAAGAACTCCCAAAAGAGCAGTTTGACAAATAGAGAGTTTGAGATCAAGTAGGCTTTCTTGGGAGATACAGTGTTCATTCAAATACTGAATAAACAATGAACAATATTCTATTTACTTATTTATGATGTATATCCCATATGCTTTCCAAAGGTTTTCAAGACAGAATCCAGGCAAAAAATGCAAATATATTATATAATGGTAAATAAATCGATAGCAATGATAATAGTGGGGGACAGCAAAGGAGTAGGAGAGGGACAAAGGAAGGAAGAAAAAAAACTAAGAAAAGAAAATAGTGAGGTTAGAAAAAGAAATAGATATAGGCAAATACAGTACCTGAAATTTATCATTACATTTATCTCTGAGTTCCCAGTCGGTCAAAGCAGAAAGGGAAGGACAATTGGTAAGAGCATTCCATTAGCTAATAACTGAAAGTATACCAAATGTTATCTTCCTGTTGCTAAGTCCTCTGACCTTTATAAGATACGGTGAATTATGTAATGGAGAATAAAGAGTAGTACTGGGGATGCTATAGACATTCTCATATAGGAGGTTCTTACATTGCCCCTTGGTAAAAGCTGAAAGCATAACATTAACATGATCAGGAAGGATGTCTATGCAGGGGTTTATGGCACCATTTGTTTGAGCTTAAAACAGAAATGAGCCCTAGCCTTCCCAGATAGAAGCACACTGGAGTTCGCCAACAAAAGCATGGAGAAGGAAATGACTTCAGAGTGAGAGCAAATACAAAGCCACATGAGAAATTAGACATACTAAGAATCACAAACAAATACACAACTGTGTTGTTTGGAGAGGGAAGCATATTAACTTTGCACTTTGGTTTCTAATTTTTCTCATTTCAAACACATCTTCTAGGAGGACTTGATTAAGCTATGGCCTAAGCATCTGAGGTTCTTCAGCTTAGCAGATTGTCGACAAAACCCTTTTCCAATCAGCAGACTGCCATGTGGCAAAGAGAACTGCATACCAAATAGCTCCATCCCTTGGGTCCCCATTGTCAAAACAAGTATTTGCATAATAACTTTGTGTTTTCCTCAAATTTCATTCATGTGTTATGTACTCAGTTAAGCCAACCCGCAGCCTTTAATGGAAAAAAATAGATTTTTGATGAGACTAAAAATAAAACCTGCCAACCTTAGTATTTGGTCACTAAAGGTTTAATCAGACAACCCATATGCTAGGTCAGGACCACTGGTATTTCAACATGTTTAACCACCAGGCAATTCCTGGAGAAGATTCCAGATGAATGTATGAACAGTATATGTATTGTTCTTCTCCTGTGAGCTAGAGAAATATGTATTTGAGAGAATTCTAAAGGTTTGCTCCTTTGTTTACTATTAGTATTCTGAAAGACGGAGAAGGCAATGGCAAGCCACTCCAGTACTATTGCCTAGAAAATCCCATGGATGGAGGAGCCTGGTGGGCTGCAGTCCGTGGGGTCCCTAAGGGTCGGACACGACTGAGCGACTTCACTTTCACTTTTCACTTTCACACATTGGAGAAGAAACTTTCAAAGGAAATACATTGTCTCTAGCTATTTTTTCTTCTACAGGTGATTTGTATCCTATGAATATTGAAATGTTGGCCCTTTCAGGCAGCAAAGCAGTTTGTTACCTAATCCACTGAAACCGTCCCTGAACACTAGCTCTTGATTCCCTCATCTGAGGTTTCAGAAATGCGAGGTATTCAGTGACTATGACTCCAGGCTGAGAAAGCGTAGAGGTTAGTACAAAGGAGTTAGGGAGTCAGTCTGCAGGCGGTGTGGACCTGTTAGACATTTGTAAATGGCGAAGGGACATGCAGCGTTATAAATTTTAGAATGATGACCCTTGTATGGAGTAGTGATGGGGGAGACTAAGACAGCAAACAGGCAGGTCGTTGCCATAATCTGGGAACAGTCTGAGCAACAGTCCAGATGTGGGGATGGAAAAGGAGGGGATAACAGAGAAAGGGCATGCACTCTCAGTTCCAAGCTAGTCACAGTGTAAGTTACCGGTGCTACGTTATCTATACCAGCATTCTCCATACTATATTTGGTAGAACATTATTCCAGGACAGTTAAAACAAATACAATGAAAAATACGTTCTGTGAAAAAAACTGTTTGAAACAGGTCATATTTCTCACCTGTGAGAGGATCGTAATTGCATATTAAAATTAGTAAAGGCCTTGGGACTTCCCTAGTAGTTCAGGGGCAAAGAATCTGCCTGCCAGTGCACAAGACACAGGTTCTATCCCTGATCCGGGAAGATTCCACTTGCCATAGAACAACTAAGTCCATGTACCATAGCTATTGAGCCCATGCTCTAGAGCCAGCGAGCCTCAACTACTGAGCCCACAAGCCACAATTACTGAAGTCCATGTGCCCGAGAGCCCATGCTCCACAACAAGTGAAGCCTCTGCAATGAGAAGCTTATGCACCACAACTAGAGAGGAACCTCCATAGCAACACAGCTAGAAAAAAAACCCATGCAGCAACAAGGACCCAGCACAGCCAAAAACAAAATAAAATTAGTCTTTAAAAGATGTTAAAACATAATAATTTACAGAAAATTATGTTCAGTCCAGTTCAGTCGCTCAGTCATGTCCGACTCTTTGCAATCTCATGGACTGCAGCACTCCAGGCTTCCCTGTCCATCACCAACTCCCAAAGCTTACTCAAACTCATGTCCATGGAGTCGGTGATGCCATCCAACCATCTCATCCTCCGTCTTCCCCTTCTCCTCCTGACTTCAATCTTTCCCAGCATCAGGGTCTTTTCCAGTGAGTCAGTTCTTCACATCAGGTGGCCAAAGTATAAAATAAAATTATTTGTAAAAAGATGCTAAAAATAATAATAATATACAGAAAATTATGTAATCTAATTTATTTAAAAAGTTAGCAAAGACCTTGAGAGGTCTTACAGTAAAATAATGCAATAACTTGATTTAATCGAATATTGACCAAATTCATTCGGCCACATGTTACCTTCTTCATAGAACACCTCATAATGGCCTCCTGAACAGTATTCCACAGAAGACTGGTTTGAGAAAAACTAAAGTCTGCTCTTATCTATAGACTGTATACTGAGTTGTTTCCATGCATCTAAATGTACAGATCTTTCCAATGCTCATTAGAAAGATGGAGGGAGGGCCCAACAGTGTTTGCTTTAGAGACCTTGGAGTAAAAGGGCTTCTCTGGTGGCTCAGTCGGTGAAGAATCTGCCTGCAATGCAGGAAACCCAGGTTCGATTCCTGGGTCAGGAAGATCCCCTGGAGAAGGAAATGGCTACCCATTCCAGTATTCTTGCCTTGGAAATCCCATGGACAGAGGAGCCTGGCAGGCTACAGTCCATGGGGTAGCAAGAATCGGACAGGACTTAGTGACTAAACCACCACCACCATCATACCACTTATAAGTGGAAATGTAGTCCCTGAAGCAGTCCCTGAAATCTACAACAGCCAGGCCATGAAGACAAGTTGTCTATGAAACTGCTAACCTACTTCATTCTTCTCCAGAACTTCCAGGGCAATGAAGCCATGTTTGAAGCAGTTGAACAGCAAGACATGGATGCTGTGCAGATCCTCCTATATCAGTACACACCAGAAGAACTAGATCTCAACACACCTAACAGTGAGGGGTTGACACCTCTGGATATTGCCATCATGACCAACAATGTACCCATTGCTAGGATTCTTCTGAAGACAGGGGCCCGAGAAAGTCCACACTGTAAGTAAACTTGAGAATAAAACATATACTATTAAGGCCAGACCCCAGTTTTATACCACTGAAGTAGTCATTACTGGCTGTTAGAAAGAATGATTGACTAACCATAGGCTCTGAAATCCTTTACATGTTTTCATAAACTGTCATGTAAATAGTGACAGTGCTTATATGTCTAAACATCCAGTTACATTTTAAATAGAATATACGGAGTGGTATTGAATAGGAACCTCAAAGGAACTTCCTTTTAAGAATCAAACTCAAGTTTTAAGATATGTGAAATACCCCCGAACTACAGCACAGGAAGTATACATAGAGAAAATAATGAGATAGAAAAAAGAATGAGCATGTATGTGTTAGTGTCTTTCTATTCACAGTCAATATGGTGGCTCCATTCATTTATTCACTTAATCAACAAACACCAAAGAAAGGGCACGTTCTAAGCACTTGGAATGCAGTGGTGAGTAAGATAGAAATCTCTGCACTTATAGAACTTATATTCCAGTGGAGGAGATTTCCAACAAGCCAGAAAATAAATCAAATAAAAATTCAAATAGTGATAAGCTCTATGAAGAAGTAAAGTGAATGAATGGGTAGAGATTGATAGAGGGGGACTATTTTAATAGAATTGGGCAAGAGGAGTCTCTCTGATATAGTGACACTTGCTCCTAGTCCTAGATGATATCAAGGAATGATCCATGAGAAGATCTGCGGGCTAATTCTAGGCAGAGTGAATGGCAGGTAGAGAGGTTCTGAGGCAGGCAGGAATGAGATTTCCACGTTTCTGAAGAACAAGAAGGCCAGCGTGGCTAAAGCAAAATGAACACAAGGGAGAGTGATGGCTGAGGGAGGCGTCACCGGGACCAGATCGTCAGGACTGGAGAGGCCACGGCGAGATGCTTCACTTTGATTGTAAGTGTGATGGAGACATAGAGAAACGGTTGACGCAGATGAAAGACACATTCTGGGGAATTCCCTGGCAATCCAATGGTTAGAACTCTGCACTTTCACTGCTGGGGCCCAGGTTCAATCCCTGGTCAGGGAACTAAGGTCCTGCAAGCCACATGATGTGGCAAAAAAGAGAAAGACATTCTGCTTTACATTTTAAAAGATCACTGCAGTGCTCTGTGGAGAAGACACAGTGATGAGAGCAATTGTGAAATTGTAAAAACCAGCTAGGAGGCCATTCTAATGGTCCTGAGACAGATGCCAGTTACTTGGATTAACACAGTAGTGACATTGATGGTGAGCATGGGTGGAATTCTGGATGTATTTTTTAACAGCTTTATTGAAATATAATTTACATTCCACACAATTCACCCACTTATCATGTATAAGGTTTTTAGTACAAGCACAGACTTGTGTAACCATCACCACAATCAATTTTAGCCCATTTTCATCACCCCAAAAGAAAGTCCATACCCTTCAGCTATCACACGGCCACCTGCCCACTCCTCTCAGCCCTGGACAACTACTTTCTGTTTCTATAGATTTGCCTATTCTGGACATTTCTCATAAATAGAGTCATTTAACATGTGATCTTTTGTGAATGGCTTCTTTCTGAATGTATTTTGAAGTAGAGCTGATAGTACTTGCCAAAGGGAGCTGCTCTGGGGCCATCGACCCTGCCCAGGAGTGGATGGGATAAAATCACACAGCCCTTGCCCTGTGCCAGGCACTATTCTGAGCACTTTACATGTATTGACTCCTTTAATCCTCACACAACATTCTGAGGTAGGCACTCACATTCCCCTAGGTGCAAACTCTCTGACCCAATGACCACAGTGGCTCTGAGCCACCGTTTTTATGTTTCCTAAAAGAAAAAAGTAAACTCATCAAATTGTTAGTTTGACTAATACTGATTCACTCACTTCCAAGTGGTGAGACCCAGAAGGCTGAAAGAGAAGCAACAAATATATAATTAGAGGTCACATCTATGCTCCTATATTTCATAAAACCCCGCCACCCAAAGACTAGGTACTGAGGCCGATCCTTGTATCAGAAAACTCTTTCTTTTAAAAATGCTAAGCTCACCACATCCATGTCAAAAAGAATGAGGACTTGGGTTCAGTAGCATGGGGCTCTTCAGTAAGAGCTCCTTCATCAAAGTGCCGCTTCTTTTTAGTGGAACTGGAGGATTTGGATGGATGGGCAAATAAGGATGGAAGAAATGAGAAAGGTTTATTTGCTGCCTTCCAATTTATGTTGCAATAATGTCTGTCCCAAAGATCCAGTGAGAGAGCAGTGGACAGAGAATCAAGGGGTCTGAACACAGAGAATGCAGACTGAGCCCCATTCTATAGGAACAAGGAGACCATTCATCCAGATGTTGCCTGCACTGAGCTGAATGAAACATTACTCTTACTTACCTGAGACGCTACAAAAAATGTCTGCATTTTCCACGAAACCAGTAAGACTCCCAATCCCCCCCAATCCCCTTTGTGCATAATTAAATCTCCATAAAAGAACCCAAGTACTAAATATCTAGTTAAACCAAAAGAAAATTCATTGAAAAGATCCCTGGTTTTTCCTCACTCCCTGTGGGATGATAACCACATTATCATCACAAAGTTGTAAAGGATAGTGAGAGAGAAACCCAGCTTTTAGCCTCTGGGAAACACGATACCTAAGTCACCTCGGCCACCCAAAAAGTTAAAGAGACAGGATCATGCATAGACTCCCACATGTGTAAAAATGGCAAAGGACAACTGATTGAGGGCCTATGAAATCTCCACATTATCTCCAGTTTTCACACTGGCCCTTCAGGATAATGTTATTAACTCCATTTGAAAGAAGAGGAATTTGTGTTTCTGAGAGGTTATGTGACTGACCAAAGGTCACACATCGAGCAAATGAATAAGGGTGTCAAGGATTGAAGTCCAAGTGTGTGGGATACCATACCTGGGGTCCTGCTGTGCAAATTTACTGTCTTTCTGAGTAACCAGTATGGAAGGCTGTGGCCACTAGGCCCCTTTCCCTTTCCCTTTTTGCTATTTGCTAAAATTCCATTGTGTGTTTCTTTGTTCTGTTCTGAGATGCCATTTCTGTTGGAAAAAAGCAGAATAGACGAACACAATCTGTTTTCAGGGATTTTTAATTCACTTTATATATCAAGTACAAAAGAAATCAAATTGCTTCTATGCATGAGTGTGAGTCAGCCTGTGAGAAAAACAGTCTGGCAGCCAGAACCAGGTAAGCAAGCACCTGTTGCAAACTGTTCCACAGAAGCAGTAGAGACAGGATAGAAGAGTAAAAATAATAATAATAACAATGAGGTCTTAAGTTCTTAGAGTATTTTACACATTGCGAAAATGCTTTTGCTTACATTTGATCCTGACCACTGGTTTGTGAGATGAGAGTTTCCTGAAATAACGAAAGACAAATAATTCATCCAGTGCTCCAAAGCTAATAAGTGCTGGACCTACAATTTGAACCCAGATCTTCTATATTAAATGCTTTGGTATTTAGTATTAAATGTATTTAGTATTTGATATTAAATGCTCTAGGTATTTGAAGAAAAGTATTAGCCCACTTCCTGACACTATGTGGATATTCAGTTCCTTCTTTCCCTGACTCTCCTCCATCTGTTCGTCTTCTAATGCCTGTCAAATATTTCAGGATTTCTAATAGGGTAGAATTTCTGTCTTCCCTTCCCCTGTGTGTTCCCTTCTGAAAACAGCCCAATACTGTTTTCACTATGCCAACCAAAGATTTTGACATAATTCAGAAGAAAGTCCTCTGTATGTGTCTCTATTTCAAAACAGGAATCATAAAAACACAGATACGTTTGGGGACTTAACCTCCTAAGCCATTGGTCAGGCATGTTGTCCAGGTTTTAACCCCTCAAATCATAGAGCTATATGGAGCTGGTCTTAATAAACAGGGCTTGAAATTCAGCCATGTACATTTCCTTATTCGTAAGAGAAGTGCCAGAATCGGCCACCCAAATTTGCACACTGCCCCAGGGTTAAATATATACAGAACTTCAGCCTGCTGGTTAGATGAATCAACTGTCTTTATTTGGCAACTTTTTCTGTTCCTCCCACCTTTAGGGGAGCAGCACAAAGTAATATTCATTCCTTCTAGAAGAAAACACCAGCCATTATTGAAGTAGAATCCCACAGAGGTGTGCCGAGCTTAGGAAACAGGCCCAGAATCTCAAAGGACCAGACCTAGGGAAACTCATGCACAGAAGTACTTCAGGATACCTGGGGACTATACTTTTGATTTTTTTCACCCACTCAGTATGCCCCTTGCTATAACACATACTCAGTTGAGCAACTGCTATCTGAGAAAGACTTGCTCCGTATCTGAAAGTCCCGTCATAAGCCCCACCCTTATTCCAACTCGTCCTGCCCTCACCTTTGACTCACACTTCCACAGTCTCCAGAGGAGTTTACTGAATCATCAGTGCCTTTCTGAGGTTGCTACCTATTTGGCATCATTTAGGCACTCCCCATGGACAGAGGAGCCTGGCAAGCAGAGTCGGACCTGACAGCGGCTAAGCACAGCACAGCACAGGCTCTATAAACAGTGATCATAAAGAAACTAGTCTTTTTTGGACGCCTACAATATGCAAATCTGGTCATTCACATGAATGTTATCTCATCTTCTGATCCCAACACCTGACACATAGCAGGGGCTGAGAAATTTTCAGGTGAAGACCTGTCTTCTGCTGTTGGGAATCTCAGGTACTGAAATCTAGCACACACACGTGTGCACTCACACACACAGCGTATGAAGAAAACTTTGTCTTCCGGTCATTTGCACTGTGGGGGACCTGCTGTTGCTGCCATTATTGTGTCTTCCAGGCACTGTTTTGAAAGTTGGTTGCAGACATAGCCTGACTTTTTGTTTTTACATTGATTAATAACATGGCAGACTATTCTTCTTTCTGCCCTTTCCAATAGCTGCGTTCTCCCTTCTGCCCAGACCCTCTCCTCCCTCTCTGCCTTCCATCGTGAACTCCTCTCTCTTGCTTTCCTTTGGATACTGCCTGCGGCACTAGGAAATGTCTCCCAGAATTAGTTACGTTCAGTTACTTCATAAAATACGATCGCAGAGTAGCTGTCATCTGAGTGTGGTGCAGACACCAATGTCAAAATTTGGCAGCCTTGTCAGGATGCACCACTCATTTTTGCAGTAGTCAAGGGTCCGTGCTGGTGCTGGGACTGGTTCAGGGCACGTCTAAGAGGTGTGACTATAAACTAATGAGGCTGGCTTTATGTAAACAAACACAGCAAAAAGTGTACAATCCACACGAATGTTATCCTGTAACAGGGTCCTCATGGGAGACCCCGCACTTGCTTCAACAGTGCTGCCATTGCTCTAAACACTTTTGGATTTGTCCTCAGAGCCAGTTTATGAGAAAATCTGACTCGTTGCTTAGAGTCACACCTGATTTTTGTTCCAAAACAGCATTGCTCAGCGTCATCACCCTCCCTGTTTACCAGACGTGGCTTGCAATGATTTAGAGAGGTTTCCTGAAATCAAATCCACCCTCAAAAGACAATGATTTTCAACCATTAAAACTATGTAAAGGACAAGGCTTAAGCAGGTCTCTAGACTGTGTCCCCAGATATTTTTGCCTGCTTCATTAAAATAGGTGTACAAACCATCACCCTGACTTATGAACTTGCTCCTCCTCAAACCTTATCCCATACTGCTTAGCCCTCACCCATGATATGCAAACCTCCATTCCATTCCTTAAACATTCCTCACTGTCTTATTAGAGGGCCTTTGTATGGCTATTCTCCACGCTTGAAAAGATTGAGTGTTTTTAATCTTGATCACTACATTGCCAACTCCTTCTTAACATTTCAGTTCAAATTTCACATCTTCAAGAGAGGTTTTCTTTGGCCACCAAGTCCAAAGTTTGAAGTCTCTTTCTTTTTTTTTTCCTTGAGTTTATGGGGATTTTTAGTCTCCTTTAGCAATTTAAAGATGTTGGGAGCAGCGACAAAAAGTAAATAGAAAAAGGATGCAAGACAAGAACTGTTCTCCATATCCACTGTCGGGGCATGGGAGGCCACTTTTTAAACAAGATTTTACCTATTTCATTTTTCTGTAGACAAGTGTATTAGGCTAGACTTTGCTGTAGTAACAAAAATACCCTTCCCCAATTTCAGTGAACTTACCACAAAGGTTCATGTATGGCTCACGCAAGCTTGTTTGGGTTCAGGCCACCCTCCCTGGGCAGCTGACCTCCATGCTTGAGTGAGAGGAACTGGGTGGCATAGAGTTGTACATAGCTCTTCAGAGTTTATTCTGCAAACTAAAACCACTCTGATCACATTTTAGTTTTCTGCACAGCACCAAAATCACTATACAATATTTTCTCAGTGTTTTGATTTCCTTATTTTCTGTCTCCTCTGCATTAGAATGTAAACTCCAAAGGGCAAAACTCGTCTCATTTTCACTCTATCCCCATCAAAGAGTAGGCACTTGATAAATATGTGTTTAGCTGAACTGAATAAATCCCAAGACTACTTCTACTTCTTTTGAAGGGCGTGAATACATTATTAATTTCAAAGGGAATAGTTTTACTAAATATCAAATAATATTTATTTCCAAATAACTTTTTAGACATCAGGTGGCCATAGCCTAAGGCCCAGTTACTTGCTCTTTAAGAGGTGATAACTGTTCTTTTGATAACTGTTTTTATTTTTAATTTTTAAGTATTCCTGAAACACTGAATGTATTCTCCTTTCCCCAAATTAAAACATGCATAAAGATACCTTTGTTGGCCAACCCAACACATACATGTGCCCATGCACACACTCACTGTCAAGGCTTCTGTCCCTCAATTCAACCAACATAACCACTGCTCTGCTCTAAAGACATGACTGAGCCAGAGGATCCACTTCCAAACTTACTCAAGTGACTGCTGGTGAGAGACCTGTGTTCCTTCCCGTATGGGCCTCTCCACTGCACCGCTCCCTAACATGGCAATTGGCTTCCCCTGCTGCTGCTGCTGCTAAGTCACTTCAGTCGTGTCCAACTCTGTGCAACCCCACAGATGGCAGCCCACCAGGCTCCGCCGTCCCTGGGATTCTCCAGGCAAGAACACTGGAGTGGGTTGCCATTTCCTTCTCCAATGCGTGAAAGTGAAAAGTGAAAGTGAAGTTGCTCAGTCGTGTCCCACTAGTAGCGACCCCATGGACTGTAGCCCACCAGGCTCCTCTGTCCATGGGATTTTCCAGGCAAGAGTACTGGAGTGGCTCGCCATTGGAGGACATTATTTAAGTAAGAGAGAGAGACCAACCTAGATGGAAGCACCAGTCTCTTTTGTAACCTAATAGCAGAGGTGATACGTTACCACTTCGCTGAATCTGGCTGATCTTGATGCCCAGCACAGATCAGCTCTGGTACAAGGTGTGACTACTAGGACAGTGAGGTCACTAGGGGCTCTTGGAGGCTGGCTGCTCTACTACCGAAGATTGTTGAGGATTAAATGCAATAGGTTTGAAACATTTCCCTGGCACATTGTAAACGGTCAAATAAATTGTTAGCCAATATAACTCTCAGAAACAAAATAAAACAACCCAGGATTTTCTGGTAGAGAATTTAAATATTTTACCCATCTGTTGTATGGTCTGTGCTGTGAAAACACTGTCCAATATAAGCACTTTTTAAAGTTTGTACGATTTTGTGTTCTAAAACTACACTGTCAAACATAGACATACGACTGTTGAGTACTTGAAATGTGGCCAGTCCAAATTAAAATGTGTTTTAAATGTAAAATTTACAATGAATTTTTAGGGCTTAAATACTGTGTGTGTGTGTATTAATAATTTTATACTGATTCCATGTTAAAATGATGATGTTTGGAGCTATTAAGTTAAATATATCATGAAAATTAATTTCACCTATTTCTTTTTTTCTTTTTTAATGTCACTATTAGGAATTTTTAAATGATGTGACACACTATATTGGACAGCACTAAAAAGTCAGCAGAATTTACAGCTATCTTATCTCATCTTTCACCCCTCTATGACATTATTGAGAAATCTGCTTTGGATTTTCTAAATAAGTTCTTCAATTATTTTGTGTTGTTTATTTCAGAGAAAATGTCCATTTGCCCCTTGGAGTTTGGGAGACGTGGACAGAAAGTCTCTCTATGTCAATAGCTCTAGCTTCTTAAACAGCAACAATTACAGCTTACACCATATAATGTGGACTTTGTGAATCCACATTCTGCTGAAAGTGGCAGAGAAAAACATCCCAGAGCCCCATGTCCAAGTTGTAATGAGTTCTAAGAGAAGAAAATTCACAGTAATTGAAATTAAACATTTACTCTCCAAATCAGTAAAACTTTTTGGGAATCACACTCTCAAAGTCCTTGGGAAAACCTGAAAATAAGACAATGAGTTGAGACCCAAGTAAATTTTGAGTCCTGAATCTTCTCAAGACGGGTAAATTGAAACTTGTGTTTTGAGTTTTTTAATTAAAAAATGTTTAATTATTAAAATATCTCTATATTACTTCTTTTGACATTCCTAGTTGGAAACAAGTCAGTTGCGAGGTTGTTAGAAGGTTGTCATTTATGATCAGCAAAGATAAATTTTATTAACTGCTATTCTTGGTTGCCCAGAGGATATTGGCTTACAATGCAAGGTTTATACATAAGTGACCTTGTTTTCTCCTTTGAAATTACAGATAGGGTTGAAATTGACACCACTGAATATATATTTTTGAATAGAAGCTAAAACAGAACATTTGTATCTGGGGCAAGAGATTTTTATTTTTTGATGGAAGAACACAAAGGTATTTTATAAAAACAAATATTTGACTTATATTTGTGTGCCTCTTAAGTATAACACAGACCAACGGGTTTAATGAAAATTATATAAACCTGTACTAACTGAGAGTCTTCCGTGTACAATTACTGGTAAGCAATGAGTTCCCCTCATGAAGAAAATCATACAGACCCAAGGGTACTATAGGAAGAGGCACCTACGGCTAGCGGTAAACATCCTCCTACCACTGAGTTTAAATGATTATCTTGCTGCCCTGTGTTTCTCATGCATGAAAACAAGGGAGATGAGAATGACAATAGAAAAGTTATCACTGCATTGCAAAATAGTGTATCATTAGTAATGGGCAAATGTATTTTTTTAAGTAAGCCAAATGAATCATTCCCTGAAAGTGTCAATAAAAAATTAAAATTAGTTTACATTTTCTCTTTTTATATTTTTCAAGCTTTAAGCAATTTAGACCCAAATTCGCCAATGGCAAGGTAAAAGAAAAAATTAAGAAATGTAAGGCTAATAAGCAGTTGCCAATGAGTAGGTTAGATTCTGATGGTGAAGAAAATCCACTCGGTCTGATTATTACTTATCTCAGGATTTAAACAGTAACCGTAATTGTATTCTTTGAACACCAAGTTCCTGCCCCTCCCCCCATTCCCACCCCAGTAGTTAATTAGCTGGGCAGGTTTTAGAACAAATACCCACTCAGAAACACTGGGTGGTAGAAATGCTGTTGATAATTAAACACCACAATAGCATGGAGCCTATTTCAGGAGCCGCCAAGTGGTCTTGCCCCAGCCGAACTGCTCACCACACACTCACAGACCCTCTATTGTGCTGGCTACGGCTGCACAGAGGGATAGTTGCTTGACTGGAGAAGGGATCAACTGCAGTTCGAGTGAAAAGACCAAACCTCGCAAACAGATACAGGAGTTCTGGACTCAAGAGGAAAATATCCAGAGGGTAGAAGTAAAAGGAGAATGGATCCAAGAAAAAGGGAAGTGACAAGCAGGAAAATTAATCATAGAATAGACATTAACCTTTCCAGTTTCTATATCCAAACAAACCACCAAAATAAGCTCACCAATCTTGTGCCAGATAGATAGCAATTAGAAAATAGCAATACATAAAGAATAGGTTGATTTACATTCCATTTGGGTTTAGAGGAAGTTCACTGAGTTTAAGGTTTTTAAGTTGGATCATCATCCCACCTCCCTGGATATCAGTTTACCTTTAAAAATAAGGGGGTTGAAAACATTCTCATTCTGTATGGAAAAAAATAGGATTGAGATTCCCCAAACAATTTCCAAGGTGTCAAAAAGCTTAACAGACACATCATTACTCAAGATAAAACTGCACAGTCTAATATGATTATCATATTTACCTCCTTTTCCTTAAAACATTAAGTCAGTTTGTTAGGTTTGATTATCTAATGCTGAACAGATGCTTCTATTGGCAGTTATATAGGTCATTATTAATAGGGAGAAAAATGATTACTTTAAGTAAGCTGATTTGGCAGTCAATAAAGAAAATCTTTCAAGAGAGAGTGTTTTATTAAACTATTAAAAAATCCATAGGATAAAAATAATAAAAGGTTTGCTTGGTGAAATGGTTTGAAACCACTGGCTCAGTTAGTGCCTCTCCAACTCGTGCATGAAATTACCTCTAACGGAAGCAAGTGAGTAGGTATACTCCCAGGGGCACCTGGGAACTTAGCCTGGAAAAAAAAGAGAGAAAAAGATCTATAATCTTTCTTTTCTAATCTTCATTTTTTAGAAATATGTTCCACTCTTCTCCATAATAGAAGAGCTTGTTTTAACTTCTAAATAATTTGCTTTCATCAAAATCTGCATAGAAAATTCAATGTTCCTAAAAGACAGACATATTTATTCTGAGACTTCAGAAATGCCCACTGAACTCCATCAATACCACTACCATACTATGTTGCAAGTTAGATGTCTCAGTTTGAGAAGCACACGTATCTAAACCATCCTGGATAACTTACTCGACTATAAAATTCTATGTATCTTTCTTGTTATTCTATGAAGAGATGAATGCTTTATTTTAAAGATTCAGAGTCCTTTTACCCCTGCAACTCAAATAGCATCAAGTCTACAGTCTAGGAATAAACGCAAAGTCTAGAAACAAAATATGTTGTGCTAGGAAAAGCAGGAAAAATTTCAGGGGGAGCCAAGCATAGCTCAAGAGAAGCTGTCCATCTTAAATGCCACCTGGAATTCACACCAGTAATAACTGTTGTGGATATAAAAATTAATAGGGGGGATTTCATAGTATTAGAAAAATTTATTTTTATAAATCATGTGTCTATCGCCCAAGTGTTGACGCATGCATGCAATTCAAACATCAGGCTCACAATAAAAAGCTCACTGAATGACTTAGCAAGGACAATTCCCCCATTTTGTCCATAATTTGGAGTGGAAGAAGGTGGGGGGAGTGGGTAAAGGGTGCAGTTACTGGGTCAATTAATCAACCTGAAAACTGTGACACAAACTCTGACGCCTAACCTATGTCTAAAAATACACAAATGTATACGAATTTGTTTTAAACTGTCAATGCCTATATTTAGGACCTTCCCAGCAAGGCTATAATGAGACTGTGTTTGAGGGCTTCAGTCATAGCAGACTCTACCATTAATCTGAAGTTAGTTAAATTAACAGCATTTAGTACTGACTTGTCAATCTCACTGCTTCAGGAAATTGCACCTTGAGGCTACTAATATTGCCAATTTTTCCACAGGAGTATGCGCCTGCGTGTGCGTGTGTGTATTTTTTTTTTCTCCAGAACCTCTGTGTTCATACACCATCATTGCTTCCCTACACCCACAGCACTTACATTATCATTTATTCTGGCCTCCTTTAGCCTTCCCAAGGGGTTCTGCACAGTGCAGCTTCTCAGTGAAAGAGTTTTTTAGCTCTATATTTGTTTGTTTATTTTTCTGTCATGGCTCATGACTGAGGCTTTAAAAAAAAGTGTGACAGTATTTAGAGTACATGATTGACTGCAGCAGCAACGTGCATTAACCATGACAAATCTGCAGCAAAACACAGTCCTGAGTGTTCTAAACAGCAACTTTAAAAAGAAAGAAAAAACGAAAAAGACTCAACTAATTTTTCATTGACTTCATCTGTAAATAAATTTAGATTGATGGTAAGCAGGGGCAATAATAAATTAGTATTCATTTCCTGTAATTAATGCAAACATGCCTATGAACACAAGACAATATGAATATATAACCACGTAATTTCCATTTCAAAATACA
The DNA here is from genome assembly GCF_049115385.1 of Moschus berezovskii. Lineage (NCBI taxonomy): Eukaryota > Metazoa > Chordata > Mammalia > Artiodactyla > Moschidae > Moschus > Moschus berezovskii. Next base: position 18,992,566 of record NC_142479.1, read on the forward strand.
CCTAAAATTTTTCACTTTGCGTTATCTTCATAATATTTTCCCTCTTAATTAGAAGAATAAAATGGTTAGATATCTTTCCCACCCACCAGGGGGAAATATTGTTTTGGTCACAGAGAGTGTCAAACACGTTTTGGTGACAGATCTGCAGAACCTGGTTCTGCTCTGTTTCATTATTTGTGTGATCCTCTACCCTATGCATGCTAAGGCTCTCTTCTCTTCTTTATCACTAACCAGTAAGAGCTCCACTGCAGTGGCCAAGTGACCACCTAGGCAGGCCCTCACATGCATGAGAGCCATGAGTGGACAGCAAGAAGCAGACTCCCAATCTGACATAAGAATCTGAAATGTTCTGTCACTGACATGAACGTTCACTCACATAGGGCAGGTTGGGTAAATAATATGATGTGAATCAAATAAAGATTATCACACACTGAATTTTAAAAAAAATACCAAGCCTGACAACCTCTCTTGGCAAGAGGAGTTAGTATAACTTGCTCTCTTGGCAAGGGCATCTCTAGAAATCATTCGCACAATTAAAGGGTAAGACTGATCAAAGATCACACCCAAGTCATCCAGCCATCAGGACTCACTAGTCCTATTGAGGCAGCAAGAGTGGACACTTTGTTAACAATCCTGGGTTGGGAAGGTCCCTTGGCGAAGGGAGAGGCTACCCACTCCAGTGTTCTGGCCTGGACAATTCCATGGACAGTATAGTCCATGGTGTTGCAAAGAATCAGACACAATTGAGCGACTCTCACTTTGTTCGCAATAGATAAATTGACTAACAGTAACAAAATTACTGCTAAGAAAAATCCCTATGAGCTGGAAAGAATATAAAAACAAAATATTTGATCAGGTTCTACAAAAACAAAAAAACAGCAAAAACCTAAAACACATCTTCAGCAGAATGCAACTTGCCTCCTGGATGACTTTCCTTAAGACCTTCCTAGTCCTACAAAGCTTTTGCCCCTAAGTGTTTGTACCTCTGAAGATCACAGAAACAACTTCGGGCAACATGAAATCGAAGTGGGCCTCGTACCAGTGGCATTCTAATTAACTCTGCTATGCAGCTATTTGGGCCACAGGGTAATGGGAATCTCTTAAACTGATATGTTTACCATTTAATCTAGTTGTGTCACCAATTAGACCTTATCATAAGATAGCTAATAATGAATATAGATTCTACTTTCCCCAGGCATTTTTAAAAACTCATAGTAGACTCTCAGATACCCTGTCAAAAAAAGGAGCGTTTCCCCAGAAAGAAAAGCGAGTCACCCCATTTCTTTCCTTCCAGTTGTCAGTCTGGAAAGCCGATCTACGCACCTCAACACACTGGTGCAGGAAGCCCAGGAGAGGGTGAGTGAACTGTCCGCTCAGGTGGAGAATGAAGGATTCAGTCTGGACAACACAGAGAAAGAGAAACAGCTGAAAGCTTGGGAATGGAGGTACCGACTCTACAGACGCATGAAAACAGGCTTTGAACATGCCAGTGAGTATAAGCAGAGGACTTGTTCGTTTAACTAGACTGAACCCTGGTTTGAGACAGTAAGACTTCTTTCACTGATTTTTTGCCACTCAAGGGATCACGGATGGCCATTGTCAGCCTCTTTGGAGCAAGGGTTCTGGGAGGCTGTCAAAGGGTCTTTTGTCTTGCTTGATTTTCTGGCTCTTGATAGATTTCTTTGACCACAGCCATGAGGCTTTAGTGCCATTGGCTTCCCTCCACCATGTCACACTCATCTAGCACTTTCACTCGCTACGCCCTAATGTCTAATGACCTGGACGGTCTGATTCCCTGAGTGGCTTTATTTTGAGATGTGGAGGTGGGAAAATACGTGTCTGCCTGTTTGTCCAGTTTCTGCTTCAAGTTCAAGATGCAGCTGTTTTCAGCTCTCTACTACATACAGCTTATATAAACTGACCTTCAGTCAATACAGTCAGAAGAGACAGATAGCCAGCCTATGAGTTATGCTTTTGTCTGCACTTCCATTCTCTTCACCAATTCTTTTTGTTGATTTAAGAAAAGCTTTGTTTTGGGATAATACTCATTAGCATTGGAAGGTACTGCTTAGTGTCACCTGATATAGAAATTCATATACAATCTGAACACTTGTGAAACATTAAACTGTTATTCCAGAAGGTGATCTTATTTAAGCAACAAAAAAATTAGACTTGAAATGTTTAATATAAGGGAAAGATCAGTTCATTAGTTTGGCAACTATCTGCCTCTGCTTCGTGATAAACACCAAAGGCAGAGAAATTTTTGTTTTCTGTAGTACTGTATTCTAAAGACCAAATCTAGGCCTAATCCTTTCTCTTGAAGCAAATAGCTTAAGTAACATTAATGAAAGGTCGCTTTTAATATTAATAATCCCTTTAGTAATGCTAATACATGCTTTAAATAAAAAGCATGTATTTCATGCTTTCATGAATTTCAATAATTTCAATAATTGTTGAAATTATTTTCAGCAACTGTTTCAATAAATGCATTTACCACTGTACCTCATTTAGGATAGATTAATACTAGAATTAATACTAGAATCATCAAATCATTAATTTGATGCCATTTTAAAAATTTTTTCCAAATTTAAAAACATCTTCTGGGTGTCAAAAAGTACCCTGAGTGATAGGAGTCCTTTAAAACCTAGGGTTAGCGGACATGACATTTGCACATGAAGTCTTTCTTAGAAAAATAGTACCTGGTGTAATCGGAGGCAGTGTAAGAGCAAGTCAAGTTAGCATTCCATACTGGGAAAAGCCCAGAAGTGGGCATCTGAAGCCACAGACTTTCATCCTGGCTATGCCTTTACTGTGTTCTTGAACCAGTAATTTGGCCTCTTTGGGTTGAAGTTTCCTCATCCTAAAAGTGTGGATATGGTTACTCATTCTTTCTACCCAACAGGGTTGCAAAAAGGCTCCAGTGAAATGATTTACATGAGAGTACTTTATGAAAGTAGTCTCTACTTACAATATTGATTCCTGCTAACACTTTCTGACATCCTCTCCACTGGTCCAGCCCAATCTTCGATTGTGTTTCTAAGATACTTTGAGAAGGCTTAACTGGTATTATTTACCCCTTCAGAAGATGTTCTAATGCTCAAATAAGACCACGATGGCAACAAATAAAGGCCATTGAGACTTCTAATGAAAATGCTCAAAGGCAAAAGCTATTAGGCTCTACAAACAAATGTCTCCACAGTGTGTGTTTCAGGGTATCCTTTGAAGAGACAGGAACATTGTTTGAAAAGGATTTGCTATGTTAAGATCCTTGTGTTTCTCCTTCTGTCCCAGGAGCCCCCGAAGTGCCAACCAATGCTTGTCTCATGGTAACCAGCAGCACATCACTCACTGTCAGCTTTCAAGAGCCTCTTAGTGTCAACGCAGCGGTAGTAACCAGATATAAAGGTACTGGATTCCAAATATTTTTGTCACTGCTTCTCCTTAAAATACAAACTGCTGTTGGAGGATCAATTGCACATTTTGCATGTTTGTTTTTTCTGCTGCAAATACTTTTTTCATCCCATTTACTTTTTCAAGTTGAAGTATTTCCATAGGCATTCACACAGGGAGTGATGAGGTGATGGAGAGAGTTACAGACTACTAATATTAATATTTCATTCTTGCTCGCAGAGCAAGCACCTCCTCTGTGTACAGCATTCACTTGTGGACAGTTCTGAGTAGGACACACTAAAGAAGCCTCCTGGATCTACAGGGCTCAGAGGCTAAAGATATTGCACATACTAAATAGGGGGCATATGAATTAGTAGCTGTAATAGCAGGTAACTAGGGTTGATAATTCGGAGAAGGCAATGGCACCCCACTCCAGTACTCTTGCCTGGAAAATCCCATGGATGGAGGAGCCAGGTAGGCTGCACTCCATGGGGTCACTAAGAGTTGGACACGACTGAGCAACTTTCACTTTTCGCTTTCATGCATTGGAGAAGGAAATGGCAACCCACTGCAGTGTTCTTGCCTGGAGAATCCCAGGGACGGCGGAGCCTGGTGGCTGCTGTCTATGGGGTCGCACAGAGTTGGACACGACTGAAGCAACTTAGCAGCAGCAGGGTTGATAATTAAAACGACAACAATACTGGAGGTCAGAGAAGAAGGAGGGATGGTTAAATGGTAGAATTGGAAAGGCCCCAGTGAAGCAGTGGCAACTGGGCCTGGCTTTTAAGGATGGCTGAGATTTGAACAAGATATTGAAAGGAAAGTGAACTCCAAGTGAAGGGAACAGTGAGCGCACATTCAAAAGCAAGAACATTCCAAAACAAGTAGAGGAGAGCAAGGGCGCTTGCAGTGCAGTGGCTCCAGGACAGAGTTCATGAGACAAAGCAGTGAAATTTACAATTGGAAAGTGGAGCTAGGGTTAGAAGGGAGGGATAGAATGAGGCTTGAAATAAAGATTAAGGAATTTAGACTTTATCTGATGAACTCTGCAGACCACTGAATAAGATAGGGACAAAATCAGAAGTAGATTTTTCAAAAATTTAGGTTCCAACACGGTGTGTGATGCAGCTTCCCAGGTGGCACTAGTGGTAAAGAACCCACCTGCCAATGTAGGAGACATAAAATACATGGGTTTGATCCCTGAGTCAGGAATATTCCCTGGGGAGGGCACGGCAACCCACTCCAGTATCCTTGCCTGGAGAACCCCATGAACAGAGGAGCCTGGCAGGCTACAGTCTATAGGGTCGCAAAGAGTCGGACACGACTGTAGTGACTTAGCACGCACGCACATACTGTATATTGGAAGACATGTGGATTTGAAATAAGGAAATGAGTTAGGAAGCTATTATATTCAGGAGAGAGGTTATGACAGCCTGACCTGACTGCTATTGTAGCCCTGAGAAAGGAGAGAGCCCACAGGAGAAAGATTTTATGGAGATGCTATGAGGATAACAGCCAAGGCTTACATAGTACTTACCATGCTCCAGGCACTGTGTAAAGCCTTTATATGTATTAATTCTATTCCTCACAACAGCCTTATAAGGTAGGTACTGTTATGGTTCCCATTTGCAGACGAGAAAACTGAAGCAATGAAATGAAGAACTTACCTAAAGACTCAGAGTAGAGCCAGAAATATCACATTACGTTGACTCTTGAATGTGGTGGACAAAAAAAGAAAGAAATCTATTTTCCTGATTCAGGAGGATGTATGGAAATTCCCTGAGCAGTTCTAAAACTTGATAAGACTCTCCACACATATTCTGAAATGCCAGGCCATAAGGCAGAATTTCTGTGTTCAGTCACTGCCATTCCCATGGACCACAAAAGTGTCCAAGCAGTGTATGCTTCCTTTCTCCTTCTAGGGCCTATTCCCAGGAGGACTTTCTATGTCTCCAAATCACCCACAATTTGTAGCTTTCTGAGTTACTTGGAATTTTCCAGATATCTCCACTATTTTTTATATCTTAGGTAAAACAGCATTGAATTGTTTATCACTTTGGGTTTTCTGTATCAAGCTAAGAGAGGGCAGCCTGAAGAAACAGCAGATAAATGAAACCACCAAGAATGGCTGCCCACAGCCATCCTTCAATTCAATTCTGATACTTTCTGTTGGATGCCAAGATTTTCTGAAATTCAGAGCAAGTGTTTGCAGGCAATGTTAGACATGACATTTCCCTTTCTTTCTACCTCCCTCCAGCTCAAGACTTTGATAAAGAGTTTCATCAATGCTGCCCAACTTGACATTTTCTTCTTAGGTTTGATTAGTGAGCTATCAGGAGCTAATTTATCCAGACTGTCAGCTATTTAATACCCAACCATAATGCCAGCAAATTCAATCAACGTTCACATATTAACACGTATCATCTCAGGAGACTTGCATTTGGGTGAGGTTGAAATAAAAGGTCACAAGTGGGTTTTGTTACTGACTGGAGAGGCTTAATTAGGTATTATAAATAGGATTGTCTGTTGCATTATGGAGGAGTTTTCCTTAGTGTTAATTTATAAGGCCATAAATTGAGTCCTTAACCTGACCACGCTCAAGGGTTATTTAAAACAGCTGCCAGCTTACTGCACCTAGAGACAGCAGGACAGTTTTTAATTCAGGGTTGAAGTAATTATTTAATTATGGAAATACTAACAAAACTACACTGAGACAAGACTAATTATTTTGTTTGCGTTAAAAGAAGAAGAAACAATTAAGAAATCCACAAAATGAAGTGGCAATTATCTAATTGGTTAAAGGGAAGGTTTAACCCAGCAGTATTTAGAGTTTGGCAAAAACATATTGCTCTCCAGAACTTTTGGGTTCAGCAAAACCTCAAGCCTATTTTGACAACTGGATATTTTCCCTCTTCATGCTTAAGCCAGTTTTTGAAAGAAAATCTGAATCCTTTTGTTGCTTCTTATTTACATTCAACTCATCAACATGTGGTTTTTTGTTTTGTTTTTTTGTTTTCAAAAAACGTTCACTGATATCCAGAAATATTTTAAAGAGCATCTCTTTATACACCTTCTTTAGGCCCCAGGGTTGGCCAAGCACCAGGCCAACAGGCATCACAACTTGGAGATTAAAGGCATCCATTTCTGTTCAAAACCCAGAAAACAGTTTTGAGTGAGACTCTCTAGACTCTCTGCTTGCATGTTCCTTGAAAACAGTAAAATGGAGCTCAGAGAGCTAGTCTGTTTCTAGGTGTTTCTTCCTTGGATTCCAAGAGTGCTTACAATTTTGGTCCCATCTCACCAGTTTTCATGGCTTACAGAGCAAAACAAGAGTTATTTCAGATGCTCTGATGCTTTGGACAAGTGCCAAATCCTCATTCCACATTTTCTCCTTGCTGCCTTGGGTGACCTACCCGGAGCTCTCATTTGCAGAGGATATGTCATTTCCCAGTAGTCCCAAAGCAGAAAATATTTTCAAAAGTGGCTTTACTGCCCTTTGCAGGGCTGAGGGTGGGTAGGACGGTATCCTTTAACAGGTGCAGCGCAGCATCTGTTTTCCATCTACAGGATGATTCATTTTCTAGCTTTTTTTAAAAAAGCAGGCCTTGAAGTGGTGACACTTTGCAATCTGCCAATGACAAGATGCTGTAGCTGCTCCAGTGCATGTGGGCAGTGCCTTGGTTTGGATGATGTCTTTCCCCACCTCTCTTCCCATCTTGTTCCCTAAGAGATTAGAAACTGCCTCCCTAATGTCTTCCTACAAAGGTTTGAATAGCAAATTATTTAACTGCTCCTCACTTCATGGCATTTTCAAAAATAAATACAAAAGCATTTTTTCCCGCAGAGACTGCCAGGACCTTTCAGGAGCTGGTAGTGTATCTGCTTCTTCAAAGACCAGGCTGGTACTTCTGCCAACCACTTCCTCCAGTTTCTTTCTCAGAAGGAGAGGAAGCCAAAGGATTCCAGAGAGATGTCTGGGGGCACTGCAGCTTCTAGGAGGGAAGGCCCACCATTTGCACATTAAAACCCTCAGGGTTGATAATTTATAATGATAGTGTGAACTTGATTATGACTTCATCACTTGGACCATCTTTTCATAAGACTTAAGAAAAATCTGACTTCACAAGACTTGGGTACACACTGCTCAGTACTTTATACTATTTTTTACCCCTTCTATTTTTTTCCTCCTGTTGTAATTGGAAAGATATTTGTCTAAATAGAAATATATATTGCATAGGAAATATATTTTCCATGTTTAATTAATTGAAGAATTGATCTGATCATAAGCATGAGGGGACTACCCTCATTACTAGACTCGAGTGATATTATTCCACAAAGTGATATTTATAACTTTATTTACTTGTTTGGGCAGAAGTGAAGCCTAAAGTATGCAATGAAAGCAACTCAAAGAGGCAGAAGTTGTTACATCCAGAGGGACATGAAATGCAATGCATTAACTTTTTTGCACACAAATGAAAATGTGGAAGCAAGTTGAGTGACATGTATGATGAAGAAAAATAGAAGATCCAGTGAGAGTGACAGAATGCCTACACTACTCAAAAGTCACTTCTTCTAAGCTGCTGTAGCCTTTTTATCCTAGTCTGTCATTCCTCCACTAGTAACTCAGTAGTCAGCATCCAGCCAGTTTATTCTCCAACCAACCTGTAAAGTTTTCTGTAGTAACATATGTCGTGAATCATATCCTTTCTACATTGTCTTCATTTACGGGAAAAAAAAAATGTAACTTTCAAAACACACAGTCCAGAATTATAGAAAAGAAAAAAATCAAACAGATGTCATTTACACATGGAATCTAAAAAAGAAAAATGATACAAAGGTACTTATTTACAAAACAGACACAGACTCACAGACTTAGAGAAGGAATTTATGGTTACTGGGGGGAAGTAGTGGGGAAGGGATAGTTAGGGAGTCTGAGATCGACAGGTACACACTGCTGTATTTAAAATGGATAACCAGCAAGGTAATACTGTACAGCACAGGGAGGTCTGCTTGGTGTTATGTGGCAGCCTGGATGGGAGGGGAGTTTGGGGGAGAATGGGTGTATATATGGATGCGTGACTGAGTCCCTTTGTTGTCCACGTGAAACTATTACAATACTGTTAATCGGCTATACTCCACTTTAAAATTAAAAGTTTTAAAAAGTAAATAGATAAAAAGCAAAATCAAAAGTTTATTAAGACTTTAAAAAATTAAGACAAAGTTGAGATTTGCCCTTTTCTCAAGGTTACATCTCTATCACCAAGTTTTCCTGTTATGAGTCTAATGTGTAGACTTACGAAACCTTTCTTGATGTGTGTGCACGTATCTGTACACACACCCAGATACATACAGTTGTTTGTGTGTTCTAATATAAGTATCATGCTCTTTATCTAGTCATGCAGTTAGATTTTCTTTCAGTTCAACAATACACATGTCAGTGTGTTTGGATATTCACTCTTTTAAACAGTTATATAGTATTCCCATTCCATAGACAGAGGTGCCATAATGTATTTAATCATTCTTCCACTGATGAATATAGGTGGTTTCAATTTTCTTCCTATTTTATAATGTTTCAGCCCTTGTATATGTCTCTTTTACCTGTGGGAATAGTTTTTCCTGGGATTATAAACTGGAAGTGTAAATATTTATATAGTCCCGTGCTCTGCCTCACTGCCTATACCTATGCTAATACCATATAATAATGTCATAGTATATTTTAACATCTCCTATGGCAATATGGTAGGTTCCTCCAAACTGAATTTTTAAATTGCATCATATTCCTAAATTAATTTGGAGAGACTTCCCACCCATGCCATATCTTTCTAACAAAGCTGAGTTTTACGTTTTCAGGAAAGTTTAATAACTGTTTGTTTATTGATCTTCATGCCTGTAAAGTTTCATGCTGAATGTATTTTTACAGTTCATTATAAATGCATTATCTTTTCAAGATATTTTCTAATGGGCTATTGTGGGACAGTTGAAGAGCCCTTGCTAATTTTAGAACAATCTTTAGTTGACTGCTTTACTAAACTTAAATAGCCTCTTTTGCCCCAATAGCTTGGCTTGCATCTCATGAATTTTGTCATTTCATCTTCAAGAAAGGATCATTGTGTCCCTTCCTTTCTAATACTTTTCATTTCTTTTCAGATTATCACTTTGCTAACTAGAATCAATGAGTTCTAGTTCCCACTATATTGTGTATAGTAACTGGGATAGTGGGTATTCTCCTCTCTTACCTTTTTTGTCAATATGTATCTTATATTTTACTGTTAAGTATGATGTCCACTGTAATTTTCTGGTAGGTACCTTTTGCAAAGTTATGAAAGCTTAATTTGGATTATGATTATTGATATAGTGGGGAACACAACCTCAAAAGTCATGTATTTGTGAGTTTTCTTTTAGAATGTTGATCATTTGTCTGTTTTATTGGTTTGTTTAAAGAATTGACTTTTTGATTCATAAAATCTATTTCTTTATTATTTTCTATTTTATTAATTTCTGGCTTTATCTTTGCCAATTCTATTGCTTTCTGTGGATTTACCTTAATGTTTCTTTCCTAGTTTTGTGGCATTTTTTAATTTGAAAGCTTAATTTACTTGTTTCAGTTCAGTTCAGTTCAGTCGCTCAGTCGTGTCTGACTCTCCACGACCCCACGAATCACAGCACGCCAGGCCTCCCTGTCCATCACCAACTCCTAGAGTTCACTCAAACTCATGTCCACAGAGTCAGTGATGCCATCCAGCCATCTCATTCTCTGTCGTCCCCGTCTCCTCCCGCCCCCAACCTTTCCCAGCATCAGAGTCTTTTCCAGTGAGTCAACTCGTCACATGAGGTGGCCAAAGTATTGCAGTTTCAGCTTTACCATCAGTCCTTCCAATGAACACCCGGGATTGATCTCCTTTAGAATGGACTGGTTGGATCTCCTTGCAGTCCAAGGGACTCTTAAGAGTCTTCTTCAGCACCACAGTTCAAAAGCATCAATTCTTCGGTGATCAGCTTTCTTCACAGTCCAACTCTCACATCCAAACATGACCACGGGAAAAACCATAGCCTTGACTAGACGGACCTTGGTTGGCAAAGTAATGTCTCTGCTTTTTAATATACTATCAAGGTTGGTCATAACTTTCCTTCCAAGGAGTAAGCGTCTTTTAATTTCATGGCTGCAATCAGCATCTGCAGTGATTTACTTGTTTATTTTTCTTCATTTCTAATTTATGGATTTTAAGCTATAATTTTATCCCCTGATTACTATTTTATCCATATCCAAAAAGTTTAAAATGTATTGCTATAATGATCATTTATTTATAAATAATCTGTAATATGTTTCATTTCCACTTGAATCAAAGTTTTCAGATGAGTCATCTTAAACTTGTAACAGGCCATACATTTTTACTATAGCTTAATTGTTAATTTCTAATTTTATTCTATTACAATAAGAACATTTTAAAATGTGGACTGTATTCTATTGAGACTTTTTTTTGTGAATGATTTTTATTTTTTTTTACAGTGTTTTTTTTTTAATTTTTTTTTTTTTTTATTTTACAATACTATATTGGTTGGTTTTGCCATACATTGACATGAATCCGCCCCGGGTGTACATGTGTCCCCCTTCTTGAACCCCCCTCCCACCTCCCTCCTCCCCTTATCCTCCCTCTGGGTCATTCCCGTGCAACAGCCCCGAGCATCCTGTATCATGCATCCAACCTGAACTGGTGATTCGTTTCACATATGACAACATACGTGTTTCGATGCCACTCTCCCAAATCATCCCATCATCGCCCTCTCCCACAGAGTCCCAAAGACTGTTCTATACACCTGTGTCTCTTTTGCTGTCTCGTATACAGGGTTATCATTACCATCTTTCTAAATTCCATATATATGCATTAGTATACTGTATTGGTGTTTTTCTTTCTGGCTTACTTCACTCTGTATAATAGGCTCCAGTTTCATCCACCTCATTAGAACTGATTCAAATGCATTCTTTTTAATGGCTGTGTAAGCCTGGCGTGCTGTGATTCATGGGGTCGCGGAGAGTCGGACACGACTGAGCGACTGAACTGAACTGAACTGAAATACTCCATTGTGTATATGTACCAAAGCTTTCTTATCCATTCGTCTGCAGATGGACATCTAGGTGGCTTCCGTGTCCTCGCTATTATAAACAGTCCTGCGATGAATATTGGAGTACATGTGTCTCTTTCAATTCTGGTTTCCTCGGTGTGTATGCCCAGGAGTGCGATTGCTGGATCATATGGCAGTTCTATTTCCAATATTTTGAGGAATCTCCACACTGTTCTCCATAGTGGCTGTACTAGTTTGCATTCCCACCAACAGTGTAAGAGGGTTCCCTTCTCTCCACACCCTCTCCAGCATGAGACTTTTTTTAAATTCCTACCTGTGGCTAACCAATGAATCAGTGGATACAGGTACCACATTTGGTGTTTGAAATGAATATGTAAACTCCATTGGGTATACGGTGTGAATGTGTGGGCGTTATTTAAATCCCTGTCTTTTTCTAAAGTTCTTGTCCCTTTGATCTTTGATCTCTGAGAAGCTGTTTTATTTGTCTTGCCTAATACTGTTTGCCTCAGTTTCTGTTTATGATTAATATTGTTTTCTATGTTTTCATTCGCCTTCTGTCTTTTTGTATTTCTTTCATTTTCAGCTTCGCATGACATTTGAAATACGTTTGTCTCTTGTAAAAAGCATAGAAGTAAATTCATATACTCTGAGAGTCTCTTTCCATACACTTTTAGTTTTTTTTGTCCCAAGTGATGTATCCTTATAAGAATAGGATTAAAAAGCAACTTTGTGTGAAAAAAACAGCCGTTACTTGCTCCATTTTTACCACCCTTCTTCCCTCAGAGCCAAGCCACCTTTAACTCCTACTACTCGTGGTTACACGCCTTCTTTAATTAATATTCTTAGATGGGTTTTTATCAATTGCAGGTCTTATATATGCAATAGAACTAAAATTTAACTCTCTCACAATTCCACACACTTTCTTATTCTCTCAATATAATTATGTTTCCATTTTTAGTTAAGGCAGCAATGTTTATATGCTACTATAAGTGTTTGACATTCCAAAATAAAGCATGAATATTATATTTGATTATATTTCCTTCCCTGTGTATTTTCCTCAATTCTCTAATTTTCTGTTTCTCTTTCTTACCCTACTTCAGTTCAGTTCAGTTCAGTCGCTCAGTCGTGTCTGACTCTTTGTGACCCCATGAACCTCAGCACGCCAGGCCTCCCTGTCTATCACCAACTCCCAGAGTTTACCGTTATCTTATTCAAAATTCATTTCAAATAGTCCTTTCAGAGTAGTACCTATCTTCCCAAGAGTGGTATTTACTTACCCTCTCAGAATACTCTCTGCCCATGTTCCACTGTATAATAATAGCTCATTAAGTTTCCATTAGGAAAAGGCTCATTAAAATCACAATGAAATATTACTGCATGTATATCACAGTACCAAAAACTTTAAAATAGTGACAGCACCAAATGACTAGAATGCAGAGATATCAGATCACCTATACATTGCTAGTGGAAATGTAAAATGATGCAGGCACTTTGAAAGACAGTTTGACAATTTCTTCAAAGACTAAACATGAAACTACCATTCAACTTACCAATTGCATTACTAGGCATTTATCCGAAAACTTTGGTGTTCATATAAAAACCTGTGTATAATGTTTGTAGCAGCTTTATTTGTAATTGTCCCAAACTGCAACAGTTCAGATGTCCTTCAACAGGTGAACGATTAAACAAACTATGGTACATTCAAGCCATGGAATACTCAGCAATAAAAACGAACAAAATTATTGATATACTCAACAGCCTGGGTGAATCTCCAGAGATTTATGCTGAGTAAAAAGCCAGTCCACAAAAGCTTCATAGTATATCATTCCATTTATTCAGCACTCTTGAAATAACAAAATTAGAAACGTGAAGAACAGATTAGTGGTTGCAGGAATCAATGAGGAAATGAGGAGGAGATAAATGAACATACGTGACTCACTTTTTGGTTTTCTAATGAATTGATATGTTCTAGCATACTTATTTACCTTTTAAGAGATTTGGAGAGAAAAGGGGTAGGCAAACATGTGTCATTTTAGCATCTTAATTCAATTTTCAAGTCACTTCTCTTTCTTAGCCAGACTGCATGCTCAGTAAACATGACCTAATACTAACATTATCCTAAGCCAACATACTAATGAAATCATAACTGCTATTTCAAAAAATTATGTGAGCTAGGTGAGGACAAACTTGAAACTGGTTTTTACTCAGCTAGTGAAAGATTATTCCTGACACTGAGGTATTCCTCTTGTTATATTTGAAAAATGATAGATCCATAGAGTAATGAGTTTTTGGAACAAATGAGGTGTTTGTTGAAGGCAGAGATCTTGTTTTTCACTTTTCCCTTCACGTCCTACATTCCAGCAGCCTTGGCCTTCTTTCTGATCCTAAACCATTTCTCCCCACTGTGAGTTCTTTACACATGATGATCCCTCTACCAAATACAATAACAATGGAAGACATAAACAACCCACTCACATTAATAGGCAGATCTTCCAGACATAAAATCCATAAACCAACAGAGATCCTAGGTGATACAACAGAACAGTCAGACTTATGATATTTTCAGAACATTACATCCAAAACACCCAGAATATATACATTCTTTCCAAGTGCTGTACATGGAACCCGCTCTAGGACTGACTATATACAAGGACATAAAATACAAAATATCCCCTCAATGACTTTAAGAAGGTAGAAATCATTTCAAACAACTTTACAGATCACAGCAGCATGAAACTAAAAATCAACCACAGAAAGAGAAACAAAGAAAAAAAATTACATGGAGGCTAAACAATAAGCTACTGAAAAACCAATGGGTCAATGATGTAATCAAAGAGGATTTAAAAATATGTTGAGACAAGTAACAGTGAAAACACTATCCTACAAAATCTATCAGGTGCAGCAAAAGCAGATCTCAGAGGAAAGTTCATAGCAATCCAGACCTTCCTCAAAAAAAAAAAAAACAAAAAAAAGAAAGAAAAATTCCAAATAAAAAGACTAACATACCATTTAAAAGAATTAGAAAAAGAAAAAAAGTAAAACCTAAAGACAGCAGAAGGAATAATAAAGATCAGAGAGGAAGTGAATAAAACAGATATTTTTAAAAAGTTGCTTAGTTGCTAAGTCCCACTCCACTCTTTGTGACCCCATGGACCTCAGCATTCCAGGCTTCCCTGTCTTTCACTATCTCCCAGAGTTTGCTCAAATTTCTGTCCACTGAGTCAAAGATGCCATGCAATCATCTCATCCTCTGCCATCCCCTTCTTCTCCTACCTTCAAACTTTCCCAGGATCAGGCTCTTTTCCAGTGACTCAGCAGTTCCCATGAGGTGGAAACTTCAGCTTCAACATCAGTCCTTCCAATGAATACTCAGTGTTGATTTCATTTAGGACTGACTGGTTGGATCTCCTTGAAGTCCAAGGGACTCTCAAGAGTCTTCTCCAACACCACAGCTCAAAAGCATCAATTCTTTGGCTCTCAGTTTTCTTTAAGGTCCAACTCTCACATCCGTACATGACTACTGGAAACACCAGAGCTTTGACTATATGGACCTTTGTTGGCAAAGTGATGTCTCTGTTTTTTAATATATAGTCCAGGTTTATCATAGTTTATCCTCCAAGAAACAATATCCTTTAATTTCATGGTTCTAGTCACCATCAGAAGTGACTTGGAGCCCAAAAAAATAAACTCTGTCACTGTTTCCACTTTTTCCTCATCTATTTGCCAGAAATGATGGGTCCAGATGCCATGATCTTAGTTTTCTGAATGTTGAGTTTTAAGCCACCTTTCTCATTCTCCTCTTTCACCCTCATCAAGAGGCATTTTAGTTCCTCTTCACTTTCTGCCATTAGAGTGGTGTCATCTGCATATCCAAGGTTGTTGATATTTCTCCCAGCAATCTTGATTCCAGCTTGTGATTCATCCAGCCCTGCATTTCACATGATGTACTCTGCATAGAAGTTAAATTTAAGTTATACAGGCTTCATGTACTCCTTTCCCAATTTTGAACCAGTCCATTGTTTCATGTCTGGTTCTAAATGTTGTTTCTTGTCCTGCATACAAGTTTCTCAGGAGTCAGGTAAAGTGGTCTGGTATTCCTATCTCTTTTAGAATTTTCCACAATTTGCTGTGATCAACACAGTCAAAGGCTTTAGCATAGTCAATGAAGCAGAAGTAGATGTTTTTTTCTGGACTTCTCTTGCTTTTTCTATGATCCAGTGGGCATTGGCAATTCAATCTCTGATTCCTCTGCTTTTTCTAAATCCAGTTTGTACATCTGGAAGTTCTCAGTTCATGTACTGTTAAAGCCTAGCTTGAAGAAGTTTGAGTACTATCTTGTTAGCATGTGAAGTGAGCACAATTGTATGATAGTTTGAACATTCTATGGCCTTACCTCTCTTTGTGATTGGAATGAAAACTGACCTTTTCCAGTCCTGTGGCCACTGCTGAGTTTTCCAAATTTCCTGTCATATTGAGTGCAGCACTTTCACAGCATCGCCTTTTAGGATTTGAAATGGCTCAGCTGGAAATCCAAGACCTCCTCTAGCTTTGTTCCTAAGGCCTACCTTACTTTATACTCCAGGATGTCTGGCTCTTTGTGAGTGGCCTCATCATCATGGTTATCCAAGTCATTAAGAACATTTTTGTATACTTCTGTGTATTCTTGCCACCTCTTCTTAATTTCTTCTGATTCTGTTAGGTCCTTACCATTTATGTATTTATTATGCCAGTCTTTGCATGAAATTCCCTTGGTATCTCTAATTTTCTTAAAGAGAGCTCTAGTCTTTCCCATTCTATTGTTTTCCTCTATTCTGGGAAACTCTTGCATTCAGATGGGTATAGCTTTCCTTTTCTCCTTTGCATTTAGCTTCTCTTATTTTTTTGTAAATATAAATTTATTTATTTTAATTGGAGGCTAATTACTTTACAATATTGTATTGGTTTTGCCATACATTGACATGAATCCGCCACGGGTGTAAGGCCTCCTCAGACAACAACTTTGCCTCTTGCATTTCATTTCCCTGTGGATGATCGGTCACTACCTCCTGTACAATATTATAAACCCCCATCCATAGTTCTTCAGGCACTCTGTCTACCAGAACTAATCCTTTGAATCTATTTGTCACCTCCACTATAGAATCATAATAGATTTTATTTGCTTGGCTTATATCTGAATGGTATAGTGGTTTTCTCCACTTTCTTCAAATTTAAGCCAGAATTTTGCAATAATGAGCTCATGAGCTGAACCACAGTCAGCTCCAGGTCTTGTTTTTGCTGACTGTATAGAGCTTCTCCATCTTCAGCAGCAAAGAATATAATCAATCTGATTTTAGTATTGGCCATCTGCCGATGTCCATTTGTAGAGCCGTTTCTTGTGTTGTTGGAAGAGGGCATTTGCTATGACCAGTGAGTTCTCTCGGCAAAACTGTTAGCTTTCACCATGCTTCATTTTGTACTCCATAGCCAAACTTGCCTGTTACTCCAGATATCTCTTGACTTCCTACTTTTGCACTCCAGTCCCCTAGGATGAAAAGGACATCTCTTTTGGCAATAGTTCTAGAAGGTTCAGTGGTCGAGGTATAGATTTGGATTACTGTGATGTTAAATGCAAAAAAACAGTAGGAAAAAATCAATAAAATCAATAACTGGTTCTTTGAAAGGGCAAACATAATTGTCAAACCTCTGACCAGGGTCATCAATAAAAGAGAGAGGAACCAAATAAAAAAAGTAAGACATGAAAGAGGAGAAATAACCTCTGCAGAAATTTAAAAAAATAATAAGAGAATACTATAAACAATTATTAATGGGGTTGCAAGGAGTCTGACACGACTGAGCGACTGAACTGAACTGAACTGAACTGATGAACAATTATATGCCAACAAATTGGACACACTGGAAGAAATGTACTTGTTTCTAGAAACATGCAACCCACCAAAACTGAATCAAGATGAAATAGATAATTTGAACATACCAGTCACCAGAAGTGAAATAGAATCTGTAATTAAAAGCAAACAAACCAACTCCCTGCAAACAAATATCTAGGACCAAATGACTTCACTGGGAAATTCTACCAAACATATGAAGAACTTATACCAATCCTTCTCAAAGTCTTCCAAAAGACAGAAAAGAGAGGAACATCCCCAAAGCAATTCTATGAAGCCACCATCACCTGATACCAAAACCAGAAGGTGACAATACCAAAAAAGAAAAGTACAGGCAATATCTTTGAAGAATATAGATGCAAAAATATTTCACAAAATACTAGCAAACCAAATCCAACAATACAAAAAAAAAAAATCATATTCTACAATCAAGTTGTGGATTCATCCTAAGGTTACAAGGACGGTTCAACATATGCAAACCCATCAATGTGATAAACCACACCAATGAAAGAAAAGACAAAACCACATGATCATCTTAATAGATGCAGAAAAAGCACCTATAAAAATTCAACATCCATTCATGATAAAAAATCTTATCAAAGTAGGTAAACAGGGAACATCTCTCAACATAATACAAGATACTTATGACAGACCTACAACCAACATAATACTCAACGGTGAAAGGTTGAAACATTTCCTGCTAAAATCTGGAACAAGACAAGGATGCTCAGTTCATTTCAGTCACTCAATCACGTCTGACTCTTTGCGACCCCATGGACTGCAGCACGCCAGGCCTCCCTGTCCATCACCAACTCCTGGAGTTTACTCTAACTAATGTCCATTAAATTGGTGATGTCATCCAACTATCTCATCCTCTGTTGTCTCCTTCTCCTCCCGCCTTAAATCTTTCCCAGCATCAGGGCCTTTTCAAATGAGTCAGTTCTTCACATCAGGTGGCCAAAGTATTGGAGCTTCAGCTTCAGGTTCAGTCCTTCCAATGAATATTCAGGACCAATTTCCTTTAGGATTGACTGATTTGATCTCTTTGCAGTCCAGGGGACTCTCAAGAGTCTTCTCCAACACTACAGTTCTACAGCATCAATTCTTCGGTGCTCAGCTTTCTTTAGAGTCCAACTCTCACACCCATACAGGATTACTGGGAAAATAGCTTTGACATGATGGCCCTTTGTTGGCAAAGGTTGCTTTTTAATATGCTGTCTAGGCTGGTCATAACTTTTCTTCCAAGGAGCAAGCGTCTTTTAATTTCATGGCTGCAGTCACCATCTGCAGTGATTTTGGAGCCAAAAAAAAAATAAATTCTGTCACTGTTTCCCCATCTATTTGCCATGAAGTGATGGGACAAGATGCCATGATCTTAGTTTTCTGAATGTGGAATTTTAAGCCAACTTTTTCACTCTCCTCTTTCACTTTCATCAAGAGGCTCTTTAGTTCCTCTTTGCTTTCTGTCATAAGGGTGGTGTCATCTGCATATCTGAGGTTATTGATATTTCTCCCAGCAGTCTTGATTCCAGCTTGTGCTTCATCCAGCCCAGCATTTCTCATGATGTACTCTGCATATCAGGTAAATAAGCAGGGTGACAGTATACAGCCTTGACATACTCCTTTCCCTATTTGGAACCAGTCTGTAGTTCCATGTCCAGTTATAACTGTTGCCTCCTGACCTGCATAAAGATTTCTCAAGAGGCAGATCAGGTGCTCTGGTATTCCCATCTCTTTAAGGATTTTCCACAGTTTATTGTGATCCACTCAGTCAAAGGCTTTGGCATAATCAACAAAGGAGAAGTATATGTTTTTCTGGAACTCTTTTGATTTTTTGGTGATCCAACAGATGGCAATTCGATCTTTGGTTCCTCTGCCTTTTCTAAATCCAACTTGAACGTCTGGAAGTTCATGGTTCATGTATTGCTGAAGCCTGGCTTGGAGAATTTTGAGTATTACTTTGCTGGTGTGTGAGATAAAGATGCTCACTCTCACATTTTATTCAACATAGTATTGGAAGTTTCAGCCACACCAATCAGATATGAAAAAGAAATAAAGGATTACAAAGTTGGAAGAGAAGAGGTAAAGTTGTCATTATAGTCCTGTAGATTCCACACAAAAACTAGTAGAACTGATAAACAAACTCAGCAAAGTAGCAGGATACAAGATTAACATAAAGAAATCTGTTGCATTTCTTTTTTTTTTATGATTTCCAGTTTTGTTTCAGTTTTATTGAGAAATAATTGACATACATCACTTTACAAGTTTAAGGTATACAGCTCATGGTGTCATTTAATTATATTGTGAGCTAACATCCATTATCTCATATATGTTGTTGTTCAGTTGCACAGTCATGTCTGACTCTTTGTGACCCCATGGACTGCAACACATCAGACTTCCCTATCCTTCACCATCTCCCAGAGCTTGTTCAAAGTCATGTCCATTGAGTTGATGATGCCATCCAACCATCTCATTCTGTCACCCTGTTCTCCTCCTGCCTTCAGTTTTCTCCAACATCAGGGTCTTTTCCAATGAGTCGGCTCTTCACACCAGGTGGCCAAAATATTGAAGCTTCAGGTTCAGCATCAGTCCTTCCAATGAATATTAGGGGTTGATTTCCTTTAAGATGGACTGGTTTGATCTCCTTGCAGTCCAAGGGACCCTCAAGAGTCTTCTCCAGCACCATAGTTCGAAAGCATCAATTCTTCAGTGCTCAGCCTTCTTTATGGTCCAATTCTCACATCCATATATGACTACTGGAAACACCATAGCTTTGACTATATGGACCTTTGTTAGCAAAGTAATGTCTCTGCTTTTTAACATGCTGTCTAGGTTTGTCATAGCTTTTCTTCCAAGGAGCAAGCATCTTAATTTCATGGCTACAGTCACTGTCCACAGTGATTTTGGAGCCCAAGAAAATAAAATCTGTCACTGTCTCCATTTTTCCCCATCTATTTGCCATGAAGTGAGGGGACCAGATGCCATGATCTTAGTTTTTTCAAATGTTGAGTATTAAACCAGCTTTTCACTCTCTTCTTTCACCTTCATCTAGTGGCTCTTTAGTTCCTCTTCACTATCTGCCACTAGGTTGGTGTCATCTGCATATCTGAAGTTATTGATATTTCTCCCAGCAATCTTGATTCCAGCTTGAACTTCATCCAGCCTGGCATTTTGCATGATGTACTCTGCATCATGCATCAGTTAAATAAGCAGAGTGACAATATGCAACCTTAACGTATTCTTTTCCCAATTTTGAATCAGTTCATTGTTCCATGTCCAGTTCTGATTGTTGCTTTTGACCTGCATACAGGTTTCTTAGGAGGCAGGTAAGGTAGTCTGGTATTCCAATCTGCTTAAGAATTGTCCATAGTTTGTTGTGATCCACACAGTCACATTAAGCATAGTCAATGAAGCAAAAACAGACAAGATGGATGGGTCATGGTGGAGAGTTATGATGAAACATGTTCCACTGGAGGAGGGAATGGCAAATCACTTCAATATTCTTGCCTTAAGAACCCCATGAACAGTATGAAAAAAGCAAAAAGTTATGACACTGGAAGATGAACCCTCCAGGTCAGTAGGTGCCCAATATGCTACTAGAGAAAAGCAGAGAAACAGCTGCAGAAAGAATGAAGAGACCAACCAAAGCAGAAACAATGCCCAGCTGTGGATGTATCTGGTGGTGAAAGTAAAGTCTGATGCTGTAAAGAACAGTATTGCACAGGAAACTGGAATGTTAGGTCCGTGAATCAAGGTAAATTGAAAGTGGTCAAACAGGAGATGGCAAGAGTGAACATTGACATTTTAGAAATCAATGAACAAAACTGGAAGGGAATGGATGAATTTAATTCAGATGACCGTTATATTTACTAGTGTGGGCAAGAATCCCTTTGAAGAAATTGAGTATCCCTCAGAGTCAACAAAAGTTCCCAAAATGCACTGCTGCTGCTAAGTCGCTTCAGTCGTGTCTGACTCTGTGCGACCCCATAGATGGCAGCCCACCAGGCTCCTCCATCCCTGGGATTCTCCAGGCAAGAATACTGGAGTTGGTTGCCATTTCCTTCTCCAATGCATGCATGCACGCTAAGTCGTTTCAGTCATGTCCAACTCTGTACGCCCCTATGGACAGCAGCCCACCAGGCTCCTCTGTCCATGGGATTCTCTAGGCAAGAATACTGGAGTGGGTTGCCATTTCCTTCTCCATGTTGCATTTCTTTACACTAATAATGAAATATCAGAAATGGAAAGCGAAAAAAGGAGGCTGAAAAACTTATATGCTGAGAACTAAAAAATATTGATAAAGTGATCTACAGATTTAATGTAATCCCTATCAAATTATTCATGACATTTTGCATAGAACTAGAACAAATAATTCTAAAATTTATACAAAACCATAAAAGACCCAGAATTGCTAAAGCAGTTCTGAAGAAAAAGAAAAAATCTGAAGGCATAACCATCCCAGACTTCAGAAAATACTACAAAGCTACAATAATCAAAATGGCATGGTAATGGCACAAACACATACAGATCAATGGAACAGAATAGACAGCCCAGAAATAAACCCACACACCAACAGTCAATTAATCTTTGACAAAGGAGTTGAGAATATACAATGAAGAAAAGAAAGTCTCTTTAGCAAGTGGTGATGGGAAAACTAGACAGCCACATGTAAATCAATGAAGTTAGAATAGACCCTTACACCACACAAACACACACACACACACCCACACACACACTCACTCACAAACTCAAACTGGCTTAAAGACTTAAATATATGAGAACTATAAAAAACTATAAAAAACAACATAAAACTGAGAAGAGAACGTAGGCAAAACATTTTCTGACATAAATCATACCAATATTTTCTTAAGTCAGTCTCCCAAGGCAAAAGAAATAAAAGCAAAAATAAACAAATAGGACCTAATGAAACTTAGAAGCTTTTGCATGGCAAAGGAAAGAATCAACAAAAGGACAACTTATGGACTCAGAGAAAATATTTGCAAGGAATGAGGCAAACAAGGAATTATTTTCCAAAATATATAAACAATCCATGCAACTCAATAACAAACAAAAACAAAACATTGTAAATCAACTATAATTTAAAAAACAATGATCCCTCTGCCTAGAACATCACTTCCCATTCTCTGCCCACTGATTGCTCATTTCTCTATTAAAAGTAATTTCTTCAGAGAAGCATTTTATAGTATTTAATATAAATCACCCTATTGTAAGTTCTATTATGTCTTTCACCTTTTCTCCAAAGTAACGGTTTGGATTATAAATATCTCTAATTTTGTGATACATTTTTAAGTTTAAATATGTTTCTTTATTATAGAACTCGTTAGAGTCATTAATATCTTATATATAATAATAAATTATTCCCCAAATTTAACTTGAGCATCATTGGATGTTTCATGGGAATAATGGTTTCATGAGCCCCTGAGAATGTTTTGTTAGTTTCCGGTGTACACCAAAGTGATCCAATTATACATTTATATTTGTATATATATTATTTTTTATATTCATGTCCATTATGATTTATTATAGGATATTGAGTATAGTTCCCTGTGCTATACAGTAGAACCTTGTTGTTCATCTATTTTATATATAGCAGTTCGTATCTGCTAATACGAAACTCATAATTTATCCCTTCCCAAACCTCTCTCCCCTTTGGTAACCAAAACCTTATTTCCTATGTCTGAGTCTGTTTCTGTTTCATAAATAACTCCACTGTGTCATATTTTAGATTCCGCATATAAGTGATATCATTTGGTATTTGTCTCTGACTTTGTTCCCTTCATAGAATAATCTCTAGGCTTATCCATATTGCTGCAAATGATATTATTTTGTTCTTTTTTATGGTCTATTAATATTTCATTGTGGGCTTCCCTGGTCATTCCCTGATAAAGAATCTGTCTACCAGTGCAGGAGATGTAAGTTCAATCCCTGAGTCGGGAAGATCTCCTGGAGAAGGAGATGGCAACCCACTCCTCTATTCTTGTCTGGGAAATCCCATGAACAGAGGAGCCTGGCGGCCTATAGTCCATGGGGTCACAAAAAACTTGGACATGACTCAGTGACTAAACAACAACAACAACACTCTTTTGTATGCATGTACGTGTGTGTGTGTGTGCATATCTTTATTCGTTATTCTTTATTATATAACTCATTAGAGTCATTAATATCTAATATATATAATAAATTATTTCCCAAGTTTAACTTGAGCATCATTGGATGTTTCATGGGAATAGTGTTTCACCAAGTCCTGAGAATATATATGATAGTAATTCTCAGACTAAGCTGAACAATAGGATCACTTTAGGATCCATGCCAGGGTCGATTTCAGGACCAATCAAATCTGAGTCTTTGTAGGATAGGAACCCAACCACAGATAGTTTTCAAGAGCTTTGAGATGGCTCTAATATGCAGCGAGGTTGTTAATGTGTGGTCATGATTTTTTATATCTGCACCTCCCTTCACACTGTAAGCCTCATGTGAACAGGAACTTTTTTTCATCTCTGTGCTCCTAGAACTCAGCACAGGACTCAAAGTTTTTATGGTAGGTACTCAATTCATGGCACAATGAACACAATAAACACAGTTTCCCTTGTTTATGATGCTTAGAGGTTAGTGGAGAAAATAAAACTCACCCACATAAGAATTCAGTTCACAGTATAAAGAAAATAGGGCTTGTCATAGACCAGTGTTGAGGCTGGAGTTTTTAATTGACTTTGTCCAGCACCCTCTTTTATTGAACCTCAGCCTTCATCTCTGTACTTTATATGTAGTTTATATTTCTCTTCTCAGATACCCGCTCCCCTTGCCTTCAGTTTCACCCTTCTGTACTATGCTGTCTCCCCTAAACTCAGTCTTCAACACACTCGCCACTGGAAAGTTTCTGCAAAGGTGATCACATCACTACTGAGTAGGGTAGTTTATTTCTTCCTCCTCCCACTCACACACCCCTCCAGGAGCTTTGGAGCCATGAACCTCTTGGCAGAGAGTGAAGCCTACCAGGCAGCTCATTATTGCCTTGCAACTGTGAGATTCCTCTTCATACTTCCTCCTGGGGAAAAATCAGCCTGCCAATGGAGATTTAACAGTGGAGCAGTGCACAGTTGGTTGCCAAGCCCCGCTTTCCCCTTCAACCAGTCCCATCACCACCTCACACCACCATGCCCAGCCCTGGACTGAACACACTGTATCACTTACCCCCCTGGGAGCCTGGCAGTTGCTGAGCCCAGACAGTGAGTTGGTGAGTCTCCAGTGGTCACAGAGGCAGGTCTCCACTCAAGGCCCAGCTCTGTCTACAACTGCCCAACTAGGCACACAGCTGGCACTACAGATGTTGAGCCACTTTCTGAGCCACCCTCTCCCCACGGAGATTTTCTTTTGATTTGCTTTTGGCCAGAACCCTTTGCAGTATTATAGTTTGTCAATAGTCCGCGACTGCTTTCTAGAATTTCTCTCCAGGAAAAAGTGTGTTTTTCTAAGAAATAGGTGTTGTAGCCTGAAGCCTAATTTCATGTGAGGGCTCACAAATGAAACAAAAATAATCACCCTGAAGCCTGAACACTGAGGGGCCTCTCCACGCTGTGAAGAGTGCTTCCTTTTGGGAGGTGGGAGGCAGGGGGTGGTCCTTTGTGCTTCTTAAGTACAAATTTTCCAATTATAAAAATAACATATGTTCCTTATATCACCCAGGGTCCCAGGAGAAAACACACTCAGCGTGAATTTTGAAGAAAGGGATTATTTACATAGAACTGAACAGTGTTTATAAGTGAACAAGGAATAGCAAAGCACGCAAGACTAGCAACACTGGGAAGCTGTTATCACCCCTACTCTTGAAAAAGCAAGGGGAAAAGCCAGGGTGGGGACACCAGTGAGGAGTTGCTGTATGAAAGAACACACCTACCCGCTGACTGAGGCACTGGATGAGCCTGATTAGAAGGCGCTGGAGGAAGCATCCATAGAGGTCAGCCTCTAGAGAGAGACACGGAGCAGCACAGAAAAGGTGAAAAAAATGTTCTGGGGTCAAAAGAGAGTGGAAGGAAAAAAGGAAAAACAAGCATAATAATTATAGAACATTACAAAGAAAATTTAAACAAAGAAACAAATCATTCACCCTTAATCCTACATCCCAAAGAAGTCTACTCCTTAAAGGAATGCCCAGTATTTCTTAGCATATCCATTAAAACTGATATCATATATATAATAATAATGATGAACACTTGCAAGCCATGTGCCAGGCATTGGGTCAAGGCTTTACAAGCACTGCTTCTCCTAAAACTCACACAGCTCTATGGAACAGGTACAGTTATCATCCTTTCCTCATAAATGGGGAACCTAAGGCAAAGAGGGGAATTTGCTGGAGGTCCTATAGCCACACTAGAGTTCAACTGAACCTCAGTCCTCTATACCAGAGCCTCTACTCTTGATGACTATACTGCACGGCCTTTTCCACTTCAATCCCCGTGTTACAGCTTTTGCTTTGAAGAAGTACTGATTTAATCCATACTTAACATTATATGGAATACATATTTTCCTGATTATTGGCTATTCAAGTTGCTTCTAACCATTTCACTACTATAAATGCCACTGCCATGAACATCTCTGTATTTAGAGTTTTTCCTGCACTCTGGAATATTTTTTAAAGGAGAATTCTACTAATTTTTCCTCCATTTTAAATTCAGTCTTGACTTTTCTATCACCTGTGAGTCACAAAGTTGTAAATAGCTAACTGTGGACATGGGAAATAATATTAAAATTCTCCTATTCTACCACCTACCCCACCCCAAAGAAAAGAAAAACAAAGAAAAGTGTGGGGGGTGAGGGGGAAGCATAATAAGGCAAGGAGTTTTAGTTCACAAGAAATAGCTTCTAAATAGATTGAGGATCCATCATCCCTGCTTAATCCCTCTGTCCCATGTGGTAAATGGGAAAACAACCACGAACAATGAGTGTAGGGCACTCAAGAAGTGCTGTCCACACATTAACCAAATCTAAGTAAGTGGCATTAAATCTTTTCTATTCTGATCAACCACTTCTACTTCTGATTAAGTCTGTGCTAGAGTACCCTGATGGATAAAAACAATTCACCAGGAAAACTTAAGTCAGACTGTTAACTGCCAAAGAAGAGTTTTCCATTGACAAAGGAAAAATGTAGGATATTCCATGAAGTGCTTTAAATTTTAAAAATGTGCATTGGGTTCAGGGACATTCATCCCACCACTCTTAAGTACAATAATCAATATCCCACTCAAGGAAAATGAGACAAGCTATATTCTAAAAACTACCTAGCCTTGTTGGCAAGTGTTTGTCAAAATGTTGATTTGCATCTTCTATACAGTGTACTGATTATGGCATGATATAACTGAAGTCAAAGCATCAAAGTAACAGTCTCCTGGGAGCCCATGATCCATGAAGGATTGTGTCCTTGCAAACTTTGGTGGCAGAGCATGAGTCTGCATGAACAGACTCCATGTATGGTAGGAGAAGCCATAACCAGCAAGTCAGGGGGCTGATGTTCTAGTCCTGGTTCTGCTCTAACTAGCTAGGTAAGATCCCTGGGGAAGCCAAGTCTCCTCTTTGAGCCACAGTTCTCTCCTCTGAAGAAATGAGGGCATAAGATTAGATCAGTGGTTTTCAAATTGATCCATGGACTCCTAGGTCTCCACAGAGATGCCTCAGGATTGGGGGTAGGTGGAACTGCAGGAGGTTTTCCAGACTCTACAATCTAAATAATTATCTTCCTGTTAACAGTTTTTCAGAGTACTGGGTAAGTTTCCCTTCAGTCTTTTCCCAGTTTGTAATTATATATTTATCCATATGTCACTTCCTTGCTATTTGTCTCTCTTTCTAGACCATCATCTCCATGAAGACAAGGGCTATGCCTATTTAGTTCACTATTACCAACTCAATCACAAGCACAATGGTTGGCACGTGGTGCCATAGTTTCAGTAAAGTGCATAAGTGTTTTTGTCCTTTTCTTCATTGATAAATCAAGTGAAAACAACTATCTCTGAGTTCTGACGTGACCCTTACTTCTTAGAAACTGAACGACCTTGGGCACAAAGATCAAGATTCACTGAGCTTCGGTGTCCTTTTTTTTATAAAATGACTGGGATAGTCTATGATCTCTCAGGTCTCACACGTAAGTGGGGAAAAGATGCACACAATTCAATCAGAGGGATACTGAATAGGAAAATAAAATGTAATAGAATTAACATCTCACAGTTTATTTCCGGATGTAAAAATAGCAGAGATTTCAATGTAAAAATAAAATGAAATCATAAAAGTTCTAGACAAAAACATGAGAAATTTTTTACAACTAAAATAGGAATGGCCTTTATAACCATGACTCAAAATCTAGAATAAAGTCAAACTCATTAAAAAAAAAAATCTTCAGCAGAAAGTACTATAAGCAACATAAAAAATAAAAAACTTTTTACAATAGACACAGACTCATCTTTCTAACATATAGACAGCTTTTAAAATCTGTAAGAAAAAATGAAGGATGGATAGTTCATAGAGAAACACAGATGGTCCCTAAGCATATAAAAAGAAGTTCAAGTTCTCTCATTGTTAAAGAAATGGAATTTAAAACTGACCTGAGATATCAATTCCCACCTCTGTGAATGGAAAAATCCAAAAGTTTTAATATTCACTCTGTAGATCAGACTCTAGGAATAGTAACTCTCATACAATAATGCTGGAAGAATAATTTTTATGACCCTTATGGGGGGCAAATTGGCAATATCTGTCAAAATTACAAATTCAAACAATTCAGTTCAGTTCAGTTCAGTCGCTCAGTCGTGTCCGACTCTTTGCAACCCCATGAATCACAGCACGCCAGGCCTCCCTATCCATCACCAACTCCTGGAGTTCACTCAAACTCATGTCCATCGAGTCGGTGATGCCATCCAGCCATCTCGTTCTCTGTCGTCCCCGTCTCCTCCCACCCCCAATCCCTCCCAGCATCAGACTCTTTTCCAATGAGTCAACTCTTCGCATGAGGTGGCCAAAGTATTGCAGTTTCAGCTTCAGCATCAGTCCTTCCAATGAACACCCAGGATTGATCTCCTTTAGAATGGACTGGTTGGATCTCCTTGCAGTCCAAGGGACTCTCAAGTCTTCTCCAGCACCACAGTTCAAAAGCATCAATTCATCAGCGATCAGCTTTCTTCACAGTCCAACTCTCACATCCATACATGACCACGGGAAAAACCATAGACTTGACTAGACGGACCTTGGTTGGCAAAGTAATGTCTCTGCTTTTTAATATGCTATCTAGGTTGGTCATAACTTTCCTTCCAAGGAGTAAGCGTCTTTTAATTTCCTGGCTGCAATCAGCATCCACAGTGATTTTGGAGCCCAAAAAAATAAATTCTGACACTGTTTCCACTGTTTCCCCATCTATTTCCCATGAAGTGATGGGACCAGATGCCATGATCTTTGTTTTCTGAATGCTGAGCTTCAAGCCAAACTTTTTACTCTCCTCTCTCACTTTCATCAAGAGGCTTTTCAGTTCCTCTTCACTTTCTGCCATAAGGGTGGTGTCATCTGCATATCTGAGGTTTTTGATATTTCTCCCGGCAATCTTGATTCCAGCTTGTGCTTCTTCCAGCCCAGCGTTCCTCATGATGTACTCTGCATATAAGTTAAATAAGCAGGGTGACAATATACAACCTTGACATACTCCTTTTCCTATTTGGAACCAGTCTGTTGTTCCATGTCCAGTTCTAACTGTTGCTTCCTGACCTGCATACAGGTTTCTCAAGAGGCAGGTCAGGTGGTCTGGTATTCCCATCTCTTTCAGAATATTCCCCAGTTTATTGTGATCCACACAGTCAAAGGCTTTGGCATAGTCAATGAAGCAGAAATAGATGTTTTTCTGGAACTCTCTTGCTTTCTCCATGATCCAGCGGATGTTGGCAATTTGATCTCTGGTGCCTCTGCCTTTTCTAAAACCTGCTTGAACATCTGGAAGTTCACGGTTCACATATTGCTGAAGCCTGGCTTGGAGAATTTTGAGCATGACTTTACTAGAGTGTGAGATGAGTGCAACTGTGTGGTAGTTTGAGCATTCTTTGGCATTGCCTTTCTTTGGGATGGGAATGAAGACTGACCTTTTCCAGTCCTGTGGCCACTGCTGAGTTTTCCAAATTTGCTGGCATATTGAGTGCAGCACTTTCACAGCATCATCTTTCAGGATTTGAAATAGCTCAATTGGAATTCCATCACCTCCACTAGCTTTGTTCATAGTGATGCTTCCTAAGGCCCACTTGACTTCACATTCCAAGATGTCTGGCTCCAGGTGAGTGATCACGCCATCGTGATTATCTTGGTTGTAAAGATCTTTTTTGTACAGTTCTTCTGTCTATTCTTGCCACCTCTTCTTAATATCGTCTGCTTCTTTTAGGTCCATACCATTTCTGTCCTTTATCGAGCCCATCTTTGCATGAAATTTTCCCTTGATATCTCTAATTTTCTTGAAGAGATCTCTTGCTTTTCCTATTCTGTTGTTTTCCTCTATTTCTTTGCATTGATCGCTGAGGAAGGCTTTCTTATCTCTCCTTGCTATTCTTTGGAACTCTGCATTCAGATGCTTATATCTTTCCTTTTCTCCTTTGCTTTTAGCTTCTCTTCTTTTCACAGCTATTTGTAAGGCCTCCTCAGACAGCCATTTTGCTTTTTTGCATTTCTTTTCCATGGGGATGGTCTTGGTCCCTGTCTCCTGTACAATGTCACGAACCTCCGTCCAGAGTTCATCAGGCACTCTATCTATCAGATCTAGATCCTTAAATCTATTTCTTACTTCCACTGTATAATAATAAGGGATTTGATTTAGGTCATATCTGAATTTACAAAATGCAGATAGCAAATGCTTTTAACCTAGCAATCCGTATTAGTGATATTTATCCTATAGATGCACTTAAAGATGTATAATATAAAATATGCACAAGATTATTCACATGATTGTAAGAGTAAAATAAAAGAGTAAATACATCATATTCAGTTTATAAGAGTAAAACAGACTGATCTATCAAAAATGTGCATGCGTGCTAAGTCGCTTCAGTCATGTCCAACTCCTTGTGACCCTATGGACTGTAGCCCACCAGGCTCCTCTGTTCATGGGATTCTCCAGGCAAGAATACTGGAGTGAGTTGCCATGCCCTCCTCCAGGGGATCTTCCTGATCCAGGGATCGAACTTATGTCTCATGTGTCTGCTGCATTAGCAGGCAGATTCTTTACCACTGTGTGGTTGCTAAGTCATGTCCGACTCTTTGCGACCCCATGGACTGTAGCCTGCCCGGCTCCCCTGTCCATGGGATTTTCCAGGCGAGAATACTGGAGTGGGTTGTCATTTCGTCCTCCAGGGCTTTACCACTAGTGCCACCTAGACTAATTAAATTACCATACATTGTAAAAATCAACGTATATTGAATGGAAAGATCTCCAGGAAAAATTAAGCTTAAAAGAAGTTTAGAAGAGTACATATAATATGCTACCTTTTGTGTAAAATGAGGGTGGGGTGCTTATCTATATTCTTATTTGCTTATATATGCATGAAGAAATTCTGGAAGGTTATATAAGACACTGAGAACAGTGTATACCCATGAAGGGCAAATCTGGGAGCTGACAAGATAATAGATGAGGAACTGAGGGAGACTTACCCCTGTAATATTGTTTACACCTTTTGGTTTTTGAACCACATGAATCGATTCAAAACATTAAATTTAATTTTTAAAAGATCCAAAAATAAATGAATAAATGAAGTTCATGGGATACAGAGAAAAACAGGTGAGTCAATGAAAAAAGACCTATCAAAAAAAAAGATACCATGAAGTGATAGCCTTTATGGAAAAAGTGAGGCCAGGAAGAGAGACAATTTTCTCCCCAAGCCCGGGGGGAAGAAATGCTCAAAAGTACACCTTTAAAAAATGAGAAAGGGAACAAAATTTTCTATAAATTTCCAGTGTTTTTCCTGTATTTACAATCATGAGAGAATAATACATAAACCAAAGTGGGAAAATTATTTCAAATCTTTTAAAGGGAAAGAGAAAAGTATCTGTTGCTATCATTTCCATGACTATAGTGGGTGAATTCCATGGAGCAGGCTTGCATGTTATTCAATAACAAATTTCTCCAAAGGAGTCTTTTGTAGTGCTTATTTAAGCTATCAGGAAAATGAAGAGTCTTAAATGACAAGAGTGTTTACATATTTAATTTCTGTGTAACATTAGAACCATAAAATCTCTCTGTTTAAGATGGGGAATATGTGACACATGCAGTTAATTTCCACATTAAATTATTGATTGAAAAATACACACATTATCCTATCCTAATCTAAGATTAGGTCAGGTCAAATTTTATTGCTTTTGGCCAAGGGCTTTTGCAAGACTTACAAGGCTAGGAGCAAGTAGAGGGTTATCTTTGGAAAATCAGAACGAGGTTCTGAGTGGGAAAATACTTAGCATTTCAGAGGTAATTTCATGAAATTCATCATGAGACTAGCACATCACTGTGTTGATTTAACTGAAACTGTATAAGATCACTTTAGCAATGGTTTCTGAAACTGCCAAGTTTCATGTATTCATCTGACAATAAATAATTACTCTTTTCTAGATTTATCTGTAATGGATGCAAATTTGAACTACTTCCAAGAAGTCTCTGACATGAGACCAAATAAATATGGCAAAAGAAAAAAGGGAAGAAAAAGTGGGTGATCCTTCAGCTTAGGGATCCAAAAGTAAACATTTGATGGGTTAAAGGTGTCTAATAGTATCTACCTTCAAACTTGGACATGGACATGGAATCTGGAAAGGGTTTAATTATTCTGTCAGGGTAAAGAAAATTTGTATCTGATTTAAAAAAAAGAAAACACCAATCTAGCATATAGGGCGGATTGAACAAAGTGTTATCCTTTAGATTGGTTTCTGAAGAAATGCAGTCAAAGCAGCAGCTCTAATAGTAAGAAATGTTTGCTGAAGGTTTCACAGTGTGCCAAGTTAAATGTTTTCTCTGCATTATCTCATTTAATCCTTTCAACAGTCTCATGAGGTGGGATCTAGTCTTCTCTTCATTTTGTGGGGGGAAACTAAGAAGTTGCCCAAGTTGTACAGCTAATAGGTGATAAAGTCAGGATAAATACATGTCTCCAAACAACATACCCATAACAGCACATTGGACCTCCATTTATGTTAAAACATATACAGGCTTTTATTGCTCTGTAGTAGTTCAGAGCTAACTCATGATCAATAGATTCTTTGTATTTGATTAACGCTTCTGAAACATAGGCTTGAAATAAGGGAATATCAACCACTCCTAGCACAAAACTGCCAAAGTATCAGACAACTTCAAGATAGAAAATAATGTAGAACTTACAAAGAATTTTAGGCTACATTTTCTATAGATCATTTCCATTCCATACGCCCACATGAGAAACAAGTTCAGTTCAGTTCAGTCTCTCAGTTGTGTCTGAGTTTTTGTAACCCCATGGACTATAGCACGCCAGGCCTCCCTGTCCATCACCAACTCCTGGAGTTCACTCAAACTCATGTCCATCAAGTTGGTGATGCCATCCAGCCATCTCATCCTCTGTTGTCCCCTTCTCCTACTGCCCCCAATCCCTCCCAGCATCAGGGTCTTTTCCAATGAGTCAACTCTTCGCATGAGGTGGCCAAAGTATTGGAGTTTCAAGAAATGTTAGACTGGAATAAATGCAGAACCATATTTTAGCAAAGTGCCTAGATGCTTTCTTCAGTGACTGTAATTACTGCAACTATTCTCAATATGAACTTTCTAGAAAAAATATTTTATTAAGCTTAAATAGCTACATATTTAAATTTCTTATTGACCAATTAGTTGGTCAATCATAGTATTTTGGGTGTCTTTCTGAAAGTTTATGGGAGTTTTCTCTCCCTATGTACATTTATTATTTATCTTTCCTCCATCTGTTTTCTTTGAGAAATTCTGTTAAATCTATATTCCTATTATGAATTAACAGAGGTATAAATTGCTAGTGAATTAGGATAAAGACACCTGCAGAAATGATGGAAGCTTTTATGCAGACCTGCCAGGGATACCAGAGAAGGCAATGACAAGCCACTCCAGTACTCTTGCCTAGAAAATCCCATGGATGGAGGAGCCTGGTAGGCTGCAGTCCGTGGGGTCGCTAAGGGTCAGACACAACTGAGCGACTTCACTTTCACACATTGGAGAAGGAAATGGCAACCCACTCCAGTGTTCTTGCCTGGAGAATCCCAGGGAAGGGGGAGCCTGGTGGGCTTCCATCTATGGGGTCACACAGAGTCGGACACGACTGAAGTGACTTAGCAGCATCAGCAGCAGCCAGGGATACTCTCCTGTATTATCTTTGTGGTGGAGGAAAACAGCAATCAGATTCTTTATTCTCAAAAGCTACATTTAACTCACAGACTCATTTTCACAAATAAAACAGGGGAAGGGAGTCAGAAAAACTAAGATTAGATGTTTGGGTTATCAAAAGCTTTCATTTCTTTTACTACTTTGAAAATATTTATGCCAGATAAAAAAGTGAAGAGAGAACTAAACTATGGTATAGTCTATAGTATTGACATCCTTCCTGGTTACAAACATAACCAGTTTCTGAAAGAATAGCATAACAGATTCTGTGGAGGCAGTTAAACTGATACAAAACCAAAGCTGCTCCACTTCAGACTGGGTTTGAGGGAATTAAAAAGGACTAAATAATTAATAGCTGGGGGTTGGGAAGAAGTCATGAGATCATGTTACTTAGAAATAGTAAAGCTAAGTGCTTTCAAGGTGTTGTTGTTTGTTGTTGTTTTTTTTAATTTGCATCATATAACTTATTTCTCTTTCCTATGAGATTCCAAAGAAGGAACTGGATTGCAATAAATTTTAAATCTCACCCAGGGACAATGTACACTTAGAAGACAGAGTAGACATCTTTTCCCCAATTCCTCCTGCTAAATACAACTAAAAACACTAGATACCCTATATAGAAAAAGCATAAGAAGATCCTGAAAGATGAAGGAAAAAAGGCAGACTGTCTAAGAACTTTGGGACTCAAGAACCACACAGAAGTCACTTCCCTGGGTTTTCCTTTGCCTTATCTATCCAGGACTTGGAACTAAAGAAGCCAGCACTATTGGTTGCAGACCAAAAAAAAAAAAAGCCCAACAAAAGCTCTCTCTAGCCAAAGAACCAGGAAAGGGGCAGATTAGCGAGACAGAAAAACATTAGACAATAGTGGCTCTACTCCAACCAGATACCACAGGAAATATCTGTGACCCCATCCCCAACCTTAGCAATAAAGGTCAAGAGGGGAAGCCCTTCCCCCATTGCCAGACTATAGTGAAGAACCCACACACTTCTGCCAGGGTAGTGTCAGAGAAAACCAAATAGAATTTCACCCCTGCTGGTCTGTAACACGGTCCCCTTTCCTTCTGGGGTGGAGTCAGGAGAGGTCTAGTGAAATGTGGGAAATTTCACCATTGTTCACTGTTAACAAAGTCACCCTGACCATGTCAGTAGAAACCACATAGGAAGCTGGAACATCTACCCTGCCCAGCAGTAACAACGATGGGGACCCCCTCTCCTTGCATATTAGTGGAGGCCAAGTGGGAAACTTGGACTTCCAGCAGTTAGAAGGAGTTCCCTACTTCCCCTGCTGGAGTGATATCAGAGAAAGCCAGCTCATATAGAAGTTTAAAAAATATCCCAAGTCTCATCAAATAATACAAAAATGTCTAGTCATCATTTGAAAATCACTCACTGAAAGAAAGAAATCTTTCGGTAGATGTCAGTATCAGGACACCAGAGATGAAGAGTTTTCTGACAGTATCTACATCAGCAGTGATGTTTCAAAGCAAGTACAAAGATGCCTGGCACAAACAAAAAACAGAAATTCTAAAGCAAAATAATAGGAAGTCTTAGCAAAGAAATAGAAGATGTATAGAAAAATTTAATGCAAACTGTACAACTGAAAAATGCAATAATAGAAATACAAAACTCAGTGGATATGCTTAACAGCAGAATGGAGGGGGCAGAGAGCGAAAGAGTTAGTGACCTAGAAGACATAACAATAGTAGTTACCCAATTTGAAAACAGACTGAAAAAAATAAACAAGAGTCTCAAAGACCAGTGGGCTTATAATGAAAGATCTAATATTTCTGTTATTAGAGTAACAGAAAGGGGGAGGGGGGAAGGGCATTGCTGAAAAAGCACTAAAAGAAATAATGACTGAAAACTTCCCAGCTCTGGCAAAAGTTGGAAATCTGTATTCAAGTAGCTAAGCTACCCAAACAAGATCAGCCAAAAGAAATCCATACCACATGACAGTCAAATTTCTGAAAACTAAAGACAAAGAAAAAAAAACTCTTGAAATCACTAAGAACAAATGCATTCAAATGACACTGGATTTCTCACCAGAAACCACGGACTTCAGACAGAGGTGGAATGATAATTTTCAATGATGAAAGAAAAGAACTGACAACTCAGAATCCTATGCCCAGTGAAATTACTTATCAAAGATTT
Organism: Moschus berezovskii; assembly: GCF_049115385.1. Classification (NCBI taxonomy): domain Eukaryota; kingdom Metazoa; phylum Chordata; class Mammalia; order Artiodactyla; family Moschidae; genus Moschus; species Moschus berezovskii. The sequence goes on from NC_142479.1 coordinate 19,028,461, forward strand.
TTTGGTAGATTTAGACAATTCTGTTTAAAATTTATATTGACAGGCAAAGAAATTAAAATAGCTACAATAATTCTCCAGAACTAAGTAGTGAAGGATAGAAGGGATTAGTCTACCCAATTCCAAGATTTATTGCATAGCTACCATAATCAAGACTATGTGCTGTTGGTGGAAGGACTGACACGAAGATCAGTGAAACAGAAAAGACCCCAGAATTAGGCACACAAATATGCTCAACTGATTTTTAGAGGGAAGACAATGTTTTCAAAAAATAGTGCTAGAGCAATCGGATGTTCACAGTGGGAGAAAAAAGAAACGTTACTCTAGGATTCAAACCTTGTTCAAAAATTAAGGTGAAGTGAAACATGGACTTAAATGTGGGAAGGAATAGAAAAAATTAAAACTATTTTAATTTGTTGACATCACTAGCAACTTTTTATTTTCTTTTATCTAAATCTTATGTTCTTATTTTAAAAAATAAATATTTTCTTCAAAGCTGTAGAAAAAGTCAACGAATGATATGAATTCCATAATTAACGATTATAAAACTCTTTTTAACAATGCCTAAAATATTAGGTATTTCTATGGAAAGAATGACGGGCTTCCCTGGTAGCTCAGTCAATAAAGAATCTGCCTGCAGTGCAGCAGACCCAGGTTCGATCCCTGGGTCAGGAAGATCCCCTGGAGAAGGAAATGGCAACCACTCCAGTATCCTTGCCTGAAAAAACAGAGAAGCCAAGCAGGCTGCAGTCCATGGGGTCGCAAAGAGTCAGAGATGACTGAGCAACTAACACTAACTAACTATGGAAAGAATGATAGTCTCATTTACTTAAAAGCCTCTTCCTAGTGGCTTGTGAATAAATCCCTGCCCTAACAACTCTATGATGAAGAGAGCTCTACAGAAGTTTATCAGCATCTCTTTCAATGAGATTCAAATAGCCCCTTCATGACCTTGTTTTTCCTCCTTCCTCCTTACAGCAAGTACTCAACAAATAACTACATCATGTTCTCTCTCTTATTATGCCTATTTTTTTTCTAAAACATGAGTTTAATGAAGGAGGGACAGGTATTACTTTTAAATATAGCAATCACAATTCCCTTCCTCATTATCTGAATTTGTTCTCAGTTCCCCTACTTGTTAGTTGTGTGACCCTGTTGTCCAGTCGCTAAGATGCGTCTGACTCTTCGCAGTCCCAGGGACTGCAGCATGCCAGGCTTCCCTGTCCTTCACTATCAGTTGGAGCTGGCGCGAATGCATGTCCATTGAGTTGGTGATGCCATCCAGCGATCTTATGCTCTGTCACCCACTTCTTCTCTTGCCCTCAATCTTTTCCAGCATCAGGGTCTTTTCCAAAGGGTCAGTTCTTTCACTTTCATCAAGAGGCACTTACTGCCATTAGAGTGGTATCATCTGCATATCTGAAGTTGTTGATATTTCTCCCTGCAATCTTGATTTCAGCTTGTGAGTCATCCAGCTTGGCATTTCACATGATGTACTCTGCATAGAAGTTAAATAAACAAGGTGACAATATACAGCCTTGATGTACTCCTTTCCCAGTTTTGAACCAGTCCCTTGTTCCATGTCCAGTACAGGTTTCTCAGGAGGCGGGTAGGTGGTCTGATATTCCTGCCTCTTTAAGAATTTTCCACAGTTTGTTGTGATCTACCAACATCCTCTGGATCATGGAGAAAGCAAGAGAGTTCCAGAAAAACATCTATTTCTGCTTCATTGACTATGCCAAAGCTTTTGACTGTGTGGATCACAATAAACTGTGGGACATTCTGAAAGAGATGGGAATCCCAGACCACCTGACCTGCCTCTTGAGAAACCTGTATACAGGTCAGGAAGCAACAGTCAGAACTCTACATGGAACAACAGAATGGTTCCAAATAGGAAAAGGAGTATGTCAAGGCTGTATATTGTCACCTTGCTTATTTAACTTGTATGCAGAGTACATCATGAGGAAGGCTGGGCTGGAAGAAGCACAAGCTGGAATCAAGATTGCCTGGAGAAATATCAATAACCTCAGATATGCAGATGACACCATCCTTATGGCAGAAAGTGAAGAGGAACTCAAAGGCCTCTTGATGAGAGTGAAAGAGGAGAGTGAAAAGGTTGGCTTGAAGCTCAACAGAAAACTAAGATCATGGCATCTGGTCCCATCACTTCATGGGAAATAGATGGGGAAACAGTGGAAACAGTGTCAGAATTTATTTATTTGGGCTCCAAAATCACTGCGGATGCTGATTGCAGCCAGGAAATTAAAAGACGCTTACTCCTTGGAAGGAAAGTTATGACCAACCTAGATAGCATATTAAAAAGCAGAGACATTACTTTGCCAACAAAGGTCCGTCTAGTCAAGTCTATGGTTTTTCCCGTGGTCATGTATGGATGTGAGAGTTGGACTGTGAAGAAAGCTGATCGCCGAAGAATTGATGCTTTTGAACTGCGGTGCTGGAGAAGACGCTTGAGAGTCCCTTGGACTGCAAGGAGATCCAACCAGTCCATTCTAAAGGAGATCAATCCTGGGTGTTCATTGGAAGGACTGATGCTAAAGCTGAAACTCCAATACTTTGGCCACCTCATGCAACGAGCTGACTCACTGGAAAAGAGTCTGATGCTGGGAAGGATTGGGGGTGGGAGGAGACGGGGATGACAGAGAACGAGATGGCTGGATGGCATCACCGACTCGATGGACATGAGTTTGAGTGAACTCCGGGAGTTGATGATGGACAGGGAGGCCTGGTGTGCTGTGATTCATGGGGTCGCAAAGAGTCGGACACGACTGAGCGACTGAACTGAACTGAACTGAACACAATCTAAGGCTTTAGTGTAGTCAACGATGCAGAAGTAGATGTTTTTCTGGAATTCCCTTGGTTTCTCTATGATCCAGTAGAGGTTGGCAATTTGATCTCTTGTTCTTCTGCCTTTCCTAAATCCACCTTGTACCTCTGGAAGTTCTCAGTTCATGTACTATTGAGGCCTAGCTTGAAGGATTTTGAGCATTATCTTGCTAGCAGGTGAGATGAACTCAACTGTTCAGCAGTTTGAATAATCTCTGACATTGCCTTTCTTTGCAGTTGGAATGAAAACTGACCTTTCCAGTCCTGTGGCCATTGCTGAGTTTTCCAAATTTGTTGGCATATTTAACAGCATCATCTTTTAGAATTTCAAATAGTTCAGCTGGAATTCCATCAGCTCCATTAGTTTTGTTTGTAGTAATACTTCCAACTGCCTACTTGACGTCACACTCCAGGATGTCTGGCTCTAGGTGAGTGACTACACCACCATGGTTATCCAGGTCAGGAAAAACTTTTCTCCTGGTGGCCCAGACATTAAATAATCTGCCTGCAATGCAGGAGACCTGGGTTTGATCCCCGGGTTGGGAAGATACCCTGGAGGAGGGCATGGTAACCCACTCCAGTATTCTTGCCTGGAAAATCCCATGGAGAGAGGAGCCTGGTGGGCTACAGTCCATAGGGTTACCAAGAGTCGGACATGACTGATGACGAAGCACACACACAAAAGAACTTTTCTGTCTACTTCTGGGTATTCTTGCCACCTCTTCTTAATCTCTTCTCCTTCTGTTAGGTCTTTGCTGTTTCGGGCCTTTATTGTGCCCATATTTGCATGAAATATTCCCTTGGTATCTCGTTTTCTTGATGAGATCTCTAGTCTTTCCAATTCTATTCTTTTCCTCTATTTCTTTGCATTGTTCACTTAAGAGGGGTTTCTTATATCTCATTGCTATTCTCTGGAATGCTGCATTCAGTTGGGTGTATCTTTCCCTTTCCCCTTTGCCCTTCATTTCTCTACTTTTCTCAGCTATTTGTAAGGCCTCCTCAGACAACCACTTTGCCTTCTTGCATTTCTTTTTCTTTGGGATGGTTTTGACCACTGCCTCCTATACAATGTTATGAACCTCTGTCCATAGTTCTTTAGGAACTCTATCTACCAAATCTAATCCCTTGAGTCTATTTGTCACCTTCACTGTATAATCAAAAGAGATTTGATTTAGGTCATACCTGAATGGTCTAGTAGTTTTCCCTACTTTCTACATTTTAAGCCTGAATTTTGCAATAAGAAACTCACGATCTGAGCCACTGTGGTGTGAACTGTGGTGTTGGAGAAGACTCTTGAGAGTCCCTTGGACTGCAAGGAGATCCAAACAGTCCATCCTAAAGGAAATCAACCCTGAATATCCATTGGAAGGATTGATGTTGAAGTTGAAACTCCAACACTTTGGCCACCTAATACAAAGAGCTGACTCATTTGAAAAGATCCTGATGCTGGGAATGATTGAAGGCAGGAGGAGAAGGGGACGACAGAGGATGAGATGGTTGGATGGCATCACAGACTCAATGGACATGAGTTTGAGTAAACTCCGGGAGTTGGTGATCGACAAGGAGGCCTGGAATGCTGCAGTCCATGGGGTCTAAAGAGTCAGATATGACTGAGCGACTGAACTGAACTGACCTGATCTAAGCCACAGTCAGCTCAGGTATTGTTTTTGTTGGCTGTCTAGAGCTTCTCCATCTTCAGCTACAAAGAATATGATGAAACTGATTTCAGTATTGACCATTGGTAATGTCCATGTGTAGAGCTGTCTCTTGTGTTGTAGGAAGAGGGTGTTTGCTGTGACCAGTATGTTCTCTATGAAAATTTCTGTTAGCATTTGCCCTGCCTCATTTTGCACTACAAGGCCAAACTTTCCTGTTACTCCACGAATCTCTTGAATTCCTATTTTTGCATTCCAGTCCCCTATGATGAAAAGGACATCTTTTTGGTGTTAGTTCTAGAAGATGTTTTAGGTCTTCAGAGAACCATTCAACTTCAGCTTCTTTAGCATTAGTGGTTGGGGCATAGACTTGGATTACTGTGATGTTGAATAGTTTGCCTTGGAAACAAACCAAGATCATTCTGTCATTTTTGAGACTGCACCCAAGTTCTGCATTTCTGACTCTTTTGTTGACTAGGAGGGCTACTCCATTTTTTCTAAGTAATTATTGCCTACAACAGTAGATATAATGGTCATCTGAATTAAATTTTGAGCAAGTACTTAATTCCTCTGGCTCAGTTTCTTGCTAAAGTAGGAAGGCAATGGTTGTGCTATTTTCAGTCATAAAATTGATCCATAATTATTTAAATGATATACAGTCTAAAATAACTGAAAGCACAATAACTATTAATGAGAAGAAAAGTCGAGCCAGTTTTGAGAGGTGAAGCCCCAAAGGACAATTTCTTTGCCCTGAGGCATCTGCTTGTTATCACCAGAGAGCTGTTAGAATTCTCCAGGCTTCCCAGGTGGCTCAGTGATAAAGAATCTGCCTGCCAATGCAGGAGACACCAGAGAAAAGGGTTTGATCCTGGGTGGGAAGATCCCCTGGAGGAGGAAATGGCAACTTGCTCCAGTATTCTTACGGGGGAAGAATCCCACAGACAGAGAAGCCTGGCGGGCTACAATCCATGATCACAAAGAGTCGGACACAACTGAGCAAACACATTCAGTTCAGTTCAGTTCAGTTCAGTCGCTCAGTCGTGTCCGACTCTTTGCGATCCCATGAATCACAGCACGCCAGGCCTCCCTGTCCATCACCAACTCCCAGAGTTCACTCAAACTCATGTCCATCGAGTCGGTGATGCCATCCAGCCATCTCATTCTCTGTCGTCCCCGTCTCCTCCCACGCCCAATCCTTCGCAGCATCAGAGTCTTTTCCAGTGAGTCAACTCGTCGCATGAGGTGGCCAAAGTATTGCAGTTTCAGCTTTAGCATCAGTCCTTCCAATGAACACCCAGGACTGATCTCCTTTAGAATGGACTGGTTGGATCTCCTTGCAGTCCAAGGGACTCTCAAGAGTCTTCTCCAGCAATTCTTCAGTGATCAGCTTTCTTCACAGTCCAACTCTCACATCCATACATGACCATGGGAAAAACCATAGCGTTGACTAGACGGACCTTGGTTGGCAAAGTAATGTCTCTGCTTTTTAATATGCTATCTAGGTTGGTCATAACTTTCCTTCCAAGGAGTAAGCGTCTTTTAACTTCCTGGCTGCAATCAGCATCTGCAGTGATTTTGGAGCCCCCAAAAATAAAGTCTGACACTGTTTCCACTGTTTCCCCATCTATTTCCCATGAAGTGATGGGACCAGATGCCATGATCTTTGTTTTCTGAATATTGAGCTTCAAGCCAACCTTTCACTCTCCTCTTTCACTTTCATCAAGAGGCTTTTGAGTTCCTCTTCACTTTCTGCCATAGGGTGGTGTCATCTGCATATCTGAGGTTATTGATATTTCTCCAGGCAATCTTGATTCCAGTTTGTGCTTCTTCCAGCCCAGCGTTCCTCATGATGTACTCTGCATATAAGTTAAATAAGCAGGGTGACAATATACAACCTTGATGTACTCCTTTTCCTATTTGGAACCAGTCTGTTGTTCCATGTCTAGTTCTAATTGTTGCTTCCTGACCTGCATACAGGTTTCTCAAGAGGCAGATTAGGTGGTCTGGGATTCCCATCTCTTTCAGGATTTTCCACAGTTTCTTGTGATCCACACAGTCAAAGGCTTTGGCATAGTCAATGAAGCAGAAATAGATGTTTTTCTGGAACTCTCTTGCTTTCTCCATGATCCAGCGGATGTTGGCAATTTGATCTCTGGTGCCTCTGCCTTTTCTAAAACCTGCTTGAACATCTGGAATTTCACGGTTTACATATTGCTGAAGCCTGGCTTGGAGAATTTTGAGCATGACTTTACTAGCGTGTGAGATGAGTGCAATTGTGCGGTAGTTTGAGCATACTTTGGCATTGCCTTTCTTTGGGATTTGGATGAAGACTGGCCTTTTCCAATCCTGTGGCCACTGCTGAGTTTTCCAAATTTGCTGGCATATTGAGTGCAGCACTTTCACAGCATCATCTTTCAGGATTTGAAATAGCTCAATTGGAATTCCATCACCTCCACTAGCTTTGATCGTAGTGATGCTCTCTAAGGCCCACTTGACTTCACATTCCAGGATGTCTGGCTCTAGGTGAGTGATCACACCATTGTAATTTTCTGGGTCATGAAGATCTTTTTTGTACAGTTCTTCTGTGTATTCTTGCCACCTCTTCTTAATATCTTCTGCTTCTGTTAGGTCCATACCATTTCTGTCCTTTATTGATTCCCATCTTTGCATGAAATTTTCCCTTGATATCTCTAATTTTCTTGAAGAGATCTCTTGTTTTTCCTATTCTGTTGTTTTCCTCTATTTCTTTGCATTGATTGCTGAGGAAGGCTTTGTTATCTCTCCTTGCTATTTTTTGGAACTCTGCATTTAGATGTTTATATCTTTCCTTTTCTCCTTTGCTTTTCGCTTCTCTTCTTTTCACAGCTATTTGTAAGGCCTCCTCAGACAGCCATTTTGCTTTTTTGCATTTCTTTTCCATGGGGATGGTCTTGGTCCCTGTCTCCTGTACAATGTCACGAACCTCCATCCATAGTTCATCAGGCACTCTATCAGATCTAGTCCCTTAAATCTATTTCTCACTTCCACTGTATAATCATAAGGGATTTGATTTAGGTCATATCTAAATGGTCTAGTGGTTTTCCCTACGTTCTTCAATTTAAGTCTGAATTTGGCAATAAGGAGTTCATGATCTGAGCCACAGTAATTCTCCAAAGTCCACATCTTTTCTTTCTCCTAGAAGTTAAGTTTTCAGATAGCTTTGTTCGGTAGTTAGAATAGGTGAAAGGAGTCCAAAATGGCCGTGGCTAAAAGACAAGGAAGGGAATAGCCCGCGAAAATAGAACAAATGAAGGTCGAACGAAGGTCTGAGGACCAGAGTGAAGACCTCAGGAAGAACAAACAGCACTCCTGGCTAAGCCAAATTTGCATAGGGCAGCCCCAGTTCAGTTCAATTCAGTCGCTCAGTCGCGTCTGACTCTTTGCGACCCCATGAATCACAGCACATCAGGCCTCCCTGACCATCACCAACTCCCGGAGTTCACTCAGACTCATGTCCATCAAGTCGGTGATGCCATCCAGCCATCTCATTCTCTGTCATCCGCTTCTCCTCCCGCCCCCAATCCCTCCCAGCATCAGAGTCTTTTCCAGTGAGTCAACTCATCGCATGAGGTGGCCAAAGTATTGGAGTTTCAGCTTTAGCATCAGTCCTTCCAATGAACACCCAGGATTGATCTCCTTTAGAATGGTTGGATCTCCTTGCAGGCCCAGGGGGAGGGGAAAAAACATATAAAACGAGGAGCCAAAGCACTCTCTCTCTCTCAACCCCACCCCCACCCCAACCCACCCCCACGCACTGGTATGCTCCTCCACTCTCCTCTCTTCTTCAGGATGGATTCTCCTGCTATCTTTTAAATAAAATAGAGCTGTAACACTGATTTGTCTAAGAGCTATGACACAGTTTGTTCAAGAACCAAGAGCTGTGATGCGCCGAGGGTTTTAATGTCCATCTCCCCAAATCATTGTTCTGATGAGACAAGAACCGAGAAACATACACTCGCCTGACAGCTTTGTCCACAAAGGAGAAAGAGCACTTCTGATAGGTTTCACCTTTCCTACACGACTGCTTTCTTGAATCAGAATATACTTTGGTTTGTTAGTCAGGGAGAGAGAATATAATTTCTTGCTAATTCTATCTCAGTGATTTTCACTTGTATAGTTTTAACTTCCCAACAGAAATAGTTTGCTAAAACTTCCCCATGATTTCTAAGTAAAGATATTCTTTTAAATGATACTTATCTTTCTCTTCTGGTATTATTCTTCCATGTTTAAACAGTCCAATCTACCTAACACTGTGGTAGTAAATTCTTTGTTAATTAATAAAGCTAAGGAATGTGTTTGTGTTGGCTGGATGTTCTTTAAGAGCAGAGGATAAAGATTTGGACTTAAGGATCTTTCGCTCATATCCTCTGATCTAATTCTGGAAAATCAAAACCCAGTCAAAGTTAGCAAAAGAATTGGGACATCTTTAATGGTCTTAAGAGATGACCCTTTGTTTTAAAACATTAAAAAAGAGTGATAAAAAGGATAAAATTAAAAATTTAAAGGTATAAATATAAAAATATATAAAATAAATTTTAGAAAAGAGTTTTACTTAAAATGGTGATGTGGTGAGAGCCAAAATACAACAACAAAATAGTAAAATGCTAGGAGCCACATAAGATATGTATAGTACATAATAAAAGAAAAACCCAGGATCCTGGAATTTAATAACCAAAGAAAAGCAGAGATCATGTGGACCAACTTAATCTTTTAAAACTATGGAAACTGAGACCCAGAGAGGTGAAGAGACTTGCTGCAGGTCACAAAACTATCTGGCAGAGCCAAGATAAAAATCCTAGATTCGTCCTCCTAATTCACTGTTATTTTGCCCATAGCATATTACTTCCCAAGAAAAAAATCACCAGAAATCACACAGAGGTCTGAAACCTCAGCTCGGAACTTCAGGGGTTAAGGCACCTAGACCATAATCTGAACAATTTGTAGAACTGAGGTGAGATTTCTTTAGTTTGCAGAGGTTGAGAATTCTCAACAAAAAGAGCCCGTTCAATTCTGCTCCCCTTGGGATTAGAGTAAAATGCTGAGAGCTCTTAGATACTTGCTACTTCTGCCGACATCAGAAGTCTACATCTCAGGCCTCAGATTCTTGCATTTCTAACCGGTGTGCATCATGGTAACCAATACAGCAGGTCAGAATCTCCAGACAGTTGGTCAACCCTCAGTCAGTGCACAGGACTAGCCCACTCGCCTTCCCTCTCCAGAACTCTGAAAAGAAACACAAATATAAGAGATGGGCTTTGCTCTTTATGTAGTTTCTCTCAAGTACTACAAGCTTTAAGTGGTAATGGCTTGGGTCCGTCCTCCTTAACACATAGACAATATTTTCACAACCTGGTCCCAACATTCCCTTCCAGCTGCATATCCCACCTCTTTTCATCTTGCATTCTAAAGCCAAAACTACAGAGCAGCTCGCCTGAAATCATACAATCCCATGCCTTCATGCACTTTCACATGCTGTTCCCTCTGTATGACATGCCCTCCCACCTTCTCCCAACATCTAGACTGAACAAACAGACAGCTGGATGGATGAACAAATGGCAAATAAATGAGAGAATGAATGAATATAATTTGAGAAGCACCAGAAAAACCTGCCATCTTAAAGCAGCTCTAGCTCCCACTCAAAAAATTAAGCCTCTATTATTTGAATAGTCTGTTTCCTTCTTGTATCACGCCACTGTTGTTATTATCAACTACGAGGTGTTTATATAGTTTAAATAATGATTATGATATTGGAGAAGGAAATGGCAACCCACTCCAGTGTTCTTGCCTGGAGAATCCCAGGAACGGGGGAGCCTGGTGGGCTTCCGTCTATGGGGTCACACAGAGTCGGACACGACTGAAGTGACTTAGCAGTAGTAGCAGCAGAGGAAACAAGTTTGGAAACTTTGTAGAGAAATAATGTCCTATGTTTTATCTTCTGACTTTCTATTTTAAAATAAAAACACTTTGGGGGAAAAATGAATAATCAAAATATATAAGTGAAAATAGTCTCACAGCATGTCTTTACACTGTTAGCCATCACTCATACTTTGATGTAAAGCAATTTATTATTAGACGTGTCTTTAATTTTTATTAGATGTTAAACTTTCCTCTGTGACAGCTGGGTTCAGAATTTGGGTGATAAGAGAAGACAGGGTGGTAATATTGGAAGCTTGGCACAGTGGCGTAAGAGAGTAGGCTTATTTAGAGGAATAGGATAACTCAGTGAGGAACATATAGACATTGCTCTGGGTGAACAGGAGAGAGAGTCCCAGGGAAAAGGGAGTTAGAAGGCCCCAAGGAGGATTCTAAATCGTTTCACAATCTGCATCCTCTCCTTCCTTAAACGCACATTCAATGAATAGGACACAATCCCAAAAAAAGTGGAACTTAGGCTCTAGAAGACTGGTTCTAAACAACTTTGATATCATTCTCCCTTAGCAAACCTCATGGACACAATGGCTTTGCCTGCCCAGGAAAAACACAGGACAAAACAAACCAAAAAATGCACTTATTCATATACCCAGTATATTTTATCTATAATTTCTAGACTTTCATAGACATTGTGAAGCTAAGACTTGTAGGTTTTATAGCAGTCCATTAACTTGGATTAAGGACTCCATGGCTGGTTATTATTTGCAGGTTGTTCCAAAGTTTGTCAAGTATTTTTCATATCATTATGTCATTTAACAACCCAGTTCACCAGGCATTCTGTCATCTTACTCATGAGGAAACAGTACATCAGCCTGGTTTTTCAGAGAATATCCTCTATTACTATCCATATGGAAGATATCTAGAGGGAAAGTAAAGAACTGGTATCAGTGGTTGCCTCTGGGAAGCAAGTTAAGGGAGAATATAACTTTCTGCAGTGTTTGGATATTTTCTGTGTGTGATGTCACTTTAAAAAAAAATAAAGATATCAGATCTCCTACTTCAAACTTGCATTTTCATCCCTTTCAATAAGTGGAAAACTTAGAAAAATCAGATATTTTCAATGTCTTCTGAAAATGAAAGCTTTTATTACAAATTTATACATCATTTTAAAATCACTTATCTCCCAACACTAGTCAGATAATTTATAAGTAAATAATACATTTTAAAAGTAAATATCTTTGCAGCAGGGTGAGATGGTATCTCGCAAATATGTCACTTATATATGTACCAATTAAATGTTTTATTGGGTGTCCTTGGCTTTTTACTTGCAAATTAGTTTTCAGTAGAATTATTGGACTGTGCAGTTTTATGCCAGACTTCTTGATATAGTGAATACTAAAATAAGTAAAATCCTCTTCATTCTCCAGCCTCAGGCAGCATTTAACCAAACCTCCCCAACTCCAACACATATGCATTTTTAACTATTTCTTCTCTTTGTGTGCTATTAAAATTTGTAGGTAACTAAATAATCAGTTCATCATACATGCTATTTAAAAATCAAAACCCTGAATCATGAGATGCTTATTACTTTTCTATTTTAAAGCTTAAAGAAATAAAATAAGTGGTAAGACATTTTTAAACAAATAGTGATGATGAATACCTTGATGTGACATTTTACCATTCAAAACGATTCAAAATAAATTGAGTGGTGATCATTAAGATGCCGGAAACACTTAATTTCAGCTGTGACCCGACTCCAGTAGGTTTTGTAGTTTCTATTAAAATGGAAGAATCTATTCCATAAAGGGGAAAGCCAAAGCTGTGTAACTGTTTTTGGCTTCTGACTGGACTTTCATTTACTGTTGAAGCTCAGTGGCAGAAGTGGTGATGCAATTGTGAACTTTAAGAAGAGCCACAGGGAGAGACAGGTTCCACAGTGAGAGACGTGTTCCAGGTCTAGAACTGCAGTTGTCCAGGCTCCCAGAGTCCTGGTCCCTGCCTAGGAGGGTGAAAGCAATAGCATGTTTGTACAGCAGCAATTATATGATGTGGTTCAAGCATCTGTCAGCACCATTCAACAGTTACTCTGAGTAGATTCATCTTAGTAACTGAGTTGAAATGAGGGGGGTGGGGGGAAGGGGAAGAATTGTATGGAAAAGTCACAGTTCTCAGGCATGCCAGACCTTCATGGGAAATCTAAGTTATCTGTGCACAGTGTTGGTAGTGAATGAGCTGGGCAGACACTCCAAATATTATCAACCATAGGCCCTACCGAAAAGAAAGAGTCTGTGGGCCATGTGTCACACGGGCATGTGGTTTCTGTGAGAACAACGTCAGAAATTGTGCAGCTGAGTTGTAATACCGGCACCTACTAGCTGTGTGAAAGTCAGTGAAACATTTTAGGAATTAGCTCTCTTACTTAAAATGTAAGAATAAGCAGAGTCTGTGAGATCTAAATGCCTCTCACTACTCTCCTTATACTGACACTGGTCATCAAGTTAACACATGAGCTGATCATGTCATTGCCCTGCTCATTAACCCTCACTGGCCCCCATGAGATAAAAACCAACCCTCAGAACTGCATCAAGGACTTTCATGTATCAGCCCATCCCTCAGCCCCCACATCCTTCTTTCCTCTGCTGTGACTTATCATGCTCAACTCTTTCAACCCTCAATTTCTTCCCCTGGAATGCCCTTCTCTGTGTGGCAAAATTCCACTCAATCTTCAAAACCCAGACCAAGTATCACCTTCCTTTATTCCACCCCCTCCCAACTTTGATGGTCCTTAGAACCTCAACAACACTTTGTTCACCTGAAAGATCACATCTTACTGTAATTGCCTGTAACTTTATCCATCCGCCCATTTGTTTGTGAGTCCTAGGGCAAGGGTGATGTCTTATTCCTGTTTATATCCCCATCACCCAGCACAGTGCCTTCCAATCTTAAAGACACTCAAAGAATTATGTAATCATATATGGAAATGTGGATACATGAAGGAGTTTTGAAACTGGAAACTGTCATTAAAATATAGTAATTAGCATTAGTAAAGGTGAAGAGGGCATCCCAAGTGGCACTAGCAGTAAAGAATCTGCCTGCCAATACAGGAGACTTAAGAGATGCAGGTTCAGTCCCTGGGTTGGGAAGATCCCCTGAAGGAGGGCACAGCGATCCACTCCAATATTCTTGCCTGGAGAATCCCATGGACAGAGGAGCCTGGTGGGCTACAGTTCATAGGGTCTCAAAGAGTCGGACAGGACTGAAGCGACTTAGCATGCACACACGCACAGAGGTGAAGAATCTGAGCAATAAGGAGAATTTGGCCCCAGAATTTTGTATCAGAACACTTCTTATTCTAGATGCCACATGTTTTTCCACAACCCTGAAGAGGAATGGGGGGGGGAGGTGCACAAGCAGATGAACCCCTTGGTGTTACAAGGCATAACAATCTCATGCCTTCTTGCACTTTCACATGCTGTTCCCTCTGTATGACATGCCCTCCCACCTTCTCCCAACATCTAGACTGAACAAATAGACAGCTGGAAGGATGAACGAATGGCAAATAATTGAGAAAATGAATGAATATAATTTGAGAAGCACCAGAAAAACCTGCCATCTTAAAGCAGCTCCAGCTCCCACTCAAAAAATTAAAATTAAGCCTCTATTATTTGAATAGTCTCAGTTTCCTTCTTGTATCACGCCAGTGTTGTTATTATCAACTACGAGGTGTTTATATAGTTTAAAGAATGATTATGATATTGCAGTTGGAGTCTTGAGCACAAAAGATGTGAAATTATACCTAGGGTGCATGTAGTTGGGCATAACCCTGGATATTTCAATGGGAGTGCAGCATATACTTGTAATCCATTATGTTTTCAGTACAGGAAACAAGTTTGGAAACTTTGTAGAGAAATAATGCCCTATGTTTTATCTTCTGACTTTCTATTTTAAAATAAAAACACTTTGGGGGAAAAACGAATAATCAAGACATCACCCTGCCCTTGCACAAGCAGATGAGCCCCTTGGTGTTACAAGGCATAACACACCTAACCTTCATTGTGGGACAGAGTTGGTCCATGGAATAATGCCTTCATCTGACAGGTAACTGAAGATTCAGAAGGAATCTCTCAGACTTTCTCAAAATTAAAACTCACAGGAATCTCTCAGACTTTCTCAAAATTAAAACTCACAGATCTGTGTACCTCTATGTTTTCCTCTCTACAGCTACTGTTTTCCTCACCTCTCAGTACATGCTGAAGTTTCATTTAAAAGAGGGAAAGAGGCACTGGATTTTTGAGACCAGACACACACAGGTTTGAAATCTGACCCTCCCATTCATTCCCAGTGTGTGGCCCTGGCCAGTGTACACGGTCTTGAAGAGTCTTTGACCTCACCTCTAAAATGAGAAAAATGCATCAGGCTTGTGGAAATCAAATGAGAAAAATGTGGAAGAAGGTATTGCAAACTAAAATGCTTTGGAACTGTAAGTTGTTATTCTCCTGATGAGAAGGAGACTTACCAGCCACATGCTCACCTTCTTTTGTTACTTCTTCCCCCATTTCCCCCTCTGGGATTCTTTGCATAGGACCCACAGTATGGATATACATCTCACTGGGTTTGGGCCTGCTTTTGCAAAGAGGAGTATTGGCTCCAATGCCCAGTAAGTGTGATCAACTTTCTTCTCTGCAAAGGAGAACTTTTGCAGGGGAAATAACAATTTCAGCAGCCCCTGTGGTAACAAAGCATTTCTTTGATCTCTTGCCACTATCTGAGTGTTGTTTGGAAAGCTACTTAAGGATGAAAGTATCCTCCAAAAAACCTACTGTCAAAGAAGATTTCAGCTCACCTCAAATTCAACCAACTCTTGAGGTTTTGCATGTGGAAAAGAGAGATGGGGACAGCTACCCAAGTACTGAATGAGCAATGAGATGTCATTGTTTTTATTCAGTTCAGTTCAGTTCAGTCGCTCAGTCGTGTCCGACTCTCCGCGACCCCATGAATCACAGCACGCCAGGCCTCCCTGTCCATCACCAACTCCCGGAGTTCACTCAAACTCATGTCCATCGAGTCGGTGATGCCATCCAGCCATCTCATTCTCTGTCGTCCCCATCTCCTCCCGCCCCGAATCCCTACCAGCATCAGAGTCTTTTCCAGTGAGTCAACTCGTCGCATGAGGTGGACAAAGTATTGCAGTTTCAGCTTCAGCATCAGTCCTTCTAGTGAACACCCAGGGTTGATCTCCCTTAGAATGGACTGGTTGGATCTCCTTGCAGTCCAACGGACTCTCAAGAGTCTTCTCCAACACCACAGTTCAAAAGTATCAATTCTTCGGCGATCAGCTTTCTTCATAGTCCAACTCTCACATCCATACATGACCACTGGAAAAACCATAGCCTTGACTTACTGCTTGCAATTGAACCCTGAGTCAAGCTGAGACCCATTAAATATACCTGAAGGGATATGACCAGAATATTTGATTTGGAAATTTTTAAGTATACCGTGTTGCTAATAGCTCTTAGTTTAAAAAAAAAAAAAAAGAATAGAACTCCAGTATTTACCATTTCCTATGAGAGTTTGAAATGCCAAATATTTGGATTTACATAAAAATTTGGCTTATAAATATCTCAGTGAATAGGAAAAGGTATATTGTGGTGGCTAACAAGAAGTCAGGCACTTTCCTCCCCTTTACAAAGGGCAAAGATAATGCCAGCCCTGAGCTGGTACCCTGCCTCACATGATTCACAGCACTAGTAGAATCTTTCTGGTCTCCCTGACTACAGCCTTGCCTCTCTCCAGTTTTTCTCCCACAAACCATAATAGAGGGCTTTCTAAAATGCAAATCTGATCCTATGATGGACTGATCTTTCAATAGCTCCAAAATGCCTTCAAAATAATGTTGATACTTGTTAGCATGATGAGCTCCTGCCTCCCTGTGGAATCTCATCACTGATTAAAGTCACACTCGCATCCCAATCACCTCTTCTGTTCTCCTTAACTGCCCTGCCATCCCGACCAGCCATGATTCTGTGTCTTTGCACACCCAGAAGCTTCTGCTAGAATGCCTTTAACACATCCTTCAGGAGTCTACCCAGGGCCAGTTTGTCCAGAAAGTTATCCCTAACCACCCTCTCCTCAGATTTCTGAGGGTGCCCGCACTCTAAGCCTGCCTCTATGACAACACTTATTGCATTATAACTTACTGGCTTGTCTTTCTCCCCCATTGAACTATAATTATCTTGAGTTTTAAGATGAGGCTTATTCATATTCATATCCCCAGTACTTTACATCATCTGGTGTCAGACAGGGCAGCACTGCAAGTCTCGTCAATCAGCCAAATTGTACTAGATTGAAAGTTGAACTTGATTTCTTATCCCAAATATGTCAGCAATTAATATGGTGTTGGACAAACAGATACAAAATTCAATAAACGCAACTATGTTTATTTCTGGTAGGCTGCAGTCCATGGGGTCGCTAAGAGTCAGACACAACTGAGCGACTTCACTTTCACTTTTCCTTTCATGCATTGGAGAAGGAAATGGCAACCCACTCCAAAGTTCTTGCCTGGAGAATCCCAGGGACGGGGGAGCCTGGTGGGCTGCCGTCTATGGGGTCGCACAGAGTCGGACACGACTGAAGCAACTTAGCAGCATGTTTATTTATTGAGATCCAATTATGTATATATCCTTCCAATCAATCCACATAATTCTTTTTCTCACCATCTATGGGCCAAGTATTTTACTATTGATTTAGATATTGCCAATGGCTTTCCTTCCCTGCCTTATTATCTATATTAAAATAGATAAAGGGGTTTTCAAACTCTGGAGAGCTTTATCATCCCCACAAGTGGATGACCTCTTTTGAATGTTTGCAAAATAAGTCTTCTTCTTCATTTTTAACTCTAAACGTGAAAAAAATCTTCTCTATTAAATAAACTATTGCAATCATTCATTTCCCACATCTTTATTGGAAACCCACTAAGTTCCACTTGCCCCCACGGGCCAAGATAAAAGGCATGGGTGAATCTGCCAGTTAAACAGATGAGCTGTAGAACACTCAACACATATTTTAGGTCCAAGCTACTGGTTCAAATATGTTTTATAAGTATTTAAAACTTACAGACATCACATATAAGTAGAAATGTTGAAACCAAAGACAACAAACAAAATAAAGAGAACTAGAGCACTACCTCCAAGAAAAGCGATTCAGTTCAGTTCAGTTGCTCAGTCGTGTCCGACTCTCCGCGACCCCAAGAATCACAGCACGCCAGGCCTCCCTGTCCATCACTAACTCCCGGAGTTCACTCAAACTCTTGTCCATCGAGTCGGTGATGCCATCCAGCCATCTCATTCTCTGTTGTCCCCTTCTCCTCCTGCCCCCAATCCCTCCCAGCATCAGAGTCTTTTCCAGTGAGTCAACTCGTCGCCTGAGGTGGCCAAAGTATTGGAGTTTCAGCTTTACCATCAGTCCTTCCAATGAACACCCAGGATTGATCTCCTTTAGAATGGACTGGCCGGATCTCCTTGCAGTCCAAGGGACTCTCAAGAGTCTTCTCCAGCACCACAGTTCAAAAGCATCAATTCTTCGGCGATCAGCTTTCTTCACAGTCCAACTCTCACATCCATAATGACCACTGGAAAAACCATAGCCTTGACTAGACAGACCTTCAAATAGCTCCAGCTAGGATTCTATGGAATACATTCTACATTGTGATATATAACTTTTCAGAGGGAGCTGTGGGGGGGGTGGAATACGTGTATGTTGCTTACAATATGAAGGGTTTTCCTTAATATTCTGAAGCCCATTTGAGATTTCTGGACCTCAAGCAAAGAATCCCTATGTGAGCATATTGAGATTCATGCCCTCATTATCAGCTAGTCTGATCCTCCACATAGAAGCAGAATCTGAGTATGGGAATGGGGGACAGGGCTCTTTGTCTCCCTCAGAATCTCTGAAAGGCTTATTCTTACCTTAAAATCTAAAGACTGAATTTTTCAGGATCAATACAGGCACCTTGTCGAGTAATTCACAGTAGACTGTGAAAACAAATACGGCAGGGAGGTACCCAGACACACATCCCCCTTGGTGAGGTACAAAGGAAGGAGCACGATGGTCAGCTGCCCTGAAGCGGTCTTATTCTTCCTTTTCTTTCTTCCTTTCCTCCCTCCCTCTGTCCTTCCTCCTTTCCTTTCCTTCCTTCTTTTTATTTCCTCCTTTCTTCTTTTAAATTTTATTTCTTCTTGACTGTGCTGGGTCTTCACTGCTGTATGCAGGCTTTTCTCTAGTTGTGGTGAATTGGGGCCCCGCTCCAGTTGCAGTGCACAGGCATTTCGTTACGGGAGCCTTTCTTGTTGCAAAGCACAGGCTCTAGGGCACAGGGGCTTCAGTAGCTGTGGCTCAGTGCTTAGTTGCTCCAGGGCATGTGGAATCTGCATGTGCAGGTCAATTCTTAGTCCCTGGCCCACCAGGGAAGTCCTCTTTCTCTCTCTCTTTTGTTTTTCCTTTTCCTCCCTTCCCTCCGTCCCTTCCTTTCCTTATTTATTTATATTATCCCACAAATTCCTCTGGATCCTAAGGAACCACTCCTGCTTTGGAGTTGGTTTATCCCCATGTTGTGCTTCCCTGATATCTCAGTTGGTAAAGAATCCGCCTGCAATGCAGGAGACCCTGGTTTGATTCCTGGGTCAGGAAGATCTGCTGGAAAAGGGATAGGCTACCCACTCCTGTATTCTTGGACCTCCCTTATGGCTCAGCTGGTAAAGAATCCGCCTGCAATGCGGGAGACCTGGGTTCAATCCCTGGATTGGGAAGATCCCCTGGAGAAGGGAAAGGCAACCCACTCCAGTATGCTGACCTGGAGAATTCCATGGACTGTATAGTCTGTGGGGTCACAAAGAGTGGGACATGACTGAACGACTTTCAGTCAATTCAATCAATCAATAACGTGCACTCTCTTACCTCCGCTTAAGCGTTTATCCAGAGGAGAGAGAAACAGGTGAAAGCGGACATGGACCTTATTCAGGACTCGGGAGGAATAGAGTAGGTCATGGTGGAGAGGTGGAGCGGGCGGTGAAGGAGGAGTGTCTGACACCAGTGAGGTTACATAAGATCAAACAGGCTCAGAATACGTGCCAGCAATTCACATGCGTTTTCTGTGACTGTTTACGTTGCCATTTTTCCTTCTGAATCAGTACGTGTCTTGGCAACCACAGCCACGTGTGGCTGACACGGAGATACAGAACACCTTCATTGGCCTCACGGTCCCCAGCATGAGTACAAGCTCCTGTCCTGCTAGGCGGTCACTGCCCACTATCCTCGGTCTCTCTTAAGGAAATCACAGGATTGGAGACAAGGCTGGCCCCTGGGGAAATGAGACAGAGGTGCCAACCCAGAGCCCTGCCTTAGATTCACTCACTGGAAGTCAAACATTATAAATACTTTCTACAAACTCTTCACCGCTGCGGCTTTCTCTAGCTTAAGAGACTTCAACACAGCTGTTAGTCCATTTATCACTCTCTCCTCATATGGGCTTGGGAGGAAGACAAAACAGACAGGGGTTCAAATCCAGACTGTGCTGATAAGCTATATATCCTTAAGCTACTTATTCTTTGGGGTCTTAGTTTTTTCATTTGTAAAATAAGACAAATATTATCTGTGATACAGGATCATAGATACCCCACTAAATCAAAGTACTCCGATAAATATTAATATCTTCCCAGGATCCTCCAAAGATCACTGGGCATTAGCTTCCTCATAAACCATCATCTCTTTATGTCTAATTCAGGATTTTATTTTTACTTTTTATTTTTTGTAACATTTGCACATGCAATATTTTAAAAGGCAATCCACAACCTTTTGAAAAATAATTGAAGCAATTTTCATAGGAAAAACTGCCAACACATCTTTTGCCAATGGTTCTTTCCCATTATTAGAAAACACTGAGCCTAACTCACCATCGACTAAAAAATACTCTTTATTGGGGCACTTAAGTTACCTATAGCTACTGCTCTTTGAGGAATATGCTAGAATTCATGGCCCCTCATTAAAATGTGCCCTCAAACAATGCACCGTAGATAAGGTAGAAAAAGATGCTGTACACACTTTATTATTTCTTAGGGTCCAGATGACAACAGGTGTTTTCTCGCTTTGACTCAGGAGGAAGAGGAAATCAGTGTCTGGCACTTTATTCAGTTAACAGCTATTTTTGAAACTATTATTATTATTCCATGCAGGACACAATGTTGGTCATTATGAGGAATACAAAAATGAGTCAGATACAATGTCTTCCCTGAAGAAAATTAAGGGAGAAGTCATGGGTTTTTGAATGCCCACAATGTACAGATCCTCTTTTAGGTCCTGGGGATATAGTCGGAGAAAAACAGACAAAACATGAAGCTCATATTTCTTGAATAAGCAAATAAATTTAAACAAGATGATTTTAGATAATGCTAAGAACCCTAAATAAAGAAAGATAATATATTGGAGAGAGATGCAGATGAGCTTGGGAGAAATAGCTTAGTAACTTAGAGAAAAAGAAAGTGCAGATGAAGCAAAATGTGTAGAAAGTAGGACAGGGGATTCCAAAGAAGTAGGCAGGCGCCAGATCATGATTCCTTGTAGACTAGGGGTCTACAAATTCTTTCTATAAAGGATCAGATAGTAAATATTTTAGGCTTTGCAGGCCATATGGTCTCTATTGCAACTATTCAAATCTGCCATTGAGACAATATGTAAAAGAATGAGTGGGGGTTGTGTTCCAATAAAATCTTATTTATGGATACTGAAATATGAATTTCATATAATTTTCACAACTTGCAGTACATTTTGATTCTTTTTTCAGTATAAAAACCACTCTTAGCTCACAGGCTACACAAAAACAGGTGGCAGGCTGGATCTGGCCCACAGGGTCTCAGTTTGCCAGCCCCTGTTGTAGGCTATGTTAAGGTGTTTAGGTTTCATAAGGTTATAAGGCTTCAATGAAGGAGAGTATTGTGATATTATTTATGTTTCAAAGAGACTGTTCTGGCTTCAAGAGACCGGGGGATGGGGGAGTGGGTATGAACAGAGGGAGACACCGTCTAGTTCAGCTCTGAGGCTGTCCTAGGAGTTCCAATGTGAAATGGTGGTAGTTTGGATGAAGGTAATAACAATTGAGTTTAAAAAAATTAAAAGGAGAAAAACTTTAAATATATTGTGCAGATAGAGTTGAAAATGCAATCCATGAATCATTCTAATACAAAAGAGAGCATTAATGTCAGAAAGAATGACAGATAAAATTACTCTGGGGGATCAGGGAGAAAAACCAGGGTTGAAGGACCATGAGCCTTTCACTCAAGTAGGTTTTGATAAGAGGAGATGTGAGAGGCTTCAGGCTGGAAAGACAACTTGTTTCCTGAGAGTTGGCATGGTGATGGAGTAAGAACATTGGTCTGAGATACACTTGATCTCCCTGTATCTCCTGTCATTATCTATAAAAAATGGACTATAATACTAAAGTGTAAGCTTCTTAAGGCTAGGGACCACGTCACTTGTCTTTCCATATCCACACAACCTAACTGAACAGTAATCTAATATCTATTCAATAAATATTTATTGACCTACTGCAGTGCAGAAGACCTGGGTTCGATTCCTGGGTTGGGAAGATCCCCTGGAGAAGGAAATGGCAACCCACTCCAGTATTCTCGCCTGAAAAATCCCATGGACAGAGGAGCCTTGCAGGCTACAGTCCATGGGGTCACAAGCGTTGGACATGACTTAGCAACTAGAGAGAGAGATCGATCTGCTATAAAGTAGTGAAGTGTGATTCATTTAGTCGTGTCTGACTCTTTGAGACCCCATGGACTGTAGCTCATCAGGCTCCTCTGGCCATAACATTCTCCAGGCAAGAATACTGGAGTGGGTAGCCATTCCCTTCTCCAAAGATCTTCCCAACCCAGGGATCAAACTGGGTCTTCTGCATTGCAGGCAGATTCTTTCTGTCTGAGCCACCAGGGAAGCCCTGGTGTCATATGCTAGCTATTAAGGAATATATATTCATAGTCACTGTCTTCACAGTGTTTTTAAGATTAAAAAGATAACTGCAATAATAAGCAATCACTGTGCTACTATTATCTCTCTGAGACATGTAACAGGGACGTGAATTTTATCTTTAGATCAGAGAACACTTTCGTACAAAAGTGACATTTACACTAGAAATGTAAGGGGAAAGGAAGGGACAATTACAAAAGTCCGAAAGGAAAAATCATTTCCAGCAAAATGAACAGTATGTGTGGAGAAGAAGAAGGTTGACATGTTTGAGGATCTAAAAATCAAAACGAGAACTTGTGAGTGCATTGAGACTGAAGCTAGAAGATGGAGAAGGCCCATGTTACCCAGGGCCTGGCAGACCAGGACAAAGACAGACGATTTTATCACAGGCCCAAAAAAGTTTTTATGTGAGTTTTGGGTTCACACAGACCTGGCTTTAATTCCCGGTTCTGCTACTTGTTAAATTGGCAGAATTATTTTAGCCTATCTTGCAGGAATATTGTGAGGGGAAAAAAAATAGCAAAATTATCTGTGAAAGAACCTGGTCGATTTTCATTAAGTGTTAGCTTTCTTTTGCTGGAGCACAGAGCAAATGCAGAGAGTAGTGAAAAACAAGGCTCAGAAATTAGATTAAGCGCCCAAGAAAGTTCTTGTTTTGCAGGTCAAGGGAGCCAGATGGACCTAGGGGAACTGTCCCTCACTCATGTATGTCCACATATAAACCCACTCAATTTGACTCAAGTCAAACCCACTCAACTTGAGCCTGTACTCTATAATTCTATGAGAGTGGAGTGAGTGTCCAAAAATAATATGGAATGAGTCCTTTCCTTAGATAGTTTAATTAGTTAAGGACAGTCCATGGAATTCTCCAGGCCAGAACACTAGAGTGGGTAGCCTTTCCCTTCTCCAGGGGATCTTCCCAATCCAGGGACTGAACCCAGGTCTCCCGTATTGCGGGTGGATTCTTTACCAGCTAAACCATCATGGAAGCCCAAGAAGAAAAATGGGATTGTAAAACTGGGTATAGTAGATTTACAATAGCTAAGATATGGAAACAACTGTTCAGTGCCCACCAGTGGAGGGATGACTGAATGTGTGCCACACACACACCAGAATACTATTTAGCCACAAGAAAAGATGAGGTCTTGCCATACGCAACAACACAATGGACCTTGAGAGTATTATGCTGACTCAGATGGAGAACAATATTGTGTGATTTCATTCACATGTGGAAAATAAAAAATTTTAAACAACATAAATGAACAAAACAAAACAAATTGAAAACAAATGCATAGATACGGAGATGAGAATAGCAGTTACTCAAAATAAAGGGAGGTGGGGAGAGAGCCAAACAGGTAAAGGGTGTCAACTGTATGGTGACAGATGAGAACTACATTCTTAGTGGCAAGCACAGTGGAGTGTGTACAGAGGCCGAAACATAATGCTGTACATATGAGACCTACAATGTTGAACACGTGAGACTCATACTGTTGTAAACCAAAATTGCCTCAATAGTTTTTTTAAATGGGTAGGAAAATTACCCCCCACCTCCAAAGCCAAATAGTCTACTCTTCTCTGAATGAAAGTTGTCATCTGGCAGAAAAAGTGGAATGCTTTTGCTTTCTTTTCATTTTAATTCCATGAGGACCTCAACAGGATTCAGAAAGCTGTGAATTGATCACGTATCTTGGACCTTGTGTGTATAAATCAGACAGCTGATCCTGCACTTTCCTACTTTGTATGCTTTAGAAAGTAAAACAGCTTGTCAGAGTTTCTCCCTGCTGACAAGAAGGGCATCACTCCACTGGAAACAAAACAAAACAAAAATCTCAGCATCTCAGGAAGCTCACAGAGCAGCTCTTACCCCACGCAACAGGTTTCAGATGCTGCCTGTTCTTGGAGGAGGAGTGTGGGACCACAGTCCCAGCCTTCAGATCTCTAATTATCATTTGGTTTTATGCCCCTGCTCTTATCCACCTTTGTCCATTACAGCATTTAAAAAGCTTACACTTCTTTAATGAACAAAAATTATTATCAAGACAGTTTTTCTTAAAAGGCAGTCTAAAATAAGTGAAAATCTGCTTAGACATAACTTGAGGGTCCTTTAAAAAGCTTTAAAAACAGAGTTATCATTGTTGCCGTTGTTTAGTCACTCAGTCGGGTCTGTCTCTTCCCAACACTATGGACTGTAGCCCACCAGGTTCCTCTGTCCACGGAATTTTCCAGGCAAGATTACTGAAGTGGGTTGCCATTTCCTATTCCAGGGGATCTTCCTGACCCAGGGATTAAACATGGGTCTCCATGCCTCCTGCATTGCTGGTGGAATCTTTACCACTGAGCCATGGGGGAAGCTCATAAAACTCAGTATTTACTTATAAAAATTAGTTTCATTCATGGAGAAAAAATTCAAACATTATAAATGTTACTAGTTACTTCATATTTGAGACAAATAGATCAAACCAAAAAGCTCTCATTTTCATGATACCCCTTACATAACAAATTATCACACACATTTGTACATATGGGTGTACTATCTTTTTAGAATATTTTTATAAGTAATCTAAAATCTGATTTGATACTTCAAAAGTATTGTACTGATTTTATTATACAATCTTGACTCAACAGTGGCTTTCAGCTTTACCCATATATACATTACAGAAATTCCCAAATAATTTGGACAAATATTCTCAGATATTTGAGGAAAGGTGAAATTAATAAGGCTAATAAAATAACAGGTAACAAAGGCTTTCCCTAATCCTAGAGAATAAAGCAAAAAGAGAGATCTTATAAGAAAAATTGGAAAAGAAGAAGAATTTGAAGTTAATTTGGCCTAGGACCCTTTTACATTGCTACTCCTTCAATTTGCACAAATTAAAGAATAAGAGAAACTAATAACTATTTCTCAGTGGAAAAGTCTGCAAGGAAAGGAAAGCAGTTGAGTAGTGATGGAGAAAATACAACAAAGAATATAAAAATTTATAGCTAATATAATCAAGAAATGACGTCACAACCATTCTCAAGTTGAGAAATGTCAAGGAATCATCAATGAATTAGAAAAGCAGTAATCTGCTGGGTGCTTTATACGGCAGTGTTCCAAAGAAAAAGGAAAAGTGAGAGGCTTGTAGGAATTAATAACCAATGTTTCCATTTTCAGGCCACAGTGTCTTAAAAGTGCCCATTCATAAAACCTAGATAATCATGAAATAAAATATTAGTAGCAGTAATGTATAGTAATAAAATGTAATAAAGACTATAATAATAATGAAGCCGATGACCCTGTTTAGGCATGGAGCTCTTTCAGGCCATCAGACGGAGTAGACTAGGATGTTTTGCCATACATACAGCCAACATTGAGGTTTCGGTTGGCCAGTCCATCCCTGTTACAATCAAGTCCACAGATGCCTACCCTACAAGCTGCATGCTGTGCTAGTTTCTGGGCTAGTCCTGGCTTTGGCAAGCAGCACTGATGTACGGAGTCTGAGCACCTGTACAGACCAGTGCCTGGGTCTTGACCACTGGACAGACCTCCCAAATGGTAATTCCTTAGGAAATGAACATTTGTCCCAGATTCCCTCACTGTGCCACTCCCGCTTCTTAAGAGGCTTATATACCTCATTTTCATCTTAGTTAACAGAATATTACCTAAGTTATCCTTGAGAAATCTACCCTCCGTGGACACTATACCCTGCTAGTCAGGATACATCCACACTCACACTTTATCTGAGCAACCATCTAGCATTTATCCAGCGGTATGATGGTAAATGTTAAACAATCGGATCTCTGAGGGAAAAAAAGTACACACACACACACAAACACACACACACACATACACACACCAGTCTTTTAATAAGTTTTACTGATAGGATATGTAGCACACAATTTTAAAATAAAATAAGAAAATATACCATACACTTCCTTATAAATCCCTCATAGCCTATCCCCTTCATGGATCACAGCCTTGTCATAGCAAAGAGGCTTGTGTAACTCAATGAAGCTATGAGCCATATTGTGCAGGGCCACCTAAAACAGCCAGGTTATAGTGAAGAGTTCTGACAAAATGTGGTCCACTGGAGAAGGAAATGGCAACTCACTCCAGTATTCTTGCCTAGAGAATCACATGGACAGTATGAAAAGGCAAAAAGATATGACACATGCAGATGAGCCCCTGAGGTCAGAAGGTGTTCAATATGCTACTGGGGAAAAGCAGAGGGCAATTACCAGCAGTTCTAGTAAGAATGAAGTGGCTGGGCCAAAGCAAGAATGATGCTTGGCTGTGGATGTGTCTGATGGTGAGTAAATCCAGTGCTGTAAAGAACAATACTACATAGGAACCTGCAATGCTAGGCCCATGGATCAAGGTAAATTGGTCATGGTCAGGCAGGAGATGGCAAGACTGAACATCACCACCTTAGGAATCGGTGAACTAAAATGGACAGGAAATGAGCTAATTTTAGTTAAGCAGCTGATTATATCTACTACTGTGGGCAAGATTCCCTTAGAAGAAATGGAGTAGTCTTTATAGTCAACAGAAGAGTCTGAAATGCAGCACTTGGGTGCAATCTCAAAAATGACAGAAGAATCTCTGTTCATTTCCAAGGCAAACCTTTCAACGTTACAATAATCCAAGTCTATGCCCCAGTCATTGATGCTGAAAAAGAAGCTAAAGTTTACCTATTCTCTGAAGACCTACACCACTTTCTAGAACTAACACCAAAAAGAAAAATGTCCTTTTCATCATAGGGGATTGGAATGCAAAAGTAGAAAGTCAAGAGATACCCAGAATAACAGGCAAGTTTGGCCTTGGAGAGCAAAATGAAGCAGAGCAAAGACTAACAGTTTGGTCAAGAGATTACTCTGGTCACAGAAAAAACCTCTTCCAACAACCCAAGAGATGACTCTACACATTGACATCATCAGACGGTCAATACTAAAATCAGATTGATTATGTTCTTTGTAGCCACAGATGAAGAAGCTCTAAAACAAGATCTGGAGCTGACTGTGACTCAGATCATGAGCTCTTTATTGCAAAATTCAGGCTTAAATTGAAGAAAGTAGGGAAAACCACTAGACCATTCAGGTATGACCTAAATGAAACCCCTTATGTTTATACACTGGAGGTGATAAATAGATTCATGAGTTCAGCTCTGGTAGACAGAGTGCCTAAAGAACTATGGACAGAGGTTCATAACACTGTATGGGAGGCAGAGACCAAAACCATCTTAAAGAAAAAGAAATGCAAAAAAGCAAAGTGGTTATCTGAGGAAGCTTTACAAGTAACTGAGAAAGAAAGGGAGACGTGAAAGGCAAAGGAGAAAGGGGAAGATATGCCCAACTAAATGCAGATTTCCAGAGAATACAGAGAATAGCAAAAAGAGATAAGAAAGCCATAAGTATAATAAATAATTAATTAATTTTTTAAAAAAGAAAGCCTTCTTAAATGAAGAATGCAAAGAAACAGAGGAAAACAATAGAGTGGGAAAGACTAGAGATCTTTTCAAAAACACTGGAACTATCAAGGGAATATTTCATGCAAGGATGGGCAGAATAAAGGACAGAAACAGTAAGGACCTAACAGAAGCAGAAAAGAGTAAGAAGAGGTGGCAAGAATACTCAGAAGAACTGTACAGAAAAGGTGATTATGACCCAGCTAACCCAGATGGTGAGATCAATGACCCAGAGCCAGACAGCCTGGAGTGAGACGTCAAGCGGGCCTCGGGAAGCGCTGAGGATAAGAGCGGAAGTGAAAGCCGCCCAGTCGCAGTGGACTCCGCGACCCCGTGGACCGCACCGCCCACGGAGTCTCCAGGCCAGAACACTGGAGGGGGCAGCCTTTTCCTCCTCCAGGGGTTCTTCCCAACCCGGGGACCCAACCCGGGTCTCCCGCATTGCAGGCGGACTCTTCACCAGCTGAGCCACCAGGGAAGCCCAAGAATATAGGAGTGGGTAGCCTATCCCTTCTCTAGTGGATCTTCCCGACCCAGGCATCAAACCAGGATCTCCTGCACTGCAGGCGGATTCTTTACCAACTGGGCTATCAGGAAAGTCCGTAAGGAAGCATTACTATGAACAAAATTAAAGGAGCTAAATGGAATTCCACCTGAGCTTTTTCAAATCCTAAAAGATGATGTTGTTAAAGGGCTACACTCAGTTCTTCAACAAATTTGGAAAACTTAGCAGTGGCCACAGGACAGGAAAATGTCAGTTTTCATTCCAGTCCTAAAGAAGGGCAATGCCAAAGAATATTCAAACTACCACACAATTGAACTCATTTCACATACTAGCAAGTTTGTACTCAAAATCCTTCAAGCTAGGCTTCAGCAGTATGTGAAGTGAGAACTTCCAGATACACAAGCTGGGTTTTGAAGAGGTAGAGGAACCACCAGAGATCAAATTGCCAACATCTGTTGGCTCATGGAAAAAACAAGGGAATTCCAGAAAAACGTCTACTTATGCTTCACCGACTATGCTAAGGCCTTTGTGTGGACCACAACAAAGTGGAAAATTCTTAAAGAGATGGGAATCCCAGACCACTGTATCTGCCTCCCAAGAAACCTGTATGCAGATCAAGAAGCAACAATCAGAACTGGACATGGAACAATGGATTGGTTCAAAACTGGGAAAGGTGTATGATAAGGCTGTATATTGTCACCCTGTTTAATTAACTTCTATGCAGAGTACATCATTCCAGCTTTGAAGAATCACAAGCTAGAATCAAGACTGCTCAGAGAAATATCAACAACTTCAGATATGCAGATGGTACCACCCTTTTGTCAGAAAGCAAAGAAGAACCTCTTGATGAGAGTGAAAGAGGAAAGTGAAAAAGCTTGCTAGAAACTCAACATTTAAAAAATTGAGATCACGGCACCCAGTCCCATCACTTCATAGCAAATAGAAGGGGAAAAAGTGGAAGCAGTGACAGATTTTATTTCCTTGGGCTCCAAAATCACGCAGATGGTGATTTCAGTCATGAAATTAAAAGATGCTTGCTCCTTGGAAGGAAAGCTATGACAAACCTAACAGCATATTCAAAAGCAGAGACATCACTTTGCCAACAAAGTCCATAGAGTCAAGGCTATGGTTTTTCCAGTAGTCTTTTACAGATGTGAGAGTTGGACCATAAGGACAAGCTGAATACTGAAGAATTGATGCTTTCAAACTGTGGCGCTGGAGAAGACTCTTTGAGAATCCTTTGGGCTTCAGGGAGATCAAACCAATCAATTCTAAAGGAAATCAACCCTGAATATTCTTGGAAGAACTACTGCTAAAACTGAAGCTCCAGTACTTTGGCCACCGATGCAAAGAACCGACTCATTGGAAAAGACCTTGATGCTGGGAAAGATTGAGGGCAGGAGGAGAATCAAGTAATACTTCTGAGTACTGGAAGAATATTTCCTCAATTATTTTGTGTTACTCATAATATAACAGCCACGGAGACATTTAACTTTAATTTGAATTATTAACTCTCCATCACTTTCTTAAGTCTAGACTGCTGCTGTCTAGACTAGTGGTCAGCAAATTTCTCTACAAAGGACCAGAGAGTAAACATATTAGGCTTTGTGAACTACATATGGTCTCTGTCCCATATTCTGTGTGTGTGCGTGAATGCATGCATTCACAGTCCTTTAAAAATGTAAAAGCCTGACCTCTGGCAAGATTTGGCTTTTAACTATAGTTTGCCAATACCTGGTTTAGACATTCCACAAAATAAAACATCAAGCTTTGATTTCATAGCATTTGCTGATTTCTAAGGTGCACATATTCCCACCACACCCAATCTGAAGCTCCCAATGTGATGTCAGTAAACAGACTGGGGAGATAAGTGTGGTAGTACATCATTACATGCTATTTCTACCACATTGATAAAATATGCATCAATAATCTTAAAAGCATAATTAATAATAAAATGCAGTAAATTAGGGAGCCATGAGTTTTTATTATTTACTGTCTTTAACACAATTTATTTAACTATGAGTTTATACAATTTAATTTTTAATGATGGCTATGTTTAACTTCTAGCTGGAAAAATTCCTGAAATTTTAACAATCAGCTCTTGCAAGCCATATGGGTCAACTCCAGCACCCACTGGAATTATCCGATCTAAATGTGGTTGGAACCAAACTCTGACTTTCTCCTTCTGCCTCTTTGTGCTATCTCTAAAAACCACCCTATCATATCACCTAATCTTAGATATGACATAAGCAGATTTTGCACTTTGTAGTTTGTGATAAATCTGAGACCTTCCTAACTCTTAATTTAATGTTTTAGGAAAATCCAGTAGATGACTCTAATAAGGAAAGAGATCCTATAAATGAAAAAAAAAAAAAAGTGATTTCTATATGATCTGGGATTCGGGGTTTACTTATACTTACAGTAACTCCAGTAGTAGAGATCATTCAGACTTTCTCATCCCCAAACTGCAGAAATTACTGAAGAAATTTTTGCTTAAAGGCACCTCTGGTTAAGAGACCAAAAAAGTACAAGAGGTGAAGCTCTTTGAATCTCACTGAAGACATTAAACTGATGGCAGCTGGGCCTCTGAAAGACTGGTATTCCTTCAACAAACGTTTCATGCCATGCTTTTGAAAAAGAGAAAGAATTCTTAGTAGTAGTAAGAATCACAAAAATTATATATTTTATTTAGAAAGCAAAGAGGATCAAGTGAAAGTACAAATTCAGATAAGAGCCATAAGAAGAAAGCCATTAGGAGATAAAGAAGCAGACAGATCAGATTGTGGAGCTGAGTTTTGTTGCTGTTACTTGTACTCTTTTGTAGTGTTATGCACTTCTCAAAAACCTGAACATTTAGAATCTCTTCATCATGTCTGTATCTATAGGTAGCTCTGTTATATGGCAGGCAAAACTAAGACAGTACATAACCTATACAAGCAGAGGCATATTATTTTATGGATGGCAGAATCTGACAATAAAGAAATGAATATAGCCTTCCAATTCCAACTGTACTTTTAGTCTTCTAGAAGTAATAGGTGCAGGAAGGATTTACTAGTGTCCCCCCACCGCCCCCCCCAAAAAAAAAGCCTTTTGCCCTTAATTTAAATCATTGTTTTTCTAGGGAAATTTAATTTGGGAAAAAAATGTTTTTCTAATTAACTGGAAGACTGTGTGCTATGCAAACAATAAAGATTCTTGTTTGAAAGTAATGCATGCCCTGCTCCTCGAACTACCAAGGGAATTTAAAATAAAAAATGCAAGCAGCTCCAATCTCGTATGTTGCCAGACCTAAACAGAATTCCCAGATTCAGAGTTTTCATGTCAGTTCCCAATTTAAAACTCACAAGTGTGGAGTGGGTTCATGCTTTAGCAAGACAGATCTTCTCCTCTCTAGAAATTACTATATTTGATCTTTCTCTGGGTTTCTAGGCATGTTCCTCTCTCCCTCTCTCTTCCTCTTGTGCTATGGTCGGCTTAGAAACTGCACAATTAGATGGATCAAGGGAAGATTTCATAACGTTCTGGTACTGGGCTGGGCAGTCTAGCCAAATTCCATTCATTAGCTAAGGCGCCGGGTGAGTGTGGCCAGTAAAAATGCTGTTTTGGTTCCATAGAAGTGCTGATAGGGAATAGGAAATAAACTTTAATTTTTGGGGTCCTCAGAGGCAGTATAGACAAGTGAACAGCCTGGGACGCTGGGAATCTGAAAACCAGGAATTAATCTCCATCTCAACTACTTATTAAGCAGCTCAAACAACTTCTGTTCTCTTTTGACTGTAATGTTTTCTATTCTAACACTGTTTTCTTATTCTTTAAGTACCAGGGTCAGATTTCTGTCTATCTTAGTCTTCAAGCATTCCAAAGTCATGAATCAAGTATTCAGTTCACCCAGTATATATACTGAGCCACCTATATTGTGCTTCTGCTGCTGCTAAGTTACTTCAGTCGTGTCTGACTCTGTGCAACCCCATAGACGGCACCCCACCAGGCTCCCCCGTCCCTGGGATTCTCCAGGCAAGAACACTGGAGTGGGTTGCCATTTCCTTCTCCAATGCAGGAAAGTGAAAAGTGAAAGTGAAGTTGCTTAGTCGTGTCCAACTCTTCGTGACCCCATGGACTGTAGCCTTCCAGGCTCCTCCATCCATGGGATTTTCCAGGCAAAAGTTCTGGAGTGGGCGGCCATTGCTAGGTGCTGTGATAGATGCACGGTATTAATGGAATTAATGCAGCTTGGTTCAGGCTCTCAGAGAGCTCATAGACTAAAGAGGAGACAGATCTCTTAGATACAAAATAATAAAGCAAGTGCAATGTAACAGATGTATCACAATTGCTATGGGGAATTTTGCAAAGGGCTTTCCTTGGAAAGCCGAGAAAAGCTGTGGAAAGGAAGGGTCCTGGAACCAGGGGTTTGAATGCAGTGGGTAGAAGACTTGGGGAAAGGCAAGCATACTAAAAGAGCAAACAGCATAAGCAATGGGCCTGAAGTCGAGTGGCTGGTGAGGCTCAAGTGGAAAGATTGGTTAGGGCCTGGACAAGAGGATACCTTTTACAGTCTGCCCTCCTGATGTGTGAAGAGGGTAAAACAACTTCTCTAGACTTTGAGTCATGTGAGATTTGAGGGAGAAGCTGGACAATAGCGAGTTTTAGGTATTTTTTTTTTTAATCAGTTGAAGAGAAACTAGACATTGCTGCAATGTTACCTCCTTATGCCTTTACTTTTACACAGTCATCATCACACAGCAGTGCCTGCCGTCACTGAGACTCTGGAGGCCTCTTCAGTTATAACACTGCTACAACTCTTCAGGGTTTGTTAATCACTCAATCCACACCATGAGGCATGAAACTGACCTGCATTTTGACTAAGGTCTCTGCTTGCGTACCCTAACGCTTCCAGTCATGCATTTTCTACCCTTCTCCCTGGGACATTTCTCCTTACATTATAGACTTCAAATGACAAAGCCAAACCGTCAGGAGCTCTTTTTCTTCTTAAGCTTTCAGTCTGTCGTTTACATAACTGTCGTCAGGAAAATGGTGATGGTTCAGCTAGAACTCTCTCGCCCAGCTGACATTTCTAAAGCTTAGATAAAAGCGAAATATTTGTTAAAATAGCAAATCACATTTAAAATATTCATAGCTATTTGATATAAATACACTGATTCACAGTTTGAGCCAGAGCCAAATGTTAAGAAATACTAACACCTAGGTTTTGTCTGGCACCTTTTTTACTAATGTTCAACTGCTGTGAGCTATTGCATGATTGAACCCTGCTTCTATTTCCCAGACCTAAGTAGAAACAGTTGCCCTGATCTTTATCTGAAAATTATAAGTCTTATATAGTCTTAAACTTCATATACACAGCTCCAACCCTTCAGGGATTTAGAGCAGACTTATAAGTGATTTTTCTCATGGCTTTAATATTAAGTCTTTAAACTACCTACACATAACTTTCCAGAGAGACCTTACTAAGTTGCCTTCTTAGAACTCCCAACTGACTCTCAAAGTGATTCCTGCAGAATCACCTTTCTGTATGTCAAAAGAGCCCACCAACCCAAGGAAGTGCATAGAGGGAAAACAACTATAGGTTGTCCCAGAATGGACTGGCCATTCCAACGTAGAGAATTCTTTTCCTTTCACGTGAGTCTTCCCTTTCTCTAGATCCTTCCCCTGTGAAATCCACACATATTATAAAATCTAATTAGACTTCAACGTTTAAACCTGTCTATGAACTCCTAAGAGGACCATACCTCCCTACAAACCTGCTTCTATTTGGTTTTTGTATGCTGTTTTTCAAGAAGCCAGGCCCTCTTTTCCATCTGAAATATGCTTTGTAGAACATATTTCAATAGAACATGACAGCAGTTATTCAAAAATAAATTGTTGCTTCTTCAGAAATTTTAAAGACTGCATTTCTGAGAAACTTTTCATTAATCACTTCTCAAATAATCTGCTCTTGTTCCCACTAACCCTTAGCTCTTCTTTGGGTTGTTACCCTGAATCCTTAGCCCAAAATCAGAAGCTCTTGATCCTCAGCCTTGGACTTGGGGCTTCACCACATCAGTCAGCATATATATCACAGTGGCAACCAAAGATATTTTTGTTTCTAGAATTTTCCTATATTCTTTGTTCGTTATAAATGTCCTTGCACATGTGCTACTGATTTTCATTTTGTTTGTGATAATTCCCTCAGTGACTGCTCCCTTTTTTTTTAGCTTAAAACAATATGCAACATTATTCTCTGATTACAAACTCTCTCTAATTTGACTTAAAGAAACTTGGCTTTTTCAAGAGCTCATAAGCATAAGAAAACATTTGGGAAAAAAATTACACATCTATACACACATATATAAAACACATATATTAAAATACATCCATGTATATTTTTTAGAATATGTATTTATAATAAGGTATAGGCTTGATTTGAGAGTAAACATAAAACCTTAATCATTTGATTCTAATTAGATTTTATAATGTGCCTGAGAGCTTCAAAGGGCAAGAATCTAGAGAAGAAGAAGATTCACATGAGAAAAATATCTCTATGTTGGGAAACCAGTCCATTCTGGATTGTGTGTGTGTGAGCATGTGTACATATGCAAATGCACACAATAAAACAAATATATATATGTATTTGATTTGTGAACTATTCAGTAAGCATCTTCTATGCACCAAGAACACAGATCCACGTGTGGATCTAGAGGGGAAAAGGACTAACACTTTTCTTACTCTTAAATTTCCCAACATCTAGCAAGAAAAAGAGACACACACAATAAAGCATAACTATCTGTATTAAATCTTATTTTTATACAAATAAAGTACTTTGGGGACACAGAAAAAGATGTATTTAATTAATTATTCCTGAGGAATTTAGAGGATTAGTAGGGTTTTGACAAGCAAAGTTGGAAGGTGAACACAAGACAGAGGCATAAAAACACACAGAATAATAGTCAGGCAACAGAGACTTATAAAGCAAAGACTTTGCTTTGGAAAATGGCAGAACATAAGGATAGTAGAATAAGGTTGGGACTAGACTGTGAAGGTCCTTGAATGCCTTGTTAAGATTTCATCTCACTTTGAAATCAGCTAGACCCCGTGAAAAGATTTTAGGCAGAGAAACTAAATAATTCGATCTTCATTTTAAAACTATAATGCAGGTTATAATAAGAAGATAGTATATAAGGATATGGAGATGAACAGAAAAATCAATTAGGAGAGTTTATTAATTAGGCCTAAAAAAATCAATTGCAGAGTTGATGCTCATGATTATGAGAGTCTACTCTAGAATAGCGTCAGTGAGGGAAGAGAGGGAAGTTTATGGGAGGCATTTAAAAATAGAATTTACTGGGTATAGTAATCAACCGTTTGTGAGGAACTGGAGAAAAAGAGGAGGCAAGGATGCACCGAGTTTTAGGTTGGTTGACTAGATGTGTGGCAAAGTCAGGAGTTAGAATTAAGAAAAAGAGAAGAGAAACATTCCTATAAGAGAAAGTACTTAGTGGAGTACTTCCACAAGCAGAGGAATTGTCTGAGTCTGGGGGAGCAGCAGGATTTAGATGGTTTGGCTTAATTTTGAAGTATTTAAGTGTCATAGAGAATATAATTTAAATCTTAAGGTTTATAGCTTGTCATCATGAGGTTTAGAAATATGCAGGCCTTGTCTTCCATGTGACTTAAGCTCATGCTTCATTTAGGATTGCCTCAAATCCTGCCATGTGTAAATGGTCACTTAAGACGCTTTTTCCTGATGATGTACAAGTCTCTCTCCTGACCATGGGTTTTCCCCACCAGTGAAAAATGTTATGAAAAAGCATGTCTCACAGTAAAATGGGGTGTTACAATCTGAGTATTAGATTTAACTGTGAATGAACACCCGCTTTGGAGATGTCAGGTGTGTGGGGAGCACTGAAGAGGCCAGCCACAAATCCCAAATTCTCCAGCTGAAAAGAAGCCAGTGAAAAAGCCTGGAAGACACTGTCATGGAGGGGAAGGAAAGCCATAGGAGTAGAGCACAGGACACTAAAGAAAGAGAATTACTCTAGAAGGAGGAGTCAAATTATGCAGGAGGGCATGAAAGGAGGCTTCTTTATTTGTGAGAATACCACCCCTGGGATCTTCAAGTAAAACTCTCAGCAAAATGGTGAACCAGAAACCAGACCTGGGGAACAAATAGAAGGTAGTATCCTAATGAATCCTTCACTTCTCGCATGTAATAAATAACTTATCTTCTATATACAACAAACTTATATATAATACGTCTTAGTATATGTGTATCTATATACATAAATACATACCAGGTGGCGCTGGGGTAAAGAATCTGCCTGCCACTGCAGGAGACTTAAGAGATGCAGGTTCGATCCCTGGGTCAGGAAGATCCCCTGGAGAAGGGCATGGCAATCCACTCCAGTAGTCTTGCCTGGAGAATCCCGTGGACAGAAGAGCCTGGCCAGCTCCAGTCCGGGAGGTCACAAAGAGTCGAACACAACTGAAGTGACGCGGCATGCACAATCACTGTTGAGTGAGTGAGTGCTTTTTTCCGGCTTTTGTTTTAAAAAATAATGGCGGACGTGGAAACGGCCTTACCCTGAGAACTGTTAGACTGCCAATATGGGGGAAAGAGGATACACTTCACTGTTCTTGAGAGAGATTCTGGATAGCTGACTATTCTTCCTTTTTCTTTCTCTGTTTTTCTCTCTCCCTCTCTTTTCCCCCCCCCCTCCCCTTTCCATCCAGTGGAATGGAGCATGTCTAAAGACTTTTGTCCTTTGGCTGGAGAAACCATCATGGAAAACCTGCAGACCCTGAAATACACAATCACAGGACTTACAACGGTAAATGCCAAGTCCTCCCGTCACACTCCCTGTTCCCCTGCCCCTGATGTCTGTGCTGGGATATTCGTAGCAAATGCCTACTTTGGAAGCAACAGCCAACACCCATTCCTCTGGCAACAACTGCCACTCATTAAGCATGATATGTCTGGTATCCATAATCTGAACCCCACAAAGGAGTAAGCAGACAGCATGAACCACTTTGTAAGCTGCCATGTTCTACAGAGATCAGAAAAAGACTGGCCTCATGCAAGCCTTGGAAGCTGCTGCTTTCTGGATCACAGTTTAATCTCAGGGGTGGGGGGAGGGATCAAAGGCTCTCAGAGATCCAATTTTGACTCCCTGTCTGATGGTAAAAATAACAGCCTCATCTAACCCTCATCCCGACAGCCTCTGTTGAGATCAGTCATCAACTGGAGTCACACAATTTCCTGAGAGAAATCCTTTTCCCTTGATTACAAAAAAAAAAGTGTGTCTAAATCTGCTTTCACAAAAAGAGAAACTATAGATGGTGGCACTACACTTCTCAGTGATCTGAACCAGTTTAAACTGTGAATGAAAAACTGGAACAAACTGTGCTTATTTGTTTAACCAATCTAAATGTTAATTATTTATAGAATTACAAACTATATGAGCATATGAAATGCAGTATATAAAAACACATAACAACTCAGTTCAGACTGGAACAAATGTTATATTTCCTCAAACAATTAATGCAACTAAACTGGATCATCAATTTTTTTTTAATTAAAAAAGGTTTTAGGTAAACTGAAACCTGCATTATTTTTTATCCAACTCAAATAACTAATATCTTAGGATCGTCAAATGTGAGAGGCAGAGAGAGAATTTTCTTGTTTTTCCACAAGGCTAGTCAATTAAAACAGTTATCTGTAAAGCATAATCCTTTTTTTTTTTATTGGAGGCTAATTATTTTACAATATTATATTGGTTGGTTTTGCCATACATTGACATGAATCTGCCCCGGGTGTACATGAGTTCCCCCTCCCGAACCCCCCTCCCACCTCCCACCTCCTCTTATCCTCCCTCTGGGTCATCCTCGCACACCAGCCCCGAGCATCCTGTATCCTGCATCGACCCTGAACTGGCAATTCGTTTCACATATGATAATATACATGTTTCAATGCCATTCTCCCAAATCATCCCACCCTCACCCTCTCCCACAGAGTCCCAAAGACTGTTCTATACATCTGTGTCTCTGGCCCAGAATTAAAAAGTTGTGTTAGGTTGCACCTCTTCAAGTTTGAACCAGCTTATTCTAATAGAATTCTTGGTGGTTGGGTCATCATCACAGAATCTGAACTTTTCATCTTACTTACACATCTACACCAGGGGCCAAAACTATGGATTAGCAGAACAAACAAACCCCTGAGTGGGTGGCCCCCAGAGATGCTATCAGCATCTGATTCCCAACACTATAGCTCACGTGATGGAAAAGGGCCAGAGAGAACCCAGGGGAATTTCCATTGCTGAAAAGAAAAAGTGATACGGCGATAAAAATGGAAAACTCTCCACAGAGAATTCTCTAATATTTGAACTAATTTTTATAGGGATTAAGTTTTTCCACTTGGCTGTCCAATGAGACTAATGCAGACACTATCCTAATCACATAAAAGCCTCGAAGCAGATTTACACTTCTACAGAATCTCCATAACGTTGAGGTACATAGAAACCCATTTTTAATGTTATAAAAATTAAGTATATAATAAGTAAGGCCACTATTATTAAACCCCTAGCAAATGCCCTACAAAGATTGCAATTTTTTTTTAACTTCAAACACTATTTTACAGATTTTACAAGCAACACTTTAGCAAGTGCTGACTTCTGAAATACCCTTTTGGGGGAAAAAAAATTCCTCAAAGCAAAAACATAAAACCATACAAAACATTTAAAATACTATAATCAAACAAAAAAACACTTAATTTTTTTAAAAAAACTGAAGCATATGAGACTTCCCTGGTGGTCCAGTGGTTAAGACTCCAAGCTTCCACCGCAACTGCACAGGGCATAGGTTGGATCCTGACCGGGGAACTAAGATCCCACATGCCAGGGAGCATGGCCAAAAATAAATAAATAAATAGAAGAATAGTTTATTTACAATGTTATTAGTTTCAGGTGTAGAATGTAGTGATCCAATATTTTTATAGATTATACATCATTTAAAGTTATAAAATGCTAACTATATTCCCTGTGTTATACATTACATATTTGCTGTATCTTCTTTATTTTCTACCAAGTGGTGTGTACCTCTGAATTCTCTTCTCCTTTGTCTCCCCTCCCTCCTCTCTCTCCCTAGTGGTAACCGCCGATTGTTCTCTATATCTGGGAGTCTGTTTCCTTTCTGTTATATTCACTAGTTTGTTTTACTTTTTAGACTCTACATATAAATGATATCATACAGTATTTATCTTTTTCTGGTTTATTTCACTAAGCATAACACCCTCTGGGCCCATCCATGTTGCTGCAAATGGCAAAACTTCACTCTTATGGCTGAGTCCATTGTGTGTGTGTGTGTGTGTGTGTGTGTGTGTGTGTGTGTGTGTGAGTGTGTGTGTGTGTGACATCTTCTTTATCCATTCATATGCCGATGGACACAGATTGCTTCCATACCTTGGTTATTGTAAATAACGTTGCTATGAACATTCAGATGAACATATCTTTTGAAATCAGTGTTTTGTTTTCTTTGGATAAATATCTGGATGTGGAATTGCTGGATCATATGGAAGTTCGTTTTTTGTTTTTTTTTTTGAGGAACCTCCATACAGCCACAACTCCTTAATTCTTGATATCTTAAGACATTAAAGATATAAACTATTGTTTTAATGTTTTTTAAAAGGAAGTAACATCAAAGATTTAATTTTTAAAAAATAATTGAGTAAAGAATATTTATTACAGTATATTTATTGTATCGTAAAATGTGGGAACGATCTGTCCACCAATGAGGGATTGGGTAAATAAATAAATGTGTTTAACCAAAGTGAAGTACTGTGCAACCACTGAAAGAATGGATCAGACCTTTAATTATTAATCGGAGAATGTGTTCATTATAACTTGTCAATTTTATAAAGCAAGATGATCAGTTAGAAAAGTGATAGCGTAGGCCACGAGGGAGGAAAAACAGATAAAGGGTGACAAAGTGCAGGTTTTAGTAAACCCTACAGAACTATGACTTAAAAATTGGTGTATAATATTTGAGGGGAGGTCAGGAAAGCAGCTATGATTTTCCAATTTTGGAAAAAAGAAAGCACAAAGAAATTAAGAGGGCATCCCAAACACGTTTATTATCATGTAAAAAACACAG
The DNA here is from genome assembly GCF_049115385.1 of Moschus berezovskii. Taxonomy (NCBI): domain Eukaryota; kingdom Metazoa; phylum Chordata; class Mammalia; order Artiodactyla; family Moschidae; genus Moschus; species Moschus berezovskii. Next base: position 19,068,975 of record NC_142479.1, read on the forward strand.
AAGTCAAGAAAAGCTAGAAAGGTCAAGTGTGGGTAATGGGATGAATGAGTTCATCAGACACAGGGTAAAACTGACTGAATGAAACTCCCAGTGCATCATTCTCTCTGTTTCAATACTTTGCAGGGCCAACAGTATTTTGTTCAAGTGTCGGCTTATAACATGAAAGGATGGGGACCTGCTCAGACCACGACGCCAGCATGTGCTTCTCCTTCTAGTAGGTGGTGGCTGTGAATTCTCTCAAGCCTGGCCAGGCTCCAACTCCAGTTCCATCCTCGGGATGCCACTCCCATTCCCTCTCCCCACTGCTTTGGACTAACAAGACCTCCTCAGAGTAGCATCTGGCCACATAATGAATGATTTCTCTGCAGAAAAGTTTCCCTGGGAGGCAACTCAGTGGAATGACAGAAGGGGGAATTTGGAACCAGCAAAAGTGAATTTGATACCCATTATACATTTTATTAGCTGCATGGCCTTAAACTTAAACTCTTACTTAAACTCTCTGAGTCTCAATTCAACATCTGTAGAATGGGTCGGATCATATCCTTCACAGGGCTTTTGTGCGGATGGACTGAAATGTTATACTAGGACTGGCTGGCCCCGAGTACATGCACTCCACTTTAGCTCTCACCTCCCCTCCCTCACCAAAAATCTAGCAAATCTTACTTACATTCCATCAGGAGGAAAGCTTTCTTATTAACAGACACTCTGCTACACTCTGCCACAAACAAAATCTGTAATATTTGTAATGGTGGCGGAAAAACCCAGCAAAGCCCCTTCTAATTAGTTTAAAATTAATAATTTATGTGTGGTATATTTGGTAATTCTCTGCTGCTGCTGCTGCTGCTAAGTCACTTCAGTCGTGTCCGACTCTGTGCGACCCTATAGACGGCAGCCTACCAGGCTCCGCCATCCCTGGGATTCTCCAGGCAAGAACACTGGAGTGGGTTGCCATTTCCTTCTCCAATGTGTGAAAGTGAAAAGTGAAAGTGAAGTCGCTCAGTCTTGTCCGACTAGTAGCAATCCCATGGACTGTAGCCCACCAGGCTCCTCTGTCCATGGGATTTTCTAGGCAAGAGTACTGGAGTGGCTTGCCATTGCCTTAAACTTAATAAGAAGAAATATCTCCAGACATACCACAATATGATAGATTTTTCTGTATAATAAATCTATTGCTCTGAATTATATTTTAATTAAAAAAAATCTTCACTGATGTGATCATTTAAAATGGTATCACATGTTCTTGTGAAAGTGCAAACTGCTCCATCCTTTGTGGAAAAGAATATTTATATTATATCACCTCCTATAAGTACATTCATTTCTTTCTATCCCATAATTACACATCTAAGAACATAACCTAAAGAAACAGATGCAGACATACAATCATAAATAAACATGGGCACTGCAGCAATATACTGATGTTGTGAAATATCATGTGTGATGGGGAGAACAAATATCCAATATCAACTTCGTGGTTAAATAAAACATGATGTATAGAGATCCCCACTATAGAGCAAAATGCAACCATTAAAAATGGTGTTTTTAAAAAACCAACATTGTATAGAAGACATTCTTATAGTGTAAGTTTTATATAAACAAATTTCACAATTTTTTCTCATTTAAACTGTGAGACTGACCACAATTAGGTAGGTGTGTCTGCATATGATTATTCAGATTTAACCGTGGATATTTAGGCTATAAGTTTATGGGCTCTTTGGTTTCCTTTTTATACATTTATGCCTGGTAGGCTGCAATCCGTGGGGTCGCTAAGGGTTGGACACAACTGAGCGACTTCACTTTCACTTTTCACTTTCACACATTGGAGAAGGAAATGACAACCCATTCCAGTGTTCTTGCCTGGAGAATCCCAGGGACGGGGGAGCCTGGTGGGCTGCCGTCTATGGGGTCACACAGAGTCGGACACGACTGAAGCAACTCAGCAGCAGCAGTGATGCTTACCCGGGAGAAACCGTGAAGCAGGCAGTACCCTGTGAGCTCTCACAGTCGGTGCGCCACTTAACCCTAAGAGCAGCTGTTCCCGTCTTGTGGACAAGCATCGCCATTGTCCTCTGCGTCACCATCAGCACCACAGCTGACGATTCTAAAACTGCTTGTGCGCTGGATGTTGACCTAAGAATTTTATACAGATTAAGTCAATCTTCGTAACAAACCCATCGAGGTGATTTTTACCATTTTACTGATGAGGGAACTGTTAAGGCTGATGTACATAACACACACGCATACAGCCCAACAACACAAAATTAGCAAGCAGCGAAGTCAAGTCTAAAGCCTGCGTCCCTTGATCTTAACCACCATGCTCTCCTCCTCCTCCACTAATAAGGAAATTGGGATTGAGAGAAGATGTTGCCTTGCCCAGGATCACAACTTTGGTACATGGCTGAGCCAAGATTAAGTCTGAACTAGTCACGACTCCATGCAGTAACTAGCGCCCTGCTATCAGGCAGACAATCAGACTAAAAGCCAGCCCGATACCAACTACTGCCTGTGGTGGATTATTGCTGTTGTTCAGTCGCTCAGTCATGTCTGACTCTTTATGACCCCATAGACTGCAGCGTGCCAGGCTTCCCTGTCCTTTACTGTCTCCTGGAGTTTGCTCAAACACATGTCCATTGCGTCAAAGATGCCATCCAACCATCTCATCCTTATTGCCCCTTCTCCTCCTGCCTTCAACCTTTCCCAGCAGCAGGGTCTTTTCCAGTGAGTTGACTGTTCACATCAGGTGACCAAATTATTGGAGCTTCAGCTTCAGCATCAGTCCTTCCAATGAATCTTCAGGGTAGATTTTCTTTAGGAGTCACTGGTTTGATCTCCTTGTTGGCCAAGGAACTCTCGAAAGTCTTCTCCTACACCACAGTTAGAAAGCATCAATTCTTCAGCACTCAGCCTTCTATATGGTTCAACTCTCACATCCATGTATGACTATTGAAAAACCATAGCTTTGACTATACAGACCTTTTTCAGCAAAATGATGTCTCTGTTTTTCAATACGCTATCTAGGCTTGTTATAGCAACCGTCTTTTAATTTCATGGCTGCAGTCAATGTCTGCAGTGATTTTGGAGTCCAAGAAAATAAAGTCTGTCACTATTTCCATTTTCCCCCATCTATTTGCAAGAAGAGATTGGACCGGATGCCATGATCTTATTTTTCGAATGTTGAGTTTTAAGCCAGCTTTTTCACTCTCCTCTTACACCTTCATCAAGAAGCTCTTTAGTTCCTCTTCATTTTCTGCCATTGGGTGATTATCGATATTTCTGAGGTTATTGGTATTTCTTCTAGCAATCTTGATTCCAGCTTGTGATTCATCCAGTCCAGCATCTCGCATGATGTACTCCACATATAAGTTAAATAAGCAAGGTGACAATATACAGCCTTGACATACTCCTTCCCCAATTTTGAACCAGTCCAATGTTCCATGTCCGGTTCTAACTGCTGCTCCTTGACCTGCATGCAGGTTTCCCAGGAGGCAGGTGAGATGGTCTGGTGTTCCCAGACCAAATTCTCTTCAAGGATTTTCCACAGTTTTTGTGATCCACGCAAAGGCTTTAGCAGAGTCAGTGAAGCAGGAGTAGATGTTTATTCTGGAACTCTCTTGCTTTTTCTACGATCCAATATATGTTGGCAATTTGATTTCTGGTTCCTCTGACCTTTCTAAACACAGCTTGTACATCTGCAAGTTCTCAGTTCACGTACTGTTGAAGCCTAGCTTGAAGGATTTTGAGCATTACCTTGCTAGCATGTGAAATAAGTGCAACTGTGCAGCAGTCTGAACATTCTTTGACATTGTCCTTCTTTGGGACTGGAATGAAAACTGACCTTTTCCAGTCCTGTGGCCATTGCTGAGTTTTCCAAATTTGCTGGCATATTGAGTGCAGGATTTTCACAGCAGCATCCTTTAGGATTTTAAATAGCTCAGCTGGAATTCCCCATCATCTCCACTAGCTTTGCTCATAGTAATGCTTCCGAAGGCCCACTTCACACTCCAGGGTGTCTGGCTGTAGGTGAGTGACCACACCATCATGGCTATTCGGGTCATTAAGAACTTTTTTGTAGAGTTCTTCTGTGTATTCTTGCCTCCTGTGCATTCAGATAGCTAAACCGGGTCATACAGAGCCTTGGACCACAAATACCAAAGATCTCTAAGATCTGCTGAGTCCCCTAGCATTTGATGATTTAACTATTCCAGTCTTACCTGGGCATCTTTCTTACTGAAGACTTGCCAGAAACACATGTGGGGAATATTGCAAGATTAAGATTAGACACTACTATACTATCTAGTATACTAAGATACTTATGGAAGCAATCTCATTCCAGGGTGGGACAGAGAGAAAGGATGTATATTTTTGAAGATGGAAGGATAGAAGGAATAGAAAAGCAAAAAAAGAAAAAGTAGGCAAAAAGCAGTACAGCTGAAAGGGGGCGGTCAGGGGAAACCCACTCCAAACGCACACCCCACACGAGTTCTGACTTAGAGTGTGCATTTACTCACACACGCCAGATGGGTCCTGGCTCTGTGAACCTCAAATTCTATTCAGATACTCTCCCTCACAGCCCATGTGAAGAGCTCGCTCCAGAATGAAAAGAACAGTTGTCCAGGGCTGGGAAGAGTTACTTATTACTTGGTAATTAACATAGCAAATGGCAACACTTTCTAAAACAGCACATTTGATTAGTAGCGGTATCTGGCAAAGAACTGAAATCGAAACATGTCATTATAGTCGCTGCAGACTTGCCATGTCACTTGGAAAGAACAATATAAAAACACTCTGGTTCTATTTATAAACAGAGTATGACATTGTGATGTAACATATATCAGCATTCAGATATTTACTAGAGGACAATGTATTCTAACATGACAGAGTAATTGGAAATTTTGTAATACGTTCCAGTAAGCTATAAAGCTTTTTAAAATATTTTTACAAAAGGCCTTAATGTGTTTTTATAGACTGATGTTAAACGGCATGGTACGTACCAAGAGAGCAGGACCCAGACAGACTTGTCTGAGTTACGATCAGGAGAGCCCTGATATCGCCAGAGAAAGTAAGCTCTGCGTTGTGTTGCAGTTGGAGTGTTCTCGTTACCAGAACAGTGAGCAGCATTATGTGGCACAATCTGCTCTTTTCCTACCACACTAAGTTTATTCCTGTCAGGTTCCTGATTTCTTAATATATTTTCAATTTTCTTTCTCATCCCTAAAGTCTCCTATTTTATGTAGTCATCAGAACCTTCCAAACATCTATGAGAAAAACTCATTCTTTCCAAAAACCTTGGCATCGTGTCCAGTGCTCACTGAGGCTGCAATTTAACATTAGCAATTTTCTAACGTATCATAAAGTCATCAGTTCAAGTTTGCCTCTGATGTAATAGGGCTCAGCTGAAAAAGCCAGGTCTAATTCATCTCCCCCTGCATTGATGGCAGTATTAACACTCATTAGAATGTATGAGTATGTTCCGAGTCATATAGTAATTCAGCCACCCAGGAGTCTCACGCAAGCAAACAGCTCTGCTCATCTTATCTGAGCACTTCAGATATATTCACCTAAGAGAACAGACACATAACGGCCCCTGCGAATTCATGACAGCATTGTTTATTCTCACTGTGTCCAGATACCAGGGACACTATAGAGAGTCCAAAGGCCACTTGGAATTAGTTTCCTCATACATTTCTAAATTTCCCAGTAAAAGCTCTTTCCTAGCCCATTCTACATGAACACCATCATGTTTCAAGTCACAATGCTTTACCAACATTTAACGAGCATCTCCAATGTGCCCAGAACAGTGCATTACTTACATTATTCCTCTGAAACCACAAATAACCTAAAAGAGAGATTCAAAAGCTCACTTTACAGAGAAGAACCCTGAGGCAAAGAGAAATTAAGTCCTGGTTTCTGCCAGCAAGGAACAGCGTCCACAGAAAGCACCTATGCCAATTCCCTGTCTCCAGAGCTGACCACAACTAAGCCACAGCATACAGACTCCAACCAAACTCTCACCCTCCTTCCCAAAAGAAAACAAAAACAAAAACATCACCACAGTATAAGGAAATGAGCGCTATATGGAGGGTCATGAGACTATGCTACAGTCCTGGCTGCGCCACCAACAAGCTGAATGATTTAGAACTGGAATGGCTCTCTCTGGGCCTTTATTTTCCGAGAGGTGAAGGGAAGATGGGTACGTGGTGGGTAGACAGGAAGGAAGAGGGATTAGAAAATCTCCGAGGCCTTCCTCTTCAAAGGAAATTATCTGCTAAGGTAAGAAATGATGCTTCCATATACACCATTCAGGAAGTTCACCTTCCATCAGTGAGCTCCCTTCTTTTTAAGTTATTATTTACATTAGGCTTGCCATTAACACTGTGCTGAATATCCAATATAATACACCTCTCATTTAATCCTCACAAAAATCCTACCAGATAGATACTATACCCCTTTTTCATACTACAAGTCGCTGTCAGTGTAACTTGTCTTACAGACACCAAACTAGGAATCAGAAGTGTCAGGGCTTAAAACCAGACTTACCTGACTCCATAACCTGAGTCCTTTCTGACTATGCTGAACTCCTTGGCCTAGGATGGACCAACCTGGAAAGCTTTTACCTAACATAACTGTCATGGCGGCCTTCCCTCATAGCTCAGCTGGTAAAGAATCCACCTGCAATGCAGGAGACCCTGGTTAGATACCTGGGTGGGGAAGATCCACTGGAGAAGGGAGAGGCTAACCACTCCAGTATTCTGGCCTGGAGAATTCCACGGACTGTATAGTCCATGGGGTCACAAAGAGTCAGACACGGCTGAGCCACTCTTGCTTCGCTTTCAACTGTCATGGCATCAGCTTAACTAGAGGCTGAACAAGAGAGACTCGCTATTTTAAAATAACTCGAGGTGGAGGGAATTTGAAACTTGTTCAATTAGAACTTAAGCCTCAGATATATTCATGAACTAACTGGCTTTTCTTGAAAAGAATGTCTACCAATGTTAGAGAAAACATTTAAACTAAGAAGCACTTTAAGTTGTTGCTTTTGAAAGATCCAGAAAGTAAAAGCCAGGGGAAAAGAGATTAGAGGAGGAAAGGGATGGACTTTGAAATGACTGACCTGCTGGGAACAAAACGAAAAAAAACTAGAGTTAGAGACAGAAGAATTATAATCTTGACATTAGTCCCATATGGATTATTACTTTTGATATCATCATAGCCAAATGGAATGAAAATAGAAGGGGGAGAAAAATCTCAGTGGGTATTGCAATTTAAATTTGCCATGTAAGCTAATACTGTATATTTAGAGATTGAGCAGACAGGGTGGTTGGTGGCTCAGAGTATGTGCAGGAGTTGCTGTGCCAGCTAACCAAAGCAGACATTCATTAGAGCTAAAATGTAGATTTCCATTTCTTGGCGTCTGACATGGGCTCTTTCCTTGGAAAGAAATGTCAATTTGGCCAAAAGTGTGAAACCTACAATACAAGCACTGGGACTGTGGATTTCACCTAGTCTGCACCCTCCCACCCCTTTCTTTCCGTCTGTGGAAATGCAGTCGCGACCTGGGGTGCTGAACGGAGAGGTGACGGGGAACTGATTAGGACACGGATGCTGAAAAGGAGGGTAAGGAGCTGTGGGAGGGGACACTGGACTCCCAAATCCTCTATTTTCTTTTGGCTTTCAATTACCATTTTCTCTTTCCTTAAAACAGCCCAACACAAGACACCAACCACAATTACTGTTTTGTACAGGGTCCGAACAATGGCAGCTTCCAAACCCTTGGCAGTTCCTGCTCCTTGTGCGAGTGCTGGGTGCTCATCCACAGAGTCTGTGGGCAGTATAAGTAAAACTCAGCTCCCGGGGCAAGGCAGGGAAGAGGCCTCTCCTACTTGAAAATTTCACTCTGTTTGTTTCTTTTGTTCAACAGACTGGAAAGACTATGACGACAGAGCGCCCAGACACAAGGGACAGAGTGAAGTTTTGGAAGGTCTGCTGCAGCAGGTCCGAGCCCTTCATCAGCGCTATAGTTGCCGGGGTAAGGATAAAAGTCTCCTCCGGGCCCTCGACTGAGGTCTCGGTGGCGCCGGTAATTTTAGCAGCTTCCTAACTGGGTCATACCTTCTCATTCATCAAGGAGGGAGAGAGATATTAATATTTGTACATCTGGAATCACTTTACAGCACTATCTTGCTTTAACCCTTGAGAAGAGACTCTCCCTTCCTTCCCTTCCTCTTTCTTGCACGCCCTCACTCCACAGGAACAGTTTGCAAACAAGCACAGGAAAAAGAGCAACCGCCACTAGTTTTATTTAAACCGCACCCCACAGAACCTCTCAGTGTGCTGGGCCTTTGGGATGTTCACCCTCAGACTCTTCACCTGCAACGAAAATTCTCTGAGCATTCCTGTGGAAGCTCAACCAACTGTATCAGCAAACTTCTGTGTATATTTATCATAAAGTTGACACGCAATTTCACATTCAATATCTCTTTTCATCCTCATTTTGGAAATTATCACTGAGGCTAAGTGACTTGACCAAGGTCAAAATGCAACAGAACAAGGTCAAGGAAGAGAATCAAGACACCAACCTGGGTTTTCTGTCTCCAGGCCAGTCTTCTTGTTACTCCTCAGTTTTGTCTCCCACTCTCACATCAGGACTGGGCACTGGCTTTTAATCTCGCCCTGAATTTTAATCTTTCCCTGTACTACTGCCCATGAGAAAGTGGAGCACACCTTCTCGAGACGTAGCTAACTCTACCCAGAAAATCTCTGAGAAGCTTTAAAAAGATTATTTTCTACTTGGGCTGTTCAAGTGGGACAAGGTCAGGTTTCTGATCTGTGTAATGATTTGTGGAGCAGGCGCTTAGTTTTATTTGGAGAATTAAAAGTTCCATAAGGTTTTCATTTTCCATGCTCCTTCACCCATCAGATCTCTAACTGCATTGTACTCTCTAGAGTAGGGCACTGCTGAACCAGCTATGTTAGAAATCTATGGTTGAAACTACGAAATGCTAAACGGGTTTTGACTGGGTATAAGGAAATCATATTAAGCACTAGCAAAAGTTGTTCCCAATTGCTATATAGCTATGACAACAGAGCTGTTAAGAAATGCCAGCTATAGCTAGAAATGAGGGCAAGCGTTTGCAAAAAAATCATGTTCTAATGAGTGGTTGGTTCATTAGGAGATGTGAATATGCATGGAGGAAGCTTGAGAAGGAAACCCAAGTGGAATTTCATTCTTGGATCTCTAGGAAAACTTTAGCCAGACAAGAGCTTTCAACATTCCACACTGGCCAAAATGCCCTCAGTTCTCAGTTATCCAGGGCCCATTTAACCAAGCCAGGCGTTACGTAGGCTCCTTTCTCTTCTTCTGCCTGTCCATCATTTCCCTGTCCTTTGGCTCCTGCATGGCATGCAAAAATGGTAAAGCAATTGGATAGATTTTTCTTTGCAATTCATAAGCCATTTTGTGTTTTCTGATAAAGATCAGAGGGGGGCAGTTAAAACTACTCATGGAATGAGGGATTGTTTTTCATACTATCTGAGGATTTAGATGCTCTCTCCAATACTACTGGGTTACAGGCCAATAATCAGAAAATGATTGTCTTGACAGTCCAGTTATTTCTACAGTTGCCATTCAACTTTTATCATGTACCTTTTTTTCCCCCACAGGGATATAAATATACACATAGCATCAAGCAAGATTTAAGTAGGGCATTAAGTAGAATTCCCAAAACAGAAGAGTATTTTTATATTGAAATGAACACTGGATATTTAAACAGTACCTAAAGTGTGTTCCCAAGAAGAGTGGTTGCATAATTTGCTCAGCTGAAAGAGGGTCTCTGGTCAAGTAAATGTGGGAATTGTTACATTATATATCCCCTTATTGGAAATGTAAAACAGACATTAAATGTTAAAGACTCTGATAAAAAGATATTTTGAATTTGGCTAAGCAAGTGTTTTCCAAACTTATTTGGCCATTGTAAAACATTTTTCACAGAATTAGTGTTCCAAGGCACAAACTTTGAGGAACATTGACCTGCCATACTCCAGGATAAAACAAATGATCTTCCAACATGATACAACATAAATCTTTCTAAGTCTAAAAGGATAAATGAAGGATAATTAGGTATGGCATACAGAAAACTATAAAACTTTTGTTTAAAATACTCAAGTACATTGATACTATGTGGTTTACAACTTTCGTAATTAGAAAAAAACAATTATTTAAAATTCCATTTTTACCACTTACTGCATATACTTACGGAGAAGGCAATGGCACCCCACTCCAGTACTCTTGCCTAGAAAATCCCATGGATGGAGGAGCCTCGTAGGCTGCAGTCCGTGGGGTCGCTATGGGTCGGACACGACTGAGCGACTTCACTTTCACTTTTCACTTTCACACCTTGGAGAAGGAAATGGCAACCCACTCCAGTGTTCTTGCCTGAAGAATCCCAGGGACGGGGGAGCCTGGTGGGCTTCCGTCTATGGGGTCACACAGAGTCAGACACGACTGAAGTGACTTAGCAGCAGCACATACTTAAGCATTTGAGCTCTCTGAGCCATAATTTACCTATCAAAAAAGTCAGCATAATAACATCTATCTTTCAGGATTGTTATAAGAGTTAGATTAGATAATAGATTAAACTCATCTGACATAGTGTAGGCACTTGGCAAACTCTAGCTTATTCTTTTTCCATTGTTCTTCCAATTGAAGAATGGAGCACTCTCCATCCTCAGCACTTTATATGTCCTAGAATTAAAGTGGAATCACTGACTCCATTGTAATGAGCCTGTAGTACTCAATAAACACACAGCATATTCTAAATGCAGAACTAATAACAAAACATTCCTTCTCCTATCAAAGCCCTACACAGAAGATACCAAAACCCACATTAGTTTCTTTATTTTTGGCTAAAGAACTGGCCACAGCTAATTCGCATCCTTAGAGATGGAAATTCAGTGGAGGTCTTGCATGGCCTTTATTGTTCACAAGGTTAATGCCCTGACATAAAGAAGTCAACTGTGTTCACTAAAGCAGTCCCCTACAGGAGTGAATTTCAATTATTTTCCAATTTTTCAACTGGCAAACATTAACTGAAACATTGTCTACTACGTGTTAGGTGCTAGATGTACTGGTATGAATAAAATAAACTCTCTATACTCTAAGCATTTATAAGCTAAAGACCAGCTGCATTCAGAGTCCAGAAAATTAACCATTGCTCCAGAATTCTGAACTAAGCAAAAACAGAATAGAAGCCACAGTGTTCTTGGGAGAGAAGGGAGCTTAGATCTTATATCAGTCTGGTAGCTCAGACAGTGAAAAAACAAAAAAAGTCTGCCTGCAATGCAGAAGACCTGGGTTTGATCCCTGGGTCAGGAAGATCCCCTGGAGAAGGGAATGGCTACCCACTCCAGCATTCTTGCCTGGAGAATTTCATAGACAGAGGAGCCTGGTGGGCTACAGTTCCTGGGATCGCAAAGGGTTGGACACAACTGGGTGACTAACACTGTCACTTTCATCAGTCAAGATGGGCTATGTCATGCTGCGGTATCCAAATGAACTGCAAAATATTTATTTCTCCCATGTGCTACTACTATATGTCACCAGTCAGCTGAGGGCTGGCGATCCATCAGTCTCGTCATGATACTCTTTCTAGAAATATTTGTCAGAACCCATGAGGGGAAAAAAGACACTTGAAGGTCTCATATGGACAAGACTAACATTCACACTCAGAATCCATTGGCAAAACTGGTCACTTGGCCCCAGCCCAACCACAAGAGCTCCAAGAAGTGTAATTCTACTGTTTGCCCAAACTGGAGGAGACCTGGAATATTTGACATTTTCATGGGCTCCTTCCCCAACTAGTAGCAGCATTTCTCATTTTCTTTTTTTTAGCCTAATTTTTTTTTAGTTTAGTCTTCATTTTTAATTAAGTTATATATGAGTGTACTCTGAAGCCAGATTATGTGGGTTCAAACACAGGCTGAACATTTACAAAACTGTGTGATCTTAAGTAAATTCCCACCTTCTCTATACCTCACTTTGCTCACTTGTAAAATGCAAACAAGAATTATGTAAACCTGTCAGCTATTTGAGAACTGAATGACTTAAAATAAGTAAAGCATTAAGAAAAGCTTTATTATTAAAGAAAAAGCAATTTCTCCCATCATCTGTTTTTTATTTCCTAAAGGCTCAATTATTTTGATTTTTTTTTCTCTATCTCTAAATAACAGGGTTATATTGCTAATTCCTGATTTTTAAAAAATATAGTTACTATTTCACTAAGGAAAATGATTATTTCTTTTTTATCCCTCCACTCTCTTACAGGCACATATAATTCCTACCCCTTTATCCTCCTTACCCCCCAGAGAAGAGAATGGCAATGCACTCCAGTATTCTTGCCTGGAGAATCCCATGGACAAAGGAGCCTGGTGGGCTATAGTCCGTGGGGTTACAAAGATTTGACATGACTGACTGACTAAGCATGCATGCATCCTCCTAATACTGTAATTTTAATAAGATCAACATTTATTGCTAATGTTATAATGATCATATAAATTTTATGATCATTTTCCTTTCCTAGATAAACTTTTATTTCCCCTGTAGATAATACTCAACTTCTACTACGTGTTTTTTATCTTTCCATGTTATAATTAATTAATCCCCAAGCTACTCTCCAGATCCATCAGTTTTCTCTCAGTACAATCATATACATAAGTATTATTTCAAGTGCATCTTCTTAAAGAAACCTCTCAGAGAGTCCTCTAACCTGCTTCAATATAGACTGGTTACTGGATGCCTCCGTGTCTGTTATTGAGGATTCTTCTTGCCACTCTCCAACATTAGAGTTCTCTGTTTACCATCTCTTCCTTTTTCGGGGGTTTGTCTGTCATTGGTGGAGCCTTTCCTCTAGTAGCTTCCTCTTAGGATCCTTGGGAGCTAATTTTTTGATACATTAAGTGTCTGGAGATACATTTATTTTCAGTTCAGTTCAGTCGCTCAGTCATGTCCGACTCTCCGCGACCCCATGAATCACAGCACGCCAGGCCTCCCTATCCATCACCAACTCCCGGAGGTCACTCAAACTCATGTCCACAGAGTCGATGATGCCATCCAGCCATCTCATGCTCCGTCGTCCCCTTCTCCTCCCGCCCCCAACCTTTCCCAGCATCAGAGTCTTTTCCAGTGAGTCAACTCGTCGCATGAGGTGGCCAAAGTATTGCAGTTTCAGCTTTAGCATCAGTCCTTCCAATGAACACCCAAGATCAATCTCCCTTAGAATGGACTGGTTGGATCTCCTTGCGGTACAAGGGACTCTCAAGAGTCTTCTCCAACACCACAGTTCAAAAGCATCAATTCTTCGGCGATCAGCTTTCTTCACAGTCCAACTCTCACATCCATACATGACCACAGGAAAAACCATAGCCTTGACTAGACAGACCTTGGTTGGCAAAGTAATGTCTCTGCTTTTTAATATACTATCAAGGTTGGTCATAACTTTCCTTCCAAGGAGTAAGTGTCTTTTAATTTCATGGCTGCAATCAGCATCCGCAGTGATTTTGGAGCCCAAAAAAATAAAGTCTGACACTGTTTCCACTGTTTTTCCATCTATTTCACTTGAAGTGATGGGACTAGATGCCATGATCTTTGTTTTCTGAATGTTGAGCTTCAAGCAAACCTTTTCACTCTCCTCTTTCACTTTCATCAAGAGGCTTTTGAGTTCCTCTTCACTTTCTGCCATAAGGGTAGTGTCATCTGCATATCTGAGGTTAGTGATATTTCTCCCAGAAATCTTGATTCCAGCTTGTGCTTCTTCCAGCCCAGAGTTCCTCATGATGTACTCTGCATATAAGTTAAATAAGCAAGGTGACAATATACAGCCTCGACTTACTCCTTTTCCTATTTGGAACCAGTCTGTTGTTCCATGTACAGTTCTGACTGTTGCTTCCTGACCTGCAGACAGGTTTCTCAAGAGGCAGGTCAGGTGGTCTGGTATTCCCATGTCTTTCAGAATGTTCCACAGTTTATTGTGATCCACACAGTCAAAGGCTTTGGCATAGTCAATGAAGCAGAAATAGATGTTTTTCTGGAACTCTCTTGCTTTCTCCATGATCCAGCGGATGTTGGCAATTTGATCTCTGGTGCCTCTGCCTTTTCTAAAACCTGCTTGAACATCTGGGAGTCCACGGTTCACATATTGCTGAAGCCTGGCTTGGAGAATTTTGAGCATGACTTTACTAGCGTGTGAGATGAGTGCAATTGTGTGGTAGTTTGAGCATTCTTTGACATTGCCTTTCTTTGGGATTGGAATGAAGACTGATCTTTTCCAGTCCTGTGGCCACTGCTGAGTTTTCCAAATTTGCTGGCATATTGAGTGCAGCACTTAGTATTTATTTAAGGATGGAGAAGGAAATGGCAGCCCACTCCAGTGTTCTTGCCTAGAGAATCCCAGGGACGGGGAGCCTGGTGGGCTGCCGTCTATGGGGTCGCACAGAGTCGGACACGACTGAAGCGACTTAGCAGCAGCAGCAGCAGAATCATCAACTGAAATAATTTTCCTTCACATTCATCGTTTTCAAGCCTTTAGCGCTAAAAAGTCTGACACCATTCTGATTCCAGAAGTTTTACATGAAAGCTGCTTTTTCCTGCCCTGGAAGTTTTTAAGCTTTCTTTATAATTTCACTATTTTAAAATTTCACTGCTGTGTCCCACTGAGTGGTTCTTTTCTTGTCTACTGTGCTGCACATTTGGCAAGTCCTTTCTATATGGAAACTTACAGCTTTCAATTATGGGATATTTTCTTAAATTATTTCTTGAATTATTTCTTCCCATCATTTTCTTCTGCTCTCTCCTATGAGAACCTTAATTCAGATACTGAACCTCATAAACCAGCCCCATTTGTTTTTGTTTTTTTTCCTCTCCTACATTTTCATGTTCCTTTGCCCCACTTTCTTTCAGATTCTTCCAATTTTATTTTTTACTTGGCTTTCCAGGCTTCAGTAACATAGTTTTAGTTTCTGATGCTCTCTGATGATCTCTGAATCTTTCTCATACAGATGCTTATCTCTTTTACAAGGATTCAAAGTCTTTGCTTGTCTCTCAGGCTATTAATGATTGGCTTTTTTGCATTTTATGTTTTCTTTTTTCAACATAGATTCCTCTCTGTGCTGCTCTTCTGCTTGCTTTTGGCCCATGCTTTTTCTGTTACCTGCTTTCCAAACTGCCCAGTGATGCTCATGTATGTGCTCAGATTTAAGAGAGGAGAACTCAATAGCTGTTGAGAAGCTTTGAACACAAGGATCAGGCTCTTAAACAGACCACTGTAGGGTAATCTGGCATAGCCTTATCTTTAGGAAAGTAATAAAGCCAATGTCAGAATCTTTAGCTGTATTCTTATGCTAATCAGAGTCTCCACAGACAGTATTTCCAGTGCTCTGCCTGGAGGATAGAAGTCTGAGTACCAGTGTTCCCAGAGTCCAGTGGGGAAATATGCTGTAAGGAAGCTTTCATTTAATCCACTTGTTTTGAGTGCATATCACTCCCTCCTTCCATTTATAACCATACAGCATGTCTTTCATGCCAAAGATCTCTGTTTTTATTCTTTCCTGAAATTAAGCTACTGTCTTTCATCTAGAATGGGGAAGGGATAAGGAAGGCTATCTAGACCTCTAACTACTTTTTAAAGAGATTTCAACAAACCCTCCTCATTTTAGCTCCACATTCATCATTCGCTTCCAGCAGTGTATGATGCCCATGGGGTGAGTCATGTTACTTTCCAACTTTTTCCACTGTTGGCTGAGGATTCATCTTCCTCAAGTCTACTAAATCCCTCTGTCCATCTGCTTCCTAGCTACCAAAATTCACTTGCTTTTTTCTCCTTTCCCACCTCTTTGTCTTCATAGATTTACATCCCTTCCTCTTTTAAAATCTCTTAAATTTTTAAATATCTTAAGCAAGAGAATTCCAGAAAAACATCTATTTCAACTGGAAAAGTTCAGTTTTCATCCCAAAGAAAGGCAATGTCAAGGAATGTTCAGACTACCGCACAACTGCACTCATCTCACACTCTAGCAAAGTAATGCTCAAAATTCTCCAAGCCAGACTTCAACAGTACATGAACCGAGAACTTCCAGATGTTCAAGCTGGATTTAGAAAAGGCAGAGGAACCAGAGATCAAATTGCCAACATCTGTTGTATCAATGAAAAAGCAAGAAAATTCCAGGGAAACATCTACTTCTGCTTCATTGACTCTGCTAAAGCCTTTGACTGTGTGGATCACAACAAACTGTGGAAAATTCTGAAAGAGATGGGAATACCAGACCACCTTACCTGCCTCCTGAGAAACCTGTATGTAGGTCAAGAAGCAACAATTAGAACTGGACATGGAACATTGGACTGGTTGCAAATTAGGGAAAGAGTATGTCAAGGCTGTATACTGTCATCCTGCTTTAACTTATATGCAGAGTACATCATGTGAAATGCTGGGCTAGATGAAGCATAAGCTGGAATCAAGATTGCCAGGATAAATATCAATAATTTCAGATAAGTAGATGACCCCATCCTTATGGCAGAAAGCGAAGTGGAACTAAAGAGCCTCTTGATGAAGGTGAAAGAGGAGAGTGAAAAAGCTGGTTTAAAACTCAGCGTTCACAAAATGAAGATCATGGCATCCAGTCCCATTACTTCATGGCAAATAGATGGGGAAACAATGGAAACAGTGACAGACTTTATTTTCTTGGGCTCCAAAATCACTGCAGATGGTGACTGCAGCTATGAAATTAAAAGATGCTTGCTCCTTGGAAGAAAAGCTATGACCAGCCTAGGCAGCATGTTAAAAGGCAGAGACATTACTTTGCTGACAAAAGTCCATCTAGTTTTTTCAGTAGTCATTTATGGATGTGAGAGTTGAACGATAAAAAAGGCTGAGTGCTGAAGAATTTCTGCTTTTGAAATGTAGTTTTAGAGAAGACTCTTGAGAGTCCCTTGGACTGCAAGGAAATCGAACCAGTCGATCCTAAAGGAAATCAACCCTGAATATTCATTGGAAGGACTGATGCTGAAGTTGAAGCTCCAGTACTTTGGCCACCTGATGTGAAGAGCTAACTCATTAGAAAAGACACTGATGCTGGGAAAGATTGAAGGCAGGAGAAGGGGACGACAGAGAATGAAATGGTTGGATGGCATCACCGACTCAATGGACATGAGTTTGAGCAAGCTCCAGGAGATGGTGAAGGACAGGGAAGCCTGGTGTTCTGCAGTCCATGGGGTCACAAAAAGTCAGACACGACTGAATGACTGAACAACAATAACAACTATGCTTTTAGTAAGGTTTGGAAGAGAGTAGCATGTGATGATGGAGAAGGCAACGGCACCCCACTCCAGCACTCTTGCCTGGTAAATCCCAGGGACGGGGGAGCCTGGTAGGCTGCAGTCCACGGGGTTGCTAAGAGTCGGACACAACTGAGCAACTTCACTTTCACTTTTCATTTTTATGCATTGAAGAAGGAAATGGCAACCCAATCCAGTGTTCTTGCCTGGAGAATCCCAGGGACAGCGGAGCCTTGGTGGGCTGCCGTCTATGGGGTCACACAGAGTTGGACACGACTGAAGTGACTTAGCAGCAGCAGCAGCATGTCATGAATATGTTCAGTATACTGCCTTTAATCAGAACTCCCAGCAGCATTTCAAGTAGGATATGACCAGCCAAATTCATGTTCAAGTTAGAAGAAAATGCTTTTGCTTTGCCCTGGCAGGACTAACCACTATCAGCACAAGCCTGAAGCTGGCATGAAAGCTTGCATCAGTCAGCTCATTCCCAACTTCTCCTATAGGATCACAGGCAGAGCCACACTGGGCCTCAGGCACAGGCCATCTGCCCAGGTTTCCATGTCTAAGAGCAGTGATAGACTGTTCTTATCCCCAGTAACAAGTCTGTCAAGAGTTTGGTGACAACCCCAACAACCTCATCTTCCCTTCATTAATTATACTTAAGAATTAAATCAGTGATCATCTAGGTCAGCTTTAGGGAGCACTGTTTGCAAATACTGTTACAGGAAATCTACTACTTTTTTTTAAATTGAAGGATAATTGCTTTATAATGTTGTGTTGGTTTCTGCCATACAGCAACATGGATCAGCCATAAGTATACATGTCCCCCCTCCCTCTTGAGCCTCCCTCCCACCCCCTGCCCCATTCTGCTCCTCTAGGTTATCCCAGATAGCACCAGATAATCCATCACTAGGTTGTCACTGAGCTCCCTGTGTTATACACCAACTTCCCACCAGCTGTCATTTTACATATGGCAATGTGTATGATGCTGGGAAGGGTTGGGGGCGGGAGGAGAAGGGGACGACCGAGAATTAGATGGCTGGATGGCATCACCGACTCTGTGGACATGGGTTTGAGTGAACTCCAGGAGTTGGTGATGGACAAGGAGGCCTGGCGTGCTGTGATTCACGGGGTCGCGGAGAGTCGGACACGACTGAGCGAACTGAACTGAACTGAATGTATATGTTTCAATGCTACTGCTTTTATCAGTGAGAGCTCCAGATTGTTAATAAAAGAGCTAAACAGAAGCAGTGGATGATTTGCTCATCACAGTAACCACAGAACCTAACATATAGTAGTGTCCCAATAAATACTTGTTCAGTGAATAAATGTGTTCTTCTGGGTACTGGTTTTTTATTTTAGACAAACCACTTAACCTCTCTACCTCAGTATCTTCTTCTGAATAATGAGGATGTTAACCATGCCTACAGCTATTTCTGTAAGCCAACATACACACTGGAAAAAAAAAAAAAACTACCCCAGAATATTAGCAATGGTTCTGCTAAAGTGGCAGGATGTCATGTGTGGGGCTTTGTTCATTTTCTATGCTCCAGACTTCCTGTAATGTGCCTATATTAATTTTACAATGAAAAAAATTAATGGAATATGTAGAGCTTTGCAATAAGAGCTTTGCCAACATTGAGAAGTGGGTGAATATTAAAAGGCAATATAGGCTGGGGACAAAAGTTTTCTTTTTATCCCACCTCATAATAAATAAGGAGGATATAAACAGAACACCTGAGTGATTTCCCCTGGAGTTATAAACGTTACTCATCTTCAACATTTTTCAGGAGCTATTCATTAACTGAGTTAACCACTGGTATCTCAAGACACAGAAGCTTCTAGACAAAGTGAAAGAGCTGAGTCCCTCTGAAACTGAATATAAGTGCACTGAGGACCGGGGAGGGAAAGACCAAAAGATGGGAAGAAGGCTCTGAGAGTGCTCTTCTTCCAGTGAAATTTACACTGTATTTTTTCCTGTGTTCCAGAAACTTCAAAATTGCAAACCTCGGGCCGCAAGCAGTCAGTCTCTAGGAGCCTGAAACACCTATTCCATTCCTCAAATAAGTTTGTGAAGACCTTGAAACGGTGGGTCCTTTGTAGTTTTTCCAGGAAGTGTTAGCATCTCAGGAGTCTACTGATTTTGGTTCTGAGTGGAAACTTGGTAAATATTTCTGTTTTATTATTTAAGAATATAAAATTCACCTTTCTTCTGAGAATCTGGACAAAAGAGTTATTTCTTTGAATTTTAACCAATAAATTTGTGGTACTTAACAGGAATATTTTCATAGGTATATTTTAAATTATCATTTATCATGCCCAAAAATATTATTTCCATGATTCAGACTTGGAGAAGATGGTTGAGGACAATTTTTATTTTGCTTTTTCTTTTTAGGGGACTCTACATAGCTGTTATATTTTATTACAAAGACAATATGTTAGTCACCAATGAAGATCAAATACCGATTGTTGAAATAGATGACTCTCACACCAGTTCCATTACACAAGATTTTCTGTGGTTCACAAAGGTATCCTGAGTTCTAATTTTATTCTTCCCCACTTTGCACCAACAGTACCTCACATAAATCTCTAAAACTTTGGGTGAGAAGTTGAGGAGTCTCCAATGATCAAAATATTGGAGTGGGAGTAAATTATCTCAATGGTCTCTTTCTGCCCCAAAATGACCTTTGTCATTAAAAATGCTAAAATAGTACCCTATGTTTTCAAAGCAAAGAAGCTTCCATCCTGTCAGATTGTGTCTCCACTACTCTGAGTTATGGGATCATTTGGCAAAGACTAAAATAGGGACCTGATTGTTTCATTAACATTCAGATCTTTTTCCAGTTGGATGGAGATCAAAAAGTTGTTTTGCATGTATCTGAAAATGGACGGGAGAACAAACATCGGGTGTCAGGTTTCCTTCTCCCTGCTTTGCTTTGATGCCACAACCTAAATCATGCACTAGCTGGGATGATGATATGGCCTCGTGACTTCTTTTGCAGCTGTCTTGTATGTGGGAAGATATAAGGTGGTTGAGGCAGAGCGTACCTATCTCCATGTCCTCGTCCACAGTACTACAAACTCGGCAGAAGATGCTTGCAGCAACAGCCCAGCTACAGGTGAGGGGCCAGGTTTCAACCTAGACCTCCAAGGAAATTTTGGAAACACATGTCAGTTAAGTTACCAATCCCACCTGGAAAGGGAAAGGGTGGGCTCCTTGCTGTTTCAGATCCTTAGACATATGAAGTCTTCTTGGATACTCTGAGCTGCACACCTGTCTTTGTAGTGAACCTGTGCTTTTGGCACTCTCCAGGGAGAGGAAAGGAGGTTTATCTTGAAGAATCTAGAAGTAAACAGGGAGTAAAGAGACTGGAATTCTGGATCTAATGTTAATCAGTCACCTCATTTCTGCTTTCTGGATCCGAGTTTCATCATTTGCACAATAAGAGTTTGATTAGCTCTCTTGATGAGTTCTGGATGTTTTGGCATCCTGTGGATATATGTGAGTGTATGGAGATGGAAAAAGAGACCCTCAGATATTTTAGTTTCTTGGCTTGATGTTATGGGAAAACAAATCTATCTGCATACACATTTGATAATTAAAAAACAAGACCAAAAAACTCTTAAAGACTTATCTTTCATTCTGAATTTAACCCTTCTGTACTATTAACCCAATGAAATCAGATCTCCAAGCCCTGCAAGAATCTTTGTTGGTTACAGAGCTCCTCTTAGAAATGACATTGAATTCTAACCAGGCATTTCTGGGTTTCCCTTTCATTGTTTTGTTTTTTGTTTCAATATTATCTGAATTTGTGGTTCTTAGCACAAGAAAACCTCTGCTACATAGAATTAGGATCTTTAAAGTATCGATGAGGCTTTATCAGTGATGGGTTATTGATGTTGTTCAGTCGCTGAGTCATGTCCAACTCTTTGTGACACCACGGACTGCAGCACGCCAGGCTTCCCTGTCCATCACCACCTCCCGGAACTTACTCAAACTTATGTCCATTGAGTTGGTAATGCCATCCAACCATCTCATTCTCTGTCGTCCCCTTCTCCTACCTTCAGTCTTTCCCAGCATTAGGGTCTTTTCCAACGAATCAGTTCTTCAGATCAGGTGGCCAAAGTATTGGAGTTTCAGCTTCAGCATCAGTCCTTCCAGTGAATATTCAGGGTTGATTTCCTTTAGGATGGACTGGTTGGATCTCCTTGCAGTCCAAGGAACTCTCAAGAGTCTTCTTCAACACCACAGTTCTAAAGCATCAATTTGTTGGTGTTCAGCTTAATTTATAGTCCAACTCTCACATCCATACATGACTACTGGGAAAACCATAGCTTTGACTAAATGGACCTTTGTCGGCAAAGTAATATCTCTGCTTTTTCACATGCTGTCTAGTTGGGTCATAGCTTTTCTTTCAAGGAGCAAGCGTATTTTAACTTCATGGCTACAGTCACCATCTGTAGTGATTTTGGAGCCCCCAAAAATAAAGTCTGCCACTGTTTCCATCTATTTGCCATGAAGTGATGGGACCAGATGCCATGATCTTCGTTTTCTGAGGGCTGAGTTTTAAGCCAACTTTTTCACTCTCTTCTTTCACTTTCATCAAGAGGCTCTTTAGTTCCTCTTCACTTTCTACCATAAGGGTAGTGTCATCTGCATATCTGAGGTTATTGATATTTCTCCCGGCAATCTTGATTCCAGCTTGTGCTTCATCCAGCCTGGCATTTCTCATGATGTACTCTGCATATAAGTTAAATAAGCAAGGTGACAATGCACAGCCTTGACATACTCCTTTCCCAATTTGGAACCAGTCTGTTATTCCATGTCCATTTCTAACGGATGCTTCTTGACCTGTATACAGATTTCTCAGGAGGCAGGTCAGGTGGTCTGGTATTCCCATCTCTTTCAGAATTTTCCACAGTTTCTTGTGATCCACACAGTCAAAGGCTTTGGCATTGTCAATAAAGCAGAAATAGACATTTTTCTGGAACTCTCTTGCTTTTTTGATGATCCAACAGATGTTGGCAATTTGATCTCTGGTTCCTCAGCCTTTTCTAAATCCAGCTTGAACATCTGGAAGTTCACGGTTCATGTACTGTTCAAGCCTGGCTTGGAGAATTTTGAGCATTACTTTGCTAGAGTGTGAGATGAGTGCAATTGTGTGGCAGTTTGAACATTCTTTGACATTGCCTTTCTTTGGGATTGGAATGAAAACTGACCTTTTCCAGTCCTGTGGCCATTGCTGAGCTTTCCAAATTTGTTGGCATATTGAGTGCAGCACTTTCACAGCATCATCTTTTAGGATTTGAAATAATTCAACTGAAATTCCATCACCTCCACTAGCTTTGTTTGTAGTGATGCTTCCTAAGGCCCACTTGACTTTGCATTCCAGGATGTCTGGCTCTAGGTGAGTGATCACACCACCACGGTTATCTGGGTCATCAAGATCTTTTTTGTATAGTTTTCTGTGTATTTTTGCCACCTCTTCTTAATATCTCCTGCTTCTGTTAAGTCCATATCATTTCTGTTCTTCATTGTGCCTACGTTTGCATGAAATCATCCCTTGATATCTCTAATTTTCTTGAAGACGTCTCTAGTCTTTCCCATTCTGTTGCGTCCCTCTATTTATTTGATTGATCACTGAGGAAGGCTTTCTCATCTCTCCTTGCTATTCTTTGAAACTCTTCATTCAAATGGTATACCTTTCCTTCTCTCCTTTGTCTTTAGCCTGTGTCTTCAGTAAGGTCTCAAAAAAAAAAAAAGTGCCCTCAATTTCAACTCACTCTTTTTTTCATTAATTTATTTAATTGGAGGATAATCACAATATTGTGATTTTTTTTCCATACATCATCATGAATTGGCCACAGGTGTACATGTGTTCCCCCCATCCTGAATCCCCCTCCTACCTCCCTCCCCCCCCCAACCTATGCCTCTGTGTTGTCCCAGAGCACCAGCTTTGGGTGCCCTGATGTATATATATGGAATTTAGAAAGACAGTAACCATGATCCTGCATTCAGGGCAGCAAAGGAGTCACAGATGTAAAGAATAGAATTTGGACTCAGTGGGAGAAGGCAAGGATGGGATGATTGAGAGAACAGCATTGAAACATATACATTACCATATGTAAAATAGATGATGGCCAGTGCAAATTCAACTCACTCTTGATTGCATAATCTTCTCCTTCAACTCAAGATGTTCTTGGAGCTGGGCCATGATGGCTGTGCTAAATTCAAAAAAGGTTTTCCTTTCATCACTGACCAGCTATAATTGGACGAAGCCACTATACCTCAAAAACAGCTCTTTGTTTAGGACAAACTTCATTCTCAATAGGCCCCTTGGTCCCTTAGTAAAGTTCTTTTTCAGGAGTCCTTAGCAGACCCTCCCATTAGCCTACCATACAACCCAGGCATGTTTAGATTACAAACTGAACAACTTTAGAATTTCACATGGGGCTCTTTATTTTATGTTTATTAGAGTCTTGCCAGAACATCTTCATCTAGTATCAGAGAACTAGGCTGTCACAAGTCATTGCATTTAAACACTGAGGGGCTAGAGAGAAGCCATAATGGTCAGTGCAGCCTACTCAACTATTACTTCCATTGAAATAGCTCTTGGATTTGGTCCCCCAATATATCAGCCCCCATCACTTTTCATAATGCATCTACCCTCTTCTGAGGTCATTTTCCTCTTTGTCTAACTTAGATTATTTGGCCCATAATAATTACCCCCTTGAAAATCCTCTAAATTTCTGGCTACTCTCTCCCTCCACATTACTTATTTGTAAAAGATCCAAGCCTGGATGAATCCAACACGCATTCACTACACTAGAGCAGTTGCACACTGCTTCATTAAAAATAAAATAAAATTACTAAACAGGGGCAGGGGGTATGATTGGCTTTATGTTTTGTGTCATTACTACAATTCTCACATATAATATTACCTACTGATCACGTTCTGTTTCTCTACTGAATTCACTTTCCCAAATTACAAGGCAACTATTTAAAACCTCCTTCATCCTACCACATCCCTTCCCCTTCCCCACACTTTCCATCCCCACATCAGGTTATAGTTTACTGTATAACTCTTTAAGAAAATAAATGGGAAATAATTATTTGCGACCAAACTGAAAAGCCTCTTTGCATTGACACTACCTCCTCTTCCTTCTCCCCATTCCAGCAGATGAAGTCTCACTCCTCTCACCAAAGGCTCATCTCACACGTGCTCTAGACTTCAGTTCTTCTCTCCCTTCAACTGCAGTCTCTCTTCTCCTCTTTAGAGCCAAACGTGAAAGAGCAGCCAACATTCTCTTTCTCCATTCATTTCCTCACTTCCCACTGAGTTCCACGCTCTCTCCCCGATTTTGCTACCATCATGCCTACCAAACCGCTCTCTCAGACCACCAAGAATCAGAGGCAGATGACACTCATAAATCTTGAGCTTCACGGTCCCCCATTTGCATGATCCCCTGTGGGTGTGGGAGCTGTAGAGTGTTTAGGGAGGGGAAGTTGAATTACAATCAGCAAGCATTTCTGGTAAACTGCCGAAAGAAAGGGCTTCCCAGATGGCTCGGTGGTTAAAAAATCTGCCTGCCAATGCAGAAGACACAGGATTGAATCTTTGGGTTGGGAAGATCCCCTGGAGAAGGAGATGGCAACCCAATCCAGTATTTTTGCCTATAGAATTCCATGGACAGAGGTGTCTGGTGGGCTACAGTTCATAGGGTCGCAAAGAGTTGGACACAACTGAGCGACTGAGTATGCATGCATGCCTAAAGAAATCACAGATCAAAAATTCAAATACTCCAGTATTGGGGGAGATTTTCTTTCTCAGTCTAAAATATTCACTTTTATTTTTTTAATGACTTTTATATCTAACCTTCATATTTGTAATTCTTTATCTTAAAGAGGGCCCCCAAAATGTGTGGTGCCAGCCCCTAAAAATCTTGCATCCATCCCTCCAGTGATTTCAGCTTCACTATATCTGACAGACACTTTTAAATCCTCTTTGCGGCTGACATCTCAGTAGCATTTGATACAATGCTCTTATTCATTTTAAAATTTTAAATTGCCACATCATTTGGCTTTCATGACTCCACACTTTCCAGATTTTTCCAACTTCCTGGTCTGGCTCAGTCTCCTTTGCTAGCTTGAATGCTATTTCCTCCGATTAGAATCTGCTTCTGCTTCTTTGTCTCACTAATTCCTACATATCCTTCAGATCTCAGCTTCACTTTTTTAATTAATTTATTTTTTATTGAAGGATAATTGCTTTACCCAGCTTCATTTTTATACTTCCTCAGGGAGCTTTCTCTGATCTCCCAACTAAGTGAATCACTCACAGAGCACCTTGTGTTCTTCATTCAGAACGGTGACCATAATCCCATTTGTTAATTACTCATATCATTTTTGGTCAGTGTCAGCTTGGATTGTGAGTCCCTGAGATCATGCCTCTGTCTTGGTTATCACTATATCCACCATATGTGGCACATGCAGATCCTCTTTACCAACTACTTGGGTAAGTGTATTTATCAGCCCAACCTCTCTACCCCTAAAATCACACTTGAGGATGCTCTATCTAACCAAAGGGAAAAGGGATTACAGAAACGTACCTCATGCCATAGTTACCACCTGGATAGTTCTCTAGCCCCTCACAGTGACCAGTGCCTTGTAGTACTCAAAATGACACCCCTTACAGCGCCACAGGCCAAAGCACTGACTGCTTAAATAATAGAAGTCACTTTCATCTTTTTTGTAGGAAATATTGCCCAAGTTCCTTACTGATCTTTAAATGAAAATGTCTGGAACTACCCAAGCCACTCTTTTTGGGGGAGGAGGGGATGACAGGGCACAGGAAAAACTTTACAAAAGAGGAAGAAATATAAATTTTGGGAGATTTATATGTAATATTTTAGGTCTCTTTACTAAACTAACATTTCTTACAATGTTCTGAGAAAAAGCATTCTTAAATAGCTGGATTGGCATCAGCCATACATGAACCCTGTTGCTTTATCTATGGTATATCTCATTTTAATCTCCTCCCATTTCCAGCATCACTACCACTGCCTCATTACCCCAGTTATATCAAAAGCTTCCAAAGTCTTCCTCCTGCTTCTAGTCTTCACACCCTCAAATCCATTCTCCACACTCCTGCCAGAGTAGCCAATAAAAGGTCCTGACCATGTCATTCTGTGACTTACATTCTCTCGAGAGTGGCCCAGACATTTGACCACGGTACGCACAGGTCTTCCTTGCCATCTTTCTCCCCCTCAGGGGGCTGTGAATACCTCATCATAGCACATGCAAACCGCTGTGCCTTCTGAGCCTTATTTTCCAGTTTCTGCTCTATAGGGAGGCTCTTTAATACATGATAATAAATAACAATCACAAAACAATAACTTTCATTTACCTAACAGAGTAAATGCCAGGCAGTGTGCTAAGTTCTTTACAAACTATAGCTCATTATCTTCACCACACCATAATGTGAAAGTACTATTATTGGCATTCACTTAACACAAGATAAAACTGAGGCCTAGAAAAGGAAAATAACTTGCCCAGGGTTTCACAAATATGAAATAGCAGAGTATGGATATAAACTCTCACAAATACAACTCCACAGCCTGCATTTTTCCCCAATATTTCATCATCTTATTGTGTATTCATTTTACAAAAAGCCAACAAAAATTTTGAGGAGAACAAATTATCTACATTATAGTCTAAAAAGAAAAAGTGAAAGTCTATTCTTCATCATTTAGAGTCTATTTAGTAATGAAGTGAAGTGAAATGAAGTGAAGAAGTCACTCAGTCATGTCCAACTCTTTGCGATCCCATGGACTATACAGCCCATGGAATTCTCCAGGTCAGAATACTGGAGTGGGTAGCCTTTCCCTTCTTCAGGGGATCTTCCCAACCCAGGGATCGAACCCAGGTCTCCCACACTGCAGGCGGATTCTTTACCAATTGAGCCACAAAGGAAGCCCAAGAATACTAGAATGGGTAGCCTATCCCTTCTCCAGCAGATCTTCCTGACCCAGAAAACTTTATCTGGAAGAAGGTAAAGTCACAGTGGTAAAGAATCCACCTGCCAATGCAGGAGACAGAAGAGATGCAGGTTCAATCCTTGGGTTGGGAAGATCCCCTGGAGTAGGAAATGGCAACATACTCTCGTATTCTTGCCTGGAAAATTCCATGGACAGAGGAGCCTAGTAAGCTACAGTCCACAAAGATCACAAAGAGTCAGATGTGACCCAGTAACTGAGCAAACACACAAAACATATGAATACTACCTGAGCAGGAGAGATAAGTATCTGCCAACATTTGGATTAAAAAAGAAAAGATTAGAAAGCCTGTAAGTGACCAAGACCCCACTATGTTTTCCCTACTTTTAGGAAAATGGCAGAGGCCCCAAAAGGCAGAGGTGTACATTCCTCCTACACTGAGAGATGTCCGAACTACTTAACCTCAAAATATATTAATAATCTGACATTACAGATTGGGTTATACTAAACGTCCCTCCTCTACAGCTTTTATTTTATTTTTGTGAACTCACTTATTTTTTAAATTTTTACTGGAGTACAGTTGATTAAAATGTTGAGTTAGTTTCAGATGTACAGCAAAGAGTTACATATTTACATATATCCAGTCTTTTTCAGATTCTTTTCCCATATAGGCAATTAAAAAATACTGAGTGGAGTTCCCTGAATTATATTCTAGGTCTTGTCTCTATTAGTTATCTATTTTATATATAGAAGTGTGTATATGCCAATCCAAATCTCCCAATTTATCTCCCCCTATCTTGTCCCCCTTGGTAACTACAAGTTTGCTTCGTACATCTGTGACTCAATTTCTGTTTTGCAAATAAATTTATTTCTACAATTTTTTTAGATTCCTTCTCCACAGTTTTTAGAAATAAGTGTTAATGAGCTAAAGCCAGGTAACAATTCATGAATATTATGTCTTTTTCATTTTTCAAGATGGGGGCAAAAGGGTTTTCCCCAAATTTTATTATTTTCCAGGCCTTCATATCTTATTCCAGATTTCCTTCAACTTCCCGTGGCACTCCAAACTGAATAAAGATCTTTAAGTATTGTGCATATGTCTAGGGCTTACTGATACCCCTGCAATGTGCTGTGGTTACACCCTAGATGCTTGCTGGTGAGCCATCATATGGCGTTTATCCCTCTTTACCATGTAGAATCCTCAGGGTTCCCATATCTCCTAATCTTGACTGCATAGTACAACAGGTATTAACATGGTCTGTTTTTCCTTTAGGCTCTAAAGAACCCCACAGTTGTCCCCTTAGAATATGGCTGCAATTTACTTTCACAAGGATATTCTTCTTTTACATTGGGCTCTTCCCAGAGCTGTCTAATTCAATTAATTATCAATATAGAATTTCAGAAAGATTTTTAGTGCTTTCTTGTTTAGTCCCATAGTCAACACATCCAAAGCTAACAGTGGACCAATGATAATAACTCTGCCTAAATATCATCTCATTTGATGTCTACCCACCCACTTTGATCCAAAGCAAATCATATTTTCCAGTGTCCTAATGATAATATGTTAATTCAGATAACAAAAATTTCTTGAGCTATTACTATGTACCATGCACTGTGCAAGGAACCCAGAGAAACAGAGATGGATCTCACGACATTTACATCAAACACAGGAGAGCCAGGGTCATGCTAAGATACAAGTTGGTACAGGAACCAGTAGGGGACAAAAGAGGAGATGCTAAATCCTACCTATGAGAGTTGAGAAGGTCCTCCCAGAGAAGGTGAGACCTGAGGTGAATCTGAAAAACAAGTAAGTGTTGTTTTCCAGTTGGAGCAGCAAAGCAAGCCTATACCCTACCTACCTGTATCAAGCTTGAGAGTGTACAAAATACTTTCTTATACATTGCTTGATTTAATCCATCACTCTCTAAGGTAAGAGTTAGCACAAAAGATGTCTGAGCTATAAGGACTCTTAATTTTAGCTGATGAAGCTCAGGGCCAGAAAGAGTAAGTCATTTTTCAAAAGTCTAAGTGTTAATGAACAGCAGCCAGTCTGAAACTCAACACCAGGATAAGTAAAGACTTAACAGCAGTAATGTGCTGGAGTCAACTTGTACTCACTCAGAAGAGCCAACTGTTCAGCATTCAGAACTTTTCAAAGCCTGCTATCAAACTTTTGGTAATGTGAAATAAAATATTGCAGGAGTATTTACACCACAAAAATTGGCATATTCTATATATTAGGACTTTTTTTTTGATGGCCAGTTTACCAGCATGCCATTGCTGATTAAGCCAGTATGACCTTGCAGCAAACTGCTTTATATATAAGGCTGTATTAAGAGCCTTGAAGTGAAGTCGCTTAGTCGTGTCCGACTCTTTGCGACCCCATGGACTGTAGCCTACCAGGCTCCTCGGTCCATGGGATTTTCCAGGGAAGAATACTGGAGTGGGTTGCCATTTCCCTATTTTCCCTAGAAGTTAATTGTTGGAAAGCGATAATCTGACTGAGTATTTAGGCCATTCTTTAAAATAGTAAGCCTGCCAAATGAATTTTTATAATGTCAATAATTATTTATGAAATTTATTTATCGGTATGCATTCTGTCCTTGTAAATTAGGAAGAAGAAAAAAAAGACACAGTCCCTACCTATGATGATCATTCCAGTGTTTTTGTAAATGTGGATACTGATCAGCTGGCTCATTCATTTTTAGGTCGTCCTAATTACTTTTACAAATTCCAGTTCTACTTTTGCTCTCCTGCTAACAGGTTATCTTGTCAGCACTTATGTGAGCTCACAAAAATCACAGCTAAGCTCTGAGATGATTAATACTTTTTTAAAAACCATAGATATTCAAAGGAAAGGGGGATTTTATCCTATTCATCCAATGCTCTAAGTTAAAAATCTTTAAACTTTGCATATTTGTAAACTTGCTTATTTTAATAACATCTGCCTGGGCCCCTCCACAATTTAATGTGACCTCCTTCTCTTCTTACCTTTCTCAAAGTATTGTCTACCTTGTCAACCTAGCTCACAAACAATTTCAACAAAATTTTAAATAAATAGAACTCTCTGAAATGCAGATAAGTCAAACCAGGCCAGTCTTCCAATTAAAGTATCTTGAAGGGAATGTGCAGTCATTTGGGGACCTGTACAATGTGCTACATTGTCAATTCACTTCTTCATTTTGAACAACCCCACTTCATACCAGCTTACCGTAGATCTCTTGAAAACTCCACAAGTAGCATACTTGAAATATCAGGCATTTTTCTTTAAAACATCTGGGATTCTCTTCAAGTGCTGGTAACTGAGGTTTATGTGCTGGTGTGTCTATGTGGGTAAGAGATATTTACAGACATTAAATTTGCTTAAAAAAACATAATTTTGTGCCTCTTGCTATAATCTTCGCAGGTTTATGGTAAAGACATTTTCTGTGAGCTTCTGTTAAGTACAATTCTATGATGCTACATACTGTAGGTTTAAGTCTGCGTAACAACAAAACAGTTTCTCAGAAGCATCAGATCATTATTCAGTGTCTTCTGCTGCAGTTATGTTGTTTTGTTTGCACATGATCAAAGCTACCAGAAATCTGTTCATTTCTAGAATTTACTTGGGACACACAACTTGGGAAGAGTTTACTATGAACCCATTAAAGATCGGCATGGAAACATCCTCATAGTCACCATCAGAGAAGTGGAGATGCTCTATTCATTTTTCAATGGAAAATGGATGCAGATCTCAAAACTGCAAAGCCAGAGGAAGTCTCTCTCAACACCTGAGGAGCCAACAGCCTTAGACATTTTACTGATAACCATCCAGGTATGTAGTCTTTTCAATTTCCTAAAACATTTAAAGTTCCAAACTCACCTGATTGAGGCTCTAGTGAAATATACCAAGAGCCATTTACATATGCAGTAATGGAATGAATAGGTCCAGAGATATATCATTGTTTGCATTCCACACACAGGAAAGATTCAGAAGCATCCTTCAGTTCTTCACTTCTACAAGCCCCTTCGAAGGCCCTAACAACCTCACACTCATAATTTTGTATTCTTTTCCTTAAGGAAAGCATCAAAAATGGAGTTATTTTCAGGCCCCATCAAACTTGCATTTGCCCCTAAACATACAGCTAGAAAATGGCAGAGCTCAAATCTGAATTCAGATCTTCTGATTGGAAGCAGGCTTCTTCCTGCCGTGTTATAACATCACATTTGGGGGCAGGAGTTAGGATTTTGGTGAGTGGGGGATGGGAGAGAGAACTAAATAGTCGCCGAAACTCAAACACCAGCAGCTGAGATCCAGTCTCTCACCTGGATGGCAGCGCTGGAATGCAGACCTGCATCTTGGGCACTAAGTTCAGTGCTCGCTCCATGCCGCCCCACCGCCGCAGGTGTTCTTTCTGCTCTCTCTTTTCTTCTCTTTCTCTCACACTCTCTTTTTTTTTTTTTCTTTTCTGTCATGCTGGGTCTTCATTGCAGCACACAAGCTCTCTAATTGCCCCACGTCTTGTGGGGTCTCAGCTCCCTGACCAGGGATCAAACCCACATGCCCTGCATTAGAAGGCAGGTACTTAACCACTGAACCACCAGGGAAGTGCCCTCACATGTTCTCATGTGAGCATGGGCTTCAAGCTGTTGCTTTGTTTTTTTGTTTTCCTTCTTTTAAACCCAGTGATGGGAACGAGTTCTGTAGAGCTCCCCAGTTGTGTGGTAAAGCTAGGAGAAGCAACGGCCTTAAGGCCTACATAACCATAGGTATATATCCACAAGAGGGCCAGTCTGGCATAATGGGAAAGGGCTCAGTTTCACAGGCCAAACCTAAGTCTTGACCCAGGAAGCCCACATGATCACCCTAAACAGCGAAACCACTAGCCTGCTGACTCAGGTCCGTCCTCCACTGAGGGGTGGCTAGTACAATAATCTCACCTTTCTATACTCCTCTGGCCCAGACCATGATAAAGTCCATCACAGCAAAGGTAAGCTAACTGGTCAAAGCCAATACCTCTGGATTTGATTTCATGGAATTTGGGTTCATATGAAATTTACAGAGGGTGACGGGGGGGGGGGGGGGCGGTGGTGTGTGTGTGTGTGTGTGTGTGTCTGTAGGTGTAGGTGGGAGCAGGGAACACAGACACATTCGTGGTTCCCCTTTCACCTTTTATAAGTAAGTGCTAAAAGAAACATTTAAAAAAATCATAATAAATTGAGCTTTTACAGGGTGACTAATACACTAATCCCTTATAGGGATAAACTGGAGTCTGGGCTACCTTTGCTCCTAGAAACGAAACACATCACAGGCCCCAGCATGATATAATACCTGGTTTCTCCTAGACTTATTACATTAAAAATGTGTTACAGGTGCAGAAAAATTCCAATCTGGCAAAAAGTTGTTAGAGAAGGAGACCAAAAATAGAGGCAAGATCAGGTTTCCACACAGATCCAAGTGGAAAATTCACCCCCGCTGACTGGCACATTCCTGCTTGATGTCATTCCCACCCACCCCCAACTCTCCTTTTTCCTCCTTCTACTTTTTCTCTCTCCCCTCCTTCCCATACAGGTCTCACACTAAAGAGGAAATGGGTGAATAAAATCACTAGGGTAATCACTCTTAGACTTAACATTCAATTACGTTAGGAGGTAGCCCCACCAATTCAACATAGAGATAGATCTTGGTATTGACCAAAGGAGGCTGGGTAATTCCCACAATTACAAGCCACAAACCATTCTTTTTTCTTAGGGTCACTGGAGTGATGACCACTAGGCCTTCTGATTGGAAGCCTGGGCTTCCTTCTGCTACATCACACCACATTCTGAGCACTGCTATGGAATAAGGCTGACAGTATGAGTCTTGACTTCACCTTTTTTGTTTATGTCACTAGAACAAGTTATTTAATTTCTTACCTCCTGTCCTTCCTCTTCTGCAAATAAAACCTACTTCATGGGTCTCTAATGAGGATTAAATGAGTTAAGTATATGAAGCATTAGAAGAACAGCACAAATGAATGCTTAGTAAATGTTGTTGTTACTGATCAGTCACTAAGTCGTGACTTTGTGACCCCATGGACTGCAGCACACCAGGCTTCCCTGCCCCTCACTGTCCCCTGGAGTTTGCTCAAATTCATGTCCGTTAAGTCGGCAATGCAATCTAACCATCTCATCCTCTGTCACCCCTTTCTCCTTTTGCCTTCTATCTTTCCCAGCGTCAGGGTCTTTTTCAATGAGTCAGCTCTTTGTATCAAGTGGCCAAAGTATTGGAGCTTCAGCCTCCAATGAGTATTCAGGATTGATTTCCTTTAGAATGGACTGGTTGGATCTCCTTGAGGTCCAAGGAACTCTCAAGAGTCTTCTCCAACACCACAGTTCAAAAGCATCAGTTCTTCAGCTCTCCCTTCCTTTACGGTCCAACTCTCACATCCATACATGACCACTGGAAAAGCCACAGCTTTGACTAGATGGACCTCTGTTGGCAAAGTGATATCTCTGTTTTTAATAGTCTAGGTTTGTCATAGTTTTCCTTCCAAGGAGCAAGTGTTGTTTAATTTTATGGCTGCAGTCGCCATCCACAGTGATTTTCGAGCCCAAAGAAATAAAATCTGCCATTGTTTCCACTTTTCCCCCTTCTATTTGCTATGAAGTGATGGCATCAGATGCCATGACCTTAGTTTTTTTAAAGTTGAGTTGTAAGTCAGCTTTTTAACTCTCCTCTTTTTCACTTTCTTCTTTCACCCTCAAAAGATTTTCTAGTTCCTCTTCACTTTCTGCCATCAGAGTGGTATCATCTGCATATTGTTGTTGATATTTCTCCTGGCTATCTTGATTCCAGCTTGTGAGCCATCGAGTCCAGCATTTCAAATGATGTACTCCGCATACAAGTTAAATAAACAGGGTGACAATATACAGCCTTGTTGTACACTTTTCCCAATTTTGAACTAGTCTATTGTTCCATGTCTGGCTCCAACCATTGCTTCTTGACCTGAATACAGGTTTCTCAGGAGACAGCTAAGGTGGCCTGTCTGGTATTCCCATCTCTCAAGAATTTTCCACAGTTTGTTGTGATCCACACAATCAAAGGTTTTAACATAGTCAATGAAGCAGAAGTAGATGTTTTTCTGGAATTCCTTTGTTTTTTCTATA
Organism: Moschus berezovskii; assembly: GCF_049115385.1. Taxonomy (NCBI): domain Eukaryota; kingdom Metazoa; phylum Chordata; class Mammalia; order Artiodactyla; family Moschidae; genus Moschus; species Moschus berezovskii. Next base: position 19,103,416 of record NC_142479.1, read on the forward strand.
ATCCAGTGAATATTGGCAATTTGGTCTCTGGTTCCTCTGCCTCTTTGAAACCCAGCTTGTACATGTGAAAGCTCTTGATTCACATACTACTGAAGATGAGGTTGGAGGATTTTAAACATAACCTTGCTAGCTGGTAAAATAAGCACAATTGTACGGTGGTTTGAACATTCTTTGTCACTGTCCTTCTTTGGGATTGGAACGAAGACTGACCTTTTCCAGTCATATGACCACAGTTGAGTTTTCCAAATTTGCTGACATACTGAGTGCAGCACTTGAACAGCATCATCTTTTAGTATTCTAAATAGCTGAGCTGTTAGTTATTTTCATTATTTCTCTACTCAGAAAAATCCAACCAATACTAAGGTCTCCTCAGGGCACACCCAGTTCATCTCCTCCTCATCCCTACTCTCCCAGGAGACCTTAGGTACCAGTTCATTCAACCCTTGGAGTATTTGACTACTTCCTCTCCTTTACATAAGAAGTAAGGAAAAACTGTATAAATTTAGACTAAAAATAAAGATTATGTGATCCACAATGGAATTTTCAAAACAGATAAGGGCTTTAACAAAATCTGGGCCCACAACTAATGTACTAATCCTTTAGGGCCCCAGGGAACTTCCAGAGTCTAACCCATTCAAATCCTGACCCTCTCAACTATCAGACCTTCATAACAGGCCTCTCTCATGTATCTGTAAGGGAAAGAGAAACCCTTCCCATACTTGGGAAGGAAAAGAGAGTTAGTACAGACAAGTTAGAATCCTCCTGAGGAAAGGGACTGGCAATGAAAGTACAGCTGGCCCTTGAACAAACATCACAGGAGTTAGGAGTGCTGATAAGCCCACCTCCAGCAGTGAATTCACATATAACTTTTGACTCTTCCAAAAGTTAACTACTAATACCCTATCACTGACCAGAAGCTTTACCAATAACATAAATAATTGATTAACACATATTTTATATGTATTATATAGTATATTCTTATAATAACATCGAAAAAAGAAAATACTATTTAAAAAATCATAAGGAAGAGAAACTACACTTACAGAACTTTACTGTATTTATCGATACCATAAATTGATGTCATCTCTTTACAAGATGAATCCTCTGTCAGTACCTATCAAAATATCATCTTATATAAAACACTGTAGACCTTATACCTATCACAAACTATTGTTGTTCAGTTGCTCAGTCATGTCTGACTTTTTGCAACCCCATGGACTGCAGCAGGCCAGGCTTTCCTGTCGTTTCTAGACATCAAAAATGAAAAGGTAATGTGAAAAAGAAATTCATATTTATTTATTAGGTATAATAATTTCAGTTCAGTTCAGTTCAGTTCAGTCGCTCAGTCGTGTCTGACTCTTTGCGATCCCATGAATCACAGCACGCCAGGCCTCCCTGTCCATCACCAACTCCCGGACTTCACTCAAACTCATGTCCACAGATTCGGTGATGCCATCCAGCCATCTCATTCTCCGTCGTCCCCGTCTCCTCCCACCCCCAATCCTTCCTAGCATCAGAGCCTTTTCCAGTGAGTCAACTCGTCGCATGAGGTGGCCAAAGTATTGCAGTTTCAGCTTTAGCATCAGTCCTTCCAATGAACACCCAGGACTGATCTCCTTTAGAATGGACTGGTTGGATCTCCTTGCAGTCCAAGGGACTCTCAAGAGTCTTCTCCAGCACCACAGTTCAAAAGCATCAATACTTTGGCGATCAGCTTTCTTCACAGTCCAACTCTCACATCCATACATGACCACGGGAAAAACCATAGCCTTGACTAGACAGACCTTGGTTGGCAAAGTAATGTCTCTGCTTTTTAATGTGCTATCTAAGTTGGTCATAACTTTCCTTCCAAGGAGTAAGCGTCTTTTAATTTCCTGGCTGCAATCAGCATCTGCAGTGATTTTGGAGCCCAAAAAAATAAAGTCTGACACTGTTTCCCCATCTACTTCCCATGAAGTGATGGGACCAGATGCCATGATCTTTGTTTTCTGAAGGTTGAGCTTCAAGTCAAACTTTTCACTCTCCTCTTTCACTTTCATCAAGAGGCTTTTGAGTTCCTCTTCACTTTCTGCCATAAGGGTGGTGTCATCTGCATATCTGAGGTTACTGATATTTCTCCCGGCAATCTTGATTCCAGCTTGTGCTTCTTCCAGCCCAGAGTTCCTCATGATGTACTCTGCATATAAGTTAAATAAGCAGGGTGACAACACACAACCTTGACGTACTCCTTTTCCTATTTGGAACCAGTCTGTTGTTCCATGTCCAGTTCTAATTGTTGCTTCCTGACCTGCATACAGGTTTCTCAAGAGGTAGGTCAGGTGGTTTGGTATTCCCATCTCTTTCAGAATGTTCCACAGTTTATTGTGATCCACACAGTCAAAGGCTTTGGCATAGTCAATGAAGCAGAAATAGATGTTTTTCTGGAACTCTCTTGCTTTCTGCATGATCCAGCGGATGTTGGCAATTTGATCTCTGGTGCCTCTGCCTTTTCTAAAACCTGCTTGAACATCTGGAAGTTCACGGTTCACATATTGCTGAATTTACACATTGATAATAAAGAAGCAGCAGTATGATTGCTTCGTGGTAGCCTAACCGATCCAATTGTTTCATGTAGCCTAGACTAAAGGCTAACGAATGGTCATGAAATTTTTATGGCACACAGTATTACAGTCACATTCATAATACAGTATTGGAAACGTTGTTACTTTTTTAAAAAATCTAATGTGATGATAGGCTTATAGGCAGTTTCTCCAATTATGAGAGAGGAAACATACTATGTGGTAATGTAATTCTTTAAAAGCAAAGTTATAAACCAGTAAGAAAACTAAAACATTACTAATTTTACATTAAACATTCCTCACCTTATGCCTATGTAAGGATAAGCTATCCACTTCAATACAAGTCTTGTACAAGTGTACACATTATTCTACATATATATTTTTGCATATTTACTGAAACCATGGATAAGTAGACTCATACGATACAAACCCATGTTGTTTAAGGGTCAACTGTATTTCCATCAGAAAGGCCCTTCTTAGGTGCTGAGTTTCTCTGACCATAATCTTTAGGGGTCACTTCAATAACTAGAAACCTCACAGGTGAAGTTTTTTTCTGAAGATTAATCTCTCACGCTTGCACTTTTATAACACTTTGTCACATCTATTTGACCCTCATGAAAACCCGGTGAGGTTGAGTAGGAAATCTGTGTCCAATTCATAAATGAAACTATGGATTTCAGGGAAGTAACTCACCAAGGTCATACCAGCCAAAAATGAGCCTGTGGGCCTAGGACACAAGTCTTCTGACTCCTAGCCTGGTGCCCTTCTCATCTGCAGGGATGCTTTACTCACCTTCCTCCTCTTTTTCTCTCAGTTCAGTTCAGTTCAGTCGTTCAGTTGTGTCTCTAGACCCTTTTTAAAACTGTGGTCCTAGAGAAACCATGATGAAGCTCGCCTGTATCTTCCTCCTATCCCTGCTTTCCTTCTCTTGTTCTCCTTAGGCATTTCCTGTCACCTGCAGACACCCAGTATCTTCTTTTTATACCTGAGGTGCTCAGGACCAACTATCTCTTCTGTCCTTTTCTGCTATTTTCCTGCACATTCCTGCTGTGCCTCCTAGGAATGCCTAACATAGGGGTTTAAAGCTACTGAAATCAGGAAGATTAGTGGAAATGAGTCAATTGGACTGGGTATAAGAAACAACTGGGGTCACACAAAAACTTGTTCATCAGTGTTCACAGCAGACGTATTCACAACAGCCGAAGAGTGGATACAACCTAAACGTCCAGTAACTGATAAACAGATAAACAAAAGTGGTACATTCATACAATGGAATATTATGCAGCCATAAAATTAATGAAGTACTGATCTATGCCAGCATGGATGAAAACATTATGCTAAGTTAAAAAAGCCAGCCACAAAATGCTACACAATTAAACACCCAGTGCAGGCAAATCCCGGAGAAGGAAATGGCAAGCCACTCCAGTACTCTTGCCTAGAAAATCCCATGGATGGAGCAGCCTGGTAGGCTGCAGTCCGTGGGGTCGCTAAGGGTCGGACACGACTGAGCGACTTCACTTTCACTTTTCACTTTCACACATTGGAGAAGGAAATGGCAACCCACTCCAGTGTTCTTGCCTGGAGAATCCCAGGGGCGGGGGAGCCTGGTGGGCTTCCGTCCATGGGGTCACACAGAGTCGGACACGACTGAAGTGACTCAGCAGCAGCAGCAGCAGCAGGCAAATCCATAGAGACAGAAAGTAGATGAGTGGTTCCAGAGGCAGGAAGAGGAGGGACTGTGGAATGACAGCTAATTAATGCAAGGATTCTTTCTGGAATGATGAAAATAATCTGGGATTAGACAGTGCTGATAGTTGCACAACCCTGTGACTTTAGTAAAAAAAAAAAAACGCTGAATTTCATACTTTAAAAGGGTGAATTTTATGGCATATGAGTTATATCTCAATATAAAAAAGTGGAAGTAATAAAGACTACAGTAATCTGGAGAGCCCTTGTCTCATCTGAAGAACAGCCCTATTCAGCCGCAGCTAATTGCAGTGGAAGAAAGTGGTCCCAATGTTGAAATATTTTTCAATTTTTAAAGAGAAGTCAGAAGTCCAGAATTTTGGATAAAATTGCTTTATTTTTTTAAAGTTAGAAAATAATTCAGAAACTTTACATTCTTGGCAGCCTGTATAATCTTGGGCTACTGGCCACCATTTTATGACCTCTGCTAACCCTGGACAATTCAGCTTCCATGCCTTATCCAACCAAACAAAAGTTAATGGAAAAGCAACTAATGTTGATCCTCTAACAAGCTCTCAGGATATCTGGTCAATGAAGAGAAGATGAGTAGCCCCTTCCTCTGTACCAACACAACACATTCTCTCCCCAAGGTCCAGCCCCAGACCCCCACTATGTCTGGGCCTCTCACTTCATATTTAATAAACATTTTTTCAACACCAACTATGTGCCAGGAACTCTTCTAGGAGCTATAGAAAAAACAAATGATTAAGTCAAGGTCCTTGCTTTCAAGGAGTGCAGTCAAGGGAGGGAGGGAGACATGTAAACAAATCAAGGTAATAGAAGGCAGAATTAAAGCAGAGCCTGATAGCAGCACAAACAGTGCACTGAGGACACGGGCAGAGTGACCATTAATTCCACCTGGAGATACCAGGGAAGGCTTTGTAGAGGAGGTGACATTTGGCTGAGCCGTGACGCCTAAGTTCACAAGGTAGAGAAAAAAGAGAAAGACGGCGGTGGGAGGGAAGTTAGAGAGAAACAGAAGAAGAGAGGGAGGGAAGGCCAAAAAGAAGGGAGGAAGGAAGAAATTAAATAGAGGGCGTGGTTAACAAGGAAAAGAAGGTGAAAGCTGGAAAAGTAGATCCCACCCTCCCTTGCGTCCACAATGGACGTTACACAATCTTCATCATACTAGGCTAAGAAAAATGTCCATGTCACTCTCACAAACTGAGTTCCATGAAAGGAAGGGTCACATCCTGTTGATCTTGATGCCATTAACATCCTAGCACAATGCCTGACACACAGTAGCACCAGTGTGTGTGCTCAGTCGTGTCCGACTCTTTGCCACCCTAGGGACTGTAGCCCACCAGGCTCCTCTGTCCATGGGATTCTCCAGGCAAGAACACTGGAATGGGTTGCCATCTCCTCCTCGAGGTACTCAATGAAAGTTGGCAGAATGAGTGAATTCATGAACCAATAAAGAATCAAAGAAGAGAGACTAGGCTATATATGAGGAAGGGAAAAGCAACCCATTTTGGCTGGAGGTAAGAGACACAAGAGGACTGTAGTGGAAGTAGAGACTAGAAATGCAGCTTAGAGGTCAAATCAGGCAATATATAAACCCACAGGCATTTGATGTGGCTTAGAAGGCCTTTCTGACTTCCCTGGTGGCTCAGCTGGTAAAGAATCCGCCTGCAAGGCAGGAGACCTGGGTTCAATCCCTGGGTTGGGAAGATCCCCTGGAGAAGGGAAAGGCTACCCACTCCAGTTTTCTGGCCTGGAGGATTCTGTGGACTGTATAGTCCATGAGGTCACAAAGAGTCGGACACGACTGAGTGACTTTCACTCACTCACTCAGGAGGCGTTTCTAATGTACCTCAGATCATGTGAATAGGACAGCTCTTTCTCTTCCCATGCATTTCACAGGCTCCAAAAGCATTCTGACTAATGAAGGATAAATGACTATGTAAAGGCAGGAAAACATATAGTAGATGCTCAGTAAGAGTCATTACAAAGTTGAATGAAAGAGTGAATTACTCCATCCCAGAGTGACATTGTTTTTCACGTAACCACAGTATGTTCCCAACTCACTTGCTATTTGTGGTCAGTTCTGACCCCCACATGTTTTTTCTTCTACTCATACCCATCCTATATTTTTACTCTTGGGTTTGGGTCTATACAAGCACATTTTCTTATTAAGTTTCAACCCTAATTATGATAGGCTTATTTTTCCAATGCATAGGGTCATTCAGAGCTTTATTACTATATTTCAGAAAATCAAAAACCACACCAAATTTGGGACCCACAAATTTGATACACACATTCTTTATTTGTCTGGAACATCAATAAATATGCTGAACAGACTGGCTCTCACGACCAGCCTCCACTGCGCCATCATTCAATATGTCCTATCATCCCCATAATATCCCCATCGTCCGCAAATCTTCAACCCTAATTTTCAGCTTACAGATTATACTGGAGACATCTCCCTGGTCTATGAATCCTGTTCTTTTGCTATGAGAAATTAGAGTTGTCCATACAATTTGCCCATCACAAAACCATGTTGGCTCCTATGTAGTGTCTCAGGGTCTCCCCATGACTGCAAATCGATTGCTTGATAGCTCACTCTCATCCTTTCCAAAGATCAATAAGTTGGTGGTCTTTAATTACCAGGGTCATTCTGTGTTTCTCCCCTTCCTATTTCAAAGATAGGCATATTTGCCCTTTTCCAGTCTTTAGGGACTTTTCTAGTTCTCCATTACTTCTCAAAAATAATGACCTGTGGGTCTGTGGCCACATCTGCTTGTACACCAAGTACCCCTGGGGTGCATGTCATCAAATTCTGCTGATGTGAATACTTCCATTTTTCCTTCTCTCATTAATTGTTTCTTTCTCTTTGATTACTTGTTCATGTCTCAAAATTTCACCTTGACCGAACTTCCTCTAGTTAACTATTTGCGAAGGGATGGGGGAGCCTGGTGGGCTTCTGTCTATGGGGTCACACAGAGTCGGACACGACTGAAGTGACTTAGCAGCAGCAGCAGCAGCTGAAGAGACAAGATGAAAAAATTCAGCCTTATCAATCACCTGATAAAAGAGTTCCTTCCTCCTTAATCATGAAGTTAAATTTTTCAAGTCTATTTCTTGCCATATATCATAAAAGTTACTTATTTGCTTTTCTATAATGCTAGTTATGTCCTCCTCCCAATTTGTGATCATTCTTATTTTGTCCCTCTTCTGCTTTTCTCATACATTCTGTTTTAACAATAAGGCCTGATTGCCCCGTGTGGCATGCTTGTTATATGCAGAAATAGTACTGGGTACTAAATAAACTGCAATTTAAAAAAAAAAGCCCTGCCATAATTTCATAATCTAGTTCAACCAAACAGCATAAAAGAAGAAAAATAGAAGTTAAACACTCCTTCTTCTGGATGCCGACATTGCCTCTATTATAAACTGCTTTCAATATTGTAATCATTCCTTTATTTGCCTGTTTTTCTCAACCTCTTTAAAAGTAGGGATTTTATCAGGTTCACCTGCAACCCGAATGTCTCCTACAGTACCTGAAACTCAGTATGCTTGATAAGGATGTGACAAAGAAGACAATACAAAATAACATATGTTATTCTCACTGCAAGAATAATGGAGTACGTAGCCATTCCCTTCTCCAGGGAATCTTCCCAACCTAGGAGTTGAACCCAGGTCTCCTGCATTGCAGGCAGGAGGGAAGCCCATGTTAGATGTTACAAATGGTTCATCTACAGAGGAGGGGTCACTCCTTCATACTTTTCTGTTCCATACTGAACTCTATACCATTCTAAATACTTTGTTTTCCTCTTCTTTTTTGCCTTCCTAGAGGTAGCATTGATTCTCTCTTTTCTACCCCCTTTGAAAACAGGCTAAACTCTGGCATATAGGAATCCTTCTCTTAGAATCAGTTTCCTGAGTCATCATGCCTACTTTATTTCACCACCACACTGCTCAGTTCAGTTCAGTCACTCAGTCATGTCCGACTCTTTGCGACCCCATCAATCACAGCACGCCAGGCCTCCCTGTCCATCACCAACTCCCGGAGTTCACTCAAACTCACCTCCATCGAGTCAGTGATGCCATCCAGCCATCTCATTCTCTGTCATCCCCTTCTCCTCCTGCCCCCAATCCCTCCCAGGATCAGAGTCTTTTCCAGTGAGTCAACTCTTCGCATGAGATGGCCAAAGTATTGGAGTTTCAGCTTTAGCATCAGCCCTTCCAATGAACAACCAGGACTGATCTCCTTTAGAATGGGCTGGTTGTATCTCCTTGCAGTCTCATGAGTCTTCTCCAACACCACAATTCAAAAGCATCAATTCTTTGGCGCTCAGCTTTCTTCACAGTCCAACTCTCACATCCATACATGACCACAGGAAAAACCATAGCCTTGACTAGATGGACCTTTGTTGGCAAAGTAATGTCTCTGCTTTTTAATATGCTATCTAGGTTGATCATAACTTTCCTTCCAAGGAGTAAACGTCTTTTAATTTCATGGCACAGCTACTGACAATCGAGAATCTAGCAGAGGTAGGCCAGTTAACAACTGAAGAACACACAAGGAACAAGGATCATGTAAGAGATTGACTTGAAGATCAATTATTTTATGCCAGAGGAAAAATATATGGAGCCTTCAAATCCTCTTGCAAAAATTATCCTGTTTATGATCACTTTGTGAAAGTCAAATATTAGGAAGAGCATTCTGGCTATCATACAATTTAGTAGTGAACAATTATAACTCAAATGTTAATAAGATATATTGCTATTGTTTCATTTTTGATCCTTTTCCTGACACCAATTATCCTGAAATAATGAGGCTTTTCTATACTGCTTTATCAGTTTTTACACTTACAGTTATGCCCCAGCTAAACAATAAACCCTCCAAGGACAGAAATTATGAATTCTATTTTTCTTTAGTACCTTCTTCTACCACCACCAGCCCATTCCAAATCACAACTCACACATCTACTTGTGGAGCAGAAATCTGAGGAAAATAAGCATGCAGAAAATATTACTGATTGCCTACCTGACTTGGGGGCTAATTCTCCTGAAGGTTAAGAGGGCTGTACCGGCAATACATTCTCAACAGTCATGATGGTGATATCCAAGGCTTCTAACTAATCACTTAGCTACAGCTCCTTTAATTCATGACACGGCATACCTAAGAAGCAAAAAGAGATTCTCTTTTAATGTATTTTTTTATTTATGTTTCATCCTACAGGATATTCTTTTCTATCACAAAAGGAGTCATCAGCGTCTCTCTCCCGGGTTATATCTGGGTTATCTAAAGCTGTGTAGCTCTGTGGACCAGATCAAAGTTCTTGTTACCCAAAAGCTGCCTAACATTCTCTGTCATGTGAAGATCCGGGAAAACTATAACATTTCCAAGTAAGCGATGAGAAGTGTGGGTTTTTCTTGTGACGAAACAATGGTTGAAGGGGTGGGTTTGATGCGCCAGGAGGAAACTGAAAAGGGACTCCGGATGAAGTTTTTATGACGAGACGTCCTCAGGGGCCAGCACACTGGGGCAAAGGCACAGCTCAGTTTTAACATGAGGGTACGGACAGTGAAAGTGTTAGTCGCTCAGTCGTGTCTGACTCTGCGACTTCATGGACTGTAGCCCATGAGGCTCCTCTGTCCATGGAATTCTCCAGGCAAGAAGACTGGAGAGGGTTGCCACGCCCTTCTCCAGGGGATCTTCCCAACCCAGGGATCAAAGCCAGGCCTCCCACGTTGCGGGCAGGTTCGTTACCGTTCAAGGCGTAACTCGGTTTTAACATTAGGATAAGCAGTGCGCCCATTTAAAGAGGATGCTATCCTTTCCCTTTCCTCTCTGCAACCACTGACATTCAGGCTAGTGAACAGATGCCCTTTCCTTTCAACACTTCTAGTTTCTTTTCTCCATAACCTAAAAAGTCATATTTTTAAAAAATCACTTGTGTGAATGGGTTCTGGTAGAGTAACTGATTTCCCCATAATCTTAAAGGACGCTCCCTGCTCTCATTCTTCCCACTCCTAATCCCCTGACCTAAGGGCTTCGTATGTTTCCTATGCTCTGTATGGTTCCCTAGGGAAGAAAAGAAGTAACAAGGCCTGAGTTTCTGGAAACTGCTCTATGGTTTGGCATTATGGTGAATTACCCTGTTAACTTTGGAAAAGTTACCCAATCTTGGTAATCTGACCCAGCTTTGCAACTAGCCCTCTAGTAGGCCTCTGAAAGTCTACTAAAATGAACTGAATTGGGCTCAACACGGAAAGACTAGATAAGAAAAGAAAAAGAACTTGGAAAAGAGTCTGTCAGGCTTCGGTGACAATTTAGATCATTCTAGTTGCACCTACAAATTTGCTTACCCAAAGGAGACGCTAATTTGGTCATTTAAAATCTGGTCCTTATAGTGTGAAGGACTTATTAGCTATAGCGTCTCACAATATACACTAAACATTCCTTGATGACAGTGAAGGAGATGAGGATGATGCGGGAGGTCTTCGGAGCACTCACCAGCTGCCATGTTCTCTCCTTTCCCTTATCACACACACCTAGACTTTAAGTCTGCCATCTGGTGGCCACTTCTACAATCAGCAGTAGTTATCTCCGGCCCTCCCAAGAGGCTCATTTGGGGGTTGATTAGATTTGTGTCTTAAAGGTTTAGATTCTGTCTTTTAGTGGTTGTACCAACTAATTTCCATTTGCCAAGGATCCAAGTTTCATTTCCACAAAAGATTCCAGAGTCTTCACTGTGCCGGTTCCATCTCCCTCATCCTTAAAGGCTGAGCTGATTAATGAGTGGTGGATGTTCACCGGCCTTCCTCCTGGCAGTTTACTTTCTAGCTCGATTACAGATGCAGTTTTAGCGACGCGGTCCTTTAGGTTTTGTGCATACTTAAGCTAGTCGGAATCCCTCATTTCGTTCCGTATCAGTGATGGAAGAAAAGATACCGTTCCCCAGCAGGTTCTCAAAGATTTCAGTTACTTGTGAAGCCAACAGTATGCCCAGACTGAAGCAGGATTTAACTTTCATTTTTTTCCCTCTTATTGAGACAAAGGGTATATTTTTCCACAGTCTTTTCCAGTGTGGGGATTGAAAGGAAACTGATATCCTGAAAACAGAAACTTTTCTAAGAGGGGAGCTGGTTAAAAGAGAGTATATCCTGATGCAAAGCTTATGTCACCATCAATTTCATCTTCTGGCTCATAGCTTGGAGCCCCGGTGACTGTAACCCATCAGGGAGAGCCCTCAGAGGATTTTCACGAGGGTGGGAAACACGTTAGCACCTCCTCTCTTTCCATCCCAAAACACCAGGGTTTTCCTTTCCTCCCTAGCCTGCTCCTGAGAGCACATTGCTTCTCCTTGCAGTCAGGAACAAATGGGCCAAATGAATCTGGTTAGAGACTTGTGCTACAATACCTTACAGAAACAATGCTGCCCAAGAGGTATTTCCCTTGATCTTTTCAAGATCCTTTTGAAGAGCAGCTTTTGGGGGACAAATCGGATGTGCTTTCCTCCCACCTCCCTTCTTTTCCCTTCCTCTTTGCAGAACATTTGGAAAAGTTCATTAGGAAGGATGGTAGAGCATGCAGAATAAAGACACAGATGACTGCTGTGAAAAGGGGACAGAGTCAGTGATGTGTGTCCCCTGGTTCCTTTTATTGGAATTGTCTGGTGTTCCTGTTTGTGATTCTCCTCAAGCTTTTGGAAAGGGAAAGAAACCAAAATAGTGCCCACGGTTACAACAGGCCAGGGTTGAAATGTGCCATGCGGTTTCTTGCCTGAGTTGGACCACAGTCCTGTGGTTCCCCAACTGCTGAATTAACCAGCAGATGCCCCTGTGGTAAAATGCAGGGTCTTAGAACTTACAGGGGATCTTCAGGGAAAGAAAAATTATTTCAAAATATTTCAAAGCTCCAATCTCAAAAACTGATTCATTACAAATCAGACCTGCTGTTCTGAGGTATATGTGGTTTGATAGGTGAAATAAACTTGAAAAGAGCTCATTTTAAGCTCTATTTGGGTGGCAAAAAGTTCAAATTTCATGAACTGCATCAAGTTTTAACCACCAAAAATTGGTTATTCAGGTTCTGGACAGATACACTAAAAATGTTCTGAGCTGTGTTCTGAACTTTTGTTATATTTCTAATTTTAACTTGACTCAACATACAGAGAGGAGTGGGAATGGGTCCAAAAGCTTTCTGGCTCTGAATCTATGGAAAGTGTGGATCATACTTCTGACTGCCCCATGCAATTGTTCTTCTACGAGCTCCAGATGGCAGTGAAAGCTCTCCTTAAGCAGATCAATAGACCTCTACATCAGGTACCAGTCTTTACCATTATTTTTATCTTCTTTTTATGACTCATGGAAACTGCATTATGGTGTAAAACTCAAGAGGTGAAAAATTACACGTATATACATTTTGTGCATTGATTTACACGTCGCTTTGCACATACATGCACATTCTCAGTCTGATGCCAACACATGGACACTGAGTACCCTTCTGTACCTTTCCTCTAGCTCTTCCATGTTGACGTCTTCCAAAGCTCCCAGACCCCACTTTATTGTGGTCTGGTCAAACAAGGAAAAATTGGCTAACCCACCCTGAAAGACATCAGCTCTTAGCTTCAGGAGAGCATGAAGCAAGGGAAGTAAATAAATAAGTGTATAGTTAGATTTGCAAATGATTTCCTTAAGAACAGAAGATTACTGGGAATATAAATCTAGAGCAGTGGCCAAGGTTGTTCAGTGCTATCTTTCCACAAACAGGAAATTTGCTGTCAAAATCACTGTCCTGTCTAAGTCCAAATGTGCAAATCTTACCTCTACTAATAAGCAACTTTTAAAAAAGAAGCTGTTGGCATAGAAGACAGGAGTAAAGGTTTACTAGGCTCTGTCTATGAGCTACTATCATGCAGCATTAGATTCTCCTCTTTTTGATCTGCATTTACCATCTCACTCCACTCAACACACACAAATACACACAAAATAAGCCAAGTTTAGCCTGCAAACAGGGAGACTGTAACAGGAGTGACTGGCTCTCTTTAAATAACAGAGAGACAACCTGAACTGGCCTCTGACCCAAGGAGACAAGAGGACAGATTAAAGACTCCAAGAGTGTTCTTCCATTAGGGTACTACTCTGATTACAAGTCAATGTTGCAAAGCTAGTCCAAAACAGCTAACATTGAAAAAGAATAAATTGCACAAGATGCTATAAAGACACTAGGGGAGTTAACTGGATTATTCCAGGGGTGGCCATATACTCAGGAGGAGGGAAAAAAAAAAATGCCAGCTCAACTTCTGACAGTAGATACCATTAAAGGGTTTCTTGGGCTTAGCAGGTCTGAAGCAGCTCATATTTCACTGGTGACTCTTGGGCTACGCGGACATTGGGAGCAGGCTGCCCAACTGCCTAAGAGTACATACAAACTTTTTTTTTTCGGTACTTGTAAAATTTTCTCAGTCCTTGGCCAGAAACTACATTTTCCCCCCTTAACCAACTTAAATTGAAACTAGTGGATTTTTAATTCAATCCATTTTTGTTGCTTCATGTAATTATATTCATCATTTTGAAAAGCCCACAGAACGCAATCATTTTCTGCTTTTATAAGAAGCATAAATGTTGTTTTCAGAGTTTATGTGGAACATTACTGCTTTAAATCTTGATTTTATATAGCATTATTAAATGGACTGAACCCTAATATTTATGTTGTATAAAAATTCCAAGCTTAAAGTCATGTAATTTTGTTAGATGTTTTATGCCAGTTTGGTGTTGTTTATGTAAGTGCCATGTTGTAACTCTCCTATTTTTCCTCCGCGCGTGTCCCTCTGCAGGCAAGGAACTTCCGCCTCTACACACAGGAGGTGTTGGAAATGGGTCACAATGTGTCCTTTCTTCTCCTGCTCCCTGCCTCAGACGACGTCTGTACAGCCCCAGGACAGAATAATCCTTACACCCCACACTCAGGGTTTCTTAACCTCCCTCTTCAGATGTTTGAACTTGGTATAGTAGCTTGTTTCACCTAGAAATATTAACCCAGCCTCCTTATAATAAAATCACAAAGTTATATCTGTTCCCCCTTGTCCCAGTGGAGGGTCAATAAATCACATGATGGCTTTGGCAACAACCCTTCCTAGAACTGTGTACAAGTCTGAGAGAAAGCAAAGCTCCAAGACTATGTGCCTGAGCAATAATTACTGAAACTTAGCTAAGGCCCAATGGAGAGGAGGGACTTCGAAACAGAAAGTTCAGTTATCCGGCTGCAGTTCTTGCCTCCCCCTTGCTTTCCTAAAGCATGAATATAAGAACTGGTGTTTTCATGAAAAGCACTGCCCCTTCTCTTTCTTTTTTTCCCTCTCTCCCCTCTTCCTGCCCCCTCTTTCCTCCAACTGGGAAAAAAACTGAAATTAAAATGTAAAGTGTGTATCAATTTAAAGCAGAAAAAGGTCTGTAACTTTAAGTAGTGCTAACTTATTAAATAGACTCTAAATTTCTAACAGACCATTTGAAAAATTGACAGGGTCTCCCAGGATGCAATATTGTGATCATAATGTGGGATTCTCAATGGTAGAAGATCTCATCCTGACTTTCAAAAATGGGTAGCCTGGGCCCCGGGTTCTCTATTTTTACAGAGACCCCTGCTGCCCACTGAAAATGTGAATAGGGAGGCTTTGTCTCCTCCCCATGCTTCATCTTGTAACAGGCCAATAAGAGGCAATTAACAAGAGTTCCGTCAGTTCAAATGGACTGTAGGATTTGTGGGAGTGGAAGTGAATGGGTGGGTGAAATGAAGGCAGTCTCTCTTCAGATTGCTCCCCAGCTACCAGATTTAGAAAGAGACAAGGCAACTGCCTGATATTTCATTTTGAGACCCAGGCATCTGAATTTGAATTTATCTCTTGAAGATAAATGGATAAAGTCTCCCAGTTTCCCTTGCTCCAAGGAGTTTACATGCTCAAAAGCTGATGAACAGCGACTGTTATTTTCCAGAGGAGGGAGAGTTATTAAGAGAAGCCTGAATCAGATTTGCAGACTGAGACTCGAGGGTACTGGGTCCGCTACTGTGTGGCACTGGCCATCATTTAGCTTTCCTGTACCTTTTCTGTGCCACATGACTGATAATATTGGTCATACCACTCCCAAAATGCCTGAATGTGAATGTGACCATTTAATGAGTTCCCTATACAGTGAACATTTTTAGTCTATGATATAACTGCCCTGCTATTACAAAACATAGTTTGAGTCAAAGTATTTCAATTCAGGTCCACACATACACATCAGGTGTCTACTGTGGAGATTAAGGGATGAGTTAAGACAACGGCTCTGCCCTCAAGGGGCTTTTTAAGTGGTAGGAGTAAAATAAAGATACAAATTAAATCCTAAAATACGTATAGTGGGCTTAAATCTTTTAAGTATTAAGTGATACTGAAAAAAAGAAAGGAAAGCACGTTTTCTTAAAGAAGGTATCAGAAAGCCACCTTGCAGAGAGGATATTTGTTGTAGGTGTTAAAGAATGGATGGATGCTAAAAACAAGGATAATGAAATCTCTTTTGTCAAAGGGAGCAGAATGAGCAAAGACATAATAGAAGAACTCAGAAAGAATCAGGAAAAGAACAAGTGGTCCAGTTTAGCTGGATCTGAGACAGGACCTGAGGAACAGCAGACATAGACCTGTGTGGACAAGTTGCAGCCATACTGGGCAGTATTTTAAGAATCGGGCTGAGGAATGTGCTTAAGATGGACTGCAAGCAGGACTGGGGAGATGATTCAGAAGTTATAAGAATATTTTGACGTCACGGTAGAAACAAAGACAGAGGGAACAAGTGTCGATGCGAGAAGCGCGGGGAGGACCCGACAAGACTGGGCAGCTGCTTGAAAGGGGACAGGCAGAGCCAAAGACTTCTAAGCACCCCCTTGGTTTTTAGTGTCAAAGACTGTGAGGGTGTTGCTACCATTACCAGACATAATGGAACCAGAAAAGAAAGTGCTCTGGGGAAGAACATGATGCTTTTACTCTGCATATCTTGAGCTCAGTGATAAGGAGTCCACCTGCCAATGCAGGAGATGGAGTTTTGATCTCTGGGTCGGGAAGATTCCCCTGGAGTAGGAAATGGAAATGTGCTTCAGTATTCTTGCCTGGAAAATTCAATGGGCAGAGGAGCCTGGCGGGCTATAGTTCCTGGGGTCACAAAGAGTCAGACATGACTGAGCATGCACACATCTTGAGTCTGCAGGTGTTAATTCAACATCCAAGTGGACATATACAACTGGCAGTAGAAATGCAGGGGACAAAGTTGGTTACTAAACACGGAAATTTAGCCAGACTCTACTGATAACAGATGAAGCCATGAAAGTGAGTGGTTTCCCATGGATAAATAAATGATAGAGAAAAGAACTAAAGAAAATCCTTTATTGGAGAGAGAACTGAGAGCCCATTCTACATAAAAAGGCCACAGTGTTCCATGATTACAGGCAGAAATACACGAGGCTCATTTCTCAATGTTTCAGTGGCCTGGGTGGGAACAATCAATGATTTAGTATCAATCATATTAGTACACGACTCCCAAGACCCTGGAGAACCAAGCCCTGCAAGCATCCTATCTTTCTTTCTGCGAGGCTCCCACACTATTCTTGGGACAACCACACTTTATCCCACTGTTGTTACTCTCCATTCTACAATTTCCTCTCTTCACCCAATTCTTTATTAATTCATCTATAAATATTTATTAAGTAACCTACTATGTGCCCCTCTACCCAAGTGGCTAAGTGGTAAAGAATCCTCCTGCCAATGCAGGAGATGTGGGTTCAATCCCTGGGTCAGGAAGGTCCCCTGGAGAAGGAAATGGCAACCCACTCCAGTATTCTTGCCTGGGGAAATCCCATGGACAGAGGATACTAGCAGGCTATAGTCCATGGGGTCACAAAAGAGTCAGACACAACTTAGCGACTAAAACTTAGCAACTAAAACAACTATCATGTGCCAGGCATTATTCCAGGTACTGAAAAATCAATGAACAAACTCCTCATGGGGCTAATAATATTCCAGTGGGGGAGACAAATAGTAAACCAATCAACAAACATTAATATTGGAAACGTCAGACAGTAGTGAGAGCTGGAAACAAAAATCAATCAGGATAAAAGACTAGACTGAAGGGACGGGAACTGCACTTTTGTATAAGATGACAAGGGAAGGCCTCTCTGAAGAAGATAATTTGAGCGGAGATGAGAGGTTTCCATGAAATGAAAACAGCAAGTGCAAAGGCCTTACAGTGTGCTTGGCTGAGACATCAGTATAGATGGAATGTAGGTAAGCAAGAGCAACAAAGATAGGAAATGGTATCAGGTCAGCATCAGAAGATCATTCACGGCTTCATAGATCATAATAAGGACTTTGGATTTTATTTTAAGTGTGTTGGAAATCCAATGGAGATTTTCGAGTAGAATAACTTTTTAACATAAGCTTTAATATAAGTAACTTTTAATACAAGCTCTGCAGAATAGAGTAGTCCCATAGGATGTTCCTTCCTAGGATTACCGGTGGGGAGAGAGACCATCATACGGGAGGATGCTGTGAGACTCTATGAGCAGGGTTGAGCTGGGGCAAAGTGGTACAATCGGAGACCCACTGCCCCCCACAGTTGAGGGCTGATATCCCCAACCCTTTGCAGAGGAAGAGGACAGCACTCCTCTGCAGTTATAAAGTATGTGCCTGGGGGACAACAAGGGTCACTCTTCATGCTGCCCCAGAAACAAAAGGAAAAGCCCTTAGAAACGATCCTGAGATGTGGCCTCTTGAGGATTTGCCTATACTGAGGAGGTCACCCTGCCCTGACCCCGTGGGCAGTCACAACTGACTATAGGCCTATGAAGAGGAAAGTTGACTTTTATCGATTTCATTGACTCTATGACTTTGACTGACTCGATGAACAAGATTAAGAAACTGGGAAATTTTTTAAAACCACTTTGAAGCCTGGTATGCATTTTATACTTCAGTGTTTGGCTACATGCTTCATTCAACAGACATTTACTGAGTTTCCACTATATGCCAAGTACTATGCCAGGGCTGGACACATAGACATTAATAGGACACAGTCTGCCCACTGAAGCCTAGAACCCAGTGGGGGATATTATCTATACCAATATTCCCAATACAATGAAAATTCTTCTGTGAGAGGTCAGCTGCTGAATTTCAGAGGAAAAGCACCTAATCCTTTCTTACAGAGATAAGATTTAAGATAGACTTTGACGTATAAGTAAACATTCAGGAAAAAAATAAAGGTAGACCAGGAAAGGAAAATCATTGTAAGCAGAAGGAATAGCATGCACAAAGGTTTGGAGACCTAGCAAAATGCATCTCACTTAAGTACACTCTGAGTAGCTCATTGTGACAGATGCTTAAAGGCATCTGAGCAAGTGTGACAGGAGGCAAAACTAAAATTGAAAAAAGGAAAAATCACGAAGGGCTAAGCCACCCAAAAGCAGTTAGACTTTATTCTATAAGCAATAAGGAGTCATTAAAAATTTTTAAGAAAAAGAATAATATGGTATTACTGGGTTTTAACAACTCTGTGGATTGCAGGACAACAAGAAAAGGGCTGGGCCTAGAGGCAATGAGACAGTTAAGAGACCGGCCCAGGTAGAGACTGCCACAGCAGGGGACAGAAGAGAAGGCAGGGGCAAGAGGAATTTAGAAGTTAAAATCAATAGGACTTTGCGATTGATTTAATGTGGTTGAAGAGAAAGATGGAGGAGCCACGGAGTCTGAATAGGGTGCTGGAATGGATAACACTGCCATCTACCAAAACAGGAAACAAGAGGGGAGGAACAGGTTTGGGGGAGGGGAGAGATGATGAGTTAGTTCAGTTTGACAAATGATGAGTTTTGTTTGAGGTGCCTGTGGGATATCCAGGCATTGAGCCTAATGGAATCCAGGCCACAAGCTTAAAGAAATGGCACAGTCCCAACCCTCATTCCTAATGCCCATTTTTCATGATTTAGGATACCATTCCTGAATTCCAACTGTCAACTCGTTCACTGCCAGGAATCTTTAGAGAGGCATCTTATGCCCAGGCTCTTTCTGATACCTTGGCAGAGAACCATAGAACTAAAGTGACCCTAAGAGCTAATCTTATTGGTTCCTTAACTTCCAGACTAGGTAGGCTACATGGCCCAGACTGATAGGACTCTACTGAGTAAGAGAGCTTTAGGAAGAATATTCTAACCTCAATCCTGTTCTAATATTCAAACGACTAAATGCCCCATTCTTCCCAGGGGGACAGGGTAGGGATGTGAACAAAAATTCATTTTGCATCTGCTGTGCTACATGCTGTCTAGGCACTTTATTATTATGTTGCTTTATCCTCAGTTCAGTTCAGTTCAGTTCAGTCACTCAGTCGTGTCCGACTCTCCGCGACCCCATGAATCACAGCACGCCAGGCCTCCCTGTCCATCACCAACTCCCGGAGTACACTCAAACTCATGTCCACAGAGTCGGTGATGCCATCCAGCCATCTCATTCTCCGTCGTCCCCTTCTCCTCCCACCCCCAACCTTTCCCAGCATCAGAGTCTTTTCCAGTGAGTCAACTCGTCGCATGAGGTGGCCAAAGTATTGCAGTTTCAGCTTTAGCATCAGTCCCTCCAATGAACACCCAGGATTGATCTTCTTTAGAATGGACTGGTTGGATCTCCTTGCAGTATAAGGGACTCTCAAGAGTCTTCTCCAACACCACAGTTCATTATTATCCTTGTCTTAGATATAAAAAAATAAAAAAAACCTGAGTCTCCCTGGGGTTATATGCCCATTATGAAGGTAGTAAGTGGGAAGTATAATTCAAATCCAGTTCTGTCTTATACCTAAGCCTGAGTACTTTCCGCCCTACAGTACCCGTAATCTGACTTCCAGTGTCAGGGCTGACGGCATTTTAGTCTGTCACTATCTTATAAAGAAAAAAGACAGAGAAAACACCGCAGAAAATTAGTCTTCGTTTGTAAATTACTAACAAATCATGCGGTCTGGGATAATGCATTTTTGTATCCTTATACCATTTTGCCTGCAAAATGCATGTGATTCACATTAGGAAAAAAATTAGAAGCTTCCAGTCTATCCTCCCCTTCTCAGTGATGGCTACCAAATGTATCATTGCTAAACCACAAAAGACTATGTTAAAGTCACATTTGTTAAAGTGACATTAAAGGCTCCGATGAAAACCACTCGAGTAGGAGAGGGAAGCCCTGTCCTTGGCGGCAGAAGGTCCTCGGAGCTCACTGTGGCGGGCGGCGCGGCCGTGTGGGCGCTGCGAGACCACCCACTGGTCCGAGGCTCTGACCACAAAGAGACGCAGCAAGAGGGAGCTGTGGACACCCCGGCGTTCTAGAATTCAGATGGGACTGATAGCATTTCCTCTAAAGAAATCCTTCAGTGCCTCTATCTTCCAGTCATATTTTAGAAAGAAGGAAAAATAGATGATCTTTTTTTTTTTTTCTTTTGCAACTTGGTTTGGAAAGGCAGACTGTGAGACACTTCACTCTCTTCACTCTTCAGCCAAGAGAGGACATCTGTCAAGTACAAACAGGATATGATTCCTTCTTGAAAGGCATAAAGACACATTCAGGGAGCTACATGGGTCAAGAGTAAGCTGACTTTTTCCTGTAGAGCAGCCAGTAAATATCAGACTTGAAATATACCTTTTGAAAGAGGAAACTCAAACGCACCTTGAGGAAAGAGAGTAAGAGGGGAAAGGAGGCTTTGGAATAGAGGTCCGCTCTCTTCAGATCATGGCGTACATTTCGTTGTTCATTCAGGCAATGAACCGTAACTGAGAAGTCGGCTTCCCTGGTGCTCACATCATAGGATCTGCCTGCAGTGCAGGAGACCCAGGTTTGATCCCTGGGTCACAAAGATCCCCTGAAGAAGGGAATGGCAACCCACTCCAGTATTCTTGCCTGGAAAATCCCATGGACAAAGGAGCCTGGCAGGCTACAGCCCATGGGATTACAAAGAATCGGACATAGCTGAGCAACTAACACTTGACTTGAGAAGTTATAGTGTTCCAGGTTTTGAGGAAATAAAAATTAACAGGAGATATGGTTTTTGCCCTCAAAGAAATCAGTCCAGTAAACACATTATTACAATAAACCAGAATAAATGTCCTGGTGTATTTAATAACAAGTGGTCTAGGACCACAAAAGACAGAACTAGTTCTGCCTGGAGTAAAAGAGGTACCAGTTAAGATTTCATTGAGGAGAAGATATTTAACCTGAATATTCAAGTATTAGAAGAAGCTGACATGAAGGTATTGGCAGAGAAGGTACTGGAGGAGAAGGAAATGGCATGTTCACAAACATGGAAGTACAAAAACACTTGTAGTAGGCTCAGCTTGACCAAAGCATAGAGTCAATGCAGGCAGAGGGCGGAAGGCATGATAGAAGATATGACTGAAGATATATTAAAATCCTAGATCTCAAGGAGCTTGCTTTACTGTGATGTTGGGATTGTATCCTGAGTCAAGAAGGTGCTCTATAGAAGTGTATAATCAAGGGAAAGCTTGAAATGTAGATCATTTGGGAAGAGCTCAATTATTTGCATTTACTGAGATCAGTTCTTCTGTGTGTCAGACAAGGAAGTGTTAGAACAGAGGAAGTAGAAGGAGGGATCTAATACAAGACAGAAAGAAAAAAAAACCCAGAACCGTAACTACCTGAAATCAGAAACCACTTCTTGAACTAGTGCCCAGCTGGATTAAGGACAGGCCACTGGAGCCCTCACTCCGTTCTTCTCTACCCCTTCAATACAAGGAAATCCAAACCGAGCAGGTCACCCTTACCCTCACCTGAGTTTCATCCTGAGGGAAAATCAAGCAAGGAAGCAGGCAGTGGTAAGATGGGAATTGTAGGGTACACAACATCTCTCAATCTGCAGAGAAGCAGGGCTTCCTCAGTGAGGTGTGGAGATGACCAGACGCCCCGTTTTGAGGTAGTGTGGTTTTAGTTTCCCAAAATGGCCAGGTCCAGGTCTCCGGAATCAATAGCAAAGAGGCCTGAGGGCAGTAATTAGATGTTCTTCCTAGAATTCCTCACCAAAGAAGCCAGAATAAAAATGCTTCCACAGATCTGCTGGGTTATTACAGCCCTATTCCCGAAGCAGGAAGCACACTGATACAGGTCAGAGGTACACGGAGTGAGTGAGGTTCCTGGGAAGTGACTTTCCAAACTCAGCAATGGCCAGGAAGAGTCTGGTACTACGCAAGTCTGAATCAGAATGCTTGCCTCATCTTAGTGGACTCTGAAGTTATGGCATGTGAGCAGAGCCGATCAGAGAGGTGTGAAAAGTCTGACCACCTCAGGCTGCCTGCGTCAGGCTGGGACCCACACCCCTCTCTCCCTGCTCCACGGCAGAGATGAAGGTTAGGCTCTCTCCACTGGCTTCTAGCCCGTTATCCTTTAAGAGAAGAAGGGGAAGACAAAAGTGGTCTGCACCAGCATCTTTCCAGAGGAGCTGAGGAGTGGAGAGGCAGGAGAAGAATCAAAACTCATCATACTAGGTCCTTAGGAAGTTTTCCAGCCAGACAAAACACAAAATACACCCTGAGAAAAACACGTCTTTTATCTTCTGGGACTTCTGGCCTTGGAAAGGAACATACAAGATACACACTAGAAATCAGACATGGCAATCAAAACTGGGTTTCAAATAGATACTTGCCTTTTTTTTTTCTCTTTAAATTGGTAAGCAAACTTATTTTCCCAGTAGTAGCCCAACTTTAGGGGCTGAACATAAACTGCAGCTTTAGCCAACTCCACTTCCCCATACCCTACCAGGACTTGGTAAACCTTAAAAGGGAATACTGTCTGACTAAAGCCAGACAACTGGCCCCTTAAGAGCACATTTATAATTTATTTATGGCCTAATATTTTCCAATGATAGGATTAATAAATCATGTTTTCATTCAGCTTGTTTTCTCTGAGGTATGAATTTCTCTATTTTGATACCAGATCTTAACATGTTTTATTTTGCTTGTCCATTTTCCAGTTCATTTTTGCAGCTACAGGGAGAAATTTATTAGTCTGTATTGCCGCCTTTCTGCTGTTGTGGAGCTGGATTCTCTGAATACCCAACAGTCCCTGAGGGAAGCAATCTCAGACAGCGAAGTTGCAGCTGCCAAACAAAGACACCAGCAAGTTTTAGATTTCATTCAGGTAACAGTTTGTTTTATCTGAGTTAGAAGGAAGAAGGAAGGGACAGGGTGGTGAGGATGAGAACCAAGCATGGGAAAGAACAGCAGTCTGGGCGAAAGACCATTATGTGCAAATAGACTGTTGATTTGGTTAAAATGCGGAACTCGGGGGAAATACGAGTTTTTAAACAAAGGCTTAAGAAAAAGCTACAGATAAATCAGTGTTAATAAGAGCTCTATCGGCCCCGTGGTGGGTAGCTGTTGTCTCCCACATTGAAGAGAAAAACAACTGCCAGAAGAAGTAGAGATCAGCATATTAGTACCCAGTAGCCCAATGATAATTCCAACAGAAGGAAAAACTGTTTTAATCAATTCAATATCACAGAGAAAAAGAACAGAATGATTCATCCATTTATGTAAACTCAAATTCAGGACATAAGATTTCTCATTCTTTGGACTTCTTTCTGGCAGAACTGACATTTTAATGCATAGCTATAAAGGCTTAAAAATGTGTGAGCCCTATGGTGACGTCTCAGGGTCTTGAGACAGTGGGACGGAGAAATCATCAAGAGAATTTGGATCTGGTCTGAAAGTGCCCCTAAATCCCTTGGACAAATCTTATGATCTTTATGGCTGTGCGTGCGTGCACACTAAGTCGCCTCAGCGGTGTCCAACTCTGTGCAACCCTATGGACTATAGCCTGCCAAGCTCCTCTGTCCATGGGATTCTCCAGGCAAGAGTACTGCAGTGGGTTGCCATGGGATCTTCTCCAGGGGATCTTCCTGACTCAGGGATTGAACCTATGTCTATTACATCTCCTGCACTGGCAGACAAGTTCTTTACAACTAGCACCACCTGGGAAGCCCTTTTATGCCTGCTGCTGCTGCTGCTAAGTCGCTTCAGTTGTGTCCAACTCTGTGCGACCCCATAGACTGCAGTATAACCCAATTCACAAAATAAATGCACAGTTCCCTCTTAACCTCAGGGGATACATCTCAAGACTGGATGACTTAAACTGGAGATAGTACCTAACCCTGGATATACTATTTTTCCCTATACGTACATACCTATGCTAAGTTTAATTTATAAATCAGGCACAGTAAGAGGTTAGCAACAATAATAAAATAGAACACTTATAACAATATATTGTAACAAAATTATGTGAATGTCCTATCTCTCAAAATAGCTTATTGTAAAAATTGAATGTCTTTTTTCCATCTTAACTAAGCACTGTGTACTGTGTACTTAACTAAGCACTGTGTACTGTGGCCATGACTTTTGCGATCTGAGGTACAACAGCAAAACTACTAGGAATTTCTTTTTCCTTTTCCACAATTTCATGGAATGAAGATTCATTCTTATCATAGATCTTAGCAATTTCATCATACAGGTTTTTTTCCCTTACCTTATTAAGTATAGGACTTTCAACTGTTCAATCAAAGAAAGCCCTTTGTAGCTTCTCTTTGTCATAACCAAACTGCCAGCATCACTACTCTTGCACTTTGGGGCCATTATTAATTAAATAAGGGTTACTTGAACACAAGAATTATGATACCACAGCAATCTGATAACCAAGGTGGCTACTAAGTGACTTAACAGGTGGGATACACTGGATAGAGGGATGATTCACGTCCTGGGCAGGCTGGGCAGGATGACAGGAGATTTGATCCCGCTATTCAGAACACTGGCAACTTAAAATTTATGAACTGTTTACTTCTGGAATCTTCCATTTAATATTCTCAGACCTCAGTTGACCAATGGTTACTGAGACTGCAGAAAGCAAACCATGAATAAGAGGGGGCTTGTGTAACAGCAATAGCCCCATCATGGCCACCACTCTGACATATACTCAGGTCAATCTGATAAATGTAACACTTGTTGGACACAAGCGTCAGGCACTGTAGGGGAGATACAAAGTTGAATTACACGTGGTCCTTGAGCTTCGTTTAAAACTCATCAGGGTGAACAAGAAATGTGTATAAATACTATCCGTAAAAATGATTCAGGCGCCAAATTTGTTGCCTTGTCACTCAGTCACATCCGACTCTTAGTGACCCCATCAACTGTAGCCCACAAGGCTCCCCAGTCCATGGGATTTTCCAGGCAAGAATACTGGAGTGGGTTGCCATTTCCTTCTGCAAATCACCAAAAGAGAAATATAAAAAAATAAAGTAAAAATGTTTTGTGTCTCACAAAGAAGTAAAAATGTACTTACATTTGTGGGCATTAAAAAAAAAAATGCCTTAGAGGATGTAACTGATATCTGAGCTGGGCCGGGTGGATGGAATAGGTCAGTCTACAGTGAGGAGAAACAGAATGAGGAGCTGCCAAAGAAAAAGTATAAACAGATGAGGGAGAAAGAGCAGAAAAATCGTAGCTGGGGAATGCTGTATAATCAAGATTAGTCTGGCCATAAACTGAGTAAAGGACAATAGTGAAAAATTAGGTAAGGATGAAAGTAGCAATGAAACCAGATCACATGAGGCTTTATTAGAGACCACAGTAAGAAATTTGTACTTGATGCTGTAAGGCCATAGGTACCCAGCCAAAGTGTTGGAGAAAGTCAGTAATAGAATCTCACAGATGTTTAAGATAGAGTCGAGCAGCGGAGGATATTCCTCCCACTCGCATTGGTGTGGCCACACTGGTTGTTCACAGTAAGCACTCAGTTCAGTTCAGTCTCTCAGTCGTGTCCGACTCTTTGCGACCCCATGAATCGTAGCACGCCAGGCCTCCCTGTCCGTCACCAACTCCCGCACTCATTCTCATTGGCTACTAAATAATTTGCATGTCATTCCTAGACTTAAGGAGAAGACTGAAGGCAAGGAAACCAGATATAAAGCTATTACACAACCCTCCAAGCAAGTAGTGAGGACCTAAGATGAGAAA
Organism: Moschus berezovskii; assembly: GCF_049115385.1. Classification (NCBI taxonomy): domain Eukaryota; kingdom Metazoa; phylum Chordata; class Mammalia; order Artiodactyla; family Moschidae; genus Moschus; species Moschus berezovskii. The sequence goes on from NC_142479.1 coordinate 19,129,735, forward strand.
ATGCTGTGAACTTTGGGCAAATAAAGTTCTCTCAATCTCCTCATCTGTAAAATAGGGATGATAATGGTAGGACTAGCTTTCAGTGTCACTGAGAGAATTCAATATGATAATACATATAACGATTTCACTGAAGTGCCTGCACATAATAAGTATGCAATAAATTATACATTCATTCATTAATAAGAAGGGAAAATACTTTAAAACATGATATGCAAGATTGGGGGTTTATTAAGTACTCATGAAGAAGATACTGTAATATGCTTGCAAAGTGTGAGCCAGACAAGTCCTATCCTACTTCTCTCATCCTAAATGAGATATTTTAGGTGACCTCTTAGACTAAAAAAATAAACCTTTCAAGGACTTACTTGCTTTCTTGACCTGAAAGCACACTATTTAAAAATTAAAAACATTTACATCATTTATTTTATTTCTAGTAAAAATTAAATACTGACGGGGAAGCGGGTGGGACAAAGAAGAAAGAAGCAGGAGGAGGATATGAAAGATTGGCATATTTTTTGAACCTAATGGAAGGGATAGGGGAGCATAGTAAGAAGAAGAATGACCAGAATTCAGTTAGCATACATTTTGAGTCCAGCATCTTCCACTGATAAACCTTGGACTATTGGACAATTCATTTGATCCAAGGGCCTCAATTGTAAGAATTGGACTGGATGACTTCTTAAGCACCGAGCTGGCTCTAACATTTCATGACTTCTTTAACAGCCATAAATAGTTTTATAGAACCTAACTTTACCTTAGGTTCTATTTCCACTTTATTCCAACTAAGGCTCCCCTGAATCCATTATGTTCAACCAAGAACACTGACTTTCTTTAGCCTGTCACACACTCCAAGAGTCCCTGGCTCCATTCTTTCTTCCAGATGACAGTCCTCACCCCTTTCTTTCTCACCTAGTCTATGGCTCCGCTGCTTTCTTCTCTTTCCTTTTCAGCACACCATTAAGAGGGATGGATGAAGGCAAGCGAGGCCAGGAATTCTTTAAAGTTCTAGCCTGCTCTGGTTTCTAAAGCAGGTAACTTGAGAGCCCCCTCTACATACTCTCCAGCTAGCCAGCCAGGTAAACGGAGACTTGGATGAAAGCCAGTTCTCCAAGAGTTCAAGAAAGCACTTCTTGGTCAGGCTAAAACCAGACCATCTTGCATCCACAGCCTTCAGTGGATTGCCTTGCTCCATCCAACATGGATAATTTCACTGACTAGAGTTAATGCAGGATCATCTCTCTCCTTAACGAGACTGAGCTTCTCAGTCTCTCCTGCTCAGAATGAAAACCAGCTGCAGCCATTCACCCACTGGCATCCACCGCCCAGTCCACCACACACCATAATCGGCAGAGGCAAGTGCCAGCTGTGGGAGCATTTGTGTGATTCCAGATCTAAGACAGTGTTGAAGGCACTACACAAACCAAACATTGTAAAGAGCAAGGGAGTCTATGTAAATACAGTTGGGAAAAGAAGCCAAGGAGTGCAGCCAGAGAGGAAGGGCTGGGCCGGGGGAGGTGTAGAAAATCATAGATAAGGTATACAGCCTTTACAGACAACACATGCGGCAGAAATGTCAGAGTGTGGAGACTTGGCACTGGGCATATTTGGAGCTGCTAAAGCCGAAAGGGCAATTAGGCTATAATTTATATACTGGAATGCTTCAAATGCGCCTAAGCTGTAATAGAAACACAGCTCATTAAATATAGCCAATCTATCATCCCCTCAAGCACCTTGTAACTGTGCTGTGAGAAAACCAATCACCTTTACATTTTAATAAAAATATTATCTTGCCTGCGTACAGAGAAAGGAGTGTAATTTATGGGATGAAAACCAAAATTTTTAGAGGGCAAAGTGAGAAATGGATGCAAAACTTTTAACCAACAGACCTAGTGAGTTCATGGTCTTTCTTTCTTAAAAACATGTCAGCAAGTCTTTAGAAGTTGTATTTGGACCTTAAAATCAAGGGGATTATGTTGTCAGTTATTTTTAGATCAACAGTATAAGGTAAAATGAGTGAAAATTGTGCTTCTTTTAGAGCTACTTAGCTAAGTCCGTTAAAGTCAGTCCGTAGGTTTCCCTCCACCTATGTTTCTGATTTCTCTTCAGTTAACACCTCTTCACTTCATCACTGAGAAAAGAAATAAACACTGTCTCTACACGTAAGTTTTAAAATTTTTATACTAAATCTCACTATCCATCCTCAGTAGTAAGGCTAAAACAACCTATCCAAAGAGAACAAGTGGAGAACAAGTTATTAATAATTGTATTCATTTCTTAAGGCTGCTGCAAGAAATTGCCACAAACTGAGTGGCTTAAACAATAGGAATTTATTCTCTCACAGTTCTAAAGGTCAGAAATCTAAAGTCAAGGTGTCGGCAGAGCCACACTCCCTCTGGAGAGGGGGAGAATCTTTCCTTGGCTTCCTCCGGCTCCTGGTGCCCATTGGCAGCCCTTGACTTTGGGCTGCCTCAATTCAATCTCTGCTTCTGTGGTCACACAGCCTCCTCTTCTGTCGGCCACATCCCCGTCTGCCTCACTCTCATGAGAATGTCTTCATGCAGACATTCGCCACTGGAATCAAGGCCCACCTGGATAATCTGGGATAGAATCCTCCCGTCAAAATCCTTACCAACCACATCTTTTGCCATAAAAGGCAACATTCACTCTTTTATCATAGTAATACAGGTTCCAGGGATTAGGATGTAGACATATATTTTGGGAGGTCACATTCCGTCCACTTCAGTAACCGTGGTTGTTATTGTAACAACTGAAAATTTTATAAGAATGTACAGCTTACAGTGTGCACTCACCTACATCATCTTACTTAATCCTCGTAATAATTCTGTTCAAGGACAGAGATCTAAGATATTCGATAACCATTCACTCATACCTTCATTGGCTGAACAATCATTTACTGAGTACCTATTCTTTGCACAGCCAAGAGTAAAAGGTACAGAAGCACAGTACCTGCCTTGGCAGGACCTCTGAAAGCTGTCCATAGTCATGCAGTGGCTCACTTTGAGATGAGAGTATGCTGCATGAGGCGGGATCAATAAAAGCTAGCTGAGGAAGCAACAATCTCATTAAGAAAATTTGTCCAAGCGTTAAATGGAACTTCCACTTTATTTACCCCTTGAACTTCAGATTTTTCCCTATATAATGTTCAGTGGGCCTGCCACTGTTGAACCTTCAGCCCAACTCACTGGCTGACAAAGCCTGAAGCTCAATTTCCTGCTTTCATTAACAACACTAAAAACTCTGCCCAGTTCTGTCACTCCAGGATAGAACATTACCAGAAAGCAAGGGAAAACGGCAGCCAACCATGCAGTTCCATTCATTAGTTCACTCAGACTTGCCTGTCACTCTGGACTGCCACCGTTTCAGAAGCTACTCTGTGTTTATTGGGAGCGTCTGGTTTGTGGATATTCTTTGAAGAGTATTCTTTAAGTACAGATTAAGACTCTAAAAATTGAAATTTGAAAATACAACAGAACATTAGATAGTCGCTTCTATAATCAGAGACACCTTAACTGTGTAGTATTCATACAATAAACATCTTCTAGCTGGAAACTGAGTGACACCAACTTTCTAAGGGTTCTTCAAAAATAAATCATGAAGTGTCAGAGCTGGAGGAGACCTTAGACATCATCCAGCCCAGCCTCTTCTCTTCACAGCGAGGTAAATGGGTCAGAAGTTAATGGCTTGCTCAAGGCACCCAGTGAAATTAGATGCAAAGCTGTTTATTCCAGTAATGCTTTACTAGTTCACACAGGACTAAAAGTACATTTCTTTCTCCACCTGTTCTGAAATTCAGACTTTATCATATGCCTTCCCCATAAATCCTAATGAGGAATATTTCATTACATGCTGAGAATAACACTTTACATGTGTGAGAAATGTACCCTGCAGTTTTACAAAGCACCTTCAAATTTATCATTTCACCCAATCATCACAGCAGTCCTGTGGCGTATAAAAGAAATATTTTGTCCACATTTCACAAATAAGGCAACTAAGGCTCAAAGGGGTCAAGTGATTTGCCAAAGGTTGTTATAGAACCAATAAGTTTCGGATCCCAGCTGGAATCCAAGTCTTTCACTATTTGCCTTAAATGAAATAGCCTCTTGGGTAAAAAACATGCAAGACACAAAAGGTTATAAAAACGAGGTATTTTCTGGTTTAGTAAATCTATGTTGAAAATATTTCACCCATGCTCAAGACCAAATCTGTAGAAAATGTACCATGTTGGACCCTCAGGGAAACGTGACACCTTTTTAAACCTGCTCACTAATTCAATGCATGCATGTACGCTAAGCTGTTTCAGTCATGTCCAGCTCTTTGCGACTGCGCAGGCTGTAGCCTGCCAGACTTCCCTGTCCATGGAGATTCTCCAGGCAAGATCATTGGAGTGGGTTGCCATGCCCTACTCCAAGGGATCTTCCTGACCCAAGGATCGATTCCGCATCTCTTTCTGTCTCCTGCATTGGCAGGCAGGTTCTTTACCACTAGCATCACCGGGGAAGCTAATTCAATGTCTTTTACCATTTTCTTCCAAAGCAAATAGATGAAGTTTGGCGTGAAATGAGGTGGATCATGGATGCTCTACATTATGCAAGATACAAGCAACCAGTCTCTGGCTTATCGATCACTAAGCTGATAGATCCTTCGGATGAGCAGAACCTAAAGAAGATCAATTCTACATCATCACATATAGACTGTCTTCCATCACCATCACCATCCCCAGAGATGCAGAGAAGAAAGGCAGTGAGTGGTAAGCAATAAGATCCAAAATTCTGTGTTTCAGTCACCAGATGCTTGGTCCTAATCTCCACTGATGAGGTTTGTGCTGAGTCATTAGACTCAGCAAGCAGTAGAAAACACTGCTCAGCAGCAAGAGTCTAGAAGCATAGAGGAAGCAAAATGAGAACGGGGAGGGTAGGAAGCTCGGGCAATGACCTGAGATCATATCCAGTTAGGAGTGGAGAAGATTCAGTCCACTTCTAGTTCAAGCTTCCAATATACAAAAGGAATTTGACCAAAACCAGGGAGTAAAGAAAACAGGCCCAGTCTCCAGTAAATAGGGACTGACAGGAATGAGGCAGGAAGGAGGTCCTAGCCTGGGTAAGAGTTCCAGGCAAACTTCCCACCAACATCGCACCAATGTCCTGGGGTGAAGATGGGAAAGCAAGAAACCTTGGGTAAACTAGAATCCTGAGCCTGAGGCCAAATAAACAGGTTGGTCTCATCATGGATACAACAATCTGGAGACAACTTACAGACAAGCTGGAGGAGATGCCTAGCAGGCCACCTCCACTCTTGGGAATTAAATTCGACTTTATATGGCAAGTACTAACTGAAAAAAACATAGTTAACACAAACTTCTGCAAAACCCTTTTATACTTATAAACAGAGAGAAAACATACCAGTCAAAGGCAATATAATGAATACTCTCACCTAGAACATGTTGAAAATAATGCCATTTTTCTAATCAATTTAAAAAATGGTATTCAAAGTATCTTTATTCTATATCTTATAAGAGCTAATTTTATGTGTTCTACAATGATAATAATTGATATTTTTAATAAACAGTTCTAAAATGTGAACTGTCCCATAGGGGGCAGCATGGTGTAGCAGAAAGAGCCTGGCCTTAGAAATCAAAGACCTGGATTCAAATTCCAGCTTTGCTTTGTTAGCTGTACGCACTTGAACAGATTACTACAACTAAGTCTGTTTCTTTGTATGTAAAATGAGAATAATACTATAAACACCTTGAAAAGTTATTTGTGAATAAGAATCTATGTCGGAAGTTCACAGAACATAATAGACAATAAACTGTAATATAGTATTTGATGTTATTTTTATTTCAGAAAACTTTTCCATAACCTTTTCTATAAGTAAGTTTATGGACATTCTAAAAACTTCAGTGTCTAAAAAGCAAAACTTGGCAAGTATAAGAACTTGAGAGACAGCTTATTTATATTACCAAAGGGTTCTATCATTTAACAAATAATTCAACAAAATAATTAGGTAGGTTGTTATAGATTCCCAGTAAGCTCAGGATACAAATGAAACACTATCCCTACCAGAAGCTAATTAATGGGGGAGACATTCACATTACAGACAATTTCATACTAACTGCGTATATGCTGCTGACATAATGAGGGTATGCACAGTGTGCTATAGCATCTAATGGAGGTGTTAACCGGGAACTCATCAGATCAGAGAGAGCTTCCTGGAGGAGGCGACAGAGTCAAGCACTGAAGGATAAACAGAATTTGAACTGAAAAAGAGGAAAGCATTATACGCGGAGAAGGCGGAATGTGCAGGTGTGTTGTAGCTCAGGGAACTGCAAGCAGTCTGGCTGAACTCAGGATCTAAGGATATTATCCTTTTTTCCTTTTTTTCATTTAAAAAGCATTTATTGGTCACCCACTCTGTTCCAGGCGCTCTTCAAGGTAACAAGGAGATAGTGATAAACAAAGCCAAGTCTGTGCTCCCATAGAGCTGACATTCTAGGATGACAATGAATATAGAAACAAGATGATTTCAGATAGTGAAAATTCCAAAGTATACTACAAAACAGCAATTAAGGTGGCTAGGAAGAGTGCTGAATTCACTAGGATAAACAGCAGAGACCTGTCTGTGAAGGTTACATTTAAACCAGGCCAAAAAAAAGGATCCAGTTATGCAAAGATCTGGAGTCAGAATATCCCAAGCAGCAAAACAGCAAAAGGCCCTGAGGTGAGCGAGGGGTGAAAGATGGCCACAGTCTCTGGAGCAGATTGAACAAAGGGGCTGGTGAGGAGAGCAGGGGTACAGAGAAAGGCAAGGAGCAGGTCAGGCAGAGCATCCAAGGAAGCTGGAATTTTATTCTACTTGTGATGGAAAGCCATTGAAAGCTTTTAAGCAAGGATTGATATAATCTGAATTATTCTTTAGAATCAAATCTGTCTGTTGCTTGAAGAGACCAATGTTGGAAACAGGGAGATCAATCAGGAAGCTGTTATCAAAGGAGACAGCAAGGTTTCTGGCATTAGGACATGATGATGTCATTTACCAAAAAACAGATGGACAGGAGGAGAAAAAGTTTGAGCAAATGGGTTTGGTGAATGTAGGTTAGTTTTAGGGCATTCCATGCAAAAAGAAACATTCAAAAGCAAACAGGATACATGGGGTGTGGAGTTCAGAAAAGATAAATGAACTAATAATATAGACTGAATAATTGTTGACACATGAGTGCTTGCTATTCCCCATGAATATGCTTGACATTCCCTAGAGAGAGTAGGCAGAGGAAGAGAGAAGGAAAGATGTCTGTGGGACAGAACAGCAAAACTTCTTAAACTGAAAAGTAAAGACGAGAGGAAGAAGATAAAGAGAGCAGTGTCACAAAAATTAAAACATGTCAAATCATGGTTCAGTTCAGTTCAGTTCAGTCGCTCAGTCGTGTCCAACTCTTTGCGACCCCATGAATCACAGCACGCCAGGCCTCCCTGTCCATCACCAACTCCCGGAGTTACACAAACTCATGTCCATCGAGTCGGTGATGCCATCCAGCCATCTCATTCTCTGTCGTCCCCATCTCCTCCCACCCCCAATCCTTCCTAGCATCAGACTCTTCCAGTGAGTCAAGGTAGAAAAGGTTAAATAAAACTGAACAGCTTCTATTGTTTTGTTTCATCTTTTCAACAAGAAAGTCATCAGTAACCTTGATGACAGCAGTTTGAGAAGAAAAGGAGACAGAAACTGAATAGAAATCGATCAGGGAGTAACCGGAGGTTAAAAAATGGGATCAGTAAGGATACACTTTTCAGAATCTTGTAGCTGGGGAGGTGTGAGCTTGAAAGAGCATGTTTACGAGGCAGGACAGATATACCCTCGGTTGTTTCCCAATTCACATAACTCTACAAACAACTCTTCAGTTCCACTCCCACCTTCACAGCCGTTGTCTGTCCCCTCTGCTCACAGAACTTTCTCAGTGTTTAATCTTCTCTTAGCCACAGGCTCCTAAGTAGGTCCCCCTGGCTGTATGCGGGTGGCCTCTCCTGTGCCACGTAAGTGCCAAATTCTCACGTTGCCCAGATGACGGGTTACACACACTCCCTGCTGGGAAGATCTGGCCAATTACACTTGGATTTTATTATTAACTTAAAATGTGAGCGATCATCATTCTGTTTCTTAAAATATAACTCTCTCTTGGGTCCATTTATTTCTCTGAAGCCAAGATTCCATGGGCTGTGAAGCACAAAGATGTGGAGGGCAGCAAATGAAAAATGGAGCCCAGTGACAGGGAAACTGTTGGGAACGGGGAGAAACATTTAGCATCCCCTCACAAAACTAGAAGCATTTCAGAGCAATGAAATCTGCACCTGCGTACTCTGTCCTCTCCCCTAGTGTGACTATTTTTAATTGCTTGGAAACCATTTATGAAAAGGGGAAAATCCAATCTAGAGGTACATCCCCTCTGGGTTGCTCATAGGCCAAAGTTTACAACACAGGTCCATTCAGTATGAGCAGAGGTCACCTAATTTCTGAGAAGTCTGCTGGGAATGCAAAGCCTGTCACAAGCCTAGACTCTGGTACCAGCCCAAGATTCCTTTTGAAGGCTGTGGAGTACCTTGAATCGGTTTGTGTGTGTATATGTGTATGTGGTTGGACGGGCAGGGTGGGAGGGCAGTGGAACTCTTTTACTTCCCATTTCTGTGTGGTTTTCAGACACAAAGTACAACTCCTCTGAGTCAATTAAAATTAAGCATCTCCCAAAGACCCAAGGGGGAAAGTTGGCTCCTAGCAAAGGCAGCACAAGGCAGAGGGTGGAATGACTGGTCCATGGCTAGGTATTTTCTCTGCCACTCCCCTTCTGTGGGTATAGTGGTCACAGACAGCAGCAATTTTTCTTTTTTTTCCGATACTATTTCTCCTAGTGATGCATGGGTGGGGCAACAAAGGGGAGGAGCGGCGTTGTTTCCTTTAGACGCATGTGAAAGTTACCCTGGTCTTCCAATGTAACTCTTCCTAGTAAGAGTTTCCCAGATGAAGTTAAGATTAAGAACACTGTGGCATAAACAGCTCAAAAAAAAAAAAAAATTAACAGGAATCTGAAGCTGGGAAATTAGAAGGTGAACAAACCCCTGAGCTTCTACCCAAGGCTTAATGATTTATTAAAATTCTTTGCTTCTAAATCTACATCTAAATTCTACTCAAATACAGTGGAAATAAATTCAACGAAGCACACACACAGAAAGTACCAGTTTGAACAGTGATACATTAAAAATGTGAAGATAGATTCTTAGGGCAAATACTACTTCTTTTTCCTTCCTTTCTGTCCTGCCATGCCCCCTGCCTTTAAGAGAAAAGCAATAGCTTTAAATCAGTTATTCCTTCCTGCGATGTCATCTCCCCATAACACCCTCAAAATCCACATCAATTCTACTCTGCTGTTGTTGGCCTGATCTGCAGAGACCAGGAGTTGCAACACCCATGACAATGGCAAGAAAGCCAAGCTTCCTAAGCCAGCACTAATACTACAGGCAGAACTTCCATCAGACAGCTCGTGGGTCAAGCGGAGGGGAAACGCAAGGTTCTACTAGTGCTGGCCTGCCCAGGGGGCCCTCTAAGGGAAATTGAGGAGCACAACCAGCTTTATTAAAATAACAACTGGGCAAGGCGCCTACAATGCTTAATGGATCTGGGGATGGAAGCTGCACTTTGCATTCTTTTCCAGGAAGGGAGGGAGTAGCAGTGGCCTAAAATCCCTGGAAACTCTCCTCAGTGCCCTGGCTGGCATCCTGGAGATTTTCCCAGCTTGTTCTGGGAGGGGTATCCCACTCTAAGCAATAGGTTCCACTAAGTCCTATAATAAATAAGACAACCACCATGGAAGTCAAATATTTAGATTCCCACTAGAGCAGGGTTTCCAAAGTGCAGGTCCCTGAACTTACAATATAATATTTACCACTTCATACTCAAGCCCTTTTTCATCTCTTTCCTGGGTTACTACAGTTATAACTTGCTCTTTCTCTTGATTTATCTATCTTCCTTACTCTTGGGAGTTATAGTGAAAATTTACATAATTTACAAATTCATTGCTGAATCTAGGATGAGAAATACAGTACTGGACTAATAAGAGACACCATTCAAGACATTATTGCTCTTTATTATCAATACAATTCTCACAGCAAAATCTTGAAGGTTTTTTTATTCCTGGTTTGTATTTTAATGAGTCACCTCTTTAAACATTTTCTAGCTATTCTCTATTTAAAAGTGAGAAATATTTCAATATTAACACCTTCTGTTTGTAAGGCACTTAAACTATTTTTAACAAACTAATTTAATCCTTATAACACCTATAGGAGATAGGTAACATGATTACCTATATGCTACAGATAAAGGGGCAAAGTTGGGAGGGGCTAAGTGATTTGTTCAACATCATATACACTGTAAGGAGCAAGGTAGGACTTCAGCCTAATTTTCAGATATTTGTTCTTTCTGCTACAACTGTGCTGACTTAAGTTAAGAGTCACCAAATATGAAGAAAAATGAAAAAAATAAAATGAAGTTAAATGATGAAGCTGATTGTTTTCAGATACTTCTGTGGCAGTTTAAATTAGATTTTTCAGACTGCTTTCAGTATTGTTTTTAGGAGGCAATCAAATCTCATTCTTTAAGCTTTCAGATTTCAATATTTGTTTCTGTTTCTATTCTATGCAGCATTCTTACTGAGACTCTTGTATGTATCAGACATGGCACAAGAGGCTAATAATACAATGATGATAAATTCACACTCTACTCCTCATGGTCTGTTCATATGTCCATGTTCAGATCTGGGAAATATAGAGGATTTATATGTCCCTTTGCTTAACTCCTTCCTTAGTCCTTTCCTTCACTGACTGGCTTCTTCAACATTTACTAAGCAGAGCTGAATAAGGCATGGTACATGCCCTCTGGAGTTTACACTTAATGAGAGAGATACAAATATAAGTGAATAATTTATAATAAATCTTGATAAATACAGTAACAGAGATATAAATAAAATGCTTTATGAGCCAAAAGAACTGAGCAACTAACTCAACCTCGGGAAATCAGCACCAGCTCTTCCTGAGACCCAGGCTTAAAATGTGATGCTCAATCGAAATATCAAAATGCCAGCCCTTTAAAGCATACCTTCATATACTCACTAGTCCCCCACCACCAACAAATTCTCACTATCCATATGCTGTGGGGTCAAAGTGCAAACTGTCCTTGTAGGGCGTTTGACCTGACCACAGGCTTGAAAGAGTTTAGCGACACAACCCCCTTAGCACTTGCTTCTAGACATTTTTACTATCAGACTTCTAGGGTTAAACGGTGGCCACCCAAAAGACATGTTTGTGTCCTAACTCTCAGAACCTGTTCAGTTCAGTAAATGTGACCTTATTTGGAAAAAGAGTCTTCACAGATGTAATTCAAAATCTTGAGATGAGATCATCCTGGATTATCCAGGTGGGCCCTAAATCCAATTACGAGTGTCCTTAAAAGATACAGAAGAGAGTCCATGTGAAGGCAGAGGCAGAGATTGGAGTGATGCAGCCCAAGGTATGCACAGCCACCAGCAGCAGTAAAAGGCAAGAAAGTATATTTTCCCCTAGAGCCTCCAGAGGGAGTGCCCAGCTGACTACCATGGCTTCAGACTCTCACGGCTACATTTCTGTTGTTTTCAGCCACACAGTGTGTGGTCATTTGTTACAGCAGCCACAGGAAACTAATACAGACCTGACGTGTTTCTCGCACTAAAAACTCAATGTAACTATGTGGGCAGTTACACATGATCACAGGAACTAGGTCCCAGCCCTCAGGAGGCTTCCACAGAAAGCCATGGGAATTCTGAGGTAAAGAGCAGTAGAGCAGGTCTTTGGGGTGACACAAATTGCGTACAGGTTCCTATTCTGCCACTTATCAGCTTATATGAGCTGGAAAATTTAATAAGCCTAGGCTTCAGTATCCTTATCTGCGAATGGAACTGGGGTAAGAATTAAATAAGATAAAGCTCCTAGAACACTGAGCATTTTGACTGGCTCACAGTAAGCACTAAGTAAACATCAAGTACTATTACTATTGTGGATACAAACGAATAGTATATATGGATAGCTGAATGGATGACAGTGATCAAATAGAGAAGGAAGTCTGACTAAAGTAAATTACCAGTTAATTGCATGGATCTTATTTCCAGCCCAGTGTCAAATCTTCAATTAACCTCTCTTCGTCAAGGCCCTATGGCACCTACCACTACCATCATCAAAAACAGCTGAGAGTTCTAAGACCCTGTTTTTCTGCCCCCACATATGCGCATGTGGCTGATTCATGTCGATGTCTGGCAAAAACCACTACAATATTGTAAAGTATTAGCCCCCAATTAAAATAAATAAATTTTAAAAGATAGGGAAAAGGACTATCTAAAAATTGTCTTAAGAAAGGCAAAGTCATTCAGCCCAAGCCTTTATCCAGTTCTCTTAACTTGAAAAGCTATGTCTGCCTTCTTCCCGAACCAGGAGTCCTTACATCTTTTCTCTAAAGATCGATGACAGCACCAGTGCTCCCAAGTGATCCTCCTTGCTGTTTCCATCAACTTATTGCTCACATCTTCGTCGTTCCCTTTCCAACAGTGTCTTCTCTACCCACAAACACCTTCCCTCAGCTGTACTACCCTACCATGTTCCCATTCAGCCCTCCAGGATGGTTTGGCCAACTGCTTAAATACAATCTGTCCCAAATTAAATTTACCATGTCTTCCACTGCCCGACCCTCTTGAAGTTAAACTCCTCTGGTTTAATGCTATTCCTATCTTCCAGGCACAAAGGCTAGAAACATATTTGTCATTTTAGGGCCTTCACACTTGTTTCTCCAAGTTGCCTAGAACACTATTCCCTAAAATTTTTATAAAGCTGGTTCCTTCTGATCATTGAAGTCTCATCTAGACTCCAGAGATTCCTCCCGTGGCTACCTTATTTAAAGAACCTCCCTCCCAAGTCACTCTTTGCTGAAATTCAGTTTCATTTTATTCACAGAACTTTATAGTCTCTGAAATTAATCTTAGGTATATTCTGACTTACTTATTGCCTAATCCACCCTCTATGAACTGCTTGAAAGCAGAGACCATGTCTGTCAATCATAAAATAGGTGCTCGGTAAACATCTTCAAATGAATGACTTTCCTGGAGTTCTATTTTCTTCTACATAACCATCACTCTTGCTCAACCCCACAACCTAAAAAAGGTAAATATTTAAAGGAAAAACATATCTTGGACAACAGCATCCCAGCTGGCCTCCCTGTTGTTTCCTCCTGATCCAGTTCATCTTACATCCTACCTGTGACATAATTATTATAAATTTCAGCTCTCATCTTGCTAATTATTTCTTTAAATTTTTCTGATAATTACCCATTAGCTACAAAATTAGGTACAAACTCCTTATCTATGTATTCACTGTTCTCCTCTGGCTCTATCCTTTTAAAAAAAAAAATAACCTCTTTTAACCATTTATTTAAAATAATTGTAAGAACATCAGGTTGCAAAGAAATGTACAGGAATTTCCATGTTCTCCTTCCCCAGGCTCTCCCCAGTGTTCACATCTTACACAGTTCCTGCACAATATCAAAACCAAGAACCTGGTACAATCTACTGTTCATCTAAATTTCACCAGTTATACTCATGCGTGTGCGTGTGTGCGTGTGTGTGTGGTGTGTGCATGCGTGTGCATGCACAGACGCATGTAGGCTCTACTGCATAGCTCTGTGCAATCTGTCATGTGTACAGTCTTGGGTAATCACCACCATAGTCAACTGTACCATCTCCACAAAACGTCCTCTGTTACCCGCTTTATACCTTACCCACCACACCCCACTCCCACCCCTACCTTGGCTACTACTAATCTGTTCTTCATCTCCATAATTATTTCATGACTGTTACATACACAGAATTCTTTATTTGTATTGATGAGTAGCATTTCATTGAATGGATGTATCACAATTTGTTTAATCATACATCCATTGAAAGATATTTGGGTAGTTTCCAGTTTGGGGTTAATACCAATAAAATTGTTATATGAACATTCATATACAGGTTCCTGCATGAAAATAAACCTTAATTTTTCTAGGATAAATTCCTAGAGCGAAAATGCTGGCATCTTACTTTTGTAGCCCCATTTTCCCAAAATTCCACTCTTATTCCCATCTAATAGTCAAACAGGACTACTTATACTGTTTCCTTTCCCTCTCTGTTTTCTAATCCTCTCAACATTTGTATATTTATTATTAAAAGCTGCCTCAAATAATTTTTTCAAAGTAGATGGAGAAATAAATTAATATACACAGAAACAGAGATGAATGAATGGAGAGAAAAAATAAAGACGACAGTGTTTTATCAATCCTGCCCCAATAAAATATGGTCTCTTTCCTACAAACCTGCATCGTATTTGCTAAATTTCTTTCATAAAAGGCATGTTCTTCCACCGTCTCATAGGTGCACATGCCCCACTTCCACTAAAACAGTAAAATCCCTGAAACAGATCATTTCTTATTAATTTTACGTTCACTCAGCCACTAAACATGGTGTTTCTGTTAGAGCAGGAGCTCAAGCAAAACAAAATCTTCATTGTTGAACAAATGGATGAATTAAGTCTCTTTGCCGGAAGGGGGCTCTGGTCCAACCAGGAAACCAGGATGTTATATTTGCATTAAAATGATAACTAACAACACAAGTCTACACAGGCTAAGTGCCAAAGGATAATAGAAGCAAAAAATATTTCAGAAGTGCAGACAAGTGGGCAATCCTTTCTAGGACAGTTGAGAGATACTTTCTAAAAAAGGCTTTGTTTGAGAGAATCCTTGAATAGATGAATGGAATCAAAATAAATAAATAAGGGAGTCTTTTTTGATAATCATTAGTTAAAGAACAACATATGACTTGATCTCATTTTCTGTAGCTGGATCCATAGCAGGGATGTGCCCAAATTTTTAAACCATTCCCCTAATAAAAAACATTTAGATTTGCGTCAGTTAGGATTAAGTCTGAATCTGTGTTACAGAAAACCCAAATAAGGGTGTCATTAACACAAGATACTTTATTTCTCTCTTATGTGAAAGAAGCTCAGAGATAAGACAAATCAGGGACAGCAGGTAGACTCTATGGTCTTCAGACACCATGCCCCATTTTTCAGCTCCACCATCCTAGAATATGGCTTCCTTTTCCAAGGTTGCCTCATGAGCCCAGCCAACACATCTTGTTACAGGCAAGTGGAAGAAAAAACAAAATGGTCTATCTCCCAGCTAAGCCAGCTCCTCGAATGCAGCCTTCCGAAGGTTCGTACCATACTTTCAGTTCTATCTTACTCGCCAGAATTTAGTTATATGACCATGTCTAGCTGCAAAGGAAGCTGAAAAAAAAAAGTGGTCTTTTACATGAATGCACTGCTGTCTCAAACAAAATTTAAGATTTTGTAACTAAAAAAGGATAATGGACATTGGGTAGCAGCCAGCAGCGAGCGAACAAAACTGAAATCCTGTCCTGCCAATGAGTAAGGAATGTCATCTTCTACAGCCAGGAAAAAGAAAAAAAGGAAAAGAAACACTTCACTCCCTGACCCTGAAATAAACAAACAACCAAAAACTATATATTACATCTGGTTCTAGTCTCTAAAATAGAAGAAACCTTAATCCCATTTGTGTAAATTACTCACTCCATTAACAAAACAATTTTTTTCTCTGAAGCTTGCAATATTTTTCTGATAATCATGTCTGATTTTCCACCATGAACAGACTAACTATAACCTTATAACCCTGTGGGTTTTTACTTCAAATACCTGTTGTATTTTTTAATCAGCAAGCCAGTACTGAATTTGGACTCCCTTGCAGAACTTTGCCAAGTAAAGTATTTTTCTTTTCTTAAACTATTTTTCTTTTCTTAATGCCTCTGTGTCTCTAAGTCTTCCTTTCACAGAAGTCTCAGCCACAAGGTTATTTCTAGTTTTTCACTATTATAAATCATGTTACAGTAAACAATTTGTAAATGCTTCCATGTACACATAGTGACAATTTCTCAAACACAGATATCTAAAAAAAGGACTTGCTGGGACAAATGATATGCACATTTTTAATCTATTCTACGAAGCTGCTATCCAAAGAGCCAGACCTGTTTATAGTCCCACCACCATTATATTAGGGTCCCTGACTTCCTACACATCACCAGCACAAGAGCTTATCATTCTTCTCAACACAGGAGTTGATCATTTTATTTATTTTCAGCAAATCTGACGGGCAAAAAAAATGCCCTGTTTTTACTTCAACTACATTTCCCAAATTACTACCTAATTAGTAATTATAGTCTGCCTAGGTTGAACAGCTTTATTATGCTTATTGGCCATTTGTACTAAATATTCTTTGAAGTGTTGGTTGTCTTCTGCCCATCTGGACTGTCTTCTAATTTACAGGAAATCTTTATGTAGCCTGTAAAATTAATTTTTTTGTTATACATATCATCACTATTTTCTTTCAATCTACCCCTTACCTTTACTTTATGTGATCATTTCAAATTATTAAACTTTCATATAGTCAAATTATCAGTCACTTCTTTTCTGACTTCTGGGGTTTTATCTTGCTTAGAAAGACCTTCCTTCCCAAAATTACAAACATAGTGTTTTCTAACACTTGTAGCGCTTGCTTGTTATATTTAAACTACATGGAATTTACTTTAATATATGAGAAGAGGGAGGACATTCTCTA
The DNA here is from genome assembly GCF_049115385.1 of Moschus berezovskii. Taxonomy (NCBI): domain Eukaryota; kingdom Metazoa; phylum Chordata; class Mammalia; order Artiodactyla; family Moschidae; genus Moschus; species Moschus berezovskii. The sequence continues at coordinate 19,146,481 of NC_142479.1, forward strand.
ATTATTTTACTAAAGGATGAGCACTTGCACCAACACTGTATACTGAAAAATCTATTCACTCCCCTAATCTGAAGTGTTATCTTTACCATATGTTCAATCATCACACTGAATTAAGACAGTTCCTGAACTTTATATTTCTGTTTTACAGATCCATCTGCCCATTATACATCAATTCTACAAAGTTTTAATTACCAAAATTCTATAATATGTTTTGATACCTCATAAATCAGGCTCTTTCCTATTGGACCTTAAAAAAAAAAAAAAAACGTATTTTCACAAATTTTCTTTTCCTGATAAATTTAAAAATCAATTTACTAAATTTCATTTAAAAATCCCAGGGAACTGGTGGTCTAGTGGCTAAGACTCAGTGCAGGCCCTAGTGAGATCCCTGGTCAGGGAACTAGATCTTGCATGCCACAACTAAAGATCCCGCCTGCCGCAACTAAAGCCCAGTGCACCCAAATAAATAAATAATCCTATTGAGATTTTTGAATGGGACTGGCTCAGATTTCAAAATCAGCGATTTCTTGTTCTTTTTAAAAGGACTTGAATGTTTTCAAAATTAGCTTATATTTACCAAGTACCCAATATGGACTGAATTCTGTGGAAAATTCAAAGGATTTTAAGACAGTTTTTGTCCTACAGAAATGTACAACTTGGTTGGGAAAAAATATAAACATTTTGTACTGCATTAAATTACAAATAGTGTATTTACAAAACTAAACTTCTGGTTCAGTTAATGATCAGCATAACATGCCCTTTGAGGCTGATTTTCGCCTCTGATTTTACTTCTGTTTTATTTTCTCCTTTGGCCTTAATTTTTTTTTTTTCTTTTTAAACACTGACAACAAGGTTAACTATACGTGTAAACGATTTTTTTATAGCCACTTTAAGTAAGAAGTTTTATTATCACCCCCATTTTGCAGATAAGAAAACTGAAGCTCAAAGAGGTTAAGTAACTTTCCCAAGATCACAGAGCAATCTGGAGGACAACCAGGGTTTGAATCCAGGTTTCCCTGACTTCTGCCACTGTAGGGCCTCCTCTTCTTTCCCCCTTTTAAGTTTCTGCTATTTTATCAACTGTAAAAATCACCTCTGAAATAAGATTAGGGAACGAATAAATGAATGACATCCAGCTTTATTTCCTGTTTCACCCTCTCTCCACAAGTCCAGGTTAAAGTGAACAGTAAAATTAGGTGTGGGCAAGGGAGGGCATGTTGCCCTCTGCTGCTGCGAGGCTGGTTGGTCTAGTCAGACTCCCTCTATCTCCTTCTCCTTTTAGCTAAGAACGGGATCTACTACATAACTTATAGAGTCCTACACAGAATGACAATGTGGGACCCCTTGCTCAAAACTTAATATATCAATAAATGAGTGGAGACCACTAAACAAAGCGTAAGCCCGTCTAGGCATGGGGGTGTGGGCTCAAACATAAGACTGTACTTGAGCCCTGGCTAGGAGTTTGTCTTTTTTCCTAAGCGCAGTCTCTGGCTTTGCAGATTCACAGCCTTGCTCTGACGAAGAGGGCTGCTCAGAAGTCTTCCTGCCCACCGACAGCGACTACGACTCCAGTGACGCCCTGAGCCCCCGAGACCTGGACCTGGTCTACCTGTCATCGCACGACATCGCCCAGCAGTCCCGAAACGGACTGAGCGGCAGTGCCCCCGACGTCCTGCAGGTGCACGATATGAAGCCTCCTTCGGGGCCAGGCCAGGACACCGACCACGCATGCGCCGAGCTCCTGCACAACCTGACCCTCACAGGCCTCCCGCCCAAGAACCACGCCAAGATGGCGCCGGGAGCGCGGCCGCCGCTGGGCTTCCTGGGAAAACGGAAGTCGGCCAAGCAGCCGCACTGCGGCGGCTTCAGCCGCCATCACCGCTGGCGGCGCATGCACGGCGAGACGCAGTCGCTGTCGCTGTCAGAGGGCGTGTACACACAGCACCTGTCCAGGGCCTGCGGCCTGGCCCAGGAGCCTGAGGAGGCCGAGCGACTAGAACCTGCCCCAGAGGGGCCACGGGGCCTGGCTCTGGCCCACGCTGCCAGCCTCCCGGAGGAGCGGAAGAGCAGCCTCCAGGATCCTAGGCCTGCGGTGCACCGCATCTACGTGGAGGCCTACCCTGCAGCCCTGGTGGACACCAAACCGTGGGCTGCCTTGAGTCCTGCCACTGTAGGCCACTCGGGCCTGCCCAGCGCCGCGGGCCCAGAGTTGAGCCCAGAGGACCCTACCACCTCCCCTGTGTCAGAGATACTCAGCAGCATGCTTTAGGGAGGTCTAGAATTGGCTGTCCACTTTTCACTGCAAGTCCCTGCATTTTCCATCACCCTACCCCAGCCCGCCTCCACCCATCTTTTCACCCAATTTGAACTGCTTTCAAGGTTAAAAATCCAAAGGTTAGAGGTTTAAGGTCCTCTTTTTTAGAGTTGGAGTGCAGCCAAGAGTGGCCAATCTCATACCCAGTTCAGCCTATAAAGGACATAAAAGAGCTTTGGTGTCAACATGGAGTCCTGGACACAAGAGTTCAAGCATACCATCCTGTTGGTTGCACCTGTGGCAGAGGTTTGTTGTTCAGGTTCTGAGACGTGTCCAGCTTTTTGTGTTGCCATGGACTGCAGCAGGCCGTGCTCCTCTGACCTCTGCCTTCTCCTGGAGTTTGTTCAAAGTCATGTCCATTGAGTTGGCGATCCTATCTAACCATCTCATCCTCTGCTTCCCTCTTTTCCTTTTGCCTTCAGTCTTTCCCAGCACCAGGGTCTTTTCCAGTGAGTCCACTTTTCGTACCAGGTGACCAGAGCGTTGGAACTTCAATTTCAGCATCAGTCCTTCTACTGAATATTCAGGGTTGATTTACTTTAGGATCGACTGTTTGGATCTCCTTGATGTCCAAGGGACCCTCAAGAGTCTTGTACAACGTTTCAATTCGAAAGCATCTATTCTTCAGAGGTCTGCCTTCTTTATGGTCCAACTCTCATATCCATACATGACTACCAGAAAAACCATACCTTTGACTATATGGACCTTTTTCTGCAAAGAGATCACTCTGCTTTTTAATACACTATCTGGGTTTGTCATAGCTTTCCTTCACAGGAGCAAGCATCTTTTAATTCCATGGCTGCAGTCACCATCCACAATGATTTTAGAGCCCAAGAAAATAAAATCTGTCAGTGCTTCAACTTTTTCGCCTTGTATTTGTCATGAAGTGATAGGACCAGGTGCCATGATCTTAGTTTTTTAAATGTTGACTCTTCACTTTCTGCCTTTAGAGTGGTATCATCTGCACATCTGAGGTTATTGATACTCTTCTTGGCAATCCTGATTCTAGCTTGTGACTCACCCAGCCCGGCATTTCTCTTCATATACTCTGAGTCAACGTTAGATAAGCAGGGTGACAATATACAACCTTGTACACCTTTCACAAATTTGAACTTGACAGTTGTTCCATGTCTGATTCTGTTGCTTCTTGACCTGCATACAGGTTTCTGAGGAAATAGGTAAGGTGGTCTGATATTCCTATCTCTTTAAGAATTTTTCACAACTTACCGTGATCTGCATAGCCAAAGGCTTTAGCATAGTCAATGAAGCAGAATTAGATGTTTTTCTGGAACTCCCTTGCTTTTTCTGTGATCCAACAGATGTTGGCAATTTGATCTCTGATTCCTCTGCCTCTTCTAACTCCAGCTTGTACCTCTGGAATTTCCCAGTTCACATACTGCTGAAGCCTAGCTTGAAAGATTTTGAGCATTACCTTGCTAACATGTGAAATGAGCCCAAATGTACAGTAGTTTGAATGTTCTTTGTCATTGTCCTTTGGGATTAGAATGAAAACTGACCTTTTCCAGTCCTGTGACCACTGCTGAGTTTTCAAACTTGCTGGTATATTGAGTGCAGCACTTTAACAGCATCATCTTTTAGAATTTTAAGTAGTGCAGCTAGATTAAGATTTTAAATAGTTCATCAGCTCCACTAGTTTTGTTTGTAGTAATGCTTCCAAAGGCCTACTTGATTTCACACTCCAGGGTATCTGGTTCTAGGTGAGTAACCACAGCATTATGGTTCTCTGGGTCATTAAGACATTTTCTGTATATTTCTATGTATTCTTGTCACCTTTTCTTAATCTCTTCTGTTTCCGTTAGGTCCTTCCCATTTCTGTCCTTTATTTTGCCCATCTTTGCGTGAAATGTTCCCTTGATGTCTCCAGTTTTCTTGAAGAGATCCCTAGTCTTTTTCATTCTATTGTTTTCCTCTGTTTATTTGCATTATTCTTTTAAGAAGGCCTTCTTATCTTTCCTTACTATTCTGTGGAACTCTGCATTCAGTTGGATATATCTTTCCCTTTCTCCCTTGCCTTTTATTTCTCTTCTTTCTTCTGCTGTTTGTAAAGCCTCCTCAGATAGCCACTTTACCTTCTTGCATTTCTTTTTGCGGGATGGTTTTGGTCACTCACTCCTGTACAGTGTTACAAACCTCTGTCCACAGTTCTTCAGGCACTCTGTCTACCAGATCTAATCACTTGAATCTATTCATCACCTCCACTGTATATGGGATTTGATTTAGGTCATACATGAATAGTCTTCAAAGGTGGCTCAGATGGTAAAAATCCACCATTCAGGATACCCAAGCTCAATCCCTGGATCTGGAATTGGTTGTCTGGCATGGCAACCCACTCCAGTATTCTTGCCTGGAGAATCCCATGGACAGGGGAGCACAGCAGGCTACAGTTCATGGAGTCACACAGAGTCAGACACGACTGAGCAACTAACACACACACACCTGAATGGTCTAGTGATTTTCCCTGCTTTCTTCAATTTAAGCCTGAATTTTGCAATAAGGTGCTCGTGATCTGAACCACAATCAGCTCAAGGACTTGTTTTTGCTAACTGTACACAGCTTCTTAATCTTTGGATGCAAAGACCATAATCTATCTGATTTCAGTTTTGACAATCTATTGATGCCCTTGTAGAGCCATCCCTTGGGTTGCTGGAAACAGGTGTTTGCTCTGAACAAACAAACCATGTTCTCTTGACCAAACTCTGTTAGCCTTTGCCCTGCTTCATTTTGTATTCCAAGGCCAAATTTGCCTGTTATTCCAGGAATCTTGATTTCCTACTTTTGCATTCCAGTCCACTATGATGAAAAGGACATCTTTTCTGGTGTTATTTCTAGAAGGTGTTGTAGGTCTTCGTAGAATCAGTCAACTTCAGCTTCTTTGCCATCAGTGGTTGAGACATAAACTTGGATTACTGTGATGTTGCATGGTTTGCCTTGGAAATGTACTGAGATCATTCTGTCATTTTTGTGGCTGCACCCAAACACTGGATTTCAGACTCTTGTTGACTAGGAGGGCTACTCCATTTTTTCCTAAGGGGTTCTTACCCGCAGTAGTAGATATGATGGTCATCTGAATTAAATTATCCTATTCCTCTCCATTTTAGTTGACTGCTTCCTAAGATGCCAGTGTTCACTCTTGTCATCTCATGCTTTACTGTGTCCAGTTTATTCACGGACCCAAACATTGCTGGTTCCTATGCCTTATTGTTCTTTATAGCATTGGACTTTGCCATCACAACCAGACACATCCACAACTGAGCATCATTTCTGCTTTGCCCCAGCCACTTCATTTTTTCTGGAGCTATTAGTAATTGCCCTCTGCTCCTCCCCAGTTGCATATTGGCCGTCTGCTTTGGGGGGGGCTTATCTTCCAGTGCCATATCTTTTTGCCTTTTAGTGCTGTTCATGGGGGGTGTCCCAGCAAGAATACTGGAGTGGGTTGCCATTTCTCCAGTGGACCACAGATTGTCAGAATTCTTCACTATGACCCATCTGTCTTGGGTGGCACTGCACAGTATGGCTCAGCTCATAGCTTCTTTGAGTTATGAAAGCCCCTTCACCATGACAAGGCTGTGATCCATGAAGGGCTTGGTTGATGTAGAACAACCCAAGAGCCACCCTTAGCTCTGTAGCTGGCTCTGTAATCTGACTCCTGAGTTTAATCTTTTTCAAGTATTTGTGCTTGATAGGAAGGAGTTTTACAGATGAAAATAAGATTAGCATTGTTTTTCCCTCCATTCCAAACCTTTAGAAAAGTTGGAGGAAAGAAGCCCAAGTTGTATCTCTAGGGAATAGGGTCAATAGCCTTGTCCTGGGTTCCCTGTCAGATAAACCAAGTTGTTCCAAAGTGCATGTTTCTCAGCAGTTCACCAAATCCAATCTGTCCATCAGCACTGATCTGACTATTAGGCCTTAGGTAGGCCTTTTCTTCAATTTAGTGCTGTGTGGAAACCTCCAAAAATGAAAGTAGAGGAGGCATCTCTTCTAGCTCTCTCTTGGAAAGATAGAATAGGCCAGGAAGCAGCCCATTCTGTCCACTCAGGTCCCATTCAAGCATGAAAATGCGCCATGAATTATTCCTGGGTGCAAGGGGATGGCCAAGTTAAGTGAAAGTCTGGATTGGAGACAAGACAAGGGGAGGGAGATGGAGACGTGCAAAATTTTATTTCCTTCCCAGTCCTAAAATAAGCAAAGCCATGGGGGCTGTGACTCTGAGAAGGATAATGGATCTGTTGCAGGTTCTTAGGTGATAGATTTGTAATTGGACAAGAAAGTGCCCTTCAGATGTGGCCAGGAAGGGATGGAATTTTCTCAGTGACTCAGGCACATCTCCTCACCCCAACACAGGTCATCGGACAGACAGTCCAGAGTTTCAGACAGTCTCCATTCCCGTTTTCAATCCTCAGTCAGTTTTGCTCCTAGATCAGCTGGCCCATTGGCCTCAGGAAAAATCTTAAAAGGTCTTGTCAGTGGTTCCATGGCTATGCCCAAAAACACCCAAAAACCTTGCTTTGGTCTCAACGACTCCCACCTGCCTTTCTCACAAATGAGAAACCCAAATCAAAGAGCAATTACATTGCGCATTCAAGAGGCATGAGTCTTCTCTCCTTTCCTGGAGCCAAGATCCATTCAGTTCACTGATACTCTAAATGGTCCTTTTCTGCTTCACAGGCATTTTGGTTAAATATTGGTCTTTACAGTCCTACCCCTGTCCCCGCAGTTTTGCCATTCCTTCTCATGGGAATTCACACAAGGTCACCTGTTCACAATGTTATTCTGATCCCTTCCATTTTTAAAACATTTGAGAGTACATCATGAGGAACGCTGGGCTGGAAGAAGCACAAGCTGGAATCAAGATTGCCGGGAGAAATATCAATAACCTCAGATATGCAGATGACACCACCCTTATGGCAGAAAGTGAAGAGGAACTCAAAGGCCTCTTGATGAAAGTGAAAGAGGAGAGTGAAAAGGTTGGCTTGAAGCTCAACATTCAGAAAACAAAGATCATGGCATCTGGTCCCATCACTTCATGGGAAATAGATGGAAAAACAGTGGAAACAGTGTCAGACTTTGTTTTTTTGGGCTCCAAAATCACTGCAGATGCTGATTGCAGCCATGAAATTAAAAGACGCTTGCTCCTTGGAAGGAAAGTTATGACCAACCTTGATAGTATATTAAAAAGCAGAGACATTACTTTGCAAACCAAGGTCCGTCTAGTCAAGGCAATGGTTTTTCCCGTGGTCATGTATGGATGTGAGAGTTGGACTGTGAAGAAAGCTGATCACCGAAGAATCAATGCTTTTGAACTGTGGTGTTGGAGAAGACTCTTGAGAGTCCCTTATACTGCAAGGAGATCCAACCAGTCCATTCTAAAGGAGATCAATCCTGGGTGTTCATTGGAGGGACTGATGCTAAAGCTGAAACTCCAATACTTTGGCCACCTCATGCGACGAGTTGACTCACTGGAAAAGACTCTGATGCTGGGAAAGGTTGGGGGCGGGAGGAGAAGGGGACGACGGAGAATGAGATGGCTGGATGGCATCACCGACTCTGTGGACATGAGTTTGAGTGTACTCCGGGAGTTGGTGATGGACAGGGAGGCCTGGCGTGCTGTGATTCATGGGGTCGCGGAGAGTCGGACACGACTGAGCGACTGAACTGAACTGAACTGAACTGAATCATCCTGGTGTATAGGTACAGATTTGGCCTGTGGCCTATGGTCATCAGAAAACTAAAACCCAGAGCTCAGTCTTTGTTTTAAGAGATTTTATACTCAGTGAACCACTCCCCACCCCCAGAGAATCTTGATCAGAATCACTGCAACTCCTTTCCCAAGCCTGGAAGGATTTTAAAAGGCAATTTTATTCTGTTCTGATTGAATTCTATTCTAGAACTAGAATAGACCATAAAATTAGTCTAAATCCTGGCATTTACAGATGAGGCATTTAAGGTCCAGAGAGATTAAGTGACTTATTCAAGGTCACAGAGCTAGTTTTGTCTCAGAGCTAGGGTCAGAACCATTTCCTTTAGGGCAGACTGTCTCATTGGTAATTGGTATGTACCTAATCAGTTTTTGATTGCCTATATTCCGCTTACTTAGTTTAGAGATCATTTATCTACTTCTAATTCCAAATTCAACTCTTTTTCTCCACGTTTATCTAACAAATTTCCAATATCACAGAGCTCCTTGTTGCTAGAAAATGCAAATTTCATACAATAGATATGTAAGCTAATTAATTAATTATACTTAAACTAAAACTTAATCAGGAGAAATGCATTTAAAATGGCTTACCATATGACTCCAGTTTAAAAACAAAAATGACACAGAATTGTCTCCACTCAGTTTCTACTTATCTCTTAGTATAAGACATTATGTCCATTGAATGAGTGTGTGAGATGAGATGCTGAAGTTGTCAAGGATTCCTGGATCACGACCTTTCCGGTGGCATGGAAAGAAGTTTGTGACTGAACTAGATCGGAGGCATTTGACAGGCAACCAAAGCAAAGACTGACCCATCCCTCTGACCCCCTCATTCAGTCAGCACATTTTGATACATTGGGCCAAATAATGACTCATTAAGTAAAATGGCGTTAAATTCAAACCCACTAATTTATATTATGGACGTGGGGGATTTTTTTCACTTTCTATGAGGAAAAGAGAAGCATGGCCATGAAGTGAATAAATGAATGTTAGATTTCAGTAGGCATACTCAATCAACTTGAAAATGCATTTTCCTAGCAATATTCCTATTAGAAAAGTAGACATTATATCCTCGATAATCCACTGTTTGTTCATGGAGCTTCCATCCACCCACACCTCCACTTTACAACTTCTTGTGAGCCTAGTTTCAATTAATACCTTCTTGTGAGAAATAAATGTGATCTCCAAACCATAGTCCCTTATTCAGCTGCCCAGTCTTCTCACTTTAGAGTCTTTACAAAGTTTAAGGATGTTTTGTTTATTTTGCTTTGTCTTATCAGCTTTATTTTGTTTTGGTTGTTTTGGATGTAATAGACTTTTGTCTTTTATTCTTTTTAAGTCCAGTCAGGGAGCCTCTGGAGGAAACTTTCCTGATTCAGATCTTCTTTTCCACAGCGTTTCTCCCATGCTTAATTTTCACCTTTATGAAACCCTCAAAAATCACTGGTCAGAGTCTTCCCTGAGACTCTATTCTAAGTCCCACAGAAAACAAAGTAATCGAGTATGAAACACATTCCCAGGCCACAAGGAACTTACATTTTGCTTTGAGTAAAGCTGTCATCATCATCCATCACCTTATCCATGTCTTAGGAGAAGCAGGAGCCTGTCGCCTCAACCAGGCCCACACAGTGTATGTTGGGCTAGACATCTTTGGTTTCACTCTTGCTATCTATTCATAAAAGAAGATAGCCGGGAAGATGCAGTTCATCCATGCCTATGCTCAGTGATCATTTACAAGGTTATCACAGCACTTTTCTTGGTGAAGGTACCTGGGAGACAGTCATCAAAAACATCCACTCTGGGGAGTGGGTATTAAGTGATTATTTAAGATAAGAACCATTCCATCTTAAGAACATTCACTAATGTTCAAAGCAATAACTGCACTGGAGAAAATGGCTCCATGTGGTTTGAAAGTTGAAGCCAGTTAGTAATAATATTCTTCCAGTCCCCATTCCTGAAGGATCTCAAAGCACTTTATGAAAAGCACTGACTGAAGCCTTGTTGTACTCCCCTAAAAAGACCTTGTCCTGGAGCCACCTGGCAAACACCTACACCATCCTTGCCAGGAGATCATGCCAGACAAGAGGGAAAGAGGACTGGCCTCTCATTCATTGTTCTACTGCCACATGAATGTACACCCTGGTGAACGCTGAGCTCTTCCCTCGAAGACGGTTTTAGACAAGCGGTGTACGAGATACTCCCACCTCCTTGGCGCTGTCTCGTTCTTCACACTCCACCCTAGATGCACGCCCTTTCTCTTGGACAGCTGTCAGCTCAAGCTGTTAGGGGGTCTGCAGGGCGTTTCAGTTCCCTAGTTCTGTTAACAGCAGAATTCACTGGCTTTTTAAGATTGATACTTGTTCGAAAGTTGATGCCATTATTCTGCAGCTCGCTCAACTTTGCATGTAGCAGAGCTGCAGCAGACAATGTGCATCTCTTGGTATATTTATTTATTGGACTATAACATACCAATTAGAGAGGGTAATTATAGATTAACAAGAGAGCACTCTCAGAGAATTGAAAGTGCTACATTGTCACTTTATAAAGTCTAAATATTTTTCCAGATGATTCAATTAAGCAAATCGGAACTTTTTTCTGGTCATACCTTTAAGGAAATTTTTAAAGGAGCTCTTTGGAAAGCAATGATACCTCTTCACAGGTAGTAGGGTGAACAAGGCAAAAACTTGTTTCTTTGCCGGTCTCCTCTCATAAGATGTTCAAACACATGGCTTATGACTGTTAAGCTCTCAACTTCAACGCGGCCTTACAAACAACAAGAGTAGTGTATTTGAAACTATGTGTGCAGCTTGGAAACTTATCCTACGATCTTAATTCAGAGCTTTTCTGAGGTGTTGAACTTTGCCATTAGCAAAAAGTATTTTTAGAAAAGTCCATTGACTGTTTATGAAGCACTGATTTTGCCATATTTCAGGTCTCTGGTTTTTCCACCACATCTGCACACAGTAGTTATATTTGTTGTTTTTTTTTTAATTATTTCTTCCATCTCCATTATTAATGAATTTGTAAATTGGTTATTCAACAGGAGAGTTGGTTTTGTTTAAACAATCATATAATTAGACTGTGACAATATTCTCTTTGGACAAAGGAAGGAGATTTGTTGTTGTTTGTTTTCAATATTATCCTACAGTCTTTACTCTCTAATATATACATTTCTTTTTATTTTAGGAAAAGTCAATATTTAACTTAGTGGCAAGTGTTAAGAAGCTATTAGTTAATACTCTGCTCCTCTTCCTTCTTCCCATGACATAAAAGACTGAATATGGTTTCACAGTTACCACCATCCAGAAGCTGATTTATAAAACCAAGACCAGCAAATTGTTGCATTAAGTCACTCTGAGTTGCTGTGTTGCTTCTTGCCCTGTGACAAAGCTGATGTTTGGGAGCTCTTAGGTATTACAGCATCAGTTTAATATTTTTGATGGAAAATGAATTTAAAGAAGTGTGGGGGTGGGGTGGGAAAGTAGGAGTGCTTTATAGAAAAAAATAATTTAAGTGACATTCTATTAGGCAGTGTTTAACTGCTTTCTGCCTAATGTGTACATAGTAATTTGGCTGATTATTGGTTGTTATTTGTTCAGAATTTATTGTATCTCGTTGCTACGTATGCAACTGAGTCTATGTACAAGTTTAGACTTCGGTATGTTATCTGCACAATTTTGTGTGCTTTAAACCTCTGTAAATGTACAGAAGAATCATGTACGGTGTGTTAAATATGACCTCCAATCTTGAAACAATAATATTTTGTAGTATGTACTTTTGCAGACTATTTGAGCATTTTAAATAGATATTGTATCCGGCCAGTACCCTCAGTCAAAACCAACACTGGTGAAATGCATGCCTCTTGAGCCTCCCAATTTATATGAGGTCAGGGGTTAATAAGAATTAAGATAATTTTTCTAATGGCAAGTATTTTTGATAATTTCTTACCTGCCTAATTGTATCTGAAAGAAAAATTGTCAACAGAAGAAATCTTACCCGTCAGAGGGAATGACTTTATTTCATAAGCATTAAATAGTACTAACATACTTTATATCTAATTTGGTATTGTTGAAACCTAGTTCAAGGAGGAAGAAGTCAAAAATATTGTTGATTCTTCATAAGATCTTTTGTTGTTTAAAGGATAATTTCCAAGCCCTTGTCTGCAGTGTGGAAAAATGTCAATTAAATAATAAACTAATAGAATCGTCAATACTTGGCTTACCTGTTTTTCCCAAGTCTCTGTGAAGACAAAGATTTTTCAGTCTGAGTTTTTAAAATCTCACTGAAACTTTGAAAGAGTTACTATTTAGGGCATTGTCTTGACAATTATTGGAAAACTCTGACCTGTTGACCCTCTGTCGATCAATAGTAGTTGAATAATTTCTCTTGTACAGTTGGTTGGTGTCAAGTATTGAAAATACAGCAGCAAACTACCATGGCAAATATGCTCACCAGACTGCACCCAGGAGCTCAGACATCTTAACCTTAGCCTTCCTCTACTGCGTGCATGTTTGAATGTCTTCAGGGCATTTCTGCATGCGCTGCCCTATCTCTACCTCTCTATGCCTTTATTAATACACCCACAAAGCTCTTCCCTTACTACTCCTTCTGCCTGAGATTTGAGATTCCTTCTGTGTTTGAGAATACTACAAACAGATTACTTCAATCCCAGGAACTTGCACAAAGGTCCTCTTGAACTCGCAAGAACAGGAAATATACTGCTTTGGACTATGTATTTGTCTTATTTGTTTTACAGAATTCTTTTAAATACACAAACACACACACACAAATTCAACTCTTTTGGCATGTTTGTGGTCGGCTTTCCTGACAGCCTAAGAAGGCTGTTCTGTTGTCCTGATAAAACGTGCTGTTTTCCCTATGTAAATTGTCATCTTTCTAAGCAAACCATTACTTTCTCTCCCTAATTCTGTCTTTAAATAAAAGTTTACCTTCCTTTTCAAACCAAACAGATGACACTGCTCTTTGATATCCCCTTTCTTCTATGGACACTCCTGGGGAGGTGTTGGGAGAGGGACAGAACAGAGTAAGGGCAGGTCTTTCAAATTCAAGCCAAGTAAGAAGTGAGCCTTCATTGACTGCTTAGCCCTTTTGATAAGGTATGCCAAGCAATATGCAGTGTTTCCATCTGCCAGTGAGAAATAATTCCTTCTTCTCCAGAAAAATTTTCTAATATCATGTTAGAGAATTAGGCAAGCTTAAACTGGGACTTTCTTATTGATTTACAGTGACTGCCAGGCAGGGGAAAACACTCACCAGGAAATTCTCTCGCCCAGTATTATCTGTCAAGTAAGTTAGATTTTTGCAATGATTCCTTGACTGTGCAGATGCATTTTCCTCTTCAGGTAGCACATGGCACACTCACCTTTGCATCATGCTTTTGATGCTGTCTATACTGCTGCTAATAAAGATAATTATCCTTATTCTATCACATAATCCCTCTTCTGTCAATCATTGTACTGCTATTTTGCCACATACGGAACTGGCATTAGACACAGACTAGAGGAAACTAGGTCCCAGCAGTACCCCAGACTGGATCAGGGTACTAGACTAGTCAATACTAGACTAGATCAGAACTCCAACTGCCTGTTTTTTTTCCCATTGTGGTTTATTACAGGATACTGAATATAGTTTCCTGTGCTGTATAATAGGACCTTGTTGTTCACCCATTCTATATGTAATAGTTTGCATCTGATAGTCCCGAACTCCCAGTCCTTCCCTCTCCTAGTCCCTTCCCCTTTGGCAATTGCCTGGTTTTGTTTGGTTTTTCTTTTTTTATCTTCATATCCCCAGCACATTTATACCTCCTGGTACAAAGACTTGTTAAATGGGTGATAAACTGATGAAGCAATCCACTGAAAATCAGGTTTATTGTCATAGTTTGCTTAACTTCTCCACAGAGAAATGAACTCCAGGACTTTTCCAAATGCCTATCAGCCTGTGGCTCTCTATAATGGATCAGAGGATGCTCCTTCAGGCTGCATTGAATGGATTTCCTGAAAAACTCTACCACAAACTCCACATGCCACCTCCAGAGTGCTTTGATTGAGGTCAGTCTGCTGAAGGAAGTCAGGGGGGAAACGTTGCCATCGAGACAGCCCACTGGATCCAAGAGCCCAGCATCCTGTCCAGTGACTGGACATCATGGCGATGGATACATGCTGGTCACCTATCCAAGCTGCACCCTCAGAGCACCCAGAAAACCTGCAAAAGTATTGTACCAATGCCCGAAAGGCCATTTTTGCCCACACCACTTATCCCACCAAGCTTTTGGTAACTGCACTCTCCTATATGTTTATAAAAGACTTTCACAAGCACTTTCCTATTTGAGATTGACAAACCTCCCTATGAGGTGATCACAGCAAGAACTTTTATCTCCGTTTTGCAAATAAGGAACTTGAGGCTCAATGAGGTGAAATCCAGGGCCCAAGACTCCTGACTATCCAGCGTGCTCCATGCTGTAGACTTAGGTCTTATGAGAAAGGAAGGACAATGCCTGAATTGGCCACCAGAAGCTCTCTGTCTCTGGAACAAACACCTTGCATGGACAGACATGCGGGGACATTATATGCAAAATAGTGACCACAAAGGAAGCTGAATCAGATAGCAAAGCACACAGACCCTTTCCCGGGAGGCCCACGTTTTAGCTCAGGGTCAGGCACTCTGTGACTACAAGTCAGACACTTTTCCTCTCTGAACTTACAGATGAAGATATCTATCAAATGCACAGGATCGTTTTCAGCTTTGAAGTTTCAAATACTCATGAGGGGGCTCCCCTGATGGCTCAGTGGTAAAGTATCCACCTGCCTGTGTAGGAGACACAGGTTCGATCTCTGATCCAGGAAGATCCCATATGCCAAGAAGACACTAAGCCCATGCAACACAACTATTGAACCTGTGCTCTAGAGCTCAGAAGCCGCAACTACTGAAGCCACTTACGCTAGATCTAGTGCTCCTCAACAGGAGAAGACAGCTCAATGAGACGTCTGTGCGTCAGAAATAGAGAGTAGACTCCGCGCGCCGCAACTAGAGAAAAGCCCATGCAGCAACGAAGACTCAGCACAGGCAAAGCTAAATAAATAAAGTTGTATAAAAAAATATGAATTGGTCAAATACTCAGAAAATTTTTAAATTTCAAATCAAAAAACACTCACACTGGGCACATATCAGAGATGAGTCATGATTCCTCTCAGAGCATCTCTGTTTTGTTTATATGTTTGGTGCTGCCTTTGCTCTTTACGGGGGAGGAGCAAGTGGGTGAGGATAGTAGACATGACATTGAGTCTACCCCAGAGCAGAGACTGGGGGAAGAAAACAGTTGAGCGATTCCTGCTCAACATCCCGTTCCAATACCTGCCCCACAAGTTCCTCCTTCTGCTCCACTCTGACCCCAGTCCCTCTCAGAAAACAGCTTTGTTTATTTCTGTTTCCCTTCCCCTGATCATCCAGACCATTGTGGAGTCACAGTGGATAGGGTCTGGAATAGCCCTTGGACCTGCCCTGGCATCCTGACTTGTCATCAGCACCATTCACCAGCTGTTCCCTTAGATCCTGCCCAACCACTGCCCTGCCATCCCTTCCCTGGAGTGTCCTGGAAAGGGTCAAGGCACTGCCCAACTCCAGGGGGCACTATTATAAAGTGTGGAACGTTCTCCAATAGCCATTTCCCAGAACCCAGGAGGGAAGCAAGCAGGCCTTCTGCCAGACAGCATGCCCACCATGGGCATCTCCTTTGGCCTGGAAGGGAAGTGGAAGGATTGGCATGCGACAGCTCAAGGCCCCTGTCCTGAGGGATGTTTGTCCTACCACGATGGGGCCTGCTTTGAGGCATGATGGTGGACACACACTCGATTCTTTAGAGTCCAGGTCAACTCAAGCCCCAGCCCGGTCCCTGTGTGGGCCATTCGGCCTGGCTGGTGCCAGGTGCCAGCCATTGTTCTCCCGTCATCCTCAGCAAAGCCTGTGAAGCCAGGACAGCACCGTTCCCTGACAAACGTTCAGTACATTTCCTCGGGTCCCAGGAGGCTTGATACTGAAATGTTTTCCTCCTCACAGTTATATTTTCCTTGGTTGAAAAAGTTTTGTTTTGGAAGTTGCTACCCTGTCGAGGTAGTGAGTCAGTTTGGGAGGCCGGTGCAGAGGGGAAAATGCACATCACTGGCAGAGGCCCGCAGCATGGGGGTGAGGGAAGGTGGGAGATTCCGGGGGGAGAGCCAGGGCCCCACCCTCTGCCCCCTCCCACTCCTACAGGAAGAACACGGCCCCTCCTTCCCAGCTGGGGCGCCTCTTCACTGAGCTCAGGGGCCCAGCCCCGCTGGTGCCTTCGGGCTTCTTCCTGGGAAAGGCCAGGTAGGCTGGGAAGGAACTGGCTTTACAGGCCACCTTTCGAGTGCCAGCGAATCATCAGCTCCCCACCTTCTGTGAGAGTTGGTAGTGGTATCCTCCACATTTTCCAGGTTGGGAAACTGAGGCTCAGGATAAGGGGAATCACATGCCTGACATCACCCAGCTAGCAAGTGGCCGAAGCCAGAATTCAAGGAGTCCCCTGCTGGCTATGCCACGTGATCTGGCTACAAGGTTCATTCATTCCTACCCAGAAAAGGCCCAAGTGACCCCAGGGAGGGACAAGAAGACACACCTAGAGAGACAACAGGGGAAGGACTTAGGCGGTGGGAGAAGAGTGGGCTTGTGGGCCACCCCTGACTCTCCCTGCCATCTTTTCTTCCCCTCAGTTTCCCCACCCTAGACATTTTCTTCATTTGGAGAGAAGACTCAGAGAGATACGAAAACACACACAGACGCACCAGCACGCTCAGATCCCACCCCACACACACAACACACACATACACCCATCCACACCAGCACAGAGGCACTCACATCTGGAGGTAAATCTCGGGATTCAAGGGCTGGCTCTATGCCAGCCCTGAGCCCCAAGTAGCCCACTGAGGAGCCCTGGTCTGCCTCACTTTGGGAGGTCAAATCAATGAAAGAGCCCTGGTAGTTTAGAAAAGAGAAAGGGAGAAAAAAAGAACACCCGCACCTCTCATGATGGGAGGTCAGAGCGAATGAGACCAGCAGGAGGGGTAGCAGTATGCGGCGACGGGGAGGGTGGGGGTGGGGAGCCTGGTGCTGGCAGCTGAATTCCTACCCTGGCCCAGCTCCAAAAGATTAAAATAGAGCTCTTAGAGTGTCCCCTCCACAGACCAGCCTGCCAAGGGCCAGACAATACGTGGGTTTGTGCTCCAGCACAGGCCTCCAGAGAGGTGATGTTTTTACCCGGACAGCTAAAGGCACAGAGGCAGGTCTAAAGCAATTCCAAAGCTCCTTTGGCCCACAGTCCCAGAACAGGCCACAGCAGAGGGAGAGCTCCTGGCTGCTAGGACGCACACAGATCAGCTCTTTTCTCCTCTCACCCTAGGGCAGGCCGCTGGACTCACACTTCTGCATTCTATCTGCCCCCAAAACATCCAACTGGCAGGGCAACGTGGGATGAAGTCTTAGCAAATTCGTTATACTTTAATTTGGAAAAAAAAAAAAAATCTCAGCCTGGCTGTAAACAGGCAGCTCTGCTAATGAGGAATGGACACAGTGTCCCTTGGGGTTATCGGAAATACTCAGATAAATACAGACACCTCATTTTCCCTACCCAGGGAACAGAGTTCCCCCAGAAGGAAGCCCCACTGGCCACTTGAGGTTTCATCTGCTTCCTTGGAATTCTTGAGGATTTCAGGCAGCTGGGACTGAAGTCCAACATCTCAGACCACTTGCTAATACAGAGGATGAAAACAAGTATGCATCAGCTAAGCGCACAGGTTTTGGGGTTTGCCAGACGTGGGTTCTAATCCTGACTCTGCCACTTGGTTGCTTTTTGAATGTGTGCAAATTATTTAATCTCTCTGGGATTTGGATTACCTCTAATAGCATCTACTAATGATCCTTAGGGTTTAATTAAGAAAATACATTAAATGTGGAAAAATCAATGCCTGGAATCTATATGACAAAAGTAGCCAACAATAACAAAAAATTCCCTCCTACTGGGTTTCTGGAAGATTTCTCCCCCATAACTAGGATGAAAATATAATTTGTCATCAAAATCAGAACACTTTTGACAGTGAGAGTGGACACTAACTGGACAGACCCTAGGACACTGGCTTACCAGGGACTGTCTCTGGAAAACTAGGACAAATGAGCCCCATTCCATAACTTTCTGAAGGGTTCCTACATAATATTCCATTAAAATAATTCTTTAAAAATGGCCCTAAACTTAATTCTATATCATGAAACCCACTGGAAGTAATAACCCTCTATGACATACCATGACGTTCACACATGAAATTGTAATTTTAAATATAATTTTATTTATATTTAAAAATCATAAGGTTATGGTGTTAATATATTATCACTTATAATCATAAGTGATAAGTCATATTTCGATGGAGGATTGAAAATTGATAAAATTCTATTGCTGTTTTAATTTTTTCTTTTCTGATATTTGAAAAAAAGAAGCTCTTAAGTTTAATGGATAACTCCTCATTCTAGTTCACAGAACACCAATATTCCATAAGAGCAACATTTGAGAATCTCAGTCTTAAAGAACCAAGAATAACCCCCCAGGGAGTAAGGGATGGAGGGCAACTTTTGCGATCGTGACATATTTTCTTTTCTTTAAACAGTTTTCGCCATTCAAGAATGAAGATCAAGATGCAGGAGGTCTCAGCTCTTCACCAAGTATATCTCTCCAAAGGGCCGCTTGAGTATCCTCATGGCATGGTGCCTGGCTACCCCAGAGCAAGGGATCCAGCAGAGAGAGCAAGGCTATCTAATTGTGCCCAGGCCTGAGGACAGTCCCAGGCATATCACTGGGTTGGTTGCCTTAATGAAAGAGGTAAAGAACCCTCCTGTCAATTCTAGAAGCCTGAGAATTATCCGTGGGCTTCTTGGTACAGGACTGCAAGCAACAGCTTTAGTCTATCAGAAAGAATCTTTATACCCAAAACCAGACAGCTCTCCAAAAGTAATCCTGTCAGCCAGGTAAAATCTGGGACCTCAAATGCAGAAAATGCCAGAGCAGCTTTTTTTTTTTTTTTTTTGCATGACTATTTTGAAACACACTATTGATTGTAAGCTTATGATATCTTCCACTCAACCCAGCCAATCCTTCTCTAGGCTTTGGGTGCCATTGGGATCTCAGGTGCCGTCCTGAGTTTCTGGAAGATTCCTAAGGTCCCTGTGCCCCTTCTGACTTTATGTGTCTGTTGTTTGTTAAAAAACAAAGCATCTTCCCCTGGAGTGTTTTGGTTGTACTAAATGCATTTAAATCACATGTGTAGGACTGTATGGGCTTCCCATGTGGCGCTAGTGCTAAAGAACCAGACTGCCAATGCGGGAGACATAAGAACTGTAGGTTCAATCCCTCGGTCAGGACAATCCCCTGGAGGAAGACATGCAACCCACTCCAGTACTCTTGCCTGGAGAATCCCTTGAAAAGAGGAGCCTGGAGGGCTACAGTCCATAGCATCCCAAAAGTGGGACACAACTGAAGCACGTTAGCATTCATGCACACACGTAGGGCTGAATGGCTTACACTGTGATCTCTCTTTGAATTCTTACAACCTGCAAGGTGGTCACTGAGATGATGCCCATTTTTCTCATGAAGAAATCAACTCCAAGAGAATATAGCCAGTAAGTGGAGAATCAGCAAATGTAGACCTAGGTCTTCTGGCTTTAAATCCTATGCTCTGTCTAGTATGTCACACTTCAGTATTCAGTTCAGTTCAGTTCAGTTCAGTCGCTCAGTCGTGTCCGACTCTCCGCGACCCCATGAATCACAGCACGCCAGGCCTCCCTGTCCATCACCAACTCTCGGAGTTCACTCAAACCCATGTCCACAGAGTCGGTGATGCCATCCAGCCATCTCATTCTCTGTCGTCCCCTTCTCCTCCCACCCCCAACCTTTCCCAGCATCAGAGTCTTTTCCAGTCTTGTCGCATGAGGTGGCCAAAGTATTGCAGTTTCAGCTTTAGCATCAGTCCTTCCAATGAACACCCAGGATCGATCTCCCTTAGAATGGACTGGTTGGATCTCCTTGTGGTACAAGGGACTCTCAAGAGTCTTCTCCAACACCACAGTTCAAAAGCATCAATTCTTCGGCGATCAGCTTTCTTCACAGTCCAACTCTCACATCCATACATGACCATGGGAAAAACCATAGCCTTGACTAGACAGACCTTTGTTGGCAAAGTAATGTCTCTGCTTTTTAATATATTATCAAGGTGTTACCATCCATTTATTTTACTTAACATGACATGCTATTTAGACATGCTCACTCCTTGCATTTCAGCTAAGTCACTTAAACCACAACACACACATTCACACCTGCACTCACTGGCACACGTGGATGCACTCCAAAACTGGATCTATAGAAATTAGCCTTCCCTAGCAATAGCAAATGCGGGGAAGGCAATGGCAAGCCACTCCAGTACTCTTGCCTGGAAAATCCCATGGATGCAGCAGCCTGGTAGGCTGCAGTCCGTAGGGTCGCTAAGGGTCGGACACGACTGAGCGACTTCACTTTCACTTTTCACTTTCACACATTGGAGAAGGAAATGGCAACCCACTCCAGTGTTCTTGCCTGGAGAATCCCAGGGAAGGGGGAGCCTGGTGGGCTTCTGTCTGTGGGGTCGCACAGAGTCGGACACGACTGAAGTGACTCAGCAGCAGCAATGGCAAGCCACTCCGGTACTATTGCCTAGAAAATCCCACAGATGGAGGAGCCTGGTAGGCTGCAGTCCATGGGGTCGCTAAGGGTCAGACATGACTGAGCGACTTTGCTTTCACTTTTCACTTTTACACATTGGAGAAGGAGATGGCAACCCACCCCAGTGTTCTTGCCTGGAGAATCCCAGGGGCGGGGGAGCCTGGTGGGCTTCTGTCTGTGGGGTCACACAGAGTCGGACACGACTGAAGTGACTTAGCAGCAGCAGCAGATCCCAACTTAGACAATGAGTAGATGCATCTTCCAGGGTTTTCCTTCAGTCACACTGCCACTTTGAGAAATTGGCTACTGCACAAATAAAATAATGGCTTAGAGAGTTGGTTTAAGGTAGAGAAAACAGTACATTGTTTATTATGCCATTAACCAGCATAAAAGAATATAAGACATGGTACCGAGTTTCCCACCTTGGGAAATCTCAATAGTGATAAAAGCGTCAAGAGATAAGAAAATGTGTGCAGGATGCTTAATGCAGCTTTGCTGTTCGTGGCAAAACTAACTGGAAACAACCTGAGTGCTGATGAGCGAGCAAGAGCGGGACAAATCATGCTGCATCGATAGTGCTGTTACGAGATTCCCAGGAGGCCCAGGGTAGAGAATCCACCTGCCAGTGCAGGAGACACAGATTCCATCCCAGGGTCCGGAAGATCACCTGGAGGAGGAAATGGCAACCCACTCCAGTTTTTTGCCAGGACAATCCCACAGATGATGGAGACAGGCTACAGTCCATGGGGCAGCACAGAGTTAGACGCGACTGAGCTGGCACACGGTGCTGTTATAACGAATAAGAGCCATTTATATTGACCTGTAAATACCCATGGTGGGTTGAGAGGAAAAAAAAAAAAAAAAGGATGAAGGGGAGGGAAGGGAAGGAGAGTGCAAGTGTGAAATGTATTTTATGACCCAGCCTGCTGTAAGTAATTTTTTAAATCCTATTAATGCGTGTGTGATACATATATATGCAGAGAAACATGAATTGTAACTTCTGACTTTGGACCAGAAGAGGAAAGCGGGAGATTATTAACATTTTTGCATACTTCGGAATTATGACTTGGTTAAAAAAAAGTACATATTATTTCTATAATTTAAAACCATAATAAACCAGATCAAGCTAAAAGAAAAAGTACACTAAGACCAGAATTTTGCCAAGTCTGATTAGAGCAAAGAAAACTCAGATTCCTGCCCTTAACATCTTTGAGTTTATCCAAATGCACTCTCTTGATTGGCCCCAGACACTGACATCTGTGTGGAATACCTCCACTCCTCACTCTGCATTGGTTTTCCAAATGGCCATCTCTGCTGGATGTTTAGCCTTTAGTTGAGGCCCATCTTCCCCACCCCCACATCTCCCTCCACCCACTCAAACCAAAAATGACTTTGGTCCCTGCTGAAAAGACCAAGAATAAATCCTTTCCACCCCAATTATTCTACCAATACATCATTCTCCCCACTCTTTTCTCCCCAAACTCCAGATGGTGAACTCTGGAAATGGGTGACCGTGGGAGGCAGTGGAATCTCCCTTTCTAAAGGTCTTTACCGAGAGAGAGGCACATCTGTGGGGGATGGCTTGGATTAACTGAAGTTAGAACAAGTTAGTTATGGGTGGCTTGCCAGTTTTTGGAGCCCTGATTGCATGCAGAGCCCAGTGAGAAGGAGAGACAGGAAATCAGGAGCTCTGGTGGCAGAGAAAATATGCACAGATGAAATAAGTTGGTAGCCTGAAGAAACAGTAGTTAATCAACAGTTTCTATGCAGCTTTGGGGCCACGTAAATCCAGGAGACACAACTTGTACTAATGACAGTCTCATGATTCAGAACAAGCTTGATCCACAGATGTCATTTAGTAGGGATTAAAGTTCCATTATTTACATTTAACAAATCCAAGAATGAGATAGGAGAATTGTAACTGGGCAAAGAATTGGGAAAAAATTGATTTAAGCATTTTACTTAACAAACTCCCAATTAAACAAAAGTATGAAAATCTGTTAAGAAAAAGGACCCCCCCACACACACACACCCATGAGTAAACTAATGCAGTCTTCAGGTATTTTATCACAAATAAGTCTATCCATATAGTAATCCATGTGGTCATTCTTTCAGTAGCAAACATTAATTGAATGCCTACTATGTGTACTAAGCATGGGCTAATGAGTTCTAACAATTACGTAGTCTTCTGTATTCATATTTTGGGCCTTCTGCCCAATTCAAGGTACCCAGTTTCAGCTTTACAGACACACTACATGCGAAAAGTAAGGGGATATACAGCAAGTCATGCATGGAATAGATAAAAGAATTGATATTTAGCCAGGAGTGTGCATCAAATATCTGGAAGGCTACCATAATAATTCAATAGGCTTGTTTCCCATGGTATAATTTAGGAAGATTACAACTGTAGTAATTTAAAAATATATCCACAAATTCTTCAAAACCCTTCCCTTAAAAAGGTGGAAATTTATTTCCCTCCCTTTGAATGTGAGCTGGACTCGTGACTCCCTTCTAATGGAATGCGACAGAAGTAACAGTGTGTGACTTCTGAGGCTGGGTCATAAAAGGCATATAGATTCTTCCTTGCTCTCCCTCAGACCTCTTGCTCCAGGGAAAGTCAGCTGCCACGCCGTGAAGACGCTCCAGGAGCACTATGGCGAGGTCCACCTGGCGAGGAATTGGGACCTTCTGCCGACAGTCATGGGAGGAACCACCTGCACGCAGGCCGGCCTGCCTCCAGTAGAAGCTCCGTTGACTGCAACGCTGACTGCAGCCTTAGCCACAACGTCACAAAATGCTCTGAACCAGAACCACATAGCTGAACTGCTTTTAAATTCTTGACCCTCAGAAACCTTGTGAGATAATGACTGTTTGTTGTCTTTAGGTGCTAAATTTTGGAGGAACTTGTTATGCAATGGATAACATAATAGCCAGATGTATCTGTCAGGGAAACCAATTTAATTTTAACAGAAAAAAAAATCACAATGATCACAGTTGTCGCAGGGTGTAATGAATGGTGCCACAGTGGAAGTAGTGAGCTCCCTGTGTTCAACCAAGAGGACCACCGCCACCTCTCAGGCGTACTGTAAAGGTGATGTCTACACCCGGTGCCTGAGGATGAGCTCAGAGCCCATTTCTTCATTTTTTCATCTTTATCTTTCATATTCCAACCAGCCACCATTGGTTTCCTGACCACACCTCTCTCTGGCTAAGAAAGTGACGCCATCTTCATACTGTGGCAAGGCAACTCTAGAATGGTTTTCCTCTGGGTCTTAATTTAGATCCAAATTGGCTTGTCCCCACCAGGAAGATACCTTTGCTTTGTTTGTGCAAAGCCATCTCTGCCATGATTCAGAGATCCATCAAATGGAAGTTGGGTTTAAGACGTCATTGGCCCTGGATTGCACCCAGAACACAGAAATATCTTCAAAGCCCAAGTTGCCGCCATCGACGTTCCCCCTGCTGCTATTGATAATTTGTACCATATTGGCTAAGTTATTTAACATTTGCAAATAGAATTCTGTAGTGGCTAGAGGTCAAATATTATGGACTAGCTCTTCATCCTCCTGGAGCCTGGTGCCCACCCTCTCTGCCCACCGTTCAGCCACCAGAATGTCAGGCAGCCCAAGCTTTCCTTACCACCCACATACCCCCCAGCTCATTGCCTGGCTCCTGCCTGGGATAGAGGCCTCTGCCGCGTCACGTGTGCAGCTCCCGGGGCATGGAGGGGAGGAAGGGGTCAGTGGGGACAGGGGAGTCCACAGAACAAGCTCAAGGCAGGCGAAGCATGGTCAGGACCTGAAGGATCCCATTAAGCCCCGTTCACCAGGATCCAGTTTTCCTACCGAGTTCCTGGGGTAACCGAACTGAATAATGTGTGGCTTATTCAGAAACACACAGCCCTGTGTTGTTGGCCAAGGCAAGGGCAGTGTGGCAGGGGGCTTAGGCAAGGGGTGCAGGTGCACCGAAATGAAAACAACTGGCTAAAACAACAAGCTCCCGCTTGCGAGGAGCAGCCCTGTGTTCGGCTGGATTGCCGGGGTTGGAGCATGCATGTGTATATATGCGGGCTCTTGTGTGCGTATGCAGGGGGGCCTAGGGGTGGGGCCTGGGGGCCCTTCCAGGGAGGGAGCAGGAGTGTGTCTACATATTTTAAATGGCAGTTGCGAAGAAAGCCATCAGAGGTGCCCTAACGCACGTCTGGCCCTGCCTTGTGCCAGCTCCTACAATAACTTCAGAATCTCCTCTCATTTCATTAACATTTTATGTACGTTTTTAAGTGGGAATATTTTTGCTCGTTTGGGAAGAGAGTGCCTTTATGCAGTTCAATCAGCCTAACTGGAGCCTTACACGCTTCTGGGATGGGAAGCAGGAGGAGTGAAGGTGGCTGGAATGTGGAGTAGGGGACAGGGTGGGTCGAGATGCAGATGCAGTTGAGAGACAGGGGAAAGGCGGACGATTCCATGAAAAAGAAAATTATGTCATTGTCCTGCTTTCAGCTTGTCCTACACCTTTCCATGGAAAGCCTGTTTAACCTGCTTTAAACACACACACACACACACACTTGCAGCAATTGGAAGTTATGAGTAAGGGTTGTGTTGCCTTTCTGTTCGACCTCCACTCCTGCAGACTGAACAATTCCATCTCTCTTTCCCAGCTTACCTGTGGCGTGTGGGGCCTGCTCAGCACGAATAAATGGCTGTTTATGGATGATAGCATCTGGTCCGCCCCTGATGAGGTCACTTTGTTATATTAAATATTTCTACCTCCTGGTGGAGGAACCGAAGCTGACGGCTCTCAAGACCACCTCTGCCCAGAACAGAGAACCCAGCACCCAAGGCAGGATGTACACTTTTCAAAGGCTTAGTTGAACTTGCCTTTGAACTTGAAAGACTCCTTTCAGGCCCCAGGACCAGAGCAATGGATCATGACTTGGGCCTAATACTGCCAATATTCGTCCCACATGTGAATAGAGGGTTCTGAACACCTTGTCTGCATCCATTCTCACTGCAACCCTGGCAAGGGTGTTATTGTTGATCTGATCTCCATTTTACAGATGAACCGACTGAGGCTTGAACTTGCCCAAGGCCCCACCAGAGTGAAGAAGATACAGGATTTGAACTCGGTCTCTCTGGCTTCCACGTTTAGGATCATCCCACTATAGATTCTGGGGAAACAACCTGGAAGAATGAAAAGAATCAGAAATGCTGTGTGGTCCAATGATTCAGCCTCCCTGTGCACCAACTTCCTCACCCATATGAAGCGGGAAATGACCACCTTTCCTAGGTAGGACTGTCATGGGTCAGCAGAGATTTTACAGATGATTTACAAATTTATTGAGTAAATCATCAATAAATTATTGCAGCCAGTTTATTGACTAAAAAAACAAAGAAAAAGAGAGAGAACCAATGAACCCATGCATGGATAAACGTTTCTTCAAATGAAGCCCACTGTTACTCAGAGGAGGAATCCCCTGCTGATTCCTAAGTTTCTGAACAGAAATGACAAATTTGGAGCTAGAAATCCAGAGTTTCCCAGATGAGTCAAAGAACCGAAGCCCTCTCCTCCCCAACATAATTCCAAAAAGGACATGTTTTTCCAATGTTCTTGAAGTAGCTATGCTAAGATGTGGAGGAACATGTGAAGAAAACAAGCAGATTCATTTTTTTTAATGAGGTCAGAAAGGCATACCAAACATCTCGGATCTCCAAGGTATCTGCTTCCTTCCAGCTGTCCACGGTTTTCAGCTGGGCCCTGAAATGGAGTTCAGGACACCCAGACAAGTAAGTAATTCTAAAGAGCACTGCCAGGAAAATATTAGAGTTTTAAAAAAAATAAAGCAGAGATTCATTTATTTTTTAAGTATATACATATCTTCCTATAACATTCCTGACACCAAAGAACTCTGGACAATTCTGCCTTCACCTGATCAAGCTCAACCACCTCAGGGCCTGCTGAACCCAACCTTACAAGCATCACCCCAACCTCTTTTTTTCCTCTTGACGTGATTTTCTTGTGTCTACTCCCCTGTGGACACAAGATGAATTGTGGGATGAGTTGGTTCTCTTCCGAACACAGTGGGGGCGTTCTGCTGTGCTGACGCTGTTGTGGTAAGTCAGGCCTCCAGAACTATTGGGTCTGAAATCCTCTCCAACCCTGGCCTTTAGAAGGCCAGCTCCCCAGATGGGGCAGCTCTGGTCTGCTGTCTCCTGCCTTGAGAATCAGCCTGGGGTTCACAGAAGGAGACCCCAGAGAGCTGTAGGGTTAACCAACCAACCATAAACATTACCTCCTCCGCTGATCTTCAAAGGCTCAGGAAAAGAAAACAAACCACATAAATCTTTATCAGGGCTCCTTACGACTGCCCCGGGAGGTGGCTCCTGGAAGAGCTGGGTGGTGACTCTGTACAGAGGATAAAAAATTATTTCAGTTAGCAGTGCTGAGTCAGAGATGGATTGCTTTTATTTTTCTTTTCTCCTCTTTTCTTTCCCTCCCCGACTCCTCCTATTAAAATGACCTCCTTTTGTCATTTGCCGGCCAGGAGTTCTGTAGTGACAATCCTTGATCCTCTACCAGCTTCCTAGTTTCCATAGCTATTATGAAGGGGGTTACAGAGTAGGAAGTATGAGATGGCTACCCTGTTGAAAATATTTCAATAACACACCTTACCATCCAGGACAAACTCTCCAAACCCACTCCCAACTCCTAAGCACACATACATAATGGCGGGGCTTGTATTTAAGAGCACAGGAGCCAAATGCTACTCGTGACGCTCGAGCAAGTCATTCATCCTCTGCGGGCCTCATCTCCTCACTCTAAGTGTCCCAGGTGGTGACTTATGAGCCACTGAGTAACTCCGACTTAGCACGTTGCTGAGTTCTTGTCTATCTTCTTAAACACAGAATTCCCACCACAACTCTCCGAGGCTTTACACATCCCATTCTACAGATGAGGAAACTGAGCCTTGGAGAGGTTAAGGAACTCCCTTGAGGTCACACAAACACAGGGGTAAAAGCACTTACCTCATAGACGGGTGAGGAGCGGATGAGATAATGTCTGCAACGCGCTTAGCATGACTCCTGGCACCTTGTGAGTTCTCATTCGGAGAGCGCACTCTCATCTAGAAATCTTCCCTGACCGTCTCCCTCCCCGACCCCACAGACATCTCTACCAGATCTCCGTTCCCAGGCCCTTGCTGGTCTCCCAGCCCCAGGAGCTCTTCGGAAGTGAAAGAAGATGTGTCTCACCTCTGCAGTGCTGGCCAGTGCTTGGCACATAGTAGGGACAGAGTGGAAGTCAAAACAGTGAATGTTCACACCATTCACTGGTGTGAACAAACGCCCAGTTAGTGGACAGTTTCTAAAAAAAAGTAGTCAAAATAAATACTACTAGTAAAATGGCTTTTTCTAAAGACGGTTGAAGATGTAAAATTTCCTGGAGGAGCTTGTGGTGCTACTGGAAAAATGTACAAAAGGGAATGAGGAACGAAGTCATCCTCTTTTTTTAAATACCAGCTCTCGCTGTAGTTTAAGGGCTTCACAGACTTCTCCAGAATGCCCATGAATCATAGGAAGAGGACCCAAGAGTCCTGAGTCCCAGCCATTCTGACTAACTTCAGCAAACACCCTCGGTTCCAGGGAAGGGGGCCCTGCAAGGAAACCACAGCCATGCCCACCTGCACACACACACACACACAAACACATATGTACACAGGACATACCTGTCCCCCCACGAACCAATCTCTCAGCATTGACTGAGCACCCACTCCATGCAGCACCCCTGACAAAATTCAGAAAGAAGACATAAAATATCCTAAAGATCCCAGGACTCAGTGGGAAGAATGGACAGTCTAGCTGCTGAACTGGGACTGTGAGAAGTGAGGTTGGCAAAACAAGTTTATTGTGATAAAAATACGAGCTACCATTTTCTGGACATGTGCCAGGGACATTCCCAAGGACATGTGTGTAATTTGAGGAAGTACAGTTGACCCTCAGACGACACTGGTTTGAACTGCGTGGGTCCACTCATATGCAAATTTCTTCCAACAGTAAATATTATGGTGCAGCATAAACTGTTGATAGTCGAATCCACATTCCACATGGCACCATGGCTACCTAGGGCCAACCATAAGTTATATGCAGACTTTTGACCACACAGAGGGTTCCCATCCCTAACAACATACTGTTCAAGGGTTAATTGTTTATTCATTCATTCAACAAATGCTCACTGAGCCCCTGTTATGTGGTGGGCACTATTCTAGATGACAAAGCTAAAACTGTGCCCAAGCTTACCTTCTAGTCCTGCTGCTACTGCTGCTAAGTCACTTCAGTCATGTCCGACTCTGTGCGACCCCATAGACGGAAGCCCACTAGGCTCCCCCATCCCTGGGATTCTCCAGGCAAGAACCCTAGAGTGGGTTGCCATTTCCTTCTAAATTTGTTTTAAAATGGCAACAAAATACAAAGCAAACTACAGAAAGTTAATCTTGATATAATGCTCCACACTTACCAGACATACACAGAAACAGGAGTCCTCACAGGGAAAGGGGTGGTGGCCTCAGCAGAACCCCCGGTAGTTGGGGTTGAGGGTGGGGGCTTGTAGGTTTCTCAAAAGGCAGGAGTTCAAAGAAGCCTCCAGAAGGTTAGGGCACTTACCCAATGCCCCCCGATTTACAGCCCAGGGATGTTTCCACCAGTAAAATCTCCTCCTCCTTCACATCCTGAATCACATCAGCAGGATATAATGGAGGAAAGTCCATCACCCCAAAACCACAGTGCACGTGAAGCCAGACCAGACACTTGCACCTAACAGGATGCTCATTCACCTCCCTGGGTTATTATGTGATAAGGAAGCTGAGTGTAAAAATCCCTAATATCACAATCCACTGTTGCTATGACTGCCAGAGCCTTCAGGCTCACTCAAGCTTCCTCAGTCTCTCTCCAGTCCCATCCCTCCTCTGCCTCAAGGCTTCAGATAGATGACAGGAGCAGACACCATTTACCATGGGACGACATTAGGCACTGTCCCACACATTGCCTCAGTTAATCCTCTCAGCACCCCGAGAGGTGCCTATGCCCTGTGACTGGCACAAAATCCTACTACTGGGAAATTGCCAAGGTGGCCTTTGACTCAAGATTCCAAGCACGTAACCACTGGGCGATACTGGCCTCTGAGTCTCCTGAAGACACTGCCTGGCCCATGGTCCCCCCCCCACCCCCCACAGGAGGTCCAGAATCTCTGCCTGCCCCGCTGATGGCCAGCTATATTAAGTCCGAGCATTCACTTTGGTCGACCAGATCTCTCAGTCAGCATCTGTCACATTAAGAAGGAGGGCTCCCTCTTGTGTGCTTTGCCCGTGTGGTTTCTTGCCCTGAGTGCCCTTTTTGAAGGGCTCTCTCTATTCAAATTTTCAAAGCTTATGTCCCTTTCTTTCTCTTCCACAGGCCTCCTACAGCCTCTCTATCCCTCCCTGATCTCCATCTTTTCTGAATGTCCAGATCACATTTATAGTCAGCATCACCCAATTTAGCATCTACCTGTTTCCAGCTCAACAAGCATTTGTTGAGCTCCTTCTGTGTGCCAGGTGCAGCATGCAGACTCTGAAAGAGAAAGGTCCTCAAGGATCCTACAGTCTCTAGGGGGGTGACAAGACAGCCTGCACCCAAGGCAATAGAGTGGCAGGTCCATTGGAGAGGTCTGTGCAGCTTCACTTGTGTTCATCCAGCGTCATCAGCTAAGGGCTTCTCACGCAGCATAAGGTAGTACAAGATTGGGGATTAACAGTGTGGGCTTGGGAACCAGAATGCTGGAGGAAAAAGCCATCAACTGTGTGACTTTAGATAAGATACTGAAGTTCTCGGAGCCTCACCTTCCTCATCTGTAAAAATGAGCATAAAGACGGGGTATATACCCACTCTGGTAGTGGGGACTGATAAGGGAGGTTACGGATTTGTGGGAGTAGGGGGTATATGGGATACCTCTGTACCCTCTCCACAATCTCACTGTGAACCTAAACCTAACCTAAAATAGAATGAAAGAGGAAGGAAGGAAGGGGGAGAGAGAGAAAGAAGAAGAGAGGAGCAATGGAGAAAGGGAAGGCGGAAGGAAAGAAGAAAGAGTGGCTCTACCTCATGGGTTGGCTGTGAGGATTGTAGGAATTCCTGGTGTAAAGCTCCCCTTATGTCTGTGCCAGCACATAATACGTGCTCAATAAAAGCCTGCTTTTAGTGGCATTAGTATCATTACCCAAGCAAAAGGAAACTCCTCAGCACCACTGTTGTTTGTATTCTTCTTTGGCTTTTCTGAGCCTGGGGGAATTTTTTGTCATCCTATCTGGGTACTGTTTTCAGACTATATCATCCAAAGCACCAACAGAATTTTCTACCTGGTAGCTACACGGGGCTCTTACGGATTTCAATCTGCCCTCCCCTGTTTGAACAGATTGCTATTGTCTGTGGAAGGAACAGGGGAGTGCAGTTTTCTGAGTAAAACCAACACATACAGCCAGGAGCTGGGCTCCTCCTTCCCACAGACACGGCCGTGCCAGCTGCCACCCGTTCCTCGTTCACACAGGCCGCCCCTCCAGTTTATCCCTCCCAGCGGGATGGTAACTTTCAGCTCAGGCTGAAAGGCTTTGTTTGAATGTGGCGCTTATGTGGTAACAGAGCGTATTGCAGGGCTTGTTTTTTCTGAGGGTCAATGTTGAATTCCGTCTCCAAATAAACAAGTCTATCTTCTTGAATCCTCTCAGAGTTGTGGGTGGGACTGAAAGAGGTGGAGGAGACAAGACGCTGAGGAAGAAAGTAGGAAAACAGGAGACAGGAAAGAGCCCAGGGAGTGCCGAGGACAAGGAGAATGGGCACCACTCTCCTCCACAGACGAGCCCTCCTGTCTGGAGGACGACCTCTAAAAGAACAAGGACCTCTAAAAGAACAAGACCTGAGAACCCTGAGAGGCTGCTCCGTGTCAGAGTGTGCTCAGGGTGTGAGCCACAGAACCGCATTCAGTTTCCATAAAAAGCCCTCTGGAGTAAATGTGACTGTGCCCATCTTACAGATGAGGACACCGAGGCTCAGAAAGGTGAAGGAACTTGTCTCTAACTGCACAGCCAATGAGATGGTCAAGCTGAGATGGGAACCTAAGTCTCTTCGAGTTTCAGGCTCTGTCTTCTATCCTACGGGGCAGCAACCAAGGGCTGTTCAGTAACAGGATTGGTGAGGGGAGAACTGTGTGATCATATATTCCAAACCAGTCATTGATAGAGAGTTTTATTATATGAAAGCGAAAGTGTTAGTCACTCCGTCGTGTTCAACGCTTTGCGATCCATGGTTGATAGCCTGCCAGGCTCTTCTGTCCATGAAATTTTCCAGGCAAGAACACTGTGGTGGGTAGCCATTGTAACAAAACCATGTGACACCTGATATAGGATCCACCTCAGAATACGTAAAATAAGTGATTCCCCTAAGGGAGGAGAGGGTTGAGGTGGGAGGCTACCGGACAGGCAGGAGATGATGAAACAGGTCATTTAAGAGGGGACTTGGGGGTGTATCCCCTACTGGAGAGTGAAAAGAGAGAAGGCTGGGGACCAAGGAGACAGAGAAGCCAATAATTCCTTTCCAGAAGCGGGTCTACCACTCATGCACTCATGCACCAAGGGATCAAAGGAAGCCTCGAGTCTTGTGCTTTGGGCAGAGGCAAGGGTGGGTCCCAGGAGCTGTGCAGCAATAGATTATCACAGCCGCCACCTAAGCGTCCCCAAGCAGTTGTGTTGGACTCTTAGCACAGAGGGGTCGGCAGGTTTTCCAGCACTCCTATTAGAAAGTTTAAAGGGTTTATGTTTTCTTTCCAAGAACCTAGCTCAAAACCACTTCTCTGCCAAAAGCGCTCTCCAGGAATTCTTGCCTGTGAATATCCTTCTTACCCAGTTATTTTATGGCATGAACACTCCCCCCGCCCCATCCTGAAACAAATTGAACTGGGAAAAATTGGAGGTCTGGACCATCTCTCTAGGCTGTCTCCAGAGAGATGTGAAGAATGTTGGGGACATAGTGACCTCAGACAAAGTTAGACAATATGGACACTATGCCTCCTCAACCCGAATTTTGTAAGGACTGAAAAACCAGTCCTTTGTCTCTTTAAGCCATTGATATATCTTGGTGTTTGTTGCTGTATTGTGCATGTTCTTGCTCATCCTGTGGAAGTCGTGAAATAAGAAATAAATATCAATTCACAAGAAGAAGAATGGCTGATGATTTGAGCAGCCAAGCAACCACGATGCACGCCGAAGGAGTCAAAAGTCAAATCTTATTAAAGCACCAAAATCTGCGTTAATATAACGGACCAGAATAACTCTAAGAGAGCCATTATGGTCCATTACGAAAATAACATTCATTTGCAAAATAAGGAACATACCAAAATGCAAGTTGTTCCAGTTCTTTCAGCTAAATTACACATTAAGCAAGCAGACTTCCTCTTCCAACATTTTGAAATGGTTTAATATGCACTCAGGCTGGCCAGGGCATGGATTTTCTAAGATTGCCCCAAAGGTGAAGCCTGGAAAAATGAGGACTGATTGCCAGGGAGACATTCAGCTCTGCTTGGGTGTTGATCAGGTGGGCATTACTGTGCTTTGGAACTTCTCCTGGGGGACGCAACTGACACCAA
Organism: Moschus berezovskii; assembly: GCF_049115385.1. Lineage (NCBI taxonomy): Eukaryota > Metazoa > Chordata > Mammalia > Artiodactyla > Moschidae > Moschus > Moschus berezovskii. Next base: position 19,179,949 of record NC_142479.1, read on the forward strand.
GAAGCAGCTGTGAATCCCAGCTGGCTTCATCCGAGAGCTCATTGGCTTCTCACCTCCGCTGGTTTATTGGTGAGAACTTAGGGATGAGGTGTTGTGGACGTTTGTTATTTTTGCCTTTGGAGCATTCATTCACACAGCTTTCTGGTAATGGTTCCCTGACTTTCGTTCGGGAGCCTATTCCCTATTCTTGGTCCCTGCAGTCATACCCAAGAATGATCATGAGTGTGCACGAAGCTCACACCGTGGGCCAAGCACTGGGCATTTTGCACGCATCAACTCTTTGTTCTTACACTAGCTCCATGATGTGGGCTCTGTTATTATCCCTATTTCAGAGATGTGTCAACTAAGATAGAGACAGATAGAGACAAATATTTACTATTTTGCTTAAGTGGCAGAAGCAAGATTTACAAATCCAAGCCATCTGCACCCAGTGCCATGGTCCTAACCACAAGTGGTTAGTGTGTGTGTGTGTGTGTGTGTGATTCTTTGCAGCCCGCTGGACTGTAGCCCACTAAGCTCCTCTCTCCATGGGATTTTCCAGGCAAGAATACTGGAGTGGGTTGTCATTTCCTCCTCCAGGGGATCTTCCCCACCCAGGGATCAAATCTGTGTCTCCTGCATTGACAGGTGGATTCTTCACCAGTGAGCCACCTGGGAAGCCCACAAGTGGTCAGGGCTAACCTCTACTCCAATTCCAGGGACAGGAATGAACTAGGTCTGGCCAATGCAAGTTTCATAGATGATAGATTCCCTTCCAGTGGTGATTGATTCAGAGAGGAATATATTAGCCATGCTAGACTGTTTGTCCAGTCCATGCAAACCCACGGAGCCAAACTTGAACTGCTAGAAATACTCTATTGAAACAGTGTTTGTTTCCTCTGACCATGAACCTGAGACAGGAAAGCCTTGAACGTCTGGGAACCACGGTGTTGGGAGAGCCTAACAATGAAACCAATGCAGATAAGATCAAAGAGGTGAAGGTCCTGAATAATAACACTTGAACCCCTGAAGTTATTATACACCCTGACCTTTTCTAGGAGCCAATCAATTGTCCTTTTACTTAAGCCAGTTTGACTGGAGTTTTCTGATACTTGTTACATAAATAGTCCTAATTAATATAGAAATTGTTAGAACTTAACAAAATTGACAAGATTTTTGGTATACACTGCTTCATCATTACATCATCTATTCAATCAATCAATAAACCTTTACTGTTCATCTAATTACTGTCATTGACATAAGTTGGGGGTGCTCGCCCCGCTTCTAGATACAGTAGTTCCCATAACTTGCCTATCACTCTTACAGAGCATCCTCTATTTGCTATATTTCCTTATGTAGGTAAGAAAAGATAAACCCCTCTGAGTTACAGATTTATTTAACCTGGGGTCCCAGATGTCATCTCGGGTCCCTGGCACACTCATCCATTCCCTTAACAGTACTTATTAAATATCTTTCTTGCCTTATTAAATACCTTACTGGGGGCTATGTAACTTATTCTCGGTTGTACAGGACAAACCCAACTCTAGCTAGCTTACATAGAAACGAAATTTCTTTAGGAGTATCAGGTAGCCCAGGGGATCAGCAGCAAGTTTGCAGAACCAACTTGCAAAATAGATGCGCGGGACAAAGGGAAGTCGGGCAGCCTGAGCCCAGGCAAAGCTGTACCTCAGAAGAGTCTGGCATGGCTAATACGTAAGTGTCCAGGCTGCCCCCACTGAGCAGGAGGTGCTACCACCAGGGCTGCTAGAACAACTCCTAAACCCCTGCTTCTCTGCATTAGTAGCTCAAGAGTCAAACACTCAGACAGAGACATCCAATTAGCTGAGCTCAGGGCAACATGCCACGAGATACAGAGGGTATTGATTTTCCAGATCTCTTTCTGGGAGGTTAATTCTGCCTTCCCTGAAACTCACACCATGGAAGTTTCCCCAAACATTTCTTGGTGGCCACAAAGTGACAATTGTCCCTTACAAACGGTAAGCCAGTAAGATGAAAACAAAGATCAACATGATCTTTGCCCTCATAAAGTTGACTATTAAGGAAGTAGTCATAAATTAAATAATCAGGCAAGAAAACCAGAGCCATAGCTGTAGATGACTAAAGTGAAAGAGAAGAATTATATGCTGTAAGGAATATAATGCTCTAAAGTATGTTTCAGCTATCTGTAGCTGTGTAACAAACAGATCCCCAAACCTGATGGTTTAGCACAACCATTTACTTTTGTCCCTCTTGATTCTGGAGCCTGACTGGGCTCAGCTAGCTGGTTCGGACTTGGAATCTCACATATAGTTGTAGGCAGACAGCAACTGGAGGCTCAACTGGGCTGAAAGTTCAAGATGGTTTTTTCACATGGTTGTTGACTGGTGTGGCTTTCAGCCGGTCATTAACTGGGGCTTTTGAGAAGAGCACCTGTTGATAGTCTCTCCTGGTAGCCTGGGCTTCTCACAACATCCCTCCTAGAGCAAGTATTCCCAGAGGCCTCTGTGGAAGAGGCAAGGATCCTTACAACCTAGCTTCAGAAACTGCATGGAGTTACTTCTGCCACATTCCACTGGTCAAAAATGAGCCACAGGGCCAGGGTGGAGTCAAAGAGAGAGGACAACACAAAGCATAAATGCTAGAAGGTGCAAGTCACGGGGGGTCATCTTCGGAAACTAGCTCCCACAAAGAGTGCGTACTAGAAGAACGTGGCCTGGCGTGCATGGTCAGGAAAGGTTTCCAAGGAAGTGTCAGTGATCCAAGACCTTATAGATGAGGAGGGATTGATACAGTAAAGACAAGAAGTGTGTTTTAGGAAGAGGAAATAGCATGTGCGAACGTCCTGTGACAGTAAGAAGTGTGGCACTTTCAAGTACATAAAGTGAGTATGGATGAAATGCAGAGACTAAGGCAGGATGATTGATGCTTTTGAACTGTGGTGTTGGAGAAGACTCTTGAGAGTCCCTGGGACTGCAAGGAGATCCAACCAGTCCATCCTAAAGGAAATCAGTCCTGAATGTTCATTGGAAGGACTGATGTTGAAGCTGAAACTCCAATACTTTGGCCACCAGATGGGAAGAGCTGACTCATTTGAAAAGACACTGATGTTGGAAAAGATTGAAGACAGGAGGAGAAGGGTGTGACAGAGGATGATATGGTTGGATGGCATCACTGACTCGATGGACATTAGTTTGAGTAAACTCTGGGAGTTGGTGATGGACAGGGAAGCCTGGTGTGCTGCAGTCCATGGGTTTTCAGAGTCGGACACGACTAAGTAACAGAACTGTACTGAAGGCAGGATGTGGACCAGGATAAAATAAGAAAGACCAGTCAGGAACCAGCTCTAGAAATCCTTCTATAGGCTACATGATATATTTTAGTCTTTATGTTTAAGATGGGAATATTTTAAAGTGGCAATCAGGAAATATTTCTAGATTATATGGATGAGGGGGTGACTTCATTCAATCATTGCACAGATAGCTACTGAACATTGACACTAGGCTGGAATAATAATAAATGCTGTGAATAAAATCAGCTTGATAGAAGTGTTGGCAGCAGCTGGCTTCTTTATAACAGGTCTTGGGAGACAGCCTCTCTGAGCATTTGACATTTGAACTGAGAAACATACAATGAGAAGGCAACAGTCATGACAAATTGTGATGGAAAACATTTCCATGAAAGGGACACAGCAAATGCAAAGGCCCTGTGGCAGAAGTGAGCTTGAGGTGCTCTAGGGGCAAGCAAACAAAAGCAGGGCCAGTGTGTCTGGGGCACTACCATCCATGTAGGGAAGAATTCAAAACTGTCTTTCTAAAAATGGCAGGGCCACCAGCAATGCTTTCGTATCAGGACAGCATATCACCAAGCTGCGGCTTCGGTGACTCCGGAATGTCTCCTTCTGCTAGAATGCTTGGAATGCTCTTTCTCTTCTGGCCCGGCCCTGCCTGTCCTCAGCTATGAGACTCATCTTTCATCATGTACTTCCAAAGCTCAACAACCCCCAAGGAAGCAATTTTCAGAATGTTCAAAGAACCTTAAAGATGTTCATGCCCTTTGATTCAGTGATTCCCCATCTAGGGATCTAGCCAAAGGAAATAATCATAAATATGGAAGAAGACTATTACACAAAGAAGCTCATCCTAGCATGATTTATAATAATTAAAAATGCTAGTAAATCAAATATTCATCATAGGGGAAAGATTAAGTAAATTAATGTACATCTCCTAGATGTGGGCATTAAAAACTGTGCTCCTGATGTATTGAAATAACATCAGGAAAGGCTTGTGTTATAATGGTAAGATTAAAAAGCAAGATATAAAATAGTATGTATGTGATTTCTACAAAATTACATGCAAGGAAACTACTGACAGTAATCATTTCTTTAAGAGGAGATTATAGGTGATTTATTTTTCTTCTCTTCCATAATCCTTCTACTTCCTGTAATGAACATTACTACTTTTAGGATGGAAAATGGACTTTATCTCCTTAAAATAAAAAAGAAGCCATTGTTCCCCACCATCTTTAGGATCACAGACAAACACCTTAGCAAACCTCCTATCTGGCCACAGATTACATTTTGTTTTTAAAAATTATATGTTTTTGACTCCCAAGATCTTTTTATCTATACCAGAATTTGATACACCAGCTAACCCAAGTTTGCCTTCTCCCCCAGATAGCAATCATTTTTGATGGTAGATGTTTGGGAAGCTATCCTCTTCCTGCCTGGGCCGTAAGGAAGGGCAGGAACAAGAAAGAACCATCCAGTCTCTATCTGCTCTCGTCTGGCCAAGTCCTCCCCATCTTTCAGCACCTACCTTGAGCTCCTCACGTCCCAGAAAGCCTTTCTTGATTAAGCCGGCCTAAGTGACCTCCCTTCTCTAACAGTCTATAGCCTTTCCATGTCTGTCTGTACCGTTCACATCGCAGGTTCATTCAGCACACCTGCTCTCACCCCGCTCCACAGGGTCCCACGTAAGACTCATCAGCTCATTTTTGTACCATTGCATCTTCACCCCGAGCAGAGAACCATCTCGTTCAGCTCATGGGGGTCCATCAGCATTCTATAAAGGAATAAACCAGCGACTGCGCTTGAGTGAGTCTGACAGACAACACGGCGTCTTTGGGAGATCTCGCTCACATCAAGCTCAGGCCCCACTCTTGACGGGGATGTCTTCCTCCGGCAGAACACCCCCTGCTTCACTCCCCCTATTCTCCTCCATCCACCACCAACACTGACCAGCTCCAACGCAAAAGGACTCAAACCACGGCTGGCGACGTCAGAGGGACGTTTACAAACTCCCCACACATCAGCTACTCAAGAAAGGACCCTGTTGTCTGCTTCCCCATGGGCCCTCATAAATTATGAGCCACGGTCTTTTTTTTTTTTTAAATGAGCCTAAAGTTAGGGAAGAGAAATAGTAGCTCACTAGGCAGAAGTCCTTTCTGTGGGAGAAGATGTGCCCTAGTTCTGGGCACAGGCCCACCGTAGGGCTTCTGGCCCTGTGGCAATAAAGTTCTCATCTCCCTACACAAGTACAATGACGCCCAGCTCCGTCCTCTGCTCCCAGCGCACACACCTCGGAGGGGCCCTCTCACCCCGCGGGGTAGTTATTCCTTTGCTTGCATCTCTGAGCTCTCTGAAGGGCCATGCTGAGTCTTTCTTGCCTTTGTTCACTCAGCACCAAGAACAGTGCCCGGCCCACGGAGGCCTCGCACTGTGCGTTTGTGGAGGGAGGGAATGAATGAACGGTAAAGACTGCAGAAAACTCAGAAAGAGCTTCCAAATATGGACTTCCAGAATACAATGACAAGTTTATGCCCTGTGTTAATCTCCTAGGGCTGACAAAACAAATTACCACCAACTCGGTGGCTTAAAACAAAAGAAACGTGTTCTTTCATGGTTTTAGGGACTGGAAACCTAAAATCACTTGGGCCATAAAGAAGGCTGAATGCTGAAGAAGTGATGCTTTCGAACTGTGGTGTTGGAAAAGACTCTTGAGAGCCCCTTGCACAGCAAGGAGATCAAACCAGTCAGTCTTAAAGGAAATTAACCCTGAATAGTCATTGGAAGGACTGATGCTGAAGCTCCAATACTTTGGCCACCTGAGGCGAACAGCCAACTCAATGGAAAAGCCCCTGATGTTGGGTAAGAATGAAGGCAGGAAGAAAAGGGGACAACAGAGGATGAGATGGCAGGATGGCATCACCGATTCAATGGACATGGGCTTGGGCGAACTCTGGGAGACAATGAGGGACAGGGAGGCTGGCGTGCTGCAGTCCGTGAGGTCACAAAGAGTCGGACATGACTTTGTGACTGAACAACAGCAAATCTAGAAGCGAGGGGTCTGCAGAGCCATGCTCCTCCAGATGCTCTAGAGGACAATCCTCGCTTGTCTCTTCCAGCTCCTGCTGGCGCCACGCCTCCTGTGCCTCCATGCTCTTGCAGCCTTTTTCTAGTGTCTGTGTGTCTCTACCCCATATGCCTCTTATAAGGACACTTGTCATTGGATTTAGGGCCTCCTCAGATAATCCAGAATGGTCTCATCTTGAGGTTCTTAATTAAATCTAGTTATTAAATATGCAATTTAATTACTAAATTACATATGCAAGACCCTTCTCAAAATGAGGTCACATACATGAGTTTCTGACATCAGGAGTGTACTATATATATCTTTTGTTCCATTCAACCCAATAAATGCTCTATTATAAAACTTTTATTTATTTATTTTTGTCACACCACTCGGCATGCAGGCTCTTAGTTCCCTGGACGGGAATTGACCCATGTACCCTGCAGCGGAAGCTTGAAGTCTTAACTGCTGGCCACCAGGGAAGTCCCAATAGATGCTCTTTTCTGTGGCCAGTTAGTCAGGTCAGTCGCTCAGTCGTGTCCGACTCTGTGACCCCATGGACCGCAGCACACCAAGCCTCCCTGTTCATCACCAGTTCCCGGAGCTTGCTCAAACTCACGTCCATTCAGTCGGTGATGCCATCCAACCATCTCATCCTCTGTCGTGCCCTTCTCCTCCTGCCTTTCAATCTTTCCCAGCATCAGGATCTTTTCAAATGAGTCAGCTCTTCACATCAGGTGGCCAAAGTATTGGAGCCTCAGCTTCAGCATTAGTCCTTCCAATGAATATCCAAGGGTTGATTTCCTTTAGGATTGACTGGTTTGTTCTCCCTGCTATTAAAGGGACTCTCAAAAGTCTTCTTCTACACCACAGTTCAAAAGCAGCAATTCTTCTTAAAGCGTTCAGCTTTCTTTACCACTCTCACATCCATAAATGACTGCTGGAAAAACCACAGCTTTGACTAGACAGACCTTTGTTGGCAAAGTAATGTCTCTGCTTTTTAATATGCTGTCTAGGTCAACCATAGCTTTTCTGTCAAGGAGCAAGCATTTTCTAATTTCATGGCTGCAGTCACCATCTGCAGTGATTTTGGAGCCCAAGAAAGTAAAATCTGCCACTGTTTCCATTGTTTCTCCATCAATTTGCCATGAAGTGACAGGACCAGATGCCACAATCTTAGTTTTCTGAATGTTGAGTTTTAAGCCAGCTTTTTCCCTCATCTCTTTCACTTTCATCAAGAGGTTCTTTAGTTCCTCTTAGCTTCCTGCCATAAAGGCATACTTTTTGAAGGTAGAGAAATATTTATTGCCATCTACCCTAACACCTAACTCACGCGTTCAATCACTCAGTCATACCCGACTCTTTGTGATCCCATGGACTGTAGCCCACCAGGCTCCTCTCTCCATGGAATTCTCCAGGCAAGAATACCGGAGTGGGTAGCCATTCCCTTCTCCAAGGGATCTTCCCGATCCAGGGATCGAACCTGGGTCTCCAGCACTGCAGGCAGATTCTTTACCATCTGAGCCACTAGGGAAACACCTAACCCTAACACCTACTATAGGGTCAACTTTTAAAATGGAATGGGTGGTTATTCTGCCACCAACCACATCTAGGACATTGAGTCAGCACCTGCTGGCAAAAGGTGGCTGGGAAAGTTTCTCCCAAGTGGCATCCCCACCTCTTGGGAACTTCTGTCCCCGCACCAAAGATTGATGCTCCTGGGATCACACACATACTATCCCTCCATCATTTCCCTGCTAACATAAAACACTGGAACTGTCATTTGCAGAGAAGATAAATTATTTTACACAGAAATCTTGGTGTAATAACTACACCAAAGGATTTAATCCATGTTTATTGTATTGAGTCATATCAATTTAATTCAGTTCCAAGAAACTTTGATAATGTACCTGAATTTTCTGAACAAAACATTCCCTCTCCTGGGCACACAACCTTAGAGCTGTCATCTAGTGAATCCTAAGTTTTTCTTAAAGCCAGACAGTACGTGTTCACCTTCCAAAATGTGACTAGTCCCTCAGGTTAACAGGCTCACGAACAATACAGTCAAAACCAAACCTCATTTGAATTGCTGTTGATCTGGACTGAGTGAGACGATTTTCAGGCCATATTTGTCTGTCGTGTGAGAGAATCATCAAGGCAGTGGCCCTAGAAATGACACTATTTTGGAGCAAGCTTTCCAGTGAGCAACACGTGTGCGGGACCCAAGGACATCGGCACCCACAAGGCTTGTGTGTCACTTGCAAGTGTGTGAGCAGTGGGCATTTGAGGCTCAGTCTGACACACCCCACAAATGCAGCTATTTTGGCAGCTTGAATCCCGGTGTCGTTTCGGTAGAGGACAGAACAAACTCAAGTTAACCCTAGTTACCTCCTTGGGTTCTGCTCTTTGGGAAGGAGTCAGCCAGGCAGACAGCTGCCACTTCAAATTCCACTCCCCGGGAACAATGCACTTTATTTTTGGAAAGAGGATAAAACAAAGGAGAAGAGAGTAATGCCGACAAATATACATTTGCTTTTCTATTTATGCAAAGCCCCGGCCCCTTCATCACCTCAGTTACCAGTTGTTTAGAGCAGCTATAGAATATATAGACTTGTAAATAGGCACTGGCCTGCATCTCAGGAGAAAGTAATACAGGTCAGCTCCCAGGATGGTACATCCCACTGCTGTAAAGAGCTAAGTAAATAACAGGATTATTTCCATGACAGACTGTTGGCCCACATGGTTGTGATTAATGCTCCTATATGACAAATACGCTCTCTAGATCCTTTCTATGTAAGAGTCACTCTCTGCAGCAGTGGTATTCTAATTACGGGCTCTTCATTATACAAGAGGAAAGAGAGAAAGAAAAACCGCCATCTTGTTCGGTTTCCATCGTTTTCCCTCTCTGTACTCACTACTTTCCATAGCATTTCAAAAATCATCGTAATCATGCTCCCAAAGCATGAAAAGCCCACTGGCGGAAAAAAGAAAGGACAGAGAGACAGAGACAGAGAGAGGAAGGAAGCGGGAGGAGGAATGGGGCGGGAGTGAGAGAGGGAGACCGGCAGCAAAGGCAAAGAAAAATTAAAAACTGCTCCGTGTGAGCAAGCACTACGTTGTTCTGCTTACCACTACATCCCCATAACCTAGCACAAGCTAGCCCTGGCACACAGTAGGCCCTTGCTGTTGTTCAATTGCTCAGTCCTGTTCAACTCTTTGCAATCCCATGAACTGCAGCACGCCAGTCTTTCCTGTCCTTCACCTTCTACCGGAGTTTGCTCAAGCTCATGTCCATTGAGTCGGTGATGCCATCTAACCATCTCGTCTTCTGTTGCCCCTTTCCCCTCCTGCCTTCGAATTTTCCCAGCATCAGGGTCTTTTCCAATGAGTCAGCTCTTCACATCATGTGGCCAAAGTACTGGAGCTTCAACTTCAGCATAAGTCCTTTCAGTGAATATTCAGGGTTGATTTCCTTTAGGATGGACTGGTTTAATCTCCTTGGGAGATCCCCTTGGGCGATCCAAGGGACTCTCAAGGCACAACAATTCAAAAGCCTCAATTCTTCAGCATTCAGCCTTCTTTCTAGTCCAACTTTCACATCCGTACATAGCTACTGAAAAAACCATAACTTTGTAAGTAAGCCTTTCATTGTTTAATGAATATTTAGAATAAGTGCAAAAGTTGTCTAATAATTAGATGGAATATAGTTCAAAACCACCTCTATAATAGTTTCCTTCTTCTGCAGTTGGCCATCTTGTCACTTAACTTGTTCCCTCTTAGAGGAAAGATTGAAGATTGATACTTCAGGAACCCCACTATTGTGTGCCCAGTATTTTGACTTGGTATCTCAGGCAAAGCTACGCAACAGTTATCCTGACTATTTGATAAGTGGTGCATATATACCGAAAGAGGTTACATAGCTTGCCCACCCTAAGACAGCTAGTAAGTCGAGGAATGGGAATCTAAATGCAAGCCTGGCTGACTAAAGAACCAAGAAAGTGCAACAACATCTTGCTGCTTCTTGGGTGATTATCAAAGTATATCAGCTGCATCCTTTAGCATCAGCTTCTAAAATGGAACTGTGATTTACTAGGTTTCATTAGGATTTGAATATGACTGTGATAACTCCATTGGCTACCTAGAGGAATTTTTCACAATGAGATCTTAGCTGCAACTCATAATACTCAGAGGCAGTTTTTTAAAAAGACACTAGCCCCATTCTATTTACTCCTTGTGAGATTTCTAAAGGAGGGTTGCCTGAGAAATTAGAATCACTCATATGTGGAATATAAAAAAACAAATGAACAAAACCCAAAATAAATGAACAAACCAAACCAAATCAAAACAAGCATGTAGATACGGAGAGCAGGATAGTGGTTTTCAGAGGGGAAGGGCAGGGAGTATGTAAAATGAGGAAAGGGAATCACCTCTATGATGACAGATAAACACTAAAATTTTGGTGCTGGGAAGGCTGCAGTGTATACAGAGGTAGAAATATAACATCGTACGCATGAAACTTTTATATAATGTTATAAACCAATGGTCAGTTCAGTTCAGTCGCTCAGTCGTGTCCAACTCTTTGCAACCCCATGAATCACAGCACGCCAGGCCTCCCTGTCCATCACCAACTCCCGGAGTTCACTCAAACTCATGTCCATCGAGTCGGTGATGCCATCCAGCCATCTCATTCTCTGTCGTCCCCTTCTCCTCCCGCCCCCAATCCCTCCCAGCATCAGACTCTTTTCCAGTGAGTCAACTCGTCCCATGAGGTGGCCAAAGTATTGGAGTTTCAGCTTTAGCATCTGTCCTTCCAATGAACACCCAGGACTGACCTCCTTTAGAATGGACTGGTTGGATCTCCTTGCAGTCCAAGGGACTCTCAAGAATCTTCTCCAGCACCACAGTTCAAAAGCATCAATTCTTCGGAGATCAGCTTTCTTCACAGTCCAACTCTCACATCCATACATGACCACGGGAAAAACCATAACCTTGACTAGATGGACCTTTGTTGGCAAAGTAATGTCTCTCCTTTTTAATATGCTATCTGCTAAGTCATTTCAGTCGTGTCCGACTCTGTGTGACCCCATAGACGGAAGCCCACCAGGCTCCCCAGTCCCTGGGATTCTCCAGGCAAGAACACTGGAGTGGGTTGCCAAAATATGCTATCTAGGTTGGTCATAACTTTCCTTCCAAAGGAGTAAACATCTTTTAATTTCATGGCTGCAATCAGCATCTGCAGTGATTTTGGAGCCCAAACAAATAAAGTCTGACACTGTTCCCACTGTTTCCCCATCTGTTTGCCATGAAGTGATGGGGCCAGATGCCATGTTCTTAGTTTTCTGGAGATACTTAATCTCCAAGTATTTCTGACAGAAAGACACAATTTCCCATGAAAGGTCATAGTGTTGTCTAAGAAAATTGCCTTATTCATACTATCTCTAAGATCCCAACTGGGTTGATAAGTGATGGAGAAATAGTGGGAAACAACTGAGTTAAGTCACTTTTAGGTAGTGTGTATCTACTGATAAAGAAGAGGGTCATAATCCCAGGCATCTCAATGTTATCTCAGTTAAAAAATAAATTTTAAAAAAGAAATTAGAATCATATACTTATTGATTGTTTATTGATTTTCCTTCTAGCTTGTGAGAAATGGCAAGAAGGGACCGTATCAGTTCTGCTCACTGTTGTAAACCTGGAACCCAGAACTATATGCTGTGGACCAAATATGTAAGTTGCTCAGTCATGTCTGACTCTTTGTGACCCCATGGACTGCTGCCCACCAGGCCCCTCTGTCCATGGGATTCTCCAGGCAAGAATACTAGAGTAAACTATACGGCAGTACTCCATATTTAACGAATGAAAGTGAGGGTAATGAACTCCCCATCGGGTAGACTTCTGCATCTCTGGATTAGGACTCCAGGCAGGCTGGGATGATACGTGTGAAACTGGGACTTTGGGGAATCCAAAGCATGGTCCTGTGAAACAGCTGGAGAAAATGAATTCAGACTATGGAGAATTATTCTCTCCCACTCAGTTATACTTCACATTCCTCCCACACAAGAGGCCCCAAATCAGATGGCAAGGAGCATTTACTCAAACTTCAGGCCCTTTTAGTTGCAGGCAAGCATCCTCTATCTTCCCAAACACTCCATATGGTGGCTCCTATCAGCAGCAGGCTGTGAAAGAGACTTGATCTACCCTAAGGACTGAGTCTTCAGAGGTTTGGGACCCTGAGTCAACATCATTTAGCTCTCAGAGGTGGAGAGAAGCAGAAAGAACCCAGGCTTTTTTTGGAGCATGGCCTCTTGAGACTGAAAGAAACTTAAATGTCCTTCTCATTTATCACCTGAAAAAAATGGACCTAAAGTCATCCATCTCATTGATAGAATAGCCCAGACTTGAACTCAGGTCTTCGGACAGCCTCTAATCCAAAATTATTTTACCCACCCTCATCCCCACTCAGGTAGCTGTGTAATTAGAGAGCCAGCACAACACGGAGAGGGAGCAGACAGCAGAGTCACTAACCTCATGAACTGTCTTGTCACCAGAGTTCTTAGCTAAGTAAAGAACAAAGAGAAGGACAGATGTGCCCTCTGAGCCCTGAGGGGACCTGTGTGTGAGTCCTGTCCGAGCCGGGCAAAGTAGAACTCTGGAATAACATAAAAAGCAGGATGTTGAAGAAGTAGTAGTCCAGGCATGGAGTCAAAAACATGGGCTTGAATTCTGAGCCAGATACCTGCTAGTTCTATAACTTCTGCCAAGTTACTGAAACTCTCTGAGTCTCAGTTTTGCCATCTGTAAAATGTAGACCCACCTCACAGGGTTATTGTCATCATTTAATAAAACGATGAATGCAGAACCCCTAGCAGAATTCTTGGCATGTAGCAGAGAGTTGATCAACTTTACACCCACTCCTCCTCCATCAGTCTAGGAAATGGGAAGAGTAGATTCATTTATCTGTAAATGATAGGGAAATGGCAGGTATATATTAACACGATTTCATTCACCATGACTGTGGTACAGGATTAAAGTAAGACTTTTAAAAGGTTATATCTTCAGCGATGAAGTCATGGCTCTCTCCTAAGGGAAACAGGCATAATGACCACCCCCAAGAGAAAAAAGGGCCTCAGGCAGCACACATGGAGTCATATGAAACCCACTGAGCACCCCCAGTTGATTTGGAACACAATTGAAATTCTAAACAAAGTCCCCAGTCCAGCACAGATTACCATGGACTGTCATAAAAGAAGACTTGGGCCAACTAGAATTCTTTTCTCTCTCTAAAAGTTAAACTGAGAAATATCAGGAGAATAAAGCCTTTAGTAGCTGAAGACAGAAGATTATGAGACAGAAATAAACCAGAGAGACTGTAACACACATCATGAACAAAATGCAGTAATGAGAGTCAGAAACTAGGAAGTCAAGAAAATATAAAGAACAGAAGTTGAGGAAATCAGGCAGCAGGAAGAGGAAAACAGCCATGAAGAAGAGATGAGTCATGAAAGCGATGGAACACCGCAGTCACGATCCATACACTCCTGAGGCCAACATTCCTGGAACCACCCAGGATTCCAAATGACTTTACAATTCCACTTTCAGGCTCTGTGTGGCCCAGATTTTGCTGGAGCTCTTGATCTTCCCAAGGCCAATTGAATAACTTTCCTTGAGTTCCCACACACATGTAACCTTAAGACGAACTTATGAATAATTTCAATGAGTTTGTTTTTTTTCACCCAAACAAGTCTGATTAAATCAGCCTACTTGCTATGTTTGACATATAACTTGGGTTTCCTGGGATCAGTCCAATTTCATGAATTTGCCCTAATTCTTGAAAGGGGATTCATTAAAACTATAAAAAAATTACAATTTAACTGTCATACTTGTTAATGACTTTTTTTGCCAAAAAAGTCATGAATAAGAATGGGCTGGTTTTGAACTTAGTGAATATGGTCATCTTAATGATGTATGAGGCAACCGACCAGGCTCTGTGGGATAAGAGAGTAAGGAGGAGGGCATGGAGCTAGGTAAGTCTGTCTTCCTCCTTGAAAACAAGAATGTTTTCAGTTGAGTTATTTCAACAGAACTCAACCCCAAAATCCTATAGAAGAATGAACAATGAAGCTCCATAAGAGTAGATATCATATTTGCCATATTCATTATATATTGCCAAGTTCCTTGACACTAAGCCTGGAACTTAAACAACACTTAAAAAAAAAAAAAGAGAGAGAGAGAAGGAAGGGAGAAAGAGAAGGAAGTCAAGGAGAAAGGAAGGGAGAAAGGAAGGGTAGAAGGGAAAAGGGCAAAAGCCATGAAATGTGCCTCTCAGATCTCCTGCTACCAAGGGCATAATCAACTGATAGATCCAGCTGCTGAGTTCTGAGTGGACACACCAGGCACCCCACCACTGCTTTCAGCCAAAGAGTAAGCATGGTCAGGGAACTAAGGCCACAGTTCCTGTGGAATGTGGGATCCCTTTGATGTGGACTTCAACTCAAGAACTCCCCACTGACCTGGCTGAAACTCTTTCAGAACTATAATACCATGTAAGATTTTCCCTTTCCAAGTTTTCTTCCTCTTTCCTTCACAGGTGTCAGACTTGCATCATGGTCTAATGGCTCTCCCATCCTGCTTTGGCCCCCTCCCCTTTCTCCCTCACCATCATCTTAGCACCTACATCTCCGAGAACATAACCAATGTAGGGAGGGAGGGAGTAACAGAGAGAGGGAGGCTGTTGAGCATGGCCAAGTTTAGGAACTAGCCCATCTCAAAAGTTCTTGACCTTGGAATCACGAATTAGTTTTTTCAGTTCTGTTCCAGTGGTACAACTAAAGTAAGAATGACCTACTTGACACACACACCCAGATCCACCCTCTGCCCAGGCAGGCTGACTTCTATGGCTTGCCTTCCAGGCTCTTTCACTGGCTGTCTTCAGGTTGGATTTGGCCATTGAGAGGCACCAGTAGGAGTCTGGAGGTCAGACAGAGAGAGACTGGGTAGGATACTTCTTCACTGTTCCTCCCTGCTTTAGCACTGTGTTTCTGCCAATAACTGCATTCTTTCATGACTACAAAGTGACCTCTACCAAGTGACTGCCTTACTGTTTTTCCAGATTTCAGCAGCTGTTTGTTAGAAGAGAGAATCTAGCATATTGTTAGACTGCCTTCATTAATGGTCTGTTAATGGCCTCCCCATGTCCATCTTTTGCCCTGTAACTTCATGGTCTCCTTCTACTCTGATTCTGGTCTTGGCCATACTGTTTGCTTTGGCCAGTGGGAAAGAAGAATGGTAAAAAAAAAAAAAAAAAAAGAAAAGAAAAGAAAAACCACTTGAATGTTTCTAGTTCCACTTCGCTATCACCACGAAACAGTGACTGTCTCACAAGATGGTTGAGTTAACCTGCTGTGGGATTGTTTCTAAAGCCCAGTCTTCCAGCCCAGCCTTCCAATACCAGCCTAGAGCACACCCATCTCCAAACATATGAATGCTTAACCGAGATCAGAGGAGTCGCCTAGCAGACCTACTAAGAAGTGGATGTGTGACCCCAGCAGAGACCACAAGACCCATCTGGTAAACCTGAGGTTCACGAGCAATAGTCAATATTTCTTCTTTTAAGCCACTGAGCTTTGGGGTCAATTTTTACACAGCATCATTGTGACAGTAGATAACAAATACACTGTCTTAATTGGTTTTCATTCAGGGAGGAAGTAAATCCTGCCCAGCCAGGCTTGCTTCAGGGGAGCAAGAAGGGGAACCTGGGGAAGAAAGAGTTGGTAGGGATTCCTTGTAAAGGACAAGTTGATGGTCCCTCAATAAAGGCTAACAATCCAAGGAACTGGTCTTGAATAACTTTCTAAGCCTACACCAGACCTAAGTCATGTGTTACAGACCTAAGAAAGTCACCATAGAGGGAAGAAATAAGACTGTGGTCTTGAGACTATCAGACAGAAAAGCCTGAAGGCCGAATTCCAAGTGAGGCTGGAATTTCATCAGTTCCAGAGAATTCAATCAACAGAGTTGTGTTCACTAACTAAGAACTTAAAAAACAAATCTCTGCATATGGTCAGCACCCTGAAGAAGAAGTAAAGCCCTGGATTGAGAAGACTGGGCAGAACTGGACCCACAGAAAGATCCAGAGCAGATCCAGCTTAGGCACGATTAATTGGAATGGTCATGCCTGCCTGTGAATCAGAGAGGATGAGTTTTGCTGGTGAAGCCCTCCCCCGCCCCCCAAAGAGGGCAATCACCATCTACAAGCATCACTGGGAAGTACTTTAAGAGGGAAAAGTGGGGCTAAGAAGGCAGTCATCACTAAAACTCAAGAGAGACTGCATAGGCATCTGGCATGTGTTCAGGTTCTCTATAACTTCATAGTCCACAGCCCCCAAATGCAGTGTCTTAAAACAGCACCGATTTATTTTATCTCACAGATTACATCTCAGGAATTTGGACAGGGCACAGCTGACTGGTTATTCTGTTCCACATAATGTCAGCAAAAGAAGTTCAGTGCTATTTGACTGCGGACAGGCAAGAGATAGCTTCTTTCCCACATCTAATACCTGTGCAGGTATGGCCAGAAGGCTAGGCTGGTCATACTAGCATCAGGGTGATTAAATGTCTAACGTGACTGCTTGGGGATCCCACAGAGAGTATCCTTAGAGGTCTAGCCCAGGGCTTCCAGGCTTTATATGATCAAGCTTTCGAGAAGCAAAGAATTTCCAGCCACCTTTAACTAACCTAACCCTGATGTAACAAATGGTCTCCCAAGTCCCTTTTAACATTCCAGAAGGCACACACAATGATCCCCAGAACTGGAAGAGAATATTAGCATTTCAATGCATGTCTATTTTCTTTCAAAAACGAATGACTTAAGCTTTCTGACTCTGAATACCTGGGTTGGCAGTGCAGTCTCCTCTGGTCCATGTGCTGCTCGGCGGGATTCCCACGGGACAGAGGCTGACACTGAGGGTCTTCTCACTTGTTTGCTTGGTCTCAGAGCACCTCCATGCAGTCTGCAGACTAACGTTTTCTGTTACAACAGAAAAGGCTGTACGTGTGTAACTGCATCTGTGTTAGTCACTCAGTCATGTTCAACTGTTTGCTACCCTATAGACTGTAGCCCACCAGACTCCTCTGTCTATGGAATTCTCCAGGGATGAATACTGGAGTGGGTGGTCATTCCCTTCTCTGGGGGATCTTTCCAACTCAGGGATCAAACCTGGATCTCCTGCATTGTAGGCAGATTCTTTATCATCTGAGCCACCAGGGAGCCTGGGCTGAACATTTGTGTCTCCCCAAATTCATATGTTGAAATCCTAATCCTCCACGTGATGGTATTTGGAGATGGGGCCTTTGGGAGGTGATTAGGCCATGAGGGCAGAATTGGCCATGGCCACCTTCCTGCCATGTGGACAGACAGCAAGAAGTCAGCAGTCTGAAACCAGGATGACAGCCTTTACCAGAAGCTGACCATGCTGACAACCGGATCACAGACTTTCCACTTCCAGAACTGTGCGAAGAAAATTCTATTTTTGTGAGTTACCGGTCTTTGCATTATTTTCTTATAGCAGTCTGATCAGACTATGACAATTACCTAATTTTAACCAAACTCATCTTCACAAAATGGACAGATGACTTAGAAGAATTCTTGCAAAGAATATGAACAGAGGACAACACTGATAGTGCCAGGACGAGTGACCAACAAGAAAATGACACTCTACCTCTTCCCGCTTCTCATGGAGCTACCCATGAGTTGCATCACCAAACATGACAAGAATATTGCCAAAAACTCAAATCATTAAGAAGACTATTCGCAAAACGAGTGGCTTTAAATCTCCTTTCATTTACACTTAACCTCACTCCAAAGGCACATTGGTTAATGTATATTTAGCTAGTACAGGTAGCAAGACATTTAAAACACTGCTAATTTATTCTTTTAAATTTCCTACTGAATTCACTTCTGATTATATTTTAATTGCACATTATACTCGCACAGCAGCTATATGTGTATATATATGTATATATATGTGTGTATTATTGCTGCTGTTTAGTCACTAAGTTGTATCTGACTCTTTTGAGACCCCATGGACTGTAGTCTACCAAGCTCCTCTGGGATTTCCCAGGCAAGAATAATGGAGAGGGTTACCATTCCTTCTAAGAGGATCTTCCCGGTCAAGGGATCAAACTCGCATCTCCTGAATTGGTAGGCAGATTCTTTATCAATGAGCCACCAGGGAAGCCGTGTGTGTGTGTGTGTGTGTGTGTGTGTGTGTGTGTGCGTGTGCATGTGTGTGTGTGCACATGCATGCATAAATATAACGTATAAATATCAAAGTAAATATACAAATATTATGAGTCCCTCATCAAAACCATTTTACCAGTAAGGAGCATATTCAAAAATATTTGAAGACCAGTGTTGGAAGAAGCAGGAAGATAACAAAGTCGGTGGTCAAAAGGAGGGGAGTAAACGCAGGAGAGGAATGAGGCGTGAGCAGAACGGTGCCTGGCCTGGACAGACCATCTCCTGAGAAGGTATCAGAGTATCTTGCCTATCAGAGTATCACCGAGTATCTGTACTGTTGACCGGTCATCAGTTTGGCCCCATCACCTCACCACTGGTCATGTGTTACTGTGATTTCTGTGTTGGTCTCATCCCCAATCCACCCAGCCCTAACCCCAGAATGAGAGCTCCAGGCCAGAGATCAGCTCCTTCTCACCCCCACCCGCCAGCACCCACTGAGGCGTGGCTACCGCCTCCTCTGGTGAGTCTGTCCTGGGCTCCCTGGGCTACTGGGTTAGTGGGGTTCTCCCACAGTCACAGACACCCAGGCCTCCCATCTTAGCATTGGGCTCTAATCCTAGACTAGACCTGACAGTATCCCACTGCAGCATCAGAGTCTCTGTTCGTTTTTCAAACTAAACTATGAGCTCCTTAAAGGCAGAGATTTCACCTTATTCATTTTCATAGCCCAGACCAGGCGTGTCGCAGACATCCAGAAACTCTATGTAGAATAGATGAATGGGAATGCATAGAAGTGAGACTGGTGCTTGATCTCATAAAATGATTGCCACAACTCCTTCCCCCATTCCTCTCTGCTTCCCCTCAGAAACACACTTCTATTTGTCCAGGGCTGAGTCACAAGCCACTTTGTTTTAGACAAGACTCTTTTAGTAACAACTCAAACGAGTTTAGGATTAAAAAAGAAGAGCAAGGGGAATATGCTGCTGCTGCTGCTAAGTCACTTCAGTCATGTCCGACTCTGTGCGACCCCACAGACGGCAGCCCACCAGGCTCCCCCGTCCCTGAGATTCTCTAGGCAAGAACACTGGAGTGGGTTGCCATTTCCCTTCTCCAGTGCATGAAAGTGAAAAGTGAAAGTGAAGTTGCTCAGTCGTGTCCAACTCTTCGTGACCCCATGGACTGTAGCCTTCCAGGCTCCTCCATCCATGGGATTTTCCAGGCAAGAGTATTGGAGTGGGTTGCCATTGCCTTCTCCGAAGGGGAATATACTGACCCATTTAACCATGAAATCGAAGAATGAACCTGGTTCCAAGCACACCTAGATTCAGCAATTCAAGCATGAGCCTCAGAACCTTCTTTACCACTCTCTCCCCCACCATTCAGTACTGTCTCTGGGTATGGCCTCATTCTTACCTGTTCAACAAATTAGTCTTTCCCGAAGTGTAAAGAAGATGCCCACTAGCCATCCTCCACTCATATGCTTTTAGCTCCCTCACCTAAAATGCAAGGGACCTTCTTCAGGTCCAGAGTCCCAGAGAGAAAGGAAAAAAAGTTCCAGAGAAGGACTCTGATGGGTCTGTGTGCTCAGTCACCTCCGACTCCTGGTGACCCCATGGACTGTAGCCCACCAGGCTCCTCTGTCCCTGGAATTTTCCAGGCAAGGATACTGGAGTGGTTTGCCATCTCCTTCTCCAGGGGATCTTCCTCCAAAGATCAAATCCGAGTCTCTTGCTACTTCTGCATTGGCAGGCAGATTCTTTACCACTGCACTACCTGGGAAGCCCCTTGGAGGGGTCTAGCTAATGTCAAATGTCCATTCCCACCAGAAAAGTGGAGCTCTGGGATTGGTAAACCAAGACTATGCCCCATCTCTGCATCCAGGGATGTGAGAGACTGTGATTGGCTGTCCCACTGAGTCACGTGATTGGAAACTTGGGGCAAGGTCTGAAAGGAGGAGGTGGGGGGTTTCTGGACAGACAGAAAAAAAATAACAGATGTCTTCTCCAAAGCTCTCTGGAAAGTGCCCTGCATAAGAATCCCCATTGCTCCCTGGAAAATTCAAGCCTGATCTTTGAGCTAAGAGGAAAAAAAATCCTTGTGACAAATCACTTTCTCCCTCTGCCGGCCCATAGGCCTCTTCAAAGGAGATTCTGTTTCTCTTATTCGTGTCTCTACCAAAATGACGCTGGGTGGTCAAACTTTCAAACCCCCCTCAGAGCCTGCAGCCAGACCCTGACAAGCAAGCCTGGGTCCCACCCTCAGCCCGAGAAGCCTCTTAGCACAGGGCTCCAGTGAGCTGCAGGCTGTGCTGTGCCAGCCCCAATCAAACCCGGGCCAGGGGGCCACTCTGAAGGCCAGCAGCCCGCTGCTTTGGGAGCTGTCTCCTGCCAAAGTGTTATCGTCAGGCCTCTGTTCCCAGGCGCTTCGAGGCTGAAGGCTGGTCTCAGCCTGGCTTTGACAGCCGGGCTCCAGGCCTGGCTGGGGGCTGCAGATCAACGGCACTTTGTCAGCCCGGCAGGCACACCTCCTAGAAGCTGAAGTGCACACTGAGCGGAGGCGTCTGCGGAGCTCCTGGCCCCGGCAGGCCCTCTGCGTGTTTGGGTAAAGAAGTATGCAGCCTGAGCTGTGGTCATCGCTGCCTGAGCCGCTGAGCTGCAATCAACATCAACACCGCAAGGACACAATATTTTCTCCCGACTTACAACACGTTCATTTATTTTGGAATTTCTGTGCCAGCTGAGGCTACAGGGCGGTGACAGTGGAAAACTTGTCCTGGGGCCAAGCAAAAGAGAGAGTTGCAACTGAGCTCCTGTTCTGAAAAAAGGGTGCTCGAAAGCAGCAAAAAGCAAGCGTGGCTGAGAAGGGTGACCTTCACCAGACAGCAGCCCATGGGCCACAACTCCTTTGGAGGTCCACTGGCACTCCTGCAAGGGGCTCTGCAGACTGGCCGCTGAAACCTGGTTCCTGAGAAGTTACTGACACCCTTGGGGCTTCCATTATGCAATACGATCCCCTCTCTTTTTCTTTCTCAAAAGATCCCTGGGGAGTCAGAGATCATGGGTTTTCAAAGGCAAATCCCTACCCTCCAAAAGCTGGCTTTACTGTAAAACACCATGTGCCTGCTAAGTCACTTCAGTCGTGTCTGACTCTTTGCGGCCCTATGGACCATAGCCTGTCAGGCTCCTTTGTCCAAGGGATTCTCCAGGCAACAACACTGGAGTGGGTTACCATGCCCTCCTCCAGGGGATCTTCCTGACCTAGGAATTGAATCTGTATCTCTTAATGTCTCCTATATTGGCAGGCAGGTTCTTTACCTCTAGTGCCACCTGGGAAGCCTGTAAAACACCATAGGGAAGTGGACATGATTGGGATTCAGAGTAAGATAGTCTTGAGTCTGAATTGTTCACATAACTACTTACTGAATATCTTTGGGCAGATGCTTTACCTCTTCTAGTTCCAGTTTCCACATCTGTTTTTAAATGGACATAAAATTGTCTAAGCAGCGAAGTTGCCATGGGAAATAGGGTAATTGATTGAAGGACACAGCACAGTGCCCAACTCTCCCTGGGCACTCAGCACATGACAGGTTCAACCCCTTTGTCTTATGGTTGTTCCTGGCTCGTCGGGATGCCCCCACTTGGCTTTATAGTGTACCTGTAAAACAGACTAGGATGTTCCCAGGATGGAAAGGCTATTTGATGGGAGACTGAGAACTTCTCCAGATTGGTGGACGGTCCAAGAAAGGAGCCTTGGTGAAGGGGATGGATCCCACTCCAGCATGTGATGACCATTTCCCCCATCGAAGAGGCCCTCAGAGGGGACCACTCCAGTTATTGACACAAGAGTCCTCCACAGAGAGATTGGTATGTCCCAGGCCCAGGTGGGCACCTATGGCTGATATCTGGGGCTACCTTCCACATAGAACCTATTTTTCCAGCGAAGTACCAGGCTTCTCAATTCGAGGCAAAGAGGAAAGAAACCCCAAGCATCCCATTCTCATCCTACCAAGAGAAAACATACTTGCAAAGGGAGAGCGTGAGCTCAAGGTGTCACAGCTACTAAGAAACGGGGCGGGATCTGGAACCAAGTCTGGATCACTTTGAGTCTGGTTATCTTATAAAACAATGAATTTTAACCAAAGTGATCGTCATTATTCATGGCTTGTTGCTCAGTCACTAAATCATGCCTGACGCTTTGCGAGCCCATGGACTGTAGCATGCCAGGCTCCTCAGTCCTCCATTATCTCCCAGAGTTTGCTCAGATTCATGTCCATTGACTCGGTGATGCTGTCTAACCATCTCATCCTTTGCCATCCCCTCTCCTCCTGCCCTCAATCTTTCCCAGCCACAGGGTCTTTTCCAATACGTTGACTTTTCAAATCAGGTGGCCAAAGTATTGGAATTTCAGTTTCAGCATCAGTCCTTCCAATGAATATTCACAGTTGATTTCCCTTAGAATGGACTGGTTTGATCTCCTTGCAATCTAATTCACAGTAGTCCTATAAAGACTCCTGAATATTGAAGACTGAACCCCAGCTCCCGGAGAAATGCACAATTCGATTCTTGTGAGTCTTTTTTTCTGTCAGTCAAACAATCCATTTACATGTGATTCTGCTCAAATAGATTTTATTTAGTATATATTGTTGACTTATTAATGTTAGCTCAGAACCAAACAAAGAATATTTAATACAGGTTATTTTTTCTATATAGCACATCACAGCCGTCATGAACTTAAGAACACAGGACAGCACTTCAGCTCCCCATGCTTGGGGATCATTTTAAAAGAAATCACCAACAAAAGCCAAGATGCAGATCTGGCATTAAATAGACCACAGAAGGGACACATTTTGAAAGCTGAAAGAGAAGGAAGGCAAAGTACCATCTTGTTTGAGGCACACATCAGGCAACGCAATCTTTTGCTGCTGTGTACACCCAGAAATGACTGCTGAAGCACTGTATGCATTGATTTGGGAGTTACAAATAAATGCTAGCAAGTAGGTGAATTTGCAAATACAGAATCTACACATACTGAGCATCAACTGTAACTTATCATCCATGCCAAGACATTTTTTTATGAGTGAAAAGAATTGCTACTACCAATTATACCAGGACAACTTGTATAAACTGGAACTGTCCCAAGCAAACCAAGATGTATGATCACCCTAATTTTAGCCTTTGAGGCCCCTTTGAGAATCTGACGAAAGCCATGAGCACACACATTTTTTTGCAGACAATCCCAAAGAATTCACAGACCTCGGGGTTCCTTGGGTTACACATCTGGCCCTAAAAAGCAATAAAAAACAATAATATGCAAACCATAATATGGTAAAAGTATGCCTAAAACTTGAGGCTAAAATAATGATGGGATAAGTTTAAGTAGAGGGAACCCACCCCACCCCGGGATCTTAGGCATTAATAGACAAAGTCATTATTGATATACACTTGTCTACCAGGGTTACTGCCTCCTTGTCATAGATACAAATTCATTCCAAATCTGAATTCACACACCATGAATCTGGGCAGGGAAAGGAATGAAAACAAGTCATGAGGGATCCTGAAAGTTTGACACAGGTGTGCTCAAAGCCTTAGTTACCCACTGCTGCTGCTGCTAAGTCACTTCAGTCGTGTCCGACTCTGTGTGACCCCATAGACAGAAGCCCACCAGGCTCCCCCGTCTCTGGGATTCTCCAGGCAAGAACACTGGAGTGGGTTGCCATTTCCTTCTCCAATGTGTGAAAGTGAAAAGTGAAAGTGAAGTTGCTCAGTCGTGTCCGAACCTTAGCGACCCCACGGACTGCAGCCTACCAGGCTCCTCCATCCATGGGCTTTTCTAGGCAACAGTACTGGAGTGGCTTGCTTTTGCCTTCTCCAAGTTACCCACTATCCCTCTGCCAAATGCCCCATCTTCAGCACTCACACAGAGGGCCAGGCGTGGAGACCATCAGCCGCAGAAGAGGACCCAGCCAGCAGATCATTTGGACTCACTTAGTAGAGAAACAAAGAAAGTTCCCCTGCCCCCATAGCCTGGGGCCTGGAACTAAAGACCACCAGAATGTTAACTGACACCCCTACCACCCCATACCTCACCTCCACAGAGGAAAAGATGGGAACCATGGCCACTGATGGGAGCCCTAAATAGCTCTGAAAATTTACAATGCCAGTGTGATGGCTTAAAGCCTGGTTGGTTGAATGGGGTCTGGAGCTGCTGTCTTGAATGTCCTATCACACTCCTGCCTTCATCGCTCACTTCCTCACTTGGAAGAGCACAGCTGCCCAGATGTGTGTTTCCCATTAACTCCACTGGCTCTAGTCTGGAATAAGGGGGACATTTTCATGCCAAATTAACAAGGACTTGGAAATGTGCATTGTATTGGGAGAACTGGCATTTTGAAAGGGGTAGAAAAACCAGGGAAGCTGATTTCATCTCCCTGCCTGCAGACAAGCCATCAAAGCATCCCCTTCCCATGAAGTGGGCAGGCCACCTCTGCTCAGTTCCCCTTTAACGACTGTGTTAGCATCTCCATTATTCACCCCCAGGGTGGGATAAAGCATAGCGCAAAACCTAAGATCTTTAAACTGCCTGAGTGCCCGTTAAGCACATTAATAACATCCACCATCATGAGTCTTACCCACATAATTTCTGACTTCCATCCGGGTGTGAAAAAAAGGGAAATCACATGAGTTTATCAACCAAGGAGACTACCTTAAGTGCGAAGAGATTACGGGGTGATGGGGGAAAGTACAGCTAGTGGAGACGATTTCAGAACACTCTTGACCACTCTTGGCTACTTCCTTTCCCTCCCCCACACCCATATCCCTGGAGGGAATGGGCTGAACCAATCTGACCGGAAGAGGATTTTTCTGGTGTTTATTATTACTATTTGTTAATTGAGGTATAGTTGATTTACAATATTGTGCTAGTTTCAAGTGTACAGCAAACTGATTCAGTTATACATACACACACAGAGATTTTTTTCAGACTTTTTCCCTTATAGGTTATTATAAAATAATGAGTATAGTTCTTCATGCTAAACAGTAGGTCCATATTGGTTATCTATTTTATATACAGTAGTGTGTATATGTATATTCCCAGCTCCTAATTTATCTCTCATCTCCTTTCCCATTTGGTAACCATGAATTTGTTTTCCATGTCTGGGGGTCTATTTCTGTTTTGTAAATATGTTCATTTGCATGCTTTTTTCTTAGATTCCACGTATAAACAATATCAAATGACAAATGTCTTTCTCTGTCTGATTTATTTCACCTGGTATGATAATCTCTAGGTCTATCCATGTTGGTGCAAATGAGAATTCATTATTTCTCATGGCTGAGTTGGGCTTCCCTGGTGGCTCAGAGGTTAAAGCGTCTGCCTCCAATGCGGGAGACCCGGGTTCGATCCCTGGGTCGGGAAGATCCCCTGGAGAAGGAAATGGTAACCCACTCCAGTATTCTTGCCTGGAGAATCCCATGGACGGAGAAGCCTGGTAGGCTACAGTCCACGGGGTCGCAAAGAGTCGGACACGACTGAGCGACAGAACGGAACGGAACGGATGCGTATGTGTATAACATGTGTGTGTGTGTGTGTGTGTGTGTGTGTGTGTGTGTGCACGCGCGTGCATGTGTGTTCAGTCACTTCAGTCATGTCGACTCTTTGTGACCCCCTGGACCATAGCCCACCAGGCTCCTCAGGAATGAGTTTTCATGCCCTCCTCCAGGGGGTCTTCCCCACCCAGGGATAGAACCCATGTCTCTTAGGCCTCCTCCACCGGGAGGCAGGCTCTTTATCATCAGCACCTGGGAAGCCTATATACATGTGTACATTAAAGGTCCACTGGGAGATGACTGGATAAAGAGGGTGTGGAATTCAGCCTGGGAGACCAGGGTGTCCATGCTGCAAGAAGCCATACAAGGTTCAGTCTTAAAAGAAAGCAAGCGACCTGGGAAATGGGTCTCGGGTCTGCGTCAGTGCTGCAGCTGCCTGCTCTAAGCTCCGTGTGTTGAGGGGCAAGTGTGGCATCAGCGGAAGGAGGCTTTAAAAATAATCAAGGGTACCACTTCCTGCAGGACTGGGTTCCAGGCAATTCACGTGTCTGAATTCACCCCCTTTCCACAGCTCTCCAAAATGAATCTTGCCGTACTCATTTCACAAATGAGAAAACTGAAGCTTAGCAAGGCCAGCCGTTCCATCCTGGGACCCACAGCTCCATGCGGGCAGGCTGGGGTGGAAACTTAGCATGTGGGGACTCAGAAAGACGTGCTCTTCACCTCTCCTCTGTTCTGTTTGATCCAATGTAAGAAAGTACGTGTGTGAAAAGAGGGAGGGCGGCTGGAGAGAGATCTGTGTATTTGCCATCTTGGAACGGAAGACATTTTAGCAAAGCCTGACCCACCAGCCCAGGTCAGGAGCTTGGGCCTCAGAGCCGTGTGGGGTCAGAGGGGCCTAGCGAGCTGCCTCCTTGCCCCTTCTCTCACAGCCCAAGCCTCAGCACAGCCTGCTTGTCTCTCCCCTCCTTCCTCACTGGCTGGGACTGGGACCAATCTGTGGGTACCATTGGTGCCCTAAGGCATGTTTGAGTCACCTTCCCTGATGCTTCAGAGAAAAGAAAGGAGGAGCCAGCCATCCCCCTGGAGCCTGGAGACATGTGGAGAAAGCGCAGTGATGGATGGAGGCCAGCACGCCGAGGTCACTCCTCGTCTGGCTGTCTTCAGCCTGACTCTTCCCCAGGGGCCTCTCCCCCATGAGATCATCTCCCACCACAGGCTTCAAAAGGACGCTCAGTCGGCGATGGACCTTCCCTCATTTGAGCCTTGTGAACCTAAGGGCCTCCACCCTCTGCTAGCTCCCTGGTCTTCCAAGGAAAAACTCCAGGTAGAACTCAGTAGGATTAGGGCTAGTGAAGCGCCTAGGTCTTTTCGCACCAACCCAGCTGATGGGTTCTGTTTGCTTCCAAACTTGACAAATGCCCATGGACCTCTGAAGCCCTAACAGGAGGCGGATCAGGAAAGCATGACGGAATCAGCCTGAGGGATTCTGCCTGGTGCAGGGATGCAGCGCCCCTACTTCTAGCTGCGGGACTGTGGGGAAGTCACCTCACCTTCCTTAGACACAGCTTCATGACACCTTATAAAAATGGAGGTAAAGAAAATGCTTAGGGAGGTTTGTAAGCTGGAGCACACCAAAACGTTCACTGTTGTCATCATTAGCATTCAACAAAAATGATGTGAAGGGTAATGACCTAAAACGCCTCACTGTCTGGGACATAAACATTGAAACAGCACTGTGTGCCATCACTGCACCTAAACCTCACAAGAGTTCCGAGACAGTTACTATTCTCTCCTTCGTTTTCTTTTTTTAAGTTTATTGGAGTATAGTTGGTTTACAATGTCGTATTAGTTTCTGCTGTACAGCCAAGTGAGTCAGTTATCTGTATATTATGCATATATCCACTCTATTTAGATTCTTTTCCCGGATAAGTCATTACAGAGTATTGAGTGGCATTCCCTGTGCTATACATAGGTCCTTATTAGTTATTTATTTTATATACAGTAGCGTGTGTATGTCAACCTGAACCTCCCAATTTATTTCTCTCCCCGCTTCCCACTTGGTAACCGTAAGTTTATTTTCTATATCTGTGACTCTATTCCTGTTTTATAAATAAGTTCATCTATACCACTTTTTAGACTCCACCTCTAAGCTATGTCATATATTTGCATTTCTCTGTCTGACTGACTTCACTCAATATGACAATCCCTAGACCCATCCGTGTTGCTGTAAAAGGCATTGTCTCACTCTTTTTCATGGCTGACTAATATTTCATTGTGTATATGTACCACATCCCCTTCATCCATTCCTCTGTCAATGGACACTTAGGTTGCTTTCATGTCTCCTGGATATTGTAAATAGCGCTGCAATGAACACTGAGGGGGCATGCATCTTTCTGAATTATGGTTTTCTCTGATTATATGCCCAGTGCTGGGACTTCTGGATCAAACGGTAGTTGTAATTTTAGTCTTTTAAGGAACCTCCATACTGTTCTCCATAGTGGCTATACCAATTTATATTCCCACCAACAGCATAGGAGGGTTCCCTTTCCTTCCCATCCTCTCCAGCATTTGTTATTTGTGGATTTTTTGATGATGGCCATTCTGACCAGTGTTAGGTGATACCTCATGGTAGTTTTGATTTGCATTTCTCTAATAATTAGAAATGTTGAACATCTTTTCATGTGCTAGTATTCTCTCTTTTCTACAGATGAGAAAACCAAGGCTGAACTAGGTTAAGCACTTTGTCCAATATGATATAAGTTCATGACAAAGCTGGGATTGGAACAAAATTATGTCTGCCTGGAATAATACATAATTATTCCTTATGCCAAAAAATATGCAAAAGTGGGGACGGACAGCCTGCGTTTGCTTTCCTCCTCACCGGTGGGTAAGTCACTGGTCAACTGTTACACTTAGCAACTGAAAAATTGAAACATTTTTTAAGAAAAAAATCCACAGCATCAAAATCATAAATATATAAAAGCTCAAAGCCAACAATTCACCTCCAGGAACTTATCTCAAAGAAATAGGTGAGTGAGCACAGGACACGCATCAAAGCTGTTCCACCACAACTTTCCCTATAAAACCCAAACACTGGAGAAAACCAAAATGCTCCTTGTTAGTCCAAAACAAAATCTTTTTTTATCATGATATGTGCATGCTATGAAGCAGCAAGCAGCCATTAAAAAGAATGAACGACTCTGCTTGCACCGTCATGGATGTATATCCACATTGTTAAATAAATAAAGCAAGTTGAAAATAACATGAATAATAGGATCAACCACTTTTGTTTCAAATACAAAAAACGGGAAAAGAAAAGGAAAAAGACTCAGATCGAGGCCCATCTCTTGGGCCTCAGATAGAGGCTAGGCTGTCCCGGGGCCTATGATTTCAGGGAAGGGGAGGCAAGTAAAGGGAGCTGTGAGGGGATGCCCTTGACTTCTTTTTTCTGAACATCATTAAAATTTGATTTTGAGATTTCTTAATGATATCCTGAGGCCTATGCAAGATACCAACAGTGCAGATTACAAAATTACAAGTGTGATTATCCTGTCCCACTGACTGAATTGCCCCAAATCTGTACCCTTCACTTGTATGTATGAGTTTACACATGTACTGAACAATTATATATACATACCCCCAGTAGGAGAATATAAACCATCAAACTATTAACACTGGCTACCCTAGGGAGGGATGTGGAACACTTCTCTGTTTTCACTTTTTATATTCCTCATTATTTTAATTTTTAACAATGTATTATTTGGTCATTTTTCTAACTTAAAAAACTTAAAGGTTAAAAGCCACTCATTTAGGCATAAATAGAAGAAAATAAGAAAAAACAAACAAACAAAAATTAGATGCAGTCATTGCCTTTAAGTTGCAGAAACTAAACTGGACCTCTCACCATCCAAACCTCACCAGACCAAACCCCAATTACGTACAATATGGCACAGCAACACCTTCCAGACCAGGTTAATGCGGATTGGGGTGAGAAAGTGGCCTATTTTGTTTACAGTCCAGGACAGTACTATGCTCATAGTATGTAATATGTACAATGCTCATATTATGCAGTCTATAAAGAATTACTGAATGTGAAACGAACAGAGAAGAACTCAGGATATACACAGAAAGGCAATTTTTTGATTTAAGCAATTGAGACGAGGAGGCCAAATTGCGAACAAACACCAGTACTTTTGAGAGCAGCTATGGCTGGTCTGTAATTAGCATATCAAGTGTTTGCCCACCTGTAACCACTTCTAAATTGCTTGTACACATTTGCTCATCAAATATCTATTAAAGCTCCTAAAACCAGTCCTTGCCCCTAAGGGGCTTCAATCAAGCAGTACAAGTGGACCTATAAATTCAGTCTTTGAACATGCTACTTGTTAACAGACACAGTCCCGGGCATGGCTGCAATCCTGGTTCTGACTTCACCAGTCACAACCAGCTGTGTGAACTGCTCTGACCTCTCACCCTCCTGAGCTGTCAAAATGGCAATGCTCGAGCTAGACATTGTCTCAAAATATTATAATCTCATTATGCTCCTGAGACTAGATTCTCATTTAAGAAATCCAGGAGCTCTGGATCCTAGCTACACACACAAACCACTGAATGTCACTCTCAGGCCCCTTCAGCTCAAAACTGCTGCTCCTAAGCACACTGACCTTTGTCCTTGCAGTCTCACCAGGGTCCTAAGACTGCAGGTCACCCTTTCCTGAGGGCTTCAAAGTTCAGCCCAAACCAAAGGAACACTGATCTCACATAAGTAAGTTTTCCTGGAGATTCATGGGAGCCCTGTACAGGGGGGACGACACTGTAAGGCTCAAGAGCACAGTCTCTAGACTGAGGATCTGGTTCCCGTCCCAGCTTCACCCACGTACCAGCAGAACGACCTGGAACGCGTCACTGAACCTCTCTCAGCCTCAATCTCGCCTTACATAAAATAGGTGCAGGAGTAACATCCATCTTGCGTTCAGTGCCTGGCAAGTCCTTAACACAGTGCCAGGAGCAGGGTAGGCGTGGTGGGAATGGTAGTTCTTAATGAGTGAGGGGACATAAAGAGAACAGGATTACAGGGCCGGATGGGGATGTGAGGTCCAGCAAAGCAAAGGTGACTTCGGGAGCATTCTCTCAGGAACCCTGGTCACTGTTCCTTCCACGGGTGTGTTGGGGGCCAGGGGAAGGTGGGATGCCTGCGAAGGGGTGATGGAGCTCTAGCTTCCTCAGGCTGCCTGCTCCTCTGATTGCAGTGTATTTCTCTCTTGTGTCCATCCTGGGACACAGCACCTCTTGCATCCATTCCCTGGAACCTGGTTTGTTGCAAGAGTGAATCAAAATCAATACCACCCTTGTTACCAACTCCCACCTGTGCAGGACAGTCTCAGACCCTCCCAAACCCCAAACCAAAGCTTGGCCGCTCCTTCAGGAAGATTGCTCCTGAGTTAGCCAAAAGAGACCGTTTCCCAATAGTGGTATAACCTTCGGGTCCTGGGCTGTTGATGGAAAGTGCAAAGGCATTATGAGGGAATCACCAGTTCTACACTCTGGGATCCCGCAAGTCCAAATTGGCTGCTGCCTGTTGCAGGGGCCTCACCCCACCGGGCCATCTACTCTTAACAATTCCGCCGTGCCTCTCACTCAGCCTGTTGGGAGAGACTGAAAAGTCAACATCTTTCACTTTGTTTTCATTTTCCCAAGCAGCTCAGATCTAACATGAAAAGTGCAATAAACGGGGCGTATCAGTGCTCACTGAAAATATCACTTCACAAGTGAAAATCTATCCAAACAACCAGTTGTAGAGGTTCACCCTCCTCAAAAATGCAGCTGTCACCAAAAATACATTGGCGATCTCTCTGCTCCTTCCCTCTGCCTCTCTCCCTTCCTCCTTCGTCCAGCCCTCCCGGTCTTGCAATTTAGCTTTAATTGCCCTGTCAGCTCTAAAGGCGGCTAATTGACGCCTTTTCTTCCGCGTTCAGACTCCTTGGGAAGAAAGGAGCTCGCGGCCCCCCGGCCCCCCAAGCCCGGAGCGGCGCGGGGCTGCCGATTTCGCACGCCTGTCTCCCCGCGAGCCGAGCTGGGTGCCGCGCGCGGGGGGCGGGCGGAGGGAGCCGCGCAGGCGGGGAGGGGGCTGGGCGGGGGCTGGCGCGTCTATTTTTAGTGAGGGTTTTATAGAGTGGATCCCTGTGGCTTGGCTCCACACTGAAATATTGTCCTCGTCTCAATGACATAAACACAGGGCAACTTGGAGACCTTGGCGCCAGCCCTGGCCGGAGCCTGTGAATGGGCAGAACGGTGGGATGGGACTGAGCGAGAACCCCGCTGTAATTACAAATAAATCCGCCCCCCGCCCCCAGCCCTGGCTCTCCCAGCTCCCTTAATACCGCAAAAAGCCTCGGCTTTTGTGTAAATAAGACGAACCCAAGTTACTGAAAGGCCTACCAAGAGGCAGCTAATGGCATAATGACTTGGGTAAGCTTCGGTTAAAAAGGAGGCATTCGAGAATTAATTAAACGGCCATCGCCATCAGAGCGGGCCAGGCAAAGGCGCGGGTGGAAGGCCCCGCTGGCTCCTGGAGCAGATCCAGGTCGCTGTCCTCGCAGATCGCCGAGCTTTCAGACCTGGCCCGGCTCCTCGACACATCGCATCTGATAAATTGGAACCAATTAGCACAAGGTCTCTCAATACGATTCTCTGGAATGTCCCAGACCGGGCTGGATGGAGCTGTTGCTCCGGACTGCCTCAGACATGGAGCCACACTTTCCAAAGCCTATTTAAATATAGCCTTGCTTCCCTCCAAATGTAATCCCAACCCTCATTTTTATCCTTGGAAACTTTGAGGAGGGGGGGATGGAAGGCGGGCGGGGTGGGGGGGGTTTGCATAGCCCCCATCCCCCACTCCCGCAACCCCGTAAATAAATAAAAGATTACACCGAATTCCATTTGAAGTTGTCAGTCCCGGAATGGAACTTTCATCCCATTATGAATTTCATGGGTGAGACGTTCAGACTTTGAATGTGGCTGACGCCTCCATTGAAAGGCCCTAATTGCAGTTGTAGGAACTGCCTGCAGACACCACACTGTACACACCATCGCATTCCTCCGAAGAAAGAACATCCTATGAGAGCCGCCCAAGGCCTCCCCTCAAGGCAGCAGGACTGTCAAGGTTTCACTTAAACTTTAAACCAAAGTTGCCCTATCGAAGGGCCAGGTGCTAATTTGGGATTTTGAGGTCGGGCAGCTTCGCCATGGCTGACAGGGCTCTTACTATGCCCAGGGGGCTGGCTGCAGTGGGCCTCCAGAGCATGGGGAAGGGAGCCTTTCAATCCATACAGACTCCTGAAGGATGGCTTTTATTTTCGGATGAACTTCTTCTGAGCCTGAGTGCCCGGAGCTGCCGCCTACCTGAGTCAGGAAGGCCCCCCGGGAGTGCCCAGGGGAGGGGAGTCCCCCTCCACCCGGGTCCAGTGACCCCTGATGGGGCCGAGCCAGAGAAGCAGGGCGCGGGACAGGGGGCTGTGTGTGACGCACCCTCCTTGCTGGATGTCAGGGACGTGCCTACATATGTGATCAAATGCTCAGCATGTGAAATTCACCATTTCAGCCATTTGTAAGAGGCATTAGGTACATCACCACGGTGTTCCATCTTCAAGATCTTCCACCTTCACCATCCTGTCTCCAGAACTCCCTTCCTCTCCCCAAACCGAAACTCTGTAGCCATGAAACTTTGACTCCCTCTTTCTCCTCCCTCTCTTCCTGACAACCACCATCCTACTTGGCTTCTGTGACTTTGACTCCTCTAGGTACCCCGCGTAAGTGGAATTACACAGTATCTGTCCTTCTGTGATAGAACTTGTTTCTTTCAGCATAGTGCCCTCAGGTTTATCCACGCTAGAGCATATGTCAGAATTTCCTTCCTTTTAAAGGCCGAGTAATATCTCATTGTATGTATCCACCACATTTTGCTTATCCATTCTCCTGTTGATGAACACTTGGATTATCCCTATCTCGTGGCTATTGTAGGTAATGCTGCTGTGAACATAGCTGTATGTGGGTTGCAGTCCCTGCTTTCAGTTCTTTGGGATATATACTCAGAGATGAAATGGCTGAATCTTATGGTGATTCTATTTTTAATTTTTTAGGAACTTCAATACTGCTTTCTATGGCACTTCCATCATTTTACAGTCCCACGAGCAGTACATGAGGGTTCCAGTTTCTCCATATCCATGTCAACACTTCTTTTCATTATGTGTATATACATATAATGGCCATCCTAATGAGTACGAATTGTGGTTTGAGACACCAAAGATTTGTTTCTGTTTTATGTTTGCTTTGGTAGCTCTCATCCTCTTTCTAAAAAATAAAAATGCATGTAAATACCCACCAAGTAGATTACCCTTTGCGCCCCTCTCCCCAAAGATAACCACTGTCTCCAAGTTGGTATGTATAATTCCCATTATAAGCTTTACCACATATGTTTGCATCCATTAATAATTCATACTACTATTTTGTAAGTCACCTTGAATTCCATTTTTGTGTCTCTCCTCACCACCACTTTCCATATTTATTAGTTGTGTAAGGAACACAAGAAGCAGAACCCCAGATGAAACAAAAAGGGGCAATCAAGAACAGACCACAAGTTTGGGATTGGGCAGAGTTAAACCACAGTTCTGCCACTTTCTATCTGGATGACCTTGGTCACGTCTCTTGACTTCCCCGAGTTTTAGTGTCCTTGTTTATACGCTGAGATGTTCTGAGGGCTACATGACATAACAAATATAATGCAATGTAACAGGCGCAGAGCAAGAACTCTTCCAGTAAGAAAGCAGAAGAGAAAGAGGTTGCCGTCAATTTTCTTGCCAAGCTGGGCCTCTGCCCTGCTGGCACTCACGCAAGTACCCACTGACTCTTCCTGCCCACATCTTCATGCTGCCATGAGGCAGGACAGACCATCTGCAGAAGCCTAAGATTCGCCCTTTAAGAAACTGGTGATTTAAGTTATGAGAGTGAGGGTCCCCCTTCTCCCCCTCCTCACCCCGTCCAGAGAGCAGCGGCAACTGGAGGAAAGTGAGGAAGGAGAGGGACGCCTAAACTGTTCTGCCAAGTCACCCTACTGGGGGAGGACATTCAGCTCGGGCCCTGAGCCTGGCTGCAGAAACTGTAATCCAATATCTTAATCCATTTCTTCTTCAAAGCGTTGCCCTGTGTGCCAGGTGGACAGAACCCGAGTGATGCTGAGCTGCCCCTGAGAAACTTGTGCAGCGGGCTGTGTCATTCAGGCTGGGAAAGGATACCCGGAGGGCTGCCTCTGACCAGGTTATCTGGACAGTTGGGGCTATGGAGTGACAGCTTCAAGGACCTAAAGGATGTTTAGGGAATTGCACCTCTTTGGTGTTGACAGTGAACCTAGCCATTGACCCAGCCACCCCCAGCGAGTGCTGACTGAGCCAGATGTTGTGCAAAGCTCTCTGGCTACGCAAAGGAGAATCAGATATAAGGGGAGCCTACTCTTCAGAGAGATTAGTGCTCTTCTGCCCTTTTGGAAACTCTTCTGAATCCACCTCTCCAAGAAGACAGCATGGACTGGGAGCAGTAGGGGCAGAAAGGAGAGAAAAGATTTCCCAGAAGCACTGGGTACTACGGTCTCAGGGGTGGCGGGTGGAAGACTCCACCATCTTCCCTTCCAAGGGCATGGCCAGAGTTCAGCCTGACATGTCACAGCAGCTGTGCCTCCCCAGAAAGAGCTGGGATCGCTCAGCTACTCCCGACCCCCAGCCCAAGCTGCAGCTTCCTGGGACGGAGCCAATCTCGCCCCACCCTCTGCCCGGCCCAGGCTCGCTTGTGCTGCCAAAGACAGCAGACCTCAAGATACTGAGCTGCTAATTTGTGAGGATTCAGGC
The DNA here is from genome assembly GCF_049115385.1 of Moschus berezovskii. NCBI lineage: Eukaryota > Metazoa > Chordata > Mammalia > Artiodactyla > Moschidae > Moschus > Moschus berezovskii. The sequence continues at coordinate 19,215,953 of NC_142479.1, forward strand.
TGCTGAAGGTGTTGGTACAACAACCAGGCTGTCTCCAGTTCAGCACAGGCAAGTTTTTGGTGTGTACCAGTTAAATAATAAGGCATCTATTTTGGACAAGTTGGTCTTTTTATTTTCTAGATACCTACGAGGGACCTAGTTTATAAGAAAAGATCCAACAGGGAATTCCCTAGCTGTCCAGCCCTTTCACTTCCAGGCCTGGGTTCAATCCCTGGTTGGAAAGCTAAGATCCTGCAAGTCAAGCAGCATGACCAAATAAATAAAAAAGATCAAACATAAGCCACTGCAGTCTGGATTTCCTGCATTCGTTCAGCGATGGGCACAGTTTTCCCCACCACAGTCTCCTTCTGCCCACTAGCAGGATCCATCGGAATTGCTTTTTGTCCCCAGAAGCAATTCACAAGTTCAGGAAGTCATTCACTCACTAGTCATCTATGGTATACCAAACACAATGCTAGGTACCAGAATTAGAGAGATGAACTCCCATAAAGAGCTTGAGACTAGTAGTCAAGACAGACAAATGCCTAGAATGCCTAGAATGGATTACCATCTGGTAATCCACAACCTAAAGGAAGAGCTCCTTGAAGGCACAGGAGATTCGAGGAGGGAGCAATTCATTCTGCCCAAAAGGAATCGAGAATGGAGGAGGCCATGCTTCAGCAGAATCTAGAAGGCTGCAAATGATCTTGCAGAAGAGAGAGAGCAGACAAAAACTATAATGATGAGACAGAGCAGGCTATGTGTAGAGATGTCTGAGGAGTTCCCTAAAGAGAAGGTGGACAGCAGAGAGTGGGAGAGAAACAGGAAGGGAACAGGTAGAGCAAGGTTAGATCGAAAAAGGCCTCTGATGTCATAATGTTATCCGGAGGATAACCAAGAGAACCCTTAAAAACTTTTGAACAATTGTAAATAATTCCATTTCTATATATGAGTTTTTATCAGCCTGTTTCTCTTTCAAGAATGCCAAGACTTTGGGAGAAATGAGGAGGGCACTTCAGTACAGTTCAGTAGGAAGCTTCTTGCCTTGGGAGGGCCAGGCCTTTTGGCAAGCCCTCCATCTCCACAGGAACTTGGCGAGAGATGAAGGTCTCACCTAGGACCCCGAGGGCTGTGGATGAAGAAGAGGTGCTACCAGGGATAAGTCAGAGACCTCACCAATCCCCCACCCCACACCCCGTCATGGCCCTGTGGTCCCTAAAAGAGGACAAGTGCCTCAAAGCTCGCCTGGCTGTCAAAATATTTAGAAAAAGCATATTGAAATCACACACAGAACAATAGGACTATCTCAGAAGTAAACGTTCATGCTGTTGAAGCAGCCTAAGCCATAAACATTTAGTCTCGAATGTAGCTGCCTCTCCTCCTGGGCTGGGGGCTTGAAAGAAAAGCAGAGTTCTATAAAATGGGATCTGCCAGGATTTTCTTACCCCTGTGGCAGGATAATTACGATGCTTCTTATTACATTTAAAGGCTCATCTGTGGTGACTCAAATCCTCCAGGAGGTGAGGGAGGCAGCTTTGCATTTTTCTCAATGTATTTTGCTGAACCGCTGCAGTAAGTCACTTTTGAGACACAGCGAAGTGAAAATGAGGTTGGAACCACAACCTTGCCTCATTACCAGTCCGCCCCCTCCCTGCCACCTCCAGGCACTTCAAGGGCCCTTCTCCCAGCATTTTAGGGATTATCTTTGCAAGTTTAATCAAGCTTTACATTAACTAGTTAACATGGTTAAGCCTTTGTGTAAGGAGAGAAACCCTTGTCTGAAATTGTAGCGTACCAGACCCTTTTGTAGCGAGGTAGGGAGGAGACCCAGAGGCCCAAGTATTGGACTTAACCAACCTTATCCATCTTTCTACGATGGATAGAAAGGGAAAATTTTTTAAATATATATGCATATAAATAATTTATAAAATTAACTTTTTGCCTAAATATCCTATAAATAATGAAGCATATCTTAGAAAAGTCTTGTGTTGAAACACAAATATACCCACCAACTGTGCTGGTGAAGGACTGGCCACTGTCTTATATACTTTTATTTGTATTTTAATTAATGTTTACTTACAATCTTAGCTAATTGTGCTGTAGAAAAGGCTGGAAAATCATTGTGATAGGTGGGAGATGCCTGATGGGTTAGAAGGTAAGGTAGGAACCCATTTTATAAATTTACAGAGGTTGTTTTTATAACTTTGAAGCTTCTTTTTCATTACTATGGGTATATTTTGTGAGTTACAATAATGAAATGTCATGATTTTTTTTTCCTTAATTAAGGGCATTTTTTTAATGAAGCTGGGTAACGATTCTAAGGTGAAACCTTAGATATAAGAAAAATAAAAGCAGCTGGGGGTTTCAGAGACATTGTTTGTCTTGAGAGTGACGTGAGAAAGCTTGATCAAAAGCCTCATTTTACTACAGTCATGCTCCATTATGGAGGATGGGACTGTGGGTAGGCTGGGGGATGGGGAGTTTAAAATGAGCCCTCGCCCCTATCTGACCAGATTGTCAAAAGTCACTGGCCCAGAGTAAATCTCCCTTGCCTTCTGGTTGATACTGATGACCTCTGGAGGAAGCCAGATATGGGTCAGACTAAGGGAACAGTAATGGACCAATGAAGAATCATGCCTTAGGAAGAAGGCCCCATTGAGCCCACAGTTCTGAGCTAAGCATCCTCTCCCTACTTCCTTAGATAATCTCAGAATCAAAAATGACCTTGGGAAGCTCCCTCATTTCTATGGGCCTCATTTTTCCCCATCTATAAAATAAGAATTTAATCACTCCTACTCCAGAAGATCCTGTTAGATGTAGATAAGAAACTATTTATAAGGCACATGATAAACTTCTGGAGGACTTTCCTGGTGGCTCAGTGGTAAAGAATCCACCTGCCAAGGCTGGAGATACGGGTTCAAACCCTGGGTCGGGAAGATCCCCTGGAGAAGGAAATGGCAACCTACTCCAGTATTCTCTGGCTGCCTGGCGTGTGAACTCTCAACTTCCCCAACTAGGGTTCAAACTCTGCCCCCTGCACTGGAAGTCTTAACCATTTGGCCACAGAGGAAGTCCCAGAAGGAAATGGCAATGCAATCTAGTATTCTTGCCAAGAAAACCCATGGACAGAGGAGCCTGGCAAGCTGCAGTCCATGGGGTCGCAAAAGAGTCGGATACGATTTAGCAATTAAACAACAACAAAAACTTATGGCACATGTTAAATTCATAGTCCTATTTCTAAGACCCCAGCAGTTGGGAGAGAAACCCTCTCTTGTATTCGCTTGGGGATTCTGTCCTCCAAACCCTCAACCGAGGTGACATCCTTCCAGTCGCCAGCCCCTACCTCAAACTCATTCCAGACTGCAGGGTTTAGATCAAGCCTGAGATCGGGCTTTGGTTCATTTTAGTCTAGTTTTGTTTTTCAGCCCAGTGGTGGGTGGTTTTGATGAGGGTATCACTTTATTTTGAAAACAATCTGATTTCTCTGTAGATGCCGGAGATGGGAGATTAAAGTGTCATGAAACAGTGCCTATCGCATACTTACATGCATGCATACAAACACTCCCGTCTGCACATAAAAAGTTCCTCAAATGGGCTGTTCCCTCACCTCACCACTACACAGGAGCGCTGAATCATTTAACTAACCCTGAAACAAAGATCCTCCTAGAATAGGAGTCAGCCCTGCCCTGCAGCCCAGTGCTGACTTCAAAACTCTTTTCAACATGAAGAACCTTAAATGCCATTTCCAACTTTACTTGTGCCTGATAGTCACTTTGGGGCAAGTCATTGCCTCTCAATGCGATGATTTTAATCTTTCGCTGACTTTTCCTTAAATGCAAAAATGTTTTATGATTGCGCTCTCTTTTTAAGCAGATTTACATACAAATGACGTAAAGCTCTCTTCCCTTTTCACCTCACCCACTTACCCCACTCTTCAGAGGGAATCATTACAATTAATGAGTTATATTTTAGAGATTTTCCCCTGCACATAATCCCTTCATAGAGAATTAAAAACAAGGATTCTAGGGATGAACCACTCTAGACTTCAATCAGAATAAAGTTTTGTTTTTGTTTTTAATAGAGGCTGTCTTAAAATATTGAGGACCTATGACCACCATATTCTCTCAAGTATTTCTAAACTCAAGTATAAGTTCAAATTGGATTTTTAAACTGCTTGAGACACTTGATGGCCCACAATAAGCCCCGAGTTTTCCAGCCGTTAGCCCTCAAACCCCAGCACTTGCCCTGGTCAGCTTGTTGCAGAATTTGGACCGTGTTTCCTCCTCACACTGCCCCAAGTGCCATCCAGCCCATGCCCTCTCCTCACTCCTCAGCCTGAGGAGTGGCCCTTTGGTCACTGGACATTGAATTTCCTAAAAAGTATTTTTTGGCTCCCTCACCCCCACCGCAACATTTCTGTGCTTCAGTGTGGCAATTGACATCCTGACTTGTAATCTCATGTTTATTTTTTATTGTCCCAATAGTCTTTGACAGTATCCGGAATCAGGGTACCTGCCTGGTGACTATATGGAGAAATAAGACCGATGGATGACAGCAGGAAGTCATAGCAAATCACTCCAAGTCTGCACAGATGCTTGGATGGTGAGGAGACAGAGGTAGGGGCTAGGGGAAAAATTCAGAGATGTGAGACTTCCGCATTTAGGCGGAAACAGTGGCTGGGACCTGTGAATCACCCTACTCACATGGCGGTGGTTTTCACTGTATTTTTCACTCCACTGAGTTCCTGTCTCCTTGTTATCGTGAGTCTTTGAGGGGATAAGGGAGGCTAGACCATATTATCTCAATGAACATCTATCTGAGGCAGCAGGACGAGAGGATGTGGGAGAGATGTGAGCTTAAACTGAGATGGGTGCTTGTGTGTCTGATGCGGGGAGGGCCGTGTGTACATTCCTCATGGTAGGTGGCTAAGAGGGACTGTCTCCAGGAACCCTTACAGCCGGGGGAGCCAAGGAGGGCCGGCGGGGGTGGGGGTGGGGGGCGATGGGGAGCGAGCGTGGTGTGTGCGTGTGTGTGTGTGTGTGTGCACGCGCGCGCACGGGTGTGCACCCTGGTCTGTCTGTGTGCCTTGATCCTCTATGTGTTGTGATGGGGGAGGTGCGCGCCTCAGCAGATGTATCAGTGTCTCTAAAGTGTGCACGCGTGTGGATTCTTAAGGGAGAATGATGGAAGAGGGAAGCAAGTTCTAGAACAACTGGGGTTTTAGTTTCTGTTGCCGGTGACAGTTGCCTTTTCACAGAACAGCACCTCCCGCCTTCACTTTGGAGAAGCCTTTCCTGTGCTGCCCCGGATGTAGGGGTAGCATTCCATTCATTTCCCTTTTGAAAGTTTGGGTCGCCTATGGTAGAAGTTCACAACTCAGAACCAAGCGGTGTTTGATTTTTAAATGCATGTGTGTATGTGTGTGTGTATTTAGAGAGGGAGTGTGTGTGTGTGTGTGTGTGACCACGCACATGCACGTTCGCACACAACACAGTGAACCGAGAAAAACGATAAAACAAGATTTCCTTTCCAGATAAAAGCCTCGAGTCCAGAGAGGCCCAGACCTCAGCCCCGAGAGGCGAGGAGAAGCCCTGCAGAGCCGAAGGCCGAGGCAGACCCAGCGCGAGCCGGCCCGAGGACGCGGCGTCTCCCCCGCCCGCCCCAGGCCCCCCACGCCAGTGCAGGCTAAACACGAGGAGGCTGCTGTCTCCAGGGCTGGGAGAGAGGCGCCCTCGTTAAAACTCAGATAAACAGTTTATCAGGAGATGAATGAACCACCGGGCTCCAGAGGCTCTCCCCTTCCCCAGCAGAGCCGGGCGGGGCGGGGGCGCGGGAGCCAGGCTGGGAAGGGAGGCGCGGTCAGGGCCCAGCGACCTCTCGCTGCCTCCCTCGGCCTTTGCTTTAGCTTTGCCGCTCTCTCTGCAAACGCACTGCCCTCTATTTATCCGACACCCCCGCCCGCAGCCCACAATCTGGAGTCCCCTTCCCCTCCTTGTCTCCTCTTTCCCGCCTCCCGCCCCCTCCCCCCTTCCTATGCTGCTGAGAACTCCTCTGCTGTCCCCGCATCTCATCACCGAAATAATCACGCTCAAAGTATTAGACTGCGCGGCCAAGCTGCACTGGCCCCCACCCCGGCTGCCGGTCCTGAACTGGCCGGGGGTTCCCCCCCTGCCTCCTGCAGGCTACCTGGTGCCCACCAAGCTCCCACCCTACAAGCCCTCTCACATTCCTCCTGCAATCAGGACAGGAAAGTGACAAGCCTTGTGGCTGACTCGTCCTCATTTTGCTCAGTTGGTTCAAGCCCAAAGAAGCCATCTGGGGTCTCACTGAGAGCAAGCCCATAAAATTAGACACTTAGGGGACCCAAAAGACAATCAGAATCACAGTGACAATTTTTGTGTGCCTGGGACGATGCAGGGCCTGAAAGATGGTTGCTGACCCGCCTTCTCCTCCGAGGTGCCTCCTGCCCCTTGACCCCTGTGTCACGGGGCCTCAGAGAGGTGCGCTGACTCACCCAGGGTCACAGAACTGGCAGGTGGCTGGTTTTCCAAAGTCAAGCCCCATCTCCTCTGCATGTCACCCACAGCTTCCTCGGGGCTATGCTTCCAGGGCCAAAAAATTAAACCAGATTATTGAACTGTTTTGAGAATCAGCTGAAAATAGGAAAAGATGCATAAGTAAGTGTCCTCGGGGTCCTGCTGCCTTGACCTGGAGTTGCCGAAGCCATCGTTCAGAAGGCTGCCTCAGCCTCCCTTGACCAGAGCACTTGGCAGGGATAGAATCTTGGGACGCAGATCTCCAAGAATGGACCTGCAGTCGTGCTGTTGAAGAAACTCTTCCCGCATAGGCTGCCAAGGCCCAGGGCCCTGGCCAATCCCACTAACGTTCACCTGCTCCCCTTCCCACCCCAGGACGTGATCAGCAAACTGAGCTGATAACCATCCCTCCTTCGGCTAATCTCCCCACCACTCACAGCTTCTTTTTGAATAAACATACCCACTTGTCCCCTTTGTCAAGCTCCTTCTTAAATAGAGCAGCAGAAGCATGGAAATGGGTCCGGGTCCGCTGTTGAGTCCCCCCCAAGAAATTCCAGCTCCCCACCCCTAAGCTCCTGAAGGCCAGGAGCCATGCAGAACAGCTCAGCGGCACATGCTGAGTGGATAGAAAGCAGGCCCAACAGTGTTGGGGGTGATTCCAACAGAAGCGTAGGCCCTTCAAGCCCCTCTGGCTCAAATCAGAGATGATCAATCGAGGGTGGTGGGGTTCCCTGAAGACCTAACATATGTTGGAAGTCTATTGCCCACTGTATACTCTGCCGTGGGTACTGAGCTAAGCACAGCCTCCTTTATTGCTATAAAGGATATAGAACACAGTTCTGAGAGGTGTGTGTGATCCCCGTTCTACAGAGGAGGAAATGGAAGTTTGGAGTTAAGATGCCCATGTTGAGAAGGTAACCCAGCTGGTAAGTGGCAGGACCAGAATTCTGAGATCCACCTGGTGCGAAGGTTGTCTTTATGCTGAGTTTCTCTGTTTATGACAGTTACTCTCCCATTCCCCACACCCCAGCTCTTGTGGCCTTCCCTGTTATGCTGTGCTTCCCTTCTTTATGCAAACTCAAATCTCCTCCTCAATCTACTCAGATAAATATATCCTTTTTCTTCATCAAGCCCAGCTGAAGTTCAGCTAACTATTAAGGTATTAGTAGTACTTAGCTTCTGAGAAACAGCATGCCCAGATTCACCCAGTGCCTAAGTATATGGGCTACGCTAGTGTGGCAGGGAGTGGGGCGCCCCAAGTGGGGCATCTCAGAACTCCACACTGAAGAAGAGGAAGTGTGGTTTCAGCAGACTATAGCTTATAATTGTTTCGACTTTTGAGGCCATCATGAAAGTGAAAGTGAAAGTGAAGTTGCTCAGTCGTGTCCAACTCTTTGTGACCCCATGGGCTGTAGTCTGCCACACTCCTCTGTCCATGGAATTCTCCAGGATAGAATACTGGAGTGGGGGTTGCCATTTCCTTCTCCAGGGGATCTTCCTGACCCAGGATCGAACCCGGGTCTCCCACATTGCAGGCAGATTCTTTACCATCTGAGCCACCAGGGAATCGTCATAATGTATTATAAAATTTCAAACATTCAGAAGATAGCATGAAATTGCAATATTTACCAAAAGTGTGCGTGAGTTTTTTAAAAAGATTGCAAAACACTGGTCTATGCTCTTAGGGGAATTTAGAGGTTTTTTTTCCCACACTCTGCTAAAGTTTTCTTCATACACTTATCATATCCCCCTTCGCTGGACTGCAAACATCTCGGATGGTAGCAATTGATTGTGAGTTCTTTCTCCTTTGTGTTTCCCCCCACCCAGAGTCTTCACCCAGTGGACATTCTATAAACAGGTCACCCAATCTATTGTCTGACATGGTTTGTTTTCATTCTACCCCACCTAAATAAAGGATTGAAGGATCTGGGATGCTTTTCAAACAAAAACAGGTGATTTGAAGGAAAGGAGAGGAGATCAATGGAAGAGAAGACAGCACAAGAAAATGTCACTAACTGGAACCCGCCATCTCGGGAGAGCTGGGCTAGAATTTAACCTTTTGAACTCTTTACTGAAAAATTATTCTCTTAGTTAATTCACAGCAGTGGCAGAACTGTTCTGGAACATTTAATCTTCCTAAGAAAACAAACCAGTGTCAAGCCCCCTAAAGCACATCAAAAAGAAAAGAGTGCTGTTTTAAGAGCCTACTGTGTGCGAGGTTCTAGTCCCACATTATTTCAGAATCAATGCAATTCAAGCAACCAATTGTTTTTTTTTTTATCTCCTGTATTCATCAAAGCAAGATTTCCTTGTAGGCAGTACCTTGATTGTCTAATTCTAGATACTGTCTAGACCTGAAAGTTTAAGGAACTGTTTTCAGCTGAAACTAGCCATCCCTCCCAACTGCTGGGGTTTTCCAGAAATACTGTGCCTCTGAACAAAGTGTGTTTCCTTAGATGATAAACTTCTGTGTGTGTTTCCTCGGGGTGGGGGGTGGGGTGGGGTGGGGTGGGGTGGGAGGAAAGCCGCACAG